>NC_060246.1:126750197-129250197 GCF_921293095.1 Ischnura elegans
TTCCAATTCTTCAGCTATGAATTTGCCTATATTTTGAATAAGGTATAGCCAATAATCGGAGGATGCGTGCGAGGAAATTAATGATGTTCAGGTATACTCTGAGGAAATAATGAAGTTACTCAATGAAATTGACGCTATTAGTATAATGCAAGCAATTTTGACATTATTTGTAAAATTGGAAATATCCGAAAGCTTTTCGAATGTATTCTGATGTTAAGAATTATAAAATTGGTTCTATAAATTATAAATAAAGTAAATATAAATTTGGTTCGCATATGCACTGGTTATGACTTGAACGTTTCACCGGCTAGCCAAAAACTTTTCATTGCAATATCATAATGCTTTAATGAAAAGATGAATCGGGCAAAAGAAGCGGCTTACAGCTAAAGTTTGAACAAATAGTTGTGGCGGTCCTCTCGCGGTTGGAAATTCAGTGGAATTTCCTAAAGCATATGATTAAGTGAAGCACTATCTTTCAGGATGATGAAGGGTATTTAGAGGATGGGAAGGGTATTCTCTAATCGAATTATACCACTTCATGTGCTTTAAAATCATGCTTCTCATCACTATTGTTACTTACGTATGCGTGATACACAAAAGATTATTAGCATATTTAAAAATTCAGCAAAATTCCTTCAGGAATATTCGCAATAGGTAATGAAGGAAACAACGTAAAACAATAATATTTTGTACTGTCACCATAGATGACGCTCCGCGAAAGATGAACAACTGTGTTTTTTAAGTGGATGATTATTGAACGCACTTATCGAGAGAATTTATTCATACCACGACCGGATAGTCGGACGAGCAAAGCATCCTTTTGTCGCATTCATGCCGGAGCGAATTTATAAAAATATTTTGAATCTTTTACAGGTTTTTCAAGAGAAAATGGTCCATGTGAATTCTTAAGTGAAAATCTTCGACATAATTTTAATGCTCCAGTAACGTTACATGTGGTACCTAAGTTTACACCAGGTCTTCGTGAAAAGATTTGAGAATGTATTGCCTATGAAAATGGCTGAAGAATGGGTGTACTAGATCTGAGGGATGAACAACTGTTTATATAAGCTTGATCAAGTGATTCATTTCCATATTTTTTCTTTTTGAGCGATATTAACTGTGAAACAAAATTGTCTGCAATGAAAATTCGCCAAATTTTCAATCCATCAAAAATTAGTTACTCTATGCGGCCAGTACCTTGTCTAAGGCGAACTATTTAATGTCTCAAGGAAAATTCCTTTGTACTCCGAGCCAGAAGCAGTATTTTTGACGATTCAATTTGGTTCTCCGTGATTCCCGGGGATATAATCAACTGAAAATTCCCTTAATCCCGGAGAAATTCCCTCTTCGTAACGACTCGGAGTTGCGCAATGCTTTCGAGGAGAGGATCGTGGGAGAGAGCGCGGAGTGTTTGCGCTCATTTCTCTCCTCGCGCTCACGCCCCGGCGGCTCATCCAATCCGTCCGCCTCCCCCACCCCCTCGCCGCTCTCATTTCCACGCATCCCCCTCCCCCCTATTTCGCGAATGTTCCCTCTCGACCATCATATCCCCCCCTTCCCCCCATACAGTACTACTACCTCCGGCACCCACCCCACTCCAAATGCGCCACTCCCATCCCGTGTCGAACCCCTTAAAACGCCCCCCACCGCCCTTCCTCACTCCCCCCCCCAAGGGACCAAAGCGTCACTTCACCAACGAGGAAGACGGTGGTGGTTTTCCCCTACCTCCCTTCCCCTCCCATCTCATCCCACCTTTCCCATCCTTGTCTCCACCTTATACCTCCAAACAAACCGAATGGGAAGCACCACTCGCCGTGCAAATAGTTCCGAGAGGGTGTTCTCCTTTCTTCCTGCCTTCCTCCGCATTTCCAACCATTTTCTATCCCTTTCCTTCTATATATTATATTTTTCTCTTCATTCGCTCTCTCTAAACTTCCCTCCGTGTCTTTATCTCTAGTCTTTCTCTATCACATACCATCTATCACACACATCTCTAATATATCTTAATTCCATCCATATTCTATCCTTTTCTTCCCCATTCTCCATATCTTTCGCCACCAACTCCCTATTCTACTTCTCCTCCATCCTTTTCATCAAAAGCTTCCTCTTTCCTCTCCCTTCCTCTTTCTACTTTTATTTTTTTACTCTAATTACTTCCCTTAACCCATTTTTTCCCATTTCCACCCATATTTTACATATTTCTTCCCCATCCTGCCTCTTCTCCCCATCTTTCTCCACCATATCGCCATCTACCTTCTATACTTTTCCTTACGTCTCCCCTCTTTCTCCCTTCTCGTTTCTCTTTTTACGTCTATTTACTTCCCTCGTGCCCCGTTTTTTCCCCCATAACTCTGTACCATATCCTCATCCCACCCATCTTTTATCCCTTTCTCCACCATATCCCCTCTCTCTCCTCTCTTCTTCTTCCCGATCCCACCTCCTTCCCTTCCTCCGCC
Source organism: Ischnura elegans (assembly GCF_921293095.1). NCBI lineage: Eukaryota > Metazoa > Arthropoda > Insecta > Odonata > Coenagrionidae > Ischnura > Ischnura elegans. The sequence continues at coordinate 126,752,654 of NC_060246.1, forward strand.
TCTCTCGCTTTTAACTTCTCTTTCTCCATTCCTAGGTCGCATATTGCCCTTCTTCCTCCTCCTCCTTTCTCCACCTCCCACTCTTACTCCCCCGCGCATCCCACTTGCCCCACGTCCATTTCGCCCGCCCCCACCCTTCAAACCCCCACCCCACGGCCCCTTTTTACGCCCTACTCCCCACACCACCGCGCTCCACACACCGCCTCCGCCGCCGCCGCCGTTGTCGCCCGCTCATCGAGTGTCACTTGTTCGCTCGACCTGATCGCACAACATGGCCGTCCACCACCGGAAGCGCCCCCTGGCTCGCCGACCGAGAAACCGACCAGCCATCGGCCCTCTCTCTCTCTCTCTCCTTCGCTCGCCGTTCCAAAAATGGGTGAGCCTGCAATCTTTTTTTTTACTTTTACAAAAATATATCCATCTTGTGTCCCTCTCGCTCCACGAGTCTCTTTTTTCTCTCGTTTCCTCGATGTTGGCCCCGTGCTCGTTTGACAGCGGGTAATTTTTCGACGCAGACTTGGAATGTTATTTTTTTTTCTCCGCATGTCAACCGTCGCGGTGTAAAGAATGTGAATTGTGTGATGCGAGATTGCAAACTGAGTTTTCTCCGTGTCGTGAATTTTTTTCCAGTTTTCACCCTTGAAATCCTGTTCTTGCGGCTTTCCGTGACTTTTCGCTCCGTTTGCGTGGTTGCACGATTTATTCTTTTTTTCCCTTTGTCATCGCGTGAAACACGTGACATACTCCTCGCCAGAGAGCCCTTTCCGCTCTTCGGAGCAGCAGAAAACCATTTACTTGTGACCAGATGTCCTTAAACTTACGGAAATATTTCAAAAATTCAACGACATAACCTGGCATGAAGATGAGATGTTTTTGAAGTTTTGATTTCATTTTTTGGATAGATAATACTGATTTAGACTCGTTGAAAATAACCAACTTCAGCATTATTTATGATAATGTGCGATAGACGGTGAATTTGCAATCGTTTTTCAAGTCTTAAACATTTCCAGCAATCTGAATTTGCTTTTTCATCAAAATTTTTTATGCGTACACTATAAACGTCAAAGTTTTCAAGAATTGTTGCTATAAAATAGTAGGCGCAAACGTATAGTCATTTTATAAAAATATACTCTTTTGACGACTGTTGGCAAAATTTTTATGTTCCAATGTATCCTTTTCTAGTACCTTGATCGTTCCCATTAGTTGATCTATTTTATGAACCGTTGGGATACTTTAAATTTAATTTTGATAAACTGTTCGGTGGATGCGGTGTCATTTAAATATTTGCTCTAATAGATAATCCTCAAATGATTGGGTATCGTGAAGTGGTATCAATCTTCTAATCGAATGTTACCACTTCATGAGCTCTAAAATCCTGTTTCTCATCAATATTGTCAATTACGTATTCATGATACACAAAAGATTATTAGCACGTTTTAAATTAACCAAAATATCCTTTAGGAATATTCGCAGTAGGTGATGAAGAAAGACGTAAAACAATAACATTTTGGGCTATCACCACAGATGACGCTACGTGAAAGATGCACTACTGTGTTTTTTAAGTTGATGATTATCGAACGCACTTATCGAAGAAATTTATTCGTACGGCGACCTGATATTTAAGTTGGACGAGTAAAGCATTCTTTAGTCGCATCCATGCCGAAGCGAATTAATAAAAACATTTTTGGCAATTTTATTGTTTAAAAAAATTCTGCGTTGTCAAAAAAGTTTGCATGAGCATTCATTTATCATGTATTTTATGTATTGTCTTGTAATATATGATAAATATCTCCGTTGACGTCTCTGTAGGATTGAGTACCATTGTAAATGATATATGATGAAAGCTTTTACTTATGCGTAGCAACGGCAGGCATGGGTACTCTCACTCTTTCGGTTATTTAATCCGAAGATTGGTTTGGAGAGGTGAGGGAAGAGCTCACTTCAGATTAAGCGAATATCATACGCTTCTGGCTAAGTTTGGGATAGATAGACCGGATAGGGGAGCCAGTATCTTTCCGTCGGCCACCTCGAGCGTCGAGGATTTTTGTTTGGATGGTATACGAAGGCTTCATCAGGGTACTAGACATAGTTTTCTGCCATCTTGTGCTTCTCTTGTTTATAGTGATGGTTTGATGCATTGAACACAATCAACATTTACGTACTCTTTTGTATTTCATCTTGTCTTTCGTGTTCCACATAAGGAGAGCGTCTAAATGTACTTCCGTTTAAAAATTAATCAACTGTTAGACCTTTGCTATTAGTGTATCTAAATGTTTATCAATTTTCACCTTCGGAGCATATATATAATTTGTCCCTTCATTTTGTTTCCTTTGGAAAAGTAGAGATGCCAATAGTATGTGAAATATTTTTTATATTTATATGCTTCGGCTTATGGTCATTTAATTTCATTCACCAAGATTATTGGTGTATGCATTTATTAAATCAAATTTCTCCGACAGTTTATCCCGCTGCTCGGTAAAAAATAGTGATTCCACATGTTCTGTGAATGTATTGTAAATAGGTGTGTGTCTTAAAATGATTTCACTTTGAAAATAGGTAAATTTTGATGTTTTTATTAAGATAAAGAGTTATGCATGCTTTGAACGCTTGCAATGCACCTTAGCAGAAAGAAATACAGTTTAGTTTTTGACCTGTTTTCGAATATATTTACCTAGATAATTTACCGGTAGAGTGTGATTTTTTATTGAACCTATACATTTAATAATAGCACACAGGTATATGCTGTTTCGCAAATGCAAGCTGAAATATCATGGGTGTGGGACCATGGTGAATAAAGGCACGAAAAATCACCTTACTTTACTTTTCAATTCATAATACATTTATTTCTGTCCCACTGCTCTGCGAGTAAATATGAGTGGCACTTCGATAAAGTTAGACGTATTGACGATTAAAAGGAATAGGTAGTTGGCATTGCATGGATTCCTAAAATCATACGTATTTCATGTTGTAATCTCACATTTTATGTGGCATAAGTAGATAGATTTTAACCACATAAAGCCATTAGTTCTTTAATGCACATTTTTTATTTAACGCTAAAGAGCTGAATTCAAGAGTATTTCGTCCAGATGAGTTTTGATAGTTTCATGATCTTTAAGAAAGAGAAGAAGGAAACTAGTCTCTCTCTGAAATGAATATTAATGAAATTGCTTTCAGTGCTATCATCGTCACACTGCGTATGTGACAATCCCAACCTATGCTTATGGATGATAATAATATAAGGCCGGAATAGTAAATCAACGACATTTATATCAGTGAAAATCTTCCTGAACCATTTATATATCCATTTATTTTTCATTTACCCAACCCTGCTCTAGCTTCTAAATTAGTCAATTATTAGAAGTTAAACTTGGATACATTGTGTAATCATAGAAGGAAAAGTAATGTCTAAATTCGTATTGCACTCATGAGCTACTATCAGTTGTAGTTGCGTCCATATTGTTCTGGCGGCAATGTCGGCATTGGTATCATTCATCAGGTGAGAAAACTGAAAGGAAATATCCTGCAATCAGTTCTGGTCTTTTAATTCAACAACAATGCTTCACATTTTAACGCATGGAGTGTAAAGGACCTTTATGTCCGTGAATGACCTAAGGTATGTTATGCTCTGGGTATAATGTACATAACCTGATATTCAGTGATTTAATGTACTTTTTATGTCTAAAAATGAATAATTACGCTGAAAATAAAATTGAGCAGAATATTTGTAAGCGTTCAAATAAATATGGCAATAATTTTCACAATGATATTCCGTTCTTTTATGGAGAAATGAAAAAATAATCACGAGCTAGATTTTGCAACGGATCCAATAGGTAGTAACTCCTTATATCCGTTTATAAGCAGAATCCCCACTCGATTGTTTTTTAATTTACAATATTGTCCGACACATTGAAACTACTCATGCGACAATGGTGAGCGCAACAAAAAACTTGTAGGAGACGAGTGAACCATCGTTGCGTAAAACTGTAGTGAAATATATCAAATGCTTGATTACAACTTTTAGTCCCTGTACTGATATGATACTTCACCCAAAATATCAGAAATGTCCATCAACCTCGCAATTGGTGTGCATATTTTGTTCGATATTGATATTACCGTAGGGAGATGCGGTGTTATGTCCGTTCCTCCGCTAGGCAGCCATCCCGTGGAGCACCTCTCTCGTCGGAAGGTTCCCTCTCTGTGGACAGCAAACGCCATCTCCTGACCCAACACCAAAACTCCATCCCCTCCCCTTCCCGTCCTCCTTCCCCTTCCACCTCTCCCCCACACCCACCCCTCGGCCACTAGTTCCCTTTCCACAATCTCCTCTCTGACACTTCGAGTCGCCTCTAGTTCTCCCTTCATTCCACCACTTCAGTTCGCCCGAGGGAAGTTAGCCGGCGATGGGTTGGACACGACCCTTGTCTCACGCTCATGCACCGCTTTCGTCGATCTAAGTTTACGTCCGCTGTTTTTAAATTTTCCTCACCGTAATCGAATCGCAATTTACGAGTCTGTCGGTAAAGAGGAGATGTAGCGGAGGAGAGGTTGAATTTTCAATGCGTTAACCTTGGTTTTGCTTTTACACGTCGTTGACCCTTGACTTAGGTGCCTCGGGAAGCTTCACACTCACTCGTATATTAGATGCCTTAGCCATGACCCGACGTCATTATTTTAAGTCGTGGTTCAATTAGCGTATCAAGGGTAAAAAGGTCACAATAGAGGGTGGAAAATACCTTAAGAATGGCATTCTATCATTTTATCCTCTTGAGTCGCGGCTCAAATGTCATTTGAATGCCATGTAAATGGGGATTTCTTCTTCCATTTAAAGAGATGTGTGGTAAAGATAATGGAATAAATAAATTATCTCAGTATGATTAAGGTAACCAATGTTTTCGCATTTAGCCGTCATAGTGGTGCTGAAGAATCATTTCTTTCATATGCTGACTCTTCCATGGTAATTTAGTGGTGTAAACAACAAAACTTGAGTGATAATATAGTAACCTTTTTAAATTTTAGCAGTTCAACCTTGAATATATTCTTTATTCTTCCAAAACATGCTGAGCTATTTTATATTAAAATATAACTAGAAATTTAATGGTTGAATGAAAAAATCAAGTGCTTAGCTATGAAATAGTGAGTTTACACTGACAGCAAGGATAATAATCAATTCATCATCATCATCATCATCATCAATGGTCAACAATCCTAGGATTGGTTTGACGCAGCTCTCCACTCAGTTCTCCTATTAATCTTTTCACACTTACATATTTCTTCTCTTTCACATCCTTCTTTACTTGTTCCAGATATTTTGTTCGAGGTCTTCCTTTTCCGTTCTTGCCTTCCACTTGTCCCTCGACGATTGTCTTCATCAGGCCATATATTGAAGTAATTATTAACAGTAGTGATGTTTAAAGGCAATGTTTAAGAGTTGATAAAATAATTATTATTAGTTGTTACTAAGCTGATTCTCTTTTTTGTAAGTAATTATAATGCTACCAAGAGAATCTAGTCTATAATTAATATTTTGTAATCAATTGGGTGTAGGTAGGTGCTCTTTTTTGCTTTGGCTTTAATCGAAGAAAAATCAAAATGGACAGGTAGTCAGACCAGCAAGTCTCTCTCAGTAGAAGCTGTGGTATCATTGCAAAAAATCAGTCTCATTGAAATGTTATCCAAGTAAATTTCATGTAAATTTCTCAGAATACCTGGTCGTCTTATTCAATTATTCCGACTCGCGCTTTATTTCTAAATTTCCTTTGATTCCTTATTGAACATTCCCATAGCTGAAGATCTGTATTATTTCGATAGTTCCACATTCTTTAACCAGTTATCTTTTCCCTACAATCAACAATGGAAAATATGGTTATGCATTCATGCGGGTTCTTATGCAAGTTTTCATCAATTTAATTTATTTAAGGCCTAAAGTTGAGCAAAATACATACGCACAGCTTTCATTTTTTAATGGTTTTTGTGGCCACAGCAAACATCATCGGTATTTATTATGTGAGACAACACCAAAATATTAAGCTAATTAGCAGTTCGACATGATTACTTTTTACTTTTCCGGTACTGCTATTGGGCTCACAGTTGTTAATCCCTATTTTAAACCAATTTTTTCGTTGCCGACACAATCAAGCATAAAAATTAATGATTATATTTTTTCTTGTCGCGGATATTTTGCTTCTATATGTTGATATGACATTAGTTCCACCACCTTCGACAGGTTTTTTTGGTGAAAACGGTTAGAATAACCTAACCATAAATACTACTTACTGCGTAATTTTTCTTATACGCTCGGAGCAAAATTCATGTAGACCATAGCTTATAATTGAAATGCAAGTCCTCCGAAATATTTAAGAATGCGCACAAATACTCGATATTAGATTTTTGTGTGCAGCCTAAAGAATTTTTGCTGCAGACCCTAAGATGAACTGACAAGTTTAGGTAAGCTATTCGAGTTTATTTCAGCAGTTATAAAATGTTAATCTTTCCTTGCCTTTTATTATTCAGAAAAATACGAGAAAATTCAAAAGAGCAGAAGTTATGCTTGTTATCTTAGTTAGAATAGCAGGCAAATTTTCTTCATTTTTTCTCAATGTAGATATTTCTTTACAAAATCTGCGATTTAATTTTAATGAAAACCTAGATTTTAAGATCAGTTAATTTATTCCTTAAAATAAAGTCAAGGACAGGTTAATTGTTGACGGGTTGCATGAATATTGCACATAGTTCATTTTATCGGTTTTAGCTCTAGAGTCATAGATTGATGACTTAAATCATCTAAGTTTCAGGCTAATAGAGCCTTATTTAATATTAGCTCTGCAAAGTTGTTATTGATTATTGGTATGCTTTGTTGAGATCTTATTACAGTTATTCTTAGAAGAAAATCAATGTCATGACATTCATTGTATCGAATTCATATTGATACAATTTTTAATATTTTCGTCTACATGTACAAAAAACAGTCGATTTAGAGGACAGCGAATGAAAAAATGTGCGCAGAATTTTATAGCCTTGGAAAGGGAATCCTTCGGTTCCATGAAGTTCAATTTCTTAGGCAAGTGTTTGGTAACGAAGGGGAAAATGCAGGTATAGTTGGATACGTAATATTTTTAGTCGCCACTCTTCTAATTTCTTGGATTCTAGGCCTTACTCTCTTGCACCTTGGTGGCTATCTCGTTAAATATAAAAGGCTTGCGATAAGCTCTCATTTGTTTCATTCAAATTTTAGGATCCTTCACAGCAACTATGAAGATATATTAAAATACTTAATCGCCTCTTATTGAAATACTATTCAAGTATTGCTGCTCCTGGTCCTTCGTGTACTGATTATTAAATTCAGATAACTTACTATACAGGCTAGAGTAAGTATTTCAGGGAGTAAAGTAAAGTAAAGAGTTGAGTAAAAGTGTACGAGGTGCCATTTTATTTAGAAAGCTTTCTTATTTTGTCTCCTGATACAGCATTAATTTCGCGTTTGCTTTGGAATAAGTATTTTTAACTGCTTACGTTCAATATTAAATAACATGATAATTATCAAGCGTTGCTTTATTGGTCTCTCTGGGAACACATGTTTTATGCATGCATTTTTTTCATGTAAATGCATGGTTATCTTGAGAGCCTGTAGAAATATTTGTACTAAAAAAATCTCTATCTCTACTACTCATATCATTATATTGGAGAGCCAGCTCGTGCAATTATTTTGTCAGGGAATTCTACAAAGACTGGACTATAAAAAAAATTTTTGAATAATATCATTCATTAGAAGTAGATACTTTATGATGTAAACGAATAAAATCTAGAGGCAGATGAAGCATATATTTCATCATAACACTTCATCTTACACCGGAGAATACTTTGTTTATAATTTAAGCGAGGCAGCAAATGTAGAAATTCTAGTGCGTATACACACTGAGGGATAATATTTTTGCAAACTTGGTCGCTAATTGTTACCCTCACCAAATTCTTCGAACTCCGTTTTAGATTACCAGAAGGAATCAGTTAGTCCATTTCTTCCAAATAATGGCTGTTTCCTCTGTTTTGCGCTTTAGCTATTTTTTATATAATACATCCAGTAGCTGGTAACATGTTAATAGAGAAAGGAAGCCTACTATTTTTTGCATTTTAATGAACAGCAATTTTATTTCTACTATTTAAACGATGCATGAGCACGTTTGAGAGTCGGACGATAAAGTTGCATAAGAATCATTATTGAGAACTATAATGTGAATTCTACAGTTTTTAGGCATTCATGTTTGCAGTTGAATTTTTATCGCTGCCGTTGATTTTAAGCATTCTTGCATCACAATTGATCATAGTTTGATGTCATAGAAATTTTGAAATCGCATTGAGAGAAGGTTGCTTCTTTTTACTGATTGTTTTTGTTAGGCTTTGTTAGCCAATATTTGCAAGGCATTGTTTCACATCACGAATTTATGCTTGAGGAATGGGATCCATTAATCAGTGACTCGCACACACGTGTGCTCTCTGTGACGCTGTTTTTTGTTTGGAAAATGAGCCCTTTGCTTCACTCAGTTCAAATACTAGCGTTTTTTAAAAGCAGAAGGTGTTTTATTGAAATATTTGCGTTATTTTTGTAGCCATCCAGCTAATGAAAAATAATAGTAGCGAGGCTTGAAGCATTTTCTTCCTAAGGGCACATATACGATCGATTAGAATGTATTATTATGATTTAATCACCATATTCAATGATTTTTAAAATTCCAGTAAAAACCAAATTTGCATTATTGCATCGCCTTTATATGGTCGCTAAAACGATGTAATGTATATGCGCTTACTACGTTCTTAGGGATTCCAGGCGACTGTATTTCAGCTCTCATTCCTGATTATTTCAACTTATAAGCACGTCTTATACGTCCTTTACTTCTTTCTGTTATTCTACCTATAACTAATGAATGCTTGAAATAGCGTGAATTTCCTAGAAGACATTTCGTCTGCTTTGGATTGTAATAACCTATTAAAATATGCAAATACTTCCTTACAATTTGAATAAATTAGTAGTTACAAAACAGTCTTTCATAACTATCGAAGAAACTTAGATGAATGTGTACCGTTAAGTTTCTTTAGCCTTATAATTGGGGAATGACAACAGCTACATTACTCTCATTAAACTACTTACTCTCTGCTACCTTCCTACTCTCATTAAACATTCATCACGTTTCGACTGCAGTTTAATTCACTGATTACATTTTTTGAAGATCATAACAGCGGATTTCACATCAAATCTTGTGAATTGCTCAAAAATTTCAAAGTTTTAAATTTATTTTACCTGGTACTGTTTTTTCTACCGCATATTACTACAAATGTTGGTGATTTGGACCGCAAATGATAGTAATTTGAGATTTTTCGGAGGATAATCAATTGAATGCCTTTAACCATTCACACATTAGCAGTAAAAATATTTTATATCATTTAATTACTGAGAAAACTCCCTGATTTACAATTGCTTCTTAAAATTGAACATTCCAATTCGGGTGAAGATGATAATGAAGGCCCCCAAAATTTATAGTAGACGCTATTTTTATCTAAGATATTGCTCGTGAAACAAGCCCTATTACGTTAATATTATAATGTAACATCTAAAAATTTAATATCTGATATAGTTGGATAATATTTTAAATATTTTATACATTATTTACCTTAAATCAGAACAGATATAGGTTGTGTTGCTGAGCTTCAAGTCAAGTTTTGCATTATTTCTTGGATAGTATGACAAGCAATTGAAATTATGATGTTTTAAAATCACTTGGAGTAGTACCCATTCCATTCTGATATAGAGGCTACGAGACGTCTGCCGTCAACGAAGATCCTGCGCAAGGTAGAATCCCATTGGCCTTTGGTTTACTAGCTCAATTTCCGACTTAAGACGGTCAGACCATGATTGTAAGTAGTGATTCAAAGCAAGAGAAGGAAAACTGAGAGATATTGCCCGACGTGCATTCGAAATATCCAAGCTAGACCATATTTGGATTGAAAGGAAAAATATGTCTGTGTGTAATATCTATGGAACATTTAGATGCACAAAAAATAGTTATATTGATGTGTTACTGTCATTTGTGAAATGGGAGGGTTATAAACAGTGATGGATAATTTGGCAAGGAGCCAGCAGATCCTCAAATGTGTATTTTAAGGACGAGCCTGCTGGCTTTCCTCCGATCATGGGCGGACTGATTAATGCATCAGATACGGAACGATTCAGACCAAATATTAGGTGTCAATATCATGTTCTCCTTTTTTCTAACTAATATCTTAGTGGCGGAAAAAAGATACAACGAAATATCCTGAAAGGTAATTTCGTGACTATTGCTCGAGAATCCAACACAATACACTATTAAGAGGGTTTCTGAAAGAGTGGTATAAGAGGTCACCGTTGGTACTTATAAAATGGGTATTTATCAAAATCTAAAAACATACCGAGGTAGATGCCCACATTATCCTATTAGCTCAATAACGAGTTTGTTTTAAACGCTCTTGATTACATACTCAGATCAGTACGCGTAGAAAAACTATTTGTACGGATTTCATAGCTTCAGGGATACAATAATGGAGCATAATTATCGTTACGAAATGCAGGTTATGAAATGTAATTGCTCTTCTCCTCGGTAGAATTAGATCTTTAGATTTGTTCAACAATTTCAGATAATTAAGAGGACTTTTACTTCTAATAATTAATTCATTCGTCTCCTTGAATGATTTCCAATAATGAAAGCTATAATTCGAAATGACTTCGATGCAAACTCTGTCGTAATAGTTCCTGATATAAATTTAGTTGGGGGAAACTTGGTTGGAAATGCTAAGAAGTGGGATCATAAAAACAAGCACCTCAACAGAGGTTTCATTATTGAGTACTGAAAAAGATAGCTGTGGTTTTAATTGCAATGGTACAAATTTTGTCAAAAAAGAGTTCTTTTCAATCACTAATCAAATCAAAGCTAAGCTTAATCCAATTCATTTAAGCATAGAAAATAGTTTAAACTCCAAATGAAAGTGCAATGTTTTCTTCCTAAAGGTGGTAAGGTCATATATATGATTTTTAATTAGGTATGCATTATTTCACAGCCAGACCAATATTACAAACTAATATTCCAAGGTAAAAACCCTTTACCAAGTACCATCTTCTGCGCCACTCCTTTGGATGTTTTGAGGTTATATCTTCGTAAATGAAAAACATTTTTTGGCTCAATATGAACATTTAACCTGTTCATAAACTATTCCTTATAAATATAACATTCATTGCAATGGATACCCGAGCACTAGGGCAATACTAAGCTCCAATTTTAGTGCCAAAAAGTAAAACTGATTACGTTGTTGCGAAAATTATACCATCACCTGGCCCTCCCTCACTCTTCTATTCATGAGTAAATTGCTCCATATACCATGAGTATTGGTATTTCATAAATATTCGTTGGTAGTGGAGTAAAATATCCAACACTTGAATAAATGCATAGTTTTGTGGACTCTTTTATAACTTAGAATGTTCCCAGAAGTAACCTCTATACCGATAATATGGTCCAGAGAAGAAGGTTCTTTTTTCTTTCTCGTTTTTATGAATTAGAGATTCCGGTGTGTCCGGTGTATCATCATTGCTCATAACATTGAAATTCAAATTTGGCGGGCTTTTTCCAACCACGGGAATCCATTTTCACACCCGCGAGACGCCGAGGCAACCCGCCAAGGCTGCTGCGTCCCTCCCTCGTGATAGGGCATGCGAGTGCCCGCCGCCGCGGACTCGAAGGGAGTGAAGGGTTGCGGGAGCGCGAGGAGGGCGACTGTGTGCCTCTCTCCGGTATTAGGAGGCAACGAGTCGCAGGAGGTGTTCGAGTGGCGCGCGCCAGGACGAGTGGTCTGCCCAGCCGCGTCGGCTGATTCGCCCGAGGCCACTTATCCTTCCCGCCGCTCCCCGCCTCCCTCGCTTGGCAAACGTCTCTCTCTCCTCTCGCGCGTGTTCGTCCTTCCCCTCGCCCCGACCCCCTCGTCTCGACGACGAGAACGATGAATTCCTCGGACTCTTCTGCTGCGGAACCGAGAGCCGCGCGAGGGGGCAGAGGGGATATCACGGCGTAGCGGCCAATGGCACGGCGTGTGTCTCCTCAGTAGGGGGCGTGGCTTTCCGGCGTTCACTCCGGCCTATTGGCCCTCTTGCCGATCGGGTACTTCGCATGGCGAGGGGACTAGAGGGGAGGCTCCAGAAGACGGAGGATGAAGGCATTTGGGGACTCCGTTTTCATGTTCTTCTCGGAAGAACAGAGGGGGACGTGCGGGGGGGATGGGTACAGTTGGCGCGAGGGTAGGGGGAAGTGTTTGTTTCCCGTTCGGGCGTGGAGGGGGGAGGCGAACGTTTGCCTTAGCGAGCCCGGGGTAGGTTACTCTCCGATTTCGGGGGTCACGTGACGGCATGCCCGCTACCGCGCCATCTCTTCCATCTCATCGTGCCCGGTGTGCTGCCCGCACCTCTCGCGACTTAGCCGACGTCTTCCCGGCACTTCCTCGCGCCTCCGTCCCCCCGGACACTCTCCTTTAGCTATCTCACCTGCCGAAATACTTTGGCTTCGAGGAAACCGTCACCCACGATCCCAACTCAAACTCACCCGTACCCACTACCTTACCACTATCACCGAGAGGCTCATGTGCCGTTGCGCGCGGCGGCCATATTCCTTCGCTTCTCGTATCGTAAGGAGAGAGAAGAGGCCTTATCTCTTTGGCGTCTGTGCTTTCCCTCCCTTTTCTTTCCAACTCTGCTGATAATACAAGCATACCCAGCCGTTCATCCTTCCTCTCTGTGGGAGCAATTACGCCTCCAGCCTCCCTTACTCGGGAGCAGTATCTTAAAATGCCCGAGCCAAACCTTACGCGTTTATGGTGGTTAAACCACATATGCGGGTACACACACTAGCAGCGCCCTCTGGTGAGTGCCTTCATGTGTAAAATTCGCTCTTACCGAAGGAACCGAGCACTCTCACCTTTCGCGGATGTTGCTTTTCACTCTTCCTCCATTCATCAACCCGTTATGGCCATTGGTTATGCGTCACCTTTGCTTTTCTCCCCTCCCTGCGACCCCATAGGCTGGATATTCTTTATACCGCGTCACGTGTGCTCGTATTCCATGCGCGCCCCGGCGTAAAGCAGAACCCCATCATTTCCCTTCTTTCCATTTTTCCACCTTTAGGGGGAGCCCTTATCGCTCTTCCTAACTCCTTCCTCCCCCAACCACCCTTCTCACAGCATCCCCTCCCTTGCGCTTGATTTTTTTTAAGAGCAAGGGGTGGAGGGTGGTACGGATCTAACCCCATCCCCTCTCACGCCAGCCCCCTTTCCCAATCCAACACATCGCTTCCCGGCCGTATGCTCTCATGTTCACCAACCAAAACCTTACACTACAAAAAGAAAGAGTGGCAACCCTCCTTCCCTCCTTTGCCTCTTTATTGCCCCTCCGCATCTCTCCGAGGAACCTATTCGACCCTCTCCGCAAATCCTATCTACGCCCCCTTACTCTATCCCCCCTTCTCCTCATAACCCGTGCTCCCTCCCCGCACCACCAGTTCTCTTCTGCCGTGTATGTCGCTACATAAAACGGCCCGCCCATGCTGTGTCATTTTTCCAGCCCCCCCCTCCTACTCCATTTCCTCCGTATTGTAACTCGTCCCCCCCTCTTCTTACTGCATGATTTCACATTTCTTTCCCCCTTCCACCTCCTCTGATATCCGGAGATCACCCCCTCCTCCTCCGCTGTCACACCGCCCGCTGTTCGATGCATTCCGAACAATCGGAGCGCCACCACAATGTGATCGCGAGGTTTATTCCGTGGATTAGTTTTTCTTCCCCACTCCCTGTCTCTTTCCCACAGATACGCTCGAATCAACTAGGACTGCTCCCTCGCCTTTAGCCTCGTCGCCGTCACCTTTTTTCCTTTATGGCGTCACCAATTTCTCATACATACACCCGTTTCTTTCTTCGCGTTTCTGCTCCACCGCTTCGTCAAATACTTTTGTGTGTTCGTCATCTCGCTCTCCACTCTGTCCCCACCACCGTTCTTCTTTTCAAAGCTCTCCTACCAAATGCATCTGAGTGACATTCTCTCATCTCATTAGGGGTAGAGAATGTAGCTCATTTGGATATACGGGACTGGTACTTACCTTAGATAGAGAGCCCAAGGTTCCAGAGCGTTTTACTTCTTATGCAATTCAGCTTCTGTGCATACCATTTTGGGTTTGTTAGTGGTCCTAGTGCTTGACTGCATGCAATGAGCGGGGGGTGAAAATAATGAAGGGATAAAGTTGAATTTCAACGAAAGTGCTTTCATCCAAGGAAATTATAAATTATCTCCACCGTAGTATTTTTGGACCTACAGGCTCATTGCAATAACGAGTGATGAATGCTATCACCTCATATTCAATGCACGTCCATGCCTAGTAAAAATAGTGTAAAAACTTTTTCAATAATTGAGGCACACGCACTCTTGAATGAGAATTACTTTGAATGGGGAGAAAAGTGAATAAATAAAATCAGATAAATCATGTATATCACTTTCTAAGTTTAATCTTTGAGCGCATGTGGTTGTTAACAACTCAACTTATATTATTACGGAGGCTTCCGCGGTTACTCAACTCAACTTATAATTCGTGAGCTGAATTTTGGAGGTTGCTGACACTTCCGTATGGTGGAAAGAAGAAATGATTCTAGGCTATACCCAAAGAATATATGATCTGTTACTTGATGATACTGTAAATTAATCAATCAAAAGAGTTTACTAGCAATAATAACTATTTACAGGAAACAATTAATTATTAAACATGAAAAGCTCCTTGGCAATGCCCTATACTGTAATTTGGCTATATCGTAGATCATGCAAATGCCTATTAGAGGACATATTGGCTGAATTCAGAAGTGCATTTTCTTCCACAATAATTTTTATATCTGTAATGCTCATCTCGAATTGAAGATTTAGGTCGCCCGTTATAATGTAATAATTCCTAATAAATGATGAAGAGTCTAAAATGTTGAGTTAGAATGGACAAACTTAGGTGTGCTTTTTTAATATTTAAAAAATTATTTTGCTGGCTGCCTTTTTGCGGAATGTGGAATTTACATATTAAATTTGAAGTTCCCTTAGATTTTTCCAGTTGAGTCCTTAAAAAATGTATTGAGGGCAAAACATAAAAACTCATTTTTATTTTTTGAGTGTAAGATTGGCATTTATTAACAAAACCTTCACTTTTACCCATAACATCAACAGAAGGTAAGTGGAAAAGCTCTGCTTACTGAATCATTTGCCTTGAATTCTTGATCAAATAATAATTAACAAGCCGATATGGTACGTCTTATAATTTGGGAGCAATAGCTATGCTCTTGGCCCCTGGCGAAATGGCATCCAGTGGTTGTAGAAAAGAAACGCATTTACAATATGTTTAGTAACATGAAGATTTTCAGTGGTACAGTCTTATTCAAGTTAAAGTTTTATTTTTATCGCATTCGAAAAAGATAGGGATTCCCGTGTACGTAATACAGGCGTAGTAAATACAAACTACCTGTCTAGAAATTGAAACATTGCCAAACCTCTTTTATTTTCTTTCTCTTAGTTGAGTCTTTCATCTTTGTTTTCAAATGACATGATCACAATTATATACCTGAGACTTGTATGGATTGCTTTTGGTTTTATTTTTAGAATGTGCATAACAGCTGAAGAATTGCAAAACTTTAATGTGGAGATTACATGCAAAATCTTGTTAGCTGTTGGTACCCTAATAATAGGGCAAATTTGACATGCCTTTTACCGATAAGCATGTTTAGCTTATTTCTATATTATGGTAGTTTAATACAGGGAATATTAACTGGATTTACGAAATCTGTTGCAGTTATTTTATCTTATAGAAGTACAAGAACCTATGAAATTATTTACTGGAAATTATCATTCATCTATCTTCTAGATCATTAATTTTAAATGTGCTCACCTCAATTAAGTTTGGTACTCTTTTCTGAATTAAAATGTAGCAAGGGAAAGGAATATAGTAAGTTTTTTATTTATTTAAAACTTAACATTATTTTATTTCATTAATAATGATTAATAATTGCATTAATTTAAATTAGTGGCTGTCTTAAAAATGAAAGATCTATGAAACATTGAACAGACTTGCTTAAAATTTTATCTCTAATATCAAAACACAACTGAAGGATACATGTGCATAAATTCACCTTTGCTGTCCCATTAGCATTCATGCATTTAAAGACTTTTTCGTAGCCATGGTAATGTTATTTATAGAAAACGTAAGTAGTTATTTATCTGAGATGATTTAATGACTTGTGGAAATAGTATAGGCGCGAACGTTATCCATTCAAATAAAATGTGTATGCATAGGAATTGGGATATATAAGGGAGAAAGTTGGAATTACAATCAGCATGTATCTTGGAAATAAAAGCTAACTCTTATAAGTTTTTGGCTTTTAAAATGTCGTAAATTTGAAGTGTAAGATTTAATACAGGCACTTACCCTCAGTCAAACAATTTTTACAATGGAGTCTTATTCATGATCCTGGCGCGAGAGAGCAACAAAAAAACACGTTTGTTGTGAGAAGACCTTTTTTTTCTCTTATCCCTCACCTCCACTCCCTTGCTTGCTGTTGTGATGAGATTTTAATGACACGCGCTTGGGCGAAATTTCTTAATGGATTAATAAGAACTGGTAGGAGTTATATCGGATTTGATGATCCTTTTGAAAGTATTCATACCCTCCTCCATCGGCCTCCCACCCTTTTCCATCTCATCAAGCGCTCGTCATTTATCCTCCCACCCCACATCTGCCTGGAATAGTCCCCACCCCCCACCCTCTACCTTTTTCCCCTCTCCCTTCCCCCCGCCCGCATCTCAATACACTCAGGTCCTGTCTTTATATTCTCCTTTCCATCGCTCAATGCCCGGCATACCCCGCTCCAACATACCCACACATACATACATATATATATATATACAGCGTCACCCATTGCAACCACCCCACCCACCGCTCTTTCTCCCTCCATTTGCCTCTCTTTCTCCATTTCCTCTCTTTTGCCATCTTTTTAAGTTTCCTTCCCTTTTTTATGCTTTTATATAGAGCTGGCCCAAACGCCGCTACCCATAACCAGCGCGCACTTCCATCTTATCCCCGCCCCACGCACATATACGTTTACCCACTCGCTCTCTCTCGAAATATCTCTTGTACCTCTCTCTCCCCTCCTCCCCCTTTCCATTTCTCCCCTTTTGCTATTACCCTCCCCTCCGGCGCCCCAAACTCTTCGTCGTCCACTCCGCCCGGAAAGTTCCCCCACACCACCGCCACCAACAATCCACTCCGACTCCAACCCACCTTGCCCCTCCCTCCACACTATTCCCAACTCTCGGTGTCCCCATATAATCCTCTCCCGCCCCCCCAACCTGTCTTATCTCCCCTCCGGCCATCTCGTCACAAACACAAGCAGCTACCTACACAAAAGGCGGCACCACTAGGCGCGAGGCGGGTGGATTCACGCCTAGCCGCACACGTTTTGCCGCTCCGTCACGGGCCCGCTCCCTCCTCCCAGGTGAGCGCGGGACGTGTGCTCCCCACTCCCCATACCCTCTCTCTCGTACTTACATCACTTCCGCGCTCCCAAACTCATGTAACAGTGGGGAGGAGAGAGAGGAGGAGCAAGGCCACTTATTTCGTTCGCTCCTCTCTGCCGCGCGACCGGCGAATAATAAAAAAAAGTAAGAACTGAAGATCACGAGTGAGCATACACCCCCACCCGGGGAACATATCCTTAAAAAAAATGAATAAACCTTTCTTTTCGCTTTTTTTATTTCGCTCTTCCACGAGGCGAATTTTCCTCCCGTTCGCTTTCCCACCGTGTGGGTACCTATGCTTCGTGCCGAAGTGGCGAGAGAGATGCGGGTGGGTGGGTGAGAACTCGAGGGGGAGGGGTGACCCTCCCCCTCTCCCCGATATGCCATCTCCAGCGATGGACACTTTCCTCCCCCGTCCATTTTCTCCCGGCAAATGTGTATCATCTTTTTTTCGGCCCATCGAGGAGGTAGGAGACGCGAAGTGTCCCGTTTCGGACGAAAATTTGTGAGGAAGAAGTGGAATAGGATAAAAGGTGAGGGGAGGTGGGACCCCTAAACGCGCGGGGTAGTGCAGTGGAGGGGATATATAGTCGAGTTTGCGAGAGGGGAGGAGCGGCACGGGGATGGTGGTCCTGTTGGCCCGCACTACTACCCTCCGCGGGAGTATCTCATTGCAGAGTTGGAAGAGCACCGGAAGGCAAGACATCTCATCAAAGAGTTGAGAGAGTTTTTCTTTCTCTTTACCCCCTCCTCAAGTCAAACCCACGTCTCACTCCTACCCCCACCCCCAGAGGGCCGCCCACTACTCCTCCCGAGAGCAGAATAGAGCAATATAGGAGGGAAATGGCCAAAGCGTTCTATCTTTCAGTCCCCCTCCGACACCTCCCACCCCCCGCTCCGTTTCGCGGACCCCTCCCTCCGCCCCCTCCTCCCCTTTCTTTCCTACTCTCCCCGTTCTTGGAGACTTGCAGCATTCGTCCTCGACTCTCATTACATCCTCCGAAGCCAGCCCTTCTCGTGTACCTTCCGTCCGTGCCTGTTCGGGGGCAGTCCCAGCGCTCCCGGCGCGGCGGAAGAGGTCCCCAGAAGGGGGATTTGCCCGCCGGGCGGACGCCGACGCTGAAGATCCGATCGCCTCGCCGGCCGGTGTTTTCCCCGCTGCAAGGTGAGCCATTGTCAACTCCATCATTCGACTCCCGAGTCTTCCGGCACGAATGCCGGTGTCCACTGGTCTCCTTTTGTTTCTCAAGCTCACTCTCTCCGAGGCTGTTATCGTAGTTCCTATTGTTTTGCTCCTCTAATAGTTGTATTCTAACTGCGCTGAAGCTTTAGAGAATTTTCCTGCTTTAATCCCATTTTTTCCTGTCCGTCGAGTAATTTACGATAAAATTTCAAACATTTCGAAGCAGTTATTCATACTCTGACTCCCATACCGCGGGTCATTCGATATGTTTGATTCGTATTTGTGTTAAGAATGATTCATTCTCCGCAGAATCACGCTCAATTGGAAATAAAATTCATGAGTTTATGCCCTTCTAAGTACTTTCCCTGTAATCGCTTATGGAACTACCATGTCCACCTCTACTTCTCGCAATTTCCCAAAGAGGTTGGTTATCTGTGTAATGGGGGTGGCGTTAGGTGGGTCCTCTCCACGCGGCCCACCGAATGAATCCTCGGGCGCCCGTGCTTCGTCAGCTGCGTTCCCCGCAGCGGCGGGCCTTCTTGCCCGCCTCGCCGCCCTCCCGTTAGTGGGAGTGAAAGCACACTGGCGCTTTTTACCCTCGCCCTGTCCCTCCTCGCCCAGATTCTTCCCCGCCACAATGGCCTCCTCCCTCCCACCCCCTCCTCCTTCCTCTCTCATTCACCCTTGTCCTCAACCCCCTTCCTTATCTCCCCTCCCCCCACACCCCACCCTCTTCTGCACATACCCCCTCCCGTTATCGTCTTCTTCCTCCATTCCCGGCAAAGTCAGTCCTCTCTCTCCTTCCCCCTTTGTTTCGAATGTGCGCAGGCGATGTCTGAAGGGTCCGATGGCAGCGTCACCATTAGAAGAATCCGTGAAACGACGTCTTCTGGAGTCCCATTCGCATTTCGGGATGCGGTCACATTCCATACGCGCACTGCCGAAAATCTGTTCCTCTAGGGTCTTGGTGAGACGACCACCCTCTCCAGCACGGCACCTCTTCGCCTGCATCCTTACAGCTGCAGTTCTGTAAGGGTTGTAAAGTGTTAGAGAGCATCTATCATCTTTTCACTAATGTTTTTCTTAAATTTAAAGGAAAAACATTGTTTATCTGCAAATGTAAATCTGATCCACTCAATATGAAGTCAGAAGAAGCATTCGAAGGATCGGTTTGGTTAGCTTAGGGAAAAGTTTATTAAAAACGAACAAAATCGATCAATTTTAAATGGTTTTTCATAAACGACCAATCATTTCGGCTGCCACTGTGTACCAATCTTTTTTCCATCAATGTAATTCGGTAAGACCTTAGGCGACATATCTCAGTACATTTGTATGTAAGAGCTAGTAGTAAAATAATGAAACCAAATATTTTCTTTTTCAAAAGAATTATGGTGGAAATGTGAGGCCGGTACTATTACTTCTAAATCCCCTGGATTTTCTATGTTATTTGATTTACATCGTTACACCTATCAATTACTACGCATCTTTCCCTTATTATATTTCTTACTCCTTGCTATAATCGAATAATGCGAAAAACAAAGCCACCAGGGAGACTTCGAATTGTAAGATACCTGTAAAGTTACTTCAATCAGTAAGAGATGTATTTATATTCAGGATTTTGTTGAGTTTTCATGATATTCAAAGGAAGGTAGGAATTCGTGTTTGTGTCACCAGCAGTTTACTCACCTCCATTTGAAGCTAGTTGATAGTGTAGGTTCAGCGTGGAGCACAGCTATAAATAAATGGTTTGATTTAGGGGGATATAAGTAAAAACTCTACCAGAGACGCATTCGCGGAAAATCTCGGGGAAACTGCTCATTTGCACTAAACTAACATTGGGTGAAAAGACATCGATATCATGCAGGCGTGCACTCCGCACGAATCGTCACCATTTGAATGTCCCTCCATGCATTTGCTGGTTTATCGTGGAAAAAAGGATTTTCACTTGGACGAGAAATCTCGAAACCCCTTGAAAACTGATTTAAGAGAATATAAATTCAAACCCAAAAGTTCATATCCGCGAGAGTCGTGAAAAAAAAGCTCGCGTAATGGCATATTCACCTGCGGAATGTATCCTCACCTCCTCCAGAGAGAGAGAGAGAGCCTAATCTTCTGTACTCCGTGCACCTACCTCCGCCTTTATTACCCGCGTCTCTCTTACACACCCTTTTCCCTTAAACGGGATAAAATGCTCCCCTTTACGATTATCCTTCTCCTTTTTCCCCTGCATCTTGAACATCAACGCCACTCCCCGTCTCTTTTCTCAGCACTCTTTTCTCGAGACTCCTCCTTCCACCTTGCTGCTCTCCGCTCCGGCTCATTATTCCTTCCTCCGTCGTCAAAGAGTTCCTCTCCACAGCGGCGGCCATCTCAATGCAAACTGGTCCCTCTCTCTTCTTCTTTCTTCTTCCTCGCCCTGTGCCCTCGCATCGCAGCCGTCGTCCGTCCTCGGGCATTCATTCCACGGCCGCGCAAGTGTGGACGCCCGCACTCGGCGGATGCCGAGGCGTTAGTATTAGTGGCCTCCACCGGTTGCGTCATTCGCGGCCTTCCATTTTCAGCCCAACAGTCTCGCCGCATTCCCCCATCCCCAATCGACGTGAACAGAATCCGATCCCCCTCACCCAAGTCCAACCCCCTCCCCAACCCTCTCCTCTAGCCCTCACACTCCATAACCACAAGCACAGAATGATCACCCCACGCCCAACGGCTGGAGTCGATTCACTCCTCCCACCAACGCATTATTCCATCACTAACTCCTTCCTATCACTAGCAAGCCAAAATCTCTCATCTTTCTCCATCACCCTTTTCTTTGGTTTTTTAAACTATAACATTTCATCCATTTAAAACCCTTGCGGGAGTGTATTTGACATTGATAGTAATTATTCAGATCGGTTGTCAACGCGAATGATTGCTTCCGAGTCGTTTCAACGTAGTTGGAAAGTCATGCGTTTGAAATTTTCCTCGGATGGCATTGGCAAGGGCTCATCTCATCGTTAGAGTGAATTTCGTCATCAAAATGATCGTCCACTAAAAATTCTAATAGCATTGCCAACCGATCAAAATCACGCAATCATTATGATTACCGATTGGTAAAACTACGATTATTGTCAAGCAAACCTCTCTGTTAATTAACCTTATTTTCTCCGTGTCTTATTTCTAGACTCTTTTTCCTATTCCAGCCTCTTCTAAGGTGCACCTGCACCCACCAATTACGATCCTCCAAAAGCATTATATCCGTACATATACTATCCTCCTAATCCCCTTATTTCTGGCCTACCTTATTTCTTCATAACACGTCTTTCGATCTCACACAATGGAAACCCTTTACTTTTCTCCATCACTCTCCTTACTACCCTTCTACTTCTCTCCCATCCCATAAGTAAATGGGCATAACCTTCTTTCCTCTCACCAGCACCCGATTCCTCCCCACCACTTCCTCGCCTCAGAACTTACAAACTGAGAAAACCATCCCATTGGCTTCTCTCCCCATCCTCCCGCCGCAGCCATGAACCTCTCTCCTCGCCCACAAAATCCACCATCATCGACTGACTCCATTCCATCCGCCTTCACTGCTGCGGACAGAACGGAACCGTTCACTCATCGCTCGGCAATTTATTCATTTTCTACTCTCTCATCTTTTTCATCGTTGGTGGCGCATAGCGCTTTATTTTTCCCACTCTTGTATTTTCCTTATTAAAGAGACTATTATTGGTCAACAACCCGAGAGGTCTTCGCTTCTCGGGCCCATTACGGCAGCCGTTTTGAGGGAACGCAGAACTGCCTTCGTTCGTCCACGCTTGATCGTTTTTTGTTCCCGTTTTCACCCTATCTATGCCCGGCGAAGGAATTTTCTCGGACACTTATCGTGCATTGATCGCCTCGCGTATTTCAACTCCCAGCCATCTATATATATATTGCATTTTAATGCAAAGCAGCTGGGCTTAACTTGATCTCTTCAATTTCTCCGCCGTCTTCACCTCTCGTGCATCTGCGTAAAGCGTTGAAATTCTCTTAATTTCTCGCATTTACTAGTTTAAGTTCGAACATCGTGTCAGGTTTCCATTTTATCGTTGCTTTTGTGGAGATGCAGCAGGTTAGAAACATAGAATACGCCTATATTCGCCCATGTCTGAATCCGAAAACGATAACTATCCTCAGACGCTAGTTTACCACTAAAGTTTCATCTACTCCTTCATGTTGCATTGAATAAACTCATCATATTTTTCAGATTATTCCGCATGAGGAAAAAATTTAAATGAGATTTATGATGTTAAAATATCTCATTATATTAAGAAGCCAAATTTTACTTGAGTTTTATGTATTGTTCGTACTCAATTCAAATGTTATTTGTATCATTTGTTAGCATGAGTATGACGGAAAATCTTACGCCCTTAATATTGTGTTTTACCCACCTCAAAAAATTCTTCATCTACTTTGAATGTTGAATAAAAAATGTTTGAGAAAGATACGGCTGTGATAGTTTCATACTCATCTTCACTATAAGGAAAATTTCATAAGTCAGTGAATCTATGTCAGAAAATGGTAGAATTTTGAGCGATTCTTGAACATAAATATCTAATAGAGTTTATTAATTACAGAAAAAAATAATGCTATGGGAAATTATTTCAAAATGGTGTGCTTCATTTGTACTACGGAGGTAAAAAGGTAATTGCTCTCTCCTTTCGATGCAACTCAAGTACGACCATCATATGGTACATAAAAGAACTAGTGTGTATGCTAGCGTTTAGACAGTAGACAGTGTCGAGACAGAAAATAAAACACAAATGATTACAGCAGATGAAGTGGATGGAGACATGCTCTATCTTATTTCTTAAAGTAAGACTCCTCTCACCGCGCGGCCCATTTGACGTAAATGGAGCCGTGTTTTTAATGTCTAGTAGAGAGAGATGTTTACTTGTGCTCATGAGTGGTTTAATTATTTGAATACACCCTCATTGTTTAAATAGTATAGCTGCTGTAGGGAAAACCATCGCATAGGCATATTAAAACATACACGGCGAAAGGAATCTTACCGAACACAACGTTCTAGAGTCAATAGAAAATTATAGGTTCGTGGCTGGACTTCAGTCAATGAATTTGTTGTAGACATTCAGGCTTCTTGTAGTCTCGATTTTTGACTTCAAGAAAGTATTGATTTATTTGGTATTTGAATGCAACTGTTTTAATTTTAATTTAATATTAGTATGTATTTAAACAAAATGTAGGTTCATCCACGGAATGAAGAGTAAATTCACGAATATCATCGTACTGTTTTCATTGATGTTTGACTCGAGTTCACACAATTTTTAAGAACATCCATGTCATATTATTAGGAATATGGAGTTGGGCTATCAAACAAAATCGCATGCTCGTTATAGGAACAAGTAAACACCAGTTGGAACGATGGCATAGTTAAAATTGAGAGGGTTATTTTTTCATGTTCCTACATGTATATGGTACAGGTGTTTATTGTGTACAGAGCTTTGCAAACTGATATTACCGAGTAACCTTGATGTTAGTTATGCAAAATTTTATCATTTTATTGCAAAGGCTTTGCATTTTTTACTACAGCAAACTGATTCAAAGCTAATAATAATATCGGAGCTGAAATTTTGAAGCCTCATGAAAATAAAGCGATTTAAAAATTGTTAGCAATTATGTATCTATCAGTACAAGCTGATGATATATTCCTCTAGAGCAAGTGCACGTAAGTTGCAATGCTACGTGAGCAATGACTGTATTCTTATCTTCCTCGTTAGTTATTTTGCTAGTAAAATATAAATATATTATTCAGAAATTGATAATTAATAAAGAAATCATAAATTTAATTGTTATTTTATGATATATTTATTTAATCAACGTAATACAGAGGAAATAATAAAACACTGCTGAGTGACATGATGAAAAAAGCCGTACTCTCTTTGTAATATTTCCTCCACAAGGATTAGTAACATTAGAACAGATTAGTAACTATAGCACACGGTATTCGCAGGAATAATTGATAATATTCTCAATTTATCTTTTAAATGTCGTTTTGAATTGAAATAGAAGTAATTAAATTAGTGCCATAAAGAATATTTAGCAGAATAAACGTGCGGGGCACTCTCGATGTGCTTATTTGCTTAAAGAAACCACTGTTTTTAACTTGTTCCAAGAGTATATTCCATAGTAACCATAGCACACGGTAATCGTTGGAAAACATTGAAAATATTCTCAATTAATCTTTCAACTGTCGTTCTGTAATGATATAGAAGTAATAAAATGCCATAAAGAATATTTAGCAAAAATAAACGTGCGTGGTACCCTCGATGTGTTTGGTTACCTAAAGAAACCATTGCTTTTATTTTGTTTGACAAATACATTCCGCATTAAATATTCAATTTGGTAATTTTAGCGTGCATTTGTTTGATTAGTTTGAGAAAAATATGGTGGCAAATTTGTATTAGAAGATTTCTTTGGAGATCGTGAGTCGATGCTTACTGTAACAAAAAGCGGGTAGAACACAATTGCCGTGCGCCGCTCAAGACCCTCCTTGGTCTCCCACAGCGAAATGGCCGCCGCGCCGGTCCGCTGGCCATCTGAAACATTGGCTTCTTTGGTATTCGTTCTATCTAGAGAAATCTAGTGAATGTCTGTTCAAACTCTGATTATTTATATTCTTAATGAACACGGTAAATTTTCAAAATTGTTCCTTATGACATTTATATCTGATATTATGTAATTAAATATTATTGTAAAACGTATTATTCGTATCCTGGTACGGAGTTTCACATTTTAATTTTGTAAATTTTTGAAAACTAATATTTATCACATAATCGGTTAACATATTACTTCTATTAGAGCAAGGGTCAGTTTACGACATTTTTTTGGCAAGTTATTCTCTCTTTTCTTCTGTTGTCTCGCACCCAACTATATTAATTCCCTCCTGATGATGCAAAGCATGATATTTTTATTTTTTCAACTTTCTTTAGTGAAAATTACATAGTAATGTGGTGAGAATCCAGTAGAATGCGTAATTGTTCTCTATTCACGGCATTAATAATTTGTTTTTGTCACATAATGAGAAAATGGGGAAAACTAATGAAATTTAGAAAGTAAACTATTATTGTAGATGAAGACATTATTGTTATTTCAAAATAAAAACAATACTTCATATAATTGATATTAGTTAGGGTCAAAAAGTCTGTAGTTACCTCAGTATGGATTTGCATTTGCCGGAATACCGATTTATAATGTAAATAATGAAGCGAGTGTATTGCAGGATATGTAAAAAACATTACAAGCAAGACTCATAGTGTTAGCGAAGACTTGTTAATTAAATTGAATAGCAATTAGTATGCAAATATGAAAACTATTGTTATTACGTTTGTCTTAGATTTTAATATATTAGATTAAATTTTTAAGAAAAAAACATCATCATTTAGCTATATTTTGTGCCTAATATGACAAGAAGAATGGCCTTTGAACATTGTTCTTCGTGGGACTCCTTGCGGTATAGAGACCGAGGGGAAACGGGAACCCCTCCTTGTCGGCCACGTCGTCTTCCTCACACCGCAAGCCGCCTTTTGCGATCGACCAGTCCATTCGACTCAGATGTCGGAGATGTAAATAATAATACTCGTCTGTTGCCGTTATGGATAAAAATTTCAATTTTGATATTTATTATTTAACTAAGGGAATTGGTTTTTGTAATACTCTGGATGCGCGAAATTTATCTGCTAAGAGTTCGGAATGTTTTTGCATAACCTGCAATCCTTATATCATCCATCTATTTTTTTAAACGTACCTACCATGCATCTTTCCTATTACCAAAATGTAAAAAAAGCAGTGCCACCAATGTTTAAGAACGTGTAATGGAAGTTTTTTAACCCCATTAGTGCATGGCGTGCGATATATCGGACGCGCTAATTTAATTTTTTGTGGGTCCCAATTGACTTGCGCTACATTTTGATATTATAT
The DNA here is from genome assembly GCF_921293095.1 of Ischnura elegans. Taxonomy (NCBI): domain Eukaryota; kingdom Metazoa; phylum Arthropoda; class Insecta; order Odonata; family Coenagrionidae; genus Ischnura; species Ischnura elegans. The sequence continues at coordinate 126,779,392 of NC_060246.1, forward strand.
AAGTTCAAATGGATATCTGCCTTCAACGCCCCGCTAATATTTTAGTTGGCTCCTTGAATTTATCGGCTTGAGAAGCATTTGTGTGAGACATGGCATTGAAAGAATTTTCAGTAACCCACACGGGGTAAGTAAATTATTTTTTATTGTAGTATTAATGTTGATAACTTTTATCTCATTTTTCTTTTAAAGGTTGATCTTTTTATTTTCTATATTATCAAGTTTTTCTGTACAATTTTGAGTCTGAATTCAACATTGAAAACTGATCGTCCGATACATCGGACGGGCTGTATTATTTAAACAATTGTTTGCAAAAATTTAAAATTGCAGAAATAAGTTTGAATGAACCTTATTAGCCAGAATAACTAATTTCTAAATGAATATTTGACAAAAATAACTTTATGCACTAATGGGTTAAATGGCGGTAAAATCAGATAAGTTTTTAAATGAAATGTTGAAGTTCTAGCTAATGGTATGTAGAGTATCTTGTATGATGTGAGGCACGATGTGGTCGAAGTTCTTAACATTATTTACTAATGTGGATGATGTAATGGACATTGCAATATTTCCACTGAGTTTCATTTTAACACTACGAGTATTGTTGTTACAAACGAGATTGATAGTGTTACTGTTTCTCACTGTAATAGGACCGCTCACAAAAGAGTTGCCTTATTTATCCATTTATCGAAGTCATTCTTGTATTAACAATATCTTTTTTCTACGAGTGAATATGGCAATTTAATGGCATTGTTTTAGGAGACAACATTCAAGGGTTTTTATACTATGACTTGGTATCCATTTATTAAATATACCGTGAAGATTATCCATTAATCATTATTAACTTTGAGTGAAATTAATTTTTCTCTTCTTCCATCCGCTAATATTGTCATGCTGTTCAAAGTATTAACAATATTTTCACGTAAAGAGTTATTTTTAAAATTATATCTGTGGTTATTAAAAATGAATACAAGAAAATTATTTTTAAATACGCCTTTCTCTTGTTTAGTCACATCTTCTTCAGGAGAGTAATGTGTAAAATATATTCTATCGCTGACTTCCATTAGCAAATTTTCATTCCTCGGTGAAGCACATTACTACTGGGTGGCAACAGTATTTATCGAACTCTACCATCAGTAGCCAGGAGAAAATAATTACTGAGGACCACACCATAGCGAAGGGATCATTGAAAAAAATACTGGCTCTAGCTGGCCATGCATGTAATGCTATTAGTGAAGGCTCAGAGTTTCATGAGGTTATCTTCTCAAGGCGCACCACATCTGGTAACAAGTTGGAGGTTATTAAGTATGAAGCGCATGTTTATGTGAGACAGATTTGTGGCGACTATCAACTGTAAATGAAAGAAGTTTGCCTTATATTACCTTTATATAATGAGGAGGCAGAATTCATGAATATTTGTTCATTTAGTATTTCCTTTCTTGAGTGTCATTCATCATTAGTGCCGTTAATTAATGTCAAGTTTCCGCCGATGCGATTGTGCAGAAGTGTAGGGTAGGTTTTAACGTGTAATGAGAAAAAAGAGCGACCTAGTATACGAAATTGCTTGAAAATGATGAGGAGGTCGAAACGTTTGAGAGAATGCCAAATTATTCCGTAGAGCCGGATGAAACGTGATCGCGTTCCTTTCCACGTTTCTTACGAATGTGGAATTTACTTCTCCTTGCTCCTCCACGTTTTATCGCCGCCATTTTTCTTATTCCTTCTCCTTCACCGGCCTATAAATTGGTTAATTTGGCCAGGAATTGGAAATAATGAGGGCAAGACTTGGGAATAATCATTGATCTTGGCTCTGCTCTTACCGGTACAAGGCTTCTCCATTTATTCGGGTTTTAAAATTCAGCTATGCAATGATAAAACGACACCATATGGCCTACCACATAGATGGATTTTATTCCCTTTTGACGGTAATTCTTAACTCAAACCTTCTTTTGGCTTTACAGTACTCATCTTTTCAGTCACCTAATAGACCACCTGACTGAGAGAACTTATGAAGGTTTCGCCTTATATTCCCGTATGTTTCTATTTGCCAACTTTGCTATTTTTCAAACTTTCGTGTATATAATTACTTTAATTCTAAGCTATTTTCCCTAATTTATGATAAATTCCCACGAATTATGATTTTTTCCCAATATATATTGTTCCCATCTTTGCTTCTCTGCATTGAAAGAAATGCACGTAGCTTATAGTGTGAATAAAATGCCTTTATTAGTGTAAGATAATGATTTATTTCCAAACTCAATGACACCTATATGTTTGCATGCTAAGCTCTCATTCGATCGCTAAAAAATGTTATTACTCACTATAGAGGGGGCATGTAGTAAGATTAAAAGATTTTACGGAAAAGATTTTTGAGATACTAAGATTTTTACTTGACGTCTATTTCTAAGACTTATACTATTCATGGTGTGTTAATAATAAGGGTAGTTTTAGTGTTGGTCTGAGAAGGAGAAAGAAATCCACTTAAATTGACATTATTCATTAAATAATTTTTTTCCATACATAACTATTGATATTTGAAGGGGTTCAGCTTAACTATTTTCACCTCATTCTCTACAACAATAATAGCCAAAAGATTGATGGAGAAATCTCAGTATTTGACATCCATATACGTTTTAACTTAGCTGACATAGGTAAGATATCACTAAATTGAATGTCTACTTTATTAATATTGTTGTAATATTTGTTAATGTAATCGACTCCGTATTTTATTTCTGACAGCCATGTGTTTTTGTGATATTGAATTTGCATTGATCCATTTTATGTCAAACTAACATTGTCATATATAATCAAGCGTTGGCTTTCCTTACTTCTCTACTTTGTACCACCATAACTTATAATCGGCAATCTGCAAGATGCAAAAGATGCATTTAAGGATTCAAAATATTCGGTGAATGTCTCTGAGATTTAAAAATTTAACATTGGAACTGTTGGCAAGTTTTTACATTAAGGATAGATAAAATATTAGACTCAAGTGGACTGAGGTTGGATAATATAGTTCGGCCGTCATTATATTATTTTGATGAAAATAGATTGATTGGTCTTCATTTTTATATTTAGAGAATGAAATATAAAACTCATTTGACAACGCACAGTTACATAGGCGATAAATAATATTTTTCAAATGTTTCTAAAGTTTTCAAATGTTTAAAATGTTTAATCGGTTTTAAATTTCTTTTAATTAACAGCTTCAGCAGTTCCGTTATGGCGTTCCCTTCCCATAGAGTAACAAGATTTTTGTTAAAGGAAACTATTAAGGTCTTTGCAATAACTACTTGCATTTTTCAGCAATTCTGGGAATAATTAGTAAATCATTATTCGTATTTGCATCATAGGAATAATTTATTTTTACAATTTATAATTATAATTTAGAGCTTAGTTCAAAATTGGCAAGCTTATGACTTCTGCTAGACTTGATTTTTGATATGCTTGGTTTATGTTGTATTTCTTAATGAAATCATAATTTAGGCATTTCAAGTTAAAATTCGGGTTTTAAACTCTTGCTATGCTATTGTTTGTAATGTATGTATCAAATGTTTTGATGAAAACTCGGACAGAAGCGTTTACAACTCAGAATCAGTCAAAAGGTAAGCATGATAATTATTGAAAAGCTTTCATGTAACTGGGAGACAACTGTTTGTTATGAAACGTTTTACGTAAGATTCCATCAAAGCAGAATTAGTCGCTAACATGCGAGTGTTTTACTCAGAGAGAAGAAAGAGAGGAGAGCGTTTTATAACCCTAATTATTGGGGTTAATATCTATCCTGGAGAAGGTTAATGATTATTCTGAGAGCGAAAAGGACGAAGGGTAATTACTGGTGAAATGAGGCTCGTATGCAAAAGCGGTCCTACGGCGTTATCACCAAGAAAGCGAGGGCTTGGATTGGATTACGTCAGTCAACGAGAATATTATTTCCCTGGCGAATATTTCAAAAGAAAAAAACAAGGTACAATTTTCTATTTTTTGTGTAGACACGGTTTTGTCTTTATTTTCGTACGCGCGCAATAAATTGTTTCTCCATGTAATTTTCCACTCATTTCTTTAAGTTTTAAATGAAAAAGCTGAATGAATTGATAAAATACCTAATGTGACTAGTTTTAAGCTTTTGAAAATCCAGAAATATACTGATGGCATTTGTTATATGTACTGAAAAAATATTATCGTAATGAAGTCTTCCAGAAGCAAAAGTGCACAACCGTTAGTTAAAGTGTAAATGCCGAGTAATTTGAAGGAATGAAAACGCAGCTCTCATAGTTCGACAAGGCGGGATTTTTTTTTAATCCAAGAGACCGGTCGAGGAACATGTCAAACCTTTCGTCGGTGAGTTAAAATAAATAGGAACGTCGGAGAGTACGATAAAAGTTCGAAGAAGCTTGGAGGAGAGACGATAATTTCCCGAAGAAGAAGGAAAGACGTGGGAAAGGGGAGGGCAAGCAATGGATGAGGAAGTCTTAAAGGTGATGGGGAGGGGAGAAGGAGTGGGGGAGGGAGGGGGGAGGAATGGTAGGGGGTAGTAACTCTGGAGTGGGGGTAATGGGTGGAAAGAAACGGGAGAGGAGAATTCCCTAATAGGCGAGAGGACTGGATATGACGGAGACGCGAGAGGGAAGGAGGAACTCTTTTTAGTTTGCGAAAAAATGTAAAGAAAGGAGGTCGAGGTATTTTAATCTCGGCTAATATAATGCAAGATGGAGGAGGAAAATCGTGATATCGACGGCGTAAAGAAAAGAGACTTATATTAGGTCTCGGCGTGGGTAGTGCTTCCCCGGCCGAGTGCTATACGACGCTCACCGAGGCCAAAGGGATCGAGTGAAGTATGAGACGCGACCGCTTGCCGATAAGAGCGGAGAGCCACGTCGCAGATGACTGGGATCGAAGAGCAGAGATGCAAAAACTCGAGAGAGGGCGCTGCGACTGAGTAGCACTCTCATATTCCCCAAACGCTTCTTTGTTTTTTTTCTTTCCGTCCTATATCCCCCACCTTCTCCCATCTTATGCGTGAGCGCTTATATTTGTTATATTTTTCCCCCTCCGTTCTCTTCATGCCACCCTTCATGTCTCGGGATTGTAAGAATTTCGGCGCTCTCCTGCTGGGGTATGCATGCTAGGGGTGTTTCCTGAGGGAAACCATATACTACTACTTACTGCACGACATTGCCGAGCAAGAGGGCGGGAGTGGTGTTAGCGGTGGAATGTGTGTGTCTTCTTCGCCGGGGTCATCACCCGCAACCCGCGCCCCACGCTCGCCCAACGTGACGCCGAAGGTCGGGAGGAGCGCGGCGCAGTTCGCCTCGAAACGCGCTCCCGGGTGCGGGAAGGGGAGTGGGGGGGGCGCGGTGGAATTGGTGCGGCAGGCTGAGGGCGTAAAAAATTTCGGATGAGGACGGCGTAGGCACATATAGGTTGTGGGGGAGAGGGCGTAATGTAGGTTGGTTCAGGCGTGTTACCTCCCATCCTTCCGTGAGGTTTTTTTTTATCCGAGGAAGAAAAGAGAGGAATATAGCAGGGACTTTCGGCATCCCTAGGCACGCATACGAACACGGCCGCACCTTTCCGGGAGCAGTGGAGAGATTGGAGTGTAGGAGGTGCAGCTGAGGCGTAAGTGAGGGGAGGAGAAGTGGGAATGGTGGAGGAGGAAAGGATAGAGAGAGGGAATGGTGACGAAATGGGATTGAGAAGGTGAGGGTGGGAAAAGGGAGCTCCTAAATGTGCGATGGCGGCGCACGAGGAGTTACGAGTCCAAAGGGAAGGTCGGTCGGCCTCTCCTTATTCTCATCCCTTCCTTCGTCTCCATTCCCTCTTTTTATCTCCTTCTCTTTGCCCCCGGAAGGAGAAAAGGAGGAAGAGAGATAGAGAGAGGGACTGAGGAGGGAGGAGCGGGCCGAGTCAACGACTTTGGGTCCTCAAGAGAGGCCCGGGCGAGCTCATTTAGAGAGACGGGGGAGGAATGTGGGGGGAGGGAACGGAGGAGATGAGAGAGGGGAGGGAAAGAAATAATTTGGACAAGGGGGAGGGAGGGCTTCTGATGGGATTACATTCTGGCGCTATGGCCTAAAGAGGTAATCGTTTCCTAAGTGCGAGGACCACTCTCTGAGAAATGCTTCGTTCCATATTTGGGACCTCGGGTATAATTCCGATCGTCCGCGCCTATCCAATGTCTATTTCGATCAGGGCAGGGGTTCTTCTGGTGTGAATGAAATCCAATGTTGATGTATTTTACGCCTTTTCTTTTTCGTTGTATCTTGTTCTTGCAATAAAGGAATGTAGAGGAGCATTGCCATTTCATGGCTTTGTCTAATTCAGATTGCTAAATTACATTGTAAAAATGTATACGTCTTCGTTTTCTTTTCTGAGATATTCACTTAGAGAGCTCATAATTTATTTATTATTTTTATAAACTGCGTACCTTAAAAGTAGTGTTAATATTTTTTGGAGATAATCAGTGGTAAATTTTTTCAGTGGGAGTTTTTTTTTAACTCAAGAATGGAAATCAATCAAACTACATGTTTTTCACGTATCTGAAGGTGGAGATAAAACTTCTTATCCTTAATAGATGATGCAAAATGGCTAATTTTAAAATAATGTGATTTTTTTTAAAGACCGCAGGAATATGATGGAGTTTTTATGATCATTTTGCGCATTTTTGTGGTTAGATAATTAGTGTTGAAAGCAAGCTATGAGTCCTTAAATTTGGAGTGATTGCGAAATAGTTGAAGACATGTCAGTGAATCTATTATATATAGATGATTAATGTTTTATGTACTGAAACCTCTTGATTTTCATGAACGAATGGGGTTTGAAAACCTGCAAAACTAGTTTTCTTGTTGAAATATACACAGCCTGACCAAACCTGTATCATGATTACAGGTATGTAGGTAGTCTATAAATTTTATCAAAATATTCATTCTCGATTAAAGATTACTTAATGAAACGCGATAACGTAGCATGTGGATAGGAAGCCATGCAAAGCCGAATGATAATGGCAGCACTTTTCTAAAGATAACATTTTTATGCTAAATTTTGTGTTTTTCATTCAGTTGACTCGTAAATTCTTCTATGACTCTTAAGTAAGGTTCATTATAACTCGTTTCATGAATATATTTCACCGAAATAACGTTACTACATGGCGAAGTTATTATGATGGTGAGAAAGTTTTTATGGATTGTCAGTGTATATAGTTTATGTTTATGGCATATGGTTACCAATGGTTCTTACTCAATGCCGTTTTAGGCTTAAAGAGTTAAGGCCGTTACTTGTGGAATCAGCTCTCTTATTTGCTTACTGATCATCCTATAAAAGAGGCTATCATAGTCTCTGGATCTATTTATTGCTTAGAACATAAGTTAATCTCATTTATTATGCCACACATCAAAATTGAGTTTCCTCCGTAATAGCAGAATTAGTAGAATTTATAGCATTAAAAGTGCCTCATTAGCTTCATGAAAGCGCGTAATATAAAACTATTAATCCATATATCTTCTTGTGTGGTGTGATCGAAGCCTCTCCCCTCATGTTGTAGTTATCAATTCAATTTCGATTAGTTAGGAGCCACTTACCACCCAAAGCTGAGGTGCGCTTCGGGCAATCCAATAATGATCACCGCTATCCCACTTAAATCTGAATCTCTCGCTTTCAGAGACTAGCGCAATGGCACCATAAAAGCCACTCTTGTTATTCCCCTTTCAGATGGCTCCTCAATGGCCGGAATACACCGCCGAAGGGTGTGCTGCCCACATTTAGTCCACGAATTAGTGCTCGCAGGTTGTTCACGACTGACTGCTTTGGCAGCTACATCTCATATCGCCTCATCACATTACTTGTTTCGTGACTCCTCATCCCCCTTCCGTATTGTGCTGCTTCTCCTGCCCACCGACGTCGTGATGAAGATTATCTGAAAAAATAATAAGGAAATATTTCATTAGCTTATGCTACTCGAGTTTTATTTTTTTATAATGAAAGTGAAAATACAGCAAATAGTTATCTACTGAATTGAGCGGCTTCTTTTGCATTAAGTCTTTAGATCCTCGGTGGCATTCAAATAAGGCATGTTAGATTACCTCATTTCATTTTGAAATTGTGGCATAGCTAAAGTCCGATAAGAATTATTTTATGATGATATTCTGCTAACTTTAAAAAAATTGTTTTCATATCCTTAAATCAAACTATCAGCAATTATGTATTTTACAATATCTATTTGACTTCTACTAGGTTGCACAGCTAAAGCAAAAGGTAGCGCACTGTGAAGAAGCGCCGTGGAAACTCAACTGCTCTCATATTTTTCTGTGATTTTATTAATTATAGCAGATAGTATTACAAGTTAATACAATAAATGCGAGAAAAAATTCATTTTCTGTAGATGTGCAGTATTATTGAAATAACATTTAATTTTACAGTCCAAATATAAATATAGAAATAACTAATATTTAAACCGATATAGTTCCCATTTTCAATTGAAAAAAAATTCTACCTCCTGCTTACCATTACTCTCAACTAGATATTGACATAGCCAGGCTATTTTCCGTAGCACACGGCTTCGCGCGCAAAACAAAAGAACTCATTTAGGAAGATTGCTTCATCTTTATAGAGTTCGTATACTGGGACCTGAGAATGCCCGACCTCGGCATCACCCAATTCATCTCGGCAATTCCTCTCAGCGGTAATCATCTGGTGGAAATGGAGCCGATCTCCTCCACCAGGTGGGAAGCAAGCAAGCGCTACCGCTTCGATCCGGCCAATCGCCTCACTCCGCTCAGGTCGGCGAGGAGGGCGTGGCCGGGAGATGCGACGCCAGCGCGGCCTGGGAGACCAGCGGCGAGATGTGGAAGTTTCTTTTTGGAGATTGGATGGCCGGCAGTGGTGCCATCATCCCATGGGCTCCTTCTTCCTTCAGATAGCGGGGATAAAAAGGATGCGAGCGCGGAGAGTAAAAAAATGCGGGGGCGAGCGAGGTGGGTGTGGGGGAAGGGGGTAGGAAATGAGAAGGCGCGGAGCAGCACCGGGGGCCTCTGTGTGGCCTCTTCTTCCTCCACCGCTCCGTGCGCCCCCCCGCGGGGAGGGATGAAGAGAGTAAACAGTCTTCAACGGTTTCGGATGCGAGCGGCGTTTCTCCTCCTGGGTGCGAGGAGCATAAAAGCGGGATCCGTGGAATGAAGTGCCTTGAGGGAGCGAAGGTGAATTTCAGAAATTGTACGCCGGATGGAAAGGCGTTGTATTATTTAGAGGTCGCCACAGAATATTCTAGCATTCCTTTATGCTGCATAGCTGATGATATGCTTGGGCTATGGGAATAAATTCCGTGACGAAGGTTGTTTTAATCAACGTTTTGTTAAAATAATTTAACCGCAGTGGTAATAAAATAGAGTAGTTTCTTCTTTGGCGTTATGCTTCAATACCTCTCCGGGTGTAAGCATAACAAATTGCGTAGGATACGCTAATATTCCATTTCGGAAAATTCAAATATATCCTGTCATTGTCGCAATTACGTGGTGGTAATGTAAAGTAAAAAATAATTATCAGAAGATGTATGAGCATCCCATATTGAGATTGATTTGAGAAATCCATAAATTGATTGTTATGTTGGATCATGAGATATTCTTTGGATTACAGAAGAAATAATTATAGATGAAATGAAAAACAATTATTCCTCAAGGGTGCTTGGAGTATTTTTATAATTTTTATCTTATCAAGGATGCCAATTTAAAAAAATACAGTTGCAACACATTTCTTTTGAGACGATTTTAGTAACTTAACCAAAGGACCGAAACAGAATTGAAAATGTAGATGTATCTCAGCCGTATTGCAGTAGCATTTCCGAGTGCAAAATTACGCAATAAAAAGGGCAATTAAATGTTCAAGATTACTGAAAGCTTGTTATATTTCTTCGCTATTCCTTCATTGATAGTAAAAACCACTACAGGGAAAAGGCTTACCATTTCACCTCACTTTATCATTGAAAAATAACGAATGAATTTCTGTGTTCAATTTTTGAGTTTAGTACTATGTTAAGCTTTAAGTGGGAGATAGTGTGATGATGTAACTAAGTTTTAGTGCCTTCCTTACCTTTGTGCACTAAATTAGAATGATAGGCGATAAATATGTTACCATTAATAGCAATAAGAAATCATAGAAGTTACTCTCTAGGCACAAAATATCGATCATTATTGTAGTCACGGACAAGTATTTAGCATGTACTGCAGAACCATGAGTTTTAGTTCTCACATGGCCTCTATTTAAAAAAATCAATACTTCTCTCGGATAAAAGTACTTTCTCGTACTCTTAAACACGTTATTTCTAACAAATGGAGCAAATATTCTAACCCTTTTTTCTAAGTATATTCCAAAAATCTGAGTGAACAAATTCTTGCGAATGAAGATGTGTTTGTACACAATTTAATGTCACACTTTTTATTCTTGGCGTGAAAATTTGGCTCCTTAACTTTAATGGCATCGCACGTTCAATACTGGGATGCAAAATGTTAGAAATTTAAAATTTCAAGCAATTTATAGCCACTAAGCTATACTTAATACCCTTCTTTTAAGTATCACTTTAATTCAATGTTCATTTTGATTTCTCTTCTATGAAAGCAATCATTCAAGGTCCTTAAAATTTATTCTGACCACTTTTGAAATGAGTGGTCCCCAACGATCCTGAATGTATTAAACTCTGCTTTTGATTCGCTGGGGTATTTAAATTCCTCTTCCTCCGCTGTAACCGGGATTATAAACGATCCTAATCTCTCGTCTCGTCTTTGCTCTTTCAATCTAACCCCGTGCGCCTTTTCCTGCAACATTGGAGCAATTTCCGCTTCTGAGGTTTCCCTTAATTGTTCTGCGGAGTTCACGTCTTGCTGAAACCATTCCTTTTCCCATTCGACGGATACCGTCTTGTGCGAGGCCAGTCATGCGGCGGCCGCCAGATGGGGGAGACACGAAGAGAGCCGAGATAAGGGTTTGTGGGTTAAGAAGGGAGGGAGCGAAAAAGGGTTTTTGGAAGGGTGCAGGGAGGGAGGGACGGAATTACAGAATGTGCACATTTTCGAGAGTCCCCTTTCGCCCTGTGACCTCCTCTCCCTCTTCATTCCAAACTTCCCCCCTCCCTTTTTCACCAACAGAATGTACATCCCTCTCCAGTCGCCGGTTTCAGAAGTTGGGCCCAGTCCGGCAGGGTGGATGGGGGTATGAATTGAAACGCCGGGATAGGGGAGGCTAAGAGGAAAAAAAATTCTCTTGTGAAGATTTCGGTGCCGGGGAAAGCGAGTAAGGAGTGGGAAGGGGAAGTGGTGATTGGGGATTTGTGCAGGAAACGAGAAGGATCGGGGAAAAGAATAGGGGTAGAAGGAGACTGGTTTGGGTGGCATGAGGTATGATAGCTGAGCCAGAAAATGGTTTGGAATGGTGACAAGCGGTAATGGAAATGTTTTACTCAACCACGACGCTCGTGGATTGGGATAAGGGTCTCTGATAAGTGGAATTGACGTCGGATTCTGAGGTCAAGGCGCCAATGTTACTTCATTCCATGAAGTGTTATTTTTGTATGTTTATAACGAGCATAAAATATTTTGAAGCCGATGGATTTATGTTTCTTGTTTATTATGGATTATATTTAATCATATGTGTTTACGAATGTTCTTAAGCAAGTTTGGCCACATCCTTTTCCTTCATATTTATCGCTCTGAAGTCTTTACAAAACAAAATCTTTACTTTCTATGTAAAAACAATTTTCCATGGTCACCAGCATGACATAGATCTGATGTTAAAGCATATTTTGCGTCAATTTTTAGTCCAAATTCCAATAACTTAAACTGTCAGGATTGCTACTTCTGCATAAGCGTTAATGAAAACTGGTCCTTAAAATAGTGCTAACTAGATCCGAAACCTATATCAAAGCTTCTCTTTGTAAGCGTGAATTACCCAGTGGACTCATATCTTAGATAGATGCATGATTTATGGGTAATTATTTCATTACGTGAACAAATATAACGTGTTGTGTAATTATCAGTTAAGTTCCAGAAGATAATTATTTCGATAGTGAACTATTCTCATACAAAAGACATGACATATTCAATGAATTCAACGCGGACAGTTATATCATTATTTACTGTTTTACTATTATGATAAATTTCTGATTGATAGATTTAATTATCAAGATAGTTTTTAACAATGAAAAATTTGATGCGTCTTGACAATGCTAATCATGAAGGATAAAAACCACTTCGGACGAAAGGGATGAAGTTTGATAACAGAAAAAAATGAGATCCAGAGAAAAGTAGAGTAAGCCGCTACTCTGCCATGAGATATTTTCCTCGCTTCCTTGAATTTTTACTCCCATTGGAGAGGTCGCACTTCTGCGAGAAAATATCGCTCGGCGAACTTTTGGCATCCGGAATTCTACGGATTAGTCCCGGGGAAGACGTGGATACTCCGGAAAGATTTTTCCGAAAGATACCCAGACTCGATGGGGATGGGCAGGAAGGTCTAGCTGGGGATATTTGTGATGCGACATGGTGGGTGTGGGGGTTGTAGTCGTCGTACGAGTTCTTTTGGTAATCCACTCTTAGTGAATGGAAGGGGAGACGTCTGAATGTCGGAAATATTCCAGCAGAAGAGAAGGCTGTCTGGTCGATGGTTGGAGGAGAAGAAGGGAGTATTGGAGTGAGATGAGCAGTGCAAGTAAATAAAGGAAAAAGAACTGAAATTGGCTAAGTTTGTACGAGGACTGAGACAAAATACATCGAGGAAAGGAACGGTAGCCAAAATTGATGATTGAAAGGTATGTGTCGGATAAAATGCACTTTTTAGAGGAGATGAGGTTGTATTGATGAATCACGATTTGAGCATCTGCTTGCGATATATTATTAGTGTCTCTTAACCGACAATGGTGTTTAATCCACCGTAAAACTCTAAAAGATATTATCATAGGGTCATCTTATGCAAATGTACCAAAGTAATAGGTACTTAAGTGCTTCCTCATGACGATATTATCTAGAGACCTGGGACTCCCTATCTGTAGCCTTTTTTAAGTTAAAAGACTTTCAAAGAGTCTCCAATATATATCAAGTTGGCTGATTTCAAATGTGTCCCACCTTCTGCAGTACCGTAAACTGATTGCGCTTATACAGAGGGAACCTCGGTAGCTTGTGCTAAGTAGGTTGCGCACTTATGTAAGTGAAAATATGTACATTATTAGAATAAACCTCGCTGACATAGTCCTTATTTTTTCCGACAGTTCACTTATCCTCAAATCTTCCCTTCCGGAGTCCGTTATTTTTAAGCGTGGAGCGTGGCATATTTACTCTAGTAATGTATTTTTTATTCGTGATGAAAATTCTAAACAGCTTGCTTTTGTGAGACCAAATATGGAGCAAGACTCAATATTAGACACTTACTCATGTAATGCTCTGCTATAATTTTGCAGGAAGAGTTAATATATAAAATTCTTATTACTTTCTGAAATGTAATTTTCCCTGACTTTTGAACTACCCTGAAGTTTGAGATGGGAAAAGGCAATTAAATCCTTATGCAACGGATGTAAGTGGAGGAAAATGTGAACCAATTAACGCTTTCAGTATCTCTCGACCAGTACCGTGCTTGGTGCTAAGACAGGATGGAATAAAAGATCCCGTACATTACCGCTGGGGAGATTATTTTTTTTTTTTAAGAACGAGGAGAAGTAAGAATGCATACAAACATTTAGCGCAGCGTGTTGGAAGTAGAGTGGCAAGGGTGCACAATGCAAAAGCTCCGTGGAAATGACTGCAATTAACAGATAGTGAATGCTAATGACGAGGTATTAGATGGAGAGAATGGTGTGTGGGAGAGGATGCATACCTTTCAAAGGCTTTTAAGGGCTAAAAGGGACGCACTGGATTAAGGAGGAAGGCAAATTGGTTCCAGGAGAGAAGAAGGGGGCTTCACTTTGGGTTGTGAACGCTGAGGCTTGCTCTGGTGGTGGGTTAAGAAGGTGGCAGATCATGATTCAAAACCACACTTATCTAGATAAAAATCGTTATTTTAGATTAGTTTCAATGCAGCTTTGAATGGTATATGAAGGATAGAGACAAAATAACTGAGTATAATTCTCAAGGTGAGTCATAAATATTTTCTAGAAATTTTTTTTTATTTCTGAAACTTCATAATATTCTAATCTCTCAAAAACAACGTTTAGAAATTAATGACCTCAAAGTAACATGTTCTCTCGTAATATGCATCATGTATTAGTATGGCAGCTCCATATTAAACAGAATGTACGGTTTTTACGAAGAATTAATCGCAATATTAGCTCTCGGGTTTACTCCCCCCGAAACTTGTAGTGTTTCACACTACGTTTAATTTTATTAGCTTGAAGAGGTATTTCTTACAGAACCGTTGATCATGTCCGTGAATTTGGCACTAATAGGAAATAAAAATAGTGGGACGACGGACCCAAGTTTTCTTCCCAGAATATCCGGGCAACAACGGCGTTCTTTCCTTTTCTCCCGCCGCGGCGCCTGAGGAAATCATTGGGGCATGATGAGCTCACCGTAAAATTACGCAGAATTTTATAACTCAGAGGAGAGAATTTTACGCTGAAACTTCGAAAAACTACAACACCGCGGGCTCGCCAAGGAAGAATATGGGGCCCTTGCATGGACGGGAAATTTACGCCTCGGCAATAGAGGAACCTGCTCTCGCTGAGGAGAACCTGCGTGTGTGCACCTCTCCTAATCAGCTGCATTAAAACTTATTCCTTAGCTAATGAGGCGGAGGAAGGAGAGACGCCCTCGTCACGCTCCGAAGGGAGACATACGGCGGAGAAAAAGTATGGTGAGGAAGCGCTTGAAATACTTAAAAAATAATAATATTCCAAGTTTCACTCTTTTTACTCTCGTCGCAATGGGATCGGGTAACTCGGAGTTACGTGTGTTGCAGTGGGGAGGGGGTGGAAGAGGGAGCTGGATTTCCGAGGGGAGAATTCCAAGAGTAAACTCGTAAAACTGCAATACCTCTTCCCCAGCCGTACTCCAAGCGCCCCCGTGTACCCAACCCATCCCCGGCCAACCGCCGACTTCCCATCCACTTCCCGTCTCCTCTCTCTCTCGTGCAGAACCGTTGCAATCTTCCGCCGTCTCTTGGTCTCGGGGCCGTGAAAACTGCGGCGCCGATGCGCGTATTTGTGGAACTTGTAGTCTGCAAAGTAGATGATGGCGTGGGAAAAGGAGGAGATAGGCCGGAGACGGACGGATGAGCGGTGGAGCGCAGGGATGTTGACGGAATCCTCCAGGGGGTGGCGTATGACAATTGGGTCGGCAGGGGAATTGCGGGAATCTACAGGGACGTAGGAATGTACGACCAATGCGTGCACTGCAATTTACGAGCGCTGCGGGGAGGGCAGCGGTGCGGATACCGCAGCCGGCATAATCTGGCGTAGTTTGATTAAAGGGAGAGAAATTCTTTCTGATGCTTCCCGAGAGAGACCGTGGCGCAATTAGCTGGAAGCTTTTCATTCATAAATACTTCAACACGTGGAATAAAAACCCGTAGATACTATATGCATAAAAACTGAGTGTAAATTTATTGCCGAGTTGTCATAGAAAATGCTTTTACGAAAGGTATTTGAAAAACAAGTCAAGTCATGGAGAGCTTGAAGCGATTATTCAGTGTTTCTTTGGTTGCCAGGGATTAAAATACTCAAGAAAATGTTTACCATATCATCATATTTCATCTTTTACTCATGGAATATTAACATATTTAGTGTTAATTTTTAGTTTTTACATTGATAAATATTCTTATTTTTTTAAATGACGATTCTGTTTACTTTGAAACCAGCAATGTGTTTTCCAATTAGGCTCATTAAATTTCTACAGGTTAATAATACTATGCATTGAAGTTAACTAGAATTATTAAATAGAAGTTACCTTTCCGGGCGATGTGTATTCACTAGTTTAACGGCTGAATAATTCCCATATCTCGTCCGGAATTATGTTAATGGCTAGTTTGACTTATATGCAGCTAGAATATACAGTAGCAGGTTGTATTACACGGAATTTTTACCAGTAAGAAGGTGAACTTTCATTGGTTGATTGTAAAATTTTTAAAGATACTCAAGGAGAGTTAACCAATAGTTTTGGTTCATAATTCATGTTTTAAATTAACATAATTTATCAAGGAAAATTGAAGCGATTGCTTTGGATATTTTGGCAGAAAATGCTTTAAATGAGGTGACGTTGAAAAAACAATCATCTCTCAATACTACTATTTAGCGTCTTTAAAACCCCTTCTTCCATGATTTAATAGATAAGTAAGTGTAGAGATAGATACGTTGAGAATGCGCTATGCATCATATTATGTATCAAACTTTTGTGACCAAAGTCAGCGATTCTTATTGAAAGAGTCGAAATTCTCCTAAATTACTCTACGCTATCCTTTTTGATCTAAAAGTTCCGCTACCTATGCGTTATTATGACTCTACATTCACGTGAAAGTAAGTTCAAGACCGGAAAGTGATTACTTTATTACTGAATTAGCTTTATTTTCACCAAATCAATATTGTCGGTATGAATTAAAATATAGGTAACAGAGAGAGGTACATAGTTCTAAATTGGCTTAAAACTCTGAGCTGAAGAGGTGGACCCTTTCTGTTAGTTAGAGGGGAACGCGTTTCCATGTTAATGCAGTGGAGTAGGAAGATAGTTCGACACACTCAAGAAGGATAAAAGGAAAGGCGTTGGGGGTACGCAGGGATGAGATGGCATGGGAAAGAGCGAGGGTGATGGGTTATTTTGTGTGTGCGGTGGGGGTGATGGGACTCGTTAGCCGGCTGATTGGGCTTTGGGGTTTGACTCATTGGACGTGGACAGGGTGAGGCCAAAGTATTAGAGAGGGACAGGGTGAGAACATTGGGGTTTGTCAGAATCCGGAATATAACTGGATTCTGTCCCGTCACTCTCCCACGAAATTAGGATGGGGACCTGCATGGACCACCGCTGCTTGCTGGTCCCGCCTCCTCTGCGACCAACGGCCGGGTTGGGGGTGGTCGTGGGGCAGACACCTTCTTTTTCGCCCATCTGCACCACGGCTCCTACCACCACTCTCCTCCTCACGAAAAGGATGCGCCAATGTGTCCCTGGATAGGATCTTCAAATGATGGCCCTTTTAACCCGCCGAGGTCGAGGGTGCGCGTGGTATGAGTGTTCCGCATTGAGAATTAACATGTTGACCAGGGGGAAAAGTGGCTTCCCATGCCATGGACTTTGACAGCGTCGCAGCGCTTGTTAGTGCCGAAATTTATCGTGTAGTCAGACTATTACTCATTGGGCGATATCAGTGTCGTGTATTGTTTTTTGCCCCTGCGGTAATTCTTTTGACGGCAATTTTATCAGCGAAATTTCCGTCAAAAACATTAACATAAATCGTTACGATTTCCTTCCAGACTCCTTTAATGATTTTTTATCCATCAGTAAATCATTCGTGCTACACAAATATTCCATGCTTCAATGCAATTTTCACCAAAAATATCTATCACATTATTTTAATTTGATACAACTTCATAATGGACATGAAAGAACTGTACTTGTCTGTCATTTTCGAATACTTGTCGACTTCCCGTTGCCTGGATGTTGCATTATCTCATTTTGTTTTTAGATAAAGCTTTTTTGTAACTTTCTAAAATACGAGTGATAAATAGCTTTCAATGCTACAGTTTACTATTTTCTACCTTAGTTTGCATTGAATCTTACGTATTTAATGCAGATGAAAATGGGTTGTCACTGAGCTAGTCATATTAATTTTCAAAACCTTTTATGTGCGCCTTAATTATATTTTCTCAAGAAAATTACGCACTACTACATGAAATCACTGATTAACAATTGGAAACGCCAAAATACTCATTGATTCGTTGTTATTATTTACAATTTACGATACTCTGATATAATTTTTCATTAAGGTTGCCTCTTCTACAAGGATAAGCTTAGGATAGCTTGATTAGATTTTAGGTGTATAGTCTTCACCTCCATCTCAGACTGTATTATTTTCATCGTACTTATTTCTGTGGGCTATCTATGTCATGTTGCTGTATAGGGATTTCTAGGATATGTTAAGAAAAATTTTAAAAATTACTGCTCTTTATATGAAATTGTATTTGGATTCCTTTTTTTCTCTGACCGTAGTCCATCTAGTCCTTGACATGTTACATCAAATTATTTCATTAGAGTACCTACCCATTGATACAGAAGAGGTTCCACTTGTAAGAAGTGAATACGGCTTTAAAATGTCAAATATTTAGAAACATTAAAAAAAACGGCCACGAAGGTCCTTCGAGAGGACCTTCGTGGCCATGTTTAAAATTCAATATGTCAGGCATTGCGACTACCCTCAATATTGAATCTATGGAGATTTAAGAAGCTTTGAGGGCTTACGTAAAGAATATCGAATTCTATCTCTTCGTTCGTCTTGCTATAAAAAGATGTTTCACTGGGATGGTTTCATTTCTCTTCTACTCCTGAGTGAGGAGAGGAGGAGAAGGTGCGCATGAAATTTTCACAGGAAATGAAACACCTCTGGGGTACAAAGTTTGGGAGGATCCGTGTCTGAATAAGGCCACTTTCCGAATGATTTTGTGTAACTTTTCCGTTTCTCGCTTCGCTTTTTACGCTTTATCTCTTTTCCTTTCATGCTCTCTCTCTCTTTTTCAAGCTCTGAATCTCTCCGTCTCCCTGTTATTACCTCATTGATCCGGGCATCGGAAAGAGAGAGAATGGAAAAGGGTGAAGAAATGGGAATTGAGGGGATTCGTTTTTTTTTTTCCTGTCTTCGTTGATCAGTCGATAGCTGATACTCGGAAAATACGAGTTGCGTGGACGAGGAGGGGGGACTCAAGTTGAGGGGAGGGCCTGTCGCGTCATTTTGCCCCGATGAGATGGCGTTCGAGAGCGCTGCGGCTAAGTTGGAGTGAGTGCCGGGTGCTGACCATCACTCTCGGGTTCCATAGTTCCGGGCTCCGTCGTTAGAGGACAGTTGTGGCCGTAGAAGGTGACCCGGACCTCCTTTTCATTCCTCTCATTTCATTCGTTCACGCCGCGTACGGACCCCTTAATAACAGTGCGCAACCTCCGCTCTCCTCTATTTGCCTCATTTCGTGGCCTTCTCGGTCCTCTCTACCGGCCTTAATCAGCTAGCCTGCGTCCCCCATCCTGCTCCACCCAAATTCTCATTTTCCTAATACATTTTACATTTTTCTTTAGTGATAAGGGAAAGCACCAAAATCTTATATTCAATAAAATATTTGCCATTTTGCCAACACTAAGTATTGGTGTTTAGCCCTTTTGACCAGTTAACTTAAGAAAGTTCCTTTCCCTTAAGTTGACTGGTCAAAAGGGCTAAACACCAATACTTAGTGTTGGCAAAATGGCAAATATTTTATTGAATATAAGATTTTGGTGCTTTCCCGACTGTTTCAAGGGCTTTTCTAAGGTTTACCATCGCGTCAGGGTGTCTCAATGAACAGCACGAGAAATATTATTGAGGTAAATATGTAACTTTATATTTACTCCTTATCTTCAGATTTATATTTGAGCCCAACTTAAATTGGATGAATGGATTAAAATACTTTTTTCGCAAAGTAACTGAGGATTTTATAGTTAATGGGTAATTTATCACATGAAATGCACAGCAATATTGTTTTTTTACATTGATTGTATTAAGGCTGAGCCTATGATTTGAGAATATTGTAAAAATAAGGCGAAACGTTAAACAGGCAAGGTTTTGATCATTTGATAACATTCTCAAGGAATTCACAGAAGAGGAAGAAATATTATGAATACATTTTATTTTATGCTCGCGTTCCAAAACGTAAATAATTTATTGTGTCTGGTATTTGATAATTTAAGCTATTTTTGAACTAAAAAATAATCCAATGATGAACATTTGAATAACCTCTCTGTATCCATGATAAATAAACTCCATTTGAATTTGGTTGTATTATCAAAGCTGGAGATTCCTTTTTTATCCGCAAGCGAGTTGGAGCTCTTTAATCAATTTTTAATCCGCGCACTGAAACTGGTACGATTCAGTAAAGCCCTAAAAAAAATTCCGTTTGATGTGATGCGTACGACTGATCGTGACGCTTTCACTAGGACTTTATTTTTTCATCGGGAAAATATACAAAGAACGAGTGCGTGGGAGTGGAAATTGGTGCGCCTTAACGCCTTTGCGCACCTGCTTTCTCTCTTTTCTCATTTTCTTTTGTCCTGCGAATGTTAACCTCACCGTTTACTCCTCTCTATCCAACCTTCCCTCTTGCACGATCTCCCTCCCATCTCTTTTTTATGCTATCGCATCTTTTTACTCCTCTCTCACGCCTCGCTCTCTATTTCACCACCCTCCCCTCCACCCCCCCCCACAACCCCGTAACATTCCCTCCTCGCGGCACAACACACATCCCCATTTCACCGCCGTCCCTCTATTCCCGTTGGCTATGCTCAAAGGGTTGAGGGTTCCCCCAGGTAGAGTAGTGAGCTCTCCGAACCATAAAAGCGAGTGAAGGCGGAGCAGCGCCTCTAGAGACGGAGATGGAGAGTGTTGAAGGGAAATTGGAGGGATCGCGTGGTGGCGGTGAAGGGCGTGGAAGGGAGACGTGTTTGATGTGGCTGGCCGCGGATGTTGGGGGAGGGTCGGGGGTGCGAAAGACTGGGAAGGGGAGGGTGTGGAATGGAAAATGGGTGAGATGTTGGGGGGAGGGGATCGAAGGAAGCTGTGGCGGAATATGGCTGAATCCATTTGGCCGAGGGTAGCAACTTTGGCGCCTTTCTGTTTGAAAATTTTACCCTCGGGTGGAAGACGCGAGGAATACGGAATTTTTTTACCGTGGAACATTCGCGCTAGCACCCACGCGAAATGCGTCCTTGAAGAACTCGTGCGTGTCATGGAAACATATAGTCGCAATTTCCTAAGTTTTATTCCGCAATATTAATACATGATTTTTGCAGATGCATTTCAAAAGCTTGAAAAATATTTATTTCAGTTTTTTTAAAGTTAGGATTCTGTAACAAATGTCTAGAAAACGTAAAACTCACATTTATATTCCTGAAATCATGAACCCCATCATTTTTGGAGGTGAGAAATGCCATACCTTTACTTTTTACTTCAAATTACTTTCTAATTCTAAAACATGGATGTTGTGATATAATTTTAGATATGTAGGGGATTGAATGCTATTTTAAAACCTTATTCCCGGACTGCTGTTTTTCAACTGACTCTCATTTCCACGCCATTGTGGAGTCCAAAGAAAATATTTCTTTTAAACTTAAAAAATTTCGATGAAAGGTATTTATGCTCCACTCCCGGGATTGCAATTTATTTATTGCATAATTCATCGACGTATTTGTTACATTTAATTTAGTCGACATGCGATTTTCACTGTAACTTTTAAAATCCAAGTTTTAATTGATTATGCCTGAATTAGGTCCCTGCTCAGTTGAAAAGATCTTGTTCTTGTCTGTAATGTGTGGAAGAAAAACTAAAAATCAGCGTAATTGTTGCTTATAAATTGGAACCTATAAAATTTCTTAAGAAATTCACCATTATATGACTACCATCCAAATAAGTAATAATGGTATTTTCTTGGCAGTGAGTAAAATTGACTGGCATTTACAATTGGCTATTGTAGTTTTTTGAACAGTTGTATTTAAAGTAAAGTTTTTTGTTATGTTTTTTTCTTAAGGACTCGGAATACCTACTCTATAATTATTTTTGTGTTTATATATTTGCTATGACATGCGATACCTGGGGTTAGTCATATCACATGATATACAAGATATAAGAAAACTGTATTAGTTATTTATATTCACATCCTTTTCAACCCAGCACATGCCTAAACGTTAATAAACAGTAACACCTGGAAGAATTCTCTTACATTTAGTTAGAAAACTTATTAAGTCCCTCCCTTATTTTTATCACCATTCCATTCAATGAGCAGGTCATCGTACACAGCACCATAGAAAGACTAATTTCCTCAGAGAAAAAGCTGAAGTATATATTCCCTGTACGTATAAACAATTTGAATTGATGCATATTAATATCCTAGCCCTAAAATTTGAATAGCCAATAAAAGTTCATGCGAAACATCTGTATCAACAGATGACACGTCGAAAGTATTTAGCTAACTATAGATTATTCTTACATACGGGTTTACACCCTTCGAAATATGCAGTAAAATTTTAATTCCAGAGTGCAATGAAAATAAAATGAACCCTTTCGGACGTCTCGCCTTATGGTTCGAAGAAAATGGAGACGGCTAAGCTCCAGCTATCACCCATTTGCTTTCGCTTCAGGTTTCAGATGAAAACGTTATTCGGAAGGTTGCTACCTTCTCCCTTTTTTAAGGTTTCTCGGGAAACGAACGGGAATGGAAAGAGAGAGATAAAGATGGAGCCAGCGTGAGGAACTGTGAATGTACGAGTGAGGCTGGCTGCAAATGGGAGGGGCATGCAGGCAGGAGTTCGGGCTATAGGGGGGAGGGACCAACCCGGGATTTTTTGAGAAGGGAGGAATGTTTGGAGTCGGGTGGCGGACCGGCTTTTCTCTAGGAAACAGGATCCTTACTACTTAAGTCTTGGTGCCGTGGCGGAATGAGGGTCCTGGCGTCCAGGAAGAGGGGGAAGAGGGTCATTTTGGAGGAGAAGGCGGCGACCTCTGACTCGTTGACCGCTGCTGCCACGCTTTTGTCCTCGTCCTAGCTCGACGCCATTGCTGGAACGCCATAGCCCTTAGGAGGGAAGAAAAATCTCGCCCTTTTCCGTGGGAGTCGTGCGGCTCCTACGGAGAGCACTTTTCCGCGCTGAAACAGACCTCGTCCTTAAACCTCTTTTATTTTTAAGGCCTCCGCTTCGCCGTGTTTTCCATTATATTCTCCCCGTTCGCGAAAACGAGTTTTCGTTCCAGTAACAACCGCAATGTGGGTTGCCTACCAACGAGGGGCCCGTCAAAGCTGCCTCGGATCTTATGCGCCAACATTCGTTTCTTATCCTTCTCGGTGTCAAATCCTTTATATCATTGAGACACGGCATACTTGTTAGTTTTATTTCGGGTAGTAAATGGAAGGAAGGAGATTTAATGCAATTGTGAGAACAGAAATATAGCTCACGAAATAAACGCTCTCCTTGAAACTGCCAAATATAGGTATTACACCCAGATTATTATTGTTTAATAATCAGTTCACATAGAGGTATGATTTGCGCTATGACAAACACTGCGAAAATTTCATAGGTTTAGTCTGTGTAAAAAAATAACGGTTAATCCGTTATGTAGAAAGAGTACTTGCCATAATTGTGATACTTAATTAATTTGTTCCAATGTTGATGAAAAGGAGAGAAATAGATGATAATATGTAGCTTAGTGATATTTATTGAATTCTTGGCAAGTTTTTACAATCATTAAATACTTTTATTTATTCGATTAGTAGTTATCAGGGTATTGTCAGAATTTTGTCTTTTTCTGGTGCCTGCATAGAGAATTTTTGTGATTGGTATTTTATCATATTTATCTTGTAGCGTTTCAAACCTTCCGTAAGGTTAGTATTGCTTACGTAAAACTCTGACATTTCGTCTATAATGGTTATTCGATTCGTTTTCGTTGAAGCAATTCAATTTATTGCGCACTCTTATGCCTCCATATGCTGCCGAGTAAAATTTGGTGTTTACGAGTCTACCCAACTTACGGCGTGAGAATTTAGTGCGTGACATGTTGATATTGCTTGGTATGTCAAGAGAAAAATCTTGTTTGGGCGATGGAGACGTAGAAAAAGAAAGACAGGCGGAAGGATTATGGGAAAAACATCATGATGTTTATTTATGGAAGCGAAGGCGTAGTAATGAGAATCACTTGGAAAACGAAACTCAGTAAAGAAATAAAAGCTTGCGTTGGAAACTATAATAAAATATTTCATCCGTTGTGATTACATTTCCTATAATATTCATCAAAGAAAAGACCAAGTGCAACATAATGCTCATTCATTTATTATCAACATTTCTCTATGCATAAAAAAGTTTTGCAATCGTGTAGTGAGGTATTCTTGTAATGCCCCAAGAAAACATCGATTATCTAGGTATTTTATCATAAATTAATATCCAAAGCGCCATTTAAAAATAATTACATATCGATATCGTAGCAAAATTTGAATATGAGTAACTTCGGGGAAATATACATCGGTATTAGAAAATTATGTAGCATTTAGGTACATGATTTTATAAACTCATTACGCTCAATTTTAGGTATCACATAAGCATAGAACATGTTTTCTTCTTGTTATGTAAAATAGTATTCATACTGTATGTTGATTATGACTTCTTTAAAAATACTTACTTTGGATCACGTTATATTATCGGCAATTATTATTTACTTAAGCGAGAAGTAGCTTCAGAATATGGTTGTAATATTAAAATGATATTCTCTAAACCATTGTTTCGAATATACTTTGGTAAATTTTGTGGAAATATATCGTATACTCCTTGTGATTATAGCCGTTCTTCTTTGAGACTCACTGCGATACGATATCCATTATTTATAGGTAGGTATTTCTAAAAACCCGTTTCAAATATCAAAATAGTTTCCATCGAACTAGGTAACATTTACCTTTTCTTTTGAAATTTCCGTCTCCAAAGATAAAGGTACGCTTAAAAGTCCACGTTAGTTTATTTCGTCATTAGTGGTTTGGTATTTCCTCTTTATTCATTATTTCCTATTTTTATATAAATCCTGGATATTTAATGTACTGCATTTGCAAATTATTGCTAAATAAATGGAATGCAACTTTTCAATCTTCTTCCAGTAAGAAATTCACCCTCATTACCCAATAATACTAACGGCGCATAGTCATATAAATATAATTCCTCATAGGATAGTATTGTAACGCGAAAAAAGGACGAATTAGTAACCTTATTAGATAGCAAGAGATCACGTTAGGTGTCAATATAGGAAATAAACTGGGAAATGATCCAGTACAAGTAATACGAGAATATAATAGGCCTCCATTTCTTAGCTTTTTTAGGGTAAGTAATTATTTATTCTCTTGTTGTTGCCGTGACTTGAGCAAAATTGCAAAAGTTGTACAAATTAATGCATTCAAAATTAAGTGACAGTACAAGGAATCCAGTCACGAGTGCTAGTTACAGAAAGTGGTTAATTTGCGGGCACGAAGGGAAATAGACTGCATGAGTCTAAGAATAAGAAGATAAAGAAGAGAGGATAGCAGTGTAAAGTGCTCTGTGGGAAAAAACAAGGTCAGGTTAACATATTAATTTTTACTAACAGAGTACTTGTTTATGCAAAGTATACTTGTAGCAAATGTGATAGATGTGTATTAAAGTTAAACGAGAGCACTGAGTGTCGAGGAGCTGAATTCGCATGTAAGGGTTGATAGGGAGTGGATGGGGCGCCAAAATAGAGAGGGAAACTGGGATACGCTCTTAGAGAAAGGAAGAGGTTGGAGCTGGGATCGAAACCAAGGCTAATGGCGGATGCGGAGAGGGAGAAAGAGGGGGAAAGTGAGAAAGAGAGGGTCGTGGGAGACTTCTGAGGCAACGGAGGGATTTTGGTGCTGGGGAAACAAAAAAGGTTGGAGGGAGGCGGTAGTGCTGTTGGAAGAGTTGGCCGGATTAATTTGCGCGCGTGCTACGGGGAAGGAAATGAGTTGCGGAGGTAAGACGACGGGATGTGCTGCGGTCGGGAATAAGGGGATGAATTGAGGCGCAGGATGTTCGGCGAGTGGGAGGGCTCACCCGAGGCACTAACCGGGGCCGACGGGGAAGAAGGAGAAGAGAGGGGTTGGTTGCACGTGAGCCTCGGTGCTTATGTTTGAAAGGCTGGGCGGATGAGACCCCCGGAGTGGTGGAGGGAGCCAAGATTGGGGTTGATAATGGTTGGGGCGGGAGAAAATAAGCCATGATGAGGCGTGGGATGAAAGGGAGGCTGCTGGGTTGGAGGGTGGAGGAGGAGTTTACCCCCCGTGAGATCTCCTGTGGGGAGGAGGATTCGGTGGATGAGTTTGTGTAAGAAAGAGAAAATATTCGGCGGCGGGAGAGTCGCGGGAGAATGAGGAAGAGGAAAAGGAAATGGATGAGCTTTACCCTTTTTACGGTCCCTTAGTAGGGAAAAGTAGGAATGCGGTAAAGGGGGTCTGAGAGGCAGGTGCTCCCGCCCTTTGCCTGCATTGCTCTCTCTCTCTCTCTGTCTCCGTTGAAGTGCTCTATTGCTCTGTCTCCATCGGGTGGCGTGCGAGCAATTTTATCCAACCACCCGAAATCTCCTTGTTTCACTTTCTTCATAGGAACATGGGGAGAGATAAATGTGGTAAGGCCATGCTACCACGGAATCCCCTTACCTACCTGTAATTACTAAACCTTAATAGAAAAGTCTCTTGCATTTTCTTAGATGTGTTTCATGTGATTTTATAGTATTATACTCCATATAATGAACGAAAAATACTGTAAAATATTATTTTTTAAACATAATCTTTACACATTTCAATCCACCTATAAAAATAACCCTAAGGTTATTGACTACATCTAAACACTTTTTGAGGATAATGAAAATTGTTTTATTATTAATCACACTTATTCCAGCCTTACCACAATTTTATCACAGAGATATTGCGGTAAGCTCTCTTTCTCTTATGAAAATTTGTTTTATCTTGCTCTATACTGTTAGGTTTAATACCAGTTGTGCTTTTGTTCAGTATTTCAATTGGAAGTACATTGAAATGGGCGTATAACTATTCAGTAGAGCTATAATGTGTCTTACCTGAAACATAAATCAGGGCAAGTGTACACATACAAATAGAGATTATAAATCCTGGGTGTTCCGCATTTTCAGTGAAAATAAAATGTTGAATACATCTTCTCTCTATATATATTTGTATAAAAAGGGATTTTTATATTAAATTTAATTATTTTTAAATAGCGCTTTGAAAATTAATTGGTGATAAAATACCTATATTATTGACGTTTTCTTAGGGCACTAAAATGATAACTCTCAACACGATTTTACTTTTAATCCACCACGTTTCAATGGAATTTCAATATGGAGTAAATTTATGGTATATTAGTAATTTTTAGGGAATATGCGTGTAATTGTTTTCAATTTTAGTGTATTTGAAGACAATTTTTGCTATGATATAAATACATGGTTCTTGTTCAGACTAGTCCTGGTTAAAACTTCACCATTAAGTGGAGAATAAAATTTCTATCGAAGATCGATGTTTACTTGAAAATTGTGGCAAATGAGCAAGTATATGAAATAATTTTTTCTAAATGAAGATTTCTGCTAAAAACAAAGACTATTATTCACAAGCAACGAAATTATAATTAACATTCTTTGCGATTCCAACCTTTCTTGCGTTTCCAGTCGGAGTGAATGAATTAATAGAGTCAGTATCCCTTCAAGAGCTATCCCATGAGTGCCCGAGGACGTGCGTGAGTTAGGGAATTGAGAGAGAGTGAGAGAGAGATAGAGAAGGAAGATCGCGTAAGAGCACGCACCATCGCTGGATCGGTCACGACAAATGACTGCGGAGGGCCGTATAGGGAGAAAGAACTTGTTTAGTCAGGAGAGTCATCGAGAGCGAACAAAGTTCTCTCGTGGTTCGGAGGAATAAGGCACTCCGACTGTGGATGGATCACTCATCATGTCCGGAATTTCCAGAGTAGGACCGCTGCTCCGAGAGGGGGAGAGAATGAGATACATAGTAAACGAAAGGAGTAGAGTTTGTATAGAGGGATCGTGTAAACAGCGCGTGTTTGTGATGTCTGGGTGAGGAGTGATTTTCGGAGCAACGGCGCGTTGGCTCGCCTATGGCATGGGGGAAGAAGGGGCGGGGGAATAGGGAGAGTGTCACATTGAAAGTCCAAATGAAGGGGTTTGTGATGAAAGGAAAGCATTGGGACCGAGAGGAGACTGGAGTCGTGACATGCTGTAAGGGAGTGGTTGGAATGTTCAAACCCCCACTTGTGCAGAGAATGAACTTGTGTGGAATGGAGGAGTGCGGACTAGCTACAAAGAAACATTTTGAGACAAAGATTCAAATGATTTTCAAGCTCTAAATGACTTCCTAAATTCAACTACCCACAATAATTTATTCCTATATGTCTGGAGAAAATATTAATACGATTTTTAAACAATGATATACTCGTCCAAAGTAGTTTGTATGTAACAATATGTAACAATATCGTCTCAGTGAAAATATTACTAACTCATAACCATTTTAAGACGTAAAAATTCGAAACGCAGATTTTTATGCGGCTTACTCAGTTTCTCAAAAATTACAAATTACAACGAGTGATGTAAATGAAGAAAAGTATGTGTGCGATTTGCAAGTGAAAAGTTCATTACTGTTAAAATGTACAATTTGGGTTGTTAATGCATAGAATTTATTTTGAACATCTCAGTTTAAACTTCAGTATTGTCTTTCTCTACGAAGGCTCATTAGATTGCTGGATTGGCTCGAGATATTGTTTTCACGGTCTGCTATGGCACACAATCTCAGCCACTTCATAGATTAAAAATGAATAAATTATAACTTCAAAAAGTTTATTTGTTATTTGCACATGTATGGAGCATTGAGTGCATATCATTAAAATTAATATCTCAATATTTTTTTTGAAATGTTTTTTCTTAATTCATAATTTCCTGTGATAAATTCACAACGCCTTTAATTCCTTTTCAATCAGTCTTATTATATGCTAATCATAATTGTAAAGTTCTTGAAATTATAGTCATACAAAATATAAAATCAGATTCCCTTTAGAATCGGTAATATTTCTTGAAAATGAAAACTACTGCATTTAGTGATTGTTGTTGCACAATATATACCTACATGTTGTACCACCGAAGGTTGTCATTTCAAGCTTTATTGATACAAGCTTAATTTAATGAAAATATATCAAAGAGTACTTATACATATGAGTACTTATACAGACGCTGACCGTGCATGCGCAATTTGAGACCAAAATTGTAAATACGAATTATTTATTTTAGATGGCAGAAGTACCCTACTTTTCAAAGGGCATCCAGTATTTCGGAAACAATGAACTTGAAAACTGGCCATATTCTTTGAAATAAGCCTTATAATGATTTACGAATGTTGCGAATTATATGCCGAACAGTGATAAAAATTAAACATCTTAATTGTTAAAATAATTATTTGCTGCTGCGCAAAAGTGCAATATCGATGCATTTTGTGGTCTAAATGGAGTCAGCAGCGTTTTTATTCAAAAAAATTGTTTTGAGAAAACTATTTCGTGGTTTTTAAAATATTACATAACCATTAACATTAATATAAAATACTATCTTTTTGTTAAACTTCCACTACGTTTGGGACATGAATGAATTTTATCGATGCGCATGTTGCCTTATATATACATATCTCTATTTACTTATCCGATAAAAAATATGAAAGGCTTTATATATATGTATGTTATATCTTATAGATTTACATTTTAATTACACTGCAGCGTCAAATGTTACTTCTATGGGTCCCTGTCATCAAGCTGTGCCTTAAATGGTTTCGAGATATTCCTGCCATCCCACCTTCATGCTTTTGTCTTTCTTTTACCCCGGCTCATCTCGAACAATTTTGCCTTTTTTTTGTTCTAACCCCGTCAATTACCTAATCATCCCGCCTCCCGCCAAATTACTTCATTTTCTTTTGCCCACGGTTCCCTCCATCTCATCTGCCATATCTTTCCCACCCTCCAAAACCGTAACGTCCATATTTTCTCGTTCGTTCCCCGCCCCCGCCACACCCCACCCCTCTCTGATCCCCCTTTGGCGACATTCTCCTCGCCTCGGCGGCGCCCCCTACTTCATCATGCGATACGTACTACAAAGCACGCCTCTCTCCCACCTCTCTTGTCTTTCAATTTGCTTTTCTCACACGCCGCTCTCTCTATCTCTCTGACTGAGTGTATGTAGTTTGCGGTGGAGGAGTTGGTACATGGGCGCGATGGTGTCGGGGGTGGGGAGCGCATTAGCCTCGGTTGGGGCGGGATTATGAATGCGCACGGCCATCAACGTCGGGACGCCCGTTAGTGAGTGCATGTGTCTGTCCCTGTAGGCGGTGCCCACTTTCTATTTCTATGGCTAGAGTCAACAGCGATAAAGAGGTCACGTAGGCAGTGAATTGTGAATTAGAGTTGAAGTCATCGTCGGAAATGAAATGGGTGATAAGTAAATTCATAAGGAGAGACAACAGGTGATCTATTCGATGTAAGTAGTTCTCGGGTTTTCTTTCAGGTTGGATCCTTCGTGTCCATTTTTGCCGACATTTCGTTGAGCGCCTTATTCATCGCCATCCGGGCCTTTGATGACGATTATCAAATGTCCTGAATACGATGAATAAGTTACTCATCGAAACGTCGACAAGGATTTAGACGGAGGATCTTACCCGGATGGAGACCTGAAGACTGTTTACGTCAGCCATTTGCCGGGAGAAAGATAAATCTTTCTTAGGTGCTCTATTCGCTCAAAACAAACCTCTCATGCATCGTAAAAAAACCGAAGACAAGAATGAATTTGTAAAATATAGTGTTTATCAGAAGCAAATAGGAAATTAGTTGGTTTTGCGTCCAATTTTCCTTTGACGACTACGTTTCAACTCTATTAATATACATTGAATAGGTATATGGAGTAATTTTTATATTTTCGCCAATTTTTTGTTCATTTGCTTAGCAAACATCATGTTTAAAGCTGAGATGCCATTCCAGTATACAATTTTCTAACAAATATGAATTCCAACTGATTCTGCTGCGGTACATTCGTATTTTATACTCTTCCTTTGAATATGTGAATGGATAATTTAATATATAATTTGTACAGTGAATAGCTGGCCCGCGTAGGAATTCACGTAGCAAAACTTAGAGATGACTGAGTCATCAAAATAAGGAATAATTTTTACATGATGCGTGCTTTTGAAATTCAAAATGTATTTGAATTACTACCAAGAGGGGGCGAGGTGAACTCGAGTGTTTTCATTTAAATTCTAGGTGAAACGTAATCTTATTGGTGCACGGTTAGTATAACCATGTAAATCTATAAAGCATTATGTAGTTTATCACTATCATAATATTATTATCGAGCATTATGAAAGAATGAAAAATGGAAAAAAATTGTAGTATAATTTATCAATGATGTTTGTGCCTGAGTTTACCACCATTTAGATGAGGAACTACTATAGGGTTAGCGAACTTGTGCTCTAATACTAGTTACCGCAGTAGTTGATTGGTTTGTGTGAAGTTAGTATCGTTGGTTGAAAATAATTATTTGATTTATCAATTTCTGTGGCTTTCAATTGATGTGTGAACATGAGGCTCATCGAGTAATTAATAATATGAATTATTCATCAAAATGCGCACTAAAAGAATCCAAGTACGATTCTTATTTACAATAAAGGAAAGTATATGCTCTAAGTATTGACATAATACAGTAGAAAATAGCTTTCATGCCATTTACATGGTGAGATTTATTTTATTTATCGCCATTCAACTCACAAATTGAATTACATAGTATCGCAATCGGCATTTAGAGTTGAAGATGATTTTACTATCCGAAAATATTGCGAATCCTAATTGGGTGGATGGGTTTTTTATGGATTCACGTGCATTAGTTAGAATATTTTTCAATTTATTTTTTATCTCGGTCAATCATGATAAAAATCTGAAGAGGTAATTTGTCTTCCAAAATCAAAAGAAACTTATCACGAAAATAATTAAACTATCTCTACTGAAATTGAATTTTTAACTGTTTTTCTCAGCGACTTGAATGAGTGGATATTAATTTAGTTACGTTTTCCCATTTTCGTTCTTGTGGCTTAATTGAAATTAGTTGTTGGTAACAATTGGACAAGTTTATTAGGAAACATAATTGAGAGGGTTTAGCTAAGAATCCAATAATCCCTTACTGGTTAGCATGATAATGAACAATTTTAAGTGCCTTTAAAGCTCATAAAGGTATGATAAACAAAGATATCGTTCTTCTCACTGATTTTATTTTCTGAACAATCATCATCAGGTACTATCAATCAAAATCAGTACCTGACGATGATCATATGGCATTGGAAACACGTGTTGCGAGATGTTAAATAAAATTAGTGATCGAGATATCGTGGGACAAGATTTTCCAATGTTAACAAAGATATCGTACTGCTCACTAATTTTATGTACACAATGCGCGTTTCGATTGCATCGATCAATCGATAGTATCTGTTGATAATTGTGCGGCAATCGAAACACGCGTTTTGAGCTGTTAAATAAAATAACCGTGCAGTACTATATCATTGTTTATCATTCGATATATTGTTCTGCGATACGATTCGAAAAATTTTGGCATTACAAATAGAGGCTTTTTTCTACTTTTTTATTCCATCGTGGGTTTTATGCACTCTGTAGCGTCACGAGCATGCCCAGCCCCATCTTTCTTTTTGTTCCCCGCCCTCCACCGCCATATCACTACCCCGTCCACGTTCCGGCCTCTCTTCCCGGCGGAGCCGTGGCCGGATGGAAGTGGACGGGGTTAGATGATGCGCCGGGAAGGGGGCGTGCGTGTCCACAGTGTGTATTCATCCCTCAAGGGCTGCTTTCCCATCTCCCGGGTGGCCCCAACATCATGACGACGACCGGTAAGGATCAGGCGGACATTTTCCCCAATGGGAGGGGGCGGGAAGGGAGGGAGGAATCGTGTGGGTAGTTTAAGTGGTCAAGGAGGTGAGGTGGGAGGTAGCTCTCTATGTGCTTGCGTGAGTCCGCGGGAGTTGACTTGCCACGATGCCGGGGAGGGTAGGCCGCCATCTCCGTCCGCTTGCACCGAACACGGCCCCGTCTCTCTTGGAGGCGTTTGGTTGTATCTTGCGGGGCGGGGACATGGGGAGCAAAGAGGAAGGACAGCGATGGCTGTTTGTGATGGAAGTTGACGTAGCAGGGAGGGTTATGTTTGACGAAAGGGGTGGACACGTCCACCCGGAAGGTGACTTAGTGAGACCGAGATCAATAAAGTATACTGTGGGCGAAAAAAACTAGTGTTTCACATGATATATGTGTGACCTTAGGCAAAAGAGAGGAAAGAGGAGAAAAAGATGTGGATTAAATGGCTGGTTGTGTGAGAAAGTGAGCAATTTCAGTGAGTAACGGGGATGTTAAATTCTCCTATAAATTCCTAATGATAAGCCACTCAGGGAACTAAGAGCTTCCGCATGCATTCAAGGGACGAATTAATCAATCGCTTGCTCTGGCTAAGCTTTTTACGTTATCTATCCCCTGCGAGAAATGCCGGCATTGCGATGACCAATAATGGCTATCAGTGTTTTTCCTTCCGATGAAAATATATGGATCAGAGAAATATAATGGAATCGCTTCCTTCTCTTTTCCTTTAAGTAAATTTTCATTAAAAAAGAGTGAATCTAGCAGGTAAATGGAACTTTTTATAGGTATGTTATGGGATTCACCATTTCTGTTATTTTAGTTTATCAATTTATTGCACCACTATTAGTACCAACCAATTTACGTTTTACGGAGTGGTGCGGCTTACGTATCACCCAGTTTATCCGATATTCCTTTGAAGGTTTCATTACGATTTAAGAATGCTTGATATTATTTTTGGAATATGTTATTTGTGACCCAAAGATTGTCCAGCTAAAAGAAGATCGTTTTTCCTAACAAGGTTTTCGCATGACTTTGGAATCTTTGGTAATACTTTTGGGAATTTTTATTGGTATTTAACTTTTTTGTATTAAATATCCTCCTGATTTAACTTTATCTCCGTAGGTATTAAAATGCATTCAATCTGTTCGGATGCATTCTATTTATCAATTCTAATAGTTAATTTCATTCCCTTTTTTGCTGTCGAGTACTTTACCAAATAACTAATTCGCTAGGCCAATGAGATTGCCTCGTTAGGTAGCATAAGGATTTTGATATGCTTGGTGAATGAAATTACCAGCGATTGCTATAGGCAGACTTTTTGCTTGCATCGCAGTGACTTTAATGTATATTCCAAAGTGAGAATCAGTTTAAAATCGCTGAACTCTAGATATTTGCCTACGTACCTCCATTTTAATGAATTTGGGAGAGAACAGCATATTTAAGGCACAATTGTTTCTCAAAATTCAATTTTCGTTTTTTCTAGTAATTTCCTTCATAATTTAGTTCTGGTGACAAATGATTGAAAGTTGTTGATTGTAAAAAGTTCTCCGCAAAGTTGTTTTTGCACTTACTTCTTTTATTAAATTAAAATTTGCTTATAAACTTCCTCCATATGAAAAAAATGAATGATCGGATGGGAACTAGTGTTTTTTTGGATTCTCTAAAATTAAATACAATGTCGCAACAAATAGCTTGAAAATGAATCCGGCCCTTGACGTCTGCTTCATGTTTATGCGTTTCTGTCTGATGCAATATTTAAATGTGGTCACGCTATTAGCTCTCACGAATCACGGTCACTCATAACTTATCTCACTCGGTTAATTTTACGATTTTCTACGCCTCAAATAGCACTGTCTCACAGGAATATTTGGAAACAAATCGGTAGGACAAGGCATTTTTCAAAGTCACCCATTTATGCCTCATTCCATGACTAAGTAACACACTCAATTAACTCAATATTTCCATCCCACCAACGAAGAAAAATGATTTCGTCTAAGAGAGCGGCAGCTTCTGAGCGGCTCTTATTCGCTTTGGTCACGGAAACCGATTTGGTCTCCTTGGAGGGCGACAGAGGTCACACATGGTCTCGAGTATCTTGAGTCGCTCGCTGAGTTTTACCATTCACGCTTCGTGGCCCATTATGGCTATGGAGAAAAACGTCACAGTCTTCCGTCGAATATTTTGCGTCAAAGCTTATCGACTTCATGCCAGGGGGAAGTTACATAATAAGGGCGTTCTACTTCATACCATATCCTCCTCATCCTGCAGTGTCGTTAGCTAAAACATGTCTCACGTCTCGTTCAAACGGCAGAACTAAGTTTCCGTGTTAGATGTACGACAGGTTTCATTGTCCAATTTTGAAAACTTGCGTTCCGGAATTTTCTTTCTACTTACGACAAATGGTAACAGATTGCGTCAAGTATCCAGCTTCATTAAATATTCATCAGAAATTTAAAATAAGGTGTTGAAGGTTTATTTTAGAATTTATTATGGTTTCATATACTTATTGGATTTTTCCCTATAGAATTTAAGAGATAATTGTACTGATTGAATAAAAAAAAACTGGAGATAAAATCTTAAATTTGGATATTGAAAGTAATAATTTGGATTTGAAGCTATTGTTCGCGCTAATAGTGAATTAAAGTATTGATTTCTCTCGAAAGATTTGCTTAGATATTGATACTCTCAATATTTATGTTACCCTTCCTCTTTTTAACCCAAAATATGCCCAATATTTTAACAATAAATCCCTTGTTTTCCTAGTCAGAAATATGGAGTAAAATATCCAAATAAGATTTGATTCGTGCACATTTGGTATAATTAATATTATTTGACAATAAGATGTTAAATAGTAGCGTTTCAATATCACTGATCTGTCCTTGATTCCTCACTTATTACATTTATAGCTACAATTCGCTCGTGCAAGATATATGATAAAAATTGATTTAGATCCGCAAAAAACACGTTTGCTCTAGCCCTGATCAGACTTTATAGCCTCCTTACTTATACTCATCACTAGTAATACACTACAAGCTCCCATTGTGGCATATATTTTTGTAACAGAAAAGAGAATACCCAAAACACGAAAACTGCCCACTCACCTACAATCTGGCTCCATTTTCCACGATGTGTATCCACACTTTGCACGAATTTTTCCTGTCCTGCTCCTCCGTTAATGGCTTGGTATAGCCATTTGCGCACTCTCCACTGGTCATCCAGCAACTGAGAATCTCAACGCGTGGGCGCTGGGTATCTACCCTGCTCCGTCACAGGCAGAATTTTTTTTGGCACGCATCTGAAAACCCTTTACCTGGGTAACGCCATTTGTCTATTGTCATCCGAGTCCCATGGTCCCGTCCCTAATTTTTTTTCGCTGATCCCTTTCTGCCCTCTTTCGGGGGTCGAGGAGATTTACCGTTCCTCCCTTTGGACGCTCTGCTCGCGTTGATTCTTCAGGGTCATCCGGGGAGGATGCTTGAGGATGGATGGTAAAGAGACTTCTTGTGATCTCTCTGACGCAGGATGCTCGAACGTTGACAAACGCGCTTCTTTCCAAGAAGAATACTTGCGCGAAACACCCTGGAAACCTTTTGTGAAGTAGTCGAGGTTATCCTACCAAGGATAAATTCCATATTCTTCAGTCTACTCTTTCCGTTTACTTGCAGATTTAACTTTTCCGATTCTATCATTTGAATCCACAACTAAAATGAAAAATTAGCTTGCATGCAGACAAATGTGAGCCCTACAATTTTGCCGCAATAATATCAATTAATGGCCACCAAGTTTCGTTTGAAAAGTGTATTGATGGAATTGATTGATGGATAATAGTAATAAAAGCATCGAACGGAAGTTGGTATTTTGCTTTCTTCTTAAAACAATGCTGGAAAAAACCCCTGACTAGAGCATATTTTGTAGTACTCTAGCGCTTTTTTATTCTTTGTATGATTTAATTTTTACTTGCATTAACACAATGTAAAGTTATATTTCATTCATGCACCTGAGTATACAAATCATCAAGAATTTACGGTTGCCGCTAATACTTACAATTATCTTTTTTAGGCACTTTGCATAAGAGACTGGATAAATGTATACAAACCGAGCTGTTTCGGAGATTGAAATAGTAATATTTGGCTTCATTGATAAAGTCACATTTTTAATTCTATGAATGCTTCAACTTTAATTTGGCTCCGCATGTGAAACAAATCTTTTTCTTTCTTATCACTATGAAAATGGTTGATCATGATGCTTGGTAAAGGTGTGCATAGGCTCCGTCCTCAATGAGAACGTGCTTGCATGAAGGCTCACGTATTCTATGGTCTTTATAGGTAGCTGTTCTGAAGAGTACTCAATATTTTCCGTTAGATTTGGCAAAGGCAGGAAGAATGTTACGAAAGACGAGAGGTAGGTTGTGAAAAACACCTCTGATTATAGACTGATATTGTCGAGGAAACACATTTTAGAAGGAAGATTTAAAGAGAATATTGACAAATAAATAGTTTTCTGGGCTCAGATTAGGAACAGCACATAGTTCAATGCCATGCGCTTAATAATGAAAATATGCCGGGTGAAAATGAATGGAGCGTAATTGGTGTTAAACAGTGTTTGATAATTATAGACTATATTTTAATTAGTGTCTTTAATTAGCCCTGATATAGATATTGATAAATTATTTATATTTATTAACCAGAAAATAGCAAAATATTATGAGTTAATTTGACAGCAAATTTGCGTTTTCGGTATTTTACTATAAAAAGAAAGATGTTGTACAAGTGAAATGGCTGTTGAAACAATGGGACTTTAAATTTGCTTGGTGCAACTGAGGTGCAAAGTGCATGATTGTAAGGGAATTCATAATGCCATACCGATTGAGAATATCAAATAGTTATTCATTTACCCAACGCTTGGTTAAAAAAGTGTGGCTAAATATTTCTTAACTCACTTAGTTGATAGTTCGTCGAAATTGTCGAATTGCGAGGTGAAAGGGTCAGTTACACTGATTTTTAGAAGTGTCCTTTTGAATAATTCGCAGATTTTATTGCTGCCACAATGTAATCATTGAACATGTATCGTATCATAATACTACTGCGTTTAACTGGAGAACTAAATACGCTTCCAAGCATATTAAGAGAAAAAAACGAATGCTTAGATTAATTTGTCGAAGTCACTCAGAATTTTCCTATATTTAGGTCTTCCCAACGCAATTTTTCAAAGTACTTCTTCTCGAAATACAGAAAAAATATCAATGTAAAAATTAGAGTAATAATCGAAGGATATTGCTTGTTCAAAACGTTCAAAAATCAAACTTTGAAGATCATAAAACTCTTGCTCATAACAAAAAAGAAATAATT
Organism: Ischnura elegans; assembly: GCF_921293095.1. Taxonomy (NCBI): domain Eukaryota; kingdom Metazoa; phylum Arthropoda; class Insecta; order Odonata; family Coenagrionidae; genus Ischnura; species Ischnura elegans. Next base: position 126,817,412 of record NC_060246.1, read on the forward strand.
CTGCCAGAGAAAGTTTTTAAGAAAAACAAGTTCTACAACATGAAGTTCTGAGAAGGTACCTAAAGCGTGACGGACATTCAACATGATAGTATTTCTAGTAAGATGCTAAGGGGGAACTTCGGTGGAAATACTTCCCCCATGGAGGGAATTCAATACTGTTAATCATTTTCTGAGATGGCAAAATGTTAGGTCCATGAATTCTCCATTTTCTAGTCCACTCACTTGATTATGTAATTGAAATTCGTTGAAATAAACTGAAATATTATTTCTCAAAATCGCATCAACATAATAAACGAAGTTATGTAAAAACTGTCTTGATTAGTGTGTTTATTGCATAAAAAATAATCTGAGAACAATATAGTAAAAATACAGTAAAAATTAATTCGGTTCGAATAATAAAAAATAATGAGAGTGGTCTGGGTAGTATATTTATCATAATGGAAAGGAATCGTCCTCATGTAATACGCTCTTGCAGTACTCGGATATCAAAATAATTAGGAACGTCTATAAATTGCGTAATGAGTTATCACGACTTTCAAAACTCAAGCTATATTATTATGTAACTTTTTTTAGGCCTTGTTTAATGTCAGTTATGTTCATTTACTGCTAGTAGTAGACGCTGCATGGAAATGGATATATCTTGCTAAATGAGTGAATATTAAACGTTCGAGTCGCAGTGGTTATATTATACTAGGGTAACATGCAGGTGTACATATTTTCTTTAAATTATAGCATCGTCTTTATAGAAGACTTTTCATTTACTTTTTCATCGGTTATTTGCAAAAACTGCGATGTATTTTACGAAATGTTATTTTAACAGGCATTTTCTTACTGTCGTATTTTGCGGTGAAATTGAAGCAGCGTGGGGATGTTTGCATAACTATAATTTTCTTGTCCAAATGGAACTTGATGAGGACGTAACACAACTAATCAATGAAAATTTCGCAAATGATGGAATAAATTAATGCAGTTAATTCTTATTATTGTTAATATACGAGAAATAGAGTAGTTAACTGCGTATATTAGTAATTTTATCCAGTGGCCATTAATAAATATGTGTAGAAGAAATTATTGTAAGAAATGAGAATCCACAAACGAAAAATTTGATTCTATAAGTTATTGAAATGGTAGATATATCAAATGCGTAGACTCGACCAACCCTACCAGAAAAAACTGCCAATTATAACCGAGGTAGCACCTTTTGAATTCACTGTACTTATTAAATAACACATAGAAGGAATTCGAAATCGATGCTGGTGTGTGCTCTGATCAAAACTATCAAATGGGGAATTTTAATCCGGAAAATGTTTAGGTATGCACTTTATGCTCAATTCCTGGACACCTACGGAGTATATATTTTATAGTGAATAGATTATTTATTATTTTATTTAAAACGCGTAGGAAATACTTATATGTAGATATAGAATTTTATATAAGATTACTTGTATTGTGCTTGTGGTAGGAAGATATTTAGGAAATCGACTGCATAGTAGCATTTCGTATGTGCATTCCTGATTTTCTTTTGCATTTTATTTTTATTTTGCCAAATTGACATATTTATAATTATCTCGCATATTCCTCAGCAACGTCGGAAATGCCTTTGCCCTATTGCGCTTACTCCATTCCGGCCGGCTGTGCTCTCACGAGCCTTCGGTATTCCCGTTGTTAATGGACTCGGCTGGTATAATTTTTTGTGACTCCTCCGCGGGGGTTGCGCACCCCTTTCCCAGCCTTGTGCATTCAACACTGCACAGCCGGAAGATTTAGGTCCCAGTGTTTATGGCACCCTTCCTACTAACGGTGAATCCGCTCGGCTTGTGTGGGTGCAGAGATGGCGGTCAGTCTTATTTTTTGCTCTCGAGTCCGGAAAGAGTGCTGCAACCTCAAGGTCTTGTGGTTGAAATTCCAATTATGTGTTTTTCCACGCCCTGTGTCGGTTGGAAGGATGAATGGGAGGAAGCTGAGGTCTGTTGCATGGGAGTGGGAGTCAGTCGTCAAAAAGTGCAGCTCTTGCGTGTGAGATGGTAAAAGATCGTCAAAGGTCAATGCTTCCGAGAAAAAAAATTGGAGGCCAAACTAAGTGGTGTATAAGCTCCTTTTTTTCTTTTCAAGTAGGTTTTTAATGCTCCATTTGTGAAAATTGTAATGCATAGTTTAATATTGAAAATTTACTTTGTGTACTTAAAATTTTAGCTCTAAGATTACCTTTTCTCTGCACAAAAGACGCGTTTAAATCTGCAGCTCTGAAATTAGGTATAAATATGACTTACTCTTGATAATGGGTCAACTATTATTTCTGTGTCTTATCATTTTTATTGATTAACTTTATTACACTACCGAATTAACTACAGGTAGACATGCCAATATTAGAATCTTTAACATATATTTTTAGTTTACGAATGTAACACGTGCAGAACAATTACCTTTGGGTTAGTTTTCATCAATAACCGTTTTTAGTTCTGTAGGTACAAATTACAGTTCTTCATGTAAACTAATGTATTTTGGGAAAGTTTATGTCCACTGCGACGTTTTGCTGTCGAATTTTACATGACAAATTGGAGAGTTTTCTTTGACCTAAAACGTGCCCAAATTTTTTAGCGTGTAATTTCTATCCATTAGGTACGAATAGTACTTTTCATAATATTGTCTAATTATGGTCATCGCTTGGTAGCAGCCCGCATTATGTGCGACCTAATTGCAGAGACAGGAAGAATACGTCCGTGAGATCCCTTCTTTCGACATGCATCCCGGGTGATTGAGCCCAAAAAATTAGGGAGCGATTTATATGCGCAGCGTGTCTCCTACCGCCCTCTACGCTGCCAATTCGGGTTCGGCAACTCTGTTGCGGGTGTCGAGGGCCGAGAAAGCTCAGGAGTGGTTTCCTGACTGAACAATTCCGATTGCTGGTTGGTCGGTGCGACAATGGGGATGGGTGGATTTGTGTAATGAGGAAAAGATCCGAGTATGGCACACCTTTGCTTGATTCAACAGCTAAGTCGTATTTGGCTGGTAACAGTATCCCATTACATCATTTATATTGATGTTTAATAGGCCATTTTGATTTTGATGGACCTTTTGTCCCGCACAGTTTATGAGAAAAACTCTTAATCGTATTTAAACTTTTGGGAAACCATTGTTCATCTGACTGTTAATCATTATTTTCATCAGAACGACTCCATTAAAGAATTTCAAAGATTTTTCAATGCTGTGACAAGACATTTAAGGAGACATAGCGGATAAAAATCATAAGTAAAAGATCTTTTGAAGCTGGGCGGTGAATATTTGTAATTTTTGGCTTAATATTTTTGGTGAAAGAAAGGAAAATTCCTACAAAAGAAGGATGAAACCGATAATTTTGTCGTCCCTGTTCGAAGGAAAGCCTTCCCCTTGGAGAGTCTGGGTTGATCCATTCGAAGAAAGGGTTCGAAACCCTGTGACCAGGACTCTCTCTTAGGGTTGGTTTTATCTATTCCTCGCACTGAAGGGATCCCTTTTTATCTTCGACTGTTTCCCTCCCACCCAACACTAAGATGATCGGAGATTTCTTTTTATGCGTAAGTGCACTTAGAGATTCCACACACTTCCACCATGTGGAATACCTGAGGTTGTCCATCGTTCCCTAGAAAAAGGAATTTCCTCCCTGCCTAATCTTCACTCCTCCCTCCTTTGTCTAACCGTGCGCGTCTCATCCCGGGGTTCTTAGGCAGAGACAAAAGCTCTGGCGAGGCGGCAGCGGCCCAAAAAAATCGCCACCCTCCCGGGCGTTCGCTTCGGCGGAAGTGCACGTAGCTAGGAGGGCCTTTGGCCGAAAGTCCTGCTGCCTCGCCTCTCAAGAGAATCAGTCATGTCACCGCGAGCTCTCCAACGCTCACCTGCGCGACCCCATTGTCTAAACTGCTGCCCGCCGTCTTCTTTCGCGCCTCCTCTGTTTTGGCGCTGTGGTCCGCGATCGGATGGCCGCGGACGGCCCGAGCTCGACAGCTGGTCAACATGGACGAGTTGAGGGGGCGTAGAAAAAAACCTCTGCAGGATCTCTTCCATCCGCGACCACCTGGTGGATATTTATTTTCCTTCCTTGAGATTGAGCGCAATTCATGGGGAACTGATAAGGCAAGTGGAACCGAGATTTTTTTTAATTTGCCGTGATTTCAATCATTTTACTCAGGAGCAAATTTTCATTTGAATTTTGCCTTAGTTTTTGCTTCTTTCTTAGTTTTTTTTTTTAATTTAGTTTTTGCTGCTCGATTGCGCCTGATCGTGACCGTGATTTTGAAAGTTATTCTCTTGACTCTTTTCCACAAATGTAGGACAGAAAGTAGTTATGTATTGTCTTCAATGTGGCATTCTACTCTCTTGTTATTCTTAACGTTATTTCTATTTCTTAAGCCATTTAAAATGTGTTCGCAGTTTCCAATTGAAGTTATAATATGGGAGTTGTTTATTTGCCTGCTGTTTGACCACTTTTTGTTTTTGCAATACTAAATTTCACTGCATAATTATAAGTAATAGATATCCGGCCCTTTGTATTCGTACCGCCAGTAGTAACGATATCAAATAGGACCTTTTCATGCTTGCAATAAGCACTACTTTGTATTAAATTTTTTTTTAAAATCATTGCCCATTTTGGAGGAAAATAAGTACAATTATCAAAATGTTCTCCATATTTTTTATTGCATTAACTGAACATTTTTAATATGACCATTCAATTTGTAACATATGTGAGTGTAAAGGTCTCATTCAGCGTCATAAGCACATGCTATCTTTTTTGCATGTTTTCTTCTGCTAATTTGATGGTTTCACCTCTAAAAAGGCGATTATTGGGGAAAAAATTATCTATTCCGTGGTAGGACCATTGTGCTTCCAATTATGACCAACTGAATGATCAAATGAGATAATCAAATTTCAGGCCTACGCACCTTAATCGTAAACATCACCTTCGAAACCGTAACTATAGGTTCCTTCTCTTTGTCCATTTGTTAACCAATGAAGTTTTTGTAATGCACTTAATTTTTTCCTTTTGAGCTAATGCATACATTTTTTAGTTATATACCTCTATAAAAGAAATGGTAATTGTCATAAATATAGAGATAGTAATGCCTTTTGAAACATATCGAGGCGAAACGTTTACATTTTCTTTGTTTTATATCCTGTAAAGCAGACTATTCCGGGAATTTATTCAAATACCACGGGTTATTGTATGAAAAAACTTGATGTTTGTATTTTTGGCTGGAAGAACGTAATTTTGTCTTCGTTTTTTTCGTTGCAACAGTATACCTATCTCTTGCCACGAAGTTCATTCTAAATATAGACCCAAAGCCAATGCCCTCTTTATTGACGCATCAGGGAGCGTTCGCGCGCCATCTGTCGGATGAGAGGTGGAAGTAATTGAGACGGCCATCCTTTCCAAAGCCGCGCTTTTCATTTTTTCGTCTCTTTGGTCACGGTCCATTTAATCTCACAATTGAAATCGGTTTTTGTTCGTAGAACATGAAATTCGTCATTTTTTTGCATGAATATTTACGTGGAAAAAATATTAAAAATTTATCGAGATATGTTGAAATAAAGTCAGTAAAGGAATTTTCTCTACTTCACCGATATGATGCTTGGAAATCACTCTACTTCCTCATTATTAATCTTATATTCAGTCACTCCACATTATGTATTTTATTTCATAATATTGTGTTACCATTTTTTAGAATCCCTTCGCAGTGATAGGGACTGTCGTGGGTGCGGGCCACAGCCGCTCCTTTCGCCTCTGCTGCTTCAGCGCCATTTCTTTCCCTCTTTCGTCTTCCCTCACTCTCTCTGTATCTCTATCTCTCGCCCCCTCTCTCTCTCTCTCGCTCGATTTCCTTCTGTATCCGACGCTTGACTTTCCCAACAGATGGCATTAGCTGCCCGTGTAGGTGTAGCGCCATTCAAGAGGGCCATTATGTTTACAAGCCTCAAAAATAGCACACAAACATTGAAATAATTAATTTGATACAATTTATGAAAATTTCCGTGCTCTTGACGAAGTTGAGATTGTAATTATTGATACATATTTATGGTCACTCACATGATTGCTTAGCTTTTCTATTATTGAATTCAAGATAGGAGTAGGTTTACATAATGTTTCAACGTTGACTTATATCATTACCATACCTTGCCATGAGGTTAGAAAACATTTCCCTGGTAAATAATAATTCACAAAACAATATGAGGTTTAAGAGTATCGTAACGCGCTGTGCTAGACTCCATGAAACGTTCAATACCAAAGTGATTGCTCAGGTTTTCCGCAGTAATTTTTTAATGTAATAGCATTATTATTCAAATATTTCATTTTTTTTGCAAAGTTAAGTATTTAACTTATATCTTTATTTGAATAGATGCTAGTTTTCTTACAGATAGGGTTATTTTAGCGAAAAATTTTGTTTTCAGCAATTTACATTACAACACGTTAGAAATAATTTCTATATCTTTTTCGCAATTTCATTTGAATCTTCCTAATTATGCACTGCGATATGGAATCCCCATCACTGAAAATCTACAGATTACTGCTTTATTTTGAAATTATCCTGCTGAATATGGGGGGCACTTTGCCGACTATATTTTTGAAAGATTTACATTGTTAAATACTATTTTTAATGCTCCAAATAAGTGAAAAAATGTTTTAATTACGATAATATCGTCCACTTTTTAAATTTTAGAATTTGAATGCCGTCATATTATTATATTTCTCTCAACGATATCGCGAGGCTCATTATATTATTTATATTTATCAATAATATTTCCTCGTGATTTACTAAGGTTCTTCAATGAAATGAGATCAAGGGAAAGATTTGAACGGGAACTAGAGTGGATTGGCGTTTAAAAAGCTTATTCATGGCTCGACGATATTCACAATCGTGTGTCACGCAAATTGGCCTCGTATAGGCACGATCCCGCTTTCCTAATGGAGAAGTCGACCTTTTTACGCCCTCGGGGATGAATTCACCCTTGCGGAGAGAACTCGAAACATTACCGCATACTTGGAGTAGTTTCTGGTGTCACCTGCTCGAGATAAGCGGCGTTGGTGTTCCCTGTAGGGAGCGGGCGGCCGCCATTGTCCTCCATCTCGGCTCGACCTGCGCGGTTCCACGCTCGTCGTCATCGCTGCGAACACTAGAGGGAGGGAGATACCAATAGAAATAGGTACGTGAGCGTGAAAAAGTAAGGAGAGATTGCGAGGAAGTGAGGTGATTAGCATTTCGCGAACAATTGGGGAAAGTTAAGCTCGGTTAAGAGAAATGGATGCGCAGATCGGTGGTAATCGTGCCTTGCTTTCCTACGATATTGATCAGATGGTCGGGCGGACGGGAGCCACGTACCCAAGCACCCGACCCGCCACAATCCGGCGCTTCATCGGGCTCGCCCTCGGTCAAAACCGCCCGAGGAGCCCGTTGGCTGTCGGGGTGAAATGAAACAATTGTGTGGAAATGCTCTTTGCCATTAAAAGTCACCGTTTTGAGCATCATTAGTCTACGTTTTGGCCTTTAAAAAAAGCACTATTTTTACGAACTTGTATACTTATAACACCCATCGTGCACCTTTTTGAGCGTGATAATGGTAAATGTAGCCAACTCTAATTTGGGTTTTATCCTCATCAAGTATTTATTGACGTTAGAAGCCGTCTTTTCCACCCTCTTAACCCATAGGTTTCTCTCCCCTCCGAATACCTCTCCTAACCTATTTTCCCTCTCTCAATCACTCGCTTTCTCTCTCCACTTCGTTCTCTTTTTTTGACATTTTTTAGTCTAACTCTATTACGCAGGCGAACCTTTGAGGAGCTGTAAATTTAAACCCCAGACACGCCTCCAGTCTCCTCAAGAGTGAGTGTGAGTGCATGTTGCACTCTCACTCCATTGGGAAAATTTAAAAATGTATTTAAAAAAACACTCACCTCCGCCTCTCTCCTGCCTATATGCGTGCACCGTCCATTTTCAGCTCGCACTGACGATTATCTACTTACTCATGAGACGATAGGTCCCTCGCCCAGACGAACCAGATTCCCAAAAAAGGATAAAAGAGCAGCTTTGAATAAAATAAGTATAAAGAACATTATGCAACTCTGGATTAGGTATCTGGATCAGATGGGTTCTATATGCAGTGAAACTCATCTGTAACCCAATACACTGCCAACACTCAGGGGAATTCTTTCTGCGGTGAATGCCAATGAGGCTTTATTAACCATTGTATTTATTAATTGTAAGAATGCAGCATATCTATCTCGATACAGACTCATTAAGAATTAGCATTTTCATATTTTCCTTAAAAGCGTATGAATTTTGGGCCTTTTTTGTCCTACATAACTTAGATAGAATACCAAAGAGCTTTTGATCGTTAAATGCTTTGTAGGAACTTCAATTCTTAAAAGAATACTCTTACCTGACTATACGGGGAGAAAACTTCTTCTTTCAAGTCCATAAAGCATTTTATTCAAATGACAACAACAAAATTAGTAATCATGTGCTATGAATAATTAAATTAATGGATTAATTATTTAAGAGTTTACATGCAAACCTCTGTGTTTTCAGGCAGGTAGGTCTCTGAAAGGCATGTAAAACAGGTAGAACTTAGTTTTATTATTTTATTAGAAAGAGAAGTCCACAAATAACCGACACAGGGTTTTACAGAATTCTTTGTGCTTACCTTTTCATAATGACTAAGGGGTGTAAGAAATAAATTATGGCAAACTTTATTGAGGTTTTCCAACTGATTGTGGATTTCAGCAAAGATTTTTGTCTCTTTATGACTGATCAAATGAAAAACCTTCACCTCTTTACCCAACCTCTGCATCAATGAACGTGCCGAAATTCAGAAATTGCTGGAGTTCCACGGCCTTAGACATTAGATGGTTAGTTTTTTTGTTGATGATTAGGCTATTGTCTTTATCGAAGCAGAACAATGAGTGAAGTCACCTCAAGGCAGCTGCTTCAATGTTATGCGCTATTTATAGTATCCCACATAATATGGGAGGATTTCTGGTAAAATTTTTTATTATTAATGCAAATGCATCTTGAATAGCGAGAAGAAAACGATTACATATCAAAATTCATTTGGTCATCTTGGCCTCAGGGAATGCATTGTCCTTTAACCTCGCCGCCGCAACTATGACACAAAATATAGGGTCAGAATGATCAGACGATGGGACGCAAGTGGAATTTGGTTTTTAGATAACGTCATTTAGACTTGGGTATCGAGGCCACCGATATGGAAATAAAAGGGGACAAATTGATATATTACTGCCATGATTATCTGCATAATTAATGACGTGTCAAAATGGAGATTGCCATTATCTTGAATGCAATTAAGATATGAACATACGCTAACGTATTGCAGAAAATGTAAATTTTAATTCATATCATAGGGCTCAGTGCAGTACCCAAAATGAACTAATAGTTGTCGTCAAAGGAATATAGAGTAGCCTCAGCAATGTTGCACGTTAAAATTTATTTGTTTGAAGAAATTTCCATCACCCCTAAAAATTAGGCTATCCATACTTAAATTCGTTTGAATTGCTAACCACATTTTCTGAAGCATAGAGTCTTAGAACAAACTTAAGGTTTTCTTTAATATCATTTCTTCTAATTAGTTATTCTTCTATATTACTTATTCTTACTTTAATAGTGGTAGGCGAATTAGATTGTCATTAGTGCAAAAAAAGTGCGTCGAAAGTAAACAATGAATGATCTTTGAACCCTCTCATACAGTTTTCCAACTTGGAATGAGAATGCCTGAAATGTCACGAACGTGTAAATATAGTTCCAATCCCGTAATCTCTTTAGAAGATAGGATAAAGATTTATCAGCCACATCATCATTCGTGACGGTCCTATAAGGACCTTAATTGAGTCTATTGAATGAGAAGTATCGCATAGGAAAGCCTCGCCTTAAAATATAGAAAAGTTGGGGAAGTTGAAAGAGAAGAATTACGTGTGAAAGTGTTTGGAGAGAGAGAGGAGAAAGCTATAGTGGAAAGCTACAACAAATGTCAAGATTTTTCCAATGATGATCAGTGAAATGTGGGTTACAGATCCATCAATATCGTTATCAGGTTAATTGAAATGATCCAGTAATAATCGAATAGATTCAATGTTGTATCTCGCAGAACATGTATCGAATTTTATTCGGCTGAATCCTTACTTCTAAACATTTGGCATAAAATAATTTGCATCACTATACCTTTGAATTTTGGTTCAATGAGATCATAATCCTTATTAGCTGTTGATATTTCTGTTACATTAGCTTTCTTTCTTTTACTCGCTTGGTTTATCCTGAGTTTATATGGAAAAATTTATTCCATCCGCTACAGGATACCATATTTTTTATTTAAATCTTATATCTCACTCTGGAGTGCCACTACTCCGATTCTGTCTCTCTCTGAGGTGTGATAGGCATTTAAGCTGATATTAAGAGTGCAAGTTGCCTTTCTAGGACATAAAAATATACCTTTATAACCAAATTTCTGAAGGAAACAATCTCCAACGTCTCACTAGTGTTATTGACAAAGGATTTTAAACCGTGTATTCAACTTATTGCTGATATTTTACCTTTAATAACTTCCAATGAATATTTTTTTATTTTAGACATGTCATTGGGAAAAGTAGATACTCCATTTTTATTAACTATGACAAATACTTAATAAGTCTGCTGAGCAGTTGATAAATACATCATTCTTCAGAGACAAATATGTTGATGATGCCCTATTTAAATAAAATTTCACAGTACCTTTCATTGAAAGAGATGTTCTCAGTTAACTTAAATAATAAGTTTATCATTTCGCAGTGATTTTTTTACATTTTGACTGGATATTTCAACGTAAAATATTATGAAAGGGGTAAATTATAACTACTTTACTTTAACACCTTGCTTTTGAGCTTTCTGATGCTTCCATGCAATAATTGATTTATCCTCCGCTGTTGCCTTGCTAAATTAAATCTACTGCCTGTCTCACATTGCTTTATGTAAAATACGAATTGGTTATAAATAATGCGTGAAACATTTATAATGCCATTGGAAAATAAACCTTGTTGTTTTAAAGGGTATTGGTACAAATTTCGTCACAATTAGCATCAACTTACCTTATGATTTAACAATGTTGTTCACTCACAGACTTTATTATTTAGCCCTTGTAGAACACAGTTTTTTTGTTCCTATTGCAAAGCTAATAAATTATAAAAACAGTGTAACTGTTTCTTAGCAATCTTGCTGACGTTCAGTTCGTCCAAGTGTTTAGAAATGGTCATAACGGTAAAGAGGGGCAGTTTAAGGGTCAGTCGAGGCCAAGTGAGGCTTGCAGTGGTGGTGGTGGTAGGTGGGGGGAGACGGGTTGACATTGGGAAGGAGGATCTTGGATCGGAATGAGAGAAGGGAAAGAAAGGAAGGAAAGACAAACGGCACAAGTGAAGTTTCGGCTGCGGTCGGCTCCTCAAGCTTCGGCCATTGGTCGTCCATAGGCTCTGACATCCTCACTCGGACACAACTCCCCTCTCACACCCAGCTCGGTTTTTTTGGGCCTTCCATTGGTCTTGTTTCATCCCTCCTCTGCCCCACACCACAGTCCACTCACTACTCGTCCGGCCGCTCCTTTCATTTCACCCCGTTCTGGTCAGCACCCTTCCCTCCCCCTCTTAGCGGAGCTTGGTAAACGTTTTAAACACCCACCTGAGAACAGAAATACCTGGGCCGCCTCGCCTCTCTTTGCTTTCGGCAGACACATATTACCTCCGCCCTGCAATGGCCGACCCAACAAACGTGATGGCTGACTTTGGAGTGAAACAGTACATAGGTGGCGTGCTTTTTTTTCTTCTATTGCATAGATGAGAGAGGGAGATAAAAGTAAACATTTGGATAAGAAAAGTATACCATTGTCGAAAATCAAATTAGCTAACATTAACTAAATACTGGCCTTTTCGTTCATAGTCGAAATCGATTTTTTAAGCCTTAAGTTTTAATTCATTACATGCATACCTACGGAATGAATTATGACACATATATATATGACATATTGACAAAAAATACTCGTTGGTTATAGTTTGGGGCATATTAAAAATTCAGAGTGTAATCTTTAGGGATTATGATCCATATGATTCGTTGATTCATTTTGTAACATTATCTCTTGTGGATAATGCATGTAAATGGTATATAAATGAATGTTTATATTTAAAAAATAGATATCCATATTATATTACATAGTGTTATACTTATAAAGCAGAGTTTCAAACTTACAGAAAAATAAGTAGAATATTTCTGTTGAGTAATTGCAAGCGTAACTCTTCCTTTGCTTCTGTGGCAGGAAATACCGTCAATAACTTGGTCTCGCCTGAGTTCTATAAAACCCTGTTGTTCCCTGCCAGTAGAAATTCCTCCATCTATATTCCTAGGAGATTCCCAAGGAACTGTAAACCAATTCTAGAGCGCACATGCCTAATAAATAGGGAAGTGCGCTCCACTTTATCTCGCAAATTTTCACACAAGTCGTGTCTGTACATTGTACAGCTCTGTGCAATGAAGGCTCATTCTCCTCATCTATGTCTAGGGTGAAGGGAGAGTGCTAGGTATGTGGACTGATATAAAAGTAAGTTTTGAATGCTGGAACATTTTCGAGCAAGATTTTAAGCATGGTGCGCAGTGCAGTATGTGGAATAACCAAGAAAATTTCGTAGTGCCAACCTAATTGTGGTAATAAAATCGTTGAGGAAATAGATTTTATCTTGCTTTCTGTCCTAGTTTTCGCCATAACTCACTAGTTACTATTCTTAAGTGTTGATTTTCGAACATTTTGGGGTTAAAAGTTAGTAATTTCATTTTTTTTATCATGGTTTTATCAGAATCCATAAGCTATTTCGCGGTACACCTTAATGAGTGTAGAACAAGGGTGATCAGGGCACTAAAATATCAGCCTGATTATGTTTTATTTAACTATTAAGTGCCCTTTGAGAGATGTTTTTATTTATTTATTTATTTATTTATTTATTTATTATCAACTTCCCCTTAAACAGCACATGACGGCCTTTTACAAAGAGGGTTTCCAATATTAACAAAGTAGGTACAACACAAACATCCATGCCCTGGATAGGGATCACCTACCCAGGCGGGATTCGAACCCACGACCTTCGGTTTGGCAGGCGAGGACTTTACCCCACCGCCACCGAGGCCGGCCGAGTTTTGTTTTATTATCATCATTGACCTCTATTTATCCATTAGGACAAACATTTAATATTTACCACTTGCATTGTCTTTATCTGAAAATATAGAGCAATTCCAAAATAATTACATCAGTATCGCATTGAAGTCATCAATTCTCAATGCTGCAACATTACCAAGCTTATTCCTAACAATGTGAGTAATTCATTTTTCTGTGTGAGTAAAGCTCGGCCATGTAATCGATTAATTAATAATTTAAGCCTTCACTATTCGCTACTAACATAATTGAACATTAGTTGGGTAGGTATCCGTGTTTGAGTATGTTTCGTTGTGGGCTTTCATTGCTAAATAAATTCATGCAGTTATGTGAACATTTTCACACTCCCTAACTTAAATTTTCCAAGCGCAAGCTAATAATTGTTGAGTTTCTAACTGGCATGGTCATAAATGAGCTCCATGATTAGGTTTCAAAATGGATCACACATTAAATGTAGTCTGGCTTAGCGATGATATGTGTTGTGTTCTCTGTGAAAAAATATACTGCATTTACAATGCAAAAAGTAGTTTTCTTTTATAATAGTCTATCTGTATTCGAAGTATCAGAAAAATATTTTGCTCTTCTTAAAAAAAATTAAATAAAATTCGCTAATTGCCCTCATTTTCCGTCACCGATGTAACCTTTGACAATGAACTTTACAGTAATTTCATTTGGAGAAGGAATTAGGTAATACTAAATTTCAGTTTCCTATTTTCAACTCTCATGAATGTGACCAGGTGAATAAAATGATGATAGCATCAGCTTTTGCTTTAGTTTAGTCGCAGTGGCTTGAAAATTTGAAGTAGCATGATTTTACTCTTAACAAATTTTACTCTTTGCTTATCAGGTCCAGAGAAAAGTCCATCATTCCACTCCCGAACCCAGAATTAATACTTAACACTATTGCATAACCTGCAGAAACTAATTCCGCATGTACTGCAATGTAAAATGGTTATTTCCCTAACTTTGACGTAATTTGAATAATATTTTTATTAATAGTACTTCGCTTTTTAAGCAATATTTTATTATAATGTATGCGTTAATGCAAAGTACGCTAATTTTCGATAATTTTTTAATTCACCTATAACATTAGGAATTTTTTCACAGTATTTCAGCGTGAATTAGTCAATTAGCGATCATATATTCCTTTCAATTAAACTATAAACAAGTATTTCATCGGCCTATATCTTTACAATTTTGAATACATTTCTATACGTTAGATGATGAATATTTATAACTAATATTTTCAGGCTTTACTTTGTGAAACCTCTCCATATTGGAAGTAAGGAAATAAAACTTCGTTAGGTTCACTGTTATTGTTGGTTAACCAAGTTACGAAATCCGGGTCGTGCCCATAATTAAATAACAGTGAACCTTACAAAGTTTTATTTCCTTACTTCCATGGTGAATATTTAGCTTTATTTTTATGCGTTTGAATTATTATTTCATTAAATTAAATGTTACAAGCCGTCGTATATGATAGAATCAAATCATTTCACTACATTAAATAATTCCTTAAAATGTTTTCAAAAGTGAAGCGTCTTAGAATAAAACTTTTTACCTCGGCCATTACGTATGTCTCTAGCATTTTTGATCTCGCTATATGATACCGAACCTTCAAAAGGAATAGAAGTTTTTCCGGAACAATTGGCAAGCCCTCCCTTTTCCAGGTCTTTTTTAAGAGGGGCAAAAAGTAGGCAAGGGTGCAGGATGTAGAGCGAGCTGAGTCGCAATATAATTGATAAAAATGATGATTGCGTGAGGGCTGAACGCAAATCGATAGCGGAAAGTCCCCGTCGGCTCAGTCGGTGCCTCCCTATCCCGACAGCCGAGGAAAACGCGCATGCCCGGCGTGGGCTCACTCATACTTGCGAAGGGATACACGGGCTTGCTGATAGGGCTGGGTGAAGGGAAAGATGGGAGCGATCGGGGCGGAAGAGAGCAGTGCGCGGAACACGGGGGGAACGAAGATGAGGGTGGTGGCGCCACTCCTCAACCATGCGCACGAAAGCAGGACAAGCGCTGGTTATTCTACTACTCCATTCATTTTGTAATATTGTCAACTCCGTAACTGTTCTTACTCAGTTTTCCCGAAGACGCTTGGCTTCCGAAAATTATTTTGAACTCAGTCTATCTCATTGGTTTACTGCTTCGCCTAAAATTCAATTGCCAATGTTGCTTTTGCAGTTCACCGCAGATAACACAGCATTAAACAGCTCCTCCAACTTCGCCAATTATTCTAATACTCCATTCATTTAGTAATATTGTCAACTATATAACGGCTCTTGCTTCACGTTTTACGTCGAAGCTTGGCTTCCAAAAATTATTTTGAACTCAACCTATATCATTGGTGTGTATATTGCTTCGCCGAAATTTCAAGTACATGATATAGCTACAGCAGTTCACCGCAGATGACACAGCAATAAACATCTCCTCCAACTTCGCTGAATATTCTACTGCTGCATTGATTCAGTAACATTGTCAACTCCGTTACTGTTCTTACTCAGTTCTCCCGAAGACGCTTGGCTTCCGAAAATTATTTTGAACTAAGCCTATCCCATTGGTTTGTTTACTACTTAGCTTAAAATTCAAATACCTAACATAGCTTCAGCAGTTCACCACAGATAACAGAGCAATAAATCCTCCAACTTCGGGTCCTCACTTATCAAGGCAATATAATGGTGACTCAATGTGATCATTTAATTTCTTAGCTTTTACCTAATTTGACCCAATTATTCTTCAGCGAGTAAAGGCTGATGCATTTCTGTAATAGTTCATAGGATAAATTAAATACTTTGAACACTAACTCCAAATTATTTCCGTTCTCTTAAATATAGGCGCAGTGTGGATTGATAATGTTGAGGGGAAGTCTAGTTATAATCCTTCCACTTATAAACTTCTAATAAATGTTTACGGTAGTCCGGAAAATCAGAAAATTGGGCTAAAACACACTCTTATTCGTTTTCGTAGATGATATTTCGGATGTTATTTTTATATTCATTACGGTCAAACTGGAAATTATGATCTATTGTCTATATTTAAATGTGCGTTCACAATTGCGACAATTATCCTAAAATATAATTCGATTCGATTTGTCAGTTTTGTGGAGGCCACTTGCGAATCTCTATCTTTTGAAATTATATGCTGTATCATACGATTTTTAAAAGAAAATATTGGATCGGAAACTTGACTGGTAAACTTTTGATATTATAGCTACTCTCTAGTTAATACTTCAGCTGTGACTCTGAGTTACTATTGAATTATATCATTTATATGAGATTGAGATCTAGATTTGCAAGGTGAATATTTCAAAGTAATGAGAGAACCAGAAGTCAACCAACATTAATTTTAACAGATTTATCTATACTAATATTACTTTGCATACGAAACAATGAGTTTGAATTTTAATAAGCTGTGGATTGCAAGATTAAGCGGTGTACATATCATCTTTTCTTTAGACATGCAACGGTTAATGAGATAATTATTGCTATTATAACTTAATAGAAGTCGGTAAATAAGGACAGCCACTTTTAGAAGACAAAAGAATTATTTATAAAATGAATTTTTATCGAGAAATATTTTAAATATATGAACGCTTAACTGTAGACTCTGCCGTAATCTTTGAATTTCATAGTAATTTCTATAAATAATTCTCAAAGCGTAGGCATACCTATACCTATTGTAACGCATACATACTTATTGTTACACTTTGTATTTTTTCAAAAGTTTATTTCGCCTTTATGTTCAAACAAGGTCATTAGTAGGAGCATTTTTTATTCTCCTACAGTTTTCGCTGTTTACTGATACAATTTCTTCAAAAAAGAATATATTCTGAATTCGCAGGAAAAGTACGATCCATAGCTTTATGTTTGATTGTTTTGCACATCTTCTTTTGCTATTTCAAACAGTTAAAATTAAATCATTTGAAATAAGAATGAACAATTCATAAGAAATTATATGTCAAAGTATATCAGTATTTTTTCTCAGTTCTTAAAGAACTAGCATCCGTGAAAATCTAATGATCTCGGATTATAAATTCCGCCAACTCTCTGTTCCAAATGAATTAAGGAACAGATAGATTGTAGATTTATTATGGTAGTGCCTAAACGGCTTATGTTTTTAAAATATAAACGATCCTTGCTCAATCATAAGCGGAAAAAATAAATAAATGTAAGGGAAAATGACGGCAAAAGAAAATTTGAAAGCCAATTTACTTTCGTTTTTACCATTGTTGATGGATCATATACATTACCAGCAATCTCGACGTGATCTGAGCATTTATTTTTCGGGACAGCAAGCTTATATGACATACATGTTGTATGTCCCTTCCCGTTGTCCTCCATCGGCTGGGACCAGCGTCGCGTCTCCCGCCGCGGAGTTCCTCGGGGGCCTCCGGGCCCGGTCGCCGCCTCCGCCGCCCCGCGCGTTTCCGTCCCCGGCCGCCTTTCTCCGTTCTTGTCGGCCGCCGCCGGCCGCCATGTTGCGCCCGCCATTGCCGTCGAGCGCCACGGGCGACGTCCGGAAAGACAATCAATGAGAGTAGTCACGATTAGCGCGGTTCGTGGTAGGGGGAAAGAAATGCGGACTACGGCAAACAATGCCCTCACGACAAAGACAATGTTTAAACGGATTCTGGTCGAAATTGGGATGACCGCACAAGGCTTTTTTTCGTGGCCAGGGGTGTTCGGATCCAACGGGGATTGGATCGACAGAGTGGGGGAATGGGTGGTCTGGAGGTGGGACTCGAGGGTAGTTTTATAAGGCCATAAACCATGAGACACGGCCGTTGAAACAGAGTGTCGCGCTCCTCCCACCCACTCACCCGCCGGCTCCTTCCTCCACCGACCAAGAGATCCCCGGGCCCCGGCGGTGGAGGCCCACCGATTAACCCTTTTGACCGCCAAAATAAATGCATTCCTCAATGGACTAGGTCACTGAACGGTTGATGGGATAGACGTCTTCATTAATGCTGACGCGGAGGTAAATAAAAAAAATATTGTCCAGGTCAGTTTTATGGCTTTCAAATTGGTCCTTTCTATTGTGTACGAAAGCATTTCTAGATTCCCTTGAATGTAGCAGTGAAAAAACAAGCGAAATCCGATGTTATTCAAAATATTAGGGCTTGATTAAAATCATATTCAGATTAGTTGAAAATTGTTCTACTCTCTTGTGTAAATAAATTATTTTGATCAGTGTCATAAAGTTAAAGTTGGCGTGAAATATTTGAGGTGATTAATGATAACACTTAAATAATTTCATAGGATAACAAACTTGCTGACGTGAAAATTAGAAACCTTGGGGCTCTTTTTATATTTAAAATCTTAAAAATGACCGCTTTTTATGCTAGAAACAAATAAATAGCTATTATATTTATTCATTAATTGTTACCCAAATTATATTTATGTCCATGAAATGCTGAAAATGATTAACTTCATGGCAATCATTCCTTGTATTTTAAGCACCTACCTATGTGTGTAGCGAGGTTATACGTGAAAAACATAAGATTTTTACTCCTATGGATTATGAATTATGTTGAAGCAGCTTAACTTTTCATCATCTCTGCATGGCATTGGCAAAAGAGAAATCTCATCTGTGTGAAATTTTTCGGAATAAACCTTACGAATTCATGAGTGACAAGTCTTTTGACCGCACATGAATCATAAATCACTAACTAGTGAGTAAAATAATTATACATTTTTTTATTTCCAAGCAATATATTGAACTCGGATGTGTTATAAATATGCTTATGAATTCATTTTCATTTTACTTCTATCCAGCACTTGACATTTCTCTTACTTAACATTGAATTAAATTTTTCTTGTTGAGCTATTTGAACTATGTGTTATTGGGTAAAATGTATATTACCCACCACTAGCAGGTTCTTCTTCATTTGATTCTCAATGATATTTTCTACGAATTGAGTAATAATGAAATTAGTATAACCATGTCTTTTTTCTGAGACTGCAGAAAATTATGTCAGCTGCGCAAAATACGTCAAAAATAACATTGACGTTTCAACGTTTTCAAGCTATGGATTGATTTTTCCACGGCCAAATATTTCGAAGCCTTCCAATTTGCCAACGAATATTTCCAGGAGTACCTTCTCAAGTTTAAACTTTCAATGTTAATTGAAAACATTTCCTGCACGGTATTCCACTTTTTACACTCGGATAGAATAAAACCTGCTGGTGCCCGTGGCATGCAAGGAATAATTTCTTCAATTTCATCACACTACTATTTCTCTGCACATTGCGACTCTGCAGGAGCGAATGAAATGCAATGTTCGTTGCGAACCGCAGCGCTGACTGGTCCCGTCAACTTTTTATCTCCCGTGGAATCCAAGGTGGGGACGTGGCTGGGTAGTAAGGTGCAAATGCAAAGTCGAGATCACGGCGACGGAATTCCTCGGCGATGCACTCTCCGGTGAAAATGGGGGCTGCGGGGGGCGGGCAGGTCGCATTTGTGGATTGCATGATTGGAAGGAAGGTAGTGTGCGCGGAAGGTGGCTGCGTTATATGGTGCTCGCAGGGCGAGAAAGCTCCAGCTCTGGAAGACTAAGAGGGGGGGGGGGAGAGGGAGGGAAGAAGCCAATGAGGAATGAGTTTTATTTTTTCTGCACGTTCGGTACAGTACTCTCTAAGTCAGGAGGCGTAGAGTGTGAATCCCGAGAGATGGTAGACGAGGGGGGAGGACTGCGGAATCGGAAAGGAAGGAAGACGCTCAACTCCCGAGGGTGTCGCTTTGAATGGGGATATGCCGTGTGCTGCCGTGGATAAGCTCTCGTCTTTTCCACCACGGTGAAGTAAGACTATGGGGACGTGGTGGAGATCTGCAGGGAAGAGGGGTGCATAAAGGGAACAGAAGGGATGTGTGCCCAAGGGATGATGTCCCCTCCTTCCTTCGTGTACGTCTCGCGCGGGGAAAGGGCAAGAGGAAGGAAGGAGGTCATGGTATTCCGAAGGGAGTGGATGCGGCAGGTAGATGCGAAAGGTTCAGGGAGTGGCCGGGGGAGCGGAGGGGGTGCGGGATACAAATGGATGGGAGCGGGGGTGCGGGATGGAGGGAGAGGGAGAAATGGAGCGAGCATTGTGAAGAGGAAAAAAAAGGTGAGGCTGACGGAGGTTCCATTTTCTCCATTCCGATGGGAATTGAAGGTGGTAACGTTCGGATCGCAGAAGAGTGGGACGAGACAGAGAGAGAGGAGAGACAGATAGAGAATATATATAAAGGAATGAGAGTGAAGCGTGGGTGAGGATGAGTGAGTTCACTTTCGTCTCCATTCCTCAGCATCCTTCCCTGTCTTTCCCATTGCATTCCCTCTCTCTCTCTCTCCTACCGTATCCATTTCCATCGCCGTGCCTCGTTCACACGTGCACGCATTCCCCTCTCTGCCGTCGGCCGGCCATTCCCTTAAGCCCGCAACCCTTTTGTCAGTTTTATTCCCGGTGTCCAGGGTAGGGACATTTCGGTGCCCGCGAGGAGCCCTCGGATTGTGTCAGGGGGACTATCTATCCGTCTGCCCGCCTTTGCCTTTCGGAATTCGGTCTCGTGTGATGGGGCGTTTTTATCCCTTCTCCATTCCCTCATCCGCGAGCTCTTTTTTGCCATCATGGCGAGGGATATAAGCGGGAAGACCTATCACGTTTTTCGGATCCGAACTTGTTAGGATTTGAAGCGAGGAGTGGCGTATGAGAAGATGGGAAGGCATTCGAGAGGAGGGCAAAGAGGTGGAGAGAGGGGAGGCTTACGAGGAATCATTGGAAAATCGTAAAAAAGGAAAAGGTGAAAGGGAGAATGACCGCGAGGGTCAGCCATCAAAATTTTCCATCTGAATAGCGTGGAAAAAGGAAATGAAGATATTTTAGATAGGAAGTGGAAATATTCTCTTTCTGATGGATTATTTTTTGTTGAATTGCATACAAAGCTCAATTTTAAATTATTAAATCTATCACATATGAATTGCATTTTTCTTATGCACATTTGCTGGAACTATGTCGTGTACCCACGCTATAAAACAAGAAAGCACTTTGTCCGTTGACGTGCAATCACGACCAACCCTAGCTATTAAAAAATTTTGTTTTTGCCAATGAGGACATCAGCCTGCGGCTACCAATGTTATTGGAATTGTTAACATAACAGACTGGCTTTTTCCTATTAAAAATGAAACATTTTATTCGATAAATACGAAAATATAGCGAGGACCTAAACATTGTTGTCTAAGTAATATGTTTGCCTAACCATTTTCTTTTTAATCTATTCCCCGGAATAATTTTTTGAATAAACTGTTGCATTATCATACATAAAATTGTCCAATAGTTAATCTTTCCAAAATCCAAAAAGGTTTTTGATAACGTCTTGGTTTCCGAACATCATCTGCCTACGTTGGTGTTTTCCTGCAACAATAGCCGTAGTGATAAATAACGACACTGCTTTCATTAAACGATTTGAGCAGCAGAATAATAATTTTAGTGATTTTAGGGAAAGCGCTTTTCGAATTTCACTCTTAAGATGTTTTGTATTACTAAATATAAAATTACATTGAAAATGAATCAAATATCGTTAAACCAACTTTATTTGTCATTTGCTTCATTTTGGTGAGTATTTCTTTAATCATTAAGGCCTGATGGAATATTTGTGAATATTGACATTTTATACCCATCATTCCTTTCATGGTAACGGGATTATTACGCTCACGCATGGAGACGAAGAGTTTTTTTTTAATTTTCCAAATCTGTTTAGAACTTTTGATAATAGACATTTTTTATGCAAAATTTATACGTAGGACCTTTTGATTTGATTTCATTGACTTGATTTTATGCCTCTTAAAACGTATCTTACCGTGCATTTCACACGTGGTTTAAATTAGGTATTGTACTAGAGGAGTTATGTCGAATGCAAAATGTCTGTATCCAAGTCCTCTCATTTCGTTCAGATTTACGGATCCCTGCCTTCCGTGTGCGACCAAGGGTATTTCTGTATCTCCTTGAAACTTATTTTAGTCTAGGAGTCTTTCCACCTCCGCTCCTGACTGCTGGAATTATGTACCTCGTCCTGTGTTATTCCCCAACGGGCTTCCGTGGATGATCGTTTTCCTAATTAAATGCAATCGCCTCCCTACGCAACATTTATGAATTTTCCCCTCCTTTAGCTTGCTCTCACTGAAATAATGCATTATTTATCATTTAATGCGTCACCATATACGACGAATAAAATTATGGGAGGGAATAGTAATGGAGAGAAGAACTGGTGGAATTTTTTCCAACCTCTAAAGTTAACTGACATTAGGGTTGGATTTATGCTATTATTATGGAATAAATCCTTGTTTTTACAATATTAATTTTAGAAAATCTCAGTCTATTGCTATCAAAACATGAAAAAGATACTCATAAAAGAGTTTAAATTGTGAGAAATATTTTATTTATTAAATGGTAATAGTTTTTTTCCTGGGAAATTAAAGAATGATTGACTGTCTTTTTGTGAATAAAGATAAACTTAAGTAAGATGGTATTTGTGCTTAAATTTTCATCTTTTGTGAGAAAGATGATAAACCTGTCTAGTTGATAACAAAGGAGTGAAACTTCTGCATCATAAATGCTTTAATAGAATAGTTGGAATTTTACCTATTCAATTTTATTTGACACAAAACAATCGACTTCAAAACTATCATGGTTTTGAAGTGGATATCTGACACATTAGTTATTATAAAATTGTGTACAATAAAATGAATAATTATGCCTGAGTAATTTATCTATTTAGCGTTTGATAATGAAAAAAATTGGTACTAATTGATGGCAATTTTTAAAATTCATGCCAGCGATTGAATTATGCAAAAAATATAATTTACTGAAAAATTTGACGCCTATCTAAAACTTTCATGTTTAAAATCATCCAATAAAAAGCCATCTTTGTGAATTTCATTCGTAATTTTTAAGATCAATATTGCGCCTGTCTGTTCCCTTTTCAATCACCTCCCACTTTTCTTACCCTTTTGCGCGCCATCGGCCTTCGCGCTGCCTCACGTCGCATCCTCCATTCCATCTCCCTATAGAAAAGCTCATCTTCTCCTTAATCTCCCCCAGCCGTTTACTTGCTCCAATTTCCGTCTTTCTCCTCTTATGAGCTCCATATCTCTGCCTTTTCTCCTTGCTCCACATCCAAACAGGCCCTCTTGGCATATTTTAAGCTACGCGAGTCACTCCCTAAGTAGTTCGGTTGTACTTTACGTGGTGTCACAATTTTTTTATAGATTTGTCTTTTGCGTTGATCACAATTGACTGTATCCAATTTATGCGTTATAAATAAGTTTGTTGCAACACAATTATGAATTTTGGAACATTTCCTAATTATCAAAGTACTCTACGGATTGTTATGCTTGAAAAAAGCACCCTTTATAAATAGTTATTCCTGTACTATGTATACATGATAAATTATTTTGAATGAAGTAAAATATGTCTATTGGAAAAATTCTCAACCCATCACTCTCTAAAATAAGGTACCTATAACAGAAACTCCGCGAGCAAAAACAAAGTTTCCTCGGTAATTTGTAAGCATTAGTATATGAGAAACATTTTCGACTTACTAACTTTTCTTTTTCGATTTTACTTTATATGATTCATTATATTCATGAGCGCATTTTGTTAAACCATTTTAATGGATAAAATGTGGCACATTGACTTTTATAAGAGTGAAAATTCTTTCGAAAAAGATACTTTCTCTGCTTTTGTAATTCATGTTAATTATTTTCCATGTGTCTACTATTATTAAGCAAGTGGTGCAACATGCGTTTGAAGCATGCCATTAAAAACCGTATGGAATGGTGTTGATAAACTTCTAATTAAAGTTTATCAAACAAGAAACTCCAAAGTTTGCCCGAACACAGACTTCATACACCTACTCTCTTATCCAACTTTATTTTGGCTTCGCGTCCCCAGCCTCCCACCCCTAATCCACTCCACCCACCCTTTCGTGCTTCACGCAGTCCGTCCCCAACCCCTTTTGCTCCACGTATACCTTCCTTCGCTCCTCCGCCCATTTTTCATGCACGCAAAGTGCGCCTAGGAGAGAAAAGCCGAGTTACTCTCGCCACTTTTTACCCTCTTTCCCCTTAGTTCCTGCCAGTCTTATACCTCCCTCTCTCTCATCCTGACCTTTTCCATTTTCATCCCATCCTGTCTTTTTCTTCATGAACTGATGTGAGTGTATATATGTATATGTATGTATGTATACAGTCTCTCCGCGTGGTGAGCTTCGTTGGAGGCATCACCATTCCCTTATCTTCCGCTCCTCCGCACGGAACCCCTTCTTTGCCACCGTAATCCCACTACCCTCCCTCCCCCAGGACGCCGAAATCATCCGCCTCCCCCTGTTTGCTCTGCCCCTCTCATCTTCATCCTCACCCGACCAATCCTCATATTCTCACGCACGCCAGCACACTTTTCTTCTTCTTATTCTTCTTCTCCCACGCCTCCCTCCCCCCCCGCGGCGCCAACAAACCCTCCCTCCCCCCCTCCCGTCTCTTACCTGCCTTCCATCTCGTTGTCTCATCCGACATCACTCTCTTGAGAGGGAGAAGGAACGATGCCGGTGGGTGGGAAATGTTGATTAAGAGAGTTTCCCGTGTTCCTTTTTTTTCCTCCTCCGGCTTCATCTTTTGCGTGTTTGCCAAGCGGCCCTCCTGGCTCCTTGAAGCGAGACGAGATGAGGCGAGCCAATTTTTCCGCGATGAACAGGATGTCTGGGGCTGAGGAGCTGAGAAAATTCAAAATACAAATTAGAACAGCAATTATTCATTCGGGTTTTGAGATTAAATATTCTCATGTTAGAGTTGGTAGGCTGCATGGAACTATAATTTAGGCGTCCTTTATTACTCAAGTATTTCGATGGACAACATAATGTTGTCATATTTTTAAATATGCATGAAAATAATTATTTTTTAATTTAATAGAGTAGATAAGCAAATAAACTTTTGATGATAGAGTAAAAATATCTATTTCCATATTTTTGCATTTTTTAATCTCTACGTAACTGTAGTATACGAATATCTAATTTCATGAAAGGTGATAAAGTTTAAAGTGGTATTGCCTTTCACAAGAGCAAAAAATATTTTTTTCATTCAATAGAATGTATAACATCGTGATCTCTAGGAGATTCTGTCCTCTGTCCATCACCATTCTTGGCAGCGGAAAGTTGGCATGCGCGATGTCGAGAGCAGTCTGGGTACTCATGAATAGTTGTGAATGAAATGCACCCTGTAGTAAAATGAATTGTATCCGATAGCCACACATGCATTCTCTGTCGATATCATGTTATTTTTTCGTTAATAAAAGCTTTATGCATATATTATTTTTTTATTTTTAATACTACCGTATAGTTGTTCAAGACTGAGATCAAACATGCTTATAGCTCTATCCATTTGCATGTATAGTCATTACCAGTAAATGGATCCCTTAAAGGCCATATTGGAAGATGCTTGATCGTATAAGCATAGATTACAGAAATAGAAGTTGCAAGTCAATTGCTATTCATCATACATTCAATCTAAATGAGCTATAAACAACAAAAAATGTCGATAAGTAGACAACCATTGGAGCTGACTCTACGATATACTTAGCGTTTCAGGCAAAACTGGCACGCACGATAAATATACTGACAGGAGAAATGGATTCCAAAGGGTTTAATTCCAAATAATAAAGTGAAAAATGTTTTGAAAAGTTTCTGTATATGACAGTACTTTTTCATTTGAAATTTGTAGTGATTAAGTAATTGCTCTAGCGTAAATAATGAAAAATAGCTGTCTTGTTTACTTGGAAGAGTTAACTACACTTTGTGCTAGCTGCACAAAAACTTAATTGGTTGCATTTTGATGCATAGAAGTAAAAAAATATCCACCATTACTGCTTTTTTTAAGTATTCAAAAGCATTGTAATAATTAGAAATTTTTGAGCCTAATTTCTCTTCACAATGGAAAATAAAACAGCGTTATAAAATAATGCTCACCGTTGGAGATATTGAAGCACTGCGCCTCACTATGGGTCAAATTTCAAGGTAAGAACCTATTTCTTATGTAAATTTGTGACATTTTTCCGTAAGACTAGTGCCTGAGAAAATTGGTGTATCAGGGAACAGCAGTCGTATAGCTAAAAGTTAAGAAATCAACTTTTTATAGGTTGCGGACCTCTTGCGCAATATTATTCTAGATCGTTTATAAAACATAGGAGGAGGCAACATCATTTCGCTTCATTACTGGGACAGTGTATAGACCAGGGTGTATGCTCTCATCTTGTGGATTCTATAACCTCAGTCAGGAATGATGAGCAATTCAACGGGAATCGAATCCCCGAGTTTCTTTTTTACGCCAAGACGGAATGACGGCATTACGCCCTCCAAAAGAAAATAGCTTAGCGTGTAACTCGGAGTCGAAGTGTGGGCGCCTCGCTCCATGTCAACGACGCAAAAGTTTCTTCTTTGTAGCACAAGACGGGCGGGTATGAGGAGGAGGAGGCTGTGAGGACGGACGCTTTCTACAACGAGAGGAGAAGACTTTTGAGGATGGGAGTAAAAAAGAAATAGTTGGCCGGGAATGGGACGGCTCTTGGACGGCCGTTTGAGGAGCGAGGGAAAGAAGGAGATGGGAGAATGGATGGAGAGAAAGGGGGTAGGGAGTGGGGGGGGGGTGAGAGAAAGGTTGCGAGGAGTGACCGGCAGAGTTTGGTCGGGCTAAATGGGAATCGTTGTGAGGTTGGAGTTGGAGAGAAGCGGGATGGGAGCGAATGCAGGACTTTTGAGAAGGGACCGTAGGAACTGGCCATGTTCAGATTGTGTGTGTGTGTGAGAGAGAGAGGGTGTAAGTTTTGGTATGAGCCAATTCCTCGGCTGGTGTGTAGACTTCGCGGAAAAGGGACGAGTCGTAGGAATGGAGTAGCGAGGCGGGTGGATGTGTGGGGGAACATGGAGTTGTGGATGTCGGGGGGTGTGTAGGGGGGGGGGGTAATAGCCCTGGCATTCGGTGGGTGGGTGGGTGATCCGAGAGATGAGGGCAGCGGAGGCAAACTTTGACGGGAAATTGCGTTTCATCTTGCGAGGAGAGGTTTGGGCTGCGAGCTGCCGTCGGGAGGAGATGGTCAGGGGAGGTGGTGATGGTGGGTGGGCTGTTCCCCGTAGGAGGTGCCGAGATGAAGGCGAAATGCAGAGAGGACTACCATGGGAAAATGGGGAGGGAGTGAGATGAAGGTTTTTCCATGGTTGTTTTACCTCGTGCTTTTATATGCCTATCCGAAAGAACGTGTTGGAATCCAATTAATTAGACTTTTTAACCACTACTCTTATTTGCTTCAACGATAACTAATTTTGAGTTTCTTAGAATATAGTTTGTGAATTTCAAGATGCTTTTTATAATGCACTCAGCTACTGAATTTTCTGCACGTTTTTAGCGCTCTTTGTATGACAATTTGTCAATAAATACGTAGAAAATGATGTAAAATCTCCAAAATTGGATTTTTTTCATTAAATTATTCGAATTAAATTCATTTCGATCCTTGAGTGTATTCATTTTTATCAATTTTTGTTTAAAACTATACACTTAATATTTTTGATCATGGGAATTGACGAGGTCGAAAAAATATATCATTTTGTTAATTTTAGACTTGATGCAAAGGTTGACCTCTGCTTAAGATGCTGAATCGCGGGGGAGATTTTATTTCATGTGTCTAGTTTTAATTAACTTGCCCAAGTTAGACAATTATAGAGTGAGATTTTTCTCAGTGTCCCTGAGTTCGTTACCACAGCCTGCCATTCTTCTTCTTTGCTATTTCCCTCCTAGCAATTCTTCTATTTTCTCAGGTTTCTCTCCCTTCTCCATTCCCGTCACTCCGCCATTCCTTCTTCTTCCGTCGAGGTAGCACCACTTCTCCCTCAATTCGTTTTGGAACGAGGCTTGCGCTTTATTCCCTTAGTTTTTCATGTCTTAGGTGTAGCTGTGTATTTTATGCCGCTAGCAGCTCTCCTCATTTCGGAGGGAAACTGCGTATGCCTTGTCAGATAAACTTTCTCATCCTGGATTTGGAGGCGAATGCTGCTGCATTTAGGATTAAATAGCATTTCACGGGGCTAGTTGTTTACGCTGCGCGCACCGCGCTCATTTCATGAAGAGGAGTGAGCATGCTGTAAAAAGGGAAGAGGAGCGCAGGGAGAGAGGTTTCGCGCTAAAGCAGATAATCAACCATACTTCTGATTAATATAGACGAGGACTCCACTACCTGCCCCCACGTCTCCTCCTCCGAAAAGCAATAAATTGTCGAAGCATCGAATCTCCCCCGGTTGTAAGGATATTTTTTTCACTTTCAGCCAAAATAAATTATGAATAAAATAACAATAACAGGGAAGAGGGCTCTCTCGGAGAGTCTTCTAAATGGGCGAATTTTAAGCAAACGCATGTGATGCCTTAAGCAGGAGAACACATCAAGGTCAATTTATATCCCATGAATACTCTCGAAATAAATTCATCCTGTCCCGCGTTTCTCTTTCAGCTTAAAAAAAGATGAGGGGAAACGGGAAACATAAGTGTACTACCTACCCCAGGTTCACCTCATTACCCTCCGCTAGTCTCGGCATTAGCCAGCGTCCCCTCCTTCTTTGGAATTCCGATTGCTTTGAAATGTACGATGACATCGGATTTCAAGCCTCTAGGTCGAGTGTGTCTCGGGAGGAAGAGGCGTATGGGGGCGGGGGGATCTTCTGTCCGCCTTCCGTTGATGCTCTCCCTACCACCCACCCCCTTACCACCCCTCTCGGTCCTTTTCTGAATTTTAACTGAGCGCGTAATAAGGAGTGGCTGGGAACTCGCGGGAGGGGAAGGGGTTTGTCCGATAGGGGGTGGGACGGGGGAGGGATGGAGTCTCCTTTTGTCGCCGCGTGAGGATGAGTGCAGGGAAAAAAAAGAGGGAATAATAAACGAGGCGCGGTGTAGTTGTATGAATAGAGAGCGTGTACTCGGAGAACGGAACGGCATCTCTCGAGAGGCTTCATATCGCGAAAACAGGAGAGGGCAGAGAAAATAAGCGCGGAGTTGTGAAGGGGTTCGCTCTTGGATGGGGGAAGGGGTGGTGGATCAGTCAAACCGTGAGCAGCATCTCGCCAGTTCACCCGCACACGAGATTTCCCCTCCCTCCCCACCCTCCTTTCCCATCCAGAGCACCATTTCCCCCCACCTCCTCCATTCCCACCCCTTCCACGCCATGGTATCTTATTTCCCTCCCTTCGTTCCCACCACCAGCACCGCCACATTCTCTTAAAATGTCCCTATCCCCTCTCTCCCCATACATGCTACGCGAGTATACTTCTTACTACCCTCCTCCCCCTCCAGCATGTCTTCTCCTATCTCTATTTCGTCACGGCCGCCTAGATGTCTTGCTCTAGTTCTCCACTTTCGTGAATGAACCAAAATGTCCGGATTCGGATTGGATGGAATAATTAGTGCTGACGGAATCGCACCGTGCTTCTAATTCGTAGTGTTACTGAAGTTCACTCGAATCGGCTGCCGGTTTTCATCGAGCTCTCCCAATACAGTTAAGGCTCTTTGATCCGTAGCCAAGTTGAATATTCGCGAAAGTAAAAGACACAATGTTCAAAATACATTTAAAAATTTTAAAATTATAATTCACCATCTGTCCAACATAATTTTTAAAATCTGGAAAAATAAAAAATTATATAGTGCCAGCACCAATGCATTCACGCCTTTGCATATTAACTAAAGCTGCATTTTAAGTTACTTTTATTGATGATTAGCGTCCAAATAGTTCACCGAAATTAAGTAATCTGCAATTATTACCTTAAATATTCGTTTATGTCTATTTTAATGTTGGTTATTGATACATTGTATTAAAAAAAAACTGCAATATTACTTTTGAAGCGTGATAAATGAGTTCTTATACTACATAGAAGAACCAAGTACGCACCTTATCCAAGTGGGCGTTGCTCTCTTGCTGAAAGAAGCTTTACTTTGTCGCTCTTAATTTATTTTATTTTATTCTCGTAGACCGTCTTATTCATTGCAATGACATATTTTCTCACTTCACTGCAAAACATTAAAACAATATATATTCTTCCAACATGTGTGCCGCTTCCCTGTGGGAGAGCTCCGTATCGTAAAATAAATTTTACATTTTTTTTATTTCCATGTTGCAATGATGGCTCACAATTTGTATGTCTAGCATATTTTCATGCCATGCCACAAAGCGCCATGTGTCTTAACATATTTCCAAATAAACCTTTACTGCGTTCTTGACCATTGCCGCGTTCAAAGCCTTATATTTTCTGGAAAGTGCACTCTGCAAGTTCTGCTTTGATATCCTTTTTCTCTCTCAGTGTTGTAAGGAGACTCTCATTTCATTCCCGGGCGTAAAAGAGAGGCAGAGACTAAATTTGTGCACTCGCTAGTGCCTCGATTGCACGCGAAAGTTCCCATGCGCACCGAGGAGCGAGCAATTTTACTGCAAGCCCTCGCTCCATATTTTATTTTTAAACTTATCAAACTTCTACGCTCGCATCCTCGCCAAACCAACTGCTCGCGCTCCCCTTGCAAATATACCCCGGGGGTTGGTTCCATCCTGCTTCTCCCTCCGACAATACCACCCCAACACATCGTTGTCGCCCATAATTCACGCACACTCTTCCTCGATTCCAGACTCGTGCGTGCAGGCTATCACATGCTTCTGGCCTCGCCCTCCACTCTTTTAAACCAGACAGAGACTCTTTGACTGGATGCATGGTATTTCTCCGTTCCAATCTCGAAATGCAACAGCCAGCTTCATTTTCCTCATTACTTAAATTCTTCCCCAGTAATTTCCCTCCACCGTTGCTCTTTCAGCGTTTTTGTCGTGTTAGTTCGCACCAGGCAAATACAATCAGTAGATTTATGTCATGCAACCACAAATTTTGTTGAAGTACTAAAAAATTGTTTAAATTCAGCATAGCAAATATGATTAAAAACATGAATGCCATTCTCCGTAATGTGTGGGACGTCCCGAACTGACTTTTTGGGCTTGAGCTCATTACGTACTCTTTTTCCTTCTCCATCGTGATACTTGATGTACTGATAATATTTTATGTATATTTACAATATTCTTTTTTTATAATTTATAATATGGAAATATATATAAATTCCAGATTCGCTTCCCTCATTAAGTATTTAGACAATTTCTTTGAAAATTTTAAGTATATTATTTTATTGACTTTTTATTAATTAACGGAATTGGGCTAGTGAAATAAAAACATTTATATTTTGGCCGAAGAGCAGAAATTTCATATGATACCAAAATTTCACACACTAGCCATGAATGAACGAAACACACGTTAATCACCAGAAAACCCTGAAAAGTCTTTCCTACTCATTGTCTGGAATGAGATATCATCTTTCGAATAAGTAATTGGAATACAATAGTTGGTTGTGTACATCGCTTATTCCATTGAAGCACTACGCAAAAAATTGACTTGTTCGTAATACGATTATTAAATGTGAATCCAAGGAATACTATTGCCTACAAATAAGTATGTCTAATTGTTGATTTTATCTCAAGGTAGTGATATTCAAATTCAGGCTCCTAAGTAAAAAATCTAATGGCTCGGAAAATAATCATAACGTGCTATATATTTCAAAAAAATATATGGATGTTATTTCTTTGGGAACGCAATTATTGGATGAATACCCGATTATTCTAAAAATAAATTTTGGAGCGCTCTATATTTCCTTTTTAACACCTAAGTAATACGCAAAGTCCTAAAATGATATTTTCATTAGGAAGGAAGGAGTATGATAGTAGTAACTGAATGGAGTTAGAAAAGATTACATCCGTCAACTGATGAAGAAAAAATAATATTTTGTGTTTGTAAAACTGGGGATGGATAAATTGCCGTGCTGAAATGAAGATGATGATAAGCATGGCCTCCTAGCCACATTTTTTTCCGGTCGTTCACGAAAGCTGTAAAACCATCAGTTTGTAAGCCTTGGAGCGTAAATTAGGCCGTAAATCTCTTCAAACCTACTCGTCACGGTGCACTCCGCCCATCTGAGAGAATCGTCGATTACATCGTTTCACTTTTGTGCACACTTTGTGTACACTATGCCAAGCGACTTCCCTGCCCGCCTCGGAGCTCATAGCGGGAAAGATGTTTACTTTTCCAGTTACCCTTATCGGGCTTAATATCTTCAACGCTCTTCCATAACAATTCAGAACCTCCCAACATGATCCTTTCATAAGGACGCACTTCATGATGAATAACTTCCCATTCGTTTTCATACTACAACTTCCTCTCGTTCTGGTCTCTCCACTTTATTTCTCCCTTCAGGAATTTATGAAAGCACATTTCAACCTAATACGGCTGCAATAAAACTCTATAGACCACGTAGTCACATATTTAGGCATTCATACTTATGAAATTTTTTGTCGGCTTTTTCGCTAGAATATCACTGTAACTCGTTAAATTATTACGCGTGGCGCACGTATCTTAACATTATCTTACTCAATTCGAAGTAGTCTTTCAATTTTACCATTTTGAAGTGATTCATCTTCATCGGATGATAGCTTTCCTTTTGGCTGTCTACTTTCAAGAATATTCCAAGTCAAGTTGAAATGGGAACATCATTAGTAAGACAAATGATGAATTTTTAAAGCATTAAAACATCCGAGGAGATTTTCATTGCAAAGGAACTGCTTAATAATCGGTAATATTAATAAAATGGTTCCTATTCCTTGTCTTTTTGGGGATCAGTTAAAAAGTAATGTATATGTAGTGGCAGATCCAGGTTAGGGACAAGGGGGGGCTAAGTAGGGGGTTACCTCCCAGCAGTATTGCGGGTCCAAACAAAATTACCGTTCTATCTAGTGTAAAATGGAAAATAAAGGGGGGGGGGCCCATAGCCCCTCCATAGATGCGCCACTGTGTATATGTAATATAAAATACTATGAGGATGACTGAACACTTCACATACCATACGACTGATAAATACTAAACTATATAAACTATATGATGGTACTAAATTATATGAACAGTCAAAGATTATATGAGTAATGGGAATCAATATTCACAATAAGAACCATGTTAAAGGGTATTAACTGAAACTGGATTTCAGGAAAACTGAGTTCTCCTGAAATCCAGTTTGTAAAGAAAGTAAGGCAGCTGTATGGAAATAAAAATAACCTATGATGCCACTCATTTGTCGGGTAAATTCTGAAATATGATTGCTACGTTATTTTTTCATTAGGCAGATTTTCCTCCGAAATTCTCCTCTTTTACTACTTCTCATCACTTGAATTTTTATAACGCTCCGAGTCCCATTTCTGCCGAATTACAAGGAACAATTATGAAGCCCTTGTTAGACATCCATTGTCATGAGCACTCGCATTCCAGCATACCAATCCCGTGCAGCATTCCTCGAAGTTTCTTTCTGCCTCTACCTCTCCCTCTCTCTCTTGGTCGCCCTTTCTGTGGACGACGACGGATAAGAAGGGGCTCGACAAGCTTCGAATCCTATTTTTTTTCCCAGTCCCGAGGATCACGTGCGCAGAGGGACACTGCGCACCTCCCGGGCGCCATCCATCCACGTAGGGGGGGTGGGGGGGGGAAGAGGAGAGGGGAGCGACCCACCCTATAACCCCCGTCCGTCTCGTCTCCCCCCTCGCCCCACGAACTCTATCCAATGCCGTATACCCGACAGCACAAAACTCGCTTTTTTCTACGAAACAGCCGAACTCCGTGTGTTTGTCTGTGCTCACGCATGGTGCGTACGGCTTGTGTACATCCATACACGCTCACGACTCTGTCATTTTCGTCCGTTTCCTCTCACACGTACACAAATGTACATACTCGGCGAAGTGTATTTCTTGCTCCTTAGCATCCTCCTCTTCCCTCACTCCTTATTTCTTCCACATATTCTTCTCTGAACGCCTACGCCCATCCCTTTAGGGTGGTGGGGTTGGTATAAACATTACATCTCTCTCGTCACCTCCCCTAGTCACACACAAACAACGGCTCTCTATACATATACTTGAACGCATCTCTCGTCCTGTTTCCTTCTTCTCTCTCTCCTTTCACCGGGTCCTACTCCCTCATTTCCTTCCCCCCATTCGCATACAGAGAGGCGGCGGTAAAACAAGGCTTCGTTTGCCCTGGCTGGTACACGCAATCTCATCCCGCCTGTAAATTGGACGGCAGACGTTGGAGGAGTAAATGGAAAGAGTGGAAGAGAGAGAGAGAGAGGCTGTGGAGATAGGTGAGGCTGGAGACAGATGCGCCGGTGGTTATGGAGGGATGAGTGCCTATACCGGCGAGGACAGGGAAGGCAGTCAACAGTCTCCTACGGCTGCGCCCTTAAATTCGAGACATGAAGCCTGTTTATATTTTTCGATCTGGCGGAGAACGAGGGAGAAAGGGCGGACAATTTTCAGACTTATATTCGTCAAAACGGCGAACACGGAATAGTTTAATTTACTCGTCCATATTATTTTGAGAGAGAGAGAGGGAGAGAGAGAGAGAGAGAGAGAGAGCTGATCTGCTTGGAGATCCGGTTATTTTTTTCTGTTGAGTTGAAGCGCGTGTATGTCGGCGTAATTGTCGCCCGAAGGCCATCCTTTTTCCTCGAGTCGTGGAACGATATTACTTTGCTTGGCGGTAGAACTTCCTGGGGCACTCGTCACATGATAATTACACGTATTGGCTTTAAATTCTTGCTCAATCTTTCCATAATGGAAGCATTATGAATGAATCATGATTTGTTTACTTGAAAGTTTCTTTTTCTCAGAGGTACACGAGTGGTAATTGCTACTTAGCATAGGCACTGTAACTACTCTTCCGGGCTGCATAGGCATTATAACTACAATTTACTACCCGTTTTGAAAGAGTTATTAGGAGCTCTGAAATGCCGTTATATTATTTTGAGATGTCTTAAGCATAAGCATAGACGCGTGAAGGATAAAGCCATTCTTCCTAGGATACATTTCTCAAGTAAAATATTGTTTACATAAAAGATATCAGTCGAGAGGAGAAAACATGGTGAAATTTTCTCATTTATTGGAATCAGACTTGATATACCGCTAATTAATTCTTTCTATGTTATTCTTGGTTGATAGAGATATATTAAAAAATTCCACAACTGAGGGGATAATTGTTCAGTCACTAAGCAATTGCTTGCTAGGGAAAAAACGGTGTAAATAATCTAGCGCTACTTCGTATTTTCTTAACACATATTTGATACAAAAAATCTCCATTTTACTGAACTAAGCCCGATAAATGATAAAATAAAGATGAATACATTTCTTATAATTTAAATGCATAAATTATTATTAACATCAAAAGCAATATTTTCCAGCGACACACATTCGAGTTTACGTTTTGTAAAAATTTCGTCCATCAGTATAGTTTCTGTATAAAGGATATTTTTCAATTGAAGTTGAACGTTTTACTGAGTTTTTATTCAAACTGCTGAAATATTGAGTAGGTAAGTGGTTTACTGTTTAAAATATTTTTGAAAACTCTTTTCACAAATTGACGAAAAGCATTTTCGATTCATGTAGCATCTCAAATTGTTCGTGGAGTAACTCTTTGAATATTCAATTTACCATATTAGCGCTACAAGGTGACGCTTTAGATTTTACAGTTTTTTAAACCAAGCATTGAAAGCTAGAGACTAATGGCCAATTTAAAATCTCTCGGCTGAGTCATAACTTTACTTCGATGATGTCATCTTTCCAAGTTTCGTGAATCAAGTTCATGTGCACGATGAAACCCACCGTTGGACATAAAGGCACTTGTAATATTTTAGCGGTGCAGGGAGGATATGGGCGCTGCGTGTGTGGTCTCCGTTTCTCTTATTTCCTCTCCAACGTTTATTTTCCTCAGAGCTCCGTACTTAATGCTCAAGTGATGATATGCGTTTGAGCGCTCGGGGTAAATGGAGGCTGGAAGCTCTTCAATTTATTTTAATTGAGAATGTGAATAGAAGGAGGATTTTTCCCAGCTCCGATGAAAGCCATGAAGTATGAGTAGACAATGCATATTCATAAACTGATTTCATCGAAGTAGACGCAAATTATTTTTTAGATACCATTCTTACATTACAAGGTCTATATGCATCTTAGGTAGGATAGTACCGAAAAAAGTGTAGTTAAAACAAGTTTCTGTAGTGAGACATTTGGAATTTTATGTCACATAATAGGTAACATAATGTATCGTCTGCGACTTGTTTCCTTTGTCATCATTTTTTTTAGCATCATCCTTGGATTGGGGCATCTACTCATAGGAGATGGGAACACTCGATGCAGCAAATGTGAGCATTACCTACAAATAAGACAATATTTTGTAAGGACTATTAGGGATAGGCTTGGACGGTCAGATACTGTAAATGGGTGCCATTCGAGGATAAATTTCTGGTCAGGGGAAAATTTTCGTCACAAAAAAAACTAGATGGCCTCATCTCCGCTGGCTTATCGTCTCCATCTCGTCTGGACAATCCCAAGGGTATTACTGGTACCCTTGCACTCCACCACGAATTCGATCGCACATACATCCATACCTGCCTCCCGGCATAGTAACTCCCTCGATGCAACTTAACACGTGTACTTTCTCTCCCGTGGCACGTACAGCCTGGGGACGCCTAGCCCATTGATCGAAGTCACGTACATATTTATGTAACTCAGCTCCACGTCGCGCGGAAGCTTAAACCGCGCGCAAAAGAAGAACAAGAGTGAGCGCAGTCTCGTTACGTCCGCCTCCGGCACCACAGGCACCGTCACCAGCCCTTGGACCCTCCTTTACTTCTCCCTCAGGCCCTCGTGTGCCTCATCCCAATTTTTTTGGGTGGCATCTATGCCTCCCACCCTCCCGTTCCGTCTCGCCCCGGGTCCCTTATGTTCCTCATCCGAATGAGTGGATTCGGATATCCATCGCCATAATGGCCGCACTCACCGGAGGAGGCGTCCGGTCGGTCATCCCAGCCTCCATCCGTGCATCCATCGTTTTCCGATCGAGTACCCTCTCGGCCTCCACTTTGGCCTTCCTCCCCTGTCCCTCCTCCATGCCTCCCCGCCTTTATTTCAGCCTCTTCCTCTCTCTCTCCAGCACACGATCGAGCACATATCCTTGGACCTATTGCGGAGCAGCGGAGAGAGAGGTGCATGGTAGGTTGGGTTTTCTAGGCGGCAGGAATGAGAGCGTACGTCGACTCCCTAGAGCATTGGGGCCTTTAACGGAACGAATGGAACGGAAAAGCATTATGGGCCCCGGGAATAAAGTATGCTGTGGCAGGGAGTGGTCTCTCTTTCAGTGTGATGGAATTCTAGATGAACTTCGCGCTCGACGGAGAGGCGATTTTAGGCGGACCGAAGGAATGGTAGTTTTCTCTTGGCGGAATAAGTTACGCGGTGTTTGCTTCAGAGACGAAAAAGGGAACTTTATATTCAGACATAATTTGAATTTTGGCAATCAAAAAGCATCATGTTGGAAAAAAATCTGTGGAATATTGCAATCTCTCATTTAACTAATATGAAGAACTTAAACCACATCGTCCCGCATATTATACTAGCTAAAATTTGAATTACATCGTACCGCGCTAAATTGACTAATTTCGGATATTATCAACATTTTTGCTAGAGATGGTGTAAAAAACTTACACTTTTACTGAAACAACAAAGCCCATGTAGGTTGGTCAATGTATTTAAAATACATGTTAAGCTATTTAGTCTTAAATACATTGATTTCTTCACTATTTTTGTGATATTTCAACGTGTATTGTTTTGCGTAAAGAAGATATTAATTTCCTTCATTTTTTTTGTTTAATCATTATCGAATAACCTCCAATGTATCGGAAGAAGAATTTATACCTTTGAGCAAGCGTAAAAGCTAAATCATACAATTTAATCGAAAAAAGTTTCATTGATAAACTTCAAATATTTATTTCTAAGTTATCCATTATAAGGTGATAATAAAAGAAATAGCCAGAAAATAATGATAATACCTTTAATTTGCTACTACCGGTTGTCCATCAAAATTTCTAATGCAATGCAACAATTTCTCAGGAATTTGATATCCTAGTTTTTACTTATGCAAAAGTAAGGGTACAATTTGTTTAGCATGTGAAGATAGCCTCTTCTCTTATTAACAGCAAAACTTTTGTCCTCTACTTCCAGGTGCAGCGACTAATTCCGTCGGATCTCCCGTCTGCGCGTGTGTTGAAGGTGTGGTTTTATAGTGCTCACAGTCGCAGGGAAATGGACTCCTCTTGGATTGCAGCAGCAGCGGTGGGAGCGCGGAGGAAGGGGGAGGGGTGAGCGAGTGGAGTGGGGGAGGACACAATTTGGACGGCGGAGCGCGGTGAGTAGGCCCTCGCTAATTGGCTTCACTTGGCGCCTGTTTTCAGCAGAGGAAGACTCACACCTCGAGCTAGTCGTATAAATCCGATTGTGACTCACTCGGCAACGAGTGAACTCTCCAAAGCGGTAGCATTGGCATAAATTTTTATTACTTTACAGCGCACGAAATTCTTTCTATTGATACATGTGGAATATTA
Source organism: Ischnura elegans (assembly GCF_921293095.1). Lineage (NCBI taxonomy): Eukaryota > Metazoa > Arthropoda > Insecta > Odonata > Coenagrionidae > Ischnura > Ischnura elegans. The sequence goes on from NC_060246.1 coordinate 126,856,170, forward strand.
TGGTTTGGAATTCATAAATCAGGGAATTTTCTGTCGAGTGTAATCGGAATTAGGCAGCTATTGAAAAATAATTTCCTAAGGATACAATTTTAAAGCAAGTACCGCAAATTTATTTTTCTATTTTTACATTAGCCATCTGTGACAAATATTCAACCTCATGAAATTGTTTCTGGAAGGATATATCTTAAAATGCAAAACTCATGCATTATTTTGCTGTGAAGAATCATATTTATCTATTAGGTTCTGATTTTTTTGGTACCAATTTTATCAGACTAATAGTCTACGCAACTAGGCTATTTTAGTGCAATAACAATGATGCTGACTTTCGGGCTGAAATATCTACTTGTTTACCTGACTTATAATTCCACGAAGTTCTTCACTACTCACGTCCCTGATTCACAAGTAAAATTTCTATATTTGAGAGCACGGTAAAACAGTGTTAATGCCCAAAAATAACATATTTATAAAAACCACGTTTTGTTAAAAGTATAAAATAACGGCCTACTGCCCCTTAAATTTTGAAAAATTCAAATATGATTGATGGGAAGGTAAAATAAGTTTTAGAAGAACATTTCAGATATCAAAAGCGGAAAACGTGGTGTGCATGTGAGATTATAAAATTAATGAATGCAGGTCAATATATATCAGGTATGTCTCCCAGTGAAAGCGAATGTAATCTTAATTTTTCAAATGTCATTTCTATACTTTAATATGATTTTAGACTTTTTAGTTTTTTATGGAGTAATTTTTTAATCGATTTAAATTTTAATGAACAACCACCTAGTGGTTCTCCCGAATATTTGTCTTTTATACCCGACAGCCATAACAAATGTTATAATTTTAAGCAGCAAGAAAAGTTTTTGATGTACTTAAAACAAAATGCCTGAGCCTACTCGGTTGGCAAGAAAGGGTTATATTTAAGTGATACAAGCACTTAAAATCAAGTAGGATAATTATTATTGTCATAATTTCTATTTACTTCCGCTCATTTCAATTTTTGAATCAAGTAAAAGAATATATTTTTCCATTTACCGTTATGAATGGATCAATTTCTATTTCCTTTTATAAACCATAAATCTGAATGTAAAATTAGAATTATTTTTATTTAATATTTAAGAGAAATAGAGGGTTTCAATGCAACAGTTTCATCAAGAGCTATCGAGAGTTTCGTAATGGACATACCGGAAAAAATTATCTAGCGCTGTATTTGTTATGTTAAAATAAATTAAAACATACTCGCCTGAGAGCGTTAATCTGATAAAAAATTCTAATTAAACTGCTCATCTTGCCAACCTATCTTGTCCTGATGTCCTGAAGTTGATGACTTAACACACTCTTATTAAGCTGTTACTCAATTTCTCTTCACTTTCTTTCACTTCACTGTGTTTTTTTGCACTTTTTTAATTTTTTGAACAACTATTTTACCTTTTTATTATCTGGACTCATTCAATCCCATTATTTAAGGTGACGAAAGATCTCAAGAACTTATGCAACATATTTATCAAGTGCCTCCAAGAATTTCGTGATGAATTATAATTAAACTGTTCATCTTGCCAATCTACTTTGTCTGATGTTTGAAATTGATGTCTTCGCACACTGTATTATTATCCAGTTCCTCACTTTTTTTCTTAAAAATATTATCATCTCTAAATTAATTTGTTTACTTCTTCCTTCAACTTTAAATGGCTTTGTAGAAAAATTTTGTTTATTCAATTGTTGTTGGAACATAGAGACCGCAGAAATTATGTGCGAAGCCGAAAATTCCACGTAGCAATGTATAATTTTCAGAGCAAGTCATAAAATAATAGTAAATCGTAGGTTTCGGTAGAAGATAAACAACTCAAAAAATATACAGGTACTCTACGCTTTAAAAACAGATACTTTATGGCACCTACTGTAATTGCAGCGCCTCCATTGGATTAAAGTGGCGATTTTTAGAACTCCATATTTAATTTTTATTTCCAAATGTTACTCGAGGTACTTTTCCAATCGTGGTAAATGTGTAAGAATATTGCATTGTCATCCACTTCTGAGATATCCTGAAATTTTCAGCGCCCTAGTTAATCAGGAAGTGGTCGAGATTTGAGTTGCAAGATTTTGCCCCCAAGAACAAACAAGAAAGCGAGTATGATAAAGCGTGATAAAATGGTAAAATATTGAGTTCTCTGCCCACTCATTTATTGAGCTTGAGATTTTTTACGGAAAAAATATACTCCAACATGATTTTCCACCCTAGTTTTAAATTATCGGCTCCATTACACTCTGCATTATGCTTGTAAATTATTATTTACGGGCGAACTTGGCTTTCATTCAATGTTAATTTTAGATGAAACATACCAATCTGCTACCACACTGGAAATAACTAGCATCTTCCCAGTGTCCTTCGAAGACACGTTTATTCACAAGAGTGTTGTTGACGATGGTCTGGTGCCGTACTATAATGTAAAATATTGCCAGTAAGGTCGAGACTTGCGCTAGAATGAGGATACACCTACACGTAAAGAGGTAAACCACGTATAGCCAAAGTGAACATTGCTTCTTTTCGCAACTTTTCATGTGCAGCACTTGAAATGCGTGACTAGCACGGTCACGACTCCATTTTCAGCAGTCACCTTCCTAAAGTTGCGACATCTAACCACAGTCTTGTGGCACCACCTACTCTGTATGTGTATTGTATTTTTATACTCTGTACGAAAATTACTTAAGTTACCTAGCCTTCCCTCAATAATTTTTAAGCACATATTAAAATAATACGTAAAATAAACTATTTTTGGTCTCTTAAAAAAATATTCATATTCCACTAATAAGATACTTCATATTTTTAATTTTTATTCACTCCCATGTTTAGACTTTTCCATTGGTCATGGTGAATGAAATACTTATTAAATGGTCATTAGTATTTTACCTTTATAGTGAGTGACAAATGTCATCATTAGCTAAGAAATGTATAGCAAAAGATTTAAGGTATTTACTTTATCGTATTTTATTTAACTCTTAATTAATTAATATGCATAATATCAGTATCAAGTGTGATAGGTAATTATCATGCATGGAAACTCAAAACACTTGATAAAATTTATACCAAACACATATAATGACGATAATTCTTGTAAAAATTTGAAAAAAGACAAGAATGGAAGGCCCTTCTTATTTTGATTGCGTAATTTTAATCTAAAAAATGGAATTATAATGCTTAATTTATTATCAAATAAATATGTATAAAATTTTGCTGGCGATTACAAGATACCATTTATGCTCTTACTTATGATAAAGTAAGGATGTATTTTTGATATTTTTATTGCGCTAAAAGGGGAAAATGTTATGAAATTGGATGAAATGAAATACCAACATATCATTCACAGAGAATCTATGATAAATACGATTCAACAGCATTCATGATTCTTCGTTAAATCTTTCGCGGGTGCTCTTCATTATGATTAAAAACTTTTGGGCTATGCCGCCGCGTCATTCTTGGGTGGCCCCAACGTTTCCCGACCGATGCTGGTCGCTTTTTCAAGGAATTATGAAGAGATGGGAATTAAGGATCTTTTATACAGGTATCTGCGTCAGGTGGTGGGGGAGGAGGTGAGCCGTTTTCATTTCGTTCTTTTTGATGACTTTATTAAAAGTGCGAGAAATAACTATGTCGTCGAATCCATTTCCCCGTAGAATGGCCTCTAGCTTCCGTCTCTCTTCGGCAAAGTTGTCCTGGTCACTTATTGTGTAGGAGCGGTGAATAAAAGTGTTTACCACTCCATTTATTTGGGCTGGGTGAACTCATCCGCGAACTCATCCATGAACGACCTCAGCGACCAGAAGAAAGCCTTCCTGCCATACATTAAGGGGACGACTGACGTAATAGGAAATATCCTCCGAAAATTCCAGATAAGGACAATCTTCTCGCCTCACACACAGATAAAGCATCTCCTAAACACCGTCAAGGATAGAACTCCACTACAAGTGGAAGGGGTTTGCCAAATTCCTTGCCAGACCTGCGGGAAGAACTACATCGGCGAAACAGGCAGGTCGGTCAAAACACGCCTAGAAGAGCACGCGAGAGCGATTCGACTGGGGCAATCAACAAAGTCCGCGGTAACCGAACACGCAGCGCTTGGCCACATCATCAACCTCAAGGAAGTCATAAGCCTCGCCAAAGTTAAAGGTTTTAAACAGAGGCTCGTCAGAGAAGGGAAATATCCAAAAAAGATAAGAATAATTTCAACAGAGACACCGGCATTAAAATTAGCCGTACTTGGCAAGCCGTAATAAGAAAAAACAAGCAGCAACCCACTACCCCAACCTCCGGCTCCCCTCCTCCCCCCACCACTTGACTCAGATACCTGTATAAAAGATCCTTAATTCCCATTTCTTCATAATCCCTTGAAACAGCGAGCAGCATCGGTCGGGAAACGTTGGGGCCACCCAAGAATTGACGTCAAAAGTTTTTAATCATAATATCATTCATGATATTTAGCCTGCCATGAAAAATTCTGCTAACTTTGACTAATTTAACTGTCAAGTACGACCTCAACAAAAGTTGCCCAAAATATTTTACTTGCTTAAAATCGAGTAGGCACATTTTTTATTCGCTATTTTAAAATAAATGTACCCAAATTAAAGATTTGTGGCCCAAATTTTGTTGTGAGTGCGCGTTTTTAAATGAGTTTTTTTAACTGTATCCTCATTTTTATGCTTAATTAATACAAATTTTGTATTATTTGAATACTTTTTCGGTGCTTTCCTTTAGTATTTCCTCATTACTTCCCAAAATCCATCGGAAAAATCGTTTTCCTTACGATCGGAAGTATTATTACCTGCGTTCTAATGCGTAACCACTTAGGATATTGTAACAAATATTCAATGGTATCATGCGTTGGAATGCAGTGTCGAGCATGAAATGTTTCATTGAAGGAAAATTAATGCGAACCAAATGCGATTGAGGATGGAGGGAGGGAGGGCGTGAAGTTGAGGGAAAAGTGGGATGAGGGATGGACACAAGGGTAGGGTGTATATAGAAATGCTCATTCCCTCAATCCTACGCCAGCCATGTTTTCTTATTCCTCTGCCACGGCTTGCCATCCGTCCATCCGCGGGGAAAAAGTTATTTTTTTATTTACCCAATTTACATCTTTCATTCGGAATGACGGGCAGAAACAGCAGCACCGCCCTCCCCACTATTTCCTCTCCATATGCCTCGAAAACTGCGCCCTGCTCCCGTAACTCGCCAAGTGCGGTCCATCCCGCTGACGACACATTCATATAGATGGGCCGGCTCCCAAACACACACGCGCGCACGTATTCTCCGCGATGATACGGGAAGGCTTTATGACGTCACTTGGGGGAGGGAGGTCATCCGAAGGCGCCTCCTTGCGTCCCCAGCCGCCGATCTCCTCCACACCCCAGCGCCCATTTACCCTTTCCCCTCATGCCCCCCCCCCCATCCCGATATTCGCATCGCCCCCATGTCGCCTCAAAGTGTATCTCTCTCCGTGTGTCGTGAGTACGCGTGTGAACGTGTGCGTGTATGGCGGCATTTCTTTTGACCATTCTCCGTAGCCGTTCCCAAGCGTCCAGTGTCGTCAAAGGGTTCTCGCGGAGGCGAGGGAGGAAATTGGAATTTGGGGAAAATGAGGGGGCGGCGGCGTATATTTCTCTGCTTTGCGGATGGTCCACTTCTGACAGGAATGAGCGTTAAGTTCTACGTAAAAACTACTTGTTACTGTTACTTGTTACTGTAGCAGAGTAAATGGCTTCTAGCTTTCCTGTGACTTATGCGCAAATCCAAGCTTCGGAAAATTTACTGATGGTTATATATTGGCTATTCACCTAGGAAATTTTTTTATTATAAGCTCTACTTTACTAAGCAAAAATATCTTTTTACAATAAGATTGATATCGTGGAGAATGAACTTGAATGTACCTGCAGTTACTTTGACTTCATGGAGGGTCTTGAAGCAGGCAATTTTGATATATTGTGACTTGAAAATCGTTCTTGGTTTGTTGATTTTACCTCCTGCAGGATTACGGCTCTGGTCCAGGGAATTTATTAAATCAATTAGGATGCTAATGATAATTTTTTTATAAATGTAGAAGTTCTATTAGTGTTATTTTCGTTCCACAGCTTAACTCAATTCTGATGCCCATTAATCGTACCAAGTTACTACATCACTGAGGGAATTTTTTCCAGTACACCACTTGGCATAGATTCCCAGAAACACAGTAGGACTGGTATTTTTATGTAATTCAAAATGGCAATAATGTGTCTTACCGCATGGAAAAGGCAATGATATTGGGATAGGCATATAGGCCAAATGCATGATTAAATAGGTGCCTTGATTTTCGGCACATAGAAAACAAGTTGGGGACCCAGAATACCCGGAGCTACATTGTATAACGCGCAAAAACTGTGGAAATAATCTAAAAATGTAACCTTGATCTGAAAAATGACTAAATAATGCGGTGTTCTTCAATTATAGACGTCTTGTTATGCTACACTAGAATAAGAAGGTATAAATTAAGTTCGTTAGAAATGAAGCAACGAGTTCTGGTAGGTTGAGTACTTGACTGATGACTGAAGAATCTCAGTTTTAAATCCACGTGAAACCCTTGAGCACTACCGCTAAATATCCTTGCGGCGGGAAGTTAAAATGAAGTTCCATTTTCCAATGTTCATTTCCATTTCCCCGTCACAAAAGTGTTCAATTTAATTCGGCGGTGAGTCATTTTGGGGTGGTATGTTATGCTTCCAAATCCATCAAACTCTGGGATCAAGAACTTAACCAGGGTGATTTAAAATGCTATTTCGTTCATATTTACTTACCCTCAGTCTCATCGATGAAGTGTTCTTGTTGATGCTGTGTGCTCAAAATGCATGAAGTCACACTGGGTCAAACATTTCTCTGGATACTAATAATACTTTCCGTACGCCTTTTTCCCTTGTCTCGACTGATGCGTGCATTGCAGTATCAGAATCCATATTAGAGACGTTGCAGTCCATCTCATATGAACCCTGAAAAGTCAAAATAGGATTAATTATGAGTAACTACTACTTTCATTACAATCATATGGATATTACGTGATGGAATCGACAATAGTCCATGCATATATTTCTAGGAATAGGCATTCAACTTCCGCGGGGTGTCATAATAAACATTTAACAACTAATAATTGGCTTCAAGCTACAAATATCACCGTCATAGGCCACAACAATCTCTTACAATATAACTTATAGATATAGCTTCTGAATTCCACTCATATAGTGTATCCACTCTTAATTATCATTCTCTAACTTCAGAAATGCAAAAATGCATGAGTGCATACACAAGTTCTCGTAGCCATTCTTCAATTAAGTAGTTGTATTTCAATTGATGTTTTGAAATTAGGCAACATATGAATGTTTTTTCATATGTAAATTCACAATTTTAATAGTATGTGATTTTAATTTAGTAATTCAATAATTTTGCATTGCAGTTCCTTTAATTCCAATTATCTCTCAGCTTTCCTCTGAACGCCTCCATCTCACTTTTATTTACTCCATCACCTGTTTCTTGACGCACCAAATTCAAATGCCTTCATTTGTCGTTTTCTGTGTTTTCACGTCAACGCTTCGGATCTTTTATTTCCGTGTCTTTAAATTTATAATTTCAGCCAAAGTCTTTTCATGTAGTGGACTAGATAAGTCTGCAAATGTTATTTGTGTCATTTTCATATTACTCATCAAAAAATTTCCTAATAATAAACTTCTTTCACGCGCTCACTGAGGTGTATGAGTGAATTGGAACATAAATTGTTGCATTGTTCTAAAAATTCCTGGTTCAATAAAAAATTTACTCTTTCAGTTAATGCTTAAATTTTTCTTAATTTTTAGGCTTCTTTCATATAATCATATTTCATATATCACCAAAGCATGTACAGAGCAATTAAATGGCAACAAGTATTTCCTCAAGATATTATTTACATAGACCTCCCTAAAAATAGAAGTTTTGAGAGATTTCTTAATTACTTATAAGTAAAATTCAATGTATCTTCAATTATTATTTTAAATGATGACATATTGATGTATATATTTAATGATTTCATAAAAATATGCACGATATGGCGAAAGTTTAAAAAGTTTAATTAATGCAGAGGGCGTTTTTCATACAAATATGGATGCATAATTTTTCATAATTATTGTGAATTTATTTACCATAAGAGTGAATAGCAACAAAGTTATTTTATTATAAATTAGTAAGCGTAGAAAATTTTTATTTGGGTTCTTTATTCATGATGCATTTAGTGGGATTTAAAGTTGAAGAGGAAGGGAATTATGAGCCTTAGAATTAGACCGAGAAGAATTTCTTATTTTAATTTATTTTTATACCTTAGATAAGTAATAACTTCCCCACTCATAAGTTGCAGTAATAAAGCTCTTAGTTCCACTTTTTGACATAATTTGCAAATGTATCCCATTACCATGAACCTTCTTCGAGATAATGAATTTTAGCTCGTTTCATTCGCAGAAAGGACCATGTTGTGTTAGAAGATTAGGCAATATATAAAACGCTAACGAATGAACTAGTTAGAGCTCAAGTAGTAGCGTGATATTTGTCATGTATCATCCTATATCATGTATACTCTCGCGTCTTCGTAATCAGAGGAGATTAAACATTTTTTCTAAAATACTTATTCGTTACCTAAAAAGTGATGCAATCACATTTTGATAACGCTGAAAACTCCGAAGCGTTTATTTTTTCCTGTTTTGAATCCGATCTTTGTTTGATGTCTCTAATGCGCGGGACTATAGTGATGAGGAGCTTGCATTATTCTCCTTTCAATTTTCTCCCGTCTTCTTTTATTTTCATGACTATCTCATGCAAGGGCCGCTAAAAAACTCGTCATCTCCTCCCCAATTGAGCTCTTGTTTTCCCGGTTAATCGCCGACATTTTCCTCCCCGCCCCTTACCCCCGCCTCATACCCCCACCTCCTGATACCACCCGCCACCTCCTCCACAAAAATGGAATCCCTCTCTCCCTTTCCCCCACCCCTGATGCTCATCTTCATTCACCCCCCATTCCTCTGCCTCTATTTTCTCTCTTATTTTAATTTGATCATCAGATTTCTCGTTTCACCCAGCCCTCTCCTTCGTTTTTTTCTTCTCCAAATCGTTTTTATGCCATTCAGGCCTCTATTTGACTCCAAATATATTTCTTCATCTTTTCACATTTGCCAGATCAATGGATAGGTCTCCCTAATAACCCAGGACAGAAACATTTTTTCCTCAAAGATGAGACATCCATCAGTACATATCTAATTATTTTACACATCTGCTTGTTTTTGGAAATATTTTCCCTAGGATGTCGTGAACATGGCTGCACGATTTATCATCAATAATGATATGGTACTAGGTTTGTGTATTAGACTCAAAGTGTGTGCTCAATGGTAGAGCTAGAGCTTCTCATCCTTCTAAGGAAGGGAATATTCCCAGTTTTGTAAATTACACTTTATGCATTACATGACATGTATTTCCACATATTTAAGTTTCTGCACCCAAAATTAGATTAAAGTCATTTCTTTGTATTTTTCCATCAGTATTTTGCATATTTCCCTGTTTTATTTTGATATGACACTCTATTTCTCTTTGATTGAAAATTTCCCCTAAACGCCAGGTGATCAAAATCTTTGACGATTAACTCTTCCTTAGACCTCCTTTAAATTAGTGTAACAGACTGACTTGTGATTGTGCCATCTGAAGTCATGAATAAGCATTACTCAGGCAATCTTCGTAATCCACCACCCTCGCCTTCCTTCATTGTTCCGTCTCCACTATTTCCATTCATCCCTCTCTCCGCCTCCATCCTCCCCTCGCATCATCCCCACCAGTCAGATCCACCCCGCGGGAGAGCGAAGCAACTCCTTTCCGCGTTAGCTCGTGCCATACATTTCCTTTCTTCCCTCCCTCATGTCATCCCCTTCCATCCCTCATTTTCTTTCTCCAGGTGCTACGAATTCCTCCCCCACAACCCCCTTCCAACGCATCCCTCCTGCACACCACTCGCTCCCTTTCCACCCCAAAACGTATTTTTCGGCGGATGGCCCATCCCCCTCGCCACCCTCCCCACAGCCCAGCCAACCTTTTACCGGGAAAGAGAGAACGGCGCACCGGTTGTGCACAGCCACCGGCTCCGTCGTCATGGCATCAACATTCCTGGTCTCCGCTACTCCCATCTGTAGTCAGTACCATTCCCTCTCCCTCCCTCCACCCGATCCCTCTCGTTTCCACATCTACTCTTCTTTTGCATATTCAGCCTCCGGAAACTTCTCCGCCGCCCCTTCTTCAATTTTCCTCAAGCACGCCCACGTGCATAAAGGTACCGGCTGAGGGAGGGGTAGTGTGTTTGCCCACGGTGGATCTCATATGCCTTACGTAAAATGTACTCTACATATTCATCGCTTTATTTATATTTTATGCATTTTTACCCGCCATGCTTCCTTCGTTCACCTTTTTTTCCTCTGCCCCGTGCTCCCCAAAAACCGGCCATCTTTCCCCCCGTTTTGCGATATGCCCACGGCCTGGGATACGGTGGCTCCGCATAAGTGTGGGCCATCTTTTTAGGACAGAAGGGGAAAATGATTTCCATGATATTGCTCGTAGATACAGTGTACGTATCCCGCTTGTGAAAGAAAGCATGTTCATGTGTGGAATTGAAATACTTGTTTCTTGCTGGACAATACAAAGTATCCAACAGTGCTCGCCTGGGCGAGAGATAGTTTTTCAATTTCAAAAACACCCTTGCACTGTTAATTCTTCCGGAAGCAAATTATGACCAATTTTATTTTATAATACTGTTAAAGTTGAGGTAAATTACATTCGCATTTGAAATAGAGAAAAATTATTTTTAAATATAGGGAACCATATTATTTAGTTGTAAATGCATACAAATTAACAAAACATTGATTATCTTTGAATTTTAGTTCATTTAAATAGTATCGGTAATGAAAAAATAGTTTAAGAAATTCATTTTTGCTGTAAAAGGACACGGAATTTGTTATAAATATCTTAGGCATTAAATCGAAACTTGAAGCTTTTGGGTGGTGTAAGGGCTCCATTGTAATAACGAAAAACACTTTGTTACTTCCACAAAATTTAAAATTTAACAAAGTGTTTTACATTATTAATCTTAGGCATTGTAACAGTTCTGACGTTAGTAGGGTGCAATAAGCCAAAAACGAATGTAAATGCTTATCTTACGTCGTACGACCCATGGTAAGAGAAAAAGTATTGATGAATCCTGTCAAAAAGGTAAATTTTATATCCTATTCATTATCTAGAAAGTATTTTATTGCAGACAGCTTAAAAATGAATGAAATACTCATGGATATGTAGGAATTCTTCCCTCCAGTTCCTACCAAATCGGCATTAATTTTTCGTTATACTGTAAATGTCAACATTGTGTTAGGAATTGAATTAGTAGGTAACTCAATTGAAATGCTTTCCTAAGTTGTACTAGCTGAATTCATAGAATACCCTAAGAAGTATAAAAGAAAACAATTACTTTTCCAAAAATAATTAAGTGGAAAATGAAGACTGAGACACCATTTATTAGCTGTTTTATAGTTTACCTCATTCAAAAGAAAATATCTGTTCGTTTTAGAGCATGAAATGTTTGCAGGCACGTGAATTTCAGATTTGTTGGAAATTACTAATTCCATATTTCTAACATTAAACTGCTATTTAAATTTAGATCATTTATTTCTTAGAAAGGCAATTTATTACATATTTTGAATTCACTCACTATTTGATGCCATTTCAGTATTTGGAAACTTCTGTCCCATCTGCATTTCCCTCGCCTGGTTCGTATTCTTTCACCAAACCCTCCCTTATTGCCTGCTTATACCAGGACGTCCCGGCTCCACTTCATACTCTCAGATGTACTCAGATGGATCCCATTTTCTCCTTTTCTTATAAGAATTCCGCCCTCATCCGAATATCAAACCGTCCCACCCCACCTCCGCTGATTCCCCATCAAAGAGAGCTACCTTCCCCCGGCCCCCACCAACCCATTTGCCGCTCCTTCCTCGCCCGCTTCGCTCTCTGACTGCAGATCGGGAATGGATACAATATCTTGCGTCATTTCTCTCTCTCACTTATTTTTTTCTTCTGTGCGTTCCCTGCCTTCGCCAATATCGGAATTACGTCGTAGGCAGGGCTTCCATAAGTTACCGAATTCTAAAAATGTGAAAATATCACTCATGTTATGTTTTCCTAATAAGATCCCAAAGGATTCTATTTCCCAGAGGTAAGAATTCGCCAGAGGATCGCAGTAGATATACTCCATGGTACACAGAAAATTTGGAAATATCCAATAACCTGAGTTGAATTTTCATTTGCAAATGGATCGAATTTTCTGTTTTATATTACATTAATACGCTTATATTTACATGCTTCGTAACAGAAAGCATATTTGGTCTAATATTTTTCCATTTTTGATCGTTTTTCATTTTAGTTTCCGATATTTTATACTTAAATATCCCACGTCCCAGCGGGATTAAGTCCTTACTTGCCAAGTCTGTGAAACTGAGGACATATCATAATATAAACATATCTAATATTTTTAGATAAAAAATGCTCCATCCTCTTTACATTAAGGATATTCTTATCCCCCTTGGAGACACTTGCGCTATCCTCCTTTCCACTTTACTTTATACACATTTATGAACTGGAGATATGTGCACTGATATATAAAGTTTTATGTTAAATTTTAAAAGATCTAATATTTGTTGAAACAGACTAGGTATTCTAGTATAGCCGTGCTAACACTAGAACAGGTGTACGTGTCCTTGCGTACATCAAGCTAATGAATCCCTATGCTATGAAATCCACTTGATCTTTATCCCATCAGTGATCATCCTTTGTTCTTCCTTCCTTTGAAGAATTGGTCGTTATCCTGGCACCAACTGGAGGTATCCTTTTCTAAACAATGGAGTAACTATCTCCATCGCGGTATTCCGTTTTAATCCGCTCGACCTGCTCCATTCATTTCTGTCCATCTCCCTTCAAACCCCGCCACCCTCCCTCATTCAATCTCTGACTTCCTCCCCATCATCTTTCCTTTTTCCTCTCTCATCCCTTCATCTCGTCTCCTGCCTTGGTGGGTCGTCAACTCACGCCGTCTCCTCGCCAGCCTCCGCCCCTCCAAAACCTCCCCCTATCTCCCATCATTTTCATCCTCTCTATCATCGGGACTCCTCTCCTTCCCGCCTCCTCTGCCGTGGGTCTCCTACTCCATTGAAAGGCCTACGATCCCCTTCAACCACCCACCACTCCCGCTCATGTCGTCCGCTCTCTTTTCCTTTCATTGCTTTCTCTCTGAAGGAGACCCCGCAGTCCGCCATTTCCCCCGGACCGTGGTTCACTTATTCTTTGCACGGAGGAGGGAAAGGGAGATAGGAACGCAGAGCCGGTGAGGGAACCTCTCTTCTCCTCCTCTCCCTCAGCTCGAGGGCCCCGGGAACCCGTTCTACCCCTCCTCTCTTTGCCCACCATCAACTGCGGGGGTTTCAGCTCAGTTCCATTTCGTCAAAGGGACGTGCCGGCTCCAATTCTTTCGCGGGCGAGTACCTCGTTCCCCGAGCCGATATCCTCAAACTTCTCTCCCCCCTCTCTCTGTCGCCGCCCGCCAGCCGCTTCCATCCCAATCTCCTTTTCTTCCCTCCCTTCCTCCATTGGTTTCTGTTTTGGGGCGAGAGGGGTTCATGGTCGTCCAGGGATGCTCGAGGAATAAGGATGAGGCACGGCTCGAGGTGAAGCGCGGCGAAGGTGGAAGTCGAGGGGCGTGGGAGGAAACGCTTGGAGGAAGGCGTTCCACAGGGGAGGTATTTGGGGGTGGCAAAGGAGGAAGCGAGTGAGAGGCGGCAGCTATGATTAGAGAATGAGGAATCATCACGATGGGAGCCAAAGAATTGACGTGAATTGTGATATTACACTTACGATTGCAACTCAAAAACCTAAATCAGGTAATGGAGATAAATTCTTACACTCACGTTTTCCGCTGTTACCTTTTTGTTGGAAACCACAGTAATATCACGAGTGATCTGGTGAAAAAAAATTAATTTCATAGGTACTAAATCACCGCACATCCAATTAACGATTCTATAAAAAATCTATCACTAAAACTAATCATTAAAAGGTTAAATAAGACGAAGGTGAATATTCAGTGCGTGTGCCAAAATTACCAATGCCACAGTTCCTATTATTTCCATGGAAATAATGAATCGAGATGATAGACATATAGATAGGATGACTAATATTGGAATTTTGGTCCTTGAGAAGAAATAATATGAGATGACCCTTTTCTTCCACTATTTCCCCAAAATCTTCTATATTTCAGCTTCTATATTATCTTTGATTTTGTTTCGTTCATAGCAAAACTTTGTGCCTCAATCTCTTGCTGTAGGAGAAGTTCCGAATGAGGCAACAGATGCAAGAGCTGTAAAAAGAAAAAAAAATCTTTTATTTCGGGACACTTTTATACACATTCCAGGCTTTTGGGAGAAGTTTGTTGCTGTAACTCTTTCCTCGATGTCGTCAGTGCGTCGGCGTAAAGTCCTTCTGGTGTGTGGAGCGAATGTTCTCGGGCGTAATGTGCGTCCTTCGCTACACGCACCAAATTAACATTTTTTCAGTAGAAAAACGTTGTTGCCCTTCATGAAGATTTTAGCTAACATTCGTTTTACAAATTAAGAAGAAATTATATTTTTCTCGATGTTTTTGGGTTAACAAAATTACCAAATTCCTAAACTGATTAAGGATCAATTACAGCATACTGCTGTATTTTCATCTTGTTTTCGTCCACAAAATATATCTAACGATGGGTATTTCAATTGAAAATTTCCTAAAATGCCCATCATTAAAATTGTTCTCGTTTTGGTGGGAAATAGTGGCTACATTTTTTCTTTATTCACCATTCTCTTGATTGGAACTACATGGGAAAAGATTATATTGATAATTCGCTTAAATATTTTGAGCGCAACTTATTTGATTATCTTCTAATATCCCATCTTATTTTCCTTCCGTTCATGATTTATGATATCTCTATTTCAATGACTTTCAAAGACAAATTTGCAGGGCTTAGGAAATTTTATGCCAAATACCTTGAATTAAGGGAAGAGAAGTACTTATTGAGGTCTTTTAAGGTGTGAGCTCTTGGTATTCCTTTGCGGGACGAAGTAAATTTATTCCTGCGAAATATCTGAATATTACTCAAGGGTTTAGAATTGAGTAAATAAGGGCGTTGAATAAGGAAATAGAGGATGAAATCAGCGATCATATGGAAGATGTTAATCCACTCCTTAAGAATTTTATTTGGAAATATCTGATGAAAAACTACGTCTTCAAATCAATCTTCAATATGCTATACCGTACTTACCGTATTTTATCTGATTTTCCCTCTGAGTAGTTAAGTAATGGAGTTAATTTTGGCGTGAAGTTGGGTGAAATAGTACTCAAATGAAAAATACATTGGTAACATACCATTCCAATAGATTAGGAGTTCAATTATTAACAGTTTAACTGTACATGTGCTGATATTCACATGCGCATTGAAAACCAAATAGAAAAAGATATAAACTTTAATTCTCTGTGGATGGAATTCTCTACGAAATGAGAGGGGCGTGCTTTTCGGTGGTTTAAAAACTCAGTAGTCACCTTCCTTGCAGTAGCAAATAAAAAAGCAGCATATCACAAATAACGATAAATACTGACAAGATGAAGCTAGCTAATGAAACCATTTAAAATCAGATTTTTTAGGGAACAGTTTTTGCAATTTATTCATTCTATTCCATACTTCTACCCGGCCTCATAAGAGGACCTCCGCATTATCGTGGGTAAGGACGATGCAAATGACACATGAGAAAAAAATCTGAGGGGTAATGCTGGACATTTGGATAATACTGTATGTATATTTAACTTTTTATCTGAGTTGACATCCTGTGCAAGAATCTGAGTTCCCTCAATTTGAATAGACCTTCATGTATCCTCGATGTATTTTAAGTCTCTGAGCGATAAAACGGAGCGGATTAGTATTCTCCGTGAGCTAGTAGCTACCTTTCTACTGACATTAGCGGGAATAAATTCCGCATACATTTGCGCTCTCTTATAATCAGCCAAGCGCATACTTCGTGACTTTCGAATTCCGTCAATGCAAATGGCGAGTGTATTTGCAAGGAGGAGGAAGAGCGTCACGTCCTCCGTCCTTCTCATCTCCTGGTGCGGCCATTCCTACCCCCTCCTCCCCCACAATGCATGGGGCTGCCGCGCCTCCGCCCACTTTCCCGCCCGCTCTCCTTGCGCCTTATTGTCGTCCACTCCCCGTCCACCACCACTGCTCCCGCCTCAAGGGATTCGGACGCAAATCCCACCCTCCGCGGTACATCATCATAAAAAAAGGCAATGGCAAGGCTACTTCCTTCGCTTCGCGGTCGGAAGGAAGCCAGATGAAGGCAGTGCGCCGTCATCTCAGCAGCCACCCTCCCATAACAAGACACCACACCCTCGCTTCTAAATCCAAGGCACACCCCCAACCCCCCACACACAAACACACTCACACACATATATATACCTGAGAAGGACACCTTTTTTACTCCCTTATTCTGCTTGTGTGTCTCTCTTTCCCGAGAAGTATGTCTTTGTTTCTCCTTTTCCCTCGTCCAATATCCCCTCTACACCCTCCCATCCCCTGAAGGCCCCCCGCAATCACCTGCCTCCCTTCGATCCGTCCAATCTAGGCGGATTTGCCGAGGAAAACAGTCTCTTTGTCTCTCTCTCCCTTTGCTCACACTCCCCCTTCCTTCTCTTAGTCATCCTCCCACGTAGGCGTATTCCCTCTAACCTATCCCTCCCTTTACGAACGCTCCGAGCTCTCTCCTCCTGGGAGACGACTGCCTCCCCACACCAGAAGAAGCCCACCCTCGTTTCGTCGCTCTTGAGGATGGAATCGCAGTCCCGAAACATACGTACATCCGTCAATCCCTCTTCCCCGCCCAGCCCATACCGTTCCGTCCTACCTGTATCTTCTTTCTCTTCCCCTCCCTCTCTTCCAACTCTCAGTTAGTCTCCATTTCGGTACCGCCCCGCGCCTTGCCCCCCTTTTACGAGCCTCTTCTGCTACCGTAGCGCGGGATATTCCGTCACCAATCTGTCGTATTCCTCCTCCTCCCTTTCCATCTGACTCTCCCGCGTCACGGTTATCCCCCTCCCATCCTCCGCTGCCCATCTTATTTTCTTCATCTGAAGCCTTCTCCTCACCCAAAAGGTAGTAGCCAGCCGTCTTCAGTGGAGGGAGTAATGCAACAGTTTCGGGATGAGTCAAAATTAAGGGAGGCAGGGCAGGAACACATTGCAGATGGACTGCACTGACATTTCCACTATATCATTCCACTACTGTTAATTCCACTCGCCCAACAACCCATTAAATCTATCAAAACCAGTTACAATTCGAATAATATCGTCAAATATTAATTATCATACATGATTCATTAAAACGCAATACTCACTCTGCATAACAAACCTTATGAAATATTTACCGGTATGTTTTATTCAAAAGATGATAATTTTTTTCATTTTATTATAGTTTTAGGTGGAGGATCATTGCTTGCGATGAGGCTTACATGTGAAGTTTTGCATGGTATTTTTTCGGTGATCATGCATTTGAAATCCTTAGATACATTTCATATCTTTCAATGCATTTCATAGATCAGCAGGAGTAAATACAATGATGGGTGATAAATAAATATTATTTGGTTTACATTTCGGCTTATTCAAGGGCATATGGCTGATTTATTTACACTTTTGCTTACCTTTTTCACCTTAAAATTTTAAATCAGCACTATCTCGAACCGTTAGTTGCATAAGCATCTATGATTACAAGAAGTTAGAAATTGTTATTTACATTCAAATAATACATTAGTTAATCAAATGCTTATATAAATTCAGAAATGAGATTAACAATCTGCCAAAATTTAGTTAATCAGTAGAGTAAACAAGTAAAATCGTCGTGTTAGCTTTTTTTCTATACCCTTATCTGCTTGCTGTCTCCTTGTTACTCTTCAAAGTTAGGATTCTTCCCTTTTTCTTATTTTTACTCTTAGTCTTCCCCACCCTCGTTCTCTCGTAGACAGACATTTGCTTCCCAGTAAATATACCGCCGTCGGAATGACAAGGCGCCCTCTGTCGCCTCACGTCTGCACATCCCCTAATGGCCCACTCACGCCCCGTCGCCACAACAATGAGAGATTTGCACGACCGTGCGGCGCGAATCCCATCTCAGGTACAACTTCCTCACTCCCTGAACAACCTCCCACGCTCTCAA
This sequence comes from Ischnura elegans, assembly GCF_921293095.1. Taxonomy (NCBI): domain Eukaryota; kingdom Metazoa; phylum Arthropoda; class Insecta; order Odonata; family Coenagrionidae; genus Ischnura; species Ischnura elegans. Next base: position 126,874,517 of record NC_060246.1, read on the forward strand.
AATAGTATGTACACCCTGTCTTCGAAGGAGACATCCTCCTTGTACACCCATTGGTCACCTCGCCATCATTATTGTTTTCATTTTCTTCACCATGAATCCAAATGTAGACAGTGGTGGCTACTGGTGACCTGAGATTATAATTGAACATCCCTCGCTTCCTGGGGCGTAATCTAGAATCGTTGATGTGGTTTCAATATTTAGCTGCATAGTGTTGTCACTGATTGCATACTGGATTGCACTTGAATGAGCATAAGCATTGAAAAATGTTGTTGAAAATGATGTTAATGTCACTATTCTACACAGACTTACTCAGATAAATCAATTTTTAAGATATTTAAATAATTTTTTGTTAATTTCTTCGGGATACTTTTTTAATATTCCAGTGAAATTCGGTGAAGTAGGCTAAAGCAGTTGTAAATTGAGGAGGTTAATTTTTTTACACTCTGCATATGATGATATTTTCCCGACACTCGACGTTGGTTGTAGATTTTAAGTTTGCATCTAGTAAAATAATGCCACTACTAATTAAAATCACTGTTTTTTCTATTTTATTCCCTATTAGTATGCATCTTGTATATTTGTATGAAATAGAGTCAATGCATCGACTAATTTAGAATTAACTTGATATCGGAAAGCAAACTTTGCTATGTAAACTCTACACTCTGACTTTATTCGCTCTAGTTCCTTAAATTTAAGGCACAGCTGAAGTCTGTGAGGGCATTTCATGGCGAAATTTATTTTTCTAGCCCAAGAGTTCCACAGCCTTAATCTAGAAGGGCTTGATTGTGGATAAACATCATGTTCCATAGGTGTTCCTTTTATCTTTTTATTTTGCATTATTGATGCATTGCATTTTGTTCCATCTGTGTACCAAAAAGGATTTATTTATATGATGGAGTATTCTAGGCCAAAATTTGAAATTAGCTGGTCAATTTAATGTTTCAAAAAATTCAAAACAATAAAAAATTAGTTTTTTTTAGGGATTGCCCGCTTTACACTCCAGACTGATGAATATCTTATTTTCATTAAATTAAATAAAGCTACGATTTAGTTTGGATCAAAATCTTTACTATTACCTATTTTTCAAATATGCTATGCCATAGAAAGCAATCTCTTCTTTAAAACAAAAAAGTAAAAGCATGTTTTACTTCGATATTTCAATATCATTTCAACTGATTTTCACAAATTTATTTTAATAAAAATAATCGACCTGGAATTATAGTGTTCAAAATTGTAATATTATTAACGCATACAATGGCTTTGTTACAAATATTATTAATTCTCAAAAAAATTTTAAAAGTCACCCAATTAGGCAACAATTGTCAACTCTAGGTGGTTCCTGATCGACCCTTCCATGTAATTATAGAATATCACCGAGAAAAATTGGCCCTATATTTTTGATTTTTGTAGGCATCTGTAGTCTGCGCATAATGTTTTTATATCCCCATACGAGTTTCATACTATTTTTAAAAGACAGGTGATGTGTTATCCAAAGAAATAAACTATTAATCACGACCATTCCCCCCTTCAAATGACCATAGTATTTGCAAATTTATTTTTTTGCGATTTGGTGGATCGAGCGATTGATGTATCGATCAAGATATACCTCAGCAGTAATATTTTTCCTAGCGTATTAGTTGAGTGATTACGTACGAGTGGTGGAACTAATGTTGAATTCTTATTTAATTAGTGCATAAAAATATCAGTTCTTAAAAACAGATTATAAGTGGCTTAAAGGCAGAGGCCATGCCATCAAAGCTGTCAACAATACATTCCTAAAGGATGCTGGGTATGCTTTGATAACATATTTTGCCATTGTTTGCAGCTTGCAGCAATATTTCAAGAATATTTTGGAAGGTCAGATTCTTCGTTAATTCTTGTTTTTCCTTTATAGTAATTTATACATTTTTAGAGCTTACTTGTTTTGCATTTCAGTAGAAGCTGTAAGGGTCTCCATCTCATCACCCGATTACGACGACTACGACGGTTCAATCGGTGATTCTACTGGAGTCCTTCACATGACTTTATAAACCTATTGAGAAAAAAAGTATCCCATAATTAGGTATAAACATTAAGTTAGAACCCTTACCTAAGGTAGTATACATGAAATATTAGATAAGGCCTAAAAGCGTTTGATTTTTAAGTGTCATGGCATCAAGATTTGAAGAGTAAATTTATAAAAAAATTAAAATTAATTAAGTTCATATATATATTCAGGAAAATTTGGAAAAAGGTTGGTGGCTAAATTCAAAGACTAAGGGTGACATATATATAAATATCCCCTGCTCGAACGTAAATTTAACATAACCCTTCGCATATTATAACAGAATAGTAATTTCGGATATCCATGGTCACTTCCTTGTTCCAAATGATTTGTACTATGAAATAAAATCATTGGCAAAATATATATAAGAATGGAACCGACGTTGATTTGATAGAGAGATTTGCAATGGGTATTCATTCCATCGAGATTAAAATTTAAACCTTCTATAGGGCATATTAGAGGAACTTTTCCATACAGCATGGAAAACACATGTCTTCACACACGCTACTCGTTGTGTTTGTGTTAATCGCAAGAAAAGCACATGGCACTGATGTTTTGGCGTTGAAGATGCACGTGAAATTGAGATAAAAATGGATAATTTCTATGGCATTAGTGTCTCATCAATTTAATAATCGATCAGAAAGTACTGGATTTCTCAAATACAAATTATATGCTTAATTTATTATCATGATACCTAACAGCTTTACGTGTTATAACTTTATATTACTCGCAATATATGTCCCATTCCTGACTGTTCATTACAATCGGTTCCTTTTGATAATTTTTCTTGGTAATAATTAAAATCGGGAAAAATATTTTTTCGAGGTAAACGGCTCTTAAATGGCGGATGGTAAATGGCTGAGGTCTTAATGATGAAATTCTTTAGGTGATAATGATGACATTTCATAGCTATTTTGCATTCAGAAATATTAGGAACGCCAAATTTACTGCATACGAATATCATTCATCGTATTTTCAATGTAAAACTTGTAAACAGTTGGCCTTGTATAAATTCTAATGGATGCTTCACAATGCCCACAAGGTGCATCATAAATTTAAATGATTGAAGTTACTATTGTTCCAATTTTTGCTGGTGTCCACGTCAAGTAATGATTTAAAATTTAAACACACATTTTATAATTAATTTAAAATGACGAATTACGTAATTAAGATTAAAATTAAAATAACAATCTATGATTATAATCAAAATAATCGTTTCTGCTTTTTTTCCTCATTCATCCATGAATTCATAATTCGTAATATTTTTGAGCACTTATTTATGATGACCTTTTAGTGTCAGTCGTCCAAAAAATCCTGAAACAATAAGTTGTAACTATAGATACGGCTGATTAAATTTTCTCAGGTATTAATTGCTACTTTTCTCTCAATACCTCACCCTACTCAAGCCTCTAACGGTAGAAATCCGCTATATAATAAACCATACCGCAAAACCAGTACCATAAAACTATTTCTGGTTTATTTCATACTGCCGAAATTACAGTTTTAACTTATTGAAAATCGATACTTATCAATTTCATGCCACTTTTTGACAAAAGGACGAAAATAATAGTGTGCCATCCCATAAAATTGTATAAAAGTTGGTGCATGAGTAAAAACTTTAAAAGTAATAATTCTGATTAAAATTTTCTGAGGAAGTAATGTCAAAGAAAAAATTTAAAAAATTATATGGCACGCTTAGACTAATTTGTATCGATGCAGTATTATAATCGAATAATTAATAACATTAATGGAGGAACTAGGAATGAAGATGGCAACTAGAGTTTCCAGTTGTTTATGGAAGAAGTAGTGACAAAATTACTAATTTAATTAATCGTAGAGGGCGTAACTTGGTGGAAATCCATAATAACACGAATACAAGGAACAAGAACAAAGGAACAAGGTGGAAATAGCAAAGTTCTTGATCCTTGTATTCGTGAAATTACTAATTAAAAGTATTCATTATTTGGTATTCATTCCATAATATTGTTCAATTGGTTGAACTCATGTCTTCGTCGAATTTTCTTACTTTATAAAGAGGGTTTAAGATATTGATATCGCAAATATTTCATTGGCTGTATTCAAACTTATACTACCTTAACACCATGAGCGATAGCGAAACCAGCATCAGTGTTCTTAGCGGTCATATGATATTTCAGATTTGAATGTAACGCCGCTTAATTCACATGCTTTAATGGCAATGCTCCCAATGCGTATACACATATTTCAGTTATCACAAGTCTTCGGTTGCTCTCTGCCCAATTTATACCTAATAATATACAGTCACACCATCAGTACCAACTCTTGTGCGCGGAAATCTATTTTTATAATGAACACGTTAACCCTGCGGTTTCTACAACTTAATAAAACTGACAGCGCGCATTTCCTTCGTCGAGTATCGCGCCATATTTATATATTGGTGGAGGACATTAATATCATCGTGTCTCATTGATACTTATGCATCGTTTCGATGTTTTCAGACTCGATTCCGTCGGCTTTACAAAAAAATGTACAGATAAATATTCCTGTTCGTGCACCAGATTACTTCGGGGTGAGGACGAATAGTCATCAAAAGCATATGCAGTTTCTTCTGGCAAACACAGTCGGTGGTCTTGCTCTCGCCTGTATGCTGATAGGACAGGAAAATGTGTCCGAAGGAGAAGGGAGTAAAGGAGGCCGATGTGTTCTTGGACTGAGCGGGCAAAGGGGAGAGAGAGTTACACCACTGTGAGGAATGGGGAAAGGAGGGGAAGTTTGGAAAGGAGAAGGAGAGGGAGGGAGGCTATTGGGGGCGGGTTGTGACGTCAAGGTCTCTGCCATCGATCGGGCTCGGCATGCCACTGCGGGCCGAGTTCCCGCGTTCGCCAACTGTTGGCGCTAATCTCCAGTCGCTCCCAGTGAGGCCGTATGAGTGCCGGCAGGAGATGAGGCATTTGAGCCACGAACGACATTTCCCGTCCGTCGACAGGGGGCTCTAATGGGCGCGCCTTCCACCGATAGGTGGAACACTCGCCACCGATGTCGCCTGCGTCGAGAATAGCTCAGAAAAAAACGACCTCTCGACCGCGGGGCTCTTCAGTGCCAGCCGTAGCTCATCGAGTGCATGGTCTCGTCTCCTGGCTCCCTCGCCCGCTCCCGAATTGGCTGCTTGGCTTACGATATTTTCCACGGGAAGGTATCATCGCTGGGAAAGATATTGGTCGCATTACATTCTCCCGCTTGTCATACATTATGACTTAGATTAAAATTTAGCCACGAGGATTAAAAAAAGAAATAAGCGTCGCCATATTTCTCTTTGCATAGCAGGAGGTAGAGTGAGGGAGGACTTGTTATTCTTTCGTTTAGGAATTTTCTTTCTTATCTTTTGGGGTTACTCCGATGCGAAAAAAAAACCATTCGGGCTTTTATTATTGGTGTCTACCCCTGAAAGCAAGAAATTTACCGTGGTATTGGCAAGTAAGACCAATTATTTCCATGATGGTTAGGTAAAATTTCTCATATTTGTGTCTCAAAATTATGAAAATATATAGTGCGAAATCCATGATATGAAGTTTTATTTTTATTTTTTGATAACCTAGATTTTTTTAGTAGCCAGAAAGAAACAATTTGGTTGTACACAATTTTTTGCTTCTTTATAAGAACTGACCATTGATCAGAGGAATGAGAAAAAACCGTAATGTTTCTGTTAAGAACAATACTCGTGTTCTCAGGATTTATTTTCGGCAATAAAGATGTGTAATAATGATGGTTGATTCAGCGTTCGCGTGTCTATTCCTATCATTCAGCCGTGGAGAATTAATCTGTATTTGTTGGGAATCTTCCTAAGAAAAAGAGTGAATGTGCTTATTTATTTATGCATAAAAATTTTCACCAATATTATTGATTGAACCACTCGTTTGCCTTGGCTAAGTAATTCTTTGGTATCCTGTGACACCTATATTAAATTGATTTCCTTTGGCTTTCCGACTTAATGAGTGGCAAACCACTTTCCTCATCGATAAGTGAAGTCCCAAATTTTTATTGGTCCAATTTTTCATAAACAGCATTGCCGCTCTTTTCATACTAGATGTTTGAACGTCTCGCGATGCTATGCGCAGTGTTCCAATCTCAAGGAAGAAGAGTTCATGACTCGGTAATTACGTCGAGGGAGGCAAAGGGAGGAAAAGGGGCAACTTAGTGTGCCAAAGTGCTCCCAGAGGGATGAATGGGGAGGGCCGGCAGGGGGCCTCATTAGCCACTCTGTCTTAACGAGACAACCTAGGCATCAGGACCGGTTTCATTTTCTTCAGTGACATCTGCAGCCTCACATTACCCGCGTTTAGCTCTAGAGGGAATAGCCACTATCCTGATCCTGGTTTCACCTGTTTTGATATACCTTCTAATTGAATATTCATTCAAATATATGCTCTTCTGTTTTATCGAGCATACAGGTCGTTTTATAGTGGAATTATGAATCATTGATATATTTCTGATGGCTTTTTATCCTGCGACAACATGACCCATGTCGATGAAGTCTGTAATAATGAAGTAATAAGGATATTATTTATAATAAAAAAATCAAGATTTTTTGGTCATAAAAACCTTTTTGCGGGCATCATTCGATTAGTTTTGATTTGCTGAAGGAGTTTTGAGGCCAAATTCTTTGGTTACATTAAGCAGAATATTACAAGCTGCTTGTAATGATCCCGGGAGCCAACGATAATAAATTAAATGAACCTGGAAGCTCGTAACAACATTTTGGTTATTCTCTCCTGATTATTGTATGAACCTAACCTTACATTGATATAAGGTTTATTTTGAGACTTGAAAACTAAAAGGTTTATTGTAATCGGGTAGGATACGTTAAAAACAATTAGATTGGTACGTGAATGGATTTAACTAATGGCAGGCAGGTAATGGCAGGTAATGATATTGTTTCCATTGTAATACCGAAAAGTACATCTGTTTGGTACAAGGTGATAAATTGATCGCTTCTGGCCCCCAAACCCTCATTCTTGCATTGCAAATTTTCTGATAAGAAGATCGACCACATAAATGCTGCTTCAATTTAATCCATTAATTACATTTACCGGCATTTCCGTGCCGTTTAAATCCATTAAAGGAAACGCAATTTATCAGAGAAAATAAATTTTCAGAAACATTGCGCTCACCTAATTTTATATCATTTATTGAGTTATTTATTGCGTCCATTTTTTATTCTTTTTTTGGAATAGCCTCATTTGCGGATTGAATTTGACAAATATGAATACTTTTTCACGGAAATTATAAGCGTTTCCTTAATTAGAAGCATATTGAAGGCAATGAACACATTCCATTATTATGGTTCTAAAAGTCGCGTTTGGCAGCGAATCTATAAAATTATATTATTAATTTAGACGTATTATAATTAAAGAAACAAATAATTTAAACCTTACAATTGGAGAGAGTTAAAAAATATAGCGATTTCATTTTATTTATTGCAGGAATGGCAATTGTTTACTCACCACTTTTTTTACGCGATTCAAGTATCGACAAACTTAGCAATATATACTATGATGTGAATACTAGATGAATGGTTGATTTAGATTTAATATTTAGTATACAAAGATAGTGTTTTTCTATTTAATAAATCCCATATTTTTATATACTTAACGCAATTTAATGGAAGCAAGAATTACATTAGCTCCGTTTAAAGGACCTAAATGTTTCCCATACTTCATAGCAATCCTGTATCATTCTAATTCACTGAATCTTACATTTCTTCAAATCTACGAACGAAAATCTCTCCAGCAAATTATTTAAATGTTTCATCCTTAACTAGTTCAGGATAAATGCCTGAGTATCTTTACTTCGCCGAAATTTATACCATGCAAAGTTGAATCACATAGCATGGAGCTGAATTTATTAATAGTTATAGGGTACTTAGGGTATTATATTTAAAAATAATTTTAATCTATGCGTATCGCAACGCAATGAATGGAAACTCATAACATTGGTAGTCTCGAACAGTTTACTGATGTATACTCTTCTCTGGATTTCCCTGATGCTATTTGCAGTGGCGGGAAGTGAATATCTGCAAAATAATATTGATTTGTAATTTCGAGTTCACTGTGGCTTGCCGGCGTTCGATGCATTCCTTTGGTCGTAAGGAAGAGTTGAATTAATGGCTAACAGATGGCGAGGCAGCCGATCTTTAGAAGGGAAGTTTGAGCGACTCTGGAAGCTGCTTCGACGGCCTTCGTGTGATGCAGCTAAGCTGAGATGCCTCTCTTTTTCCCCAACTAACTGAGAGTTCTATTCCTGTTTTCAAGATTACTCAACTTTACATACTATCTGTTAGCTTTTAATTAAGCATGTTTTGGTTACACTTTTGGATATTCGACTTAAGTAATTTCAAGAAATAAAAATATATAGTTTATTAGATATACAACGGATTCAGTTTACAATATATTTATTTACTATACGATTTTTTACAGTAATGGATATAGAAAAATAGTAAAATTTTGAATACGTATATTTATTTAATGTTAGCATATTCCTAAGAAAATATCACTCGAATTCCTCGTAAGTGAACATGATCATTAGTTGAAGTCTTATATTCAACCAATTAAATTTAAAAATATATTTTCTAAAGTTGAACATCTAAAAATAAATTTAATTTTATCTACGACGAAATGGAATAACAAAAGCTGGTAATTATGCGTCTTCTCGTGTACACGAGAATTTAAATAGAATGTCATCGTTAATTGATAAAGTTTGGTTGATTAAGTTATAAATTTCGATAAAGTTAATTCGATAAAGTTATAAATTTGATAAATCTTCAAACATTAGCTTCATGGAAGGATAGATATAGCTATAAGCATTGTAATGTTATGATAAGAAGTGCATATATGCATTGGGTAGAACAATAAAAATGATGTGAGACCTATTTTTCATAAATTGAACGTTACGTATATTAACATTACAGCGCGCCGTGAATGCTCATTTTTTAAATTGAATTCGTAGGCTTTCATTGGGATTTTGAAGAATCTTATGCAAGATAATATGTCAATTTACCGTGAAGTTATTATTCCTATTTGGCATACTATCAATGTATGATTCATTTTTAATGTATAACAGCGGGCTGGTGGGAACTGCCGTTATTTTATTGACTCGGTAATACTTTTAGACTATTGATAAGTCATGCTTACAAGTTCTCGTTCTTTGATATATGTTATTTCACTTACCTCATTTCACTCTACTCAGCCTGGTATTTTGATAACAATTTATTTTTAAGGACAGGAGCGTAATTTTATCGAAAACGTGTTGCTTTATTTTTGTTATTTGTTTAAGAGTGTTCAATATACATTTGAATTCACCTAATATCTTCTATTTTTTTTCATTTATAGAACGTAAATAATTTAATTTCTACTTTCATATTAATTGAGGAACAAAAATCGGTTTATTAAGTCTGAGCTACGGTCCCCAACTGGCTTGATAATAGTAAAAAAACAAGCTCTTGATTTTATTTAAAAAATAATCCGTTTGCATAGTTTGTAAGAGAGTAAATAGGAGGATGCTAGTTATTGTTTCAAGAGAATAAAGTGGCTGGAGTATACACCAAATATACATTTAACCAACTCATTTCCACGATATGGCAGTGATTTTTATAATTTAAATGTTTACCACACCTTGAATAATCACCAAAAACAAAATTCACCAAAATTATATCCTCTTTAGCGTGTGGAATTTGTTTCTAACTAATAAGAGTTTAGGAGGTTTAAAATTTCCGTATTCCTTCCGTTTTCATTCCATTTCCACCTTGGCATCTGCTTAACGTGGACTAGCTTTCTAATACAAACTTTTATGATGTAAGTATTTCCTTCATGTTTATTTTTGCCTTCCATAGATTTATAATTTTAAACAGGATTTATTAGAACTATTTAAGATGTTGCATGAATGCTACCCGCATTACCGCTATCGGGTAAAAACATTAAACTTTCATTCTATAAATGAATAAAATTATCTCATTCAAGATCATCTAAATCTCGGATACATACAAGGGTAGGAAAAAGGAGTGATAATGTAAGCATGCTCGGTCGTTTTAAGAATAATTTGGATCAGCCGAAGCAATACCATTGCATTTTTATCCCGAATATTTTGGAAAAAGGTCACTAAATTTTTATTTCCCAGGGCATTAATATATTATTTGAATATTTTGTTATTTTACGCTGAGGTCTATTCCATTTTATTCCTAAATCTTTACCATCAGTCTAAATCCAGAAGTATTTCTCTGATGTGCTAAATCTTTTGGAATTTTTGACTATTGAGTTTCAATTTTTTTACTACTGGGTATTAATTATTTTCCTCCTCTCTTTCACTTTCAATTCATTTATTTTTTAATGCAAATAAGTAATTTTTTCTCGGAACCTGATGGCATATTTGAGAAGTAAAAATTTTATTATCAATTTTTGTGGCGTTTGGTACTGATTTTTGCTATTCTCAATTAAGTCGTTTGAAATGAAACCTTTTGTACTTACAATTGTCCCTTTGTCCATTCATCGCGGAAGACACGGAGATTTAGAGAATTCACGAAATTGAAAGCATATTGTACCAATTTTTTGTTAGGATTCTAAGTGTAGGGGCTCAATCAGTCTTTAATTCTGTATGGATGTACATACAGACCCATAAAATAAGTCTATCAATAGCTATATTTTTCTTCTTATCTGTGTTAGATTGTTTACGTCAAACCCTAACTTCGTATTCCTAAACTTGTATAGCGGACATTTGGTGAAACTAAATACTTGTACCAGGATTTATTGGTAACACAGGACTTTATATGGAGTTTTCACCGCATTATTTCTTCGAAACAATACCAAACTATACAACTAAAAAAATTCAATATGAACATGGCTAATACATGAAAAGGCATTTTCATTAATTCAAGCAAGCATTCTGAATTCTGACTCTATTAATTATTTCTCAATTAAGCATATTTGCCAATTAATTTATGACCGGCCTGAAACTGTATCAAAAATGTATGAAGAATTAAATAAATGTATTAGTGAAGCAAGTGTTTATAGTTTGAGTTTTCTTCTTTTCATAGTAGTAGGGTTAAATTCCTAAAGTGAACTAATTATGGTTTTAGGTTTGCTATAATTTAATGGTTAGAGGAAAGAATTGAGTAAGTTTACCTTCTCATAAATACCGCGAGCATTAAGTGCAAGCTCAAACATTCTTTAATTATTTCCCTAATACATACACTTGCTAATTCCTATTCTCTCACCCTGCCCTCATCGCTCAGAAAGTATTGTTTGAATTAAATCGGGCGTCGTCAATGTTATTGAAGATATTTTCAAAATTACGATCAGAAAATATGCTCGGATATCAGGAAAAATGACACCTCTTTCCATATGCATTGATGAAACTTCGAAGAGATCGAGAAAAATGTATAAATTTTCTCTCGCTTTCAATTCCCTAGCTTCATTTTCAACATCGGTGAATTATGAGGAAAGAAAAAGTTTCACTGTGACGGAGAATGGATGGCGATGAAATGATGCAATATTCCGAATATTTTTCCTTGAGATCCCGAACCCAGACCGCCCAATCAAACCGCTCCTCTCCCCCATTTCCCCTCGCCGTCATCCCCCTCCCTCCGCTTGAACCAGCCTCCCTCTGCAGTTCTCTCCTCTTCCTCAGCACGAGTACCACCTCGCCTCACGCGTCTCCTTCCGGAGCTCCTTGGTTTAATTTTCTTCCTCTCGAGCGGCTCCTCAAACCCAATTTACCGGAAGCAGTGTCGCAGCCTGGCTTAAGCTCTTCCGGCACCCTCGCCTTCTATCTCCTCCTTTCCTCCCCCTCCCCTTTCGAGCTTTGCTCCCCGTATACTTTTTCTCCCTTCGTTGCCTTCAGACGTTCCCATCTTTCTGATTCAGATTAAGATTTCTACTCTTTTCATCATACGGTAGAAAGAGTATTTCAGTTTCTGACCTGCTTTACAAGTTGATGCGTCATGGATCCTGATATGAAATATACTATTTCAATATCTGATAAAATAATCCTTTTTGAATTTAGAATATCCAATTTATGCTATAATTGGAAATTTAACCGATAAAACTTACGGAACATTGTTATTTTCATACGTTCCTCTTTTTCTGATTCAGATTAAGATTTCTACTCTTTTCATCATACGGTAGAAAGAGTATTTCAGTTTCCGACCAGCTTTTCATATTGATGCGTCGTTGATCATGATATGAACTATACTATTTCAATATCTGATAAAATAATCCTTTTTGAATTTCGAATTTCCAATTTATACTATACTTGACAATTTATGTAATAAAACTCACGGGACATTGTTATTTCATTCATAGCTTTTTTATTTGCCGAAAAAAATAATACGAGATAGTTTAGGTTACACCTATGGTATTGATCACCAGATTCTATTGTAATGTATAAAATTTTACGTATGTAGTAGAAATATTATTTGAATATTTTGTTATTTTACGCTGAGGTCTATGCCATTTTATTCCTAAATCTTTACCATCAGTCTAAATCCAGAAGTATTTCTCAGATGTGCTAAATCTTTTGGAATTTTTGACTATTGAGTTTCAATTTTTTTACTACTGGGTATTAATTATTTTCCTCCTCTCTTTCACTTTCAAGCTCTACAAGTCTTATGCAATGCACTTTGGTCGAGGTACACGAACGGTAATCTGCCACGCCCATGCGCAACGAAACTTTCACCAGAGGATTAGGAAAGTTTTGGAAAATGTTTTAAGTAAGATTTATGAACAATTGAACTGAAATATTAGTCAGCTTACAGGTAGTTGAGTTGAGGGGTTGGGAATAATCTGAGGGAATATGGTTATGGGGGGCAACGAAATGGTGCAGTGAGGGATGCCTGTCTCCAGGGGCGCATCGCCATCCCTCTCTAATTCTACTCTCCTCCAGCTGATCGTATTTATTAATTTTAACATAAAATGTTTGACAAAACCATGCCATATTAATAGATATTGAATAAACGGTAGCTTTATATTATATTTACGCTGTTTCCTCAGCAAGTTTTGACTCTAAGTAATTGGAATATTATCCGCAATTGATTTATCTATTACTTATCATAATAAGTGAATTATTTTAATTTTACCATGTTGTTTCAGAAATATTAATATTCTAAGTTTTCCCCATATGAGCTGAACCCAAGGAAGCATTTTTTAGGTACCCTGCCAAAATCAAAATACCTATTTATCTTTCATAGAATAATTTCCTGGATGACAGAAGTGTATTTATCTATATATATAAAAGAAAGTCGAAAATCGTGTTAGTTAGAACACTTATAACTCGAGAACGGCTGCACCGATTTCAATGAGATTTGGTTCTTTGGATTCGTCTCAGGTGGGGTTAACATATAGGCCATTAAAAAAAGGATAATTTCACAAAAAAAATTCATCTCTTTCTAACAATATGTTTTTAGGAGTTAGCAACGCAACAGCAATTGATAAGTCGGTCAAAACTACCAATTAAATTTTTTGTTTTGTTTTTACCCATTTAATAACTGAACTTCGTAACAATATAATATTTTAATTGCTAAATATATTCAAAATATTGAAATTGCATTTAAAATATTTAATTCTAGCTAATTTTAAGCCCAGCTCGAGTTGACTCTTCACTACCGTGTTTGTAAACAAATCTCCAAGCAATTGTTGACAAAAGGTAATGTCCGTGTTCCTGTCGAGGAATCGAGCAGTTTGATTACACTTTCTCCGAATATTTGCAATTTTTTTTTGGAAGGTGAGCTCATCAACAAAGAGTTCCAGAATATGATTGATCACCACAAAAATCAAAAATGGTTGATTGAGTGAGCAATTTCGACGGCCTAGAACGAAGATGTGGATCACTCAAACTAGGTAAATCAGGATCAAATAATTGGTACTCTGCATGAATTCAAATCTTTTAACTGAGTAATAAACGAAGACGAAGTCACCAACCATCTAACTGAATATATAAAGTCCTTGGACGTACCTTGCTTACCACGGCACGATTAACAGCTAAAGGAATGCTCTGTGTTCATGATATTTCGAAACCTAAACTCACCATAGCTATCCAACGGAACGCGTTTGGTTATTTTAAAAATTGATAATGAATGTGACTCACGCGACTTTACTCAAAGGAAAACTCAAAGATGAGGAAGTTCTCATTCCTCATCTTTCCATGATCCCAACATATATGCCCTTTTGAGCTTAAATGTATTCAATTTCCAAGTAGTGTTGCATTCGCGATAACGATTAACAAATCGCATGGTCAGTCTTTCAGTTTTAGTGATGTTTGTGCTCATGTGCTAATGAAAACCCATGATTTTCTCATGGTAAATTAAACCTGCTATGTTTACGAGTCGGTAAACCATCCGCTGTATTTCTTCCTTCGCTTCAAGGGCGCAGCTAATACTACGGGTCTTTAGGGTATGGAAAACTCGCTAAGGTAAGCGAGAGGTGTGGGGGCCCTCCCCCAGACATTTTTTCAAGATAAATGGTTCAAAATAGCGGATTTTGCGGCTGTGTGAATAGTTAAATATGTTTTGTTTGTTACCTATCCGTCCCCCTAATATTAGTAACAAATGTTTTTATAAATAAGTTCTCTGAGTTCTTGGGGAGGTTTTAACCCCCCAAAACCCCCCTCGCTGCGTCACTGCTTCGCTTCGCCATATTTATTTAGCGTCATCTGTTTTATATTGCGCCTGATAAAAGAAAACTGTTGTTTATCATAAGGTGCTTGACGCACTACATTAAACCCGAATGTGTAGGACACACCGAGGTGCGTTTACGCAGTGCATTTTTTCCAAACAGAGATACTGTAACTGGCGCGCCTAAAGTCATTTGATACGAATGCTGCTGCTTCATAGGGGCTTTTCTTACACGATTTTGAGCATCAGTCAAGCGTCGGTCTGGCGTTGTGTTAACCTGCCCCGTGAACGGGCTAAGTTTACGCAACAGACTTGGACTTAAATACTTTTTTTTACGGTTAAAAGCCAGCATCAAATAGCCAGAAAGTGAATGCGTATAATTTTTATTTCATTAACTGCTTTATAAAACTACAATGCCCAAAATTTCTTAAGCTATTTTCATTCTCATTTACGTAGTTTTATTGAATTAGTATCTTATTTTATTATAATAAACATGATTATAAACGATACAGCCGCTCTTGATTTATAAATGTGTAACTAAACTGTTAGTTCATTGATTGTTAGGGGGTACGAAGTCCGCCGGGTCAGCTAGTATTTTATATTTCAGAAGTATATTTATAAAAATAATGAATTAAGATTAAAAAACCTTTTACTTTTGTCTCGCAAGTCATTCGATGATCAAGAAAATACCGTCTGATCCAAATATTTCAGAAGTTAAACTGCGTGAGGAACAGGGATTTATCGAAAGCCATCGCAAAAATATTTATCATGTCATTTCCAATTGAGTTAATATTGTTTTTTTAATACTCTTAGGTGACACACCGGTACCAAATTATCACCAACCATTTTACACATGGGTAGAAATTTTCATAGGGTAATCGAAAAAAATGTTCAAGCAGTGTCACCACTTTACAAAGGTATACGACCTTAATGTGCACATGACTCAGGGGTATGTCGGAAGCCAAATCGAGAATATTAATCCAATCCTTTCCAAAATATCCCCCTCTAGCTTCCCATTTACGCCAGCCCGTACCACTCCACTGCGGCGCAGCATCGGACCTCTCACAATAATCCTCAAATCACAGAATCCTTTCGCATCAACGCGGAGGGCCGGGCGGTGGTTCGTCAAGTCGTCCGGATGACGCTAATTGCGAGGAGCCGACTCCAATGCCTGGCCCCACCGAACCAGCGAATCCCCCCGTCGCAAATGTTTGTGCTGCCCCTTCCCCCCACTCCCGCTCGTTCATTCACTACGGTTGCGTGCTCGCCATTGTACTCTGGTAATTGGGTTTCCACTCGGGGCCCGAATCGAGCGATCTCTCTTGCGAGTCCCGTCTCCTTTTTAGGCCGTTCCGCACACCCGTGGCCCTATCTCCATTCCCTCTCTCTCTCTCTCTTCGGCAATCTGCTCGCTTTTGTTTCAAGCACCTCCCCCCTTTATCCCTCTCCTCCTTCAGAACTATTTCCTCCCCTTCCCTAAATTGTCCTTCCTTGATGATTCTCTTTCCTCTCCAATGTCCCCTCCGAAGGTATCTTGGACAGTCCTATCTGAATGGTGGGCATTTTAACCAGGGCATGGAGGGCAATCACCACCCCTGAGACCAATCAAGCTGTTGCATCCTCCACCAAATATCATCAGGTTTTCCGTGACTAAAATCTTAAAAAAATGAATAAAAAAACCTCATGGGTGTTGTCACTTTCATTTTTGAGCCCAACAATGGTCACGTACCACGGGGTATTTTTGGCATTACGTAGGATATTTCTGATTTATCTGGGAAGCGGTGTGTAGGGAACTATCGCGGACCCTTATTCCGAAAAAAAATCTTGATCCTTCCTCGGGTAGGTAGTTGCCATCGTCGCCGCCATCGGATTAGGGGCGCGGAGGGTCGGTCGTCCATCTAGTTCCGTTCCCTCAGCGAGGCGTCCTTGCCTTATCTAACCGCGGCATTCTCCTCTCCTTAGCACCCTGCACACGTTTCATGCATCTCCCGGATCCATCGCGGTTCCCAGGCCTCATACTCGTTTCGCCACTCGCCTCTCAGCCCCGGCGATATCTCGCGACGCCACCTAACTCCCTCCTCACCCCTCCTTCCGCGACGCCAATATCAAAAGCCTCCTCGCCAAGCATACTATTCGCGCTCCGTGGCTCTGCGCCCTTTTAACCCTGCATTCATTCTCTCTCTTTCTTTTCCTCCATCCATTCTCCTCTCACGTTCACCATCTTCAACACTACTCCTTTTCTCTTCTCAAATTCCTGTTAAATTATGTAGACACGTTTTTATTTATTTATCAATTTATCTCATGCGCTTATAATATTTTGCAAACTTTTATAACTAAAAATATACTCATGTACCTGTTAAATTATTGACTGTAGAAACTATTGTAATATATAGTTAATTATTTCATGCATTTTTAATATTTCGCAAATAGAATAGACCAAAACACTATGGAGAATTATGCAAGCTTTGTTGTACACGAACTCATATATTTGCGGTAAAGAACATATTAACGCTATACAGCACCTGAGGTGATAGTATTGAAGGCAATGAAGATACCTCACGAATTATATGTTGCTGGAAAAATCCCTCTTTTATCATTTCTTCGATATCCTCCAATAGTCTCTCATCTCCTGGCTCTTTTCCCCTTCACTTTCAGTTCCGAAAAACTTCCTTTCCTTTTTTTCCATGTCTCTACTTTCTTCTCAGCCAATGATCCTGAACTCGATTTCATCTCCTTTTATTCCGAACTTTGAGGATAACGATAGCAAAATGAAATATCTTTCCGATTCCTGGGCCTCTTGTTATATTTGCAATTCATTTTTCATGCTTTACGCCTTTGCGTCGTAAAAAATGAGGCATCGCAGCTTTTTTGCAGTGCGACCTTTTTAGAATTGTTGATTTGTTTTAGCTCAAATGATATTTGAAAAATATTGACGAGGAGGTATTGTTCCGATTTCGTTTTGCTGCATGGATTTTAATATGGCATTGGGAACTCACGGTTTTCAAATCACTTTCAATTACGATCAAAATATTCCCATCTTTTCACAATAGAATTGGATCTTTTGGATTGATTAGTTTTAAAAATTCATGTATATATAGGCATCATTAAATTACCTTGGTAACCCTTGCATAGAAGAAATTATTAAGAATATTCCCATGAACAAAGAAATGGTTTTTAATACTATAATAAGTTGCAGGAGTATTTTTCTTTTTTACTTCTAAAACTACTGCCAGGTATATTATACCGACTGGGCTGCCTCGAGATCATACTCGTCTTCCTCTGCGAAAATAAATTTTCAACATCCGCACGTTAGGCCTGTTGGGGTCACAAACTGGTACAAAGGAAACAAAATTTTTCTCAGGGTATGCAAATTAACGCAGTGACTCGCGTCAAATTCACCTCCCCCGCCCCCGGAAAAGGAATACCTGAAAAAATCTTATTACGCGGACATGTGCAGAAGTTGAAATGTACGGCCTTAGTTTGAATCCCCGGGGCGCGAATCCTCCCGCTTGAATTGTGCGGGCCGCGGGCAATTCCATGTCTCATCTCGTGTCGCGCCACGCGAGGTTATTGCGCGAAATGGCGTGTATTTACCTCGCGTATGTATCTCGCTATCGCCGTCATGTGCCGGGGCAAAGTGCATCCAACCCTTCCCTGGTCACCAGGTGAGGTCGCTCCAAATGCACGCCAGGGGAATAAATTTTATTTTTTTCCCTCTTGTTTCATATTCTACCCTCTTTGGAGTGTAGTGCAGATGCAATTTTCCCCCGGAGAGCAAGAATACCTGGTATCTAGATGGGGAGGAACTTAAGGGCTATGCAAACCTCCCTTCTCCCCTCCCCATCTTTTGTAAATGAAGTCTCCGCCTGCTCCGCTCCCCTTGCCATGTATATAATATACGCTTTCACGTATATTCAACATTTCCTCTTCCCATCCGCATGTGCCTCGCTCGAGCGCATGTATGTATATGCATACATACAGTGATGGATGCTTCCCCTAACACCCCCCTTTCTTTTATTCAACCGACGAACTAATACTGTCTAGTCATCTATTTTCGCCGCGACTGTACACCCAGCATATCGGTGGGTACTTCACGTATGCCTCGCTGGTGACTTGCCTCCCTCGCCCAAACTCACTTTCTGGGGTGCGCCACAGGGAGTCGCAAATCTACATTCGTCCCGCGAGGGAAGCTGGCGACACGAATACAATCCTCTCCATGCATATATCCGCCTTCCCCTCCTACCGGTCCAATTTTTCCTCTCTCTCTCTTTCTTTCCCTCTCTCAGTTCCATTTCACGGAATCTCATTTCGTCCCTCCGCTATCTCTTTCTCATTTCTGCCGCCCAACCCCACCTGCCCGTCCCACACGCTCGCTATACTTTGTTCATCTCTTCTCTTCCGCAAAATTCCTCTTCCACTCTCTCTCCACTTGCCTATCTGCGAAGATGCACGTCTCCCGCGTGGTGTTTGGAGATAGAATCAAGCACATAGTAGCAACGTCAATTGTCCCATTATGCAAATTCTTGTAAGATTATCAAGTAATTCATATGCGGTTGCGGAGAATGTATACAACATTTTATATGTACCGTTTTGCTGTGAGCTGCTTTTTACTCACGTTTTCTGAAATATTCTTGTCTTTTCATGCACCATAATTTTCTTTTTTCCCAAGACAAAGTTTTACAGAGTTCCGCTAAAAACGCAGCGGTATTCCTTATCGATTCTTAACTGTAAAAAATAAATGAATATTTAACACTTGTTCTAACAGCTGAATTTTTTTATAAGAGAACTTTTTTATATTTATTACGTTATGGAAAAAGAGGGAAAATTTATATGTAAATTTATTATAATGTTAGCTAATTATGATTTCTTCATGAGGAAAACTGTGGGTACTGTGGAAACTCATAGGTACCTAGTCTATTATATACATCAATTTCTGACACTATAACTACTGGAAGGGTTACTCATGCATTTTCCTTCGCATTACCAAGTTACCTTTGCTAATGCAACTAAGTCCCACAAAAAAGAGAAATCTGGTTGAACGTCAGTGTTTATTCAAGGTTATAAATATCTCTATTAGGCAAAAGTTTCAATTTTTCAAAGAGCTTTACGAAAACTGTGAAGAGTTTACTTCAACTTTTCCATTAATATCGTGGAATTAAACAACATTTGATTACGCTTTATAATTCGATAGGGCTAAAATTTTCTAAAGCTTCTCGAGTGGGATTAAACAACCAGCTACTTTGACGTAGTTAAGGTTGTATTGTGAAAATGAATCTTGTTTAGGAGACGCTAGAATGAAAATCATAAAGGTCAGAGACGTCTTAGGATGGTAAAATGTAAAAGAATTGCTATATTTTAATTATTAGTTCATTGAAAAATGTACATTTAGATAATTAATTTATCATTTCCGAATGATTAATCCAATCAAACAAATTTTAACATCCAATCGACCTAATCGATGCAGTTTTCACTTCTCTAAATGGTATAGCAAAAGATAGTATCATCTGCATTGATTCAGTCCTAGCGTCCACAAAAGTAGTGGATACTAAAATAAACTCTCTGAAAACTTGCTCGATCTATTGGGAAACTCATTATTACCTCGATTTATCCCCTCCATCGGGTGTATAAAAAAATGTAAAGGTAAAAATTTCCTAATTTTCACCTCCCCTCACCTCTCCGATTTGAATGCTATCTTTGTATCTGTCTTCTCTTCCTTTTTCATTCACCGCCAGCCTGCCACCTTTATTTGTTAATTTCACCATAGGGTATGATATAGACCAGTGTTTCCCAAACTTTTTCGAGCCATCACACCTTGGGTCCATAAAGCTATACTCAACACCCCCCTAATCGGTATATTTAAAATAATAATAAGAATCATATACTAATTAACCCAATGAGGAACGTTGTAATAATTAAATAAAAAACAATGACTATTTAAATTTTTATTTAGGATCCAATGGATGTATAGTTTTCTTAATCATTTATGCAAATGTTTTAATACACAATAAAAGGAACCTAATTGAGACCATTCTTTTGACATAAAAATAAGTAATTTTAAGAATGCTTTTCTAGAATTTGGCATGTCATTTTTTTACTTAAATTAAGCAATCATGCAGTATGAAAATTTTCAATTTATAGTAATAGAATAACCAATCATGTTTTGTTAAAATAATTTTAGCCATTGAGTGACTTTTTATAATAGTTTTTCATTGTCTAGAAGTCATTTAAGAAGATTCTATTGCTAAGGTTAATTACAAATTTCCATCAAATAAAATTTTAATCAGGATGATGAGCTTGATGACATGATACAAGTTTTCCAACGTACGGTTTAACGTCACTTAGCTTAAGTCATAAATTGCGTTTGCAAAGTCTGTTTCACTGCTATGAAATAAGCTGAGTGACTGCACTAAAACCACGCTCCACCAAATATGAAGTCGGAAGTATAAGAAGGAGTTTTTTTAACCACCATCCATAATGCCGGATAAGGATTGGAAAGCTCCTTCTGTAGCCAAAACGGTTGATAATTTATCTTAAACTTTGCTTTCAATTCAATGCCATTTTGTAGTCCAATTAATTCTTCCTCTAATACCCCAACTTCCTCAATATCCACAAACGGATTTATATTTCTGGAATTTCCAACAAAAGAAGATCATCAAATCTTTGCGTCATATTTTTATGTAAGGTAGCTAAATGGTCGCAAAAGACGCTCAAATCATCACCACATAAACCAGCTTGCTCTTCTAGCCCAAGCAGGGAAGGAAATTGATAAAGCTCGCGGCGACCTATGTTTCGTTTCCTCTGTGCAAGCAAGGCTTGGAAATATTTTTCAACCGTTTTTACATTAAAATGTAAGAAAACGAGTGGTTTTAATTACTTCCACGGAAACAAAGTAAAATTTAGAAACGGAGCTTGAAAACCCAGACAAAACGAAGGTTACGGAACCTTCGCATTTGTCACATTGTCAGGAACCTCCGGCGCCCCCCTGCCACTCCCTTGGCACTTTTCGCCCCCATAGACTACAGCAACACCCCCCAGGGGGCGGTAGCGCCCACTTTGGGAACCACTGATTATAGAGTAAGTAATTATGGGAAAATTGTATTTTTCAAGTACTAATCAATAATAATCATTCTTTTAATCGGATACATTTTATTTGGCAATAAATTAATTGAAAAAATGTTGTAAAAGTATGAATCCTAAAATTTTAGTGATATTAATTTCAACTGAAGCATAAATTATAACACGTCAACAGTATTACCGATTTTTGAATGCTCAGAAGTAGGATCGTAATGTTAACTGACTTTGACGTGTCGATAATTGTCCAACATTATTACAGGAACTAAGGCTAATCAGGTCGAAAATCAGTGTTTATTGATGATTGCAAATAAATCTATTTGACAAAATGTTCCATTTTTCTTAGGGCTAATTTAAGAAAGCTGAAGAGTTTACTTCAATTTTTCCTTTAATACATTAGAATCAAGCTACATTTGCTTAAGCTTTATAATTAGGTGTTGCTAAGATTTTCGTTAGACTTTTTTCGTCTCGTAAAAATAATTAAAGTCTTTCTCTTTTCGAATGTTATTGAAGCTGTCATAGGGGTGAGAATAAAATTTTCAACCGCAAGAATACATAAATACATGACTAAGATGATAGTATCAATTTTGTCACGGAGAAGAAAATCAGCTAAAGGGATTGGATAAATTTCATTAATTTTCAGCGTGTCGACTATTTGTGAAATGATTCCCCATCCACAGCGAGAGAATTTTGAACATCGCGCATCATTATGAGCAGTGGCTTCATCTCTGATGGACTCTGCTCTCATGCGCTTTCGCCACCCTCCGTTCCTCAATTGCAAGGTGGAGAGGCGCTGGTCCAGAGAGTAGGAAAAAGGGCGGTTTCCAGTCCTGGAGGAAAAATGCGGACCGTTTTCTTCTCTGCGATGGGTAGGATGTTTGGAAAGGGGACTGATGGATCAGGCGAAGCGGACGGAGATGGGTGGACTGCTCGGGAACTTGGGTAATACTTGGGTGGACAGGGAGGATCGGGAGAGGGGTCACACTTGCAAGGGAAATGTTCAAGGGTGGAAAAAAGGAGGAGGAGGTCAGTCAGTATGTGGAGTGGATAGGAGGACGTAGGTTAGAAGATGGAGATTAGAATGGAATAGGACCAGATAAGGAGGGGTTTTTGGGCGTGGAAGGAGAATGAGAGTTTGAAAACGACAGAGAGGGGAATGAGAAGAAGAGTATGAAGGATATGGATGAGATGAGGACCTGAGGATGGGGATTCATGAAGAGAATAAGGGCTGAAGGGAAAGAGTGCAGGTTTGGAGAGGGAGGGAAGTCCGAAGTACAGGGATACAATGAAACGGAGTCGACTCCTTTCTTGAGTTTGGCGAACGTAGGGGGAGTGGGGGAGCAGTGGGCGATAGACAGAAGGGAGAGTCGTGGGTGGCGAAGCAATCACCCGGAAAGAAGTGAGTAAGGGAAACCTGTGCGAGGGTGGACGGTGGCGCAAGTCATAGATGGCAGGTTAAAAGATTGGGAGCAAATGGATAGAATGAAGGAACGGGTAGGAGAATGGAGGGTGGGAGAGAGGGGAGGAGAGAGAGAGAGAGAAAGGGAGTAGCAGATTGGATGGGATGATGAGGGAGTGAAAGGGCGGACCGATGGAGATGGTCTGGAGTAGGAAGGTGGGGAACTCCTCGGTGTGAAAGGGATGGGGAGAGAGGCGGAGATGAGGAGGTTTTTAAGCTGGGTCGCGGAAACGAACGGGAGTTTGGTTGAATTCGTGAGTGGCCCAGCTCCCTATCCCTTCTCCAGTTTTCCTGACAATTTGGCGAAAGAAGGAAAAAAATTCCCGCCTGTCTTCCTCCATCCTATTCCTATAAGCTCGTTTCCCACTGGAAGGAATATCCGCAGCGTGTTCGTTTCTGAATTGGATGGCCCGGGTTTCTCCGCCGCTATCTTTCTCATCCAGCCGTCACTCATCGAATTCCAGCCCTCATCTTTCGTTATATTCAGCTTGATTCCCTGCATCATTTACGAACAAGATCTCCTGCGTCTCAGCTCCATCTCTAAAGAAATTTTTTGAATCCGTCCTCGTGGAAACATTTTCCTTCGAATCTCATTTTGAACTTGCCTAGAATAAGTGGGTTAATTTTCTTTTTATAAATTAATCGCTATGCCTTCATTTTTTATTCAATGAATTTAAATGGGTACACGTTATGAGTAAAATTATTTTTGCCCACCTTCATTCAAAGATGGCATATATATTTAGTCAAATACTTGTCACTGACGCCAATAAGCTAACATATAATTGCCTCAAATTTTGAAATTTATCATAGCTATTGGCCTCGCCTCAAACGTAAAACTCGCAATGATTAAATTAAAGGAAAAAATGTACTTTGATCTTTCCGTTTCAGATAGAAAATTGAATGGTAAATAATATCAAAAATGTCCCCGCGTCTCAAGCCAATAATATTTTATCGCCATCTGAGGATTTTCTTACTCACCCTCTACTTTCAATATTTTTTTCTCATTTTTTTACTTTTATAGACTCCATTGGTGATATGAAGTTTTTTTTACAAAATAACATTTTTGTCGAAATTTCAACAAAAGAAACTGTATTGTGGCTATTAAAATTTCACATTTGTTCAAATGAGCAGCTGTTATTTTAGAAAAATAAAAGCTAGGTACTGTAGAAATCACGGTTTCCCATATTTTGAAAACTAATGAAAAAGTGTTCTTTTCTTTGGACTTATTGATGACTTCGAAAAAAAACTAATGCAAAAGGATGTATAATGAGAACTTTGGGTAGTTTTTATAGGAGAAAATTTTATGGTAAACTTGGCAGAAAGATTACGAGGGAATGGAAGCCTATTAGAAACTTGCATCAGGTGCATGAGCACAGGTCTTACTTAGTTCCATCATTATGAAAAAATGAAGTAAATACCTTCACATTCTTGGGTTTGTGCATGTGAATAGAAGCAGGTTATATCTAAATTTCAGAGAGTTATCTCTTCCCTTGCTGGATAATATTAAACTCTTTTAGAATGTACCTACATCAAGGATTTTGATGAAATTTTGTATGCTTCCCATGAATTTGATTAGAAATCTTATGCAGCTGCATTTCTTCTAGAACAAGTAGTATTTTAAAGTCTACATCCTATTTATTTAGCCACGAGCACCGTTGACATTGGATATTAATAACAATGTTGCCATAAAATATTGAGATAAAAGTTAAATGAGATGTGAATAATTAAATGCGAATTAAATATTTGAATTGTTTTAATTACTTAAATTGCTAATTGTTTCCCACAAATAAAATGGTTAATTGACTTTTTCAACGAAAATTGTTTTGCTTTTGCAATTATTTTGAGCATAGTTTTTTGGAAATAATTTAGGGGAGTTTTATTGCTTTTGATGACTATCCACTATACTTTACTAGTTGAAACATTAAGTACTCCTAATTTATTTGGTGAATTTCTCCATGTTTGAATCAATTTTTTCTCGTGCATATGTTAAAACCCTTCAAAAGTTATTCATGTTGCAACTTCCTGTATGGAATCATCCCAGTGATCAGAGTCATTCAACGACATAAATTCAAATTTCATGATGCAATGGTAAGTCTTATGCTTCCTGAGCGATCATTTAGGCTTTTTCTCGGCATCATGGAAAACGTATTAAAGTCATTGCATCGAATAAAATGTTGAGGTTTATTTCTATGGAGCTTGCCAACAGGATACGTTTTCTTTGATTCAGGAGGAGATCAAGTAAATTGTGCAAATATCTCCTTAACCGTTTTCAGATTCCGATTAGACTAACATTGAATGAATGTGATGGATACTTAGTATGAAGCACTTTTTCCATCAAGAAACCTTAAATTTACACCGCACTTTGTATCCCTTACAAGCATTTGATTGGTAATCTTAAGCACATGCATCTCTCATGATACAAATGTATTTTTATTATTTTGCCAAAAGAGATGCATATATGCATACGTCAAGTTACATTTATACCTACTTAATTTGTATTCAAACAAAATGGTATATAGATATTAGATGAGGCTAATAATTTCTCAATCTACCCACTCGATGAATGAAGTTCCAAAAATTTAGCACTTTTTCTACTTTAAATACGTATCGATGAAGCATGCGCCATACGCGCCATGTGGTATTTCCTAGCTAAGCTTTGTTTCCATTACCTTCCCATGGGAGAACGGGGTTACGTTTCCTCTCTTCAGCAGTATTTTTTTCGTTTCCTTTGTTTCTCTCTTCAGTTCTTGTTTTTCCCTCCTTCTCCTGCAATTTCGCAATATTTACGAAATGTGTATTCAAATAAATGGCCATTTCGATAGTTGCTAATACTTGTAATTATCTTATCGATACCTACTCACTGTATAAATTTTCAAACATAGATAATTTTTTTCTGCATTATATTAGTACCTAAGGAGCATGATCCATGCCGCGTGGTGTTTCTTAGCCTAAGTTTATTTCAATTAATATTTAAATGAGGCATTGCAATATTTCCAGGGCATATTCGAACACGATACGTTTCGTTGTTTAGAACAACGGAACGCCACGTGTTAGAATAAATCTTGCGAAAATTTTCTATTCCTCATATAACTAATATTATGGACTTCCACTGCACCGTGCTGCATTTCATACCAAATGTTCTTTCCATTATATTGCCGTGGTAGAACACGCTCACGTTTCCTCTTTCCAAGAGAATTTTTTCTTTTCCTTTCCCTGTCTCCTTATTCCTAGTTTTTCCTTACTCCTCCAGCAATTTCGTTCGCTCCTATCCACTAGGAACCCTGCTTCCACAGCCTCCCACTCATCGTCCGCCCGCCCCATAGTCTCACTGCATGAGACCCTCTACTTCCGAATAGAAACGTCCCTTCAGCTCCCGAACGTCCCTCTTCCCACGGGGAATCACCACTCTCGTACTCCCTCTCTTTCTTCCTCCGGACCGAAGAATGCCTTTCCCTTGAAAACCCTTCCATGCGAAGCGGACCATCGGCTCCGGAAATTCTCCGCTGCTCCGCCTCTCTCTCTCTCTCTCCGTTCCTCCACTTTCCTTCCCCAGCATCCCATTCACGTAGGGTCCACTTCGTCCCTTTCGTCCGTCCCGTCGGGAATTTCCGTGAGAGGGAGACTCCGTGCGCTCCGCACTCGAAAAATCCGGGATATCCTGGTGCATGGTTTCGTTCGCGCGAGGAAAGAGAGAGAGGCAGGCCGGCCGAGGGAATGGTTAGGCGGAAGGATGAAGGAATTGAAGGACGGGGGTTGAAGGGGGCGGACGACTCCCAGGGTGCCAAGTCCCTAGGGGAACCTGCAAAGGCGTGCGCGGGATTGAAGGGGTTTTTCCTTGGCGATTTTCCTCCGCAGCCGGGTTCGGCAATGCCCTGTGTACCAGCTTAGAATGGATAAGATCACGATACTCGTGCCTTAGATAGAGGCGGGAATCCTGGAGCGCGGTGAGGGGTGATTTCTGCTTTGGGGGATTCTATGCGGAATCATTGGGGGAACACTGAGGCCCTTTGACGTAAGATAGAATGCTTACCTCACCATCTGTCTCTTGCACTAGATTCGTGCGGGGGAATTTATGATTTCCTCAAGCTAAACCTTAGAAATAGGAAAAGATTTACGTTTCGATTTTCTTTCCGGAGAAAATTTAAATTATAAATTTTTTTTTGTTTTTCTCATCGTAATTCCTAGTAAAATACATATAATCTTCTAGAAATTGGGGTCTATTGACCTCATCATGAACATTTACTTAATTCGCAGGGTTAGCATAGACCACTCATTTCTCATATACTCGCAAGATCATTTTGACAGTCGTCAAAAGAAACTAATAGTCACAATTGTAAATGAACTGAGATGACTACTACCAGTGATAACAGAAGAATATTGTTTGTGGGCATGAGGCAAAATATGATGCCATAATCCCAAGCGATGGTAATTACGAAAAAATCGTGCCGACTACACTAATGCGGAAACTGAAAAATGTTGCCTTTGGAGGAAATATTAAAAAACAAAAAATACGAAGCCTCTTTATGCAAAAAAAACTGCTATGAAATCCGCATAGCCTTTCATTTTTCCTCTCTCAGCCAGCGCTGCCTCACGAATGAAATATTATCCGCGTACATACATTTCCCCTCTTGCTACTTCCACCAGCGATATAATGGCCATGTACATAGCGTGAGCCGTGACATTTTAGTTACAAAGTTGTGACGGAGCCGTTGAGTGAAGCGTAAACCATACATTGTGGTTAACTGCAAGGAGAGAAAAATAATGCAGGAAGATGTGGAAAAAAAATGAGAGACTTTGTGCAGAAAATAAAGAGAAGCAAGGACATTTCACGCGACTTGTGTTTATTTGCGCTGTGCTAGCTGGGACGATTTTTCCCGCCCTTCCCATCGCTCTGCAAATTAATGTAGGCTTTAGCCTGTAATTGTGTGTTAAGGAGCTGCTAGCAGAATAAATGATTAATTCAGATTTATTCCTATTCCTGCGTCAAAAATTAATAAAATGTGACAAGTTTTAAGTACCAATCCTCAAAAAGCCATTATTTTCCGAAATTACCCTAGTGCTTAAAATATTCGAAGCCTTATCGAAAAACTTCGTCGCTGTTTCCGTTAATATTGTGTGTTTCTATGTTCACGTACATCCCACTGTCAGTATTCATGTGCGGATTAAACCAATTTTTAACCTCAGTATTTAACAAGTAATCCAATATACTCTGCAGCTTGAAAATTTTAAGGAACCTATTTCCTAAAATGTTATCAAATTCATAATCACGGCCACCAAATAAAACCACCCCTCATTTATTCCTCTGTGAGAATTATTTGACCGTTCTCAAGCCTGTGCATTACCCAAATTACAGGGAGCGGCTTAATTTTTCTCGGATGAAAGTGGACTGGAGGATGAAATAATCAGAATTGATGAAGCGTATGACACAGGCAAATATGCAGCCAAAAAAATTTCCCATCGAAATATCGTTGAAATTTATCTCAGGAAATCATAGAGGTCAACTGGTTTTCCATGGTGGTCACATTTCCTCACACATTTTTTTTATATGGTTACATTATTGTTTTCACCAATAATAAAGGTGAAGTATTTTAGCTGTATAAAGTAATGTAGAATGAATTGCGCATCACAACTTTCGAATTTTCTTTAAAATACATTTCATGACATGATACTTTCAGGACGAAAGAAAATGTATCGAGCAGCTTACTATTAGCATCGGATTACGGAACAAACAAATCAAACTCTACACCTGTAATGCAAAAAAGGAGAGGGAAACGGAGGTGATGCGAGTTAAGAATGTATCACGGGAGGGGGGAGAAACCTGTGCATTGATGTGCACGGAATAAGAAGAGGCGAGGGGGTTGAAAGGTAGGGAGGAGTGCGTGGGAGGAGGGCGAAGCGAGCGTCTTGGGAGATGGGCTCCGTGAATTGAGATTGCCAGGGGGGAGGAAGGGAGGTGGGCCAAGGAGTTAGAGGGGTGGGAGGAGAGGTAGAAATGACGGGGGAGGGAGGGGTTGTTCGGGCCCAAGGGGCTCAGAGGGCGTGCTGAGAGGGAGGGCGGAGGGGAACTGAAGGAGGGAATTCTTCCGAGAGCGACTGCGGCGCTGAAGAAATATACGCAATGTGGTCGAAGGGAAGGGTTTCTGAAATTGCTACATCAGTTCTTCGGTTTGTTTGTGCCTTTTTTTCCCCTTACTTCTTCCACAGGCCTTGTTTTAAAGTGCAATCAAAAAGAGGCTTCTTTAGTTCCCTGAGCATGGCTCACTTCTTTCTTCCTGGATGATATACGTAATTTAGTCGATGAGAAAGTTTTCGTGCGCGAACGGCACTACTCATCTCTTTTTGCAGTTTTTACGTGCGATAAGATAAGAGCTGAATTTAGGGGATAAGGTTTGGCTGACTGATTTGGACCACAGGGTGGCTTTCTTCTTATCTCTTTATCTTTTACTTTGGAATTATTGCTGAAATTTATCTCTTAAAATCATATTGGTTAACTGATTTCCTAACGTGGTCACATTTATTAACCCACTACTTTTCTTTCAAACCATGGCGGATCGTTTTCACTATGAATAAATTATTTTAGTCGTTTAAAGTAATGTAGTACAAACTGTGCGTCGTAAATAGAAATATGAAATAAAAATGTTCTTTAAATTCAGAATTTTGACTCCCGGTATTTGCAAAATCCGTCTCTTTACATTAGAATGATATCTGGAAGCCATGTATGTTATCGATTTGTTCCAGGCACGACTTTTTCCGACTATCCTCGAGCTTTTTCAGCGAAAGCGGACAACAATTCTGGCTTTAAAATTGATAGTTGATTGAAAAAACAATCAAGTGGCAATTTTGTATAAAAATTAAATTGATAACTGAATAAAATGATTAACACCATTTTCACGTAGGAAATTTTATTCGCCACCTGGTAAAGGGGCATCAGGCGGACTTCATCCTGGAATTGATGCGAAAAGAGAGAAAGGGGACCAGAACGGATTACTGGATACAATTCTTCATTTTATCGGCTATGAAGAGGTAGCGAAACATCACTAATCGCACCATTTTTCCTTACCATTCCCCACTCCATGACCACTTCCTCATTTTATCCAAAACAAACCCTCGGTGCATGAACGGATATTGGTCATAATTCCCAACTTTCTCACAGCCCCGCTCTCAACTTTCACCCCCGCCCATTTAACTCGGCTCTTAATGTAACTTTCTCTCCACACATACCCCGCTTAGGTGACCATATTTTCTACCTTGGATAACTTGAAACGTCAGGCCTGATGATGGTGTAGAACAGTGAAACATGTTGACTTATGATAATTTTAATGTTATATAATTATGGGTAATGTTAACAAATATATATGGAATTAATTCTAAGCATTTCTATGGATTATCGCAATGAAAATCGGCAAAGTAATCGGCCTCCACCATTTATTTTAAAATTAAAATGTTTCCCTGAGGATAAAATTGGGCGAAAATTTTCGTTTTAAGCCATGAAAATTATTAATTTTTCCGTTAAATAAAGTGAGATATTATCAGCAATTATTTGTTTTACAATACTCGAGAGAAATCCAGAGGAATGGTTAGCAATTTTATTTAGCTATTAATGAGATGTTTTTGAAACATTGACTGAATCTTGACGTCTTAGATGCAGCAATGATTTGAAGAGAAAAAACGCACACCAAAAATAAGTATTTGAGCGAAATCGTTGAGAAAAGTCAATTTCTCGTCAGCTATACAGATTTCACCTATTTTTTGCACCCCTGATAAGCTCTTTTATCGTAAAGCGAAAGAGAATCGATGATCATCAAGAATATCACTTTGCATACGAGGAGAGCGCTGGATCGTTCCACTCGAAGAATTGCGCGCTCCCGATAAGACGCACGCGAGAGTCCACCAAAGTGAACGCCGACAACGCCCGCGCCGTCGTCTGACATTTAGCCTGGGAAGGGTACAAGAGCGTGCTCGCTTCATATTTTCAACTCTCCGTCCGCGGAATGCCTTGAAATCCTAGAGCTGTGACATGAAAAGTTGGATTTACGGAGAGCAAGCGGGCGATGCATAAATTGTCTAATCGGTTTAGATCGAGTCAGATTGCCAAGTCCCTCCCTCTCTCTCCTTCTCGAGGGAAAACTTAGCGTGTAATGCTTGCGCGGAAGGGGTGAGAAAGTGGGTGGGCTGGGGTGGAGGAGTTGGGAAGGGAAGGAAAGCATTAGAAAAATGCCTGATCGTTGGGCAGAGAGGGGGGACTCTCTGAGTGAAATAGTTGCGGAGGGACGGATGGGAAGGAGGCAAGGGTCGTGTGGGAAGAGATGGAAAGGCATAGGAAAGCGGGAAGGGAGGGAGATCAATTGATGGGCACATGCAAGCACACCTGCCACATACATTGGCGTGGATTTGCAGTCCCGTCGTAGCCTGCGCCAGCCTCTCGTTTGCCCTACACGAGGCGACTCGAGGAGTTATAAGGCTCGCCGAGGCTATTTTGAATTCTGAGTGGATGTGCTCCTGGGAAACTCCGTAATGATGTGGGCCGGAGGTTGGGGGCGAGGCGGAAGAGGGTGGGTGGGGTTGGGGAGGGGTTGGGGAGGGGGGGCGAAAGGGTTGCCGGGAGGCGGTGCCGGCGTCTAGTTTTCGTGCGCGCCCTCATCTTTCGGACTCTCTTGTGCTCGAGAACTCTCGAGAATAAGAAAGAAAAATAACGAAAACTTCGGCTTGCCTCGAACTTTTAGGTCACCGAGGGGGCTGTGCTTTTGAAGCAACGAGAAAGATAGCTGAAATAAAGGCAATATTTTGGCATCCCAGCACTGAGAAAATTGAGCCAACCAAAATTGAATGTTTCTGAATTTTTTAAATGGATTATGCAATACTGATGGATATTAAAATTTAATGAAACAATGAAACTGACTCAGATTAAGCGAGCATTTCCATATGCCGCACAGACTCATATTATGGTTTATTTTTAAATTTTTTTTAAATCGTGTAAGCACAAAATCTGAGAATATTGAACAAAAATGTTAGATATGGGAATTGAGCATGGTAATAGATTAAATAACTCAATAAAATTCAATGTCACTGTTACCTCTTTTCACATCCTATCACCGCTTTATTGATTTAACGTCTTTGATATCCAGTATCAATCATCATTCGTACAA
This sequence comes from Ischnura elegans, assembly GCF_921293095.1. NCBI lineage: Eukaryota > Metazoa > Arthropoda > Insecta > Odonata > Coenagrionidae > Ischnura > Ischnura elegans. The sequence continues at coordinate 126,906,871 of NC_060246.1, forward strand.
TATCGTCTTCTGAATAATTTTTTTTCAAAGTCAAAGAGAATTTCTTTGTATTTCAAATTAAAAATGGCTCATATAATAATGAACTCAAAATAGTTAACAAGGAAATGAATACGTTATTGCTCTCTATATTACTTTTGGCCGGTATGGGTCCAAACAAGCTCTAGCTAGGCTTATAAAATATATTGGAGATTCTCTTACCTGTTCTCTGTGGTCTCGCTAGTTCTGTCTGCTGGTTCCTCGCGTTCACTGTCTGATCAGCCCACCACCTTGAACCCAAGCACCCAGTGAACGTACAAACTCCGTGCGACCCATCACCTCCACTCATTTACACTCGACTGATGACTTCGAAACTCACCTGCTCTGAAAAAACTTACCAGCACGAATTTCTCGCACCTCATCCTACCCTGGTTGCCCATGGGAGAACGCATTAAAACCAGAAATACCTGAGGGTAAAACACGCACTTCTCGTCATTGAATTGCACCTTGCAAGGTGGTTCCCACTGCGTGTTTGTGTACGCGGTCTTTCACGCTCCAATCTTTTTGTTTATTCGACGAGTGAGGAAGAAGTCACTCGCATTTCGTCTGACGTTGTTTCCGGAAAAGGGTTCAGCGTCCCCTTTGAGAAGGTGATCCAGATTTACAGGTTAACAACCCTTTCCTCCTTAACTGCCTCCTTACCCCACATAAACTTTCCTCGAGGCAAAGAAAGAACCCATTTCTTCTTTTCTTGTCCTTTCTCCGGTCCTTTTCTCAAACCATCCCCAAAAACGCCTTCCTCAACCCTTTTCCAAAACTTCCGTGCCCCTTTCCCTGGAGCGCTGTCCTTTCCCCCACCCCTACCTCCTTCTTTACCCCAATATTGCCCTCGCCCTCCTACCATTTCCCTACCCTTTCCTGCCCCCTTCGCAAATACTCCCAACCCGACTCATCTCTCTTTCTTTCACCCAGGGCTTTCCTCTGCTTCAGCCGTCTTGGTACCTATTCATCCTTTCCTCCTCCGCCTTATGATTTAAAACAAAACTAAAACGTACAATTATTGCTATGGAATATAGCAAAAATATGTCCCAAGGGAAGAATTTTACATGAACTCTCTTTTGATTAGTTTAATATCCTCTTACATATTGGTGGGATGATATGTTCTCTCAAACATAGCCAAAATAGAAATTCTCTTGTGCACAATTTGCTGCATTGGCCATAATATACGATGTTGAGATTAGGACGGAATATGAGTTTAAAATTTCATTTTATTCATAAAAATGGCATTTGATATATGCTGCTAGTTTCGCTCAGAAATCTATCTCGGGAAAAATTTGCAACTTTTTCAATTTATGTAGAAATTTCGTGATGAAATGGTTACCATTTTATCTTGAAGTATTTGTAATTAAGGAAGATTTCACAAAGGCAGGATAAGACACATGCGAGTAAAAATAAGATTATAATTATTCTTAATCAATATTATCATTTAGAGAAACATCTTCGGTAAGTTATCTTTCATGTTAAAGAAAAATTCGAATCACCTGTGTTCCATCTATATTGTTCTCCATATATCATTCTTCAGTAATTGTCACCTTTTTAAAATTTTCATTCATTTTTCTACTTATAATATAAATTCTTGATTCAGGCGAAACTAATATTGGAGATAAAGGACTCTGTTCAATGTTATTATTTACCTATGCATAATATTAGGACGAGTGAGAGTCTAGAGCGATTGGAAATTGATGCCCCATGAGGGCAAAAGAGTAGCATCAAAAATCATGTTGAGAATTTACTTAGTGTTGCTGTTAATATTTTTAACATGTTTCTTAGACCATGATTGACAGAAATGGACTAATTTTCTCCAGTTATTAGTTTTCAGTGCAAGTGGGAATACATTTGTGCAAGGTGAATTTGCCAATTTAGTTCGATGAAAGAAAAAGGTATTCTTTGATATGCCGAAATTACTTTAGTTATTATAAATTATTTCGTAGCTGGTGGAATAAAAGGGAATGTACTAGCTGATAAGAATGTGATAAGTGTAAGTAATGTGCGATTATTATGCGCAATCCAGAATTCCTGCGCTGCGTTGGGAATGTGATCAATGTTCTTAGTCTAGATGTAGGTCGCGTGCCATAATAATTTCCATTGATTTCATCGTATTAATAAACCACACAATAGAAAATATTTGCGTCCATCATTGAACAAAATACACTATTTATAGTGCATATTTAGGCAAAATGATTCGTACATATAAGAGGAAAATAAATAGCCCATATTACATGTGGAAAGACCCTAACAAAATTGCTTGGCTTGACCGCAAATTACGAAATTCATTAGTAAAAAGTGGCTCCAAATGCCACATGAAAAACTTAATTTCTCCATCTGACCTGAAAATCAGTTTGTGGTGATTTATTAAGAGTCATAATGGATAAAATAATTCTTCATGCGTCCTTTTGTTAGTAAGATTTAGGTTGGCGTGTTGATCAGCGCCAGATTTCGCATAAATTTTTGTACCAATTATTCAATTGATTCAAATGTTAAAAAATGTATGAATTTTAAACAATAAAACGATTTTAATTTAAATATGAGACTGCTACTTCCTTACTTCCTAAATTCCTTCTTCAGTAAGCTCTTAGATATCGCACAAGATGATGGTTTTTATGTTTATGTAAATGCAGTCACTTTTATTTCAAAATTCATTGCTCCATGAGGTAGGTTTTCGTTTAATCAGAATATGTGGAAGTGGAGGAGGCTGTAATAATTATTGTAGATGGACAAAGTGAGGAATGAGGAGGTGCAAACAAGGGCTGAGGAGGAAAGAATATTATTGAGAACTATACAAAAGAGAAAGGTCATCCATTGGATGGGCATTATTTTTAGAGGGAGGGGAACTTTAAATACAGCAGTCTATGTAGCAGTGGAAGAGAAAAGATAAGACGAAGACGAAAGCTGAAAATGACGGTCACAGTGAGGTTAAGAAGAAGGTATAACGAAACCTAGGGGAAAGCACGGGACAGGAGGACAACTTTGAGATTTTGGGACCTGCCAGTGTTTTAAAACCAGTCCTTGATGATTTTTGAGCTAAGCAGAATGCTACACTGTATTTATACCCTGATGAAATTGTCGATTTTGTTTATTTTATTGAAAAATACACTTATCCTATTTTAAAGCTATGGCTATATATTTCTAAATTTTTTGAGGAAATGATTAGTTCATAAAAATTTCAGTTCTATCAATCCTGCCGAACCTATACCCCTTGTATCAGTTATTTTTTGTCTGGTCGTGAGAAAAATCTACGCTAGAGATAAAATTCATTAAAAAAATCGCTTCACATTCAATAGCAAATTAAAGTTATCATTAGCTAGAGAGGATCTGATAATGATCCTCTGCAATATAATTTATTGTATAAATTAATGAAGTTATAATGCTGGAGTACTATTAAGCTCCTGCTTTTGTATTTTTTCCACTCCCGCTAGCTTGGAATTCATTAATTCGGGAGAAAGACTGCGCTTACAGCGTCGAAAAAGGAAGCTATTTGGGTGAACTCAGAGTCCGTAGGTTCAAGGCCAATGGAGAACAACTCCTCCTTCCCCTCCAACCCGCTGGAGACCTCGCCTAAACCCAATCACCCGACAAGAGAACCACGTGGTAGCCCTGTCCCCCCTCCATCCGTTTCCACTTCTACCGGCAACCTGCTGCCTTTGCGGTATTTGAATGATAAGGGAGGTATTTGTTTTTCGAGAAACGATGTTTACTTTTCAGGGTGTAATTACGTGACATACGAAGGAGGGAGATTCACGAGTTCTTTAGTATCATACCAATTCGACTAAAAATATAAGCGTTAACGTATCACTATTAACGAAAGTAGGTTAATGTTTCGAGAGAAGCCTTTTCCGCTTTGCCAAACAAAAAGAGGAGGGTAATCGATAGCGTTTCTTACTTTATTATGTATTATTATGTATTTTGTTCAATTTATTGTGCAAGATGTTGTCCTAAAGTACGTTTGTTAGTCATGCTATCTGACGAGGAGCAAAACAAAAAGTTTTACTGCAACTTGTAATTTGCAAATTTATTCATAAATTTAAGATTCCTATATTTTTAGTAATTGTAACAGGTTTACCTTCGAGACATTATTTGGTCAGCAGTAGATATCAATAGAAAATCATCCGGTTATTTAAATTGTGCTGTTGTCTCGAAATTTTGCTCTCGCCTCCAAGGGTTTTAGTCCTGTTAAATTTTTTTACCTGCTAGCCCGTAATCCTATTCTCTACACGTATTTCGGTCCACAAAGAAAATGGAAACGAAGGATTTTTCATTTATAATTGACTCAGTCTTTCTGAATGATTGTTGAAAAATAACGTGTTTCTAATGAAGCACAGTTTTTAATATGTGATCGCAAACAAAATTGCTCTTAACATGTGGCTTGCATATGGCGTTACTATGGCAAAATAGAAAAATATTTGTGCCGTAGCATGTATTCTTTTAAAATACCCTCTAATCACGGGTTTCAAATCACTATGCAGGATAAATGATATTGAAAATTAACTTGTGCAAGTTGAGGTTCTTTTCAAGTACGAGCAGGTTCCCGTAAGCGTTAAATTTTATCTATATAATCTGTTATCAACCTGTCTAATGATTAACATTTAAGATTTCAGAATTTTCCGGTGTAGAATCGAAATTTACCTTTAACCAAAAGTACACGCAAGAATCGGCATGAGCTTAGCGCTCCAAATGGCTGTAAACTGATGTTAATAACCGTTATTGAGACACTGAATTTTAATGAGAATGAATTGATATATATTTTGAGAATATAAAAATGAACTTTCTGCCAATTAATGTAGGCGTCTTCAGAACAAGGTCTTTTAAGCTCTAAAATTGTCAAGCACTTTACTGGTAAATTTTAATTTTTTTGACTCGTTTTAACTGCCATTTCTGCAGAAAAAACTATGATATAATTCTCACTGGAACTATTTCCATATGATAAAAATAATTTGCGTTGCACATTATAATGAGGGATTTCAGGTGTAATGGCTTCAAGAGACAAAGAAAAAAATATAGAAACAATCTATTGGGTTGCAATGAGCTAGAAGCACTATTTTATCCGAATTTTCATCTTTGTCTGCGCCTTGTACTTTTTCCTTACCATACGTAAAGGAATTATTATGCAGTTGCATATTTTGCAGTCATTATGCAGTTAGATATGAGATATTAATTTCACCGAATGCATGTAGTCTAGTTTTCCCAGAACAGTTTTACTCGTAATCTTTGAAATCTATAGGTATTTTAAATCCCGGAAAATTATTCTTTTTGAATTTACTCTTTCCTATTTACAGCAATGACTTTGTCCAAAACACATCGGAATATTTTTCGTATTCACCCTATGTCATGCATGTTTTACTACTTGATTAGTTTTTCAGCGAGTTTGCATTAAGGGAGTTACGGTGATAAGTAATTGTATCATGTTCGCTTTTTTCTGATTCTTGATTTGGTTTTTTAACATGATTTTTAAACAGCTTCTGATTTTTTCAAGTACCCTACATGAGTGAAAAGTAAATTAAATGTGTAATTTGTCATTAAAATTGTCCATTGCTTGGATTGCCTGTCTTGGCAAGAATAATTGCGATATTGTTACTGATTCGCGTTATAATTCATTTTGATGTTGAATAAAATCATATTTGCTTCTATTGAAATTATTATATTTAATGATAACTAATTAGTTGTGAATGTTAGGAATATTTTAAGTCGAAAATACGCATGTATTTACTAAAGAAATTAATTCCTTTAAAATTAATCTTTCAAGCCCGTCACATTGAGTCGAAAGGGTTATCAGGCGCCAGTTGTTTGAGGTTCCAAGAAGAAAATGATTGATCCACAAGTCATTTTTCCGCGTGGAGCTGCTGCCTTGCGGTTTTGAAGCACCCTCCAAAGAGGACTGTTACGTCCATCTATTGTGAGCTTTTGCATTTCTTGAGTTTCACATTCCGGGTTTTGCCGTGTGGAGCGCTGCCCGTCGTGGCGTCGTCGTAGCTGCCTTCGAGCGGGGTTTGGGGCGTTTCTGGCTTCCGGGGACCGAAGGAAGGGGTCGCGGAGGGCGAGAAAGGCTTCGTAGCCGCCGCCGCCTGCGTTACACAAGGCAGCAAGAATTCCGATTGCAGGGTGCGGGGGGCGAGGGAGGAGGGGTAAGCTGAAGGGGAAAGGGGAGAAGAACCACCCCTCCGATCCACTCTCCGCGGAACCTCACCCTCGGATACTTTCCGTTGCGTCGTTTGCGCATGCGCGCAAACCTGGATCGAATGAACGTGTGCGAGAACCGAGGGGAGACCGCACTCACCTTCCATCTTGGGTCTCTCATTCTGATCCCTCCTTCGCATCTGCCAGCACCTATGGCAGACGGGAGGAAATGTCAAAGCCTTTGTCGAAGGTTTATGTTTTTTCCTCTTCCGCGAACTGTTTCTTCGCCTTTTTGCATAATTTTTGTAATTATCTCATAACCGAATCAATTCCATAATATCATTTCCATGTAACATTGCTTTCCATGGGTTTTTTGTGTTTGAATTGGCTGGTTTTCTCTATTTGCCATTCAAATCGATGTTTAATTTATAAAAAAAGTAGGTTCCATTTTCGGTGAAAATTTTAATTATTCCTAGCCCTAAATCATTATTCCCTTTTCCGGACAAGAAGTCAATATTCGTATTTACACCTTGAGTAACATTGAATGGGTAACATACGCATGCTTCCACCGTCAGTGATACATTTTTCGGACGTCCGGATCTATCAAATTAAATGAACGAAACTCTACTACTACTAAAAACTCGAAACTACTTCTTCTTCTTCAAAAACTTCAAATATCTTTGTAACAATATTACTACCGCGGTGTACCAAACGGAAGTGAATGTTGGCCGTCGCTAAACACTCATAATCGCATTAACCTCTTATATAATTAATTGCTGCTGGAGTTAGAAATAGTAAGCACTTTACTAATTCGAATAAATGATAGAAATATTTGGTTGGTTCAATGGAAATATTTTTTCGCATTTTGTTTACATTGCGTATTTAAAACTCCGGATGGCATTGTGTACAAGGTAGAAAGCCCCAAACGAAAGTTTCGAGAAGTTTTATAATTAAACTTCGAGGGCGTAACAGTTGTTTTTCATGGAAATATTTAGTTTTGGCATAAGTTGAATTATGATCAACATTGTATGCATTCGTCGAAACAGAGTGTAATACTCAAGGAAATATTTTCAAATGTATTCGTAAATTTGAATATATCTACCATATTTAAAAACTATTAGTAAGACAAGCATAAAACTTCAAGATAATAGAATGGAATTCATGAATTTCGGCGCAATATCCGTGCGTTAAATATGTTCAAGAAAATATCAGTGCCAGATGTTCTCAATTTCATTCATTTCAATGGTGGTATACAAATGATAAGAATTATAGAAGTTTTCATAATTTATCTGTTATTTGATCTAAGTACATTTGTTTTTTCCTTATTTATACTTTATTGAAAATCCCGTTCATTGATTTGTATCAGCAGGTTTTAAAATAAGAAAAAGTGTAAAACTGTCCTTAAACAATAAACTGGTGCTAAACGGTATGTTCAAAAACCCTTTCCTCAAAGAGTAAAATCACTAGATTAAATAAAATCTTTTTAGATACTCCAGGTTTTTATTTTGAAAATACCTTGCTAAATAACCAAAATGCAATCTGTGTAAAATGCATGTGTTTATTGCAAGATTATCTGTAGAAGAAAAATAATTCAACGCATTTTATGCGGCCATGCAGGAATCAGAGGAGGATTTTGCTTGAAAAAACCCAGAATGTCCAAAACCAAATACATTTCCGAGAATGCCATCAAAACACGCGCGAGGAACACCCGTTCCATATTTTTTGAGTCCACAATATTAGTCCATCAACGTGCGCCGAGGCAAGCGCCCCCAATAGAGTAAACATGACATCAGAATTTCCATTTCGAGCCGTGTTTTCACGACACGCTTTCCTTTCATTCCCTCCCACGGCATTCCATACATGTATTTACTACATGCTTCCACATATATTTATTCTGGGGCATGCATAAGGACTCGTACACAAGCACATTGTAGCTCACGAGGGCACTCCTTCCAGCCACATCTGCACTCCATGTTCGGCTCCTCCTGTTTGCCTATGCGCGCTGCCCAGGCCGATGAGTTTGGTTCCTCCCCGTTTCGGCACTCCTCGCAAACAAACATCGCTGGATAAATGAGGCAGTGGTGTGGGGGGACGTAATGGGAGTGCGGGAATATCAAGGGTAGGAGAGAGTTGAGAGAGGTTTTGAGAAAGACGCGTGGTAAAAGATGGACGTAAAGGGTTGTGGCTAAGAGATAGAGAGAAAGAGATGGGTTAGTATATGAGTGAGCTAGTAAGAAGAAGTGAGTTCATGTGGCAAGTTGTTTAGAGTTCTTAATGCGGTCCATAAATGCATAGAGCATGGAGTTTTCCAGGGTCCATTAGCTGTCACGATTTTGTTGGCTATTTCCCTCCGTCTGCTTGCTATTGTTCCTAAAACGATCTGTTAATACGGAAGATATGAAGTGACTCCGTTCTACCATGTTTAAATACGGTGATTCTGCAGATAAAATTGAGCGGTTTAAATGGAATATTCCATCTATAAATCCGTCAACATAGGAATACTAAGTGAAACATTTTTGTAACTCTTTTTCTAGAAAGCCCATTTATATTCCTCAAAAAATCTCACTTCATTTACATAGAACTTTAACGCACTGCTTCATAAAACATTTCATAGCTTTAATATAGATAGAATTATTCCACTTAAAACGAATGAACTTGTTAGCATGTTTTAGGCACAAGTTAAGCAAATATTTTTGGAAATATTAATTTCATTTTGCTGCGGTGAAGCTCTTTAAACGCACTGTGGAGTTTACCAATGACTTGGTTGGCTACCAAATCCGGGTTTTCTGATGCAATTTTCAGGAAATATAGCACGAAAAGCATATTTTTATGAGATACATTTGATTCCAAGAGTATCTTTTAAAATTTTCATGAAAACGATGAATACTTTTTTACTAGACCACCCTCCCTCATTCAGCTAACGTTAATGGTTATGTTACTTGTAATAAAACTGATATCTTACAACAATGGTCATCAGCTAAATGAATCATAAAAGGTCATGGGAATACGTCATCGCTAATGCCTTATTGTCTTTGTAGGATTGTTTGACGCAAAGCAAGCTAAGCTGTAAATTTTAAGCTATAAATCTCCGATGCCACAGCAAAGGACATGTTGATATTGGATGCTCCATGAAATGAGCCGCGCAAAAAAAGTTGCTGACACTACTTAAATACTTATCCCGATAATGGAATTGAGCAAAATTTCTGGAGATAATTTTTTGCTAGGCATGCCAGCAGTTTTCCAATGTGTGCTTAAATTTTTATTAATTGATGAAAGATTTATTTAAAGAGGAAAAGTTGGAAGTGTCCCGAGTCATCCAGTAATTTCATTACACAAAAACTACGTCTCAGCACGTGTATTTTCTTAAGAAATATTTCGTTCATTTTAATAGAAAATTACAGTTTCAAAATTGAAAGACTATTTTAATTGCCACAATAATATGATATCTCATTTTACGTGGGAGCTTCTAATTATTTGCCCAATATCACTCACTCTATTTACTCTTGCATACGATTGTTTTTACTGTATTCATTTTCAGATAATCCATTTCTACCATATTCTGCTTGGAGAATGTCACTCTTTCTTCGTGATAGTTTAAGACCAGAACTTAGAAATGTCTAATAATGATATGGAGCCATCACCAGTTAAAGGGATATGATTAGGCTCACCCTCTGACTCATTCCTATAATCCTTTCCCATCATGCCACATAGACAAACCAACAAGATTTTCCCCGTAAAAAAGGGTGCAAAGTCACGTTTTCGATTAGCACCAACCGAATCCAATTCCGCTTCGGCATTCAAGGGCGATGGAATTTCATAACAAGCCGTGAAAAATAGCGAACGCTCTTATTTCGATTCCCTTATTCTTCTTCTCCCCCTTCGGAAAAGTCCCATCCGAGAGATATGCAAGGAAATTGCATTCCTCCACGTTCGTGTATTCCGTTCACGTAGGCTTTTCCTTAGGGAGAACGCCTGTGTGCGTATATGCATGAAGGGGATGATTGAGAAAGAGAGTGGGTTGGCGAAAAGGCAGAAGAAAAAGGAAGAAAGAAGAGCGTGGGCGAGAAGAGGAAAGAAAATGGAGGATAGGAAGCGGAGGAGGGCCGAAGGGGATTTGCGGGGCACCCGACCGACCTGTTTGCGGGCGGGGTCCCACTGTTTGCCTTCGGCTCCATCTGCGTCTTGGGGAGAGAGTACGGGGAAATGCTCTTTGCGGCGAACATAAGGGGGAGGGGGGTGGTGTGTGGGGGTAGGTTGGGGGCGAGGGAGGTTGGATGAAAGTGGGATGGGAGGTTGATTTAAGCTCTGCCGCCTCCACGCTATGAGGTGGTCAGTTGGAGTGCCCTAGTTGAATCGCCGTGATGAAGTGTGCAATGAATTCCAGGTGTCAGCTTCTGTGAAAAGGCAAGGAGCACGCAAATTAACATTTTCATATTTAAGAGGTCGAGTACAACGCTGAGACATGTTTTATAAATAGGCACTGCTCCTTATGTGATGGATATGTCCTAACCAAACGGTTAAGGTACAGCCACAAAAAGAACACGCTTTATAGGCACAAGCATTTTTTATGCTTGATTTAAAATTACTCGAGAACATTCTATATAAAATATTTAACGGGGCAATAATTTGTTGAATGAGAAAGAAACCGAACATTCTATTATTTATTCCCAATAACTATTCCGGTAGTAAAATATGAAATACCTTACATTCAACAAGTTGAAGTTAAAAAGCCGATCAGGAATATGTTAAAGCTTATTTAATTTTTCCGATAAGTATAACCTCATTATGTGATCTACGAATTGCAATTTTGCTAAATCCATGAAATACGAGTCAATTTTAGGCTCCTTGACATAATAAAGGTGAAAACTAGTTCATGGATTTTAATCCTATGAGCCTTGCAAGCTTTCCCATTTTCACATTATGCATTTTTCTTTGCGTTGAGTGCGCATTGAATATAGGATTCAATCCAACCCCCTGAATCAAGCACTGGAAAATGAATCTATAATAAGTAAAGCATATATTTACCCCCCTAGTGAAGGTTTAATTCCGGTCATGACAGAATTTGAATTCTTTTTCGATAATATCGAATCGGCCAAATTAAAATAACCATTAGTTTAAGTATACATTCGGTGATTCAGTGGCATTGAGTGGGATATTGAAGTCCCTGCACCGACGTAGCAGTATGGTAATTCTCACGTCAAGCATTGATTGCTGAGCTACATTTTTTCTTACCATTGGGCAACGTCAACTCGATATGTTACGGTGTATATTCAAACTATGTAGCACTTACAATCCCATATTTTGCTTTTTATGCCTTCTGTTATCTTACTGGAGTGGGATAAATTAGATTTTTTTCCATCTCTCAAATGAATGTTTCCGCTTTGCACGGTCTGTTTTTTTCTTTGTTTATAGCTCTATATAAAACATGTTTATTGCAGTAATAACAGTATAAAGACTGACTGTGATACTTTCAAGACTTTTGCTCCATTTGAAACTGTCATCCCTGATGTTAAAGATGTTATTTTATTTTGCTTAAGGGGCAGAATTATTGCGACACATTTTCTTCTCCTTTACATTTTTGATACGTTGAGGAATTAGATTTTCTGTTTTCATGGTGGAGCATGGTGCTCATAAATCAATGTGATAAAAAACACGTGATGGGTTGGTAGTTTAAAAAAATAGATAACTAAATTAAAGTAGCATAAACTAGTTTCGTAAATATCATTTAGTTTTCCCATTTTCAGATTTTTCCTGTTTAATTTCTTGAGAAATTAAGAAATAAGAAATTCTTAATATCTGTGTTGAACTATTAAATGTCATGCATAGTAAACCATTAATCTGTCTTATGACCAGCGAGATTTTCACACTGAAAATTCTCAATACTCGAGCTATATCATTAATGACCAAAAAGCTCATTTGCTTGACTGGAATCCAACATCCGGGTTTCAAACACCAAAATCACCCGTCACACGGTTTTGTGTCTTGCAGTTTTAAATTTATTCCTTTGCATTAGCATTCCCCACGCTCTCATGTGGTCTTTGGTACTGACCAATTTTATGTGAGAACTGGAATTTTCACCGTGCCCCACGTTCGAGTAGATTTGATCCCATATCTTGAAAAAGCCAATTTTTGGCCTGGCCTCCATACTTTCCCACCTTCCGCGATACCTCTCCACTCTCGCGTCTAATGCCATCAGCACTTCCCTAGGCTCCACTTACCGGGAAAGCCATCTTCCCATATACGCCGCGAAAGACAAGAGATGGGGGAAGAGTTTCAAAAACTTCGGTGTTTCCTCGAGACGCCGCCACTCCATCCACCCACCTCCCATGTACCTACATTCTCTGCCGCTGCCGCTCTCTCGCCCATATTGGACGGTAACTCCTTGAGACTCGAGTCTCCGTGCCCATCACGCACGCCCTCATCTCCGAAAACCTTCGCTCCCACCCCATTTTTATTCCGTCCTACCCTCACCTACGCCATCGAATCCAAGGAGCTTTCATTTCACTCCTCTGACTCCCACCTGAAAATATTCATCCACTTCTTGCATCTTCGCCGCCTCGACATTTTCAGCGCCGCAGCCAGAGAGAAAAAAATACGGTTTTTTTTCATCTCGCCAACAACTGAGTGCAGCGAAATCCTCCCCCCCCCCCTTTTGAACTTGCAGTTAACTATCCATTCGTGCGGGATTTTCACTTTTATCTCGAGGCACATTTTTGAAATTTTTCCTTCCTTCACTTCGTCTTTGCCTCAAAACATGTGGAAACGTCTGTTATCTCTTCGGCCGTGCAATGCGGAGGTTCTCCATTCCGACCACTCAGCGTCCAAGGCTGGGAATACCTCCCTCCCCACATCACTCCACCCGCATATCTCCCCGACGTCCTTCAACCACTCTTTCATCGGAAGAGCATTCTTTGCCTCACCTCGCCAGGGCTCGTTTCAACCCCTTTACCTTCCCTGCACCCCTTGAAAGCCTTAACCCCAACCCTTTTACTCGCGTAAGAGGGCGGGTGGGGGCGGTGGGTGGGAGTTGTAAATTCCCACGCCGGGCGGCTACCTGTCGTGGGGGCATATGTGCTCTCCGCTGCCCCCGAACAAGAGCGTCCCCTTTCAGAAAAGGAGCTTCCCGGGGGGGGCCCTGCCTATTTTTCTCCCGGTGATCGGAGGAGGTTTTGAAGGAGCACGGCTCGAGAGAGGCGAGTGTGGATGATAGGATTTTTCCTTCAAACTCCTCTCTCGTATCTTGACAGTGGGAATAGGGGAGTCTTACTCTGAGGCGTAAGTTCTTCATTCCCTCAAGTGCCATCCGGTGCCTGTATCTTGTGTACTTCATCATCTATAATCACGTCTCTCCATGCGTTCGGATTCTTATGATATATCCCTAGCATATCCTTGAACGTCTCTTTCCCAACTCCCCAAAGAGGCCTATTCATATCTCCTCCTCTTCGCTGCTTATATCCATATTTACCCCTCTCCGTCATCAATATCATCGTCAATGCGTTTATCTCCCTCCCTTGTGGAAATCTCACTCCAAATCTCCTTCATGACTTCTCCATTTCATCCTCTCAATTTCACATTTCCATAGTAAACAGAAAGCACCTCTTCCCGCCCCCCGGATCTTTCATCAACTTGCTTCATCCCACTTGTAGTATGAACGCTGATTCTCGCTCTTTCCCAAGTATTCTGCCGTCTTCTCCCTCGTCCTCTCATTACTTCCCATCGTTGTCACCTCTCGTCCATTCCACCTCCGCTTTCATGCTCTCCGTCAAAAGGAAATGCCCCCATGCCTCAGTATACTTTTATCCAACTCCTTGGTTTTCCAAAAAAATATTGCCTTTGCCCTCCCTAAAGTATAAAATACTCTCACGTACTCGTGTTCTTCTGACTTTTAAAAAGGGTCTCATCTTTAAATTTTTCACCAATCTCATTTTGCCCGCTTTTAACATGAAACCAACATTTCACCTCAGCGTCCAATTATCATAAAGTAGATAGCCTTAAGGCTGCGTTGCATACAAATTACTCCTTGAATCGGAGCAAATGTTGCTTTCCGTGCGATTGACGACACTGCTCTGCGAAAAGCTTTGAATACACAAGGAATCCTACCCACTTCTTATCTCTTGAAAATATGGACAGTGTTTGATCGTCTTTTACGTTTCGCGTATAGTAATACAATTTCTCATCAATTAGGTATTCTTATGTATTGCATAGTCTTTTATCTTACATGAAATAGCATGCGATTCATCGCCAGACTTTTAGGATTTAGTTCCCCATCCTTACCTTCACTAAAACCTTATAAAAAATATAAAAGGCTAAGTGGTTGCAATACTGAAATTAATATTAGTTCGTAAAATTAGCCTAAATACTAGACAAAGTGTCTAGCCTTTCTTTTTGTGAAATGGAATTCAAATCCTAAGTTTTGCCCCCATTTTCTTAAAAAAAGGGGAATAGTAATCGAACCATGTCTTTTTGGAAGTTTAGTAATGGCAGAGAAAATAATAGAGGTGCTGTATACATCATTTAAAACATTAGTTATCCATTATTTTGACGCGATATGGTTATTTGAAATTACTTATGAAGAGGGTTTATTGCTTCAATTCATGGTTTTTACTACTTTTTGAACTCAGGTATGCATAGGAACTTAAAAACATTACTTTGCATTAGTAACCATTTGCCTTCTTATAAATTCAATTCCACTCCATTTCATTGAGTTTATCTTTTCATATTATTGTTGAATAATATTTCTTTTTTTAAAACTAAATTAACAATGAACAATGGATTCCGATTCCGGTACTTGTATTTAAAATAGATGAAAAAATGCAGTTTTATAAGGAGATTAAGTTCATTCTATTCTGCATTAAAAAATATATAAGTACCTACTTCTAAATTTGTGGATCTTCTAAATGCCTCAATTTTAAGGTAGACTATTTTTCATTCGTTTACATCGTATATATTTAATAATTAACATTGAGATGCAAAAGACCAATATCTAATAGAATGAGCACATATATACTATTTCCTTGCTTTTATTAATTTTTTCTTTTCTCCAGAGATGAATAATTTTTACTTTTGACTGAATGCTGTTTATTCGACCGATAAGAATTGAAGTCACTTATATGTATAAGTTTAACTTTAAGGAGTAATGGATGATAGTTTAGTTGGTGGATCTGCTAAGCGAGTATATACATTTTTTTACTTTGATACCTTTTCGTTTGAAAAATAATTTAATATAATCACTGCAAGAAAGTTGACGGAACGTTGATAAAGTACCAAGATAAAAATGACAAAAACGAAGATATTTACCTTTGTATCCTTTATGAATATTTATTTATGCCTTCTGAGACATTAAAGTACATATTAGAGCAAGTTCGTGCTGAAAAACCTACCTAATTCTTTGCTGGAAAATTTTCATAAATAATTCCTAGAAGGAGTGGTGAGCTCTTATTCATTCTCCCTCCAAAATTAGAAACATAATCCTTGAAATATTACCGGGGAAATATCATAAATCTGAGCCGGAATGCTCTTGCAAGCAATAAAATAGCATTACGAATGAAAGGGGTTCGGTGTACCTTGCTCCAAAGTTGAAATCCTCTGCCGGGTATGAGCTCGTCTTATTTAATCCCCTCCTCCTATTACCTTATAATCTCCCTCCCTCGGAGTCCATTCCTGGTCGTTGCACCGAGGGAAGACTGCGGGCGAAGAAGACGTTCATATTTTATCCGTCCGCTGCAGTCCTCCTCCATCCGCTCTTCCACCCTTCCCTGCCAGCCTCTTCCTCCATTTCTCGCCGGGCTCTCTTCGTCCCTCGTCAACGTTTCCGATGCAAACCTGAATACTCCTTGTAAGGCATGCAGCGGGAAGGGAGAGAAAAAAAAATTGTCAATATTCTCTCTCTGCTATCTTGCCTGTGAACTTAGGGATTGTTGAATAAAGAAAAGGAGCGGGAGGCAAAGGTGGTGTTTTTTGGGGAGGTTCTGAGCAGATGGGGGATTATGTGAGTTTCCCCTCCCCCCCCCCAACTTCCACTGCCGCAGGTACCCCTTTGGCATTTGTATTCCCCTCCCGGAGGCTGTCATTTCGTGTTTCCTTCTCATTTTCTATCTCCTGCCTCCTCCGCTCCGGCCCTGCTTATTTGCATGGTGATGGAGTTTGCAGACAGCCCTCCACCCCTTTCGATACACGAAGTCGTTTCGTGGTCTTCCGACGAAACCACCATTTCCTCCTCGCCGTGTTTTTTCCCCTGCACCCACCTCTCCCCCTCGCCGTCCTATATAATCACAAATACCAGTCCACGTATTTCTATTCTTTTCTTGCCTCAATTTTTCCCATCCGCCAACAAATTGGCTCCTATATATTTTCTTTCCTTCCCCCCGACCATGCATCGAATTATTTGCTTCCGCCTCTCGTTCTAAGAAAATAAATGATACATTTATAGTGGTATGCGTGAAAGGAAGGTATTGCAACGCTCTCCATACTTGGACCAACTTCTTTGAGACTCATGTATTCCCCTTTATACTTCAAGAGTGTTTCTCCCCGACCATTTCTTCGTTCCACTTCGGTGAAAGGTGCAGAAGAGCATTTGGATTTTTTCCCCTCTAAAAATCAGATTTATTCCAAAAACAAAAACACGACTCGAAAGAAACATCTGCTGCCCCCGACGTGGAGCCTCCCTACTTTTCCTCCAAAATTATTTTTATGGAGTGAGTTAAAGATTTCAGCAAACAGATATCACGAGTCCCTGGAAAGGAATTTGTTGTTTCCCCTCCCTGATGCAGCAATGATTTTGATTTTTTTTCAAGTTTCAATGAGTGCTTTGCATGCTAAGCTCCTTTTTGCATTCATTCTTCACGTTTCTCGAAGTATTTTTCCTCCAGAACTCAAACATGGTTTTGCTCTTGAGCAAATATGTGATACATAGCTCCCAACCTCATGATAAAACATCCTGAATTATTTGTCTGATACATAAAAATCCCTTTACAATAGCGTGAGCGGGTCGAAAATAGCATTCTATTTTGACATACGGTAGATTTCTTCTGCAGAATATTATCACAGTGTAGGTTCCTATTGAGGTAATTAATTTTTTGTCAATTATATCTTTCAATGCACCCATAACAAACTAAGAAATGTTACTAGAATTTTTAGACATGGCAGCAGATAAAATGTTGCTGTGGAATCCAAAAGTGCAACAAAGTTCTTGCGGAAAGTTGTCAATTTAAAAATGAACTCTGATTTGATTTCTGGTATAGTTGTGTACTTCCAAAGGTTTTAAGAATTTAAAAAAGTTACATCAATAAAATATAATATTTCAAGGGATATCCTTAACATTGGGGGATAATTTTTACATTACGTAATTAAAATAAAAGACGTTTCGTTTCTTAGAATTCTATCCTCATTCCCCTTTTATCTAAGGCAGCGGTTCCCAAACTTTTTCTTTCCGCGACCCATTTTAGCTCATTCTTTTTAGCCGCGACCCCCTAAAAATGGTCGTCCAAGTTTAAGTACATTGTTCACCATATTATTAGTATCTCGCGACCCCTTTCCGAACGGCCTACGACCCCCACTTTGGGAACCGCTGATCTAAGGTAATGAAGATTCCCTAGGTGTTGTAAAACCTTTGATCTTGCTTTCCATAATAGTAGATATCATGAAGCGTCAGGTTATGAGTATTATTTGAGATCAGGGTTTAGCAAATATCGCTGGAAATAGTGAATTCAGTTAAACATTTTACACTTACTTGAGTTATTCCACTTAATATTATTATTTTTTAACTCTTGAAAAGAGGAACCAACTCAATTCAAAGCAGCTACATTACTTTTAACCCAGTAAGTAGCAAGTTTTACCTCTTAATCGCCATATTTTGAGCCACCAATACAAATGACCTTTTTCACAGCATGAGGAAATTATAAGCCTCACAAAGCTGCCATAAATTAAGACATGCTATCTGCTGAAAATATATTCATCACTCGCCAATGCGAATGATATAGTTCATGTATTTACGGTTACATTTGTGATTGTAAGATGCAGATAATAGGCGTAAATAAACATGGAGGTTTAAAGTTATTGATTAACCTTAATTACTCCATTTGTTAGTTATTTTCATTGAAGCATCAGTTTTGGACTAATATGGTATGAAAAATATTTAGTTGGAAAATCTAACACATTTTTATGACTCATCAGTGAGAGGTAATCCCTCGATTAGGCTAAATTATCTTAAAATCATCCATAGTGACATAATCCCGTTAAACAATATGTTAAACAGAATATTAGTGAAGCAGTACATAGCACAGTCAATGATAGGTTTTGTAAAATCGCTTGGCTAGGCGGCTTATGAAATGTATGATCTTCAGTTTCATTGCAAACCTATCACTTATTACCTGTTACTTGCTCATAATTACTAGCACAGATATTCTAACATAAGGAATAAAGACAAAAATAGAGGGATGCCAATTGAGCTGTTTATCACTTCATGTTCACCTTATAATATACATTTTCCGGCTCAATTTAGTTTAATTTTGACTGTCATGTAAATGAACACTAAACTTCCTCTACTTATGCAATGTGATATTAATCTCGCCGATAGCAAGTGATGAAAGCAGATTAGAAAGAGTAGCGTAAAGTCTATCAGAACGGAATTCTTGCATGCTAATTGATTATCGGTCACGGAAGTCAATTGAAAGTGGAATGGCATTTTATGGCAGAATAACATAATACCAATATGTCACCATCATCTCCGGCTTGGCTAAAAAAAAAAACTTTACATCAGCCTTGGTGCTGGAGTCCAATAATTGGAACGCGTCCTCGTCCGGCAGGAAACATTCGACATGCAAAAGCTGTCATGCATTATCCAAGAGTAAGATAGAGGTATCATCAATTCTAAATACAGCTACTTCCTTATCTTTCATCCGTCGATGCTGCGAGCCCTGTTCCCCTGTTGCGACCTCCAGCTCAAGCGTCTTAGCGTGCGTGCGCGAGACGGCGGCGGCCATTTTAGGCCGTTCGCTACAGTGCGCCGCTCTCCCATGATACCGTTGGCGAGACCAGAGTTCAGCCGAGATGAAGAAAGAAGGAAAAAAAAAGGAGCGTCCGAAATATCTCCCGCACTCGACGTTTATCTCATCGCGAACCGACGGATTGATTGACGATGCTCTCTCATTGCCACCCCGGCGATGATCCCGAGGCCGTTATTCCTTCAAGATACCACGGTGAGGAGGAGGGATGCGGCGGGGAGGAGGATCCGGATAAAAAAATAAAACATGGTAAACTCTCTCTCTCTCTCAAGAGCGAGAGAGTCCAAAAAGTCGACAAGTCCCCGGTATCGACCACATCCAGACTGAGAGGGGAGCCGGCGAGAGGGGGGAGTGGTCGCGGAGGCAGTAGGACAGGGGGGGGAGGCGGAGTAGTTGGTGTTTTTTGGGGGGTCGGGGGGAAGTTTGTCGTTTGGAGGGAATGCTGTTCTTTCGGAGGAGGAAGTCGGGAGGAGAGCGGCGCGGGGAATGGCGGCGGTTGGGGGCAGGTTGGGCAGTCGTCGTCTCCCTCTGACGCAGATGCGATGGGGAAGGGGGGAGAGGGAGGATGTCATGCTGGTCCTGCACTCCCCTCCCAAAAACTACTCGCTCTACTTCCCCATTCTACTCTCCCATCTTTCTCTCTCTCTCTCTCTCCAGAGTACAGAAGGTTTGGAAGGGAGCGAAGGGAAAGACGGAGGGATTCGGAGAAGAAGAGAAAGAAAGAAGGGAGGTCGAGCTGTACTTCTTCCTTAGGTACAGGAAGAGGAGACAGGGAGAGGAGAGAAAAATCTTAGATGGTCATCCAAAACATCTCCTACCGTCAAGTTTCTTGTCCACGAGAGTGTGTGTACTCTCTTTCCTTAGTTCCCTACAGTAATTTTCGAACATTTTCCTTACCAGCGCTTTATTTTCTTCGCGCTAACGCTCATTCTCTTCCAACTCCCATTTTTTTTGGGGAAAGAAGGTAGAGAAAGGTATTTTTCCTGAGTTAAGGGAAGCCAGGGGAGGCCAGAAAAAAACTAGAGAAAAGTTGGGGTGACAACCAAAATGTCCCTCCTCTCTTTCCTCCATCTAGTTCATTATCAATGGGTAAGCTGAGGTTTTGTTTTCTTAGTCTCACGTCGTATTTGCCGGACCTTTCCCAGCGCAACCTTCACGCTATTGCACATACTCATGCATGGGCTTTGGTCATCACGCGAGAGGATAATCAGACAGTGGACGCGAGTCATTGCATTCGTGCGGCATCTTGTTTAAATGCAGCGCAGGGCATCCACTTCGCTCAAGGGTGGTCAGGCGACGGGCAAACTTATCTCTCTTTCAGCCCCCTCATTCCTACCCCCGCCATCAGCGTGCCCTCTCGCCCCTGGGGGACTTAAAACCCGACTTGGACTGTGACCGCCATCTTTAAACGACCACGTCGCTCTAATATCCTTTTACTGGACGTGGAAACTTCCTACTCGCGACGAAATGCATCCAAACCCTCCTCCTCCCCCTCTCTATTCGCCCCCCTGCGTCTTGTTACATACATCCTCCCATTCATCCTCGACCTCCTCTGCCAAACGGCCAATTCATTATCTATACAAACTTGTCTTCCTTTCCGTAAGACTTATGTCTGCTGCTTCCTCACTGTCTCACTGCCTACGCGAAATGAAAAATGTCCTCTTCTCTCCAAATACTTTCGTAATATGGCTGTGGAGTATAAAGTAGAACTGTTCCATTTGACTTTCTTGTTAGTTACCTCAAAAAAGCTGAATATTTTATTCATATGTTTACATGTACCTTATACGGTATACATGCAAACAAATTCAAAGG
This sequence comes from Ischnura elegans, assembly GCF_921293095.1. Taxonomy (NCBI): domain Eukaryota; kingdom Metazoa; phylum Arthropoda; class Insecta; order Odonata; family Coenagrionidae; genus Ischnura; species Ischnura elegans. Next base: position 126,927,831 of record NC_060246.1, read on the forward strand.
ATAGGAAAGAATGGGATAGGAACACATAGAAGAAAATGGACGCGGACAACGCTACTATGGTAGATGGAAAAATCCAGAGATAGGAGGATTGACTGAGATAAAATGCGGATTGACTGAGATAAATATGGTACACATCAAATGTATAAATATATGAAACAAAAGACTTTTCCTGAAATCTTTTTATTTTTGCTGGGGTTTTTTCCTCGTTCAAGTTTATGCATGCTCTTTGGTTTTATGGAAAAGTAATTGGTTGAGTTCAAAATGTGATTGAGAGAGAATCTAGAGTACACTTTTTTTTGAGTTCCAAATTCCTTCTAAATTAAAATCCATTTCAGTTTTATGAATATGCGTCATCATTATGATTTTATAACTAGTTTTTTTTAGTTATGTTTCCCTCCTCCTGAGCTCGCAATATGAATCCAAAGAACATTGAATTCCATGACTAATACTTGATTGAATACATGAGTTGAGACCACTCTGATGATAGGCATACTAAATTCTCTGATTGATGCATTCGATTAAATAATTTAAATAGAGGATATGGAATTCCTTATTATTATAAAAATGTCATCTTACAACTACGACCCCGATTGTAATTAGTGGAACTTAATTTGGTCAGTTACTGCGTTATTTTAATTTTAGCTTTCGTAAATGATATTACCCTCCAACATTCTATTTATTTCAATTTTAATATCATAGCGCCATTCTTAGTTAAACGGATATCGTTTCCCAGTCAACTGCAAAGTAGCCATATTAGTATTCTGTTTAGGTGTCTCCTAATCGGTTTTGACCAGAGGAATAAAAGATCAAGGGATTGAGTCAACTGTAGTGAGGATCTTCAATGGCAAAACGGAAAGTGGCATATCGTGATCTGATATGCAAATTTAAAAAATAAATGAATGGCAACAAAGTGGGTTGAAGTCGGGGAAATTTTTTAATTAAGCTTACGAGTGCGGAATTAGTTAGACGTGCAAACTGATAAAACTTCTATTAGAAGTTTTGAGATGCCTCCCGCAACTCCCCCGCCGCTTCCCTAGCCGCTGTGTCCAGGTCGTGAGTTGGCGTGCCCTTGAGCATTAGGCCTCGCCATGCCACATAAACTCTTCCCGGAGTCGTGGAACAAACGACCCTCAGAAGATCCTTGGCGACGCCGCTGCGCACGGAGGAAGTAATCCTTCCCAGGGGAACACTCACGGCTCCTTCCTAATTACCCCAATTCCATTTCTTCCAGTCTTTCCTACCTCCACTATCTCTCTCCCCTTCCCCTCTTACCACCGCATGCCAGCCTTAGCGTTGTTATTCCTGCCCTCCTTGTCACCGGCGCTCAACTGAATTGTCTCGGAGATGTCTCCCTCCCACCACCCGCCGTCTTCGCCCACCATGGCCTCTCTCCACGGTCTTCTCCGCCCAACCCTCGTGTCCTCCGTCTAGCCATCGGCTATGATGATTATAAGCTGTCCAAGCGTCTTATCTCTTCACCCGAAAGAATCTTACTGAGGTCATCCCGCTGAACGGCTCAAAATACAGGAAAACGGTTTTAGTTGTCCCGAAAAATGTTTCTATTAGCATTACTGGGCGTAATCCTAATGTCTATATGTCTTTTACTTTATTGGAAACTGTATTTTTTTCATATTGATTTTTCTATGCCTCACAACTGAAGTGATCAACTTGCCTCAGTATTCTTTTAGCAAACTTTTGGAGATATTCATTATTTTTCCTCAAGAATCATTTCAAAAGACGGCGCAAACACTACGCAGTATTGAAATAACATAAGTTATTGTAGAATTAGAGCTGCTTTCATATCATCGCAAAGTTTTCTTATGTTGGAATTTCTATTCAGCGCATGTGTAATTAATAACTAGCCACGGTATCAATTCGGCAAAATAATGGAATTATTCATTACCTTTTCTCGAGAATCATTTCATAAGACTACGCATATACTACTTTGAAATTGAAATGATAAAACGTATTGTAAAATTAGAACTGCTGCTTTTGCTAGAGTTCTGCCTGGCTATTATGAAGAAGCGAAGGTACATAAATCATTTCATCCCCGTAAAAACTGATCAAAAAAAGTTAATATTTCACACAATGTATGCCAGTTTTATTTCTGCAAGTTAAACACATAGTACGATAAGAAACTTTGAATCGTAATATTCTTTTACAAATGCCGAAAATAATACGTTGAACTACTTAATATTTAAAAAATATGGTTGAAATGATGCATTAGAATTCCATTTAGCATGAAAACGTAGTTAGTCCAATATAAAGTGGTAAATTTGAAAATAAATTTCTGAATTCTTTGTCTAAAAGTTTATTTTTCTTCAGCTTAACAGTGAGGCTTCATTACGTAGTGTCTACAAATATATAGCTAAGGCTCAGAAACACTAAATTGCTAATAAATGCCTATTCTAGAAGCAATGCATTAAAAATCTAGGTACGTGAATAGTTTAAATGTAATAAGCACGCTATAAAGTTAGCATAATGAAATGTAATGAACTGTATAATTCCACAATACTGTACGACCTAGGTTTTGAAGTTGCACGTCATCACATGGCATCCGTGATTAGATGATGACGTGCCACATCGAAATATACGACGTAAAGTATTAACTATATGTGAATTATAATGTTTTTTACATTTCATTATGCTAATTCGACTGCATGAAGTCATGCCCGAGAAAACGATTTATGTTTAAAATTGGTCTTGGTTAAAAAGCGTTTATGGCGAGGAATAATATTCTGAGCATATATTCGCCACTTGCATGATAGTATATAATTTCCATCGGTCACCTACATTAACAACAATCTGGAAATAGACGATGGTTTGCCATCCAACCATGGGAATTGCACTTGGTTGGACGTACACCACGCTACGGCACCTTTACACCTGCAATATCAAAACCTTTGAATTAACGCGTGGCGCCATCATTTCAAGATGAGAGACTCCCAAAAATACCTCTGGTAGGTCTCGTGTGCTGTGGAGAGTGGGGAAAGAATATGGAAGAAGGCGGCCGTCTCCTCGGGGGAATCATTAAATCCCCTCTCGCCTCCGAAAAGTATATCACTATAGCTTCCCAGTAGCTTCGTGCAAAGTTTTTCTTCATCCCCACAGAACTGATGTAATTACTTCCTGGGGCTCCATTGCCCACGCCTCCCCCCTCCAAAAACATCCCAGTTACCACTCCCATTCCACTCTTTCCATCCCAGCCCCCATAAGTGTATTCTTTCTCATTATCCCCTTCCCGTCCCAAAGTAGAGTCTTATTCGCAAGGCCCTCCTCCCATTCCCTCAGGGAAACGTCTCACCTGCTTCCCGCCTTCCCTGCAGTTACTCCCAGTCTACCCCTCCCCCTTTTCTCTCCCTTCCTTCCTTTAAGCCTTCTTTTAATTCCACGGACCATTTTCTCCCGTGCTCATCCTCTGTAACATCCTCTCCCACCTCGTCGCTTTCCTCGCATCTGTGCCTAGTTGGCAGAGCGAGATCCACCCACCACTCTCCCAGCACTAAGAAGTTGGGGAAGAAAGTGATGGTGAGCGTGAGGAGTTTCCTCCTTTTTGCTAGAGAGAGAGAGAGAGAAAAAGAGAGGGGGACTTGGAACGCGGTAACTGCTACCCGGCTGCAGGAGAAGTGGATGAGTTTCCCAATGTATGCTCCATCTGAAGTATTACGTCTTTAGTCTTGTCAGGATGAGCTGTAGTTCGTCCGACAACTTGGGGGCAGGCCATGTTCCCTTGGGGACTACTTTTCCCAGTCCACGGTTAATATGAGATTTATAGTACACTCGTATCAAAATTAGAAGCAAATTAGGTTAATTATAACTGAGGAAGAACTTTTATAAAACTCGAAAGAAGATAACGTTTTTCATTGTTAACGATAAAGAGTGATTTCTGCATTTAAATCTTTAGAGTACTTAAGCTAAAAAAAACACTTGATTTTTTGAAAATAGTGGTTTAGCAAACAAAATTTCAGGCGAAAAAAAGCGTCTCCTAAAATTATAAATGTTGAAAGCTGGAGTCTTACAGGAGGAGAAAATTCTGCTTTAGTCACAAGTATGTGAAATATTACTCCTTTTGAAAAATGCTCTTTTAATGCTGTTATGCTTTTGAAATTTTGAAGCAATGAGTGAAATATATTGCTTCCGAGCTGCGAGGTTTTTAATTAATAATTTATGTTTTACAAAGGACGTTCATTACCACATTTAAGTATTAGAATTTATGAGAAATAAAGAGGTAAAGCATTACACATTGTGATTCCATGATTTTAAACCCACTGAGCCTTGGTGTGAATGCGGAAAAACGAATTCATGCCTTTTCATGAATAATGGAGGCTTTATCCAATACACGCATATCCAAGGAATTTTGAGTAAAGCATAAATTACAGTATTTATATTAGTACGAACGTATTATTGAGGCACTGTTAATCAATTGCTAATATAATTCGTGAGAAAATATGCCTTAATATATATTCATAAATTCATGTATAGCACAAATAGGCCTTGTTTTGGTTCTTGGTGTGTGACAGGGTGTTCATGGAAGTAGAGGGAAAAATCCTTAATTAAATAAAAGTATGATTTATTTCTTAATGAAGCTTTAAAGTAAACTTCACGATTCATATCAGACTTAAGTGAAATAGACTAGGTAAAAAAATCGAAAATTTTTCAATAGTAAATTTAGTCTGCTGTGCCAAGAAATTACACTTTTCAACACCCTCAACCCATTTCAAGCCTAAATGAGAAAAACTTTACTTCACTATCTTAGTTCATTTACGAAAAACTGCTATGAATGGTGAATTTTACTTAAAAGCTTAATAGTTTTACAAATTACTTGGGGCGATGCGAAGTGCCAATTGGTGGAGTAATTAAAGGAGGGAGAAGGGAAAAACTCGCTCTTGCCATATTTTCATCGTGTTTCTTATGTTTTGATAGACCATATGTCCCTCGGGCTCAATAAGCGAGCAGATGAATAATTAATGACTCAGGAAAACAAAGAAGAATAATTATATCCCAACTCCAGAAAAAGGGTTGCATGCACCAGAGTTTTTACGCCTTGGAAAAATTTCCGCCACTGGGGAGATCCTGAACCTGTGTGAAACGAGGCCAATCAAGGGTTCGCTTACTTAAGTGGAATGCCAACTTGTTCCTAGGAACTTCTTATTCCTCTTGCAAGCATGTCTCTCTCTCCCTCCCTTAAATCCTTTTCTTCCAGCCCCTCATAAACCCATTCTTTCCTCCTCTCGTTATTTCAGACCAGACCCCAGTTTTCCCTCGCCTCCCTTTGCTCAGATCCCAACTGGCCCCAACTTCTCCTTACCAAACTTCTCTCTCCGTGGGTCCTCCCGAAAATACCTCCCATTTCTCCTCTCGTCCACCCAAATTGCTCCAACTTGTTCTGAACCCCACCGCCTTTCTTTCCCCCTCTTAATTTTTAGTTCGCGGTTATATCTCATCTTCTCTGCTTCCACTCTTTCATAAGCTCTCCCAAGACCCCGACATCTACGGCATGTAAAAAGGGCGGTGCCCTGGGGACATACGGGAATACTGGCGGGGCAAAATTGGTGTACCAGGGGTCGGGGGAGGCCTTTTGAAGAGTTGGAGCTGGTTGAAGATGCGGATGAAATATCCGCGTATTTTTCCCTGGGTTTGGGTTCCTATGAGACGCTTTCCGGTGGGAACCTAGAAGAGATGGGGAGTTGGAAAGAGAAAAAGTATTTTTTTTCCCTTGGGGATTGGTGGAAGAGAGAAGGCAAGTTATAAGGCGCGTGCAACATATTCCCGTCACGCCTTTTCCACCCTCCCTCTCGACTCCATTTCTTCTCACGTCCCGACCGTAGAAAAATTTCCCATCAAAAACTTCCTCGCGAGTTCCCCCCCAAGCTCCTTTAAATTCTCCTTACCCTCCACCCGATGCAACCCGCTTCGCTTCCTTCCGCCCACCTCCCTCTCCGAGAGGAACCCTTTATCCTGCCAGCCGTGTGTTCCTCCCTCCCTCTCGGCCAATCCCGATATCCAATTTTTTTCTCCTGTCTCATCTTTTCCGTCCTCATCTACGACCGCAAGGGAGGAGGTTGGGGGAACGGGGTCCCGAGTTCCAATTCGCTCCCTTAATCCCCAATTCCTCCATCGCACATTTCATTCTTTCCCTACCCACTTTCCATTCGCTTACAGGGAGGAAGAAAAGAAATTGGGGCGTTGGTGGTCCCCATCCCATTTTTTTACTCCACCCTTTTTTTTTGAAAATATTCCGGGGCGGAGATGCACAATATTTATTCGACCCCCACCCTGCGTCCGTGGCCATCTTCTCGGTTGTCTTCAACCGCCAATGCGCGCTCCACGAATCCATGAAAGGGTTGCTTGTGCCCATGTCGACAAGATGCTGCTCTGCCTCTGGTATTTGTTCCAAAGGAAAAGGAGATGAGCATTAAGAATAGATCTTCAGGGGGAATTGAGCAGACAGGATGGCTTGCTGACAGACGCGAAACTTTCAGACGGCGAGGTTTCCCTTCTCTCCTACCGGGAGGTCGAGGGCGAACAAGGGGCTCTATTATATTCATCCAGTATAAATGCGACCATTCAGTATGTTTACGGCTAGCGAATGGCTCAGAGCAAAAGAGGTGGGAGGGGTTAAATTTCCGTTCGACCGTGAGATTGAAAGAGGTTAATGTTTCACACATCAATCCTTCAACTTTGATTTATCGTTTTCGATGTAGCCGCTGATGAAGACCCCGAGCATTCCTCTTAATTTTTTTAAGAGATCTTATGCCGACCTAACTCCATGTTCTCGCTGGCACTCCGGTAAAATCTGTTATATATATTCGGGCCAATTTCGTAAATCACATCCTCTCCGGTGGAGTACATTAATAGAGAGCAGGCAAGTAACCTCAGTTTATTCGTCCATGCCCAGCGGTGTCAGAGAAATAAATATGTTTTTCTTTGACACGTTGATAAGGAATTTTTTCACCGCCTTGAGGCACCTATAAGTCGCATGTTGTACCGAGATACACAGCCTTCCTTTTATATGGGTGGAGCTCGAGCTGGTATGTACACAGCCAGGGACCTTTGTGACACATTTGAAAAAGGGCGGGGCCCGTGATGCGAGTGGGTTTCCCGCTGAAGATCGGTCTTTGAGGAAGGATGGCGGGAGGCGGAGATGGACGAAGGATGAGATGGACCCTTTTGCACCCTGGGATTGTCGCGGACATCGCACCGAGTCGAAGGGCTGGAAAAGGGAATCGAGAAGAATTTTGTGCGGCGAATGCGAGGTGGCAAGGGTGTTTGTGGAGATAAGGCTTTGTACGTGATGTTGGGGGACACAGGAATCCACGGAATGAGATATGGAAGAGAATGAGGATAAACACGGCTTGTGTGTGTCTTTGTATAGGACGGGGAGAGGGAGGAGGTGTTCTATGGAATGGAGGCGAAATGGAGTGTGACAGCGCGACTGACGGGCAAAATCCGTGCCTGAGGAATATCTGCAGTAAATCCTAGTAAAAAATATTGAGTTCAGCGCAAAATACGTTTTCGTAGACAATGTCGGTCTCAGCTGCCGACAAGGTACACATTTCCTCTTTGAGATATTGAGGATATCTCATGGATAAAACCAGTTCCTAAACTCCAAGAAGAAATTGAAAATGTAAAAATTTCGCTCAAAACATATAATTATCACTATGAAAGCTGCTGCCCATTATTAGTGAAAGGTACAGTTTCCAAGGCTTGGTTTCATATAGGTAGATATTCCTAAACTTAACCAGAAAATATAATTAGGCAGATTTAAGGAAATTAGTGTATTTATTTCATTTGTATGGAAACATTTAACAGCTGCAGAAAATTTTATCGGCAAAGAAATTGTTTTTTTTTTTCAATACATTAGTTCAAAGCTATTATATTTGTTACTTGTCACTCAGAATGGAAGTAAAATCTAAATCTTACTCCGTGTTTTGGAATGGGTAGGAAATTTTAATTTTTCTTGTTATTTGTGGGCAAAGCTCCAGTGTTTAGTTAGCCAGGTTATTACAATGATACCATGATAAGAAATAATTATTTATCCTATCATTGGCTTTGAGGATGAGTACCTATATTATCCACTGAATATTTTTTCAATACGTTCATAAGTACGTTTCAATATATGTGGTGATTCTTAAATTGCTACAGCATGCCAAAAAAATCAACGAATCACCATAGCGTGAAATGTCTAAAGTAATCTTTTATAAATCTTTAACCTACGATCTCTAATATAAACATTCTGCAGACATTTTCACGAAGATAAATGAAATTTTTATTCATATGCTATAATAATTTCGTGGAGTGAAAAATCTGGAGTCTACGTGCATATTTTGCTGCTGCGATTGATAAAATTTATTTATTTAAATATAGCAAGAAATGTGCGATATAAACCAACAAATTTACCGTAGCAAAATGTATTAATTTAAAAAATAAAAAAGAAAACTTTGATATATGCTGGCATTTTTACTACTTTGTGTTTATTTGGCTCTAAGAAAGAAAACTCCGAGGCACCTCCATTTGGAACGTATATGAGCAGGTTTTAGTGGATCCATGTTAGTTCTAAATAAAGCAAGCTTGTGTTTTTTTACAGTGCTTCGGCGCCGTTAATGAAGTCGGGAATAAAACCTCGAGTTGACGATGAATGCATGCGGTTGTTCGCCGGTTGCATATTATACTTTATCATCCTCCGTACCACATTAATCAGCTGTCGTAAGTGGGAGAAGGGCCAGCGACTATGAAGCTCTAGAATGGTAGAGCCGAGAATCATAGGCCAAGCAACCGACGGGAAAGACGCACGGCCGGCTCAAGCCTACGCGTGACAGTTGATGGGGAGTTCTTATTGGACACGTTCCAGGCGAGCGGAGCGTTCCAAAGATCCCCTCTCTTCCTTCCCCTCCCCGCTGGGCCATACCCCTCCCTCTCTCTCTCCCTTGCCACCTACATAGCTCACGCTTTCTGGCTCCCAACGCCCCCCGCCCTCCTCTTCCCCATCCCGAACTCCACAGCCTCCCTACATCGCACGTCACCACCCCTCCTGATTTATTTGAGAAAAACTCGAATTCCGAATGTGTGCACGGTTGATAGAAATATGGGTTTCTTATCACGCTCGTGCAGCTTAATCATCAACACATTTGAAGGCATGTGCTATTCCCAAGGATAAGAAGGTTACGTAAATAGTAATGACTTGGAGCCACCCTCGACGAAGTGATAAAATCAATGTCCATTGCAATGATCATCACTCCTAGAGCTGTCATGAATAAATCACGCACTTTTTTTTTGTTCGTCACGAACTTCTCCTGCTTTCTGCCGAATAATTTATTCTCATTATTTATTTCCATACCAGACAAAGAGAAGAAATTTGTGGGTATATACTTTTAATGTTCAATTGAAAGTTTAAAAGTTCCTAGATTTCATTTTAGTTGGCTGATAATGATGAAATAATTTAAAAAATAATATGGATATGGTTTAGTATGCTGGTTTTGATTTTTATCTTTAAAAGCAAGTTTTTTCCCTTAACAAATCCCTTAAATGAGCCGTTAAAATTGTAAATATATCTGATGCTGTATTTTTTTCAAGAAATAAATATTATTCTAAGGGAAAGCAATAACATCACTATGTCAAATGGAAAACGTGACGACCATTACAATAGAAATTGGGAATGCCTTATAATGGGAGAGAGGTAGAGGCATAAAACAACCTTCTTACTGCGATTTATTTAAATAGTATGAGTATATGTTTTTGTGTTGTAAATTTAACACATAATAACAATCAACAAGGAAAGTAACATAGCAAAATATAGGTATTCTAAATTAATAATAAGAAAAAACTCTGATTTATGCTAGCATCTGTACTACATAGTGTTTATTTGGTTTTCAGAAAGAAAACTCCTAATAAATTCCATAGTGCTACATTGGGGTAAGCATTGTCTTTGTGAGTAAAAATCAATCAGTATCCCACGACAAAGCGATGTGCCGATATTAATTTCAAGGTACTTTCTACCCCAAACATGATGTAATACTTAAGTTTGAAGCCGTATGCATGGCGGATGACTTAAGTCGAAACATTGTATACTTCAGGTAATTTTTCTTGCATTTTCCTCGTCACAGTCGGCTGTTGGCCATTAATATGCTCGAATCAAACAAAATTTTTGTTGCCCTGAGGTTTAAGATTTATACATTTAAGATTAGTTTTTAGAGGAAAGATTTTTAGTCTTTCGCATTATATTCTTCTGGGATGTTCTGTATGTTTCTCGTATTTTACAAATATTTTATGCATACATTCGCTTACTTTGCGGTAGTCCATAATTTTCCTCCCACTTTCGGTATCGGAAATTCATTTTGAAATATTTTGCGAATTCCATGCGTTCGGATAATCTGCGTGGTCTTCGATCTCTTCTAGCCAAAGCCCTTCCAGCCCCAAACACCCTTCATTGCCATTCCACCCTCCGTGTCGGTTTCTCTCACGCTACGCCCAATGGCGTTGTACCCTTCATCCCGGTCTACCGCATTATCCCTTCCACCCCTCCCCTGCAATGCCAGCCCCCACCATCTCATTCGGCCCCAATTCCATTCGTGCCGGGACTTTGAAAGACTGAATACGGGGGAGGTTATCTCCTATTTCCCTCGATGCGATCAAGAATTCTCACCATTTCTACCTCTATCCCCCTCTCCCTCTCTGCACTCGCAGTACCCTGTCCCGTCCTGCCCGTGCGTGAGACGAAGGGGTGCTGGGAAGGCTATGCTGGTTAAGGAGTACTTGGGGATGGAGGCCGGAAGACATTGGCGCGTGGGCGTAGGCGAGCGTGTGCGAATTGTTGAGGGTTGCGAAGGGAAGTTGTCCGGAACGGAGGTGTCGTTCATTCTCTTTGGAGAGCGGGGGTGAGCGAGGAGGTGGAACGCAATCGGCAGATGCGAGGTATAACTCCAGGCGAGTGAGACATCTACTCTCCCGTCTTTCTCCCCCTTCTCTTGCTATACTTCAGCAGAACTCCTCATGCAAATGAATCCCACCTGTCGAATAAAAACCCGGGGCACAACGGAACAGCTTGAAGATTGAACTTCCCCCAGCGTAGCATTTTAGCTAGAGTGAGAGGACTTAACCAAGATTAGGTACATTTCCAGCTCGCCGGCTGCGAATACTTTTGCGTTCTTTGTTGACTATGAACGAAGCCTAAGGGTATACCCTCTTACTCTAGAGTTTTTGCGTTACGTCTTCGGAGTTGATCTGCGAAAACACCTTGGACATGAAAACCGATTCCGCTAATAAGATTCGAGTGTCCTTAGGAATGGAGAAACGAGAAATGGGAAGTTCAAAAGGTGAACCGTATAAAGGTCGCATATTGCCCCAGAGTACTAAGAGGAGACGCAGAATATTTAATACATGTGTCTTCAGGATAGGGTGTTGACGATGCTCCGGCGCTAAGGTATTAATTATTGTTAATTTTTTATAAATATATTTGGTATTAGGATTTTCAGTATTTTCTGTTTCCGCTGACGGAAAGGGGAAGTGGCTAATACCTAAATTGTAATTAAAAACTTTCTCTTTTAGGTTAAACAACAATGCGAAAAATTCGTACCAAAATTTTATCTTTGAGGTAATTAAGGTAGAAATAGTGGGTAAATACATTTTGCTGACATTTTTTTAATTTTCACCTCACGTTATAACGCAAAATATCCCCCAGATTATCTTATTATTCTCTCTCCGCGTAAGGCAGAAGGCCACCAAAATCTAGTGAATATAAACTTCATGACCAAGCGATTATTAGAATTTACGAGCCATTATCATTATCAGCTTCTGACAGGTGTATATTTCCCTTGACATTGATCTTTTTCAGAATTCAACGTGGGAGGTAATTTAAGTCAACAATGGCATAAAAGTCTCGGTGATTCTTCCTGATTTTTATTACCGCATAAACGGCGCCGGGAAGAGCCATTTTTTTCGGTGAGGCGCATAGATCGTCTAACCGGTAGTCTGGTTCAAGTGAAACACCATAATAATCTTTACGGAGCAGTTTACACCCATATAGACCTCAATTCGACGCTCGTAGACCCTGGCTTGTTTTATGTACCCGCCGCTCCTCCAAGAGAGGACATCAAACGTGGTTCGGGGTGCCGTTAAATCCGGACTGCCGGTGACAGCAAGAGGAAACGCTTCAGCAATCGTTGGCCCACCTTGTAAATATAACTCTCTTCCTCTCATCCACTCGAGATAAAATCCACAAATGGCACCACAAAAGAAGACGTATTGGCGCGTGCCTTCTTGTTCCGGAGGATATTAGCCTCTTAGCTTCTTCTAATGACCTTTTAACGAAAAGTGATCCTAAATTTAAACACATGACTGGATAAAACCCGAAGTAAGCTTAACAAAAATGAATGTAATATAGAGAGATATGAATAGCAAAAGGCTGTCTTAAATTTAATTAAAAATAGTTTAAACTAAATAATTTTAGCAGGTGAAAAAAGATTATTTATAAACCACGTGTCTGATGCTCCAACTTAATTTATTATATAACGTCGTCGCTATATACTCTGAAAAAATATCGCATGGGTGATTGCGCTTATGTCCTGCTGTTTTCACAACGATTTTTATCTGAATTAATTGCAGTTCAACTTGTAAAATACATGAATTATAAATAATGGAAATCCATTGATTATTTTCACCTCTATAGTTTTTTCTAGATTGCCTTTTTATTCTGGATGCATTGATTGTAGATTTGCGTTTTATTGCATTAATTGCAGCCAGAATCAATAAATCTGTTTCAAAAGCTTGCGTATGGGAACAAAAAGGAAAAAAAACTTCCTTAAATTGTGTCTCTTAGGCATCGGCTGAGGAGGTGGTTAAGTCCGCAATTCCCGTGGAGGTCGAATTTGAGAGTATTACGTCTACACAGCCTATTAAAGTGGATCATACAAAATCGTTTCTAATCCGTCCTGTTCCCTTCAGAATAAGCAACACAATAATTTGCATTATGTAACATCATGATGTTGAATTTTCATTTATGTAATCCACTACATCATTAAGGCTAAATGTTTTAATTCATATCTTAGTCAAGACATTAAAATTTATTTGAAGAAAATAATATCTTGTCTACTACCTTGCATTTCAAATTGCCTCCTGTGAATCGCTGTCTTGCAGATTTAATTTACATGAAAATCCATCTTAATGAGTATTCTATCTGTTTCTCATGCATAGGGGTTGTAAATGAACCACAGTAGATAAACTTAAATCGGTATTGTTAGATTCGGTTACATCAGGCACAGTAATTGCAACTTTCTTTCTTTTGGAACATGTATAATAAAAAAGATACCTGATTTTGAAAACTCCTATCATCTTAGAGGTTCAGCTAAAAATAATGGAAAATGGAGTGTGCACGGGTTTGTGTCACATATATATTCGAATTGAGGGAGCCTTCTAAGCCTTATAGCCATGCACAGTGGGTAGATTTACTGCATTAGCCTATTTGTATCGACAAGTTTTCATACACTATTCAGTCGGTAATTAGTAATAGACTGCATACTTTTTTCAAAAACTATTACGAAAAATTAATACACATAAACATGTATTAGAAGGTCATAAAATAAAAAGGAGGAACAGGTTTACGGACTGCCAAAATATATTGCCAGACTATAAATTACTAGTATTAATTTAACTGCGAGTGAACAATACGATAGATTAACAAAGAATTTTTAATTTCTACTACGAATTTTTAACCACAGTAATTAAACCTCTGATAAGAGGTGCCAAGCAGTCATTCATGTGTGAATTACCAAACGATATTTGAGTTTTTGGATCATTATCATGCAAAATTATCCGTGAATAGGAAGATTGAATCAATTTTTATATAGTAGGTGGGCAAATAAAAATGGCTCTGGATAAAACTAGAATAATATTTATTCCTTCTAAAATATGCCAAATTATTTTAAACTTAGAATAGTAGCCATTAAAAAAGCATTTTTATCATTTTACTTCTCACCAATCTATTTTTGCCTCTTCAAATTGCCTGAAAATATGAACAATGTATGAAATATTACAAAACTTAAGCATTTTAATCTACGCTTGCTGTTAACTTAGTTTGACAACTACGTTAAAAACCCAGTATATTCCGTGATTCATCCCTCTAACTTGGAAATCATGGAGTAAATCGGTTGAATATCAACAAATTGTTGACTATTGGTGGTACTAAATAATACAGATTTGAGCCTCGGTTAATAACCTAGGATCTTTGATGAAGTTATAGAAGCTGACGAATGCTGTGAAACCATTTAGGTTACCACCTGGTCGTCATATTCATATATGCTGAGGATTCAGGGTGACATGGAAAACTTAGAACAATGGAATATTTATTCCTAGGTACTCATGGAGTGACTTATAAGTATTAGTTGCACTTTTTACTCCTAAGCATATTTTTACGCACATATTGGTAAAATGTGGGATGATATTTGTTCACATTGTCATCTTCTCTGGAATGACATGGACGTTTATTGTAAGTGCCACACTGGGAGAAACAAGGTGACCTGTTTTTTCCAAACACTTTGAGTGTGACGCATGACCAACATTCGTTTTATGTGCGTCCAGTCTGATGTCGAGCCGATGTTGTGAGGGTACATATCAGTAGAAGTAAGTGTACCTTCCATTTTCACATAAGCTGGGGAATGAGTGAAAGGAGATACAAGTCGTAAAGCATTGCTGTTATCGAAACACCACGTGGGGTGTCCTCATGGTGTCGCGACCTTTCCTCCGCCGAAAGATAAATCTGGGCGTCTCACAAAGGTTCTCAAGGGTGACGACGGAGCACACAGAACCTCATCATCTCGCCAAATGTGTATGAGACGCGTTGGTTCGAGATGACGAGGCCTGCCGAGGGCTGAAAATGGAGCCAGGGCCGAGAGAGGGCGTTGGGAAATGGGGGCCGGAGGAAATATGCTTTTCCTTTTTTCCCCCGTGAGCCTATCAGGTATCGAGCTGGTATCAACCCCCTTGACATTTTTATGGCGTCATATGAGCAATATGACTCGAGAGTTTCCGAATGGTAGATACAGATTTGCGATGAGTGTGTGTACCTGCCTGCGTTTTCGAAAAATTCTACCAGCCCTCATGTTCAAGGCAACGTAATTTGTGGGCTAGCCAAACAGATAGGTTGGCACCTAAACTAGCAAAAAGGACAATCCATTTTGGCTAATTATATACAAAACAATGTTCTAAGGATGAACTGATGACTTATTCATATTATTCGAGACCATATTCGATTAATATTATTATAAACATTTCATATTCGTTCCAAATGTTGAATACTTATGCCATTTCATTTATCATGGGATGAACAAGTCGCGCTTAGTGTTTCACTGGATGCCAAAATGGAAGCTATAATCCGACGTTTTAAAAAAGATAATTCCACATTGCTTTATTTTGGTAGCAGTCTATTTTTCAAAAACACAAACCTGTTCTAATGTAAAGTTATGGGAAAATATGAACTTGTTAACTAGCCTAGAAATAAGCGTTATTTCAAATACTGATCGTATCGATTGTAATTTTATTTAGTCTTAAGTAAGGCCGTTTTACACGGGGCACGGAATTGCGTAAGTTAGAGCTGCATTAATGTCTAAAATGGCGTGGAATTGCGCGAGTGCATGAACGAAATTAGAACAAGGGCCGTCTCGCATCCACGCATTCTTGTATGTGTAGCAATTCTCCGCTTTACACGACGCAATTTTGATTGCGCCTTCGTACGTACGTCAATTGCGCCATTCCGTGTACCGTGTAAAATGGCCTTTATACAACTTTCCATTTTCCCGATGTATTTCCTATGGTTCTTTTAATTTTGCTTATATTTCTGCGAACGCAAGCTCACAAAATTGCAGCAGTTGCATATCCGGCAAGGTTAAGTGATACAACTGATAAGGCATTTGATCTTTGATTTTGCCGAAGGTCGGCGAAATACGTCTATGAGCTAAAGCATTGTAGAGGACTTCATATTTTTAACAAAAATGCACGCCATAAAATTCTGATGTGAAGCCTGAAGTCGTTTCATATATTGATGATCAATATTTATGTTGTTGTAAAAACACAGCAAAAACGATACTGCAACTTTGAGACTTAAAACTTTTAGAACGAGGAAAATTTTAGATAGTAATTTTGCTGCCTTGTGAGTGGGATTAGCTGACTCATTAGAAGAGGAACGATCTTGGAACGATCTTGTATTCATCGCTGTGGTGGTGGAAAACGAGAGATGTTGTGAAATCTTTGCCCTGTTCATGTGTAATGCCCTAAGAACAACAAAGACAAGAGCAGATGGGAAGGAGGGATCTCCCGATGAGATTGAGAAGATAAGCCTATCCATCGCGATGGAACGAGAGGAGAGGTTGCGGGTGGTGGAGATTTTCCGCTGGAAACTCGTTTGGATCAACACTCACCTCAGCAATCTCAATCTTTCCCATTTTGCGCCGCTCCTCCTCACTCAGATTCTCGCCTAAGCCCACTCATCATCTCTGGGCCGCAATGGATCCACCGGCGCTGGGAGGCGCTCCTCCTCCCCCGAACCAAACATCCTCCGTCGAAGGCGAGGTGTTTGACTTGGCGCCGCTGCTCTCACCCCCCTCGGGGTGTGTGCGCCTTGTTTAGAAAATGGCCGTCTTCGTGGGGGGGCGGTGGTTGTCACTGTTGGGTTGGGTTTTTACACGAAAACTGGAGGAGGAGGGGGTTGATTGGGGGCGTACATCTTGATAGTGGAAAGTCTTGCGCGGAATTGCACTTGCACCAACTGTCGCGCCCATCCTGAACTCTTCCTCGAAAGAATACGTGTGCCTCCCCACTAAGCCCACACTTTTCAACCCTACGATTATATATGCGCCTCGTGCGGCGTTCAATCTTGGGCGGATCACAATCTTCTTGCTTCATTTTCACCCTCGTCGCTCAAACCACGCCACTCACCCTTTCCCAATATTTATCCTCTCTCATCACGCTGATGAGATACGTAAATCTCGAGCAGGGGACAACCTCAACTGATTGCGAGGGAAACTTCGGCTCTACTAATCTATTTTTGAACTGTCTTATTCCCAATCAGCTAAGATATATAATTCTACATCAGCTCCACAGCTGTGGCCAAGTGGAAAAGTTCCCTCTCCTGAGGAATAAGCTAAGAAAACTTACAATTACCCCTCAAAACTGCGAGGGCTGGGCGAAATTCTACCTACTTCCGGAACACAGAAAGAACACTTGGAAGGAGTAACAGGAGTAAATACTAAGACTAAGTCTCAGGACCACTTCCGAAAAACTGAAGTGGAATACTGCCGGGTAGCATGGCTCTCTTTATTTTCCTGATCATTGCGAAAGAGGAAGAGGGGCTGAGGAAATACTGTTTTGGGAATGGACGAGGCAACCTCTGCAAGACACTTCCCTTGAGATTGTCTCAAAGGCAGCAGGGACTTAGTTTCGTCCAATACAAGCATCTGGAAACATGTGCTCGGAATTCCCTTCCTGGAAGGTGACAGATTGCTTCGTCCTTGCCGAGAAGGAGGAAGAAGGTTGAGGAGCAGTCACAGAACAGGTAAAGGGGTAAGAAGGAACAGCCCGAATACGGTCACGCAAGGCTATTGACATATTGACGGAAGAAATTCCTTTTTCAACTGAAATGGAAACCAATAAAAAAACGAACCCTTTTCCTCCTTCTGCACGGGTATTACAATGCGAGGGCGTTCGAAGGGGCCGCTCATAGAAGTCAAGAATCCCTATCCTTTTCCCTCTTAAGGAAAAAAAAAGTCGAAGCAGATTCTAAGGGGACTGAGTCATTTTTGCCCTCTTATTTTTTACTTGCCACTTTACTATTTTCACGCCTTTCCAATGGGACCTCTAAAAGGGAAAGGGTTGACGCGGTGATTGTTCCAAACTGGGGCGGAGGACGTGCTCTTTCACGGAGAGGGAGGAGGTTGAAGGAACGCCTTGCCGGCCTGTCTTTTTTTACAGGCACCCGGCTATCTTGTTTACGACGGAGCGAAGCCTTTTCTTCCTAATGACCGCCGATTCGCAGTTAAAGGTTTATCAGAACTTCAGGATGAAGGAAGAATAGGATGAGGCTGTTCAAAGGGGAGACTGCATTTCCGGGTTGTCTCAATGCATGCGTTGGAAGGCCACAGAACGCATCATTCGGAGGCTAATGCACCCCAATGTTTATGCGCATAGTAGCAGTTATTTACCAGGCAAAATCCTGGATGAAATCAATGGTTTGCGAGTTCACTTAGTGGAATATTGACATGATAGATTCATTTGTAAACTTTGTTGCATACCAGACAGTATTTATTAAAAAAAAACTCAACCGTTTTGACCTTTTCAGGTCATTATCAAGAGGTGAACGAATGGATAAATGCTGTGTGGATAACAACAAAGTTTACTTTTGAATCTGTCATAACTTGGATAATGTTACCTCTTATTATGCTAGAGCTAGTTAAGCAGTTAAATATTGAAAACTATTTATATGTTAATTCTATTTCAATATAATATGGAAAAAATTATGATTTGCAACCCTTGATCGCAGAAAAATTTAGGTGGCTTAGTTGACTAGTATAATCGGTGGCTCTTGGGAGCCGCTGCTTACTGCGAGGCCGTTACTACAAAATTAGTAACCAAATTTTAGACCATGAATACTGATATATCCACATTACCTTCGAATCCACAACCAGCAGCAAAAAGTTATAAAAATGGGATCAATTATGTATTATCATTTCATATGATCAATTTTCAGTGGCTGGCCGTAAGGATAGGCAAACTGAATTTAGCTGGGGCGAATGACCGGGTGATCCAGCTGTGAATTCATCACGGTAATGAACAGGTTTTATCAGTACATGTTGGTCGTCATTTTCTCCATGTATAATCAGCGATATTTACAGCGCTTTCCAATTATCAGTGATGCGCGACATAAAATATGGGACTGTTAAATTAACGTGTCCATGTTTACGACTTTTATCAATTGACTTCTCAGTAAATAAAATAAAACTGTGGGATACATTACATAAATATTTACTCTTCTGATTTCGAACGTTAATTTAACTCAGTAAAAGCGATAAATATTGGCCTGAGTAGAATCTTTTGCGGACATTATTGGTTTATTAGGGCATGATTATATTTATGAAATTTCATTACTGTTTGATCTGAGAAACAAATTTGATGCTCATTTATTACTTTTTTTGAAAGGTCGTAGAGGAAAACTCTACAGTTTGCTTTATGTTCGATGAAATCGAAGGCTATGTCGGCAAAAAGAGTTTTTGAGACAGTTAATTAAACGCCGAATGCGTTTGGTTAGCCTCTGTTATCGCCCATGGAATTTCAATGATGTTTGGATCCATTTCATTAACTCATTTATAACCCAGTGTTGCTTCTAAGGAGCATCAAAAATATATGCATTTTCAGCTCTATTCACGAAAGATTTAAACTACGTGTCCTTTTTGTGCTGTAAAGTTGAATGGTGAAATACGTAGCTACCACAATAATTATGATTGAGTAGAAAATGATAACTTTTTTAAAACGAGAAGTCTTCACTTTAATTTATCCCGGAAACAGATCACTGGTCAGAATGGTTGAACAAAAATTTCTTTTGGCATTAAAATATTACTTTTTCCCTAATAGAGATGTTACGCTATGACGTTAGAAACAGTTACTTAACTTCAGTTATTTGATAGTTGGTAAAAGATTTTAACCGTTTTGGATATATATTCAATTTACAAATATTTTTTACCTCGAAAAAACTTTATAATTGATTACCTTTACTAATTAATATTTTATATAAGAAGAACTTCGAAAAAAAAATTGCTTGTTTAAATAGAATGAGTGCTTCCTTCATTAACTGCAATAGTTAAAAAAATGTTTCAATTTGTTAACATCTCTCTAAGTGTAGTTGGCTCGACTTTTATACTGGCATTGCCCCTATCTTCAGCCTTTATATAATAGTATTTTAGAATATTTCTCAATTATCAATTAGAGGAGTTGATTGGCAGGAAGAAATAAAGCCAAAAGTTGGATTTATATGCTGTCAACGCCATTTTGAACGTCCAGATTTATTACGGAAGCAACTTGTGCTACATTTTTACCTTTTTTCCATAAAAGAAATTACGAAACGGTATGCATCCAAAATCCATGTGTTATTAATTACTTCATGAGCCATTGCGTGTTGAGCTTCGTGAAGTACATCATTGTCTGTGATGGATTTTAATTATGGATACAGTGAATTATTTGTAATTTTGAATAAGAATGATCTTTAAAGTTATTCAGCAAATATATCCATTATTTTAGGCTTCGTCTATCTATTCCAGTACTTTTTACTTTAGTATCACCAAAAGTTTTGTCTTTCCACTACGAAAAACAGTTTACAAAATTTCTGAGATGGCCACTTAAAAATACCAAAGCTACTTTGAATTGAGGTTGTCGAATAAATGATGGTTTTTCTGAGCGTGTTTAAGGCACTTATCTGTTTTCTTTTGGCTTAATAAATCAAACTACATACATGGGGATAATGTGGCGTCTGAAACGAGCCAATTTTATTCCAAAATAATCTTTTGTCCCTTTTCCTAAACAGAAATACAAACGTGATGCTTGCACGTAACCAAATTGACGAGCATTTCGTATTCTTAGCGTTCTCAGCTAAGGGAAGAACTGTTGGTGTGGGGGAACCCCGGAAAGTGCCCTTCGAGAAACGTAAGGTTGTAAATAAAGGGGGCTCTTCGTTGAGGAGTGACTGGAGGTGCCATAAAGGAGGCCGGCGGGGGCGGGGGAGAATGGTGGTGGGCAGCCCCTGATGACTCAAAAAAAAGAACACCGGGCCCCGTATCTTGCGCACCCCCGGTCAACCCTTTCCTCCTCCCACACCCTCCCGTCGTTACTCACGCCTTTAGCGAGGCCAAAACATACGCCACCCGCGCAGCGGCGGTCGCAACCGTCGTGGACAACCCTTTGGCTGGCTTGTCTCCCTCAAGACAGAACCAAAGCCCTCAATATACGGAGTATTTTACAGTCCTCGGAAAACCCTTTGCTCGCCCAAAAAAGTGTCCTTTGTGTGCGAGGGGAGAGCTTCAAGGAGATGTCCATGATGGGGGCGTAAGGTGGTCAAGAGGTGTGGGAGGGAACGGATGATAAAATTGCGACGGAGGTGGCGTATCCTTGGGAGGAGGTGTCGGGCAGTGGTTCCGTAAGCGTCGGAAGGGTGGGGTGGTGCCGCGTGGGGGGGGATAGGTGCACCGGGGTGGAACGCACCGAAGACGGGAAGAACTCTCCTCGCGCCCTCGGACTTCCTCCCCGGTTCAACTCCCCGTGGAAATGGATGGCGATACCGAAAGTGAAATACGGCCCTTTGGGTGAACACACTTGCTCGCTCCGCCCGCGTTCTCTGTGGCGCCCTCTCTATATATCTCCCCTTGGGGGAGAAGAACCATCCTCTCCCACGCACCCTCTCATTGCGGCCCCATTACGAACCCTCTCTCTGCCGCGTCGCACACCTTGTGGCCGCTGACCTCTTTGCCCCCACCTTCATTGCCTTCCCACCCTTCCATTTTGCAGAAATGACCCTCTCTCTCTCTACCTATCCTTCAGTCGCCTCGCGAGAGCACTTATCTCTTCCCTCCTCCCCCCCCGCATCCCATCTTCACCTCCAACCTCCGGGTTGTTCCCGTATCTTTGGATATGGTTTTGAGGATGCTCTTACCCGAGATGGACCACGCCCTCCTGGCAGTGCGTCGCTCGTGAAGATGTTGCGGCGTCCTTCCCACGAGAGCCATCTCCGTCGGCCCTTCTGGAGCCATCTCGGTACACACTGCTCGCCGGGGCATTCCCAAGCGCTCCCATTCGCCAGAATTGTGTGATCCTCCGCTAACTCACCTCTGATCTCCAATTTACGGCAACCACCATTACCAAACACGCCCGGACACTCTTGCCAAAACCCTAAGCACACCACTCCTCGTTTCCGCACCCTCGGTGGTTGATGCGCATCGATTTGTTTGTCTTCTTAGGAAATGGGATTAGAGTTATCAACAATATGATGGTATAACTATTTCATCTAACTTGTGCCATTTCTGATGCCGGGGCTGTATTTTCAGATTTTTCGGTACTATGAAAGCATATACTATGCCTGTATACTATTGAGAAACAGTTGAGAAAAATTCAATTATGACGCTAAAATCATTAACTGTATACCCATTCATTAGGCGAGTATTTTTGGACCAATTATAATTCTTATATTATTTATTCTTATAAACTGTTTACCAGAAACTTCAACGCATTAATGAAATCAGTATTCACGCCATCACATATTATTTGAAAAATCAGTATTGGTAGCTTACCCTCTAGCCTCAGTGAACAATTTCCATAGGTATGTTCTATTTTTCTCCTTACCTTAAAATTTGTATTCTCTGTTGCACCTCGAAGCCATGATTATCTTTATTGAATGCATGAAATCTCGGTAAAGCCTGAGACAAACTGAACGCGAGGCGACTGAACTGAAAGCCGTCTTTCTGTGTGGTCTGACATTAATGCAATGTAAGCTTTCCTTAATAATTTTGTTTTCGATAATCACGAGTACTCAACGCAAATATTTAGCAAAAATTAGCATTTTGTGCTGCGTTGAAGCCGTCTGGGTTAGCAATCCTAATTTCCATATATATTTCATTGTTATCATACCAGACTACAGTACATTGTAATCTTTTCAAGGATTTAAAGTATCCATTCATTTGAGAAGTGGTGGCTGTTATGTATGCGACGCTACTTCTAGATGAGAACGTTTGGCGTCAATGATCTTTAGCACACTCGATTGAAATTCTAGAGCCATCGCGTCGTCGTATACATTCACATTAATTTCTACGAGATGGAAGGACGGGCCATTGAGTTTCACTGTCACCCCCACGTTATAATTGCCCCCGCAGTGTTATGGCCTCACGAGGTCCGCTCGAGACGCTGCCTGGGGCTGAGATATATCCGTACACACGTACTTCTTTTTTTGAGCCGCCAGCTCAGATTAAGTACAGCCACTCGAAATAAAATATAAAATGGGAAAATCATTATTTTTAAGGAAATTAAAATTATTTTCTTAATGGTTTAAGTTTCTGATTTTCTTCACTCCGATGTAAATAAAAATTAAATATTTTCCTTAAATGCATCGAAACTCGATATACTTGACGTGAGCCTAGATAGCAAGTGTCAAGCGTTGAAAAATATGAAGTCAAATTCCTTCTTAGAGCGCGTCTGAGAGCAATTTTAAACGTTACTTATTGTAGTTATAACTTGATAAGGTACCTATTTTTATAGATCACTGGCCATGCAGCCGATCGCAGTTTTCAGTGACGTATTATAGAGGAATGTGTAAGAGCAACATGTTAAATGCTCGTTTAGTATTTTTATTCTGAATAGAAAATGTGCTGGTGATTTTAAAAAAGGGAGTATATTATTTTTGATAATTAGTAAAGTGAGATGTTAGTTATCATCCGGTCGCTAATAAAATTTAGCTTATTTCAGTCTTACAATTAGTAACATTGGAAATTGGCGGATGATTGAGCATCATTGATGCGATGGACTACAAATTTGTCCTCTCGTGACATCTAGGCATCAACTTGCCACTCACTTAACCTAATATCCTCGCTTTTGTATTTTCATCGTCAGGAATCACATTGCTACTCACTTACTCACCCCTATGTTTAAACGGCGATTTTAACGGTAAAAATTTACCTAAAAATTGAGGAAACAAATAAGAGCGAGACAAATAATAGAATAAATAGGGAATCAAGACGAAACAAATAAGAGAGAAAAAGTTGATTGTTGAATACGAGGGATATTAACAAAAAATCCTCGATTTTGTAGTTTAATCATCATCAGGCTACTCACTTTAGCTAATGTGTGTACTACGATTTCCAATGACGAAAATTTACCTGAGAATTGAGTAAAAAAATAAAAATGAGGCCTAGTTGTTTCTTTCATTCGAGTGATAATGACCAAAAATCTTCACTTTTATATTCTCACTCGATATATTGTACCAAATGTTCCGGGAAAGAGTCTCGAGGCGATCATGTTGCTGCGATGGTAATGGAGTGGAAAATGTCAGGTAACCTCGAACACTCGCTTATTCCCAATCTCATCTCAGCCGTGGGGGCGTAAAATACGACTGAACGCTCCAGAGATCATGCCTTTTGTTCCCCAGGTTGGTGATCAAAGCGCATGTTCTCCTCTCCTCTTTATTGCCTCCTCGTTCCCTGACGTCTCACTCGATCCAGAGGCGGCCGAAAAAAATAACACGGCGCCTTTACCCCATCTAAATCGAAACGCCCCCTCAAATGCTGCTGGAACAAAGACGGAATCACGACCACACCCACCCCCGCTCGCCGTTGTCACGAGGCCGCCGTCATCCGCCTGCCAGCGTCCCCGGAGAGGTCCACCTCGCCCCCGGGCGCCCTCACTCGCCTCAGAACCGGTGATTCTCGTCCCATTCCGTTTTCAGCCGAGCGGTCGCTGATCTTCCGCTCTCGCAGCGATTTCCCTCTCAACATCGCTTGAGTAGAAAATCTATATAAATGAGTGGTGCTTTTCCCAGCCTTCAAGTTTACGAACTGAGGCGTCGGTTTAGTTTACATTGTAACCCTGGTACTGGATTATCTTAGATTAGAATGCGTATTTCCCTCCTATCTAGAGCCCTGGAAAGTAGTTTTTAGGTTGCATTCTTGCGAGATCAGGAAATAAGATGTATTTTATCCCAGCTCTGATAAAGAGTGATGCCCGCAGTTTACTCACAGCATACACAGTATTGGCGTGCTAGCCGTGAACGCACTTTCATTCTAGGAAAGGAATGAGCATGCAATCACCTCAATATACTTATGGACTAGGAACCCAATCACTTAAATTGTCATTCATTTCTCCGTCAAAATTCATTAATATTTCCCATTCTTTTGGGGAGGGTGACATGTTGACCTTGTTGTCTCGAAGGCTAAAGATTATAAGTTCAGAATGCGTTACAAATGCAAGCATCTTTTGGAAAATCACAAGTTGAGACAGTTTGGAATGGATTAAATTACAGCAAGCTACTACTTATTTAAATAGCACTTTAGCAAATTTCAATAAAAATATTATTGGTTGTAGATCTTTCTATATATTTTTATATTGCTAAGAAAATCCTTGGTTTCCCGCAAATTATTATGCCATTAATGGTGTTTTATGTGCCATTTGTCCATTTGAGACAGGATGGAGTGGAGTCGGTATTGGTGCGAGGGACCTGCCGACGGGAAGAACACCAGATGATGATGTCCATTTGAAGAAGTGCACTTTTAGAAAAAATATTCATTATAGTAATCATTTCTGTTTTCATTCCTTTTACTGATATACATGATGCTTGACCAAAATTAAATAGAAGATTTTTGCGTTGTATTTATGGTTCTTAACCCATTAATGCCCAGACGTATCTTTAGATACGTCACACTTTAAAAATTCCTAAATACTCTGTGGTTTGTTGCTAATGCGATTTCTTTACGTAATATGACAGAATAAAGTCTTGAAATGGTATACAAGTGATTTAGATTATTTAAGCCAATATTTGCAATTTTTATGCTTACTTACACATGGCTGGTCATGAACTACTCAGAAATCGCTACGCTATGGTCATGTGAATATTAAATTTTCACATAAACCATTGAGTTATCTGAATCCAGTTTTTACCTGTTTTATTTTAAATGTATAAGGAATATTATATTTTTAAAGATATTCATTTTTCTTTCAAGCTCATCACAAAACTAATCAGTAAAGTTTTGACGTATCTAAAGATACGTCTGGGCACTTGTGGTACTAAAAATTCAAGTTTTGACTTATTGGTATGTTTCATTCTATTTGTTGATTAGATGAATAAGTAATAATTTTATAATCCTAATTATGTGATAGATCGAAGACAGTTTTATATTCCTGCCATTTCATGAAGTATAATACTGAACAATTAGGTAAATACAGCAAAACAGGAATTTTCTCAGAATTGTTGTGCAACCTCATTTGAATTGTGATAAAGTACCTTCATTGGAAGCAGAAAATGAGTCAGTATTGGATTTCTGGAAATGCAAAAACTCGCAATATCAAGTTGCCTATCCTGGCACAGTAGCGGATACAGAAAAGAATTCAAGGGGGGCACAAAAGATATCTTGAACTATCTTTACTTGTATCGTAATGAAAAATAATCAAGTCACGTGCAAAGTTTAGGAAAGTTTTATTTAAAATGATTATAAACAAGGCATTATTATTATATATATTATATAATTATTAGATATACAAGGCAATGCCATCTTATGATATGAAAGAGTTACAATTGTAGTTCTGCCCTATTAGGCAATGTGGGCGGCCACGTAAGAGGGGGGCGCGCTCCCCCTTCGCCCCCCATATGTATCTGCCACTGTCATGGCATTACTCGTATTCTGTATCGCCGACAGTGGAATGGATTGATTACTTTGTTTCTCGTTCAACTTTCCCCTGGCAATAGTATCCAATTTGCAAGCCGGAAATCAGTGTACGAAATAAGCAACTTTGGTGAACATTGATAAAGAAACTTTGTACTACGCTCCATCACCAAAAACTCTGTACTTTGTATTCAAATTCGAGTCTCCGAAAGATATACCTGACATAAGGAGGAATCTGCGCTTTAAAGACTTTTCAACCGTCTCTTCTGCAAATACTTTTTTGTTACTTTTTTTGCACACCGCTTGCTATATAAGTCAAGAAAACAGCATAGGGGCTCCCATTTACCGCTGAGAAGAGAAGACGAACCTTAGTGATTGAGCAGAGGTGAAACAAATCTGAAATAGCTCTAACATCAGTGCTGTCAGCAGATAAAATTCAAGACAAATTTTATGAACAATTGTTAAAAAATGTTAGTACATTCTTAGTACGTACAAATCAAAGTGATTTATGAAGTGTTTGGAATATTGCTTCTCTCAGGTCACCGTCTACTTAGTTGATGGCTTTATCGGAGGTCATCTCCAGACTGCAGCATCGAAATAGTTTCTCAGTCAATGCGAAGGAACAGGTTTGAAGAAATGTTAAGGTTTCTAAATCTGGCAGATAATTATTATAATGGGAAGAATGATGGCAAGGATGGCTATATAAAGTTCAACCTTAGTTTGAGGTTTTGAACTAGACTTTCAAATTTGTAAGCGCTGGAGAATACTGTTTGGTGGATGAATCATCCAACCTCTACTATTGTGGATATGGCTGCAAGCAATGTATTAGAGGGAAACGAGTAAGATTATGGTTAAAATTATGGTGTATTTTCGAATCAAGTCAACCTTTATCATGCTGTAGCCAACCTTCAGAGAACAGATCTTGGTCAAGGAAATGTACTTTTAGGACTAGTGGATGAGTGAAAATTACCACCAGGTACAAACATATTTGCTGACAACTTATTCATATCAGAATTGATTACTATTAGCATACATAAAAAAATGAAAACTCCTGTTTGTTATTCTGTTTCCGAAATGCCAGTGGCGATCGCGGACTACAATTCTCACATGGGTGGAGTGGATCTGTGTGATCAATTCCTTGCAAATTACCGGACAACAATTAGGAATAAAAATGGTGGTTCAAATATTTCAGATGAGACTTGGATGTATCAGTTGTACAGGGATGGATACGGTATAAAAAACTCGGATACAGTATCACACTGCTGTAAAATTTCAAAATGCAAATGTAAATTGTTCAGGTTATAATACTATAATAATACACAAAATTATATTATCTGATGCATAATAATTCAAATTCAATGATTAAAAACTACTGATGAAGGCATGGGTAATGAATTATATAGCAAAAACGTGCATAAACACAATTAAATGATAATGTGCATTTTTGACCCCTTAAGTGCCCAGATGTATCTTAAGATACGTGTAGGATTAAGTACTATGCAAATGTTAGAGATTTTTTAAAATATTTTTTCCCGCATCAGGTATGATGCCTAATCATAATTTAAGCAAAAAAAGTAAAATTTTTAGAAAAAAATCTTCTGGGCATTAATGGGTTAAAACAGTTGTTGGGGGTATAGTAATGAAAACAATATTGATAAAATTAGAACTTAATAGGGATTTTATGAGATTATACATGCTTATGTTAGCTAAGATATAGTCACATAATGAAATTTTTTTAGGCATTAATAAAAATACTTACTATGGCGACTAAAAAGTCTGCGGCTCTACTTAACCATGATATTATGGAATAGAATACTTTTATTATTCTCCCTTAAACGTATTACATCATCAGATTGTAGACGAAATCTTCATCTTCAAGTGGAGCAAAAGGCATAAAATTGCAGTTAAAATTAAATATACATATCATCGAAATATTTCACCGTTATTTAGTGAATTGATTTGATAACATTGGTCCCAAAAAAGAATTTTATTTACCCCTGTTCTTAAAATTCTGACAGCATATATATATTGATTAGATGACATTAAAGGGTGTAACTCATATTTTACATTTTTATAATAAATTACAATATTGGTAATTTGTTTTCCCAATAATACGTAGGTTCAAAATTTTTCCGGATGATTTTGGTTTAATATTTTCTTTTATTTTCTCATGCTTGGAAATAGATGAAAAAATTTTTAACTTACCCGTCAGGTTTACTCTCTTCAAGCTAAAGGTCATAGTACTCATGGCTCAAGATTATTCAGTAGGATCACAAGCATCTTAAACATTTGAAAGTTTTTTAACCCATTTATAATCAGCTAGTAGTAATTTTTAATTATCTTTTGGTATACATTAATTTATACCACTATAGCCTTAAATTTAAGGAGTACTACCCACAATTTTAAATGATTTGATCATATCCTGAGGATATGAATGTCATAGAAAAAGTAAAATTCATCATCAAATCTGACTTATATTATTAGCAAAAACGGCTTGATTAGATTATTTTATTTTATTTACAGAAACATGCCACTGTTTTATAGGTAATGCCACAAGCCACAGAAGATTGGGTGCTACAAGTGTAGTCGCAAGAAAAGTTTACAGTAGTAGTTACTACACATGGATAGAATATCATTGAGACACAAAGAGTTGGCAAAGGCTATGTTAATATTTCACGCACGACTCACTGTGCGTGAAAAGATAATGTGGTTCAATTGATATACAAGACCGGGGTTTTTATATGTTTCGGAAAATTTATGGGTTTTTGAGTTATCTTACGCTCTCAAAATGTTGTGTTGTTTGGAAAGCATAAATTGTTTTTGCTTGAGGTGGCACATGTTTTCATCAAAGTTTTACGAGGAAAAGTATGTCTCTATTATGCTGATTAACAGTGAACGCAATAAATACTACCTTCACTTATCCTTGTTTGTTCCTGTCCTTTAAAGAACTCTTTTTACCGTGAGCATTCTCATAAACATAAGGAAATGAAGGGATTAAATAAAATTGGCACAATGTGACGTCATTGTCATAAATATATTTTCATTTACCTTCGCTAACTATTGAGTTAAACTATGCCATTAAGTTCTCCGGGAATAGCTTCAAATTTAAGACTTCCTATGCATAACATACCTTTCTGTCGTAAGTAGTTAATTATGACACCATATTTGATAAAAACCTAAAAATAATACCCAATAAAATAATAAAATAACCATAAATTGTCTTTTATTATAAAGGAAATATTAAATTCGTACATTTTTATTACCATCAAATTAAATGTCAATTTCGGCTAATAATGCATTTCATTTATCGTGTTTGGACCACTATCTCGCATTATGTAAGTTTAACTGCCTTGTAGCAGGGCATCTCCTATCTACGGAACTATATAATTCTATTTGTGTTTATTCCATTTTAGCATTGTTTTACAGTTAGTCCTCTAGGTCAAAAGAAACATATTTTATGAAAATTGTTAAATAAACTCTCTCTTTGTCTAATGCCGATAATCAAACCATAAATTTTCTTGAAAATAAAAAAAATCGATGATATATATAGCTTATTCGAAATTTTTTGTTATATTTGATTTTGAACCATTTTTAACAATAAATTTAATAAAAAATCAATTTAAATAATATAGAGTTAATGTCAGACGGGACGTTAGTTTAGTATTTGTAAACTAGGAAGCTTGTAGGCCTGAAAACATAAGGCGTACAAATAAGAATAATTGGCATGAAGATTCATGTCCTCGGTTCTCATTTCCAAGAGTTAAAAAAAATATATATGATCACATGTTTTTCTCACTTGTGGTCATATGATAAACGACATTATTTCATTATTCACTGCAAGTCAAAGGAATAATCTCTCGCGTAATATTCATGTTTAGCTGACCTCTTGGTGGTCAAAGTTTCAAAAGTTAACATTCTCATGGTACTGTGGACGTACGTGAGTGTCTTAGCTTCATAAATATGGGTATTTCGATTTAATGTAAAAAAAGCCGACGAAATACTTTGTCAATGAGACTGTGCAAAGAAGGATAACAAATGAAACAGTAGGAATTCCGAGAGAAAAGAGAATTAACTGATTTCACTGAAATTTATTCAGAGTGAATTTTGGATGAAAAGCGGTATATTCTAGGTAATTTTCTAAGCCGTAACATTATTGTTTTTTTAGGCCTTGAGATGTAACAGCGAAAAAGTAACTTAAGTCATTTTGATGGATCATTCTTCCTCCAAAGGTAACACTCATTGGCAATTCTAATTAGAACTTCAACCTGACTTTGCCAAGTTCAATAATCTCACTCTGCTAGATTATATGCATAACAATATCTTATGTTAATAAATCGTCTTTAGACTCCCTTTAAATTAATTCAGGCAATGTTTAATAATAAACAAATTTTGCATTTTTTACGTTCGATGTATAGGATGATTTGACAAATTTTTGTCTGCTTATAATGATAGGCCATCCGATTCAGTAGCGCATTTCAACTAAAAGGAACAATGTCATTTGCGCATTAAAAATAGTGTATGAGATGTACATTAAAATTCGGCTGTACATCGTCAATATCGCAGAAAAATCGGTGAAATGAATATTTCTTTTCATAATTTTCTTCGAGCGATGGACATTTCTGTTATCCTATCAATATTCAGCTGTATTAAATAACTGTTGAATGCAGATGAAAATTCAGCAGTAATGTCCTCAAATGCAAAACGAATGTTGATGATTTTGAGAGTAAAAAATTGAAAAACTTACTGAGGAAAATTGTCTACACCAAGATTCGAACCAAGATTCCCCACCTCGGTGGCGGCGGGGTCTTATCCTAGACTGCCAAACAGTTGTCAAGGTTTGAGTCCCGCCTGAGCAGGGGCGTTTTTAAATGTGATGTCCAATTATATTAAAATTATTGCAAGTCGGGGAACCTATGATCATTGCAGACATTATTATTCTTACCCCCTGCATTAGGTAACGTGTAAAAATATATTCAGGATGGAGTTCTGTACCTTAGAATGATTTTTTACTCGTGGAATTTTCATATATACAGGGATGATACATCGATATCAAGAGTGGAGAAACGGTGCTTCTTATCTTCATTTTAAATTCTGCCAGCTTTAAGATATCTGGTGGCTTCTATTCGGTGGAGCGTCTTGGGAGCACACACAAATATTTTTATATCAACTCATACCTATTCATACAATATATGTAGACATTCACTTTTCACTTATTATGATATAAACGGAACTGATGTTATATATTTGAGTATAAATCAGTGTATTTGAGAGAATCAGGAACGGTAACGAGAATTGAAGGAACCCTTTGATAAGAATTAACTTCTTTATTTGTTTGAGCCAAAATGACGTAATTTCCTGCAGAGAAGTTCCCATTGAAGAGCATTTAATTATTTATTAGTACCATAGGTAGTTGGTTTTAATTTACTGCGTAAAGAGAAAGTTTTGCTTCTCAATTCGTACCTATTAATCAAATATCATAAAAATCATTAGTGCAAAAAAAAGGGCTAGCTTGAGAATAACTTTAAACCAATAACTCATTAACCACTTGCGATATCACTTTAATTGAAATATTTTATTCATTATACGATCTCATACAATTTTCAAAGTCCTTTAAGTCTTCCGCGGATCCAGTTCACTTCTATCGCCATTTCAACGATAGATTTATTACTACCTTTGTGTCTGGTATTATTTTTCTTACCGAGGAGCGGAATGCTTTCACTGGACGGTTTGTGTACTCAGAGCATAAAATTGTGATCATGAGTTTATTGGAGTGTTATTAATAATATACGGGTGATAAGGAACGATAAAGTACATATTACGATGCATTTAACAAGGAATTTACGTAGAAATTTAAAGACATTGGAATTAAATCAACATATTATGCTATATATGTATCAATAAATTAGAGTATTTCGTATTGTAATACTTTGGCACGAATTTTCGAAGATGCTATTGAATAAGTTCAACAGATTCAGACTTCAATTGATGGAAGTTAGACATATTTAAGTAAATAAAAGATCGTAGCACATTTCCGGAAAAGTGCTACGACCTTTTATTTACTTAAATATGCTATTGACGGACATTTTAATTTATTAGTAATCTAAAAGTAATTTCTTGGTTCCTGGCAACAAATCAAAAGTTTCGTCAAACTTTTAAGAGAAAAATTAACTATGAGTGTTTACTAAAAGAGTTTACACCCGTATTGTTTTGACAACTTACTGCTCCCTTTTTGAATATTTATATTTACCTTCGTCTTTTCAAGATCCTTATTCACTGGTAGGACACGGAGTGATGATGAATGATAAATAGATTTATCAGCAACTGTGTTTTTATTGTAACTACGAACATGATTCAATGAAGTGCGAAGTTTTTCTGAATTTCCATCAACAATCCAAAGACTTTTATTTGCATTCTCCCAGGGAAAATTATTAGCACAATAAAAATGATCCGCCTTTACGGCCTGGTATTTTTTACGAGCTCTCTCGTCACGAGTTGCGTCATCAAATATCGTTGACTCTCTTCCTCTCCAGTCTCCTCCTCCAGTCCTACTCTCTCCGTTTCAATTCTTTTCCGTTCCGTGCGATTATGAAGTCTCTTCCAAATCTTTTGCTCCATTCCCCATCCTTCCCCATCGTTAGAGAGCTTCCATTGCAGGGGTTCGTTTCCTCCCTCAAGTCTTTCGTTTCCGCCCGCTTCTGGGTTCCATCACATACTTCCCTATCTTCATCAAAACTCCTTTCCTTTGTTGTTGGCCTCCCTTCGGCACAGACTGACTAGCCGAGGGGTGGTGTTGGTGAGGAGAGGCACAATTTCATGCGGTTTCACCTCACTCCCGATCTCCTCCCCTTTACAGACCCACCCCCTCGTCACCATTTGAGGTTTACGAGGCCATTCGTGGCAGTGATTCTTTGACGAGACCGACACTTTAAAAACCATCGGATGGGTGCGATAGATAAACATGTCAACATGAATTATTTTAACTGCCATGTTAGCATACGTTTATTTTCGTGGTCGGCTATTCTTTTGGCGAGCCAACTCCCGGTCTTGTCGGTCAAAATATCGGACCCGCACTACGTCACGAGAATGTGCTATACTCGGCCTTTTATTGCTTGGGCTATGATGCTTGGGAGTCTCCTGAAACGAAGCTATCTTATTACATAAAAGCCCTTCTGGCATACAAACAAGGAGATGGAAAGATTTAGGTCAAGGTCATCGCGCTGGAAAAGTGTTCTTTTGAAATTGGGGATAAATCTTGCCTATTTATCTTCTTATACATGTAAGTGACTCTTACACAATTTACTCCTTTTATGGCAAGTTATGTTCCCGTATCGATATACGCGATAAAATATAAAAGTAAATGGTGTTCCAGCAACTTATTTCCCTGTAGTTGCTAAGGTAAATTCAGCTTTTGAGAATCTTTGTTTTTTTTATGGATGAATCATAGTTTCATTAGAATCTATTCCACAGGACTCTAAGTTCGTCCATTTATGTAACGACAAAACGCTCTCTCCCATACCGTACTCCAGATTCAATAACATGTTCAATAAGAAATGCATTCTCCCGTATAGTACACTCTTCGTTAAACAAATCGTGCAGTGAAAGGTTACAAGCAGCCTCCCATAATGTTAGCTTTTGAGGTTTAGCCTTCGGCCAGTGGGTAGCACGGGGCAACAGTAATTTTTATCCCTCTTCATCTGCCTCTATCGTCCACCATTGCCTCGGGTATTTCCATGCCATCTAACTCCCACCTCTAGGTTATATTTATTTGCCGAATATCGGTATTTACCATATTTTTTATAATATATATACGCTGCGGAGGGGTAAAATCGATTTAATTTATACACATAGAAGACTACTTTATTTTAAAGGACTGTCGATATCAATTATGATTTTAACGGGCAAAGCGTTCCAATTCCTTGCTCCCTGGGGCGCGAAGGGATTGATTTACGCCGTATATCTGAGGCAAGGAATTTGTAGCTGCTGTAATAATGGTGCTTGGGCTTCTCTGTAGGTAGTTTCATGCGTCATGCCGCAATTATGTCATACGTGTAGAGTTAATGGACGGACACATTTCATTGCAATTTATTTTAAGAACAATTTTAACTTCCCCACTCTTAGACTTAAGCACAATACATACAAGAGAGTATCGACTAATTTTTCAAAAGGATAAACTCATTCAGACTATTCCATACTATTGATATAATTGCAATTAATCTGAACCGTCCTTTTGATGCTTTGGACTGTATGATTTCCGCAATTGGCGATGCAAAGATTACCGCAGCGCCCCTAGCGGCCGCTCCTGGAATCACTCTAACTCAGACACACTCCATCCTTTTTCGTATTTACTGCATGTTTTCCAACGTGAAAAGCGTGAGAAGACGGTAATTTCTTGAAGATGTTATCGGTTGTGGACGCCAATGAAAGCAACCTCAGGGTATGTGAGGCCCATGCGTGTGGGAGAAGAAGTTTTAAATGCTGGCTTTGTGATTTCGGTGAGGAAAAAGAGTCGGTGGTTCATGTGCAGGCTTTGGTCCTTTGCACCTCGGGCCTGACTTCTGAGCATCCGTATTCCGTGGATTTGTGGATTGATTTATCTCAGAATTACGGCGATCGGTTATCGAGGGATCAGAGATTAGAGTGTGGCCGTATTGTTGTGTAACTTTTTAGTACTGGCGCATCATTAACCTCCTTTATACACTTCAGGTGCCCCTGGTAGTGAAATATCTATGTTTTACTTGGGGATTAGAGTGGGTGAAGGACTTTCGTTCTGTACTTCCCGGTCCTCCTCCTCTGCGTCTCAGGACTTCCATATCATTAGCAGTCTCTTGAGCTTGTTTGAGAGTCTCTTCGAGGTGATTTCGAATGTGTAAGCACTCACCCAGATAAAACTCCAAAGTGTGGATGCAGTTCTGCTGGAATTTTATGAGCAAAATGTTACCGTGTCCTAAGACCAAGTGGCTTCGCTTTTGGCAACCCATCAGAGGACTGATGCTTGGTTCAAAGGCAGAAATATGTCTATCCCAGCATCTAAGGCATACAGCCAGTCCACTTATGCGGTAAATGCTAAAGCTAACTGGAAAAAACGTTAAGCAGATTTGTGCTACAGCAATTTTACTGGTAACAAGTACACAGACAGAGGCAACAAACTTGAAACTGTAGCGAGAAAGAGTTATGAGGAGCTTGAGGGTTGTCAGGTGGTGGAATTAGGACTTCTAGTCCGTCCAGAAATTCCTTGGGTGAGAGCAAGTTTGGATGGAACAGCTTTGGTTGATGGCAGGTTAGTAAGAAATGTTGAAATTAAGACATTTAAGGATGGTGAGACTTTGACGGCAGCTGAGTTTTTGGATCAAAGAGCAGTGAAGACCTTGAACAACAATGTTAATTTGAAGAAAAATACTGACTATTTTGCCCAAGTTCAAATAGGTATGGCTTTGAGTGGCATCCCAGAAATTGATTACATTGTGTATTCTTAGGCTGGTAATGATTATCTTAAAGTACGTGCTCCTTTTCATTCGGATTATGTGTTCAATCTCTTAAGTAGATTGTGTAATGTTTATTTTGATTATTTTCTTCCTCTAATGATGGAGGATCATTATGCTAACTCTTAAGCCTCTCTTGAGGTGCTTTTTCCTTCAATTTTTTTCTCCTGACATTTGTCATAGAACTGATTTTTTTAATGCAAACTGAGTCAACTTATGTTTACATGTTTGTTTTTCAGTTTTAGTGTTTGTCATCGTGTTTTTTTGTATTCTTGAACTATTTGATTTGTCCAGAAATATTGTCTTCACCTAGTTTTTTTTATCTTGCTCAACTGTGATGTTATAGTCTATGTATTTTGATGTGCCAGTATTAAGTTACCAGTGTGAAGTTTTATTTTCAATGTTCGTGCGCAGGTTTCCGCGGTGATTACTTGAGTTCAGCATTCTTTCGGGCTGCATCCGCGTCCGTTGACGAAGAACCACAACAGTTCCGACAGCTCTCCTGCCAACGTCCTCAGGTGAAGGAAGTTCCCTCACCTGAGGACGCTGGCAGGAGAGCTGGCGAAACTGTTGTGGTTCTTCGACAACGGACGCGGATGCAACCCGAAAGAATGCTGAACTCACTTTATTTTCAATGTGTTACTATAATATTTTGCATTTTACCAATTTTTGATCCGTTATGCCCAAGTAACTTTATTTTATGTATCTAATCAGAAAATATACTAGGATTTCTTTGGCAACTGCTTCATTTATGTTTTTCTCTCTCAAAAGCAGTTTCTATGGAGAAGTACGTGGTTGACAATTCCATATGCAAGTTAATATAACACAAAACAAGGAGAAAAGACAAATGTTGATGAACAGTTCTCAGATAAAAAGTTCTCAGTTCTTCGTACGCAGGTTTCCGCGGTGATTACTTGAGTTCAGCATTCTTTCGGGCTGCATCCGCGTCCGTTGTCGAAGAACCACAACAGTTTCGCCAGCTCTCCTGCCAGCGTCCTCAGGTGAAGGATGAAGTGAAGCTTTTAGTCCTCTCTTATATAGTCAATTTTTGGCGCCAATTCGGTGGATTTCTTTCGACCAATCAGGGAACGTCCTCGTATTTGCGTTATATTACGCATATATATTACGCAAATACGAGGACGTTCCCTGATTAGTCGAAAGAAATCCACCGAATTGGCGCCAAAAATTGACTATATAAGAGAGGACTAAAAGCTTCACTTCATCCTTCACCTGAGGACGCTGGCAGGAGAGCTGGCGAAACTGTTGTGGTTCTTCGACAACGGAAGCGGATGCAGCCCGAAAGAATGCTGTTCTCAGTTCTTATTCACAGTTCAGTCTCTCTAGTCACAAACACAATACTTGTGTGTAATAGCATTACATGAACTTGTCAATATTCATGATTGGAGGTCCAAAATTACTTAATCAACACACAATAAAAAGAATTTCATCAGCATATAGGAGTAGCGTCCATTATATTGGACACAGTATCATTTCATATGCCCGCAGGCGTTGAATCGCTCTCTCAACATGACCTCTAGCTCTCGCAATGTCAGCATCATCCTTAGATAACTGACTTTCTTCTGAAGAAATTAAGGGCGAATGAGTCTTAAATTTCTCTGCAAGAGAGGACAATCTTACTTATGCACATGCAAAATTACATTACTTCAAGAAAATAAATTCAAAAATATCTTACCGGGCGACACTCATTTTCAATTCTGTAGTCTTTGTCCAACATCACTCCATCTTGGTAGTCTAATCTATCCAACTCGCAGCTATCAGTGACAATAAACTTGTCCGAGGCTCGTCCACCATATAAAGAACTTATCTCAGTTATTAGTCCAGATGGGGCAATGCCAAGATTGACCTTCGCAGTGTGACCTCTCTTGTACTGGTAATACCTTAAAATTCTACATTTGAAACACTTGCATTTTTCTATAGGAATTTCCATGCATTCCAGTACAATCCTGGTGAACTTGTATTTTGAAAATGATGATGGTAGGTTGGCTCGCGTAGTAGCTTGATCAGGCCAGGGTATCACTGACTTCAACACGCGTGCTAGTAAAGGACATGTGTGCTTAAAATAATTTGTGTTTGGACACTCGTTTTCCCATCTTCAGTACTATAACCCACTTTTGCCGTAAACTTTCTTCCTTCGGAAAAAATGGAAGCTTACTTCGGGTGCATTATAACTTGAACACTGTGGAACATTGCAGTACGTGGTGTTTCTAGAGTTTTTCTGGGAGTGCGGCACCTACAAATAACCGCGGTCCATGATTTCTGCAACGTAAACAAAGATATACGAGTAACGAATGTGTCTGAGTTAGAGTGCTTCCAGGCGCGGCCGCCAGGGGCGCTGGGGAGAATCTTTGCATCGCCAATAGCCGTCGTAAATTTCTGCGATGCATTTGTGAGTCAGAATGAAATTTATACATCAAATAATTCTACAACATCAGGCACAGACACTTGATTGAAAGCAAATGGATTTGAGGGTGAATCATTACCTGGCTGCGAATTTCTCCTTCCATAACTTTCTTTTACATAGATTTTTTGTTTCTTGAAGACACACCCTAATGCATCATTACTCAAAATTTTCACTGATTTTTTAACCGGGAACAGTTTAATATAATCAGTAAATTCATTTAAACATTTTTTTCCATTTCATGGCTATAATATTAGTCCCTTTTGTGATTCCCCAGATTTTTTTGCATCAGTCACTTTTTAGCATGCCTCTTTAAAAAAGTTTAAATAGGGGAAAAATTTATGTTTCCATTGATCATGTATTGACAGGTTCCATACAATTGGTCGGCAATAAAAAATTTCGTAAACAGGGAGCATTAAAAAGGACAGGTGGGGTGCGTAAAATCTGCTCGTTTGATTTATGGTGACAGACGAGCAGCATCAGGTGGCAACAATCTCCCTTTAATTGCATTTCCTTTGCATCGAAGTGGCCATTAAACACCGCTATCTCTTTCACGGCGTAGCGGTGACGATGATGGAGTGATTAAAGTCAAGAACCCTGTGAGAATAGTCCACTGGCTCGAGTCCCTCTCCATCGAACGGAAAGGAAACGTTCAAAGCGCACCTCGAGGCGGTCGTAATTGTAATTTTTACGGTGTCATAATCGGCGTTTTACTGCACCGCGATTAGTGTTCCGAGATCAAGAGGAGCTCATTTGGAGGCTCCGCAGTTTTTTTCCCACCTCGTCGCTGATGGTGGGCGGATGGCCGAAGGAGAGAGAGAGAGAGACCCAAACAAGGTTTTAGGAGTGCTGCGATGAGGAATCACGGAGGGTGTCTTTTTTATACTGCCCAAGTGTTTCCAAAGGGGTGTTTTGTGGGTGTGGTGGCTTTTTGGCCGGAGAACATTGAAGAGGAAAGTGAAATGACGTTGGGGTCAGTGCAGGGTTCGGGGAGGGGGGAAGGAGTGTAGATGGAAGGATAGCAAGAAGTAATGTGGCTCAAGAAGGCAAGTAAAAAGCCACCGTCATTTTATTTGGCTATGAAAGTCTATAGTTATGTCCCTTTAAGACACCCTTCTCCGGCATTAAAAGACGGAATTGCAGCACTTAAAAAAAACCATGGACACACGCAACCGAACTCCCACAGCCTCTTTCACTTTTTTCCACTTGGCTTTTGGTCGCGTGCCGTCCTGTGTTTTAAAAGATGTTAGGGAAAAAATATTCTCCTAAAAGTTCGTTTTTTTTAGTGGCGACTTGTGGAAAATAAAACAGCTGCACTTGTTGTGAAATAGTCCCTTTAAACCCCTCAGGAAATGAGGAAGCTCGAGATTTACTTACCGTGCGGAATGGCCGCGCGACCATTAAATCGTGACTTTGATGACCAGTGAAATCTCCAAAATCTTTTTGAGCATCTAGCCTTCGGGAAA
Source organism: Ischnura elegans (assembly GCF_921293095.1). Classification (NCBI taxonomy): domain Eukaryota; kingdom Metazoa; phylum Arthropoda; class Insecta; order Odonata; family Coenagrionidae; genus Ischnura; species Ischnura elegans. The sequence continues at coordinate 126,967,582 of NC_060246.1, forward strand.
TTTTCTCTTCGTTCTGATCTTTATTGCTTCCTGATCCTATAAATGACGCTTTCATTCCAGCTTATCAACACCTTCTATGGAAGACAAAAAGCTGGGCTTAGTCTCTGCATCCACACACGCTCTCGGAAGCATGGATACTTTTTTTAGCTCTCGCCTTTTAGCCTACGCGCAGGTACTCTCTATATGGACGCCATCTTACCTCATCCGGGCATTCGTCTGATCTCCTTCCTTCCATTCCGTCTCTCTTTCTCTTCCTTTCTCCGCGTCTGCCACTCCTACGTTTCCCTTCCTCCCCCACTCACATTCCTCTTCCCTCTCAGACCATGCCTTCGGTCATTCCCATTGGTCACCGTCGGGGGGCGGGTTTATTCATAAATTATGTATATCCCCCCCTAGGCTCCGGAAGCCAGCATGGCGGCCGAATGTTTACATCTGGCCAACCAATGGGAGGGCGCGTCGCGGGGCGGCCATGTCTGTGAGAGACCTTTTTCCCTCACCCTCCGCCCCGCTCTGCTTGCTTCCCACCCCCTCCGCCCTTCCACCCCAGTACCCTCTTGCGGCGAAAAGCGGCGGCGGAAGCTTCGGCCTCTTCTCACCCCTGCCGCTAGACGCGTCGACCGGCGCGGCGAGCGTTGGAGCGGCCTGTGCCGAATTTCCACTGCGACGGTGGCTCCGTTCATTCCCACGGTCCGTCCGTTCCCCGGTCCTAATCCAGATTCCTCACTCAAGTTTATTTTCGGACCACCAGGGAAAAGAGTGAGATATTGACCGGCAAGAAAATTGTTTCCATTCCTGAAATGATATTGCATGGAATGCGCAGAAAAAGTTTTCAGAAATAAACACGAATCTCATTTTCACCGTTTAAGGATACTAGGTATTTATATTCTTCTTCACTTTTTGGGCACCCTTATATAGAGGAAGACGACCAACCGTTGATGTATAATCCACAGATCTTTCCTTTCTATCAATGCAAAAAAAATCATGTCATACATTTATGAAAAGGCAAAAGCTATTTTCCCAATTGCATAAACATCGTACAAGTGCCTTTCTCGTAGAAATCCTTGCTCTTTTCTGGAGTCGTTTTATTTTCTATATATTGAAATAATTGTCCCCAATATCGCCGTAAGTTTTTTATGTTAAGTCTATGAATACCAACAGGAATCTGTAGATAGAGGAATAATATCAAAACAAAGTACTTATTCCAATAACTAGGAAGCAAAAAATTGTATCTGTTTAACGTTTTCATGTACACATCTTCAGTTGGATGCTCAACAATCTCAGGGAAAGATAAAATTTTAATACGAATAAAATTTGTTTGAATTGCTTGATAAAGGTTTATGTCTTAGCGTAGTTTGAATTATGGCGGTCGTATTTACCTATCAAATTTACCTGGGAATCAATAAATTTTATTGCGTATCAATGAATGCTGTTGGATATCAATAAATTCATTTATTCCATTTATTTGTCGGAAACTTGTCTCTTCTATTACCTGGCAATATGTAAAATATGCCTTTTGATGCCTGTTTGAATATGAATTCTCTGCAAAACGTCTTGATACTGAGAACCAGGTTGATTTTATCATGTCAGAAATTGAAATGTGATTTCTTTTTAAAGATTGTGGGCCTACCAATAACTGACGGTACTACATAGGTTGCATATCAAATGATTAGGTGAATGAAGTTTTGAAATTGTAGGTATGTAAAAGTAACAGATATAACATGGGTGAAATTGGCCATGTAAGCACACTGCCAAATCACTTTAGAATCATCAGCTAATGTGATTGACATATGATGCTAATTAATACTGATGTTAATTTAATCACTTACAAAACCATCACATTTTTCTCATTTATTCTCTGGATGTCCTTGAATTGAAAATCTGTTACATTGGAAAGATATTCATTTAAGGTAATATTTATTTTATTGGATAAATATGGATTAATATTAAATTGATATTTGTTATTAATTTAGGCTTGATATGAAAATGAACTAATCTTTTGTTTATATATGTAGAAGTGGGTTGAAATACAAAATCTATGCGCAATACTGAGACATGCACAGTGTAGAAGTTACAAGTTGTTTGTTACTCCTACATTTCTGCATTAGTTAGTCTATATTTTCAATATATATTTAGATAATTATAATTATACACATTTCGTTATCACTTTCAGTAATTTTTGCATGCTTGTTATTCATTTCTAAACATGCTTCGTTTAGTATAATTCCTCTGAATTCTAAGATCACGGTGACCGCAGATATTTTCAAAGTTTGAGAGTTTATTATGAGATGAAAATATTGACAGAATATAAGGTAGAGCAATTCATGGCGAACTGAATTTCTTTTTTATTTATGGCATTTATGTGGCTGTAAGACAAATAAAAATATTAAATCTAGTTTACTTATAGCCTAACCCTACCTTTGACCCAGTCATGTATCCCGAAAATAAAGACGCGCACAGCCAATGCCGATGTATTACTCAAGGAGAATGAGTAATATCATTTTTATTGAAAGGCAAAGTTATGTGTTACACGACAGGTAGTTGAAATCTTAAGAGATCTCCATTACTTCTCCCAATTTCTTTAATCAAACTCCAAATCTTTCAGCAAAAATTAGGCGCGTATCTTAGGTAATAGTTTCTTCTGAATATCAATTGAAGGATATGATATCAGTAATTAAGTTTCGTTAAAAGCTGCCAGTGAGGATAATTCTGAATCATATCTTGCTTATTTTTGTACATCCTTACAGCAAAAATGGCTTACATAAAATTAATGGTATGACAAAAATGAATTATGCGACAATAATAGTTATACGTTTGCTTAAGAAATGTGAAGGAAAAAACCTGAGAATTAAAAGAATTGTAATTATTTTGATGTTTTAGGTGTATATTTTCCGAGATAGTAATTTTGACGAAAACTTATAATGCTCAATATTACTTCCCTTCCCTTAAATAGCTAACTGATTGTTTTACTATTCCTGCAAAGCGAAGCATATCGAAGATCTTGAATTCAAGAAATCCGTTGGATTTGAGGGCAGGTGCCAGTATCTCTGTTAGGGATAAATATTCTCCAAAATCCGGTAATTTTAGCTGCGTTATCAAAACTAGCCTTCAACAAAATCAATTTAAAGGATTTATTGTGTTTTGACATGAAAATTGTTTTTTCGAAGCCAAAAAGTCGGATATGAATAGATTATTGGAGAACCTCTGGTTTCCTAAGATAAGAGGGTGTGATACTTCAAGTGGTTGAATGGTGAGAGGTGATGATTCACACAGTGTGACTTGGAAAATATACCAAAAGCAGAATATTCACAATGCATTACACAAGTACACCCCTTAATTTTGCAACTTTTGAAAACCGCATCATTTTAAACAATCGCCGGAAGAAATTCCAATTTTAAAAGAGATAAATATTGCGATTAGATTGATATCAGCGCCAAAACTGGATCTCCATGCTTCCGTATTTATAAAAAAATTACCATGATATCTCTAAGAGGAATCACCTAATTTATATAGTATTTTAATAACTTTTTTATTGACCAGGATTAATTATGTGCATTTAACTACAAGTGAGTAAGAGAAGATTGTAATTACAGAAACAGACGAATACCGTTTGTTTTAATGAATTTCCTAGCACAATTTCCAGTGGTGAAAATCTTAGTATTTTTTGAGTGAATGAATAATATTTACCAAATGCATTATTTTGCCTGTGAGATAGATGAAAACTGTATCATAGCGCGGAATAGCACGAAATGAAACTTCCTGATGCCTCGAATTTCAAGCCAATGTCCTTAATAATTAAAAGCTGATGAATAAAAAACTCTCACAAATCGGCATGAGTTTCCAACAAAATCTATGAGTTTCATATCAGCCAACTTAATTAAAAATATGAACCTTATAAAAATTCTAAATTATGTAAAAAGACGTGAAGTTTGATTTTCATTGATTTTGAATTGAATAGCATTAAATTTCTTGCATTGATCGATATTTAACAATTATTCAATTTTCACCTTACAAGTCTCATGACGAGGAACTTTTGAGTCTTCTATTTTATAGTTTGTATTTTCTCCTCAAGTTATAGTGACAACCTTTTAAATCTCTTCCTTATTTAACCGCGCATTATTTATTCAGAACAAGGCCAGTAATCAATTTTCTAATAAATATCAGCAATCTCCCATTATTTTTAATTTTTTGAAGTAAATCTACTTAATCCAAATTAGAGAAGAAATACAAGTATTATTTACCCATAAAAAGTTAAATATAACCTCGAAGATAATTGGGCCATTAAGAGGTTATCATTCTCGATTGCTGGCGCCTATATTCATGTCAATGCCATGTCGGATCAAGTTAGGAAATCGTCTCGTAATCATATGAATTTGGTTTTAATATAGGTATATTTGGAAGAATGCTAACCTAAGCCCAAAAATATATTGTTCTTTGGGCATTATCATACCTGGAATAAGAAATTAAATTTAACAATATTTATTTATTCAAACAGATAATTTATATATATTTGTTACATTCTTCCAACCTCTTTGTACTAACTTACACAATTTGGAGCATGTGTATTTATTTTGGTTATGGAATTAATTCCAAACTCAAGTGTCAGGTTCTACTCCTCTTTTAGTTTCATTTCGAATATGTATTGACTCTTTTCAAATTACCTGCGGTTTTTTTATTGGAATTTTGCTTCAATTTCGAGGAAAACTTTATCTTGAACATTTAATTATTGTGCCTTAGAATTTACTTCATTTATTTTAAAACAATTATGAGCGTAACTCCAAAGTAATTCAATGTCTGAGAACATGAAATTTATTATAATAAAAAACATTAGTTTTTCTTTAGTTAATTATGATTTTTGATTGAATATACCTTCAATGTTAGGATACCATTAAATTGAATGTATAACGTATTTTTTCACTATAAAAGTATCATTTTTTAGAGAAATGTCGTGAAAAACATAAAAATAAACACATTTTTAGGACAAATATGTTTTTATGTAATATGCAGGCGAACACTTACGAGAATGAAGAAAATGTCTTGAAATAAACTTTTGAACAATTAGCTTAATCATCGGAAATAGGTGAGTATTTTCTCAAAATAGTCACACAGTTGTTTTTTCATTCACCTTGTTAGTAGATGTAATTCTATATTAAATTTTATCATGTAAGCCTAATGTCTAATTATTGTACTGCTATGAGGTCGTATTAGTATAAACACGTTTATAAAATCAATTTTGAATTGAGAAGCACCTGATGAATAGAAATATTTAGCAGAAGCTGTACTGTGCATAATTACTTCATTGGTGATTTGACTAAGTATCTATTTTCGTTAATATCATCAATTAATCATATCCTAATCACTTAGTGAACTATCTTTATAAATTACGGTACATGAGTTTTCTTAGAGGTTATATAAATGTAAGTAAAAGGTGTTGCTATTGAGTCTATTATTCACGTTTTAAACGTTAATTATGTGCTTCGTATAAAGTAATTTTTTTGCGAAGAGATACCTTGGAACAACATATCGAATCATAAACGGAGATATCGTAAAACCCTCTAATTTTATTTTTACAGCTTACAACACGTTTTTCGATTGCTAAAAACCATCATCAAGTAATGAACAATAGCATAATACTTGTTTTCCAATCAAAACACGTGTTTTAAACTGTTATAATAAACATAGTGGGCAACACGATTTATCTTTTTTTTATCATTTTATGTGCTTCCTATTAACCCGTTTATTAGTTAATATATTTTCGAGTCATAATCAATTACTGATTGCAGTTATCTATTTGGCCATCGCAATTCCCCGTCTGCAATTCCGTTGAGTATCAATCTTCGGGTCGGCGGCATGGCTTTGCTTCCTTTTGCCGGGGCAGTCGGCGGGCGTCGATCGTCAGCCGTCGATGCTTTCCTGGCGGATAGTCAACCCTCCGTCGTCCCCCGCTCGCCCGTGAAGCCTCCGTCGCGGTCAGTCCAGCCGCGCCGTCCACCCACTCTCACTCCTGCAAATGAAGGAAAAGGACAATGAGGCTCGTTGTCATAGGTCGGGATAATCATGCTCAACTGCACTCCTTCGTTCCGATGCCAGCCGCTAAAGGAGGAACTAGGTCGCTGCTCCGCCGTAGCGTGTCCCCTCTTCGCACGCCCCGCGTAAAATCTATAAAAGGCCCGTTACTGCTCGGTCATAAAGCATGGCCCGTGGTCGTTTTGTTTCGGCATGGCGGGCTAATGGCGCACGCTGGAATTCCTAACCATGGGCGTATTGCGGGACTCTCTGTCCCTGGCGAACGATCGTTTGTGCTTGACGACACTGCTGGCTGCAGAACAGACGTCTGCTTATCACTTCGCTCGCCAGCGTTTCCCATAAGTTTTATTTTTACCATGTACTTCATTTTGCGTCTGTTCCCTCTGCAGTATTTTTAAAATTTATTATAGGGTAGTTCATTTCTTTTAAATTCTCTGAAATACCTACAGAGGGCATTATTTTGCTCCGCATACAGAAATGTTTGCGGTGTTCAATTTAAAATGCTCACCATTAGGTGAGGATTATTTTTAATTCCTCCATTGAGTTCCCTATGTAACAACTCAGTGACGGTTACAGTGACTATTAGTTTGGTGGTGTACCTCGGTGCCACACACGCCATTGTATAATGGTATGACGTTTTACCTTTACCTTTTACCTATATGTACCTCGTCTTATTTCCATCGTGATGTCGTGGCTAGCTCTCCTCAGTTTTCTCCATCCTTTATTCGCTACAAAAGGAGGCTTCTCCTTCCTTCTTTGCCGTCCCGTCTCGCAATCCTTATCAATGTGTCTCGTTTCTCACGAGCCCTCCCCCTGACTGCCTCCCCTCCTCCTCAACGCCTATCTCAGCCCCCGAGAAGCATCGACTTTTACACGAATCGTAACCTTACATTCTTTACTGCCCTGCTTCTTAAGCATGCCTTCACCCCCGCTCTACATCCGCGCTCCCCGAGAGAAAATAATCCCACCACGAGGTCCTTTTCCAACGAGATGCGCCGTTAACGTCATTCCGATCACGGGAAATATTCATTTTTATGCGGGATATTTCCCCCGTACCATTATCACCTCCGCAACGCACTCTTTTTTTCCGCACTGTCCCACGATTCCCGTCCAGAATTTTCTCTCGCGAAAAGGTAGAGCTGACAGCATGGTCTCCACATTCATTTTCTTTTCCCTATCCCTCCTCCTCCTCCGGCTCGCCATATTAGTAGCTCGCAGAGTATAAGGTGAGGTCCTCATGTTGCCACGCCGAGTAAGATTGTCCGTTGTGCGTGGGTTAGGCGGGATAGAGTTTACTATAAATCCGTCTTATTTTGCTTGTTAGAGATGTGGCCATTTTCCCAGCACGACGTGAGGGCTTCGGACAACGGCGCACCGCCGAGGCGGCAGGATGCGCGTGGAGACGGCGGGAGGCTCGGGCGCCATCTCGCGGCGAAATGAAGTCCGCCGCCCCCCGGTGCTCATCGAGGAGGAAACGCTAAGACGAAGGCGCGGGCAGGCCGCACACCTAAAGCGGTCACGTATCCACCGGCGTGTAAAGGGGGCTTAAGCCCATTGGACGCGGGCTAACTGTGGTAACGCGAAAGGCGCGCTTGGATGGCTAAAGGAAAACGCCATTCTTTTTTTTTTTGTGGTAAACGAGATTTTGATGGTGGGCACTTAGGAATTTCGTTATTTTTTTATGGCACAGAGAGCGGTGGTGTTTAGGCTGGGCGGGGCGTGATGGAGGTATAGCCGGGAAACGTGCGCGATCTAGAGTTGCTCTGGAGTTGCGTGCGGAATACTACATGCGCCATCTCGTGACAAAATAAAATAAAAAACATTTTTTTTGGCTCCAGTTTGCGGCGAGAGATCTCCTAGTATATAGGCGACGGATATGAAATGGGTTTCATTAAATATGGAAAATTAAGATAAGTATAATAGTTATGACGTGCAAATTACCGCTCAAAATAAATTACATTTTAATCTGATATGGATATTGGATTGAGAATGTGAGTTATTCTCCGTTTCCTCTCCTGGTATATGTGTGACTTCAATGATTTAATCAGTGAAAGTCTATTTTCATTCATAAATTCAATATACATTTCGTAGTGAGAGGCAAATGAATCTTGCTTCTCACATTGGATTGCATCTGCGCAAAATATGCAATTCAGGTAAAAATGTATAAATATTACTGCGGTAATCCTATTTCTATGACTATAATCCAATGTTAAATATGCATAAAAATATGGTAGCCTACGAAAGAATTATTTTTGCATTGAATTGCTCCATTCTAGTATTAATAAAAGCAAAAATAAAAAAAATGATGCCGTTTTTCCATCTGAAACAAAGGTGATGTATAGTTTTTTATTGGTGATCATCTACTCTTTTTATGAAAAATTGCAGAATTAGAGCAATTTTATCAAATATACTCGAAAAAGTACATTTTAACATGATTTCTACTTAAATCTTTTGAAACTGCTTTCTTTTTTTGCACACCTTATATCAATCATAATTCAGATTTTAATTAACAGGGTGATATATTTCATCAAAATTTCTGCCACTTATCTACTTTTAACTTTAGATAAAATATTATTAGAAAAATTATTTATATATTAATTGTAAGCCATTAGTAAAATGCAGCAGTAGAATCAATTTTGAACCCAGGGAATGTTTGTCGTTATTTTCTCAAACATTTTCAAACTGAATTAGAAAGTATTAAAGTGAGATATTTTCTATTTCATGCCGCACCGCCCCATTGCGTATTGATTCTAAATAAGTATATTTAAAAATATAAAGTCTTATTCTTAAATTTTGACGATAAATTGCTTGACACATGATCAGCTGGCACAAACAACCGCCATTATATATTATTATTCTTATTTAAGTCATCCATGAGAAGTTTCTACGTATTGCTGACATCGCATGCAGATGGAATCTTAAGAAAACATTGGTACTTTGAATCCAGTCACTACTCGGTGATCTCATAGTTACTTTTTGCAGCATGGCATCAAGAACATGTTAGACCAACAGTATTTGTTTTCGTATATATTAACAAATTTGATAAAGTATGCGCAAGTCAAGATATGGTATTGTATACCGATCATTGCTTCCAATTGTAGGCGTGTTTTCCTCATGAAAACAAGTGACGAAGGGGCCTCATCTTCAAGTATTCAGACTAATACCTCTATACCAATTCAGCACCAATTAGATAAAAATTGGTCAAATAATAAATAAGTAAAAAACATAAGGACCAAATTTTTTATATTTTTATATAATTTGAATACTGCATTAAAAGCGGATATAGTTAGTGTATGATGATTGATGTTTTCTTAAAAATTAAAATGTGCGATTAACCAAAAGACTTACGTGTTTACCAAAAGTAATAAGTAATAATGGTTTCACAGACATCAAATGAAAATTAACACAAAACATGAAATAAAAAGGCGGATATGAGAGGCTAGTCTAGTGTTAAAATTCACCGAAATTCTAACATTGCATAACTTATTCAGGGTAGTTAAATTGCAATTACATGACCAATTTATTAAAATCTATTCCATAATTTTCAACAATTGTTTTATCATAGAAACACTCAATATTCACATTACACATATTACTCACAAACAAATATTAAAAAATATGGGGCCTTAGGATAAGTAGCATGAGAACTGTTTTTATCATCAATAAAACTTATTTTACCGCATCAAAGAAATTGCTACTTGATCTAAATATATTAATTTCCTGTTTTGATATATAAAATCATTAGCATTAGAAAGGAACTGTCTTTCGTAAACCTTTGCTGTAGTCACTTGATATGTATAAACTGTCCTTGAATGCAGCACTCCCTGAAAAGCAACAAGAACCTACTGAATGTATTATACTCACGTATTTTCTAATGTGTGTGAACATGATTCTTCTCTCTACGGTGGTCAAATTCTTCATATATTTATGTGGCTGCTCTAGTCAATTTAAAACTTTTATGGCTTCGCCGTTTAAGTTTTATTAATAGAAGAAAAGTGTATAGATGTAATTTAAACATTTAAACATTCTGGTATTTCATTAACATAAATTGGAATTATAATTAATCACTATCAATTCACCATTCGTTTAATTTACATAATTGTCCACGCTTCCTAAAATACGATTGCTGCAACCCTATAAAGAACAAAATTGCTCATTAATTTAGGTTAATAATTTAGTATCCATAAAACTTTATTTTCATTTCATTTTTGGACAAATGATTGCTAACGGAACCGGTGACGACGTTACGTGATCAATCAGCCGTGAAGGAATTTATACCCTGAAAAATAATTCTTGAAAAATGGATTCATATTGTTTTCCTACGTCTATCAGATAGTTTTAAAGGTGACATTAATCATGATTTGTTGTTTTTTCATTTCTGAGGTAGAGGTCAAAAAATAGTAAATTCACTAACCGGATAAAATAAAATTGTGAAAACTTATCCTTACATATGTGGTTAATATATATAGTACACTTAATCACTCCGGAGGACGTATTCCTCCCGTTCGACCAAAATTTTGGTGACGGTTCACTCGCTTCAAACTCAAGCTATCATTTTGAAAATTTCAGGGTAGGTTTATAAAGTATATTAGTAGTATTGGAGTCTGCACGTTTATTTCAATATTGCTTTGAGCCCTGTAGTTACCGAAATAATATATTCCATAATTAGATGTCATTGTACAAAAACATTGGAATTTCAAGCAATTCATATCAATATGCCTTGAAAAAGCTTATTGCCTACGTTTTCTAACTTTTATTCTAGATCATTGTCAACATTGACCTTCATCTAAAAGTTGATAATTTGACAGTTCACCTTTTATTTATATTCACAGATATATTTTTTATATTTGAGGTGCAGCCTAAGGAAGAACAAATTTTACTCTGATTACCCTGTTGATTTCAAGATTAAAGGATAGGTTTCACCGAAGTAATTTTTCCCCAAAGAACTGGTCGTGAGTAAGGAATACATGCAAATATTTAAAAAATTGCTATCTTCACTTCGAAATCACACTTACGGGTTAAATCCCAAAATGTTCGGTTCCATATTCATGCGTGCGGAAAAATTCATGCAGTGTTATGCCAATTCTTCATCATTTAAAACAGGCTAATGATTTTCTATTTTTTATTAAAATATAAATATTTTTATGTAGACCTAGTGTCCGATATTTAGGGACTTTATTATTTCAATATTCCTTTGTGATGTATTGTTACAAAGATAATATTTTATATGAATGACAAAATATACAGAAAAATGGAATTCAATGAAATAATGTTTATCACTATGCTTAGAAAACGCTTATGGCCTACATTAACTCATTTTTATTTTAACCACAATATTTTTGGTATCATGTGTTCAGAATTAGGATTTACTTTAGCTCATGTATTCAGCTGAATTATTAATTTTATTTAGGTAGTATTTGGATAGAAATTAATAGTGATGACACTTTTTATAGTTAAAATATTGCATTGATACATATAAACTGTCCTATCTTTGTCATTACAATTTGAACAATCATTATAAGGTTGCTACAAATTTGTTAAACTACGTAAGAATTATTTATTTTCTAATAAATGCGAAACCACTCTGTTTTTTCACTGTTTGAACGCAGGTTAAGTTATATTTAAAAGCAGTGCAGCTAAATTATGTGAATATATATCATTTCTAACTCAAAATGAAAAATGGTTATAATGATAATGAATTGAAAAAAATTTTAATCAAATAAAATGATTAAGTTAAATTTTTATTTCCTTTATTTTCCTGGTATGGATTAAGAACATAATGCACTAAATTTGGATAAATGATATTGTTTGCGCGTGAGATTTTTTCTACCATTTATGCATCAGGAAGTGTTACCAAAATTTAACCAAATAGTAATAGTTTCTTTGAAAAAATATGCTAGCTTTAAATTAACGTATGTATTTACTCAATAAAACCTATTTCTGTCACGCCATGTAATATATTTTAGAAATTGTGAATTTTCCATGTCGCATTTGTTTGAACTGCCGTCTATGAAAATGTATACAAATACTTTATCTCATGCATGTAGCCCACAAAGTAGCCGCAGTGTATTCGCATTAATATGTAGTATTCATTAATTGAAATTTAAAATAATTTATGTTCTCCGACTGTCAGGGTATCAGTCCTCTTCAGTATTCGTAAGGGACCAGAATATGGGGCAGTAAATTCAAAAAGTGTTTTTTCATCCCAATCAATATTTAAGTTATTTAAACCTCCTCCGTGCTCTGTTAGTTATATTTTATCAGATTTAAATCCGCACCTAATTTTTACCGAGCATTAGGTTTCCAAGCCTGCACATGTGTTTAGGATGAAATCTTTGAAAAGGCCGCAATGGTGATATTAAATGACCTAGCACCTAGATGAAGTATTACTTCATTCGTTCTGAGCTTCTTAAATAAAAAAAAAAATTAGTAGTAACCAAGAAAAAATGCTGGCATACCTTTTCCATTCAGGCCCCCACCACATTGCACTATTTCGCTACCACGACATTTTATTCTCTTCGAAATAAATAAGAAGTAGAAAAATTTGAGAATTAATGAACTGTTTCATAGAATGTTTATGGCTAAATATTTCTGTCATATGTTCATAATTTTTTCAGTTAAACGGGTATAATTTTCATGCGGTAGGAAGTACGGAAAAGGAAAAGGCGATTTTCGGTGTGTAAATCACGTGGCTGAATTTAAAAGAAAATGTATCCGATAACATAAAAAGATTTGCTCGTTCGTGTAATGAGCAGAGGGTTGCATTAAACCAATAATTGAACGGTTCGCACTTGATAGCAAATACATTTTGGCCCTGAAAACAATAGGAACCATACAAAATCAATATATAACAAATAACATTAATTAATTTCAATTTTGTGACGAATGTTTCAGTTGCAAGGTAGGCACTACAGATGGTACTACGGTAAGAATGAATACTATGGTAACAATATCACGTAGATGAAGTTGTCTTTCCAATATTTTTACGAGCTCACATGAAGGATAGCATTTCTTTTAATGTTTTAATAGCTACAGTTCCACAATGCAAGTGAGAATAAACTTGGCTAACCTATTTATTTTCCTTGTAAAATATTTTCATATCCTGCACAGTTAAGTTTTGAGGATTATGAGATCTCTAAATCCTGAAATTTCATTAGTACGAATAAATAACTTATCTGTCTATTGTATCCAAATATTTTTCTATCCAAAATATACTTTGAAGCTTTTACTCTGCTTATTGGCGCAAATATTTACTCGATCCGTAATTAGCAGCCTTAAGACTTTGCCATGGATTTGGCTATACTCTGCTCATTTCAATTAATTTACGAATTCCTTCTTATTCATAGTGCAGGAAAAACGTAGAACCAATCCAAAGTTTTAGCGTACCAAAGTGGCAATATATTTTCTAACTTCTATTGATGATCTAAAAATGAATTTAGTACACAATGGGTTTGCTAGAATACCTACTCAATTGTTTAATCAATCATAAATATATTTTACGGGCATAGCCAGTGTTTCATAATTATTTTTTAAAACATTCTTAACATGAAAATATTACCTGTAGAAATCTGCATTGGAATTAAATTAACTTAAATTCATTGAAATAAAATGATACACTGGCGTTAATTTTCAAGAGTGTTGCATAGCAGTGAAATAGTATTTGTAATTATTACTTCTTTGGTATAAATAAGTACGTTGAGGTTTTTAGCCGTCGCCTGTTATTAGTTTATTAAACACTCATTACCACTGTGATATCCAATCATTGATTCAATGCTTTGCGTTTTTGTTACACAGGAGCTCGACCGAGAAACACAAATATTTTATTGCAAACTGATTCCTTTGGGAGATATATAATTATTTTCATGCTGAAGAATTCCTTTTATGTGAAATATTTAACGAATTTAAGATTTCTATTGAATGTTTTTATTGGAATCTTTAACAACTCTTTTGAGTATATGTGTATTTCAGTACATGCAAAAATGTTAGACAGTTGAGCATGAGATTTTTTCACGAAAAATAATAGAAATTAACTGAACTTGAGCCGGAATGACGCTGATGTACTGTCTATTCTGAAAAAATCATAATTCGTTAAAAATAATAAATGGAATATATTGTTATCAACCATAATGAATATATTTGCCTTAACTATTTATCCACAATTTAATAAAATAGCTGAGATATTTAAATGTTGTGTGTGTTTACTAATGGCTACAAGAGAGATGGCTGAATATTGTTTCGAGTAGTGATTTCTTTATATTTCGTATATATGTTTTTGTAAAACTAAGGTAAAACACCAAATATATGAAATTCATGGAACTGCTGACAAAGGCACAAAAATGGAGTCATATTACAGAGCACCTATCGTGAGTTGCCGTAAGAAGGCAAAGGGCTTCTTAAGGTTATATTTAGCCTTTCTCAAGTTAAAGTTATTCATGAAAACGGTTGATGATTTAAGGCGCATTTATCTTTTGAACCGTGGAGTTAAACGAGATCCTTATCGAGTAAGCGATCATCACTGCAGCCAATAGCTCCCGGCCGTACGAGTGCAGCAGTGAATTTTTATTCTTCTCTCCACATAAATTCTGTCAAATTGCAGCTGCATCGAGATTCCGAGATTAACCGTAATGCGCGATAATTCAAATATATTATTGGCAGATAAGGTAGAGAGAATGTTCGAAATGCGCATTCACTCGCAAGCCGCTCTGCTGAAAAAATAACACGCGCCAGGAATTTTCCGCGAAGACCACTTCTCCCCCGTGCATTTTTTCGCTCTTTCCCACCGGCGGGAAATAACAACCCCCGTGCATTCTCAAATTTATATCTGGCGCACTGCCAGGTGGAGGCCGACTCGAAATGCACGTCCAAGGAGCGTGTCTCGGGCGAGACTTAAGACGGCAACACGAGAAATACACCTCACGGAAAGCTGTCCCCCCGCCAGTGACACAGCCTTTGCAATGGACGGCAGAGACATACGGCTAAGGGTAGTATCTACCACCCTTGGTCGGGGAAAGGGCTAGTAAGAGAGGAGACATAAGTAACACGAGTCTCGAGTGCAAAAACGTATCGGGCTTGTATTTTCTAACGCGAACACCTCGCAGAGTCACCCTTTCTCGAAGTTTATTTTGTCCACCTACCTAGCCTTTAGATATGAGCTGAGGCCATGGGATAACGCGCTTTTCTTAGGAGGATTCTCTGTCCGCAGGACACACGAGACTTGAGCATGGGTTTAATATGTCACAAACGTGTAAAAAGGGGGCGGGCACGGCCCGTACATTTTCTTCTTTATCTGCGCCGACCCACGCCCCCCGTCCACCAAGTTTCAAGGCTCACACACCAACTCACAATGGAATAAAGCCCGTCCTTCCCATATCTTAGCCACTTTTTTCCTCCGGTTTGCTGGCGTCTTCCTCCCCCGACCACGCCCCCATCTAGTCTCATCCTTTGCGGACTGGGAAAACTTTTCTTGGAAATAAAAATGCGAGAGTGATACGAGGCCGAGATCGAACTGGACGTGGAAAATGGCTTCGTCTGTGCATCCCAGTGCCGCGACCGAAGGAGTCCCCGGCGGGTGCTTCTACCCTCCCGGGAGACCGCACCGCGCCTACCGCCTTTAAGACTCCGACGTCCGTAAAATGCCAAATACATATTATTAATCCCTATAATGTTACATCTTCTTAAAAAAAATACTCTTTTCTTTCCTAAATAACTCGGTGAACTCATTGACAGGACATTGCAGGGAAGGGTATCTCTTTCCAATCCTTTTTCACGACACGACGCATGGAAAGTTCCAAACACTATTTATTCAACAGCAAATTAAGGATATTATTTGGCTGAAGGATCCATGATTTTTTTATTTCATAATTTTCGTTCCAAGAGTTTCATTTATCTCTTTCTAACTATTATTGGTCGTGTCTCATATGAGGAATGATTGCCGTTGACAATATCATTGATATCGAATGCGCTCATTTTTTTTATTATCTTTTTCTAATTCTTAAAAATATTACTCTTTCCTTTCGCGTTGGTAGCTGTTAAAAAGCAAGAGAACTTGGCCTTTACTGCTTTTTTCATGAGATCTTGCAATAATGAAAATTTCCGCTCTATTTTTTAGCCCACAAATCCTTGTTGCTGAGAATACTATAAAAAGTCATATAGTGCTACCATTTCATCTCATCTAATATTACTTAGAAATCATAAGGGGCAATGGCATTGGCAAAAATTTAAACTTTGCTTATTTTTCTTCCCTCAGGGCCTTGAAATAATGGACTTTTTTTAGTGCCACGGTTTGCACATCCGTTATTGCAATACAAGAAAGCATCATATTTTGTTGCGCATGACATTTCCATTTGGCCAGTATTTTTCCTATAAAAGATTAGGCATTGAAATTGCTGTGAATTACTGGTATACGTAAAAACTAAGAAACTCTATTGATAGGATTTCTATATTTTTGAAAAATCATCGATACCAGTGATGCATTGAATGTTACCTGAAATAGATGACTTCATACGAGTGTAACTGTATTCCTTAGAAATAACACCGATATGTTTCGAATATTTCACGTCACCGAGAAGTACAGAACCTAGAGATTTTTATTATGTGTAGGCAATAATGTACCTATAAATAATTTTCAGCTAACAAAATTGTCTAAAAGCAAGGAGGCGGTAATTGTTGAAACGAAGTAATGTATAATTATCTGCCTATTTATAACAATAGCTAAAATTAATGCGATTCAGCGTAATTATTATCGTAAGCTTGCGATATTTTATCGCATAATCTCAAACATAGTACAAAAACCTTAAGTACCTCAAAAGTATTTATGTCGTTTCAACTACGGAAATAAGATATTGAATAAAATTGTGATGCAATAGAGTTATATCTCACCAATAAGTTTTAATTGTGTAATTTAATTGTGGTTTTCAGTCGTTAATATGATGAAAATGATCTTATTGTATCAACTCTTAATTTAATAGATGACGTCCATTTCAAAAGCCTTTTTAATAGGTTGATCAGATCATCGACCACATATCTTGAATGGAAAATTCATTTCGTCTTTGTACGTTCCTTGGTCACTATCAATAAACGCAACTAATTGGATATTCGTTGCGTTTAATCGTTATAATTACCACGATAATTCAATGAAATAGCTATAGAGAATTTCTAATTGCTTTTAGATAGGAAAGAGGGTCAATAATGAGGATCGTGGCCTTGGATATTGCCAGCTGTGAGGATTGCTATCTCTTTAATAGCATAAACGCCAAAGATATGCGGGCTGCCTTGGCTAATGACAAGCGCAACTCATTGAGGGACATGAATCAGCTGCAAACGGCTTCACTCCAGAGATTCCTTATCGCCCTTCCTTCGCTTTCCTTCCACTCATATCGATTTTTCATTCCAAAATGCAGCCTCATCCTCACCCGTGTATCAGAGAAGCAGTCCCCAAGGTTACTCACTCAACTATATAACGCTCAACTGTGTCGTAGCGTGCGACCCTGAAATTCCGTGATGGCCCCGCAATTTTACGCTTCTGTCATGAATTAAAGACACGGCGAATAAATGAGGGATATTATGTGGGTAGAGCTTGTATCGTCCACTGCGGTAGCGATTTTGGAGTGCGTGTGTGGGAAAGAAGAGACGGATCGGAAAATGGGGGAGTGAGGCTTAGAGACGGGATGGCGGCGACGAAAGATGGGCTAAAAGAGGAACAAATAGGCGGAGACGGGGTCGTTCACCTCGTTTGTCAGATTGTGTCACGCGGTCTGTGATGTGTGCCTCCACTGGGTGGCTTGGCTGCCGATTCCTGCCTTCGAGTGTTGTGGGTGCTGGGAAGGGCGGGGAAAGCTAGCGAGGACTGAAAGAGTTTTTAAGAGGCAATTCAGGGATGACACGGGGTTTAGGCCGGTAAAAGGGTAAGGTTTGAAGTAAAGGTGAAGAAAGGCTTAAAAGGAAGTGCGGGAAGAGAGTAGTGAGATGACTGAAAGAAAGAGGGGGATAGGTATATGAGTCGAAAGTTGGTTTGACGTTGGAGTATAAGTTAGAGATAGGATAAAAAAATGGAGGAAGCTATTACCGCGGTGGTGAGTAGTTGGTTGTATTTTTTTCGGAGAGCTTCGGATGGAAAAAAAATATTTCCAACTTTAGCTTGGGGATTGAGGTACGAGAAAGTTCCACGGTTTTCTGCAGAGGGTTACCTTAGGGCTGAAAAAGGGGGTCCAAATGACGACGGGCTCAGCTGAAGAGATGACGGTTGGATTAGGAGCGCGGGACCTTGTAGAGGAAGCAAAGTTTTTTTTTGGCTCAGCAAGAGAAGGAAAGAGTTAATGGAGGAGGCATAAAGGGATGGCTTAGGTTTTTCTTTCCAGAGATAGGGGGCGTGTCAGGGGACGAGGGATTAATTAAATAGTGCAGACGTGGGATGAAGACTGTGAGAAAAGAATTGACTTCCGGCGCGGATGTGGTGAGAGAGGAGGGCTAGGATGGAGTAGATGAAGTGCATCCGTTACAGTGTCTATCGAGGGAGGCTGTGGGGCGAATGGTCACTCAGAGTGTGGGAAGGGAGCCAGTTGGGGCAGTGTGCGATTGCTATCCGACCCCCCAGTTAGAGCCTTACAAGGCACAGTTAAAGTTCTTCTATTGAAACAGTAGTATGTTTTCCTTTCAATTCTGTCGCATTCTTCGGGTCGTTCCTCGGTGATTATGATGTTCAATCACCCCTCAGAGAGTTGCTCTTTTATTGTCGTGGGATAGAGACTGGAAATATTTTCACAGAAAATGGTTAAGATTTAAAGATCTACCTTCTATTTAGGTACTTCTGAATATAACTATGATTAGAAATTGAATTTTCAAATAGCGCCAAAATTTATGCAATGTAAATAACTTATTCATAGAGAAACCCATGATTATTGTGATTTATTAGCAGTTACACGTAGGTATGTGGATTTTGAAAATGTCTTTTATGTCGTACTTTATTTGCCACTTGATAGTTGCCGTTGCAACCTCACTCTTCACTATTCTTATTTCTATTTATCTTTTGTCCATTAGGTGAAGTTTCTCTCGAAAGCTTCAACTTTTTTCGTCGATGGCCTAAAATTCCTAAATTTTTTGGTTCCTAAGTTTAACCCCTTCTGGGAGATATAAATTTAATGGAAGCTGAATATTCCGTATAATTGTGCTTAATGAGAGCTTAACTTTCGTTTCGTGTATAAATTCGAAAAGTTAACGAGTAACATTGTTCCAACTGATAACTAAGTAACTAATAATGCTGTTCCTCATACCTGCAGGTACTAGGCAAAGAAATATTAGTCATTATGATGCCTTCGGGATCAGAATAGTTTCCTTTCGACTTTTTAGGCATTATTTTTCAAGTTCAGATGACCTTAATGCCTATGATTTTACGATGAAGTACTGTGGGAATTCATCGAAGAAACTATATTTCTCCCAAAAAACCTGTGATTACGACAGCCGTAGTATCCTCAGGTACCACTTGCTTAGACTTAAGCATAGTAAAGAAATGAGGGCAGTACAAAAACGCTAAAGCTAGATAATATTTCTAAATCTTGTCACTGCGTTCATGTCATAATTTTTCTTACAACACTGAAAACTTACCGGTCGTAAGCTTCAGGTGAGTAAAGCAAATAGCCTGGCTAAAAGCTCAGTCAAAGGTATGAAGGCAATACACAAAGGTGAAACCGATGTTAAAAAAAGGGCAAATCCTCTCACTCCTGTCGTGTAAATGGATTCTCTAACAATACTGAACAGGTTGAAGTTTCAATTTTTGTATCTAATTTATAAGTAGCGCTACAGTTTTTCATCTCAGCTCTAAACTTTATTGGATTTTGCCTTATAGCCACTATTTTGTCTAACTTTCAGTCATTATGGTTCTCTGCTGGGTCCATCACTCTTTCAAGTTCCTCAATCCGATCAATCCCCTTCGTCCTACCCGTGCCCTTCATTCCCTAACGTTCGCCTGGCTTTTACTACGTCCATTTTATAGTTTTTAAAAAACCCTCTTCCACCGCTCAAACTGACAACACCCCTCCCCCTCTTCCCTCAGTTCTTCCCGCCTTTATTTACCCGCTCAACCCCCCAAATGTGCTTTAACTTTCTCCATGCGCACATCTTGGCCGAAATAATACGCCCATACCAGTTCGCCTCGCTAATCCAGCTTGTCACTTCAAACTTGCTGTTCATTATGGTGGTAGGCTCTTCTTTC
Source organism: Ischnura elegans (assembly GCF_921293095.1). Taxonomy (NCBI): domain Eukaryota; kingdom Metazoa; phylum Arthropoda; class Insecta; order Odonata; family Coenagrionidae; genus Ischnura; species Ischnura elegans. The sequence continues at coordinate 126,987,812 of NC_060246.1, forward strand.
TACGCATTACACATTTTTTTGCTCCAAGAGAGTATCCTAATCTTAGAGCCGAGATCTACCCTTGATAGTGTTGAATAAGTAGTCGTATCTATTAGTTTTGGTGTAAGGTATGCAGACGATTTTAGAAAAAAAAAATATTATCTAGCTGCTGTGTGGACTTAGATGTTCCTAATGTTAATATTAGTGATTAATAGGTAAATGCATTTTTTGGTAATCTATTAAGCTACAGTGGAAAAATTTCCTACTGAAGAGATTGAATCATCAGCTCAGCTTGATTAGAGATTTATATTAGGGTAACTTCTTTCCTAAACTTCGAGTTTCAACAGCCGTAAGAGGAAAGTAGCTGAAGAGGAACTTATAATGCGATTAAAGCACCTGTGTTTTGAAGGTACTTCATTCATACATCCGAAATTAATCTTCCGCAGTTATAACTCATTATTTCAAGTAGGTACATTTTTGAGGATTATCTTCCTTATTTTGATACTGCACGCGTCGAAATCGAATAAACTATAATCAGAGAGTTCATTTGAAACTAAAATAAATTATTAAACGCGAATAGTTAGTTCTATCAAATATCTTCTCCGATTGTTCTTACTTTTTAGAGCACTGATAAAGCAGTGCCCGAAAATTTATCTTGATGGATATTTCAGGGTAAAAGAAAGTGGAAAGAGGAGGGAAGTTTTTGGGAAGGGATGTTTTTGTGGTTCAAAACGGTACAAGTATATCAGCAGCATAAATTAAACCAACCCCTATAGAACACTATCTGTAGATCAATATTTTGTAAATCCAGCCACTAATGGTGAAGCTGTTATTTTTTTTTACGTCAACTTTTGTGATTTGGTCAATGCTTCAAAAATATTATCCCTCTTTACTTAAAAATAGTTTACTTCTGTAAATTTCTTTCATGACTTGAAAAAACTGTGGATGGTGGGAATTGCTCCTTTTGAAGCAAAAGAGCACTTGTGGGAGGTCAATTTACCGTCAAGACGATGTAGAATAAGCCCAAGGGCGTGGTTTTAATCTCACTAAGAGATCCTGAGTACTCCAAAACGGTCGTTAGGGAGAAGAGGAAAGAGTGGTCGGAGTGTATCCTCTCGTGTGGCTGAGAGCCAAGGAAACAGTCTTTCTGCAGCAGTGGTGGTCGCCAGCGAGAGATGAAATTAGGAAACGGAGCTGGAAAAGTAGAGGGAGATGAATGAGAGGGCAAAAGGAGTGGATGAGGAGTGGCAAGATGCGTGTGGAAGATTTTCCGAATTGCCTCGGGGTATCACAGCAGAGCAGCTGAAATAGCCGGCAGCTTCGACGACTCGTGGAAGTTGGTAGCTAGCCGGGCAGGTACTCCACATCTTCGCGAACGTGCATGCGTTTTAAGTCTTCTCATTTTTTTTGGCACGGAAAGAATTGTGCCGTAGGAAAGCGGGTGATGGGACGGCCCGCTGATGACGGCCGCGAGTTGGGTTGATTCCCGCGAACTAAGACGGTGTGGGCCGGGGGCGAAGGTGGTATAGGGTAGAAGGAATGCATGTGGAGAACGGGGAAATTAGAGAGAGGGGGGTGGAGAGAAGAGAAAGATGACGGGCGATGGAGAGGTGGAGTGCGGGGCGATCGCATCGAGAGACGCCCGGGAGATTGGATGGTAGAGGCGGGAGGGAGAGGAAGCCTCCGATCCCAACCATACTCACGAACACTCCTTCTTTCAAACTGGAGGAAATTCGCGATGCTTGAAGGCACGGATGTCTGAAGGAGAGTTCCGATGCGATGATCGAGTGGAGCAGGCAGCAGGGATATGAGAAGCTCCCGGAGGAGGGACGTGATATGTCTTTCCCATCGACGCCCCAACTTCCTCCTCACGGCGGAGCCAGTTATCCGCAGACTTGCAATCTTCTCCCCCGTGCACGCTCCCACTCCTCCAAAACTTTCCAATCCAAAAAATAAAAATACAACAGCCTTCTCTTCTGCGCTCATTTCCACCACCCTGGTCTTCTTCTGCATCACCCGCGCCTCCCCTGCACCCATCTTGAGAACACACATCGCCGCTCCCATCCCGGCCTCACCTCCTCCTCTTCCCCCAGTAGTTCCTTAATCCACATCCCGCCCCCCCCGCCCACCCGGCCCGTGGAGTCCTTTTCGGCAACTGTGTACTACAGTATGTATAACGCCACTCACTCACCCTCCCACCCCTTTCTCTTTGCCTCGCCTCCCTAATGCACTCTCCAGGAGCTCATTACCATCGCTCTCGCCTCTGGATGTTTTCCGCTCCAAATTGGATTATGCTCAAGACTTTGTTGCTCGCCTGGGATAATATTCGGAGCGCCTCCTCTGCCGCCGCTTGTCCCTCTTCACTTAGGAAAATTGTCATAATTTTCTCCGGAATTAACGTAGTTGGGAACCGTCTGCGCCTGACGGTAATCCAGGCGTTTGCCAAGTTATCTGGTATTGTTCCAAGTAGCTGTCTTGAACGTGATCTTAAAGGTAGATATCATCCTGAGTTTTTATATAATGGCGAAGTTTTTATGGCCATCATCAGCACGTTAGTCTCAACTGATGTACTCTATTTATCGCGAATTTTCGCATCGCATTCTTTCTCCTTTGAAATACGATTGTAAATAAGTAATTAAAATGTGGAATTGCCAAGAATACTTACACCTATTTACTTAGTCTATGGAAGCTGCCTGTAGTATGATGTAAATTAACTATTGGATGACTTGCTTTAAGGAATTGATCTTTAATCCAGAGCTCATGTATTACTGTACTATGTTGTACCTTTGAAGATGATTTTATGTAAAATACCTCTGGTTTGTTGAGAACGTTATGTCAATTGATTTACAAAGACCAAATTTTTTTAAAATTAAATGGATTAAGTAATCAGTATATTTCTGACATTTGTATACGTTAGGAATTTAATAGGGATTTGAATACTTTTCTTACCATGTGTAATCATGGCCGGTTACTGGTCCCTTTAAAGTTGCTTGTGAGTTGCTGCAAGGTGGTTGTTTGTTACTGACGTCTCCTACAAATCCGTCTTCATGAGATGCACTGTAAATAATAAATATTTTATGTCAGAATAAGGGTGTGAGTGCATACTTAGTTATTGGCATTGGCAAGTAAATCAATGCAGATGAATACAAGAAAAATGTGAAGAGAAGTTACAGGATGAACCAATTTTAGAATAAATTTGACTATGCTTGGAATTTGTATGCATTTATATCCAGGATTCATTTGAATTTATATATTGCCGTCAACTTTTTTTTCGTGACGCAGGTATTTTGAATAATGCAACAAAGCTGAAAATTATTTCTTAAAGTTGTTGAATTTCATTTTACTTGAGAAAATTCAAATAGTACCAGAATAATTTTACAATAAAATTCAGACAGTTTCATGCCTAAGATTGATTGGTTTATCGACATTGATCGATTTATCCATGAGGCATGCTATACATAAATGTTTTTGTACAATAAGAATCTGGTACATCAATATTTATCTTGGTTTAACTGCTTCAATAAAATCCTTAATTGTTATCCTGTATGAATGATAAATCTTTATGCATAGGATTATTCCACAACCAAAAATATTGTCCGTATTTAAACTACGGATTCATAAACTTGTGGAAATATTTTATAATTATTTTATCTTACTTCGTCTAATATTTTGATTCCGTTAACCCCATCAAAGTAAAAGCCATAGTTATATCATTTTCACCGATAAATGCTCCCTGAGATTTTTCTCAAAATTGCGATACAATATTTTGCCTCGATATCCATTTGCAAAACAAATTGAGTTTAGCATAAGATGTACATGATATTTGATAATTTTTTTATGAATTAAATATCTTAAAGATTTATATTTCCGTTATTTATAATGAAATTTCCTCTCTTACAGGTAAGTGAAAATTATTTGACTGGGAGTAGTGCTTCAGAAAAAAGCCTAAAAATGACCACTTGGTGAGTGTTTACCATATTAGCATAGAAGCACAAGGTTTATGATTATATCTCCTTTTTTCTTTGGAAATATTATTTGGAACAGGAAATTATGCAAAATATTTAATTTTTAGCTTTTTTTCAGCGTTAAAATGTTAAAAATACAATGCAAAGATTTGGGAGGTGTGGGAGACAAGGAAATTGAAATAGGATCAAGTTGTGTCTTTAGCACCGGCAATTTTTAACAATTGGAAATAAGTGTTTTTTTTGGCATACTATAGGTTATTCGTAATCGCTCATAATTGAGAGATTTACAGAAAATACACATTTAGGTTAATTTTGTCGGAACATTGTTATTACGATGCATATAATACACGATCTTTGGTTCAAAAACATAGTTATCACTATAAAAATTATGGACGAGTTATAAGGAGAATTGCCTAAGCCATAACTGGATCAGGGTTCTTTTTCTAAGATGACCTAGTAATAAATGGGAAATTTCTTTGATCTATTTGTTCTCTGAATATAGTTGAGTTAATAGCTAGATAGAGCAGAAAATGGTTGCAGCACATTTTGAAAAGATTGAAAGATATCTACTCAACTGTTCAGTGCAACAGGAAATAACTGCCAGTACTTATTAGCAAATAGAATTAACTTTTACGAATGAAATGACATTATTTACTGTGCCATTTACACAAAACAGATGATTACCGAAAATTTACCGTTTTAAGGCTACAGAAGTTATTAGAGCTTTTAACGGAGAGAAAATAATATTTGCGCATTGGCGTTATCATTGTAGGCAAAGGGAATCAAGTTGGAACAAAGACACTTTTTTCAATGTAGATTTTTGTCATTCTTAGAATCTCTTAAGTTGCTTATTCACAGTAAATTTTGGTCTCTTTATTTTGAAATTTTATTTTGAATCCAGAGATAAAAATTACTTTGTATTTATACCGTCAATAAAATTCAATAAATGTGAAAATATAAATATGTGACCACCTTCATATTAGATTATAGCGGAACTTTTTACGCTATAGTTTATATAAAAAGAGGAAAATCTACGAAAAGTTATCTTTCATGGGTAAAATTTGCATTTCCATGGGTCAAATATATATCAATTACACTTAAAGAGTTAAATAGGCTGTTCCTAAACTATTATTAGTGGCTATTCATTCTAAGCTCACAGCTATTAATTGTGAATAATAGAAATCGTGAAAGAAATGTATTGACCTTTATTAAAGGCTTTCAATAAGTGTCATATTTTACGACGCACTGCTGATTTGAGATATCAGACGGATTTGCTTAAGAAATTATGTCATAAATTTGCAAATATTTCTCGCAATTCAGATATAAAAGCCTGTTGAAGCAAAGTACTGGCCATGAAACAGCGGTGGATGTAAAGCTGGGTGAGTGTGTGAAAAGATACTCGGCGAGTGCTTACCGTCTTTTTAGTGTGAATATCCGCGACCGTAAAAATGTTATGCGATGATAAAACGGTTCATTATGCCATAGCTATTTATCATTGACGAATCATTGATTACACCACTTTGTGATTCAGCATGTCCAACTCATTCCGTATCACGCACTCGGCGGGTCTCGGTGAGAGAGCCGTAATTGCCAGTCACACGCGACCCGAAAAGAAGAACGCAAAGACTCTCAAAAGGACGTGAAGGAGCCCCCGTGGTTTTTATGCTGATGAGCCCCACAAACGGTTGAAACGCGCGGGTTACACGATTTTGAAACGATTTTCGAGGGCCATTCATCGCATCACCTACCCGTTTAAATTCGAATAAAACTTTTTACGGCGCGCATTTTAATAAAATTCCGCGAACCCACTTCCGCCTCTCTCCTCCCTTACTCTCTCCTCCCTATTCCCCTCGCCTCCTCATCCCACTCCCATCGGCACTGCCAAGGATAAGTGAGTAATTCGTCGCGAACTCATAAGGAAAGAGAGGACGAGAAAGATTGAGAGAAGGTAGAGAAGATTGAGCAGCTTGGAGGATTAGGAAGAGGAGGAGAGAGAGAAACATAGCGGAAGAATTGGACGTGACCGATGTGCTCACGTAGATTGGGAGAATGATTTGAAGCGGGGAAAGGGTCGAAAGGGCCCACAAGCCCACGTTCTCAGACTAGATTTCTCTCCCTCCCTCTTTTCCCCATTTTACCCCACCTTCTCCCTTTTCTCTCTCTCTCTCATTTTTTTCTTTCTCTCGCACGGCTTGTCATGTCAGGGGAAGGAGTTGGACGAGGAGATTGAGCTTTCGTCCCTCATCGCTAGAGAACGCTGGCAGTGACTCTCGGAGGAAGTTACCCTCCCACCTACTCCTTCCCCCTTTTCCCCGCAGGAGCCGTGCGTGCCCTTGGCGGGGCCGCAGTCAAAGTATGTTCATTTTGGATACGAGTGGGGGAAGAGAGATTACTAACATTTTCATTCCGTCTTAATGAGAAAACAAAATCTCCACCTGTCTTTAAAAAAAATTTAGTTCGAGGAAAGAAAACTTCCCAGTATATTTCGAGTAGTAATTCACTCTATGGCTTACGCTCGCAACTTATCGTAGGCTCTTGAGCCTTCGTTTGCTTTTTGAAGAGGAATTGAATGGGCTTTATCGATGAAAAGATAGGTACAATGAGTGAGAGTCGTAATTTGCCAGGCCGTAAATTTCGTTCGAAGGAGTTATTTGATGCGAATGAACGGTGCCGAGGAATGATTATGCAAACTGATAGAATATCATAATGTTTGCTGCAGAGGCAGTACCGTTAGCCGATTGATATTATTAGAGGATCGATACCTTATACTGTCCGTTAGACCCTTGAAGAGATCCAAGTACATCAGAAACGATTGCTTAAAATTGTATGATAATATCCGAGAAAACAAATACGAAGTCCATATTCATAAAGTTTCTGCATTTTTAGACTGTTGCTAGCCATGGTGCAATTTAAAGAATAAAAATTAATGCTGAAGTGACGATGAATGAGAGACCATACACAAAATAAAATAATCATGGTAATAGTATCGTATGAAAATGGTATACTGCGTAAGCGGTGTATCTTAACTTGTAACCCTTGTTTTTTTCTTAGGCGGGAGTAAATCTTTCTGCCGTTCAGTAGAATTTAAACCCATTCATTGGCAAATTTTTAAACAATTGCGGTTTTTATCAAGACTAATTATTTTAAATGGTGTTTAATATGACTTTCATCACGCATGAAGTTATGTTTGAGGAAAACATTGAGCTATTGAAGTGCGGCGTAACAAATAAATATGCATATGCTCAAAAGACAATTGATTTTTTTATTTGAAATTTTAAATTAATCACCGGTATTTGTGACTACGTGATTTTCAATGATTTTGCCCTTTAAACAGGTGAGGGGTTTGTTGTCATTAGAAACTTTTCAAGAGACATTTCGTGCAACTGAAATGAACCACATTAATACGTTGTAAAGAGATCATTCTCCTTACAAAGGTCATTTAGCCATATAATTATTATGAATTAAAGTACAGCAACATTGGACGTAATTGTGCTGCACATAAGCACTTCATAATTATATGGCAAAAAGAGCGCTTTCTAGATACACTGGAAAATTACAAAACTTTGAATAAATTTAACATGAGGAAATCAGAATCATGACCTCTGTGAGGTTTCATCATGAAAAATGATGTCCATCACAATTTTTATTTGTGAAATTCCAAAAACTACCAGTTCTCCTTTTACACTCTAGTTTATGTGAGTAAAACAATAGAATTCCAATTACAACCATGCCTAGGTAAAAGAAATCTCACGTCCTGCCAGTGGAACACAAATTCATTACACTTAAATTGGCTGAGAGGGACAATAACGAGCGTCGATCTGGATTTGTGCCTTAAGATTATTTTATTCCCGTAGGTTTGAAATATTACTGAACATAATTCTTCATACTAACAAAGAAAATATTGAATGAGGCTGATGTCCTGTAAAGTTGAATAGTGCTAATATTTTTCTAACTAAGCATTCTGTTTCATTGGGTTTGAATGCCGGACTATAATCGATTACATTTATGAGTCTTCGATCACCTTCATTTGATTTATTTATATTAATTAGCCAGCATCAGTAAATGTTGAAAATTATATTATCAATAACAGTTTTTTGGTACCGACGTTTCCATATTTATATCTTATTACTCTTCCATAACACTTAACCGTTATTAAATAATACCTACCCAAATAATTTATCAATTATGTGCATGCTGAACAAAAATACAAATTATTCTTTTGCAATGGTTTCCACACTTAAAATAGCTTAAGTAAGAATATTTCGTAAAAACGACGCAAGCACCACAGAAATGACCTCTTGAATGAGGTTCACCAAAGGCGTTACATCTCACTTCTAACGGCTGCCATCAAATAAAAGGAACATGATCACCTTTGCATAGTTTGACTAAATATAATTTGAAAAGGCATAGTAACCAGTATGCATTGAAATACCTATCACCCGAAATTAGACGTAGAGGTCTTTTGTTTGAAATGGACCCCGTCCATTTTACTTTTAGTTTGCCAAAATGGTCGAAGTTAGTTATTACCGTACAATAGCTCAGTAATACCATGTATTTTCCGGAAGACAACTCATTTATTTTACCGTACCCAATATCTGCCTGATTGAATGAAAACTGAACCAATAAGCATGCATTCAAAGTAGGCGTCGTATTTTGAACAGGAATGCAAAGGGAAGACATTTTTCGATGAATCCCCTAGCGAGCACTATGGCGCGTGTCAGATGTTGCATCGTCAGCTTATGGCGTTGGGGGCGAGGTAAAAAATAAGCGAAACATGAAAAAATAAGACAAAGAATCACCCTCGGAGATGGAATGGACGTGCGTGAGGGATTGGAGATGAATGAAAAATGAGGTAGAGTGATGATGTTGAGGGGGGGGCTTGGGGTGTTAGGGGAGGGTTTTGCGGTGGCCGGTCCAGTCGGGGCCGCAGATGAGCTGCTGGGCTGGCGGTTGTTTGTGATGGCCGCCGTCGTTTGCTGCCCTCCCGCGTCTGTCCTTTTTCGTTCCCCATCTGGTGCCATCGCTCCACACCCCTTCCCCGCGAAAAGCTCCTCCCCTCCGCCGCGTCCACTTCATTATCCGCTCCATCCGACCCCACCAGACGCCTCTTTCATCCTGCGGAAAGAATGGATGGAGAGAGAGAGAGAGGTAGAGAGGAGAGGCAGAAAAAAATTAAACAGAATGAAGCCGGGCTTACGCGCCTTTTGTGTTGTTGCCACACTCGGTGAATCTCGCCTGTTATTATTTTCCCAGTCGCGTAGGAAGCGACAACTCCCTTACTCCCTCCTCAACACCCGCTCGCCTTGTCCAATAGTACCACGCGAGAGAGCGCGTGGTCCGCACCCCTCCTCCTTCTCCTCCGATGGTGTACAGCGACGTGTAATCTGCGTCCTTTAAACCCGTCGGGCGGCTAAGCACCAATTCCCGGCCCTGGGACCGGGCCCACAAATCCCACCCGTCCACTCCCGGCCGCGCTGCACTGGACGGTAAAGGGGTTGCGGAGGGGGGAGGGGATCATCGTGACAGGCCATTTCTCGGCGGGTTGTGTATGCGGACGAGACCGCAAGCCGCGGACGATTTGTCAAGCTGCTAAGCCGGACTGTGCATCTGTCCGTTTTATTTATTCAACTCAGAATCATTGTGGAAACTTTGTTCTTGTTAAAAAAAAAACGTACCGCTAAATTTTTATTCCAATATCACAAAGTTTACTTGCCGCTGAGTTTGTATCATTTTTAAACAAGGCAGACAAATTAAAAAACTGAGGAAAAGCGTGTTGCGAAGGGAAAAAAATGTCGCCATGCTTGTTCACCCTGATTTTAATCCCGCGAGGGATTTTTTTAGAGATTTCTAGAGAAGAATTTTAGAGGGTTTTCAAACCTCCAAGTTTTGTCTTTAAAATGCAAGCTAAGGATTAATGGAACTCCAAAATGCTATTGGAATTTATTAATGTGGCCATCGTAAAAAAAGTAATTTATTGCACTTAAAGCGGAATACTAAAGCTCTAAATGTGAACATTTGGCTTCTATTCCCCATAATCAGTCAATTGAATGCATTACGGTAAAAAAATCATTGATTTTGCCTCAATTAATATCTTAAAAATACTTTATGCTAAGTTATATTATGGTCAGTGAAGTCAATTTTCCCTTCTGAAATATCTGTTTTGCAGTTGCGCGGTATACTCAGTAGTGCCCATTCTTTTTTCTTGCCGAATCATTTTTATTGTTATGTGAGCAGGTGAGATTCGATGTAATAACATTTTGACTGTTGTATCAAAGATTTTAGATCTAGCATTCATAATCATCCGATATTGTCAGATTTTACTGAGGGAGTATGTATGAAATATAATTATAGCTCGTTTTATAGCACTTGACACGTCATTATTAGCCCAGTTTTCAATTTATGATTAAAAGTAATTACTTAGCCCTATTTGATATACATTTTAGTAAGTAACAATATTGTATTTTAAATGCAAGGAATATTTGTAAATATTTTGCATTATGTCCTAAAGTTCCAATTGTGCGCCAAATGTAGTTAACATCTAAGAATGTCAAACTTTCTTGTCTTTGACAATTATCCATTAAGTTAAACGTTTCGCCACCGTATAGAAAACAATAGTGTAGTGATCGAATATATTTTATTCTTTATAATCCTATTTTCCAACTTTCTAGAGCCCAGTAGCAGATAAAGGTTCACCTAAGGGACAGAGGAATTAGTATTTTAACCGAGAAAATAAAATATAAAGATCATCTCAAGATTTCCTGTCTCTTCGTGAGACAAGTTTTTCTTTCGTCAGTCGCAGCTACTCAAGAGGTAAATCTTCACAGCGAAAACGTGCGCCTCTGTTGCTGACGCTGATTCAAGCTCGGCGGAACACGTGCGTCCCACTGATCAGAGAGCCATTTATCAACTCCAAGTACCGCTATCTAAGGTGGTTTTAGCAACTTTCCCCTTCGCTGTCAGATAAAATATAGTATAGGGGAAAAACTGGATTCAAAAATTGGTGGAGGGGCGAGGGATATCAGTTTGTACCAAGGGGGAAGAGGGATTAGGAGTGGCTAGCAAGGGGTTTCCACCAGTGACCGAAGGAAAGAATACATGGGATCCGCTGCCGGTGGCAAGTGATTTGTGTCGATCTCCCTCGGACCTTAGCTCTCTGGGTGGAGAGCTACGGGGATGGCCGTCTGATAAACTGAGCCCGTGGAAGATGGCGATGGATTGAGGGGATATAGGCGGAGGTGAGACGGCGAAGGAGGTATCGGGTATTGGGGGAAAAGGGGCTCAGTGGATGTTGGCCGATGTGAATGCTTGAGTGGAATCGAGGAGGGAGGGGTGGGTGGGAAAGATGAGGACGATGCGAGATAGGACTGATATCGGAGGCTGAGTGAAGGGAGAGTTGGAGGTGGGCTTATAGAAGGAAGGTAGATAATGGCGGATAGATATAAATGTTGGAAGGGAGGCTTAAATATAGCATGAAGGAGATACCGCTGAAAAACGCCGATGCTGGAAAATTTGATCTCTCAAGCTTGCAAACCATGTTTGCGAAACAAAAAGTAAAATGTTAGAGCTTTGGCTGAGCAACCGAGAGAGAAGGGACGGTTATAAAAGACTATTGATATAAAATTCAAGCCCGGTGAGCTCGTGTACACTTCAAACTGTTACTAAAATGTTGCTGAGTTTTACAGGAGGTTGTCCACCTTGATGTCTGCTCTGGCTAGATTATTTTTATCATCAAACGGAACGGATAAAACAGGTGAAACTTTAGCGTAATCAATGCAAAAAATTCCTCAATGTACATTTTCAAATTCAATTAACCCGTTTAGAGTATTAGGATGAGTATTAGGAGTATTTTTAGAGTATTAGGATGCAACAAATTACTTAAGCTCTTAAGATTCCACTAAGCTTCTTTCGTGGTGAAAATTCCATCAGACTAAGAATGCTAACCGACCATCGATGGATTAGTAGGCTATTTTTAATTATCAAAGCTTTCTCAAGAAATGCAATTGATAGGCACTCTTACTAAGTAAAGGAATTTAACAAAAAATTGAAAAAATTAGGAAACCAGAAAATGAAATCGACATTGTTATCAGCAATTATTAATTTCTAGCATTTGCTTGAAACTATGAAAATATTATATCGGATGCTTTTACATCTATTCCATTTGATAAGAATATTATTCGACTATGAAATAACTATTTATTATTGTTTACTATTGTAACAAAGTGGCGTGGCATTGTGAGCTTTATCGTAAATTTATGGAATAAATAGCCTATATAGGATATGTCCACGTTTACTTTTATCATATAATCCAGTGGCGTAACTAGGGCTATTCCTTGGGGGTGATGGGACAGCCTTGGATGGCGATCTCCTGCCTCGGTTGGGGAAATTGTTTGAAAAATAACATGCCTGGATATGTATTTCACATCATTTTCGCACTAAGCAATTTACTTTAAGTAGACGCAGTTATTAAGTGTCAAAACTGGACAAAATTTAAAAAAAAATTATTTCTCTGAGGCTTTGGGGGGGATTTATCCCCCTCATGCCCCCCATAGTTACGCCACTGATATAATCCATCCATCACTTTATTTGGATGCTATATTTGGAGGATAGAAGACCAAAAGCAATGCAAATTGGGGAGACGCTGGGCCTGTGAAGCTTTTATTGAGAAAAATGAGTGAATAACGCACCAGTCCTTCATTTGATAATTACTGTAGTAAGAACGTAACTTTCTCATAACATTTTTAGTAAATATCAAGTGGAATTCTTTACTGATGTCATAAAAATCATAATTTCTGCGTAAAATGCCTGACGCAATGGATAAATTGCATTAGAGCTTCCATAAATTACCGCCAAAAGAATATTATGGTGGCATTTTATACGCAGCCCGTGTGATTTTCTGATTTTTTTGTGACTTCATTTTAATTTACGCGGAGGAGCTAGGATACGACTCTTAGCATCATTTTTAATGCCACCTGCAACGGGTTACCTGAAAAAATTATCGCTAAATAAGTATAAAATTTTGATATTCACAAAAATTAATTGAAAAATTGGGAAGAGTAATTATTTCATTTTTAGGCATGCTTTAAATCATTCCTAAGTTACTCGTAACTTAATCATTAAGTTACTCGTAACTTAATGTAAGTGTACGAATCAAATAAACAAAATCATTTAGCAAAATTTAAAAAGTAATTCAGGCTCATTTGGTATATAGCAAACAGTTGCATACCTCTTGATAGACTTGAAATAAAATAAAATATGTTAATGAATTCAGCATCAGATGTGCTAATGGGTTTCATTGTTCTATTTCACGAAGATTTCATTACGGCTCGAAAATCTGATTGACTGTGAGCCTCTAAATACTAAACAACGCCATCAATTTTCCTACTGTGGTTCAACCAATATTTATGAAGTCGGTATGCTGAGGCAAAGATTTATAAATACATTTTATAGTGTTTGTAAAATTTTCATCGGCCTGAATATTAAATGATAGTGATTTTTATTACTACAAATTATTACTAAATACTTCAGTGATATTTATTTGCTGCAAGAATACAGACAGCAAACAAGTATACCACTCCTGTTACCACATTTCCGTTAGTGTACCTAATACTCCGTCTCAATATTTCCAGACCACAATATGAAAAGATCCTGTTATTTCAGTGTAGGTGCTTGTAAAAAGATGGATACGAGTCAGCCCTGACTGACGCTATAGCCATCATATTTGCAGCGTAATTTAGCATTGTATTAAATTTGGTAATTTATTCGACATTTATTTACTGGAGATATCATTTTAACATTTCTTTCTTATAAGATGGTTTATAATAAATGTATTATTCGGTCATGTAGGCACAGATTCACTATACACACTTTCAATGTAGACTTTTTGACCTATGAGCCTACCTTCATAATAGTATTCTTAGAACATCAAGGCTATATTCAATTAGTCTCCACTGTCTCACTCAATTTTCATCTCTGTGAATAATTTTTTGTTATTATATATACTTTATTTAATGGAAATAAGATTTGTAGTTATAGCTATAAACTTAAGTTTTTCGTGAAAATCGAGTTTTAGTTACCACTGCGCAGATGAATTTTTTTCCGCTTTTCCACTTCCCACAATGTGCTTCGCATAGCAAGCCTAGTGGCTAGATAACCCGATATTCCCTTTGGAAATTACTATCGCTTGCACCTTGCCATCCTTTGTGTGAAACCATAGTACCCCGCGGGGTGTATCCATTCCTCTCCCGTTGGGGGGCCGAGGACGCATGCGCCCAGCGCCCGCCCCCCCCCCCCCCTGTCCCCCTCGTGCGTTCCACACCCCTAGGTCCTCGCCCCGACTGGAACGGCGGGGCCGGGGTGTGGAAAGGCGCGGAGGGTGTGGCCACCACGATGCGGCACCGTAGAGTAGCGCCGCGCGCGGCACCGGTGGAATGCGACGTTTTGTATGCAGCACAAAAAAAAGCTGGGAATAGGGATCGCGCGGGCCCGCGGGATAAGGGAACGGGACGACGGGGTGGATATTATTATTTTTTCCCTCTCGCCGGGAGAGAGAGGTGGAATATGGGAGACGGGTTATCGGAATGGGAAGGGTTTGTATGCGTACGTGTGTGCCGACTGAGATGGCGAGGAGTTGGGCCCACTACTCGAGGCACGTGGGAATTGTAGAGAACGCGAGAGAGAGATACTGCAACATTTTCCTGCTCCCCCAAATTCCCCCCCTCCCTCTCCCGCGTATTTCCTCTCTCTCCCTCGCCTCTCTTCACTTGGAGTTCCCGGGGGTGCAGTTGTTAGAACCGGTGGGCGTTTGTGTTTCGGGTGCGGCTGATTGTGAAGGGGTGGTGGGGTGGAGGGGGACGCGGCGAAATTTTGCTCCGCACCGGAGCTTTGTATGTGCACCGCGGCGCGTCTATCTACTCAGCGCCGTTTCAAATGTTCGCCCTTTCTCCCGCATCCCGGCCTCCTTCCCTTCAAATAACCACCGCACCCTCCCCTTCCTCTGCACCCGGCGTTTCATTTCCCCCCCCCTCCCCTCCGTCCGCTCCCGTGGCAAGCGAGGGAAATGGGCAGATAGGAAAGAGAGAGAGGGTGGGGGGAGGGGGTGAGCATTCCCAGTGTGCGAGGGCCGCTATCGTTCCCAGGGTCCTTCCCTGAATCGCAACGTGGCAGGCTATCTCTCGTTCATACCCTGGGGGCTCCAAATCCTTCGCCGATCCCCCGAAGGAGCGGGAATTGAACGTGACGCGGTTTTGCAACAAGACCTTCATATGCTCTCTATCTATATTCGCGGGATTGGCTCTACTTTTGTTTCATATACCTTTCTCGCTACTTTTTATGCTTAGTAGCAGCGTATTTTTAAGTTGCTGTACTTCACCACGGCTGGCCACGAATATTGATCCGAATCGGAAAAATTGTGGGATACTTTGACGGTGCAAATAGCTAACTGTAGAATATAAATGTGCATTATACTTAACATCAATTATGTCCTCATGTCCCTATAGTCAAAATTAGAGCTCGATTTTCTATGTGTGAGAATATTCAGGCTGAAGCATAAAATGAGCATCATTTCTGATGATCATCATATTTCATTTGGACCACTTCATATTTTTAAGAAATTACATTTGGAACTTGAAATATTCTCTTCTGTTGATTATAGCTTTTCAGTATTTTGAAAGTGAATTACACCAATTCAGTAAAGGAAGTTCATCTTGGATATTAAATATATGGATGCCTCAATTTTGGTAAATCAATTTTTGCTGTGCGATTTATTTCACAAACCACCATTATTTGTATCTTCTGTTATATAAAGAGAAAATTCGACATATTTTCTTAAATTTTTCGCGAGCATATAGATAACTTTCTAGTGACAATATTTTATTGGTAATTCTATATACTAGTATCCTTATTTTATTCACTTATGAATTAATATGCAAATATGAAATAGCATGTCATTTTTCATAATTTTGATAATAGGTAATAACATTTTTCTTGCAATAATGTAAATTTAATAGTGCCTGTTTGGATAATATTCTTTCACTATCATACCACCAGCACGATTGCATCGGAGTTTGATGAAATGATAATCAACATATTTGATTGACAAGCAGGTTGCACAAGTGACCCTCAAACCCCATTGGATTTGTCCAGGGTGAGTCTGTCTTCATTCAATTTCCCAGTTTAAGACCTCACTGAATGATTCCTTGAGCAAATTCATCAGCTTAAG
Source organism: Ischnura elegans (assembly GCF_921293095.1). NCBI lineage: Eukaryota > Metazoa > Arthropoda > Insecta > Odonata > Coenagrionidae > Ischnura > Ischnura elegans. The sequence continues at coordinate 127,003,973 of NC_060246.1, forward strand.
ACCGGACCAATTCTAAATTCGAGACCTTAGATATTCTTATGACGGACTGATGTCTCGGATAACCAACGAACGAAACAGAGTCAACTTGTTTTTTGAATTAGTGGCAGAATAGCGTAAGATGGCTCTCTTCGCATGAGTATTTAGAAAGAGAGCGAGCAAGCGTTATGGAAGGATCGACATAAGAAGGAATGGATTTTAGAATTTGGTGATATTCCTTCACTCAGTTGGTGAAATTCATTTTAAAAACAGAAGGCAATTATTGAATATTGAAAACAAATGGCGTGTAAATCCTTTGTAAGATAGCAATTTATTTGTTATGCTTGATAAAATACGAGAAATTATTGCATAACTGGCAGGGCGTGATCATAAGATTCATTGTTTACTTCATGCATATATAACGATAAATTTAGAGTCATGGCAGTAAACAGGGATAACTTTAATAGTTATCCGCATGATGCCGTTTGATGGCCGTGAAAATATAGAAGATGCCACAAAATAAGATTATGACTCCCATTAATGAAGTTATCGAATTTATATTAACGAAATGACGTACCATCTGAGTAATAATATCATTTGACTTGAAGTAACAAATGCGTTGCAGTATACTAGACGAAAATAATTATGAAAGTGAGAGCGAAAAGAGTAAATTGAAGAAAATTTAATAACATAGTGGAAGTGGCTTTGAATGGAATTTGGATACGCTGAAAAATATGGTAAATAATATTTCCTCACGTAGTAGAACTCAAAGAGTCGTGAATGACGTGTTCTGTAGATACCTAGAATGGTTTTCATTAAGAAATTACACTATAAACTCTTCTTCTTCTTCTTCTTATTCTTTGAGGACTTCTATGCTAAAAATTATAAATCAAAATTCAAAATGCCATATGGAGTAAAAGTTGGCAGGAAAGTTATGAAATACTGACGTCACGCCACGCCGAAATTTCCTCGTTGGTTTCTTCGCTGTTCGCAGCCATTAGGCTGTCTACAGCAGGTTTCTAAAAATTTTGTTTCAGTACGAATTCAGTGTCAGTAAGTTTCGTAATTGTCGTCATGGCTGAGTCACTGGTTGGTAGATAGTAGACTTATAGGGGAAAGGATATAGTGTGGGAGGAAAGCATATTTGGGGGTTTTATGCTTGTCAGTAGGATTTGGTATGCATTGCCAGAAATTAATAATCGAGCTATTGCTCGTAGCAGCCAGAGATTTTTCAAACTGTATTAATTGCGCCTTTAGTTCAGGGAAGATAGGAGTAATTTTCAAATATTTTCTGATGCCTTTGTTTCTGATAAACCACGGAGACCCAGCAATTTTCCTTTTGTTTTCAGTAGTTTGAATTTTATTCAGGCGTGCCGCCATGAGACAGACAGGCGACCCATAGGATAGAAGAAGTTTAAGCACACTGTTGTGTATTAGAATCTTGGTTTTTAGCGAAAGACTGGAATTCCTGTGAAGGAGACCAAGTGAAGAAGCGTAGATTCCTGTGGAGTAATGAATATGTTGCCTCCATTGCATTCATTGATCAAGAATTACGCCGAGGAAGGTTGTTTTCTCCGCACGAGGAATTTACTTGTTGCGCAGTAAATAGGTTCTCCTATGCCAGCCTTGAGAGGATGTTACGTGGACGCATTTCTTGGGATTTGCTTCCAGGTGTCAGCAAATTTCGTATTCGTCAACTTATCGCTGCAACAGTTCCGCAGTCGTTCTAGGGTTTGAACCCTGAGCAATGAAATTGGTGTCATCCGCGTATAGGAAAACCTCTGCAGTGGGTATAGTAGGAAGGTCATTTATGAACAGGTTGGAAAGGTTGAGGGAAAATATGGCGCCTTGAGGGACACCAGGTGAAATTTCGGAGAGGGAGAAGTTGCACTATACAAAAAAGTGCGATCAGAGGTGAAGGATTGTATCAGCTTTTGAAGGAAAAGAGGAATGGGAAGGGAAGAAAGTTTCAGGATGAGACCCAGGGTCCAAGCAATGTCAAACGCCACTTCAAGGTCGAGGGAAACAGCTTGTATAATCCATCGGTGGTTGAATTGTTTAGTAATAGCCTCAGTAAGACGAAGTATTTGGTGGGTCGTCGAACCATAACGCCGGAAACCGGTCTGCTCTGGCCTGATGCAGTCGTGAAGGGTACGGTGATATGAAGTCGGGGGTGAATATACGACTTAAAACGTTTTAATGGAGAATTTAGGGGGAAAATTGGGCGATAGGAGGTTGGGTTTGTAGCAGGTGTTATTGGTTTGAGGTTCATGATAATTTTCAGATGGCAGGAAAATAGGAGATTTGGATTAGGATATCATAGTGACCAATGAAACAATTTTAACTTACAATTTTCTAGTGCTTTAATTCAATTCTATCGTTATGATAAATTGACTTCGGTTTTTGTGCAGAAATTGGTACACGTACATATTCCGGTATTAAGACTTGTAATTGCCAGTGGTAAAACGTCATTCATAGAAGTAATGCTTCTAATAATATTTTCCTATAATCATTTTAACGTTTGTAATATTGTTTTTGATAATTCTAAGGTTTCTGATGATTCTAAGGTGCGTTATTACCCTGCAGCACTTCGTTCATAGTGGAATTCAAGCGAGCTGTAATTATTCAGTAGTTTACCAAAACTCTCCGCCTAAAAAATCATTCAAATTTTGAGTATCCTTCCTTTTTTTACGCGTGAGAAGTCATATTAGCTCTCTCAGCACTCCAACGTCTAATATCTACCGATGCACACCCTAGGAGCCCGCTCCTTCTCATCTCCAAAACTCCATTTTCTTCCCTTTTACCTATCTCCATACCCCTCCTCTACATTCAGCCCGTCTTTGGTGTGCGAGTACTCCGCTGCCACTTGGCCCGTGATGAGAGCTCCCCCTCCCCTTCCCCCCTCTTTCCCCCACCCTCCCTCCTCCCACTCTCCGCCTCTCATTATTCTCGATTCTTCCTTTCCCTCTCATTTTCGCTATCTCTCTCCTCATGCATACGTGCCCGGTCGTGAAGCGCAGGGTATCGCAGATGAGAAAAAATTTGCAAGGCAACGAAATTGAGGCAATTTTAATTTTTTTTTGTTTTTGCCGGGGAAGAGCGAGTTGATCTGACGTCACAGGTAGCAATTCTGATACGCTCGAAGCTCTAGAGTTTATTCGAGGCATCAGCTTCCGGATGAGTAATGCTCAGATTAATTGAATTCATATGAAACATTTTTTCCGTGACGAGAGATAACACCTCCGATCAGTGTTTTCATAGAGACTTAAAGCTGCGTATTATTCTCTTAATAAGATATATTTTTGTAAACTAGATTTGAAGAAGAATAATTTGATGAAGATGAGCTAAAACTCCTTGAACGTTTCATTATTGAATTATAAATTTCAATATTTTCTAATTGTATGCATGGGCTGAAATAACATTTCTACAATTTTACTGAAACATACTTAAATTACATGCATAGAACGAAAAAATCGTTAATATTCTTTATTAAATATTATGTGGATGAAAAAACGAAACACTACTAATATAAGTCACAAGATGACTCTAGGCGAATATTTTCCATTATTTTGTGAATAAATAATGGAGGTATTGCTTTTTAAATATGACTTATACTAATCACGTAATTTAACATTTCTGGTCTTATAATTGATAATACAAGCTTCTTCAATAAACTGAGTTTAGAAAAAATATACCGAAATTTAAATGAATGAGAATTTAAGGTGCTTCATTCGATCAATAAAATATATTAAGTTGAAAAAGACAATCATTTAGCGTGTATTATTAACTTTGTTATGCCTATTTCTTTTGGTATGGTTGTCATGTTATTATTTTGAACGCATGTATTTTTCTGTGTTTTACGTAATAAAATGATGGTGATAGCTTAGTTCTAGAATAAAAAAGTATTTTAGCATCTGGTGCAATCATAATGAAGGCAATTCCTAAATTCATACTTACAACCAACTCCTTATGAAGCACCAACCTTAATCATGATATAACGCTAGTTCAGCTACATCTATTTATAATAAAGTAAAACTAAATTCACGTGGACGAAGCTGTTCGCTGTAAACAGACCGTAATTTCCAAAAATCGTTCTCAGTGTTCGAACCGATTATGCCACCAACTATTTAATATCCCCGGTAATTTTTGTTCATCGAGTGCACTCGCAGACGGCTTTGTTCACCTGAGGTTTTTCAACGGTTATTTAAAAAATTATTTAGGATATTTTTTACTCTCAATAAGAATTTAAAAAAAATTAAATCATCACTTGCCTAAATTATTCTCAGAAAATATGAATCCTCAATTTTTTTCTTATCGCATGCTTCAGGCTCAATATACCTATATAAAATATGTATTTGTGAAAGCTTTGCTGTCTTCATTAAATTGTGAAAATTCTTTCTTTCCCCATTTCTGTGCAGTGATTTAAAAAAATATTTGAAAAGAATAAGCAGAGTTAGATAAATCTCTGATAAAATAAATCCACCTTCTTTCCACCTTAGTCTCTGGAAAAAATGGATTTGGAATCCTGAACAGTTTTACTATAGTACGCTCGGGAGACATACGTCCCCCTCTGGGCTCAACATAGGGTTGAAAGTAATGGCATCCTCAGGATTCGTATCGTGAGAGAAACAGTGTAGATACATTGACTGTAACGAAAGAGAGAATAGTCTCTACAGAATGGAGGGATGGGGGAATGACGTATCTTTCGCAAGGGTGCACGGAAAGATAGGTGAAACGGTCGAAGCATAGACGGTGGAACATATTGGCGGAGAGTCGTCTGAAGTGGGAAGGAGGTGAATGGATGGGAAAATAAGGCGGGGCGGGGGCGGCGGATAGGTGTTTGAAGATCGGGATGTATGCGTGTGGGCCCAAAGTTTTTCTCCGTTATTGGATGGGGCGGCGGGAGGGGGGGGAAGGGAGCCGTGGGAGTGAGACAAGTGAAATAAGAGTGTGCATTGGAGCGTGGAGATATGTGAATCTATTGCCTCTTTTGCTTATTGGCCCCATAGGAAGGGAGCGTGTAGCGGCACAATGCTAGGTGGAGGGAGAAATAGGGAGTTTGAGAGTCAGGGGTGGAGGTGATATGCGGGTGGTGGAAATGCAGGAACAGGAATACTAGGCAGGGATGACTGGGGTGAGTTAAGCGCACGGTGTGGAGGTTATGTTTGCAAAACGGAACGGAGGGATGTATTATAGGCTCCATGGGGATCGCGCGGGAGCGGATGTAGGAGAATGGGGAAAAAATGATGCACGACCCACTGTTTGTATTGCAAGCCTTCGGTTTTGGATATTGGTCTCGTCTGGGGGAGGGGGTATATCTTTTCTCTCTCTCCCTTCGCAGAATGCGAGTCATTCTTTCGACGGAATGAATTATGGGAGCGGGCACACATGTTACAGGGGGACGATAGAACTGACGATATGTGTCTTTAATACTTACGAGCAATTATTGTGGAAACACGGATTTCAAGTTGAGAGATAATGTTGCACATTGTGGTTAGGAAAATAAAATATATTTTTTTAATATTATCAAATCTTTATATGCTTAAAACAAATTGGTAATAAATTGATGAGGAACATGGAAGTTTCGTGATTTGAAGTGATTCGTAATTTTTTAGTTATAAGGGGAAGTGGCTACCTTATAGTAGTGGTATTTGGTCCTGTGAAGGTAAGTTCAAATGAATATCATCAAGAAAGGAAATCAGATGAATGCTGTCGGAATATCGGATTTTATTAAGGCTTAAGAAAAGATTGAATATAAGTTTCAATCATGTTGATCGCAATTTTTCATGATTGAAAATCAGTGACTCATATACAAATCGGATCAGACATAATATTCATAATGTGGAGTAGCTAAAGGTTCATTAACTTTAAAATCTCAATAAATATACTTCTTCGTTTACAGCCCTGTCAATAATCATATTTAAAAAGTAAGCTTTTTGTGGTCCGGTACGAAAGTGGTTTCATAGCTCTTAATACTACAGTAATAGGAAAGACTTGGAAAGAAGGAATGATTTCATATCTATGCCATGGAATGTAGTTTCTTTACATTAAGATGAATTGTTAAAATACAAATTTAAGTGCGTGGTAAATTATTTATAGTTTAAAATGTGATTTTTTTCATTTTCACACTGGAAGATCTAAATTTGTATTTTTTGCCATTACCAATGTTAGGGCTGAAAAATAGTTTCTGACAAATTTATCATAAGGTATCTCTAATTGCTGAAATTAGCGTCTAGTTTCTGAAACAAGATTAAGAATATATTATCTGATTTTATTTGTATTTCTTAATTTTTATCTCTCCATTGACCAACTGTGTATATTTTTATAGTTGATTTTCGCTACCAAACTAATGGAGAGACTCTGAATCTTTGCTATAAATTAAGATCAATCAATTGTGTTAAAGACATCGTCAATGTACATTAGTTTAACGAACACTGGTGTCGATAGCAGTATGATAAATACTCCACACACTTAGCTAAAGCAAGTTACGCTGGTTAAAATATAGAATCTATTTTTATGGCTGTTCCTTATGTTTTCTAAATTCATTGTTAAATATTACCAGTTTTTTTCTCTAGAACATGTGCTTGAAATAATAAAGAATGGCAGGCGTGTCTTAATTCATACTAACAATCAGACACCGATATATTTCATATTCCTAAGATATTAAATTATATTGTGCCACTAAAATGAACTTAAAATTATTTGTAGTGCCCTTTGGAAAATATTACTCGCTGGCCTCTGTTCATATGTTTGATGCACTAAGGAATGGCAGGTGGGTCTTAATAAATGCTACTAATGAGGCAGCGATATTTTATAATTATGCGATATTTAATAATATTTTGTCAACAAAAATGAACATTTTGTGTTATTTTAATAGATAAATACAGTTATTGTATCAATTATCAAATTAAGAATAGGAAAAATATCAAATTTTGTGGCTTAACCTCTTGCACATCCTTAGGGCAACTTTGTAATCGTGTTTGTACTCAAAAGAAGATTTCTTTTCACATCTCATATGCAGAACCTTCTGAGGCTGAGTGGCTCTCTATCCTGCCTCTTTTGAACTTTTCCCTGTTGCGCATACTAATGGTCTCATTCATAAGAGGTCTACTTAGCTCGAACGAGTGCTGGGCTTAAGACGATTTGCCCATACTCAGCTCATTTCCATGCGCCCAAACCCTTGGAGAGCTCTCAACCTACTTATTTCTTTAATAATTGAGGAGGAAGGCACGAGTACTCTTTCCTTTTGGATAGGGAAGTCAATTTAAGAGTTCGCACAGAAATACAAGTCCATCCTGCTGGAAGACATGCAAATTTGAAGAGCATCGCCGCTGTTGAAAACAAACGAGAAAAGAAAATAAGTTTGATCTTTTTCGCGAGAGCCCCGTGCAATTTATGCAGTGGAGTTTCCAAGTGTAGCAGTACTATCGTTTTTTTTTCTGCGGGGCGAATTTCCACGTAGAGGACGACTTGTCGGGTGGCGCCAATGAGTGGCGCCACATATTCCGTGCCGGGAATTCGGATATTGAGCAGACGTGGCCGCGGTGTCGGTGGTGGGGGAACGTAAAAAGCTCGAACCCAGCCGCGGGAATTTCGTCGAAAGACTTTGTTTCTTCTGCTCTCTTTGCGGTGAGTGGAGGCTCTTGATCTCGCCGAGAGAAAATGCCACCACCTCCTAAATATTTACGCTACGTCTCCCGAAACTTGTGTGCGTGAATATGTGTGGAGAGGAGAGGAGGGATCACTCTCCGAGGTCTTTCGTTCCCCTTCGAAAAAAAAAGCCCCCGCCGCAAATGCCATACATCCTCCGCTCCCCCTCGCGATACTGCCTCCTTCGTCTCCCGCCCCCGCCGAACCCCTTTTTGCCGCACGTCATCCAAACCACGCCAAGGAGATCTCCTCTCTCTCCCTCCGCCACTTCCCTATCGCGTCCTCCGCGACGTGCCACTCTCCGAAAGCCTCCGCAAAATCTCTGTCGTATACGATAGAAGTAGAAGAGGCTCTGCGGGCGCATTTTACGGGCGCAAGGGGAAGAGGGTTCTTTTTCTTCCCCGGGACGTCTAACCGGCGAGCTGCATGGGAAGAGTTGAAGGTGCTGCGGTGCGGGGCTGGGAGGGAGGGTAGAGCAGGTGGGAGGGAAGGACGTGGATTTCCTTCGCAGGGGCCCTTTTCTCCTTCAGGGTTTTCGGGAGAGGGGTCCTTTTTCTCTCATCCTATCCATCCAGCGCCCTCTTTCCTTAGGCCGGTCCATCTTCAAACGCTCTCCGAGCCGGTATTGCATTCGAATTCCCTTACAGCCCCGCTTCCCCCCGTCCTCCCTCCCAGAAACCGCAGGCTGGAGCGAAATGGATAGCGTAAGAGAGGAGCCCCAGAATCCCTTTTCTGCCTAACTCTAACCCGAAAACCCTTCCTCTTATCTCTTGTGCAAGAGAGAGTCCCAAATGCTGCCCTCGCCGGAAAAAAACCCCTTCCTCCTCCTACTGCCGGAGTCCGTCTCATTCTCCATCCTTGGGCCTATCCGATATCCCCCTTCCTTTAGCCTCGCGGTGATCAGGGGAAAAATTTGCCGGCCCAAAGCTTTATCTCCCTAATTTGCATTCGTTTGATTCCCGTCCTTTCTACGTACGACGTTGAGGCTCAAATCGTAGTGAATTACTCCTCAAAAGGTTCTTGCAAAGTTCCGACGTTCCACTATTGATATTTAGCCTTGTAACGGTGCAGTCCAGTGCCTATCTCGCAATTCTTTATCGTTCTACTAATAAATTATCCCTGGAGAGTGCATATTTATCGTCACTGATGCATGCGAAGAACTTCCATGCGGCTACCTTATCTTAGAACCGGTGGTATTACAATTCCCTTTGTCAGCAATGGCAAAAGCTGAAATCAAGAGATAAAATACACAGACGTAAAAATGCTCCCTGCGGTGACATTGAAATGGACTTATCTTTGCGATAAATGTTTAAGGTGTTTCAAATATTTTAGCTGCATTTGGTAGGAAGCTTTCAACTAAGGATATCATTCTAACCTTCATGTATGGTGCCCACCAGATATTTTTCTTTTTAGAGAGAATAATAAGATACACTATTCTAGTTGCGTAATGCTATGCACATTATCTCAGCAAAGTTTAGATTATGCTTCATTGTTCGGTAATAATTTCGTACCTATTTAATTTATTTTGAAGCTTTCTGGAAATTTTTCTGTTTGGCTATAGGTTTTAATATCATGCATCTATTACCTCAAAACTATGTCAATATGTTCGTGAAATATGATTTGATGCTTTCCCGACGAATAATGTGGGTAAACTCTTCTAGGGATTCTCACCGTATTAAATTGTCCATGTTAGCCAACGGTGTGTTCTGAACTAAATAAGAGTGCAAAAGTAATTTACTCTATCATTATATGCAGTCGCTGACTTTGGTCAATTAAACATTAACATCCAGAACAAAGGATTAAATTGACTTTACGACCAAATGTGGCACTATGTTGTTAAAAATTGTTGAGCATGTACTCCGTATCTCAAAGATGGTACCTTGCAGGTACCTTGATGGAGTGTCAATGTTTTCATTCCAGTTTCACAATGACTTCACAATGTACTAAATGAACGATGGGGTAAAGAAAGAGGAAAATATTGTAGCATTAATACTAGGTGTTCACGAAAGAAAGTAAAATATGACGTTGATTGTGTATGCATTGTAATTGAAATTTTATTCAGGAATCTATTTATGCTTAGCTACCTATAAAAATTTGCCTAATCTCGCCCAATTCCAGTGTTCATTTATTTTGCGAGACATAATCAAGTAGGAATCGATCGTAGCAAGCTACATTAAGGTATATAAAAATGGTCATCCATGAGTTTTTTAAAGCCTTATATAAGTGTCTAACAAAATTGATGCTAATTCTTCCCAAAATTTCGTCGAGTTTTCTTTGCTGACATTTTCATTTCAAAGGAATTTCTCTCTTGGTGCTGTACGCCTCTAGAGCTGGTAGTGAATATGCAAAAACTGAATGATGAAACAAAATTCAAGGCAGCTATCCAATGATCCATTCTCTTAGCTAACATGTGTTTTGCATACGAGACTCAATGTCTGGATAGCTAATTCCTTCTTGGAGGAAATTTTCTTCTTTGGCTTGACTGCTTGAGCAGCGGCCTCGCACTGACGAGCATATTTCTTATTTGCGTAGTACAGGCAACATTTTCTCCTGCTGCTGCGTCTGAACATCTAATTTTCCTCAAACGCATCAGGGGGATACATGTCAAACTGGAGAACCTACCATTCGCACCCTGAAATTTTGCGTATGCCTGCGTAAGAAAGCTTGAGCGTTCCTTATAATGACCGGGCACTCACATAAAGGCGGAGGAGGAGACAGCGAGGGAGAGATGGGAAGGCAGCACGCGTTAGCGTCTCCTTCCATTCTCTTGAACCCGAGCGTGTACATACATATCAAAATGTCTGTACTCCGCTCGCCTCCTATCTTGCCTCTTCCCGCTCCGTCCTTATCTCCTTCCTGCACCGACGGCGCGCGTTGTCATCCCGGAACAAGCAGTCCTCCACTCCTCCGCGCTGTGTGTGCCATTAGCAACTTTTCACCCTCCCCGATCCTTTTGCTGGGGTCAAGGGAAGAGCTGGGGGAGCGGATGACGAGGGAAGCGAGAAGGGTTGAGAGGGCGTGTGGAGGAAGGAGTTTAGGGAGCGCCTGAACCCGCGATATGAGCGAAACAGCCCTCCGCTCCTCTTTCCCGGGCTAAGCTCCCGCAACGTCCGACACCCTAAAGGCCTCGGCATTTGGAGGGAACTGGTGGCAGTTTGGACGAAAGAGGGTGGGGGTTGGAGTTCGCAGAAAGAGCGGCAGGGAAACGGTGTGGATAGAGACTTAGCATTGCTATGGACAAGTTTCCAGGAGTACGTGGCTGATAATGCTCCATCTCTCCCCCTCTTGCCACCCTCTTGCCCTTCGCTATCTGCGGGGGCCCTCACTTTTGCCGATTCCGCACACGGCCCTGGACCCACACCCCTTGCTTTGGTCCCGTCGCGATACGGAAACGCCCCTTCCTCCGGCCCCGGGTCTTGAGGAAATGTCCTCTTCCCTCAAGTGTTGTGCCGTGTTCCTGATCCTCCTCAACGGTGCGGATTCTCACCCTTTCGCAGAGTCCGCTTCCGTTTATGAGCACTGCTGCTGGCAGGCCGGGCGGAAAAAAAATAATCGTTGGCTGTAACGGATGGCCCCGTCTAAGAGCCCAGTTGGATTCTCAGCATGTTCCTCCGTTTTAGCTAATTTTTATCTAACGTTCCTCGCTTTGCTTACGTGAGTCCGTCCGTGAATGCAGTAAGACTTGCCCACTTTGCTTGACATCTTTGCTAAGTACTGTTAAATATACTCACTCCTAGCCTAAATAATTCAATGCAAAAAAAATTTCGATGATATTTTAATAAACGAAGCTTTTTTTAATTTCTGAGTGGCTCAATAAGAGTGCATAAATGCAATTAATGATGATGTTAGTATATTTAGTAGTCAAATAACTTGTTTCAATCTACTGAAAATTTGAGGACTCCTTAATCTCCCACTATATTATTGAAATTAACTGCTTCTTTTATCCTTTGAATGTTTAATAACTCCACATCTTGTATAAACCATGAGATAGCTCCTATCCAGTCATATGTATAGCTTATAAGTACATTTTCTTTTCCAGCTGAAAATGAAATTTAAAATAAAGCATTGGAAAAAAGGTAATTTTATGACGTAAGTACCTGAATAAGGACGAAATGTCCAAAATACTTCACCTCGTAACAATGTATCATATTATTTTCATCTAAATTTGCATACAATACAGATTATTTTCCCATTTATGATAAAAATGATGGCCACTCTTATTTTCCTCCTTTTCAAGAAATAATTAATTGTATTAATATATTTTCCTTCACATTACTCTTGTATCTTAGAAAGGCAAAATTGTCGAATTATAGCCGTTAAATGTTCCTTCCCTTTTCATCAAAGATTTTTTCAAGTTTAATATCTTGCGAATCTCCGAAATAATAGGAAATTTCTCACACATTCCTGGTTTAAATTGCGAGATGATGTACTTACTCCAAATTATTTTGTTGGTAGCCCAACATACCTATGTCTCATACAAGACACAGTCTCAGGCGTTACTTTGTGGAATTTCTTCATCATATAGTGAAATAAAATTACTTTGTTTTATTCCACAATTTATTTAAAATAAAGTGTGGAGCAAAACAAAGTAAATTAATTTTATTATATTGCCTATGTTTCGGTTAATTCACACGATTTCTCCTATTTAATAAGATTCAGCTATGTTTTGAACTTCCATATGATGATTCTATAAAATTATTAATACATTAGGAAGAAGCTGGAATGTATCCCCTCATCTTCCCTCCTTCTTATCTGATCTCCTTACCTCCATTCTTCCCTTCCGGATCTCTGTATCCAGGGAAAGGTAACTCGAGTCGAGTCGGTGAAGTTAACAGGACAGATTGATATTTTTTGGTTATATGAGGTGGCTGTAAAATTTTAACCACCCTATACCTAAGCGCCAAAGGTAATCTTTTGTCTTCAGTAGCCTTTCTTTTTGCCTCCATTATAACTTTTAAAGGGATTTTTTTTTCCTTCACCTTGGCTCCTGGTACTGAGTTTATCTCAATTACCTATGATTTTTAGAGGCATTAGTCTCCGCACAACTCATTACGGATCCGGTAGTCATTACCTTAGGATGGATGCTATTTTAATGGGCTATTGAAGTACTTTGCGCTTTCAACGACTACAATTCTCTTTTTTATCTTTACACATTTCGTAAATGTTTTTGATAGATTTATTGCCTGAAAAAATGTACTTTTGTACAAGCCTTAAGAAAATGTAAGTGATGTCGCTGGATTTATATTTCAATAAATTATTACGATAAATACCTGTTTCAGAACGAAACATTTTTGGATTCGGCTTCAGAATTTTCTTTACAAAGCTCTTTTTAAATAATGAGAACATTATGGCGGGAAAAACATGCTCGGACTGGACATTTTGTTAAAAACCGCGTAAAAAAATATTTTCCCACCACCAAAGAACATATTCTGGCGTTATGTAATAAGTGAGCAGGTTTGTTTTGTCTTAGTTCCTAAAATATTGAGCCAAATGCAGGGGAGCGGTTGATGAGTTTTATTTCCCACTCACTTTCAAATTACTATAAAGAACCTCTGTAATTATGGCTAAATGTGTGAGAGAATAACTGCCTGAGTCAAATCAGAGCAAGTCCAATGCTGATAATTCAAGAAACCTTCTCTGGGGGATAAAATTAAATACCTTGAAAATAATTCCAGCAACACTTGCTCAGTCTGGCAATTTTCGTGGCCGCTGAGAGTGTTTTTCTGTGTTTTCGTGCTTCCAAAGAGGGCCCTTTTAAAATATACCAATAATATTCCGTTATCAAATGCCGGTCAGAACTAAAGGTACCAATACAAGATGCAAATGTATAATTGTTCCAGTATGGAAGGTGCAAGTGACAGGTATGGATCTCAATTTTGTAGATAAAACCAATATATTTATCAAGGCACTGAAAATAATGAGATAGAGAAAATAAAAGAAAATAAAATTATGAACGGTAGCGAGGTATATTATGAGGCAATGTTTTATATTAAAATAAATTTTTGATAATCCTATACAAATTTTTACTTTCTTGAATCTTCTACCACTCTTTGTTTCTATGCAGCTTACATTTCAGTCTTAATGTTACAAAGATTTTTTTTCAATTGAAAACACCCCTGTAAGTTCTTATTGCGTGGAAAAAATTACGAAAGTAAGATATCTGAATCTGTCATTCACTTGACATATATCTCACTGAATGAGAATTTTAGAATGATTGACAAGGCCTGGGTCGAATAATAAATTTCATTTCCTAACTTTCGGCTAACCTAACCAATAACACTATCGCGGCTCTCAAGGAATTCAACTCGGATGAAAATATGTCCAAACTTCTGTATTGCTATTAAGGACGGAAACCTGAGAAATTCAAAGTCTAAAGCATTTATTTAGTGTGGCATGAAGGCAAACGAAGACACTGCATTGAAATTTTCGATTATTAGTAGATTATTAGATTGCCAGTTGGTGGAATCAGAGACCTTTTTTCTTGTTCCTATTTGTAAAATAGTGGCGATCGAAAACAAAACTAGGCAAATGCTTTAGTGAAATATAAGGCAGTAGACATGGGCGTACCCAGTGAGGGACAGGGGGGGCGAACTGCCCCCCTAGAAGCAAAAATCGAAAAAGTCTTTAAGCAAAATCAGTACTGATTGAAACGAAAGCATTCAATAAATATTCTTTTAACCAACGGAAAATGATATGCATTGGGTATAATACACATATCCACTAAGGTAGTTGCTCTCTCTCATGGGATCAAAAGCACATTGAGTGGAAAAATTTTCCAATGTATAGGTACTTTTTGAAAAATTGAGTAAGTGCACCTATGCTTTATGCCAGGGAAAGAATAGCCATGATTCACTAGCAGCTCTTTTTTTTACGACATTTAAACTACTAGTTTTAGTGAAGCACCATAGTAAACATAAAATATCATGCGTTAATGCGTTAAAAATTACAGGTATGGATTCAGTAAGTTTCCATCCTTAGGTCTTACGCTTTAATTGTGTATTACCAAGCATACTCACTTTATTTTTGCCAAATATAAAAAGGGCTTGTTTCATCTAAAGAATTTTGGTGCGCCTCAAATACGAAGAGATTTTAATTCCTTTCAATTATGTAAAATATCCCTTCAACCCGCCAAGAGAAACAATCTCTGATCAATTATTCGGTGAGGAAATTAATTTTTTTCTATATCTTAAAAAAAGGTAAATATTACTTTTGATGGGAGTCCAATGATTAAATTCTTTCTTCATGAACAAATGTTTCCTTATGTTGTAAAATAATTACCGAGCTGTTATCTCCAGTGTGAGCCACAAAATTGCATTAGAAATGAGCGATATATTTCAATGTAAGCCATGTAAATAGTACCTAAGGTACAAGAAAGGCACACTTGTAATATCTGAAAGGTACACTTGTTAACATCCCTTGGCAAACATAATTGCGTCATAGGACGAAAACCTTAGAATGATTATAGGTTAAATGTTTGAAGCAGTATTTTACGAATCAATAACATTTTAGTGGCGTCATATTAGATTTTACTGCACCTCACCTATGAAGTTAAGAGCAACAGCATAGTAAACATGATCGCTTTTATGCGTCACAGTAATTTTATTACAAATAAAGTCACGTGTTCTTTTGTACTGGAATAAATGGAGCATTTCATAGCGCACATGCATGAGCTAAACATGAGAACAGGAGTTTTTTCATCCTCTGAAAATTCTTTCTCACTTATCCCATAATAGGCTGTCTTTATAACCGTTACACGTCATTTGTCTGGCGTTTGAAGTCGGAAAAAACACTGGGCGGAATTTTTTTCACATTCCTTCCCTGAGGGCTCGGGTATCTTAACCATCACTCCATAATTTACGCCAGTTTAGAAAGTTTTTATACTTATCGCAATAATATGGACATTCTACCGTCTAACCGTGGCTCGTACCTGTCGTTCTAACACGTTTTCTGGATGCCGCCGGGTAGTTATTTATTCGTATGCGGCTGCGAAACGCGAGCGATGAATTATCGCCCGTACATTTTCCCTCTCTGAAACGAAATCCGCGTCGGCCATTTGCGGCCGGTCGCTCGAGCCTCCGGGTTGGCCCAACCCTTTCACGCGCACACCTCCCGTGTCTCATTGTCACGCCACCGAGGACGACCCTCTGGTAACACCTTCCACAGCGGTGCATCCCATCCTCTACCACTCCGCCAACCACTCTCTCTGTCTCCCGCCACTCGTCCCTCCCCTCACCTGCACTTAACCCCCCTTACCATACCTTCTCCTTCTCACCTTCGCCCTTTTTCCAACCCTTCCATGCAAAACTCATTTCCACCCTTTTCCCACCTCTCGCTTTTCCCCGGCCATTTGAAAAAGGACCTTCGACAGGGCTAACCGGCCTCCTCTCCTACTCCCCCTCCCCCCGCCTCTACTCTCCGGCTCAACCTGAGTGTCTCGCCCCATAAGTACGGTCGCCCAGGAATGGCCGAGGCGTGGGTCTATTGACTCCATACTCCCTTCTTTCTCTTTTTACCATTTTCTTTCCTTTCAGGCCTTCATTTTTCTTTCGCGCACCGACCTGTTTCTCTTCCCGCAGCGAAGCAAGTCGCCTCCCACCGCCGCCCCGTGCATGAAGTTAATCCCATGCCTGGGAAGTGTGGGATGGGGATGAAATACATTGAAGTTAGACTCGTTTTAATTTTTTTTCCGGACAGAGACCATCGCATAGGTATCCCGAGCTCGTTTAAGAAACATATTTTATCCCTCCTCGAAAACGAATTATTTTTTTCCTCCTCTCATCTGTACCCCTGGGTATGGCATTCAGCAATTACGTCAATTTATATAAATAAGTCCGATCCTGTATCGGGCATCGAAGGCTAACGCCGGCCGTCCTGCTTTAGCATGCAAAACCGGACAACGAAAACCTTCCACCTCGACACGCAATTCCTTTATCTCAAATTATGTGACTCCTCTCCTTCGGGAGACGAGTATCCATTCTGCTGCTCAGTGTCTCTCTCTCTCTCCCCCACCCATTATCTCCCTTCACAAACCTCCTCTCCTTCCTCCGCGTACCCTTTGCAACCGAATGCAGCGTCACCTTTTGCTCCACCCCCGGAGGAGACAAATTATCCTTTCGCCTTCTTTCTCGATTGCCTGAATCAGAGCAGGCTGTTTCTTTGCTATAAAGCGGTTGAAGGACTGTTTAAGTGCGTCGTCCGCTTACCCTATTCCGTAGGACCCGATCCCCGTATCATTCAGTTTGTACCGTCGACCGCGTCCCGTAACCTCCACGTTCTCATTATTCTTAAAGGGCGTTTCTCCTCATATATCCCTTTTAGTGACCTCTTGCGGAGAAATGCATCGTTTTTACCCTTCCACAGTACCGTGCATCAAGCTCTTCCCGCTTGCATCTTCCCCATCCATTCCACGTAATCATCTCCATCTTCGCATCCCCCCTGGGTAGCATTTGCATTCCTTCGCTCACCGCCGCGGCCGAAGGGGGTCGCGGCGTCATTGGGAGTAATGGCCCGTTCCAGGCGCATAAGTTACGTGTGCCCTGCGTGATAGTGTCACAGGCCGTGTAAATACGCATGTTTGTGAGCAAGATGGGGCGATATATCGCACTCGTCCGGCAGGATCTTTTGCGATGCATGCCTTTGTCCTCCGTCCTAGGGAAGATATACGACGATAGACTTCCCCCGAGTGCGTAGTTCCCTGAGTGGCACGATATCCCGCGATGGCCGGAACAAATTGCCGTGAGGCCGTCGAAAAGAAGTTCTGCATTACCGTGATGCGTGTTAAATTAGAAAGGTAATGCTGAGGCTTAAAAACAAGTTTAAGCGATAAGTATTTTTGCGATGTACCTATGACATCACTTGAAGTTAACTCGATATGAGATGAAATCTCAAGTAGTAAATTAAGCTCTGCATCCTGCATCGACCGTCTCGAATTACTTTTAAAAATTCAAGAAATAGCTGTTATATGTTCTGGTATATTACACTGTATTTTTTCCGATTCCACGAGATGAGGGAATGAAAAGGACAGCGGAAACAAGAAAAAAGAGAAATACAGAGATAAATATCTGAAATCTGAGTATGTTCCATAAAAAGTGAATATAATTCATGCAATTATCGTCAAGAAACCATTATTTCTCTTTTACATAAAATGTTACTTGGGCCTTATGATGTCAAACCATTAAAAATAACCTATCTGCTCCTAGAAGTGAAAATCTCGGTAAACCTTATTATTTAATGAGATATGAGGATCATCCTTGCATTGGCATCTACAAATCTTCTTCTAATGCAAAACTAGGATACGACACTATATTTCCATTACTAAGACGAACGCAAGGTAGTAATTGGGCGTGATGATGTGCCGCTGAACACTTCTGTTCATAGCATCTCATGGTAACGAACGCAAACAAACTCGTTGATTAACCTAAAATAAAATTATTGAAAGATATAAAGGGCAAAATTATCTTGTCAGTATCCCTAGGTAATGTATTGATTTAAGTTCACCAAAGTGCTCCTGGGTTAAGGTGCAAACTTCCCCCATATTAGCATGAGCCAAGGTACCAAAAAAACTTACATGATAACAAGTTATGCACATCAAATAACAATAATTGGTGATATTTATTTTCCTTATATTCGAAATAGAATAGAATAAACTTGTAGGTACACTAACATTTTTCAGAATAATAATGAATATAATCCTTTTCTGGCTGGAAATTTTCAAATGTGCGCCGTTTTTCGTTGCGTCTCATCACAATAAATTGCAACATGAAGGTCTCCATGATCACTGTGAGCATTACAGCTCCTGTCGTTTAGAATTATTGGAAAAAAATGATGTGGTACTCCTACTTTAAGTTTTTCTCCGCCTTTAATACATGGCCTTCTTATCATCGTTGACACACCTAATATCTGCGTCTCTGATAAAAAAAAACTTTTAGTTACCTAGACTTTTCGGGAGCCAATATGTATTTTACAACTTTTATTTTGTATATAATCATGAACGAATTAATGATTATTTCAAAATTTATCTTAATGAATGGAGTGAAATGCACCTTTTCCATCATGATACTTATCGGAAGGTACATTTTGCTGACAATTTGGTTGAATAAGGTTTTTTTGTCAAGAAAAACTGCCTAATTTATCAATTATGAACGTGTTGGAAGAAATAAAAAGCCCTAAAAACGAATTCAATTGTAAATTGAGTGGGGATATGAATTAATAGTTTGATAAAATTATAGGCTAATGGGAAATTCATCAAAACATTTCATTCCCTTGAAATTCAAATCCCGTATATCGAAAACAGAGAATAATACATTTGTTTTTGAACATAAAAATAAATGTAAAGTTAAATTTCTTAATGCGTTTATTAATTACTCTCAATTTCGTCCACAAGTAAGAAAATGTTTCAGATAAACATTTTTGTCTTTGTTTAAAAATATCCTTTAATTTATGGTCTGCCCTTCTTACTCTACCATTGGAGGTAATATGGATGATGAACATAAGTATACATTTTATCATAAAAAAGTGAATAATGAATAAATATACCACGATCCACGAAGGATATTAATCGGTGTCATTAAAACTTGGGCTAAATTCAAATATGGTGCGTGAAAGAAAAGTCATTCCGGGTATTTACGGGAGCAGATTAAATTTTTGGCAATTTAACTGCCAAGAGTAGTGGGAGGAATTTTCAAACTTTTCAATTTTCCCAAAGATATATTCTCCTGCAACTTTTTGGAAACTGAACTGTGCCTGATGAGATCGTCTCTTACCCTTTGGTGAAAGACATCTGCGTTCTGTTGCAAAATGGGAAAGAATTTGTAGAAATTAGCGTCAACTTCTGCAATATCTTCGAGCCGTGCTCCCAGCTGTTTTTTTTAATCCAAAAGCGCAAGATTCATAAAGCCTCGAATCCTTCTTCTTCCAGCATCTCCCTCCCCTACACGAACCCTTTCCTTCGCTACTTCCTCATCGAAAAAACTTCGTAATTCAGCCGCCAGCCCAACTCAAAAGCTTCGCCCCATGCACAATATTTTCCCTCTTTCTCCTCATTTCCCTTCCTCTCATTCCCTCATTTTCAACACTCTCCTCCAATCGGTTCCATCCGCCTCCATATGCCGCCTATGTCAGGGAACCCTTCTCTCTGGTTTGAAGCCTTTTGCAGGAACGTCCTATATAGGCACTCGGGCATTTATTATTTTCTTCGAGATGAAGGGGTATGATGCGATGGAGTAGTCGGGGGGCTGCGGGATAGGGAGTGTATGGAGCCACGTGAACGAAAGAAATCTAGAAGAAGGAAAGGGACTTAAGTTTCCTGAGTGATATACGAAATTGGAAAAAGGTGAGGGAGGGAACGATCGTTTGAGTGCGTAGGTGAATGGCCAAGCGGGGGCGTGGGCTCAATTTGAATGCAAAGGATTTAACTTACTTAGTTACCTGCGCCTTCGACACTTCCTCCCATCGCTGTGTAATCATTTCCTTGGCAAGACCTCGCACCTGGCTCACCTGACGACCCCTTCAGTCTTTTCTCTCTGTTGAGATTCGTTCTCTTTCCCTTGATCTACCAAGAATGATGATATCAATCACCCCTTCTTTCTTCTCTTCGTCAGAATCTCCATGCATTTCAAGATGCCAATATTGGGGCCCAATTTTCCGATAAAAGAGCACCTCTATCTGCCTTGATCCCACTCCTCAATGTATATGCTATTAGGTATGATTTATTTGTTGCATTTTTGGAAACAAAAATATTCAAAATAAATTTCTTCATTTGGTTTGTAAAAGAAAGAATCTGCATAAAAGTTAATTTCATTGAAGACAACTCAACCGCGAAATAAAAGTGTTTTACATTTACGCTAGTATAACAAACCTTTAATTCCTTGGAACCCACCATCAGATTGATAAGCTAGTTTCATGCAGTTTACTTGAGGATGAATCAGCCCGCTCTTAAGTTGCGTGTAAGAAATTGTCTATGGAACCAAAAGATTGAGAAAAATTTAACAATATTCCTCTCTGCATAGTTTCGGTGACCATTATCTTACTGAGCTGCATTTTGGCGAATTTTTTATGCCATAAAAGTTTAATATCCGAATTATTCCTGTGGATGCAATGTAAACTATGGCTGACTTTATGCTGCAAAGACTTATTAATTTTAATTAAGTTCTCCAGTTTCCGTATTTTTCACACGAGAAGTTAGAACAATAACATTTTTTTATATTTTACCCATGCATGCCGGCATTTACATCTCCAGATATATAGCTATGAATATTTCTCATGAACCGTCCATTGCAGTCATGTCTCGTTCTTTGACTTCCAAGATCGGATCCTCCGGTTTCAACGTCTACAAATCTCGCTCTCTCCCAGCTCTCATTCTAGCTTTTCCTCATTATCTCCCCGCCCCCTTCACCTCCTCATTTTCTTCTTCCAGGCCCCTCCGATTTTATTCCAGTTGAGAAATTCCTTCCGTTGTGGAATTGACGTCAAATCCCAGGGAAAGGAGCTAAAATTGAGACACTTCCCCAACTCCGTCCCCACCAGCAAATTCTGCTCCCAACTAGGTTTCCCGCTCCTTTCATCGCCGCACCCAATTAGGAAGCCTCACAGGCAATTGCAAAGACCCCGGGGTGCGAAATTTGGGCTGTCGGGTGGAGGGGGAATTGTCTTAATGCGAGTTTGCCTGTCTTATTCCACCCTCACGATGAATCGCCTCGTAAGGAAATGAGAAGTATTGGGCCCCTATCCAACCGCCGCTGCCGAACTATCCTCCAACCCTTTCCTTTCTCCCTGTCTACGACTCATGCGCCAGACTCTAATTTCCATTCTTAATTTGACCCTGAAGCCTTTTTTAAAGGGATTTTAGCGGTAATTCCACGCACTTTGTTAGAATTCAATTTGCGTGTATCAAGGGCTACAGCTCGATATTTCTGTGATTACGAAGGAAAGATTTGTTACGTCCCAGAAGCCAAAGTATTTATAGTTCCGTTAGCAAAAAGTGAGAATACATCGGTATTGCTCAACTTAAAACTCTCATTAGAAGGGCTTACAAGCATTATATTTCACAAGAGACTTATGCTAATTATACATGTAAATCAATGCAATTGTTCCAAAAAAGGCATCAACCTCTCCCCCTTCTCATTTTTCACCATTTACAGATTTAAGTTTTGTGATCCTAAAAGTCAATAGGTACTACGTAATCAATGCATAAAATTGGCTAAAATAGCTTCATTGACCTAGTCAGTGACGATAGTTAACATCTGCTACATCCAAGCATTGATGATGTTACATTTGGTCAATACGTATTATTTTGCTATCACATCCCATGTATGAACCAATCTGAATTACATCGTATTTTGCTCCTTTTGATAGAGGCAATGTAGAAAACTCCTTCGCCTGATTGGAAAACTGATTACATGATAAGAAAACTAGATGAAAAACTTAAACAGCCCTTCTACTATCGCAACACCAGTTATAAGAAACACAGTAATATCTAATAAATTTCTTGAAGTTTTAAAAATATTTCAAACTATACCTACCTACCTTCATGTGACCATATTTAAGCGTCATACTATTCAAGATATCTCATCTCACATTACCTTTTAGTGTGTGAAAATTACAGCATAATCCTAACAAAACCAGATAAATGAATGGTAAGAAAACAACGAGTCCTCATTTTCTGTAATGATTTCAAATTACCTTTTAAAGTTTCCTGTTTATCTAATAGCATTTTGATCCTTTTTTTCTTAGTTTATAGCGTTTTTATCGTGATATATTAAAATTTTAATCATTACATTAAAAATTATCAAATTCGATTATCTGCGACTATTTCTCAAAAAACATCTTTTGAAAAGCAAAAAAAGGCTCCTTTTACTTTATGGATGAATATGTGCGCAAAACATTGTATAAAATTGATCTATATTTTAAATGGCCAGCATTAAATATGCGTTTTCAGTTTGTGTTCCCATTGTTATTTTAGTTAAAATGTTAGTTTTAATCTGTGACCGGTTTCTTAATAACAATTTTTCTTGGCGCTTTCTTAGCCGAGTCAAGGTGTGGGCTAATTTGTGCGCTGGAGCGCTTATACTTGACACCACTGGTCTGATTGGTGTGTCCGGTTTGTGAATTTTAATGAGCCTCAATGAATGAGCCTTCATTTGAATGAACCTTATAATGGAACACCGCGTTGTGAAGACTCAGAGAATTTTGTTTTCTTAGCCAATCAATGACACATTTTGTCATTCACAGCACAGACTGTGCATCAATTATGAAGTCTATGTTACAGGATTCACGACAGTTTAAAATTCTCTTGATATATCCACTCTCTTCCTTGATACACGTTATTTTTCAAGATGAACTGTTCTAAGATACAGGCTTTCGTAAGTCAAGTTACGCCATTTCTAGTAGTTTCTAAAATGCTAAAAACATAACTTTTAACATTACATTTTCAAATACTAAACACATGCCTTTTGTGAACCAATAGATAAGCTTATTGCGTCTTCAATCCATTAGTACTCCAAGTCAATTTCACATAAGTTATTGCAAAGAAGGCTGGATTATTGTGTACTAACCCAAAAATTTAGTAATGACCATTCAGGACTATTCCGTAATGAAATCAATGTCGTAGCATTTAAACAAAGCCCTCCAGGTTAAATTTTCTATAAATCTCTGACCACCTAATCATGAATTTCCTAAAGATAAAAACTACTTGCATTTCAATTGTATTGCACCGGCAATGGGGTACGTTTTTGGGTCGCAGCTCTGTATAAAACTACAAAAATAATAAAGCTTTGGGGTTTCTCTTTGATTGTTGAATCTGCAACAAGAACCGGTGTAAGCGTTTGTATACCAAAAATATTATCTAACGGTTAAGCCCCTCTTCAGGTTACCACTCCTTTATTGCATGTTCCATCCCTTGTGTTGTATTGTATGACATAGTCAATGTACAGGCGGAGAGGCTCCTGTACATTTTTCATCCGGCACTCATGTCCAAATCCCATGTCCGAAAAACGTAGCGCTCAACTATATGCGCATAAATCTCGGGATACCTATTCCCTTTTCCCCATAGACTTCCAGTTACGGAAACGCACACGAAAGCCACGCACGACGCTGTGCATGTGCAAACACGAGGCAATCTATTTATGGAGGGAGGCGGTGTGGAGAGAGGGGGGCGGGGTTGGCCCGTGGGTGGTTGTGTTGCCATGCGTCACGTACGCCCTCCATCCATCCATCCTCCTCCTCCTTCTCAATCTCAGCGTTATCTCATCAAACACGAGCGATCCTCTCTCTTCCCGCTTGCTACTCACCACCATCCTCTCCATTCTCATACGCACGTCCGCCGTCCTTGGATTTCCTTACATCCTCTTCGTACTCTCTGTATCGTAATAAAGGAAATAATCCCTAATAATATTCAAATTCACATCGCAAACTTCATAATTCCTCCCAAACCTGTCAAAAACATTCTCTTGTGAATTTATAGAATGCTCATATGAATAGCATATATGAACAGCCTCCGAGTATGCTTCAAATGTTTGTTTAAAAGTCTGTATTTGGATTACGAAATAAAATATTTTCTCTCTCTCTCAAAAACTCCTTAAGCTCACGTGAAGAGTTTCAAAAGCTGCGGAACCGTATATTCATATTAGTTACTTAGAGATGACCATGGTCAAATAGCATATTGTCCCTGATACTAGATGGGTATTAATTGCCTCGCTTCTGCAGGAAATTGGCTTTATGCTATAGGTGGCGCCAGATGAATGCTCTTGACTCTGGCTGAAGAGGGTAAGTGCTCAAAATAAAATTTTGAGAAAATAAGACAGTAAAGAGGTTTACATATCATTCTTAAATGTGTCCCAAAAAATCTATATTAAAAATTAATTATCCTTATGATTAATCCCATTCATTTGGCCAAACCTTTATCAGAAATAATTACTTAGTATACTCAGGGCTTCAAAGGCTAATATACTCATTTATTTATTTTTTCTATCGCTTTCAGCTATAAACATATGCGCCCTGCATTTTATAAATTGGTGAGGAAATATGAATAATAAGCTATATTTTTTTATAAATAGTTAAACTCTTGCGTTACTTCATTTTTCACGTGTAATTTTTGTCATACCGGATACATATACTGGAAGCGAATTAAATTAACACTTTATGGCTGTAATTGAATCTATATACATGTACCATACCGTACCTTATGGTTTGCAGTAGTTTTTGTGTCCTTGGAACGAGATAGATATTTTCCTCAAACTGATCTCTATTTTTCAAAGTTATGATATCCTACATAATAAAGTTGATAAAACCACCGTTTCGTTCATTATGTGAAATGATAAATTTTAAAGAATGACGTTTTCAGCATGAAAAATAACTTGTGCTCCATAAGATTTCCCAAGAAAAACATAATCATACTTATAAATGGGCGTTGAAAAAGGTTTTTTACGTGTTTTCTATTTCACTCTAAACATTTTTAAACTCTTGACATTGTTATAATTGATTTTTATATATTCCATACTGTTGGAATGGAAGACTTCTCACATTAAAATCCTTTTAAATTATCTCTACTGTCAATACAGCATGGTGTTAGAGACAACATTTTGTTGATAAAAATATCACTTGTTTTAAACATGAATAGGTAATATCTTTTGTATTGAAGCCACAATGCAGCTTACTGCTTTAATATTAGTAAAATAAGACATTGAAATATTTCCACGATATTGCTGCTTTAAAATGACGTAATGAGTAATACTATTCAATCCATTTGTAGATTCTTTATCTGTATTTATCGCAATAAATGCAATAGTTATCGTAGAAGGTAGTTGTAAATTATTGAATATTTTACTTGATTGAGCTTCATAATCTCTTCGAATCATCCAAAAGTAATGTGTACAAAATATTCTTGATTGTGATGCATTTTTTGTTTCAACTAGTTTTGATATTTTCATCCTATTTAAAAAAATCTATTGTCATGCTTGTTAACCCAATAGCCGAAGCAATAAAGCAATAGAAATTCCCACGCTTCTGAATGGAATGATTTGAAAATATCGATATAGGTGTAGCAACGCTTCCGTCACATTTTTACAACGCTCTTGCCCGCCGCCCTCTTTCCTCCCATGATCCGCCTTGATTGTAGTATCAAACGGTAGGAGCAATTCATCTCCGCATTGGCTCTTTTCTCCCCCATAGATGTTCCATCGGCAAAACGTAGAGGATGTTACTGTAGAGGGTTGGCCACGTTTTTAACACCCGCCCAAAAAAATTGAAGTATCTGGGTGTCAAAATAGAGGAGAAATTGAAAGAACCTCAGCTCAACTTAGCCATCTCTCAGCATTTCTGTGTTGGGAAAGGGTTCTTTGAGTTCTCAAATTATTACTGAACTGCAGCCAGCATCAACTTTTTTCTGGATGAAGGAAATAGAATAATATTTTTCATAGCTTTCATCGTGGATGACATGGAGTTCTCAGGAGATTGGGTGCAAATAAATGGGTATTCATTTCCATTGGCCAACATACCACGTCGGACTCCCAGACAGGTTTATAAACCGCCGTCACAGCGACGCGCCACGTCAATTGAGTCACCCTCACGGAAAATGCTTCGGGATTTCTTCCAGAGTTTCATTTTCCTATAGAGTTAGAATAGCTTATTCATCATGCCTGCCTATGTTCCGTGTTTTAGTTTCTTGTTTATTGGGACGGGTGATTTTCATAACAATACATAGGTAGGTAGAAAGGCAGGAGAATCACTGTTGGAACCAGGAAAGGTGAGTAAACAGTAGTCGTCAGCATTGCTTTATTACCTCCGGACAGCGCCATGAGAACCACAGTTTCTTGCTCTTTACATCAAGGGAAGTACCGCGCTCGTCTTCACCATTTCATGTATTAGCGTTGGAAGTGAGTAGTGATTATGAAACAAAACAACCAATTACCATTAGCTTTAACCTCAAAATTAGCATAATTTTATCAGATTTAACAAGAAAAGGGCTGGACGAACATTATATGAAAGAGAGATAAATAGGAAGGTTTTCGTGTTTGGTTAAAATAATTTAAATTATTATTTCAATCGAAATATGCAAGAAAAATCACTTTATTTACCTGCTTCTTGGATTATTGTGCCAGCGATATTTGGTATTCATTATTAACTCAAAGGCAGATGTTAATGCTATTGAATTTTTCAACCTTAAACATCTTAAATTTCTTCTCCCGTTGAAGAGTCTCAACTTATTCGAAATATAACGTGGTTGGACCGAGTAATGCATAATAATTAATAAACATGAACTCTCAGGAGCAACTTATTGAAACTGTTGATCAGGAGAAATTGCTGAAGCTTTTTCAATCCATCCACTGTTCGTACACTTTTACAGGCCTTCTGCACACGGCCAACATCAATCATCCCGTGTGATTGGATCGCGCAGGTGGATTATGCGAAGCATTGCATGTCCAAATGGCCAAACCGCGACGGCAGTGGGACGGGCTGGAAATAAACATGGTGGGCTGCGGTTGTTTACCGCGGTGCGTCACTGCCCTCGCGCAAGTTAAGCCGCGCGAGATGACGGTCCATCGGAGTCAGAGCATCCGCCCGCCCCCCTCGACAAACTCGCCACATCCTCCATTTGGGCGTTGATTGCACGCCTCCCACGTCCCCCCTAATTAAAGCAACCGGACTCGATGGATGGCGGCGGCGAGGGCGTTCGGGTTGGAATCGCTCTTCGTGGGGGGTCGTCGGGGTGACGGGTGAGGTGATCGTGGGGGGGGGGGGGGGGTCCCCAATTACGGCGCCGCCTGGTCTCGTTGCCTTTGAAACGTCATTGTTTGCGAAGAGGATGGCCCGCCATTCCATCCGAAATTGAAACTGGGCCGGTGCATTTCGCTTCCACTCTTCCACCAATTCTCCTTTTCCGTCCGCGTGATTAGAACTCGGGGAGAGAGGGGGCGGGGTGGGGTGGGGGAGGTAGAGCACACATCACGGGAGTAGTGAACACAGGCAGACCTTCCCCTCATCCATTCCAATCTTCCCTCAAAACTCTCTAATCTAACCACTCGTTTCCTCCTCCCACTCACTTTCCCCCGGTTCTTTCATTTGAAGCCCCGCAAAAAAAGTCTCTACGGCTGATGTAATTTCGCGGATTGCGGCACGTTAACTATCGTTTCTTATTTCAATATTTGAATAACATTCGGGACCAGTGGCGGCTCGTGAGTCAAATGCTAGGGGGGGCGCACTCCACCGGGGGGTCATAATTTTTTAATATTTCGTGTATTTTATTAAATTTTTACGGCAATCTAGGAATTAAATCCTGTGATGCCATACGTTCCGTTTATTTTCAACAAAAATACCTAGTTTTCCTAATAAAGCTTGATTAATAAATACTAAATGCAGTAGACCCTCAGTCATACGGATCGGCTTAGTCCGGACTCTCGATGATACTGATCAATGATCTTGAAGAATAAAAATATATTTGCTGCGATATTTTGCAAATACAAACGAAAATACGTAACTTTAGGTTTTAGCGTCTACATTCTTCGTGCGGATATGCCCGAAATACACTTCTGTTGTTCGTTTTGCAATCATAATGCGTTATTTGTCAAATATATACAACATTTGCAATGATTTAGGTAGCAATGACACTTTTAACACCTGAGGAGGGAGGAGAGTGTCACTGACTTCCACTCGGCAACAAACACTACTAGAATGCGCGCGCTTTGCTATTGCAGATGTAAACTTTGATGGCGGTGTTCGCGTTGCTTCTTGAATACAGTATGATTTAAAATCAACAATTAAACATTTATCACACATTTTTAACAAAATATGAAATACTCACAGGCCTTTAGTTATATTGCAAAAGTCCATCCTTTTTCATTTTGTCCAGCAAGGTGATCAATTACACGTTCGTTGAAATCAGCGCTGGACAACAATTTCTTTCTGATTGAACACATGGCAAGGGCACTAGTCTATAAATAAACAAGGGACGACACAAAATAGGCCGACGAAAAATACGACCAAAAAGAACAAGGTGCCTGGACACAGAATTGGGAAATTTTTTCCCTATATTTCCCTTAAAAAAACGAGCACTGTTGATTAATTCAAAATTGTCTTCTTGAATGTACACACAGCACTAAGAAACTTCTTAATCGGCAATTACGCACAATTAACTCCTCGAAAATGATGTCTGAACTCATTTCACTCCGTTCTTTCCGAGAGTCTTGCCGTTACT
This sequence comes from Ischnura elegans, assembly GCF_921293095.1. Taxonomy (NCBI): domain Eukaryota; kingdom Metazoa; phylum Arthropoda; class Insecta; order Odonata; family Coenagrionidae; genus Ischnura; species Ischnura elegans. Next base: position 127,032,786 of record NC_060246.1, read on the forward strand.
ATAAGGACGACTCAAGGGAGATAGAAGTCGTGGTCCACTAATGCTGATTCAGCTGAGGGACGAATTTAAGGTCAGCAAAGCCATTCAAGCAAACAAAGGACGTCACGGACCATCTCCTTGAGTCTAAGATTCATATGTGGTAAACACACGAGACGCCAACGGGTCGCATTTGGAATAACCGTGTCTTCGAAATCATTGCCATGATATAATAGAAAATAAGTTCTAGATCGTAAAAGAAGACGACTCGACTGAGCCACTGATGGGAGCTGTAAGGATTTCCTCACTGATATGAACTCTTCGAGGCCACTTAAATCAGACCCAAGTGGGCATTTTCCGTCAGACAGCTACCGCTCTGCCGCTGAGGAATTAGGTGAACATGAACTAATACAACAAGGACGGCTAGAAAAATGATGAACCTACACACAAAAGGTGCATTGTACGCGGAACTTCATGACATTAATTGAATGACTCTATTTAAAGTCGCGCTTAACGATTTAAATCATACTTAATCCTTCACCCTATCACGCACGCAACTATTTTTTAAATTATAAATCAGTGGGGAATGTTAACTAATTTTTCCTAATACTGCAGGTCTTTTGATAAATTTATCTGAAAAATAGGTACCGAAAATAGGTAAAAATAGGTAATTTCTAATCATCGGGAAGGTATGAATACATTGTTAAGGCCTAAATATTATAATATTAGTTTCCCCAAGGTTCTTGAAATTCTTAGGTAATCATAACAGAACTGTGTAAAATACTCGAGAATAGTTTTCCTTCGTCAATACAGCCTTTAACTGGTTGGATTTTATGTGTTCCGGAATTCAAACACCAAAAAACGCAAGCATAATGGGATAATTTATTTACTGTAGCAATACCTACCAGTAATTAAAAATTAAAATCGTATAACTACACCCAGTACAGTGACCATTCTGATTCCGTAGGTCCCTTTTCTGTGGCAGCACCAAGTAGACGCCAGATTATACGCCCGCCGACCTGCGCAGCGATGCAACTCACTCGTCGCTCTGCGCATTTTCGGACGACGTCCCAAGACTTCCATAAGACACAACGTTAGACGCGTCATAGCACCAGCGGCCCCCACCACTACCACTCTCCATATAACTGCATGGGGATGGATTGGGACGTTCTGGCCAGCGCCCCACGGCTACAAATACGAACTTCTCGCGCTATTTCTTTTCGTGTTTTTCCAACACTTTCGATGTATGGGACTGAAAAAACGCTTTGATTAAGCAGATGTATAATTATAAATTAATGGATATTTATTTTTTTACTTTTTTAAATATTTGGGAGGGGCGGCGTCCGAGAGTCCTTATGGGCAAACCGCCACTGTTCGGGACTGCAAATACCTTCGCTGTGTTGGGCGTGACTTCGTGGAATCGACTTAATGAAATGAAATGGAAAAAACCTTGCTATTTGTTAAATATTATTAAATGTATGTGGAATTTTAAGATTTTTCGATATCATTATACAAACATCTTGTTTGTTGTGGTCCCTGAATCATGAAGTATCGAAAATTGAAAATAAAAACATGCACCACGTAACTTTCGGCAATGCTCTTCAGTCTAGCTATTGACCTACACTGTTTGCTATGGAAACTCGAACTTTTTCATTTTTAATTTATTTTATGCCTTTTCTTTTGAAGAGGTTTCTGAATCGAATACATGCATGATATCAATGTACGCTATCTTCCGTGGTTAAGTAACAAAAAATATATATATTCGGCACACCCTAATATCTAAGACCAAAGGTTCACGCCTGTAGTAGAATCAGAATTGCTTTAAAGACTCGAGGCATTCGTCTGTGAAATTTTATCAAAATATAATAATTAACCGTTGAATAGAATTCTAGTTGGGTATGTATGAGAAAATACTGCAGTGATATTAAAAAACGCAACTCAGTGCGAAAGGAATGTCCTTCCGGTGAAAGCCTTGTATCAAGGGAAATTTTCTAATCTTTCAGAATAATTTTTCGAAGTGTAAAATTCTTCGCCCTTACTTTCGCGGGATTTGCTTCATTGCCGTGTAATAAATCTTCTTAGCGGAGAGCCGCCGAAGTTTATCGCGATTTTTAACTTATGGTACAAAAATCTGCATGATAATACATTTTATAAACTTTTGTCCTCTCTTTTAGGTCTGATGTCCTCTTTAATTAAATATTGCAATCGATAACTCTGGTTTTCCTGTAATCTATCGAAAGGTGCCTCCTATCTTTGCTACCTTTTTCTCTCCATGTATCTCTGAAAATGCGATCCCGCATTGGAAGTGGCCACGCATCTCCTTGCCGGCAAAAACACTTCCGATCATTTGCTTTCCTTTCCCGAGGCCCTGCCCGTTCGAAAAGGATGATCGGGGTCTGTGCGGGGGGGGGAGGAGTGGATCATTCCTGATGGAGCCCCTTTCGCCCCGTGGCGAGAAAGATGAGGGAGAGATGCGAAGACTTGAGTCTTTCTTCCCTGCCAGGCCGCCGGGGGCGTTTCTCCTCGTCCACCAGATCTCCCCTTTTCCATCTGCGCGCCCTAAACACTCTCCAAGACTCTCCCACCTATCAGGTGATATCCTCCCGCATCATTTTCGCCTTCGCCCGTATCCCCGAGGGGTCGCCTTTCATGGGAAACAAACAAAAGAGTTGAAACTTCGATGAAAGAATGGGATGAGAGACGATCCTCTCTCCCGGACCAATGTGAAGAATGATATGGGAGAGAGGATGCCGAAGATAGCAAACTGTGGGGTGTGTTAGACCCCTCGACCGATCGTGCCAGGAGTCCGCGAAGGTAGCTAGGAATCTCTGGGCATGGGCGGACTGATTACGGCCGATGGAATGGGTATTGCGTCCCTGCTGAGGTCGGCGCTGTCGCCGCCCAATATCCACACACACGATCCCCGTCCATCCCCGGGGCCCTTCCGCTCCTTCAACGAGGAGCAGAAAAGTGGCAGCTCGCTCCTTTTCTTTCCTCCCGGGAAGTCGAATCGTATCCCAATGCTAGCCCGCTGCAATACGCGACCGTTCCACCTCGGGGTGCCGCACCCGCTTCCTCCTGCTATTTCTTCCATTCCCATCTCTCGCCCGGCCAATTCCATCCCTCGCCACGGCCACTTTCTGTTTATCCAGCCATTCAGAAATGACTCCTGGCCGTGGAGACTTCATCCGGGGAAGGACTCGGCGGGAGAAACTTCGTTTGGAGCAAACAGGGAGTGGACCGTTTCCACGGCTGATATTGCACCGAGGGTTGGCGAGGAGAAGAAATGAGAGGTGGGAATGGTGGGAGGGATAGCCGTGGGTGGGTGTATCGTGAAGGTGTCAAATAAGAAGGACCCGAAGAAGTTGCGTTTCCCCTCCTGGGTGAACCAAACATAGCCAACCCCACTCACGAGCAAAATTTGATCCGTGCCGGATGGGGTGGGATTTAGCAAGGCATGGAAAATATAATGCTAGGGTCAGGAGTCGGTTGCTACGTGGATTTTATTCTGTTTGCTTACTTTAATCATTTGACCCAGCAGCTTCCTCCACCGGTAAGTTGTCAGTAAGGGATTCTTCTGGTAATTCCTCAGCCGCCGGCAAGAACCTTTGGACCTCTAGCACCTAATTTTGGTCGCCTCAATTCAGCTCCTTGCTCTACTATTGTTTGTAGCTTTCTCTTGCGTGTTATTTGTTTTTCTAGCGGGCAAACCAGGGAACAAATTGTTTCATTTTCTCAGGTGAAAAGCAATTTCTCCGTCCGCTGCAATTCCAAGAAGTCGGAAAAACGTGCCCAGAATTGGGAAACAGTGTAACCAACGGGGTATTTGATAACTAATTGTGTGTATTCTGAGGAATAAAATCTCATCACGGCACAAAGAAAGTTATATTATGACGAAGAAACAGATTTGTTCTTTTGTTTTGCAAAACCACCAACGGAGAATGACATCAAATTGGGATAATAGTAACAATTACATGGCATAAAAGGACATTTATAAAAGAATGCTTGTACATGTTCGTGCATAGGTTTATCGGGCCTGCAAAAAGTGGTGCAAACTCTGAAAAAAGTTATCATATCTCCTGTATATTAAAATCAGTATAAGTACATACATTTTTGACCTAATTCCAATCTCTTTAGCTCCTTTCAGCTCTTTGGCTTAATCATACATAAGAGTTAAGACAAAACTGTTTGAATGAATAACTGCTGCGATTTTTATTTTCTTAATAGTTCCTCGCGTGCATAATTCAGAATTACCCATTTATGAGCTTCGTAAACCGCATGATTACAATGATCAATGAATAAGGCCTGAGTGTACTTTTAGCCTTTCAGGATGTTTCTGCTACTATTTAATTCAAAATATTTTGCGAGAACATTCATTGATATTAATTGGATATGCAGAGAGTTTAAGTTATAGATATCGTGACCTGCTGAACCTATTCCACATTTTCAACATATCGATGGCTAAGTTATAACAACACGTATCGCAAATTATAGCAGCTTTTTAGGAGAGCAAAAAAAAAACGATTAATATTTTAAATTGCACCCTGAAATTAAAAACCAAAAGTTCATAAAACTGATAAAGAAGCATTCATTCACAAACAAAGAGTTGTTATTTGCTTGTATTTTATTTTCTTAATGTTATTACACTTTGTTTAAGATACCTGTATCAAACCGGCCGAATTTGAGATACGTGTTGTTAGAACTTACCCATCAATATGTAAGACTTAGTCTAAACATTTTCGCTCTAGATGACGTTCGGATTTTATTAATATTATTTTTATCATTAATATTTTTTTTCACATGAAAATGGGAAATAGGTTTAGGACCCACAGATATTAATTAATGATAAGATTAATTTTATAGGAGTAAATAGGAACATTATGATATTGGACTAAATGCCACATTTTTTAAGTCCACTTGGATAAAGCCAATTTCTAGCGAAAGGATTGAATGTATCATTTAGGATAACACTTCCAATAGATTAAAATTGGGTGATCAAAATCAGTTACCTGCATAAAATAATTTCATTCACCATTCATTAAAATCATCAATTAATAAGCGAAGAAATTGCAAAGCAATAGAAATTGAAGAATTTACACGCGCAAAGTTACTGCACGCTGAAAATTCTTACCTACCTAGAAGTGCACAAAATCTTTCCTTCGAGAATTAAATTTTCTGGTTTTAGAAATGTTCTTGCTATCGTAGTTAAGCTAGAGTCAACTATGGATAATAAACAGCTCTAATATACGATTTTATTCCCTAATTCCATTATGCTAAGTCAATGTTGAGAGTTTGGGATCAGAATTTTACTCTCATTAAATTAGTGGCTATATTTCTCTCGTATATTCCATAGATAGATTCATAATTTACCAGTATTTATAACCGTATTCAATTGACTTTGATTCAATCTATAGGAATTTATCGGGAAAGAGCATTTCGAATTTTAAATATGCGTCAGCCATCTACGACAAGCTGCTCGGTAAGATTATGCAAACGGCTTACGTAAGCATTGGCCTTAACTCTTGTTCCTAAAGACATTCCTCGAAAGTTTCTATCGCGTAAACCATCCGTATATAAACCTCATCATGCTTCTTAACTTATCCGCATCTGCCATCCATACCTGCGACCCCTCTGCTTCCCTGGTCCCCCATCCCGTCCACCACTTCAATCTCTCCGTCTCCCCATCCCACCTCACCTTCGTTTTCCTCCGTCTGCATTTTCTTTCATTCCATGCAATTCCCCCAGGGAGCCCCACACGACCGCCTCCACCCCAGAGCCGTTTCTTTCCTCTCCTCTCTTCCCATTTCCCCTTCTCGAGAATATTTATGAATAAATATGGTGGGAGACAGAAGGAAAAAAAATGATTCGGCCTTCATAAAGGTGCTGTCTTTCGTACATTACATGGTGGAGCTGAAAATATGGGAAAACAGCTCCACCCTTTAGGTTATTCCTACTGCCCCTCCCATTTCTCTTCAACCGCTTTTTACCTTCACCCTTTCTTCAACGCTCCTTTTCCACTGTTTCAAGCTTTGGTTTTGCGTCTTCCTTTTTCCTCAGATACTTCGCTCTCGTCTCCTTTTATTATTATTTTACCTTTACCCTCTCTCTTACTCTCACACACTCCTCACAAGAACTATCTCCCGATCCCTTCTCTTTTCCTTGGGCATAGTATGTGGAGCGAAACTAGGAAGTTGTGACGGCTGATAGGGGCAAGGGTGGTAGAGTTGGTTTTTAGAGAAAATAGAGTGGGAGAGACTGTTTTTTTTTATTCTTGGGTGGAGGCGAAGGGTGCGACATCCCGGGGTGAGTGGCAGGCGTTGGGGAGGAAGAACTTGGGTGGAAGACCATGTCTGGGGAATGGGGAGGATGCGGAGGTGTATCCGGAAACCTGGGGTCTTAAAGGAAGGCACCATGGTGCCCTTCCCTTGTCTCTCTCTCTCTCTCTTCCTCTTCCTGTAGTTGATATAAGGAGTAGCTAGAAGGGAAAGAGATGGAGCCGGGGCGGAACGAAAGGAAGAGAAGGTGGAGGGCAACCCCTAAGTGAGTCGAATCGAGGGGCGGAGGAGAGCCGGGAAGGGGGTAGGTTTTCAGGTTGGCTCGGAGCACGGCGAGGAGGGTCGCGCGGAAAAAGGGATTTTCTTGGGGTTGGACGATGCGTGCACAGAAGAGAGACCTGGGGTGGAAAATTTGAGGAGGGAGGAGGAAGAGATGGCTGGGAGTGGATTTTGAAGAAATGAAGGCGAGGGAAGGGGAGGGGAAGAAGGATTTTCCTCGCGAGGCGGAAGGAGCCTTGGGGGAGGGTGGAAATTTGTGAGGACGGAATGAGTGAGGCTGAAAGGGGCAGTGATAGAGGCTGAGGGCGGTATTTGAGCTCCCCTCCCCCACCCCCGAACAGGGCGGCGAGTTGTTGGAGGCCGGATTAGGATTGCTGGGACTGCGGAATTAAATGCCTGGCACCTGGATGAAATATTTCGAATGACGCTCCATTATATACGGCCATGTTCGGAGGTTTTTCCATCCCAAGGTAGATAGGAGGAAATCCCCCATATTTCATGCTACGTGAATTAATTTTGAACTCTTAGCCTCTAGATAAGTGCCTGCTATCATTATAGAAATAAATTAGCCAGAGTCGTTGTGATAGCCAATTTATAATGCGCTGTGAAATCTCTTTACTATGTGGAAATATATTTCTTACCTCTATCCGCTAAATTTAAAAATTAGAATAGAATTTTTACAGTAAATTATTTACGCACCAATCGTAGCCACGTGTCTAATGACATACGTATGTGAAAAAAACTTGGTGCCATTATTCCAAATATAGCGAAAATTACAGTTCTTTATAATGTTTCAACTCAATACCTTTTAGGATATACCTATGTGTTTTAAATCCTCTAAGAATGTATATGCTATGTTATGCGAGATTCATCTCATGCTTAGACACTGGCATGGCTGTCCGTGCATAGAAATAGATACTGTAGGTATATTTCAATGTGTTTCTTAGGAAAGGACGACGATTATGACAAGTAATCTCCTCCATCCCCTCCTTAGAGACCAAATTTCAATACTAGTCCATGAACATTTATTTTCTAAAATTCAATAAACTGGGAATAAAATTTGAATTTTGCGTTGACAAGGGTAAAAATAAAAATTTAAGGATGAAATTTTAGGGGCAATAATCTTCACCGGATAGCAAGTTGTCTGTGACTAGAACAACAATTATTTTGTGAATTTGATATTTTTAAAACCATTTTTGAAGCATAGATTGTACTTAGTTTTAACCCTCTCTAACCCAGAGCTGCTTCTGGGAGAAATTAAATTTCAAGACTTCTCATTTGAAAAAGGTGAATATTTTCCACTCAATCACAATAATTGTGCCAGCTACTCATTTCTTCATTAAACTTCACAGCACAAAAGGAACACCTAGTTTAAACCTTTCCTGAATAGACCTGAAAATGTATACATTTAGGATGTTACTAAGAAGCAACTATAGGTTATAATGGGTGAAAAGGATGGCTGATGGGTACTGTTATTATCACTTTCTTTCAATTTTTGACACTGCAGCAGTCTAAAATTCATTCATAAAAATTAATTGAATTACCCTGAAATGCTATCGCTTCATGGGCATTGATTTTTGCGAGATAAGTGTGTCTTTGTATTAAAAAAGGTTTGGCTCAACATTAAAATTTTATGCATGTAAATGAAGTTGTAATTTAGTCAATAGATCGATTATTTCGAAGCAGTGGCCTTCATTTTAGCATAAAATTCGGTTGCTTACTTTCAATTTTAACTACCAATTAAGTGAAGTATCTCATTAAATATCTTAATAATATAATGTAAATATCTTAATAAATAATTAATTTGGTTGGATCGTCATGGCGCCCAGTAATAGTGCACGAGCCTGTAGTGGCTGCAATAATTCTCTGAATCTAGGTGAAAAGTTTATTTCTTGCGAATCCTGTCCGCTTATTTTTCACTGTAAATGCTCTGGCTTAGACGAGATAGCATGTAAAGCGCTAGTAAGCTGCCGGGATATTTTCTGGAGGTGTTTTTCATGCCGTACTAACAAGTTTTCGATTGCCAAGATGGCGTCCGACCTTGAAGCTATTAAGCACGACATAAACAATCTTAAAAGTGCCCGTGTATTGACTCAGGACAAACCGAAGAATAACGTTTCGTCCGCAAATGTTGTGAAAGCAGCCGTGGAGCCTGTACAACCAAAAGTTCCCGCACCGAAGTACGAGAAACCAGTTACACGTCAATCTAAGAACGGCGATACATCCACTCCCGCCTCGCGGAACAAATCTGCCCAAAGTGCCCGCAATACTGAACTGTGCAACTCCCCTGACCCTGAATCTGTTGGGATTCTTGAACCTTGTCATCCCCCCAACGCACGAGATGATGAATTCTCCCGTGTGATTAATAAACGAAGACGGCGTTCTCCTCTGGCCATAGGAACATCGGAGAAGAAGTGCTCCCTCGCTGGTATTCCACTACAATCGCATCTTCATGTATGGAACTTCAACTCCAGCACATCTGTGGAAGCTATTCAGGAATATGTTCGAGCGGAAATTCCTGATTTGGATACTTCATCGGGCATGGAAATTGTGAAGCTCGAAGTGACCCGCGGCAACCATGCCTCTTTTCGCATCTCAGTGAATAGTGAGTTACGGGAAACGCTTATAAAGCCTTCATTTTGGCCCAAATATGTGCACGTCGGAAATTATTCTTTTTGGAGGGCACGCCCGACAGCACCGATAGGGTAGCGAGGTTCCTCAAGATCCTGCACATTAATATACAATGTTTGAGTAACAAGTTTCTGGATCTTGAGGTCCTGATGTGTGAACATAAACCTCATGTGATTTGTATCAACGAACACTGGTTGAAATTAAGTGATTTGAAATTTTTAAATCTACCTGGTTATTCCATCGCTGATGTATTTTGCCGGTCGAAGCATAGAAACGGAGGCGTATTAGTTTTAGTTTCACAGTGTGTATGCTTTTTCCCGACCTGCTTTTCACAGGATTTTCTCAATGAAGAGTTGTCCTTTGAGTCCTGTATAGTGGGTCTCAGGGTAAACAATGTTGAATATCATTTATTATCTATTTATCGTTCACCATCGAGTGATTTTAATGTTTTCCTTAACAAACTTGCTAAACTATTAGAGTTAATTCATGATGCTATACCAAAACCTAATTTAATTATAACTGGGGACTTTAATTGTGATTTCTCAAGTAATTCCAAAGCTAAACAGGAATTCTTAGCTATCCTCACTTCTTATAATATTTGTGTTACTAATGCAGAACCGACTAGGGTAAATGGCCATTCTTCTACTATTATAGATAATATTTTAACGAACATTGACTTAGGAAATGTAAATACTGAAGTAATTAAGTCCCACATTTCTGATCATTATCCTCTGTTATGCAAGATTTTAATCTTATCTCCTAGTTATTGTAAGAAAATTTATAAAAGGCAGTTTACAGAGCAAAACTTTAATATCTTTAATAATATGTTGAAGGCCCATGATTGGTCTAATCTATATCAACTCAGATCCTATAATGACTCATTTGAGTATTTTTATTCTTTATATCAGTATTATTTTGACATTTGTTTTCCCCTGGTCTCCCAAAAAACTAGAAACTTGTATTTAAGTAATAGAAACCATTGGGTTACTGACGAAATACGATACCTCTCTCGGAAAATGAAGGAACTAGCTATTTCCTATAAAAATAAATATAACTCAATTGATTGCTTGGAGTATAGAACATTTAAAAAAATGTACCGTCAAAAGTTACAATTGGCTAAGAAAACATTTAACAACTGTAGAATTCTTAATGCCGATAATAAATCTAAAGAAATTTGGAAGATCATAAAGGAAGCTAAGAGTTCTATTAATGATCATCATGATTTCAAATTACTGGACTCCACTGGTAATATTATTTCTGACTATTTTCAAATGGCATCTAACTTAAATGAGTTTTATTTGTCCCACCAGACTACTACAAATACTTCACTTCCTGTCAATCATTCTTTAAACCCAAGCCTGCCTAATTCTTTGTACCTGTTCCCTTGCTCTGAATTGGAACTGATGAACATCATTAAAAAAATTCCTAACAAAAGTAGTCCTGGTATAGATGGCATCCCAGGCATTGTGATAAAAAAATCAGCTAATTCTATCAAGGAACATATACTTTTTTTAATTAACAAATCCTTACAACTTGGAGTTTTTCCTGATGCCATTAAATCTGCCAAAGTTGTACCACTATATAAAGGCAAAGGTAGCGAACAGGATATGAATTCTTATCGTCCAATATCCTTACTAAATCAGATAGGGAAACTATTTGAAAAGGTCTTCCATAATCGACTTGTATCATTTCTTGAATTTTCCAACCTTTTGTCTGGCTCACAGAATGGTTTTAGGAAAAGCAGATCTACATCTACAGCCACCTATCATTTGGTAAATTTAATACTTTCAAATCTTGATAACAGAATCGAAACCTTGGGGCTATTTTTTGATTTTTCCAAGGCTTTTGACCTAGTCAATCATCAGTTACTCTTGTCCAAATTAGGACACTATGGTATTCGAGGTATCCCTTATAACTGGATAAAATCTTACCTCAGTGCAAGGCATCAACAGGTTATTTTATCAAAGAATGGCACTAATTTTATTTCTCCCAGTAAAGAAGTTACATTAGGCGTACCCCAAGGCTCAGTCCTGGGCCCTATCCTATTTTTACTTTACATTAATGATCTGCCAAAAATTTTGCAGACGGTTCAAGGAGTTGAGCCAATTTTATATGCTGATGATACTAATGTAATTGTATCAGCACCATCGTTAAACAATTTGTCCTTGAGGGCATCTAGAGTTTCTGAACTCCTGTGTGAATGGTGTACACAAAATCTTTTGAAACTCAATCCTGACAAGTCTGGACTTATATACTTTTCCAATAAAAATAAACCCCCTGCTTTATTGACCATTGATCTAGGGGGATCACGCATACCCCAGATTTCTAGTTCCAAGTTTCTCGGAGTTGTTTTAAATAAAAATGTGTCATGGGACGAACATATATGCAATCTTCGTAACAGGTTGAACTCTATTTGCTTCCTTATCAGAAGTATCAGGAAAACTGTAAGCCTTGATATTTTACTCTCAATTTATTACGGAGAATTTTATTCTTTAATTATCTATAGTATTCTGTTCTGGGGTTCTTCCACCCATTCTGATTCAATTTTCAAAGCTCAAAAATGTATAATACGATTAATATGTAATGCTCCTTTTAATGCACCTTGTCTTTCCTTTTTCAAAAGGTTAAATATTTTGACAGTTCCATGCATTTAAATTTATGTTGTAAGCATGTTTGCTAAAAGAAATTTATTTAATTATATGTCTAATGACAATGTTCATTCCCACCAAACTAGAGCCTGTAGAGATCTGCATCAAACATATTGCAGGACTTTAAATGCATCCTTGGGGCCTAAATCCATGGGCCTTCTTGTGCTGAACAGGCTCCCTACTGATTTTAAGTACGAAATGGACCCAGTCCTGTTCAAAAGGAAATTAATAACGTTTTTAAGGAAAGAACAGTTTTATTCCGTAAAGGAATTTTTGGGGAAAAAATAATTATATTTAATATGGAATAAATTTTATGTACTTCATTAACTTCTTTTGGTCAAATTATGGTGCCATACACTTGTGTATTTTATCTTATTATTGTCTGCAACATTTATATGTATATGACGTGTCCTATACACTCAACTCATGTATTTTTTACTGTGTTCAGTGTCCGCTGGGCAAATAAAGGTTATTATTATTATTATTATAATAGTAATGGAATTTCAACTAAAGATATTTCATAAATAAAAAAGTTAAACATTATAACATATTCCAAAATTTTATGACAATATTTTCTATTTTTCACTATTTTTATAGAATTTCAATTTTTACACTGCTATAAAAATTCATTCATGCGGATCAATTTGAGTACCCTTAACCCTCATATGGATTCTCTGCACCTTAGCGGCGCTCGTGGTTTTAAAAGTGGTGTAAAAATTTTTCATTCCAATGGATAATTCTGAAATTTTCAGTAGTCTATTTTTTCTGCCTTCTTCGTCTACGTACAAAATTTTGTTTGCATAGTGTTGATAGTTTACATTTTATTGGCCTCTAATGAAAAAAGTTACGTCGTTGGATTTACTGCGCCGCTGCGGCGCTCAGTATTTTCTCGTCGCTACGTCGTGGACAGCACTCTCAATGTTAATGTAAGAGCAATTATGTTTCGTATGAAATGCTATAATCTATTTATAATCATATTATTTAATTTTCTCAACTTTATAAACAAAATTTAATTGTTAAACAAAAGGAAAATATAACTATACTAATTTTGCTTTCTATTTTCACTAAGAATTGTAATGTTTGCCTCGGTATGATGTTCATTCATAAAACTTCATATTTTTACAAGAACTATTCGTACAAACTCATGGCTCAAGTTGTTTTTTCCTGGGCCTCCGACTTAGTTTTCCTAGGGCCGATTATTTCCTCGTCGCTACGTCAGGGACTGCACTCTGAACGCTAATGTCAAAGCAATAATGTTTCATATGAAATGCTATAATCTATTTTAATCCTATTATTTAATTTTTAACTTATAAACCAAGTGAAATTGTTTAACAAAAGGAAAATATTACAATACCAATTGTGCTTTCTCTTTTAGCTAAGAATCATTACGTTTGCTTCGTTATAATGTTCATTGACAAAACTTCATCTTTTTGCGAGAATTATTCATAGAAACTCATGGCTATTCAAAGTTGTTTTTCCATGGCTTCCGACTTAGTTTTGCTTGGGCACCTTCTCCGCTCCGCGTCCACGTTACTGCCGTGGTGATAGTCAGCTTTGGGTAAATACTAGAGTGACTCTGTTTAGAATTACTCCAAGCAGCAATTCTAAGAAAAATTTAACACAATGCATTATCCGAATTCGTAGAATAATGCTTCCTCACCGTTGGGTGAATATTTCTCGCTGAATGAGTAACTGTAACTTACCAAGAGATTCAGAAGTTTCACCGACTACCGTGAAGAACACATCGCACAGTTATTGTTATATGTCTTGTACTTTTCATTCGAAAAAAATCCCTTTGCGGCTACGATAGTCTATACAAAATTGCTGGCGTTTATATAGCTACTGATGACGTGACAGTTTACCATTGAGGTGAAATCAAGATAACTACCCAACTAATTTCGTGATAGAAAATAATTTCTCTTTCCTGACGATGAGTTTAGACTTTACATGGTAAAAATCGTTTCATTATGAATAGATGAAAAGACAATTTACCATGAGGTGAAAATTTGTAAACATATATCTCGTTTCTATGTGTACTGAAATGTACAGATGTTTTATGCATTGGGGGTGTTACTAACGTAAAGGGATGAGTGAGAAGGAGAAAGGAGAAGGAATGCCAGGAGGTTGTTTTGAGGTGAAGGGGCGGTAGTGTGTAGACTGCCAAGGATCGGGGAATACCCAGATCGTTAGGACAGGTAGGAGTAGAAAATCCTTATCGCAAAAAAGGTTGGGAGTGCAAGGAGGCAATTAGATACAAAAGCCTGCTTTTTCTTCATCCTTCTAACGCTGCATGAAGGACAGGGAACAAAAGCCTTGTCAAAACGCCCCGCGGTGGCCCTCCCTTCATTCCAAGAAGGTCCAGCTCGGTGGGTCATTAGGGTGGTGAGAAGTTCAATCAAGTTTTGTGGGAGGGGGTAAGAAGGTGGTGAATGACGAATAAGGGAGCTTAGTGGGAAAGTATGGAGAGTCTCAATGTTTGGGTCAGTGAAACGCTAAGAAAGGAAACGGAAAGAAAATTTAAGGGAAGTCCTTCCAAAGTGAGGGTATTTTTGTCACCCCAGAGCATATTATCATCAGTTTCTCACGCAGATTTGGACGAAAAAAAGGCAGCTGCTCATTCTCCTCTACCACCAATAACACATACTTCTAAGAATTTATTTTTTTTGGACTTCCCACCAATCCAGGAGTAAAACCTAATCTTATGCACTCCCACGCAAAACATTTACCCGTCCATATCTAAGGAAACCTTTCGCTTGGGCTACACGTCCCCAGTGGGGGAATGGGGCTCCGTGGTAGGAAAAGAGTACCGACTCTTCTAGCTCCATCTCCAAAGAAGCGTTGAGTTCTTTGACACGCCGCTTATCATCCCATATTATTTATATTTCAAAAGCCATAAGACTTGATTTTTTTAATTTCAGGACATAAGCTCCCAGAATATTCGTAAGATTTGTCTTGATCGCCAGAATCTTGTAAAAATCACGAAAAATACACTCGTCTCTTCACACTTAGCCTACATCTGTTCCGTTTAATAACTTATCTATTAACGTTTAATAACTTATCCTTCTATATACACTGCAAAGATATAACATATGGGTGGACGCATTGAAGCAAAATTATGTCATATGGGCATAAACGAATTTTATTTGGTCATCATTTTTAGCATTTAGATACATAAAATTATAAACAATATAAACATTAAAAAGCGGAGTTTGCCGAGCTCTGCATATCAGAAAAATATTTCAAACAACAATTACTCACGAAATTAAAACTTTC
Organism: Ischnura elegans; assembly: GCF_921293095.1. Lineage (NCBI taxonomy): Eukaryota > Metazoa > Arthropoda > Insecta > Odonata > Coenagrionidae > Ischnura > Ischnura elegans. The sequence goes on from NC_060246.1 coordinate 127,047,868, forward strand.
ACTCAAAAATAACATACAAAGGGAACTGAAATAAAGAGCATTACGGCAAGAAATGGAAAAGAATGCAGCGTTCAATTTTTTTTGTTATTACTTCAACAATAAGGGTTTAAATCTAGCAAAACACGGTAAGAAATAAAGATAATAGATGTATTTACCATTATCAATCAAAAAATTTGTAAATTCAGGCTAACTTTGAAAGATAATAGCAAAAAATGACGCGGCGCCGCTGCGGCGCCGAGAATCCAACGACGTAACTAATTTTGTAAATCCATATGAGGGTTAAATGCTATTGCTCCACGGACATTGAGTTTTGTGCGATGGGTGTGCCCTTGTGTTCAAAACACTACGGTTTGATTTTTGCCGGAAGAAAATGGCTTTACCTATCGCAGGGTGTGTCCATAAAAACACCATGAGATGGCCGCTTTCACAGCAAAGGGAACATCCAATGGCCGGGAGAATTGTGTTTGACACACGTCGAGATGGATTGTTAGGGGTTTTAGGGACGGGAGGTGAGTTTACCGAGTGAGGTGGGTAAGTGAAGCGGAGGGCATAGAAAATGGACGAGGATGGAGCCTAAGGGGTTGCAAGTAAGGAACCGAGGGTTTTTGGAAGGAGGGGTAAACCCAGGAGGTTATGCACCGCTGGGGTCTTGGCAAGACAGTGAGAAGGGAGAGAAAAAAAAGAGAGACAAGCTGACTTTTCGGAACTGGATAGATAACCCTGAGGCACAGGGGAGGGAGTCCGGGGAAACGGTGGGCAGGCATTCTCTGGAGGGAGATAAGCTAGTGAAAAAGGGAGACAGAGCCAAGTGCGTTCCGCCTCTCCCTTTTCCTCGACTGCCTTCGTCCCTTTTTCAGAAGTAATACCTGCATGGAGGCCATTTTCTAATCTCGTCCCGACAGGGTTGGAGCCACTCGGTGCAGTGGAAAGATACCGAAAGTGCTCGACCAGAACATTTTTTTATATCCTCCCATTTCAGTCAACGAACTTTAATCGCTTCTTGATTGACATGCACGCACCAAGAGTTTTAAAAAATTGTAGGTAAAATTTTATAAATAAAGGTTGGTGGAGTACATGGTTAAAAAAATCATGATGATAACTTCTTGGATTACGAAAAAATATCAACGATCAAGCAGTCGTGCCCTTCGAATATTTTAGTCCGTAAAATGTATACCAAGAATACGTTCCATACTTACCAAGAATTTTTCACTTGTATTAAAAACTAGAGCGAGCCATCACATAAGCCTTCTTTTTACCAAGTATTTTATTCTGTTATTTAGTGAATTCTATATGATGAAGTGCAGGAAATTCTCATGCTATTAAGTTGTAATGCTCAATAGAAACCTCGTCATATGATTTGGATTACATATTTGGATTTATTTAGCGCTTGAATATGCTTCTCTAGATTTAAAACTTAAGTTCTGTCTAGGATATAATCATTTTGATACTAAGCTTAATATTCCATGAAGATCTCATCCAAGCGATTACGGATAGTGTCGGATTGACTTTGAAAAAGTGTAGTTTAAACCTCATGTCATTATTTTAATTCATACTGAAAATGGAGTGTAATATTTTACTTTAAAATTATAAATTCATCTTAATGTTGAAGTTTTCATTAATCTGAGCACAATGAAGGAGAAACAGCTCATTTTCTTTGCCAAAAAAGGTATTTGAAATCTTTGAGCATAGTTAGGGGAGTAAGAGGATGATGGTGGAAATCGAAAATGTATGCTTCTCTGAGTTTATACATTCCCGTAAGAGTCGAGTATGACTTGATTCTATCGAAAACTGTCTATTTTTACAAAAATGTCCTGCTAACGTGTGCGGTAGCTTGATTTAAAACGGGTTGTATTGCCTTATATAATATGATAGTAACATTTTTTGAGACTGATAGAACACTTAATTTTTAATTTGCAATGAAATAGTCTGCTATATGCTCATCACTCCTCCTATTTCACAGTTTATTTCGTCACTCACTATAATTATCAATATCTAAAGTAGTACTGAAGCAGTAAAAAAGTTCAATTAGTCATTGTTTTCATGCGCAATCAGGAGTAGGAAATGAAACTACCCATGATTTCATCTTGGTAAAGTTAACAACAGCTAGTAATACCTGAATCTAATAGGTAGCTTACATTGTATTCGGATAAAAATTGCAACAGTATCGACTGAGTATATCACAGTTTTGTTGGAGCTGTCATTTATTTAAATATTCATGTTTATCGGCATGATATTGTGTAAGCTTTGACACAAAAATTTCCGCATGACACTCTCCGGTAATATTCATAGTAACTGTGTGTAGGTATGAAACCTTATGCAGTATTTTTTAATAGTCTTAGGAAGCATTTTCTCAAAACTGAAAGCATTCCTATACGCCCATAATTATGAATGGTGGAATACATAATTATAATACAAAGATATTTATTTTTTAGGCTACGCTTTTTAAGTACTAAACACAATGCAATACGCAAATGCATAATAAAGGTGAAATTTATTTTATGTTATATATTGTATTATATGTTATATGAAATATTATTGTAATATATTATATGTTATATGAAAGAAAAAAATGCCCTTTTATAATTCTCTATTCATCCCTTGCATTCCTAAATAAAAGTTAGCTATTGATAACTCGGTAGGAATGGAATGCTTCCGCGTATTAATGAAATATTGCAAAAAAGACAAAAAGTTTATATTTTAGAGATATTTTGCATTCAAAATACTTTTAAATCTGTTCCAATATTTCAACAGCCAAGTATTTTCATTTCACAACGCTGTGCTATTTTTTCTATTGATTTATTCGGTTGATATATTGTTCATCTGTATGCTCGTACGAAAAATTTAGGTTCTTTGTTTGCTGGCATAGAAATTATAAAGCCTCCTTGAAGTCAAAAATGGATCACGAAATGGAATATGAAATTCTGATAAATTACAGCAAAAATAAAATAATCTCTCATTGATAATTTATTTATATTATTTATGTACTGTATTAATAATGTCTATTTGGGTTTGAGAATATGAATGCTGCGAAATAAAGTTTCCTTTTATTATTAATTTAAGTACCTGTAGTTAAAGTAGCCTGGGTATTTAAATGCTTTCCTTCTTCCAATGCGTCTTTTATTTGGTTTTAAACAACTAACTACTAGATCAAATGGATACATTCAATTCTGAACCCTGCATCTCTGCTCATCATCTTTCATGCGTACCAATCAAAAAGCCATGAAATAGTTATCGAATTGGATTTTTTTACCAAATCGAAATTTGTTGGGGTTGCCTCTATTTTCCTTCCATAAGCCCTTGAGGAGGAATGTTTATCTAAAGAAATATAAAAAAAAACGTTCATGGAATTCGTGCGTGCCAAAAATAGCGCTTGAACCCGTCCGTCGTACACTTGTCAGTCTGGGTGATTGTGACGTCTTCAACTCTTCCCCCGCCACGTGACACGGGTGATGTACGTCAGTCGACTCACATGTGCTACCTTAGTGAGGAAGGACGTTGCTTTGGTTAGATAGTCATTCGCCCGGGGGAAGGTATTAAGGGGAAATGGAGGGGGTTAGTGGTATGAGGGCGGTGGGTGAGGGTGGGCTGTTGATTGACATGGGTCGAAGGGGGAGGTGGTAGAAGGATGGTGACGTTTCTCAGCGAAGAAGGCATCAAAAACCTAGACTCCCATAAGAGGGCGTGGTACACATCTATTATGCCGTGCCAAACGCTTTTACCAGGCGTCTCAACGAAGGTGGTATGATAATGCATGCCATTAGTTAAATAAACGCAATCCGTAATTATGAATAGTACTTAGTGAATTATGAGTTACGGAAATTCAACTCTGCAGTCCCTAGCGTTTCTCATCGGTCCGTCAACATCTGTGCGGTCACCAAAAATTAATATCTGTTCTTTATTTTCCCTGTCCTTGCATGGGAAATTACATAAGTGAAGTTTTGTGGCTCATCAAATTACTTCTTATGACTCAGAATTTGCTAGCTCGTTCCAAAATATCGCCATAAACAATATGGAATAACTAACAAAGAATATTTCATAAATATTTACTACCATTTTGAAAATGTTCTAATAAATATCTCTGTATATTGAAATTATTATAATTATATGAAAATATTGTAACATCTTTTCTCATACACGTCAGTAAGGATGAAAACACGCGTGTTTTTCACCATTCCACGGAATTCACTGGACGATTGAGTTCTATTATCATTAATTTTATATGTAGGAAAGTATAGCTTTATTCTTGGTCCACTTTTTTATCGTTGGGCTTTTTATGCATTTCCTTTACGGTAGTGCCGAAGTATACTTAAAACTCAATGGATAATATATTTACAAAGAAAATATTCTTGTTTAAAAATTATCTGAAAGAAGAATTATTATAAACCATATTCCAGCTTCTAATCAAAGTCTTTAAGGAATGAAAAAAAATTGGAAAAAATATTATTAACAACTGAAATTTTAGGAGGAATAGGCTAAGCCCGCTTCTATACATAGACCGGCGTTTCTTGAGCCCCCTGCAACTATCCAAACATTGGAAATGCTATTGCTTATCTTCCTTAATAAACCATATCGAAATATCACCATAAATAATGCACCACAATGATACCTAATTTCAGGCAATTAATAGTCATTATTTTATCATGGTACTTGGCTATTAAACCGGCCACTATCGCATAGGCCCAAGCTGCCCGAGGAAAGTATGCCTTATGCACCTTAAAAAGAAATTACCCGATATAATACTATTCGCGTTGAGATATCTTTAAATGAATATTTTGTCAATTCAAAAGTATAAATAATATAAAAAAACGTCGGATACGTAAGTTGAAGCAATTTAAAATTTTTGTTCCTAAGGTTGATTGTTCATGAAGACAGTGAGGAGATACAAATTCTAGAGGTCTATGGCTCCACAATCGGGTTTTTGGTTGCAGTAATATTTTCGTCAACTCACGGGTACAAAATTGAAAATATAAGTTTCTTCCTTTGCGCTCATTTTTGTTTCCAACATAACTTACGGCCAGTAAAGGCGTTGGACATATTTTATTCAACATATCTGGTCCTTGTTACAGGAAATAACTGTCATCTTTTTAGACAATTTGATATTAAAATGTCCGCTGTCAGCGAGAAGCCCTTAACATTTGTATTTTGTGGTAACCTATGATTTAAAAGCTTTCTTTGTGTATTCCATACGTTAGCTGGAAGCATCAGCTGTATTCCTGCCAAATTAATGTCCAATACATTGTCAATAGTTTAAAATGCCTGTGAAACAAACATACGAACTAATAGACGCAAGAGTGTTAAACGATATTGTTATAGCGGTATGCATATTATTATCTTTTAATTGCAAAGTAACTTTCTTGCTATAGGAATATTCATTGTTTTAACAAATTTTTTTCGAATATTTGAATGTCAATGAGAGGTAGAGGAAGGTTATTTCAAGGCAAAGCTCTTTTAGGTACTTATTTTTAAAGGCTGTTCAGCAAGAAACAGAACAAATGTTGTGGGGAAATTTTTTTGACAAATTTTAATTCTCTAAAATCAGTTAATTTTCTTCAACCAAAATATAAAGTGTTCTGAATATTATTATTCACATAAAATGCAATATAAAAAACGTAGCTTTATGGGGGAAAAAGTTTTTCCATAGATCATGCATGATATTGCTGGCTGAGCCTTGCATATGTTACGGCTATCTTTACTAACTTAATTACATGTTCTGTTTTTATCTGCAGAGTATAAAATTCAATCGCAGCTTTGGCGCTCAATTTAAATATTATTAGGAATTTATCTCTCACGCTATTACAAGAAGCACGAGCAGTGGTCCCCGGTTCTATGTTAGGAGAATGAACTGCCCTTAGTTTTCTAAATTATTTCTCAAGTTAATCTTTTTCTCTACGCATGACACTTAAATTATTTTTTGCGTTCTATTACACTGAATATTGGTAGCAATTTAGCTGTGAATATTATTACTTGGTATTTAATTTTTCATTTCGCTTTTCTCTTTTTCATGAATTGCCTAAAATAGCCTTCATGCTCCCACAATGATGTATTAAGTGTTATCATCATTTTTTGCCAAATTCTGATGCATACGATGGCTGGCTTTAATTTGGCCAGTGATTGGATTTTTACGTCAAAATCAAACTATATTATCAACAATTTGAGTGTTTTAAATCTTTTGGATATCGTCGATATTGAAAACGCTATGGTTCATTGTTTCTTCAAACTTGTTTTATTAATTGAAGTTTAAATTAAGTTTTTAATCAACTTGGAATTACTGCCATCTTATGTGAAAATTACAATGAACATGGATTTGTTGATTAACTGTGGAAATTGATGCTAACATTCTGTTTTACCTTTCCCAGTCATGTCTCATAATAATTGATTGCAGGTGAACTTAATTTTTTTCCCAAAATATGATTAATCATGGTGAAATAAAAAAAATCGGCATATACATCCATGGAAGAATTTGTACATCGGTAAATAAAGGAATGAACAAATGTTAACTCGAAGCGAAAGATTCATAGCGATTATTGTGTGAAAAAAATTGCTTAGATTATGAGGACACACACTGAAAAAGTATCATTCATTTTGTAGTTTTTCTTTGTTCATTGGTCAAGGACTGGAGAGGAAAAGCATGCGACAGGGAAATACCAGGCGCCCCTCGCTTAGAAGAAAGCCGGGAACGGACTGGGAGAAGACTGGTTTCGTCCTAACCGAAATGCCGGACCAGTTTGGGCGAGTATTAAGTTTGAAACGATTCTTGAGAAGTTGGATGGTAAAGCTAGGAAATAAATATGCCTGTTCATTGAAAACAATCATGCAAGAAAGCAAACCTGTATTTGATTTTACTAATTTCGATTCATAAAATAATTTTGTGCCTGTTTTGAAGAATCGAAATACCATCACTCGACAGAAATGTGCCAATGAGACTCAAAACTCATTGTTAATTTCTTTATTGAATGTGGCGTCCGTAAAAAGATTTCACCGCATATATATAAACATGCATTTTATATCCGCTGACGGCGAAACGGCTGACTATTATTTTTTTATTATTACCAATCATTACAGTGTTGACGTAGATTCATAATATACCACATAGATTTTATAGTATAGATTCTAGACTTTATAATATACAGCATTTTAGCCTTTTTTTTTAACATTTATTCTCTTATATTGGTTTACATTGTAGCCTACTTTCTATACCTACTTTTAATTTTTTCTCAAGGCAGAAAATAAATGTATAATCCCACCAAAAACGCTTCAGCGTGAATAACAAAATTGAAAATATAAAGGATTCGATATGTTCTCTCTGATTCCATCATATAGCTAATATTTCAAAAGAAAAATAATTAGACCTTATCGAAAACTATTCATGGTATCAGAAATGAATAAATAAAAATAATCGGTCGAAATATACCGTAATTTATTGCACTGAATTTTAGTAGAGTAGGCATTGATTTTGTAATTTATTTTCAGATGTCTTGTGCGATGTTTGTAAACTGTGAAATCCGGCTTTAATGGGATATGGATTCGTGACAAATGGCAATGGCAAGACTGGATTACATTTTTCGAAAGAATTTTATTTTGAAGGTGAGTCTTTTTCAGTTTTGTTACTGTTCGATGTAATTGTTTAATGTAATATTCGAGAACGGTTTTAGGTAAAAGTTTCTATAAAATGGAAGAACTGTTCTTCTACCTATACAATCCGAAACATTCAAAATTGAGTTTGTTTTTATGCTGTTAATGATTCCGTAGGTGAATTATAGCTAAGGAAATCTTAATTATGCATCAGCATATTAAAACTATAGATTTTCTAATAGGAGTATTATTATTTCTTCAATACGACAGGGGATGATGTAAGTTATATGCTCCCAATGTATAGCCACTATTTGGCACAGGTTAGAGAAAATAATCAGATAAAATTACAATAAATCATGGAAAAATGTAACTACAAATTTATTGTGATAAATGAAACTTGTACCTCTACATCACGCCTGACCTGGTTAATTTTAATCAGACTTTAATGAAGAAATTTGTGCAGCAGCGCATGGACAATAAATTTGTTTTTATCATTGTGGCATGTTTTGGCAAGAATAAATTACACAAATGTCTTTCACAAGCTCATAATATTGGCGCACATGGATTTTAACCTCAAAATGTTCATGCGGAATTTAAAACATTGGTATGGCATAGTTAGTATAACCACGCTAAGGATTAATATTTCAAATATATAGCATTCAGTCGTGAATTTGAAGTTGAAAGCATATTTGAGGAATTAGGCATTTCATTTTTACATATTTTGTGGATTTGGAAACAATAAACTCTTCTTTCTATGTTCATTCATTTCAACTAAAAGCATTTAACCGATATTTAATGAAAAAACTCGGTGTAAGTGAAGGTTGATGATGAAATGGTTAAAATTATATCGACATTTAAAGAAAAAATACAACTCATATGTCTCTATTTACGACGGCAGTACATAATGCACTTAACGGCAGAATAATAAGTGAATATTCTAGAATATTTCGCAAAAATAAACCACATTTTCCGTCTACACCCCGGATATTATATAAAATTTCATTCAACGTACCTAGAGGAGACGCAAATGAACGAAGATATCTCCATTTTGAAGGATTCCGGCGAGAAACAGCGTGTGTTATTCACCAAGTTTTTCAAATGACTAGCGCAATTTTCAAATCAAAATGTAAACTACCATTGCTTCATTATAATTAAGTCATTCAATGACCATAAAACTCAACAATAGTTACGTTAGAACAGTTTAAACATAGAGATGCCACGCCCAGACTCCATCTTCCGCGCACTGCCTGCAAGGATATGGTTGGTGGGCGAGAGGCCGTTGACGACCGAGGCCCGGGGAAGGGCGGCGACCCGGCGGAGAAAAGAGTTGGTCGCGGCGGGAGGCCGTGGGTGGGCCCCTGCGTCGAGGGGCGAGGCCTCGCCGGGTTGGGAGCCAATTCCGGCGCGGTGGGGAGCCCAAGGGGGAAGGATGCTCTCGTTGAGCGGGAAGAGTGGGGGGAAAAGCCGCAAACTAGGGCGAGGAGTGGTGTGAGGGACGTGGAGGATGGTCCCAGCCAATAGGACGGACCCCTCGGCTACCCCACCAAATGCTCTGTTCTACCCATGGCATGGGACCATTGCCACAGCATGGTCAACTCATCCCACTGCCTCCATCTGCATCATACCCAAACCCAGGGAAACTCCTGCCCCATCCCACAGTCAGCCTCTTCAGCGTAGGGTTCTCACACTCCTTGGTTCTACTCTCGTTCCCCATGCACCTATGGCGCTGCGCTGGCCTTCGAAATGCTCAGCAATGCTATTCTGTTCTAATTCAGGTGGAATGAAGCGGTCCAGAAAATTATAATATATTTTATTTGAAAAATATCTATAAGAAAAGTATGATTGTATGCATTTCGTAGATTCTTTTGGACGCTTCCTTCGAAATATTTGCCTATTATTACCGTAATTCATCAATGCGAGTGCTCTAGTGCTCCAATTAATCATCATAAAGCGTGTAATTTGATGATTGCCGGTGGAATTATCTATTTATTTTTTCAGTGGGTAGGTGCAAGGATGGCAAATAATATGTACAGTGAGTGCTAGAAAAATCTCAACTGTAGCATTAAGTAAATCTTCTAATGCATTTATGCATATATTACTCTTGTTGTAATGGTGTTATTCAAAACATGATGATATATTTCTCTGGAGTTAGGGTTACACCAATTAATTTATTATTCATATTTCCTACCGAAATACCCGTGGTAATATCAAATAGTTTTTCAACTGATGGCTTACGTTCAATTTTAACGTCAATAAGAAGCATTTGGCAAACGAAAATTCTGCATCTGGCGATTGTTTTAGTTATCCGAATCAAACAATTTCACTACTTACATGTATTCTTCACGGTTTTTAACAGCCATTAAGAGAACGCGTTATGGAAGTCATATTTATATGAGCGCTGATTTCGGATATTCGGAGTCAGTGCCACCACAGCTTTTTTATCAATCGCAATAGAAAGGCTATTTCAGTAAAGTATCAAGGAAATATTTATTTTCCGAGATGAGATCGTTCAATAGACAGTGAATGTACAGGTTTTGTACAAGAATATTTATTCAATCCTCAATACAATTGTTTATATAAGGTAATCTGTAAATTTAGTCGCCATATAATTCAATCTATTCATGATTAGAGCAAACTCTTGGTTGTGGCGAAATTCAATTGAGAATATTTACATTTGCATGCCCTCCCATTTTAATTACGTGTTTGCCCTACAAATAATTTTTTTTCTCAGTTATAGCATGTTTTATATAAGGCGTTGGCAATGGCTCCTTTTCTTATGCAACTACTAGTTTAATTATTTTCTAACGGGAGCCTGAGATTACTCCGTATAAATTGGAATCGTCAACTTGAAACGCACCACCTCTTGTTAAGTTAATATCTATAGTAATTATTCATGAGAAAACTCATTAATGACGTGGGTTTTGGGAAGGAGTAAGTTTTTAAAAACTCATTGATAAAAGAGATTATCACGGCGATAATTAAGACTGTGCTATTCATTAGCCAAGTACCCCAATTTCCTAAAATTAAGGTGCAGAATTTCGTATGATTATAAATTTATTTTTCACCGAAATTGGAATTCCTGGTACATAATTTAGGAATAACCTCAGGAGTAAGCAGAAAATTTGCATTCGCATTTGATCGAAGAAAATGCGCTGTCATAATTTAAAACAAAAGTCTACTCATCCCTCTTCGTTAAAAATAATTTGTTTTTTTTTTATGATTATGAAAACCATTTTCGACTAAGAGTTCAAAAATATATTTACTTAGGGCTACAAAGATTTTGGCTTCAGATTCAAATATATTATTCCATTAAACATCTTTATCTCAATATAAGAAATCTCACTTTTATTTCGTTTTCAATTTTAATTGATGAACTGCTAATGGTTTCTAGTTATTGCTGTCAGCCTAACAATAAAACTGCCGTTATGATTGAAGACATTAATTAATAGCATTCCTTACGTCATTCGCTTCACCTGCCATAAGGAGACGTCGATGATTTATCTGCTTGTAGCGCTTGCAATATCCACGAAGTGGACCTGTTCTGTTTTGAAGGCCAAACCGGTGCGCCAAAGGTACTACCTGTGTTTGCCACGAGTGGGAAGGTAGGCGGTGTGGCCGCGAGGGGGCAGGGAGGGAGGTCGTGGAGGCAGTGGTGCCCTCTGAGGGAGGCGGCGGGAAAGAGGAATATTCAGGCAAAACTCTCGCCAAGCACCTCCTTGCATTATTAACTTATGCAATATCTCAGGAATGCATTGCATCGCACTTAACAGCATACATTATGCTTAACGAATTAAAATTTTATTTTTCTACGGTTGATGTGCATTAAATTTTTGTATTCTGAGTTTCAAAACATGCTACCGTTCCGATAGATACATAATTAATTTGTTAACAATCTAAAAATGTCTATATGGATAAAAATGTAAGGAATTTACGTATTGATATAAATTTAGCCTCATTTTACAATGCTTTTAATCAAATAAATTTTTATTTTCGAATTAAAAAGATTTTAAGTGGAGTATTATTTTATTCTCGTGGTCGCTACATGTTTAAAAATTCTCTAAAGCGGAAATTTAAGGGGAAAATATATCAAGTCACTACATTAAATATTTTTTTCTACCTTAAGACTACGTATGTAAAACTAATTATAGCTACGTGTGTCTAAGATGTTTTCAACGGTAATCTGTGAACTGAATCAATGAGCGAATTGTCTTAAATTGTAATTAAATATGCAGCGACAAACATTTCTAGCCATTTTCTATAAACACTATAGTAAAGTGAATATAAAATATGTTTTAAATGATGCTATTACTTATATATTAGTCAGCGAGCGGATGTTAAACGTGCGTCCGAAAATATCCACTACTCTTCATTGTCATGAAAGGCGATGGTTATATTGTAGGTTTGGGCTAAATATGTTGCAATGGTCAAAAGTAGCTAACTGCAATCTTTTAATCTTGAAAATACATTATTGGAAGCTCCGTAGTGATTGAACTGTCGAATTTCATCACTTATTTTTATATTTTTGTTGTATATTTTTTTGTAATCTACTTCATTCTTTCGTTGAAACGGAATTCTTGAACGTTCATTGTAAAAAAAATTAATGGATAGGTAATAAGTGATAAAGACATCTTAAACCGTAATTATGTCTCCCATAGAAGCCAGCATTTTTTTTCAGAACAATTTACTCTTTAATGAAAAGTAAATACACCTCTGTATATTATTACTCTTATGTAATGACCTGCCCACTTGAATTTTAATCGCCTTGACTTCCATGTAAACTGAATTTTAGATACATGGCCTTGGCTTTCCATGCCTTTCTATCCTTTCAGCTTGTAAAAGTGGGGGTATTTCATTTAATACAGGAATCAATCGACTTGAAACTGAATCAATGAACAATATAGTCCACTGAAAATATATTTTTGAAATTTCGGGCGAAAATGCTTTCCTTAACTCTTTAAAAAAAGAAATTAATTTGATTATGAAGAAATATGAGCAGACTTATTTTAATTAAAATGATGATAACGTATTTTCTGGGATAAACATGCAGTTGCATATTTTCTTATTTATCTTATGGTCAATATATCAAATGTCTTGCTTTTTATTTTAGTTTAGGAAAATTGATTTCCGTAGTTTCAGGCAACTGTAGGCATTTTTGTAGGTTTTTCTTTGTTTTCTTTCCCTTAGTACCCACCTTCTTTTTCCTTCTTCACGGTCAATGAACACTGCAACAGCTTCTCAGTAGACATGTAACCTCTGCTGTTGGGGCTTACAAATATCCTAGAATTTTTGTCAAGAGTCATAATCAATAAGTGTGTTTATTTTAAGGTATCATATGTCCCGTAAAAGAATTTTCCAATAATATTTGGGTCTATTCAAAACACATTTCACTATTTACTGAACAACTACCTACGTGGCTTGCGTTGCAAGTACGAACTCCCACTTATTTCAGATTGTATTTTACAAGAAGGAATGGAGCGAATCAATATTAACTAAATTGTTACCTACTTGTTATAAAATTAGTCTACATGAACAGCAGTAAATAATACAAATATTGATGAATGATTGAGCACACAGGTTCATATCATTTTTGCGTGGAAATAATTTTCGATAAAGTATGAAAATGATTCCAGTTATTCCACTCATGAAATTTTTGTTAAAAGAAGTTTGCCAATTCTTAACAGATATTAACACGGTGGGTCTGTATCAGTCTCTATTTAATACCCTCCATTTTCTAAAACTTTTTTAATCTGGCTCAGTCACGACAGTGCATTTTCATTTACCAGAGAATACTTATATAAAAGAGGCAAAAAGTGCAGTGTAAGGGATAATTAATAACATATCATTCCGGCACTTATGCATTTAGAGGGAAAATTAATTGCTCTTTATTGAAATGTGAGTAAAATAGTTCCTGGAAACATCCTATAGCTCGTAAATGATTGGCTGTTGGAAAAGGTCGAGTTATTGCACCTATGCTATACTGCTTCATCATGAGATATTTTATTTTTGAATTTAAAGTGCTTCAGTTATTTGCAATCAATCGGAGGGGAATAAAGTCTACTTTGGTCCGGTTTTGCAAAGTTTCGATTGATAAATTTTGATCGATTTCAGCAGCAAATATTAATTGTAAGGTCTGAAATGATTTATCAGCGATATCCACAGTTTTTGTTCTTATTATTCAATAGTTTCTCGTGATTGTGGGTTTCAGCTATATCGCGTGGGTTGCATTTTGAAAGAAAGACTTTTGCAATTCCTGCCTGTTTACCAATATTTTTTTAATTTGCCAGGAAAATTTGATTCTTGTACTACTTATCGAAGAAAAGTTGTTCAGATAGTAATTAGAAAATCTCATTTTATCGATTGAATTTGATTCTTTTAGTTATAAGTTATAGATTGGCATTGCTAAAAGATATCTGATATGCAGAGTACTCGAACATTAGATTGATCTATGTAGAATCCGTATTTTATATTGCTGAAAAGAACCTATTCACACTATCTACTGCCATTGTACATTTATTACAACAATTCTGTTTCTTTTGCGGTAGCATATTCTTACTGACTACATTTGGGCGTTGTAAAAGAGTATCGTAATTAAGAGTTTTGAAAATATATTCTGCATTAAGTAGAATAGACTGATGTTATTTTTTCAAATATTATAATAAAGAACTCTTTGTATTAAATTCTGATTTATTAGCCAATAAATAGTAATTACAAAAATTGAAAAAAATACTTATAGTTAAAGAAAGATTTCGTGCTTTCCCGGCGAATGGATCTTCACCAAATACTTATAGTTGCACCGGCAAAGTATTACAGATGTAATGAAGTAACATTATATCTACTATATCTAGAGGTTACTTAAGTAAGATATTTTAGACTCAGTAATAGTATAAGTTTCGAGTAGAAACTGCTTTAAAGACTTTTTGTTAATTATACAAAAGAAATGAAAAAAAATAAAATTTGCCTTACCGTTGCTATCCAATATCCATAAGACTCCCCACAAAAAAACAGGCAATGACTCGGATATCCAGCATAAGACATATCACTTCACAATATTATATTTTAGACACAATCACACTTGGAGAACACACTGGGAAAAAGCACACTGAAGGAAAGCACATTTCACCTGCATTGGAATGCTCCTAGAGAAGAACTAACGGCCTCATCCAAGCCCTAGGGTACATTGCAAACCCATCTGGGAGAAAACCTTTCTCTGAAAGCTAGAACGAGGCTTCTCATTGGTTGGCTTTCACCAAACTCTCTCTTTTTCGTGTACCTGTCCCCCCACCCACCCTTCAGAATTTGGTTGGACATGTACTCCCCTGACCACTAGGACTTCACCCCAAGACCGCTTTCTAAGTAAACCCTTTCCCGTGTCCTTCGTTAAAAAATCCATCCTGCTCCGAATTTTCGAAACCCTTTTCCCCAAAAAAGAAATCGAATCCACCGAAAACCCTACAGTGACCAGAACCCTTTTACTTTACGGCTATATTGCCCGCTTTCCCTTTTGAGGCAACCCTTTCTATTCTTCGCCTAGCGGAACTTGTGCTCATCGTAACCTGAGTGACTCCGCCTTCCCCAAAGGAAGTGACCCCGAGTGATGAAGAAAGAAAATGGCCTAGAGGAAATGATTCTTTACTTTAGTAAAAAGACACGTGGGAATTGTACGCTCCCAGTTTTTTTCTGACCATCTCTTTTTTACCCCTTTCTTTGGCCCTTAAAACGGCCTCGTCTGAAAGCAATATAACTGATCCACTTTTAATCCCGTCCCTTTCCAGCTAAGGGCCACCCAATAAAAGAGAAAGTTTAGGAGTCCCAGGGAAACTTAGGAAAATCCTTTTTTCGAATTGTCCTGCCTGCAGAATGCGCTTAGTTTAACCCTTCCTTAACCCAACATTTAACCAAGAGTATACCCAAATTTTATATAAACTGTGCTTCCTGATTAAGTAATTAGTATTATTATTATTTTTCCTCTTCTATTCTTGACGTTGTTTAATACATTTTATGACATTTCTTGGAGTTTAGGTCAATTTAAAACAAGGTCAAGGTTCCTGATTAAGGTTTATCAAATACTTTTGAGCAATTGTTGCTAAATGGAAAAGGAACTTCTTACCAAAGCTAAACAACTTGGGATTATTTTTTTTTCAAACTTCACATTGCTTTAAAAAGAGCTCAACGCAGCGTTCATTTACAAAACATTGCTCATTTCACAAGCTTTAACCATTAAGTACCAATCAGAATGTGCTTCTTTTTTAAATGATTAAATTAAGAGAACAAGATAAATATTTATCATTCCTAAAAAAATAAATAACATATCGGTGCACCATGAAAATACACAATTAAGCTTTCATTTGTTTTGAATTTATCAATGTGAAATGACTTTTAAATACATGCATGCATTGTTATACACAGCATCTTGGATTTAAATCAGTATTAATTACATTTCGTACTCGATGAACAACGAAAAAAATATCTTCTTATTAGATACAACTTAAAATTGTTCAAAAATGCTTCCTTTTAAGGATTATACATATTTCCAACCCAATGATTAAAAAACGTAGGGGGGTAATCCCCCATGTGGATCAAGCATTATTAGAAATAGACCCCTGGCCTTAGGGAGAAGAGTTATTCTTCCTCCCTAGAGAGTGCGGCAGGCATTTAGGATCGTATCCTCTTGAAGAGTTCCTCCTGCATCCACGATGGGTGAGAGTCAAGACGTCGTCAGCGGAGCCAGCGGTGGGCAGAGTTGGACAAGTGTTGCCTCCTGTTACGTATACTGAAGGTATACCGGAAAAGAATAACACTCAGGATACATTCAGTATACGTACAGGGGGTTTTACATATCTCGTCGCCCGAAGAGATTCTCTCGTCTGTGAAGAATTGGTGGATTTCTTGCGGCACATATCTTGATGGCAGTTGTTCCCTTCAGATGCTGTTGACCTTGTTTTCTTCTCAGTAGTCCTTGCAAATTAAATTAACCCTATGTTTTTGAGTGCAAAGGCATTTTGTTGGCTAATGAGAACACAAGAATGGTCTAACACATTACGCAGATAGAAAATGATGACTTAAATAATTTTTTCAAACCCAATTATTTAAATCTATTAGTGACATTACAATTACATTACAAGAATAAATGTAGAGTTTGCCGATGTATCAGACTACATGCGAAACATTTTCAGACATACACTATTCCATTAACACCGTTCTCTTTTAACCATACTATCATCTTTCTTTATACCACATTATCTTGAACTTTTATACCATGCGAAGCTATTCGAAGGCACATTATACAACTCACGTTTTTGATGCAGTCGGCATATTGAGTGACACACCACCTGAAAGATAGAACATAAAGAGCATGTATGAAATAAAACGTTTAAGAAGGGGTGGAAGGCTCGTATCTAACACGTCAAATAATTGCAAGGTGATCCTGATCGAGAATCACCCTTATTGGAGAATTTGAGAATATTAAAAGCAGATGGACAGTAAGGATTGATATTTCCCTCGCGAAAGAGAATGAAAAGAAGTCGTATTCTTCCATATTGACAGAGTTCCTCGATAGAAAGCTTCGTTTCAAGCGCATGAACTGCAGCGTCTAAGAAGGGGTTAAAGACACGTACCTAACAGGTCGAATAATCGCAAGGCGACCCTGATTAGAGAATTTGAGGAGACCAAAAGCAGATGGGTGGGAAGGGTTGATATTATTTTCGCGATAGAGAATGAAAAAGAGCCGTCTGCTTCCACTTCGGGAGAGTTCCTCGATGGAAGGCTACGTTTCGACGGGGTGGAGGTGTCACGCCAGCCAACTGGATATGGAGCCTTGATTCACTGCTAATAGTTGGCCGTAACGGCACGTAATGGACCTCGGTCCGTCAAGAGCAGACCTCCCTCCCGACACATTACCGCACGCCTTACCCCCTCACACCCCCGCCCTCTGCCTCCTCTACCTATTTCCACCTTACCCCCTCTCGGTGCAAGTACGTACCCCTCCCCCCCTCCGCATGCACTTTTCCCCATTCCAAACCCCCGTAACTCACTCGCGGACTCCCCTTCCTCCTCCCGCAACTCCCCTCTCTCCTTTGCGGCCACATCTCCCTTTTATCGCCACCTCTCCCCATCGCAGTTGCGCCGGATCAATAATATTAATAACAAGGCTTCCCGCTCGGCGCCACTGTCACTTCGCATCGCAGCACACACACCAACACGAGAATACGTGCACACTCCCTAACAACCCTTTCGTACTTCCTTCGCCTATCCTTTCCATACTGCCCAATAAAAAACGTACCCCGAATGCGGTGGCACCCTTGGCACGGTCGCGCTCCGGCGGAATTCCCGGCTGCTGCGTGGTGCCAATGCCGCCAGGGGCACCTCCTCCGCCTCGCATCCAGTCGGCAGCAGTCATCCTCTCCCGCGTCTCCACTCGCCTTTTGTCGACTACTAAGCCCGGTGGCGGGACCCCTGTGCTCCCGCCTCTCACCTTCTCCACCGCGCACCCTCCGAGCAGCCTCCCCCTCCATCCCCGCCTCACTTCTCCCTCCGCCCCATTGGAATCGGCGCAGGGATGCTACTTCCCATCTTCCCCCCTCCAACTCATTCCGCCGGCACATGCACCCCGTGGCCCTCATCCCCGAAATCCCTTAATGAACAAAGGGGCTAGTCTGCACAAACTGCGCTCTCCGCTCGCCACTTTGTCGGCAATGGGCGTTCCGCGCCAACTGAGAAACACGCATGAGGGGACCACTGCCCTCACTGACCCCTCCCTCGTTCTCACCTCCCCCTTTTTCTCTCATCTAGAGTCCCCCCCCCGGCTTCTCCTATTCATTCCAATTCAGGTGCATGGCTCAAATTAGTTCGCAGGAGAATATATGACCAATGGTGCAAGGGTCAATAAAGGGGATCACAACGGTTGGATGTAGCAATGGATTCTAGCGCGTACATATGTTGATACACTTGGGCATAGTTTTTCGGCAGAAGACCCATTCCATTATTACATTATTACATGTGCATTAAAATTTTAATTGCTTGATGTTGATTCTTGATCAATACTTGAGCAAATATCATCATTTAATAAAAAAAGTTACTTAATTTTATAGCGTATATTTCAGAGGATTGATAGGAGCAATGACTATTCCACTCACATATCCTTCTAAATAAATATTACGGATTAAGACAAATTAAGATAGGATGTTATTTGAATAACCCATGAATGTAAACACACCCTTAAGATCTACTCGTAGATCCCAGTGAACGACATTTCAAGGTTTACTGGTTCCATGCAGCTAATTGTGTGACAACACGTGGAACTTTAGTGAGCCATGACCCCATCTCATGAAAGCCTTTCTTACATTCAACTCTGGACCGTTTTTTCTTCATCTTTGAGAGCAACTTCCACTTCATATGCCTTCCCCACGTGTTACTCACCTCATTCTCTCTTTCGTAATCGTCAAGCATAGAAATCGCGACGCATCATTGAGAAAAAGAGGAGGAAGAGAAGGGACCAGAGTGTAGAAAGTTGATGCCTACAATTGTAATCGTTGAGAATATGCCACCTCAGCTTTGGAAGCTTTTGTATGAAAGAGCGCTAGCACTGAATGCTGCAATATTTTCCCCCTTCCACCAAACAAACACCAGCACTCCATCTTCTCTCACATCTCTAATGTGTGCCTGGTTCGGACACTGGGGATGTGGAAACCCACGACCGCCGCATGATTCACATCGACCTGCACTATATCTCCCCTTTATCTGGTGTACCGAGCGGCCTCCATGACTACCCCATCTCTTCCGTCTCCCCACCCTTCTTATCTCGGCACCGCCTCCTCCCTCATAACCTATCATTTTGATTTACCTATTTCCCGAACCTCCCTTTAACCGCCCCTCTACCCCAATAACCACATATCATTCGACCTCCTAAGGTATTGGCCAATGATCAATGATTTCGCTTCGCAATACCCTCGAGTACCTCTCCCACCAGATACATATATATCCTGTATAAATACACACATACGCAGAGGCCCACGCAGCATCGTCTTCTCTTCTCTCTCTCTCTATCCCCTCTTTCTTCAACCTAACTTATCCTCCATTCATTTTAATCCCCGTCAGCCTCTCAACCTTCCACTTACTCCTCTCTATGCAGACGAAATGGTTGGAATTCGGAATTTGCATAATCATATTCCTCACTCCCCTTCCCTCATGGCCTATCCCCTCCCGTCCTTCTGACTATTCACCTCTTCGCCTCTCGGCCACGCATTCCATCTCACTCGTCTCACCTTCGCCAGCAGTGTAACAAGAATAAAGGTTTCCCGTACATAATCTTTTTTTTCTCTCTTCACGACGCGATTCTTTGTGAGTATTTTATCCAGCAATTGCACAATTTTCTACCTTGGGAGCCATCTAAAGGGTTTAGTGGGACGGTTAAATGTCTCTCTCTCCTCTTCTCTTTCCCGATTTGTAAATCTCATGCTACGCAGCGTGTAACAAAGTGCATGTTTTATTCAGGGACTTCTTTCTGTGCCCTAGGAAAAATTAAAGTATTCGGTCCCAAATGGAAACGTGAGAATCTTGAGGCGTCTGACTGATAGTTTTTGGCATTATAAGGCTCACGACGTTAATATGTATTTTAGCTATTTTTCTGCGTGCACATCTAAATGCAAATTGTTCTTGATACTTGGCTGCAATGGGTGAAAATAGGACTTATTTATAATAGTCATTAGCTCCTTTGGCTCTAAGTGTCCCCCCTCCCCGGGAGTATGTTAATTATCCTTGGAGCATATGCTTTTTGGATGTACTATGTTCCATCGAAATATCGCCTTTTCTAAAGTAACTATATTATTTTAACTATAGTGGATAGGCCATTTTTATGCTATGATTGCGCTGTGTGTTCGTTAGTTTTGCTTAGACACATTGTATTCAACGCCAGGAGGGAAAGGAAAAAAATACTTTGAAAGATAGCGATCTCATTTTAAGCCTTGAGTATCACTTTGTATTCATGCAGAACGTATCTTCGTTTTCCCAAATCCCCGAAAATCCACCTTTTTCCCTCTGCACCACCCTCGACCGCTCCCCCTCTGTTCATCCAGTTGAAACATTCTCCGTTTTCTTTCTTCCTTCTCTCTCCGCCTTCTCGTTTTCCTTCGCACCAGCTTTCGGTGACCCTCCACTGGTGGGGATACTGGGTTTCCCTCGACCCTGCACCACCCTTCCCCCTCGCGATCTCAATTCCTCCCACCATCCACCCGAATACGACCTCTGCACCGCCTCCCCCTCCTCACCCTCCGCCGCCCCCCGCTCCTCCTCCTCCCACATCCCGAGGGCCCGCTTCGATTAGAAGAGATGAGCGCCGGAGCGTGATAGCGCAGGGGAAAAAGAGGAGGTTGCTTTTGGTGAGGAGAGGCATGGGAAAACGGACGAAGAAAGGTGGAACTATGGGGATGGAGTTTTAGGAAGTGAAGAAAAGGGGGGAACTCAGGCCCATAGTGTGGGCGTAGACCGTTGGGCCTTCGGGAAGAGTCAGAGGGGAAAGTAGGAAAGGATGAAGGTGGGGAGAAATGGAGCGGAAAATGAATGAAAGAGGAATCGAATATGGAGGAGAGGACGAAGTGAGTTGGGGTATAGAGAGTAGGAAAGCATGTGGGCTCTTATGCAATGCGAGTTTGTCTGTTTACTGGGTGTGGTGGGCTGTTCTCCCGAACAGTCCACCACCCGTTTTCGCTTGCCCGTTTCTTGGGCTTTCACGTTAGTAAAGACAAAGAGTTGGAGTAAACAGATTGGTGGAATGCGTTCTCTTCATTTGGCTAAAGTAAAGCTCATTAGGGCCCATGATAGGTTTTTACGGCCGGCATAGGCTATAGTTATTGTCCTCTAATGATGATCCTCTCATCCATTCCATTTAAAGAGAGATTCAGTTTTTATGATGTACCCAAAGTCATTTCTGAAACTTACTTCAACGCTAATCTTCTTCAAAATCGTAAAAAAGTTTTTGCCGTCACAAGTAAACGTTTACTTATAATTTTTTTAGTTCGACGTACTGTAGAATCTATTTTCATAATATGATGTACCTAATTGCACATTATAATAAATTTTCCTAACGGCAGTGTCAATATGGAGCACTTAAGAATATGTAGGTAATTATTATAGGTCTTATCTTGAGAGAAATTTGTGGGAAAAAATCGAGTAATAAAATTATTCGGGTCCAAAGAATCGTTACAGGACCCTCAAGCGTTATCATTTGATCATAAGTACGAACATTTGAATACCTCCCTTCATATTTATATACATTACTTATCCTTATATTCGTAAGACTTTTTTTTACTTTATCTATCAATCAAATTATTCTGACTTAGGCAGCTCTTTTGGCATGATTAATAATGCTTTTGATTCGACTTAAATAAATGCAGAGGACTTATAGATAATGTTCGATTTAGTCATTATTATTTTGTGCAGGAAACGATCAGGTTGCCTCGCTAAGTATCTTGTTTTCTCAGTATTTTAATGCTTATATCCATCAGACGTAGAGGTTATCGACATTTTAAGAATAAGGATATTTAGCCATGTTAAAAAATTTCCCCCGCGGGAATGTACCATATCACGTTAACTTGGTTATGCAAATGCAAATGCATGGCGGTTGTATCAAAGGTGGATTACTGATGGGATCCGGCATTATCCGCGAGGCAAGAGCGATTTGCATGGGCAAAATGACAACCTTAACGAAGTTTCGATGAAACCCCTCCCCCCTCTTCCCCCCTCCGTAAGCCTGAAAAGAGTCAATTCCCCCCTCCCCCTCAACACCACTGCACTCCTCCCGCCCCCGCTTTTCCTGCATCCGCGTCGAACGTCGCCTCCTCAACCCCCCTCCGCTTTTCAGCCTCCCTCGGGCCGATATGATTGGATTTCCCGAGATAACACGTTCCCGGCTCCCTAGCGAGGATTTTCAGCGACCGCTTTTGCCAGGGTAGAGGGGGGTAGGAAAAAAGGAGCTACATAGAGAGAGAAGGCTGCAGAGAGTGTCGCTGTTGGAGAAGGAGGGGTAAGGAGAGGAGGAGGTGAGAAGGGGAGGGAGGGGGATGGTTCGTGGGTCGCATTTCCACGGCGACAGCTGTGCTACGTGCGTGGAAGCAATCCTAGGGAACGAAGATTTCGGAGGCAGGGGGGGTGGTGAGGTGCGGAGTAAGGGTAGCTCTCTTTGGCTTGCTGGGGGTTTGAGGGGTTGGGAGGTTCAGAGGTGATGGTTTAGAGAGGGTGTGAGTTGGGGGGTCGATGGTGGGGAAATGGAGTTTGGGATCTTTGGTGGAAATTACCTGCCATGCTCTGTGCATTCCGCTCTTTCTCTTCCTTCCACAGCGCCTCCGACTGAGATGTCCCCCGCGGCTTCCACGCTTGCCTCTCCCTCTTCCTAGTCCTCCATTTTGTACCCCTATACCACCCCGACTCTGAGCCATATGTTATGCTAAAATTATTTCGATAAAGCTATTTATTTATTCACCTGCCTTTCGCGTATGAAGACTTTATTTTACCTAATCCTGTCACTACACGATATATGGGATTTTGAAAAGAATAAGTTAAATATTTGGATGGTTACTTTTGACACTTTTCATGTTTTTGATAATTTTCGATGAAACACCGGAGTTCTTAACCCTGCAGTGTAAGGAGCAGCCAAAATTTTTAGCATCGTATTCCTCTTCTATCGAATTGCGATGGCATTTCGGGCAAGTGTTTTGTATCAAGTGAATTAAATTCTCAACGCGTATAAGACACGAGTTTTACAAAAATGATGAAATTGCGTAAAAACTTATTCAACAGCTGGTGAGGATGCAAATGAAGAATAAATAATTTTATTCCTACTTTCTGTAACCTTTCCAAAACCATACATTGAACTACGGCTTTGAGTCAATATGAGAATAGCCTCCCTAAATAATCGAGATCGGACGAATCTATTGCCCAAAATTATAATAAATTGTTGTCAATATCAGGTAAAATTGTAAGCTGTTTTTGAAATCCTTTTTTTGTATTTCAAATGAACATTTTGTGCGATAAAGGATCAAATTTCGGAAAACCACTTCATCATTTTTAAAGAAAAATATGATTGAATAGTTTCAGGAATCCTCGAAATCCTTTGTTAGGATTAGCTAATTTGGAGGAGTAAGGAAGATATTCTCAGATACATATATTAGAAATCTAATTTGTTTCTGGGTTTATAATGTTCATCGGTTAGCGTTTTTCTTGTGAATTAAAAATATCTAATTCGCAGTTGAAGTTGAAATTTGCCTCACTCCTATGCTCTTATGAGTGTCTCTTGTCATTTTCCGATTTCACCGTCTTGCTTGTAAGTGGGCTTTTTTTCTAAAATGCGTTGATTGCTTGTGTGTCTCCCAATTTCTTTTTCCACCCCATTTGAGAGACCCCTGACCACAAGTGAGCCGAAAGAGCAGAGGAGATGTTGTACCCAGCCAAGAGAACCGATAGTTAGCGGAGGAGGAAAGGCTTTGGGAGAAATTAGAGAAAGAGAGATGCAAGGGCTACAGGGGATTAAGTGAAGAACGCCAAGGGTATTGTGGGATTGGAGAAGGGTAGGTGAGGTAGGAAGGCAGTGGTTTTGCCTGGTCACTTGAAAATGGCGATGGAAGGAACAAGGGATGCGGAAGGATTGTTGATTCACTGCTGAGGGTCGAGAAATATGGATGGAGCTATGTTGAAGTGGTTGAACGAAGGAAGAGCAGCCTAAGGTGGATTAGTTATATGGGAGAAGAGAGAGTAAAGAAAAATATTACCGTCGAATTTATGACTGGATAGTCCTTTTTACAATTTACTTGTTTGATAGTCATATGCATCCATATCCCGCAAGGAATCCACCCAGTTGAGGTTACAACCAGCAACTTTTAGGTTGGCACCCCGAGGACGCCAAAATATTAGGACGCTCCACCAAACTCCTTGCCAGTATTTATTAATTGCTGTCCTCCGATGCATTAAATTTTCGAAAGAAAGCAAGAAGCCTATTCAAAATTGGCGGTTAAGCAGCCATTAATTGTAAATTCATCGTGGGTGCTTGATGATTATAAATTTATAGTCAAAGCTAGCATCACTTGTCTACTTAAATTATTTGCGTTGATGGTCTTTTCTAAACGGCTTGTAAACATTTTTAGTTTTATGGTATTTTTTCTACTTTAGTAAATGTAAACGATTATTAACAAGTGGAAATTAAAACTACATTTCATTATTTTGCCCTTTCGGGATTCTCATTTGTAAATTTCTTGCTACATTTGAATTATTACGATTGGCTTGTTGGATAATCTTCTTTAGAAAACCTTGTAGTTTCCTGAGGTTGTATTTGCTGTGCATGGATTTATCATTAGGTACGAAGCTCAAATTTTGCCATTTCCAAGCGATGAAGTTCATAAACAAATAAAAATGAAAACAAACTAATATGTGATTTAATTTGTTTTGAATATTTAATGCGAATTTGAAATATTTTCATATTTCGTTAATTATAAAATTAATTGCGAGATATCCAACTATTCCTCCTTTTCATTTCAAGGGTTGATTGCTACAAAATATTTGAATAAGTAAAACAAAAATTTCTAATACATAATTTACATTCAGTAACTCATTTAACGATGCTTGGAATTCAAAGGAAAAATATGTCGGCGGTTATGCAATTTACTTCCTTTTCGTTTATCTCAATTCTCCATGCTCAGTAATTTGAAGTAGCGGTATCTAAACAAGAATTCTGAAATCCCATTCGTTCCGCGCTTTTTTTCGTCCGCCTGCCTTTTTCTCTGCTTAATCGACCAACCTTTGGTCATTTCCATTCCCGTCGATTCTTCGAGCATCCTACCGACAACCGACGCTCCAATTGACCGGCCGCAAATCCTTATTTTTTTCCTTCTATCCCCTCATACACCCCTTCGGTGGTGGTCCCCAAGGGGGTGGGGTTCAAGGGGGCTGGCCAAGGGGGGTGGGGGTGGGTGGTCGAGGCTCCCGTTCCTACCCCTCCAACACAACTCACTCTTCGCCGCTGCTTCCTACGCAGCCTCCTCTCATCTCTCTCTCTCTTCTCCCCTTCCCTTTCGCCACAGCCTATTTTATATGCTGCGTTACTGGCTCCCATGGCTCTAATGGTATAAGTCTTTCTCCACCTCAATTCCTCCCTTCCTCCTCCTCCTCTGGTCCACTTTCACCGAGCCTTCTTGGTGAAGAGAATGTGGTGAGGACAAAGAGTTTTATTTTTCATACCGCTCGCAGAAATTCCATTTGCCACTGCAACTCCAACCCCACCTCCTCCTCCTCCTCCCGACATTCCTCCTTCCGACCCCAGATCTGTAATTCCCCCTTCTATGCCCAGCCTACCCCAGTCATGCTCATTCACCCTCACTCTGAATGCATAGTCTCCTCATTTTTACTCCCTCCGCACTTCATGTGCGTTCCCTTTGAACTTCAGAATTGAAGGGGCATATTTTAACCATTTAATTTCTTCCTAGAATCGTCATCTCGAGTAACGTCTTGTTTTAAGCCTTTTAAAATGTTGCATTTTGCCGATGAAGGATAGGTTATGGACTTGGTTCATTTAAGAGTCGGCGCCACATGGCTAATGCAAAGAGGAGAATGAGAGAACGCATTTCAAAGGATTGCGTACTGACGAAGTTTTTAGTAGGAAGACTTAACGGTTCTTCTAGTAGCTTACAATGTCATTTAAGGAATTAAAGATGCAGCTTCCTGTTATCACGATATAACTTCTGTGTTACAGTTTTTTGGTTCTGGTAAAAAGGCTTGTAAGGCTTGCAAAGGCTGGAACGATTAAATAATACGGTCCGAAAATAATATTAGCCTAAAATTTAATTATTTCAATAAAATATAATATAAACGCAGTAGAAGTCTTCGTAGTTGTAAATTTCCTAATTATTTGCTATTATATGTTCCCCTTGGAGATTGGATGAACTTTTCCACTTTTTTCGCATTATTTTGGGAATGTTGAGTATAACAACTACTCACGTTCCTCACTATTCCCTGTATAGTAATCGGGTTGCACGCTAACGGATGCTTATCTTTGGCTCTACGTTCGTGCTCTTCCATGTAGAATTCATGGTGTGAGGGAGCCGGGGAGGGAAATGTGTTGTGGTAACGTGTTCATTTCAACCCTGTTTATCTGGTGGCAGGAAAGCGAAGGTGTTCAAGGGAAGAATGAGGTAGAGAGAGGGAGTTGGAGGAGATTGAGAACGAAGTACGAGCTTATATTTCTTTGTGGTGGTGGGAGGGAAAAGAAACAGAGAAAGAGAGGTAAATACCGTGGAGGAAATAAGATGCCTGAATATACGACCGGATTTTCAACCTACTACCCAACTCGCTTGCCTCATATCTCTTTCAACTCTGTCCCTTTTATCTTCGCGTTTCTATTTTGCTCCTTTTTTTCAGCCAATGCCATTAAAATATTCTTTTAACTTTCTCAGTGCATGCGACTTTAATTAACATATTCTCACAGCCTAAAACATTCTCGTTCCTTCCCTGAGAAAATATTGGATTTTTCCATCTCTCTTTCCACGATGAAGCCCTTTTTTTTCTGTGAGAGTCATTTAAGGTTTGGTGAGACTAAGATTTAGGGTAGCAGATTTTTTTTCTTTATATATTAACCGGGAAAACTAATTAACTTAGTGGAAATTAAATTTAAACTTCTTTAAACGCTAAATCCTACGAAATACGTAGGCCTAAATTATGGGGAAAATTTAGTTGAATGAATTTTAGAACATCATATAAATTGTGGAAGTTGTATGGCGAAACTATATTGGTGAGTATTCACCGACGTAGGCAAACGAAGAGGAGTAAGTGGTGTTTTGGATAGCCAAAATATAGTGTTTGTAATGTGTTTGATAGAACATAAAAAACGAATTTTTATAGTTATTGAGAAAGATGAGGTTTGTGTTTTTTAATTTTGGATTGGAAAGACCTCAGTACGCTAGTCATTTTTTCCTTAGAAAAGGTTTGGTATCATACACTATTGGAGAAGGCAAAAGGCAGAAGAAGACACCTGAAGGGGTAGCAAACGTTAGGTGAATGAGTAGAAGAAGTGAGATAGGGTGGACTTTCTCTACGAAGATCGACGAAGTACAAGAAGAGTAGGAAGCAGACGGGTTAGGGACGGAGGGTTGGGGTGCAATGGGGGATGCCTAACCGTAAGGAGTTACGGGCAAAAGGGGCTCTCTTCGGTGGTATGGGATGAGATCGTCCATACCCGAAGGGCCTCTTAAGGAAAAGGGGTGGCAAAAGCGGCGGAGGGGGGGGGGGGAGTTCATGAGGGGAGGAGCTACTGTCCCAGGTCGGGATTTATTATGGCTGTATCCCTTTTGTGCCGGGAGAGCTGGCGAGCGAGGCGAGTAGGGAGGGTGTGAGTTTGAGAGAGGGGCGGCGGGTGGGTTTTCAGGGAGGGTTGGAGACACAGGAAGGGATGAAGCAAGCGAAGGGATGTGCCCCCTCTGTGATTTTTTTGTTCACGGGCAAGGAGGAGGTGGGGTGAGCGTCCCGTTATTCACGTTTTGTGCCTTGGGATGGATGACGTGTGGCCGGTGGGCTATCGTTACGAAAAGAGACCTTGGAATTTACTCAGCCAGCAATGCCGTCGAGACAAGAGCGCTTTCCTTTGGTATCCGTAGATGGTGAGCCAAAGGAATGAGATACATGTTCCCAAAATTTGAGGATTTTTGGCGATAAAATCACGAGACCATTATTGGTAGTACTCTAAATGGCTGTGAAGGATGAGGTGCTTTTTCTAAATTATATTTTGTGAAAAGAAAACATATATACATGCTCATCATGCACAGATGAAAGTTTCATTCTTTGTTTACAGTGAAGCACCATATAAAATAAAATCTTGAGGCTTTAACCATGCATTCACCGGTGAAACACTCAGAACTTAAATTGAGAGTTATTTACAATTATCTTTATGCACTGTGAAAATGATTTTAGCCATACCAAAATAATATATGATTTAGTTAATTTCTACCGGAATGCATAGTTCACATAGACTACCTTAAAAAACAGGAGGAAACTGAATGTGGCGTACTTTTAAGGAAACGTTGACTTGAGCATTTATTTGGCCAAATAGCATGCGGTAAATTTAACAAATTTTAGGTCATGAGTGGATTAGATAATTTTTTATCATTTGATAACTACATCTTATCAGGATGTTTTCTTTAAACGGACTTTAATTCACTTCAATAATGTTCTTAATACCTCAATTTCGATTTTTTTGTTTTAGCAAAAAACATAGTAAAGTAGTTGTTTGAGTATGAAGTATAAATTTATATTAAAAAACAAGGTTATTTATTACTTAAAGGCTGTTTACTTGACCTAAAGCACTTTTCACTGCCTAATTATGTAAATACTAAGATTACGACGATATAATATCACAGAAAAACTAAATTTCGAACATTCAGCCCGAATTCATTGTAAAATTAATTTGGCTTATTTTATAACATTCAATGCGAGAAAAATGAAACAAGTGATGCAAAACTACGATAGAATAAAAAAATTCTGTTATGTCAAGTTAAGTTATTCAATCTACCTTAGAAAAATATGGATGGGTCATTACAGTAAACAATGCTGTCCATCAATTTAAACATGTAGCTACGAAATGCTCACGGTTTCGTTTTAAAGAAGAATCGAACGAAAATTTATGATCGCATATTGGCAAGAATTTTAACCGGATGTCGAAAATAATAAATGACATAGACGCATCACGTAGTGAAATAAACTAAAGCTATTTTGCTGGCGCCACCCGATATGAAATGCACTGCGTGAGCCCTCCGTGATCACTCCCTTGAGTTGAGTTCAGCGGAAGGGGTCTCGCCAAGAATGAAAAAGCGCGCGTGACATTTAGAAAAGGGAGGCATTCGACACATTTCAACTCACCCGTGCGTTTCGTCGCGCCAGAGCGACAGACAGCGGCGGCGGCGGCAGCGAGGTGGCGGTGGCGGGCGACGCAGCAACGGAGGACCCGCCTCCGGCGACACTGCTTCTTCGCCCTCGGCAGAGGAAAGAAAGTGAAAAAGAGAAAGAAACTGGCAGACAAACAGACGGAAAGAAAGAAGAAGATTGCCGAGATTTGTGGCGGGACAGTGGGTGGGATAGGCCGGGGGTTGAAGTGGGCTGACTCCCTGGCTCCGTCTCACAGCTTCTTCATCCTCTGCGGGCGTCCACCCTTCCTCCCCCCGACCCGCGCCTCCCCGTACCCCGCAAACAAGCGAAACGGGGCGAAAAATTAAAGCCTACTTTCTGAGAGAGAGGAAAAAAGTGAAGCGTCGAGATGCTTCGTCAGCTTCGGCGCTTTGGGGGGGCTGCGGCTGCGGTCCTTCCCGGCTGACGCCCTCGCTCTTCCTGCCGGCGTCCCTCCGTGTCCGTCCGGGCCGGCTGACGATGACACAAGACAGGGACGTCGGCGGGCGCCGCCGCGACGGCGCGGACGGATAGGGGGGCGGGGCGAGAGGGGAGGCCACGGAGGGGAGTTGGGGCGGAGGAGGGGGCTGGTTGATGGGAGGCTCTGATGAAGGGAGGGGTGGTGTAGGTGGTCGATGGTTGGGGGGTCGGAGATGTGCATGCCGCATCATGCTCTAGGGATGAAGGGAGGAGGGGAAGAAGCCAGTGGATAGGGGAAAGGGCATAGGAAACAGCAGGAAGGAAATTGGGGAGGGCTGGGAAGTAGATAGAGAGAGAGAAAGGAATCTTTTCCGTTGAAGAGTGGGGGATTGCGAACTTTTGGGCCCGCGATAAGTAAGAAGGTGCGGGCTGGTGGGACAGGAGAGGAATAGGGTAGCATGCGGGAAAGAGGGAAAGCCTTTTCAGGGTGTGGCACGGCGGATAGGGATAGAGAGGAGTAGGTTTCTCAACCCTTAGTAGAGGCAGAAGGGTCTGTACTCCACGAACGCACTCTCTGTCCCAGGAGAAGGCGTGTGCCTAAGTGTGTATACTGTTCGTGGAGGGCTGAAATGCGCGGAGTTGCACGAATCCTTTAGCGCGAAAGAGGCGAAGCGGGGCAATAGAGGTGAGGAGAGGCAGAGATGGTTTTTCCACCCCTCGTGGTGGCATAGCTGCACAAAAGGTCGGCCCTCTCTACGCTTCCCTGGCCGCTCCACGGAGCGTGAAAGAGGAAAATCCTCTCACCTCTTTGCTGGCCGGAGGGGTGAGGCAGTTTTTAAAAAGCCTTCCCATTTTTGAACTCACCCTTTTTCGGATAGAGAAGGTGATCGTTGTTCCTTCGGGAGAGCGGAGGCATTGGAAGGGAAGGGGAGGGGAAGAGGAGGAGCGTCGCTGGGTGGACGGGGAGGAGAGGAGTGGGATGGTCCAGAGACGGGGCTGCGAAGGGCGTCGCCTCTCATCCGGGCGACGCTACCGCCACCAAGCGTCGACTCCGCACACTAACTGGCGACGTGGCGTTGCGTTTGTTCTGGGCGTCGTGCGTGAGGCACATGGGGGGCAAGGGGGAAGTGGAGGTGGTTTATCCATGATGGCGGCCGCCGCAACCATCCTCTCCGAGCCTCCTGTTTGTTCCTCAATGCTCTTTCTTTCGCCGGCTCCGCCATCCTCCGAGTCCCCGCTCTCACCGCCTCTCTCTCGTGGCGACAGCGAGCTGCTTTCCTCCCTGACTCGGCCACTCCGCCAATCGCCAACCACGGATGGCGGTCGGCATATAGTGGTCTCGCCGCCATCTCCTTCCCGGTGGACCGCGGTCTCCTCTCTATCTCGGTCCCTCAGCACGGATGCGAGGTCTGAGGCTAATCTGTAGATGTGACGATATTCCTCTATTTTCCCTCCTTCCTTTCGTCTCGTTCTCTCAATTTCTTCTTCCCAGAGGCAGATGAACGAGAAGAGGAGATCAAAAAGATGGAGAGAGAGAGAGAATTTTGAAATGGTGGGATGAGAAATTTGGTAAGGCTGGTGGTCGGATCATCTCTTAGGAGAGATGTTTTTCGGGACGAGATGTCTATCTCGTCGCTCGGTGGAACCTGGAATAAAGGGAGAAAAAGTTGGAAAATAAAGAAATGACGGGAGGAATAAAATTTGAGGGGCTTTATGAAGGGGTGGGCGGGTCGGGGAACGGGGAAAGCGATCGTAAAAATTGTGTATATTTCCCTCTCCCAGCCGTTCTCCTCACGTTTTTCCTCTCAAGCCATGGAAATCATTGCACTCTTTCACGGCCGCTTGGGCGTGAGAATGATACTTTTAGCCTTATAGGCATCTACTTCGCAATTTAATATGCCTGCGCACTCCCCGCGTATAGGTGCGTGCTCGGTTGACGTGAATTCGCGCGATTTAAGCCCTAGAGATTCAGGTGAATGTCACGTTATGTCCCACGGAATGGATTGTGAATGACGGAGGCACTCTCATAAGACGCCGATACAGGAGTTACATAACCGCCTTTACAGTCGAAAAGACGCCTCAGTGAGTCTTGAGAGATAATGAAATGGAAAATTTAAATTTCACTATCCGAGCCATAAGCCCTAATTTAAGTGTTTTGCGAGTTCCTAAAATGATTTTTTTGTGGGAGAAAATATTTTGATTCCAGCAGAATACATTTTTAAATGACTGCTTTTGCTATTAATTTGGGCGTTGCTCCGTTTTAAATTAAACTTTTAAAATGTTCAAAGCAATGCATTTGTTATCCAGTTAAAATTGCATCTAATCTCTCTACTGTATTATCTAGATGCTCTCATTCTGATATTTCGTAGATATATCACTAGAAATAAATTTTATTGAGCAATCATACGGTTTTCTTAGGTAAATTTTCTTTAAAGGCCACGAAACATACATTTGTCCTTGAGATAAAATATAATTTTTGGTTAAGTTAATAAGCATAATAATATTAGAATTTTTATATTATAAATACATTTTCTTTCTTGTTCTGATACGGAAAATTGTTTTTTGTTCTGATACGGAAAGGTTTAATTAGTTGGTATCATTGAAGTTATAATTATTGAAATTGCATGTTGTTCCCTCCTTGAGCAGTTGAGCCTAAATTAGCATCTGTGGTTGTTCATCTGTGTGTTGATACTTTGTGGCAAACATGGAGATAATGACATTTTAAAACTACCGTTCATAACATCATTAACTTATTTTATAGCTAAATTGCTAACTGCAAGCGATATTAGATGTAGGTACTTATGTTTTTTAACCGTCAGAAAATTGTTTTTTTTTCGCAATTACATATTTGCTTAGATTTTACATTTTCTGCGTTGAACTTCGGCTGCCTTTGAATTCTTGCGCAAATTGAAATAGCACTAATCAAATATGATTTACTTCTTAAGGGATAATATGATATGAACTCTTTATATCAAATTGATCCATTTATAATTTTGGTTTCAATTGCTTTGAAACTATGCAATCATTATGTTGTGACATAAAATGTTGTATTACCCAACTCAATGTGCTAAATGTTTCACAATATGTATCTTTTTGTATGGCTTTGATAAGATTTTTTCTCATTCTTATGTTATTAAGTCTATACGTTGAAAAAGATATTTCAGTTTGGCCTTAGTAATTGGATAATAAGTATCAATTACCCTTTTTTATTGACAAAAATTTAAATCATATAATTCATTCAAAATCAATAATCGACAAAAATTGTATATTCTGCTTGCTATGGAATGAAGTGTTACTTAATGTTAAAAATCTTTTTCCCATTTTTCTGGAGATGCTTTTTTATCCTTTCCTTAAAACATTTGCAAGCCTGATAAATCCTAGGCGAAGGATTTTAAATTTGAATAGCAATGGTGAAATCAAGACCGCTGAACTGATTGCGGGGTGGCATTATTTGAAATACTGGCTTTGGATGGTGCTGTCGGGGGTATTCCGAATGTAATCAATAAGGGTGATATAAAGTTTAGGATTTAATAAGGTAAGGTCTACAATATGGAATAGAATGGACTTTAAAAAATTGTTTCTCTTCATTGTATTTAGAGAGAGCCCTATAAGTTCACTCAGTGGTTAAATTTCATGATGAATCCATATGTTTAAGCACTAAAAGTGTATTCCAATGCTTAAATTAGGTAGTAAATCATCTGCAACTGTCCGATATTTTTGCGCTGATTACATTAACCAGTAGGTAATTATTATTCGTTTCTCAGCTGAATCATTCTCATTTTATTTGTGTATCCCTACCAAGAGAAGAAATTTTCCCAGAAAAAGCATTATTTTTCCTGAAAAACATTAGTTTTTGTCAATGATATAAACTTAATCTCAAAAGCTATTGTACGTCAGAGATAAATAGTTATTTAGAATTTTTTACCATTTCGCATCTAAGCTTGAGGCGATGAAGTTGAATAAACTACATTATCAAGCATGAGTAGAAATAAAGTGTTGTGTTTTGTATTTCTGGATAAACTTCGCATTGAATGACACTGAAATGATGTGAAAATATCTTGTGATATCTTACCTGGTTTCTTAAACGACGAATATTCTTTTTTCGACAGCCCCACATCTGACCGTCCATGTAAAAACTAAAGCGTTCTTTAATTTTCATCATCACAGTGTAAGAGTGTGGAATGACGAGCATAAGAGGGATATGAAGAATAGGGAGAGAGAGCCATGGGGCTATTGGGGCGAAGCAAACAGAGCATGAAGGCGGGGTGAAGTGCACAGAGAACACGAAGAATAGAGAGATAAGGGCACACAATGAAGAGCGCGGCGTGTAACGAGTGTCTTTGCAGGAAGAATAAGTTACCCAGTAAGGGCTGAATTGAAGGAGGAGGGTGGGAACGGAGAAGAAGAACGAAGGGGGCGGAGGGTGGGTGGGAGCGAGAGGATAGCGGAGCGATGGCGAGGAAAAATTGAGTGCGAGGGATTGTGGGGGAGGAGGAAGAGGTAAAAGTGATGAGGGACATGTTGGGGATGGTTAGGGAGTTGCACTCGAAGCCTCTGAGCACATGCTCTCTCTCCCTCGCCCACCACTCCCACGCCGAGGGGGAGAGGGAACACATGAACGCGTCCCAAGTACAGGAGGTTTGTGTCTGAGACGGCGACATGGCTGTACGAGGGTGTGAGTTTCTCGGGCCGCGGCAATGGGAGAAGGGTGTGAGGGGGTCAGCTCTCGGGTCGACGACTGTCTGTTTCTACCACGTTCCTCTCATTAGGAGACATGTCTCTCCCGTCTTTGGGTCGGCGGAGTTGTTCGCGGAAAGAGACGACGTGTGTCATGTTTATAAAAGGCGAGGGTACAGAGGAGGAGGATATGGATGGGGGCAAAGAGGGTGCCGGTGTCATTGTAGGGACTCGGGAGATAACAAGACGTGAGTATCAAGCTAATGGAATTCCTTGATTTGCCCTCTGTCGTCTAATAAACGCATGGAAACATGCGATAAATTGGATGCTTGCCAATTTACGGTCTGAATTCGAATTCAAATTATCCTTAAACCATAGACACGAAATTTAGTTGGTGCGGAGGGTATGCTCTCAAACATCCACAGAAAAATCTATTATAAATAATGGCATATATGAAAGAGCAGTAAAAAACATTTATTCTTCTCATTTTAAGGGAAAAAAGAATTTACAAAAAATTTATATGTAGTTGGATCTTTGACTAAAGCATTTTAATTTTAATTTTCATTCATCAGAAATAAAGTAAATTACACTGTGATGGTTTTCTACGTATCCTCTTTTTCTGTGCACAGAGTTAAGTTAAAGAATTCAGCTGTCAATTAGTGGAAAGGTGCAGGTGGTTAACTTGGTAATTTTGTTTCTTACCTTTCGTTTACGAGAAAGTTCTCAACCTCATTATCTCAATTTAATAATTCCTTATTTTAGATCGCGTCTGGTTTTTAGCATGTAGGTAGTGCCGTGGTTTCAGTTTTTAATGACCTTGGAATGATTCTTTATTCGAACCTTGTTATGCAGCAAATATTTTCCTTTTTGGAGGATATAATTTTCAATCTTAATTGTACAACACGTCGTGCTGGTGAATGCAGGAAGAATTCTCAGCATGCCTGCACATATTTAAATTTAAAACTCAGCTGAAGGATACATTGCAACCTCAAGGTGGTCGAGAGCAAGGCACTCGCGCACCGCAAAATATAAATAAGCCGACTGCACCTCGGAGCACCGGGATCTAGAACTCTGAAACTTGAATTTTATTAATGCCGTCGCTCATCTGCTCCGGGATGATAAAACCTAAGTTTTAATGTAAAATGGCACGACAGTGGTGACACGCGGAGGTCCGAAAGGAGAGAGAAAAAAGAACACCAAGCCCTTGCTTCGTCTCGTTATGTCAAAGCATTCTGCTGCAATAAAGTATCGGATCCAATTAGATTGGCGGAGTCTGCCGCCAGGGGTGGAGTGTGGGAAAAGGCTGTCCACGGGAAAAAGGGCGGGATGGCAGATGCACTTCAGAATTTCCAGCACGGACAAGGCGCAGGATTGGTGGATGCGAGATTGTTTGGCTAGAGCTACGTGCACGCGCGAATCCAGCTCCGTCGCCCGTGAGAATATATACACACCTACCTGCCTCACTGTGAATTGTTCCCCACCTCCCATCTGCCCAGGGAAGAACAATTGCTCTCCGTTCGGGTCTTGCATGTAAGCTCCGGAAACCCCCGTACAGTCGAAGGGGTTGGTTCGCACCCGGCGGGGCTCTTTGTCTCATCTCGGCGTCTCTTTTCCCACCCTCACGTCTCGGCCTTGGTGTTAAACCTACTTTCTTATTTCCGTAGCCTCGGCGCAGCTGTGATATCTGCCCGTGCACCCGACCCTCTTAGGATTGCAACGTGTGGATACTGGTGCTTCCTTTGCATTAACGCTCTTGTATTGAAATCAGTCGAAGCCTTCTTGAGCAGCGCGAAGCTATTTTAATAAAAAATATTGGCTGTTCATGCTTTTTTCGTGATTGTAGTTCCGGTATGGGTAGCATAAAAATTCCCAAAAATAATTAAAAGATCTTCCTATCTTCCTTAAAATAAAAATTCCCGGAAAATTTCGGTTGCCCTTTCGTAAATTCTAAAATCGATGAAGATTTTCTTCACTGGTTTCATTTGTGGTGTGCCAGTTATTACCATTCGAATTAGATGGAAATTTCACAAACAAAACTTTTATCTCATTCTCTGAAATGGACGTTGTTTATTCTCTTACACTGTTTAAAATCCTGAAAACAATTTACTTTAGCTCTAGTTCAAGCCTTCTTAGATTAATAGTGTTATGTTGTATAATTTTATATTCATGAAATCTTCTGTTTATTTTTGATAGGTTCATCATCTATTAAGGTATTTTATATTTTTTAATTATAATATGCGAAATAAATATTTATTTATACCACGATCTAGAATGTACAACGTCTAATTTTGTAAAAATAATATTAATCGAAATGTCAACATGTCTTGCTTGCTTTTACTGGTCATTTAGTGTGTGATAAGTACGCGATTTCAGGTTCTGGGCGAGAAATGACAGGGCAATGGAGGTGTTCCCTCCCACCCGTCTCTTCTCTCAACGTTATTTTATATCACTTTATTATCCCTTCGGCTAACTTGAGAGTTTGGTGTGCAGACGAAAGGGGCGTTATCTTTCCCACCTTCCTTACTAGGCTTCCTACTTTATGACTTTGATTCACCTGCCATATAGATCCTTGCAAAAAGCTCACGCCCTCTCCGCCACCCACGAGTCCCCTTTAAGTTATCTCACGGTGTCTTTCGTCCTCGCCTCCCTTTAAATTTCCAGCCGAGAATTCAAGGGATCCTATTAGCAGGCTATCCTTTTACATTCGTGTCTGCCAACGTAAAAAGTTCACTGTATTGCCGCATCGGATGAGATTCGCATCTTTAAAACTCACGAAATTGCCATCGCCTCTCTCATTTTCATTATATGATACCTTTTATAGAACTCCACTCGCGATTCTTTATCACAGATCTTTAGCAAAAGATTAAGCGTAGTTTAAAACACATAAGGAAGTTTTAATATGAATCACGAATGTTGACAAGAGCCCAAGTCATGGGTGATTTTGGGGAATTAGGGCTTCCACCATCGCAATAATTAATTCATAGCAGGATATTCGGTAGGAATTCTCCATCATAATATTTTTATTCGCATTCTCTCAGAAGGGGCAAGACTTGAATGCTATATCCGTGCCAAAGCTGGTGAACATGGAAAGTTTCAATCAATTCTTCGAGGATACCTGTGAGTCTACAACTTAGCATTCAATCCTGGAGAGATTCTCCTTTTGGCTGTGTAAAGTGCTTTTGATCATCGCATTCATGTATTGAGTATCGGTGGCTTTTTGGAAAGCGTTTTGGATGGTAGCCGAAATGGCAAAAGAAGCTAGAATGGGAGAGGCGAGTGGGAGAGCGCGAAGGCAGGGATAAGTCTGAGTTCTTCCTCGGCCATTTTGGATTCCTTCACGGTTCTCAAGGAGGGTCAAGGACAATAGGCAACCTCGTCTGGGACGAAGCAGTGGAGTGGTCGAGGACGGAAGGCAGTATGAGGAATAGGGAGATAGGTGGAGTGGAAAGGAACGGGGATGTTTGGGACGAAATAGGATTGTACGGTGATAAGAGGAACGGTGTGATGTAAACCTAATGGAGGTCCGTGGGTGCAATGAAGACGTAAATATCCTCACTTTAGGAGCCAAGAGGCTGCAAACTGCGCAGTGTATGGAAATGGTCGGAGCCACTTTGTTCTTTCCTCTGCCGAAGAGCCGGTAGAAACGCACATCACCCCTCCGTCATTGCATCTGTGTTCTGACCTCCCTTCAGAATCCATGCCAAGAGGAAAAAGAGGATTTTTGATTTTATATATGTTGAATGTTCCGATGTTACTTCTTTGGTTCGTTAAGACATGAATTGTATACAATGTACGAGGGTACTTTTCTCGGAAAGGATCAAGGACCAATAATATCCAAACTTCATCCACTAGATTTTTAATTTTGTCATTCTAAGGGGTATGAGCGATTTCCGATTCTACACTTTTCGTAAATTTTGCATCGAAGCCAAAATATACCATCTTAATTTCGCTGGTATTCGGCACAACTGCAAATTGCATCGCACATAATCTTTTCTACAAAAGGATATTTGAAATAACGAATTTGAATAACATATTTTAGTTGAATCTTAAAAGAGTGTTGAATAATTTGGAGTATCCTCCTCACCAGCGATACTACATAATTTTAATCACGCCAAAAATTTTATTTTAATGCCTTGTGTACTTCAAATGGCATGAGAAATATTTTTTATTATTCTAAGACTACGCTCCATTTATTTAAATTGGGTTAAAATTCTTTTAAATTAGTTTAGATCATTTTTATATGTAGCCTTGAATAAAATGCTGTTGAAAACTCCGCGCAAAAGAAGTGCTGTCTTAAAAAAAGTTTTATCTTTGTGATAAAAATATGCTGATTTCTTTAACATGCATGAAAAATATTTATATTAACAATTTTGAATTTAAATGCTTCAATTGATGCCTTTCGTGTCAACTATTGGCTAACCGTCGAAAAAATGACTTCAGTAACATTTGAGCATCAGATATACCTCAGCTTTTTAGCATTAGTTTCCTAAAGTAGTCGAATTCATTTTATTTGTTGTCAATTTCGACCTGTTAGAATGATGAATTCATTGATTTGTAACTCTTTCCAGTGCCAAAAATGTTTTGGGCTCAAAATTAGTTCATTTCGAAGTATTCTTTTTAGTTAAAAACCAATATTGTCATATAATGTTTAGAATAACTCTTTTTTTCAAGGTATAGAATGTAATTGGGTAATAAACCAGGTGCAGCGCCGAGGAAATTCAAGGGTTGATTTCAAATTCACAAGTATCGATATGCGATTTTTATTCCAATACGCTCCAAAAGTTTGAGTTCAATTGAACAACATTAAGGAGTCACGTATTGGCTTCAATAAAAAATAGCAATTTTTCCAATGAAAAGCTTCCGTCTGCCTACCTCACAGGGTTATACGTAGTATTACGGGTCTGCATCGTAGGGTGGAATATCTACTCGTAATATGATTCAATAGTGTTTCAACCGTAGAATGAAACCTATTACGTCTTCTTCCGATGAGGAAGTGCGTCAAACGAAGGTTTAACATCGATAAACAAATTCCTCAATAGTAACCTATTTACAGGGGCTATGCTGTAGGGTTGATGAGCATATAAAAGAGCCACTCGGAATACGATTCCTTCTGTCGCAAATTTCGTCTGCACCTGCTCAGAAAGTGCGGTAACGGGGGCTGTTATTTTGGGCACATCTCATTTTTGGCGCAGGCTGCAACTCTGGGACAGTGGAGAATGGATTACGTCAGGGTTCTCCAAAATACGGCCCGCGGGCCGGATCCGGCAAATTTGCTATCCGGCCCGCGGGGCGATTCGGAACTTGGAATGTGGCCCTCGTGGCCTAGTAAATTGGAGACCCCTGGATTAGGTGATAGACATATTCGTATTACTAAAATTTCACTAAATATTTGTCTCTATGGTTAAAATATTGTATTTAATAATTTACTCTCAGTTCTTACAAAAATCGTGGAAGTTACTAATCACGACAATAAACTGTAGCTGGTAAAATATTGCCTCTGTTTTTCGTCTTTGTTTTCTGGATTTCCCTTCAAAGTCGTGGTTATCAAAGAGATTATTCTTTCAGCTGTTGCATTTATGTTTCACATTAGCTTAACTATCAAATTGTACTTAAAAAAAGTATCATCGTTGCAGACACATCGCAATTTTTTAAAAACATGCCCTTCTCTTTGAAACTTGGAAATGTTATTCTTCCTGCTGGTCTGGATACTAAATTGAGCTCTTAAACTAAGCAGTGCCTCTCTAAGCAGCGCGCGCACAGGACAAGGTAACTGGGAGATTTTCTTCAATTTTTACCCCTGAAACACGGAAAAAGTGAAAAACGAGAGGAAATTGTTAAAAAAGTGATAGAATTTGATCAGTATCTCAGCGTTTCATCTGCTTTTTGACCCTTTCCTCACTTGGCCGATCTGCAAATTCGTGAACCGCATCATAATTATCAGGTTGAAAATCATGAGGACAGTTAAAAAGATTGAATTGTATTATTGCATTGACGTCGTTGCATCTTGATCAAAATTTCAAGGCGGAAAATTAAAATGAGTCTCACAGACTATAGCAGAAATAAATTGAATGATCTTTTTAGATATCTTGACAAGACTTTTAAGAAAATAGATCTTTTGGCATAAAGATTGCAATACTGTTTACTCCTACCAATAGGCAAGATAACGGAGTAAAAACTTTTTAAACAAAAACATTATTCACATTTTTTGAAAAAGAAACTGGACTTTTGTTTTCATTTTCAAAGCTTGATATATTAATTCAATTCTGTTTCCAACCTTGTGCATTTATCAGGAAATATGCGTAGATGGCTTCTGTGCGAAATTCTCAAGACTGATGTTGAGAAAAAAAATATGGACAATGAATGCACTCGTTTTTCTTAGCCAAAAAATGTCAGAATTTGCTATTTTGAACCACAAAACAGCGAAAACTATTTTTTGTGGGGTAATGTTATCACAGGGAATACTTTCTTGCAGCTCTTGAATTCGGTCTGTCTTTCGCTGTGGAAGCCTTTCTTTATTAAATTGTGTAACATTGGTGTTAGTTAAAAATAATAATTTTTCCAACCATAGTTTCATCACTAATCTATGTTTCTATGTGAATTAACGGAAGTGACTTTTGTAACATGAAATCTCTGACAACCCCCAAATACTCACAATATTCTAAGACCGTCAGTTCAACAAAATTTTTGTGCGGGAAGAGAAAGCAGTATAGGAATTCTTAAAAGGTGGGCTATAAGGATGTTTATTCAACGGGAAAGAGGAGAATCACGAACACCTGATTAAGGGACTATCTCGAAAATTTCCATAAGTAATATTTATAGCAATATGCTACTTAAACTTCATTTCTGCCACTCTTATGTGGACTGTTTTTTGACTCTGAGAACTGTGAAGTTGTTAGCGATGAGCGTGGTAAAAGATTTAACAATGCAAGGAAACGTGGATAAAGGGTCGTTGTGTTGAGTCAATGCTCACAGGCTGCTGCTCAACTGTAACAGCAGATGCTCAGTATTGGAAGTAAAAGAGGTGA
Source organism: Ischnura elegans (assembly GCF_921293095.1). NCBI lineage: Eukaryota > Metazoa > Arthropoda > Insecta > Odonata > Coenagrionidae > Ischnura > Ischnura elegans. The sequence goes on from NC_060246.1 coordinate 127,089,471, forward strand.
ATCAAAAGGAAAATTGCGCAGGATTAGGCTGCTTTATAAAAAATCCATTTTTTATCCACATTATCCATTGTGGTGTACCACTCCGCAGGAAATTTTACTTCTTCGATATTTTAAGAAAGGAGCCGGGATTTTGCGCTTCGCTCCATATTTTGTATCCTGGAAACAAGAGCTAATAAAAAATATCATTAACTTATTCGTTTATCACGATCAAAAATTAGTTAGTGTTGATAATTTTGGAGTAGGAAACAGCGAAAAGTATTTCTCGTTGGGTAGTGAAATCAACAGATGTTTTTCTTATGGTAAATAATAAGTGAGGTGAAACTTAATCATCATTACATTTTGGGTAAAGCAATTTACATATTATAAAATTATGAGATTAAAAACATGTTGAATTTTACTTTAGGCCATAAGTAAGAGGACGTAACTGAGACCAAATCTTATTTTCTTGAAGCAATTATTTCGAAGGAGTCGGGTGGTGGATTTTTCGATTCCAGTGATAGAACATTAAAGATTATCCTTAAAGAATAAAATAGTGTATTTGATTAGAACGTAGCGAAGATTTCATATCCAAAAATATATATGCATACGCTTTTATACCTTATGTTAACACCGAATCTTCGAATATATAAATGGTACAGAACAAAAGTGACATTTGAGGAAATCATTGCGCTAAATCCGTGAGCGGAGTGACGCGCAATTAAATATTTAAGCCATTCAAAGGGTATTCTTTCCAATTTTTCCCAGAGTGTTGTAGGCATGATTCTTATGATGTGCAAACTAATTGAGTGGCTGATTTTTATTTTTTCCCGGCGGAAATAATATTTGGAATGCTCATAGAATTTTGACGACCATACTTTAAGTTATTTTTTTTACTTAACGATACAACGTTGATTTCCAACCTTAGTTTTTATCTGACCAAACCAAGAAAAAAATACTGTAAAAGCTATAGGAAATGAATTAATGCGGAGATAAAAATATAAAATTTAAAGAAAGCAAGTTAAGCAGATGGAAGCTATTTGAGGCATGCTTTTCACTTTCGATCCAGTCGATAGCATGAAACATCTATCTTAAATAAGCATAATTGGGGCTTTTATGCTCTTTGGAATTACTACCAGCAGATAATACCTTATTTTGCCTTTCTAAATGAAAGAACCATACGGAAACGCATGAAATAGGATAGGTTTATTATAAGACCGAGTTGCCTAGCATAGTCATGTCACGCACTCTTTAAGGTACTAGTGAAGATGAAGAGATATGGAAGTTGGCTGTGGCGTGTCAGCTTGGCATTAACGAGATGACATATTGGCTGAGATTTGCAATGCGTGGGTACTGTGTGAAGGAGAAGACAATAGGAAAATGGACCGTTGGACACCATTCCTTGGCACGTGCTGGATTTCAGTTAATATTGCAGAAGTGTCTTTTGAACTAACCCGACAAAGAGACGCATGTCGGGAATAAAGAACGAGCAAATTTCTTATTCATTGAATATATTATTCCTTTTTTATCATTAGTATTCAGTACTATGCAAATAATTATAAAGTAATAAATTATAATTCCTTTGATTAACTAGATATCAGTACGAATTGCAATCTAGATATCCTTATATTACATCCCAACCCGTGGAATGCCGTTACTTTACTAATCCTTTATGAATCCAAATCTTACCCTTTCCTTATCCATAGTAACTAAAAATATGAACATTCATATAATCTCATAATCCTATTTATATCAACAAACATTTAATTTCTCGATACTGATTTCCTTCATTAATTTAAACCTTAACTCGACGATTTAATGTATTTTCAAGGTTGCAATTATGTAAACGCATCAAATTTATAGTATTCATCGTCAATTTTTTACTTTTAATGTATGTTTGGTGGAATTATTCCTATCTGTTCCCTTATTCTCTTTACACTTTATGAAATAAATTACAGCTATCTGTAATACAAAATGTAACTTATGGGTATTCTCCCCTAGAGTTGTCTCAAACTGTGACTGCAAATTGTTAATCAAATCACAGCGTTAGTTTAGTCATCACTGAAAATGTTGAATTTCATTGATAGAAGACATTAAATTGTTCGTCAGCCAATTCAGCATTCGTAAATCAATCGACAGAAGTGCTTTTCATCTTGTGTTTATTATTTATAATGCCTTTAGAAAGGAATTGATAAGTAAATATATGTTGCAATGATAAACTTTGGCTGTAGCATACAGCCACGGTAAACAGAATAAAACTGTTTGTTAAAACCCCTCCCCCTTATGTTAGTTTAGGGAACTGCGATTTTGTAACTAGCACTTGTACACTGTTATTCCGTCGCATTTCTGCTGTGAACGGTCAACATTTTCGTCGAAGCTTAACTTTAACCGGTAATCTTTCCCTTATTCACACACAATACTCTTGGTCGGTCACTCTCGATGTCGAGGCGCAAACATTGATTGGATAACTGATAAATAGGCCGATCAAGGAGAAAGTGAAGAGGGTGGTTTACACGATGTGGAGGGCAGCAGATTCAGCAGGAATAATAAAAAAAGAGTACACGAGGCCCTTGAAGGTGAAATGGAGGGGGCGGAAGTTAAGGGCCGAGGCGTGGTCCACCCCATTTCGAGCGCCTCTTCTCCCCTGTCCCCCACCCCCAAAATTCCCCCTCACTCATAGAATGCGAAGGCGCAAGATGGTTTGGCGGGATAGCCCTTTGGAAGAAGAGGTGTGTGTGGAAGGGGGGGGGGGGGCGAAGGGCTTTAAGGGCCACGTGCGGTGCGGGAAGCAGAGCGCTCCCCTGTATAAATATGTACGCGCCCTTATACACACTGCGGGTGATGCCCGCCCGGAGTGGGATCAAACTCTAGAGAGGTGCCCATCGGGGAAGAGCCCGCGGTAGGGGGGAGAGGTGACGGGGAAGGAGGCGGAGGAATATTTTTGAAGAGGTTTTCGTGTGTGCCTAAGAGAGGAGAAGGGAGGGGGGGTGGAGGCTAAACTTTTTCTTTTTCTCTCTCGAGGGATGAGGGGGTTGGAGATATGGATGGCCCTAGACCTCGTGTTCGTGCGTGAGGGTGCGTAAATTTCATGCCGATGGAACCCCCCCTCCCCCCAATTTTCCCCCTCCACAGTTTTTCTACCGAGGAGAGGAAAAGGTGGAGGCTGGAGGATTCGCGAGGGAGGAATGGATAAGGGCCTAGAATAGGCGTTGTGGAAGGGGAGGGGGGTGGCAGCGTAGATAGGCAAGCAAAGGATGGGGTTTTTAGGCGAATATCGGCGGAAGGAGGGAAGTGCGCGGGTGTATCAATGTCGGGACATGAATAACAGAAAAGGGCTCCGCAGAGAGAGGATAGGGAGCTGGTTCCCTGGTGTGATCGTGTGAAATAGGAGCGCGAGATGCTGCAGGGTGAGGGGGTTAGCAGTGGCGTGGGGTGAATGGAGAGTGATAGGCGAAGGGTAAAGGGAGGGTGTGCATTGCGATTTTTGTTATGTCCCGCGATGGGGTCGGAGAAAAAAGTGCGCGTATCATAGAGGTGGGGAGAGCAGCATGTAACGTAAGTTAGGCAGCCTGCATAGTGGGGTAGGGCATGATGCGTGGATAAGTGATAAGAGAGGCTTGAGTTTTGGCCGATATGACTTTAGTTTTTTTTATCAAGGAAAAGGGATGGAAATTGAGAAGAAAACGAGGTGTGATGGACTTGAGTATGACTCGATATTGCCGCTTTATACCGGGGAAATGACGCGTCAACACGGCGTGCTAGCGAGAGCATTACGGGGTAACTCGATCAGTTCATGGATTTTTTACGCCCCCGTAGTCGGTGTAACGGAAATCTGTTTCGAGTTAAGCATGCTTATTCTCCAAAGTGATGAAAATAAATGCTCCAATTTTATTCTATCTTGAAATTAATCGCCTGAAAGGGATTACTACTATTAATAAAATACCGGAAATTATTATTTTAACCGTTCACATCTTACGGTAAACGGTAGGTCTTTTAAATTTAGTACTAAAACAAAACTTGTGCAATTGTAATAATTCCACTTTCGGCATAAATAAATTTTTATTATATCGTAATAATTCTCAGATACTGATAAGGACTGATGAACTTCCACAATGTTTTATAGAGAGTGCACACATTTTACTCGTAGATAGCTATTTTTGTTGCAATAAGACAATGAGCTACATAAAAATCATCGTAATTAATTTGAATGCATAATGTAATAAAATTTGTTTTAGCTCCGTGGACGTGTAACTCCAGAGACATTTCCACTTGCCATGTGCAAAGTTAGTAAACCTATGCGTAGATGGTCTCAGCATCATCGCTTACTTGATGTTTTATATTACTGGCAATGACATTATATTTTTTTGTTAACGGCGAGCATTTATGTTAACTGCGCCACATAGTCAATTCTGTCTTCATCCAAGAAAATTTAATCTATATTACGAAAATTGAAATAGATATATATTATTCGTTGGTTACCTACCAGTAAAAACCTAAGGGGCTCTATTCTGGTCAATATAACAAGAGGAAAACAGAGAGAGTTTATATTACTTAAACTGCGGGAACTAAGTAAGAGTTGGCTAAGAGGTTGGGTATAATATGGTTCTTGTCTTTATTTCTTTTTGAGAGACTTTTATACGGTCAGTTTTCCTTCCTCTTAAGACTTTTTGAAGGCTTTAGATTACTGATTTTTGCATTAAATTACATTATCCTCGTTACACTTCAATGGTTGTAGGTTAAAACTTATATTTACTGTTTGAAAAAGGAGTGAAATCACTATTGTATGGATATGGTTTAAGTTAAAAAATATGGATATGGTGAAAACACTATATCCATATTTTTTATCATAAATAGACACTAGTGAAATAATAGGTCTTTTTACTAAATCAGTGACTTTGCAGTGCCAAATTATCATTTGGACATGCATCGCGTATGCCATAATTAAAATATATCAAGTGCACATTATTATGTATTATAGTCTTTCAAATACTCGGATGGATTCTTAAAAGATTCAATCGGGGTGCACAGCGTAATAGCAGCTTTAAATAAAATATTAAAACATAAAGGTACATGTATACTTTAGTTTTGTAGACAATAATTTCATGGATATGCCGCAATGCTTAAATATGCATTTATAATTAGAGGAGATATTCCAATGTAATTAGGAGGACGGATAGTCACCAAAATTCCCATCTCAATGTAAGTTATTCCAACCTTATATTCTAATCTATCAGTAAAATAATATTCATTTTGTTAACCATCAAGAAAGGTGAATTTAGCAGTTGCATAGTTTTTATTTCACTCGATCGGCAATACCAATAAGAAATGAGTTGAATCCATAGTAATAATAATATTACAGTTTATTGCTATTTATTAGCTACGAAAAGGCCGCAGAAGCTTCGAGGTAGAAAAGTTAACTGTAGAGGTTTCATTAATTTATACTCATTTGATTTGTGCATATTTGAAAAATTTTAAAATCCAAATTAGAAGGACGCTGGTTTTTTTAATTAAATATTGAAACTTATCATGACGTAATCATGGAAATCCAAATCATTAAAATTATTTTTATGCACAAGTTTTTATTATATACGATATGTGCCGTCTCAAAGGTTTTTATGTATACATTTTTACCCCCCTGAATTTATTCGTAAATTAATTCGAGCTGGCCTCGCCCTACCTGCGGTGCATAGAATTCTCATGCCTGGGCTAAGTCGGGGATAAAGACCACCCTCACCTATTCTAATCAGCCTGCGGGTTGAAACCATAAAGAGAGTGATAAAAGGTTGATTATCTTCGCTATGCCGATGTTTTAAATGAAAAATATTTTATTTGGGATCAATTACCACAAAAGTAGAGTAAGGGTATACATAGTCGGATTTCAAAATGCAGTTTCTCGATTTCATTCTTTTTTCTACTGGTGCAATAATCTATGAATTTATCTAAATTTTATATGAATAGTGTTAAGGTACTTAAATATCATGTAAAAATAAATTAACAGTGAGAATGACTGTTTTTTCCATTCCATTGGATTTTAACCGATGTAGCAGAATTCTATTGTTTATTTATTGGTTTTAATTGAATAAGTAACACATTCGGAGTTAAATATTACCCTAAATTACCCTCCTATTTAACAATTTATCACCAATTTAACGCAATATGTAGCATGAGGACTAATAAGTTCTCTCGACTTCACAAGTTTTAAACCGTGTTTTATCAGTTTGAAAAGGTGCTGGGTGAAAACGTTGCTGGGTTTAAGAAAAAGGATTATGAAAATTGCATATTGAAGTTGTATTGCCTCTTACAAAACGTCATTTGTTGTTATTTAAGTATTCGTCATGGATCTGAACTTAATTCCAACTCTAAAAATACGTTTTTTATCAGCAGCTCATCACTGCCAGTGATCTAAGAAATTACAAAGAAATGGTGCATTTGGTGTGGCGCATATACGTAGTTACTTATGTAATTAACAAGAAGTAAATTGTGGATTTAGAGATTAAATATCATTAAGAAAACTAATCGATTATTAACCTTGCTTTTATCCTTGCTGTTTAATCCTAGCATTTAAATTCAGTGACATTGATCTAGGCTAAAGTAAGTACTAATTATGGGATAAAAAGGGTATGGGAAGGACATGTTTCCTGATCAGGGAATGGGTCCGAATAATGGAAGCGTCGTTTGAAGAGTGGAAGAGTTACGCTATCCTGTCCCAAGAGGAACATTCGAGGGAAGAGTGAGCGGATGAGGGAAGAGATGGGTCAGAAAGCAAAAGAGACATTTAGAGTGTATGGAGGGGGGTGTAGGACAGGGGAAAACCCCTGAGGGCCGTTAGTTTAATTAGATTCTGCCAGAAAGGGGAAGCAGGCAGCGGGAAAGACAACAGGGAAATCAAGTTTCAGCATCTTTTTTGGGATGTTTTGGTTAGGCTAGAAAATAAACTTTAACTGGCAACGAAAACTACAAAATCCAAGAATCTCCTTGCTCATCCATTGCAACGTTTTATTCCATAAATGTACGCTGTTACGCTGGATCAATTGCAGAAGATCCCAAGAAAATGTAAAACTTGGAAAAGGATGCAAGTTATTTAGGCAAGATATAATAACTTCACATGAATTTTCGTAAAGCAATTAAATAATCTGGTTCTGAGATAATTGGTAGTGATAATGTGCTGACGGGAAACCTTAATTTTAAGGTAAGCAATAAGCCCAGCACTATGCCGGATACTTAAAAAAAATTATGCGCAAAGCGAACACAGCCTAAATTCGTCGTTTGTTTTTCTTGAATCTGGTACAATTATCTTTAGAACCCTGTAAAACCTATAAAAATATTTAAAAATTATAAATTCAAGGGAATTTGTAAGCCCTTACTTTACACTGTGTTAAATTGATGAAGAGTTATAAAATAATTGGGCAATTTAGGGTTATAATGAACTCTGATTGCATAAATTATTGCATATATTTTCATTATAAACTACAATTCATGGCATGAATCGAAATTTTTAATTTTTTCAAAACGGTTTTTTTTCATATGTTCTAGTGGATGTTTAGACGGTGGTATTGAGATCTCTTATCAGTGAGTTTTCTTGCGGGAAAATTTGCTTCCTTCTTCAATTTGCCATCATGATCATCAATTCTCGAAACCAGTATAACAGGTTTAATTTATTTCCTTCAAGATAATATATCCTTGAAAGTTTCAAATATAATGATTGTAGCTAATTATTTTAGCATACATATTGGCTTTTGGGTCTACTATACCGATTTAGCTGCTGATCTAGATTTAGCTGCTGAACGAAGGACCACAGACAGATTCCAAACCCAGGCGAAGCCCTCCAAGTGAATCGCCAGTATTTAGTGTGTTCAAAGGAGTGATATCACCCACCCTGATTGTGTGAAAATCACGCGAATAATATATTGTGCAAGGATAATACGGGTTGGGCTCTGCCCTAAACTATCCATATCAGCATTTCCGTTGATTTACTGAGTGACTTTTTGACTTTTGATTGCTATTTAACACAAAATTCCATTCAGATTAGCATTTATTTTTTTAAGAGCCACTGTTACCCTATTGTCCACTTCTCATATCTCATTTCTGATACCACCTTTACCTCTTTGAGCTCGAAATATGATATAGAATATTATTTTAACAAAAAATTCAAAATTGAATTCTCAAAAAGAATGTTGAGCCCCTAAAGTAGAAATGACATCTTTGTAGATGGGTAAAAATGAACTCTTATACTTTATTAAAATTTCATTATTCCAATCCCTCCACATTATTGCTTCATTGCCTAAGCTTCAGATCTAAACATTATTCACACTGAAGAAAAAATAATTGATAGAAAAATAGCAATTTAAGTTTTACGGAAAGTGTTTTTGTGATGGCAAAAAATATTTCACGAACGAAAAAAAAACAAAATTATCATGGTAAGATCCTTTTCCAAATTAGAATATTTACGATTTTCTTCGCCGAGATTAAAAAAATCGGCTATTTTACAGCCCTTTAGGTTATTTGCGATCTAATCTCTGAGCCTAATGGGCAGCCAATCACTCCCCTACCCTCCCTTACTTGAGTGCATGAAGTTTCCGGCTTGACACTTGGAATTTACCAATCCACCTTCATCCTCTAACATATGGCGTTGCGGGTTCTGGAAAGAGGGGGTTGAGGGATGGCGGGAGGTGAAAGGCTGACGGGAGAGGATGTGCATAATGAGGGAGGAGAGAGGGGTGGCGATGAAAGGAAGGGGTGGGGTGGAGTGGGATGATCTAATGGTGGTGGAGGATGGGGTAGAGGGAGTTGGTGGGTGGGTGGAATGACTCGGGGGAGGGGTGGGAGCGAGGTTGATGAGGGTAGACTCGAAGGAAGACGGGGAAAGGGGTAAGGCAGTGGGTGGGAGTGGGGGTGAAGGTGGTAGGGGAATGAGATCGGAAAACGTTGGTGTGAGAGTGGGGGGTGGGTGGGCGGGAGTCGTGTTCGAAGTGGTGGTTGGTCTCCCATTTTCTTCCCGCCCCCTCCTCCTATTCCTCCGCTCATTTTTTTCCAACTCGCCGCTTTCCTTTCTTCCAGCCCGAACGAGAAGCAATTTACTGGCCACGATTTCTTGGTGTACTCTCTTTACCTCTCATTTCTGCTCTCCACCCCTCTCCATGGCATCTTCCACTTTGCCCCCCCCCCAACCCCTATGCCTCCGCTTGCGTTCAAGGTACTTGCCTCCTCCATTGTTTCAAATCAATGTAACTAAGAGGTAATTTGTACTTTACCTTTTTTTGTTGAGGATGAGAGCTGGAACTGTGGCACCAATTTCCGCAGCATTATCTCGGGTTCCCATTGTTCCCAATGATTGTGGATCAGATTGCACTCGGAGTCCTTGCCGTCGAACTCTTATTTTATTTTCTAAAAAAGGTACCTGCAATCTAAAATATTTTCCATTTAGTTTATGCCACAAATAAATGTGTTGGTATTTCAAGTCATATCCTTCACAAAGTGGAAGCTTTTTGTTGACAATCAATTATTTTTACAGCAAAACGTTCGTTTATTTACATGAACCATTTAAACTTTGAGACTGCGGTAGGAAGTCAATATTGACAAAACAACTTACACAATTTTGCCCAACTTTGATATATTTATGATAAATTATTTACTTTCTTCCCCTGAAATTAATCCAGGACCAATAACAAATACTTACAAAGCAAGTCTTAAGTATAAAAAATTGGGCGGCATTTGGTTAAACTATTTATAAAATATTTCTTTCTTGGAATTTATTTTCATTTTTTGGTGGTACACATTATGTGATCATATACTATGCGCTAAATCATATACTTTTTACGTTTTCCAAACCCATCCATGAGGAGACAATTTTTGGCAAATTTAGCAATTTGATTCCTTGAGTCTTTTCTTTTTCATCCTTTATATGTTGATATGAATTGTCAAAAAATGTTTTCAGAGGAATATTACCTTGGGGTATGTTGATTTTTGGACATGAAACGTAAAAGTTTTGAGAAAATTAGATGTAAGATTTATAGTGTTTATATTTTATAGAGCTATATAAATATTTCTACTAAGTATTTGGTTCCAAATATCTAATGCTTTTCATACCCACACTGACTGCGTCGATAAGTAAAGAGAGAAATAAGGCAAAACAAAAATTTTCCTCTAACAGTACGGCATGAACCTTTGCCATCTTTTAGCTTACCCCATCCTAACAGATTTAGCGCGTTTGGGCTTGAGGCTTGAGATGTGTGAACATGGGGGCTTGCTACGGAGATAGGGGCAGGGGTCAAATTGGGATAGGGTTGGGCGATGGGTCGATGTGAAGATGTGCATGGGACTAGTGAATGGCCCTAAGAGGTGCTCAAGTATCAGCGAGTTATGCAGGTGAGAAGGCTTTTCCTCGAAAGCGGAAAATTTATAACGGGTGTAGACGTTGTTTCTACAACAGCAAATGACCCTAAGTCCCCAAAAGACAGAGTCTTGTTGTATCACCATTTTAAGTGAAACCTAACCCTTAGAATGTGAATTGTAGTCATTTACCCATGCATATGAAGTGTATCAAGGCAAAAATAATTTTTAGCACATAATCTTCAATAAGTAACTTTGGAAATTCGATAACACTCGTGAAAAATAAGCCAATATTTTCTTATTACGATGACCCAATCAAATATTTTAATTTGCGGAACTATGTAACAAAAATATGAATAATTCATGAAGTAAGTGTAATGCTGTCTGTTTTGTGTTTAAAAGGTGTATATTTTTTATATCCTGCACGTCCATTAAAAATTGATATAATAGTCCAAGTAGGTATAGTCATTTACTTCAATACACATATTTGATTGCGCAAATTAATTCCCAGATCTTTGATTTTCCCAATTTTAAATATATTCCACGACCTGTGGTCTCGTTCTCTTAGGAACATCCGGGTGATTTGGATGCTTCTTTCCCTCATTTTATGCCGTTTATTTCCAACACAAGAATCAGGAAAAATAATCGGCGCTGGAATATTAAACAGCCTCGCGATTAGTTTTATTTTTCAAATTTTGCTTTTTTTCAATTTAAATAAAGTAAACAAGCCTTTTTAAGGATGAATTACACATTTCTTATGATAAAATGCCCCCAATAGCCAGTGCTAGTTGTGTTCTCATCGCTAGAGATGAAAAAGCATCAATTTGTAAATAAAGCTACATTTGTAAAATTCTTGTAAAATGAGCCTCCGTAAAACTGCCATGGGAATCAAATAACGTGGATAACGATTGTAAACATAAAATCCCAATACCTTCGCGATTGATAGTCAGGTCTTCGTTTGGATGAGGCACGACATTCACGTTCACTGCTGTTGGCTGTTGAGCATAAATCATCGTTGTGGACATCCTTTAAGTAACGGTTATATTTTGGGTGAAGTGGGAACTGAATTGGGAAAATTTGGCGGGATCAAAATCGCGCTCCATTCGCACGCTTCCAAAGTCCTCTCCTCCTCTGCTTCCCGCCCTTCCCTCGCCCGTTCTCCCCTCACCTGTCCTCTCTCCCCTTAATGGCGGCGCTCGCCTCGTGTGGAATCGATTCTGAATACGGCGCATGCGCATTACCTGCCTCGGTGTTCCTTTCCTTCACAGCTGGAGGCCTCACACGAGTCCATTCGCCCAGAAATCGCTGGGGGTAGGCAGAGATGCGCATAAAATGGTGGTTTTTGGAAGAATGGATGAAAAGGATAAAACAAATTGTATACACTTTAGTATCACAAAGTCCAGTGTAGACACCGCCGCATGTGCTTGCTTCGTACCCGTTTAGATATATACATGCACTTCAAGCAAGGCATTCAGCAAAAAAATTTCGAATTTTTAATGAGAAATAAGTAACCATTAGGTGGTTATTATCATGGACTGAATTTAATCTGTTTTTTTTTTTAAATCTCTACGCCGACATAAAGTTTATTAACATATCTAGTGATCATATAACCGATACATTTTTTTAGAGGCATTTTCAAGGGAAATTGGAACTCATAAGTTTACCAATAGTGAAAAATAACCTCATTCCTATGTAATGTGCTCTGGACAACTTAAAATAAGAGGGGATTACGAAATTTAATATGTCATCAGTAATTGATTTTGCATAATTAATATAATTTTATAATGAATGTGATAAAAAATAGTTAACGCCGAGTCTCAGGGAGAGTTTGAAGTTAAAAAGAAGTAAAATAACTGCGTACCCCTGAACAAGAAGAGGAATGGAACTATGATGTAAAATACCTAACCCTTGAACAAAAGCACCAATGGTGGAAGCTAGAGATTCTCCTGAAGAAAAAAAATCGGTTTGATGAAACCTGTGTAAAATTGTTCTTATAGCTTTGGTGCCAGCGGATGATAATTTATTTATCTAATGGATGGGTGGAGAAAATTAATTTGATTTGAAGGACGAATTATGTCCATTACTTGGTTGATTCCCGCCGTTGGACTTCAGAAAATAATTTTCAACTAGAAAACCTTCAAAAAGAAGATCCCTCACATGAAAAAGTGTAAAAAAAATGATTGAAATAATTAATCTGTGAGACAAAGAAAATATTCGGTCCAGTTAAGTAGTTTTTTCAAAGCAATATTTCTCCTTAGATGATTATTTATATGGATATATTTTTATTTTATATTCCCTTAAGATACAATTCTCGTTAATTTTTATGCATTAACATTTTCTATTACTTTAAGTAATGGTTAGATTGTATTCTGATTCAACATCTTGTAAAATAGATTTATCTTGAATTTCCCATCATATCTCCCTGCTATGTAGAACGTTTTATTCCAAACGTATCATAACAATCCAACAAGCGACAGCTGGATGTTCGCCAAGTTACATTTTTACAGCAACCGTTTTGAGGATGACATGGCGCATTTAGGCTCGAATTTCCATACGCGAGAAAAAAAAGAAGGAAAGAGCAGTACTGTTGATGATGGAGTGGATGTTATGTGGGGGAGAGGTTGAGAGGGGAGTGGGGCTCATCACAGAGTGGGTCACAAACGCAGAAACTCGAGCGCTTAAACGATAGCACACTTCATCCTCGGGATGACGACTTGAGCGGACCTGACCTCTCCACTGTGAAGCCTCCTCCTCCTCCTCAACCTCCTCCCACATTCTCACATCACACAGGAAGCACACACGCCAGACCCACATGTCATCTCGTTGCGACGTTGCCAGCTCGTCTCGGGAGGACTTGGGGTCGTCGTCATGGGAGAAGCAGGGAAAGAAAAGTGTCAAGCGCCCTGCAGTTTCCGTTTAGATTGTGGCCGTGCAGAGCGAGTACTCAGGAAGGAAAGCTATGGAGCGGATATGTCGTAAACGTATTAATGCAATCATTTCGAACTTCTACCGTTTTTTTTTCGAAAACAAGAAAGAGGGAAACTCCTTGTACGGGTAGGGATAAATATTTTGAAAGTTACAATGGTACGCTATTGAAAAACCAGAGTTTGGTGATTTCTGGTATGTTATTCATACTATCCATTTGCTTAGGCAAAAGTTTTTCCTTAGTTTTATATCGTTTCCCTATTTTCCCATTCTACTTATATCAGCGTTGCCAGTTTATTATTACATATTTTTTATATAACATATTTATTATCAGCGTAGCCTCATTTTTTCAGTGCATTTTTATTACTTTATAAAGGTCAATCATTTTCCACAGTTATGGCTGCTATGAGGAGACAAGTATCATGCACAGATTAATAATAGAAAATAATAAGATTGCAAAAAAATGGAAGTTGACTCTCCAAACTCAAGATATTCCTTTGAAAAAATATGCCGCTTGTTTCAATTAATAAAAATTGTGGAGTTTCAGGACTATGCAAGAAAACCAGGGTTAACGACATACCAAATTTTGATTTTTGATAGTTCTTAGTTTATTTCAACACATTCGCTTAAGGGTTAAATAACTGTATCTCTTGCGAACTGGTTTTCTACTTTTAGTTTTCACTTAAAGTTTAAGTGCGTATATCCTACTCAATAAGCCGTTGAAATTAACGAAAAAATCCAAGTTTTAATGAAAATAGATGTAAAAAACTTTCTTGGTAATCTTACGAGGGTATCTAGCAATAGAAATGATACCCTATCAGCCATTCAGTCAGCCGCTCGTATTGTAATGATAAAAATAATGCCCTGTTAAGTATTCACCATCAATCATTTTCTGATTTTTAAGTTTATTCATAGATTCAAATGAAAAACTATTTATCATAAACGGTGATTTGATTTTAAGTTAAGTATCATTGTTTCCTGCTCGTAACAAAGGAGTTAGCGATTCCCTTTTAAAATGCTAATCCACATTCCTACCTGCGCTGGAATCACCAGGCGCACTAATTCTAATCGCATCAATCTTTCATAACTACTTGATTAAGCATTCATTAGAGCTGCAAATTGGTTTTCCCGCATGTAGCGGCCGAGGCATCCAATAGAGGGCATTCATATTAATGAGCCTTGTAACCGCCCTCGCACTTCCGACGCATTAAATTTGAAGTGCAGGATAAATGACTATGGACGGGGATGTGACGCTTCGAGAGGTGTGGGGGTACTGGCGTGCTATGAATGCGAAAATCGCGCGATGGGAGGGAAGGGGGGGTGGGGTTGAGGAGGTACCGGTGGGATATTAAAGGCGGTAGGAGAGGTTGTTGTAGGTGGAGGTGGTAGGGAGAAGGAGGCGGATTCTAAAAACCCTATATCGGAGGCCTCTCTCCCGAGGTCTTACTTTCATGGGTCAATCTTGAATTAAGGCAACCCGTAAGTGGAGAAAATGAGGGATCATGGGTAATATTCATGTAAGTGACTCTGCCGTGTGTTAGGGACATAGTCAAGTGAATGGCCTGAAGATGGGTTTGAGGCTGCGGCAGCTCGAGATGGGGGCGCGGAAGGGGGAAGAGGGCTGCGAAGTTTTTTTCCTCCCTCTTCCTTTTTTATAAGTGCTGGTGGCTCAGCGCCGCCGCCAGGGTCGCGAACCTCTTAAAAAATTACGTGGCTTTCATGCATTTGCAATCTCGCGTGAGAAATTTTCGTTAGTTTTTCTTTCTTTATCTACATGCCTCATTTTCCCACATTCTCTCCTTTTTGAGTGCTCTTATCTCATGTTGGCTCTTTCTGCTCTCATTCTTAAAATGTGATCGTCATCTTAATCTCCTCCCTAATGCGATAAGTAGAATGGAGAGGGAAATCGTTTTAACAGGTGTGAACTAAACTGATTTCCATTTGAGTGACAAATTATGTTTTAAATCAATTGCGATCAAAATAAAAATCATACCAACTCATTGATTATTGCTTAATTTCCCATTTTTGTAAAAGCCTTTATTATTTATTTCCGTTATAGTTTGACCAGATTGTTTTTAATCGAACATATACGGCAGATTTGGATGCATTTTCATCGATCAATAAGGGAGTCGGAATGAACAGTTAAAGATTTATTTTTATCTTAAAAATTGCGATCCAAATTCAAGTTTTGAAGTATTCTAACTAATGTATAGTTATATTCTGCTGATTTTCTTCTCAAACTCTACCCTCGAAAAAGAGGGCATATAATTTTATTTAAAAATGGTTATTAACTTTCTGATTCCCGAGGTTCAAGGCTCTATTGTTTTAACCTGAATATATAATCGCATTGTTTCAGTAAGTTTACTCTAAAAACTAATGGATGGTTTTGGCGTAAACATATATGTAAACAAACAAACTAAATATTTTTATTTATGAGAAATCAACCTCTTTTCGTTAATTTCTACTAGTTCAACTTATCTACTATTTCATTCTAGTTGGTGGCTCTATTTCCCAATTAAAAAAAAACTATATCCACTAATCATCAATCTTCCTTGAATATTTTCCCACCATATCTATTATTTTTATTTCTTAGAGTGATATAAAACCTATATTTTATATTGTTATAAATCATTTATGCTTTTCCTTGCCTATTCAAAATAAACCTGAAACCTATATTTTGTTGAGGACATATCTTGCTTCTCAATTGACTCCGATTGACGAACTCCTCAGTCTCTAACCCGGAAGCATACCAACTTCTTTGTCTTTGCTCATCTCACTCCGCACTACGAGTTCCTAATAGGTCGCTTTGTAGCACTTCAGCCCTCATCCACCGTCACGTTACGCCGTCGTAAAAGTGCTCATGGTAGTAACTCGAGGGTGGCACAGTTAATCTCCCTCATAACACTGCACTTACAGCAACAATGTGGAAATATCCGAGGCGGAGATTTCAAATTTTTTCCGCGTGCTATCGAAAAACTCATTTAAAAGTTCCATTGAAGCACCTAGTCTCTTTAAATATTACAACTCCCCTTTTCACCGATTGAATGGTAAATTCAATAAATTTGAAAGTATTTATTTTTTCCTTTTTTGCCACAGAATGTCATTTTGAATGATTATAGGCACTAGCAGCAGTATTTATCGGTGCGTTTGCTGTAAGATGGGATTTAGTAACCACTAAAAATAAAGCTAAAAAATGCAAATTATTTGCGATGGACTCATCGATTTGTTGTTGCTCATATGAAACTCTTATGAAGTACTGTATTGAATATTTTAATATCATACCAAAATCTTAATGTCCTTGATTCTAGTTCAATAAGGTTCTAGATTCTAGTTCAATTCTAAAGTTCTAAGATTCTATTTCAATTATTAATTGACTCGTTTACCTTACTCGCACCAATTTGTATATTATCACGTTAATTCACAGAATATCTCACGGGCATAATGAACGGAAGAGTCCATTCAAAGTTCGACGATTTGTGTTTATGAGAATTATGAATGGAAAAGCACCTTTGTGCACTCATGCTCTTTGTACGAGGGCCGTTTTTTTCAAGCTCCCATGGGCCATTAACATAAGACTAAATGATTGATTAAATATTATTTCATTGTTAAATATTGAGTACACTTGTGATGCCCTTCCGAACTAATGGCTTCGGCGATTGAGGAATTGGTCGTGCCTGTAGACAAACTTTAATATACCGTCTTCATAGGATGTTGCCGCCAATAACCTCCAATGATTTTTGCCTTTGTCCTGAAGCTCATCGCCCGTTTGAAAACGCTTCCCTTCAACCCACATCTTCATTTCAGCGCAAAGATGGAAGTCACACATTTCACAATGTGAGCAGTGCACGGTGGGTGATCGGAAATGTCCCATTGAAATTGCTCAAGGAGCAGTTGGGCTGCATCAGCGCGGAGATGACGGTTGTTGTCATGGATCAGATCACTTCCAGAAGTCAGCGTGTCTCTTCTTTTTTTTATAATAAGAATGGACGTAATATTTCACACTGATTCACACTCTAGCCACAGAGTATTAAAAAATTACTCTTTTATTGGAATTAAGGTCAAGACATGTCAATTTGAAAGCCATTCGGTGAGTTTTCTGACTGTCGCTCCTCAGTGCACACTTGTCGGGAGAATCAATCGAGACAGTGTATAGTTAATGAGATTGCAACTGACCGCAAACTAACAACTTACGGTCAGAAATGACTTGAGCGTGTGGTGCGGAGGACGCAGAGTCGCCCAATCCGTGCAGTACCTGCCTGTCGATTGTATGATGTTTTTGCTGAACTATCGGAGATTGAAAAAAAATGTTCCTCGTATGATCATAATTAGTTGCAGCTTTCTTTGAAATCTATAATTAATTTTTAATACACAAATTAGAGAAAATCTACAATTGTGGAAAAGCCAGTCCAGCTGTTACTACTCAAATTTCAATTAAATATTCTAATTTTGAAAGTTACATTTGCTAAAAACAAACTTTAGACCTAGAAATTTCAATTAGAATCGCTACACTTGCTACTCTAAAAACTACGTTTTCATTATCATGCACCATTAATACGTCAAATGATAGTTTTCAGCATAAAATTTAAATGAGTAATTCCCCAGCCAAAATGCTTCTGCCCTTTATCTAACGTATAAAGGACCCTAAATAACTATTTTATTGTTATCGTAATAGAAGTTAAAGCCAATTTCTTCAAAAAGCTTAACTTAAAATTCACTACTAATGAATTAATCATATTCATATCATTCTTTTTTTTAATAGAAAAGTTACAATTAAAGTAATTTCAAAATATTGCGTTGGAAATTTTATATCATTTCGTTTCTTAATGAACGAGATATTATATGATGATTTCAATTTATGCTTCATTCAGTCGTGATTTTATGAGAGCCCTTGAGCAATCAAAATTTCTTGCATACTCCTGAGCCTTTGGAAAAGGTTGAATGATTTCGTTGTATATTAGATTCGACCATGGAGCTAAAAAAGAATTAAGATAACTGCAATTTGTGCATCGGAAATTGCTGAAATTACATTTAATTTTTGCATCCTAGCTAAGCTACTTTATTGAGTGTTATTTTTTTAAACCAAACAGCATTTGAAATGGCTTTTCAGATTAAGATATTAAGATATAATGATATATAAGTATGTATCATCAGTAAATTAGTTAAGTCTTGCTTTGATTTCTTGAATTGCATTAGATAAGTAATGTAGATATCGTATTATATAGATTTGCATGCATTTACCTGAATAATCAGGGGAATTTCACTATACCTCAAGACACTAAGTTTAGGTAATAACACGTTTTGATTTAGGCAGAAGAATTAGTGTGGAAATTTACTGACATATTGCCAAAGAAAAGTATAGAAAAGTTTCATTCATATTAATAGAAATTATGCAAAAAGTCTTAGATTTTACTCGTCTGGCTCAGCAATAGTACGGCATTATAGCATTATTACATTGGTCAACAAGTTTATTTCAAGAAAGGATTTATCATTTTTTATGAATTATATTGCGTCTGGGAGACCAATAGATGAATTCAAGATTTTGAATGTCCTCCATCATGGCAAACGCAACTAAGAAAAAATATTCGCTCTTTTTTATTGCAAATAAATTATGTAAAGATTCATGTATTAGTAAATTAACTTTTTATGAAATAATGCCATTGCACTTATTCTAGACGAATCTTATAGGCAAAGCATATTTGAAATAGGTACCCATGAATCTAATCACAGTATTGGATGACATGTCAACAGCTCCGGCGGCATTCCACCACCCCTTGGCTGGGACTCGAAAGGAGACGTGCCGTAGGAGTACATGAAACTTTCATCCACCTCCATAGTCGTCGCCAACTCCCGGTGCCCCGTGTGAAGCGGTCGCCAGATTATCTGTGGATTACACGGCCCTCTCGTGCATACCTGCCCGTACACCAACAGATACTGCGCTCGCAGCCGTAATTAGGTTGCTAAAATTTACTGCCGCTCAGTACAAGGGCCATTATTTAAAGTTTACGACCTATGTACGTCTCACAATTCCCCGAGGCCGTTCTCCTCGGCTCCCTCCATCCCACTCGCCGCGCAGCGTCACCTTGCCCACTCCCGCCACTTGCCGCTCCTTGCCTCTGCACCTCCCCACGCCTACAGCTCTCCCCCCTCCCTCCCACTAAATCATTCCTTACCTTTGATTCCATTGACATCAGCTTATGTGCCCGTCGATTCCTTTAGAATGTAACTTGTATCTCTCGCCAATCTCTTTCGAAGGATGGGAAAGCCCTTTAATTTCGTATCTACATCTATTTATGCGCTGCTCTAGGATTATATTTTATGCTCACATACTGTGACGGGAGATTGCGCGGAAAATAGTTCATTGCATATCGTGAATGAAGTGCCTGCTAGCGGATAGTGGAAGATAAATTTTTTTTAGAGGCACATTTGCAAGCAAACGAATAATTTCCTGCACGAATCGGAAATAAATATGCACATGATACTGAATATTAGCAACTTTTATACACGTCATGTGTAGCTGAACTATAAAAGTCTATTCTCCAAAGTTCACATTTTCTTCATTCACATGATAATTGACTTTTAATGAAGTCGCGGTACTGGTTATACTTCAGGGGATTTGCGGCAACATTGTTGTAAATTATTTTTCTCTCAAGTACCTATTTTATTTGATACAAAGTTGATAATTTATCATAACATGACAAAAAGAGAAATATTTAATCAACTGATCTATTCCGTGTTTACTCTCCTAGGTACGTGAATGGTGATCTTGTTCCTTAGTTTAGTTCATAATTTATTATTACTGAAATAATCTTTGAATAGAAAATACTGATATATATGGATATTCAAATCTCAACCTAATGTATCAAACCCACATCTCAACCGGAACTGATGGAATTTTTTAATGCATTTTAACTCTTGAGTATATTTATCATACTTTAAAGTTTCGATTCCAAAAATTTTTTAAATTTAAATTTCTATGTACTATTTATCAAATAATTTTCTAAGAATGAGCTACTTTAGCATGAAAATGTGACAACATACAATTTCTTACTCAGGAGTTGCTTATTTTGCAAGCTCAAACGAGAGAGAGAGAGAGAGATTAAATTCCCGTTATTCGCTTGCCAAGACTTCCTACCGATTAAAAGGTCAACTCCTTTCTCGACACGGCGGCTCGTTCGAACGGAACGCTAAGCGAGCGTATTGTGATAAGACGCCTCGAGTCTTATGCCTCATTTTATTTTTCATCCTACTCTCACAACGCTCGGAGCAAAATTCGTGGGACAATCAAAAATGATTCACCTGAGATGGGAGGGGAGAACAGGCGGCGAATGAAAGAGAAAGAGGAGTCGTTTTGAAGACCATTTCTCAATCTACTTCTTGCCCTGATGAAGCACCATTACAATTACGCAGCCGGAGAAAGTAATGGGTCAGGTTGCAAGTTACGCCCAGCACTCACGGCTCTTTGCGCAATAACTTCTGGGGCGTAAATTATCCATCCGTGCACCGCGTGGAAGGACTCGATATTCTCATTCGCTCGATCCCCACCAATCTCGCGTCTCTGGTCCTTGAGCCCTTGTGACCTCAGTTCGCTGCACTACTACAAGGACTTTTCCGCCTATTTTAATCACATTCCCACTGAATTTTGCCTCCCCAATTCTCTTATGGCTCTCGCCTAAACACCTCAGGCACACCCAGAGGGACAGCGTCAAAATCTAAAGACGTCATAATCTTCATTATCTGTTGTTGAAGCCCTCAACAGGTGTTTGCAGAATACTTAGGATAATACTTCTGTTGCTGTGATTTTTATTCATAAAATGCAATATACTTTGAATGTTTATTATATGTCATGAAAAATTGATTTATTCAATTTGTAAATAAGATTGATAGAGATGAATAGTGTTCATTTTTTCTTTGCTTTAAGCTAGTGTCCAATAGCCAGAAGTTACTACAAACCGTTGATGCATTCCTCTTGGTAAACAATGTCGCATAGTTAATTGTTATTGTTAAATTTAATTATTTTTCGGAAACTCATACCATTGTTGTGGGTTTCTGGTTTAAAGATGTGAAATTTGTAAATTTAGTGAAGGTCATGTGTACTCTGAAACGTTTTGTTGGTTATTGCTAACTGGACAACTAACGTAATTATGTGCTCGAATTTGGCCCAGAGCCACTAAATATCTTAAAAAACTACAAGTCATTATAAGCATAAATTTTTTCTTAGTGTTTGTATGGTACAAGTTGCACGTTTACCTGGACCTGAAAGTAATTGAATGTTGCGCATTGACGAAATTATTTTAATGTTTGGCTTTCGGCATATTTAAGTTTATTGTATGATTGTAAAAATACAGGGTGACTTTATCTCGAATATTTCCCCTAAAACAATATTGGCCAGGTTCAATTGCGTCTTAGCGCCTGTGATGGATAATTACCAGGCAAAAGCTCGGAAAGTGTACATTTTTGGGTATCATCTTAATGGAAAGCCTTCATAGTATTTATTTATGTCACGTTCTATGGGGCATGAGATTTCTTACACATGGAACACATTTCAATAACCAGCGCCAAGAGCGTTAGTTTAAATCTTTGCATTTCGTCCACCCATTTATCTCTGTCCTCATTACCACTGTCAAATGCATCCCAAGAGCTGAATGAGACACTTAAAAAGCCCCTTTTTTCTACAAGTAACACAATATTATGCTTAAGATAATTCATTCATTTAATATTTTTTCCTTATTTATAAAATGAATTACTTTCATACCTTATTACAGTTATTGGTAACGCCGTTTTTCTGAGGATGTTTTCCGATGCACGGGACCAGCTTCACTTGTTGCGTTTTCTGATGGTATTCACTGAAGCATTCCTATTTTCATCAAAGGGAAGATACATATGACATATTTTCAGCAAAATATTATTTTTCTAATGCTAGCGAACTATATTCAGCTTTTTACTCACTATTTACATTATAAAACCACGAAAAATATCAACCATTGACTTCACCAAATAGCAATGTAATATTGCTTGCTCAATTTTTTCAAATTGCTTTTATACGCCATTGACTAGGATTATACTATTCAAACGAAACAACAACAGAGCCACTATTTAATATGTTGTAAATTACTTATGTGCTACCTTCCAGGTAGCTGAAACCAATTGGATGCTTTACTGCCAATTACAAAATAGATGGTATTTTCACTCAATGTAAAGCTTTCATTTTCATATGTATTTATTATCATTAACAAATTGTTTCACAAAATAGTGCCATTCGCTAGAAAAATGGAGAAATAATAATAAAGTAGCCTAACACACCTTGGCTTCTGTAGTTGTTCTTTCGTATTTTCGTTGAATTGGACACATTCACATCGTAATATTCATAATATTTTTTTCAAATAATTTCCCTTTATATGCACACATAAGAAAATTGTTTTCTGATGGAAGCTCACCACGCGAACGAAGGAATGGTAGAAATTCAAAAAATCATTAAGTTTAGCTAATTAGGGTGTCATGTAAACGTCTTAGAAGCCGGGATTATATTTATTAATGTAAGACTAATCCTTCCAAATTTTACACCTTAACACCGGGTAGTCATTAGGGTAATAATATCAAAACAAATATATGAGTTATCTGTGAAAAGTTAAGGCAAGGTAGAAAGATTATTTTTCCGAAAAATATCAATTTTACGACGATTTCACAAGAATGCTTTCGCCTTTTCGATGGATGAAAACTCAGGCACACCCAGAGGGACAACATCAAAAAACAAAGTCACCACATTTTTTATCTTTTGCCAAGTTTATGCCAATTATGAAACGAAACCGATGGAGAAATTTACCG
This sequence comes from Ischnura elegans, assembly GCF_921293095.1. Taxonomy (NCBI): domain Eukaryota; kingdom Metazoa; phylum Arthropoda; class Insecta; order Odonata; family Coenagrionidae; genus Ischnura; species Ischnura elegans. The sequence goes on from NC_060246.1 coordinate 127,112,523, forward strand.
GTGAATCCCGGGGAACCACCAGCACAGAAGCGGAAGCTGAATGCTCATATTCCTGGAAAAGCGTTGATTGTGGTTTAACGTAGGTAATGCCGCAGTGGCACGATTGGCTTAAGTAGAAGGGAAGCTCGTCTCGCCTACAAATCGTAGAAGCTGCCGTAGGTTGGTGGAAAATTCGCTTCAGCTGAACTTCTTGTTGATGGGCCATTAAATGGGTATTCCTGTTGAAGCAGAAACGAGGAGGGATTAGAAGCTCCTGAACTGTGACTAGTTATGCCGAATGTGTGTAAGGCTCGGACCTTTTGAACTCGGCTATATTCCTCACTCCCAGAATTTAACTAACTTTGGGCTGATGCAATATTGCGTCATATTTAAAGAGATACAGAATGAATTTTACTCGTAAGGGGTTGGATAGAGGACAAGCATATGCTTGATTATTTATTAATTTATTTTTTCCCACGGAGAAAAATTGCATTTTCATATTGAGAGTCAGAATGATGCTAATTGGCATTAAAATATTTTGCATAAACTCTGATATGTGAATTTAACTTTTGAATTTGCGATGAAAAGATTAACCTTTATTATCTTCTCAAAGCCTTCAACTTCAATTTTTATCTTAAATCTAAATAATATTTTATTCAAATTTGGAAAATTGGTTCATATTCACCACTGAAAATAATTATTTATGGCTGTATTTTAAATTTAATATCATGTTTTAATTTTTACAATATATTTCGGAATATTCCCTGTCTTATAGTAATTATTATTTTGTATTTCAGTGAGTCGACTGATTCTGGACCGCAACAAGATGACAATGGACATTATTACGAGGGTGAGTCTTTTAATCTTTATTGGTTCTTTCGCCCTTGACGTGTTTCCATCTTTGCTGTCTCCGATCATATCGAGAATCAAGGCAACAACTTTTGTACTAATTATCGGACTTTTTAAAACTTGTAAAATCACTAGTAGCCCTAATTCTGTAACTTGTATCTTAGTAAAATTAGAAATAGCCGGTAAAGTTGGCAAACTCGTACCAGTTTTAAGGATACTTATTGGATACGAAGGCATCATCCTTTTAAATTATTTGTTTTAAGTTTATCTTCGTTCGTACTGACTATAGTATAAGGATAATGGTTGTAAATCATGAATTGTATCATAGCATAGATCTTCCACTTTTATATCCACTTTAAATTTATTCTGAACATGGTAACCCCGTGATGGTACGCAACCCACAATACATGCTTCTGCCCACAATACAAATTCTGTCCACCCAAAATTTTCTCTTTTCTCGCTGTTTATGTATTTTTTTAGCATTTGCTTAAGACTCCATCTCATAATTTTTAGATTAATAACCCGGAGATGGGGAATATTGCTTTTTTTGTTGGATAAGTTGTAAACTGAAGAGTGAAGAAATTTGAATAATGCATGAAAAGCAAATGTGATGATGCGTAAGACTTGATTACATAAGGCACTGGGAGTTTTTGTGATGGTAATACTGAATGTGCTGTCACTTTGCCTTCGTGCAAGACAAAATATGGCTATCATTCTTATTGAAGGAGGAAATCACTCCCTGTTGCCATGGCCCTAACGAAATTGTCCAGTGCCTCTTGTCCATTTGGTGATGTGGCAAGGGATTTTGGGGATTCTCCCTTAAAAAACCTGCGTCCCCGGCTTACGTGAGCGCGTGTACCGGTGTCGCGTGTTAGTCCGTTCGCTCAGGACACTGCGTGTCAAAGAAATCTCGGAAGTAGGTGGTCACTTTGCCCCCACCCCTCGTTGCCCCTTGGCCAGGCCCGTGGGCGTCCCTTTTTCGCCCCCGTGGGGCAATGGACACCGAGAGACCTCCGCCCAGCCCTCCTTCGCAACCCTCATCCTTTTCCACCTAATCGTTATGACGCACTCCCGCATCGGAGCAGCTTCGTAATGCTCCCTTGGGTACCTCTATAGGGAGAAGTAATACCTATGCGTCAACCCTACCACTTCCTCAAAAGCTTTTCCCCCAATCCCTTTTGACCTCCCTCCGTCCACGGCTCCTTCATAATTTTCTGCCAAACGAGGCCGAGCGCTCTCCACGGGACCAAGGGCTCTCTCTCTCCCCGGCCGTCGACAGGGCCCTCCCTGGCTTCCCATCCCGCGATCCCGGGTCGCGTGAGCTCCGGCCTTTAACGCCGTAGTATGGAGTATCTCATTTGTTTTTAGTTTCCTTTCGGTACCTATTGCTAATGGCGGGTCAATTATCGTGTTTTCAAATCAGCTCAATCCAATGCATCCGTTCGTAAATGTTATATTTACAATAGCTGTAAAATTGGCTAAATCTTTTTTATCTTAGCCTCTCCTATCTTAAAACCTTTTCAAATGAACGGCATGCATCACATATAGACATGTCCATGCCGTTGCAACAGCGAAGGGAAAGGTACTGCACTAAAGTTGACAGGTTAATGTTAAATTGAAGTATGTGATGAAAGGCGAATGTTTTTTTTTTAAGTCTACGTGGTTTGAAAAAGCATGGATACTTTACGCGTCAAAATAGATCCTACCCTCTATCAAAATAATAAATGGTAACCGTCAATTTCATTCATAATTTTCTCCTTCAGGAAAAGTATTACCTAAATTTTAATCAACATTTCATTTGTGCGAAAGATGAACACGCAGAATATTTTTTCTAATAAATGAGAATTTTTTCTTCACAACTGTTCGGAAAAACCATATAATTTAATGCAATATTTTATTTAACTTAGAATCCAGATTATTTTCTTGGTGATTTACTTTTTAACTCATTAATTTTGTGTAATCATTTTAATTTTTCGGCTGCTTATATCCTCACTATCGCAAAAATATTTTAATTATTTGACTTTGATTACAAGCTCATTTGTTCACAAGCTCATCAGTTTCATTGATCGGTGCATTTAAAAGAATAAAGTAAGTAGTTAATATTCTAAATTATTTTCATCTGTAGCACAGAAGCTACTGAAATCTTAGGAATACACAAACCGATTTCACGTAATTGGGTTCTCCCAACACTCATTTTTGAGAGTTCAGCTAAATGTCTTTTATATATAGATGAATGATTTGCGTAGGGAAATAGCTGTTTGAAAGTTTGGAGATAAAAAATGAATATTCTATCAAAATCTTCTCATCTTCTGGAAATTGAATGCAAAATTAAAGCATTTCGTGGACCTCACTGATGAAGCAAAAATACTTTTTAGAGCAAGGAAAATTGTTAACTGCCCTCTCATTATATCTTAAAGTAGTTTGAGTTTGTTAGTTTTATTTTGATAACGTGAAGAGAACGATTAAATTGTAGGAAGAGATTAAAGAATATTTAACCATTTTTCTAAACAATAAAGTGAAGGCTAAAGCCTGCATTCAGCAATTTTGCATGGGAATCTTGCACGAGGTACCACTTCCATGTTATCTCGTTATATATATGTTAATATTGCTTTATGCTACTCGGTCTCTGATCATCGTTTTTAAAGTTTAACAGGCTTGGTCCAAGGCAAAGCAAAAATGAATACTCATTTTATATAATTTCTTCCATACCACTTCTGTGATATTATGCTTTATAGCTTACCTTTTAAATACTCATTAAACAAATGAAAACTTATATTTAACCAATTCAAAATGATTAAAACAAATAATTTTGATTGAATTTCCACTTATTTATGAATTTGAATAGCTCATAACTAATTTTTGCTTGTCTACAATTTAGAATAGACCACAAATAATATAAATAACGTTCATTAGAAAAATAATTAGTTTATTAGTGCACCATATCCAAACTGAAATATTTACAAACGGAATATTTAGTAAAATGAGTCAAGATACTTCTAGTAGAAGTGCTGCTTAAGGAACCTTTCCTGATATCGGCACGCGTGTCGTTTCCTTTTGAATCTTGTCCAAAGCTCTTATTCTGCGTGCAAGACGAAAGGTTCGTGGTTGCATCTATACTCATGAGTTCATGAAAAAGATCAAATAGATGCAACAAATATATCGCAAATGCTCCTATCTCCGATCTCCATTACCTCGCTCGCCGGAATATGCCATCTTGCTCACACCATCCTCTCCCGCACCTCCCATCGCTCGACTCATATCAATGGCATCTTCCTATTGCACCCTCTCCACGCCCCTCGAATTCTTTCGTCGTTCTCCCCGCACACCGCGCGCGATAGAGCAGCCTAGTGTGGGAACGCGGAATGACGTTGATGACGTGGGCGATTAGGAAAAGCGAGGAAGCGGAGGGGACCTTTTCTCGGATGGATTGGGAGGGAGGCGGCGAGGTGGTTGTCTTCAGAGAGGAGGGGATGGAATGGTCCTTAATGTGCTCTCGGAGAGCGGGAGGCGGAAGATAATGGCTTATGTGGATGCTCGGCCCCCGCTTCAAGGAGTCCCCGACCTCAAGTAAGTGCGGCAGGAGGGGTGGGGTAGGTTGAAGGATGGTGGGAAGAGGTTGATGGGAAATACAGGGGTCCGGTGGAGTCAGGCATGCGACGGAGTGAGAAGGGAAGGGGAGGCCTTCTAGAGGTACGCGGGGATGGAAATGAGGAATATGCGGAGCGTGAGCCTAATTAGTGCCGCAGGCAAATTATCCATCCATCCCCCCGTTCCATCCAATATGCTTCCAACCCTTACACTTTCAGAACCGCGGGCTCGGGTAAAATGTTGCGCTAATGTCTTCCGTCTGTATAGAACAGCCACAGATGTCAAATGCATAGAATCATATGCCCCCCAATATCTTGACTTGGATGGGAGAAATTTTATCATATCTATATATTTGCTGGATTTGTATAGTTGATTTGAGGTTGCCACATTCCTTCGAAAATAAATTATTTCGTTAATTAATTCACCTTTTTAATGGTTTCTAAACTTTATTGCTTACTATTCAATGTAACAGTCCTATTTCTACTATTGTTATTTCCCTATAGTCATAAGCTACTTATCTGTGTTTCCACATTTGAAATATTATGCACACGATACGATGCGTTAGTAAATAAAATAAAATTTTCAGATAATTTGATACCTTGATTAAGTACATGAGAGTAAAGAAACTTTGTTTTGATATTTGATTGCCTAATGATTCCATCACCTGAGGCTTCAAATGCATTTTGTTCTAATGTTTATGGCCAGTGTAAACTGAATCTTTCTCTTTCACACTTATGGGATGGCTAGGAAAATGGCGAAGCAGTATTTTTTCCTGACGTCACTGAATTTATAAACTAGGTTCCATTAAAAAGTATTAATTCAAACGTTACCTCATCCTTTAAATTCTCTAGGCATTTAGATGACTAACCTATGTCTGGAAATTTACTTACTTAGCAGTGCTGCATTTGATTCTTTCATCAGGTATGCATTAAGTCATCTTGTCCTCCCAAGGCGTCCAAAGTATCAGAATGAATTTCCCAGTGATATATTTACTATTGATGGCATCTACATTTGGAGCATTATAGATTACAGTAAAACATAAAGGAAAGTCAATTTTTTTTACAGATCTTGATATATATTCTACATTTTCTTGCCTCTTGACTTATAATATTAGGAAAGAGGAAATACTTTACTCCGGCAATTTGTTTTCCTCGTATACAAATGTGGAAGTGTCTTGAGATACGCTGATACTTTTACTTTAATGTAGGCTACGGCTTTGGATAACTCTGATCTCTTTCAGTACCATTCATTTTCCTAGGACCTTGCAAGTACGTGAACTTTAACATGAAATAGTAGGCAAGAGTCTTGCAATTGTCCGTATATATTTCTTCTCGCATTCGTCAACGCCTAGCAATTTGACCTAAGAAAATTTTGACGCGTTTGATTTTATGAGTGTTGATTGACTGTTAACTAATAAAATAGACAGAGGCATTATTGATATGTTTGCTCAAACTTGTAAAGAACTGGAGAGAATGTTACTTTAAATTTTAAATTGTTTTTTACTTGCTTTTTTCTTATCGTAAAAACTTGCTTGCTTGACCATAATGCCGCCTGGGTCAATGGGCCCCTGGAAGCGATTTGCATTATTAACGTGAATGTTGAAAATAATCATTGTTTCAAAATTTTTACTTTGTTAGCTAGTGAATGAAATAATTTCATACCTATGTTTTATAGACATACTTCTCAGTATTGCCAGGCACACGATTTGAAAAAGAGTTGAATAACTCGAAAATAATATTTCAACATATGAAAATGAGAAATATCTAGGTATTTTTAATGTAAAAACTTCTAGCATCTTGTTTATATGGATACAGTGTCGCTGAATTGGTGTTCAAGTACAAATATTGGAGTAGGCAAGAGATAACTCTTATTTAATAAGGTGTCATTTTTGGAGTGGTAACTTAACATTATATTTTATTTCCTCACAAATTGCATTTTTAGTGAGTTTGGTGAGTCACTAAGTGGTTTCATTATTTTAAATATTTCTTTTAGCTATATGATGGTTGATCTTGCACGATAAATCCATTGGTTTGCACATTTAATGGATCTGATCGCAAAACGGCTCTTTATTTACATGCTAAGCACTGTTAGTCAGATAATTCATTAGGGCGAAGCCATTGACCACAACGCACAAGTCTTTCCTTTCGATGAGTATAGAATCAGCAGGAAACTCCTCGAAACGCATTCCTATGGCCCTTGTGGATGCTTTTGGAGAGGAAAGAGATTCGATCAGCAGGGTTCTCTCTCCAAACTCTCGTTTTTTATGGCCATATAGTCACAGCTACTCACCCAGGGAGGGAAACTTGACTTCAATTGCATCCACCTCAAACCTCCCTCAACTCCTTTCCGCCCCAAAACCTTCCTCCCCATGCCATACCTCTCACTTCACCCCCTCTTTTTCTTCTCTTTTGCTAACCGCCTCGAACCCCTGTACACCCTAACAACCCCTCTCTAGTCCCACACCCTCGTCTTGGGCGAAAAAGGCATTTACCTAGCCCTCCCAGCGCTCTTCTACCGACCCTAACCACCCAACTCACCCCCAAGCAAGCCCTCCTCCCCCTAACTTCTCTACCGGAATTTTATATCGAACATAAAACGACTTTCTGACGGAATGGGCGAGGTTGCGTGGGTGGCGGACCCAGGGGGTGGGGTGATGCGTTTTCGGGGGTGGGTAGGGGTGGGGGTAAATGGAGGGTTTTCGTGAGCGTGAGGGGGGTATAGTCTGGAGGGGTTTGATCTGTGAGATAGTTTTGCAGCGAAGCGCCACTTGAGGAGAAGGGAAAGAGGAAGTTCGGAGAATCTTATTCACCGCGAAGTCATCAAATGACAGTTTTCCGTTCCACTGACACTTTCCACTATTGCCGCTCACGATGCAAATGGCCATCAAACTCCCACTGGTGGTTTAGCTCGCGTCAAAAGCCGCAAAACTGTTTAGCCTTCAAGCATCCCGGCTCGTGTTCCGCATTAGACAATAATTCCTTCAATTGAAACCCAACGATACAAGAGTTGTTATCTTTATTATTACTTGAAGTGGTAAAACTAAAGTCAATGCGTTGTTAAATTGAGTTTTGGCCTAATAAAATTAGGTACTATATATCAGGCATATATTTCGAAGTGAAACGTTGGTTTTGAAAATTTTAGATTACTTCATGCAATGAAGCGTTAAAAAATATGTGTGAGATCGTTATTATAAAAAGATCCACTGGTAATTTTCATGCTTCGTAAATTTCATATTTAAGCATTCTTTCCAATGCTCAATGACACTGGAATTTATGAGCTAATTAAATTTCTCAGGAAAGAAAAGGCAATGCCTATATATTAAAAGGACGTGAGTACGTAATATTTAATTAGTCTCGTGCGTTAAGTGTGTAAATTAATGTTACTACCACTCGAAATTTGTGATAGTTCCACAAATTTAAAATTCTTTTAAGCCTATGTATATCATCCGCATTATTCTATTAGGTCCAAATGATAGATTTTTTTCGAGCTAGAATGCCGTATATATCTATTTTACGGTAGTCATTGATAATCCGGAAACTTTTATTGCCAATCAGGATTAGTTTTTCCCGTCTGGTAATTTAGGAAAAAATAATTAAAGGTCCTTTATATCTGTGTAAAGGATAAGATTTCTGTGCGACAAAGTATGTGAAGTGCTAAGTATTTCAGTGCCGTATGAAGATAAATGGTATAAGCGTGACTAAACGTCCATCTTTGACGAATTTTGCCCTAACGTAGTGTATTCCCATCTGCCTCTAGGTTGTACTGCTTAAGGCACTATAAATACTCTATTTTGAAAGGGGATCCCATCAAAGTTACCACTGAGCGTGTAGTAATAGCTATGGGAGAATAAAATTTTCCTGGAGCATGAATTCGTTCAATAAGGAATTCTCAATCATGAAATTTCATAATCCCTTGATATCAATAAGCATTTCATCTTCAACCTATCGAGCTAAATGTCATAACCATTATCTAAAATAGGAGCTTTATCTGCAAATACTACCTTCCTATACATGAAATGCCGGAGTACTTCCTTCTTTAATCTAGAAAACTGCATCCTCTATGCCATGATTCAGTATTTTTATGCATTGTACCCAATTATATCATGATTTATACCGTCACAATTCATCGCCTACTCGTTCAAAACATACTGTGAGCCTCAAAATATAGGTACCGAAACGTCCCATCCAATGAATCAATCCACGAGACCCCGTAGCTAATGCTATAAAAAGACTAGGGTAACGTATGTTTTTGCATGTCTGTATCAAAGTAAATCTGGCTGCCTTAGGGTCCCTTCTGAAGCAGCGGCTCTGACCAGTCATCATCTCCCTATACAAGATCAGTTCTTGTTCACGAGGCCACACACGGACGTAAACGCTGTGCTCAAAGGCCGTTTTATGACGACAGGCCACTGTCTTGCCAGAGGTGTCGTAAAACCTCGCGGGCCTGGCATCTTCCCACTTCACGTAACCGCACGCGAGAAACCCCATTTGCAACCCTTTAAGCCTCCCCCTCCCCTCCCTCTGACCCATCCATCAGCCACCTCCTCACATAACTCTCGGCCGCTCATCCCCAGTCGTCAATCTCACATCTGACCCTGAAGTGTCGTTCAAAGTGGATGTCACCGTCGGAACTCGAGTGAATGAATAAACTCCATCACTTCTTAGTACACAAACAAACGCGATAAAGAGTAGCTGCAGAAATATCTTAAATTCTGATAAATGGTTGGAGTACATGCGGTTATTCCTTATTTACGAGATGTAACACTCCGAGAAGCTCGGTGTTTCTTTCATTTCACATTGTATTAGAGAATAATATTGGCGTAGTAAATCAATTTCTGCTAAATATGTTATATTCAAAAGTGGAGACAAGGAACAGCCATCATTACAGACCGATATCTTTAACGCCCATCTTATGCAAAGTCCTTGAACACATCTTAGTCAGCTCAGCTAAGATAGCTATGAACACTTAGACGCGCAAAACTTGTTAATGAGAACTCAACATGGATTCAGGAAAAGTAGATCATGCGAAACCCAGTTAGCACCGCTTTTTGCCCACGTTATTTTAGTATTCGGAGAGGACAACATTCCAGTAGAAGCGATTTTTCTTGATTTCAAAAAAGCATTTGATTAATTACCCCACGGAAACTTAATAATAAAACTGAGTTCTTACGGCCTAGATAAATATGTAATTTCCTGGATAAGAGAACTTCTGAGCTACCGCGTACTATTAGACGGTGCAGTCTCCAACGAGGTTAGAGTCACTTCTGGCGTCCCTTAGGGTAGTGTCATAGGCCCACTGCTATTCCTTCTTTTTAAAAACGACATTGGAGAAATACTGCACAGTAAGCTACGATTATTTGCAGAGGACGCTGTGGTTTACAGGGAAACCCATTCCAGTTAAGATAGGGATGAACTAACGAACGACCTTCCTGCTTTTCCAAGCGTGGTGCGATGCATGGCAGTAAGAAAATTTGAAAAACTGCGTTGTTATAAATTACTGAAAAAAGAATAACTCCCCACAACATAGCTGTATCATTCGGGGCTTCCAATTAGAGACTGTTGAATCCGTTAAATATCTTGGAGTTAGACTCAATTATGATCTATCGTGGAATAAACATATTCGGGAAGCTAAACATATTGTCAAGCTAATTGAGTAATCGTTTTGTCAAAAGAATATTAGGAAAATACGACCACAAAGTGAGAGAAATTACATGCATCTTCCTCGTTAGACCCCATGTAGAATACGCTGCCAGTGTTTGGGACCCTCAGTAAAAAATCTTAATAATAGAGTCAGAACGCGTGCAAAGATGAGCTACCAGGTACGTGAAAAGTCATAACGATAGTCTTGTTAGTGTAGCTAAGCTCTTAGATGAACTCGGATGGGAATCTCTGACAGACCGTTGATTGAAAAATAGGCTAAACCTTTTAGATAAACTCAAGAGAAATGTCTTTTTTACCGAAGTTAGCCATATCTTAGGAATCCCAACATACTACGGAAGATCAGATCATATAAATAAAATGAGTGAGATAAACTGTAGAACAGGCAGATTCAAAATGCCTTTTTTTTCCACGATCAATAAGAGATTATAACGGCAGCGTTAGAAATAAAAAATAGATTAGATCTCTTGTAGTGTGAGATACTATCTTATGTATAACTTAATGCAAGTTTCTGAATTTTATTATTTTTTCTAACAGCATGTGGTAGTAAAATTTGTTAGTGTGCGTGACGTATTTTGGACCATGTAGTGTGCATGTGGGAGTCCAATTGAATGCTGCATGCTGGTAATGGATGACTCCCTGCCAAACACCCTAGATTTCGCTCGAAGGGTATTATGTAGATGTAGATTTAGTAATCGGGACTAAAAACATTACGTATAAGAGTTTCAAATTAATCACTATCGATTGTGAATTTTTCTTACCTGCGCAACATCACTATTGATGGCGTTTGTTTTGGTCCAACACTGTGTATACATGCTTTTGCTAATTTTACATTCATAATGTCAAAAGCCATCTTTAAATAAATTCTATTTTATTAATCTTTCCGAATGGGCAGTTATAGTCTATTTTGTGCTTTACTTTTTAGGAATGGGAATTTTATTAGCTTTTCCTGATGCAAGAAAATAGACTTAGGTTATTCACGGTATTTTGGAATATTTACCAATATTGTTCGCATCAAGGAACTCAATAATATCTCATCCACTTGCCTAAATGCGATAAAATGAATTTGTGAGTGAATAAAAATATTTTTCACCTATTTAAACTAGAGTATGGACTGTGAGATTTGTAAGAAGATATTGCACTTTTGAATTTAACTTCTTAATTTCCATGCTACTAATTCTACACAATATGTTAATAAATCTTATCTTTATTAGCTCACGCAATTGAGAAATTCGTATGTTTTTGTGCTTTTTTAGGCTGTGTGGCCTCTTTCTAACGGCCAGTTCTCCGAATAAGCAGGTATTCTCTGTATCCAGCAATTCATTTTCCTCGAACGATTTGCATATATTCTCTTCATCTCCGTTCTTCAGTGTAGTAAGCTTAACGTGCAGTTGGTAACAAGCTTATTGTTTCTTGCTTACATTTCAAATAAATTATTCTCAACATCACCTAATGCTTCGTTTTTCCTCTAAAATATTATAGGCTCAAGGCGTTTTGCATAAATTATTTTTGCGCGTTCATAAAACTTGAAAGGCGTTTAATATTTAAAAAATATTAATCTGTATTTTCATGTATAATTTTTTAATATTAAATTCTCCTTTCTTCTATGATACTAATTTTAGCTACAAATATATGCATTAAATCTTTGTGCACTCTCATATTTAATTATTAATGCCATGCGAATTTTGTGGCACTACTCGTTTGCTCCTTCATTTGGTAACGCGCTTTCATCAATCCGTAGAATCTGTAGCTGTATTCAAAATGATATTGTACAATGAAGTCATTTAGTTTAAGTGGTACCATAAAGGATAGTCATCTTAAAGTTTGATACAAAGGATGTTGGTTGGATTTTATTTTTGATCAAAATATTGCTATTTTTGTTTTTGTGCTCTATCGTCTGTGCTCTGTCTTTTTTCGATGGAACATACTCGGGTAATATCTTCAGAATCACCATTGTTTTTTTCCGCACTTCATTTTTTATCACTCCTCGCTTGTACGCATCGTACTTTTTGTGGAAAGGGCGCTAGCGTTTCAGTGAACAAAAAAATGCCGGTTTTCAAGCTCGCTCGACGCTTCACATTAAGTATTTTTGTTTGTGCCACATGCATCGCACAACATTCCGTTTTTATCCCCGTCCCTCGCTGGTTCAGATACCGGCAGTGAATCAAGCGGGATGGGATGCTCTAGACATTAGGGCCGCCGCCCGCCCCACCTTTATCTGCCTCGGAGGGACCCGGGCGTGCCGCCTCGGCAACATTTCAGGGGCAAATTATAGCCTCACGGGTCGGAAGGGGGAGGGCCGCGCGCGATGGAGCCCGGGTGGAGAGAAGTGGAGGTGGACCACAGGGGGGCGTGCGTCGGTACCTACGGATGGAGGGTGAAGGCGTAGGAAATGCGAGGAAGAAGGCTAGCTAGTGGTGGCGAACGATGTCAGAGCATACATAGGCTGTTGCAAAAGGGAAACTGCGGGAGAGATGGGAAATGCAGAGGATGAGTGAGCTGCCTGAATAAAAATCCTCAATTTTAAATCCCTACATGGACGAAACTCATGTCTGGATGAGGTGGTGCAAGTGCTGTCAGACTGTGACTGAGGTTACTAAGAATTAAATAGAGCCTCTATGCCAGGGTCTTAGATTATTTTTCCTTTATCTGATCAAACTGAATGGTGCAAGTCAAAAATTGAAGTCAAAATCGAGCAACGTGTCTCCAGAAGTATATTTTAGATACATTACCAAATTTAAATTCCAACCTAATATTTTGATTTCATTAAAACTATACCAATAAGCGCCAAATTTAGCTTAAATAAGAGTCAGGACTGATAACACTGATTTCACAAAGTTATACTTGGGTAATACAAAATATAGTTAAACGCAGAGTAATACGTTTGTCGGAGATCTTTTCTCATAAGATAACATGTTGCAAAGCGTAAGAAACAAGAGTACAATGTCAACATTTTCGCCTTACCTCATAAATTATACTCATGTTTGGTCCAAGAAGGAAATGGAAGTAGCATATATTCATGTCATTGAGGACATGAACAGGCTAAAACAGGCAATATGAGAGACACAATATATCCGACCACGTGATGGGGCTGTAATGAGCTTAAGAAGATTTTCTGATTTTTTTTTCTAGAACAACCCAAGGGTTATCACGTAATTGATTTCATACTTCAAAAGGATTTCGGTTTACTTCGAATGTGGGTGTAGATATTTTTTAGTACTCAGTATTTTTGGCGCAGAATAGTTAATAGTTAATAGTTATTTTGCCAATTCATGCGCTTCCAAGAGGATGACGTTTCTTTTGAGTTTGCATGAGGACATTTTTTTTTAATAATAACTAATATAATTTTTTTCTAAACGCAAATTAAAGTCTGAAAAACAATTTTAAATAATACGTACTGTGACAAACGAAATTAAGAAAAAGTTTGGAAAATTTAAGCTAATAGCGTTATCGCATTAGAAAGTACCTAAGTGCCTAGATTTTAAACAAATTCCTATAAATAAACGTCTAATGCCCATAGTACTCGTGCACTTCATGGTATGAAAACGAGTGATATGCAACCAGGATTTATTCTTTTTGCGGAGGAAGGCTCTAATTTCGCCGAAATATTTCCCATTTATGTGAAATTACTGAATTAATTTCTTTGATGCAGAGCCTTCATTTTGATCCATCGAACTGGAATCATTGATTTGCACAAACTAAAATACAAGATGAACCAGTTTGCGTCCTGCTTTTCGAATCGGAATGATAGGTGGGGGTATTGTGCTGCAGAATTGAATCGGAGCATTTTAGTCGTGGGGTGAGAGGAGAAGATTGGAAAATAGAGCGACACTAGAGAGGGAGGAGAGGCATCGACCGAAGCGCTCCAATCGAATCGCTTTCTCGAATCGTGACTCGTAAATATCGAACTTTTCCATTGCCTAACCTCCTCCCACCCTAATCGAAATCCCATGGTTCACCCCCTCACCCCCGCTTCTCGGCTGGATTTCCGTATCCTGCCTGAATGGGATTTCACAGAGGAAAGGAGGGTGGGCCGAGAGTTGAAAATGAAATGGATGCAATGGATTCTCTCCAGTGAACTCAGAACCCTCCGAAATCCCAAATAAGCGTGTTTTCTACCATTGGGTGGGGGGCTATAGTTTGTCCGTCGGAGTGAAGAGGGAGGAAATAGTGCACGCGGGGTGGAGGGGGGGGGAGAGATTTCGCAGGGGGTGGAAGGCGTGCTTTAGATTGGCGGGCCGTTTGGACCCACGCAATCCGCAGAAATGTCGGCGGCAGGGCGTGGAGATGGAATTGCGAACGGCGGGCCTGATTGCTGCAGGGAAGAGTTGGACGGACGGCAACGGCGGGAGCTGGGGGTGGTAGTGGTGGCTAGGATGGTGGATGGAGCGGCAGTGGAGAGATATATTCCACGGCATCCGGGTGCCGCGCGCATTCCGGAATACATTTCGTTCGCGCCGGGCTCGATGCTGTGGGGAGGTGGATGGATGTCCCGGGCGTCCGGTGGCACCCAACGACAACCCCACATCGTCCCGCCCGAATCCGAACCTCGCTGCTCTGTATAATATTTTTTCCATTTCCCATCTCTCTCCCCCTCCCCCCGTCCATATCGCCCTTATCCGCCCCCATCGCACACCGGCGAGCGCAGCCGTCGCTGGCGGAGACCCGTGCTCGCTATATCCATCGGCGGCGGGCGTTATCGCAATCCCTCACTTGCTTCCTTGTCCCCTTCACACTCCCACCCTCTCGTTCGGGCTGTTAGGAGTCCCTGGGAACGGGTGGCAGGGGTGAGGTAGAGGTATGCTGGTTATGTTGTGGATGATGCTTTTTTTTAGGTTTGTGCTCACCCTACTCTGCCAAAATACATTCTCGGACTCAGTTTATTTCAATTGGTAGTCATCGTCATCGACTCAGAAGCATTATGATAAACAGCGTGAAATCAGTGCTGGAATTCAAAAACGATTATTTGACATAATTTAGCATGAGAGATGATACTTATTTATACACGTAAAAAATAATAATGAGAGATATAAAATAGATTATGTATTTGATTTGAAGAATGAAACTATGCACTTTGGGTGTATATTTTACCGTGTTATCGCATTTTTGTATCCCTTACAGCTGTTACCATTAAGTAATGCTGAGAGATAAGAAATATGTTTATAAATATTTGATTTTAAGAACAAAATATGCGCTTTGGGCATATATATTATAGTGATTTAGCATTTGTTGCATCAGACGACATTTGGTATCATGAAATGATTTCTCTACACGACCTTTATAATTTAAATTATTAAATAAATCTGTGCCATAGTCAATAGTTTGCCTATTTTGAAAATTAAGATTACTTAACTATCAATTCTGTAGTTATTTGGGTTAAACGTTGAGGAAATGGATATTTTTTCCCTACAGTACCTAGATTGATGGCGTAAAATTTGGCTCTTCTTTTCTACCGCATTGCCGCAGTGGTAACTCGCAGGACTCTCTATTGTTCTAGGAGGAGCAAAGGGTTTTCTTGCGCGAAAGTTGCACGTTAATTAACATTGATGCAAGGAATTATGAACATGTGAATATTTTTCTCGTGATAAAGTTGAAAAGGGCTAATTTTGAGAAAGGTCATGTGAATGAGCGAGCATCAGAACTGTTCTGTTTCACATCAGTTCTTGGAATTAATTATGCACTAAGTATTTTTGAACCCCATGAAGGTAAGCATAAAATAAAAATGTGATCGAAGTCAATAATTTGGTTTGTCGCCATTGGAATGGAACTCTAGTATTTTTAAGGTATTACCGCATGAATTATTTTCCGGAAATCAGAGTATTATTTCTCTGTTACTCAAGAATAAAACTATTCGGAGCTAATAACTAAAACTCTCTGGGAAGATATTTTGCATAAAGCAACAAAGATCGGTACTTCGATATAATTGTATTGAGGAAGTTGAACGTTTTTAATGAGATTTAAATTTTTATAATTAGAGGTTTATTCAGGATGAATGGTGGGTAGGTACACATTAAAAGACATGAAAACCATAATGTAATTAAAATAGGGTATGGTCAATTCCGTTTTCTGCTGCTGTGCCAAGCAGTAAAATAGCCATCTTTATGACTCCATCTCATCTATATCTTGTTTGACTTGGAAGGTCTATTCCCGCTCATACACTGGAGGAATTTGTTGTTAATTTTTGTGCTTAAATTATCGTCAGAGCATATAAAGCATTTGCAGTTTTGGAGCTCTCTGGAAATAATTTGAGAGACTGTCATGCTGTAGTAAGAGACGGTGACAAAGAACGGAGGCCGAAGAAGAAATTTCCATATTTCTCTCATAACGAAAAATAACCGCAGTTCTTTCGGGCAATAAGCGCAAAATAGCCCTCTCTCCATCCTAAAGCTTGTATATCTGTCTGCGGAATGCATAGCATTACAGTTTGCAGGAGTAGGGAAACACCAAATACGCTTTTATGGAGTCGTGAAAGGAGTCTTCACAATATAGTACAACATTTATTGGATGCATGGGTACGCTATTTCCGACCAAAGCGAGAAAGACATTTGGAGACTTCAATCTCACAAACAGGTTTTTCCCGTCCTATCCTAATCTAGAATGAACGACACATTTATCTGAAACGTTCTCCACTTGATACGAATGGAACATATGGCAAGAAAATATCATCTTAGCCCGCTTTTTGTGTCGTTGGATAAAAACTTTAAGAGCCATTATATTGTAAAATAACGGCAATTGATCTCCACATTACGGAGCCATTCCTACTCTAGAATTGAGGTAAATCGGAGCTTACAATTATCCATCAAAGCGTAAAATTTAGCCATAAAACTTAAATTTTGACGCTGAAAAAAATTCACTATGAAGTTTCTTGCTGTTACCGGGCCATATAATAAAAGGTCTAATTTGTTTCGGCCCAAATCGAAAAGTGTAATATTTTTTTTTATTTTCTCAAGTTTGAGTTAGAATATATCGCGTCAGCAGCCTTTCCACCCGTGAAAAATGGGATTGGAATGATAACTTTATGGGTAGTTGAAAAAAGACTTTTTAGCAATTCGGAATTTATAATTATTTATTATATATATTTAAAACTGTTAAAAATATATTGGGAAGTACTAATTTGAAGATGAACTAATTTGTAATATATCCACTTTTTTGATGCTAAACACATGTATGCTTGATGATAATTAAATCCGTATAGCTTAAAAAAATATATACGTTAAAATATCAGATGAATTTAAAATAATGGACCTCATGATAATATTAACCTGGTAGTAAATATTATGAATTTGGGTTTTTCGGTGAAATAGATTTTCAAATAACAGTTAGGTATTTTTCATGCTTTCAGAAAACTTTTTAAGGTACAGTGGGATTTAATGGTTTTTATATTCGAAACGTATCCCCAGGTATAGAGTGAAACTTGTAGGTTATGATGAAGCACTAATAAGGGTCGCGAATATTACTGTTTTTCCTGTTTCTTTAAGGGACATACAGTTTAAAAAAAATAAGAAAGCGTGAAATGCCACGGTTAAACAAAATTAAACGCAGTAACGTGAGAGCTACACTTATGCAACTCTTTTTATTTTGAAATACTCTTCCAGGAAAACATAATTTGGCACTGCAATATGTGCATCTATCGTTGGGTACACGTCCCGTGTGTAGCCATTCTCCCTTCCTTCTTGAGTGGACTCGTGATGCGTTCTGTCCCTCTGCATCCTCCATTATCCGAGCAATTTATGTAACAGCCATTAGAAGGGCCTAGAAGATAAGGCGCAAGGAAAGAGGTGGAATTAAAAATGCGATGGAGATGTAGGGATAATGGTGTCGCAGCGACCACTCGCTCTGGATTGCTTGCATAGAAAAGAGAGAGAGAGAGACCTCGCGGTCGACGCCAAATGAGGAGTCTCCGCGCCCGCGCTTAACTGGTTCGATTCCCAGCAAAAAAGATTCGCGCGAAGATGAAGAAAAAAGATGCAGCATTCCCTCGCGAACCCTCATTAAAAAGCTTAAACGGAGGAGGAAGACGGCCACAGCCGTCCTGTCTCGTCCACCACTATTTCCTCCCAGATTCCCCCTTCGTCTCTCTTTCGCATGGCATTCTAAATTACCCTTTCCTTTCGGCGCCTCTTAACTCTCATACCCGTTCCAGCGAAATCTCCTCTCTTTCCATCTCCATATCTGTGTTTCACTCTTGCGCGTCCATCCCTCAGATAGGTACAAACATACCTTCCCTCTCCGCTCCCCTCTCTCTCTTTTACCTTCCCAGGAATCGCTAATGATCCCCCGGCGTCTTGGTCCACCTACCCGGAGTGCCGAGCTCGGATGTCGGCTGACCGTTGCAAGAGAGAGTGGGGGGAGAGAGGTTTGTGCGGGGACGGTGACCATTCCAGACCAGAGTTTTTCCTCTCTTCCACCCCAGAGCCTTCTCTTTCGCCATCCCCCACGTTCGTTCAGCTAGGCCCCCGCAACCAGCCTCTCTCTTTTCTACCTCGCCTCCTCCTCGTCGTCCTTTTAGCTGAACCCTCTCATCCCGAAGTCAACTCTGAACCCCCCTCCATCCTTTCCAAGAGTACTGCCTACATCTTGCGAGTGATCCGAGGAAGAAAGAGAGCTTCTACTCCCATTATTTTTGCCAAGACCACGCTCTCTCCCATCTACCTCTCCCCTCCCCCCAAGAGTCCGCCATGCAGCGTGAGACAGCCTTTATTAATGCTAATAATAAATAACTGCCGTGGGATGAGGTCTGCGAGACAAGGACAGGGGGGTTGCGCTGAGAGCTGGTGGGGGGGATGGGTAAAGGGTTGAGAAAGCCGGGGACAGAAGAAAAGCAAAGTGCGCACAAGAGTGAGAGAGAAAGAGAACGAAAAGTATTCGCATGGGTAAGCAGTCCAATATACATTTCAGCTCGCTTCTTCCTCCACACCCTTTGCCTACTTCATCGCGAAAGCCTTTGACTCACTCCCCGCCCCTCTGTCCGTCTCTCTCTCTTACCTCTCGGCAACGCCCTCTTTCTCTCTATCTTTCTCCCTTTCTCCTAAACTCACTCACTCTTCTTCCTCTGTCTCCTCCTCTCGCTTTTTCACGCTCAAACTCCTTATCGGCTGCGGCTGCCAGAATGTAAATTAGAGCAGAGTCGCTGCACGCGGCGTTCTGATCATCCCGCCTGAATATTTATCCTCCAACCCCGCCCTGCCCACACCTTTGCATCTGTTCAACTCCTCCCTCGGCGTCGTCCTCGCCTCTTCCTTGCGAGGATTCTAGCCCTCCGCACCCCGGCATGCCCTCACGTTCCCCCCATACGCATGCATATGTTAATTCTCCAGTCTTATAGTTGCTGCGTCGTTGAGGTAAATGCCTGAACATCGTCGATATTTTGAATCCTTTGTGCTCGAACCAACGAGAAGCTGGCTTTATTCCGTGTTGCTGGAATAGAACTTGCGCTGAAATTAGTATAGTACTGTAGCTCTAGGCAAAGTACTCAAAATAGGCGTCTTAATTGCCATAATCTGATTTTTATCTGTTCGGTATGATTAAACCATAGGGGGATCTAGAGAGTGGCTTCACTAATCAATATTTAAAAAGTCCTTAGGTCTCAAATCCTCACTCAATGTGATGAAGAAAAATCGTACTTTTGTTCGTGAGCTTATTTTTTTAATATTTGAATTGCGAAGAAAATCAATGCCTCGTCATAATTTTTTTTAACAGAAACTAAAATTCCTACTTATTTTTCTCTATAACATAATCATAATAGTTTTTATAGCCTGGAGTCGTTCGATATTATATCAGATTTTGTACGATAGCATCCGTTTTGATATTTCATTCGCCAGGGTTCATTCTGATAACTTCAATCTAG
The DNA here is from genome assembly GCF_921293095.1 of Ischnura elegans. Taxonomy (NCBI): domain Eukaryota; kingdom Metazoa; phylum Arthropoda; class Insecta; order Odonata; family Coenagrionidae; genus Ischnura; species Ischnura elegans. Next base: position 127,132,443 of record NC_060246.1, read on the forward strand.
TTGAGCTAGAATATCTTGGAGGTAGTACCTATGTTAGTAAGTATTCCTCTCAGTTCTTTTTGCCTATATGTTAATTTCGGTAACGTATAATGAAGTTCATCAATTTTACCTTTCTCAGCTAGGTATGGCACTCAAAAACTCATAGAGGTGTTAATAATCTTCTGTAAGCTCTCCTTAGGCACGATTATGTATTCTTGTACTGATATAAGTGGTTGAATTCACTGTTGAGAGGCGGCTGTTAATTTGAAAATATGGTAAAACAAAGGTGTTAATGATTTTCTTCAGCGACCTACTGGCTTTATGATCCACTTAGAAATTTTCATGCCTGTTTTCGTCGTAATTAAATTTTCCCTTGAGTCATGTGGCTATCATTCTGCTTTTGTTTCCTCGGTGCTCACTATTCATATCCTGTCGCCATGATCACAGCTACTTTCGACTTTTTGTCTCATAAGTATTTACTCTCTTCTGACTTTTTGGCGAGAACTAGGAGAGACTTTCCTCCCGCAGACGTGAGGAAATTATCGCTAGGAGAAATTATCGTTTTCGAGAAGTGCGTCCATATCTCATTTGCGAGCGTCAATTCCGACCTCATCGCCATCCCCCTTCCCTTTGCCATTCAGAAGCTTCGCCTCCCCCACCTCCCATCCACCCATCCACCCACCCCTTCTCCCCCTCCCACCTAATTCACCGGCTCTCTTTCATTCTCCACCTGCCTGCTTTTTATCGTTCCCAAATTGGGCATTCCGCCTAAAAAGAGACGGCGAGGAAAAATATAACGCAATAAAGAGATTGAAAGGAATAATACGGACTCTTGTGATGCATGAATATGTACTTCTTTAATAAACACTTTCGAGTGCTTTCGAGCACTTTCGAGGGAACACTTTCTGAAGGAAGGACAGATATCAGTGAAGATAACTTGTTTCGGAAACTTGGTAAAGTTCAAGAATACACCTATGCAGCTCGGGAATAGTAATAGTAATATTGCAAAAACTAATGGCTTCAAAATGATAGATTTCTAATTTTACGAAAGCACACGAGTAATTCTAAGCATTTTAAAATTATTTTTCCTTATAGTTGTTGAAATTGTTGTAAAAAATGTTGAAATTTAGAGATTTAATACAAAACCTAATCACAGCAGAGGAATCTGAAATGCTATTTTGGAATTCCCATTGTTTGGTCTTTCTTTCCTTCTCTAGTATCGCAAAGATAGGAATAGAATTTGATAGAATCATAATGGCAATTTGGTGAACATAAATTTTGTGATAGAAATTACTTACATGAACTTTATGACAGCGCATACCATCGGGAGAATAAGTAAAATATTGATTTTTCAACTTTTTTGCACATAATGTATATAAGTAGGTATTTTCAAAATGGAACATACTCAGTTATCTACGCTGGAAGATTTATTTATACATTTCCATATTGTCATTTTGATGATGGGAAATCATGCTTCATGATAGAATAAATCCTTTTCAAAGGCATGATTTCTTTTAATCATGGTAAAATTGCAAACATTATACCATTTATGCATAAATGCCTGATTAAATAATCTTATCAACTACATGATTTAGTAATTTTTATCGTCCTACAAAGTTTTGGCCTATGAATAATAATGGTTTTTGAATAGTCTGCGCTTTGGCGAATATGTTTTGCCATAAACTGTGTCAACTGCACAAAACACAAGCCTTAAACCTTATCCCTGGACTAAAGCTCTAAACTTCAAGCAACAATTATTCATTGATATACATATATATCAAAGGTACTTCTACGAATTATTCATGTATTTTTTTCAGCGGATTTCTTCTATACATAGCCATTGCTTAAGAAGCTGTTTACTCTAATTTAGTTCAATAGATCTCGTGTTATCCACCGGTGAAAGTATCCTTTGCGTTTGTATTCTATGCCCTCGACGCTCTCGGGAACAAAGTCTGGCAAAAGAGTCCCTTAGGGAACCAAAAGCGACCCTCTTTCAATTCCTTCCTTCTCTTTCCGTCCCAACCAGAACGCTCTAGGGTCTTCTTCTGATTAAACCAGATTTAATTAGGATTCCCGTGTATTTCCCTCCCCATCCCCGGTGGGAAACGCATACTATGCGAGCCCACCTGCTCTTCGAACTCGACCGTGGGGATATCGTTCCCCCAGCCCGCCCCCGCCCGCCCCCACCGGACGGACCCTCTGCGGCCCCCGACGTTCGACCCTCGTCACACCGCAGGCCCCCCACCGCCCCTCGCCACACCCATCGCGACGCCCTCCATCTCCGCTTGTCCTCCACTCTTGGCTAGGAGCAGTGTTGGTAGGTAATCGAGTAAAAGTAATCGGATTACTTTCAACGATTACTTTTGCATTAAATTTTACTTGTAACAATTACTCATTGCAAAATATAATTTTTATTTCTAATTTACTCCTTAAAAGTTGAGAGAGAAATGGTTATTTTCATTGTAATCGTAACTTGCTCGTAGTCGACGATTACTTTACTGACTTCACTGACTTACCTAGGCCTTCAGATAACTTTGAGTCCCTGAGTACCATGTTAGCTTGTTTATGTTCAGCCACTCTTATATTCACAGCCTCCTTTTGATGGGTACAAAATATGACACCCATTGTGCTGCTACACCAGTTATAAATACACTTATTGCAAGTGATACTGCAACTTTAGCAATTTCTGTGACTCTATTACTAAATCATTCCACTTTTTTACTGCAAAATTCCACAGTCACCAGGTGGTGTCCAGAGTGGGCGATCTTGCAAGAAGTAATTGTAACTGTTACTGTAATTTTACCGATTAATTTTTAAAGTAAGTACTTTTTACTCGTAATTGATTACTTTTTGTAAAATGTAATTCAGCCCAATTACTTTTCCCAGTACTTTTGGCAACACTAGTTAGGAGAATCTAAGCGTTTGAAAACGGAAAGAGGAGGAAATGAGACGGAAGAGAGATGGACTGCAAGGAAACAGAGTAGGAAATGTGTAGATGCGCTCGTAAGATCAGGAAAGAGAGTTGGGAGTTGATGCAAGGAATGAATGAGAGGTGAAAAAAGGGGTAGCGGAGAAGAATATGCTATTGTTGTATTTCATCATCACCGGTCAACAATCCTAAGTTGATTTGATACAGCTCTCCACTTAATTTCCCTATCAGCCAATCTTTTCACTCCTGCATATTTCTTGTCTTTATTCTTTGCATCTCCACCTTCAAGTTATAATTTTTCTAGGATCACCTTCGGTTGTATCTGTTGTAAAACTTTTACGCAACTAGATGTAGCATAACTGTCTCGTCTTGTTACTGGATGAGAAATGTGGTGAAAAAAGAAATGACACTGCAGTTATGCGCTACATAAATATTATAACGCTCATAGAATGCACTTATTAAAAAAAATTGGTTTACATAAATAGTTTTCATGAATATATGAATGGGAAAATGTTTTCCAAGGGACGTTATTTTAATTTTATTCCAATTAATTCAAATATAGCAGCTTCAAGACTGCTCTTATTATAATATTGTTACCATAGAAAAACGCCAACTACTCTTTCATCTGGCTACCATTGATTTTTAAATTTGTGTTAATTGAAGATTTGATACCACTAAATCATTTCACTTCAATAAAAAATGAAAACATAGCATTCGAGCGTCTGTTTTAGGAAATGGTTTTGCATAGCCTGAGGAAACCCTTTGCATAAAAATTATCGGATAATACGCTCACGACTCCATTTTAAATACGAAATTACGAGCGGTAGAAAATATTCTTATTTACATAAATCTATATATATCGTATCTAGTGCTTGTTTTACATTGATGCCATATATATTTCTTTTATATTGATTTAAACTAGTGATTTCTTTCCAGCCATTTACGTATTTTCTAAGATGCTTGCATCAACTGTCACTATCAGCCGATTTATTTTAAACATTCACTTGTGCATATACAAATGGTGGTAAAAAAAAGACTGGCAGGCTTCATGGGAATGAAATTGCTCCTGGGGGTAAAAATTCTTATCAACTATCGAATAAGTATTGAAGACTGAAATAGTGAAATGAATTTGTTGATTCTTAGGCAATAATTATAAATAACTAACTGATAAAAATGGGCATATCTAAGAAATTTAAATTGAGCCTTTAGGTGTTATAGTTTAAAAACTCTTGGCAAGTTTTAACAGATATATTTTATGGGAAATGCAATCAGGAAATCAACGAGTAGGAAGTTAGTGCAAATTAAGGGATTAGTTTGAATTGATAACATGAAAGTTGTCTTCTCACGCCAATTGCATGAGTTCAAGCGTATGGTAATAGACATATCACAAGTTGACTTGTCTCCAATTTGGATAATATAAGAGCATCTGTGAACGTTTTATCATAGCGTGATCACGATTGCAGTTTCGGGCATGCTATCATCGACATCCAGTTTCTTTTCACCCTTTCTTTCCTCACCAATGCAAAAGGCAACGGTTGAGAAAAAATTCCTTCAGACGCTGCATCAATGAACAATTACAGGTAGAATTAATTTTAATATTGAATTGAGAAAAAAACTGTATTCAGTATAACCCATTGCACCCAATGTTAGCCCTAAATGTTCGGGAAGCGCTAAGCATCGAAATTTTCAAATGGGAGGTAATAGCTTTTATAGTTTTCTTCACCGAGAAATTTTGCATCGAAAAATGTTCAAGCCCTAGTTGACGGATTATACTATTTATGGAGAAATCAAACTGGACGCTAAGAAACAATAATAATGTAGAGACAAATACCACATCAGAAGTAGTAGGAAAAAAAAAAAAAACAAATCAACTAAACTAGTGGCAATTGTTTTCTCTTAATTTTCTCATTCGATATATTGTAACTCTACGAGTTACTAGTAAGCTAGTGTATGACATAGGTGTTAATTTAGACCTACAGGTTGAATGATTTATCTATGTTGCACAAGTAATTTGTTACGAACACATATATTCTTAATATTGACGGAAATATTTGTTCATCGACAGATAAAATTCCTGAAATATTTTATTATCCCAGGTATTACTCTCTACTTACTTTAATGAGAAAAGCACCGAGATATCAAGGAGTTTGCCTTTGTTTTTATGCCATAATTTTTCAAATTCATCACCATTAGTCAACGATCCTAAGATCGGTTTGACGCAGCCCTCCATTCCTCTCTCCCATCGGCTAGCCTTACCATAGCGACGTATTTCTTCTCTGGGTACGCTCATATATTTATGTCAATCACGCCATTGAAAAGAAATACCACCGAATAATGAATCTTTCACGAAGGGAGAGAATTATTCTAAATACTATTTGTAGAAAGGAATTAAGTAAAAACTATTCATATAAATTTGTTTCCCGAATTTCGGGAGCTAAAACTGAGAATTATACATCTTTAATATTTTAACCTATTCTCTCGATATCCCAAACCTAGCACTGAAATTCTGTATATTTTTCATTTAGAGGAAAGGGATACTTATTATACATTAAATTTCATGACTCCATGCATTTCATCCCATATACCTCAAAACCTGTTTCTATCTAGGTGTTTTTTCTTGGTGTACTCTATATTTAAAGTGTTTTTTGTCAAGAAAATGCAATCAGGACAGAAAACTCTTTATTGACTAATAGTTCACTTAAATCATATATTGCCTTCGTACCTACGGTGGCGCCGACTCCATTGGGCCTGAGGGGGCCTGAACCCCCTCAAAAATTCGTTATGAGGGTGAGGAAAAAATGTATCAGGCTTGCCGATTTTATTCGGAGTGTCCTGTTATCGACAGTCAAGTTTTCAGGGTTCTAATGTTGATCATATGACTCTTCTAAAATGCTTTAAAAAACTTAAAAACTCACCATTTATAAAATTTTCCGGTCAAGACCCCCGATATGGGCCCCCCAATATTTATTTTATAACTCGGCACCCCTGCCTTCGTATTAAACTATCAAGAACCTTGCAGCCACGTAGACTTCCCTATTTCCATTTTAATTCATAACTCTTTTGAACACTGAAAATAGATGTTGTTATTATTATCATTTAAGTGGTACAAGAAGGCCAATGGACTGGGGGAAACATACGATGCAAAACAATGGAAACATCATGAGATACCCTTAGTCTCTACTTGTTCAACCACATTTTAAAAATTGTAAATGTTTCCGGAAGGACTCAAATGCACTTAATGACAGTTAATATGAATCCTATCCATTGTTTTTATGGAAAAATTAATTTCTTTTTATTAAAATTTCACCCACAGTAAACAATATTTGTCGATATTTATCTTGCACTTAATTGAAATCAAAACTGCATTCGTAAGACTTCATTCGTTTTCTGATGAGTAAATATTTATTTAACCATATTTTATTGGCTGATGGTATACGAGAGGTGAATACTCGCATTGTGATTTTGGCTCATTATTTTTTCTACAATAAGCGCGGCAAAAGGGCAGGGGAAAATAAATTAGAAAATAGTAACAGCATGTAGGGGAAAAATGAAAATAAAACCATTTCTTTATTACCATTATTGAATAGGCCATTTAATGCTAATGTTAGCGAATAAAATCAAAACTTTGACAACTATTTCTACGTATATAGCAATATCAGCTTCGCTAGTTCAATAGTTATTTGAGAATTCTTCTCTTCCATTCCGGCATTCTGAAAAGCCTTCTCGCGAAGCCATTATGGCTGCTTTCGTTTCCCAGTGGCCGCCGCTTTTCAGTCCCGGCGAATGAGGGCTCCCTTGCCGGGGACACGCCTCCCGATATGCCAAGGGCAAAATGGAAGGCGGCCGAGATGTCCTAGAGATGGCGGAATGAGCGTTCCAAAGATATTTCGCCGTGTTATTTATAACAAGGTTAGCATTCATCGCTCCTTTTTCAACATTGCTTAAGGCAAGCATTAGTTTCAACTCATTCATACAGTATTTGGATATCTATGCTCGTGGTTTTGCTTATGTCATATAAATAAAGTCATTGAACGTATTCCTTGTATGTGTAAGTAATTACGTGGTATTTTGTAGAATTTCTTTATCGATATCTCAAGAAGGATAAAATATAACCGGTTAGTTTAAGGATACGAATTTTTAAGACGTTGCTTCTAATCAATGGGTAATATAACATTGCTCATGAACCCCGTTTACAAGTGAAACCAAAACAGCATTCGCTGACTGCTTTTATGTGAAATAATCATCTCCTATGAATGCTTAAATTCATTTGCATGTTCTGAAATGTGCTTATTAACATTATTATACCAATGAATTCAAAAACAGATAACTCATTCTCGGTAAACCATCGAGTTTCCATAGCTTTATTGAGAATAACCATTATTTCATCTAATATAATCAGTTATAGTTTGTATAGGTAACTTTATATGATCATTGTTATTAGCATATAATACCAGCAAATATTGCATGGTAGTATGTGTTACCTAATTTTTACTTGACCTCAAGTCTTTGAACTTTCTCATGAAAGGGCTGATATGAAAACATATACCTGCATGATATGAAATTACCATACAGTAGATAATTTTTCATAATATAGGTACCCTCTAATTCCGTACATGCATGAGATGGGATTATTTTCTGTATCTTAACAACCAATGAAGTTATTTTTGCAGCTACATATATCCATAGCTTTTGTATCAAACCATTTAGACTCAATTTTACTGTCCAAATATCATAGAAATTGATGCACAATGAAAGTGTTAGTTAATAAAACTGATCTGAAAAGCTTCACAAAGCTCTTTCAAGAATTTTTTAATGCGTACAACGCGTTTCGGCTCTTCTTCTTATGGAAAAGTGCTACGATCTTTTATTTATGTAAATATGTCTAACTTCAACCAATTGAAGCCAGAATCTGTTGAACTCTTTCAATAATGTTTACTTAACTCCCATTTTTCTCATGTAGCATTAATATTTAAGTGAAAGTACTAAACCTCAGTAAGCCCTGCATAACGAAATACATTCATTGCAAATAAAAAGCTATCTGACATAGCAGGCGATCGACTTATTACTGCAATGCTCTCAAATTAGTATTAGAGCTGCATAAAGTAAAATCTAAAAATATTGAAAGACAGTTTGATTGACTTAGATGAAAGCAGAGACAAGGAATGTATTTGCTACCAGTTTCTGTCCACAAAAATGAAACATGTTCGAATGAAAATATTACTAGTAAGTATATTTTTTAAAGGTTATAGAGACGTTTTCCCCTGTGAATAATGTTTACTATATTGACTAAAACTATTTAATTGATTCAAAATTTCATAAATTAATAAGTTCATGAGTACCCGGAGAGGTGTTGTAAACCTAAGTAAAGAGCATAAGTATGTTCCATCGTTACTGAGATCCTATGCTGGTTATCAATGAAAAATTTCTTTCAATGCTTCTAAATAATGTTCTTGGTTTTTGTTGAAATATTAGTACCATTCCTAAATTTTCCAATTTACTATTTATATTACATGTGAGTTTTGCCAGATGATTATCTATTCAGAGATCCGGAATCCATTGTGGTTAATGGATTGTTTAGAAGTAAATTGTAAAATTGGGTATAAAATATCAAATAAGAATATAATGAAATAGTAAATTTCAGTTAATTAGCGCTTGTGATCGATCCAAATAGATTTTCGGTGCAAGTCATACGCTTGCTTTGCATTCTTATCTCAATTATTAGTGAAAAAATTAGTATTGATTTTTTTAAAACGCAGGAATTAAATAACCACTAATTATTGATTGCTCAGTAGCATTAAATTCTAGGTGATGAAACAATGGTAGGTATTTATTCTTTTTATCTACCTTCTTCTTCGGTTCCATACCGATAAATGCGTGATTTCACGAAGGCTATCATACGTAACTTTCAAAGGCTAATGCTTACCTAACATTCACTATTAACGCTTCATCTTGACAAGTTTTTGGAAGAATGGCTGGTATAATTTTCCATTTTCTCGAAATTAGAAAATCTCTTATAATTAAGCTATGAGTATGAAGCAATCTTATCCTTGTTACGGTGTAGAAATCAATATAAATCAAATTTTTTATGATCCAAAAATAAAGTAAATTTAATTCACCTTCATTATCAAAAGCCTATATCTCTTAGCGATTACTTTTTTAAAGAGTAAATGGGAATAATTTGTGATTTCCTCACTTGAAATCACAGAAACATAAAATATTATAAGAAGGAAACATATATAATAAGGAATTAATACCGTTGATCATGACAGACAGTCTTGACATAGAGCAAAATATTTGCTATCGATTTGAATACGCATGCACAATAGATCCTCAGCTCTAGAGATAAATGATTTCCAAAATTACATCAAACCACATGCTGTTAAAAACTTATAACAAACAGTTAAAAACTTATACGCATACTTACATGCATTTCAACAATACGCCATAGCATATTTTGTCGCATTCCGCTAGTGCTAATGTAAGTAAAGATATAATTCCAATAAACGCGCAGAGGTAAATTTGGAATAAACTTTTATTGCTAAACTATAAACATGCTAAATAATCACCCTCCATTAATCATAAAATATCAGTGTATTTTATGAAGCAGTTTCTCCATATTCTGAAATATGTTTTCTAGAAATTTTTAATAACTATATCACGAAAAGTCTATGTGTGTTATCGCTCGACTTAAGTTAAATTATTTAGCGACTTATATTTGTGATTGATGTTTGTAAAAGATCCGAACGGAAAGATCGGCCTATTTTGTACTTGAACAATGCAATGAAGCGATTTGACATTTTTTTCTATGCATTGGGCGTTATTTTACTTTTAATTTACAATATAATTTTATTCCAAATTGAAAATCTATATATAAGGCAATGTTACAAGTGAAGCAAATATTAACTAAATATTTCATGTCGAGTTTCCTACTTTTAAGGGATGAATAGAATGCCAGATGACAGACTCATACAAGAACAGAGCATCATTAAATAGTAATCTATAAATAGCAATCTATATATTTAAACAGTTTCTGCATCTCATTCATTTTGGCCAGCTGAATGATTTAATCATTCGTTTGCTAGCTTATTATATAGCGTTTACTAGCATAACTTAGAATTTATGAATATATGTTGCGGAATGAGTATATATTTATCCTATGTTTTAAAAAGAAATTTGTGATAGTTATCACTTTGACTATTGATGAAATATCTTTGCTCATTTACAACAGTTTATTTCTTCGACCAAAATTAGGATATTGGCCGAGAGGATAGGATGAAAAATCTCAGATTTATATTAAGGATACGTTTCATAGATATTACTGAATTTGAAAAATATTGAAAACAGAATTTGACCATTTGTATTAAATCCATAGTGTGGACTTTGTATCAGAACTTATTCTGTCTTACAGGTATTTATTCTGATGAAATTTAAGGTTACGTAAACAAAAAAAGCATTAAATCAGTCTAAAATATTTATTGCTTCAATCAGCCTTACTTATTTTTATCGGATTCTATTTCCGATCTGTCACGCCAAAAATTATTCATCGTGAGGTAATTAGGCAAGTATTATAGAGTGATATGTGATTTGAAAATCATATTAGAAACATAAGGTAATTCTGAATAATAAATGGCAGTTATTTGCTTAACGAAGAATTTTAAAGTGTAATTAAAGAAATATTTAATTATGCACTGTTGCTATATATCTGAGTCCAAGTTGATGCATTATATAGACTCTTTATTGTTAAAATTACGAGTTTTACCACAATGATAATAGCTTTGGACCACTAATTTTAATTCTGATTTTTTATTGGGGAATGAAATAAAAACTTGTAAAAACTAAGTGAAAATAATGCAATAAACCAAATTTATCAGTACTAGGTATTTCTTAGAGCTTCCTTGGTCATCTGAATTAATTTTGAAACACAAAAGTCGGCCAATCCTTCATTTCGGAATCCATATTATTCTTGGTTGTGTATAATTCAGGTGGGTGGAACTCAATATAATATTTTTCTCAATAAATAAGTTTTCGTCAATTCATTGCTGTGGTTGTTATTAGGCAAGAATGTAATAGAAAATCGTTCTATGACTAAGGGATTTGATGAATTAATATCTAGCGAGTAAAGTTATTCATGATTCACCTTTTTTACTATTTGGCGGAAGCTATTGATTATTTAGCGCAAAATAGGGTCCTAGTTATCATACTAAGAGAATGGTTGAATCCAAGTATTGATGATTATCTTAATTTTTATTGTGAAATGTTATCCCTTCATCTATTGTACCTTGGTATGCTTCAATTATAATATTGCTTATTTCTTGTGGTTGAATGAATACGAATTCAAAAGTAAGGCACATAGATGGCATAAATTTTTAACTTGTAAACACCGAAACCTTTGAATGATGGATATTTTGTTCTTCATTATTTAACCTGCGAGAATTCTCATAAGTAAATTTCAACGACACAAGTTTGAACCCTCACCTGCAAAAGTATTGGTCTTAGCAGTCAGCGTGTTTATGCTTCAACACTTTTTCAGTTTTTTTATAGCAATATAATGAAATATTTTTGATCTATTAGACGTTAAATCATTAGTATGAAGGAGACTTTACCTCTTCATTTCAATATGAATTTGTTGTTTTCAACGGAAAGGCACGTGACAGAATTTCCTTTTATAACTTAGGGGATCACATGATGAAACGCTGGAATTAATTTCTTTATTTATTTAAGTAATTTTTCACGTTCAGCCGTGACGCCAATTTACAATGAAAATGTTAAGACCTGAAGAAACGATTTCCGCTGGAATTTGAATTCCTAATCGATAAATTTCCCGAAATGGTACATAAAAGTGTTATTTACATCAATGGAAGATGCTCTAAAGTGCGAAGCTATTCGAGACCAATGGTGTGTATATACCTAAAATGTGTTTATACCTAATGATGTATTTTTCCTCATTAGATATTGTGCACAGGACAACTACCAACAACAGTGACATCAGGCAATCCCCTTAGCCCTTACATTCTTGTCTAACTTCGGACAAACATCAAGCATTTTAGGTGTTTTTCGTTACCTGCAAAGCCTAATCATAATTTTAAAACATCAGGCGATAAAACCGTTTGCTAATCATAGTGTCTAACGGTGCGTAAAAAAAACATGCGTCAAGTAATTGTTCTTTCAGAATCTTATTTTTGACGCAGATTTAGTTGTGACCGAAAAAATGTCAATTCAATCCCTTACCTCTCTATTTTAAGAATCCTCTGGCACAGAAGTACAAAGGTCCCTCTGTAAACAACATGGCGGGTTGACGAAGTGGACAACTAGCAGAATTGCGTGGCTTAATCCGATTCAAATATTAAGCCTCTCAACATGGCAACCTTCTTGCTACAAACTAGAGCCAAAACTGAAAGAACCCACTCTCTCTCTCACGACTATTCCTCTTTACCTCCCTCTCTCTCCGTGCGAGCGAATTTCCGGGTTCGTTTTTGTTTCATATTCTTCCCATTCGGTTTCAGTTGGTGGAAACCCGACACACCTCCCCAGATCCGTCCCAACCAACGCCAATGCGCATTGAGATTCTTGATGGCACTCGGTTAGCTTTGGCTAACCGACCCGGAGAAGACTGTGAGAAAAAGCAGATGGGAATTGGGGATTGGGTGAAGAGAGCATGTAGGAGGGAAATGGGACCTAGTGAAAAGAAATGGGTTGGGAGGGTGAGGAGGGCTGGGTGGAGAATGGATTCCTGGCAAACGGTTGATGGAGTGTCACGCGGTTAGGAGGGAATTCGGAAGGAGGCGAGAAGAGCGACACCTGAAGGTCGACATTCAAAGGTAGTGTGCTGAGGAGGTATGCGGGAAAGAAAGACGGATATGGTGCTGGTCAGGGGGAAGAGAGGTGGAGGGTGCGAAGGAATAAGAGGACTGGTAGAAGGAGCGTCACCTGGAAAAGCTTTTGGGGGTTCATATTTGGTATTTTTGTTCGATTGTATTGTGCGTTATCATTCCTTCTTCACTAGTTACTTAGAAATATATCAAGTAGCAGCTTTGGTGAGAGAGAGAGAGAGAGGCTACTGTTATAGTATTAAGGAATATTGGAGGATCATGTTAAATAAAAACTTTTGGGCTATGTCACCAGGTCAATTTTAGTGTGGCCCCAACGTTTCCCGACCGATGCTGGTCGCTTTCTCAAGGGAATCTGATGAGATGGGAATTTATATCCATATATTTTTATTGGTATCCGTGTAAGGGGTTGAGGGGAGGGGATCGGGAGACACCCCCTTACACGGATACCTATATATATGGATATAAATTCCCACCTTATCAGAATCCATTGTGAAAGTGACCAGCATCGTTGGGGAAACGTTGGGGCCACCCAAAAATTGACGGAGCGACATCGCCCAATTTTTTTTATTTAATATGACGAGTACCCGTGAAATTTTTAACGAAGAATGGAGGATCGATTCGCTCACGATCATTGCTGGAGAGTTTTTGGGTGCCTAGCCTGCTCTTCGGCAAGTACGAATCATTTTAGTCCAGAAATAACGTTTCCAAACACATAATGATGTTCAAATTGGCTTAAAGTGATGCCTAAAGACATTTTTCAATCTTATAGTTTAATAATATCTTAAATTCTGCCATCTCTAATTTATTATTTTAAATACTATGATAAAATCTGTGTAGAAAGTTTGTTTTCATTATTATGCATTGATAAATGTAGTTTAGTAGAAAGTAAATTCCACATATATATCCCAAGTTTTTTGAGTATCGAGTCGATAAAATTCATTAGACTATATATCAGCAAATAACTGACCTATCAGGGATGCCGACTTACAAAAAAATATTGGAGGGGCCAAAACCGGGGATTTTGTCCCAGAAAATTTTATAAGTAGCGAGTTATAAGTTATTTTATCATTTTAGAAGAGACATATCATCAAAACTAGAACCCTGATAACTTGAATCTCGATATCAGGACACTCAGGGGAAAATAAACAAGCCTATCAAATTTTTTCCTCACACCCATAACAAATTTTTGAGGGGGCTCGGACCCCTCAGGCCCCAACGGAGTCGGCGCCACTGTGACCTATGGAAATATATAATCGATTATTTTTTTGTTGCCAGCAGGGAAAATAAAAAATAGATAAGTTAGAGAATATGAAAAGTGTGGAAAATTGGCTCAAATGGCACTAATTTGAGATTCATTTCGTAACAAAATCACGAACGCTAGGTCTTACACATCTTATTTCTTTCGGAATAAATATTGCTGAGAAAAAAAATAACCAGTGAGATAAGAATAGCGTATAATAAAAAGAAAAATCAGCCTGAAGGTCACATGAAGTCAAGGTGGTATTTAGGGAGTGCCATTTGTGACGAAACCCAAAATGTCGTCCTAATGCCATTGGGATAAGGACGTGCGGGTACCACAGGGGTTTATTTCATATCAGTCGTCTCGAAGTAACATACCTCACTTGAATCGACTATCTAGGCGGCATTTGGTCCATGGCCCAATCGGTTAATACTTCGAAGATATCCGTTCTCACTCAGGAAATATCTCCTTCATGGCGGACTAAGATGATCTTGAAATGCCTCCTCCTCCGCTCCCGTTCCCGCAAGTGAAACCGGTTCCAGTATCTCGAGGATACACACGAGATGGTCACAAACCAACAGACGCACATACACACACACTCTCACTTGTCAACTGACATTATCATCCTCGGGGAGCAGTTCCTTCCTCGAAGAAGGAACCGAAAATGTTGCCCCCACGAGGCACAACCACCGAAAATGAAAGTTGCCAAAACTTTCGTTGATCTCCTGCGTCCGTTATGAGACCGAGTCGAGCGCAAGGGAAAGATCCAAAAACGTACAAATTGCGGACTGGAGGAACTTGGCGGAAAGACCTCTCTCGAGACCAAACTCCTGCTTCATACTGCGGCCTGCGACTTTTTTTAGCGAGAGATCTCGCGCCGGGACTTAAAAAGTTTGTGTCCTCTGTTAACCCCCTTCCTCACGAGTCGTTTGCTTCCTCCTCCGCCTCCCCTACTCTAGCTCCACCTAAAAAGTGTGCGACTATTCGGTTTTAGCCCTTCCGTGCTCCCACTATCTTCTGCAAAGTGCTATCAGGCGGCAAAACCTCCCGCTCCAACCTCCCAAAGCCATTCTAGCTCATACTCTTTCATCCTCTGAACCCGGAAAAAGACGTAGTCACGTTCCCGAATGTGTGTGTATATGTGAGAGGTCCGAAGAAACAAAAACACAAGAGGTCCGCACAAAAGGTCGACTGCCGAGCGGATTTCTCGCTCGGACCTCAAAACAGACAACACATGAAGCGGGGGAATTACCCTTCCTCGGGCCGTTCCGGCAACATTCGCCTCACTTCTAGCGCCTTGTTCTTGGCTGGGGCAAACGACCGGGCATTGTAAAAATTGAAATGGACGGATGAGGAAGGAACATATGAAGGGGTTGGGGGGGGGGGGGTGAAGCCTCGGGACGTGAGTTAAAGGGGGTGGAATGGGTCAGGTGGGGTAAGATGAGCATAGGGATCCTTCGAAACGGACCATCTTCGGGAGAACTATCGACACCTCCCACCCACCACAGCGTAAAACTCACCCTGCTTCTTTGTCCACGGGAAAAGGGTGAAGAGGGAGCGTTATAAGAGTTGAGAGTGGACAAAAATTCCACCCTTCAAACGTCGCCCATAAAAAAAAGCCCAAACGACACTTACGAGAGAGGAATGGGTCAAATGTCCTTGGGGTGCTTTTTCGGGTTGTTGGGGAAGAAAAAAAATCGCAACCCTTTATTTTTTCTTCCACACCTTTTAAGGGTACTCCTCCTCACGAGTGTCTTCTCTTATTGCGTCTGTCGGTGACGTTTTAGGGTAGCGGTGGGATGAGAGGGATACCAGTTGTTCCCGAGTAGCGGTGCAGGAGTCATATACCGAGAGGGTTTTTTTTTTACCCTTTTATTCTCCGCTTCCCCCGAAGGAAGGGTTGCACACAGCACGGGCAAAGGAGGGGTTGACCTTCAGCGCGGGCGGATGAGGCATGCGGACACGCCGGAAGAAAAGGACAGGCGCGCCTCTGCGACCCTCCCCATCTCCAACCCCTCCGCTTTTATTGCACCCCTTTAACGCGAACGATACCTCTATCGGCAATGCTCCTCGCCACCGCCGGGCCGGCCGACCTCCTTCGGGCCTGGCGAGTCGCCCGTGCCGTACTCCACCCATTGCAGAGGTTGCTGGCGGGTTTTCGTGCATCTTGTCGCCTTCCCGGAGTACCCCTTCGGTGCCATAAAAGACGCACAGAGGGTGTCAGTGGGACGCGGGGGCGGGGGCGCAGAGTGACGTGGTGTTTTTGAGGCGAGAGAGCTCTCTTCCGGGTTTTTGGCTCTTTTGCTTTTCCGCAAGCTTACGGAGTGAAGGGGTCTCGATTGCGGGTCGGGCATGTCCAGTGAACCTATCCTCGCGTGAAAATAAAGGGGAGCGTTTTGTTACTCTGTGTTGGAGTGGGTTTAGGTGTTCGAGCGGTGGACTTAGGAGACACGAGGAGGGTCCCAGTGGAGAAGAACCCGCGAAAAGACCTTGAGGTGACTGGTTTCCAGTCATCTCACCTGAAAGCGCTCTTGGGAGTGATCGAGGAGAAATACTGTACCTGGGACCCTCGGCAGACTCTATAGAGTGTCCGAGCAATTGGATTCAAAGAATTTTTCCCCATCTACTTCTTTTGTCTTCGTTTGCTCTTGAGTTTGCTAACTGTGACGAGATCGAAGGTAGCGCTGAAATATGATTTTATCCGCTAAGCCTCATCAATAGTATGCACATAGAGAAAAACATATTGGACCTATGCTATTTGTACTTAATCTATATAAACGTAGGTGTTTTACTAACGGAGATGATGTTGCGTTGGTAATGGTAATTCTCTTCATAAAATTTACCATAATTATATTCTTCTGCGTTCATGATAGACTCTTCCAGTCATATAATGGGTATTAGATATAAAAAATTGTTTTGCTTACACAGTATAACTTAAATACAAACATCCGGTCATGAACTTCACTGTTATTATGCAAATCAAACCTGCTGATGATTTAAAAATTTATATTTGAGCTCAAAGTGAAGTGCATTTTAGGTAAAATATTTCAAAACATTTACCTAATTTGCCCAAAATTGTATTTATTCGCAATTTATACCTGTTACGGGCTTCTCAGATGCTTTGGAGGAATGGGAGATAGCTCTGGAAGTTGATAATTATTGAATTAATGAATTTATACACTTTTTTTGGAGCAGGTTTAGATGTATTATGTGATTTTCCCATGAAAAGTAATTAGCGTAAAATTCTGTAAGTTGTCTTATTTATGATTGAATCATTAAAATTTCAACCCAAGTTGCCTTTCATTTCACCGTTTTCGAACCGTTCTAAGCTCGGTCCCAGCATGAGTTTTAGTAATTAATTAAATTTTAATAACATTTTATGATATATAAACGATGGTTCAAGCATAAACATTTTTATATGTCTCTATTCATTCGTTTTCTTCATCGTTATTGATAATGGACCATAATGAATTCCCGTTGTAGCTGCGATTGTGGTAATAGTTGTCGTCGATAATTTTTTTTCTGGCAAAGGTATATTTATCATTTAGTTTAGTAATATCATCATATTCGGTCTAATTATCAAATTTTAGCCTTTCCTGTTATTTCTAAAAGCATTATGATATAGATGATAGAGAATTATTTGCGTAGGGTGAATTAATTTAAAAATATAACTACATAAAATAAAACTTAGTCATAAACATTTCTCTTCAATTTATGCAATAGGTACCTAAAATTATGAATTCACTCGAAGCAATGCTTTTTTCATCTCATTATAACATTGTTTTTTATTGAATATTCATTGCATTGGAAGAAAAACTTGAAGAATGCGTTTTATGCTATTAAGAGAGATTTACTCCTCCAATTATCTATTTTACTTGGTTGTTATTGACTGATATATCTTGTTCCAGTAAGATAAAACGCCATGGCATTTTCTCAAGCTGCTTATCCATTTTCCTATAATTTAATTTCCATTTTAATTATAAATCATTTCTTTGAACTTTATATTCATCCGTATTAATAATTTAACACCTGAATAGTGAAGTGATTTATGGGCACATTTTATTATTTTCTTGTGGTCCAAAAAAGAGGAAATTTCAATAGCATTTGTACAAGCGCTATTATCGTTTGGTTTCTTCAGTCTCCATGTGACCTGAAACGCTTAGATAAATTGATCCTCAAGTCGTTTTTTTGACTCGAATAAGCACGCGGCTATTTAATGATAGGTTAACAGTTAATTCCACATTCACGTTTATGAAGGCCTGTCTTAATAATGAATACTCTCTCTTATTGTAGTCACTTAATATGTCAAGGAGTTCCATTTATATTGTAAAATTGGTCAAAGTCTATAATTTTATAATAATTAACTTAAGTGTATGGAGTGCTGAGAAATTAATTTTTGTTGAATATTTCTATTCTTAGCCAAATACCATAATGCAATCACATTTCTTCACTCACTTTCTTTCAAATATTTATTAATGATTTTTGCCCAAAATTCCATTTATGGTCCTCAGTAATTACACCTTTACAGACCACTTCAATGACCATAACGTTGGTTTTAACTGTTAGTTAACTTGGAAGTGAAATTGTGATAATATCAACCCATTGCTAAAGAATGCATGCAGACGTGTTATTATACATCTGATATACATGCTTATACCTGATGACATCTTTAAACAGCGTCATTTATGTCAGTGAAGAATATGCATTTAAACGAAGCCATACGCTCCTTTAAGTTAAAAATGTATGACGATGCAGGCAAGTGCTTTTAAAAATAGTTTACAAAACAGTGAATGCGTGGTCATAATACTCAGCCTCATAACACACTTACCAACGGAAGCTGCGTAAGTATTTTCTGAAAGCATTTTAAACCTTCCACGCTTCATTCTCAAAAATAATTTACCCCTGAAGTGCCAATTATCATATCCTAATGATTTAAATCATGTAGTAAATTATAAATTAGCATGTTCTGCAGTAATCAAGCAACTCATACTGCCGACTTGTACCTACTGCACTCGTTAGTCATTTCATAGTCATTTTACCAGTTTCGAAATCTCATAGGACGGGAAAATTATATTCATTTTGCTTACTTCAGCATTTTAGGAATATTTGTTTTACCTGCTTTTAATAATTAGCTAATTGAATTTCAAGTTGCTAATGGTTTAAATCTTTCAATAGGCATATTAAAGAATTGCTGAATTTTTTATATTTTCCCTTCTTCATCCCTTGCTATTTATTTACTGAACATTCGGATGATAATTTACGCTTATCAATCCACGATAATAGTTTCTCCGTTTCCATTTGTTATAAACTAAATTGCTGAATTGTAGTTCGGAGGAGAATTTAATAGTAAGGTCAATCTTTGTAATGGGTACATATGTAAAAGTTTAATCTTCAATTGACTTCTTGGAAGCACTATCGAACGGAGCGCGGGGCAGCTTTCGTGTGCATGTGCTTTAGGATATCAGTAATTTGGTGCTAAAAGCAACCATATTTGTTGTACTGTTTGTTGGATGAGATGGGTAGGAGGAATAAGTATTATAGCGAAAGGTATAATGGAATACAATGAAATTCCAACTTTGCCTTGTGGTTGGTACCACGTTGAGAGAATCTGAGGTCCCGCATCCTTTATTCACTAGACTAGCTTCAATAGTTACTTACAGCCTTTCTAGTTAGCTTCAATAGCTAACTTCAGCTAGAATAATGTTAACCTTGAAGATAAAAAGGCCCCAATTTCTTAAAATTGAGATATTAATGAACTCATGCAGGATTTAAACTTCCCAAAGAAACACAGTTCTTATCAGAAAGTAAAAATGGAATGCTTTTCGGTATTTTTTAGAATTACATTGCAGTGAATTATGTGGCCATCTGCAAGTACCTGACGTATCTATCTCTTTAAAGATTGGTAGATGTCCGGGATCGTTTATATACGTTGTTCTGTTCATAAGTACAATGTAAATATCGCAGACTAATATTTCGTACGCTGAAAAAGAAAACTCAAATGCCAAACTCAAATAAATAGCAATAAAAATTATGTACTTATAAGTTAATTAAATTCAATTAGATACTAAAAAAATCTATGTTAATTCCGTCTAGACTGCAAGGACCAAAACAATAAATTTTAATGTACTATGTTTGTGAAATATTGGGTGGAAAACCTTTTTACTGGCTTTACATCATTTTCATTTTTTACAGCGATACGAAGCCTCTTTCTTTAAGTTGGTACCTTCTCTCAATTTCCAAATCATCCAACATGTTCCAAATCGATTGCTGATCGTCCCCAAGAGTGCAGTATTTTTTCCTTCTCGCCCAAGGAAAAAGTTGCATGCTCAAAATAAACCAAAACGAATTGGCAACTTGGAGGGCGAAGGGGGACCCGCCCATGAACAAATTCACTCGGAAATTCATTGCACCAAATATGAACTCAAAAAAAATAAAGGAATTTTGAACGGATGGCCACTCCACACACGGGACCAATCGCATGCGATGGAAAATTCACGTCTAAATTTTTAATCCGCGCCGATCCCTCATCCCTACCCTCGCGCGTACGATTTCCATCCCTTCCGCTTGAGCACTCCCACCGATACCTCCCCACACCACCGACGCCCCCAGAATAACCACCGCCCCCTCCCCCTCTCCCCCGAGCTTCCTCCGCCCACCGCCGTTTGCCCGCGCGGCGCGCAGCCTCTTTGCCTCTTTATGACCCGCATCTCGAGGATGTTATCTCTCTTTATTGATGTCTTACGTCATAAAAAGAGAGTCGGAGGTTGGGGAAGTGAGCTGGTTTGTCGTGGGCATGAGGATTCCCGAAGACAGTGAGGGGGAGGGGGGGACAGTGGGTGGAGGGGAGGGGGTTGAGGCTCAGAGAGCGATAGTTCGGATCGCGAGGGACTTTGGCGCGAGAGATCTTTCGTTTTTCGGGCGTTCGCCGCTTTTTTTTTATCCTTGTTTAGTTTCGCGAGCGGTGTGTGTGGGGTTGTAGCCGGTGTAGAAGCGTGAGCGATGAGGGGTTTAAACGGTTGAGTCCAAAAGGCAGGGGGGTTAACTACCGATGAAGAACTCTCGAGATTAGCTTAGATTGGATGATAAAAATTCCTCTGCACGGATTACTTCAGTATTTTTGGTCTCCGAAACTGTAGTAAATGTGTGTACCCATAAGTAAACTAATCACAAAGCAGTAATAGTCAAAATAATGTCGTCTTTATTGCAAGAGAATTTAGGACTAGCCTGTCCTTTCTTACAATTTAATTGTTTGACAATCACACGCATTATACCAAGGTGGTGAATCACTCCAGGCGGGATTCGAACCCGCGGCCTCGGTTCGCAGTCGGGGACGTTAACCCCGCGCAACCATAATAGAAAATCTTTACTTTGACTAAAGTTGGAGAGACGGTTTTTCTCTTTCGAGATATTGCGTGGGCCACCATTTTGCCCAAGTATCTTAATTACCATAACTTATTGCGTCAATAGTTATAAATTTGAAAGTCATACAAGGTCTATGGTTAGCACGAGCGTTATTATGATTAATTTTTAGATATCTTTGAGATTCTTTCCTGCTCGCTTTAATGGAAAATAAAATACCTCCGCACTTTTCTGAGGTGTTTCGTTACTTCAACACATAACGAATCCAGGCATATAAGTAATCAGCAGAGCTATTTGATATTTCCAATTCATTCTATTACTTCCTATGAGGAGCTAATTGATTGGATTTCATGCGTAGTTATTTTCACAGTTTCGACATCTCATTGGATGGGAAAATTACATTAATTTTTGTCAAACTCAATATTTAAGGAATTTTTATTGTACCAACATGTAATAACTAGCAAATGAAATAAAATCTACGTTGTTGAGGGTGTAGTCCTTTTAAAATTATATGGAAATGATAAAGAATTGCTGAATTTTTATATTTTATTTGACCATAGCACGGTATAGGGTTATAAGCAAACAGTGTATGAAATTCAGAATAGGATTCATATGGCCATTTTTATTGTATCTTAAAGTTGAGTGAGAACCTGCATGTGATA
Source organism: Ischnura elegans (assembly GCF_921293095.1). Lineage (NCBI taxonomy): Eukaryota > Metazoa > Arthropoda > Insecta > Odonata > Coenagrionidae > Ischnura > Ischnura elegans. Next base: position 127,154,442 of record NC_060246.1, read on the forward strand.
ATATGTTTAATAATTATGCGTTTTTATCATTAAACACGGGCGAACCATAAATACTGTGATACGAGAGCTGGGAATCTTGCCGGAGAACTTGCTTTTCCGTAAACCAAGCCTTTTTATCACTCTTGATTAACAGCAGGTAAAATAGCAACATGCACGGGAGTTAAAAATTAATCGGGTTACTTGAAAGTTATTTTCCAGCAAGAACCACTCACCTGTACCATAAAGTTGGCAGCATGTTAGGATAAACATATATCTTTAGCTTGACCACTCATATTTAAAATTAAATGTTATCGAAATAGATTAATGCCACATGTAATCCAATCAGCAGTTGTCAAAAATGTTCATGAAGAAAATAGGTATTGCAAGCTTAAAATTTCCATTTCACAAGGCAATTAATTTCTCGTAATAAAAAGTCTCCATGGGTTTATTTTACGACAAGGATTTATTGTTTCTCATTTCATGGGCCAACACCTCTTTCAACTTGGGGGCGTTAATTGAAACTCCTCGGGACAAACATTATGTAATTACGTTTGAAGATCATACTATTTAATGACATCACTCTTGTATTGAAATCGTATTGCCTTATTCATTCATAAAATACATGAGAAGTTGGGGATACCAAGTTGAGTGCGGAGAATAAAAGTGGCAGCAGTTGATTTGCCGCCTTCTCCCACTTTTACGGTCACATGGATGATTTGTGATTCCGTGGTTAAGGCCGGAGAAGAAGATAAACCTGGGTTTTATAGCGCCATCAAATAAACAACTTAACTCCTCTTGTTGCTACCGACCTGGCAAAGTCCCCTGTCCTCAAAGAGAAGCGTTTTGAGAACTGGTAATCCTGGATTGATCACATCAAAATTATCCGTGATGGTATTTTATCATTTGCATTATTGAACTATTAATTTCTCTAAAATGCTCACGAGAGAAAGTCGCGTTACACGAAAAAATGGTGGATAGTAAATTCTGTAGCAGCAATGGAAAAATCGTAGAGTGGGTTTGCTGTTTCCAACACTCGAATAGATTTTTATACCCCCAAGTATGTAAAGTTTCAAACACTTTATCGAGGGAAATCTTTTAAGTGCGTTAAAACTTTGCTTCAATGTAATTCTTAATACATATAATACCACTCTATTGCGATGTTATTCCTGCTCTGAAGGAAGGATATAAATTTATTTTTTTATTTTGCAGTCGGGAAAGCATCTGTTGTTGAGCATAGGTTTCCTTAGAGAGGTCAGCTTTCAAGCATAGCGGCCATTTATATGGTGTTTATTGTATCGTGACCTTTAAGGTAATTATGTACCCTTTGGATAAGGGTACTTATTATATTCCAACATCCTGGATATCGAGGGAAACCTTTAGTTTGATGCATGAATTCTAGAAAAACACTAGTATATTTTCGAGATAACCTGAATAAGGATAATATTTAATTCTAATTAAGGAGTAAGCATAACCATTTTCGTATGATAGGTATTCGCGTTTATTGAATTTACTTGAATTAATTTCTTACTGAATGAACTTCTTTGAAAAATGACAGAGGTGATAATTATAACAACGAAAAGAGACATTGGGCAATTATTTATACAAATAATTTAATTTTATCATCTAATGCCAAATATATCTGTCTAATTCAGGATTTTGGGACTGCATCATCCATTAAGAGAAACTATTTTAAAATTCTCTCAATATTTCAGAATCTATGGACTATTATTGTGCGAGCAGTATTCATAGAAAGAATCAGTGGAATGCATGGCATGTCACCAAGGTTTTAATCTTGGCTAAGTACAATCATGGCGACGTAGTACTTAATATTCTTCTCTGTAAAAAACACTTTTCCGTTTGGCCTTCTTCATTCATGAATTTCCTCGACAAAGTGCTTGAGAAGCATTGATTAAAATCTGATATTTCAAAAATTATTTTTTCTCATCAATAAATTTATGAAGCGAAAAGATCAATTTTAGTGACTAAGCCGAAGGTACCCAGCAATGGCGCAGCCTCTGCCAGAGCTAGAATTCCTTCTATTTCCCTTGAGTGCAGTTTCACTTCCCCCTCTCATACGACACACTTGAGATACCCAAGCCAAGTACTTAAATCCAAATAGCCGCTATCTTAGCTGCTTTCAACCTTCCAAATCGCTGCCAGGGTGCTAAAAATACGGTAAACATCTGCCTAAAAATTACTCACCTTAGGATTGTATTCTTTCGACTTTTCATACTAAATTTAAAGCGACTCTTCGTGAATATGGGAAAACTACAACTTTTTTTCATGTTTCAGTCTTAATTACTGAAATACACTTTTTCAAGATTTCATTCTCTCAAAGAACCTTTTTTCAGTTTTTTTCAAATATAAAAGGCATTTTTATGGAAAAAAAGCGGTCAAAATTTTACTCAATAGTTCTATATTAAGTAGGTTCGGTCCCAAGCGTGGTTTCCCAGAAAAGATGTGAGTGCGAAAAAAATTGAAGATGGAATCCGAAGACGAGAAAACTTGCATACAACAATAGATTGCTCATCTCTAATAGAGGAAACCCACCTTAATTTTGGGCACAAAAATCAACTTCGTTACAGTCCTGAGAAATACTTTCACGACATGAGTTTCATCTTCAGGTTGCGTCGTTACTATGCAATTAAATTTGGCCCATGAATAAATTTCTCAAATATTAGACCATCATGAAGTTAATTTTCCGAATTGGAGAGGCTCCGCATTTATTAGTCGTGAACGATATCCTATACTTTGAAATTGGTTCTCTTTCAGTTACAGTTACAATTTCTTTTATTCGGCTTCGGTGGCGGCGGGGATACTTAAGTCTTCGCCTACCATTCCTAAGGTCGTGGGTTCGAGTCCCGGCTGGATAGGTTGGCCCTTCCACGACATGGGTGTGATCATCTGTTGTTGATTGCTTAAACTCCCGATGTTAAAACTTTCTTGTGATTTTTTCGGGAGCAATGAGATAAATAAATATGTAATAAATATACAAATACTCAACGTGTGTGGGTTTAAAGATGTAAACTTAGAGCATATCCATTAAATATGAATGAACCAATTACCTACTTATTAGGATTTATGCGGTGACCATATTATAGGGTCGGTTGCTGCTGATGGCCAAATTATTTAGACGTGGTTGTTACTTCAGTGAATCAGCTGTTTCTTTAGAGGTTACAGTTAAACATCGCTTAGAATCTTGATTTCTTGTCAGCCTGTTTGGCAGAAAAAAGGCTACAAATATGATCAATAAAATCCTTCATATGGTTATTGAGAGCAGAGATATCAGCGTCAGGCAGGGAAATCACCCAATCGCTGGCATTTACCCGTATTCGACGCGACCACCTCCTGCGCTTCGGTCCCTCCTATTCCACGGGATATTCCAACGCGACTTAGGTCCCTCGATCCCTATTCATCCGCCCTCACCAAACGATTCCGAATCACTTCTCGGTCCTCGACTCTCTGAGGCGCTTATTTTTCCTTCAGTTCGTCCTTCGAAGGAGTCCTCTCTCAATTTCTTTTCGGACAGAGAGGATATTCGAGTTGCGTACACATAGATACCTACCCTTTTATTATGCTTCCCTGTTCCCGAAACCCGCGGCCTGCTTAATAAATTCACGTTTGGGAGCCCCCCTTGGTCTGCGAATGAAAATCACGGAGGAGATTGGTCGCGCGGTGTTTTCTTCGTCGCCTCTCGCCTTCCCACCTCGCTGGTGATGCGGAGACTCTCCTCCCCCCTTCTCCCCTCTTCATGAATTCACCCCTCCCCCGCAAGCGGCCAACCCGTCGTCTCTCGTGCGGGCGCCGACGACGCTGCCGTCTCCGCCACCGTTGCCACGTCGCCCGGCCGCTGTGATGCGACGCGGCAGACGGAGGCACGTCTGCCGGCGAGATTTCTCCTTCCTATCAGACTCGCATTATGTCTAGCTGAAGACCCCCGTAAACGGATTGCTGACGAACCTCGCGTCTGACTTATCGTGCAAGCGTAATCGCCTTTTGTTTACTTTTATTCGACCACCGATCGCTCTGAAGCGCGGATCCTCTTCCGAGGGACCAGTGCCGGAGGGAACGATTTGGCCTATCCCATGATCTCGGTTGAAGAGTCAAGGTCCTAATTTAGGGGAACATTATTGTCAGCATTATTTAACGAAAATACTCTAATTAGAGTACCAAGAACGTCTAATGGTAATCATGATTCTTCTGCTTCGGAGATTTCAAGGATTATTGGACGTAATGAATGCGTGGATAATTACCTACAGCTAAAGTGGAATCTGCGGTTTCGCATTGTTGTTTTCGCTAGGTGTTTTAACGATAGATAATAACGGTTATGACCAGTAAAATACTCATGTTGTTGGGGCAATTGTACATTAATTGTAGGTGGAATGGCAATAAAGTAAGAATCACTGGCCTTCTGGAATCAAGCGTAAGTATAGCCTCGAATGGGACTTAAATCAACCTATTATAAAAGCATTCTCATTTGCCGAAGTGAAAATGTGAATGGGAATTAAATTTTTAAATGCTATGAATTAGAAATCACCATGAAAGAGATTTATCATGCCTTCATTAGGCGCATTGTTATGATTATTTAAAAATATAAATTTTAATTGTTTATCCAAACATATTTCACTTCTACTTTAACAGTCTATAATTCTAGGTAGCACCTATTTCCATTCCTTATCATCCCCTCGCAGAATTTGTGGACTGAGTAATACTAAGTCACGGACGCATGTTGTGAGATGTAGGTTTTTTGTAGCTGATTTCTAGGCTTCCTAGAAATATTCTATGGGCAGAATGAATCTATCTTTTCACGAAAATGATGCGGTAATAATTTGATGATGGCTACTTCTAAGCTCTTTTCTCCGTGTTTTCAAAAAATCAATTTTTCTACATCAAAATTAATTTTCAGATTTTGCTAATCTGAAAATTAATTTTAATGCAGAAATTATGAATTGTATGAATAAGCGCTAAAACAGTCCATGAATTCTAACTGATAATAATTTTGAGTGCCAACATTAATGTTTTTATGTAGAATATTTTCTCGTTTTGTTACGTTTACCTTATAAACATGCTAAATGTGGTTCTTGATGCTATAACTTTTTACCGTCTTAGACTGGATGGTGACAACCACAGCTATGTTACGTATAAACTAATAAAACCATAAAATTAAATATTAAAAATTAATTACTCGATTGCCTAGTACTTTATGCCAAAGGATGAAATAAAGAGTACAGGTATCGTTGTACTTATATGTGATATTACTAGAGTAAGTCTTTATTATTCCTTCTATTTTTACGTTTTTATTCACTTTCTTGCTGTAAAACTTCCATGCGGTCTCCCTTTATTTGCGTATTTCATAGCTAATCTCCATTTTAGCGAAAATTTTTATGCTGAAATTTTATGGCTGTAATTAAAATCATTTACTTAGTAGAAGGATATATCGAAAATAGTGCATTATTACCGAATTAATCAAAGAATTGGTATTACTTTGACGTCAAGTTCTTTTATTTACGAACCATTTGTTTGTGGCAGCATGCTTTTTAATGTTTGTTTTGGATTGGCCATTATTTTTGATTGATTTGATATGAAACTATGGTAGTTACTGAGTCCATATAGTAACATACCGTATTAATAGAAGGGTGTATTAACTTATTTAATACTTAATGTTTCAAGTAGGCTATTGGGACAAATCCTCAGCAAAAATGAGAAGATACGCATCACACAAGGTCATACCTAAAGTTTTCATGAGGGATGAACTCAAGTACGGTACAGGTTTTTATGAATTCAACCAAACATTATCAAAGGAAACTGGTGTAACCTGATAAACACCAACGGCTTGGAATATCCAGGGGAAACTGAAAAGCAGCGGCATGATATGATATTAGTCACTGAATCTATTTGATTGAAATATTTATTTTCAACCTATAAGTATTATTAGCTTTGGATCAATTCGCACTTAATTATATGCTAATGGGAGAAAAAATATTTGTCGGATAGGAAGTTTGCCAAGTTTATTTTCCATGCACACTCAATCATCTGATTATTTTTTATGAATGCTATTGACAGTGGCGGCTCGTGAGTCAAATGCTGGGGGGGGGGGGGCGCACTCCACCGGGGGTCATAGTTTTTTAATATTTCGTGTATTTAATTAAGTTTTTACGGCAATCTAGGAATAAAATTTTGTGATGCCATATGTTCCGTTTATTTCTACAAAAATACCTTGTTTTCATAATAAAGCTTGATTAATAAATACTAAATGCAGTAGACTCTCGGTCATACGGATCGGCTTAGTCCAGACTCTCGATTATACTAAACAATGATCTTGAAGAATAAAAATATATTTGCTGCGATATTTTGCAAATGCAAACGAAAATACGTAACTTTAGGTTTTAGCGCCTAAATTCTTCGTGCGGATATGCCCGCAATACACTTATGTTGTTCATTTTGCAATCATAATGCGTTATTTGTCAAATCTATTCAACATTTGCAAAGATTTAGGTAGCAATGACACTTGTAACACCTGAGGAGGGAGGGGAGTGTCACTGACTTCCACTAGGTAACAAACACTACTAGAATGCGCGCGCTTTGCTATTGCAGATGTAAACTTTGATTGCTGTGTACGCGTTGCTTCTTGAATGCAGTATGATTTAAAATCAATAATTAAACATTTCTCACACATTTTTAACAAAATCTGAAATACTCACATGCCTTTAGTTATATTGCAGAAGTCCATCCTTCTTTCCTTTTGTCCAGCGAAGTGATCAATTACACGTTCGTTGAAATCAGCGCCGGACAACAATTTCTTTCCAATTGAACACATGGTAAGGGCACAAGTCTATAAATAAACAAGGGACTTAATAAACAAGGGACGACACAAAATGAGCCGACGAAAAATACGACCAAAAGAACAAGGTGCCTGGACACAGATTTGGGGACAATTTTTCCCTATATTTCCCTATAACAAAAACGAGCACTGTTGCTTAATTCAAAATTGTCTTCTTGAATGTACACAAAGCACTAAGAAACTTCTTAATCGGCAATTAAGCACAGTTAACCCCTCAAAAATGATGTCTGAACTCATTTCACTCCGTTCTTTCCGAGAGCCTTGCCGTTACTATAAGGAAGACTCAAGGGAGATAGAAGTCGTGGTCCACTAATGCTGATTCAGCTGAGGGACGAATTTAAGGTCAGCAAAGGCATTCAAGCAGACGTCACGGACCATCTCCTTGAGTCTAAGATTCATATGTGGTAAACACGCGAAACGCCAACGGTTCGCACTTGGAATACCATGTCTTCGAAATCATTGCCATGATATAATAGAATAAAAATTCTAGATCGTAAAAGAAGACGACTCTGAACCACAGATAGGAGCTGTAAGGATATCCGCACTGATATAAACTCTTCGAAGCCACTTAAATCAGACCCAAGGGGACATTTTCCTTCAGACAGCTACCGCTCTGCCGCTTAGGAATTAGGTGAACATGAACTAATAGAACAAGGATGGCTAGAAAAATGATGACCCTACACACAAAAGGTGCATTGTACGCGGAACTTCTTGACATTCATTGAATAACTCCATTTAAAGTCACGTTTTACGGGTTAAATCATGTTTAATCTTTCACCCTATCACGCACGCACCCATTTCTTAAATTATAAATCAGTGGGGAATGTTAACTGATTTTCCTAATACTGCAGGTCTTTTGATAAATTTATCTGAAAAATAGGTACCGCATTTCTAAAAATCGGGAAGATATGAATACATTGTTCAGGCCTAAACATTATAATATTAGTTTCCCCAAGGTTCTTGAAATTCGTAATCATAATAGAACTGTGGCAAATACTCGGGAATAGCTTTCCTACATCAATACGGCCTTTAACTGGTTGATTTTATGAGTTCCGGAATACAAACACCAAAAAAACGCAAGCATAATGGGATAATTTATTTTCTGTAGCAATACTTACCAGTAATTAAAAATTAAAATCGTATAACTACACCCAGTACAGTGACCATTCTGATTCCGTAGGTCCCTTTTCTGTGGCAGCACCAAGTAACGCCAGATTATACGCCCGCCGGCCTGCGCAGCGATGTCAACTCACACGTCGCTCTGCGCGTTCTCGGACGACGTCCCAAGACTTCCATAAGACACAACGTTAGACGCGTCATAGCACCAGCGGCCCCCACCACTACCACTCTCCATATAACCGCATGGGGTAGGATTGGGACGTTCTGGCCAGCGCCCCACGGCTACAAATACGAACTTCTCGCGCTTTTTCTTTTCGTGTTTTTCCAACACTTTCGATGTATGTGACTGAAAAAACACTTTGATTAATTAGATATATAATTATAAATTCATGGATATTTTTTTTTTTACTTTTTCAAATATTTGGGAGGGGCGGCGTCCGAGAGTCCTTATGGGCAAGCCGCCACTGGCTATTGATATGCAGCTAAAGAAGTAGTCATGTCACTCATTAGTAGTTCTCTTCATATTTTCTCTAATCGCCTTTAAGCTTAAGCGGTTTATTAGCTCAAGTATTCGTTTATCTCATATAATATACCTACTATGCGCACCTAAGTACAACGAATTTTATTTAACGCACTGAATAGTATTCAATAGTCTACTATGTCATGCATGGCGATAAAATATGTACATCTATGGTGATTTTTTCATCCAATTTTCGTTAGAAATTATTTGATATTGTTACTGCCGCAGAAAAAAAAACTACGAGTATCTTCAGTGAAATATTGCTTTTACGAAGGGAGAACCAACTTTTTCGCACATGTAGTTACATAATCCAGAATTTAATTATTAATCAGTATTTAAAATGCAATGGAGCATTTACCTACTGCTTAAATAGGTCTCCTCTTGTATATATTGCTTTTTCACTTTCACCAACGGCGTTAATTCAATTGTAATTTTGATTTATAATATATTTTACTCATTTAAAATTCTCCACGTGTAATTAGTTAACTTAAGCCCAGTGTTGAACCCATTATATTCCTCAAATCGAAAAATTTAGTAAATTGAAGTTGTAGAAGGAAGTTGGGATGAAAAATCCTGTGTACCCATTACGTGCACAATTTTTAAAGCATTGAAATATATGTCACTACTTGAGATTTATTTTTCAATCCATCGTTAATTCCTCTAACCATAGAATTAGCCTCCTACCGTATGATTCAGATAACGAAACCTGTATTTGGTTACAAATAAACATAAGAACCTAAATTCGAATTTATCGAGTGTAAAGTATTAAAATTAAGCTTGATTTATATTACGAGAAGCAAGTAAAGAAGAGAAACAACGAATGAATTGCGATCATTAATTTAATGAATTTTCACTGCATGTGAGAGGTAAAGTTCTAACATTTAGCTGTTATTTTAACTTCACGAATGTGTGCTCCATGACAATAAACTGCGAAAGCACCATCATATCTCTCTGTTTGGAGAGCTTGAAGATTTTACTGGAGGCTGTTTATGATAAAAAGGTTGACTTACCGTCTCTCAAGCGATCACGATACCCATTTCCTGCCATTCTCGTTTTCCTCAAACCATAAATCTTGCCGCACGTCGACGCACCTCACTCCTCACGGCTATTACTCGCCCTCATGCTTTTGTCATTCACACTCATTCGCCCGTTCCTACGCCCCCACACAAATTCATCTCCCAAGGGGCCGTCATTTCAAATTTCCGACTACGTCAATAAAATCCATCTCCCACCTTCCACTACTACACTCATACCCTCTGACTCCCACGGCTTTCTAAACCTTCGCGATGCATCAGCTTACCTCATTCTAAGCAATCCCGGTCAACTTTTTTTGTCATAACGATCGTTTTAACCCATCGATTTCCAGCACAATCCTCTCTTCAGTTCATCGGTCGACGGTTAGTTCTCTTCCGGGCATGGGCGCCGCCATTTTCTCGTCCCCTTTTCCGGTCTGACCGCGCGTGTTCCTCCTGCTTCCTCCCCGTTGGTCGGCGCGGGCCACGATCCTCACTTGTCTCCGGAACACGTTTCCTTCGTCTCGGAGTGGCGGCGGCCATGCTGGAATTCTCCTCTCGTCGGCGTGTGGCCAGAGGAGTGAGCTCGCGAGTCTGTGTGCGTGACCTCGTGTGTGGATCGTGTGCATATATATCGACCCACGCGTTTTCTTTCGAGACGGACCTCTTCGCTGGAGTGCCGCCTCGCGTAGACTGACGGCAGATTCACACTGGTTTCTTTTCCACCAAATTTTTCCGACTGCGACCTCTCTCTCCGTCTCCCTCCTCGGCACATACAAAACAATCCCCACTCCGCCGAAAAAAAGCACGTCCTGCCCGACCCCTTTAGCGCCCTTTCGCTTCCGCCTGACGAAACTGCCAAAATTGTGTCACGAGAGTGTGTCGGAGAAAGACACGCAACCGAGCCCGCTATAATCCACCCCCCATCTCGCATTCCTTTCATTCCTCACCCCCACCAAAAAAAATCGCGAATGCTGTACATGCATGTACAGCATTCGCGATTGAATGATTGATGCATGTACATGAATTCAAATGCATGTAAAATTTTACATGCATTTGAATTCATCTAGATTGATGAGAAAATATATACGTAAAAAAATAAATTCTTTACGGATAAAATACAATCCACTTATTTCATTTAAAACTAATTTAAACTAGAAACGTGAGGAATTTAATCATGTTTTAAAATTGTTTGTGACGTCATTGAGGAACTGGTTTGGTCACTTCTTTACTGGATTTTGTGCGATGAGGGAATGTGATGAGCTATCACACACGGTGGTTGTATGGAGCAGCCTGTAATATTGGCAACTGTCAACGGAGTTGCCATTTCAATTCTGGTCACCGTTCTCCTCCGTTATGACACTGGTACCTATTAAATTGTTATGCCTAACATATTTGCTCCGCAGAGGTAAATTAAAAGGAAAATATCCAATTTTTGCATGTGAGACACCCTTAGTCGTAGCTATTACTACTGATCTTATTAATGAAAATATTTTAATCGGAGGGCCGGAATTAAGATGGGCTTGGCTCCTTGACCCCTCTCCTTTCTTAATCCTGATAAGACGCGGCGTCCCTTAGCTTTTATGCTTTGACGTTGACCTTCCGAAAAATATGCAACGCAAGCATAAATGTGGCTCCTTTAACTTGAACAGACTATTGGTGAGCAAGTCTCACGGGTTTAGGCCTACATTTTCGACCCCTGATTGTCACTTCATCCTATTTCATATATTTATTTATTTATTAATGAGCGAACAGCTAACTTTTGAAGCAAAGCAAAGAGTTTTTTAATGCAACGAATTATCAGCTAATAAAACCAAAGCAGTGGGCGAAGAAAGGTAAATAACGGTTGATGGGAACCAGCCAAAAACTAATGTTTAATAATAGAAGTTTTTACGGATTCTTGAAAAGCCAAGAAAAACGACTCTATAATAGATTTTAAAAATTCGTTTACAAGGAATTATTTATCGAATTTATGTTCATATTTATTCAAGCAGTGTTCAAATTTTAACTTTGAAAACATTTAATATAGGGATAACCGCGGATTAGCCAGCGGTGTTATTTCACGGTTACCGGAAAGTGTACTTGTAAGTGCGAAAATTTCTTTTGGAGAAATTTATTGCCTTGCCCATGGTTTGAACCTGGATCTCCCAAAATAGTATATCTTGAATCACGTGAAAGCGTGGAGTGAATTAGGGAGATTCAGCTTCGAGTCTCGGTCTAGGCTAATGATATGTTTCCTGCGAGAAACTTTCCCACTCCGAGTACATTTAATTATTTTAAAGAAAGATCAGTTTTCATTGCGGCGAAGTTTATACTTAAAGTAATAAAAATACTAGAGTAATAAAAACCTCTATGTGACCAAATTTCCATGCGCACTTCCATACAAAGCTCTTCAGTTGAGCCAGTGTTGACGTATATAGTAATCGTATCCTATAGCTATCGAGAGGAAATGATATTTTATTTTTTAATAATTTCAACTGGTGTTCATGTATTTTTATGGAAATATGGCTTTCATTTCACTCGAAGGAGACATTCATGAACGAATACTTTCTCAGTTCACTAATTTGTAGCTTCATCTGAGGCTACTTTATTTTGAGTAATTCTAAACATTTTACTGCCTAGAAGTAAGTATTCACGTTTTTATAATCGCTCAATTAGTTATTTATTCCAAACATTGATCTATCCTCAGCGTGAATCCGAATAATTGATGAAAATACTAGAAATAAATACAACTGTTATTTGGTGCAAAGTAATTTCATTAACAACATTGTAGTTTAATTGCTTTGGTGAAAAAATCATCATCACTTTCGTAAGATTGATTCGACGCAGGTCTCTTCTCCATCTTATATGAGTAATATTTTTGAATCTTTATGGACATTATTTTAAAAGCGGCAACAGTCTAATCTTGAGGGAACATTATTGCCTTTTTTGCCTGGACTCGATTATGTTTTTGAAATTCAAAAGTGATATGTCCTCCCACACGATTTCATCTCATGGCCCAATATTTTGTAATTTGATGTTTATTAACTTGATTTAAAAGTGCATATGATATATTTTAATTAAATTTTCATCAAATATTATTCAAACTCATTTTTCGTCTTTGTTTTTTCCATGAATTTGATGATTTGGCCAATGAATTTTGGAGTTAGGAATACCTGTTAGCCACTCATTACGAAGTAATTAAAAAAATTAATTACCTAAGTTTAATCTTGATTAAGCTCGTGATCATATCTTGATTTATCATTATTAGCGTATGTGAAGTGTATTTTATGCCTTAGAGTAAAAACTTTTCGAAGCGTGACTGAATTTTTATTTGACATAATGTGTTTGTATTAAATGAAGTACTCCATTAAAAAAAAAAATTCGCTAATTGAAAACCTAACTTTTTAAAAATGCCATGCCATTGTATCATCAAATATTCCATAAGTATATAATCTCTTGGTTAACTTTCCATGAGAATTTTAAGGTGTATTACTTTGAACTTTTACAGAAATATTAAGCTTTTGACAAGTAGTCTTTGATGGATGGAATATAAAAATAATGTTATACATAACAAACGAGCCATTTTGGTGGAAAGATGCAGAACCTCATTGTTAACCTACACACAAGATTTTTTTTATGTAAAAACTTCATCATTTTTTAATGAGGATGGCTATTAAAAGTACTTGCGATAAATTTACTTCGGCATTATATTATTGATCTCGAAGAAAATGAGCTACACTCGTTAAGTTTAGTGTTTCAGGAGCGTCGGGTAGTGAGACTGTGAAGAGAGATGGCACTCCTGGTATTTCAAAGGCAACCCTTCTTGCACAAAAGCATTGTCCTTGGACTTCACAGCGGAGTTTTCAAGGGCATGATGGGGTGGAGTAAACATAGGCATAACCCGTTAGGTCATCGCCCGAGCGGGTGAAAAGACGTAATGTACCCTTTTTCGTTCCTGTTCTTTCCAGCGGCTCTAAAACTGACCCTCGCCCAACCCTTAAAAAAAATCCCAAAAGACTGGCCACATCCTTTGCTATAGGTGCCAAGCGTCCCTTGGGTGAACGCGAAGAATTACATAATCCAGTATAGTTACGTAACTATTGCATGATTTGAGACTGTAACTCTTTTGAAAGAGTGAGAGCATTTATCTCTCTACTTTGATATTCGACCTTTCAGGGTGCCCTTAAAAATAACTCGGCTTGTTTAGGGACATGAATTAACCAAACTACTCCTGTAGCTTGCCATATCACCGTCAATGGATTTAACAGCTTCATTCACCTCAAATTAAGATTTAAATTGATTTTTCACTCATTACTAAGTGACAATAAGCTATTGATTTTATATGTACGAAATATATATCGCTTTTTTACACGTTGTTAGTGGATTTTCTTGCAATGAAAATCACCTTAATGGTAATGAGGGTTTTTCGCTAAAAAATGTAATTCATATTTATCACATGCTTCTGCTTTTTGAAGTATGCTCAGCATTCACTGAAGAAATAAAAATAATAAGGTGTTGACTGCAATATGTAATACTTAGTAGGGTTGAAGGTTATATTGAGTATGTTCATTCATGCGTATTTACTGTCGTTCACATGACCTGTCTGTTAGTTTTCTTCAAAGCTAGTTTAATCTTGAAAGATTTGAAAACTTGAAAGATACCGGTGCCATTTGTTGATTTTAAATTCACAACTCATAAAAGTGAGGTAGGGAAAATCGTGTGAAAGTCATATAGATGTCAGAATAAGTCCACAAATACCCTTTCTTTTCTCGTATAGCTGGGTATTTGAAAACAAATGCGTGGAAAATACTATATACATTAATGGTGATAGCTGCTATTTTACTAACAAATTTTAAATAAAACTATTACATCACAGAACATCAATGTTACGCGTATGTTTAACAGCTTATTAGATTACTTCATAGGAAGCGTGCCTGGTGATAGGTTGTTTTTAAATGATTGCATATTTCTGCATCTTGCTCAGGATCCATGAATCCATGCATCAAAGCTTCGTGGCGCCATTTATAAAAATAAATTCTGTTGCTGGAATCGAAATACTCGACATAATGTTTTGTATTAATATTTTTTCTATCCTAAGGAATTTTTTGAAAATAAGACGTTACAGAGGTTTTAAATTTCTATTTTTTTGCATTGAGATATTGCAAGTATATTCAGGCTAGAATAAATTAATGAGTAAGTACCCATTGTCAACGGTTAACATATTACGGTTCTATTGTACTACTTTTCCATTTTCCTTTATTTTAAATAAGGTCAAGCATACAATATAAGTCTATAGTTGATATGACTCCATAACGTGGTATTTACAACTTAATGATGCATATCTTCTTATAAACATGTAATTGAAAGAAATTGTCATCATTATTTTTTTAGCTTCTAAATTAGATGAATTACTTGTGTAACCTTGGAATCAAGCCTTGGAGGTCACGATAAACCTATTTTCACGGAGAAGATGTCATTTCCATTCCTTGGGATATAAGTAGTCACTCCTTAGGATTGTTTTCCTTGACTTTTGAACATCTCCAATGAGTAACCGGGCGGCGGGTTTTGGTGCATCCGAGTTGGGCACAAGGTCAAGAGATGTCACTGGCTACGGTTTCTCCCCACCCATCTCTTGCGTCGAAGCTTTGCACAGGGAGGCAGAAAAGCTCCCGGGCAAACGCTACCCCACCTTCTCCCGTGGTCCCTTGCACCGAAACCTTTGCCCAAAAGTTTCAAGGCTTCTCCACCAGAGGGTACAGGGACGACGGTAGCCGCGGGAAATAATTTTAAAATAGGCTACTTATAACAGATACAGGATGTGTAAAGTGTATAATTTATTGCATTTCCTTCAGATTGGTGAACATATGCTTTATACCGGTAAATTTTAAGGAAATTCGATCGCTTAGAGCATCAATGACTCCAATGTCTAACTTCGTTCTATTTCATACGATTGATTATTTTTCGGTGCAGAATTAGATTTTATAGCATGCGTTTTGTTTGCTGAACTGTTTTTATTGAATAATAATTATAAAAACAGTTTTTTGTCCATTAATTACATTTACAAACATAAAAAATATGTTTGCATCGTTGATCTTAGCAATTCGGAAGACATTCAATATAGGCCTGATCTTTTGAAAGTATGTGGTATTTATTTTACAAACTTTTAAATTAGTCCCTGTTTTAGAAATAAATATCGTATTCAAAAATGAAATGTTAATATCTAATTGTATGTGGACTAATGAGGAAGAGTTTATATTACAAGAATAAAAATAATAACATTTGTTTAATGAAGATGGGTAACATTATTTTTTATTCTGGTTACTGTAGTTATCAAAGTTATAGGTTCGTGCGTGGAACCAGAATCATAATAGTATTTTGTTTTCGCCAATATTTTTAATGACTTACCTTTTTTCTGCCTGAACATTTGTTTTCACGTAGAGCAACATTTAGGTAAGCCAGGGTATTATATCATCATTTCGTGGTGAGATATACCATATTATTTTCCATTTGCTGGAGATCAACTCATGAAAAAACAAGAATTGCATTTGCGCAGTAAAAAATTGGTATGAGCTCGATACTTACCATAGTAAATGCTAAAGTCTACCGATTGGGATTTACATACTGCCTAACTTTTGAGCCTGTGTTCAGCTTAAAAGTATATGGTGGTATTCACATTTTAAATTAGTGTACTGAAATCAAATATAAAGTTGGTAAATGTTTAAATAAAAAGTACAATTCCAGCAAAATGTAGGCTGGTACAAGAATGGTGGAACTTCTGTCTACTAAATGAACTCATAGTATTCGTCGACATTGCCATGCTTGCGAACTATCCAATTTCCCCTTTTTCTTTTTCGAAGGTACATATTTCATATCCGTGAAAAGCAAAGTTCAAAATTAAAAGATTCATTATTTTTCTTTCATAAATGTAAACGATTTTTATGCGATAAGATGTTTTTTTTTTGTTTTAGCTCCTCCAGAATTGGAATTCAAATTATTATTTATCTTTTACTTTTATTGCTCTTTTTACTAACAGTAGTAAAATATTAGCTCCATTCCATGCATCATTATATAAATATTTACAAAAATTGAAGAATTGGACGAAAATTAGATCTTAAAAAAAATGTAATTACTTCTAATTATCGAATGTAGATGACTACACTGCCACTGATTTCGTGCCTGAAAATATTCGTGTTATTTTTTTCACATAAATTAATAAGACTTAGTGTTTTTATTAGAGATTTGGATTTCAAATGAAGTCTTGACATTTTAATTAATCGTCTGCGTAATCGTCTACCGATACAATAGGAATATTATTTCATACAACTCTGGAGTAACTTCATCAATCCTTCTTATCAGTAAACCTTACAATCACACGCCACCTCTTTTTCTTATGAGCTAACGTTCACTAAAGGACGTACATTTTTGCTGTTAAATGTATAACTAGTGCTTAGCCTCATAAGATATCAAAAATGGACTTTTCAATCACTTTCAGTTATCTAAGCAGTCAAGAATATTTTTTTTGGACGCCCTGTAACCTGAAAGATTATATTTTGTCAATAGAGCTTTTTAAAAAGTGTAAATATTTTTAAGTCTAGCATTTCACTTTATGACATTAAGATGATTTTTTTTATTTTGTGGAGATAATACAAATGATCAATACCAAGTGTTAAGTTCTATTACTCATTCTTATATTTTTACAAGCACTACAAAAATGATGAGATAATGTTTCATAATTTGAATTCATAATTGACCATTTGCGGCTTGAATTTATTTTTATACCGCGCCAGCTCCATGAATAATACTATTTACTCCCTGTGGTGATAGATATAAAGAGTCCGTCGTTTTACTTGCATACAGCTTATATAAAATAAGCGGAAGTTAATTAAACCTATATTTTCAGGTAAGAAACTTTAATTTTGAAGCAATAATGTAATTTATTAGAGTTGTAAGATTATTAAGTAGAACACGATTCAAAATTTCCAAGAAGCATGAATTTGAGAATTGTTTTACATTTATTAATATTCATATTCCTTTACATTCATATCTTTGAGTTTGTTCAGTTTGTAACAAAAGCAAGTTAAGTTTCCTCGCCATTTTAAAATTCCTAGTCAATACAACACAACAAAATAAAAGTCTCCATATTCAAAGAAGGTTCATTTAATTAAGGTAAACGCATCTAAGGGTTAAGTATGCATGATATAAAATCTTTATCCAAAGCGTAGGTTGAGCAAATGAGTTAAAATTACCTTAGCTACTTCAACTGTGTTAAGAAATGTGTGGCTTTGTAATCCTATTTTTTATGATACTCATAGTAAATATTATGAATTTAACGGCACAAAAGGTATATGTAATCAAATTGTAGGCTGTAGGCCTGCCTATATGAGCTTGCCAGAAAATCACTTATACTCTTGCCTATGGGTAATAAGTAGCATTAGCGCTTACCGGACTAACTTACTTGTATAATTCATTGTCGATTTTTCCCTACATTTTTTATTTTCATTTGGTCCATAGTCTTTATAAGGTTGATTTTCAGAAAAATCAATAAATTAAAAAATAATAAAAGGAGGAATCAGTTCCAAATGTTTTCCTTGGAGCTAACCTTATAATCTCGGAGGCAGTAGGAAGTAGTACTTACTTTGATATTTACTATTAAAATGGTGCTCAATCAATCAATTTTTTCCTGAAAGCGATTACAAATTATTATGATGAAAAATAAACAAAAATCATGTTCTTCTCATACCATTTATGTTTTCACTTCAATATCACCATATTTTCCCAGCTAGCAAAACTTTCATTACATTTTGAATTTTTTTCAAAATTCCATTTCTCTTAATGTCATCCCTAGAAATATTTGGAACCTAATAGAAAAAATACATGTCAGCAGAGTGAAGGACGTATGAAGCGTACTTATAATGAAAATCCCATTCGTATATCATAAGGTAATAAAGGATAAATAAGCATCATTTCCTAGTAGAAAAGATGCCTGTCCATCTCGTATCATAAATCAACACGAATATTCTTTGGCAAATCAAACTTCGATGCAGGCAAACTGCGATGGCATGGAATTTATAGTATTTATGGCACAAGTGTGACTCTTTTTTTTAGATTATGGTCATAGGATGTTCAACGAGCCCTGCTTTTTTCTATTCTATTATTGCGGTCATGCTAGTAACTTTCTTAGCCAATCAATTAACCTAACTAAACTGTCAAATATAATAAATTGTACAACTTATAAGGGCTAAACGTTTTTCTGAGATAGAAGAATTTCTTTCCCAGTTATGTAATACGTTGTGAATGCAGGCAACGGCATTTTAGCTCGCTTTAATGATTATTTCATCGCATTCTTCCCTATTTAACTCTGTTATTACATATAAATAATCAAATTTTTAAACTAGAACTGCATTTCACGTAATAAATTTGCGGATTTCGGATTTTCTCCTTTGCATTACAATGACTAGTATTAACAACACTTACGATGGATCCCATGAAACTTCAGTTAAGAGCAGCATTCAATAACAGTTCAATAACAAGCATTTTTAATTAATGAAGAAACTGAACAAACATTTCTACGGTTATTCCACCTAAATCCTGGAGAGTAACATTACCATTTGCACGATAGCAGCGCCCATCAAAAATGCAATAAGTTTCGATAGCGGCGTATTTCACTGATTTTCATATCAAACATTGTACTAACTGATACTTATAGGTCGTGTTATTGAGTTTCAAGCCTATCGTTGCTTTGCTAAAAGTATTACATTTCATAATTAGTGTGTAAAACAATGAAAATTGAGACACACTGAGGCAAAGACTACGAGGCGTCTGCGTTGACAACATTGTACAATCCGGCATCCCATTGGTCACAAGTTTAAACTCCCAAGTTCCAACTTATGATGATCAGACCGTGGGTGTAGATGTCTAGTTCTGCATACCCAGGATACTATTATGTGTATATAAATCTAAATCAATTTTTTCCATCACAATTCCAAATTTGAATAACTTTTTTACTCAAATATATTATTTTTAATTTAAAACAATAATTACGTATTCTAATTTTTTAAACTTCTGATGTAGTCACGCGATATAAGTAATTATAAAATTATCTTGATTGATTAATTTAATAAGCCCCAAGTTAACGCCAAAAACACAAAAATTTATTTTATAATTTTAATTGGAAATATAGAAACCAATTTTTTAACTGCTGATTAAGTTGCATTATATAGTACGCAGTTATGAACTTATTTAACCCTAGAAGGGCACACTGGGGTCCAGTGGGCCCCAGGAGTTTTTTTCTTTGCTGTAACTTTTGTAATGCACAAAATATTGAAAGCTCATACCAATGTAAATTTCCTTTTATATCTTAGTAAAAGTTTCTAGTGTGTGGTGATTTTTTCAACGCCCTTATTGCTTTATAATTTAATGTTGAAAATGGTCTGGGGTCCATTGGACCCCAGTGTGCACTTCATGAAATTTTTTTGAAATTGCGAAAAAAAATTAACACATTTGTTTATTGCCTTTTTTGCTGCAAATACATTTGTTATAATGGTATTTATACGTTTATAGTAATTAAAATGTCATTTTTCATTTTTTATCAATTTGGGATATTTGAGGACATCAACTTTTTTTGTCAAATATCTTGGTTTCCTCTTTTGCAAATAATTTAGGAACTTCGGAGTGAAAGACGTACGAACATACTTCAATGGAATTGATTGTAGAGCAATAGTTTTGAACATATATTACTCATAATAGTAAACTATTCATCAAACATTGACGTTTGAAATCATTTGGAGATCGAAAGAGAGAGCGAAATTTGGTTTCGGATCTGCCTGGATCAAAAGGAGCAGCGCACGACGTCAAAACTCCCCGGCAAGCTTGGGAATTACTGTTGGATAGCGCTTTACGAAATAAAATAATGACGCACACAAATGAGGAAATACAACGGCAGCGTCAAAATGTCACAATTCCTCAATCGTACCACGATGATGTAGATGTTGAGGAGATTGAGGCTTTTTTTGGACTTCCATATTTTTCTGGGGTGTAGAAGACGTGCCACACAAATTTGTATGAACTGTGGTCAACTGAGTTTGGATCTACGTTGTATCAATGCACCATGTCTCTTCACCGATTCCTGTTTTTGCTGTCAACCTTGCGTTTTGATGATAAAAACACGAGAATGCAGCGCAGTACGATCGATAAATTTGCCCCACTTCGTGAAATTTGGGAAGGGTTTGTAGATAATTGTAAGAAATGTTACACTCCTCATGAGTATAGTACAGTAGATGAACAACTTCTCGGTTTTTGAGGCCGTTGCCCCTTTCGAATATATATGAAAGGAAAGCCAGATAAGTATGGCATAAAAATTGTAAGGATAAATGATGCAAAAACATTTTACATGGTAAATGCCTATCCTTACCTAGGAAAAGTAGTTACCAATCCAGATGAAACTATTCCAACATATTATGTACGGACATTGTCAGCACCAATTCATGGCACGAATAGAAATATTACGTGCGACAATTGGTTCACTTCTGTTGAGCTTGTAAAGAAGATGCTAAAAGATTATTCAATAATGATGGTGGGGACCATTCGTAAAAACAAGCTCAAATTCCAGTGGATTTTACAAGAAGCTGTTGTTCAATCTTCACGAATTGCCTTTGACCCTGACATGACCCTGGTGTCTTTCACACCGAAAAGAAATAAAATAGTGCTTTTGTTGTCATCTTTTCATTTGGATGGAGCTATAAATGAAGACAATGGAAAGCCCGAGATTATTTGCATGTATAATGCCACTAAAGGAGGAACAGACACATTTGATCAGCTGTGTCATGAATATACAACAGCCAGAAAAACCCTTCGATGGCCAATGCGGATTTTCTATGGCATGCTAGACCAAGCTCGTATAAACGCAATGGTTCTTTACTCTCATATTGATAGTAATGAAAAAATAAATCGGAGAACATTTTTGAAAAACTTGGCTTTGTCACTCATCAAACCTCATTTGCATCAACGGATTTTGAAAAAAAGCCTGCGTTCTTCAATCAGGAATACTACTGCGGAAATTTTAAAAATTGAAATATCAGCAATTGATAAACCTGAAATCCTTCACAGCAAAATACGATGCAGCTCATGCCCAAGGAATAGAGACAGAAAAACAAGAATTATATGCTCATCGTGCCGCGCTCCGATGTGTGACGAGCACCGAAGTTATCTGTGCACTACCTGTACTGGAGTGAGAAATTAACAACAAAGCATTTTTTTCTAAAAATTTATATTTTACCTGTAAAATAAATAATAGTAATGTACATTTTGGAGCAATAGGAAGTCCTAATGAAATTTGTGAAAAAAAAAGTTTTTTAAAATACACTGGAAAATTTTGTTGTTTTCAATTGTTAAAATTAATACGTTTTACGGAAAGAAAAAATATGAAACATTTTTTTACTTAAACTACACAATGTAATACTTAAGCTGTTAAAACTATTTGTCTGTACATCTAAAACATTCGTAAGAGTAAATAAAAGTAGGATTGGTGACTTTCTTAAAGAATTTTTATGTCTTTAGAATGAAAAATATTTTTTTACTTTCATTTTAATATGTTTAAATAACTTATATTTACATATTTGTGTAAGAAACACTTCTATTATTGATATTTACTATATTAATAGTAAAAAAATATCAGAAGGTTGAAATTAAAAAATTTTAAAGTTATGGGGTCCGCTGGACCCCAGTGTGCACTTTATGATTGAAAAAATAAGTGTGCACTTCTAGGGTTAAATAGTGCCAATTTAAGGCCAAAAAATTAAAAATACACACAAATGTATTTTATGATATCCATATGAAAATGCAGACTCCAATTTTTTTATCTGCTGATTTTCGTTACTCGACAGATTTATGTTCTAATTTCGACAAATTTATTTAATTAGCCCAAAAATAACGCAAAAAATACATACAAATTCATTTCATGATATTTTTTTTGAAAATGCAGACTTTTTATGGTTAATTTTCCACCTCTTGCGAAGTACCTCGGGTGAGCGCACTCGTCGCGCCACGCCATTGGACGAAGTGCGGGGGAATGAGGGAATAACAGAAAATACAGAAAGAAGTGGCTTTGGTGGCGTAGAGGAATGGGTTTGAATGGGAGCGAGGGAGGAGTTGTCCCTAAAGGGAGCCGCAAATTTGTGCGTGTCGCTCGCATGAGGCGGGAGAGATAGCGACGGAACAGGGTCTAAGCCCGTAAGAGGGTGCTGCAATGGGAGATCCAGGAGGGAGATAAGGCGAGGGTAGAGAGACCAACCATGACAGAATGCTTGTGCGCGTGTGCTTGAGGATATGTGCGAAGGAATACGAAGAGGAAAGGGTGAGGAGGATGAAGAGAAAATATTGGAGCAAGAGAAAGAGGAGAGAGCGAAATGGAGGAAAGGAAGAAGTAGAGAAGTTTGAATGCAGCATGGAACTTGTGCTGATGAGAATTTCTCTGGAGGTCGTTGTGGTTATGGACAAGGCAGATTGCTATGGAGAGATATTGAGGTGAATTTGGAACGGAATTGTTATGGACTGAGATATTTTGCCTTACGTAGGGTAAGGCAATTTAATTTAGTATAGCGGAAAATTATCTTTCTCTTTTAGAATACTCAAATTACTAAAAATATTCCTTTGCGATAAACTGATTTTAATTGCTAACTGCTGCATTAATGAATTTTAATAAGCTTTTTTTACTGCAGATAAATTTGGAGTAGTATTTTTCCTTTATTGATTTCTTCTATTTAAAAAAAATGCTCCTACAGCTAATATAAAGAATATTAAAAAAGACGATGATTCTGAGCGGTTGTGTTTCCCTACGAAAAATTAACTATTCATAGGATATTATTCATAAAAGCTAACCAAAAAATTTAACGAAGATAACGTAAGATGTAAAAGTATGCTTTTTAACTGGAGAGCGGACATTAGAATGTAGAGTCATGTGATGGGATCGCATGTGTCGGAGGAGTGCTAAGGGTTGATAATGCTCTGCAGATATGTTTAAAGCTAATATTTTATATGATTATTCAAGAAATATCTTCAAAGATATCCCTATAAAACTGAAAAATGCCATTGGTCAAAACTTGGAGCAGAAATTTAAGAAGTTTTAATCAAGAAGTGAACACAGATCAACTTCATTTTACCCCGATGTAAATAGCCATTGTAGTAAGGGCTGTGTTCTTTTCAGCCAATCTCAAAGCTTTGAAATATTTTCCTCATGTGCATCATTCTGCAGAAGAGCACGTGTTTTTGAGCAACCGCACCAGATGGCACGAGAGGTCCTGAGGGTGAAACCAAGAGGTTACAGGTGAGGTGACCTGCATCGGTCGACCTGCCCATTGCTTCCTTGCTGGTATCCTTAGACGTTTTATTTTAGCGAAACTTACCTGACACGTTTACCTTTCAAAGCACTGGGGACACGCTTTCTCTTTTTTCTTTTCAAACCCTACCCTTCGATCACCTGAGTTAACTCTTAAGTTAGTCGAGGAAATCCTTACCTTGATTCACGCAAAAATTGCCTCCTTCATCGCTTCCATCGCACCTACCGTCTAATGTTATGGCAATTTTGGATGGCAGAAAAACAACTCTTAATGGATTTCGTTTGAGTCACGCTATATAAACGAAAATCATACCAAAGACTTGGTCACGCACGGCTTTCTTAGTTGCAAAAAAATACCGTGAGACGTCATGTAACAGGCTGATGATGAGATCATCATATGATACATTTTGTGATGGTACTTGGGAACAAAGTGAAGTAGTATGCCTCTGACGTCGAATAAAATTACCGTCAAAACTTTATTTCACTAGGAAAAATATGTTGCTCGTAAGGCAATCGTTATGGCTGAAAAATCCAACTCCCCTGGGGCAAAATACGGGAATGAGAAACGCCAAACATTGAACCAAAAGATGCCATAGGGATCGCATATCTCAATTGTGTGGTGCATAGCCTTAGTTTTGTCTCCTATCTACATAGTTTCTTGAAGTGCGTTTTATTTCCACATTTAACGTTCATGACATCACATCCCGCACAATGATTGTGCTCAAGATCATACACATGGAGGAAATCTAAATTGATATTTATGTCAAAACCAGGGATTGCGATGATGATAATATTATATTTCATCCGCATGTAACTCTTAACCTTCTACCCAGTTGGTACAATCATGATAGTGGTATGGTAGCACCACAAAGTTGCATAGCTATGTAAAATATGGAATATAAGTTTACATAGAGACGTTTCCTATTAAAGACAGTATCTACTTCAAAGGGGTATAATGAAGGTCGTTCGAAATTATATTTCTCAAAAGGTTGCATATTCTTGGAATTCATGTTCATTATCTCTTGTGCTTGCTGGGCAGTAAGTAAAGAAAATCTACAGGGTTGATTTGACGATTTATGTTGGAAGCGTGGGAAATGAAAATTCGCAAATACCCCTTGCCTAAGGGAGCACAAATAACAGTTAGTCCATGGAAAATGGAAAGTGTGCCTATATGCGACTCCATTCTCAGACTGAATAATCGATAAGCTATTTCTTCTCTCTCGACGACGTGAAGTCCGTTTCCCCTTGAAAAAAGCCGCCCGCTCGACAAGGAGAAACCCTCTATCACTCTTGCGGTCTATATGAACGGAGCCACCCTTTTTGTCCTTAAAAGACGTTATATTCGATGGTTACGACCCTGGAAAAGTCGTTTCAGGGGCTTTATCGGTCCTCGACGTCACTCACACACACCGTTTCACTTCCCTCGCCTTACTCCGCGCTCACTAACCACTGCCGAATCTCGTTCACCACACTCGCTCCGCTCCGACCAACGTCTTCCATCATCCCGACATCTCCACACCAAATCCCCACCCTCTCCCTCTGCCGCGGCCGTGTGCCTTTTTCCACGGAAGATGTTAACTCCCATGCTCTCCGCAATTTTAAGTGCCCGGTGCTTTTTTTAAGTACCTACCCACCGGGAGAGGGTTTGGCTCCTGCCAGAATGGATCGGAGATGCTGAGGAAAACGGGGAGAGAAGGGAGGGTTGGATGATATGGGGGAGGTGGCTGGTGTGAGGGATTTTTCGGATGGGACCCCTCCCGTGGTTGCGGTGCTTGGGTGTGGCGCCCGCCATGTGGTGTTAGCGGCCTCCTGAAAGGATCCTTGGTGTTTTTTTTTATTTCTGGCGGATGAGTGAGTGGGTGGTGAGCTGGTGAGAGCTGGTTAACTGTGCCGGTGTGTGGTTTGTTTTTGTGCTCGGTGACGGCGGATGTGTTGGTGTGTGTGTGTGTGGCAAGGGGTGTTCTGCGCGTGCGCGACTGCTGGCTTTCGCTGCGTGCCGAAGAGCCCTTCGTCGCGTGGAAGGAAGCCTTGCTCCCTTTTTTAATGGCCCCATAAACAGGCCCCGGAGTGCGCATAGGTGCTAAGTCGTCAACTGTCTCCTTCGCTTGATTTAAAGAGCTACCTCGCGTCCGCAAAGATCCCTCCTGCTCGCAGTTCTCCAGCCCCTATCACCTCCCTCCCCACTCCTCACCTCAAACCCTCAGCATAGCAGCAATGATTCCTCCTCTCCTCTGATCCTCATTACGAACCCTCCCCCGCCTTTTATCGGCCTCGCCTTCCCCAGTAATCAGTGAAACGGGGAGAGCTGCTTAGGTGGCCCGCGAGCAATTGATGCGAGCCCAGAGAATGCGTGTCTTTAATGGCACACTCTCTTATCTCGCTTTTAATGGCCTCTTTTGGTTTTAATGGTCTCCTTCTCCCCAATAATTCTTTCCGTTTCTTTGAATATTTTATGTTTTCCTTTTACACGGTAAAGGTCCAATTAAAGTGTATAAGAATGCATACACATTTGATCACAGGTTAACATAATGGTTTTGGAGGGATAGAATTTTATGGCTTTTCTTCCACGAAGGTATTTCAGCCTTTTGTTCTATGCTAATGAGTAGCTCATTAAATCCGTTTGATTGATTCCAAGGTCACATGCTAACATTTACGGCAACCAGTTCTTGGCATAAGTGCCCATCTAGAACAACAACGTGTGAGAAGGTTACTTCATTCTGATGTATGTATAATGACTCCCTCATTATATCATTCCGAGTACCTGCATAACCGTACAAAAGTGTATCGTTTAAGTGAAAATAATTGATTTTTTTCTTAATATGGGCAACAGAATTGAAATTGTGCACCTATAATTTATGTTGTAATTAAGGATGGCTAATAAGTAATGCTCCAATACTAGGTGTTTACTAGCTTAATAAGTTACTTAAACAAGACCTTTGAAATGATTTTTGCCAATGATCCGTCAAAAAGCAATGTTTCTCTAGTATACAATTTTTTTGGCCAATACTTACGGTAAAGTTAACTCCTCATTCTGGGAAAGAAAGGACACATTTTCTTTGGCTTTACAGTACCTACATCCATTCGAGAGTGAGAGAAGCATTGCGACAAAATGAAAGTTCTTTTCGTGCAATTATGTATTCGTGACCTCAAACCAAAACTTATCAATATTTACCCTTCATCGAAAAGACATTTGTGATATCAAACATTTTTTTCGTAACAAATTTACTGAAAAACAAAAGGGAGAGCAATGCGCGCGCAACTTATAATTTGGCGGGAGTTGCGACTTTCGCCAATGTGAAATCACAAATTCCAGAGCCAATCTAAAAGACTAATAAGCACTGTTATTTTATTAACAATCATAATCAATAATATTTAAAAAAAATTATTGGCCTATTGAAATTCAGAGTAGTTCTCTTACTAAAAAAGGTTGAAGTATGACCGTGGAAATCTGCCAATGGGACTAAGCAGCAGCTAGTTGTATTATCAAAGCTTTGTAGAGTTTTACTTTTAATGGCTTAACAACGGCAACATCTGAAATTTTGTACGACAGTTCTGCCAAGTTTTTTTGTGTCCAACGTCTTATGAAATTAAATCACAACCCACCTGCATAGCCTCTCCGTCGATTATATTAGCCGACGATTTGACGGCGAAATACGATGCCTCCGTGGGTCGCACTGCTGGCTACTCCACCGACGGCCCTGCTTCCTCCCGTAGGGCACCTAGTTGGGCGCCCCTGACGCACCCCCGCCCGCAACCCTTCACTGGCCCGTCCACGCACTCCCGAAGACTCCGGACAAATGCGCGCCTTTTTCCCGACGACTCCTCATTCACTTCCGCTCTTCCGTCCCAATCTTATCCATCCTCCACGCTCCTTATCCATCCCCCTTTCTCTCTCTATCTCCTTTCCGGGACCACACATCCCTTTTCTTTGAGGAGCAAGCATCCCAATTCTTCCATAATGGAAAAAACCCCACCTCCTCCTTCAACTGATGGAAATTGCTGATGATGATCGCGCGGTTCCGCCCTTTCCTGTTCTTCCGCACTTTCCTCCAGGCCTCGATCGAGTCAGGCCCTTCAGCAGTGGGTGTGCCTTTCAAGCCCCGTCCCTCAATGCCCATATATCCCGCCCTCCTTTCCCCGTCTCTCTCTTGGGCTATTTCTCTCCTCTCCTCCTGGGCCGTCACAGCCATTCGCCTAACTCCTCTGGATCGGCCGAGGAAGACAGGAGAAATATCCTTTCCTTGTCTTCATCCCACCCCCTCTCCGTCCCATAGCCTTTCTATAGTGCCATCTCCACCCACTCATCGGGGACACTCCACGTCTTCCTCGGGATGCTGCGACCCTTTCGATATCCCTCCCATCCCGTAGACCCATCCCTCGGAAGGGTGCCGCCCACCACTTGTAAACCTTCGACCCCTGATGCTCTCCATCTCTCTGCGAAAAAAAACCCTTCCCCGCAGTGATCTGTCGCTCGCACGGACCGTCTCCTCCCGTTGAGGCCCCAATGGAACATCTCCGCAATTCCACGCCGTCGTTACCTCCCCCAGATGCCTTCCGTGGAGAGCGGGAGGAAAGAGCTGATGCGGAAATAGTGTGTGGCTTCTCCGCCCAATTCCAGAACCCTTCCTTCCAATTCGCCTCTTCCTCCTTGTGCTGCATCGCCCCATGTCCGCATCGCACAGCCGACCCGCCAAAAACATCAGCGGCCTCTGGAAGTAGTCAGAGCTGTAAGTGACAGGAACCCCTCTACGATTATCAGCCACTTCCAATTTCCTCCGCTTCTCCTCTTTATCCTCCCTATATCTCTCCACGAACGCTTTATCCTCCCTCCTTGTGGCTCCCTCTCCCGCTTCTACTCTTCCTTTTACCCTTTGTCTAAGGATTTGCGTTAACGATCTAAAATGTGGTATGCTGTTACGCCGACTATTAAGTATGTTTTTCGGCATACCACTTCTCGAGCACTAACAGCGCCATTATTTCTAAATCGTCTGATCAGGGGGAAAATGGCGTATAAGTAAATTATTTGGCTAGATGAACCTATTTAGTGTCGGAATTAAATTTTATTTTCCTGCACTATGTCTTATATTTCTGCAGTAAAAATAGTTTTCGCGATGATTTATCATGGTGTCAACATTTTTGTGGACCATGAAGAT
The DNA here is from genome assembly GCF_921293095.1 of Ischnura elegans. Classification (NCBI taxonomy): domain Eukaryota; kingdom Metazoa; phylum Arthropoda; class Insecta; order Odonata; family Coenagrionidae; genus Ischnura; species Ischnura elegans. The sequence goes on from NC_060246.1 coordinate 127,183,381, forward strand.
TTTTTACGGGGCCTAAAACTACATTCAGCCTTTTTGTACCCAAGTTGATATTTTGTGCGTTCCTCGCCGTATTTCGCTGGTCTTGCAACTAAGTAGCCCTTCAACTATGTTCTCATTCGAGCCATTACAGCTTCTCTCAGGATCCCTCCCAAATATCCTCGTCTTAATGGCGCAGTTCCTTCGCCATCTCATCTCTCTCGGGAATCCAGCGAAAGAAGCCGCCTCGCCCGATCCTGCGCTCATGTTCAAGGAGGCCCTCCACGGCCTCTCAGCATCTTTTCACTTCCACAATGCGCTCACCACAGGTCCACATACGGCAAGAACGTTTCAGGAAAAGGGGATTTCCTTGTTCAGCGTGAAATGGCAAATTGCATTTACGCTCCAGCAAAGCTATGGTGTCCATTAGAGTTGTCTCTCTATCTGGTGCATTGAACCTGCTAGTCCGTAAGGAAAAACATTCTTGACACGGTTGAAAATATCACCGTATTTGCACATTAATTCATGCCATAAATTGAATTTACTTGATTCGTAACGCAATAACTACGTTAAATATTTTGTGTACAAAATTAAATATGCCATTGTTCCCTATTTGCTTGATCAGAGTTGTGATAAATCTTCTATTGGGTGATAAGATTCTATATTTCTATGTAAGGTACGTAGTACCCAGTGGTATTGAGAACACCATTAATGCCCTGTTTCAGCCCATACGTTTGTTTTTATGGAGAAAGCAGATTTTATTTATTTCTACGCAAAAATTCATTTCCAAATTATTTGAAGAAATCATTTTAATGTTTTGTAACCTAGTTTTAAAATTGTTCCCTTCCCAATGATAATGCTTAAATATGTTATTTTTATGATATAGTTTTAATCGTATTCGAATGCTCATGGAATTAGTTGATAGTTGATGATGTTGAATTGAAATTACAAAAGACTATTTGCTTTTATTGATCATTTCCTTTAAATGATTCGATTTGAGATGCAATATCTGGAATATTAGCATCAAATAAAATAATTTAAAGAGCCATCATGATATCCATGATGAAAGAACACAAATAGTAATTTCAACGCTTTTTTATTCCAAAACTCAACAACCGACCAAGGTTTCAACGCATTATGTCATTAACAAGGTTTTCCCGTGGGTTTTCCCTTTCCCTTCCCATTACCATTTGTATTCTTTCATCATGGATATATCGAACTTCCATCAAATCAAGCCAGAAACCACTTTAGTCATCATGATGTTTTATAAAAGTACAAATTGTGTTATTTTCATTTTTGCCTCAGATTAATGTAGCACAGAATTTTCCTTTATTGCAAAGGCGATAACATTAACTATCTAACTAACCCACGGAATGGATATTTTCTCCAGTCGTTGGTAGCCATTATATCAGCCAATTAAGATTGCATAAGCCTTTTTTCCGTCATACTTCTTAGGGGTAAAATGCTAGCCACCACACACATTTGTAGAAAAGAAAAATCCTGGATAAAATAGCATCGCTGTGTCTGTAAAAAAAATGAGCCGTCAAACGTGTTAATCGTAATTATATGCCAAATAAGGATGACTGAAGTGATCTTTTGTCTGCACGAAAAGGATCATGGTTTAAAAGAAAACTGTTTAGATATCATAAAGATAAGTTATGATTCTTATGCCTGATCATTTCAAAGTTTATAGCCAGCCTTCATGAGTCGTCATTGAAACAGTTTTCTAGCTCATCGAATTCCATCTTTCAATGAAGGATCTTTGCATTATTCATTGTTATAAAGTCCCTATCAAACGAGGCACTTGATTGCACAGTCCAACGTGTTTACGAAAGCGCAGTCAAAATTGCGTCGTGTGAAGCGGGGAATTGCTAGAACGCATGCAAAAATCCATAGGCGTGAGATGACAAAATAGCCCCTGTTCTAATTTCGTTTGAGTATTCGCGCAATTGAACGTCCTAATGAGATATTTATGCAAGCTTAACTTCCGCAATTACGTTCCCCGTTTAAAATGGTCTTAAAAGTGTAATTATCGTTGAATGAAAAGCATGTGCGATGACTTGGTAAGGTAATTCAGAATTAATATAACAACGATATGCATTGCTTGATCTACCCGAATTTCTAGAGGACCTTTGAGACAAGCAGTCCAATTTGCAATATATTCATTAATAATACTTTCTTTCTTTTTTTCAGAGATATCTTTTGGTCCATCTCGATTTTGACTCTACTTTTCCTTGTGAAGAACCTTATATTGTGAAATCTACTTCTGAAGACATCAATGGTAAGTCAAATTTCAACTGCTTTTCTACTTATACAGTCAATATTGATACATAATTTTAGGGCGAAGACTGAAGCCATCAAAACTCCTTTTGGCAATTTGCGGATTGTGCTCCTGATGGTTCAGAAACTGCTGTGCTCTATCTATCAATAAGACAAGAAAGATGGTGATTACGTTTTAAGACAAGATTTCTAGCTTCACTCACAATATAGCTATCCACCCGCTGTGAGGAAATGATATCTTGAAGTATCTTAGGCCTTGACATAGGCATAGAACGACTACAATACATTTTTGGGATCGTGGTGGATCATTAATATCCACTGCGAAAAAATATTGTATTTTGCCCTGCAAAGGCATGCCTTAATAGATATATTGAAATTAAACTAGCTGTGGTATCTCTTGGTGATTAAATTATTTCTAATGTTATGATTGCATGAAACACTCACAGGTTGCAGAAAAATGATAACTATATATAGGCCGTTCTGCGGGCAAATGCTTGTTAAATTTTGCGCTTAAAATGGGAATGACATCACTTTGTAAGTATGAAGCCTTAGGTTAGCAGTCATAAGAATAATTTGGTGCTCTCTTCATGGGATGTTTCTTACATTTTCGTGAGGTTAATATTTCAAACTTACCTGGCAAAATCCGTTCTAAGTTGACAATGTTACTGTTATTCATGATTGCTGTATCAATGTTTAAGTGATTTTGAAACTTTTTTCAATCGAACGCTTAAAATGGCAAATTTAGCACCATTTTTAAGAGGCGACACAGTGAAGATTTTACTGTTATAATAAACTTTGTAAGAATTTTGTTTAATTCTATTCTTCTGTAGTACTTAATGGTGTTCATTGGAAAAGGGTACGTTTTCCTTTTTTTCTGGAATATCACCCAGAATATCTTCCGTGTGCATGCTTGTATTTGATATTGAAATTCATATAAAATGAAAATTATTTACTTTTAATAAAATGAAAAATCTGGTTCCCTATTTATTAAAAATCACTCGTGCAATCGAACAACAATCGGAAGGCTCTATCCATCTTCTTCTTATTCAATACATGTATATTGTAAATGATTGTATTTTATTCATTGTGTAGTGAGAATTCTTTATGTGCAGGAAACATACATCTCTTTTTATAGTGCTTTCCTGTAAAATGTGTTGAATGGTGTTTGTTTTGGAAAAAGAACTTTACGGCGATTCTAAGTTATACTACCTATGCATAGCCAACTTGATTTCGAACTTCTTCAAAGTGATTTCAAAACAAAACCCATTTCGTTGGTTACGAGATACAATGCTCATAAGTGGGTTATGATTCTACAAAAATTTTGGTATAAACATTGGTGCATCACGCTGACGGAGACCTCTTCAACCGGGCACGCTAAGACGCAAGACTTGCGGATTTCTCGTGCCCTGGGTAACGTGAATTGATATTTATTGGAGAAACTCGTGAGTGAACAGTTCCATAACGCTACTGGATAAAAATTAGTGACAATATCTATCATAAGGCACAAGTCAAAACAAGCGCTCCATCACATTCGAGTCGTAAAAACTCTTCATTGCTGAGCCATTAAGCATGCAGATGTTGACGCAACCTGTGCAGTGCTTACACGAGTGATTCTTTTCATCCCAACTACGAGTCACGAAGACGTTAACCTCTCCTTGGACGGGCAGAGGAAGTGAGCGTTTTTATGTGTAAACGCTGGCATCTTAGTCTGTTGTATGGCGGGACAAAAGGCATTCATGAACCGTGGAGTAATGGCCACTCGCCGGCGCGCTATGACGCCCAAGCGACGACAGATCGGGAGCAGCATTTTTACTCGATCCTAAAAGTAGCGATGACCGCCTCAAATCCCTGGCGTAAAATTTATTTTCGAATCACTTTAAGACTCTTTTTTCAGAAACAAGTCACCAAATTTGTGGTCAGTTGATTTCTAAGAAAATATCTCACATCACATACTTCTTTTGTTCGCCCTAGCGTGTAAACATTTTCTTCTTAGTCACCTTGGCAGTAATATGCATTTAATAGACTTTGGAATACAGTTTTCTCGTTCCCTACTCACTGCTTGATTCATGGCACAAAATATCATTTATTTTCACCGAGTTATTATAATTATTTGAATGCCAATGAAAATAGATTTAAAAATGAGCCTGTGTGAAATATCAATGAAATTTTACTGCAGAAAATTTGACTTATGGAATGCGTATTGGTAATAATTTGGTATTAAATAAAACATTGTGTGATTTGCGGAGGGACTTAAGGTGTTCATCGAAACATTAGGTAAATACAAAATCCATTTTTCTATTGGGAAAAGAATTTTTACATCGGTATGAAATTATTTCTCGAACAATTTGTGAAAAATGCGTTTGCTTTTTTCAACATATAGCAACTCGTACTTACAATTTTGGGACAAAAGAGAATCTTATAAGAAAATCTGCTGTGTATCAAGGATAAACCACACTTTTTGTAATTGGGACCGAAAAATATGGTAATGGGGTCGATTGGTTATCCTTTTAGTCAAACTTTTTCGCTTGCATCCAAAACGAGTAGAATTATGTTTAACCTTTGTTAATGATAGTTTTCCGTCATATTTCTATGGTAATAATGGTATGAATATATATTACACGTTCCGGTCATAAAAATAGTAGAAAATGAACAATCTAGTTCATGAGATATGCTCAATTTTTTTCGCATTCTGGAAACCCTTGCAGCAGATTCTTGTCTGCTGGCATATTACGGAAATTACGTCTACTGGCATATTACGCATCTCCACTAGTATATCATAGCATGTGAGGGGAACATGCACTTGGTTTCTGCCGTTTTGCGGAAGTTATCGCGTGCTTTGGCCACTTGTAAGGAGAGTATCATGCACCCGGACATTTGAGGTCATACTGGCTCGTAACTGTAGTTTCTTAAGGAAAAAGAAGTAGCTATTCGGACAAGGTGGAGGATCGTCGCTAAAACAGATCGTGTTTCTGGCAGGAAGCCTCTTCGTCTGACTGATTAATGGCGCGTGGTTGAGATTTACGACCGATCACGGAGTTGAATAATGGGCGATTTTGCTCCTCAGATCACGTAACTTGCAAAGCATTGCTTTCACGGAATATATAAGGGCATCTTCCGCCCCGCCGACGCCGTCCAGAGCCGCTCATTCACATGGTAGTGTAGAGATTCACTTATCGCCGAACGTAATCAGGATTTAACGCTTAGATACGTTTGAGCACCGTCCCATAATGGCTAAGTTTTATTACTATGACGGCTGAAGTCACACTAGTTGAGAGAATGCGTTTTAAATTTGATGACCATGTAATCACCTACAGTTTAAATTGAGTTCAGAATAATCTTCCAATTTTACTGCTCTTTTGTTCCGAATATAGAATATTTAGAAGTATTTCTGTATTCAGGCCGGCATTTCGTTCGTAACTGGCCGTAAAATTTAAGATGATAAGTGAAATAGGCGGTGACGTAAACGTCAGGTTGCCATAAGAATATTAAAATTCAGTGTTCAAATTATTTTTATGACATTTTTCACACTGAAGAAAAATTCTAAGTCATGGGAACTTCATGCCATGCATAACATTTACCTCGGGCTCTACGCATTGATCACATTTGAATGCTACTCTTATACGACATCCTAAAAACCTTCCAAAAATGCCATACATTAACTTTTAATGTTTTAAAAGAAGCTCCATTTTTTTCACATTCATAGCTAAGTCGTCCATCATTTCACCAGGACGGAAATCTGAAAATAAAATGAAGAAAATTAGTTAGATTTGATGTTATCACAGCAGACAGGAAACTAATTTTAGGCAGAGTGGCTCCCTAAATTCAGTAAGAGTATGAGCTATTCGTTGACATCCTTAGGTATAGTATACTTTACCAATCACCAAATATCCTTCGATTCTCCATGTAAATTGGTTACTCCATGTCCTCAAATGCTCTTGTAGAAATTTTGTTCACTTAGTACCTTCCATCAGAAAACTTGTTGGAGTGAGGTCGATTCACGGCGGTCTGTAAGTCATAAAAATGTTACGCATCAATTTGTATGTTAGTATTGTGTTAAAAGCGCTCTCTTACTTTTTTATGTTGAATTAAGAACCATGAATAATATAAAACAATGGAAGTAATTAGTTGAGGTCCAGTTATATGCTTTGCCTAAGCTTTTGCACCTGAAACCATTAGAAAAAATATGAATTATAGATTGCACTTTCAAGCATTACTAGCGGATCGGATGTTTTAGAAGAAGTTGATTAAAATATCATTTATCAAGCTATGGAACACACGCGAGGTTTTATAGACTTCTCTAGAATTTGCGCGCGTGTAAGAAAACCTAAGGCAGCCGACTTTTCGGGTTTGGTCTCGTCGGCTGCCATAGATTTTGTGCTTCGAAGTTAATGCGAGGCGTATCCTGAAATATTTGCGTGCTTTCCCTGTGAAACTTTTGGCGGGCTCCGCACTTGCAGTTCGGCCGGGATCGACCCGAGCCTCGTACAGAGCACATCTCCCCGAACGAGCCGTCTGCGGCAGCATCATCCCCGCTTAAATTGCACAGCAAAAACGCGCATAGCCTCCTATGCCTCCACAATCCTCGGGAAATCGTCGGTCTTCCTCCACCTCGCTCTATCTTCCCTGGTGGAGTCGTGCATCGCACCCATGCCTCGAGACGAGGGCAGTATCACTTGCAGTTCAATACCTACTTCTTGAAATCACACAGCTCTCCTCTCCTCCTCAAACACTCCGCTCAATCCTGACCCTTTTTACCTCGGTTCCGTTGGAGGATGATTTGTCATCCAATTCATTCCTACGCCTTCTTTTCCTTTCAAAACCTATTTTACACTCGGTGGATTCCGTCGGCGGGATATCAGGCAACCGCGGCGAGGTGAGCTTCCTATCCTCGATGGATTGACAAACACCAAACATACCTACGCGACCAGTAATTCATGCATAACTCCTCGGCTCGATAGGGAAAAAATAATGCCGTTAGAAGAGGACAATTTATTCCCTCTTGCATCTCACCTATTTCCCATTTGACCTCCCCCCCCCTTCACTCTCTTCTCAGGAGAAATCTAGTCAGGGGGATATGCCGAAAAGGGAAAGGGAAAAAAATGGTCGGAAGATTTTTTTGAAGTGGCGAGTCGAAAGGGTGGTAGAGAGGTAGTCGCTTCCTTTTGTGTCCGGGGAGATATTTCACCCGGTTGTGTGCGGCCCTTTTCGCCGATGGGCGCCTAGAAGTGGTCATCTCCCCAAACCCTGCACGCATTCCCTCCTCCTAGTGCAACACCCACCGAGAGAAATTCCCTCACACTGCTCTGCTTCCCTGGCGGTGTCCCGTATTGCCCTCCTGCTTGATAGGCGTGTAAGCAAAGGGTGGTTTCTCCATTTTTACCCATTGTTGTCCCACGCCATTTGGAACCTTACGAGACAGGACGAGGGGAGAGTGAAAAGGATGGAGCGGGCAAAGGGCAAGAGGGAATTTTTACCGGCTCCTCCTCTTCTCCGTCCATCCTGCCATCCTCTTCCCGAGTCCAGAAAAACCCCTGCGAACCCCCTCGCGCAACCCTCCCCACACCCCACCTCTCTACCATTTCATCCCCGCAGTCTTGCCCTTGGGAGGAGGCGGGGGAACTTCCCCCTTCCCTCCCCCTTCCAATTTCCCCCTCTCCCTCGCCATCCACAGACAATCCCCCCTCCCACAGCCCATTTCCATCTCTTCCGCCTCACTCCTCCTCCTCTATCGTCGATTTCCCCTTGGCATGTATGGAGGCTTTATCTGACCAGTAAAATGCAAATGGTCCTTTTCGGAATTAGCATTCTTTCTCTCGGGAAAAGACCATTGCGCTCCTCTCTCTATCTTCCCCCCTTCCCTACCAAATGACTCTTCCCCCTCCTCCCATCCTGTGTCTTCTCCGTGTCTACCTCTCGCCCCGCCCCGGCCGCTCAAACCCTTTTTTCCCAAGCTATATTCCTCGTCATCCCATTTTCCTCGCCCTCCATCCTTCTTTCTCTTTCTCTCTCACTCACCCCTTCTCCCTTGTCTCCCATCCCATTTTTCTCCATCGCTTTTTTCTTGCCCGCACCTATATGGCTCGCCCTTTTCATTTTCAATTCCACTTCTGAGCACGCAGTCCTTCAGCCGAATGTCTTTTATTCACCCGATTCTCGTTTTCCGTCCAACTCGTCTCTCGCAGTGCTATTTGTGTTTCTGCTGCCTGGCTCGCATCATGAGGGAAAAGGAACGAGTAATACCTGCCCATATATTTTTGCGATCCGGCGGAAGTCACTTATTTTGCGCAACCAGTTGCAAACCAATGGCTTTGGATTTTAAATAAGTCCATCAGCATGTTTGAAAACGATGATGATGCTGAATATTCCGTTCGTGGTTTTTGCTTGGCCTCATCGGCTCATTGTGAAGGTTGAATGCAACCGCTCTACACTCGCTTCGAATGGAGAGTATCGCGGATACTATTATTCTTAATGTGTTAATGACATAAAATAATAATAAAACGCCAAGCATGATGTGCTCGGATCTAGCATAGTAAAAGAGAAATTGATCTATTTTTCTATAAATTTGACTCTATAAATTGAGTATCCATTGATAGAAAAATTAAGTTGATAGATATTGTTTTTTTAAATATATCACTCAAACAGAAATATCGAAATCAAACTGGGTATTTTTCAAGGTGCATGAGAAAAAACTTTCGCATAGGTCATGCAGAAGGAAATATTTCAATAAAGATAATTCCAACGCAGATTTTAATTTATATGAAAACCTGTCCTAAAAGAGATAACTACATTGATTTAGAGCACAATTTAAATTCTCATTCGCCCTTGCATATTGGCGGAAAGAGAGATGGATGAACTAGGCAAGTTTTTAATATTTCTTATAATCATCCCCATTTTCGGGATTGTATTTCTTTTTTAACACTCTTGGCTATTCTAAAATGTACCATAACATGTATCAATTAAAATAGCAAATTTTATTCGGGGAAATTCGCCTGTTTCAAAATAGCACATACTCTCAGGAAATCTCTTTGCAAGCATGTTGTTCTAACACAACCCAGAAGCTTAAGCCATAATGGTCGCTGTTTGTAGACATAGTTTTAAACCTTCTTAGCTCGGCTTAACGCTAAGTTCAGTGCATTATTTATTAGATAGAAATGGCGAATAATCAGATTCTCAGTATTATTTTCACCTTTGTATATGTTTTGAGTTTTTAAACTCCCAAATTGTTAGATTCATTTAGTAACTCATTTCTCAATATGTATTTACATTAAAATATCAATTTTGAAACGAGATTATATTGCAGTATGAATTTGAGTTTGGTAAAATAAAATTCATATTCCCCCGAGATCCTTCTTTACCTAATGTATTGCCCTTTTTTGCCATTACTATTTCAAAATGTTTTATTGTGAAATAATTCCACACCCGAGAAATTTCTTCATCACTTAAAACTTATAGAATTGCATCTCTGTATTTCCAATACCCAGTGCTCATTCTGCTCCCTTTCTACGGCTGTCTTCCTTCGTGCGTAATAGCACAGGCTTCTCTGCCTTTTCCCTTTACCTGAATCCATGCTTGTATCATCGATCTCCGCTCGCACGGGATATCCCCACTGCAATCCCCTCCGCCATCATCTCCTCTCTCGACGGCCGGCGTAGAAGCTACGCGATCGGTCGTCGCCAGCCACTGCTCCTCTGTCGCCAACCCCGCATATGACCCAAATGGCCCATGTGAAAGAGAGAGACGGGTTGCCTAGCGATCGCCTTTTGTCCTTTTTTCTGAAGGGAATGGGCAGTCTCTCTTCCTGTCCACGCTCCTTCTTGCATCGATACCCTTCCTTAACCTGCACATTTTCTCACCGTTGAAAGATGTTGGTATGGGAGCATTTTTGAGGATGCAAAAGACAGACTCGCATCTCCTACCATCTTTGATACTCTTAACATAGTGTGTATCCACCTACTAATTTTGAAATGATATTCTTCAAATTTTCTTGCAAATAAAATTATTCGAATTACTTTTGTTATCTAAATAACAATTCATTCTACGACAAATTACTGCAAGATATCTTGTTTGACTTATTAAACATTTTTTTATCGATTTGTGATAATCAAATTTACAAATATTTCATGTTAACCCTTTCAGGTGGGTAATTCGCTGTTGGTCGCGCATAGGTTACCAGTAAGGGAAATTAATTGGTATATTAGGATATTGGATCATACATGATTATCGTTTTTGTCTTCTCGCCATTAAATAAAGAAAAGATGGAATATATAAAAAAATTCCGGTATAAGCTTACCTTCTCTTGGTAGAGACTATATTTGCTGTTAATTATATCACAATAACTGAATATGGGATGATGATATTGAGAAAAATAAGAGAGAATGGGTCGTGCAAGATTGTTTGCACTTTTTGTAACACATGTCATTTCCAATTGGCTGAGTATTTTTTGGAGACTTACTTATTGATACCAAACTCATCCTGGCCATGAAATTACAGCAATTTGCAACAGTAAAACATTTTGGTATTCTTGCATAAGCCTTCCATTAGCTGAGTCATTTGTGGAGACTTACTTACTGGTAACAATGTCCTCCCGTCCATGAAATCACAGCAATTTGCTAGAGTAAAACATTTTGGCATTCTTGCATAAGACCTCAGGGTTGTTAGCGCTTCCCATTCCGCTAATCGAAATGGCATCATGAGCTCATGATACCAGCCTTCTTGCGAAGTACGTCTCAGGCACTTAATAGCGAAATCAATGTACCGTACTCAACAAATTAGCCTTGGGCCGCCGGCGCAGCACTGGCCCCCTTCGTCATCTACATTTCGGCTTTCGCGGCGCCCTTTTCAATTAGGGTGAGGACGTGCGGATCCAAGGACACGGCGTGTAATGGTTGGGCCTATGAAACAGGAGGAGGATTTTGCACGAGGGAGGAAAGGTCATAACTGTCGAGCGAATGGCGAATAAAGCACGGTCCCTGATTCACCTCGTGTGCCATTTAACCTCTGAGCGTAAAGCCACAACGCCGGCCAAATGCGCTTCCTTTTGAGTTCCCCCCCACCCCCCCAGCTTAACATTGAGACGTAAAATAAGCGTTAAGCCATATCGGCGGGAGATTGCGGGACGAGGGAGTAAACGCCCAATGATTGAGGGCGTGAAAATAGTTAACATAGTCCTCCTTTTACGGGTGGGCGCATTGAGGACCGAATAAAAAAAAGAAGAATTCGGACGAACGCAAACGAAAGTGAGGCGGGTAGTATGAAGTAGACTGCGTTGGGCGCGGCGCTCTTGTGTATAGTGTGCGGTAATCAAGTAGGAGGCGGCAGTAGAGTGTGCGGGAGATGGCGCTGCTTGAGCGCCGACGCTCGTCTCGCCCGCGGGAATGGCCGAGTGTGCGGCTGGGGCGTAACGTAGAACCATCCCCCCGAACGCCACGGCAGCGCGGCGTTATGAATGTATCCTCGAGGACGGGGAGAGCGGTGCGGGAGAAGGTGGGGGAATGTGCAATAAACAAGCGGCACGCACCCGCGCGTGCATAAGGCACTCTCTTTCTGAGGACCGTGGTGGCAGTTGTTTTGATTTTTGTGGACTATTCGACGAGGAGGAAAGCACCTTCATTACACTTGAAGAGGCGGTTCCTCATTGTCGTCACTGAGCACGCTCACGCACAGAGAGATTAGGGCGATTTTAATTTAATTAAGATGCACCAATTACGAATATTGGTTTATGTATTATGACGCTCATTAAAAAGTGTTTTCTTTGTTTTTATGAGGGAAAATGATATCATCAAATTGTGAACTATCATATTTGAGTGATACTAATTTGAGTGTAATAATATGTGAGTGAAATTATCTACCAAGTATTATTGTTTATTATTAGTACAGTTGTTTTGACTTTTGTGGATTATTGGATGAGGAGTAAAGCACCTTCATTAGGCTCGAAGAAGCGGCTCCTCATTGTCGGCACTGAGCATGCTCACGAGATATTTGAGCGATTTTATTTTAATTAAGACGTTCCAATTACGACTATTGTTTTATGATCAATGACTTTCACTAAAAACTGCTTTCCTTATTTTTTTTATGTCAGAGAATGATATCATCAATTTATAAACTCTCATTTATGTGATACTAATGCCTAGGTGAGTGAAATTAATTGCCAGGTATTATTATGAAGGCGTAATACATAACTCTAGGAACTTTTTTTTTGCCTTCGAAACAATTTAAAAATCTAACTAATAACTTCAGGCTTTACTTTGTTTATTTCCAATTTAATAAACGGTTTTATATATATTTACGATAATACATATTTGGTACCTGTTAATAAAAGCTCGATTTTTATGTTCTTATACTATGCCCAATGATTATTCACGTTCACATTCTTCAAAATGAGCTCCTGGGATGACATTTTAATGATAAAACTCAGAGTATGACGATGAAAACAAAATGTTAGGGAATCATCAGTAACAAACGTGCCTGATAGTGAAGTATGTTAAGCATGTGAAAGTAATGTGACATAAATGTGTTGACATTATTAGAAATACGCATTAATAATATTAAAAAAATCAAAAATTGTACCTAAAAAATATTTAGAGACATCATGGATCTTGGTGGTTAAGGACCACGATTGATGCATTTGGATGTAGTGGGATTTGAAGATGCTTCTGGGCTACAGCGCTGTTTAAAATGCCATGTTAACTTTTGTTTATTGTAATTTTATTTTAATAATTTTAAACTTACAAGGAAGAGAAAACCTCAAAATCTGCCTACTATTACTGATAATCCTAATTTTTAGGCAGCTTTAAGTATTACCTTGGTGAATTTAATTTGGCCATTTTTGACTGATATTTATTGGGGAGAAATGGAATATTTACTCCTTGAATCCACCCTGCAGTTCGGTAATAAATATGTGACACATAGCTGTTTGGGTGCACACCAGGTATTAAACACAACTTTAACTAAGCGTGAAAAAGCTTTCTGGGCCTTTTAGCCTCGTTGAAAATTTGGACATTATTTTATACTATACGCATTTTTTTTATAAAATGAGAAATTTAAATAAAAAGGAAATGTAATCCACAAAAATTGGAAGATGGTGTAAAGGAAAATATAAGTATTTTCGGCATGAAAGTAATATTGTGGAGCTATTATTAACAAATTCATAGAAATGCAACCTACCAAATGGGAAAAACACTTGACGCAGGTCGTCTAATACGTACTTTATAACAATTTAGACATACATAGCAGGCCACGACGCGACGTTAGAGCAATTTATAGCATTACTACCAAAGTTAATTACTAGACTCTGAAATAGAAAAGACTTCAGGAGTCTCAGTCGTTCTTTATAATTTCCCGGTACTCGCTGTAAAGGCTAATCGTCCATCATTTGCGCAATTTACCAAAGCCGCCTTGTATAGCGTGACAGGCGTCAGCTTGTCCTCCGAACCATTCCTTCAACCCCCCTGCAGTCGTAGCCTCTCACCGGCGGTCAAATCCGTCCACGGCAAGGGTTCTTGCCTTTAATTTCCATCATTCATGATCACGACAACACGGTCCCGATTAGCCTTAAGCTGACGGGAGAGTGGATGATATAGGCGTCGGCGAATGAATCATAAATTTCCTCGCTTCCCTCACACCATTCCTTCGCCACCACGGGGTGTACCACCCCCATCCCCCTCTCCTCCTCAATTTTCTCCACCCCCACCCCCCCGAGCTTACACTCCAACCCTACCCCCACCACCGCCTATCCCTGTGTGCCTATACCCCCACCCTCGTGGACGGCCCCAGATGAGGACAGGGGAGGAGATGGAGAGAGAGAGAGAGGAGGATGAAGAGAGAGAGAGAGAGTGGGTGAAAGAAGAGGAAGGGAGATAGAGAGAGAGAAAGGTCGTGAGGGTGTGAGTGAGGGTAGAGTGGGAGGTTAGTCCACTCTCCGTGGACGTACACGCCGTCTCACCGCCTCATACTACGTCCGAACGCCTCCTCGTACGGTCGCTTCAGCAACACGGCTCTTCGGGGACGGACTCAACACGCCGGCCTATTCCATCTCATTCTCTCCATTCCTCCTTCCCTTAGCCCTCTTCTCGGCAGAGGTGCGCGGGCAACTATACCGATCTCCGGCCTACCCCATCCCCTTCCCCCCTCCCTTCCCCCCGCCCACCCTACACCGCGGTCCTCGAAGGTCTCCACCCGCGACACCCGCGCCACCTTCCGGTTGGCTGCGGAGGCCTCCCCTGGTGCGTGTAGCCCTCCTACCGCCGCTGGACCGGAATCCGCTCTCGCCACGAAAAAAAGCGCTCCCTCTTCTCTCGGCTCGTCTCCAGCATCCGTCGCTATTCTCGTGCTCTCCTCTCGAAGAGTATTTCTCTCCTCGTAGCAGCAGAAGCATCATCATCTCTGCTCGGTGTTTTCCTCTCTCTCTCGACAACCGGTTTCCCACCTCCGTGGTGGTTCGCGGTGGCAGCCAGTAGATGGCGCTGACGTCAACGAACGAAGGGAAGTATCGAACCGGAGGGGCAGGGGCCACTGCCGCCATTCATCTCCGAAGACGCTCGGAGCTCTCCCATTGGCTGCTCCCGACACCTGTCCCCTGATTGGGCGGCGTTATTTACAAGTCTACGAGTTCCGTTGTGTGGCCATTACTGCACGGTTACATTGAGGTTCAAGACATAAAGGATTCGGTTTTAAGGGCGCGCAGGCTCTATCTCCACTTCCCTTCCCTTATCCCTTTTCCTTTCCTGCTTTCTCTCCTCTCTCCCGGATCACGCTGCCTGCGCCGTCTTCTGTTTCTCGCGCCCATCCCCACCACCATCCCTTCGCCCTGCCCCCACCTCCTCATCGTGGGAACATCGGGGGTGCCCCCACCTCCTGTCTCCCCGTCCGCCCCGCCCCTCTCGGCCCCCTCCTCCCCCCGGCCCCTTCCCCGCCTTTACTGCGGGCCGGCCCCCCTTCGCTCGCGCACTTTGCCTTCGCTCCCTCCACTGACGACCGCCACGGCGCCGTAAAGAAATCGCGCTCATCATCTCGCCCGCCAGCCGCAACTGTTATTATGGTGGGACAATGAGCTCCAAATTCATCGATAGCATGCTGCCCAAGTACCACCAGGCGGCGGACCCGACGGCCTCGTCGGCCTCGGCTTCCGCCGCAGCCGCTGCCGCCGCCGCGGCCGCAGCCGCCGCCGCCGCCAACAGCGTGGTCAACTACGGGCCGCAGCACGCCGCCGCGGGCCGCATGTATCCGTACGTGTCGATGGGCGCGACGCACTCGCAGGCCGCGGCGGCAGCAGCCGCGTTCGGCGCTTCCATGAGCTCGTCGCCCTTCTCGTCGGCCGCGGCTGCCGCGCTCTCCGGCAGCGGGAGCAGCAACAGCATCGGCAACGGGGGTGGCGGAGTGCACGGATCGAGTTCCGGGAGCAGCGGCGGGGCCGGGGGCGGCGTGCCGAGCCCTGGTCCGGTCGGAGGCGGGATCGTCGGGGGCGGCAGCCTGATCGGGGGCAGCGGTGGCAGCGGGGGTGTGTCCGGGGGCGGTGGGGGCGGCAGCGGGGGCGTGGGGGTGGGAGGCGTGGTGGACACGGTGGACAAGTCGTGCCGGTACACGGGCGGCCATCCGGCCGTCGTGTCTGCAGAGTCCATGGTCAACTACACCCTCGGACACCATCATCACCATCACCACCACCACCAGAACGGCGCCTCCACTACGTCAAGCATGGCGGCGGCCGCGGCGCAGTTCTACCACCAGGCGGCCGCCGCTGACCCGGGCAACCCGCTAAACTCGTGCTCTCAAACGGCAGGACAGCCGCTGCCCGACATCCCGCGCTACCCTTGGATGTCCATCACCGGTGAGTCACTTTCTCTTCTGCTCTCTCTATATGTGGTGCCATCCCCTAAAGACCCGGCCCTTTAAAAAAGAGAATAGTGTCCACCCGCCTGGTCCTCTTGTTCTGGTCTCGTCAGACGCCCCTTGTTCGTCACACCTATTGTGGCATCCCTCCCCCGAAGCACCCACTGTGAAATGGCGGGTCCGACCCACCTTTATTGCCCCGCGCAGTAAAACTGCTTAAGGGCCGATGCTGAAAAAGGGTTGTGTTGAGTGAGTGTGAGGGCGAGTAATGGCCATTTTTTTGGACGTGGTTAACCTCTCTTAATTCTTGGTTTGTAGAAAGAAATAAAGAATCAGTTGCGAGGGATGCGTAGCGATTGACAAGCCTGTTTAAATACCCTATAAATTAACGTTACGGCCCATTTTACGCCCGAATAATCTTCTCAATAGTAATACGGCAAAGCTTTGATGGTTAAATCAAGCGTACCGCCAGCTAGTTAGACCATTAATGTGGCCTCGTAAAATTGAATAGCCTCTGTGCGTATCTCATCCGTGTTCAATGGATTCATTTTTGTAGCACTCAGTCAATAACAACCTTTATTTTAATGTGTTTATTGCATTGGTACCTTTGTAAGAAGTGTTCTACCTTTATCAAAGCTATGGCGTTTCGGTAATACTTATGAGTATTTGTTTATCAAATGAGGAGCTATTTAAAGTTACTGAAGAGGTCGTAGTGAGATGACTTTCGATTTCTCAGACGTTTCATGCATTACGGCATCAATTAAGCTCTTTCCGTCATGTTTTTAAAAGCATTTTTACTGTTTACCGCGGCTTGTTAGTGACGTTCAGTTCCGGTCCGTTTCCACGTTAGTAAACATTCTCAGCATTTTTTTATCGTCCCTTCTATGATTGGTTCGCTCTTGCATGATTCAATGTAGCATTGTATACAATAAGATAATTTGTTTTACCGCTATATGTTTGGTCTAGGTCTTAGTAAGTAATAATTTGGTCTTGTTCAGGTGGATAATTTGCCTATACGAGAATAAAATAGAATAGCCTCGTATAAAAGAATTGAACCATTAATAAGGAAAATTTTTCTGTAATTCATTATTGTTTTTATGAGATGTTTGCTATCAGGAAGAAAAATAAAAAAAAGAATAGTGAGCTCTTTCGAACGTGCGGTAAAAAACTGCAAACGGATGTTTGGGTTTTGATCCTGTGTTTCTCCGCTATCATCAGTCGGCAGCATGAAGCATTGTGTCGGCTCTCTTGTGCAGGTAGAAGAGCGTCAAGAATGTTTATTTGAATTGAAAGAGAGGCACGAATGTGTATGGAAAGGGAAAGAGTTTACGTGAGGGAAAGAAGAGCGTATACTGAGGAAGTCATAGCGTTGGAAACAGGAAGAAGAGGAAGCCCGCTGAATGTTATGGTCCAAGTCATTACCGCACCGTTGCTTGCGAGACAGCCGCTTGAAGGAATAGGCTATTCATCGCCCACAGGACATCACGTGTGGCTTTAAACAGGCAATATTTTGGATATCGAAAGATTCTCTACCCCACTAAATGGCATGTTAAATACTTTTGGATTAATGAAAAATGAAAAAGCAGAAGCAATTTCCGCAATTTTACATTTATTAATACTAGCGGTTTCGCTTTTCAGCATCATCAGGTGAAGATTCCATGAGGCTATATAATAGATTATTATGGTGATAGTTAACGCAATTATATTACTCCATCAGTTTTTATTTTACATTTTATTGCGATCATTTATTGAAAACCGATTTGTATGGCGCATTTAAAAAAAGGGTGCACAAATATTGAGCTAAAGTGAAAATTTGTGACTATATCATGTTAATTTTTCCCATTTTGTACCTGAGTGTCGTAGCGATACATATGTTTAAATAGTTGTAGTCATTAGTTATTATACTAACCATGAAAGTAGCATTGGATTTTATTTTCGTAGCCATGTTAATTTAGTTGGATTTCTATAAAAATTACATTATTATATTTTTCCGTTTCGGATTATAGATTATTTGGAAATATTGACGATAATATCATTCAAAATATTCTTAAAATTATTTTCGTGATTAACAAAACCAATCAGTTTCGGCAATTACCTGGTAATTATATTAAATAATCAGTCACTTTGTGGCCGGAGATAATAGAATTTTAGTATTAGGTTAAAATGATAGTGTCAGTGCGGCTATTCTTTTTCTATATAATAAGCCTTGGCAGTCTTCAGCACTCTTTTTAATTGATCATTTTAAATTTGATTATATTTTTAATGAGGGAAAACTGAGTGGGTTGAAAAAGATTGAAGGATGCACAAAAGAGCTGATTAGTCAACCATATTGCAAGCTGTAAATGAACCTTATTTTCTAACGATCACTTCCATTATCTTGAAGAATTTGAAGCAATAGTCCATTAACTTTCAACAAATTACGGTAAATTTATGTCATAGTGATTCACCCCTAATTATTCACGATCCAACAATTTTATTTATGTGAATGATAGAGACATAGGTACACATCAAATTACATCAATCTATACAAGTAGTTTTCCGCATATTATCTGTACTCAGGATAATATATTCTACCATACCATTATAAATAATGTGTATTAATAAGATATATGGTACCACGTATGATTTTTAATATCTTCATCAGGTACATTAGCAACCATAATATTTCAGCAATAATAGCCATAATTTTTAGCGGTTTTTGTCCTAACACCCCCCGTCACACCCCTAATTAGGTGGGTTGTGAGGAAGCATGTAGATGTAGATGAACCATGTGTATAAGTATGCATATTTTCCCTTTTTATCCTCTCAATTAGCTGCTAATCAGAGGTAATGATCCTTAATAACCATTAGGAGCCGCTTTTCCAAAGTGTTTGTTCAGTTAGTCCAGTAAAAGTAATTTCAAGAAAAGACGCATTAGGTTGCAATAAATATTTACCGAAATACAATTAATACAATAATTCAGATTATTTATAAAGTCAGTATATCATTACTGCAAAAATTATTCGGAGTACAATTCAATGTGATATTATTGCACAGGATCTCGAGGAATTATTATGAAATGGCAATTACAAAACATCTTAAGCATAGAAATACACCCATGAAATGGGATTAATGCATTATTTTCCGTGCTATTGGTATCTTCACATCTTTTAACCATTTCAGCTTCAGATTTAATTTAAAATTATTTAGTTTAAACTTTATCAATGGCATTTGCTGTTATTTCAATGTGTAAATTTGTAAACTTTTTCGGAGCCGATAGCGTTCGATACGCCAGGGCGTAGTTTAAACACCCCCGATGGTCGCGTCCCCATAATGGCGGCGTCTTGGGCGATTCCCTTCGGAGCCGCTCGCAAGCCGTGTCGCTGGTGAGCCTGAACTACCCTTCCGATACATTTTCCTCTCTTACGCCTTTGCACAAAATTCTATCGCTGTAGCTTCATGTAGTGCTAAGCAATGTTCGGCTCTGTCCAGATAACCCACGCGTTCAACATTTATCCTCGGTTATTAAAATTTGAGTGCATACTTGGCATCAAATCCATAAAAAATTAATTTTTGCTATGATGATTTCCTGGTACTTCAACAATTTTACTCTAAGTTCTAAAACTATCTAAACACCGAATTATATCTTGGCTTGAGTATATCCAATTTTTTAAATGACCACTTGAATAGGTAATGACGAAATTGTAAGAATGCGTTTTGAGGACGATATCATGCGTCGTAAATCAATAGTTATACATCCTAACTCTCATCAGTAACTTAGCAATGCCTAATCAACTCATAATAGTCTAATTTTAATATCATAACATCCATTTATAATATCTTAGGTATCCGTTATTAAAAACGCGTAAACTAATGCCATAACAGTTTTTAGATAATTCTCCCCAGTCTCTAAGACGGAGATTACATTTTGTCTGACAATGAAGTGTTTATGATAAATGTTTTGGGGATAATTTCCACATTATAATATTACTAATTGATATATTCTGCCGGCAGTGATTTTGACTTCGTCAGACTTTCTTCAGCTTTAAAAAATACTGGGAAAACTTCGGCAAAATATTGATTGAGCTGGGAGATTCATTTCGTGATTGAGTTTTCTTAGTAATGGTATTAATCGGCTTTCCTGTAAAATATAAATTAAAAATAGATCAGGAGAAAACTAAACCGCAAAACTCTTTATTACAATTAGAATGCCCGCGATCCTGAGAATGGAGTTACTAGTTATTCACCCTGAGGATGCACAAATAGTGCGAAAACGTGGCTAGATCGTGACCGTGGCTAGTCCCGGTATACTTAAATAAATCACCCTGAGGATGTTTTTCTAGATTTATCTAATGTTTGAGAAAATTATTGGCCACATGAGACTTCTTCTTATGTAACTGTGGTTTTAAACTTTACTGCCAGCAATCAAAATTGAATTAGCCTTTAGGAAGATACATGCTCTAAAAGATGTTAATATGGCTATGGGAGTGATTATCACTGAAGTACCTACACTCTAAATATCACATTTCTCATGAATTTTAAGGTAATACAGCAGTACAACTACTGAACTGCAGTAGTAAAAAACCCTCTCCGCTGCAAAAACCACTATAAACTGCCCTCGGAATGAATTAAAAGGTTTCATCTCACTTGCTATGCTGCTTCACTCTATCAGCCACGTAAGTTTCAGCCTTCACGATCGACGATCTTTTCCAAATAATGGATATGAGAAAGGCGATCCCTAGTTTTATAAAAAAATTTCATTTAAAAAGCCTTATTTTAGGGAAGTTAAACTTGAAGAAAACTCAACTTAAACAACTCAGAATTTTTCTTTAATGCGCTGCTAAAAGTTATATCTATCAGCTAATTAAAATTTATCTTCTCTCATTCGGTTGATCTTCAATAAGTTTTTATGGCCTTGGTATTTTTCCTCAATTCGTGTTTTGTTAAAAATTTTACTTTATATCGAAATCACGGCTGTATGAGAAAAATTGTTTGAATAAATGAATATTAAAACGAGATACTATTGGATAAACATTATAGTCAGCAAATTGATCATTCTCACACAAACAAATGACTGGAATAAGTAAGCAGTAAATTAAAATGGTTAGGTTGTGGTTTCATTTAGTATCTAATCCCTCATCTCAGGACATCGGCGCCTTTGTATGTGTTGCGTCTCTATGCTCTATCGTTTCTGAACGATGGGTAAGAAAACGACCACGATGATGATTGTCGCTCTCGTGAAGAGGGATTCGAAATGCTGGGAGAGACGAGGGTGGCGGAGATGTTGGCGAATGGGTTGTGTCTTCTCGGGCGAAGATGAAGGGGATTTTAGGAGATAGAGGTAAAGGAGTCCATCAAGGGATATTGGGGCGATGGTCTTTTGTTTGATGCGTGAAGCGAGCTCGTTCGATGGCGCGCGAGTAATGACCAATTCCTCCTCCTCTGCCTTCCCAGGACCTCCTCAAACCCCCCCACCTCCTTACCTCACCCCTCTCGCCCCAAAAAGCGGTGTCCATTCTCGAAATTGTCACCTCCCGTCAGCCCCTTTTGATCCCTCCTCTCCTGTCGCCCATTCCAAACTCATTGCCACCCAAGCCCAACGCGAGACACTTCCCTCAATCACACTCGAGTCTATAATGCTACACCTCCACTCATACGCTTCCCCTTTCGGAGGAAAAAAAATTCCACTTTACTGCCATGGCGATGGCCGTCCAACTGCCGTAATGACACCACTAAACATTTTGTCCCCTCTTTAAAATTGATCGCAGAATCTTTTTGAGGGGCCGTTTATTTTAGTGTAATTTTACGTCTCAGATCGTCACGAACCTCACACGCTTCTCTCCTTTGTCTTTGTTTATTATTTTTTTCCCTTCAAATGCCTCTTGTCCCTTCGGCATGTAAAAGGGTTACTGGCTCTTGCATGCACGCATCCGTTTTTTTATGCGGGCTTCAGATTTCGAGTAAGAGAATTTTTAACTTGATTATACCACAGTAAACCAAGAGCCACTTGAAGCCAGTTAAATATCAGCAGCGAAGTATTATTGCCGGATTTTAAATTTAACAGATATTATCTTGCAACTGTATTTTAGATTTAGTTTGATCATTCTTATCAGTGGTTGAAGTATATCAAATTTTCCTATGAAAGAAGTAATTTTGATTGTTACAAAACCCATCAAAAACTGCAATGTCCATGAGTTTATCATTAAATTTACTGTCCAGTTGTGTTGACTCGGCATGAATAATGCACATCATCTACACTTATATGAAACATATTTGAAATGAAATGTGTTACCTTGGCGTGCATTAGAATAAACGAAATATATTTCTGTGTACTGCCATTTTGTATCTCAAGTCTACTTCATCATCAGTCGCTTCACTAATGAACTTTCCAAATTTTAATACAAAGTAGTTCGAAAATATTTTTTCTCAGATTTATATAGCTCATGAGTTCAATCTTCAATAGAGAATCCAAAAAATTACTGTACTTTCACGCTATAATACTATATAAAATCATTTACGGCATCTTTATGGGCATTTGAAACAAAAATAGTGGACTTAGATACCTGCCACATGCTACTACAATGCTTGTATTGCACTAGCTATTTATTATAAACTTTTTCTGTGCACGAATAATTAGTTGGAAGGTATCATATAAAAAAGAGATAAGTCAATCTGTAAGTTACAAAAGCGACCAATCTTCAAAATTAACATTTTAGCGATGGTGGAAATATTCCAAATGGCGGCGCGAAGTTCCTTGGAAAAAAATTTTTTAGAACAGATTTTATAAAAAGTTTAGGGTCTAAGCTATCCAATGATAACATCTCTGTACGTGGAAACCGGTATTAGAGACATTTGAAAAAATCAAAGGGAATTGACAAATAATATCCTGGAGCAAATGGAAGGGGCCGATAGTTGGAAACGGTTATGATGAGAATACAAAAAAGAACGGCTATGTTCAGTGGAGCAGATTGTACAAGATATTACACGGTTGATTTGATTCAGGCGGCATCTTCCACTGGATATTTTGCGTTATCTTCGGACCTATTCACGTCCCTCTCCCTCCCTTTCTGGACCCCCCTCATCCTCACCCCTTCCGCACCGAAACCTTCCTTTGATCCAATACTTTGTACGCAATCTCCCGAGGCAGGTAGAAATGGATGTGAATGGGAGGTACCCCTCCCCGAATCCTCGAACGAGAACTTGTCATCGATATTATTGGAAGCGTTCAAAGGTTTTAGGTGACACCTCGATGGCTCCGATATTTTTATACTTCCCTGAAATACCAGCTATTTCAAACACGACTCTCAACTTTGTTTTAAGATGAATACATTGAAAAAGATGCGCGGTTTGAACTGTATCGGTTATTTTACGTTGAATTTGAATGATAATATGAGCCAAACACATCTTAATTTCATTTTATGCGCAGCGATATAGTTCGTTTACATCCCAAACTTATCATTACCTATAGCATCTGAAAACCATGGCTTGTCCCCATAAATATTATATACTATAATTAAATTCAGGTTTAAGTGATTGGATACTCAATTTTAAATGGCACTCAGTTTTATTTCGATGCGCACAATATATCGCCTAAATGCGTCCTAATTGCCGCCTAATAGGTATGCACCGCAATTTCACCGCTCGAAATGATATAATTACCCTATGGTTCATAATGCAAGCAATCTACATTTTCACTATCGTAGCTTTTCTCCCTTTTCAATGAATATGCCATATTTTTTTATTTTCTATTAGGTATTACATTTATTTGTGCAAAGAATTTTTATTGTGGTCCTAAGAAATACTTATATCAATTAAATTTAGAATTTAAAATCTTTTTTTTTAATTTCTGTTGATATAGATATGCTAGAGAAACTGATAGTTAGGTAAGCAAGCAATTTATGAATAAATGCTTTTGAATATAGGCTCTAAAGCACATTTTTCTAAGACAATGATACCAAATTCTACCAATACATTAATCTATTTCGATGAAAAATTGATATTCCGTTAGTTGAAGCTCATCATTTCTTGCCTGATTTCAAAGGAAAATGCTATCAGCTTTATAATTAAATTGGAAAATAGCACAGATTAAATTTATTACAATTTTTAGTACATTAAATTAGTTAAAAGGAGGAATATTTTTCATCAACTCCCTTAAACTTAGGCTTCCTGGATTCACTTATTGTATGGTAATTCTGTCGAATGTTATAGATGCAATCGCTCCCAAAGAAGCAATTTATTTGATTTAATGTTAAGGAATAAATGAGCAATTCATAGAGTTGTTATCAACATTATCGTCACAGCAAAGCGTCGTAGAAAGAAAATACATTTGATAGGAAAACGTGGCATAATCACTATTTTAGTCGCAACTATAAAACTGCGGGAATTGGTCGAGTGTAAATATTCTTTAGCTTGGGTTCCTAAAATTTCCATCTACATCTATTTTCAATGTTTCGAAATAGTTACTAGCTAGTGCATCTATGGCAATAAATGGGGGCTCGGACGGAGGATAGTTGCCGGCGGCGAGGATCGCCGTGGCTCGGTAGCCGGGCTTTGCGGCCACGGATGGCCGGCCGCATGGATGCCGGCAAATCGGGCACGGAGGCTCATGTCGATCGGCCTCGTTGAAGTTTCAACAACCACGATTGCTCACATTGAATCTATGCGGTTGCGACTACAGAGCATTTATCGCGTGGCACAAACTAATTCTTTGGCAGTTTAAAATATCCCCACGAGTTAACTTCATTTTTCATGAAAAGCGCCCATCTTCGAAGTTTACTTAACGCCAAGAGCTGTTTCGTTATTCGCGCAGGATTATTTCATCAATTAAAATATAGTAGTTAAAAATTTTACCCCCCTAAGGCATCTAAACGTTTTTATTTTCTGTTTTGAGCCGAAACAAAATGCCCAGGTTAGCCTTTTTTCGGGAGGCTGTTTGCTACATTTTGGATATAGTTAATCAGCTTCACTTTTCCCATTTGTATAAGTTTTCTTTCAATAACTACATTTGTTTATACACATGCATGCATTAATACATAATCTTATATTTTATTAATTTCTAATGCATTTCATGGCTGAGAACATAAAAATCCAGAAATATGTTGATGTTACCCTTTCAATTTCCTGTGATCTACCAGAATCAAAATACATGGATAAATAGGGACCAATGCTTTCATCAGCATTAAAAAAATGATGATTTAATAATTATAAAGGATTGCAAGAGTGTAATTAATTCCTCTTGTTTTTCCTCTAGTCCAAGTAATGTAATGAGATAAAAATACTTAATATTTCTATTACAGATGATAAAAATAGCAAAAATTATCCCTAATCTGGTTTTGAGAAGTGGGCTAATTATCAGGTTGTTGAGAACAATCTATTGTTTCCGGAATGATTAATCCTAAATTCTGTTAAGTGACATGAATAAATCAAGAATGAAAGTAAGGATGGATTAATGTATCAATAATAAAATTTTCTCTTTTTCAGACTGGATGAGCCCCTTCGACAGAGTCGTCTGTGGTAAGTTAAAATTTATTATATGACATTATTTTTTCATTAATTCACAGAGAAATGTTTTCAAAATTTTGTATGCTTTCTGTCTTTGATCTCAACTTAAAATAAAATTGGAAAAATTCTATTGAAAACGTTGCATGATAATTTTTATGAAGTCAATCTGTAGGTACTTGCATCCACTTTCAACTTGGCCCGTTTACCATAGAAAGTCGATGCATATCCTTAAGTAGTCGCATATTGTGCGTTCATTTGTCTTAATTTAGTTTATATTAGAGAAATTGTTCGATAATGAAGCTGTATTCAATGTGAATTTTGTGTCACTTATAGTAGAAAAGTATAGGAATTGCAAATGATAGCTTATTGTTAGCCCTCATGAAATAAATTAGATGTTTATATTTAATTCTACGGATGGTCATTATGTTATTATGATATCGTTACCGTAAGATTACCTCCCAAAATAACCAGCACAAGCAGAAATCAGTCATAAACTGGTGCAAATATAAATATTTTTTCTATTTTTACCCGGAGAATTATTGCGCGATTATGATAGGTTGAAATTCCTTCACGGTTGTTTGATAACGCATAAATAATAATTACTTCATTCTCTCAGCCTCAATAGATTTCTGTGCCTAAATGTCCCCTTTTGTGCATCTCCAACTTTGAAATCAAATTCTTTCCTGAAAAAGGTCTCTCTGTTTTAAATACATTAAAATAAAACTAATACGGTCCAATAAAGCTTTGGAAAATCCCACATATTTTCTGAATTTCAATTTGAATAATTTTAATCACTTCAAAACAATAGCTTTTATGCTGAGCCCATATTGACGTGATTGTGGGACAAGCAACGTGTACTTCGATCAGAAATATATTTTTAAGCAAAAGTTGACATCTTCCGGATAAAGAGCAATAACGAGGTGATATAAACGCTATGATGACGTGTTAATCTTACTCCTATTTTAATTTAGCGGGGTTGAGATATGACCGTCCATGCCAAATATCTGTCAATTTGATAGCGATTGTGGAAATTTATGCGAACTTAGAATTTTGAAATACAGCTTTTTATTGCTTTTATGGAGAAATGGCCGATTATTCTCTTTCTTTCCAAGGCTTATCAGTTGTGAGATTATAATGAATGTCAACGCTTGGTTGGCAAAATCATTGAGGGCATTATTTGTTAAAGTAATTGCATGTTTATGGCTGTTATTATCCCTATTTAAAGTTATCATCACTCGTCTTGGCAACAATGTTAATATATTGACTGTTGTATGCCAAATCAAATACCATAACATTGAAAGCAACACTGTAGCTATTCACCCACAATGGTATTGAGTAGTTACAATCGAGTAAATTGAAAAAGAAATCATAGTTGTTATTAAATGAAGTTGCCTTCATCTATTTAAGATTGCGATAAAATCAGGAGTCCTCTCGGTTTCGAGATATCAGTTGGTCAGAGTTAAAATATCAATTTGGCATTCTTATAGGAAATTTAAGTGACAATTAATCATGTATACATGAGCCATATCATTGAATATAATATTTTGCTCATTTTGGCGAACCTTTGCGATATTACAGCCTATTTTATATTCGTGATTCCACGCAGACATCGACATAAAATTCACAATAATAGTCGGAAAGTTTTAATGCAGGATCTACTTTTGTTTAGACACTTAAATAATTTGTTGCTTTTTACATGATATGTGAGCTAGTATACTTTTAAGCCACTATAATTTATGTGTCCTATGAAAAAGTCCCCTATTGTTTGTCGAAAATGAAAGGCCCGCCGTCGTCGTGTATTTCTTTCAAGACATTAGACAAGTTTTTGTCGAGGTGATGGCCACCGAGCACATGCTCCCTCTGCCTAGTCCTCCTGCAACCACTTCCCGCCTCTCCTCCCCCCCTCCCACCGTGACCATGACCCGAGATGATGTGTGATGGCCCAGATCTTTTCCACTTCGGGAGGGAGACCCTTACCCGCCCGACTATTTGGTAAACAGCTGATCACCGCCTGAGAGTGGAGATGAGGACCAAGTCCCACTAGAAACGCACTCAAGTCCTTAAATTGTATCAAAACGAGCAGTGGCGCTCAGAGAGCGCCGCTCATGAAACCAATAGTGCATAATGTGCTGCTTTTACTTCATTCGATCCACGGCTACCTTATTCATGAATATATGTAATCGTGATCTCTAAGCGCACTGTTCCTCTAAAATTTGGTCACATATAGTCCACATTATACCGATAAGGAAAAACAGGGCGACCAGATCATACCTAATTAATCTATAAGTAATTGGTGTTTCGCTATCTCTTCCTAAATGGTGCCATGATGAGTGAATACTATTTCTTCAGCGTTTTTATGCGTGCAGGAGTACGAAGAGGTGAAAGTCGGCATGATAGTAAGGAGGCCTGCTTTACCTTTATGTGTAAGAGAAGAAGTTTAGAATAGGCTACTAGGGAGCGCGTGCTATATACACAAAATCCAGAAGAACTTCAGGCTAAACGGCTAGATGCCGTCGGAAAGTGGCGAATAAACCCTTACGTAGCGTAACACATTGTTAACGTAGATTTTTTTCCATCGATTTTTTCTATTTTTTATTCATTTTACCGCTGTTCATCGTTGCTTACCTAGGTATTTTTATCTAGACTTTCCTTAAAAACTGGCAGATATGGTTTATCGTTATTTAATTTATATAAACGTTTTCCTTAGAATTTTATGCTTAAGTATTTTATTATTGCAATTCGTGATATTATCAAAGCTCTTCTCCGTGTAAATATTACTTAAATACCTGAGTAGTGTCTTGTGTATGGTGTCTATCTGGAAAAATGCTTGTACAACTTCTTCGGAAAACGATTCCAATTAACACTTGCCGTGTACTTCGTCGGAATCCTTTGACAATTATCGCTAACAATGGCGTATACTAGCCCTTTTACCAGTCCAAAATTTTAGTTTTGAGCTTTTATGAAATGCATTTTCATGTTGAAAAAATATTCGTAACTATCCATTGTCCCTTAAGGCTATAATTAATTATATTATGCTAAATAAATATTCAATACCCTGTAAATATATATAATTGTAGTCCATCACAAGTTACTGATGTTAATTAAATCCTTATAAAATAAATAGAGGTAAAATGACATTCTCATACACGTGTAGTCTCATTTTTTCGCCATTAATGAATTAGCATTTAAACTTTAGTGCTAAGTGTCGAATATTTAATTAATATACTTGATGAATACATTTAATTTAGAACCGAGTGAATAAGAGAGTGGGAAATTATATCAAGGTTCGCGCTTAGGATAGGTCTTTGCTCGGTGAAATGTGAGGAAACAAAATGTTTATCTTGCCTCACAATTTCCCAATACTTGAACAAGATTTTTGTGACAGACACTTAATAAATTAACATGCATCGCTGCATTTCGTGTCATTGCCTCATCAGTGTTCAAAACATCTCATTGGGTTTGAGGCATAAGCAAAATTCATTACTTTGTTATGCGTGAAAATCAATTTCTTTTGTTCCTCCTTTGGAGCCGGCTCAACCTTAGCAATTTAAAACATTGGTTTTGAAATAGGATTTTGTAAGATAAATTCAGTGACTTGTCTTCGTACTATCATCATATTGAACTACCTACATATATATGTCGGAATATAAAATAATATTTATTTGAATATTTGTCTATCAATTGGTGGAATTAGCATAATATCTTATTATTGTATCATTGTCGTATCTCCAACATACTTCTTGCATTGCCAATCAAATACCGGAAGTGTATCAATATTTCTTTGTGAGTTCACCGGGTATCAGATCTCATTGCGGCAGACGTTTCATCCCTCTCGTGAACAGACCTCCTAAAGGCTTGAAGACGACCTGAGGTAACTTTGATTATTATGATGTATATTGAAGTCGATAATTTTACGATTTTTCTCAGTTGAAAACTTGCTATATGACAAAGCGAAAGGATTACAACGATCAAGGCTACTCTCATCGTTCGAATTCTCACCGTGTTCGTTGTTGCAAATGGTAAAGAATTTCTCTCAAAACAATGCAAAAATGTAGTTTTCTGCAGCCATGGTCACTGTAGGAACTTGAAAAATGGAAATTTGCCGTCTGACTAGAGGCGCAGTTAGTTCCGCAAGTTTTCGGGGAATATCTGAGCAATTGTACCAATTTAAGTCTTGTTTTCACATCAATAATGTTCAGTACTTGAGAGCTTTAATATCGAAATATTCAATGGACCACTTTTGTCACGGTTCCTCTGAAGTATTCACTTTGAATAGCGAATTCCCTTACTTTACGCCATCGAATATGCGCCAACTATTGCAAATAAAGACCAATATTTTTACCCAAAATTACGCGTAGATGAGGACAAGTTCACCATGTGGCCATCACTCCAGGCACTCCCAGCTACTACTTACACTCGTAATTACTATTTGGTATGAAACCAGAACATCAACATTTTTGTTGCTTAGTTTCCTGCCCTTTAATGGCTCGGCGAGCTCACCAGCTAGTTCAAGTCCGGTCCGAGGGTAGAGTCGGAATGGAAGAGGAGGGGGAAATACCTTTCAGGTGATTGATGAAGATTCAGAGAGCCAGCGGGTGGACGGGCCGGGCCGAGAACCGAAAAAAAAGCATGGGGGAAAAAGAATGAGAGTAATGGGCTTGTAGGACGCGATTGGATTGGAGGAGAGGGGGAGGTTGGGAAGGGATAGGAGGGAGCAAGGAAATGGATAGGATGGGGATAAAGGAGGGAGAAAACGAGGAGGAAGGAGAGGAGTTTGGAGGGACTTCTTCTTCTGAGGGAGGGGCAAGATGTCTTGGCAAAACAGGTAACAAGCAACCATTCCCCCTCCCCCTCTCCTCCTCTCCTTTCTTCTCTCATACTTTTTGCAGCTCTCATTCTTCTCTTTTCTAAGCGTCATCCGCTCTCCCTCTCCATCCACCTTTCGCATCTCCATTCCACCCCTCTCTTTCTCAGCATCCTCTTGTTTACCGACCCTGCCTATCAGGGTCGCCGGATAAATTATTCACTAGGTACTCGTCCTCTCATTCCTCTCTCTCTCTCTCCCATCCCCCTTCTCTGCCTTTCTCCGCGGAGAGCCTTCCCTCCGCCAATACCCTCATCCCTCCACTTCCTTTCCTTCCATCTTTAAAATCCGGGTTCCCAAGTTCCTCCCCCACCACGAGCCTTGTCTTCCTTCTTAATCTACGCCCTACTCAGTCCACCACTTCCTTCTCTTTCTTCTTTTTCTACATCCTCATCCATGTAGCCCACGCGTTCCCTTCCACCACTGTCTTCCTACGGCCTCCGTGTGTTTGTCTTTCGACTGGGCCACTCCTTTCTCCCGCGGCGTCGCAACTGAGACCGTGAGACCTTCCATCCGAAGCGTAGGTGCAGTGGAGCATGGGAGAGGGCGTGCTGGATGAAGTATGGAGGCAGAAAGAATCGAGTCAGGAGAGGGTGGCAATGATTTATTGGTTATTCTCAAATGAAGTGGATTTTTTTTCTGACTCCTCCCTCCGCTAGCAGGAGGTAATTGGTTTCCTATTACTTTGTTGAAAGGCTTAGCAAAGACTTGGCTGTTCATTGTGAGTTCATGGTTGCGTTGGAGGTTATTCAGACCTTGCAAGATTTATAAGTGCGTAGTTGTTTCATGATAGAAGTATATTCCTTTTGGCAAAAATCACTGAATCTGAATGAAATATTGCAACACTCTTACCGCGGGAAGTTTTCTTATGTGCTCGGGCGATGAAATGGCATATTTTGGTTCAAATTCATTGACTTAAAATACCCAAAAGATGGAAGTGCCATAGCAATATAGGAGATAATGATGAACTTGAATCGTGGGTAATTTTACATTATGCAATTATTTGCTCCTTTGAATTTTTCAAAACATAACAGTTTCATTTTTCATTTTAGAACGCACATGGGTCGTATAAAATATGCTCTTAGTTCTGAATCAATAATTTTTTTTATGAAAGACATTTCCTGTTCGTAATTTACCTCACTTTTTAAAAGAATTGAATAATCAATAAAAATATCTTCGTCAAATAACTAATTCTTACATTTTTTACGCATTTGTATCGCTTCAAAGCACTTTTAATTCATAACAACTCTTATGCTATAAGCATAATATTTTTGGAATGATGCTATTTGAGTTGACTCAGTTAAGTGTGCCTCTTTTATTTTTTAAAATTATCTTCTTTTTCCTTAACTTATCATTCTATTGATCCCTTTGATTTATAAGTCATGGGAGGTGTACAGACGAAGGAAAGGCTAAATTATTTTCATTTTTTGTGCATGAGCGCACCATACTCAAAAGGTTTTTCGGTGCATGAAAACAGGTATCTTTTAAAATGTATGATTCTTTTCGACGCTTTACTACACCAGAAAGTATCCAATTTTTTATCGTACCTGCGGTGTGCACGTAAGTTTTTCACCCAAAGAGCAAAGGTCTAGAGTTTTCATTTTTCATAACCTCCAAAATGTTGCATTAAATGATTCCTCCTTTCTCCTCACTGTTTACCTATTCCGTCGCATAAATCTTTGAATTTGAGCTCGGTTTCCTTTATGCCCTTTTCCCATCTCTCCGTCGTTGCACTCACCAAAATCCTTTGTGAGCACTGCGTATCCTCGACAACAGCCCATGGCGATATCTCACACCCCTACACAACCCACCCCCTTCCTCCAGAAGCGTCCTCCCACCAAAACACCCTTCCCCACCCCTTCGAGGCCAGTGCCACCTTGCCTTTACCCCCTTCGGCGCGAGCACGCGGGAGGCGGCTCAGCCGTGGCGGCGGTGGAACGCGACGAGGACGAGATACATATTTCTGGAGGTTGGAGAGGGTGTTGTATAGTACCGGTGGGGCGGCGGCTTACCTTCCCAGCTTGTGTCTCCCTCATACCGCGTTCCCAGTCCCCCCACCCCACTCACCAGCCAGCCAACCGACCCACTTCACCCTCGGCACAACGACAATGAATAAAAAAAATGAAAAGGATAAGAAATACAACAGCTCGCGATGCGGCCCTTCACCTCCCCGCCATGCTTCTTATGTTGGATCTTCCACCCCTTTATTATTTCCCACCATCTCACGTCCCAACTGCCTTTATTTCTCCCCCCCCGCCGTAAATACGTCGCCCTATTCATCCGACCACCCTCCTCCCCCACTACTCACACCCCCGTTCCTCTTTTCTCTCCCCCTCACGACGCCACCCCCTACATGTCCCACGCTATAAGCAAGCGCGCCCACCCACCCCCCTCCTTACACAACGCGACCTGGCTTCCGTCTTCCTCAAACTTTCGGGCCTCAACACTTTATGCCTTAAGTTCGTGGCAGCTTGCCGGTGACGGTGTCACGCTATCACACCCCTAACTTTTTTATGGCATTTTCGTCTATGAGTTGGCGACAAGCAATGGGGGGAGTAGGGAATTTTATACTCTATAGCTTAGAGCTAAATTGTTTATGCTTTCCTATGATGAACAAATAATTGGACCTAGATTCACAAGGGTATGCTTAATCAAGTAATAGGGTTCCCGTTATTTACTAGTGATGTTTCATCGATTTTGTACTTGTTTCGAAGAATAACGATACTGATCTTATGTAATGGATCGAAATACATTGCAAAATGTGTCCCTGCAGTAGTATTACAATCGCTTCAACAGGTAAATTAAGAGTTCATACGAAGGTATCGTATAGAATTCTTGGCGACGAAACGTCAAAATATGGTATTTTTTCCTGTAATCCGCGAAAATCACTGTATTACATTTCTTTCCTTTGTTAATTTTTCGAGCCTTTTTGATTCTCATCTAAACTTGAAAGTATACGGGTTCATTTTTAGTGGACGCATGTGTATAGCTGATGAGTAATACTTTGCATTAACTTATAATTGTTGCGAGTGCTTAAAATACTTATAATGAAGAAAATAAAAGATTTTAATTCTATGAGCCAATGGAGTTTTTTTTCTAGATAAATGCTACTATGCTTTTGATATGTTGCTGCTAGCCCTACATGTTTTATGATTTCTATTGCTTTTGCAATGTTAGTAATAGCCATGATAAAGCTAACCACCTCATGATTTATGACTTATGCTGGCTGTTTTTAATTTAAAATAACAAATGAATAATTCCGTAGAGGTCATGCGATCGGGCTTCCCGTGGTTCTCGCCTTAACTCATGTACTCGGCCTGTGGATACACGCGTCCGTTCCTTGTCTCTCCACCGCAATAAGATTTACGACTACGCGTCTGGAAGGCTAAAGGGGAGATACGTTCTATAAGGACGCCGGCGGACTGAGGGGTCAAAAACACGAGAGGATTACTCTTTTTATTTTGGCTCGAAGTAAATGACCCCTCGACTGGGACAGGAAAGGCTGCAGATACAAGATTCATATTGACAGGAAAACTCAACCGCTATTTAAAAGTATTCCGAATCATCTATAAAGGATCATCGGTCAACCTTAAAGAGTAAGTCATGAGAATGTAGTCAGTAAGACTAAAATCATGAGCCCTTTGAAGATGGTGAAATAGTTGATTTATGAAGCCTAGATTTTTTTCTGACCACAAGTAATACTTGTGCGCCAAATATTGCATCCAATAGCATTATACATAATTTATTTCATTTTCTTGGTAGTGAATTTAGTCGAAGGAGTGTCGCCAAAACACCTAATAGGTATAAATCATTGATATTTTTTATTATTTAGAAAGGTAGGAGTTGATTCAATAACCTCACTCTAAGCAATTTATCAATGATCATTTTCGTCGGCTTTTTCCTCTAAAGGCACGCTGTGTATACATATAGGAATGGAGAGCATGTTTTATCATGCTATCGGTAAATGAGAGTCTGCAACTTCGACGGGGACCCCAAATGGCGCTGAGGAGCGCTCTTTTTGGCCTTTGGATGTGGCCTAAATAATTAAAATGTCTCGTCGTTTATCCAGCATCGGATATGACGAAAACGTTCGCGGTTTAGGTATGTACGGGCTTGCGATGCCGTTGGCTGAAACGACCCACCTCGGGCCGCCCGGGGGAACCGTAGGACGGAGCGCGGGGCCTCCGAGAGGGAAACAAATTGCTGACGCTGGCCGAAGTGCGTGGGTGAGAGGGTGTGGGAGGACTCTGGGGGGGGGGAGGGGGCGGCGAGGGGATTGGATTTTGGCGTGGGGGGAGGTAAAAAGGTAAAAGAGAAGGAGAGATAGGAGAAATCCCCATAAATTAGATTTTAACATACAATTTACAAGGGTTGTGTGAGTGTGAGAGGGAGTGAGTGGGGTTAGGGAGAGATGGAAGGGAAGTGAGGGAAAATATATGTATAACGGGAACGGGCACGGACGAGAAATGTTTTGCGAAGCAGGGGAGTGAGGAAATTGGATAGGGCGGAGATAGCTAGAGTGGCACCAGCGGGAGTCCGCGTCGGATCGGGGAAATAGGAGGAGCATTGGACAAGGGGGGTTGGGCGGAGGAAGGAAGGCATGCAAATAAGCGGTGGAGTAGGCGGATGTGCATGAGAGTGAGAACTAAGGAGAGGGGATAGGTTGAAGGAAAAGTAGAAAAGGAAATGGCGGGGAACGAAAAGGATGGAAAATAAAATATTACGTGCAAGCAACTTTTTTGTAGGGTAAGTTGAAGAGAGATGCCCACGATTTTGAACAATTACTCGGAATCGAAAGGTTTTACCTAAAATTGTTAATTTCATGTGAACCTAGTCTTTTCGTTATTTTAGTTTACGGTCTCTTGAATAAATTTAAAAAATTATTCTAATAAAAATGTAAGTATATATTTAATTAAATTGAGTAAAGTGGCCATCTGTCTCCTTATCCTCGAGGATAGAAGGCCAAGAGGTAAAATTGGTTTAAATTAAAGTTAGATGCGTGGTAATAACTGCGATTAGCTTTGATAATATCAATAAAGTAGCATTACATTACAGTGTTACAAAATAAAAATTGACACAGATACAAAGTTGGTTGATTGGCTGTTTTCTATGTGGTATACATATTTTATTACTATGGCCTTGCCACATGGGTTGCAAGTGTCATTGAATGGAGCAACTGACATGGAGTCACTTCTTGCACCTCACACACTCGAACCAATCATCAGCAGTCTTGGCTTATTTGTAATTTTAATTTCCTTTCCTCTGTAAATTTCTTAACGTGAGGGTTATTACCTTTCCTTAAACATAGCGAAAAAGACGTAAAATGCCACTCGAAAACGCATTATTTAAGGGTAAATTACGAGTATTTTAGAGCAAACTGATTTGTCAAAGTTTTTAACGATTTGAATACAGAACTCCATAAAAAAGCAGTAAAAATATTAGTTGGTCATTATAATAGTAATGGACTGTATTTCTTGCACAGCACTTTAAACTTACATAGTCCCTGAAATTAGTATGTGTTGTATAACCAGGTTATGCGACCAGGTACAGGTGCTTCTCTTTGGAAGTTTTTGGTTGACACAAGCGTGCAAAGATGGGGACACATTATGCACACCGGATGGAGAAGATCATTTGCTTTGACTTGACTGACTGTGACAGTCCTTGCTATAACCAAAGATGAAAATATAGTAGTAGACTCATTAGATATAAGACATTAAATCGTATATTTTGAAAAAAATGGAGAATGTATGGAATTTGCAAGTAGTATGCTGGCTTTTACCAAAGAAAATTAATTTTTCTCGTACGTATTCATAGACAATTTTAAAAATACCAAGAGTATGTTGAAAAATTTAACTTTGCCCAGGAGGATTGAGATGGTAATTTGTAAATGATTGGAGAAAATTTGACATCACTTTCATAACGGAAAGCTCATCAGCAGTCAAAATTAAATCATAATAGTTATATATTTCATAGCAATAGCAGTATGTGTAATTCATTATTCCTGGATGCTCTCGTAGCTTCTTCCGGGTAAGTTTTTATACTTAATCGCTTATTTACAGAGCAAAATGGAATATTTTAAAAGCATTCCCCTGACATAATTCATGAGCGAAATTGTGAAAGTGTGTTTTGAATTTAGTCGATTTTCTTCTTGTCGTGTGGGTTATCTTTCGTAAGGTCGTCAATAATAAAAAACTATCCTCTTCAAAAGAGGAAATATGCGCATGTTTATCATTGACTATTGAAATTTGAACTTTATTGCCAGGGAGATAAGAGAATTAATAAATAATTCATTAAGTATTTTATGCGTGTACTTTGCCATTCATATTCTTGTCAGTATTTAATTGGCTAGTTGATATTTTCAAAGTGCTTATCTTGTTTCCTTCATTTGGACAATTGATTCAAACATTGTAACACTAAAAGCTGTGCGCTTTGTCGCTGGGACATTTAGTCATTAACTTTGCCACTCTTGCGCATTTTCTTTCATTTATATCGCGTTGTATAGAAATATCACGTTACTTAGAAACAAATTTCCCCAGAAATATTATTGATGTACGTATCTGTATTTGTGAATTATGAATTATTTGGTGTCCAATACTTTAAATATTATCGCATCAATCACAAAATTGGTTTATTTTGTTCTAACTTATTCATGAAACTTTTAATTTTATTTTTTAAGACACATTTTCGGAGACACTTACAGCAAGATTGATGAAGGGCATTTGTTGAAGATGAAATTTCAACGAATCAGGATGAAGGATCTATTAATACCAGAGAATTCCGTGTTATCATTCATGCCAAAGATATTTATCAGTTATAAGTTGAAGTACTCGCTTAGCTCGCTGGGGGGGCTCTGCCCCCCCTAGGCCCCCCCGAAAAAGGCCTGCGGCCTGTTACGCTCACTGTGGGAGGTCTTACACTTTTTGTTTGCTACTTGTTACTTAAGGATCGTTTACTTTTAAGCTGGCTAGCTTAGGTATAAGCAATATTTCCACTTTCACGTAAAACGAGCGCATGGTACGTAGGCATGATTTCACTTCAGAAATACCTCTATTTAAAGTTTTAATGAATCGGGATACACAAATATCTCAGCTTTAATATCCAACGCAATGCGCAATAAATCTGGTGAGTAACGGATCTCAGCCTTTGGTGTACAAGACATTGTGAATGTCAAGATTTCGATAATTTTCACAGTTGAATAACTTAGTCACTCAAGGAAACGTGATTTTCGCAAGACAAATAATTGAATAAGAAATACCTTTATTTGCACTTATCTTCCATATTGTATTATTCACTGCCTATTCACACCTGCAGCTCACGGATAACATTGTACATTAAAAAGGAAATTAACGGAAAAAAGAACGTATACAAAAATAAAAAGTTATCACCATCACAAAACACGATAATAAAATCATTTTTACCAACCTATATTATGTAAGACTTGTTTAAAAGTCTTTCTACTACAATCGTGTATCGCCAACAAGATACGAACTATAGTCAACAGCACGAATCATATTTCTAATATGGCATTTAGAGCACTTGTTAACTTTGAAATTATTAACCACCACACTCTCGATGTAATATACCAAAAACAACAACTAATTTCTTACCTTACATTTCTCCGCTTTTGATTTGAATGCGCTTTGATTTAAACAGATGTTTGTTCTTGCGGAAAGAAGACGCAAAGAAATAGACACTTCAATTATTACTTTCTTAATTTCCTACCTTATATTTATCAGTTTTTCGTTTCATTTCCTTTATCTTCTTTCCCAGTTTAGCTCCTCTTGTTTATGTTGCTATGATTGTTTGCTTGTATGACTGCCGCGCCGCCATTGGAATTTGGTGGCCATTTTTTAAACTAATCCCTATACTCACTTTTAATTGAATAGACGGATAAATAATTGTAAATTTAGTGTTTTCATAATTTTTCCTGGGGTTTCAGACAATTTTAGAGGGGTCTTCATTAGACTTTTTGCCGTATCTCGTCTCGTTCACCCCAAACATTTGTATACGTGAATGAATGAATGAGTGGTCGTTAAGGGGCTTCATGTTATATAGATTCACCTCGGTAACCGGGGTAACGATAGCAATGGAGTAGAGAGTTGAGGTATATACGGTCGACTTGCACCATAGCACATCGCGATACTCAAGGTATTATAGTCATCATTGGGGCTATGATCATCGAGATCACTCCGTCACCGTTACAGCCATATCGCACACGCCGACAATAGGCCGCTGGTATGTGTTTATTGATACGTCCTCTTGTGGCCATGAGCCACTTGGCTCGAGTGACTGGGTACGGGGGGGGAGGAGGGTGAGGACGTTCAGCGTAGGGGCATGAAAGTGGCAGGAAGGGGGATATCCTGAGTAAGGCCCACGGGAGGGTTCCTGCAAATGATAGGCAGCCTGGGCGGCGGAGGAGTAGGCAGGCCGGACCTAGAGGTCGAATCGAAAATTGGTGGGGATATCGTCTTGCGCCGTCGTCATTGCTTTTGAGTGTCGAGCACAAGAGGTGGAGGGATCGTAAGATTCGGGGAGGGAATGTATGTGGGGGGTTAATATACGAGGTGGATGCATAAAAGGCAAGCGTAGAGGAGGGAGGTTTTCGGGTGGTGGCCTGGACACTGTGAGGTTCGGTTGTTGAGGCAGGGGAGAGGTAGGGAGGTTTGATGTTGTGTCGGGGGTCTCTCGCAGTGGGGTGCGTCCTCCGAAGTAGGCGGAGGCCCCGAGTGGATCCGTGTCCGCAGTCACGGCCATAACTATACGGACGCGTCGTAAAAATCTCCGCTCATCCCTCTTCCCCCCCCCCCTCCCTCCCTCCACCCCGCCCCACTCTACCCATATCGCGAATCCGCTCGCACGCACACACAAATAAACAAACACCAACGCGGACGCTCTGTAACTGCTTCCTTCTCGATTGGAGGTCGCTCATTTCCCTCCCGGCAACACCTACCTCCTCCTGCTCGCTCTTTCTCTCTCTCCACTCCAAATCCATGTAGCCTCGCTATCTCTGTACTCCCTCCCTTATACCACACTATTCCTTATAACTTCACCTCGTGAGCACACATTGATTCTTGCACATCAATGAAATATGTGTTTTGATTTCGCAAAGCTTAGATTTCATAATTAACCTTTCAGAATTATGGATCGTAGAGGGTGGATCTTTCGTCTAAATTTAAGCCTGATAACGGCCTGGATGAAATAAAACCGCTAAAGCATGCTGATTGGATTAATGTATATGTTTTATGTACTCTCAAATTTTCTGTTGGTTACTTTGTTACTAAGAGATTGCTTTCACGCCTTATGAAACGTTTCCTCTTAACCCAATTTTTCTTATCCCACCGAACTTTTTGCTCCTTACAGCTCTAGCCGGAGTATCGTCTACGCATTATTCCTGGGACTTAAAAAACGCGAAGGCGAATCGACGACACAAATCGATATTTTTTGCATTTACGACACTGTACTATCAACCAAAGGCTCATTAATGTTGCTTTTAAATAGAATCAAATTTATTTGGAGCTGAGATTGGCCGCACATAATGCTATGATTACCCAAATGCTCATAAGGGGACTTTAATACACATAGGCACGTCGGGAATAAGTTTCAGGTTAGTGTACCAAAATCGATTCCATTAGCTTTAGTGAAATTTTGAAAATTTTATTGGTATTGGCTGCAGGAGGCTGGACATACAGTGGAGTTCTATGAGTACTACCACAACTTCCACAGTGTATGCAATGTATTCAGCAAAATCCATAAATATTCATTGGTCTAAAGGCGGAAGTATCTTCCCCATTCATCAGATTGCTAGAATCAATTCGCCATTTATCGCTCCGTAGCCCATAAAAAACGGCTGAGTACTCTTGAGTATCATGTTTTCCGATTCCTTGCCATCGTTTGATGATCCGTCAACACAGTCTCTTCAATCTTTTCCCCCAATCTCCTCCATGTACGTCTCTGTCAGTCTCCCTACGCATTTCCTCTTTTGCTTTAGGAATACACTCGTTTTTATATCATTCCGCCCCTCTCTCTTGTATTTTTACTGTCCATTTATGAGTTGCCGGGCAGTTTCATAGCGGGTTCCCGAAAGTGGAGGGGATAAAAGAGTTTTGGGCAGCCATAGAAACGCATCAGAAATACGGCGAGGAGCAATGAGTTATGTCGGACTAGATAGAGGTATTTACCGCTTCTTTTAGTGTTACGTACCACGTAATTGTTATGAAAAGATGGAAAAAAGGTATTAGTTGACATATAAATCGAATTGATTTTACGCTAAAACTGATTAACCTAAATTGTTCTTACTCTCCCTAATTTTGGCATGCAATTTTTCTTGAAAGCTCCAAAATGTTTTCCAGCTGAAAAGTGTCAATTATTACTTACGATATTAAAAACACCTTTGCAATCGATAAAAATATTTTCTACGCGTTTATATCGCTATATCCACCAGATTAGTATAATAACTGTAAAAAAAAGCTTTCTTGATTTCCCCCTGAAAATCTTTATATAAAATTTACATTTGTGGAAATTTGCCATTTTGGTTATTATTTAGATAGATAATCATGGAGGCATTAATGTCTGGACCACAGAAAGAAACTGTGGAAGGGAAGGAGAAGAGGGACGATTTCATAGGAAAACGTCTCTTGTACACCCTTTGGGAGTGAGGATGCCACTGGAGAAGAAAAGGCCAAGAGGACGGTAGTGCAGAGTGAGAAAAGGGGAAGAAGAAAAGGGAGAAAGAGGAAAGTTAACGATGTGTGGAGAACAATGCTCGGTTATGTGCGAGGCCGTCTTCATTTCCCAAAAGGGCGCCCTCGCAAAGGGTCTCTTTCGGAATTCTCCGCCTTTGTGTTCTCTCTTCCTTCCATTCCCCAGCAGTCAAGATCCTCTCCTTTTCATTATTTTTCATCTCTCTTAACCCATTTCTTCCTTCCTTGAGGCACTTTGGCTTTCCGTTTGCTTTTTGGTGAGGGAAAACGATAATGGATTTTTTTATTGTTTCCGTCCTAATAAAATGAAGATGAAAACCTCACCGTTCTTGAAACAATTCATTTTCCGCGTTTTGATTCCTCGTTCTTTTTGTGATTTAGTCATTTTTTTCCGTGTCTGGTGCACCCTTTTCTGTTACTTCTGTAAAATCGTTGTAAAATTCGAGAAATTAATTCGAAACTGCAAGGAGTGAGTTTAAATTAGTCAAGGATACACGGAAATTTATTACCTCATTAAAAAGTTTGTGGATTTTCCAGATGTGGATAAGCATGTTTTTTTTTCGTGCCCGCGGAGGATTGCGTGCTCGCATAATTTTCAATTTTTCTCTGCTTAAAAAGATAATGGGAGAACCCGCAAAGGATGACATTTTTTTCATTTGGCGCCGCCATATTTAAGCAAATACTAATTATCAGCACTTGCCTTTTCAAGCAATCCCCTGTCGATCTGGAGCGTAAAGTCTTTATTTTCACCCAGCGACGGACGTTAAAAATTGCAATGGTCTCTCGGGTGGGTTCGGTGAGGGGACTCAATTATTTGCAGCGTCGTAATTATATCGGGCAAAAATATTTTCCACTTCTTTGCGACTTGAGGAGTGCCATTATTCACGAATCCAATTCTCCTGGCTCCTACAGACGTGCTCTCTCGCCCTCACTCACCGGAGCGTACAGTCAACCCAACCCCTCTCATCCCCTTCCACCCCCCCCCGCACGCCACCCCCTCCCTCTGAGAGTCTCGGCCCATAACTTTCTCTGTCCATCCTTCTTCCCGCCAGCAAACCCTTCCCACCTCAACCAACCTCCTTCGCTCGGAGAGCTTTCTCGAGAGAATTACTGCCGTCGAGTGACGTCACTCCCAAGGATGTGGAAAGTACTGGAGTGTATAGGGCGGGAGAAGAAGGAGAAGAAGGCGAAGGAAATTAGAGGGAAAAGGGGCAAGATTTAGTGGACAGTTCCGAAAAACATGTTGGAGAGATGCACTACCATGGGAGTATCACCACTTAGACTTGACTCACTGGTCCTTCACTTCCACTTTGATCGCTGACTGAAGCAATTCGGCGCATGCTTCGCGATGAGTGGGTGATTGCCAGTTTTTTTGTAAATTGTACCCAGAAGCAAGCCTCTTACAAAATATAACAAAGATAGCATGTAGGCAATGTACACGTTTTCATCCAAGAAGGGGATTCAAAACTATGGACGCTTATTTCTTGATGAAATCGGGTGAATAAAACTCTTAAGCCAAATTGTGCTGTATAATCCAACGCTTTAATTCACTATCGTGGCGTGCGTTTAATGCCTAAAATTATTCACGCTTCCATTGTTTTAGAATTAAACTTATTGAAATCTATTACTTGTTGAAAAAAATAAATGATTGACGACAAACTAACAAATTATTATTTATTTACTATATACCAGAACTTCGTTATCAAGTGTAATTTGAAAAGTAGACTCCTTTGTTATTTTGTGTAAGGTGAATGTTCATGTAACTGAAACAGTCTTTAGGTCACAAAACTGCCATTTCTTCCTCATCCACTTACTTTGCTTTAGGGGTCAACGTAACTATGCCAATATTCATTTGTTAAGATTGCATTATATCAGAGAAACTACTGAAATATATGTGAATAATATTCCGCAGGGTGCTTAAAATCCTGTAAATTACATTTTTCGGTGGAAAGTTTAAGAAAATT
Organism: Ischnura elegans; assembly: GCF_921293095.1. Classification (NCBI taxonomy): domain Eukaryota; kingdom Metazoa; phylum Arthropoda; class Insecta; order Odonata; family Coenagrionidae; genus Ischnura; species Ischnura elegans. The sequence continues at coordinate 127,226,469 of NC_060246.1, forward strand.
GGCCATCAAATTTGATATTCTGCTCAAAAAATCAGGCCTGATTAGTTGTTGTCAATGATTTTCTTTGAGTGTTTTCATAGCAAAAAAATTCTCGATTTTTTTATCGTTTTAAAATATTAATGGGAATGAAAATACTCTTATGTCACCGTTTCATGAATCCTATGCTTAAAGTAGGTAGCGTAGTATTGTTTTTCAAAATAATAAGTACATTGAGTTATTTGAGTTTTTTTTTAAGGGGTCAATTGCACTAACCTTAGCAAATAAACGCTGCAATGTAAGATGGGGAGAAATTGATTTGATGATATGCATATTTGATGAAAGCTAACCACCATTATTTAATGTAAGAAACGAAGAATACAAGTAGGACTGGAAGGTGAAAAAGGCTGAGTTTTCAATGAAAAAATTGATGCTGGAAAGCTAGTTTAAGTGGAGAGTTTAAGTTACGAAAACAAAACTCGATGTATGGAAATACCATAGCCCTTTGAGCAACTGGTGAGGTGGAGGACATTACTCACTGGCTCATTTTCTATTCATGATTCCCGTGGTATTCCAAAAAACCCTAGTTCACATTGTACCTGTAGGAAATGCCTGGAAAGTTAAGACGAAAAAAGGACGTGGTTGATCTTCGTAGCCGGGTTTTGAGTGAACTTTTAACCAACTAGTATGTGCATCATACAAAAATAAATCTAAATTCTCTCCCAGCGGCCGAATGCCTCACAAAGTGGAGATGACTGCAGACCGATGACGCGTGGTTAACCGTCTGCGCCCACGTCCTGGGATGCAAGTGCATTGTGTACCTTCGCATGCAGCCGAGCATACACGTTTCCGCTTTTCCCTTTCCGTACCCACTCTCGCATCATCCGGTGATCTTTCATTCCTTCTCATGCGCTGCAACGTAATCGCTGCCCGAACCGCTCCGCAATTGCCCTACAATAAAATCTTTATGGCCCTCCTATTATCCCTTTACTATCCGGGCACTAAAACTGTTTTAAGGGCGTTGTTATGCTCGGTGGTGACAAGAAGGAGATTTGTCTTTCCAAAAGTCATGAGCTATTTACAGTGGCGAATCTTTGCCGTCATTTTTTTTCTCCACTCTTTTCAGGCTTTGAAGTCCTTAGTGATGCACTGTTAGCACATTAAATGATCCGCACTTTTATTGCCGAGAGTTTTAATGCCACTGCCTATGATCATTCGATTAAATGCTTCCGTTGAACACTGAAACGGTCCCCGCACTCCAGTGTTTTGGTAGCAGGTAAAAAAACACCTTTTTAATCAAGCAAATTAAATTGACTACCTGCTCTTCGAGGATAATGGTACATATCATCATTTTACCAACCTGAATGTAGGTGGAATAAAAGCTTAATCAGTTAAAACTTAATGTGGCCATCTTGAAGTAACACGAAGAACTTAGCCACCATAGTTGAAGACAACGCATCCCAAAATCCATTTTTTCCATTTCATCCCGTACAATCATGGCATACCATGGTAATTACAATCAGTTTAGAAATATTTATTCGTTGCGAATACTGACGAATCTTCATGAACCTTAACATTTTAACCCATGAGTTGGGGTAGGAAAACAGTGGCTGTCTCTTACAAGACGCTGTTCGTAATTTCGCGATGCCATTTCTTTCACCCTAGCCTCCCTGAGAGGGTATTGCTTTTGTGGTGGAAGAGGCGGAAAAAGTCGAGGGACAGAGAAGGGGGCAGTGGGAGAGAGTAGGGTTTTTGGGAGAGAAGGTGGAAGGTAGGAGCATGGAGTTGGAAGTCGGGGTTGACTGGAAGAAGAGAGCGGTTTTAAGTCCGCCCCGCGATCAATACGTTAGCGAGCAGATGCAACGCCTACCCCCTACTTCACTTCCCCGTTAACCTCCCTCACCCCACACACTACACAACGCTTTTGGGAGGAACGGCTAAGAGGAGGGATGGAGAGCTGGGAGCATCCGGAGAAGTTAGGGAGGGGGGGCGGAGAGGGGGTTGGGATGGGGTGAGAAGGCTAAAGTGTATGGGTGGGGGTAGGGGGTAAGAGTAGAATGCCCCCCCCCCCCCCAGAACAATGGAGACGGCCACGAAGGGAACTTGGAGGGTTGTAGGGATGTGGAAAAGGGGGCGGGGTAGCCTTTGGGAGGAATGGCCGAGAGGGTGGGGCTGGCGCAGGGGTGGTACATTGGGAGGTTAGGCCGACTGCCTGAGAATGCGCGGGAGGGCCCTGAGGGGTGGAGCTTAAGGGAACCATTGTATTGAGCGAGCCGACCGAATGGAGTTTGGGGGGGTCTGATAATTACGTGCATGCCGATCGAAGATCTAATGGAAAACGTGCAACAATGAAAATTTCAGTCATTAGCGCTCGGTTTCGATTTTTACGATCTCGTGAACACATTGATTAGACCGGCATTGCTTTCTTCCTCCAAGCGCAAAGATGACTTCGAGAAGGTCTTGGATTCTCTCTGCGATGCTCCCGCCATTGTATGCACGTAAATAGCTATTCATTGGAAAAACAAACCAGGGGATATATCCGTGCATAGCTCTTGAAATTGCACATTTTTTCATCGCGGTAGCATATTATTAAAATGTACTCCTTTTACTGCCAGGATGTGTTATTAAACTGCAGCGTTGGTGTCCCTGTGGTCAAATTCTCAATCGAGAATGCTGCATTACGCGCGTTCAGTTCCTTGGAATGAGAGTGGATGGCAATAATTTAGTACCATTTACCACGCCGAGGGAAATTCAAGGTATTCTCCCATTCTGTATTGAGTTCTGGCCGTATTCCGAGGAAGGCCCATGAATGGTGGATGAATCTGAGATTGAATTCTGAATCATTCATGCGACTCAGGGATTCGTGGTGTCAGTGTTTTTCGATGCTCTTACCTTCCGCTCCCTTTCACATATTTTTATGAGGTCGTGCAACGGCAAGATCCCACTTCGAACCAACACCTTGCTCAGGTGATATTTGAAACGAAAATTTTGTAAGATAACAGGTTTTATACTTCTAAGTCCCTCTTTTGTTATGATTAATGATTAATGCACAATTTTGTTACAATTATTATCTATTGCTTCGTCCTTCATTGTAATTTGTAATTAATATGAAATATGTACAAATATGTAAAAAGGTAATTTTTTCTCAATCATATTGACCTATTTCCTAACGCCACGATAACGTACTATTTAATATATTACATAAGCTCAGAAAAGTAGTCTTTTACGATAAGAAATTTTATCTAAAAGGTTAGGTGGTTCGATAACCATTTAGGGTAGCCAATTGTTATAAATGCATTATTGCAGAATAGAATGCAAAGTTCCAAAATTGGGAAACCCTCATTTAATAAACTAATCTTCCGAATAATTCAAGTGAGTTAATCATAGTTTATCAAAATCTTTTCAACCAAATCAACTCTGAGCATGTCCAATGTTATTTCAAGAATCCACTCATTTGATCTGAGAAAGAAACAGAAAAAGCAAAGTATGGAAATAACCGACGGCAAATGAATTCCATTTTTGAATCTGAGTAACCTGGATGTCTCTTTCTGGTGTAATATATTTGCCCATGATGTAGAGCGGAACGCGAATGAGTTTTGTTGCCGTCAAATGAATAAACGCTCGGCACCGTGAGTCTACCGCCACGAGGCACCCGCTTGGTTTTTCTAATCCAACGCCTTATGACGACCTTTGCTTCCATCATGGCGTTCCAATTTCCGTGCCAACAGCTCTGAAATTGCTTTGCGAGGTGACTGTGCAAAAAATAGACACAATGTTGCGAAATCGCCTCCCCGAGTTTCTCTAAGCTGGGAGAGGACGCGCGTGATGGACCGGGGATGATATCAAAGTACAACACAGCACAGTTTCTTTAATATGCTTGAGCTTCGAGAGCAGAGGAGCTGGAGTCTTCGCAGAAAGGCAACTAAATAATTGAAAAGAAAAAAAAAAATTGTCCATCTCCTGCGAATTCATCCAATTGATTAGGGAAATGAATCAATATCATTCCGCATGAATGGACTCCCATTTTTTTGTACTTTTGGTTCAAATATTTGTGCAATAAGAGTTATCTCATGCATCATAGTTATATCGTATTTAAAAAAATGCATGAATCGTGCTTAAGTAAAGTATGCATGATACGTTTTGAGCCAATGCATTGCGAAATTTAATGTTATCCAAGTGGCTAAATTTAAGCATTTTTTCTTGATTCGTATCCTTAAATGAAAATGGTATGATTTACTCTGAATATAGTCTGGTGACACTCAAAACTCTCAGTATGCAAGGTTGGGAAGGTATTTTTTCTATGCATTTTCTTTTTTTTGGCAATTATAGTAATAATATACTGGGGAAAAATTGGATGCCCTATTGCGTTCTTTTAAATTATGCAATGATTACTACTACTCCTCGTCCCCACTAAAATATTTGCTAACACCTCTACTGCGCTATATATTACTCCGAACGTTTCAATTACGGCGAGGAAGAAGCACTTGAGCGCCACTTAAGAGAAGTCACTAAAAGTCTGAAAGGATCTTAAAACTGCTTTAGTGCCGACTACAAAACCCCTACTACATTGTCACCTCCCAACCCTTCCTCCACCTCCTCCCAGGACACCCTCCCCACTCCTGCAAGCGCCCATCCCCGCTCCCTCCTCTCTCTCTCTCTCTCGTGTCAACCGATTCCAGAGCAGTAACCCTCCGCAGAGCACAGGGCCCTCCCTCCAAGCTCACTACTGCAGTAAACTTGCAACGTGACATTTATGAAGGCCGTAATGGGGTTTTACCTGTTACGTTACCTCTCGGTCTTGTAGTTCCCTCTCTTCTTGGCTTCGCACCGCTCACTTGGAAAACTATGGTCCACGGCCGCCCCAAACCCGGTCCTTCAAGAGCAGTTGTTGGCTTCCACTTTTGACCGTGCGGCGCCTCCCTCTGCCCCACACCGAAGACTTCCTTTCCTCTCCCACACCAACTGCCCCCAGACATCCTCCAACCCCATCCTATCGCCCACGTGCCCACATCGCCCCCAGCCTCCTCGTGAGCCTCCCCTTCTCATCACCCGTAGCTTTGGCCACTGTGTGCGCTGCCTCCGCAGATTTAACGAGCGGCGGTAATGCTGCAGGGTGTTGCCGATCATTTCTTCCACCGCAACCTCTGCGACTTCCCTCGTTTTCCGCTCTCCCGACCATCCATTGGCGTAGCACGACCCATCGCCGTGAATTTGGACTCGTGCGCTATTGGCGCGACGACGCAATCTCTTTCTCTCCGTCGGCTCTCTTATTTTCTCTTCGCGAAATAAAGTGCTAGTCCCTCCGGAATTTCAATAACGTTGCTGTTCTATCTATATAGGTCCACTTTATCACTGCCCTAGTCTTTTATTGCTGTATTTGCTCCGGATTTCTTGGTGATTACTTAATGCCATAGTACATGGAGAATTGGACATATTATTGTTTCCAAATTGCTTGAAAAAATCATGTTTGAATGATGGATGGAGCAAATATTTAATTTTAATTAATGTGCCTCTAATCAGGCCATATTTCTGTAACGGTAATCGTGGAGTATGATTGCACAATTTTATCATAACTTACATGGAATATTGTGATATCCTCCGTTTCACTATTACTGGCAAAATATTTTTGCAATTTGGTAAATGAACGTGAAAAAAATTCTTTTATTTCCGCTGTGTTTTTTTAGAGAAAATATGTAATTCCACGGATTGAAATTTTTACTACACTATATAATACGTTTCACATCGTTTCATTGAGTGTAGCTGGCAGAAATATTTTTCTCCTGTGTTATCAAACCTCTGCATACTTCATAGATACTTGGATAGAATGGTAGGTACTCATAACGGATTAGTATAGTTTGCAAGCGTCAACGAAAGAACTATTTCTATGAAGTGTCAATATATTTTCTCTAAATGTATGTTTATTATTCTACATAGCTGCTAAATTTTTCCGTGACACTTTTTGGCCAACACCATTCGACCTTACAGTTATATTATCATAAATATTCAAACCTTATCGTTTTATTGTTTTCAATGACCAATTTTATTTCATTCAATGAGGAGCCTTCGAAACCTCAAGGTCGCCTTTACTATTATTCCGACTCGAGTTGAAAAGATTCACATCCAACCTAATGTATAATCCGTCATCTCCCGTACGATCCAAACCAGGGAGAATCTTCGTTGCGGAACGGATCGTGATCAGTTATTAATTTGTTCCGAATGCAAACGTTGACAACCTAATAGTCTCAAATTCTGACACACTAGTGGTAATCTAGGGAGATAGTTTTACTTTTTGGCCGCAGCAAAAGCATTTTCTACTGAGACATTGGAGGGTTGATAGCGGGAAATTAATCTATCTGTTCTGGATCACTAACATGCGGCAAACATTCCTCTCGGATTGTGAGATCAGCTAGCATCTCACCCGCTCTTAGCACAGACAATGACTCTTTCCGTCCATTTCCAAAACCCATACCCCTACTACTCCCATCGTGTGCGTATAGAGTTATTCAATTGAGGATTCAAACAAATTAACAAAGAAAATCCTCAAATATTGGAGAAAATCCTCAAATTCATTGAGGATTTTCTTTGTTAATATCTCCAACGCGCATTTATGCAGTCTTCATTTGTTAGCCTCACGTTACCGAGCTCATCTGTATCACGCCTAGCGGCTTGTATAGCAGCTCTCAACTCCATCTCGTCCTCTCCATCCTCTTTTCCTTCGGTTTTTATCGCCATTGTTTTTTCTCCAGGTCTTTCACGCTTCCATCCATGCGGATATCTAATGGCAGTGAATCATCATCCTGTTACCGGATTCAATCGTATTCCTTTTACACCCCACTCCTCCCTTCCCTCCCTCCTCCCCACACCCACAAGCAAACCCACTGGCCTCGCATTATGGCCTTTCCCCTTCTTTTTCAACCTTTTCCTTCCCCTCCCTTGCCTCCCCTCTACTTTCTCCCAACTCCTTTACGAGTATCTCATACGGACTCATTCACCATGGAGTCTCTCAAATCGTCGACTCCCTTTCATGAGCCATAAAAAAAAACACAGAACAGTTAACCTGGTTTTACACCTCTTGCTGCATTTATAGTCGTGAAAATTGGTATGATATATCGTTTATGGTCCTCCTTGAGGGGAATGAAGACGTCTATAGTACCAATTTGTCGAAGCCGCTAAGGGGACTGATGGACGGTCTCTCCATTGTTGAGATGTATCCTATCAGTTCTACGATCTGATTTTTTTATGATTCATTTCTCTCCTGTTCAGGTAGACAGAATAGCGGTAAAAATGGATATATCTGCCATGCGATACAATATTCGCTAGGGATCGAAAAGCTCTCAGTAGTTGCGGGTGGGAATTCCAAATTGGATGCAGTTACAATGGACAAAAAACAATGTTTCCACAAGGTATTTGCAAAGATTAGTCCAATGATCTATGTTTAAGCATTATATTCTTTAATTATTCCAGCATTTTGTTTCCTTGACAGTTAAAATTATTAAAAAATATGGACCGCATACAAAGTTAATTTTATAATCATTCTCGCGAAGTTTGCCAGTTGTACACCCATTTTTAGGTGACCTTAACCTATTTTTGACTGTAGAAAGACACCTTAAACCGTTACATAAAGATATAACTCGTTATTTTATAAACGGCGAGTGACCTTCATAAAAAATACTTCTTTTCTAGTACATAAAATTTCTCATGAAGTCAATGCATTTGTAAATTTGTATATAGAACAAATTACATAAATATATACATCCAACAACTGTATGTGTTCAAGCAAAACTATAATCTGACGGATTAGAACTTCAAGAGAGTTAAAATCGTCGGGGTTTAGAATACTTATGAATACATTTCTAGGATCCAGATGAAGCAGAGGGAAAAACAAATTTTTTCTTTGGAATTGAATAGAACCTCTTACTTTACGTTGAAATGGTTCGTCATGAAAAATTAAATAAAAGATGCTGTAGGAAATCATGGCTTTTGAAAAAAAAATATAACTCATAACAAATATTTTTCAGTGAGAATATGCTTGTGTTATACTTTTGTAAAAGCAAACCGTCTCTAAGTTCGGACTCGGCCTTATAGAAAATAGTTTCAATGTTGGCTATGGTTAGATTTTGCTCGTGTGTACTACCATTAGAGAATACTTATAAGTTACAAAATATTTTACTTTCGTGGCTATTAAATCAAGTAATCAGGATTAAGTTATGGTCAGTTTGTATTTAAGGATGCTGAGAAAAAGAGACAAGTGAAATAATGAGAGAAGAGGCTTTAAAAGCTCGGTGCAGGGGAGCGTGGCAAAAAATAGGAGAACTTGAGCCGTGGAAATATAGATGGCCCCCTGCCTAGCTATCCTATGTCGGAGGAAGGGAAGAGAGCATAATGGACAGTCGCAAGGGTTTTTGGATGGGGTTGAAGAATCGAGGGAGGGCCATGGGAAGGCATGTAGAGTGGAAGGAGTGAGGTAGGTGAAATAGAGGAACGGTGGGGATGATTTGTATTTGGTGGAGCTGATGGAGGAATGGCTTTTGGAGAGGGAGTGTGCGGTTGGAGTTGGCTGGGGTTGAGAGAGGTGGGGGAACGAATGAGAAATATGAGCCCCGACCCATCGTGGGTTGCATCTTGGGGGGGAGGGGGGGGGAAAGCATTATGCGGCATGGCCGTGAGTGGGCGGTGGCTGGCTGGCTGGGGGAGGGATTTGGGTGCGTGCGTACCCTTCTAGAATTTAGGGATGTTCGGGAACCGATAGTCGTGGAGGGCGTATGGAAACGAGTGGATGGCACAGGGGATAAATATATTGGACAGCGGGGATGGTCGCGCCCCCTCCCCACCACCCTACCAACATCCAAGAGGGGCCCTCGGCTTCCTTAATCCTCCACCCTCCCTCTCCCCCACTCACCCCCTTGCCTCCACCATCATAGAGGAACCGCCATCCCTCGCCCACTATCCACCCCCACTCCCCTTACGCCTTCCACAACTTGCACGCTCAAAATGGGCGACCACTTCTTCAGTGTTGTACTTATTTATGCCGGAGACGCATCCCAGAATCCCTATTCTCCTCTAAAGAAAAAGAATGGCCTCTGCATGCGGCGGAATATGTAAGAATATTATAATATATACACTTCGTGCATCCCTTGTATTCATAATATTAAGCCTCATCACTTTTCCGCCGCCGTACGCAGAAGCAGCGCTCTTACAAAAGGCCACAATCCGTTGCAAAATTGATGTGATCATTGTTACAATTCTGCGAGGGAGTTTGGGTGTTTTTTGGTAACAGAACCCTTCACCGTTGTCGTATTGTTAAATATGTAAGTTCTAGTATTGAAGTTATCTTACCTCTATGATATGAATTAGTATGGCTAACAAGCCTGAGAACTATTAGCTTGCTTCTGAAAAATGCCATGAGATGATAATCGTATTATACTGAGTCCAACTAAAATTTTGTTAAATAGAATGGACATTTTTCCAAATCTTCTGGTGACTGTACCGACTTTTAACACCGTATTTTATTATTATTATTAATATTTCTACTGAATATACCAATTATTTGTGTCAAATATTTTCGCATCCGCCGTCTTGAGTATCCGGAGTGTAAACATGGCATATAATAGAAATAGAAATAAGGTGCATTAATCGGTAATAGACGTGCCATTATTAGATAAGCCATGTAGTGGCTATAAGTTTAAATGCTTTAATTTAATTCTTTGTAAAAACTGCTTCTTGAACATTAATAGTACTAGAGAATGAGATTAGTGATTCGCAGTTCCAGCAGTCGCAAATGGAATAGTTAAGTCTGTGTCATGCCTTTCGTTTGACGTTTTACCTTGCTGGATTATTTAATTTCATGATTTATGCTAGGAAAAACTTTCGGATATGCTTTAGTATGTCTTGGACGTTCTATGGAATGACAAAATGGTTTTTCCTAGGCTAAAAGAAAGATGGATTATCTCAAAATATGGATGTGGATATCATTCTAGAGCACATTATAGATATCTTTCTATTCATGCATACATAACCATACATATTCATTAATGATTCCATTACATTTAGTATTTTATTCTTAGACTATTTTATGAAAAGAATGTATGTTATTTTTTCATTTCTTATTCCCAGCAATATGCTTCTCCTCTTCTCTCTTTTATTCACTTTAAACGTATTATGTCTTTATCCTCTCCATAGTACTGATAAAGAACTTTCAAAACTCAAGGGCATTCCGCGGAAATTCCGATTTCTGTCTTGCGTACTCTTCTTTTTTCCCGCTCCCCCACAAGGCAACGATCTCCTAAAGGTATCTCGCGATAAGGGAGGCAATTTTGAGATTTTCAAAGCCTTCAAAGAACTGCGGGTGGATTGGAGAATCTGGGATGAGATTTGAAGTTTGGAATCCTTTACGCGCATGCTCAGGGTTCAATAAAGAGGCGGGAATGGTACCGGAGAGGGTGAATTGAAAAAAGGGAGAAGCTCCACCGGCATCTTTCAATAATATTTTATTCATATTTTTGAATTGAGTGTACTTATTTCCATTCTCATATACAGCTAAGCAAGACTTTGAATTAGGCATACTCTTTTGGTTAAATTATCTTTTATGCCAATCATTAAAAATATTTTTTTTATTTCAACGCGCCTTTTTAAGTTATCAACATAGATATGATTCTTAAATATGTAATTGTAGTAAATTTAGTGTACCAGCATTGTAACTTCATAAAAGTAAACACATTTACGAAAATAAAAAAATTGGTTATGAAAGACTGTAAGAACATCAGTAATATATGGTAACAATAGTTATGAATAATAAGTAGTAATATTGGCTCTGCAATGTTCTCAATCCACAGCTTGGCATGAAATTCATCGGAATATAGTTTTTTATCTTGATTTTTTTTCGTAACTCCATGTACCTCAATTGTTTTGTGGCACGGTTCTTCAAAGTTAATTAGGTAATGCAACTCCATGTTGGAACTAACTCACGAAGATTAGTCATATAACCATTAAGTACATACCAGAAAGGGGCATAAACGCCTTCTTTACTAGCCTTTGATGGTCAATGTGTTTGCGAGGTGGGAATGGGTGATGGATTGATGCAAATTAATCATCCGGGGTGTGGTGGGGGGATAATAGCTTACCTCTATAAGGACAATCTCATTCCCGGGGCAAATGTAATCGTTCATAAATCATCACGCAGCCCTGACAGTGGGACAGGAGCGGAGAACTTACGACTCACCCATGATCAATGCTTACGCGCATCTAGGCTCTAACTAAATCCGCTGCTTTCGCCCATAATTTCATCACCTGCTGCATATTAATGCGATCCCCGATGAAGAAAGTGCTTGGCGTCACGACTCGGCCGTCGGACACCTTGCCGGCTCTGCACACACGGCCGACCCACCCACCGTCCTCCTGCCCACCCATCGCGTGGAGGGGTGTCGCCGCAGCAATGAAGTGGCACCGGCGAAGGCAATAAAGGTGCCCAAACGACCACCAGGCGTTTATGTCTCCTTAAACTCTCCTCTCCCTCGGTTTGCACTCATCTAACCATCCCCTTTCCCTAATTGTGCGCCCCACTTCATTTACGCCGATCTCAAACACTGCCCCACCTCATGCAACCGTCCATCCTCTCCTTCCTTATTGTTACCACTCCTATCCATCTACGAGAACCAAGTTCTATTTCTGTTGTCAGCAAACACAGGTGTCTGGTCATCTATTACCCTGTCAGAAGCAACGCCCTCGGCCCGTTCACTCGCCGTCGTAGACCTTTGTGTCTCTGAAAAATAAAACAATACGACATTGTTCTATCATTGTAGGCTATATTTCATTTTCTCAAAAGTAAATACACAATTAGTATGACTTAAAAATTTCTTATTACGAGATTTACGTTATTTCTACCAATAAAGACGAATTTGATGGAACATGACTGATATTAGAACCTAAAATTTTATCTGCAGTAGGTATATTCATGATTTTTACTGTATATATTACAACAGTGGGAAGGGAATTTAGGTTATTGTAACCCTAGGAATGTGAACTAATTTCAAAAATAAGAAAGCGAAGAGGATAATGTTAAAAACTTATTGGAATACGTTTTCACAGGAACTTTCTCAGTGAAATTATTTCCCTGAGTATAAAATTCACTAATTCATTATTAACTTTGTGGTATTCCATTAGAAGTCATTGAAGATACTGATTCAGCATGAAATAAAATGCGTTTTTAATTGTTGTATATTAGTTCATGAATTTTATTGGCATAAATTTCGGTGACCGATCAATGCAAAATGGATACCACTCCAATTAATAAAAATAATAAGATAAATAGATCATAATTTGCGCCTGAAGATGGTGATAATTCATCGAAACTAGGGTCGCACTGTGTAAAAAAGAAGTGGTATAAGTTATACTTAGAGTAATATCCAAGAAAACTCCCCGAGTTCCCAGAAATAATTATATTTTTAGAAATGTTCTTATGTTACACTGCCTGTATTCATAAGCAAGAAACTTAAAAATTGGAGTGGTGTCCGTTTTGTATTGATCGGTCACCGAAATCCATACCAATAAAATTCATGATCTAAAATACAGCAATCAAAAACGCATTTTATTTAATGGCGAATCAATATCTTCAATGCATTTTCGTTGCACTGAACAAAGGGAAAAACTGATTCTGATTTTTCATGCGCCCTCAGATGCACCCTTACCTGTGATTCTCAAAACCCTCGTCTCTTCCACATTCTCCAGCGATGAAGAGGTCTCATTATTTCATTTTCACGTAATGCTGCGTTTCGATCTCTTTTATCTGACGGTCGAGCGAAAAGAGGACGGAAGGATACAATGGGAGAGTGAGCGGGTTTTTGGGGGGAGGCAAAACGATTCCCATCGCGCAGTAGTATAACCCTGGGCATTGCCGCATTGGCCGTAGAGGAGAGATAGGGTCGATGAAGGCGGCGAAGGGATTGCCGTGGCGAGAGGCGGGGGAGCGGAGGGTGGGGGGGAGGGGAAGCGTCGGACAGGAAGGGGAGGGGAGGAGTGAAGGGAAAAAGAGTTAACGGCGAGGGAATAGTTTTCGGGATGGAAGTTCGGTCATGGATTGATTCGTGGCTCTAAGGGGAGTATGAGGACCAAATTGGAGGAGTTGAGTCGGTGATATGAGGGGTGAAGATTGAGAGAAACGAAGGAAATGGATGGGAAACTTCGAGTGTTTTGGATGGTTATTGACGGTATCAAAAGAGCTTATGAGGTTGGATACAGCCTCACTAATGCTGTGGATCAAGACTTATTGAGTGAAAGATTTATTACTATGTAGTCAATGAAAACCTAGATAACTTTTCCAAGTAAATAACTTCACATCTAAAAGCGCATTTTAGCTTTTTGTTTTAATTATTCACTTGTTTTACTAGCAATATGACGTAATTTGTTTATTGGCCAATAAGTAGTAGAATCCAAGCCATAATGAGACCAATCTTAGAGAGAAATATTTAACTTCATCTGACATCACTGAGATAAAGGTATCGTAGATATATGCATTACAGCATTCTACAAATATTTTAACCCATATTTGCTGAAATAGGTTTCATATTTTAAGAAATAATCTGTCATATGTTAAAAATTCGATTTGTAATTGCGTAATATTTACTTAGTGGTGACAAACATTTTTGGGCCTTATTTTTATAAGATTTTGAAGTTTCTTTAGTCTTATATGCATTATAATGAAAAAATTACGTCATTGTCTCATGGACTAAAGGATGTAAACTTATTCACTGAGTTCTCTTAATTGATTATGTCAAAATTTTGACTTAAATCAAAACGATAGGACAGACGGGGACAACTGTGGCTGTTATGAATAGGTAAGAATGTGTATTGAACGCTTAAAAAGGCACCATAGTGAATAGTATGTGTGAGTTATTGAAGGAACGACCCCTGTGAATGATTTGATGAACTAATAATCGCGTTCAAAATCATGGACAGGGCGGAATGCCTATAGAATGAGAGCTAAGTTCCCTCCGTTGTCGTTTAAATTTGCCGCTATACTCACTCCATTTTGATGATGCTATCTTCTTCTACATGCTATTCTCGGTGTGGAATTTTGTGGTCTCTATGACCTTCCGTTTCCCAGTGGTCAAATGCATTCCTCAACAATTCTAGCCAATCCGAAAAAAGAGAAAATGCTGCAAAGACTAAATATAATCATAATTTGATGGAAAGAAAAAAAAAGCCAACAACAATTAGAATTTCTCTCCAAAAACCCGCGATATTGATCCGTGGAAGCTTCAGCTAAATACCATTTATTCTTTTTTCCCTCTTTTCCTGAAGCGTGAAAATTTTACTGTCCAAGTTCCAGGAGGAGGAAAATAGCTTGAGCGGCTGGTATCTTTCAAATTAAGAAACCGACCAACAGTATAGGGAGAGTGACAGGAAGCGGAATGGCAGCGAAATACTCTCGTATCGTATCGTATACTAAGATCGTAATACGGTTTCAGCCGATTAAATGCATTTCAATATTGATTAGATAGCTTGTATTAGCTATTAGTTTCAAATACGGCTATCAAATTGGGATTGGGTATCTCGTAAAAATATGCTACATAATTGGGCGATCAAGGTTTTCACAACGTTCACAAATGATATAAATGAATGTGAACATTTTAAATATTTAACAATTTCATGACAGTTTGTCATATGAGGTTACAAAGCTGCAATGAAAGTATATTTTCAGAATGGCACATTTTTCCTCGACCTTTTTTTTAAATTCATCATTTGAATAACAGTGTATGACATTAAATGGAGGCATTCGATAATATCTTAGAGAGACATTCTCTCAGAATTTTATCTCAACATATTTATACCCCTCGCAAAATTCTACCCTATTACTGTTTTACATATTAATACTTGTTTATATTTTATAAGAATCATTATAGTCTTTCCAAGCAATGGCAATAAACAAAGCGAGTTCTCGTACTACATTGGCCATTTAGGGAGTATTCTACCTAGCACTTGGCGCCTTTTGGAAGAGAAACTCAGTTTCAAGAGACATCTTTATCTAAGTCGAGATAAGCTTACTTCGTATATATTTTCTGGCAAACGCTCGCGCACGGGAGTTTGGATCCTTCGAATCTCTGAAAAGGATCGTTGCACAACCCTTTTTTTTCGATATTCCACCCGTGAGAAAGGAGAGTATTGGGGCCAATGGGCGATAAAGGCGAGGGGAAGCAAAAGAAGCAGAATGGAGGAGAAGAAGAAGGAATGAGAGCTCGGAATGGAGGGTTGAAAAGGAGAAGAAGAGAGGGAGAAAGAATGAAATAGGCGATTACGGCGGGCTCTCATGCGTGCACCCAGCCAGCCACCCGGGCAAATTCCGCCGCCCTTCCCCCCGCACTCCCCCCTGCAAACCCTCTCCCAGCAAAACCTCCCCTTTTTCCGATCCCTTGTACAGGGTCTTTTTTTCCTCGCTCTCTCCTTCCTCTTCCTCCACCCCTCTTCCTACTCCTCCTCCTTCGGAACTGCGCTCCCTATCCCACCCACGCCCGCCTCCAACCCCCGCGCCCCAAAAGGCCCTGAAATTACGATGCGTGCTCCCAGCACTTCGCGCATTCTCTCCTGATTTATTGCGCTCGTTCCCAACCTCTCCAAGCCCCTCCTCACTCCTTCCTCCCACCTCGCTACCCCTCTGAACTCCCAACGGGGAGGGTACACACACAAATACGCAGCACAAACGCACACTGGCACACGGGGGGACCGAACCCCCCCTACCAGAACCCGCCAACAAATCCGCTTTTCCACCCCTTCGCAAACTCCGCCACCACCAACATCCTCTGGCACCCTTTCCTCACATCCTCCCCCACCCAATACACCTCCCTACCATCCCACTACCCACCCACCCACGCGCACACAAGGGGGTCGGTCCCCCGCCATGTTTTGCCTTGTTTGCGAATGCAAAATCACGGCGTGCATTATTTAGCCGGTGAATTAGTGAAGGTGCTCGCGTTCATACTGCAGTCGGCCAGTTTGCTGATAAGCGTGGGTAACTATTCTCCACGAGCATCTTTGCGTGCCTTGGTTGCTCATTATTATTCCCGTGGTGGTTACCAAGATAATGCAGGCGTGATATCTGATGGTAAAAGCCCATGTTAGTATGATTTAAGTTCCTTCTGCCGAGAAGTGCATTCTAAGTAAGTTCTAATATGCATTGTAAATGCGCAGAGATTAAACATTTAGCTATGGTAGATTGTACTTAATGGAACTAGGATTATGTTGACAGTGATAATAATTACATATTATCTCGTAACCCCTTGTTTACCACTTATTTCATCCACGGGCTGATCAAAAATAGGCGTCGTAGACTGAGGATAAAGATATAAAAAAATTTATCTCACATAAAATTCTTTGATTTCATTATTTGTTTAACTATGGGGCAGCTAGTTTTAATATCTACTACAAGTATGCTTATGTTTGAGGCTTTAGAAATACTATGCCTTCTTTCTGCGTGCAATACGGCTGCGATAATTTCTAATGCCCGAGGAAAGAGAAAAAATTTGAATTGTGTGATTATGTATTTTTATAGTCAAAGAAAGCCACCACTATTACCCAATAGATTATTATAATTTTTTATCTTTCTTAAAAACTCGTTTGCCGGGCCAGCTCTTGGCGATTATACTTAATTATCTCTCATACTCATTATTAAAAAATATCTGTATTCTAATCAAATGTACTCAGCTTAAATTGGTACAGGGTATCAACAACTTTTGTACGAGGTGGGGAATTTATCTAATCCTTAGTATGAACAGCCACGTTGATTGAACGAATAAAGGCTTGTCTTTTTTCTCGTTCAGTATTTTTCATTTTAGCCATTGGTTTTTATTATGTATAGTTGAATTTTTACACGTTATTATGCCTTCGTTGGTGGAATTAGCAATAATCGTAATAAATAAAAACCTGATCGCCATTTTTGTCAGCCTATACTATCTTTATTTTCTCAATGAGAACCTTTCTGATGACCCATAATCTCTGCGAACCCCATCACATTCCTCTCAAAGCGGCTTTCATAGCTTGAAGTATTCTCTTTGATTCAAAATGCCGCCATCGCGGAATATCTATGCATACTGTCCTTACTTTCGGCCCCTATTCTCAGGGGATTACTATCTCCTGCCCGATTCCACCTTCTCACAGCCGCCACCTTCCGAATCACCTCGCCTTTTTCCAAATCGCTCCTACTCCACCGGCACCTTTGTCCATTCCGCACACAGCTTCCAATCGAAGTTACTTCGTTTCAACCCCTCTATTCCCACAATATTCGCCGTTTTCCCTTCCCTGATCCACTCGCCCGATGCCAGCGGGCGGCGTTCGCACACGGATCTGCTCGATCCTCTCGCGTCCTCCCTATTCTCGCGGATCAGCTCCGGAATCCAAATTCACGGGAGGTTCCACACTCTTTTCCTCCGTTTCCTGAGGTTTATCATAAATTTTCACCAGCTTTCAGTGGCGTCCTTGGCATCCAGTATTAAAGCTCATCTAATGGAAGACACGACCACGTTAATAATAACCGCAGCGACGTCCTCGGTCTTAAAATTTCCGCACTCGAATGCGAAAGGTAATCTAGCATAAAATTGTCATTGCGCGTGCTTCACTCTTGCCCGTTTACGGTCTACTTCATAAAACTTTTCCCTCTCTCTTCTTCATTTTATTTTTTCATTATATTTTTTTTCTTCCCTCGCCAAAAAAGGGACCACCACCACCTTGTGCTTCCCACTTTGCCGCATCCCCGTTCCTATGGAGACATTTCCCTCCCTCGCCACTTACCCGCCCTCCCGCCACCCACGACATCTCCCGTCGGATAATCCAATTACCGTTTTTCGCATTCTTGCCGGTCTTTCCGCGGTCGTCTATTCCGCGTTTTTACTTCATTTCCACTCTCTCGCAGGTCTCGCCGATGGCTTATTCCACCCTTCCGCACATTCTCCTTATGTCTCCCTCACCATCTACCCCCACCCTCCCACTTCCTGGCCTTCCTCTTTACTTCTCAGCATCCCTTGCGTCTTTCCTCATAGACTCAGGGATACAAACATTCATTCACTATCCTCTTCCTCCTTACATTCGCTCTTTTCATTTCTATTAGTCAGAACTCTGATGACTGCTAGCGGTGTTTCAACTGTAATTTGTAAACAACCATGGCATGTTACTCGAGAGAAAGGTACAGCTTTATTTTTCGATAGCAAATATATTAGTTTCGATTGCAATATAAATTTCATTTGAGGCCAAGAACGAATAGAAATAATAAATTCTATCACGCAAATTTTACTGTGACTGGCTAACTACTCTCGCTTAATGTTCAGCAATGTTCAAGCTTGCACAGCTATAGTTTTTGAGTTTAGGGATGAATTTTAATATAATTCATTTTACCATATTTTCAGCATGCAAATGTACCTATATTGTTATAAATAAATCAAGTATATGAATTACTATAGCTATTTGCCCAACCAGTGGCCACTCTAGCGATAATTCCTCGGTTTCCAACTTCCGTCACTGGAGTTGCTCATTGCTCTTTCACATCCCTCTCTCCTCCATCCAATACCTCCGCTATCCTTCACCTAGCACTCGCTAATCCTCCTCCATGGGCCCCATTGCATTGGCAATCGCTCCACGCCCCTTCAACCCTTCCTGCCAACCGGATGTAGCTTCACAATCCCACCCTTTAAAAACCCCCTCCCCAACGTAGTCATACCTCCTCTAGCCCCCCACCCCTTAACGCACGCCCGGAATATTCCATTATTATTATCATTTTTTCACCCCTCGGAATCCCCTGGAATCACCCCTGCCTCATTTTCCGTTCAGGACACCTGCTACCCTTCTCCGTCGTCTCCTCCGTTCCATTCTTTTCCACCCGACAGTGAAGGGTTTCCCTTTTGCGAGAAGGGCGGGGATGTAGCAAGGGACTGGAGGGTAGGCCTGGGGAAGGAGGATTTTTTGGATGGATACGGTTGGGTTGCGGCGAGGAAAGAAGGGGATGGAAGAAGGAGCTGGAATGGTACTGGATCAAGGAGTTAGAGGGGGGAGCAGAGGAAAGGATATGGCTGGAGGAGGGGAGAGAATGGTTTGGGAAGGAGGGGTGGAGAGTCAGGGGCGGCAGGTGGGGAGGTCCCCTTCGCGAAAGCAGAAGGGGGGATCGGTGGCGTGTTGGTGCGCGTTCCTGCCGCCCGGAAGCTGGGGCGCTGGCTGCAGTGAGGGTGTGCGAGGAGCACAGCGATGATGTAGAGGCGAGTGCCATCGCCCTGCATACAGATGGATACTTCGCTCCGGTGTCCTCTCCTCCTCTTTTATTTCATTTGAACCGGCATCGCGCAGCTCCGACACCACTTCCAACCCCTCCCCTTCCCCGCCCCAAATGCTCCTGCCCCCCCCCCCCCCTTCATTCCCTTCCCATGCCCTACCCGTTTCGCTTCCTTTTTACCCAATTGCTTCCCTCAACGCGACGACTAGAATGTGACCAAAATGCGTACGACCCAAATGTGGAGGTTCCTTAGCTGTCGTCTCTTGCCTTCATCAGTTGAACTGCAAATGCGAGCCGAAGACGATTGCCCTCGACTATTTTCATGCGTCCCTTGGTTGCTCATTTCAAAAGAAGTGAAATTCCGTAAAAGATGGTGAATGAGCAAAATGTTTAAATAATGGTCGGGCTTGCGGAAGCTGCTTTTGCCGAACATAATGGATCTCAATGTCAATTTTATTCATCTTGGAGATGTGAAATTACGGGAGCAGTTAATTTCAATGGTAAATATAAGATTATTAAGAGAACTCATACAGTGATTCACAGTTTCATTCAAACTATTAAAGTGGTTCAAGAATGAGTCTTAATATAACTTTTGGCCTACGTATCTTTTCTATTACTTTCAGCAAAATGCTAGTCCAATGAAAACGTCGTATCCATGATTTTTATCTTTTGAAATAGGCTAAAAACTGAATAAGCTATTTGAAATTCACAAATAATTAACTAATCTAAATTAATATAAAGTTTAGCGATTGTTGAAGAATATAGGTTGGTCCCAATATCAAGTGATTCATAATGATATGAGGAAAATGGTAATTTTCAAACCCCGCGCTTTAATTGTAAAATGCTCTGTAAATTCTCTAAAAATATTGGTCTGTAGTGCTTGAAATAGATGCAAGAAAAAAAAACTCCCCAAGATTTATAAAACTTCTGAAACCATATTTTATTAATTTTTTGCGAACCAGCCAAATACTAATGGGAAAACTAAATCGGTAATTTATTTCTCACGGTTGAAGCCTTCAGTGAAATATTGCTTGTGCGCTATCAAGCCGAACCTATGATATCACCCCGGCTTCTCAGAGCATATGATCCGATATTATTCCCCATTCTACTCTAGCACGAAAAGCGCGCCTCGCTCGGATAAATTTTCCATTCCATAGAACGCATGATTTACGATCGATAGGTTGCTTGCTCTAACTTGGGCTGACGTGATGTATGCTGCTCGGCACCTCGCTCCCCCCGTCGCTACCCGATAGACACTCCTGACGGCGGCCGCCGTTCCAGAACCACCTTTCCCCATCGCTCCTTCCCTCGGGTACCATGCACCAGCCTTTCCACAGCCTCTTCAACCGAGATCCATTACACCTCCCCAGC
Organism: Ischnura elegans; assembly: GCF_921293095.1. Classification (NCBI taxonomy): domain Eukaryota; kingdom Metazoa; phylum Arthropoda; class Insecta; order Odonata; family Coenagrionidae; genus Ischnura; species Ischnura elegans. Next base: position 127,247,059 of record NC_060246.1, read on the forward strand.
TCACCCACGCCTCCACTTCTGCCTCTTGTTCAATGCGGATGGCAAATATTCTCCATCCCTCGTCGCCATAACCCCACGCATGTAGCTTTGCTCGTACACCAGTCCTTATGCAAATTCTTGTCCTTCCCTTCCAGGTGCGTAAGGTATTAATTATTCCTTCTTATGAGTGATTTTTTATAAATATTTCTCTCTAAAATCGTATCCCTCCAAATATATGATTTGTATGGTAGGTTTGTGCTACATTGGGGTAGTTCGGGATAAGGAAAGATAATTTGATTGAGTTATAGGCAGCAATTCAAGGTTATTCAAGGGAGTATTCAAGATTGTAGGTGATATTAGGTTTTTACTGGTTAATGCGCTTATGATTTTCCGGTAATGACCGTTACTCCGGCTGTATACCTGTCGACCGACGTAGGCTAAAAATGTCGAGTGGACGCAGAAAGAGGATCGGCCACCGAGCATTTGCCCGTTCGATTCTAACAATGCGACAATACAAATTTTACAAAGGTTATCGAAATGTATTACTTTAGACCTATGCCGCTTTGACCGGGAATTAGTGATGCAACGCCGAAATTATATTTGGTGGATATCAATTCATTGTGTTGCATTCGAGTTGAAATGACACTCAACAAGAGTAGGGAACTTACGTAATACATAGAGCATTTTCCAATGACTTACGGGGAATAACTTGAGGGTTACTGGAATCATATCTAGTTCCCCCTTTTGAATTAAAATTGGAGCTTGCAAATGACTATTAATTTTCTCTGAATAACTTAAACTTTGCTCATCCTCAGATTTTTTAAACTCTGGTCGTGATTTAATATAAAATTTTATGGAAAAACAAAGTATAATTTTTTTGTTCAACATTTCCATGAAATTCCATAATGCCGGACACCACTGACATTAATTATTAATTATTTGGAATGAGTAACCGTAACCAAGCCCTGTAAATATTTCGTTGAATTTAAACCATTTTCGATCGCTTTCCTGAGTTCACCCGCATTCGTGTCTTCGAACGAAAGCTTGCTCCTCCGAAATCTACCCGCATCCCCTCTCCAGCCCCCTTCTTCGGCCCATCCTCATTCTTGCAATGCCCACGATGGCGCAGGTAATTATGGGACTACAACGCTCCCGGGGAAACTGCGGAGAGACAATCATCCTGCCTCTGCCGCACGGGGCCGCTTCGACCCCCTATTTCTTCCTCTCCCTCGCCCCTGGGGAACAGTTCTTCCATTGCCACACATGGCGCCGTGTCACGACGAGTTCGTGACGGTGGTGAAGAACAATTTGATGTTCCTTAAGAGAGAATAGTTGAGAACAATTCTATCTGTGTAGAGGGAGGGAAAGTTTCCGAAAGAGGCTGGGCGAGGGGCGGTTATGCAGTGCTGAGCTGTAGCGGAACGGATGTACTCATCTTTGCGCAATTTTAGAGGGGAAAAAAGAATACTTCCAGGAAGGTGGTGACGTAATTGCTAACACTACTTGGCCATTGTGTGTACCTCTCCATGAAACAGTTGCGACGCTTGAGTACTTGCAGGAAGAATTCTGCTTTTCTCCTCTTTTTAGTGTACATAGAAAAATTAGTTTACCTTTTCCTTTGATTTGATCTCAAAAGAATAAGATTTTTCGACGAATGACAGAAGCAATGTCTCCACAATTATTGTTCATCTTTAATTGACGAAGTAATTGCCATTGATGTTTCACCTATTTTTTGCGTTTATGAACAGAGAAAATAATATGGACAGAGTTGATCAATTGCGTTGAGATTCATATTCGTACATTTTCAAACAGATAACAGATAATAATAGAATGATTACTTTTAATTGCCAATATAAAATATATTCCATAGGAAAAAGTATTTCTGTCATCTCAGTCAGCAATAACTGAAATACATAATCTAATTTATTGTCTCAGGGTTACATTTCAAAAATTACTACCTTGATTATGCATCTCATAAAATGCTCTATTGTCATAATTAATGTTTATTAGTATCATGAAATAAACCCTCAAAAACTGTTGAGTCTTATATGCCAAGGCAAAATATGCAATTTCTATAATCCTTTTGAATACTAAAATCAACATTTTTGTATTTTTGAATCGAATGCTCTTTAAATAAGTAGGAATATATTTCTCTTGTAAAACTACTTTCACCATATGTGCACGCTATTCAATTTATTTGCTGCCATATGGAAATTTTATTTATTCAAACTCTAAATATTCCAAAATGTAACTTAAAATGCACAAAGAAATCAATTTCATTTTTGTAAAAAATAATTAGAGAGGAATATATTTCTTTTTCGACATGCTGAGCCTTTTCAAGCGTAAAATTCTATACGTTCAATCAGTACAAGTGTTTTCCAATTTTGCGAAGCTTATCTAAAGGTAATAAGAATTTCTTCCAGAGAAATACAAAGTCACTACCACCGTTCAGTGCTTCTACTTAGCCTCTTAGGTTGGAGGAGAGATGATGAGCTCAGGATATTCAGTTATATTTTCACGTGTTGTTTTGATTATTCTCGAAATCAGAATACAACGGTGATTGCTAAAATTCTGGCAGGCATTCTATATTTGAGAAAATATGAAAATGTTTTTTAGAGGCATGCCTAGAAAGGTGTAGGGAAAACGATACAACGGAAACACATTTTTAAAATAGCACTAACTGAGAGACAAGAGATGCCTATAAGATATTTTCGAGTCTGCGACTGTAGCTTTAGTGAGCCCTTGTCTTGGATTCGGATAAAGAGAAGTTGCGTGACTGCTTTATCGTCCATGGGTTCATTTCTTGTAAGAAGGTAGTTCATTTTTTTCTTTTATCTTTATTGATACTTTCCAGGTTATTTCGGTGAAATAAATTCTTTACAAATTTGTCGTTGCATTATTTTCATTGATCAGAGATAAAAATGTAAATGTATTGTGGTGAAATAAAAGTAACTCTGTGAAAAAGGCTTTTAAATTTTTCAAAAAGCAATGGGCAGAATTTTTTATCGCACCTAATTGGTTATATTGCGGAGCAGATTAGATGTGGCATATCTAATTATATGTCAAGTACAATTGCTCGCATAATATAATTAGGTATGATGTTTTGTAGTATCTATTTTCTTCGTATTTTTAGTCAGATTTACTTAGTAGCTTTAAGATTACAATTCAATCCTATCTGATTTTTTTTTCAAAACATTAGGCTTTATTGAAGTTTGGTGACATATGCTACATTTTTTCAAGAAAAAATCACCGTGCATCGCATCCAAACTTTCCATGAAAATGTATATATTACTATTGAATATATTTTCTTTTCGGCATTTTGTGTGCGATAACTTTTTAAAAATTTCCTACGTTTCTTATTTACATTGACTCTTTATTTACTATTCTCTAGGAATTTATCTTACTAGCACAACAGCTTACGTATACCAACATTTTCATCTTCCAAGTTGGTTAACGTAAAAATATTGTCTGTACCTACTTAGAAATCTTTTAGCACCACGATCAGTCTCATTTTTAGGGACTAAGTATTATTTTTACTTTTGAGTCAATATTTTTTTATTTTATCTGGATACCTTTCAGCTTCTCCTGTGATCTTGTATTTCAGTTGTATTTTTGTACTCACTATTGTGTTTTTAGGCTAAAAATAAGATATTTACCTAATCATTGCCAAAAGAATTACATTTATCATTGCTTTCTTAAAAAAGGCCTCTCTGGAATCGCGTTGTCGATCTGCATCCATTCTTCACAGTATATAGTATCCGTCACTTTACGGTCTTGTTTGCGTGTACACCATGAATACACACATAGTATTATTCTGGCCCGACTCATTAAAACGTCTTTATATCCACGTCAGTCTCTCTTCCCTACCTGTTACCCATCGGTTATTCTTGGCACTGACTTGCAGCTGGGTGAGAGCAACAAGGAACAGCCGGAGGGCATGGATGAACGCCATCCTGTGGGTGCTAAATGGCTGTAATGTGTGTTCGCCAGAGGCGTAAGTTGATGTGGCGACCGAGGGAGCTAGACCGGGGTCGTGGGCAACCGTGTTTTTCTTTCCGGATGGAAGTCGGTAGGGCTGGTAATGTGAGTCCGCCGAAGAATGGGTAGTGAAACTGTGTTGAAACTTGGATTTGTAGCTGGGAATTCAAATGATGTATAAAAGGTGGAGGTGAGAGACTTATATAAAGATGGTAATTCTGATTTTGTACATTAGGGATACTTTGCTCACAAGGAAACTTTGCTTAGTTCAAATGTTTTTTTTTTTAGAAATTAACGCAAGATTATAAAAATATGGCCTAACAAATGTATGTATTAAGCACGTTCGGGATGATTTTATTTTTCTCTTTATTTCTTTAAGGAGTGTATAAACACTTCGATGTTGATGTATTTTTGATGATTTAATAATTAAATTTTAGGCTGAAAAATTGATGGATTTTTGTTTAATATTTCCGTCTTAATTTTGTAAGACCTCAATATTGGGAAATTAAATTTACATTTTAAGTTCCACAGCAATTATTAACCTCGAACATCGTTTCATTACCGTTGAATTGCCTTTGATTGAAAAAATCCTTGAGAAACCATGGCCGATATGAACGAATAAACATTTTGGGACGAAACAAGTTAATTTTATTCCCCTTTGCATTAATTAAGGTGGTTGTAACGGTAGTTCAGTGACTGTGATTTCTCATAAATCCGTTAGGTTCAATAAGATCAGGGGTAGCGGCGACTTTTTCTGATTGGAAGTGTAGAGTATGCTTGAATTAGCTAAAACAGATGTCATATCTCTGCTATTTGGTTTTGAGTATACGCAAGATACCGTATCAACTCTCGTAAGTCATGGTAATGGTCACGGAGCCTTTCTTGGAACGGTCTCCTTCATTTCTCCCTTTATGGGTTTATGATTTATTTTAAGGGTCTTTATGGATGAGAGTCCCTCTTAAATCGCCATTTAGCTTCCCTTTTTTTCACTTTCCGCCATTTGTTTTTCCCTCTCCAAAGGAGTAATAAAAGCAACACATCAAGACCCTCGTGAAATGTTAACGAGTCTTCAAACCAATAACTTGGTCGCATTATGCCTTAAAAGCTGCCTTTTATTGAACGATAAAGTCGAATGTCCGCGGTAAAAGTTACCAAGAGGTCTTGTTATGAGGTTTCAGCCTATCAAGTTTAAGTGATTTAAATTCACTGGCGTGTGAATTTCCAATTGCCACTTAAAAGAGATACGGACTCACACCTATTGAGTCGATTGCGTGATTCGGTGAGTTAATGAAAATGCTGATTTCCCTCACAACTGGGAACAATTTCATCACATTGTATCTTGCTTTGACATCGACAGCATAGAGAAGATTTCCTTATGGTTCAGTTACTGCAATAAAGATTGGCACATAACATTTTTATGACTCTTCAGTCAGTATTGAATAAAGTAGAGGTTTATTCTATATTTTATCTTTTTCCTAAGCAACTGCAAAGAAAAATATGATACAATTTGCGGCCTGAGTTCTCTCTTAGCAAGTACATTACAGTGCGTCACGGCTGGGTTTTCTGGTTATTCTTTGCGTGTAGGGGACGGCACTATAGCGTAGGCTTTTCATACCTTAGCTCTTTTTAAGCTTTTAAAGTTAATTTTTCTCAAATTATTGCATTTTTTATATCCTACATTTTAGGTATGAATAGAGATTGATAACTTTTATATGGATCCAGTGAACTGTCATAGAGATTGAAAATATTTTCTTGATCCAAAAGATTATGTCCTCATTATCCCTTTCTAACCCAGAGCTGCTTATGGGAGAAATCAACTTTCAAGTTATTTCATTTTGAAAACTTGAAAATTTTGCTCTCAATCATGATTGTCATGGCAGATAAATAATTCGTCATTAAAACTTACACCACAAAATAATGCGTAGTTTAAATACTCCCTAAATATAGCGGAAAACTTATATATTTTTGATGTTGCTTTGAAGCAGCATTGGGTTATAATGGGTTAATTTTATTGTTTCATCTCGTATTAACATCAACCTCCTAGGAAACAGCACTGACCAATGGAGAATGTGTTAGTGTAACAGGCGAATTGATATGATGCAGGTAAGAGGAGAAGTTCATATCTTAGGAATGGCTTTGATGTTTCAATTATCCACCCGGCAAACCAAGTTCCTCAAGCCACTAGATACCAATGAGAATTTTTTCAAGAACTATTTTCATGGGAAAATCTCCGTCGATTCGGAAATGTGGAGTGAACAATTACAAAATGGGATCGAATGGGAATAAAATCTGAATTGGGCGATCCGAAAGAGAAAAGAAAATATTCTAGACGCGTATTCGTGAGCCGTCGGTAAAACGGCGAGGTTTGTCGGTCCCCGCTCGGCTGGTAAAGGGAACGGCCGTATTGCGGAAAGGGCTCGGGAGGAACACCTTTGAGACCAATAACGAAGGAACGTGAGGCGCTCTGCCAACGTCCCTGTCGTCGCTCGTCCCGACGATACCGCTATCGCCGCTGCCCCCTTCGGCAGCCCCCTTCCCCCGGAATCGAACCGACCCCTCCCCTTCCCCTGCACCCCATGCAGCGGCGCAGACCCTGGAACAGCGTCGCGCGGCGGCGGCGGCGGTGGAAGGGGGCGCTATCGCATCCCAAAATGACTCCCACACCACCTCCTGCTCGCGCGGTTTGGGTGGGGGAATGGGGGGGAGACTGAAAAAAATCACTACCGTAGCTCGAACCACTATCGGAGAAGGTCTAATTTTCCATAATGCTCAATTTTGCGCCTTCGCCATTTCCGCTTTATCGCTAAGCATGTGAGGCGCGCTAAATCTGAGTTGGAATAGCTTCGGAGGTGCTAGAAAAATAGCCCTTTTCATTTACGGGAGAGATGGGTTCAGGGTTCTTTCGAATTAAAAAATGCAAGCTGCCTAAATTACGGTATCAATAGTTATGTTATTCTGAAGTTATTTTACGGGTTCAGTTACAGAATAAATTTAATAGGGAAAACATGATCAAAACTTTCCAAATATAAGCTCCCCTAATGAAACTTGCTCAGTTTTACGTTAAATTGAGCAAAATTAAAGCCGAAAGAAGTGGAGTGATGATTGGATGTTAAAATGTTTTGAGAGAGAACGAAAGTTTTTATATGATCTCAGTGCATTTTCACTCTAGCAATTTGGTGGAATCTATTTTCATTTGATAAGTACGCATTTTTACATTATTCCCCAACTTTTTGAAAATCAAACGGCTGAAGTTATGCTTATCTCGAATACGTTATATTGAGATTCAGACGGTATATAAAGCCACGGGGAGGATAGAATTGAAACATTTGAATTCAGGAAAACCACCCAGAATACAACAAGCATTCAGCTTCGACAGAAATTGAGCATCGTGCTCGACCCAACTCTGCATATCTTCTCTTCTTATTAAAATTTCCGACGCGAACGACCCAAATTTCCATCTCCACTGCCCGCCGCAGCGATGGTTTTTCCCTCTCTTCCTATCAATTGGGCCTCATTCATAACATGACCCTCCCGCCTTTATTGCCGAGCAGAAATACGCCGCAATTTTCGACAGCGAATTTCGTCAAGCGGCAGTGGGTGGCGTAGTTTCGGTAGGCGAGAGAACGACCAGGCACCCGCAGAGTTTTATGGAACAAAAAGCTATGTGAGGTACATTTTTCCCACTTTTTTTATTTTTCCCCCTTATGAAATCGCCTGTATGTCATATGGGCATGGCGAGACCGTAGCGATCCTGGTGGCGGGATGGGAAGGCAGCTTTAGAGCGAAAAGCAGCGGGGATGACGAGAGGCGAGAGAAACAAGATCTGTAGAAAGGGAAGGAGGAATGGGTTGGAGGAGTCTTCCACGGTGGAGGGAGGTTTTTAAGCGGAATAAAAGAGGAGTAGTGTGAGCGCTGAGAGACAAGGAGGAAGGTGGACGCTCTGCAGCGGGAATATTCTCCGCCGAAAATGCGAGTCGTGTTTCAGCGGAATTGACGGGACCCGAAGGGGAGATCTTCGCCCTTTTCTCTCCCCCCTATATCCATGGACTGGACAACTGTACACGCTTCCTCTCTCTCTCTCTCCATCTTCTCTATCCTCTCTTTTATCTTTCTTCCATTTCCCATTTTTTTCTCACTCCTCTCCGAGCCTTTCCCCTCGGTTTCATATTTCCGGCGCTTCCCCCAAAATAAACTCGCCCCTTTTTCCCGCCTCGGGCTCTTGCACGACTCCCAACGACCTCTTCCCGAAGCCATCCTCTAACCCTTTTGCGCTATTGGTATTTATCGGCTCAGGCTGCGGATGATTTCCCAAAAAAAGAAATAGCCGACGGAAGAATTGGAGAATCGAAGTGACAGAGTTGCTCACTTTGGTCTATTTCCTTTTGCTTCGCCATAATTCACCCTTTCCATCGTAGTTATACTGTCAGCATCTATTTTCTGTGTTTTTTAAGAAATCAGTCCCTCTTCAGGCGTTATTTGGTAGTTCTATTTTATCAATCAAATTTGGAATATTATTTGAGTATTCCTTTCATTTTAATTATACTTATTGACACAATCTCATCTGTGTGTATTTTCAGGGTTAAGCACAGTAAGTTACAAGCTCTTTTATAGTCATATTTTACGGTGTTTACCCCTACTCTTCATCTTATCCACTTCTTTTTCGATCTAGCATGCTATTTCTACTGACTATATCTCTTTTTGGGATCGAAGCGATCATTTTCCGCCTTGGTACACACGAAAGGGCTTTAAAGGATTCAATATCTGGAGTAATGGGATATGAGATTGGCCGATTACCCGTCAGGATCGGGATAGAAAGGAGATTGGTGGTAAGTTCCCGACACATTCGAATGATTTAGATGGGTGTTGTGCAAATAGTTCCTGGAATGTCGGCGGGACCTCGAGGATAGCCAGCTTTGGTCGGGAGGAAATACCGGAGCGAAGTGGGCCATTTGTTTCGACCGGGATTAGGCGATAGAGGTTTGCGGAGGAAGTATTTTTGGGTGGTAGGGGGACAGGGCAAAAGGCGAATGCGGGCGTTTATGCGATAGGAAGACCGTCAGAAGGGGTGGAGGGCAGGAAGCCCAGCCTAGTTATGGGGCTATCTGCAGGCGGTTACCGCATCGGGGGCGGAGATGTTTCCCAGATAGGTTTTGAAAGATGGGGTCGGGAGGTGGTCGAGAGTGCGCAGTCCGCGGGAATATAAGGCGTGAGGTTGCCAAGGCACGGTCGTTAAAGCAAATACACCCTCCTCTCTTCACCCCTCCCCCACTCCCTCCCTTTGAGCCCTTACTTTACCGCCGCCTTATCTGCGGTTCGCAAGGCAAGATTTTTCTCACCAACCCTTTTCGCTTGCTCCTCTGACGCCATCCTATTCTTCTCCCTCTCTTCACCGAGCCTTCCTTTTTCGGTAACCCAATGTCACAGGTTCTTTCTAACGATTGGTTACCCTTCTTCATACCCTTCATCGCGGCCAAGAAGCCGTTATGATGCTCATCCATGCAGTCGCGGTTGAAAGACTCTTTCAGTTGGCCATCGCGGGTAAGGTACAGGGATCCGCTCCGAAGTGACCATTCAATCCAAACCTTCCACGCGCGCAAGGTTGCACGGCCTTATTATCATGACGATTCAATTCTGAAAAAATGGGAAATATGTGGATTGCCGTAACCGGTCGAAGGAGCGTCGTAAACCTATCGACTGGCCATCTACTCAAGCGTTATCTTCATCGTCTTACGCGTCGAGGGCCTATGCAGTCATCCCGAAACGGAAAATTGCCACTCACCCGTCGCCCTATCCCTTGAATAGGACCGGGGAAGAGTTGCTAAAACCTTCCTCCGTGTCCCTTTTGCCCGTCGTCCGCGTCAAAGGATCCAGGGGCAGCTTCCTCCTCCTCCTTCCCTAACATATACATGTCTCCGCACTCCACCCTTTGGGAAACTACTCCCTCAGAGTTTCCATAATGGCCTCTTCCCCACCAACTCGGACATCCCCTGCTCTCCCTAATCCTGCTGTGGCCGGCTATCTATCCCACTCGCTCTCTCTCTCGCCTTATTCCCCGCTCCGCCCACTACACAAACGACCCCAAACTCCCAAACGCCCTAGCCAATTACCGTTTCGGTATGCAAAGCGAGGGCCATCCGCTGCCCTCCTCCCCGCTGCAAAACCCTTCCCCCCCCCCCCCCCCCCCCCGATATGCGCCCCCTCCATTTCGCCCGGTTAAACCCCAATGTCCATACCTACCCTCTCCGAACGCCCTTCTGCTACATTCAACCCTCTCCCCCCGCCCCCCCCCCCCCTGATGCTCGTTCCCCCCTTCACCAAGTCGTTCCGCTTCCCCGGGACCCCTTTTGCACACGGGTGCTGTAAGGGCTCCGCTAGGATGGCGTTCACACGACTGGACCACATGCGGGAGTAGGGGCCGCGAATGCCATGAGATGGCCCTCTCTGCCATGACCAGGACCCGTAAAGTAAGATCGTTATGGCCACGCCTAACTCCCCATTCTCCCCCGACCTCACATTCCCCCTCCCATCGCTATCTCCACAGTGTCCTCTGCATTTCTCTCCCTCGTCCTATCTTCCCACTCTTATCCTCATCTATTTTTCGTCTCATTTCTCCCGCGCTCTTCCACCCTTATTCATGCATTTTCAGAGCCACCGTGCGCGCTCATTCTTATTCTCTGAATCGCCATCACCTACGGAATTGTCCTCTTCATCCAGTAGGTGGGAAAGTATTCCTTTCCCTTTCAATGCATACTTCCCCGCTATTTTCCGGGACCATTCTGTCATGAACTCTTACGTAAGCGGTCTTCTTTCACGGCTTGCTAATTTTTGGTGATGCTAGAACATTTTTCCACGGCTATTGGGGTTATAGAATTTTTCATATTTTATCAGAATCTTTAAAATCTAACGAACAGTCAAATTACGGGGCACGTTCATGGTTGAAGCCCTTTTCCATCTATAGGTTTCCATCCATTAATTGACGATACATTTAACATTAATGTAGAGTGAAAACTTTATTATGAATATCCTGCACCAGCTACTAACTTTTAATGGAAAGTGATTATGGAGTGTCTCGAGCATTCATTGCCTACTGTATAATGAAACGTTTAAGCTGGCGTGCAATATACGGAGCTTCAATTTATCTAAAATAAAATGATCCAAGTCACCATTTTTAAAAACAAAAACCCAATCTTCCGATGGATTTGTTGGCTCAGCAATACTGTTGACTTTATTTGAATAAATACATACCATAAGCCAATACTCCCACCTAGAGAAAGTGTAGATACTGGAAATGACAGCAAAAGAAATTTTGAGGTGCTTAAGAATTGTGCCCGTGTAAAATTCTGGAGGTAGGGTATTAGTTTTATACAAAAAAATATTAACTTCATGAGAAATGACATTTTTAGCCATCATGCGTCTCATTGTCTCTGAAATATATTATTTACTAACTTTATTGCTATGTATATTATTTTAACATGAAAAGTCCATATCTGCCTTTAAAATAGCAATTACGTACATATAAAAGATTATCAAATTGAACCAAGACATAAAGTATGGGTGATATATACAATTTGAAAAATAACGAGGCTTTTGGAAAGCTCTTGAGAATGTGTTCCGAAGAATAATGATTTTGGTTTTTTCTTCGGATTAGGCCAACGTATTTCCAATGCAATTGAAGGGATTGAGTAATATGTTGAAATATGAAAGCTTTGTGTAGACGATTCTCCTGCAAGTAACCAAATTATACTCTTCACGTCATTTTTCAGTATTTGAGTATAATTGAGTATGAAGAGTATAATTCGAAGAAAGAAGGCTTCTATTTGCCGGTCTTCAATCTAAGTGTGGCAGGCCATAACTCATATCTCCCGACCTTTTCGTAAAGAGCACGCATGCATTTTCCTCGAATGAGTTTTCACTCGAATCACGTGGTGTGAAGGCATGGATATGCCAGCCAATCTTGGCTGTTATTCCATCTCCGGAGTCTACCTGGAGCGGTGGGTTTTGTTGAAGGTGAGGCGGAGGAGAGGGGGCTCCCTCGAGTCTGGGAGCCCCTCCTCCTCCTCTTGTCGGGAAATTCGTTTACTCTCTGGTCGTAGATCACCGCTGTCATCCCAGCGTGCCTACCGCCTTCCTCCGGCCACATTCCTCCAATCTCAAGAAACCAGTTATGGGAATCCTCGAAACTATTGGGAAGCGGCGACCAATGGGAAAGACCTCACCTTTTAGACCTCATCGCTCATTGTCGAGGAAAAACAGTGGTATTTCTACCTTAATAACACAGAAAAGTTGAGCTTTGTGGACCTTATTTAACATTTTATCTTCGGTGGCCAGCATTCAATTCAGTCTTAACTATCAATTAAAATCTAACGGGAGTATACAGCTTGTAATTTGAATGTGATGCGCTGGGCTGTTTTGGTTACCCTTTCATGCATGAGAGAAATATCCGGCCAAGTAAACAAATCTGTGAACAATTTTTCCCATTTATTCAAATTAAATTATTTTTTCATTCAAATTAAACTCATTTTCCTCTTCACCCTACCTGCTTTATCTTTAAGCACGGGGAATATATTTATTGGGATTCATGAAGAATAAACTCTTGAAATTCATCTCAAAACTAATATATTTTCTTGTTAATGTATCCTGCTTCCGTACGTACCCTGTCCTGTCTTTTGTCCCAATGGTTGTACATAGACTGGGCATGCATAAATTCCCCGTGGGTATGCTGGACACATTGAAGAGATGAATTGTCGTATGTCCCTTGCTGGAGAATTCATTTGAAATGTTATACAGCCAAAAAGCTAAATTCTCTAAGATGTTTTTCCTGAAGAGGAAATTTAGTGGTAGGCAAGAAATGGTTTTGAGTGTTGGTGGTGATGGAACTCGCTCCCTCTTGACTTAATTTTCCACGGATAGTAAAGGTAGTGTAATTCAGTCAAGCATGACCATCAACTGTGTCGACTTCGGCCTCTCCCGGCTCCATTTGGCAACCGATGAAATTTCTACAAAGAGAGGTAAAGACCCGCATGTTTCTGACGGCTGAAATCATTATTTATTATTTCTTTCCGGTCAAATTCGGCCTTTTCGAAAATACTCGTACTTTAGCGGTGTTCATTTGCTCTCCATTTATGATGCTTCCCTGCATCAAATGATTCTCTTATAAAAGACTATTGCGTGCATTGAGGGTAATTTGCTGCATATTGTCCCCAAGTTCGGAAGGGGAATAAAATGTTAAGCGTCATGGATGACGGAATTCTACCCAAGGAGCAAATAAAAGGCCTTCAATTTCCTCGTGGGATTCGAAGGCAATACAAGGATGACCAATATCCCCTGATTCAGAAGAGTTCGCTTAGAAATATTTCTCCTTTCTTTGCTTTCTAATCGTGACATGAGGATGCTGTTTTTGTAGCAAATGAGGAATTTTTATGGTATTTTCAGTGAAAATAAGAATCAAACACTTGAAAGTAACATGATTTCACTGCAGCATCATTTAGCAGGCTTCATGAAACAATGAAAATATTTTGATTTCTATGAAAGTGAACTTCTCTCTCGGCATTAACAATCATTGGAGATTATTGCTCTTATACATTCTAAGTACATCCGCAATCAATTTCTTAGAAATTACTCCAGAGCGATATTTTTTTAGTTTTACTTTGACGATTTATACAGTATCTTTAACATCTTCTAGAAATACAATCCCTTCGATTGTATTCAATGCTGCCATTATATTACATTACTTTTTGAATGCTTGATAGTTTACATAGGCACCTAAAATTTTCAAATCCCGCTCATACAACGGGAAACCTTGCCACATTCATCCATTTAGAACCCTTTCTGTCTTACCGCACAATAATTCAAGATATATGTGCTCTACATATTCATTGGTTACATAAATTGGGTCTGTAGATTGCTTACACTCCCACCAATCATACATTTTCGTTCTCAATGGAACTTTATTGAAATCATGCTGAGAATCGAACGAGAGGACCGACATGCCTCAGGAGGACTCGATGTCGTTGAATGCAGTGGCGACCGTTTGACCGCGTCAGCTCGCGATGAATTCAAGGCGAGGCCTGTTTAGGACTGCAGGAGATGAGGCTCGAAGGACAGGAAGGATAGAAAGTAGGGCGAGAGGGCTGCGTAGATAAGAGAATGGTCCCAAGGATAAGGCAGCCAGGTGGAGGAGTTGGCTCGATTGCTAAGTGAAGGGAACAGGGTTCCCCAATGAATAACCTTCCTGACTCTAATCCTGTTTGAATGCTCCCAGTTCGTCACATTGCCCCTTGCATATGGCCTGCCACTTCCTCCTTCGTAAGGAAACCCTTTCAGTGGGAACGACGACGCGTCGGAAGTTATCAAGGCATCCATCTTTGTTCCATGCGTTAATAAAGGAAAAACTTTATCACTCGGAGGTAACTGCACTCGTGCCTTTGAAACAGCGATATAACGTCGTCGAATAGTTGTGTCTACCATTTTATTTCTGACAAAGGTAGTAAATACACCACTTGACGATAAAATCTCTTCATAATAGTGTGATAGCACTATATTAAAGCCCCTCCATGTACAGGGTTTGACTAGATAGAATCATAATTTCTAGAACGGTTCATTTTTCGGTGTGAGAATTTTAATTCAGATATTATCTTGCGTTCTGCTTCCCTTTCACAATTCCATCTGTAATTCATCACTTGCGTTCTGCTTTACTGCGTTTCATCACCGTAAAAATTGCTTTTGCAAGCTGATAAACCCTTTAGGGTATGCTTACATCAAAGATGTTATCAATGTCTTCCATTGATGAAGTCTTCTCGGGAAATCAGCCGGGTCAGGATGGAAATTGCTACCATCGTCTTCAGGGCGAAGAAGATTTGCCCTGAAGACGATGGCAGTGAAGGTTATTGAAACTTTGACAGCAATGTCCATCCTGACCCGGCTGATTTCCCGAGAATGCTTCATCAACAAGATTCGCCGGGAAAGCATCAAATCCTTCAATATCTTCGATTATATTTAGGTTAATTTAAAATATTTTCACCATATTCTGGAAATAAAATAGTATACAAATACCCTATTTGAAGATATCTGCGAGAGGAAGCGTTAAATCAAGAAGGAATTCGAAAAGAATTTTTTTGGAAGTAGGTATATTTTAAGAACCATTACCTATGGTGACAGGTTGATGTGAATATTCAAGATCATATCAGTTAAAATAATTTTAATATTTTTGTTGATGAACATTGGTTGAAAATGGAACTTCGGAAAATATAAACAGGTAACTTCTTGAGTAAAAAAAATGAATCGCTAGCGATATTATCAACAATAAAAGCCTTGTGAGTAGGTAATGCTAACATCTTCATACCCTGCGATGAAGAGTTTAAGTGCCTAAGTCATCAATAGGGAGCTATTTGGCTGGACGGTTGAGTTGCCGCATTATTACGCTGAAGCAATGCAAAATAAATAGTACTTTTTTTTACGAACAATCTCATTCAAAACGACTTCTGTGTAAAATTTGTACACATTCACGAGCTAAAAGGGAAATGTAATTGTCCCGGACTTCTTTTGTGATTTTTGTATGAAAGAGGCCAAGGTTGTTACTGCATGCATCCCTTTGCCATGAGCCAACAATAGGGAGCTTTACTACGTTTAAGCAAATGCCAAGGGTGGGATTTGAAAAAAGTCAGGCAAAAAACCCTGCATCATTAAATCAATGGCAGAGGTTTGGGTTTCGAAAGATCAAACAAAAAATATCCCCAAGCTGAAAACACACCGTCATTGCAGCCATTACCTGCCAGCTTGTTCCTCGCTCCCTCCCACGGTCAGAAGGCGAGTGAATTTTCCTCTTCGCTGATTTCGGTCGCCCTCGGTCTCTTGCTGCCTTATTCCTCGCTCCTCTTGTTATTCCAATTCACTGTTTCCCTTACTCCCCTCGCCATTCCGCAGCCATCGTCTTTTACCGCAGCTCTCATGTATTTGCCGTTGCGTCTTCAAACCACTTCCATGTTCATCTCATTCCATCCCTAACCTCTCCTCTATTTCCGTTTACACATCCCAGTACGTCCCTAGTCTCAGTACGCTTTGTACTTTTTTTCTTTAATCGTATCCGTTCAATTGATAGAAATTGGGTACTTACATAAATATTCAATTTTCCTCATTACAGTTTAGCCGTCATTTAATTAAGTAATTTTTCCTCACCATAACCTTAAGTCAAGCAACTATGAACATGGCATGTTTCTTTCTCCAAAAATGATTCTTGATATAGCATTGTTTGCTCGCAATATCCTCCCTTAGTATTTGAATGGCTACGCATTTTTAATCATGCCTTCAAGGTATGCAAAAATTACGCATAAATGCATTTTTAAAGCCTTTTGGACCTTCACTTTAATTTCACTTCTTTCAATCTACCCCCTTGTATTTTACCATGTGGTATAAAACGAAATATTTATCATAAAATAAGCATTTAATTACTTAAAGGTGTATACTTAAATGTACGAGTCATTACGAGACAAAAGTTTGAAACCTTAGAAATCAAAAAGGGTGGATCAATGAAATGTGTCTCTGGCTTATTGCCTGATGAATGCCATTATTTCTTGCAGAAAAACCGTTTATATCACCTATGTTAGCCTAAGTTATTAGTAATCAGCTCATCAACACTCATGCATCTTTTAAATTTCTCCTCTCCCTATTAATTTTGTTGCGATTCTGACTTGATTATCTTTTCATCTATAATCGTTTGAATACGTTACAGAAATTTCTCTTATCCATTCAAATATATTCTTCCTTTTAATTCAAGGTTTCCTTTTGATGTTTATATAATCTCGAATTTTTGGTGTCTGAATATTCATGGATTCATTCCTATTTTGTCCTCTAAGTGTTTCATTACGCGGCTTGGATTCTTTCCTTCTCTTCCTTTACTACCCACGTTGCAATTCCTCTATATGGTTCTTTGTCATGTTAGTCGCTCAATTTAATTTATATCATCCCCCGAATTTCGAAGGCCAGCTCGGCACATGAGGGTATTCCGGCGACATCGTGGGCAGGCACCCCGTCGGTCCCCGCATGCATGAAGAATCACCAATTTGAACGCCTTCTCTCCTCCTACAACTGCGCCCTCGTCTCTTCTCGTCTTCTCCCTCTTCCCATCATTCTTTCCTGTCATTCGCAAACCCATACGGCCATGATCAACACCCTGGAGGTCCACTTGTGTTCACAGTCAGCCCTCATACTTTCAACAAATTCAGCCTGGTTCAATTTCCTCCCTCATACGTTCGGCAAGAGCGCGCTCGACACGAGTGGTGCCCTAGAGTTATTCGGAATGTAAAAATATGGGCAAAGGCTGCATTGAAAGCGTGTCAATTCAGATACATTTTGTCGTTTTTCTCTCAGAATTGACAGTTTTGCAGTTGATATGATCTTGAATGAGCTGTATGCTGTTGTGCAAGCGTTTACAATTAACTCTCTAAAATGAAATTTGAATAAGTTATATCTAAGATACAGTCACGTCATGTCGTAGCATAATATACCATGCATTTAGATGAATTGTCTTAATGTTTAGCTTCGCTATCTCTAGCTGTAAATAAGTTAACTTTAAAACTAAGTCAAAGGGATTGTTGTTAATTTTTTCATTATAAGCCTTCATGATTGAAAGATAATGATTATATTGCAATCATTAGGCCGTCCAAACCTTATGTTTTAATTACTGAGTGTAAGAAAATTTCCCCGTATATGATCAATTTGTAACATTAGAAACACAATAATCAGCTTTCAAACGCTTCTTTGAAAGAAGATAATGTCGCTTTATGAGGTAAGAAAATAAATCAATATAGGAGAAACTCATTATAGCGTGAGTGGACACATTTGAGCTCAAGGACAAGTTTTTTCTATAAGTATGGGCTCCTATGTTAGTGCTAATAGTCACGTTAGAATTTTAATTTCATTTTTGAAACCATTTCTTTCGAATAATGCTTAAACATAACAATCCTTTATTTGTCACGAATGTTTACTCGGTACTCAGGGTGCCAAGTTTCTACACTCCGTGAAAAGTTGAACATTACAAATTGCCGTGTTGGGCTGAGAGTGTGCACTCGCAGAACCACACGAGCCATCGTTTGTCCCTGCCACCCTCGACCAATGTGCAATGGCGCTGAATGTTCCTCGACACACCACTCCGAATTCTGAGTAGTGACCCAGCGTGTCAGGGAGATCCCATTACAAGGCTAGTGCATTACCGTGGAGTGCGGTGCTCCCGGCACACGGCGAGGGTACGTAGAGCAGACCAGTGAAGCACACAGATAAATGGCATTCGAGGGAATTGACGTTGTCTGCATTCCCACCTCTCCCTTTGCACCTCCGCCCCCCCGTCGCTGCTAGTCAGCCCAAATGCACCGTTCCCCCTCCCCACCATCCCGTTGTCCTTACAGCCCACCGCTATCCTCGTTCCTCCCACTAATTTCCTCCCCAACCAAGCCTCCCATCCAATGGAATAGGTATTTCCATGGATGGTCCGCTGCGGTGAGGACGACTGAGATGAACATTCATTCCCCCCTTCCCCCGGCCATTTTTCTTTCTTCCCCCTCCCCTCCCGTCCGTTCCTGCCCTCCCCAAATCTCCCCTCCCCCTGTCCACTCCTCTTGCCTGTCGCCGCGCATTGCAGCAGGGATGGAGGTGGTAAGATGAATGGCCCATGGTCATTAGTTTGGGGTTGGAGGTTTCCGAAGGGAGGTCTTTCTTCTGAAGTCCGTCCCCTCCCGCATATGCAGGTTCATGGGGGGATGCGGGCCCTCAAACGCGCGGAGTATGAGGGAAAGGGTCTTTCCGGATGGCCCAAAAGCCCAAGAAGCAGGGATGTTTTGCCATAATGGTGTTGGAATGGCTCGTTTCTGATGTTACACAAAATGGAATCCACGTGTTACCTTGATGCTTCGTTCTACCTTGAAAGCTGTTATCTAACTGTTGATTTTGAAAATAGCAGAGCATTTGTTGCTAATGTTGGCCTTATCCTGCATAAAAATGAGAATACCGCGGAAAGAAGATTTTTTTACATAATCCACAGCAAGTTCTCGCAATTAATTGTTCTACTAGCATTAGTAATACAGGCCAATTTTTACATCTTTTATTTCACAGTGTAAAAAGTTGATCTCAATTCGTCGGAAAATAACTATTTTTTGAATATTCATAGGATAAGATTTTTCAGATCTCTTTGAATATTGCTAATAATTTTTCATTAAACGAATCGTTCAGGCTTCATGCCTGTGATAAGACAGCATAGCTGTTCCCATAATTGATCGCTTACGGATGGCGTTTCTTCATTAAGGGCGTATGTGCTTTGAAAAATAACATTTTGCCGGAATAGATCGCATGATCTGTATTCTTACTTTGAGCTTGGTTTCATGATTTTCTACCCAGCGTAAATTCAAATCGAAATACGTAATTTTTCAGCATGCAATGTTTTTGGTGAAAATTTTACTACATTGGTGCAAGAATGACCTCTTTTAATTACATATTATGTAATTTTTATCGCATGTGAAATGACTTGAGACAGAATGGCCCTACATAGTGAATTTACAACTACATAAATTAATAAATTTGCGCATATATACTAATAATGATGATAATATAAACCATTTAATGATTACTGGAGAAGTAAATGGAGAGTAGGAGTAACCATGCATAGGTATATCTTTTTGAAATAGCAAATATTTGGGGACCTTTTGTTTCACTCAACCTGTTGTTAAAAATTCTTCCCTTTAATTACTTTATCATAATTAATGAAATTTTCGGAATTAAAAGGTAGCTTGATTATGCCCACGAAATTATCACGAACTTAGACCCGGAATTATCACGCACTGTTGTATAATATTCTTCTCCCGTAAATACATGGAAAATGCAGGAAGAGAAGATTGCAAATGCTGATGCTGAGCTCTTCCGTATGGTGACAGCCAGGACATTGAAGGGAAACGTGAGTTAGTGGGAAGCGGCTGAATCAGAGAAGGACTGAGAGATAGCCGAGGGTGCGCGGAGATTGGATTTCCCGGCGAACGTTCGGGGAATGATAATGAACGGACGGAATACCCGCGTGCATAATCCCCCCCGCGTGCGGATAGACTTGATTCCCGTTGGGAGCGGATCAGTGCGCCCGGGGATGCAGCGGCTGAGTGAGTGAGCGGCTTTTTGAGGAGATACGGGCACAAAGGGAGGGATTGGGTGCCGATGCAGGGGGAAGGGTACCGCAGCCACATTCGATTGGACGGGTGGGTGCGGCGGGGGGTTGCGCCGAACGCAGAGCCGTCGTGATGACGTCGCTGGAATGAATCGGACTCGAAAGAGAGAGAGAAGCTTAACGGGGATGGGCGATAGGAACCTCTCTCCCTTTATATGCACCCTTTTCTTTCTTTTTTTTTTGTCTATTATCGGAGAGAACAGTGGGTTGTAATTGGGATTGGGGTGGTGCAGTTCTGACACGGGATGTGGGAGGAAGTTGGGAGGTGGGGGATACGGGATGGGAGAACAAAAAAGAGAACTTTGTGTTGCAGAATGGGAGATGCGTGGAATGGCCCGGGATTGATAAAAATAAGATTCGGCAGGGGGAAGGTTGTGTACCGTACTGAAGAGTTAGAGATACGCTTGAGGAGGGTGTGGGAATATGCGTGGGTATTCGGAGTGAGAGGGTTAAAGAGGAGAGGGTGAAAAAAAATCTTTGGTCTGGGTTGGGAGAGATAGGGTTGAATCAAGCGAGAGGGGTGGGGTGGACCGGGGGAGAGCGCGCGATACGGGAAGCGGGGTTGTAGCGGAGATTCCAAAGGGCGATTCCGAGTTCCACTGTAGATGGAATGAGGAAGGAAGGGGAGGTCAGACGTTATGCATAATAATGCAGCCATGAGCGGAATGAGCTCAAATGCGAAGGATAAAAAAAAAAGACACCCTCGTGCTCGACGCCGTCCCATCTCCCTGGGCACGTAATCGAGCGAATGCTCCGCGCGAGCATTTTCGAGTGAAAATTACATCATTCCTGAAAAGTGTTTAGAACGCTGTGGAGATGCTATGGCTGGAAAACAGCTCCCGTTCTATTGCCTTCTGCAGCTCACTTTCTGTAAATATACCTTTTCTTAATGTCGAGTAAAATTTTAATACATTGTCGCCTTCGAAAACATCAATTAAAAATAATACTATGCTTCATAAATTATCTGCGAGAATTTTTACATCAAATTGAGCAAATAAAAGAATCAGTATTGACATCGATGTTATTATTTTTCTTCTAGTACTATTTATTTTAAAAATCTACAATATAACCATTATGGGAAGGCGAGGACGAGAGTTTTGTTTTCAACTTTCCTCAGCGGCCAGTTTCAGGAATGGTGCTATTTTTAGCGGAAAACTTTTTCTCTAGAGCCGTGAAGATAATCTGTTAGCTGGCTTAACATACGCCAATATTTATGTCTCTATAAGCTACTTACGATCTCGAATACCGTTGATATTGAATGGTTACTACAAGTTAGTTGCGTTTTGGAACAGGGTCATACAAAATACGATTAAATTTTGACAAACCAATTACAGACTTCGAAAGAGCTCACCGCGGCTCGCCCGTATTTCATCGCAATTCCCATTATGCTCAAAGGGATCTTCTTTTCCTTCACATGATAGCTCGTTTTGAATGCTGGATTATGCAAATAGCGTTTTGGAAAAAAATAATGCTTTTGCAGGCAAACATTTTTCTTTATAACCTGGCTCAGTTGCTATGCACTTTGTTTCCAAGTGGAAGATCTTTAACGCCGCAGAATTCATTCTTGATACCAGATTCGTGGTCATAATACCAAGGCTTGTAGCGATATGGATTTCTTTTTAACCCGTTCAAATAATATCACGATGCTTCCTATGCACAAAACTTAACTTGATGCCCGAACCATAATTCTCGTCACTTCTACCCTAATCCTAGCGCGGCGTCTACCTTCCTAAACCTGCTTCTCCTTTCAGACTGTCCTCGAACCCTTTCCCTCTGTTAATCTTTCCTCCTGGCAGCCATCCTCCTCGGCCGTCTTGTGACCAACGTCCGCTCCCTATCCCATCCCATTCTCATTCTGCATCTATTCCCTCCAAACTCCGAAGCCGCTAACTCACCTCCTCCCCCATTCCCCTCCTCCAACTATCCTTTACCCCTCCTCCCTTTTGTCTCTTGGTCACCCTCCCCCTTAGACTCTCTTGAAACTTTTTCTCCCAACCAAAATCCCCACTCCCTCCCCAAATTCCCTCGCCATCCCTTCCCTCCGTCCGCTATGCTCGCTCCTACTTCTCATTAGGCGCAATGGGCCGGCGAAATTTGTGGGGATGGCATTCCAGGGCGTTACGGACCATGCAGACTCTCCCTCTGCTCCGACCAGCCTCCCGACTCCCATCCCCTGCGCCGTGTTTTGCACTCTCCTGCCTTCCCTCTTCCGCCGCGTTCCCTCTTTCCCACCTAGCGTCTCTTCCCTTCCTCTCGCCGTCGGCCATTTTCTTGCACGGCCCAGGTCAAATCCCTTTGGAAAAACAAAAGGCCACGTTAGGTGTGCTCTGGGGATTTCGGCTCGCTTGGAGCAGCACGGAGAGAGAGAAAAAAATGAAACTTTCATTTTAACGCTTGACTTGCCTCTAATTTTCTCCCTCATGGGCAGTTTGCGAAAGCAACCTTTTGTTGAACTCTGACATCCGCAGCGAGATTAAAAAGAAGGGGCGCTTCGATGGCGTTCTCGAATACATTTTACGCTCTCGCGTTAATACAATGCCATTTACTGGTCATGATTCCACCATAATTTTAGAATTAATACCTTTTAGACCCCACGGCGCTTTGAAGGAGAAATTTTACGTTTCGAAAGAATTAAATTATGGTTATTTGGGAACAAATATGATTTATTTTGGTCCTTAAATTAGACCTATCATTCAAAGTACGAAATAATCATTCGGGTACTAGGTTGAAAATTCCATTTTAATATCTGTATGCAATTGCAATTGTGGATAGCATTTTCTTTTGAGGTTTTTTGTCCTCTTATTATTAGTTATACGCACTAAATTGAGCCATGCAAATCCTTTTTTGCTATTCTTACTCTTGATAAGGGGACTAGAAATCCGTAAATGGGTAGAATAAACTCCGTTTTAATGATATGCTCTTCGTTCTGGTTTGGAGTAAGCAGTGACGCCGCAGGAATATTCCTCGTACGCCACTAATAAATATTAACAGTGCCTATCCGCGTGAATTTAAAAGCTTAAGGTGGCAATTAAAATATCTAATTGACACGGTGACGATTCTGATAAGCTGAGCATAAATTTTTCGGCGCTAAGATAAGGCGAAATGTATGCTGACTGCTAATATGGAAAACGAACCGTGTTTTTTTTATATGCCTCACGTCCCATTCCTTTTAAAACGTTTATGGCCTCATATAGGCTGCTGGCGCGGGAGATTGTGAGATATTAAGGATTCACGTCTTCGTTCCCGGGGACGTGGAGGTGGTCTTTCCCCCTCAAACCCCCTCCGACAACCCTTCTCTCCACAGCCCTCCCGCGTGAAGGAAGGTGTGCGGGCTGGTCGGAAGGTTGGACAGCGCTTCTCAAAAGCCCCCGCAGGACACGGTGGCTTGCGAAAAGAAGCAGCGGACCACGCTCTCTCCACATCTCTCCCGTTCCTCGCCACCCCACTCTTTCCTCCCTTCCTTTTATTCGGCCGCTTGGAATAATGTCGTGCTACAATGTGGCCTCAGCTCTGCTACCCCGACTTTCTCTTCGTCTCCCGACTCGTGTCTTCCCCCACCCTGCAAGCCCTCTCTCCTCCCATAAAAGCGCTGGACTCAAACCGTCCCAACAACAACGGTCCCGTTCCGAAGTATCCGTCCTCCCTTTTGCCGGCATTAATTATCTACGGATGGGCTTAAGTGGCCTCGGACGTCTAATCTACATTTTATTCTTGGTCTCTGTCGTGGATCTCGCCGAAGGCTTACCCCTGCACGGCAAATACAGCGAAGGCATCTCTACTCTTGGCCATTACTTCTCATTCTCACCTCCTTCTTATCTTTCGTTCTAGCATGCCTCAAGCATGGAAAGGGAAAGGATTGCGTCAATGGTTTGCGCCTCGCTAATTTTCAAATACTACATGTAGCTCTCCAGCCAATCTGACTTGCTTTATATAGGTAATAAATATTTCCAAGCTTAGAGAAGAAAAGACTTTTTACAGGGTAAATACTCATATTTAACTCCTAATTATAAGGATAATTTCTAATAAATTAAATCTATATGGAATAAATACAGCGCCAACTTGGTTGCGGAGCGCGGCATCTGCTTCTGATTTTAGTATTTCTTTCATTTTCTTAATGCGGGCCTTTCGGATTAAAGGCTTCACGCATTAATTTTGATATAATCAGAACAACGTCACTGCTAAAGCACTATCACGAGCAAAGTACCTGAATCAACCTCCCAATAAAGTAGTTTAAATAACGCAAAATGAAGCTATAAAGGAGGTATTATCCAAATTTTATCGGAGAAAGAACGTAAAGCTAAAACCATCTAAAAATGAGGCCTTCTGTGTATTAATTCCTGTGGAGCCACTGATTTTTTTTGCTTACTCGTTGCGTTGAACGAGAGAAATAAAGATAGCGGAGAAGGGCATGCGGGAGAGGTGAAGTGGGCGGTAATATTCTTGGAGCGTCTCCCAATGAGGCCTTCATCTCGTTTCCTCTCCGGTAAGCTAAACAACATGAGATGAGCGACGATGCTCATTTCAGGCTTAGCTCGCATTGCTCCCTCTATCTCTAAATGCTAATAAGACTCAATGAATTGAGAAACAAAAGATATATTCACGAAATACCCAGGGAATGGTAGGTCATCGTGCGGAGCTTTCCTCTGGAATTGAGAAATATTTTTCCGCGGTTGTCAAAATCTGCAAAACTCGTATAATTGAAGAATGTTAATGCACTCCTGAGAGTTCAAAGACCCCCAGTATTTTCATGGAATATAGTCACAGTGATATGTTTCAACAACCCCATAGAGGATAAAGAAGTCGAAAATGTGTATATCGGGGGAAGAGGGACTTGTTGTTTCAAGATACCGATGCTGCTGTTTAGCTTTGTAAAGATATGTATTTCAGAATTATTACGTTTGTTTTCACGAAACGGTAAAAGAAGATGAAAGAAATTCGAAAGAATAAACTAGTGAAGCATATAATACTAAAGCGTATTAGTAAATAGGCATCCACCGGGAATACCTTTTTGCTAGTTCTTTGTAGCTTTTTACTTCCTGTTTAATTCTTGGTATCCATAGAATTTTTATTCTTGTTCATTCCCGCAGTCTATAGGTATCAATATTTTATTATTTTGAACTTAGTATGACTCCGGTAATCCAGAACGGAGTTTTTGAAAAATCTCAAAAATTATATAGCTAATTATTTACAATGTTTATGAAATGAAGACTCTTTGATTCGTTGTCGTATTTGCGTCAATATATATACTTGGGTATGTTAATCGCTCGTTTATCATATAAAGACTTGAATTACGCAATTAGCTCCCATATTTAGAACGATGGAAAAATCTTTACGCAATCCTTAATGTTGCTTCCTTCGCATAAATGGGTTTATCCAGTGTAAAACAGCAATTTTAAGAATTTAATGTTTTCAGTTTATTGTGCGACACTCCCTGTAAAACCACAATTGTATTTAAATTTAACCAGGCGTAATTTTATATGTGAATGATGGAGATGATAGGGTTTTTGAAGTGCGCAATAAATTTACTTCTAAATATAATGAACCGGTTATTAGACTCATATAAATATCCCTCCATTCAAAAAAACGTTGAATGAATCTTATAAATATTCATTCAGCGTTTTTATCCCTTCAAGTGTGCCTATACTCTGGAGATGATTGGATCTGATTATCCTATTACGAGGGGAGCGCGTTGGAGTGTTACAAAAGTGGTTCTTTTGGAGGTGATGCCGGCCGGCGAGGCGGATACAAGGTGATAGAATGAAAATAACCTGGGGGAGGCGGGGAAGAAAATGGTGCGTGCCTAAGCGGAGCAGAGTCCAGACAAGAGTCCCCCACAGCGGAAAGCCATGCATGTGCTTGATTCCTGCGAGATTCTTTGTGGGCAAGAAGGGTGGAATGAGGTAGAAAGAGACACTGGGAGAGGAAATAATTTAAGGAGCAGTACGTATGGGGAGTGGGGGAAGCGGAATACAAGGTTTGGTTGGTGCGTACCGTGTGACGGGAATTATTGGGAGGTGTGTCGTCTGGTTGGATTTTTCTCCTCATCCCACCTCCCCCTCCCCTCTCACCAGCTCTCCACCTTTACTCCCCCCCTCCACACCCTCTCCTCCCTCCCCGCCCATGTTTTCCCTCTTCCTCCTCCCCCTCTCTCTTTATCTCTTGCCATTGATCTCGCGTTCTGCGGCCGCTCCTATTTTTGCTAGTCTTCTTCGGGTTATCAGTTAAATATACGAGTGGATACCTCCACGGAACGAACTACCTTTTTTAATTTAATTTATATAAGAAACCAGATCGATCCTTAATTAGATCGTGCGTGTTCATTGCTAGATTAGTTATCTCATCTGAGTAAACAACATTTCTTTTCGAGTTTCTTTTCAGGGTATGTTAATGCTAACTAATTTAAAAGAGTTATTGCCTACTGAGGGTTTAGGGGAATGACGTGCCTAAAAAGGAAAAGATACGTCTTGTGAGCCAAATGAAATGAATTGAAGATCATTCGTTACTGGTATTCTGGAAAGATAATATTATACCACGGGCATAAGCTCAAACTCTATTAGCAAAAATTATCTTTCCTTTTTCTGCAAATTATCAAGAAAAAATATATGTTGCCAGAGCCCTTATATTAATTACCATCAGATATTGATTATATATGAGTCTTTTAGATGTAGTTAAACTTTACCCCCCTGCATGTAATTTTTCCAAATGTTTTTGTTGTAACATGAAGGTTTAAATAATTAAAACTAAACTGGTATTTTAATCAATCTTAACTTTTAAAAATTCCTACATCGAGCTCAAATTATTTCCGCAAGTAATTATGCGTTACCGCTTCATTTTTCTTTTAAGTAAAAATGTCGAACGATGATGTCGCTCCCTCTTAGTATCGCCAGTTAGCTTTGGGTCTCCAGTGCTGTGAGAAAAACATACTAATGAGCGTATGACTGAAACAATGACATTTCGAAGTTAGTCATCTAGATTTATATTTGTTCAGGATGATTTTTATTATTCAAATAACCTATGGAACACTTCACCGTGTGACAGCGTCTCAGATGTTATCAAAACACATTATAATATGGTAGTATTTTTTATAAGTACAACAGCATTTCAGAACATTTCTTATTCTAGATTGTTCCGTTGGGGGCAATGAATGATACGCTAAGTTGCCTGCCAAAGAAACCGCAATCGGGAATCACTTGCGAGATACACCCGTAATATCCCGGGCGCCGCTGACGCCTTCAGCAGGGCAACGCCCGTGGCATCGCGGGCGCTTTGTCAAGCCGTCGACGGCGACTGGGGTGTGGGGGAGGGAGAGGGAGGAGATGGAAAATCTCGTTGTGCCTCCCACCCATCCGCAGAGTTAATCCCTTTCCCATTGCGCTGCTCTGTGCGTGCCAAATCATTTCTAGTTACTCACTCTCTCTCTCCCGCGTGACCCCATGATGGAGAGCGTTCGGCGGATGTCCTGCATTGAGCACCGACCTCAGCCCCATTTTTAATATAAGTGAGAAGACTTAATGGATACAGCTGCGCATGTTTGATCATACGTTTACTCGAGAATATGGTAAGGTTTATGTATTTCAAGGAGACAAGCCTAAACTGTATCGATAATTCAACTGCGCAGGTCGTGAAAGGTAGGAACGTAACGCATTGCTTTTGCTCTTAATATATAAAGGTAACATCAACTCTGATTTTATTTTTATCTACGATTACGACACATTTTTTGGTTATCAAACGATGGAAAGAAACTTATGCAATGATGTGAGCTTGAGAATACAATGGAATGGGATATTCCATGGTATCATAAAATGAAATGTCTGTTGAAATAGCTCGTAAGAATACGATTAATGAGGACTTAAAGGCGTATGCACCATCGTTAAAGAGAGATTGACAAATGGCGACTTCTTAACTTTATGGAACTTACAAATAACCATATGAGTCACTTATTTTACCATCAGAATTTTCCTGTTACAGGTGAATGCTTCCTTATTATCCATCATACTTATTACTTTTCAAGTGGTGTAACTCAGGGCCATTATTATGAAAGCATGATTTGAATAACTTTCCTGCAGTAATAAGTAAACATAATGAAATCTAAATGTAAGTATATTGAAATCTAAATAAATGAGGAAAATATAACTACTACGAAAGTTTAGCGGAAAATGTATTGCTCAATATTCATTTAATACTCTACAAAATTTGAAATACATCAGAATATAAAATGTAAATTCATCGCTGGAAAGGGTACAAATGTATTTTTTGCTCCCTTTTAAAATCATCGTTTGAGTTCCGGAAAAGGATAACCACTCGAATGGCTGGCACTTTGAAATAATTTGAGTTCGTTTGTTCTTGCTGAGATGGTTTAAATTTCTTGTGCAATCAATCTTATATTTTGATAAAATAAATCAGCCTATACGGTAAAAATTTTTGTGCTGAATATTCAAATTCTCTCCATGAATTTATCAGTGCGAATATAAAAAATAAATATCTTCACTGGAATCAGAAAAGAATAGTCAAAAATGTTAATGCAGTGTCTTTCTGTATTTTTGATCGCTCATTTTTTTCTCACGAAGTCTGACTTCCAGGTGATTTTAAATGTTTTGAGCGCTTAAAAATATCTCTCCTCCAACTTAACTGTACCAACTCTCGTCTCGCATTCAGGAGATCTCGTCAGCATGTTTAGTTCCGCTCGACCTCACACCACGCCTCTGGATCTCACTCTTCTCTCGCTGGCCATCGCTGCGGAACTTTTCTCACTATTAGTCTCTCCCTCTCACCTCAGAACCTCAACGCGCACGTGACTTGATCTTTGTGATATTCTTCTCTCTCCAGATGGCGTTTGAAACATTTTTATTCTCTCGGGAAGGTGACGTTTATAGCCTTTGTTCGTGTGAATTTCCACCCTATTCTTTACGACATTCATTGTGACTGGCTCAATCTGATCATATCTAAATTATATGAGCAAATGAATTAATATCATATAAAATACTTTTGTATTTACAAGCAATATGAATGCGTTTAACTCAGTTGCATTAATCAAAATGAAGTCGAACAATCACATCAATTTGCGCTGAGGCGAAAAATAATTGCAATAACCTATTTTTGTATTGCTTTTTTGTCTCAATTACCACCACCGAATGTCCTTCAATTGATTTCAATTCATAAAGAATGTAAAATCACGTGCCAGCTGCTAACATGTTTAAGCGTTTGGGTTAAAGTTGTATCTCTCATGATATCGATCAACAATCTTCACTTTAGACCGTATGGGGACGAAGAATAAGGGGCAGATTTTATTAGATATTTTCTTATTTCGCATCCCAGTTGCTGTCATAAGTTGTGAATCATGCGGCGCAGTTGATGAACCAGCAGGCTGCAAAGTATGGAGAAAAAACATAAACGCAGTATCGGATTCATGGAATGTTTGGGACTTGAGGATTCTCTCTGTAGCTCCCACTGGGCTTAACTTTGGACCCTTTGCGGGCATTAACACGTTCCCAAAGTGCTTCTCGCCGAGCCACCTCGCAAGATAAAGCGGTGTGATGGGAGAGTGACTGAGATTAGGGAGCTTCCGAGTCTGCGATTGAGAGGCTGGTGGTCGGAGGACGAGAGCGGCAAGGTTTTTTCAAGTAGGAGCGAGGAGGACTGTGCCTCAGCTGGACGAAGATGAGCTGCCCTCCCCGCTACGCATTCAGCTAATGGAAGACGCCCACACTCCAGGCTTGGGCCACTTATCTCACCGACCTGTGCTTTCTTCGTGACTATCACGAGGCTTCTCAAGCGTTAGTGAGCTTGGTAATCGTTGGAATGGCATGACGATAAAAGAGAGGCATGGTGATAAAAGAATAATGTGGATGTATGCCTCTTTATATAGTAACAGCATCATCGTTCGCGATTGTTCCGGGTCATACCTAATGGCCATGGAGCAAAGAAAACAAAGCATTGTTCACAATGTAGAGATTTAACTCATTGCAATTAACGTTTACGGAGAATATGACAACTTCTTCACAACATTTTTATATTTTTATCTATATACATTGAAAGCATATCATAGGAGGATTACGAAGCATTGCGGGGTCGTACAACTTATTAGGATATTTAGAGCTATGTGATAAGTAGGGCATATTAGGAAAAGCTCAAGATTATTGCAATGATCGATAATGATTTGCAAAAAAATACCCGTTAATACTTTTTGCTACCTAATTTATGAACTATCGTTATGATCATGTATTAATGTTGTTGATAAGAAATAAGCTCTGAAATTAAAAAAATATAGTTTTCTGAAATTTTCTTGGGGAATCAGCAGGAAAATAAATCATAATGAGCATATAAAGTTGTAATTGGTATTGGTAGTTGATAACCATAAATTCCTAGAGCTACTATATCCAGAGTGGTAGTGCAAACAATTCATCCAGAAATTCATTTAAATTTCAATGCGACGCATTTTATTAAGTAGCTTTCTTTCAATCCTGTGATTTGTAAATTTATCAAGAAAGAACTTTCTTTCAAATTAAGTAATAATTAGAAATATAGAGGATATTTCCTTCTCCAGATAGGGTATTTTGCAAAATATTGGCTTTTGGAGTCATGGTGAAATCCATTTGTGCAGTTATTTAACAAATACAAATTGGTGATTGGCTCTTTAAAACAATATCTAGATTCACCCATTCAGTGCTTCAACCCTAGTTTGTTATTTACCCATTCGTATTTACCCATTCAGGGTAGGGGGCTAGTACTTTTCCCCTTAAATCGAACGGCGTGGATTTTTGCTCGGGATGTCCGAAGGCTTCCAGCGGGATATATAATATCTCCATATTAAGATTAATTTTTAATTTTTTCATATCAATTCTAATAATTTTTCAAAGGGAAATTATAATATTCTCTCGACTTTTAAGCTGCCGAAAGGTTGTCAAAATACTTTGGTACAAATTTTTCTCAATACGTTTAATGCACCTCTTTTTCACCTCGTATGAAAACATTTTTTCAGTTCCTTTTCAATTCAGGGTGCAATTTTTAACCAGCATCGAGAGCAAAGTTCAATGATTCTGAGCCTCGGGTTTGGGGAAAAATGGATGCCGGCGGGGAAAGAGGCGGGGTGTTAGGGGGTAGTCCCTGCACTGGAGAAAGGGGGAAGAAGGATAGTCGCTGGATGGGAAGGCTATGGGGTGAGGGGGTAGGAGGCCATGGGATGGGAGTATGGGGGAGGAATCGGGGGCTCAGGGGTTGGGCGGACGAAGAAGTTTGCGGGGCCTTGGAAGGGGATCCGGAAGAAATTGAGGAAGAAAGACGATGAAGGGAAGAAAGAACATTTATCGCGAAGAGGGAGTTGGAAATATATGAGTTTTAATCTCGGCCCCAAGGGAACATAATTCTAATATCAAGTTGGCGTGAGAGTGTTTCTCATGGGGATGAAGGTGGATGGGGAAGGAGGGTTGGGGGAAGGGGAGTTGTGGGAGAGGGATAGGCACGAATGGGGTCGCGGCGAACAGAGGGGAAAGGGGTGAAGAGGAGGGTGGAAGAGTCAGAGGGAGCCTCCGTTAGGGGGCTGTAGTATAGCACTGGTGGGTGGAGGGGAATCATGGGGCTGCAAGAAGTTTCGGGGTGGGAACGGAAAATGCGCAGAAAATACTTGGCCTAGCATTTTGAAATAGGAGGAGATTCCTGAGTATAACGTCGGATTATATCTTTTCGTAGCATTATAGAAGTTTTTTGGCATGAGAACGGGTTGGAATGTATCTCATTACATACAAAAATGCTAGTACGAGTATATATTGCTCTACGCAGTTTTGGCAGAAAGAATGCTCTGGTGGTATCACAAAATTTCAGCAAAAATTGCATGCAGCAGAACTGCATGAAAATTGAGGTCAAACGGCATTCTGCAAACGAATGGCACATAAAGGCAGAGGAATTCGGTTTTCCCCAGAAAAAATAATAATCATTCCATCGTCCAATGATTGGTAAAAACTGAGTCAGAGTGTGGAATGCAGCCAAAAATGTAATGTTAGCAGTGATAAAACATATGTATTAAGATACCCTGTGTAGGTGAAATTCCGTACAAATATCCGTGTGTAAATTTCTTTTACTGCCCTTTTTACCACTATGAATCTGTCCAGTTATTTACACCAATTTAAATGGCATGTAAATTTTTAAGCTGTTGAAGAGTATGTTTCCTCGTTTCATGGATGTGTGCAGGAGAAAGTGCAGTGGATTGAAAATAACGTCGTGGATAACCATTTGCATCCAACAAGAAATCCAGCATCTCATTTTCCATTCGAATGCTTCTCAGCAACTCAACGTTGTTTTCGCAGATAATGACCCCGTCAGTCCGAACACCTCAAGATTTATATTTAATGTTATCTGTCTACTTTATTACCATGTGAATTCCATCTACTACATCGCTTGGAAGCTGTGGAAGGGGACGGGATTCTGATTTGCGCAGAACATTCTGACAATGAGAGAGTAAAAGTTTTCCTGGTGCATAGATTAATTGATGTATGCAGGAAAAAGAGGAATTATTTTTTCATGGGGAATAAAACGAGCATCACCTTTCATTCAAACATTAATTCATTTTAACAAGGCCAAGTTTTCCCCCTTTAGTTCAATTTTTCCCTCTTCCTCCCCACGGGGATTTACCTCATGTGCCTCCTCTAAACCCTCTCTGACTGCCCTTCTCCGCATGCCTGGCTGCCTTCCTCCATTCGCCACCGCTAGTGATTCCGATTATATCACTGTTTATGTGAAACCCTTGCGGCCGGGGCAATGGCGAAGGATAGGCAACACCATTCGTCCTGCTATCCCGACTCCCACGGGTGCTGCTTCTTATTTGCGACGGCGGGAAGGGAGGAGCATCTGGGAGAGCTGTGGAAGGGTTTCACACTCGCATCAGGCCCTCGGTGTGCGCCTCTGGTGTGCTAGGGGTGGGCTTCAGGGTCGGGGGTGTGCTCTGAGATGAAGCGTCGGGAGTAACGAGGATCTGGGGACGAGGGTGCGGGCAAGATGGATTGAAATTGCTTGAGCTCTCTCTGCCCCCCGAAGATTAGAAATAAGCGTAAAATACTGTACCTAAGAGAGAGAGAGAGAGAGAGAGGATGGAAGGAGAGAGAGAGAGGAAGCATCGCATTGGCTGGAGTTGGGGAAGGGTGGTAAAGAGTGAAAAAGGTAAAAGTTTGGGTTGTTTGGGGAAGAGGTTGGATGGGGTGAGGTAGGGTGGAAGTGAGATAGATTCGAGGGAGGTGGGAGGGGAGAGATTAAGGTGGAGGACGTGCAGGTTTTTTGGGTGGAGCTAGAGCAAGAGAGAGAGAGAGAGAGGGAGGGAGAACAAATGGGTTTCATGGGGGAGTGCGGGGGTGGTGGTGGATAGGCCTTTGTGTGGCTTGAGCAGAGGAGGGGGATCGCGAGGTACAGTAGCGCACGGTGGGACGGGAGAGGGTAGGAGAGATTGCCGTGGAAGGACCCTGGACTCCCTTATTGCTCGGAGCGTGGAGCCAATAAACTATTCGGGAGGACGTTTATTTTACGTCACGTGGTTTCAACTCTTCAGTCTTCCCGGGTGCGCTTCCTTCCTCCCAAAGGACTCTTCCCCTCCCACTACGACATCCTCCGTTCGCCCTTCTTCCCTTCGCATTCACGCTTTTTCCCTCTACCCGTTTTTTCGTCCCTCGTTGCATCTCTCTCCGTCTACGCCTGGATCTCCTCCTACATTCCTTCTCTTACGTTCTTCTTACATTCTTCGACTTTGCCTTGGAGTGGAACTTTAAAGTTTTAAAGTTTTTCTATTCCTTGCGTCTTTTATGCTGACTCATCAACAACCTCTTCAGTTGCTGGGTATTAGTGCTCTGTAATGATCATGAACGAATTTCTCAATACCAGCGCACATGCGATATGGTTTCGCTTTAGCAATTTGTAAAAATAAGGAAGAAATCACTGTTCAGTCTTACTAAGCTCATAAGCAGATATTCTTTAGAAGCAACGGTTTAACTTATGTCAAGTTATGGCCTAAATAATTGTACTGATAGATACCATGTTAAATTACGCTTTCTATTATTAAGTTGCCATGGAAATGAGGAAATCAATAAATCTTTTACATTAATTAATCAATAAAGGTTTTCCACCAGAATATAATATAGATACTAACTGGAAAAAGTTTACATAAAATAAAAGAAAAAGTTACTAAAATCCAGACTATTTGCCTACTTTTTTTGCTATGGAAGGTTGTGTATCTTCATGTGGTAAGAGCCTATTTAGGTCAGACCTTTAACCCGTATACATTGTTCTGCCAAAGATCATGAGAACAGATGAATAAATTGCTCTCACTAGGGACTCGTAATAGGCTTATTTCGAGTTGAAACTCATGCTCACCCACCGTCTACGCCATTACATCAATTACCGTGCTGTCTAGTCGCTGCTATCACTCACTCTATCTAGTTCCCTGTCACTCCACCTATTTTTTGCGGTCCGTCCCTTTCCTTTTCCCAGTTACGAATGCAACCCCTCCCCCGTTCACTTTAGCTCAACCTCACTTCCCCAAATGGCATCCCTCCTACGCGTTCTCTCTCCATCTTCTCGCCCTCCTTTCTCCAAACCTCTCCCTCTTCTCCCCGTCCTATGTCATCAATTCTACTCCTCGGGACAGCCAGCCTCCTCGAGTCGGAATACTCTCATCTCGCCACAGACAAAACATACGGGCGCTCAGCCTCCCTCAGTTCTCGCGTTACTTTCCCCCGTCGCCCTCTCAACACGCAGCGTTGCCAATTGGCTATCTCAATGTTGTTTGCAGACTGAATCGAACAGTATCCGCTTCGAATTTTTTTCGGAGAAAAATATTTTAAAAATTTCCAATTTATTTCGGAATATGGAAAAGCGAAGAATAGGAAATCGAAGTGGATGGCAAAGATTTTTTTCATCTTGGTCTTGCATGAACACACAAGCTTTGAGTGTTTCAGATATTTTCCTAGTGGCGAAAATATATCAGCTGATTAACATACATCAGGAATCATTTCTTTTTTAATTCTCTAATTCAAGACTGTCATTTGGTTAGGTAAACAAAAACCTCATGCCTCTGATTTTCATTTTCTAATCCATGTCTAGAAGTAACACGCATTGGCAAAAGAAATTTTACTGAATATTTATGTTCATGTTTCATCTCTATCACTGAAATTAGGTTCTTTCTACGCCTTCGCGTTGTTTACGATCTTCATGGGACGTGAGACCGCTCTGTCCTTATGTTTGCCTATTTTATGAGCCATAAATTAGGTTTCTCCTATAGCTTAGGCGATGAGTCTCTTTTGAGAGGGCTTTTTCATAACATAATAACTTTTCAACCGTCCATGCATTAATTTCTTTTTGGATCGCTGAAGCATTAGTAGCACTTAAATTTTAGGTACAATATGCCGAACATATTGTGGCTGTGAAATTCCGTTTCTTATGTTTAGCAAAGTAATGGTTATTGGCCTTCGTAACGGATGGCAAAATTCCATAAAATGTGCAAGTAAATTTGGCAGCATTCATGTACTAGCGATCATATTTACTGCTTTTTACCAAACGCTAACATGGATCCCTTGAGTGAATTTATGAATACTTTAATCGGCCCAGTATCAACTTTGGGTATGGTCGTTAATCTTAGATATGCTACCATGAATAAGGCTACGCTTTGTCCACAAAAATCATAATCAATTGCCGACATCATATTTAACATATTACCATGACCCATCGGTCCCTTTCTTCCGGCTCTTCCATTTCACCCCTTTACTTTTGCCCGTCCCTTAATGTCACACTCCACTTCCTTCCTTACAATACCCCCTTGTCCACCATCGGTGGATCTTTCCCTATAGCATCCACCAGAGCTCAGAGCAAGCAGGGAGAAGGGTGACGGGCGGCGCGGTAGATTAGCTCAATGGAGCTTGTTAGGCATCGGTATAGTGGCATCAATGTGGGCCGTCTGCTGGCATCGCCTTTGATCGCTCGAGAGCCAGCCAGCCGCTCGCCGCAAGAAGGTAGCGACAGATGCTCGGGGGCCCTCCTTCCCCTCGGCTGGTGCCAGAAACGTCGCGGGCGCCGCCGTGCGAACCAGCCTCCCTTTTTCCTCTCACCCCCTGCTCCCAATTGTGCACTCTTGTGTCTCATTCGGAGCACTGCCGTCACGAGAAACTCCTTCACATCCCCTCATCATAGTTATTATTCGCCATAAATCGACCGCGACGCGTCATCATTTGTTCCTGGTGAGATACCTTTCTTGTCCCGGTGACCTATCATGCCCAAGCACACTATGGCTTCCGCGTGCTATTTTTTTATCACATCACTCACTTTTACGAGGCATTTGCGATATGACAGTGGCATTCATGTCTCGATCGCGTGCGTTATGGCCAATGATTAGATAGCGATTTAATAATGATGTGTTTTGAGGCGAGAGCAGCTAAACTTACGTTTTATTGGTCTAAACTTATTTTAAATTATTTTGGTTGCAGAATCGTGACGCTTGAAGTGATTATGATCTTATTGCATTTATAGATCCAATTCATTGCTCATTGTAAGGTAAAATACTTGACTTCATCGCATAGTTCATAATAGGAGTAGGAAGTAAAAAAAAAGTCTCTTGAAGAAACCATGGCTCCACAAGCGTTACTCTTGGAGCCATATGATGGTCATTGTACTGCAAGTTCTAAAGACTTATAGCTTAAAAATAATATGTTTCTAGTCCTATTCATGTGATTAAAAATTGATTCGTGTCTCAAAAAATGCGTCTATGACTTTTATCTCTATATCTTCCTTGACTTTCAGAGGAAATGTGCGGGCTAGTTGAGTTACTTATGCTGAGATGTGGTCCTGATAAACGTTTTAAAGAAGCAAGAATTTGATATTCCGGATTAAAAACATTTATTATACTAGTATAATGTAGTCATCAGTAACACAAAAATAAAAATAAATTAATGATAAGTATATGATGTAAAAACAGCTCTTAATAGGAGAATGAACTCTTAAGGGTACATCCAAAAGTAATGGCAATGAAATTGGAATCAGCTGTGAGCGTCAAACCTCTTGAATGTTTTTTCCTCTTCTATAGAAGTTCTCCGCAACATATGGTTCTTTGTATCGTAAAACTTAACGGCTAATATATTTAAAAATTATGACACATAGTGGTGAGAAAATATTTGAGCAAACAATGTGATTATATGATCTTCGAGAATGAGTGTTGTAAAATAACATATTAAATTAGAAGAATTCAAATCATGCCTTGATATTTCTTCTTTTCGGCTGCAATTTAGTGCATTTACCTAACTAGGGGAGAGGCCCATTTATGCCTGGTGTAGCTATAAACTGCCTTTCGGAAAAGAAATGGATGAGTTTATGCAGTTTTAGGTATTCCTTAAAGCATCATCTTCTTTTTTAAAGATATGATAAATCAAATACGTATGATCTAGAGTATGATAATATTTTTATAATTTTCATATGAAAATTATTATATTTAAATATTTATTTTTTTAGGCTCTTTAGGCAATTTAGGCACTTAAACAAAAAATCAAGGCCCGAAACTCACCACGTCAACGTCCCTGCGCATGAACCATGTAAGTTGTTAATTTAGCGCTCACTATTAGAA
The DNA here is from genome assembly GCF_921293095.1 of Ischnura elegans. Classification (NCBI taxonomy): domain Eukaryota; kingdom Metazoa; phylum Arthropoda; class Insecta; order Odonata; family Coenagrionidae; genus Ischnura; species Ischnura elegans. Next base: position 127,284,798 of record NC_060246.1, read on the forward strand.
TATTATCTCTTCCTAGTGAATTCGCAAGCGCCGGCATCACAAGTGAAAGCCCTTTTAGGTCCGTCTAAGTTGTAAAACCATGGACTGCACCAACGTGCATTCATACGCGTCCGCAGGCAGACGGCGTGATGTCCTCCCGTATGCAGCTCGCCGATCATTCCTCCCATTGTCTGCCTCTTTATAGCGCGCCGGCGAGGCGCATGCGTTGGGCGTGGCCTGGAGCCAAGAACCACCGCCGCCGACGCCATCTCCTGCCTCCCCAGTCCGTGCCAACCTCCACCCCACTGCGTCCCTTCACTCGTGAGCCCTTTGTCTTTCCCTCCCTCTCCGCCGCGATCTAGACAAGCGCGATGGCCCTCGCTCGCCCTGTTATCGAAATTCCCATCGTAATTTGCGAGAGCCCATTCAGACGAAAGGGGAGCAAATATGAAATTTATTTGCCCCGCGGGATTCAGACGGAGAGACGCCCGCGTTTACATTTGGCATTAAGGATTCTTATATTGTTCTTATAGGGTGGGGGGGCGGACTTATTCACTCCACGGGTTCAAATTTGAGCCATAAAAAGTCGATGATCCATTAATGTGAGTTTGAATTGTGCTCACGTATATATTTGGGTCTCTTCGGATGAACTGTCAAAATAAATAACTTGAAGAGTACCTTTAACAAATGCATAAATGGTGGATTATTTGAGGTGCAAGAAAATTTTCCGAAACAGATTAAGCACCCTTTGTTAATCATCCTTCCATCAGCTGAGGCGGTTGGTAATTTCAGGTTGCTTTCTTGCGGAAAAATGTGTTGATGATAAATTAATGAATCGAACCGTTATAATTCATGGAATATTTATCGACGATGCAGTCAAGTCTTAGTTTTCACAGCTGATGTTACCACATTCTCCACCGGGATTTCTAAAAAGTCGTTTAGAAAATTGCTTTTTCATTTTTTTCCTAATCTGGCACTTACAGTAAGTGCCCTCTTCTGTCATAATTCTGTACTTAAAGCCCTGAATTTAGCCTAATCATTGATATTTGGAGGTTTTACTGGGTAAGAAGAAGACTAATGGAAGTACTTAGTGATTTCATCCTTTTACCTTTCAAAAATACACTTTGATCTTTGGAAGATAAACCGAATATGCCGCAACGTTTGTTATATTCACTACAGCCTCTAAGTCCTTTTAAGGCAGTAGAATATTTTGAACAATCTTACATCTGCCTCACCTTGTGAATACTTTTAAAATTGATTTTGAGATTAAGTTCTAACCCCTTTGAAGATTAATGACACGAGCTAAAAGCATGTGTTAATGCGATTCATAAAGGATTACATCACATGCTGCTTTTGACCGCTTACTGTCTTTGAGCACCGATAATAAGTGATCGTCTCTTGAGTCAGGAACCTCGCGCTTACGGTCCTTCACCCTTGTAGATAACCCTCAGTTATTTTAGAATGCGAAGTGACAGCTCGTAATCTCCACCCTTTCCCTTTTCACGAACATTGCCGCCTTTGGTGCCGCCACGAGAGACACGGGGAAAGAGAGACGAAACCGCGAGAGAGGAAGCGTTGTACAAGCTACAATGGTAGCAAGCTCGCGTGGTCGCGTGTTTGTCGCGGCGAGGACGTTTGATAGTGGGGGTGGTAGTGAGATGAGGGGGTGGGGGTGAGGGTGAAGGGGGAGGAGGGTGAGGGCCGGCGAACGTGCACGGCAGCGCTGAATGAGAGGGGCCATCCATCACGTTTTATGACGCCGTAAGAAGGGAGGAAACGAGGCGAGCGGACGGACGCCCCCAATCCTTTCAATGGGATGCGAGGGGACAGCAGTCGAGTGATCAGAGCGCCACCCTCCCTCCATTCACCTCCACTCTCCCTCGAATAGCCAAGCCCACAACCCTTTCCTCATGCCGTGCCCACTTTGGAGATAGTCTGACTCCCTCAAAAGGGTGTCGTCTTATATGGAAAATAAAATGTGTAGTAGTGTTATTCGCGGAAAAGTCAGAAAATATTTTTTTTAACACTAAGGAAATTCTAATAATCTCACTGGGTGCCCTAAAACTACACATTCTCCTCGAAACTATAATTCCTTCTGTACGAGGGTACCAAAAATATTATAGTCATCGCTATATTTTAATAATCGCGTTTTATTCTCACGTTACATTTTACCTCTATACTGCAACTTATATATTTGGTTGCGTGAGGGAAATACTAAATAATACCAACACTATTTGTGATTTATATGTTAAAGCATCACTTGAATGATAAATGGACACAAGACTTTCAGTGAAATCCCAGAAATATTAACGTTTACACAAAAAAAAGGACTAGGCGTGGAATTCAAAGACTCGGACATAGCGGAGACCCTGTGCTACCATGCCTCCACTTCAAACTTCCCCTTGCACAGCATTCCTTGTCCCCACATCTTGTTCACCGCCATTAGTCGGGCGGAATGGCCTCCAAACGCACGCTGTCATCCGCTTCTGCATCACGTGATGGATTCGGGATGAGAGGGGGGAAGGAGTACGGGAAAGGGAGGGGAGGGGATGGATGCACTCGCTGTGCGGTAGCACTGAGCGTCGTTAAAGCCCGCGTTAACAATCTCCAAGTGCTTAATGAACGGCAGTCGGGCTCATCTGTTTTCCTTCCTGCTTACACCTTCTTCCCCTCCTAACTCCAGCAGTCTGTCCGTTCCCGCATTGTTCCTTGCCATCTTCGTCATCTTATTTCCATATGCCTCACCATTTCTCTTATAACCTTCCTTCCTTTTCCAAGTCCCATCCTTGCATTCAATTGTGCGAACATTCAATTCATTCAATTCAATTCGCTTCTGCGTAACTGAGGCTGACGATGACAGTCGATGTACCTTGATGGATGTCTTTATTCTGTAGCTACATGGTGTTCCGATGAAATGATCCCAGCTGACGTTTAGGTATCTTTCAGTTTCAAAGGATACCAATTTCTGTTTTGTCTCCATCACTTTATTTTCCACCTCTCAGCGTACAGATTTGAGTGGGAGAGGTTTTTGAAACACATTTTTGGAAAAAGAAATTTTGTAATGTGATTTTCCTAGAAAAAAATGTTTGTAGGGGTTTTTGGGAAAATTATTTTATTATATCCTTCATTTTAAAGTATTTATTAAATTATTTATTATTTCAGGTACAATCAATTTATGATATATTTTGCTAAAATCAATTACGTAACTCTGCATGTATGAGGAAATTTACTATAAGTACCTGTCTAAACAGTTTAATCGATTATTTTGCTATCTAGCGAGGACTTTTTTAGATAGAGGTTTTTTTCACTTTTGCCTTTGCCTGTCGTTGAATAATGCAAATGAAATATACTCTTCCTGTTTTCAACTGTGTGTGACCACTAGTAAACAAAACTTCATCCAATATAATGAATTACTCCACTTAACACATGTTAATACTGCATAATTAAGGATTGCTAAAAAGTAAGAATGTGTAAAGATTTATCTGTTAAGTTTCGTTTCATATTATAGAATTACAAATCTTTTGTTTGTTAGCGACGTAGGTTTGGTTCTACTGTCAACAACATGGATTAAAATTATTATTGTTTTAACTTACCAGATTCTAGATGATTGCAAACCTCAATATTGGAAATTACTTCAGCAATCAGTGGGTAAATAATTAAACTTCATTATTTTTAGTGGTTTTGGTTTGTATGTGCCTGTTTATTTAAAATCTCATAATTTGCTATTTTACGTTTTTAATGTAATCAATGATTAATTTAAGCTTTTAAATTATGATTGTAGAAAAATACTCAAAGATTGATTTCACTCGTCTCTTTTTGGTTTGGTCGGCGCCGCAGGTCCCACGCTGTCTGGCTATAATGGTGAGTGACATCTTGCCTTCTTCTCCCTCACATACTAACTCACTGTATAGTGTCCCCGTTTGGGTTACGGGCTTTCTAAAGTTTCTAGACATTGTTTTTATAAGAACAGATGGATTTTTTATAAGAACGGATGGATGAAAATAAATATTGCGTAGATATAGCCCTTGCCCTTTAAGATCTATTTTTATCTACGTATGTGCTCACGAAATGTTGTCAGACAAAAATATAATTTATATTCGTCGCTCCACGAAAAAAGGATATATATATATATATTTCATGCAAATTTTGGTTATTGCATTTGAATGGTGACAATTATTTTTTATTTCACTCGCATCCGATTTAATCAAAGCATTGAATTCAATAATTCAATTTTGCATTTTTGAAGTAGTTATGGTATACTGAAAAATGCTGGTTTAGATATTCAATTTCGGTGCTCAAGTATGGTTGCGCGCGAAAGCTACTACGAAAGAAGTGTGAAACAAGAAAATTTACGCACTCCATAAATGCTTATTCACGAGTTATTAAAGTGGCAGTGCACTCTCTCCCGTTCATTTTCTGTTTCTATTGCAAATTCTTTTGAAACTCAGGTTATATACCCTCCAATAGCAAGTTGAAAATCACAAAAAAAAATAAAATAGGACATTTTTAAATTGGTAAATGCATATGTTGGAGGTCAATTTATTTTCATAGCTATTAGTTTACAAAGAACTCTCATCTTGAAATCAAGATTCTAGGATTTATTTGGACTTTACATTAATAGGTACCCATTTATGTTAGGCAGATTTTTTTAATGCTCTGCCGGAAATAGGTTTTCCTCGAAAGGCAGATAGTAAACGAAAATACTTCTTAGTGGGCGAAGTAGAAAATTCTATTACGTTTTCGCATGTATGTAGGTACCAGCGAAGCATTCTCTGACTAGGCATTCCCATCTAATATTCTGAGTTAGAACCTTAGGCTATTTATGATTATACGTTCATTGACTTGAAATTACCCATCACCATGCAAATGACTGGGGAATAGATATTAACTCATAGTGTGCTATCAATGTATATCATAAAAGAATAACCATGAAGGTTAATATTTATCACCACGTACTTCTGGCATAATTCGGGTATATGACATTCTTTTTCGGCACACAATGTGGCATGAATATCCAACCCTGGCGGTGTCTCACTAGCTTCTTCATAAAACGCTAACCACAGGTTAGAGACTGCATATCATATCTTTGTCTTATCAGCTTTCTAATCCTGTAACTTGAGCCTTCATTCATTGAGCATTGCATTCGCTTGAATGCTTTTGGAAGGTAAGTCAGGGGCTAAGATACTTGCTTTTGTCTTAATACTTTTGTCTTTGTCATGAAATTTTTGTCTTTCTCATGAAAGCATGAACCGAGCGAATAAATTCCCACCAATTTTTAATTTTTCAGAAAAAATTTTTATCATTTTATCATCTGTGAAAGAACGTTCTGTAAAAATATCTTACTCGTCACTTTAATTGTTGTAAAGGTTAAAATAAATTAATCCTAAACAAAAAATCAATTACTATAGTAGAAGCAACTTCCACAGCAAGCCTCTACCGGTGGAGCGCAAATATATTTTTTTAAATCGGCAAATGTCAGTAGTTTCGTTATTTCTCCGTGTTTACTGTAATGAAAGGGATTAGAGGAAATACATTTCATCCATGATTACTTTGCTACGACTGTAAATCAGTTTATTTAATTTGGAGTAAATTAAAAAAAAATAATTTTCTCATTGAATTTTTAATTTCCTTACCTCCTAATTTATTTTTTTTAAATAGTAAGATCTCACATAACATATATTACTGCTAAATTTCTTGAATTCGCCGATAAATTCTTTCAGAAAATATAGGAAGTATAATGTATTCACATCTAAAATTCATTTCTCCTACATTTAAACTTATGTTGAGGGTTGGTTTTGGATTGGAATTTAAAGTGAGTAAAATAATCTTCGACTCACAGGAGGCCAAACCAGTATTTTGTTTTTTTTTATTAAATTAAATTTTAGCTTTTTAATTTTTGCGACTGAATGAGATACTCAGTAGTATTATATAATGGCAGAGAGATATGTTAAGAGTCAACTGTCATTTTCAAATTAAATAAAGTGGTCGATTGTCCTCACATGACAGCGTTTTCTAAACCAATTTAATAGAAGAGGAAAATTTTCTTTTCCCTATACCTACCTCTTTACAGTTTTCTCGAAGCCTATGGTCATATTTCCCTTCCCTCGGCAGGTTTATCTGCATTATGTTTTCCTATTCCATTGGAGTTATGTAATTGGATAAAGAAGAATTATTGGCGTAATGGTATTTAAAGTAAATGACTATGCCTTTATCGTCGAAGTAGACGTTTTGAATTTATATCCCGTTATATTTATGTGAAATATGGCTTCATATTATTTTCAGAACGACCATTTTAAGAATCCGCTTCACTGCTTACACGTACAAAAGGGCAATATTCATAATGCTTAAAACCATATGCTTTATACATTAGATGGGCAATAACTTTAATAGACTGCCTATGGAATGGCGTTTCTTATTGGGAAATAATGTCACAAAATTAAAGCGCATAGTTGTTGAGCCATGCAGTAATGAAAGATTGTTCCTTTTCGAAAGAAAGTTTCGGCCTCGGTGGCGGCGGGGATAAGTCCGCGCCTACCATACCAAAAGTCGCGGGTACGAGTCCCGTCTGAATAGTTTGCCCCTTCCAGGACATGGGTGTGTGTGATCTTCTGTTGTTGATTGTTTAAAATCCTGATGTAAAGGCCACATTGTGCGGTTTTCGGGGGTAATTGGTATAAGTAAATAAAAAAATAAAAATAATTTATTTAGTTTGATTCCATGAAGGATATTATTTCATTTCGACATTAAAATGAAAACTTGCGAACGAAAAGTATTTAAATGTCAATGTTTTCCCGGTTTAGAAGTAATAAGTAATATTAACTTAATCCCTTAGGGGTACATGCATCGTTACTCCAATGGCGTGTCATTTTTTGGTGAGTTGTGCTGTGAAAGGCAAGGGAGGGAAATTCTTGAAATATTCGCGGACTTTTTAAGGCCGTCATCCGAGGGAAGGAGTGGAGTAAGAGGATTTGAAATGAGTCTATTTGGAAATCAACGCTCTCTCTCCCTGATGGGCAACTTGCACCTCCGAGCGCGGCAGTGGTGCCGGAAGATGGCGCTGCCTCCATTTGCGCCGGCGCGTAATCGCCACCGACGCTCGTGCCCCCTCCCCCGAAACACCCCACCCTCTCCTTCCCACACTCCTCACCTGCCTCTCCATTCCCATGCATGGCCCACCCGTGAGCCTCCCAGGAGATTACTCCAATTGCTCTGCGTCATTTCCCTCAGAGGAAATTCTTCCCTTGTATGTACATTGTGCACGCATATCTTTTTTTATTACTTCTTGGAGCAATGTGACTCCCTGATGCTAGGAGTGGGTAGTACCTTTTCCGGCATAAATGCAATAGCGGAATGGGATTAATTGGACATACACACATTTATTCACGTCTACCTTTTTGATATGCTTCTTGTTTCTTTTCCTTGGAAACATTTCCTAGGAAATATTAGAAAGATGATAATGTATGAGGAATGTAAAACAATTAGTATCATTAACATAGTTCATATGCAATAGCAATGAGTAATGACATCCATTAACTTTCATGAATGTTGGTTTCGTTTGGGCTATCTGGAAGTCCATTTTATCCGAACACATTTATTTTCATGCGATCCTTAGGGAGTATCAATCTGCCTTATATTTTGAGAATTATGTATCTCTGTACTATAAATTACTAACTTGGCAGTGTTGTAAGATTCTTTAAATGCTGCATGTTGGTGTATTTGGGACAGCTATAAATCCCAGCGAAAAATAGAAGCATAGGGGATCTGACGAAACTGGTTTAAAATCTATAATTTCTCTTTTTGCTACAGATTTTATGGCTTCTCTGCCAATACAGTCTCATATGAAAATATTTCATCGTTCTATGAGTTATTATCGTCACATTTTCGTTATAGTATTGTCAACCCTCCCAATTGCTTTCAAGTCTTCCCTCCCCGTCTATTTGTCCAACTCGAATCCTAATCCCCCGCCGCAGTACACGCACTTATCTCCCTCCCTCCACCTGTCCACCTCTCGCCCCATGTATGCCCAACATATCCTCCCACGCCTAGCCCGTATCGAGTCGGACGCCTCCGCCGAACACGCGGCCGCGCCTCGCCGTTTCCACGCGCTAGCCTCCTTCGCAAGGGAGCAGTGGCCAGGGTCGTTCTCCTTCGAACTCCTCCCCATATCGATCCGCGAGGGGTTAACTTCTTCTCCGGTCCCGAAAAACCACCTGAAAGGAACTGCGGGGAGGGAAAGGGGGTTTGGGAAGAGGGGTCCGTTGGCGAGGATACGGGGGAAGAACGTTGTCAGGAGCACGGTGATGTTGGAATTCGGGAGGGTTCTTGAGCAGAAGAAGAAGAAGGAATAGAAGAAAGGTCGAGTTGGTCGGGCCTTTAGCAGAATTCCATCTCCAACCCCTTTAAATTCCCTCCTCCTCCCACGCTTCCGTTCCCACTTCTCCGCCCAATCCTCTCTCTCTCCCTCCCTCTCCACCGCTCTAACTGCAAAGCCATTTCAAACTGCGTCTCACGCACCCACTTGCTCCCCCATATCTTTCAATCTGCTCCTCCATCGCATACCCTCTCTCCTATCCTTCCCTGCCTCACCATCTTCTCTCTCCTTTTTTCTCCCTTTTCATCCATTCTGCTTCCTTTCCTCTGCTTTCTCCGTTTTCTTCAAGTAGCACTCCTTTCTCTCTGATCCTAGTTGATATCGCAGGGTATCTTTCCGAACTTCTAAAAGTATTCAGGGTCGTGCATTAGTTCCATTCCAAATTTCGTTCGTGATGATAGTTTGGGACATTCGAAAAAGTGAGCGAGAGAGTCCTTGTGATTGACTGGACTATAAGAAAAATAATAAAACTCTGGAATGAGGGCGCGAAATAATCGGCTATTGAGATAAAAAGATAGGAAAGAATGCGTGTGTTTCGCAGGAATACTCTTTGATATCTGATTAACCTTATTCAATCGAAGGAAACTTGGCTATTTTATAAATAATTATATTAATCTTTCATTTTTTAAATTATGGATATTTTTAACGATCTCAATTAATTTTTTTCAAATTGATCCTCAGCTTAAGTAAATCAATTTTTTCCTAAAAATATACTTTGTTCAAGTCGTTTAATTTAATTAAAACCCACGCAAGAATAATTCTCTGATATCAAAATTAATGCCTCCGGTTTTTTCTTTAATTTTATGATATGCAATGAAAAAAATATCTACCGTGTGCGGACGAGGAAGAGTCCACTTGGATAACACATTATCTTATATGCCCTCTGATGCTAGTCCCATCCATGTAAGCCCATCGTGAACGTTTGCTACCGATAAATCTAAGGTGAGAGATGCGTAGTCGGAACAACTTTAGCTTTTGTGATTCAGGGGGTAGTTGATGTCAGGGAGCAAAACCCTTACCTGCCGCTGGGCCCTGGAATACATATGTACACGTATAAATATGTGGAGGGGGGTCTCGTATCTCTTCTCGCTCGCTCTGCAACGGGCATGCGGAACGCGGAGGGACTGCTGTACTGGGGGGTAGGAGGAGGAGGAGTGACTGGGGGGTAGGAGGAGGAATGAGAGGGACGGAATGAGAATGAAAGGAAGGCTGAGAAGAGGGAGGGGAGGTGGAGATAAAGGAATCGCTTATGCCCCGGCACAAAAGAAGCGGGAGAGGAAGAAGAAATGTGGTAATGGCCGGAGCAATGTGGGCTCCAGGAGATGAAAGACGCTGGGGAAGGGGATAAAGGAATGCGTATGGCACGGCGGTTAGGCAGTGATACATTGTCTTGATACGTTTTTCCATTTCGTGAGTAAAGAAGCAAGAAGAATACGAGGCACGTACCTACTCTCCGAGTGGGATGAAGAAAGGAAAGTCGTGGAGAGAATGGACATCCGAGGTGGAGGCGGGAGGGGGCGGAATGGGGCGTTATCGGGGGTGGGTGGGTCGGGCGGCCGGGGGAGGGGGCGGAGAAGGCGTAGGTGCGCTCAGAGGTTCCCCCGTTTCCACGTCTCCTCGAACTTCGTGGGACTTAAGTCAAAACGGCCGTTTCCCAGGTTTTCCCTCGTCTCCTTACACTCTCTTGTGGCCGCCTTCCGACTTCATTGCAGCTGATCAAGAGATTTCTTCCATCTCGTACGCCTTCTTCGTGCCTTACGCGCCCGAGATATGTCGGAGACACGGGGTTCAAAGGTGTTACCTCATACTGGCAATGCCCTAGCACGGCTTTTGCATTTTGATCCGGACAGAACGCTTGCTACAATGGTCGCCATTCCCATACCAATCTCATGCCCCGTTTAGCAATCACCTGCCTATGTAGGTATTTACTGTTTCGTTCTAGCACAATACCTCAGGTTTTCGTGTTGCAATGCTGTTATGCGCCTAACTCGAAGTGTGTAGTGTTTGTTTCGTTTTGGCTTTTTTTTGGGTGCCTTCTAACTTCCCACTACTTTTTACGTTTATAAAAATATTTTTGTCCTACTATCTTTGCCTGAAAGGTACACATTTGTGAATGGAAATATTTCTACTTTTAAAATAGTTTTTTCTTTGATCTCAAACCAGTTTGTTATTCCTATAAAAAAGTAAGAATATAAGTCGAGGGTTACTTTATTCCGATCAAAATAATTATAATTCTGACTACAGAATAAATTACCTCGATACTCTGTTCGGGTTGATTCCTGTTCTCATGCACCCGAAACATTTCATCTTTATTTTTTCGGAAAGGAAGGTACTCGTATTTCCTAAGAAAACACCTTGAATTCATATCGTCAAAGCTTAAATAAGTTGTAACCTGTTATTTAATATTTTTTAACCATATTAGAAAGACAATGAAAGATTAGATTCTTTGAAATAAATTATAATTGTCGTTATTTAGATTAGTAAACCATTTGCGAGTTGGTTGTTTAATTTGATCAGCATGCCGTATTAAATTCCAATTGAATTCCTTAAACTAAAAATTCTTAGAAAATTTGTATTGTACAGTACAGGTTTTGACTCAAATCTTAAATTTTCCGATCTCTCAGTCTTCCCCAGCATTCTTGTGGTTTGAATGCTTCAATGCATCATTTTCGATTGATTCCTCGCAATTACCGATTGATAAACAATCTTAATCCTTCTCTTTCCCGTGCCCATTCCAAGCGTTCCAACATTGCCTATGGAACTCTGCGACTGCCTTAAACCCTTATCTCAGCCACCTCACCTCATTCCGATTTATAAATGTTTATCCCACTCTCCGTCACTCCCTCTCTTCCATTTTCATCATCTCTCGGATTTTCCTTATCCCAACGTATTTGCCAACTTCAACGCTCGATTCTCGCCCTAATCTCCGTTTCCTCCGTCCCTCGGGCCCATGTGCCTTTCCAAATCCCACCGAATCTACCGTATTTAGAAAGCCTGGGCCGGACTGGTATGCGCCGTTAGGAGGTAATGCGTGCGTTATCTAGCTCATGTTGGGGGCTCAGTTACTGACAATATCCGAAATCAAGAAAGATTATCTTTTTTATGGTTCACTATTCAAAATTATTTTATCAATTGATCGAAAAATATATACCCTGAATTAAAAAAAAACGTTTCTTGCTCTAGATATGTTATCCGTCTAAAGGTACACAAACATTCTGAAAGTTAGGTTAATAACATTGAAGTTGTAAATACATTGCATTTGAAATGTGGAAGCTTACTTTTTTGCGTAGCAGTTACTGGATTGGCTGGACTAGTTTTAGATTACATCTAGACTGGAATAGGTCAACAGGAACTAGTATCAGTATTGGTGTACTTTCTATTTTTTTTAATGGAAAAAATTCCGCTCAAAACAATTAAAAAATTTAAACCTATCCCGGAAAAATAACTCAATTATTCAGGAAATCTTCATAATTATAAAAAATTCTATTGTAGCCTAAAGTTTTGTGCTATTTTATTCTATGCATTTCGTGAGGCCACCTATAATATAATCATAGGCTCTGTTGATCGAAAGGATCTTATTCCAAATGGGTAGGTACTATATTCCCATGGAAAAGTTAGAACTCTTCTAGAAGGGCCCGTTAATTCTGGCATTGCGACGCCGCATAATTTCCCACAGCATCCAATTTGTGATGATGGTGTTGGTTTTACAGTAGATTGAGCAAAGCAAGCATTCAATTGCCACGCTTACCCTTCCGTAGGCACGCAATTGGTTGAAAGTAATTGGGAGACCCATGTCAAATACGTCCTTCTCGGTGGCCATTACCTGCGCTAGAACATTCAGAGACCGTTCTCTTAATGACTGCAATGAACTGGAAGGTAAACAGGTTACAGGCGCTCGTTTTATTCGATAAAAAAATTAATAACCCGTATTCTTATCCATCAGGCATTTTTAATCCCAGATTAGAATATAACTGTGGTGTTTTTACCATAAATGTCTTATTCTTGCGTTCCTTGGGTTATGTGATGAAATTGTTTCACCTTAACTTTAACTTATATGACACGACACGATAAGCTATGCCATATCAAGTGGGAGGGGTTTAAGGGGTCCAACTCCTTCAAAATGATTGGAAGATGAAGTCTTAGGTGTACTCCCAACGACCAACAACAAAGTATAGTTACCCAAACTAATGCTCCCATGAAATATTTTTGCTGTTACGACGTTGTCGATGAGATATTCCTATGTAAATTATTTTAGGCGGAATGAATTTTTGTTATGAATGGAAACGATCATTTTTGAAACAGTAACTCATTTTCAGTTGAAATGTTTCACAAAAATTGAATATAAAAGTAAATACGAATCAATTTGTTCTTTGGCACACAAAAGTAGTGAAATTAAATGTACCGTATCTAGTCTATCGAAAAAGGATCGCAAAGTAGTGATTAAACTTCATTAGCTTACCTATGTTTTGTGTCTTTACCGATTTTCAACGATTCTTCAAATTTGTTCCTATTGCTGCAATTTGATTGAAATAATTTGCAATGCTTTATTATGTGTGTCAACAACTTCTAGTTTGCATTAGAACAGAAATACGATGTCAATCTAAGCTTTTATTAAATTACATGATTCAGTCAACTATGCTTGTTGGTAGCATTATTGGCAGCTTTGTATCTTTGACTCAGTAAATATGTTTTTGAAATAATGAAGTTCAACTTTTGAAACCCTTAAGGTTTCATAAGTATAACTTTAAGTTGTTAGACAAAACACGTCTTCCCTAAATTCGGGAGACTGTGAGCTATTGTTCTCTTTTCATGACTTCCTTTGGGTATTCCTGCCGTGTGTGTGGCAAACCAGGCCTTCTCAACGATCACGACAACGGTGAGCCTGATGCTATAAAATGATCTTTTCCACACTTTTAGATTTCATTTGTTTCAGAGCTCGAACATCTAAAGCATGGAAACTATTTGCTTTTTAAAGACCTAAATTTTCGTTACCTTTTGATTTTTGCATTTATTTTTTATACCTATATTATTACAAAGTATCATGGAGTGCATTTTATTTCCCTACACAGTCCGTATTTTAATCGGCAGCTTTTAATTCACTCTTAGTTACTATTTATTTAGTTGCAACTCACTAGATTTGATGAAAATTAAATTAGGCATTATACTTTCCTTATGTAGTGATTTATCAAAACATTGATCTGCTACCAATATTGCTTATATTACCCAATGGATGTAATAATAAGGTTTCTGCTGAGTTTGAATTTTTAAAAAGCGCCAATTCTGACTATTTTATCCTGATTTATGTGGAAAAAATTAATTTTATACACATTTCAGTGCACTACATGCATCTTTTATATAATGAAAAATGATAAACGTTCATACTCTCGATCATTAAAAAAGTTTTGTGAGAATAATGTGCTCTTCTTTCTAAATATTTTTGCATTATTTGGCTGGAATTGGATGGAGGTTGACAATCATTCAGCCCAATTCACACATTATATTTCATGAGATTATAAATTTTATAGGCATTTACCAACGTAAATGCGGATATAAACTGTGCTACGGAGTATTTAGAATTACTTGGTATGTTTCCCATAAAGAAATACATATTAACTCCAAAGGAAAACGGAGATCAAATCCAAGAAAGGGAGATTTGTGTGATTAGCCGTCTTGTATAATTAGCATTAAATACAAAATTTGATGCTATTAATGTGATTTAAAAAAAAGTATTATGTTTTAAGTAATATGTTTTCCCCAGCAGTCACATTTGCCCTTAAAAATCCGACAGACTTAAATGAGACTAAACAATTAAATAAGAATTAAACTATGGGCCACATTCCAATGTTACTTAATCTGATTCCATTGTTTCCATTTATTCACTTTTTTATAATATATTTTATAATTAAACAGCATGTGCGGGGAAAGAAATGGCAATTCTTTTAGTTCTCATAACTTTCAGGATATAATAAAATCTACTCAGTATTTTTACTAACTCAACCATTAAATATTTTATCTAAAGTTGCAAATTTGTAGGCTGCATTATATTTTCCATTTGAGTGCATCGTAAACTTTATTTTAGTAGTCATGAAAATTACTCTAAATTTGCTTATTTCCACTTTATTGGGCGCAGTATAATGTAGTGTCTGCTATTCACGTGAAACTTGAAATCGCACCAACTCTTGCATGAGATGAAACAAATTTTATCTTGCCCTTCGGCATTTTAAAAACGTTAAAGCTCCTTTTACTGTGAGTCTCTAATTATTGAGCTGTTTGAAGTGTTAATAGTAATTGGTGGATTAAAAATGGGAATAATGCGTTAAAAATTCACACCCTGACTCACGTATTTACCCCTCTGGAGGAACAAAAGACTTTTACTAACCTATCTCCCACGTTTGCCTTCCCTCGTGCAAGCACCGCACGAATTACCTCGTACTTCTCATTAAAAATCAAGGCACAAGGAAAAAGCCCACGGAAGAGATGCATTATGGCACATATTTTTAACTTTCAACAAGGGTTGCACCCATATTGTACATTAGTTTGCGTGTGCCTATGCGTGCCTTAGAGAATTTTTGCTGTGGACGCCGTAGCGCCAGCGAGGTAAAGAACGAAATGGTGGAGAGCCAGATGAGATTGAGCGGGAGGGGGGTGGGACGACATGTAGACCTGCGCACACAACGCGTGCTGATAACTACGCGATTTAAAGTTCTCTGCCCATTTTTTTCACCTCTCCCCCACCCACGCAGAGCGAGGCATAATTTCGGCGAATGAGGAGGAGGAGGACCCGGCGAATAAATAAACAATCCACGAGGGCGACTAATGCAAATTAATGGAGGTGCGTGTCGGGGATGGTTTTCCGGGGGGTCGGTCGGGGGAGAGATACGGCGGATTCCACGGCGCGGGGGCGGGCGGACGCGGGAGGAGGTGGAGGGCGAGAGAGATTTTGTGGTAGGGGGACGGTGGTGAAGCTATAAGGTTAGGGGGATGGGGGTGTGGCAGAAGATGAGTGGAAATTGCAAGAACTACGAGGAGTAGAAAGGGTTGCGGGCGTGGTCGGCGAAGTTGTGCGTGCAGGAATCTGCTAGGCGTAGGTGTTGGTATCAACATCTACATTCTACCCCGCAACGCCTAAAAAGGTGCGTGGTAGAGGTGTTAGGACACCAGCCATTTACGTATAAAAAAAATGCTCGAACAAAATTTCGACTATCATTTAGTTAAGTCCTTTAAAATATCTCTATTAATTTACCGCTTCTGTCGAACCTGAAAATGTAGTGGTGTTCTAAGGTTATGTCGCTCTTAAAGATATCTATTCTCAATGTTCAAGCAATCTAAGCCTATCGCGCAGCCTCCGAGTCTCTAGCGGCTTCCAGCTTAATTCGCTTGACATCTTGGTATATCTGTCTGTACGCCCGTAGCAGTTTTTTGCGAACCGCGCATGACGAAGCATGATGTGTAGAGGACTGGCAGAGACACATGGGGGAGATGTAGAGCAGAGAAAGGCGTGGATTTGGGGAGATGAACCTACGTAGAAGAGGTGGGAAGACGGCACGAGTGGAATCTGGGATTTTGGAGGAGGCGAGTGGGCCGGAGTGTCCCCCTGGGGGGTGCCCGGGAGGAGAAGCAGAGAACGAGAGGGCCGAGAAGGGAAAAAAAGTAGGGGAGGGCAAAAGTCATTTCGCTGTATTGAATATTCATGAGTGGAGCATCCGCGTACGTGATTCACAAAAAGTCTGCTCGTTAATATAAAAGGGTGGATGGGTAGGGAGGGAGGATGTTGGTAAAGAAGGTTCGGGAAGGGGGGGTCGATAGTAATGCCTATGTACTAGGCAGGATGGGGTTCGTTTGGAGGGTTGAGTCCCTAACGCCGAAGTTTGGATGGTAAGAGGGAATGATTAAGGCGAAGGGAAAAGTCGGATCTAAGTGTGCAACTTTAGTGGCTAAAGGAGAGGAAAAAAACGATAATGGCCGGGGGTAAAGAATCTGTATTTGCACATGGTTGAATCTCTTGAAACTCTCTAACTGGAGCATAAGAAGGTTATAGAGATCGTATTTATGCTCACTCAGATATTAATCCAATTATGACTAGTTAAATTAGCCGAATGCTTGAAGGTGCTAGTAAGGACAATAAAGATCAATATTCAGAAATGTGCGCGTATTATTTTAGTCAACACAATAATAGAATTGAAACTTTAATTGCAAATGCCTGCTTAAATATTTGTGACCAAATGTTTTGGATTGGGTGGGTGGGTTAATACAACCAAGTTGGTTGTATGAAGTTGTTGGTTTAGGTTTCAACAAGCAAGGAAGTATTTACCTCGTTGTTGCATACATTGAATATGATGACATGTTTATTTACCACAGTTAGAGCAAAATTCTTGCCTTTATGTACTTCAAAAGAGCATAGATTTTATGACAATAATGTTTCCTAGAGCTCTCTTTTTTCGTTACCCAAAGTCTAGGGAACTCGGCTATTCATATTGCTCAGGAAGCTGTGAGCAACATTTATAGTCCCTTCGTAAATATCAAACAAATAGCATTGCACTCTGCAAAAACTAGGGGTTATATAGCCATAAATTTCCAATTAGCATGGTCGCTTTTATAGCTCGTCGAGTGCGGCTCGGCAAAACAGTGGAACACAGTATTTTAAATTCAAACGTGTAGTTATGCCTCCCAAAGGCATATCTGCGACAGGAATTATCTTCACGATACTTATTATGCATTGTTCCCCCTTTAGCCTTTTGCCTTCACGCTGAAAATTTTCTATTTCAAGGTTTTTTCCCTTCGTTCTATATCTTTTCAAGCGTGGAATAGAAATGGGAGCCCCCTTTTCTTAGGAATTATTCCTCGCAAAAAAAATCTCCGAGGCGAACATTTGCTTCGGCAAGTGCCAATTTAAGAGTACCTGGTACAAACAATTTCCTTAGCCTCCGACGCGTAATGAGACCCTTTCCCCCATCTCCGCGAAGATAATCGTCACTAAAATGGCTCAGTGCATTTTTCTTCATTTGCCCCCGCCTCCATAACCCACTCACACCCTGCATCCCCCTCCCCTTCCACATCCACTCTTCCGCTGGCCGCCTCCCTCAACCATCGCCTCCTCGCAGATTCTCCCTTCCTCTCTCCCTCGCCCTTAGCGGGATAGTTACACCACCCCACCCTCCGTTGGTTTCCCTTTGCGAGGGGATCCCGATGGAACGGTGAACCATCTGGCTCTCCGGTACGCGACTGGAAGCGAGAGGGAGCGGAGGAGAGGTGCTGCTGGGGTGAATGGCGAAGGAGAGAGGAGGAGATGGACGCTTCGATTTGCATGAAATTGCTTCTAGAAGACGACGCTAAATTTCACAGTAATTATAGGTGGGGGAGAGAGAGTGGGAGGGGGGTATGGGCCCCTGGGGAGGATAGCTCGAAGGGGAAAGGGGGGAGATTGTTGGGGAAGGAGGAGGAGTGATGTAGGGTGGAGACGGGGGTGGAGAGGTCCGCGGGGGTTTTTGCTGGAGGGGCAGGGTTTTTTTGGAAGGGTAGGGATGGAGGGGGCGTTATGGGAGTGGATAGGCGGATATTACCTCGCTAAGTAGAGGGGAGGGGGCACACGGAGGGAAGTTCATGACATTGGAGGAAGAAAGATGGTGATGTAAAGGGGCGCGGGCACTCTTAAGAGAGAGAGGAAAAGACCAAAAGAAGAGGTAAGATGGAGCGAAGGGTGTGTTCGAAGACGCTTGAAGCGTTCACGGAAGATGGGAGAGGAGGTAAGGAAAAAAGAGTGAGTCTTAAAAAGGGAGCCACTTAAGTAGGCGAGGATAACTAGGGATGCTCGCTTTGAAAGCTGAAGTAGAGTGCCCTTTAAGGGTTGCTCGTAGGATACGCATTTAGCCGTTTATTTATTAAGAACCTGAACTTCGAAATTTTGGAAGGTATGGATTGTGTTTGAGTGGTTTGAGTGACTACTTCAGCAGAATTGAGCGAACGGCAGAGATCGGTGAATATTTAGTATGCGTAGATGCGAACTCCGGGAGACCATGGAAAATTACCTTATCTCACTACAGAAAACGGGATATAAAGAAAATTAGGCTGGTTAAAATGACTTCATACTATCCCGTAAGGTAACGTGTTCCTCTAAGAAAAAGATAAACCTAATGAACTTACAACCGATGTTTGTCATAGGTAAGAAAGTTGCAAAAATCTCCCAACCTAGCAGGCAAAACAAATTATAGAAATTTTCCCATTGACAATAACAATAAGATATTAAACCGTCAATGAATAGTTTAGTTAGGCGTGAAAATATTTTGAAAACTTTCCCCAAACATAAAGTCATGTAATAAAATGACGTATCGAAAATTTTGGGGAGTGCATCAGTTGCAAAGTGTAGCCAAAACATGATTGGTCGTAATAATTCAAATATTTTCATTTTTTAATTTCATAGTGAAATAGCCTCATGTTAATAATTTTCTGGTAGATTGATGCCACACCTACTTGTGGACATTAAAAATAATTTTATCTCCGTTAGATACCAAGCCCTACAATCAGAGAGCTCCATTAAATACGTAAGCCGCAAAAGCAGGAGATGCTGCCAAAAAATATTTCGAAAAGCGCTATAATACTTGTGACTGCTCTCTACTTATTGCTATAGCTAAAGAAACTCAATAGTCATATTTAATCCGTGGAATGAGAAATAGTAATAATTTTAGGATTAGATTCATCCCCTACGGATCATCCAAGGGAAGCGTTGAGGATAAGATGTTCAATAAATCTAGAATGGGCATAACATTTGTGGCAGATCCTCATTTTCTCGGCATTTTTCAGCTCCGCAACTTCTTAGCCGTATCATCCGGCAGTCTAATTCCTTTTAACCCGTGTATGTGCCATTTACTACCCTAACACCGACGCCGACCCCAGGCATCGCCATCGCGTTACAAAGCCCTCCTCCAACCTCGTCATTCTCCCTCCCCACCTCCACCCATGAACTGCTCCATTGTCTCCCCCCACCGCCTCACCTCCCGCCACAGCACGATCTTAACCATTCCACCCCTCCACTCCCCCAATGCGTGATGTTGCTCCCAACCCCTTCCATCTCCCCCTTATAGTCGCTTCCCCACGTAATTTTCCGAGGGCGCCTTCTCCACCTCGCAGCCCCTCTCTTCGCCGCGCCCCGCACACACCGCTCGCAGCGAGGGATTCCCGCGCCTGCACCCCATCGCCCGGGAGCCAATTCCCTCACCCTCCTGCACCACCATCTCTCCCCTCCCGCACCCACTCCCAGGGAACCCCGGGAGTGAATTTCACTCCGGCGCTCCTCCGGAACCATTCTCGTCAGCCCCAGCGCTACTTTGCGCGCAATGGCTGCTTTTCGTTCCGTGCAAAAGGTATTGCGGGTTCATTTTGAGCCCTGACAATCACCTTTTCCTTGCCTCAATAATAGCGAAACGTAAGGCGTTGCCCATCGACTGTTTCCACGAACGGCGCATATAGTGGAGCCGTGGAGTTGGTGAGTGCCGCTCGGATGGAGTGCGCGGTTGATGGAGGGAACGGGAGGGCAAAGGAGGAGGAGGCCAGGAATTTCTCTATTAACCCCGCTTAATTGGAGCCAACACTCTTGTGACTCCATACAAAGTTATATTAAACGAATTAATATGAGAATGCTCGCCCTTTTATTTTCTCTCCTTATTTCACGAGAGGTATTTTTTATGCGCCGTCATTTTTTTATCGTGTCTTTTCATAATGTTATGTGGAATATATTGGCATGCCGCATATTTAGTCGGAATTTTATACTTTATAGGTGTTATACAAATACGCCTTTAGTGCGATTTGAAACACTTGCCAAGCTAATAGTATGTAGGTGATTGTTCCCTCTTAACATACTCAGCTCAGTAATAAGTTGATCAATTGAGTTTTTCCTGTCTTATGACCTCTATTTTTAATGTTGATTGGTGTCGAGGAGTGTAGGTCTTGAATCACCAATGACATAAACTCTAAGACACTAATCAGCAGTAATAAGCTGAGCAATCACCTTAACCCCCACATTTTTTATAACATCTGCATCCCTATATGCGTACTTAGTTCAATAGATGATTTTCCTGTCTCATAAAACACTCAAAAATCTATCATTTAACGCTTGAAATAGATCATGGAACCTCCAGTTTGCATGAATGGAACATGTATGCCGACTTGAAACCTTCCCCTTCTCCCACACTGTGTATTGCATTAATGCTTCGTATCACTTTAGCGCGCGCGGCACTGTTTCGGAACTTGGCCCATGCGGAGAAAAGTAATTCGTTCGTTCGTTATTAACAATCTTCGGAGTGGGGTGCTGGAGCACGAGAATAGGCGATAGGACATGGGATGGAGAGGTTGAGGAATGCGACGAGAGTCTTGGAGAGTAGATGTGCCGAAAGAGGGAGATGGTCCTCGTGGAAGTAGAATGGCTGGGGGGGGGGTAGGATGATGCTTCCTTCCTACTTCGATCTGCACCCCTCCGCCCCCGCACCACACGCTCCTCTCCCTTGCTGCCGTTGCCAAGGAAACGAGCAAAGAATCGTCGACGGGTGAAGCATTCGAGGGGTGTTTAGGTGAAGGGGGGAAAGAGAGGAAAGGTGAGCGAGTAGTATGCGGAGGAGCATGGCTGGTGAACTAAAGATGTTAGACGGTGTGCATCACCATCTTTTTGCCTTCTTCCCTTCCTTCTCCACCTTGCCACGCTGTTTACTATGTTCAGCTTCCATACAGCGATTCGCGGCATTGCATCGGTGAAGTGCCTCCTCATACGCTGTAACTTGGAAAACGGCAAGTTTGTGGATATCATGATAAAGATAAAGTAGTTGTTTTATTTCCACAGATTTCATTACTTAACCGACCTAGGATTCGACAAACCAACTTAGGTAATTAACATTTACATTATCCTTCTATTATTCCAGATCCACTTAAAACATACAAACAGGTTGATTTTTGTGAGATTTTACCTACCTTGATGATGACGGTGTATATATATTGTCGTCACCTAGGTCGGTTAAGAAATAAACCGGTGGAAATAAAATAGCAGTTTTATCTCGATCGATTTCCACAAGGTATTGCCTACGACGTTGGACTCATTTCAAGGTTTGTGGAGCATTCCACCTCTGTTCCCTCCATGCTACTGGAATGCTCAAAAAGTTCTCGTACTTCCGTGCACCCACGCAAAAGTGACCCTCGTTCCCTCGTTTGAGGTGTGCCTGCACTTTTGTTCCGTTCCCACCAACCACCGAGCGTCTTCGCCTCCTTCTTCTTCGTGCGACGCTTCTTTTGTCTCCCTACGGCCAGTCTCTTCACTCCTCTGAGGGCTAATACCAAGGTTTTGCGACGAAAGCTCTCTTCTTCCTCCCTCCACGGCATTTTCGCGGAACTTCGCATTTTCCAAAATGGTCAGCCATTTCGTAAGTCCGCAATGGAGCCTCTAAATTGACCTCCCTATCCTCAAGTCTTTCCCCTACAGTCCTTCATTCCTCTCTCACAACCATTTGTCATGAAATACTCTGCGCTCTTTCGTCTATTATCGAGGCAATTTTTATTGAGGGCATAGATTATTTTGCAAACTCACAGATGTGGATAAAAGAAAAAAAACTAGATAGTAATGTTATATTTCCTTTTTTTTCTATTGGATATTTATAATTAAAAATCCCCTCACCAGTCATTCATGTTATCTAAGCTATGTTTAATACGTAGTCTACATGACTAGAGTGCAGCGATTTATTGCCAATAAAGCAAGATGGACACTTCCAATTGGGCCTGTAAGCTTTGAAGAAATAAGTGGTTTGAGAGATCACTTATACCATATCTGAGACTACTAGCGTGATGCAGTAATTGGCATTTTTCTTCATGCATAGTTTTTTATAAAAATATAAAATCAAGTCCATAGTCTCACCTCATGTGTTATTTCTTTGCTGCTCCTGTTAGAGATTTTTCAGCAACTGTAACAAAACTTATATTAAAAGATAGATACGGCATATTGAAATAAATTTTCCTGTTTCTAATGTTTGGAGTTGCAGATTTTTTTAAGAATAACATTCTTTCTGGATTTCATATTGCACGGTGCAACCAAAAGTGGTTCTTGGAATTTTCTAAGTGAGGTGTTAACTCGCATGGACGAATGAATGTGAGGATACAAGAGCAAAAACTTGTAAAACATCTATCCTTCAGATAGGCTGGTTCTTTTTAATTTAATTTAAGTTCCGATTCGTTGGCTCGCGCTTAGTTGAAAACACCATTAGAAACACATTGACGATGATTTGAATTGATTAAAATACTTAAAATCTGGGTTTACATATTTCAAAGCATTCTTAGTATGTACCTATATCCGAGCCTTTTCTGAACTTGAATTTTTCTCCTGATATTTGAATATTTATTAATATATTGTGTTGGTATTGCTAGTTCTTTTAACAAATTTGATCAAATTAAGAAGCATAAGCATTTGATTAGGAAATTAAACAAAACAGGTATTTCCAAAAAATAAGTAAAAAAATGTCCATTTCGAAAAGAAAGATTATTTGGTATTTGGCACTGATTGTATGGTTTTAATTATTTTGGTTGGATTCAAAGGTTGGTGACTCAAAAGCAAGAAATACTAAGTAAGTTTTCTATAGATACTCTTTGCCAAAGAATGAGTAATTTTTTGTCCATGCGCTTGCTTCATTTCATCGCTTTTTGCAATGCTCTTCAATTTTCCTGACCTTACAAGTCTTGTTTATTTGTATATGCTAGAAATAACCTTCGTACTCATTGTCTGTACTCTATTTGGGAGTTGACCGTCTCTAAGGAAAGCGTTGGTATTATTCTACCTTTAACAAAAACTGCAGAGATGACTCCCGCTTGTCTGCCATTCAATAAATTGAGTACTGTAGTGGAATATCCTTTCAATAAGCTTCCAGGTAGTGTTCGACTATTTTCGGTAAAACATCTGCCCTTATCAAATTTTGTCCTCGGAATAGAAGCCCGACCATCTAACCAACTATGCGCTCGATCCCCTTGCGCGAGTTTTTCATGATTCCTCATAAATATACTGCGCTCGCTATTTTGTTATAAGGGAACAAAAACATATAAAATATCGATATGATAGGTGAGTTTGTGAAAATCGAAATTCTCTGTGCTTGCAAAATGGCAAAAGATTAGATTAGAAATTAATTTGGATGGAGCTGATAATTGGCTGAAATTAAATTTGGAAGAGTATGTCATAAAGCCAGACTCTCCCTGCTGTCAGTAATTTGTTTGAATAACTGCTGTTTACTTCGTCTACAATAATAACTCTTGTTAGGGTGGATACCTAATAACCTTTCATTACTTTTGCCATTCAAATGATTAAACTTTTATTTTTTCCCCCTGGGTCGTGACGGCATCACATCAACATCACATGTAGTGCACGGTCCACGGTCCTCTTTCCACGCACTCGTGCAGGTTGAGATACAGTCAAGATTCTCCTCCCTGATTAAGGTTATCTAGCCAACCGAAGAACCAGTTTCAGAGACTTAAATTCCTATTTTTAATGACTCTAAGTCATACCCTTCTAAATTTCACTTCGCCATAAGTTTTGTCATGGGCATGTCGGAGTTCAATCTTTGTGCATCCCTCACTCCCCTCGTAGATTTTTTCCTCAAAGGAGTGAAAGTGTGTCCATTCGCCCGGCAGGACAGTCGGTCAAGGAGAGGGCGGGCGGTCGCTCGGACGGAAGAAAGCGTCCCGATGCTTTCCCTTTGAAGAGTGATTTATTCCCCGGGATTCGAGGTGAGGTTAGGCAAAAGCTTTCGCAGGTAACGTCAAAAAGAGCCGAAAGGGAAATTCTAGGTGTACCCTTAGATCCATCAGGGAAAGGCAGCGAAAAAAGGGTCTAGGAAGTGGGGGCGAGGTCGAGGACAAGGCATCGTATTTTTTGTGACTGACGTAACCCCTTCAAGCGAAAGTTTCGCAAGGCACCCCTTGAATGCGAGTGGCAGTCAGAATAAAGGGTCATCCATATGGGTCGAGAAAATGAACACAACCATGGCGAAAAAGGACTTAAGGAATTCCGTTTGGGACTCTTTGGTTTACTGACACGTGAAGGGAAAGGTTTTTGCTGAACGTGTCATTCACCTCCTCTCCGTCCTTCCATTTTTTACCTCAGCTGACTCTCTCTTTCTCTCAAAATTTTTTTCAGAAAGACCGTATAATTCTTATTTTCATCTTTTTTAGCCTCATAATTGATCGTTTACCCAGCTTCCATTTCTCTAAATACTCCTTTGACTTTCTCTCCCACTCAAAAGTTCATCAAATTTTGCTAATTTTTACTTCCTTATTTTACTATTAATCTGACATCGATTTTCATTTCTCGATTTTTAATCACTAATAGAATTTATATCTGTTCACAATAACTGGGTTAACAAGACTAACTGCATTCGCATTATTCCAATCAGCTTCATGTAGACACACTGCTACCATTAACATTTTTATTAGTTTTGGGCTTGGCAAAAGTTAGTTACATCGTCATCTTGGTTTTTGGTCACAAATTACTTCAATTTTTGGAATAGTTCATTCATAACTCAATCATTGCCGTAAATACTCTAGAACCAGATATGTTTCTTTCTGTTTTAACAGCTTTGCACCTACAACTTTAAAAGCTGAAAGTAACAGAAAACCTCTCACGGTAAATTTTAGGCATTTTAAGGATTTAAAACTAGGATATTTGTATGGCACTCATTAATTAATAGAGAATGTACACATTTTTGATGTATGTGTTTTTCCTATTTGAATTTGTTTTTGCTTTACGGGCTCCATACCTCCGAAATATTGGTGATGATACGAACTTACGAAAAATATCCTACAATTTTTTAACCGTGAATCGTATATGTTGTGCTTGCCTATAAATAGCTATTTGATATTAGACGCAACATCAATAGTTATAACTATTTAAATAAATAGAATTTAAATAGACATATGCCGGTATTTCTTACTTGACCGACTCATAAGATCTTAGGAATTTTCCTTCTGTAACCATGAACTTCACGGATAGTATTTCTATTAATAAGTATCGTTATGGTTGCTTTTATATTCAGTGCAATTTTCTCCTCAAGTTTTATTAATATGTCCCACCTACCAGGTATCAATCCATTCGCCACTTTCCTTTAGAAATTGTATTCTGTATGCTTTGTATTTTAAGTAAAAAAACCCTCATGTCGCAGAATTTTCATTTAAATAACTGTAGTTAATTTCGTCTGCTATTTCAACTCCTTTTTGGGTAGTTATCTGATAACCTTTCATTACCTTTGCGATTCAAATGATTAAATTTTTTTTTTCTTTTCTACTGCTTTCACAGGTCCAAATGGTTGCCCGCGACGACGAGGCAGGCAGACATACACACGTTTCCAGACCCTGGAGCTCGAGAAAGAGTTCCACTTCAACCACTACCTGACCAGAAGGCGGAGAATTGAAATCGCCCACGCCCTCTGCCTGACGGAGAGACAGATCAAGATCTGGTTCCAGAACAGGCGGATGAAGCTGAAGAAGGAGCTGAGGGCGGTCAAGGAGATCAACGAACAGGCAAGGCGAGAGCGGGAGGAGCAGGACAGGCTAAAACAACAGGCGCAGGAGAAACAACAGCAGCAACAACAACAGCAACAACAGCAGCAGCACCACCAACACCCGAAGATGGACCACGGCGGCTCCCTGGTAGGCAAGGGCCCCCAGCAGGGTCCACCGCCCTCCGTCATCGGCGGTATGGACAAGGCGGGTGACCTGATCAAGGGGGTGGTTGTCGGGAAGCCGCCCACATAGGCCGGGGGCCATACCGGGAGCGATGGCGGGGGACTAGCGGCGGCCGAGGACGAGGAAGACGACGAGGAGGAGGGCGGAGACAGCGGTGGGAGCGGCGGGGGCGCGGCGGGACATCTCCCGGAACCGAGCTCCTCGCCGGCGGAGTGGCCAACGCCACCGCCGCTGCAGCCGAGCCCGCCTCCAGCGGTGTCGCACCCGACACCCGGCCTCCCGCTCCACCCTCAGCCGCGACAGGCACTCCCCACCACCCCCGCCGCCCCCGGCATGGCCGAATTCACGGCGGACGAGACGCGCCGCCTCCTCTCCCTCTTCGATTCCGGCCACAACCCCCTCGCGGCTAACCAGAATCCCAATCCGCACGCATACCAGATGCCATCCCCCCAGTCCTCATCCTCTTCCTCGTACACCCCCGAGTCCTCTCCCTACAACTTCCTGCTCCCTTATCCATACCTGCCCTTCATGCCGTTCCCCTCGCTCCAGAACCCGCGGTAGTCAAGCGGTCTCGAAACCCGTCCCCTCGAATGCAGTGGGGACGGAAATCGCAAGATGCTGGATGCCCGCGACTTCGGCGAGGATTCCCTGCGACAAGTCTCTTTACCCCTTGCCCTCCTCCCCCCGCCCCCCAAATATTCTCCCTGTGCGGCTTTGAGCTGATCACCTTCCTTGGATTCGGGAAGGATCAATCCTCATTCGCCTGATTCCTTGTATCCATAACACAGACGTGTATGTAAAAACCACACTATACGTATTTTCTCCCTTTTTACTCTGCCCATCAAAACATTCTTATAGGAGAGTTTCTTCTCGTACAAGTTTGGTGAGATAGAGAAAAAGAGAGTGAAAGAGACGGCGGGACATTGACGAGAATGAGAGAGAGGGAAATAGAGAGAGAGAGGTGTGCTTGTAGAGGACTGCAAATTTGGAAAGCAATGACTCCGTCTTCATTCTCCTTCCAAATTTTTGTGTCGAATGTATTTTTTCCCTGCTGAACGTGCTGAGAATTGCCTGCCAGTCCACGTTGGAGGCCTTCGACAGGCAGTGATGACTCCTGCGATAGATGAGGTGGGGTGAGAGTAGAATTGGATGAGAGAGTTGTGATTCGTTAGAGATGTGACTTCATGCCGAGTGAATGTACTTGGAAGAGGAAAAAAGATCATTGAATTGGTCCGAAAGTGTTGGCTTTTCTGGTGCAGCATGTCTTACTCAGTGGTTTGTTTGCCTTTGTTATTTATTCTGATAAGAGGGTCACGAGCCACATGATGGCCTTGGGATACGAGTGGTCTCCTTAAGTTCAAACGGATGTTCTTATGTACAATTACCACGTATTATTTCAAAGGACTATGGTGCATGTGGCCTCTGTGAAGTGCTTCAGGAAGATAAATTTTCCATATCTTCAGTTTACCCCAGTCGATTTTCTCACCTGTCAGGAAGGAGACACGAACAAGACGAGCGCCAGGGGTGTCTACACTTCGTTACTTATGAATTATGATGTATAAATTGTTTTGTTGAAATTTCTATGGAAGGGCTTTAAGTAATACAGCCCTTGTATGGTTAATTTTTATAACATTTTCTGTGTTACGTCTCTTAAGACTTCAAGTGCTAAACTTAATCTGTGAATGAATTCTCTCGAAAAAAACATGACCCAAGTGTTATGGTTTTTAGATGTTAATTTTTCATATGTTTGTGTCAAAAACGAAAAATGATGTGAAAGAAGTTGATGGATGAGCCTTAATTCTAAGAGCCGGTTTTTATGGTAATTTCCCACTCCTGATTTTGTTATCAGTGTTTTCCTACTCATAAAATCTAGCAACAAACATACGTAGATACTTGGTATGTCATGGAACTTGAGTAGTCTTGGTAAGAGTTCATTGAGATCCAAAGATAATATTTAGCGATTTTCAATCCAATTCATTTCCTTCTCCTGAATAATAAAAGGTAAACGTGATCCCATGCAGTGAGGCCTTTTTTCCTACGAAGAGTAAGAACTTACTTGTTATCGTATTTTTAATATACTTGTAACATTTTACTTTCAATGAAAAGCACTTAAGTACGACGTAATTTTTATTGCAGGAAATACCTACTTTTTAACACTACATTTTCGGCTATATTCATTTATACTTGTGATAATTCGTCCACCCCGCCATGAACAGAGTAGTCAATTTCCTCTTTTTACTAAATTATATCGTTTGGAAAGATTTAGATGTGCTCAGAATTAAAACGTATGGGAAAGACGAAATGGTAATTATTTTCACTTAATTGGAACATACGACTCTCATTCCGTTCACACCACGGGAAGGCAACACATCTTCGACAAATCGATCGAGGGAGGAGAAAAACAAACTGAATAAAGTAATTGGAGGGATTCTCTAGTAAATATACGTAATTTGGTGTCAGGGTAGGTCATAAAATTTAGGAATGTATGAATATAAATATATAAATATATATTAAAAACGACATACTGTGTATGATATTTCTCATCTAATTTTTTATTTCCGCGTCAATCCAAAACGCATAAGGTTTTTTTTTAAAGGAAGCGTGCGTGAAGGTGATATGAACGCGCGTGAGCATGCTTTTATTCTTCGAGTGCGTGTGTGCCAAGTTTCCGAATGCGTGCGAATGATTTTCCAGTGGACACACGGGGGTTGCCACCAGCCGTGCCCACCTTGCAGTGCGGTGTATCACTTTCACCCACTCTCCCCCCATGCTAATGTCTGCTGCGTGTCTCTATAATCTCTGTCGTTTCGTCTCTTTGCCTTTTCATCATAACGTGTAAACTAATGAAGCTTTTTGCCGAATAAAATTTGACCGTCGCTGAATAGGACTTATCCGTGTGAACACACCGTAAAATGAAATGGAACTCGGAATATACACATCCTCGAATGGAAATATTTTTTTCTTCTACAACAGTTACATGCGTAAAATGCTGCGAATATTAGGGTGTATGCTCCGATCACATTTTTATACCTTTGAAAATACTTAACATTTCTTTCTACCGGAGCAACTGATGCCGAAGTTTTTTTCTTATTAATTTTTCGATGAGATTTTCTCTCTGTATACGGTATAACATGAGTTGTGCGCGAAACAATTTCTTGATATCTCAATGTCCCAAATGTCGCTAAATGTGTTCAAATTCAGTAGAATACAATTTTCTCATTTATTCTATAATTTGCCTCAGTACTTCTAAGCATATTTATGTCTCATGGACACAAATCGTGTCAATGAATGCGTAGACGTGAGCTGACCTTACGTGATTAGAAATAAATTTTTTCCTAAGTACAGTAAATTTTTTCACGTTTTATTACATTCTTTAAATTGCATTCATAATCAATCAATATTTGTTATAAACAATTTAGGACCTTTGAAGAACCAATTTCCTCGTTAATTTCACATCAGTATACTGCATAACTTAACGGTATGGAAAATATTTTTGATTAATTCCCTAAATAACTGTACTGGTTTCTAAAACACTTGCCTATAATAATATAAACCCTTTTACCTTCCGAATTAATCCAAATTTATGCCTCAAGTAATCTACGTCCGTCTGTGCTGTTAGAGATAAATATTTAGTTGATTGCGAGTTCTAAGCATTAATTTGTCAAATAAGCAATTGAAATGCGTACGTGGCACTCTTCAATGGATTTCAAATGAATACACTATGATATCACAACCTAAGTTTGCTTGAAGTCTCTTTTTATATTTATCTTTATAAATTTGAAAAAAGTAGCATATAGCAACTCATTTTTCCTTCTTTATTTTCAAAACTTTATTTGAAAGACTTTAGTTTGAATACCTACCTTTTGGACACTTTAGAAATACAAAATTGATTCATACGAATTCACCAAATGGAAGTTATGTGCCAATTTTCCTTTACTTCAGGGTGATAATTCATACTTATCTGTACCAGTTTGTTTCTTTTTAACTCATTGGCATTATTCTATTTTCAATTACTTTTGTTTGCTTATCCTGAGCCAACCTGCTTGCTCCAGCCTGTGATAGAGGACCTATTGCAAGGTTCGCGTATACGCATATTGTCGAGTCGTCATGTGGACCTACATAGCTTATGTATCTTTATCGTTGAAAACACAGCAGCTGTCTTATGTTTGTGAAATGTAAGCTAATGGGAACTTTGGCAAAACTTCTCAAATCCGAATTACTTCTTGTAGATTTATGGACCAGGCTAATATGCTTGGCATAAAATATTTATGAGTGATGAGATGATTTTTGATAAATGAATGTATGGCGTATAAAAATAAGATTTCCAAAGTAGTACCTGTGACTTTGGCGATCTATCGGAGTCCGGTGACCTTTGCTCAGCTCAAGTGCATGCAAAGAATGAGGGCATTTATCTGGCTGAAGCCGAGCTTGAAAAGTTGGGATGCAAAATAAAATCAGCCGTAAATGAGATGTCATTGTTTTGGACACGACACTAATATACGTAGATATGATAATCCATTTATAACTTATTAATAGGGAACCATTTCCTTCAAATGATCATCCATGCGAAAGAAGCAAGAAATTTATAAATTTACAGTAAGATGTGATCGTAATATGTGAATGTGTGTGCGTGTTATTGTCAGTCTCTATAGAATAGTGATGTCACTTAATAAAACGGCGAAATTTCGATTTTGATTGAAAAGCTTATGTAGATAACTTTTTATTTCCCCTTAAGAGCCATGACTATTTTTGGCCAAGTGAGTTAGTGAAGCGTACGATTATTTTTACTTGTCCAAGGAATAAAAAATATAAGTTCTTTAAGTCATTTTTAACATAAATTGAGTCCATTTCTGGTTTATATTGGATTAAGTTGAGCTCCCAAATGTGTTCACGAAGTATTTTTTGGCAATTTTTGTCAACCTTATGAAATTATCTGCAGTTTTTGTTGCAACTTTGTATACCTCCGGGCTTGCCTAGTATTTAATATAGGTGCTCTCTCGTTTAACTTTGTTGCCGTTAGGTTTTCTTACTACTCCGGGAAATCTAAATGCGCTGTAAATATTTGATATTACTGGAAATATTGTTACTGTTGTAAACACGGATAAACGCCGTGGCTTTTAATTACTTAGTTCTTATCATTCCGAATTTAATTACGAAAGTTAGTTCAAGTTTGAAAATATTCTATATTTCTTTTATTGCTTTAAAAGCTACTCAAAATTAAAATTTACTGTAGTTTGTTGGGCGGTCTTTTTGTTCCCCACAATTTGACCCTATTCTTAAGTTTGAAATGATTGACCATATTGGAATTGCCATATTGGAATGATGCTCAAAAGCATCTCAGAGGTTGGAGCTTGATGTTTTTATTTATAAAAACATTTTTCATTTTTTGCATAAAAATCGTGTTCATCGACACGCAAAACAATTTTCAAATTGTTTTGAAAAAGAACTAAATTCTCAAATAAGTAGTCGATAGCATTTTCTCGGGATATTCAGATAATTTCCGTTTTATTAGGAGTACAATTCAACACTTAGACAGTCCTTTGAATTCGCGCACTCTTATTGCTAAAACATATATATGAATATAGCGTGTAATCATCTATTCCTTTCCTACTTGGTATGCATTTTTAATAATAAACGTTTGAAATCTTTTTTTATAAGTTCACCGTCCCTTCGAATTTGTACATAAGGCTCTCATAAAATCGTGGCAAGATGAAATGGTTGTGTTTTCATTGAAACTGTTCTATTTCTGTTTGTGTTGTTCGGAAAAATGTGTGATTGTTTTGTTTCCGTTTATATTTGTCTCCCTAGTAGTATGTGTAATAATAGGACTTCTCATTGCATAAGCATTATATAACTGTTTTTCATGTCTGTACTTCAAAGTGTTAGTTGGATATAGGATGTTGATGTGTTTTAGGAAGTGCCCATGCTGATGTGTAGAAGTATGGCTATTTGTTTATTGTTTTCTAAATCAACGAGCGACTCTGCCATTAAGAAACGACGCATAATGAGAAAACACTGCAGTGCTTAATAACATGCTCGTGTTTTTCTTTTCACTGTCCTCCATGCTTTTTATTTTTGAGCTTCTTGATGAAGCCAAAAACAACTCTCTTTTCATCGTAAGATTCTTATATGCAGTACAAGACTGTAGAATTTTCCCCTTGTGTAAATAAAGATTTAGAAAATTAAAAGTGTATCTTATCACAAAGGGTGATGAGAATTATTTTTTTATCCACACCTTGAAAAAACAAAGTTTTATCCATACCGTAAGGTTTCCAGTATTCAGATTTTGCAACTATTTTGTAGATTGCGTCAAAATCTACTGATCACAGCAGTAAAAAAATATGGTATTAGTTCCAAGGATACTGAAGTATGATTGCAGATGTCATACAATTATGCCGTTCCTTTCAGCCTTTTTGGGAACTATTATTTTGGTATTTAGTGAACAGGATGAAGTTGGTGATGTTATATTCCGAATGAAATCTAAACATATTTTGGCTTTGCCATAAGATTGTGTTGAAACACGTATTTAGGATAAATGCTTAAACATGATTTAACACGAGAGTTTGTCAAGCAAAGGAAAATGAATGTTTAATGCTATCGGGAGAATTGGTTGTTGATTTTCCTCCATTGGACTATGCTTGTTTGACACTAATGTATGTTCCCGGCCTTCCTTCGATCGGCCACCGGGAACCCGGAGATTCCCTGCGGAGGGTGGGCTGCTGCCCGGAGAGCCGGAGAGCGTACTCCCGAAGCCCGTGACCACAGCTCAGAAGCGGATAAAAAAAGTCATATTTTTTGCTGAGCTGGAAAATTTTTAATTTTATTATTTCATTTTCAATTACCTCGCCTTTACTCTACTTATTTTTTCGAACTTGCTGATTTTTATGCATAAGGACTATGATTGTTACATTTTTATAAGTGCTAAAAGTTAAATATTTATGATCGCATCATGCTGTTGAGTCTAATGAAATGTGAAAATCATTGATTATTTTTACCGGGTCATAAATGGGTTGTTTCAGTTAGTTTTTTTACTATCAACTTAACCAGCCCTCAACGCTGGAGTACTAATGAATAATACACGACATTTATAATGCCAAAAAATGCTTATTAAAATTGCTTTGGTTTTCGTTTTTCATTTGGATTTTCATTAGGTGATTTAACATGGGCGTTTCATTTTTTATTATTGCTCCATTTCTACTCCTAAATTGAAGTAGGGTTTAAAATTAACCGAAGATACTGTCAAATACAAACATATTTTCCTTATTTTTATCTCCAAAAAGACGGTTTTCATATCAAAAAAACTATTATAGCACTTGCTTACTCACAAACAATAACAAATCATCGGAGATTGCATTTTACATGTTTCTCTGAGATCAGTGTATAATTGGTTTTTTAATATAATTTAAGAAATATTCTGTCGTAAAATATCTTCCCCAAAATTCAAAAGGAAAATGGTAAGATTATAGGTTGTTACTATAATTAATTTTCAAAATACAAATTTAAAAGTGCACATGCTGGATGGAGAAATTTTTTTTCTTGTAATGCCACCGATGTATTGCTGATAAAAGAATTCGGACACTCGAATCGTATGTCATTGAGAAGTTCCACTCTTTGATATTAAAGAAGAGCATTTTCTTTCATGGCAATACAATCGGTAACCCGTAAATGCAAATTCATGACATGCAGCAATGACTTATTTGCCTCTTTAGAAGCTATTTCACGCAAATAAATCTATTTTAGTAATATCATAAATATTTCTGCAGCATTTAACTCTTTTTCTGTCCTGGAACATGAGATCGTTCATGTTAACCTCATCAGTTAAAAAAGTAGCTTGATAAGCGCAATGGGAATTTCCGTTAACGCTGAAGAAATAAACATGGTTGAGTATCTTTTCACCGTTTGGCTTCTTTCCAGCATATTTCCGTTTTGATGAATGCTATTTGCATTCCTTTTCATAGACTTTTATTTCTGTGTCATGATGCGAGCCAAATACGTACCTATACCTTGGGGAGCTGATGCAAGAGAGATTCAGTTTCTAGCCGTGGTGATCGTAAACTTATGAGTTACATTGCACCGTGGAAATTAATACTCGCAAGAGAAACTACGCATGCGCACTCCTCCGAGTGATATCTGAAGTGGAACACATTCGGCCCCGTGCATTAATGAATTTTATCCCCCTATGTCCCGTAGACCACCATGCGTACGCCCGGGGAAAAATTAATGCAAAAGGAAAGGACTTGGCTCGGGGAATGTTGAACAAACGAAAAAAAATGAACAACGCTGTCGTCAGTATTCTATTCGAAGTCACGCGACCGCATAATTTGCTCATTTCCTTCCAATGCTCGCAACAAACAAAACCTTCTGCCCCTCAGCCTCCGGCTTGGATCCGAGTATTATCGTAGGAAGAGGGGGGAGGGAGGTTAGGGGGTGGAGTGGAAGGGATCGAGGGAGGAGGGTGGTTGAAGGAAGGCTTAGGGGTGGCAGAATGAGGGAGGATTTGTGGGAGGCTGTGGGGGGGGGGGTTGGGCTAACCCTCCACTCTCAATACTCCATCAGGCCCTGAGGAGCGATACGGCGGAAACGAGCATCGGGAACTCATATAAGGGGAACGTGATGTGGGTTATGCCTACCGCCGCGTTTGCACCCCCTCTCCTCCGTTGCCGCCAGTGCCTCCGGTCGGTGGCCCAGTGGTCCGCTAGGAGGGAGAAGGAAAGATGCGTTCTCCAGACCTCAATCATCTCCCTTACCAATAGTGATGAGTCGAGGGGTCTGAATCGGAAAAAGTATGGGGAATGCGGTTAGAGAGGGGAGACTTGGAGTTGGAAATCGGGATTTCGAGAGAAGAAAAGACCATTAATCTAAAAGTAGGAGGCTATGTGCGCTACTTTCAACGAGTTTAAGTGCTTCCGTTGGCAACGAACGTATACGAAGCATTATATTTGCTTGGTTTCTCTTCTTTCAGACTTGGAAATTAAATAGAGAATGTATAGCAAGAAATCGAGTTTATCTGCAGTGACTACATTGAAATTGATGCTTTGCATCCAGAATGTAATGGATTGTATTCATTTATGGTAAAATTACGACCAATTCTATTGCCTATAATGCATGCGTAGCAATCATGGTTAAAAGCGTGTCAATTCTTTTACGTGGAAACCTTATCTGATCGATTCACACTTTTAGCTACAGATCTTGCTTTTCCAGTAAATATTCTTTGGTTAATGAAACTCTGGGTTATCCATCAGTTTCCTTTGTTATGATATTTCTTATTGCTTGGTATCATATTTTATAATCTCTACTCAGCGAGAGTGAGGTCTACTTGACATGTTTAAGTGTAGCACAAATAATAGTGTGAGACAAGCCATCTAAGTAAAATGTAAATTAATTCATATAAAGTATTTTGTCTTAATAATAATCGTGCATTTGGTAAATATTTTAGCCCATTCTAAAATTATGTTTTTTATAATGGCAAATAAGAAGTATTCATGAGTGGTTAAAAATTTTGGCAATGAGATATATTTTACCTCATAATTCACGATTCCTACAAAGTGGACATTTTCCCTGGTAAGTATTGAATAAAAAAGGCGCATCTTTCGTTCTCAGCGTGCTCATTTTCTCCCTATAATCGTTAAATAACTTTTTTAAACGATTTTCACAAAATTAAACTGATGATTACATTGATTGCTAACGTGCACATGACCTTACCCAAATCCTGTCATACAGTGTATTGCTTGGAAAATCATTTTCTTTCAGAATAAATGCAGATGCATCACTCACAAATAACTCACACTGAGTCACGTTCGCCTCGCAATGAACTCATTGAGATTGAATGGCATCATAATCCTTTTCCTGAGCCCACTTCTCGACTGGATGACGGAAGTGTCACCCGAGAGAGGGCATTGCAAACGGCTGCTGAGGCGTGGGCAGCCAAGCGATGCAGAGGTATGGAATCTAGGATGGGAGGTTGATTGGAAGTGTAAGGGATTGAGGTTAAGCTGGAAACGGTGAGGCCATACGAGTGGGGTTGGGGGGTGCGGGGAAATGGCCTTTTGGGGTCTTTCGAGGGAACGCCATCTGGGGAATTGATTCCGTGCACTCCTCGAGAGAAAAATGTCAGAAGGAAAACTTAGGGATATTTCTTTGACAGCGGAAATGGTGGATGCAGTGTGAGGCCAGAGAATGGTTAAGTGCAGGGAGGAAAAAAACGAAAATCTTATTTGTCATTATTGAATTCTCTCGAAGAATACATTGGATTGTTTTACTTTTTTATTTTGATGAACAGAGTTATATGAGATAAGGAATGGATGGTTGACCTCGATGGTAGCAAGGCGACTGAAGGTCGTGGTTTCGAGTGTCGCCTGTGGAGGTTACCTCTTCAAAAGGTATCTGTGTTTGTGATTGTACTTCGTAAAATGTGTGAAAAAATATAGCATAATGCCGGAAAGAGATTTCTTTTCAGGGTATTTGGAATAAAGAAAAGGTAAAAATTAAGGGCTACATGGGTATCAGTCAAGGGAAATTTATTTTCCAAATCATGTTTTAGTCATAGCTCAAAAATTTTTTTAGAAAAAAATACGCAAAAATGAATTTTGAAAAATAATTTGCAAAAAAAGAAATAACTGAACCAAAATCTTTTTAAAGCCTAATTGAGCTTTTTATTTGGACATGTGTGCAAAAATGTGTAAATGCTTCGATAATTTTGAGTAGATATATATTTTTTTGAGCAAATGCATTACGTTATTTTGTCATTTCCAAATTAATTTTAACTATCCAGACGTGATATTTGGAATTAATTAATTTTATTCACTTGCCTTAAATTCCTAAACTATAATATTTGCGAAGTAAAGTAAAGCGTAAAAATGAGGTTTTCTTTGGGTTACCTCCGACTTACGGACACCTCTGACGTAAGGACACATTCTCCAGGACTTTTTGTGTCCGTAAGTGAGAGGTTTCACTGTATTTTATCATTGCATAATTATGATACGCGTCAGATTCAGTGATTCCTTTCCACTACTTAACTAACACACGTTAAATACATTATTATAAAATACAATTACAGATTGCCACTCCAAGTCTTGTACCTGATGTACCTAGCATAAACCTTTCGCATATACTAATCATGGGAAATCGCAATTTTATTTTAATATTTCCAACTTCCACCTTACCTGGCCTGAATATGTTGAGTTTATACTAATTACAAAGCCTGACCGATAAGGTTAATATCAAATTACACACAATGGGAAACATGTTGAGAAGTTGAATTTCAGTGATCATGAAATGCCCAAATTCCATTCACTCATGGTAAGTTAAAAGCAGCAACGCCATGTGGAAAAAAATCCATTGAAATCTTTGGATCATTTCGTGGAGATAAGTTTCGGGAGGATTGCATTGCCGTCTCTCCTTTCTGTAGTCAAGGTTACTCTCAGCTGCGCCACTCCAACGCTATTTGTTTTTCCTCGCTCTGTGGATTACCTTGAGAAGTCAGTTCGAGTTCTGAATAGTAAAACAGGCCGGTTAGACATGTATCACTAAAGATCTACCTGTTTTGTGCGCCATAAATGCGATTTCTTATTCATTCCAATTAGCTAATGGTCATCATTAATTATCTCCTTGATATTTAAATTCTGTGCATAGATCATACATTTCATTTTATCTCAGAAATTTCGATATCTCTTTTTGGATAATAATGCGTTATTTTCTGAGTTTTTCCTCATTTATAAATCTAAGACTGTAAATTATTACATGAGATCGCACGAGTGAGGGCTGAATTTTTCCTTGGACAAGCAGTAAGGCATCGATTGTTCATCTTGTGGATGCGCATATGATTAGTTCTACTACATATATACGCCTCATTAAGTTCTGATGCCATTCTTCATACATGAGCACACATGGTTATCTACTCGTTTAAAGAAGAGGTGTAGATGGTTTATTTGTATATGTATACATCTATCCTACGTGGAATTGAAAATAATTGTTTGAATTAGCGGGAGAATCCGTTTATATATGCTGCTTCCTATTTTGCGATTATTTCTTTGAATAAGCGGTTTTTTCTTTTGTCTTTATTGATTTTCTTATACTACCACACTGTCTTCCTCTTGACTACTATACTGTGTTCCCTCTTTCGCGAGGTTCTTAGGTTCTTGAATATCAATTATTATCTAATGCTGGAAATATCTTAAAACATTATTCTAATGAATTAACTTCGAGGAGAAACTTCCTCACCAGTGCCATCATTATCCACTCACTCTGCTGACGGACAATGATCTCGAAAGGAGTTATTTTGGTCATTTCTTCTCGACTTATAATTAGCTCAGTAACCTATACTCAAATATTCACAGCAAAATTTCATAGCCACCATCCTCCGGTTCTAGGTCAGTCTAATTACACATTAGAGGTTCCATACTATTAAATAAATGCAAAAAGTCATGATTTTTTTATTATACTGTGTTTTCATTATTGGATTTCAGACTAAGCCAATCTATTGCAAAAATATAGTGACCAAGTTTGTCAGTGTATCAGCCCAGAGTATTGCTTCGATTGGTAAAGGAAGAGCTCACCTTCAACTAAGCTTCAGTATTATATTCTAGGCTATACATTCCTCGGTTTTAAATTCCAGACCCTTCGATAATCAGCCCAAGGCTTTGCCAACTCACTCATTCAACCTCGCTCATTCGATAAGTTTAATAAAGCTACAATAAAAATTTATATGAACAGCGTAAAATGAGAATCACGCTTACTTTTGGCTTAATTCGAGTATTTTTATAATATATGCATTGTTCCTTTTACAACTGCGTTAAACTGCAGCTAATTTACGATTAGCTCAATTTGAAGCTCAACAGAAATACGTGATGATAATTATAATGAAGTACTTATGCTTTATTCGTGGAACATGGCAAGTATTTACCGTACGT
This sequence comes from Ischnura elegans, assembly GCF_921293095.1. Taxonomy (NCBI): domain Eukaryota; kingdom Metazoa; phylum Arthropoda; class Insecta; order Odonata; family Coenagrionidae; genus Ischnura; species Ischnura elegans. The sequence goes on from NC_060246.1 coordinate 127,323,750, forward strand.
ACCTATACTTTTAATAACGAAAAACCCGATGAAATAATTGCTATTCTTAAAAAAATCCACCCATACATAAGTGAATGAAATCTTGTATGCTGTACTTGAAACAATTCACTACTCCACGCGATGGGTTTTGATGCTTTCAAATCATTTTAAGGGTCTTTTCGAGTGAGACGCATCGAAACGCTTCGTGTAGGATAGTGGATGAAGTTATTACGTGGAAAATGGAAAATCTCTTTAATTCACGACGGAACAGTTCTACTGACCTCATCTTAGGTGAAAAGTTTTATCCTTCTATGTAGTTTATGACTGCATGATATTCATGATATGCATGGATAAAATGCATATTATAATTTGTGTTCTATATCAGGTAATTATTTTATTGAAATCAATTTTTATTGTTCAAATATGTATGCTGTTTTGAAACACAATTTGTTGGTTAAGCGTGTTACATATATCCACCGTAGTCACCAGAGGATTCTATTGGTCAATCACAAATAAAATTTGTGACTGAATCATAGAATCTCCTTCCAATTTACTCATCTGGTGATTATGAACCGTCATTATCAAATTACATCATTATTCCCAATAGAGATAAAACTTTCGTAATGGCAGTGATGTGAAATAATGGAGAAAAATGGAGTCACACCTATGTTCATTAATTCTGTTGCCGTAAGGAAAGAGCTGGAAGTGGCCATTAGAAATTAGTTTCCCCTCTTCCAAGAAACGTGTCCAAGAACAAGAACGGACGACATTCCTCGGCCTTGGAGCCACCCTTTCCTCCCCGCCCCACCCACTAAACCCTCCTGACCCGGCGAGTCCGACGAAGCGACCCCTTTCTCATTTGACCACCGCCGTGTCCCCTCGAAGGCAGAAGACTCCTTACCCCACCGCAGTCACTGACTGACTGCCTCCCTCCTCCCGTCACCCCAGGGGGGAAGGGGCGCGGTGTCTCCTCTGCGCCCTTTCGGTCATGCAACACCCTCTCCACCGCCCGACTCGACTCCACGGCATTGCACGTCAACCCATCCCAATCCGCTCTGACAAGCCCTTGTCCTTGCGAGGAAGACAGAAAGAACGTCTTGGAGCGAAAAAAAAAGTAGAAAATAAATGCGACCCCACCCACCCTCCGTATATTTCTTTCGGAGAGAGAAAGAGGGACAGAGCTCAAGGGTTTTCCCTGAATATTCCTCCTCTCGGGTCGCTGCGATGCGAGTGCAAGGTGGGAATGAATGCTATGCGGGGGGAGGGGAAGGAGGAGGGGGAGGTGTGGCAGGGAGGGCGTGAAGTAAGAGGAGAGCGCATATCGATCCCAAGGCAAAGTGGAATAATAGGAAAAAGAAAGGCGACGGGCGAGGCGGGACGGGAGTGGGCATGTATGTGTTTTTGCGGGCGCATGTGAGACACCAGCGTACGTAAGCCCTCTCTCTCTCCTTGTTTCCTCCGATTCATCTCTCTCCCTTTCTCCGTGCTTCTTTACTCGGGCGGCCACCTCCCTCTGGGCGACGCGCTGCTCTTCGGTCGCATTGGGACACACGCGGGCGAAAGAAAGAAGGGAGCGGGAGGTATGGCGGAGTTGCTGGGACTGCGTGGTGTGCGTGGCTTATTATGCGCTCCAGGGCCGGGTGCGGTCGGTCTCGCTCTGCGTGGCAGTGCGTGCAGGAGGAAGCGGGCGGCGCGGCAGAGGACTTAAGGTGGTGGCGGTGGCACGGTCGAAAAAAACCTCAAGGAGTTTTTGTGCACGGGCGTCGCATGTGCGGCTGCCACTGAAGGGAAGTAGGCATGGGGAGTAAGCAGGCAGGCAGGCGGTAGGTATACGGGCACGGGGAAGGGCGTGTAACGTGGGAGGGGTGGTTTTTCGGGAGGGGCGTGTGTTGGAGAGAGGGGAAGGGGGCGGGGCGGGCGAGAGGCCGCCGCCGCCGAGCGCGCCACTCGCCGCCCCCGCGCCGGAGGCCCTTCTCCCCCGGAGGAAAGCCCGGCCCGCGCCGCCGGAAGCGAGAGCCCGCCCTCCCGGACTCGACGTCTCCGGAGGAGGAAGAAGTGGAGGAAACGGCGGTGCTGTTGAGGCCAGCCTGTGTGTCCCGGACTGAGAGGAGAAAGAGAGGCCTTTTTAGCGGTAAGCATGAGAAAATGGGAGAGAGAGAGAAGGCGGAGATGCTGTGAGAGATGTTCGAGGGAGCGTGGCCGGTGGGACAGTGGTCAAAGTGCTGCTCCTTCTCGCTCCCACACCGCAGGGTGTGCTACGTTGGTGTGTGTGTGTGTGTGAGCGTGAGCGATATCCGATGATTGGAGTGCGTATGTTAGCTTTACGTCATCCTACTATTGAGTGCGTGGGAGGGTCTACTTGCGTTTTGGCTTGAAAATCCCGTCGAATTGTGTTCGACTCTTGTTTTTCCATTCCTTGCTATTATCGATCCACAAAATATTACGTCTGTTTTGAGGGCATGCTTTGCTGGAGGCCATGTCAGAGGTAGTCGTCTTTTGTCTTTCTTTCCCTCTCGTCATGTGAGGGAGACGTGTGTGTTTACTACTCCTAGTTTCGAGGAATGTCCACAAAATGGCCACGGTCATTGATTGCCATGCTTCGCTGGGTCCACTCGCCGTAGTGTTTTTTTTTCATTCAACCTCACAGATGTTGGCTCTCACAAACATGCTTGAGGTTTTTGGAGTATTGTTCACGTCGATGTGCTTTCTCTTGCAAAACTTGGAGGGATGAATCGTTTATTTCGCGTTTCGTTGTGGAGTTAAACTTATACACTTTCCATCAGCAATGCAAACTTGTGTTTTCTTGCCAATCTCATAATTGCAATGAGACTTAGTTAACCAGAAAAAGTGCCGTAATTTCGGTTAGGTTCATCTGCTTTGAGTTTTCAATGTGTTATATTCTTATGCCCGGTCCTTCGTAGAGTATTAATCAACAAATAAACTGCAGTCATTAGTAATTAGATGTTACCATCAGCGAAATTACATACACCAAGTAATTTTGAGAGGTAATGTAGATTCATATATACCTACTCGTATTTTAGAAGCAAGTCTTAGCAAAATATTCCAACACTTTCTATTGCTCACTCTAAAATCAACGAGTTCAACGAGCTCATTTTTTTCTCTCTATCATTGTGATTTATAAAAGAGAATCAATCATTATTAATACGTAGTAGGCATTCCCTTGAGCTGCTGATTTAAACTCCTGCATTTTTGAATTATGGTCTTATGCCTGAATTTTGTTTTATTTCAAAGTTTAGCAATTTCTCACCTCGTCAAATAAGGTAAATTACCGCTAATTACTTTTTATTGATTTAGCACTCTTATATATTTAATTTTAAGCTGGCTCGTTGTGAAAATATTCTTATAGTAAGTGAAATGCTGTGAGTTGTAAAATGGAATGTCAATACCAAAAATCATTACATTTAAATTTATGCGCTGGTACTTGAGGTCCTCTGAGAACTCATTTTTATTATTGAGGACATTTAAACAAATTGTGGTTATTTACAGTGAGTAAAACGGAAAAGTATTTGCAATTTCACATACGAATTACAAAGGCAACAATTATGAGTGAAGTACGAACAACTACAAACGTCAATAGAGTATGGAGAGTTGATTCGCAATTACTGATGGTTACTCTTTACAGATGCCTCTCTATTCCTTAATTTAGATTGTATAATAGGTACTCTGAAAAACTCATTCATTCCCGCATGCATACCTAACAATTACATTGTTCTGTACGTCGCATGTATACCCTGGAAGCCAAGTAAAATTATTGCCTTTTTTATTTTCTTCTCGAAAATAATCATCGTTACTTCACTTAGGTTCCCCATATTTTCGATTTTGTTGTTATTCATTTTAATTTTAAAATCAAATTTTTATGGCTGTTTTGATCCTTCGTTTCAGATACAATTATCTTTCATGGTAGCCTTCCTATTTAAGCGTCGGAAACCAATTATTTTCTAATATTATTCAGCAAATATCACTTTCCATTTTTCCAAAGTGATGGTTTGCAATAGTAACGAACCTATTTTATTCTATCTTATCGAAATTATTATTCTATCTTTTAAAATTTAAAATTATATTCATGTTCTATCGAGGTTCAATGTATTAATTTCCATTCACTACAATTAGGATATTTACAGATTTCTTCCCTATGTTAAATTTTTATGGCATTAGTTCAAATGGGAGGTATTATATGGTAGGTACTGTATTTTTTAAACTGCATTGACCCTCATGAAATACAGTTTTCTGAAACTAAATTCCTTTTATTAAGGGGAATAAAATCGATGCAGTAGTATTACTCTATTTTTTACTTAACTATTTAAACTCAGACATTTTTAAATGTTTTATCTATATATTTACATGAATGAATGAAGTAGTTTACACTAGCTTTTATGTTCTACTCGGAATTTATTGGCAGGGTACCTACTTTCGAATTTTGCAGACATTTTGCACATGCTTTACGTATGTATTGGAAAATACAAAAGACAGCCATTTTTCCTACAAAATCTTAAATACTATTTTTCTGCAAAAAGCTTTTAATTTGGAATTACTCTGAACCATTTTTTGCGTAAGAGCTCCATAATGCAGAATTGAGATTTTCTACGTAGTCAGTAATGATAATTGGCAGCTGGATACTAAGATTGTAATGCAATCTGAAAAATAAGAAAAAAAAAACATCTTTCACAATCCCAAAGGTTGCTACTGCGCATTTTGGAGAGGGTTACATATACAACGGATACACTTGACAGTTTCAAACTCAGTAAAGATAACTCTTTATTGGCTCATAATGGACTCATTCTAACGCTCAAAATCCATGGGAATAACAATTTCAAGCCTTGCCAACAAGGGGTGTGCATATAAAAAATATCGTCACTAATTTACAGGTCAGAGACGCACGAAGTGGTATAAGAGAGGTAATAATGGAGGTATGCAGTATACTTAACACTTTCAGCATATGGATATTTATATATTTATAATATTATAAACTTATCTTTAAAATTATTTTAATTATTGTTTATTTGCTTAACTAAACAAGCATACTTAATAGTTTACACGAGGTATGGTTAGTTTCTATATTTTAAAATTATTCCTATACATTTTGTGATTATTCAAAATTATACCTCATTCCATGCACTAGTTACATTTCTTTATAAATGCATATTTTTAGGCACTAAAATCATTCGTATTATATCCTCAAAATGTAGGTCTGCGCGTGCTGGCCTTATTTCTTACCATTAGGTTGTCTTCAAATTCAATTACATATTTTACATTTCCTAAATATTTTATTATCAGGTCAGATTTTAATCACGCAAGACGTCTGAATACAATCATGTTATTATCGCTAAGGAATATATATTTTATACGCATTTTCCCAATCTATGAACACCTTCATTTACTTCTCACTGCATTTCACATCACACAATAAAGATTTAATTTTATTTCATTCTTGCCTGCTCATTTTCCTATAAAGACTTGTTATTTATCCATTACAGCGAAATTCAATGGTCCAATACATATTGTAATTTTCCTTAGGATTAGGAGAGCCCTTTGTTAGAAAATTTTAATTTTCAATCCTGATTGATGCCGAACCAAATTGTGCCACGTGAATTTTAATTATCAGGTCATAACCTCTAATATAACTCCTACATCAATGCGCCGATATAACTAAAAGAATACATTGATTCTTCAATTTATAAAACTCCATAATTTACTCGGATAAGCAGTGACTCTTCGAATATTATTTTTAACTAATACTGTAAATCATACTAGCATTTAGTTTTTAAAAGGTACATAACATTTTATTGAAGTATTCTACTAACATAAAGTATTAAATTATTTTCAGGTCCTAAACGAAACTGTTTGCATATCCATTTTGTGCATATAATATCTGTTTTTTCCGATTGGTACTTGTTTAATGATTTTTTATCGTCTTCATAACATCAAATTTTAAATCGCAATATTCATCGTTAATTATCTCAAAAATTCTTATAAATGCTTTTCTTTTTCTCATCAATGAAAATTGGTTTCCAGTGCTTTATTTTAACTTTTAGTATCCTCAAACCTGTCAAAAAATCAAATTATTGGAAACTTATTTTAAGATTTTTTTAACCTTTCTTTAGTACCTACCGCACAGATAGACTTTATCCCATGCAACAGACAACACAACAAAATATTTCAAATCTGGCAATCCCTAAGGAAATCTATTTTCAATGTATGTATTTTTTGGCCCTCTGAAAATTCCTTAAATTTATAATTTCTATCTGTTTATGCCATGTAACAATATTGATTCTAATAACTGTTAACTCCCTCATTTTCACTTAAAACTTACGGAGCTGTAAACATTTACCACCTCAATTCCACACTATGACCTGATATGTTAAATTACTTAATAGCCTAAAATACCAATCTACAGCTTCAAAATTGCGAACCATACTCTTTTCTGCGTGATATTTTAACAATTAATTTTATATCCTTTGTTCTGGTTCCTTTAATTTTGAATTATTGTGTGAGCAGAAATAAATTTATTTAGAAGATGCGTTACAAGATCATTTTGAATATGAATTCAGATATTTCAACGTAATGTTCCCTAATGACATGGCTGCCCGGTGTTATTGGGTTCCCGCACATCACGAGTTCGTTCATGTCAGTCATTATCACACACTTGGCAACAGTTGTAGCATGTAAGCATTAAATAACACCTCAAGCCGATAGTACAAAATATTCAATGTATTTCACATTGGGGATTTAAGAGAGAGATCACTGTCCATTTAAGGCTATTTTCGAACGAAACGTAATGAAATGCGATGGTATGGATGTAAACCTAACACTATGAAACTACTAAAGTACACCTAACATTATGAATAACACTCTAACATTATATTACGTTACATTAATGGTCATATATACTACCAACCATAAAATATATTCAACATTTATAGGTTCGTACTTATGAAATTTTAATTCTAATTCTGCTATTTTTAAGATCCCTATGATGGCATTATGCGACATAATTTGAACTATATTCCATATGAAGCACTGAGTTGAAGTCACTGGCTGGGAAACTGAAGTATGAGTTAATAATATTAAAGAATAAAAATAATATTTTTATAAAAACCACGTATCGTTAAAAATATGAAAATAACTGCCTACGGCCCCTTAAGTTATTGAAACTTTCAAATATGATTGATGAGAAAGTAAAATAAGTTTTACAAGAAAATTTTCAGATATCTAAAACGAAATACGTGGTGCCCATGTAAGATGACATTTGATTTCGTTAGGGCACAAATCTGGTATTTATTGACCAGCAATTATTAATTTTATAATCTCTCCCTAATACAACAGTTTCACGATGAGACGTCAAAAGTTTTGTTGTGAATTTTCCTAAAAAACGCATCATTAGCATAATTTGTAAATACACCAAATTGACCCGAATGCGCTAATCGTGTGAAATATTCTAATGAAACTCGTCTTTTTACCAACCTACTTAGTTCTGATGCCCAGAAATTTATGTCCTGGCAGACTATATTATTACGTAGTTCCACTGCGTAGTTGTTCACTTCCTCTTCTATTTGAAGTCTGAAGTTCTGACCTATCCTGTAAATTTCCGCGCAGGTAATCAGGAAGTGGTCGCAATTTGAGTTGCAAGATTTTTCCCGGAAGGATAAACAAGAAAGCGTGTATAATAAAACATGGTTATAATAAAATAGGAACCATTGTCATTAAACAAGCATCATGCTCTGGTCAACGGATCCCATCTTGGAACATTTCGTGAATTTCGGAATTTACCGAGTTAAAAAATTTAGATAAATAAAGATCGGTATCATCTACAGAAAAACATACGCTCATAAATATATATTGCGCCATTTAATATTTTGATTTTCTTCAGCCATTTGGTGTAAAATCCATTAAAATCCACTTCGTATGATCCTATATTTTATTTCCAACAAATTTTCAATTTAAATGATCCGGGACAATTAGATATCCTAGGAGTGACATACCCACATTCTGGGAGCAATTCCATATTTACTTTCAATTACTGCGGACCTTAGAATCAAAAAATGTATGATATCAACCTATTTACCTACTAGCATCCTATTTTAGGATGAAATGTGTCGAAGGATCACTAAATGGGTGGTATATATTATATTTCAAATGTTTATTCTCAATGTAGTGCTTCGGCAAATGGATTGCAACTGTTTATTTACTTATCACTGGACTAGTACGTGTTTATTTCGTAAATATATGAAATACCAATTTATAAATTAAAATATTCAATAACTCATATATTCATTTAGCCATATTTTCCCTCACGAACAGATCATTAGTAAATCTGAATAATATTCCTTTCCGATGATTCCAGCTGGAAATATACCCATAAACTTTAATTTTATATTCAAATACACATGCATGTGTAATATCTACCTTTTTTGGCTGCTTTGTAAACAAAATATGTGCACTACGTCTTTCCTTGTCGAGTTTTCTGGTTAGCTGGTCGACACTCACGTTGGAAGTAATAATGGCGTCGTTAATGCTTGAAGATGATAAAAAAACCCTACTTAAAGTACGGTAAATTATGAGTACCTATTAACTATTAAAAGCAAGAATAAACAAAGATAACAGCGCTCGAATCGCAATCAAAAAGCTCTAAGTTCTCCGTTTTCCCCTCCTGTTAATGGACTCGACCCACTACAATGGCCGCGGAGGCAGGCGATGGCAGTGGGAACTGGGAAGGAGCGACCGCTGAGGATTGTGGGAGAGATAGGGGAGGGGCAGGAAACCTGACGTCACAACGTAAGCACCGCCTCCGAGGCAATGGGCGGGTAATACAAGAGGATTTACGACGTGCTATCTTACTCCCATCTAGCGGCGAGAAGTGCAAACGTTTTGACGATGGCTTTCTGCGGGTCCCGCGTTCTCCCGGGATCTCGCGGAGGGCTCTGCCGTCGAGTCCTCTACTACGGAATTCACCGTTTCTCCGCTTAAGCGCTGCCATCGACGTTTCTACGGAATGTGACCCTATAGGATGGGAAATTGGTCGACGCGAAAGCAGGGAGGCTCAAAAATCGATTCTTTCTGCCTTCTTCTGCCTCTCCGAGAATAAGTAGGTACATGGATGTATTCGCCAAGGTTTAACACCGATTGTAAAACACGATGAAGCGGTAGAGGTGGTCACAAAATCTCTGGTTTTGCGACGCACTAGGCTGCTCGTCAATCCCTTGAATTGAAGGTTTTTAGTGCAGGAACAGTTGAGGGATGACGCTCGTCGAAGACTTGACTCAACCAAAAGAGAGATGAGGAAAACACCTACTGTCCCGAAGAATAACGAGGCCAGTAAGTTAAGTTAAGTAAGTCTATCTCGAGTTAAGTCAATGGCCATGATGAAGATTGTTAATGGCATTTTCTTTAAGGGTGACCGAGAGGATAAGGGCTCAGTAATAAAAAATAGCATCACATCCCAAGCATGCAGATGGGCGGAAAGAATGGGAATAGTAGGGGTTGCGTCAAAGAAGGTCGTGGGCAAAAACTAAAAAAGAGAACAAGGAGAAAGACGAGTAGGGTGGCGAGCTATCCTATAAAATGAGTTAAAGTGGTTTTGAAACTGCGCTTTTAACGGTGATAGAGGAATAAAAGTGGTCCATAAGCGAGTTTGTGAGCGTATTTATTTACTTTTTTGTCCCAGCGGAAGATATATCTCTTGGCCCCCTTTGGAACAGCGCACGACCGCCTCTTGGCTTTCCACGCAGCACTTATATTTAAAGCTTTGGGAGTGTTCCGAACGTGGGTTTCGCGGGATTTTTTTTCGTGGAGCTGCTATGTGTGCTTTTTCTCCCGGAGGGCTTTTCGGGAACGAGGGCAAAAAGTTCAAAAGGGAAGGAAAATAATTTGGCGTCAGCTAGGAACAATATTTCACTTTTAAGTGTCTGGTTTATATCCGCTGTAAATTTTGCGGCGATGTTTTCACTGCGCCGTGGAACCCGTTTCTATTCTTGTTTTGTGAACAGATTTTGTTTTCTGATGCGCGTGTTTCGCGTGGCTTTGATGGCGATGAAAACATTCGCTTCGGTGAATAGGAATCCGATGATAGACGACCCATCATCCATGGTTTCGTGGCGATTAGTTAATTTAATCGCCTTATGTTAGTCATATCACGCTATTATTATCCATCGCTCCGTGCACTCTGTTGCTGATTTTCCTGTGTTCCTTTTGGTTTGTTGGATCTGGCCAAAATTCTTAGCATATTTTTCCACAGCTTTCTTTCATCCAAGCATATTCCGGAAGATAAAATATTTTATGGAAGATATTTTTAGACACTTCAATGTACATAATATATAACTACGTTTAATATATTGTTGATGATTCCTTTGGATTGTGCTTTTCCGTAAACTAAGCATTATAATGGTATTTGTATTCAGAGGATGCATGTGGCTGGAATTAATATCTAACCCTTACTAAATGCTTTTGATTCACTTGTCAAAAGTGAAACAAAGAATTTTGTCCCTCTAAATTTAGAAGAGCCCTACCTCTATACGTTAGAAAATTCGGATAGATAATTGCAAAATGGGGACGAAGGCGAAGGATAAATTTTCTGGCTGAGATTTATTCATATGTTTTCCAAATTCAAATTTTATTCAAATGAAACACGACCATATATTCATGATGGATCCAAATTTCCAAGTGCTCATGCGATAATAAATATGCTTGCTATTCAGCGGCACGAAATTATCGCGACGAATGTTATTAGATGCGCTTGAAAGGTGTCCACTAGAAACTGTGATATCATTTTATTACACAACCAATGGTGCATAGTAAAAGTGAGCGTGTTCCCACGGCACACGGCAAACGCGTCAACGGATCAAGACCCATCGCGCTGACTTACAAGGTGCCATTTTTCACTCCTAATTGTCATCATATGGCTATACCGTTTAACTTTAGGGTTCCATAAGTGGGACGTTTACGGTTGCGAATAATATCATCAGCATAAAAAAGCGCATTTAGAGCTGGCCCTAAAAACGTTTAGTGGCAATAACCCGACTATACTACACTCGTTCAAACTCGCGGCTCGAGACACTCTCGCCACCACGATCCCCTTCCGAATCTTTCCTCCCCCCCATCCCACGTCCCCTACTCTCCCCATCCCACCCTCCCTATCCTTTAGCAACTCTCCCCACACCACCCTTGCCCCGCCGAAATGTCCTCACGTGATGGCTCCACGTGCTCGGGCCGACTTCCTCCCTCCCACACGGCCCATTCACGACCTCACGAACGACCGAAAAACGCATAAACAGGACCACCGCAAGCTTCGAAAGCGGCTCAAGCACCCAAGTCAGCCCACTCTCCAGTCTTCCCATCTAACCCCCCCCCCCCCCCAATCCCTATGCCTACTCATAACCCCTGGAGCTCTCTCGCGTCAAGCACGGCCTACAGTATTGGGGGGACGTGATTTCTATTCGAGGGGGATGGGATTTGTCGGGATGGGAATTTGTATAGGTGAGAAGTAGTCGCTGAGGTCTGTACGCACACATTGAGGATAGACCCATCTGATAGCTGGCAATGTTAGTTATAGCATAGACTTTTTGAAGAATATTTGGAATTCTCGGGTATTCATTAGGATTCAGATATCCACTTACTATGTCACATCTAACGTTGTAATTTTTGTGATGACTTGCGTAATAAACAGTTCTGTTTCACAGCTAGCATAGAGTAAGAAAGTGATTGCGTGGTCTTTCGTTTATATCGACTCACAGTTTTAAGTTGAGCTATATTCGCTGTCTTATTTGCCAGTCCACTAATGGCCACTCGCATAGTTTACATCCATCAATTATATCTCTGTTACTTTTTAATTCATTATCGTCTCTCCACTCTTATAAAGTATGTAAGTTATCTAATATTCGGGACATAAAAATCGAGTGATTTTTAATGCCTTTCGGATTTGGATCGCTAGTTGCGGATTGGAGACAAAAATGAAGGACGGACACGTCTGATAGTAGTCAACGCATTGAGTTATTGAAAAGAAGTTTTGAGGGATTCTTCCAATTCTCATACATCTTACATCGAGCACGTGCTATGTGAAATTTAATATTATATTCTTTATAATGAATTTCGTCAAAAAAATATTTTTGTGTCTGCTAATATATTACTGGCAAGCAATAAGAAACCGATGTGGGATTTTCATATGGAAAATGTAGGGTTGACATGATGATGACGATTATTTCTATTGTAGGAAGTTATAAAGTGGTAGCACATACGTCTCAACCTACCGGCGAAACCATATGCCTACTGAATTTGTTGATTGATAAGAAGTGCGATAAGTGAAATTCTCACTAAAAAAACAACATCTCATGGAAAGCTTTAAGTTTTTTTAAATCTGCTTACTATTCACTCAACCAAATCGAATCCTTGGTTCTATTAATGTATCAGTATTATTTATTCTCTAAATATTTTGCTGTGAACCGCAGCCTTACAGTAGCCTTTTTAGTATTCGAAGTTCCGGGTTACTCGAAATTTTCCCTGCGTTAAAGTTCCTTGTCCCGACCATCGGCTTAGCATTTTGCCCTAGACATGTAAAGCACCGAGTCTTCATGACCTTTGAGGAAATGATCAGGAAATCACTGGTAGATGAGTCATCTCTTCTGATTTCTCATTCCATGTTACGCCTCAGGGAGGGAAGCCGCAATGGACTCGGGTTCGTCGCGGTTGGAAGGCGAGGCCTTCAAAAAGAAGATTGATGCAGTTTGACTTTTCAGGAGCCTCCACGCGGTCGTAAAAATTACCGGAAAGTATAGCGATGAAGCGGTAGAATGCCAATCGGTGAGTGCGTGTGTGTGTGAGATGGGGCGCGAGGGAGGTAGCGAGACAGAGGGTGAAGAGATTCGATGAGGTTTGAGGGTGGGGGAACGGAGGGAATGGTTTGGGGATATAAAGGTCGAGGTGGAATGAGGGTGTCTGCGTGTGTGGGCGAATTCGTGTTTGTTTGTGTGGCGACAGAAGGCTTGTTTTTTCGTTCCTTCTCATTTTTATTATTCTTCCTCCTCCGAGGAGGTTGGTGGTTTAAATGTGAGAGTAGACGGGCGGCTTGCCCTTACCGTGCCATTTCTACCGAGCGTCAAAAACTCCCAATGCCCCAAGGGTCCAAGCCTGCGTCTTTCTCCCTCCCATTACCATCCTCCTCTCTCTATCTCTCACATTTCCCATCCCCAAGTCCCGCAGAGTGAGCCTCGAAACCCCACCCCACCGTCTTCCTTGCGAGCGAGCAGGAGGAAATGAGTCTGCGCGGTAGCTCAGGGTTCCACGTCGTAAATTACGTCTCGCGACTTTATTTTTTTATTATTTTCATTTCGAACTCTTTCACCCGCTGTTTCTTTCGGCGGGCGCCAACCGGGGTGTGTGCCTTCCCCTTATTTTGTTTTATGCGCGTCCGCGTTTGCATTTCCGCGGCCGTTTCCCTCGAGCCAAGAGAGAGAGAGTCACCCGTGGCCGTTAAGAAGCGGGAGACAAGTGTGACTGGGCAAGAGTTGGCGGATTCCGCGCCCGAGATATTTCACGTCCCTCCCAGACCGCAGCGATTACTTTGGCTGATGGACGAGCACTCTACGCCGCAAATACGTTGAAAGGCGTTTCTATGGACTCCAGCAGATGCGCGCTAGAATTAGCGCTCTCAGCTGCGATGACCGCAGTGTCGCCTAATTCCGCACAAGAAGCTTCCAAACGGACGCAAAAATATCCACAATCTTATGTCACCAAAGTTGTTTCCATGGTATGGTATTTGTTGGAGATGACCGACTGTTGAGGATATCAGCGCCATGAGGGAAGGTTTGGGAAAGAAGGGTGGGGGGAAATCTGTCGTCGGCAATAGTTTGTTTCTAGCCACGGCTTTACAATAGGACGGGTTGAGTCATCCATTAGTGTCGTTTTCAAAACAAAACAAACTGCCCATTTTCTATTCTGTTCATCTGCAATTTCGTACTTTTAAGCGTACTTACTCATACTATTCTATTGTTAAAATAAATTTCGTAATTGCTTACTAGATGTTTTCAAATGGATTTTTTTTTAACCCAAAAGGACGGCTTTGAGTCACTTTGACCCATAATTGGTCATCTGCTATAACCTCTCATTGAGGTCAGGTTTTCACTCTATCTCCTTCTCCTGCACCCCCGGATTAGTTGTTTAATAATCAAAAAGCAGTTAAGAATACGCGTAAAATGATATTAGAAATGTTCCATTTCTAAGGTTCAACAAAAATTGCAATGGTCACAGAAATACGATTGATAGCAAATTTCCTTTTCCTTTATCATATGCTCTAATTCACTTTTCATCATGAAAATATGCCAAACAATTAGACATATTGATGACAGAAATGAGCAATTGAGAAACCTTGATGGGTCAAAATGACCAAAGCCCATCCTTCTAGGTTGTTTATAACTCCCATCCTCCTGGTATCTACTTGCCCTAAGGATTTATGGACGCTGTGCTGAACTTGAGGTGACCTCTTCACTACTCAAGGAGAGTTCGGGCTGTCTCACAAAATTCTCGGCCAGAGCCGTGATTTGAACGTCTAGCCACTAGGTGGGAAGCTAAATCGCTCTAGTCTCCAGAGCAGCCTTACGAAAAAGGAATGAAACAATGTTTTCTCGAGACATGAAATATTCTCTTTCTAACTTACCGCACTCTTATTACAATGTGCATGCAGTGTCATGTCCATTCTGTAAAGTATATTTATAAGTATAATTATAAGATAATTGATACCATTCAGAAGGGAGGATTGTGGTTTGTCCACCATTTGCCATTCGCGCAAGCATCTCTTCTGTTTGAATCACTCTGAACGACCTCGATACAGAGCCCAGTGGCTATTTGTGGCTGCCTAGTCACTCGAGCGACAAGCAAGGGTGAGAGACGGAGGAAGAGAGCGCCGTTCTATCTTAATCCATATCAGGAAGCAGCATCAAAGTGGTCATATTCTTGGTCATTGCACTAACGCCGTCACGGGGGCATTCCCGGCGGCGTAAAGCTCTCGGCTCTGAGAAGACAGGCATAAGAAGACATAAGGCGCCCATGCGATGGGGAAGCCCAACCGATGGGAGTGTTTAGCGGGCGGGCGGTCGAGTTGTTGGTCTGATGGCTGACGGTCGGGTGGCAATGGATGGATAAGTGAGGCGGTTTTGGAAGGGGGAGTGCAGGGCGTGGTGGGTGGGAGTCGAGAGTGGAGGAGAGAATGACCATGTAAAGCGGTTGGGAAGGGGAGACATCACGGAATCGACTGCGAATAGCCATCTTACGAGCAAGGCTTAAGGCCTTTGATGAGGGAGAAGGCGAGAGTGAATGGAAGGGTAGAGTGAGTGGGGGTTGAAGGGTGCAGGACTGCGAATGTGGGGTGAGAGATGGTTGATCGGAAGAAAGGGAGTTCAAGGGAGCGGCATCACGCATTCATCACTATTGGAGTACGGGGTGTACTTAATCCACTTAGTAGTAAATTCAAACGAGGGGAATTACCAACGCCGATCGTGCATGTTCCTTATGCTCACAGTGCCCCAAAAGTAGCTGGGAAAAACGATTCTTCTGACTTCAATATTATGAGAAAATGGTAAACGTTTTGGCTATTTTTCCGAAAGTCACGTCATATTAAACGTTTTTTTGTTTTAATCAGAACTTACGAGCATTTGCTCCGGTATTTTAGGAGCACAGTCTATCTTAACTAAGGACAGGATATTTCGTCCCGTATGAATGGATTATCATAGGGAAAACGTGTTTTCGTAGGTATATTTAGTAACAATTTAAAGTGCAAAATATTAAAATTTCATATGTTTTATCTCTTGCTTTCGTGAATTAGATAAGTAATCTGCAGAATTTTTTCCTATTGCTCCGTGCCTGGTTTCATAATTCAATTTTACGGCCACATTGAGCGAAGACATTTTATTCTTTTGTCATCTCGGCGGCCTTTTACTTGAAAGTCACGATCTGAAGAATTTTGTGTAAAGTGCTGTGAAAGGCTTCCATAGTTGGTTTGCACTGGTAAATATGACCAGCTCAGCGATCCAAGTCAAATAATTTGGTGGAAGATTCCAAAACAATCACATTACTTGAACTGGAGGGTAAGAGGGAAACAGCCGGAAACACCAAAAACTCAACACTTTTTATTCCTTATTTCTATAATTACCATCTCATCTTTACCAAAATGATTTGTCTCAGGCGATACAAGAGGCTCTGCCTAATGAGTTTTTGTGACATTTAATCATGAGCTATTGTGCTTCTGATGTTTTGAATACCATGTCCCTCTATATTATAATCTTAAGCAAGTTATTATTTTACCACAAAATAAGTTAAGAGGCAAGTATTGAGGAAAATCCATTTTTTAAGTTCGAGAATCTTCTGGCAAAAAAGTAAAATATATCTAACTTGTTTCCGAAAACTCCTGGAATTTCTGTCTTTGAAAAGTTAGGCCGCATTGTGAATATTTCTCGCGTGACGAGTTATTCCTATTTTTATACTTTACCTCACATTTTTCATGCAAACATTGAAAAAAAACAACCTAATTGTATATTACCATATGCTACCCTTGAAATTCTACTCCGTTAACGATATTGTTGTAATTTCTGAATTACAAACCTTTTCCCTTACATGATATTTATGTCATTGCTCTCCTTAAGTGGGCGGTTTTAATTAGAGATTATCGTAAAATGATGCGATTTGATTGCTTCCGCTCTTGAATGAGGCAAAAAATTTTGAACAAAGGATGCGTCACTTAAGATGAGGATGAAATAGTGATTTAAAGTTTTCCTATGGTTGAGGTGTTGAGAGTCTTCCACGCAATTGAGGGCGTTGAACCTGAATTAAAATCGAAATTAGGATTGAAGTAATGTTTATGAACGAAGTCTACACTTTTGATCAATATAACTCAAAACTTTTTATTTTCGTCATTTTCAGTAAACTTTTCAAAATTAACTTACCGACGCTTGAATTAATTTCATGCGGGAGTTCTGAGGACAGATTGCAGTCAGTCAGGGGAAGCGGGCCAGTAGTTACAAGCAACACAGACAGAAACTAAAAATAAAACAGTCGTCCTGTGTTCTATAGCCCAAATCGACACTTCTAGATGGCTTCAATATGTGTAAGTTAATTCTGGGAATAATAGAGTGAGTACTATTAATCAAGAATTGTGTAAATAGTAAATTGTATTTGGGCAACTCCGCGCTCTAGTGGGTTGACCACCGACGTTTCATCAAGGCTGGACTGATGTCCACTGCACAAATTATATTTGGTAATCACTGCCGGAAACGTTGATCCTTGGAAGGTATGTGCATGGTCCAGCGGTAAGATAATACTGTAAGCTTAGATGTTAAGCCCATGCACTCCATGCACCCACCAACATGTGGTAAATTAGGATAAAATCATCATTCTTTCTCTTTTCCAGCAACTTGCGATTAATGTAATTGTGTCATTATGACCGTTTGCATTGCAAACATGCTGTTGCATATTGTGTATCATTTTATTTCAGTGGATTTCGGGTTTCCCAAACGATCTATGCCTCTATTTTATCATTCTATTTTTCATCATTCCCGCTTTAGAGTCCCTCTCTATAGTACCTTGTTTGGTTGTTTTTCCTCTATCGAGTGACCTCACATGCATCTAAATTGGTAAAAGACTAGTTTTAAATATGTTGAATTTCAGGACAGCTCATAGTACCTAGAGCACTGAAAATTTTAAACTCTTTAAATAGAAAATTACTTATACTACCAAATGATTACTGCTATTTATGTGTATTTTCTAACTAATCTAAACTTCGGAGACCCCAATTTTATTTAGAATAAATGATTTTCCGTGAAAAATCACACAGACTAGTCACACAAAAAGAATTGTGGAAGTCCTCTCATTATTATTTATTCATATCAGATCTCATCCGTATATTTGTTACTGATCATTTATTTTTGTTTAACGATTACATGTTCTTGAATATCAAAGTTAACGAGCAATAATTTTTAAGGAATTGGTTCATTATGAATCCTGAGAAGAGGATTCATGTTTCTCAAGTTCAATGACCTCAGAGTCTCGATATCATTTGTTTTGACTAAGAAAGGAAAAAATGATGGTATTTCAAATTTGATTTCCTCTGACGCAACATCGATAAGAAGCGAGTTGATTCGTCAAAAACGGGTTTTCTGTACTCTCCTCTGTAGATTAGGCTGAGTGCTTGTGAATAGTGGGTAAAGTAAAATGATTTGATGCCACGTACCAACCATACTTTGATATAATGGTGCCATGGATATTTCTGGTATGATGTACGTAAAATCGACGATGGCATTTTTATAAAAATTATTCAGCCAATGGTAAAAAATTCCCTATTCATTCCCTAATTCAATTCCCTAATGGTAAAGTCATTCCCTATTTCCATGGTCTACACATAGAAGATTTTGCTAATGGAGAATGTTACTTAGCTTGCTGAACGTGTATGCTTAAAGTTGTAAAAAAAGAGTTGTAGCTAAGTACGCGAGGTTGAATTTACTAACCACTTTTATGTGATCAAGTGGTCTATTTTGACCCAGTTAAATTTTTCTATTAAACAATAAGTTGTGTACTCATGTTTGGTCATGATTTTTTCTACACTAACCGCTATTGCTCCCCTCAAACTATTTTCCAATCCTGATAAATGGCTCTCTGTACTCACAATCGATATTGTTGTCTCCACACACTCTATGGATAACTTTCATCCTCGTACATGTTCCACTCCAATAGAATCAAAATTTGTAGGTGCTACCATTTATCATTCACTTAATTCCGTCGCGCACGTACTATGTTTTATTTTACTAGACAAACCTTCATTCATTCGTAATTTGTTATGTACACATTCATTTTCAACATTGGAGGCTTAAGACACATGGAGCATGGTTTGATCTTAAAGCTACGACTGAGGAATTGAGAAGAAAATAGTCAGCCTTTATCTAGGTACTCATAGAGTTTGAACGAGGCAAAACAAATTCTACTGAAATCCAGTGTTCTGGAGGATACATGCGATGATAGTGATTCCATTATCCACAAAATTTCTCCCCACATAGCACCTCTATCTTTGTCACTATGGATACTCAAGCTATCAGCGTGAAATAAACTGGCCTTCATTGTGTAAAAAATATAGCCTAAGGGCCTTTTTACATGGTACATTAACCCGTACGTGATAATGCCTAAATGTATGATCGCGTGAATGAACAAGAATATGGATCGTGTAACCACCCAACTAGTGCGAATGCGTGTACAGAAAATAGAAACTTTTCTAATTTGGTTCATGTTTTCGTACATGTTCCGTATCGGTCTACCAAAATCGTTAATGCAATCACACCTTAACTCGTACGTGTTAATGTAGCATGTAAAGAGGCCTTTAGTGCTAACATTCAGAACTTATTTAAGTGTTAGTTGCTAAAGAGTGGGGACTGAGAGGCTGAAGAAGTGTGAGAACTTCCGACGGAAGGTATTTGAACGCAAATAAAGCACAACGTATTTGAAAATTGGTATCATCTGATGGCAGACGCCTATTCTCGGGCGCGGTAATAAGTATGTGTGAGTCAAGCTGGCAATCTGAATTGCGCACCTTGCTTTGAGAAAATGAGTTCGAGTGAAAAGCGTTTGAGTGAATATAATAATAAAATGCGCCCAAGATTGAAATGGCAAAATGTAATATCAAATTATGGGTCTAAATATCTTACTAATATGATGGCGGTTGTTTTCGCGTTGTTATTTTATATGTTCATGTCGTATTTTCAAGCGGCTATTTTGTTTGGAACTTTTATATTCTTTTTAAAAGGAGAGTTCTCAAAATTTTAACAAAATTAATTCATAATTATTGAGTTTGCTTAGATTACTTATTTCTCATAATAATACTAAATTTACGGGATCATTGTTCACCTTAGCGTTTAGTTCATACACAGCCAGCAGCACTTGAAAATATATTTACTCTGAGGATGACGTAACTAGAAATCAGCAAAAGAAGGGCGTGACTCGTACGTCATTGGAATGAAAGGAAACTTGGGCGAAAATTTCGGCAAAGACTTCTTTTTGAATCTCCAACACGCACAACAGGCACACACGCACCAACCACGCACGTACACACGCGTAGGCATGCTCACGTCCACCTCAGTCGAAGCCGGTTAATGCACATTAAGACACGGGTTTATTTCTACGAGGGGCCATCAAACGGAGGTTTTACTAGAGACCCGTCGTCTTTTAATGCTCCAAGAAGTGGCACATAAAACATGGATGAGTGGAGCAAGAATGGGGAAAATAGCGGGGCAAGGGAAACAAGGCGGTCTGAGGGTGCAAAATGCTTCGCGAGCCACAGGTCTGCGATGAATTCCTGTCGGTCCCAGCTTGTTATCGCATTGGGACTCTAGATGCGACAACATTCATCTGGATTTTTTGTCGGTGGCCGTAGTGTTTTCCTAAGGGTACGCATGGGTTTGAAATATTACGTTTTCATCTACTCTTGTTTTCGGTGGAAGCCAGTAAATTACCTTCGTGCTCAACGTATTTTAATGAGATTTACCTCCAGCATTTACCCATTTTCTTGGCCATTATCGACCTCTCTGTATCCAGTAGGGTTCATAAAAGTTCATCCTCTCTTTTATTAGCACTTAGCAAGTGCTATGAAGAGGGATAAAAATTAAGGTAGCTCTTTTGTCATTGCAGAGTTTAATTTAATTTTTCAAGATTTTACTTCTTTCTTTGGCGTAAAATAAAAGGTCGCAGTGTTAAAGAAGGGAAACATTATTGATACTTAGCAGTAATAATGACCATGATATTCAGTGACATGCCGTTTCACCTTCTTAAAAGTTCTTTATGCACTATTAAACACCAAATACATTGTACTTCATTGGAACGCCTCCAAAAATTTTTATTTGTCCCCACAAAAAGTCCCATTTAGCTCCTAAGAGCAGCAGAAGTACAATAGTTATTCCATCACTTCTTCAATGCATAAAACTGGCTTTAAAATGAAGATATTAAGTTGTATTAAGGCCGTTTTACACGATACACGGAATTGCGCAATCTGACGTACGTGCGAAGGCGCAATCAAAATTGCGTCGTGTAAAGCGGTGAATTGCTGGAACACATGCAAGAATGCGTGGATGCGAGACGGCAAAATAACCCGTTCTAATTTCGTTCATGCATTCGCGCAATTCAACACCATTTTAGAAATTAATGCAGCTCTAACCTGCGCAATTTTAAAACTTGTAATGAGAACTGTTTCACCTATATTATACTGCAAATAAGTTTAATTGTTGCTACAATTACTTCAAAAACTGACTTCGATTTTCTTAAATACTTTCTGCTGCGTTTTGAAGCGCGTAAATTTACTTTTGTACATTTATCAATCTCGCGCACAGATAATTTATAGCCCTACGGCTGGCAAAATATGTTAACAATTAGTTGATCTGCAGTTGTCCCCGTTGCAACAGACTCCGCTGTACGTGTACTTCCCTCCCCGCCGGCAAAGCGAAAAAAAAAAACTTACCCCTCGCTGTGAGACATCTGCTGGTTGTTGTGCACATTACTTCTGCCCAACTTTAACGGAAGATCCGCGTGATGGCGTTAGCAGGGCACTACAATGGGAGAGGGGCGAAATAAGCTTATCCCAGATGGCGTGGGGGCAGCCGCGGGAAAGGAAGGGAATGTACGATGCTAGCGGAGCCACCAGGGCAAAGCTGGAAGGAGGACGACTGGGCGTGAAGGAAAATTTGGAACGGAAGGAGGGAAAATCATACGTGCTAAACATAGCGCGTTCCTGTTTTACGGCGTCGTATTGTGACTACGCCCCACAGATGCGGATTCAGTTTATAATAGCCAAGACCACGCAATTATTTGATCTATTGCATCTGTTCAAATGCAAAAGTAAATAATATTATCTCTGTAACCTATCTAAATTGAAATAAAACAGATTATGGAATTAAGAAAGTTACAGAGAAGTTGAAGTAAAGAGGTTCATTACCCACGATTTATTTTAATGCAATTCATTTAATTGTTCATATATTTCATGAAAGAGTAAAGCATATAAGACATTGTATGATAAATCTTACAATTGACGGCATCGGAATTTATCCTAACCACATTTTTAAGTGAATAAATAAAATTGACACTTCAATTTTGCATGAATTTTTTGCGACAGTTTTAAGATTAACGACTTTTTAATAGAATTCTGAAGACTATAAAAAATAGGAAGTGCAGAAAATTGGATAGTTAACTTTAATACTCAAGAAGGTAGGTATACACTCAAAGGTAAAACTAATTTTTAAATGAACCATAACTGAGCATCACATGTCTTTAGCTTGATAAGTACCAGGGTGCATTTGAAAGAGTAGCAGAATTATCTATTTTAAACCGTGTGAAGTATTTCCATAATTAATTTACTTTTAGTTTTCTATTTCTTAAAAAGTTACCATCTATTTTATTCCAATCGTGCACGAACCAATCTAACTCTTACATTATAGAAAACCTTATTACGCTAATTTGAAGCTCGATATTTTTTTAAACTTACAATATAATATTACTTAATCTACCACGATTAGGTTGATACTTTTCGGTGATACCGTGGGGAATTTGCAAAGAATTTTGAATGAATAACTTAAACTTTGTTTTCAAAAGAATATTTTATTAAAAAAAGACAATGGTCTTGGTTGAAATACGATTTTCCGTTTTTATAATTGGACTAGATTTTTCCCTAGCGTACCGCTCTTCAACGTTACCACCATTTTTTATGAGATAGAGCTATTTATTCTTGATAAATATATATATTTACTACTATGGCACTACTACAAACTTTCATAATAATACCATAGGTGATGTTGACCCCGACAAGTATAACTGGAATTTAAGTGAATGTGACGGTACTACGAATATCGTTAACTGTTGTCCGCTTCCTTCGTATGAACCCTGACCCCAGGGTTTCCAGTAAGAAGAATCTAGATTCATGTTTGTACACTTCACTATTGATACCCATGCCTGAAAATCAGTTTTGATTATGTTTAAACTATTGGTACTAGTGTCATGGGAAAATTTAGCACTTAAAGTTTAATTCCGTATAATGCGAACAAGTATCAAAACAACGCTATAATACCTACTTTGAAAGCAAACATATGTACAAATGTCTGTACTTTCTAACTTCTCGAAAGACATTCTGACGACCATTCAGATGGAGCAATTCAACGGGAGTTGGGTGCTCGATATTTTGCATTTACTTCTTACTTTGAATCTCATATTTCGTAATTAGACCGACAGGTGTTTAAATGAATCATAGGTGACACCGGCCTATATATTCCATGATTAATATATAACCCCACAACCATTGGGCAACTTATTCCTTTGGCGATAGTCAAATAAAATGACTATGCTAAATAAAACGAAGAAATTTAAAAAAAATGCAAACAAATCACCGTTATAGCAGGCATTAAATTCTGGATTATTTTTAATAAAATGGAATCTTTTGAAGAACATTTTTTACTGTGAAACTGAGGCTTAAAAGAACAAGAAAACTTTAGGGGAGTAAATAATAATACGGATTTTGATTACTACTGACAATGAAGGCTGTAAATCTTCCCCAAAAGTTTATTGTTCTCAATAGTCACTGCCTCCATGTGTTGACAATAATGAAAGTCAATTGAATCGGCCACTCAAGTAGTAAAAGAATTGAATTTCTTTATGTTTTTCATTTTTTATTTTGGTGTTCTTTGAAAATTCTTGGATTAAACTTCGTAAATCAAAATGATAGCAGAGCGGAGTGGTCAACGGAAAATAAGAATTTTGTAGTTATTTGGCAGAAGAAATGGTTAGCTCAACGTGTATAAAATATCGTCAAATTAAGGAATCATATACATTAGCCGAAATATTAGCAATCGTAGATTGACCGACGTGAATAAAGGCATAGGAAATTGGAATTTTTACCCTCCGTTGCCTAAAAATATCAAAAAATTGTCACTTACGATGGAGAGAGCATGATTGTTTGTGAGAAGAGTAGGTAAGCATGATTATGAGAATAAAAACTTTGGGAGGATTTAGTTATGAAGTGATCAACCATAAGCAATGAGGATGAAAGGAATCAACGAGAAGATCAATTATAATTATGCATGAAATAATATTGCTCGATCAGTTTCAATTTCTAAAAGATATGGACTTAGCACATGTAGTAAATAAAATTTAGGCAAATTATAATTGAATCAATTAATTCCATTAAAACATTAGTAAATAAGAGATTGCAAGCATAAAGGGTAAAATATGTAGATAATTTACCTAAATATATGGATATGAAAAATCAAGAAATTCCAAGTATTATGTCTACAGAATCTGATGAAATAACTTTATGATGGATAGATACCTACACTTAGAGAGAGATGTTACCTAAAGATCGTTTGGGGCCTCGTTTTTTTGTGAGAGCCAGGTATTCAGAGAGTTGATTTCGTGTAAAGTAAGAGGAAAGTAATGGTACCTCGCTGATAACTGTATCCTACGAAACTAGTAGTAATAGTTTAATGATAATTGAAGCTGATTTTTTGGTGTGCATATAATCAGTACAGTGTATGGGTATGAAGGTAAGCTTGGAAACCTAGGTGTGAGGTACATTGGAAAGAAATAGGGAAAAAGTTACAATATTTGCGATACCATTCCATCACTTCAAAGCTAGTCGTGTTTGTCGGGGTTAAAATCTCCTCACCGATTGTTGAGGACGAAACCGCAAAAGTCAACAAAATTTAAAAGTGTATTGCATTTGAATCGTTTGCAAGCAATATCTAATGCTTGAGTTAAGGGTAAGGTTTCTAGATGGAGACAGTCGATCAAATTAGTCGGATATGTAAACTACAAATCCAGAATTATTACCGTTAGGGGGTGAGTGATGCATCTTTTAAAAAAAGTTAAAGACGTTAATGATCACGCAAGCAATTTTTATTGCTCTGTTCTTTTTAAAATTTCCACTTGAGGCAGCCTTATTAAGTTGCATCGACGTATCGATCTTGACCTCAAATCGATGGGGATTTTATTTTTAAATTTAAGATTGTTTTCGTTCGTGCAACCTGGATAATTTGTTGTTTCTTTTAATTTTATCCCTTTAACTTTTTCATGTTGCTGATTATTGCGAAGCAGAAGGATGTCATACATACGTGAAATAGAAGTGTTATAGAAAAATACGAAATAAATAAAGCATTTGATGCTCTTATTTGCCAGTAAATTCTTTTCTTCCATATTTGAAAATCGCTATTCAAGGCAATTTTACCGTTGTAAAACCGATCGCTGTATGAATCATGTTTCCAAAAGCTAGAATTCTACCAGTTGAGTCATAATTTAAAAAAAATTAATTTACTCTGACACCATAATTACCTAGAAATAACTGATATTCAACAGTAATGTTTACTAAGCGGGGATACATTGCAGGCGCTGATGAAATATGTCTCAAATATTGGCTTTCGACGGTTGAAATACTGTGGAAAGTAAGCATTTTGCCTAATCCGAGAATGTCGTTTGTTTAGTTCGTCGACGATCCCCGTGCTTGCTAACTTATCTCTCATCCCAGTAAATTACCCCGCTCTGACGAGGAATTGCTCCCATAAAAGGTAATTTCCGATTGGAATGCGTTCAAATCGCCGAAGGAAAAGGCGGCCAAAGACTACCTACTACAGAAAAGAAGCGACTGCTTGGAAAAAGGGGGTTAATGGAAAATCTCCCTCTCCCTCCTCACCTCTCTACTCCCCACCCCCTTTCCCGCTCGTGAGCCAAGAAGTACCCCACCCCCTTCCTCCCATCTCCCCCCTCTCTTTCTCCTTTCTTTCCCACCGCCCACCCCACGAGCCTCCTTGTTTTTTTTTTATTCTTTTCTTCTTTCAGACGAAATTGCGTAAAGTCAGCGCTTTTAATGGTCGGGGAGAAGAGGAAGAAAAAAATGCAGTTTGGAAGAGAGAGAGGGTCTACAAAATGTGGGAGTGTGAGGTAGCGAAGAGGAAGGAGTGTTTGGGTGAGGGGGGAGGGAAAAGGGGAGGAAGAGTCCCTTAAGACGATTGCGAAAGGGACCTCCGTCGTCGTCTCCTTTTGCCATCTCAGCGATTGCCTTCGAGCCTGCGACTCGGGCAGTTCCGGGACGGTATGGGGGGATAAGAGGGGTGGGGGGTTTAGAGGGGGTGGTAACGCTGCCCCCGCCCTCCGCTGGGAAGGAATTGAAGAGAGTGCCAAAAGAATATGGCGTGGGTAATGAGGATTCGGAGAGCTCGGTCGGCGGAGGCATTGCTTCTACTCGCGATGGTGGGAGGAAAAGAAGTATTGCTGGAAAGAATGTGTGCCTCGTGAGTTGTGGACGAGGGCCTCCTTCCCAGAATGCAGTCGGGTGCTATTTACGAATAACTCACTGTTTTCCCGAGCGGAGAAGGAAATGTTGGGGCACAGGTAGGAGGGAAAACTAATTATCATAAATTACACCCAATTCTCAATGTCCGTGTCCCGCCTCATTGGATTCATTTCCTTTCGGGGAAAGTCAAGCACTCGAATGGAAGGGTGAACATGTTTACGCGGTTACCAGAGGAAAAGAGATGCACTCAAAAATGGGTTCCAACCTGTCACCACCAGCCATTGCGTTTGGAATGCAACCCTAAAGTATATTTCATTTTCTTACCAATCGTGGCTGCGTTATTTCTTCGCGATTCATTTATTAGCCATCATCACTTGCCACGAACCGCAACAATTTCATTTGCTTCCTTTTGGCTCAAATATTCATTTTCCCAATTGTAAGTATTTTTCGGTCTATTTAATATGAGTTTATTTATTCCTTGATAGAAACTACTGAGAAATTTCTTAGCTACAAAACAATCTTCGTAAAACTTAACTTGAATGGATGATCGATCAAATGAGGGATAGCATAAACTGAGTGTCAAACTATAACTATACACTAGGAAAACACGCTCTTCCAGTTCATGATTTACGGACTTATCTCTATTCTACATAAAAGCTATTGAATGGAAAAAGAATTATTCTCTTTTAGTGAAGTATGAATACGCCAACCCAAATTTCACAGCCATTTTCAGAGCCAAGGACGTCATTGAGTCAGATTATGTATCTACTTGTCACTAGGGAAGTCGCGCAGACACATTTTTAGAGAAAAGAAGTTAACATTAAAAAATAAAAGACTTGGAATGGATAGATAAGAAGCTAATTCAAAGGAAAAACATGCGCAACTTTTTGCGAGAATAACTATGGGTATTGGACAAAATGAACTAAAACTATAATGACATAAAGCAATTAGAAACATTTAGTCAAGGATATGGAGATGAGAAGTTTTGAAAGAAGAAATGAATTTGGTGATTAACGTGGTGAACAGCTAGAAGTAAGAGTTTTAGAGAGAAGAGCTAGGAGTAAGAGAGGAGAAGTTTTTTATCTTTCGAATATTTTAAATCTATATTAATTTCCTAATTTTCACTTACAATATGAACATAGAAGCTTTAGGTTTTTACCAGAGTAAACGATTTTTGGTATAAAAGATAAATGCTTTTTTGACCTGGCTGAAAAGAGGCTTAAAAAGTAAATTGCGTTAATATTTTTGCGCAGTATGTTGTGATATGGTAACGGCATGGGTTTTGAAACGGGTAATGACTATATAGATTCCCACCTAGAAATATTTAATCCGGTTTTATACTGATGTAAAAAAGAAGGAAGTATTTCTCAGATAGATTTTTATTATGTTTTACTTCTTTTTTGCATGATATTGAGTTTCAAGGGGCTTCAAACGAGGTGAGCAGTACTATCAGTTTTTGTTCTAACCTACTGGTTAAGACAATGAGAGAATAGTTATGCTCTGGAGGTAATTGCCTTGGATACGGATTCATTACGATCTAATATATACCTTTGTTAAAAGTGTTAATATATGTAAATAAATGTTCAAAAATTACTTTTGAATTTGAGTTCAAGTGAATGAGCCAACTTACCTTTACGCGCAATCTTTCTTTAGTTATCAGTATCGGCAGATACGCGTATTCTGGCACCATGCGAAAAAACACTCGATGTTTGAAGTTGGAGATGACGTCGGATAGATTCTGCGTTTTCATCACCGATATTCATACGAATCACTTCCTCAGTGCCATAAAAATAGGATATCCTTGATGTACAACAACACTTCACACTTCTCTCATGACCTCTTCGCACCAAAAACTGCTCAATCGACACTTGATAGCAAAAATTCACCTGCTTATTTCCAATTTTTCACTAAAAATCAGACGTTTACACTTTATAAGATCACTCTCTTCATATTTCCTATGTGCTCCTACCAAGAGGAAGACGTAAACTGAACTGACCTACGGCTATTCCTTACTTTCGCAGATACTGGTCCTTCATTTTTTTCTAACCCTGGACTGAGAATTTTCTCCCTGAAGCCACCTCAACAATTCCTTGGGTTTTGCACCTCTTTCCCTCAAACCTTGACCCTTGCTTTCTCTGTGCGGCCTTATCCGTTTTGGGAAGAATGGGGAAATTCACGCAATGGCAACTTTCTATTTTGGTTGAGTGCTGCGCGAAAAAAGATTTTTTCCAAGGGTTAAAAAGTAAAGGATAGTGCCCTGTTTTGAAAGGACTGGATTGCTTTGTTTGACAGCGGAAGGTCAGTTGTGAGGACAACTCAGGGTATAAGAGGTGAGACATGGGAAGAAATTCTTGCCGACCGCTCAAAAAACGAACTATCCATACGTAACGGACATTCTATAGCCCGAGTAGCATTTTTTTAACCCGGGTTACTTTCTCTTTTATTGGGGGTCCTTTTGCGCAAGCTACCCCGCTGCACCCCTTCACTTGTGGCGTGAGGGTGAAAGCGATACTTTGGTGACTCAAAGGGGTCGCCCGGTGGAGACCTTCTGGTAGGAAGACAAGGTACGCGTGGTGAGGGCGGATGGTTAAGGGTGTGGCCGGTGCGGGCCTGCCAGATTTCTCTTTTTACGCTTGCATTTTTGAACGCCATGGCTTACCTTGCAAAAAATGCCTAAGGTAATTTCCTCTGCACAAACTTATATGAAACCATTTAGGGATTGAATGAACTCTATACGGCAGCGATGAAATTATTACCAATTGTGATATCTGGAGCGTATTTTCGGACATTGAATCTGATCAGCGCTGTGTAGATATTATTATTAGATATAGGTATTATAAATATGCCTATTAAATTTTATTATACGGGTAATAAAACTCACAGATCATAATTTGGCTAGCAAGATGTGATTTTAAATTTTTTGCTGTAGTTATTAATTGGTTTAATCCGTCCGTGAAAGTTATTAGAAATACTATTTTTGCGGTATATTTCAAGCCTACCCTAAGAATAGTGGTAAACTTAGCATTTATTTAGCAAAAGGTTTGGAAAACCAAACGCCAGTAGTTCTCTTCTGTCCAGGGAATTTTTTCAAAATGAAATAAATGTGATTTTTAATTAATTAAGCTATAATTTTACCCGTCTTGTTAAGAAAAGTTCCTGTGGCATTTCGTATTTAAAAATACGGATTTTTTTAGTGCGATGAAGTAGATAGGCAAAAATATCTAGCATTGCTCACTGTGCAGTGGTAGTTGAATGCAATGTTACACCCACTTGCAAGGATTTTTCAATCTCCCCTATCAGGAAAATTCGCGAACCATAAGTTTTTTCTTGTAGTTTCATTGCCAATATATAGCCTCATCATTGCATACTCTGGGTGTGAAATTTTCACAAGGCCAAAATAGGTTATATTTAGAATTCGAAAAGGCCATTTTTCAATCCAAGCCTTGCTTTCTTTTGTCACTTGGCAAACTTAATGTATTGATATTTTTAGGAAGTCGATTACAGTAATATAGTACAATGAAGTTCTCAATAGCTCGGTCAAAAAGCCTATTCCTGTCCATCAGTGGTAACGTATGTGAAGTTGCAGGCGTGAAATCATTATCTATATTATTTTCTATCCTATAGTTTAAAATAATTATACGAGAAAAAGTTTAAGAAGCAAATAGCCCTACCGAATTTTAATGTCCCAGCGAAAAAATATCATCTATGTGAGCTAAAATTCAGATCAAGTTAATATAATAAATTTGCCCTACATTAGCATGTAAGAAATACCATAAATAAATCAAAATTGTTTCAAAAACGTTATTTCAACGTCGCGTGTAGAAAATAATGTTGCGAGAGGGCAAGCTCATGGTCTTGTCTCCTCTAGGCAACATCAAACTGGATGTATCTTCAAAATTCAGTGAAAACAGCTGGTGATATTTATGCTTCTTTGATAAAAAATAGTTACAATTTTCACTTCAAAACTTGGTTAACCCCAGGTGATATATTATACATATTCATATATATTTTAACTCTTTCAACCTGTTTCATTACATTTCTACCATAATGAAGTAGACTGGAAAAGTAATCAATTTAATGCCTGGTTCTTGAATGTAACTTGCTGTTTAGAGGAGATAAAGATGACGAAAAAATTAGCAGGTCATTAATTTGTTAAAAACTGTGTTTTTCCTAACCAAGAACACCGAAAGTAAATGTACTCTTTTTGAAACTCAGGAAAACGTAATATTTAATAATTAAATAACTTTGCATTTTAATGTTACAAATAATTGCAATAGGAAAAGAGACATGCTATTTATCATTTACTGCTAGCATTTAACGTCTATGTGACCTCAGCCGATACCATTTCTCGACACGTTATCCATTTGAGGCCTACAGCAATGAATCCACCACATATGGTATCTACTACCATGCACTTTCACCTCTTATTATTTTTCAAAAGTTCTTTGCTCTTCGCTTTCAATTATCCCTCAGCGCTTTTGAAGGAAAGAATGATGAAGGAGCATGTATCCGCCTAGCAATCCCACTCACTTCCTCCTAGCCCATTAAGGCATGGCTCTTACCCTGTATACCCTTTTCTTTTCCCTTCATTTTCCTCGACCCCTCACACCTCCTTCCGCTCGTAGCTTCTTCTCTTCGCCGTTTCCCATCCTGCACCACACCCCTTTCCCCTTCGAGCATGCAACCACTGCCGCAATGCGTAGGAACTTCCTAATTTATGAAATTGCGATTTATTCTCTTTCCCCGCGTTATTGCTCACCTCCCTTACATCATATCACTTTCCCTCCTCCTCCCCTGGGCCCACGGCCTCGCGTCTTCCCTCGTCCGTCAAGCAACTCCGCCTTAAGTCCCCTCCTCCCTAAACAAACCCTCGCCTCAGTGAATCCTTTCTTCCTCCGCCCGCGGACTATTATTTCATCCCCTTACTCCGAGCATCCGCGGGCCTCCACCTCCCTGGAGCATCGTCTCTTATCTTGCGACGCCCCTCCCCACACAAACCCCGGCACTAGTTGCCCCCCCCCCAAAATCCTTTCCCCTCTCTCTCCTCTCTCCCCCCTCCACCTCTCTACCACTTCCATAGGTATTCCACTCCACCCACCCCTCTAGGATGTTTATCAGCTGCTGAATATTTGTAATAACTGTCCGGGAAAAGTGCGCGTAATTCAAAGTGCGCGCTCATTCCATAACTCCGGAGTCCATTGCTTCCTGGCGAGCGGGAAGCCGGGGTGCAGGGCGAGATGGGAAGCCGGGCAACTGTAGGGAGTTGAGGGAATGTAGCTTGGGTGTGGGATATTCATCCTGCCCAAGGAGCGGCGCCTGCATCTGGGAAGGTAGAAGCAGTGGGCCGATGGGAAAAGTGATGGAGAGGAGAGTATTATGGTGGTAGACGAAAGCACACAGTTTATATATATGTTTAAGCGTGGAGCGCCAGCCCAAACTATTTCCTAGTGTCCCTCCCATCTCTCCTCCCAGCTCTGTTGACGGCTCCTACGCACTGCTCTCAAGCCGCCTCAACTTTTTCCTTCCCAAACACTTCCAAGACGATCTCCTAACTCATCCCGCGTCCCAGGCCACGAAAAAGTTTCTCCAATATATTGACCTGAGATCCTCTCAATGGCCCTCGGTTTTTTTCCCGGCTTGTCTCCAGAGGGAAATAGAGTGGGAAACGGTGCGGAAGGAGGAAGAATTGTCTAATGGTGGTGGGAGGGCGGTGGTGGCGGAGAAAATTCCAAAGTATCTCCAAAGAGATTGGTGTCGGGCTGTCTGAATTAAGAGAGTTGGGGTTGTTGTGGTGTCGGAAGCCGGGAAGAGGGGTTTACACTCCGATAGGAGGAAGGTGGATTAAAAGAGAAAGTAAGTATTTGAGAAAAGTTTCGGGGAGATTTCGGGGTATTGAGGAGAGGGTCGTCCCAAAGCGGTCGCCCACCCCCGTCTTAATTCATTTCGCAGCTCCTCTTCTCCTACCACTTGCCTCCTCTTCCTTCGGTCCAACGGGAACGGGAGACACTCGCGAAGTGGGGAAAAGTTTTCAGGACTCCCTTCTCCTCCGGCCAAAGAACGTTTTACTTCCTCTCCCCTTTCGAGGCGTTTGCATAACTTTGGTAGCCATCAGAGTTTATATAACGGGCGAGGCTTATAAATGCATTCATGGATTTTTCGCTGGAGGAAATAAAAATGCGAGGTAAAGTTGTTCCAGGGATCCCCAGTGGCGCTTATATGTAATTGATGGGGATTCTCGGATTCATTTCTCTTCCGCAAATCTTATAACACTACCCTTGCAACTTTTATTGTTTCGGAACTTTCTTGGTAGACTTTGTATGGTAACAAGAATATAAAAGGAAGGCATATGTTTGTCGCTTTATGAAAATTAAATTGGTTATCTGCTAAAATGCAATGAACCAATTATTGAGAAATTCATTGGGAAAAATCTTTTTCAGTCTGTTATGAGAGACTGTGGTATCTCACAAAACCTCTCTGTAGACTATAATATGGCAACAGAAGAATCTTATTATTTGATTTTGAGAATAGAATGACATTTTCCGAGAGTACATTTCCTTAAAAGTACGGTGAAAATCATTATTATTCGTCAGATATGACAATTTTAAACAGATGCCGCTCAGGCCGCTATGCCTAAATGCGTAAATTACTTCGTTCATCTTAATAACACTTGCTTTGATGAGGACTTAATATTCTGCCTCTTTTTTGTCATTAGGGGTTGACATCTGTCAATATAATGACAGCTTGATATGCCTGTAATTAGTGAAATAAAAACCTTTTTTAACTAGTAACGCACGAAGAGAGAGAGTATTTTTATTCCCCTGACTAAGAAATCGACTGTTATAACTTAACATGGCTGCATAAACCTAGTCTATATTAATGTAATTTGCATTTTTCAATATTTATTCCTGCGATTGATTCTAGACCATTCTCGTGTGAAAAAAATATTTTCCACTAAGATTTCGAATGTCAAATTGTGCATTGAACATTTTTCTTGGTTTATTTCACTTTGTTTTTGAATTTTGTTTTATTTGTTTCTGTATTTTGATGGAGGAATCTGTCTAGGCTGAGAAGGGAATAATGTGTCGGGTGTGAGTGACGGTAGTGCTGCGTTCTTCGAGTGCATTTGCCAAAAATCAGGCGCGGAGCGAAATCAGATGACTGACGCCGATGGCCATTCCCCGCCTCCTGGATGCACTCACAGTCGAAAGCGGCCTCCCTTCCTCCTCACGCAGCCTCTTCTCTCACAACCCTTCTTTTTCCCGGCATTTCCCCTTCCTCACACCCAGCTCCAACTTCTCTGCCCACCCAACCCACTCCGTACGCAGGAAAACAACGTCTTTCAATCCGTAACTCCTTCCTTTCCCATCCAACAGTGCACTTGGCCAAGACTTCCACTGCGACGCTTCTGTCACGGAAGTTGAGTGGGAGGGTTGGGGCAAGAGGAATGGAAGGGGTGGAGGGAGTACCTTCCTTCGTTCACTCCCACCCCTTTGAGATCTCTGCCATCCACCCCTTCACCCTTATTTTCGCTCCACTCATCCCCCTGCATCTAACCTCCCTCCTCCTCTTCACTATTCTCGTCCCCACCTCTACAACATCCCGCTTGCATGTTCCTATCTCAGTTCAAACTACCGTCTAGGAGCAATGGTGGAGCCTCTCCGACGCCAGAGTCTTGTGGGAAATGACAAAGAGGATAAAAAAATCGGTTGAAAAATTGGAGCGAGGCAAAGCTCGGGAGGAGGGGGGGAGTTGGACTCAAAGAATCCAAGAACAGCATGAAAAAAGGTCAAACCGTAGAAGATATAGTGAAAAAGAGGCGTGAGTGAGATTGAGAGAAAGAGAGAGAGATAAGAGAAAAGAATAAGAGAGCAGTGGATATGTGCTCTGGGGTTGGGAATCCTCCAACCTCTACTCCGAGTGAACGTAACCCTATTTGTTCCTATATATTTCCTCCAACCCCAGCCGCGTGGGGGATGTCGTCTACATTGGCGCCTCGGTTCTTCCCTTTCCCGTCGCAGCCAAAAACAACT
Source organism: Ischnura elegans (assembly GCF_921293095.1). Taxonomy (NCBI): domain Eukaryota; kingdom Metazoa; phylum Arthropoda; class Insecta; order Odonata; family Coenagrionidae; genus Ischnura; species Ischnura elegans. The sequence continues at coordinate 127,358,058 of NC_060246.1, forward strand.
ACCACAAATAGGTGCATTGACACTCCGTCAATGCTCTCTCCTAATGATGTGTCTCCATCTTGTCTCACGAAGTTCGCTTCGATTCCTCGCATGACAATCCTTTGGTTTTCCATTTCTACTCGTTGTTTGATGCAAATTTTCATTTATATACTTCCAATTATGTGCACTAACTTTTGAATCGAGCTTACCTTGAATTCGTCTAAGCTCTTAAGTATTAATGTTAATTACAATATTTAATAATTTAACTGTGCAAAAGTAGTAATGCGTCTTAAAGAATGAGGTAATACAAAAATACTTGGCGCTTTTGTCCGAAAGATAGCTAAATGATTTAACCTAACTTCACTGGATTCTTAAGTAAAATATTTAATATTCCAGCAAAATAAATGCCTGCTATTCAATAGTTATCTAAATGCGGTCGTTCCTGTCCAAATTTCATGTTTTGAAAATATTAGAGCAGCATTACTCGCATTACTGAAAGTAACGCACGAAGTATTTTCTTTTTTTAGTTAAAATGTGAAATGATTGAGATAGGAGCTTACAATTTTGGTAGAAGAGACGCGAAATGTTTACAAATATCATTATCATTTGTCCTAATCGATCCAAAATCTCTGACCCCTGGCCGCTTTCGGTAAAAGCTACGTGATTTCATTGCTATTTTCCCGTGTGATGGTTGAATTGAAATGTTTGCCCTTAATTTAGCCATCAGATAAGCTTTGTATGCCAATTATTTATTTTTCCTGCCCCATTTTCATATATTTTCTTGATTGGTCTTCTTCTAATCTACTTGATTTAATTAAGGGTCTTCTTTTTACATCATTTTTACTCCACTTAATTAAATCCTTCGAATATTTTGGTTATGATTATTTGCACTATGACTTCATAATCTAAGGATTTATGTTCGTAATTTTGGCTGTTGCTCGACTCAAAGTTATGTTTCCGGCAATGAGAGAAATATTAAGTCATTCGTGAGTAATACGTATACATCAAGTCATTCATCGAGTTTATGGAATGTGACAGGCCGTCATGACTCTTTCTCCACCCGCATGCTATTATTTATATTAAGGACAATTCTCCTGCCGACGCGACCGACAACTAAGTCTATCAAGCTCTCTTAACCTACGATACCGCTTTTCCTTTCTCTGACTTTATCCCTATAGTCAAGTCTTTTTCAGCTCTCCGATATCAAATAGCCAACGAATTAGTTCCCGCTGTTCGAACAAACAACACCCCTTCAATGGAGAATATTTTATTTCGCTATTCTTTCCCTTTCCCTGTCACCTAGAAGCCATTTGCACTCACTCTGAATGCAAAGGATGAATAAATTCCCAACGCATTAAGCCCCATTATATTCAATTCCCCGAATACAACGCATCTCGCACCCCTTCTTACAATTCGCCCGCAACCCCTATGTGACCAATGCCGCCGCGGCACTATTTTCCCATGGCGTGAATATCTAAGAGAGAGGAGCCCTTTGGCGTATTTACATGTCCCCATCCTTTCCTCTTCTTCTTCCCAAATCCTCTTTTCCCTCTAGCAAGCGCTCCTCCCACGGACTGTCCAACCAGCGTCCCGCTCCTTTTTCCCCTGATGTCATTAATGAGAAAGGATCGGCCCGGGGGAAACGAACGTATTTCAGGAGCGGGCACTGCTGGAGAGTGGGTTGTATGGCTCCGGACAGGGTCAGCTCGGGGAGGGGGGTAGGGCTGTGGAGCCCATCCGCTAATTAAGACGAATGGCACTCGGCGACCGCCAGGGAGGGATTGGATGGGGTGTGGGCGGTGAGGCTGGATAGGGCAAGTCTGTGTGTGTGTGTAGAGTGGGATAATGAGGTGAGGAAGGGGAGAGGAAGGTCGTATATGGGGGGAGCTTGAGAGTGCTGCGGATGACGATTAGGCGAAGATGGAAGTGGCCATTGAATCCCCTGTAACAACTCCCCTTTTCGTGTACAGATATCTTTTCTTGCCCCAAAGCACCCCCTCCGTCTCTCTTCCTCTCTCTCCTGACGCCTGTTCAGAAGTTTTTGCTGGCTTTTGTTCATAGCCTAGCTTGTTTCCACGTCATTTACTCTGACTTTTACGCCATGTCTCAGTGTTAAGTATAACCTTATTAAGTAAGGACGCATTATCGGTGAAGCATGAGCATATCACTAAACGTAATGCTGGATGTAATATGCATTTTCCATTGAGCGAGAATTGTGAGTGATAATAAGTGAAAAGGGGAAATCAAAATTATGATAGATCAGATGAGAGACTTATTAGAGGGTTTGCGGTTTTACTTAGCTAAAGGCAAAGTAAATCTATCATAGTATGTATTGAGTTACAAATAATATTAAAGTATATGAATAACACTTTTTTGTAAACCATTGTATGAGAAAAAGAAGAAAATAACTGTCTACGGCCCCTTAAATTATTGAAAATTTCAAATATGATTGATGATAAGTAAATTATGTTTTAGAAGAACAGTTCAGATATCCTTAACGAAAAACGCGGTGCGCATGTAAGATTACATCAGCTTCTGCTAGGAGACAAATCCGATATATAATGACCAGCAATTATTAATTTTATAACCTCACATGCGCACCACGTTTTTCGTTTAAGATATCTGAAATGTTCTCCTAAAACATAATTTACTTTCTCATCAATCATATTTTAAATTTTCAACAATTGAAGGGGCCTAAGGCAGTTATTTTCTTCTTTTTCTTCAAACGTGGTTTTTATAAAAATGTTATTTTTATGCTTTAATTTTATTTTAGACTTTTTAGTTTTGTTAGAGAGGAATCCCATCGATTTAAATTTTAAGTACAACCACAAAGGGGTCGTCTCAAATATTATTTTTCATACCCAACAGTGATAACGATTATTATAATTTTAAGCAGCCGGAGAAGTTTTCAAATCTATTTATAACAAAATGCCAGAGCCTACTCGGTTGGCAATAAAGGATGATCTTTAATGATATAAGCACATTGAATCAAGTGAGATAATTATAATCATAGTCATAATTGCTCTATTTTCTTCCGTTCACTTAATTTTTTGAATCAGAAAAGAATATTTGTTGACATTTACCTTTAAAAATGAATAATTTGTTTTCACTTTCATTCATCCTTTATCTGGCTGTAAAATTAAAAGTATTTTTTATAATTTCTATTATCTTAAATAGATAAGAAAAGTAAAGAGCTAATGCAATACTTTAATCAAGACCTATCTAGAGTTACTTAGTGGATAATACGTGCAAAAATCATCACGCGATGTTATTGTTATGCTATAGTTAGTACAACATATTGACCTGAGAGCGCTTACATGATAAAATAGTCAAATTTAAATGTTCCTCTTGAAAACCTACCTTATCCTGATGTCCTGAAATTGATGTCTTAACACACTGTATTATTATGCTGCTCCTCACTTTCTATTTACTTTCTTTCACTTCAGTGTATTTTTTGCGCTTCAAATATTTTACCTTTTTATTTCTGGATTCATTTAGTTCCCATTATTTTAAATCAACAAACATCTCAAGAACGAATTCAACAGTTTCATCCAGAGCCATCAAGCGTTTCATAATGGATTTTAATTATACTGTTCATCTTGCCAACCTACCTGATGTGATGTCTTGAAATTGATGTGTTAACACGATGCATTATTATGCTGTTCCTCTTTTAATCCTTACTTTAAAATCTTTTCATCTATAAATTCAACTTGTTAACTGCTTCCTAACATTGGAAATAGTTGTGAAGCAAGCGTGTCTTTATTGAATTGTTGATTGGAGCATAGAGACGGCAGAAATTATGTGCGAAGTCGAAAATTCCACGCAGCAATGTACAATTTTCAGAAACATTCATAAAAGGAATGATAAATCGTAGGCTTCAGTTGAACATAAAATATACAGGTACTTTACGCTTTAGTAAAAGATACTTTATTGCACTTACTGTGTTTTCAGCGCCCCCATTGGATTTAAGTGGTCATTTGTATAACTCCGTATTTAGTTTTTATTTCTGAATATTACACGAATTACTATTCCAATCGTGGTAAAAGTGTAAAAACATTGCATTGTCATCCAGTTCTGAGCTATCCTGAAAATTTTAGCGCTCTAGCTAATCAGGAAGTCGTCGAAATTTAAGTTGCAAGATTTTCCTGGAAGGACAAACAAGAAAGTGAGTATAATAAAACGTGGTAATAAAATAATAATAATAATAAATAAAATACGTGGAATAGGAGAGTAAATATGAATTCCAAAAGGAAAACTGACGATTTACCTCGGGATTTTGAATTTAAATTATTTTTTAAATATCTTGTATGATTTGGGAAAGTACATGTTTTCCTGCTGAAATAGGTTAACAGCGGCAGTAAAATTAACAAAGATATAAGTGGTATAAAGAGGTGAGAGAGAGGTATACAAAAATTCAAAAATCGTTGATTTTATGAATAATCTTGAGAAAAATGCTACTACGTCTTGTCATAATAGCATTCATTTTGATACGTAATCGTATTTGGAATTATAGATATAAGTTAATGGAAATGCTTAAAGTTTATAAGTTGAATGGAATAGGATAGCGTTTGAAATGCATCTTGAGAACGAAACGGCCCTCAAACTATTCAGTCATTGTTGCAGCTTAGCATTTTTTCATTGTAAATAAGGATGAAAATATGATATACAGGGTAACCGGCGTTTTGTGTATTTTCTGCGAAAAGTATTGGGCAAGAAATTAAGAAATAGTTTAGGCTATGATGATGTGAAGGCCAATTCGAAGTAAAGTATATCCACGAGTTTTTTTTCATTAGCAGAGAGACAGTTTCTCGCTAGAGAATGAGAATGTATGAGTACTAGATATAAGTTATATCACGTACTAAAATCAGAATTATGACCCGATAATGGAAAATGCGAATGATTACTTGGTCGGAGTAAAAAACTAAAGACATGCTATAAAAAAATGAATGGTCCAAATGTTATTTATGATAACCGGATGTGTATGGTGGCCTAATAGTAAATGAAATTCATACTTTAGCATGCTGTTAAATACTTCGATAGAAAAAAGGATTAATTAATAATATAAAAGTTTATAAGTTAAATGGAATAGTTTGATATACATCTAGAGAACGAAAATGACCCTCAAACTATTCAGAGACAATTAAAGCTTAGCAATTTTCTTATTTGACATAAGTATGAATATATGATGTAATGGGTGTCCGGTGTGTCGTATATTTACTGCGAAAAGTATTTGGCATACAATTACGAAATGGTGTACGCTATGATGTTGTTCAGGGAAATTTGAACTAAAATATACCTGTGAGCTCTTTTTTTTACTAATAGGGAGATTGATATTTTTGTTATAACTAATTGTAAGTGCAAAGTTCTCAAATATGAACGTTAACTTTTAATTATGGTATATACCATACCAAAGATTGTTTATTTAATATCGTGGTTACCCAGGATTTTAGGTGAAGACTGTAACTTAAACTCTTACGTAGTAGTAGTAGTAGTCAGTTAACCTATAAAAACTCTGAAGCTTATGTATTATTAGGAAGCTATGCATTTAGTGAAAAGTTATGTCATCATTTTCAATGGCGTCGGTGTTTTGAAGGCACGAATGGAGGCCATGAAACAGGAAACCGAGGCCAGGTGATACCTTCCTTCTCTCCGTAACGTCGAAGGCCCAAACGTATTCTCCCGCACTCACAAGGTAAGGTGATTGCGTGTACTTCCCTCTCGGAGAGTAGGTACGAAACGACTCTGATTACCACGAAAGTCTCTCGGTCACGGCGACACTTACATCGGGCGAAGACGTCGCTCCGCAAGGGTCCAGTCGTCGACGAGCCCATGTCCGGCGGAGAGAAAACGTGGATTTTGCCAAATGGCCAATCCGTGTCCGGCCCACACACGTGCGGATTCCGAGGAGCGGGCAAAGTGCCACGCCCCCACCCCCTTCCACAACCCTCTCCCAAACCTCCACTACATACTCGTGCACTCTCCCCGTTCCATATCTCAACCCGTTCTCTCGCGGCACGCACAAAGGTATGCACGGACCCCTACGCACCGCGAGGAGGTAAACGTACGAAATGTCTAGCTCGCCGTCCGGAGCGTGTAGTGTATATTACCCCACTCCCTGCCCCATCAGCGTGCTCATCCTAATTCCGAAGCGCGTTGGTAGAGGACGTGGGGGGGAGGGGGATGTGCCGCATGAGGGAAAAATTGGTGGGGGTCGAGGGAGAGAGGGGGTCGGCAGGTGGGCTCTTTTAATGGGCCAATAATTCCGGCTGATAACGAGTGAACCTTGTCGTCCCCGGAGACTGGACCGAGTGGATGCTGCATCCCCCTCCATCCACCACATTGTCTGCTCCTCCTCCCTCCATTCTCATTTCTCCACCTCTCTTCCCTCAGCCATTCCTTCGCTTTGGCCTTCTTCGGCGGACTACTTGCCCCCCACAAAACACTATCCGTCATCATGCAACCACATGATTATCTCCCCGCAGACACGTTTTCGTCTTCATTACCTTTCGCAGATTTTAGTGTTAACCGAAGGTGTGACTTTCTCAGCTAAACGTCAGTGAGTAATAAACCCATTGATACTAAACGAAAGTGAAGGCCAGAATGAGAAAGTACAAATTCTTTAGGATTTTAAAATGCAACAAATTTAGAAAATTTTAACTATTTTAAGATTCCATTTTCTAATTTAAGTTTAAAATGAACCAAATATGTAACTTGATTTCTTAAAGTCAGTTTAAAGTGAACTTTTCTTTTTTAGACCTCGAACGGAGCTGTCATTTGGCAACTAAATACTAAAGTATTGGTTTTACCCAATAAGACAAATGGATCTCAGCGTTCCTCTGATCTATTATATCATAGAAAATATTAATTTAAACTCAGAGCACACACCATTTGATATGGAATGACTTAGATATCCAATGCTTACGATTGTTGCCAGATTTAACTGCTTTCACTGAAGTTACCAGTGAGAAGAACGCACTTATATGGTTTGGTTTTCGAATTGGTTGACCTCTACCAAAGATTTCCTTCCAATACGGAATTCGATAGATCAATTTTTCAGATGAGGCTAAGGCTACCCTAGCAACAGATTTGTGACAAATTGTCTCCTCCATGGTAGCGAATTCTCGAATAAAATTGACTTAATATATGAGAACATTCATCTCCCTCATGGACGTGAAATTTTATTTTTATGCCCATTCCCTGAGTTCTTTTTGCTACAAACTACTCTTAGAGTGAGTTATGGTGATTAGGTGCCTAATTATGTTAAAAATAAAAATCGTCAGGGAATATTTATTTTTTGCATCATTTAGTGTCAAGCAGGATGAAAGTTTGCGCTCTGCCTATTAATTATGTTCATAAATCTCTATGCATGGTTGGGAAGGCAAAATTTAGGTACATGTTATAAAAGTACTTAGGCAGGTGCAAAGGTTTTATAGCTGAAAACCAGGTTATCATAGGGAGAGTGGAGACAAATAGAAAATGTCGAATGCAAAAATAAGGTCGGAATTAAAGGAAAAACAGTTTATATTTAGCCGTTTACCCAAATATTTAGAGCAAAGTTCCCACTAGTGATCAAAAATTTTCCATTTGTGCATGCTCCCATTGCTATCATTCGATGTAAATGCTCAAGTAGTAGGTACCTGGACAATCATTATTGGGTTTTAAATTTCATTTATTTGCATGTCCAGAAACCAGTGCACCTTGTTCAATTTTTTTATGTGAATGTAAAGTAACTCTTCGCACACACAGATGAGTTTCGCCATTGCTTTAAAAAAAGTAAATTATCATGAAATTCTGGAACCTGGTTGAATCTTGATGTACCTGTATTATCCAATTGCGCGCACCTTCATGGTTACTCTTTATTACTTAATGGTATGGTAGAAGAGGAGGCGATGTTGCCATTTTAATACATGTTTACATGTAATTACATACACTACTGTAGAACATAATGTCAAAAACTTCTGAAGGGAATAGGATACCTAAAGCATTCCTTTAAGCTTGCGCTCTTAGATATCCTCCATATATATAAAGACATCGAAATATTTGGCTATATTATAAGCCTTTCATGATGAAAAATTCTCACAATAGTGATCATATTCGAGATCTGGTCTACAGCAACGGTATCTGCATGGATCCCGTAAAGCCTAGGTACTAATAATCTTCCAAACATTGTTACGCTGCTGGAATTAATTATAATTGAATATCCATCGCAGCTGATCGATTATTCATAGTACACAGTGAATTTTCCGTTGGATTATGATTTTAATGGCATTAATTATCAGTTTGCATCGTCTGAGGTTACCAATGCATGCATGAGGCACAGGGCTCAGGGAAACATGTCTTAATAATCACCTATTAAAACTGGCTAATGTCGGAAAGTTTTCCTCGTTTGATAAGGTATTAATAATCCTTATTTAAGCCAAGCGCTACCAGCTAGCATGGCACTCTGCTACCTGCTAGCATCCTGCGTCGTATCAGCTCTCAGAGCCTAGCCCCAAGGTCACATCACTTGTGGCAGCGGGAACCAGAACGACGTCACACGGAGTTTTCCCGGCATTCATACTTACCCGTCGCGTTTTCGCGCGCTTGAAAATTTTCACTTTTCACTTAATAGCGAAAAATATATATCGTCATTTAAAAATCTAAAAGCGTGATATACGTACTCCAGGAGTAATAATATTTCGATTTAGTCAATAAAAAAATGATAGGAAACCACCCTATTGCTCAAAGAGATCGTCGAATGCGTCATAATCGAAGCAAACTCGTTTCCCTCTATTACACAAGAAGTACATATGATCAAGAAATCGAGTAAGGCAACTCATAAGAAAGTCGGGATCTAAATATAATTGTCAGTGTTTCTCAGGTTAGAGCGATATTAAATTCTCTTGGAATGAAATTCTTCGTCTTGGTTTAGGCAAACAACGTCGTACAGTGAACATAATTGATTATTCTCTCAATAATCTCGATGAATACTTCATTTTGTCAGTGCTTGTGCATTTTCTGCTGAAGAATGTTTTTTTTATCTATCATACTTCTTCGGAATTGAATCCTCATTTTATCCTCACGGTTGATTATGTTACAGCCCCAAGAGACTTTGATAGTGAGAAATTATACTTCGCTCATTTATATACGCTCATTTAACTCCTGAGTTATTACTCCGCAGTAAAAATGATCGAAACAAATGCAGCTGATATGAACGATTTCGGAATAAAATTTATTAAGGCTACACTCCCTGTTATTCAGCCGATGACCCTCGATATTTTCAAATGATCATCAAATTATTCGACACTTCCTCCTACGTGGAAATATCTTACCATTCTTTCTATTAAGAAAACCTACATTGCGAATGATATGTGTGATTCCTGCCCGATCTCTATTTTTGTGCCTTTTTAAAACCTCTCCAATCACACCATTCACGAATAATTGCCGAATTGATGTATTTTAATCAGGATTATGAAAAGGTAACAGCACCCAAACGGTGCTAACTAAAACAACTGATGACATCAAATCATAAATTGACAAAAAAGAGTCACTTTAATGATACGTATTGACTTTTCGAAATAGATTTCGATTCAGTAAACCATGATGTTCGATTTTATCTCTTTCGATTAGAAAGCATGAGTTTTTAGCAGTCTACTCTGTTATGGTTTCAATCAACTTCAGCAAGCAGTGAAAGGCCCAAACGGAAAACTATATCCTTCGCCTCCGTTTCAAATGACGTATCACAGGATTCGATTCTCGGTCCACTGCTGTTTGTTCTCTATAAACAAAACCTTCCTTACGAGCAATAAATGGACCAATGCCATTTTTATATGGATTATTTTCAAATCTACTTCGAATCTTACCAACGTTTAATACTTAATGGAATAGAAAAAGTGTACAAAGATATGCAGCTTATTTGCGAATGTAGGGCTGAAAACCTAGCCCATATCGACTATTCTTACGCTGTCTACTTCGATATTTTTACAGGTTTTAATACACAACTACAAAATTTAAAAAAACTGTAGAATTAGTTATGTAGTTGATATCATTCTCCATGAAAATTTATGACACACTCAGGTGGTCGAAAATTGATGAGCGACGGTAATATCAAATGATAATGTATAAACTAATCAACACCGAGTGTCCCAGCTGCTTATGTCTTAAAATAATCATCAATTCTAACATACAATAAGATGGATAAGAAGTGCAGAGGTTGTTTTGCTACCGCATTTCCGCACTACTGTACCACTATGCAACGTCTTGTAGCAGGTGAAATTCTTTACCGCAGTAAACTAGGTGGATACTGATAAATTATTTAACTTCATTTATGTACCTTATTTACGAAGAAGTTATTTCGGTATATGCTATTATTGTAATATTTAAAGATACGCAATAACACTAAACAATTTTGTTTTCTTTTTTGTTGTGTACTATATTAATGATAATGTTGAATTGGCAACTGCAAGCTGTATTTTGAAATTTAAAGTTAAATTTTCGTTATTTTGCGATCTCATGTAAATTTTCCAAGGGTCATCATGTCCTAGAACTTCAGTAAACATAGTATATGAATATGAATAGTGACCCCTAACGCTGATGGTGGCCATACACCTCACTCACTATTCATTCTCATCAAAATACGGGAAATTTTATGATTAAGGCAATGAAAATAAGATTCTGAAAAGTAATGTAATGAATTCTAAAGCCATATACCGATTATTTTAAACTTAAGCATGAGCAGATAAATTTCAGGTCATAAAATGCAGACCTTAGATGATCTTAAAACTGTAAAATGCCTTTTATTTTCTTAAGAAAGCCTTCCCATGAGTTCTTATAGAGATACAATATTGTTTGTAGACTCACTTGCTTAATTAAACTGATTATCCACACTTATCCGTCTTACTTGAAAATTCGACGTGATTTATTCCCTACACCCATTCTTCCGTACACCTAGCTCATCTTTTTCTCATTGATTCCAAAATTCTTCCTTTTAACGAAGCATCCGTTGTGCTATCTTCTCACACCACCTCTCTTCATCCCTCTCATTAAATTGGGTATTTTTTAGATGGGTCCTGTGACCGCCACGTATAGTTCATGAGTGCGGATTGGTGGGCAACTCACAGTTAGATGGGAAGAGAAAATGAAAGCAAAACAGCCGGCAAGTAGATGGGGAAAAGAATGAATTTAGTATGTGGAAGAAGTTAATTTTATGCTGAAGACCATCTGGTCAAGGATAGCATGGCAAACGCCTTTCAAGTATTTTGAATTTACGGTCTTAGATTTCAGGGAAAATTATGAAAAGGAGAAGAAATAAATTGAAGTGTATAGAAATATTCATGAAAATGTTGACGGTGGAAATAGTGTTACCTATCATTTAAATACGAGTCTTAATTATGTCCTTAATTGTGCAAATGAATTTTTCACACTAAGACTATGTGAAATTCCTAAAATAAAGAGCAGCTATTTTTGTCCCGTTCGTAATATAAAAACGGTACTTAATATTTATTCAAATGACACGAAATACGAAAAATAATTTTATGGTTTTAATATAATTTGACCACACTTTTTAAACAGAGAAGTTTTGATACTTCAACACTTTTGCAAGCATATTATCTTATGGATGTAAATATATGACATTAGAATGTAAAAATTTCTTCTTCACGAAATTTTAATTTCCTTTTCTTTGTGACAAAAGCATAATACTGAGATGTGATAACTTAACTTGAGAACAAACTTTACTTCATGTTTTTTAAATAAAAAATATTGCGCATGAAAATCAATAATTTCACAAACTCCGCATACAATGATCTCGTAGCAAGTATTTAAAAGTTTTGCTTAACAGAACCAAAACTTTTGGGTTCAAAATATTATTATCATAAATTTTGAACTTTCAAAAAAAACTTTAATGGGTTTTTAAATTGGGAACAGAGCTTAATGTTATCATTTGCTGAGAACTAACCTATGGTTGACTTTATAACTTCTTTCGTAACAGGTTCATATATGAATATGACACCTACACCACATGACGAATATGTTTCGACTAACTATGGGTAATATTACAGCATATCACTATATATCCAAGCACTAGAGATTATCATATAAGATTATTAAAATCTGTGTGAAAATATATTACATAATCGAAAACTTAATCTACTCATGTCCCGTTATTAACGGTGGAATAATTCCACAATGATACGTAACGTATGAATCCAAGGTTCATATATGATGTATTACCTTTGACCAGTAACAAACATTGTTTATCTCACGTTAGAATAAAATTCCACAAAAATTATAGAAAAGGACCCATGAAATTATGAAAACGCGTATTTGATTAGTTCCCCAATAAATTATTTAAAAGTTGTTTAATTGAGTCGTTAGACTTCAATCCACTGAGAGATACTGAAATTATTTCTAGCTTGTCCATACAAGTATTAGCATTGAATTAGCGATGTAAAGAGAGCTGAATGCTAGCAATACTGACTTAGAATGGAAGTGAATAAGAAAGCAGCCTCTCGCCATTGCTGAAGTTCTATTCTCTCTTTCCGTTTTCGTAGCATATTTTTGTCTCAGAAAATTTATATAATAATTAGATTTACGGCTATCTATGTAATGATAAGATTTTAAGAATGTAATGATATTCTTTTGCGTAAAATCGTGCTTCCATTTAATGCTACTTGTATAAGATGTAGAGGAACTACCTATGCAATTTAACTCTTAGTGATCCTGGTATCTTCCCTCTTTTAACATGTTGAACCCAAAGCAAGTTAATCATAAAAAAGCTTGATAAATACTCGAAAACCGAACACTAATTTCAATTTTATATTAAGTAAAACCAATCTTAAGTGAAGTGCGGGATTACGGTTGAAGTATTGAAGTACGGTATTGCCGCGCGGGAACGTTCAAATCAGAATCATCCGTAGCTGTGAACATATGGTAAAAACTAAAACCTCTGAACACTAATGAAATGACATCTATTTTTGCTGTCTTACGGAGAGTCTTTATATTTTTTCCTTAGCAGAACCCAGGCAACTATTATATTCGAATGGTCTTAAATATGTACAATTTGCGCGCACACACCAACGCTTTGGATCCATAACTGCCAACTAGAATTTAGACCTTCGTTCATTCGAGCGAGAACAATGGCTACGAGTGAGTAGGGAAAGAAATACTTAGGCGGAGTAATAGCTGAGAGGCTAGACGGTTCGGGAAAAGGAATGCTTCCTACTTCGGTGGAGATATGACTTACGAGAAATAAACACAGTCTGTTCAAGCTAACGGTCTGATTTATTTCTCCTTTTCCTTTACTCAAAGAGCTGTTTTCGTTAGACGTAGATGCGTTCGCGGCCTCTCACTTTGAACGAGGGGAAACTTTAGATGAGAGAAATGGCTAGTGACTTGTTTATTTTCCTCAAAATGGAGGAACTTAGGTGAATTATGTCTTAGTAAAATGTCGTAGTTTCCTGCAATACGCCTAAGTATTTATGGGGGGATGTGGGAAGAGGAGGTTTTTACAGGAAAGGGAAGAAAGATAATCCTAATATTAGTAGAAGCTTTTTCGAAGCCGAACGGGGAATCCTAAAAAGGACAAGGCGAAAAATATTTTAAGAGAAAGAATCTAAAAATCTAATTGCGCGAAAAAATAATTTTCGCGTTTTCATGTACTTGTGTGCGAAGAATTATGATAGATTGGAGTAAAATCTCATACGAATGCCAATTGAAATCTCAATAGGCGTAACATTTAAGTTTTCTCAATATTAGATTTCAAACGCAGCCAAATTCGAAATTAATCATGACCTCAAAGCTGTGTATTTATTACTAAAAATAAGAGTCGAAAGACTTTCGTTTAAGTTTTACCTTTCACCCATAATTTGAGCAAGCATGTGAGGTAATTTCTGAGATAACAATATAAAATTTTCAATTTCTTTGTAAAATTTCTCAAAATTCTTTGCTACGATTTACTTCGGGCACTTTACATACATCTATATTCACAGACAACGCAATCAACTTGAATTTGGGTGTGGTATTTCAGATCAAATTATCAGTTTCGTGCCATTCAATATCCTTAGTAGAACAAATAGCTTTTTATAGAACAAAATGAACAGTTAAAGATATGACTCTCTTTTCAAACGCTCGATTTGAGCGATTTATGGCGAATAATTTGCATGAAGACATCTCGGGAAGCAGTTTGTTTTCGAGGCATATTTAATTTCCATTTATCTCGAGCCTTTCTGCTGAGAAAACCTAAAAAAACACCTGCTTCAACTTATCGTCAGTCTAAGCTGACTTTAAATAATCTATTACCAAGATGCAATGTAATTAACACTTTGACTGCGACTATTCAGGTGCCGTATGATCCAAAAATGCGGACATTTTTTTTCTCGCCAATAGGTTTGAAATTGGATGTAATGAACAGCCAGTATCGCCAAACTAAAATTTTCAATTTTTTTTTCGGTGAAATTGGATAATTTATTTTCCACGTCGATCGACGTGGTCCGCCGTTGACGATGGTCCGTGGTTATGCAACCCGCATCACAGAATGTTGTGAATTCACTAATGCTTAAATGCATCTTATTTAGTCGCTAAATATGGATTATTTAAACAAGTAGATAGTTAATTTGTATTGAATTACTAGCCTCGTACCATTTACTGAATATTTGAACTTGGAATCCCATATAACGTTCTTTTTTATCGTACATTTTTTAAACAAAACATTTTTGGACGTTCACCTTAGCTTGGGGGAATATACATTTTGATGTTGATCTTCTGCACATATTTGAGGTAAATACCGGTATTAGGTGATTTTTATGCCTATTCTCATTATACTTGCCTTGGAAACCAATCTTAGACCTTTAGATCTTTAAACTCCCCACTTGAATGGTTATTCACTCGATGGTTCTTGAAGAGTGGTGGAAAAGAGTAGAGGTATACTACTGTTCATGCACTCCTCTATGTTGAAAATACAGTAATAAATTGATAAAAGTTTAATTTCTAGGATAATATGTATTTATCTCGGATTAAGGTTAACAATTTGCATTCTTAGCAAATAAAGTAATAAAAATAGGACTTTTACAAATGGTTTATCAGGTTTTATGACCATTAAAAAAGAGATCGTCAGTAAATATACAGGAATATGATAAAAACACTCACATAAACAAACAAATCTGAAACATATCCTCCAGGCATGATGCACGTAATTTAATCCATCCTTCCGTGAAACACTTTGAAGCACTTTCCTAGGCAAAGAGGAGGATTATCTGAGCAATCAGGGCATTGGTATATGGTTTATTGGCGTTTTCCTTTTTTTGTACACACCCGGCAGTATTTTTGTTTCCTTCTATCCCCTTTAGTTGTCATGGGGTTGAACTTGGGAAAGTGCATCTCTAGTGGTTGGGTATTTATTTATTTGGGAAACGATGACGTTTTCCTGAGTCTGCCAAAACTGACAAGATTTCCTATAATACTGAGTCTAAAACTCTGTTGACTCATTTTCTCTCCCTTTGAATAAATTTTGTACAGCTGAAAGCTGTTTAGTAACATTATTTGCTCAATATGGAGAGCAACCTTTTTATACCAACGCAGTGTCTTTCTTGAGGTTATGTGGTCGGACAAAAGTTGATCTAACCTATCAACACCACCCATGAATTTATTATATTCCCTACAGCTTCTGGAATCCACCTTTCAATTTTTCTTTTGCTGACACAATTCACCAACTTTCCCGAGTGATGTGTGCTGATCATTGTCACCTCCCTTTTGTCCTTTCATTTCAGCCCACAAACCCCGTCGTCCGAACATATTTCCACCACTTCTCCTTTTTTTATTTTTTCTCACGGTGACTTCTGCGGGATTACCTTTCCGATTACTCCTCAACGTGCCAGTGCACTAAATTAAATTTGCTGCTAAACTTGCAACAATGTCCACACTGGTGAAGTAGTTGTCCATAAATACACAGTGTCCTACTCCTCCATATGCCTGCAAAAGTTTATGAACAACACAGCCCGCGTGCCCAAGTCCTCCCTCGGAGTTTTCCCCGGCTCCAGTGTAAACTAAAATTTTTGTGACAAGGCCAGTGGGTTCAGCCAACATTTACAGCTTTATACCAAACGTATGTTTTTTTCCTTTGATGTACTGCCTGAAAGACAGTCGCCCCTCCATAAAATCATAGACTTGTCAATACTCAATTCTCGGGAAGGGTAATATATTTCATCCATTATGTCATCAAAATGATTTAACAGCGGCCTTATTTTCTGAAGGCGGTCACATAAACGTGGTTTTTGTGTCCCTTCGGCAGGTGCAAAATGTAATACTCTTAAAATTATTTGGAATCTGTCCCAAGACATATGTGAAGGAAAGAAAGGGATGTTATAAAACTTGTCTTTCCGCCTGTAATCCTGAATCTGGGATATTTGGATCAGTCCCATGTGCAGTAGTAGCCCCATAAACACGTAAAACTCATCCTTTGTCCTATGCGTGCGCAAGGAGATAGCCTCTCTTTCAAGAAACGGTCCGCGTTATTATTTGTTTCTTGAATAATTTTTTCTACTATTTGGTCAGTGAAAAGCAGACGAAAAAAATCCCATTGGGTGTCTCCATTTGGTTTCACTTTCAAATTTCTCTGTCTAGTGAAAGTCATTTCCGGCAATGCGGGCGTTTCCATAGACCAAGTGCGGTCAGTGCGACCCGCGTGGATAGGCAAACCCGGAGTCACAGTTGAGCCATGGGTTAGGGAACTTGAGGAGCTACCACAAATACCTATGAATGAATCTTCGAAATCGTCATCATCCTCTGGATACACGCAGTCTTCGGATTCGGTGCTACCATCATTCTCCATATCGTCGCTACTCAGAAGAAAGCTGTCATCACTGTCCTCTGAAATATCATCTTCTAGGATCGCTTCAATTTCTTTTTCTGGTAAATTTCTAGCTCTGTATACCGAAATTGCATTGGTTGAAGGCATACCTACATTTTTTGATAGAATAAAATAAATTATATGAATAAAAAATACACAGGAGGTGCAAATTTTAGCAGGCAGATACTTTGTCATCAATTTTTGAAAAATGTTTCATTTTCTTACCAAGTATTGATAAAGAGGCATTTGAAGGACCAGCTGGAGACTCTTTGGTTATAGAAACAGGATCCAACGACGGATCAGAGCCTAAAACGTTAATGCAAAGAGTGAAAGAGCTAATCGTTGGTAAGTGTTTCCGAGCGATCTCAATTAAACTGACGAAGGAATAAAGCAATAATTACCTGGAGTTGATTGCACTTCAGGAGTGGATGACAATTTGTTTTTGGCAATCCCCATTTTTTTAAATTTTTGTTTCGATGATTCCTCTAAATAGAAAATTCACTTTTTTGCTTAGAGAAAATGAAAACTTGAGAATTAGCACTGTACACAAACTATTAAAATAGGTAAAATCTTAGCTAGACATTGAGGAGATATTTCTACTTGACGTCTTCTTTTCCCCGTTGTAGATACTACTGACCTAATGTACTGGAGCTAAAATTGCACTCCCCGATGTCAGAACGTCTCTCCTCCACGTTCACGTCTATTCTGTGTTATCGAATGTTATATCTTCAGGCTAATTTTCAACCGTGCCGTCACTTGGTGGTACATTGCTTCTGAGTTGTTGCTCACCGAGTAGTAGGTCAGAAGCACAGCTAATGTAGCAAAATGTTGAATCTGTCGTGTAGTTTTATGATTACAACACAGAATGTGACACCATCAAATGTTTCCTTTATGACGTAATGGTATCCGGTTCCAGAAATATCAATTACAGCGAATTTATACCGACGTCCAGTCTCCATATACTCATCTTTCCGTTTCAGGTCTGAAAATATTTTCGGCAACATTGCTTCTTCATCACGGTAGAATTATTTCTAACGAAGTTTCCACTTTGTATTCATTGTGTAGCGATGGGTTCTTTAGCACTTATAACATACTTTCAACTAAATCTGAGAAAAAACCTCCACTATATGCTAATGATGGCAAAAAAAGATGTGCCGTTGTCTCTAAGAGCATCAATGTTTATTATTTATGTATCAGCATACCACACGGTATGTAATGTTCGTTAATATAAATAAAAATTCCAATATATTTTATTTACCAGGCTTATTACGGATTTTAGGGTAAAGAAAATATGCTAAGCGCCAAGTTCCTTGCAAAATGCTTTTATTTAATCTGAAAAGAGACCATAGGAAAATGATAAAAGTAACTCAAAGTAATGATAAACAAAACTTTCAATCTAAGAAAGGCATCATGAAACGGCTCCGAATATATGATGCCTGGACCATAAAAAAGAAGAAGAGTAAAGGACATGTCGGTATATATAGCAATAATCCAATTAGAAGCCATATCTTACGAAAATGACTGAGCACGTCGATCGACGTGTTCCGCCGCTGGCAGAAGATCACGACCACGTCGATAGACGTGCTCCGCAGTGAACGTGTTAATACGAACATGAAAGGGGTCAAAAGGTGGCTAGCACATAGTAATAATGTATGGGGCATAAAATATGGGGGCATAAACAAGTCTTCAAAACGTTTTCGATAAGCATCAAAACATCATTTTTGAAGTAATTACATGATATGAAGTCGAATGACGCAAAAGTGGGTTAAAAATGTATAATGAAGGGATATCTTCAATACCTGTAGTCATAAATTTCTTATCATGTTTCACCTGTCCTCGAAATCCCGTTTTAGAAAATTATCCTCATATATTTGAAGCGACATGCCTCTATTGCGAATAATATATGTGGCATGAATATCGTTACCACTGAGGTGAAATTATATGTTACTGAAATTTTTCCATTAAGAATTAGCATTATGCTTACATTCGACATGGAAAATAAAATATTGGATTATAAAGACAAATACACGTTCGACGAGTAGGGCTACCGATAGTGTGTGGTACACCTTTTCATTTATTTAACACGCAATGAAAGGTGTCATCTGCCGATATTGATTGGTAAATGAAGCAATATTCGAAAACTGTAATGGAGATTTTCTTGAAATTAACAGTGCCTTATAAAAATTATTCAACTTATTGTTGATAGTCAGCCATAATTTAAAATTACAGTCTAATGTTATTTTACTGGCAAGGATACAATGGTGCAAGAACCAATATAATTTCCCTAGGTATTTCACACCAAAATGCTCTCTTTGAAAGAAAAATTATAGTATGTAAACCTGTCGTGGAAATGAAATATAGGATAAAATAGAATTTCAATCAAGTATTTCACTTTTCTTTATCGACAATTCCATTCTCGTTTAAAGTCACTCACCTTTCCATAGAGATAGCAGTAGGCTCATTGACATGAGTAAGACTTTGACATTGTCATTCTAAGATATGAACGAGAGATAACTAAAAATAATATTTAAAGCCAGATATGTCTCTTAGGATTTGACATCTTTTAGCTGAGGAAGTATGTATTAATATTTTTAAAATGTCTTCAAAATTTCCAAAATCTACCATGAAGTTGTTAATTTCGTATCCCCTCGTCCACTAATATCTATCGTATATCTTCGTCCAGTTTTAACTCTGCAGTTTAAATTGAGATGGTGAGATATAGTTATAAAATTTGACTAAAGTATGAGATATTTCGTTTTTCCGTCTGTTTTTACATCGTTCTTATAATTAGGCAAGCTCAAAGGTTTGACATTTTGAGCACCTGAAGCGGTTAACTTCAAAATAAAAACTAGATTTTGAGCGTCTTTCAAGCTATGACCCTACATTCTGCTTCCCAGGTAAAAAAACTTGAGTCTAGATATTTTGCCAAATTAATATTTGATAGAGGATGCCTATACGTCAATGAGATTGCTTAAATGCTCACCTTCTCTCGAATTGGGGAGGCAGAACAAATGGCTCTGCGAGACTTGACTCCGTCATGGGTGGCATGATGTCTGTTAGGAAATTTTCGGCACGAATTGCCAATTCTTTCTGGGTGTAGTCGTAAGCCATCACGACAAGATGACCAATTGCGAATACATTTACTCTTTGCTACTCTCCTGTATCCAGAACCTCCGAGCGTCACAAAAAGTAATCAAGTCGCGTAAGGAATCGAAATAAGACTGACTCCCGTATGTTTTTTTTGGAAGAATGAACCACCTTGCGATAAAACTTAGCTATTATTTCATTATTGATGTTTTTAGGAATATGAATGTGATGAAGACTGATGAAATGATAAGGTGATTTGAAAAATATCACCTCTCATTCATATGTTAACCATAAATCAATGAAGGCAAAATCCTCATTGCGCCACGTGGTTGAATTGAGAAAACATGAACAACTTTATGAACATGATCATATTTTTGATAATGAGGGCATTAAAATACTTGGTCATATATCAGTGGAGCACCTGCGCCTAAGATTTCAAATGGACTATTGATAGCTACTATCACCCCGAGACGGGCATTTTTGATATATCATTCCAGCGGCCACCCCCCCCTTTAAATTCGGTCGTGACGAAGACCCATCTGCAAGGTACAAGCGAAGCGTTTCTCAGATTGGCGCCTCACGGAAAGGTGGGCTCAGACGGCACACTGGGTGACACGTCTTGGGCACAGACTCAGACACATCCGTGAGGCGCTTCACGAATGCATCTTGAGGAGTGGGGGGAAAAGGGTCGAAGTTTGGGAGGCGAGGTGTCGCTGTAGTCCGGCCCGTCCTTCCGCCCGGGGGGACTCCCAAATGGCTCCATTCCTCGCCGTGTGCACGCGTCCCCGTCCTCGGAGAGTCATTCCTTCGCCATACACGACAACCGTTGCTTTATTCATGAGGATACTCTTGAGGAAGGAGGAATAGAGCACACGGCCTATGAGAGATGAGGGAGTTTGTGCAGTCTAGACACTGCCTTTCTATCAGGAATTCCTCTTAGAAGGTGTGAAGACGTAATTTTACTAACAAAACTTTTGCAAGGTCTTAGGAAATGGTTTCAGGTGAGGGGAAATTACGTTTTGATTTTTTCTTGCTCACAAAGATCCTATTCCTGGTGAAGCGTGTTTGTCTTAGGCTGCGTTACGTAACGGTATGGTCATACCAGATAAATGGCGACCATAAACGAAAGCAATACTAAATAAAGTATAAGTGAGCTATAAGGAAAACGTTGCGAATGCACCCGCAATTATACTTACGCTGTAACGCTCAGTGGGCAAGAATCGAAAAAAGCTGCCCAAAACCTCAAAAACACTTTTCTTGAGCAAGGAAGTTGATAATTCGCGGTTATATTTTCAAATAAATTGTGAATAACTTGCCAGATTATTTTTTCCTGTGCCTTCACGTTAACAATATATTTGAGGTCAAAGTTGAACAAATTTAGCGAAAAACGACCGCCCTTGATTTTTTCTGAAAATAGCCAACTTTAGCCTCGTGCAATGGTTTCATGAATAGTTTTAATGACAAAAATAAGTAAAGACTTAATAAAATCTTAATAAAAACTTCTTTTTATTTAATTTGGAGGGTTTTAAAAAAAGTTTCCATAGATATATAATAAAATGGCGAAGCCTGTTTTCAGCCAATTTTTTACATAAACGTAGAGAAAAAGTAGATACTTCCAGCAATTTTCGCCAAGTGACTTATACCACGTCGTTTTATGAAGCTTCTAAATTGTGATACTAAAAAAGTCTTGCACCAACATGCAACCCCGAATTTTACACCGCTTTTTTCGAGCGTGCGGTCGACTCCGGTTCTGGCCGCTGACGGCGGAGAGTACGGCAACGGGGCAAGCATGTGGTTGCGATGCCATATAATTTCACCTCAGCCGCATTCACTATTATATCTAGATAATAGACATAATAGTGATAGAAAATAACCACCAGCAAGTAAAATTAATGAATATTGCTTCGAATGACTCTTATTATGCAATCGCTAGGCACTGCAAGAGGTAGGTACACTGAATGGCTTCTTTCTTTGAGTGCATTCCATATAATGCTACTACGGAGAATAGACTTACATCGAGTGCTTAAAGTAGGGAAACGGACCATTTTATTAACAAACAAACTGTCTTTCTAGGCAAGAGCCGTCCATGATCCATGGCCTCCTCTTCCATGTCTCCCATGCCTATTTAAAGGCGTGCCGAAAAAGGTCGTTTTATAGCACTGTTGAAGTGAGGAGCCCTTTGACCTTGTTTATGGTATGGTCTCCAGCTTGCTGTAGAAGTTTCGGAAAGCATATTACTTACATAGGATAAAATATGTCTTCATAGAAATACAATTAATTTTTCATTTATGCCTTACGCTCAATTGAAAGTATTGTTTTAAATCTCCCAAGTATATATCACAGTCATTATTCTTAATAAACTGCGCTTCTGACAAAAGCGCTATTTCTAACAAATATTTTACTGATCAAATATACATAAACAAATACAACACAATTTAGACTTTTCGCAACTAAAATTGAGCAATTAACACTTTCAACAATAAAAAAATTACTTTTTTCATTCACGATCTGACGAGTTCTCATTACATTCCCTATCTGAGCTCAAGAATTGTTTTTCATTTTCAAAAACTACGTTTACTGCAGGCAGGAAGTTTTTTCCAGTTGAATTGGCGTAAAGTTTGTAATTATCAGTTATGAATATAGGAGTTGTCTTCGGAATAAATCTTGATATGAGGCCGCTCGTGATATTTTTCTTGTTAACCGTTCACGGAACTCTCTCACGTTCTTATTTCGCGCTTCTGTTGCTTCCTCTGACAGTTGTCTCAAGGGTAGAACGAACTGCAATGCTTTTGCAATATCTGCTCCGTGAATGAATACTTTGTGAATGGCCGGTGGCATGCAATATTTTTATAAATTGCCGGTGATGGCTATTTAGAGATGATATCTAGAATAATTATGAAGACTTTTGAATATTAGGTATCTGTTTCATCCTTTACCAAACGAAGAGGCACAAGGGAGCTCACGAACAAGCATTCATGTGACATAAGCTCTCGTTTCCACGTACGGTTATATTGCACATGTCCTAACTGCTGTTGAAGTCGTATTTGCAAATTAAAGTGCGCCTTATATGCGACGAGAGACTTGAATCTGTAGAAATTCACGTAATGATTAGAGATGCAGTATGATCCAGAAGACTTTTGGTAACTACTCTGCTACAATAATTTCACCAGGGTAAATTGGTTTCTATGCTCGCATCACTCCCTCATAAGTTGGGTGAAGATTACGTCCATGGCATTCCAAAAATTTTCGAAGACCCTTGCACTGAAATTTTGTGATCTGCATGGACACAATTACTTTATATTAATCCTACGAATAATTAGGATGAGAGGGCCTCTTCATCTGACATCATTTAAGCCTCGGGGTTGCATTTTCTCCACTTGGCAAGGTCCTTCTTGCCGCCGAGTTGTGGTAGTTGTAGATTCTTTTAGTAGCTCAGAGGCAGCCTCATTGCCTTTTCCCCTTTCATTCGTTGCTGTGAAAGAACTTCAGTGGAATGGGAGGATAATGCTTTTCGTTTTCCTTCTTTTCGTTCTCTCGCTTCAACCCTGACAACATACGGCCAGGCATCCTCCTACACTTGCTAAACTAAAGCAACATGTACATAATATTGCATAATAAATAGTTATAGGTTACTTAAAATCAAGGATATATACTTAATAAACTTACTGGATAAGAATGATGTACTCTGAAAGCACTGAAGAAAGTTTAGAAAAATCAATTACTGTCTTGAGCCATTTTCCATTGCGTTTATGGAATCTATTGAAATGAACTCACTCTTGAGCATTCATTCCACTTCCTCACGTATTCCCCCCATAAAAATAATCCATTCAAGAATTTACTGAGTTACTACCCTTATCAGATATAACATGCAGCTTTGTAGCAAAATATTTCGTTACATAAATGTTTTTAGCATTAGATATTTGCTTCCTACATTTCAATAGGATACTATGCGGCTGCAAACGTGAAATTTTATCGCGAGATATATATATCCAAGTATTTTACGAAACTTAAAACAGAGCCTAAAAATAGATAGAATGAAGGATGAGAAATTTTAAAAAATACATACGAAATAAAATGGAAAAGATGGTGTTCGAATTACGAAATGTAAATGAGAAAAACAGTTAACTTACTAGTCTTCTATCGGAAATTACGTGAAGTAAATTCAATTTTTCAATCAAGGGAACAAAAAGACTTATAGCATATTCATAACAAGAAAACTTTAATTCCAATGCAGTCAAAATGTTAACTTTACCTCCTCAAAAATAGATGCTTTTATAGTTGGATATATGAAACTAACCAAGGTAGTAAAAAATGAAGTATTCAGTTTTCAAGAAAAGCAGCAGGACCGTTCGACATCGTACCAGAAGCACAACCAAATGTGCGAGTACATTTCAATAGTAAAAAGAGAATATGACTGCCGAAATATTAGAAAAAAACCACTCGCGTGTGCCTAGTCGGCAGACCTTTACATAGGATTGGAGACATGGGAGAGAAGGAAAGTGAAAAGTGAATGCAAGGTCGGTTCATACGGTACATTTCATCCCATTCTCATGTTGAATACTCATTTTTTCTGCCGTTAGAACGATTAACCTTAATTTTAGCCATGAGATGTGTTCCATTTCTTCCTTTTCATCTCGCTTACCTAGCATCCTTTTCACCGTAGTGATTTTCAGCATAAAATATCATTAAATTATGAACGCCACAAATAGGATGTAATTTTTACTGTCCATTAAACCAAATTATCTTATACCAGTATTGAAAATAATATAAACAGATGTATCCGTACCAGTAGATGCGTCAAACCTTGAATCAGATTCCAAAAGACTGGAAAATTATTAGAACTCATTTTTAAACATATATCAAAGCATAAAAGCTGCCATAAGTATTATCCGTAATGAGATAATAACACTATTATTCATTATACTTCTTAAAATTATTTCAAAGAAACTTATTCATAATATTTATGGCTCTCTGAGTTTGCTTTGATGCAAATTTCAAAAATAGATTTAGGTCCTCGGACAAGATGCCAGAACAAAATACGTTGCATGCGATCCATCCAAGCGATATCGACTCTTCTCCCCCTCATAACACCAGGTGCTTTAGCGATGAGCGTGAGCGCGGCCTCTCGCGAGAATTAAAAAGAAGGAAAAGGCAGCAGCAGCCTCCGCGGCGACGCACGGGGGAGACCAGCGGAGCGATAATCTGCGGAATGGGCGTGTGCCGGTGGGGCGTTGTGAATGGGCGCAAGTGGCACTCGGAAGGGAGAGACAAAGGCCCTTTCTTTGAGCGCGGAATGGAACAACAGCGGCCGTAAAATTACGAGGTGATCATCGGATACGGCCGCGCGCCTCCCCGCCGAAAGAGGGAGAGGTTGGTTGGCGGAGACGAGACAAAAGGGACGGGAAAAGAATGGAGGAGTTAATAAGGGGAAAGGGACAGGGGTAGAGGATGACAAGGACGAGCGTTAAATGGGTACACGCAAACTACGACGAACTGAAAAAGAGAATGGCAATTATTTGAAAACGAAATGGAAAGAGAATCGGCTCAATTGCCTACTGAAAGAGAAAAGTTAGACATTTGCTTAGGATTCAGGTTGGTGATTTGTAAAAAAAGTATCTAAGATCCCTTTATGAGGAAATAATTCAACATTATATTTTTAAAGTAAAAAACTATGTACTACCTGATGATTTAGAATTCATAATGGAATAATGCAATTTTTTTCAATTAAATAAATGAGAACTTAGTCTAATCATGAATATTTTTGGCATATTCATTTTGTCTTTCATTATTATCGGGTACCTCTCCTCTTTGTAGTCCCTATGACAATATCTCCTTGCATATTCCGTAAACAGAAAGTTAAATGTTCCTGAAACATCGCGATTGGTCTAACATTTTTTATTAACACCAGGAATTATCAGTGCTTCATTGCTTCCATTGTTGGAATTTTGTAAATTTCAGAAACATGTTTATGAAAATAAAATTACCCCAAGCCCAAAATTTAAAGAATAAAAAATTTCAATTTTTTCCATCTTTAACCGCCTACGTTGAGCAGATCATTTCAAAATATATTACTAACATTATTTCCAATATCATTGATTGTAATCAGCTTGATCTAAAATTGGTAAAATTTTGGCGTAAAAATTAAATCGGTCAATCACGGTAGATACTGGTTCTTGTTAGACAAATTTCACGGTAGATGCTGTTATTGATATTTGTAACACAAATTTCACTCTTTGCTGTAGAGATTTATTATAGTATTAAAGATGTGAATAAAAAGATAAATATATGGAAAAATATAGGAATCACTGTTAAGAACAAGAATGAGTACCTATGGGATTCTGCTGACAGAAATAAGTACACCTTAATGACTTCGAGGAAATCATCGAATTCAATGAATACCTCTAATAAATTCCCTTGAGAATCGATGAAATATCCATTTATTTTGGTTTTACATGCATTTCGCAAGAGAGATTTCAACGACTGAATTGTAAAAAAAAGATAGTAGTTCCGTTAGGAGTAAGTTGTAGTATTAATCTCTTCTTTACTGATTTTTCATTAATATTTGGTGCTGTAGCTTTTAACTTAACCTGACATATTTTATTTGATTTAAATCCATCTTGTTAAGGATTTAATAATGTGAAATAAAGTGTGAATAGATTAGCCAGCGGGGAAATTGAGTGGAGAATTGCGTCACTAAATTTTTCGTGTTGTCGGCTATTGGCAGTTTGCGTTTGCAGCATTCTAAATTAAAAATACATCGGGTGCGGTAAAGTATAGATTAGAGGTATACCTTGGCTTTGACTGGGTTGGGCGCTGCTAAGGATTCTTCCGTTAAATTTTCCGTATTGTTTGGTGCAATAGCTTTATTCTTAACCACACGTATTTTTCTGTTTTTGATCTTCTTCTTATTCGATGGATTAATAAAACAAGGGTGACTAGATTATCCTGTTGGACAATAGAGTGGAGAAAACGTCAAAACCTTTTTCGGATTATTGTCTATCGGGAGTTAAGGTTTGCAAAATTCTAAAACATAAATACATCGGGTATGGTGAAGCATTCATGAGGGTTATACCTTGGGTTTGGCCGGGTTGGGTGTTGGCCAGGGTGGTTGTTAGGTGTGAGCTCGGTGGGGGGGGGAGTACCCAGGGGAGGCAGAGGTTGATTCAGCGAGGGCGAGGTGATTGCACGAGGGGCTGCGGGAGAGGAATGGCTTTTAATGGGAGTGGCGTCCGCGAGGGGTGCGGGGAAGGAGGTGCTCTTCCGCCGACTCCCGCTCGTGGTTAGCGCCAGTGGGGGCAGGGGGATGGTGGATGGGCAGCGGGGCGGAGACCTCGCCGCCGCCGGGTGCAAATAGAACACACACGACACACAATCGAGTTTGTGTCCGGTCGTTAACGTTGACATCCGATTCGCGAGATTCGTCGTCGGCCGAGTGTGTATGCTCCGGATGGGGGGACGTGATTCAGGACGTTGGTGCGGGGTGCGGCGGAGATAAAGCCGGAGGGCTGGGGGAGGGTGTGGGATCGGGAATGGATTGGAAAAGAGAATTATGAGAAAGCTCAGGACTCCGTTGGAAATGAAGAGGAAAGGCGTACTACCATGGCAATATCCGGATAACGTGCAAATGCTCGGTTGATGCAAAAAAAAGGGAGTGGGAATGAGCAAGCACGATAAGAGTTAAAGCAGATCGCTTGATTCGTGAAGCTTTTGTTAAAATGAGCGACTCAGAAAATGATAAGGCTACTATTTTGTGCATTTTGAAACTGGTTTTTCGTAAGGTGTTACTGTATGTATAGACACATCAATGGTCTTAAAATAGGGATATGGAAATCGATCACGGATGATTCATTGGCCATATTATACTAGCAGTTACCAAAAATAAGAACAACTTAAGATGCTTAAAGGGCGTAAATACATCAATAGTGTCAACAAGCTACATCAAAATAACATGCATTCAAAATTTCTACTATGTAATCTAAAAATAGATATCATAAGTAATGATTCATTATAATTGTTTAAGGGATGTAGAAGAGCTGACAAAGCAAATTTTGGGGACATTAAACTCAGTATTAAGAAATATTCTCTAAATAATATCATTCATAGTAATTTAAACACATCAAAGGCTATTATGACATACCTACTATAAAAAGGTAAAAATAATGAACCACTTTCTCGTTTGAGCCGCTATCAAGCTTTAGTCCTGGGATAGTAGCAGTCCGCAGTGGGAGCCGATGGGAGGGTGAAAGGATAAGTTTCTTAGTGAGAACGCCATTATCACTGGGGAATGGGAATCCCTGAATATCAATATATGTACTTTATAAACTACTTCGTATTAATAGGAACTCGATCAATACAATTTTGGTGATTTAGCCTGAGCTAGGTGCATGTTTCGATATATAATTCTCTATAAAAATGACAAGGGATTCCGTTTTACTCAAATTGTTGTCTTGCCAATATTCTGACACTGTTATCAACTGAAATGATAAAAAATTGAACTTATAACATGAAATATTTTCCTATTTGAAAACTGTTTCCTGTGTGGCTCTTGAATAAATATATTTCTGTGATAAATTATGCTAATATTGTGTTATAAAGGGCTAAATTAAAGTGTTATATACTTAAATAAAGTTTTAAAATATTTAAGTATTGCTGTTTTTGATCACCAAATATAAATGTTTAATTGTACATTAATCTAATTGTAATCTTTTTCTTTGTTCTCAGGATACCTTGTTTCTTTACGAAGGCTGGTCACCAACATCAAGTAAGGTAAGAAACTTTTCACCAGATTACAACCCTTACGAGAATTAAAATAATGGAATGGGGCTGTCTCTGCTTGTTTCATTGAATTTTAGTTCAGTTTCCAGAATTAAGATTACCTAGTTAAACGTTGCAGGGAATTTATTTGTTGTTTATTATTGGTAGAGTAGGAGGTAATTAACGGTAGTACTGAGGTCTTTTAAGAAATTGTACCGGATGGAAAATCAAGACAGGGGCTTGTGGACTCGATTCTTGAACGACCATCATAGAGCTACCATGGAAACAGCTATGCCAGTAGTATTGGTTGAACTTGATCACGTAAACGGCACTAGATGAAAATTTCCTAACTTGCTATGATTGATTCAATCGTTGTGTGCATGCTTTTTAGGTATTCTATAATATTCTGAAAGCCACATGCTAAACACATGCTCAGTCTTTATGTGAAGGTAAAAATTATTTTCTCAGCTGATATAAATAGAAGTATATAATTTTCTTCCAGTAAAATATTTTCTGAAGTGATTTTTTCTAATATTTAAATTTCCGTGGGACCAAAACAGAAAAAAATATGAAAATTTTGGCGATGGTGAGATTATTTGAAGGGAGAGCTACCATGGAAACAGCTAGCTTCTCTGGGAGAAGTTGACGTCCGTCAAATGATTAATGGAGGTGCCACGCTCCTCAAGGATGTCATGTGGGTTGTGGGGGACCAAGGGAAGAAAGATATTCAGATTAACAGATGACGTGGCGGAAAATTTAATTATTATCCGCCCTGCTGTTGGCCTCCGGGAGGATCACTGCCGTTGGCTCTCTCTCTCACTCTGCCTCCGCTTCGGAGCGAGTGGATTGGAATAATGCGAGCGTGGTGGGTGGTCCGAGCCGTGAAGACCAGCGCCGCCCATCAAACCGGAAGCCACGCCTCCCAAACAACCCCCACCCCACTTCGTCCCTCCTCCCCCGCCCCCCAGCAATAACGCCCCCTTCAGTTCTCTCCACGTTTCATCTCTCATGCGAGGTGCACACAGCCCATAATATAATCCGCTAAAATTATTATCCATTCTCCATGCAAGACGTAAATCAAACTAAATGGCTCAAATTTAAATACATACCCCTTCAATTGAATACTTGCCATTGCTGCCTCTTGAAGCGAACAGCTTTTATTGGGCAAACAGATAGTAAATATACTCCTTCAATAGAACCTCTCAGGGCCACCAATTTTAAATCAATTTTTATTTTATATGGAAGGCCTAAGGGCAGAGTCCAATACTGAGCAATCATTCTAGTGTCTAACATTGAGCTATCACCTTAACACACCAAGAAAAAAAATCTTGGTCAAATACCACAGCTAGAAAACGCTTAATGTTATTATAATGCTGATAAATATTAGTAGCAACATAATCCTAATGATTTCATTTTTTTAATAGACGAAAATGTTCCCAAACAATTCCGGTACTAGTATAATGGCGACTCCATTTGCACTGGTTTTGAAGGAGCAGCAAATTTCAATAAGTAAATGTTATTTTTAGTATCTGGAATATTCGCCATACGTGTTTTATATATGTCTTTTAGGTAATCATAACGAAGCAAATTAAACTAAGAATTAGGTTTTCCGCAATTTTATAAATATTTATATAACAAATAAACTAGTTTATAAATATTTTTCATTCCGTACTCTTCAAAGCAATATGAGGAAGAGATAGAAAAAATATTTTACCAGTCAGTTCCTGTTAATTCTTTTGTTTATACTGTACTTCCCGTAAGCTCAAAAGGTCGTAGTTATTTCTACCCTAGTTTTCTTTCATGTATGTTGACATCACAAAGGACTACCATAACCTGGTGTACGTGCTTCCAACCTACCATTTCTATTATCAATGTCTAAAATACCTGAAATTTTAATGTTATTTTTGTACCGCTAAATTTTTCAACATCAATTGTCAATACGTCACATGCTTAAAATATTCTATTTTTTTATATTAGAAGTTCATTGCTTTTAACCATCCAGAATAATACTTTGGCTATAGTATTTTACGATTGATTTGTGTGGAAATAGATGTACCTATTATGTTCGCGTAAAATATGTTTCCGTAGGAATAACTTTAAATGTAAAAAAGTTAGATTAAAATTAATTAAATGAAATAGATTAAAAATTTAAAATAAAAATAAAATTTAGATTAGATGGAGGATTATACTTAAGTATTTTTTCTGATGATATGCGTAGTGAGAATCGATTCAGGTAAAGTAAAAAATAAATAGGGCAGTAAATGAGTAAAAAATACTAAAAATCTTACTAATATGGCTCGTTATATTCGGTGGCTGTGAAAGGTCTTAAGTTTAATAAATTTTTTATGAATCACCCTGACATCGTCTCTAATGCTTGTTTTAAGGGAAAAACTAATTTGACAAATTCCATTTTATCTGATCATGGATGCAGTTCCTTATATTTAATTTGACATTCTTGATAGCATTTCTGCCATGGTTTCATTTGCAAATTCATTGGAATGAGGTTAGAATAAATAGCCTAATCGCAAAACGTTCCGAAAATTGTAATAGGGACGATGGTCATCACATAATTAGTGCCAAATCGTGCGCTTCCCCTTTACAGTTCTTTCCTTTCATTAGCATTTCAGTGACTACATCAATCGAGTAAACTCCTTTGTTTTTGAGTATGATATTCAATAGCTGCTCACACGGAAAACATTACGCCGCATTGCAAGCGATGATTTCATTTAACTGGAGTGTATCATCGTCAATCATTACTAAATCGTTAGTTTTTTCATAGGTAGCAGTGGTCTGTGCAGTGACCTTGAAAGCCAAAGTTTGTGTTTCCATTACTAGTCCAGAGACATTGTTTTCCTCTGCAAGTTATATAAATGATACCCATAGCTTAAGCATTCTCACATTTTAATATATGAATATTAACTTATGCGCGATGAGTAAATATCATGTACTGAATATATGACCTATATCATAGATTAATTTTACAAAAATTCCATAGCATAGCATGAATGTTAAATGTATATATCATTTAGGTCGTTTATAAGTTCTCGTTAATAATTCAAATACTCAAGAAAAAGCAGGTTTAAAAAGTAATAAAGCACTCGAAAAGAAAGTGGTTATTCATTAGGAAGTAATTTATTCAGTATAGTGGATATATCACTTGGAATATTCTAGTTCGTCTAGTGACTTTTTTTTATAAAACCTGGTTAGATGAAAGTAAAATAGATTTAAATTATTTCGCTATGAATGTGAGCATAAATTGGATTTCTCAAGGCCTTGGTCCCGTTTAGTATAGACGAAGGTTAATGTTTAAGGTTACCGCCTTTCTCATCAATATTCGTTCCAGTGAATTGCAAGCGTCAGAAGCCCTCGCAAGGAATAATTTTCGTATGGATACGTTTCCCCACACTGACTCTATGGAACCTTGTCTCCATGCCAATATCGCTTCTTGGTAAATTAAACGGTAGGTGCACTGTAAACACCTCATTATAGTGTCAATTATTTCCCTCGCAGTTTTCCATGTAAAAGATTCGTATAATTTGACTGTGGAATTGATATGAAATAGTATGAATTTTGATACGATAAGCGTTTCGTATTAGATTTTATCTAATTAATAATCCTCTACTCTTGGGAAAGCCATAAGCAAAATTATTTGAATTCATTAGCAAACGTCACAGGTTTTGGCTGTGATGTTCATACGTTCATGAATGAAGTTTTTTTAAATTTTAGTTTTTATCTTCCATAGTGAGAGGAAACAATTCGCGAAGAACAAAAAACATATAAGCCAAAATCTACGATACAATGTTTTATTTTGTGGATGTCCTTTTCGTTCTGTTTTGTATTTTAGTGCATTATATAGATTGACAGTTCATAACTTTCAACCAATTATTTTTTACTGTTACCATGTCTAGCGCACATGTGTAGGCAAATGTACATATTTTATTTAATAGCTTTCAAATCAGTCAACACAGCAGTCAAACAGTAATCACATAAACTATGATAAAAATTTGATTTAACTCAACATTTATATTGCTGTATTTTCCAAATTTTCGTAGAATGTCTAAGTGAGGACGATTCCCTTTGTCAGGGAACAAATTTTATACATTTGAAGTGTTTACATTAGTTTATAGAAAATGGATATTGTATGGTTTTGGATAATTGAAATCACCTTTATTGTAGAGACCTTCATTTACGGTACGGCAGTATTCTTGTATTAGAACAAGCAGAAATATTTGCACTCACTGTACATAATTTGGGATAATGCAAATCAGAAAAAGATCCGTATATAAATTACAAGAATTCAATTTAATTAAAATTAAATTGCCCCATATTTTATGCAGGAAGAGGCAGAACTCGCCGAAAAAAATTAACATTAATTTTAGGACTTTTCATTAGGCTGTGGAGGTTACATTATCAAGCAATTCAAAATGTTATCTGTTACTTAATAATCCATAAATTTTAGACTAATACACTAAATTTTAGATTAGGAGGTAAACTATTGTGATTTTTTTCTTAATTATACAAATCAAATGTATGCATCCTATGGCGTATTCAATGTCGTTTTTAACGAATATTTTGTTAGTTAAAATTTACCGTATGAATATACAGTGGCTCATAGCTTTATACTTGCACCAAGTTCAAGCTTTTACAATGTTTTTACTCTGCGTATCAATGAATATTTCTAAGTACCAGGCATAATTAACAAATGACCTATTAATGCTTGGATATGCTCTTTGAAATACGTTTGCACATAACTTAAGCCAATGTAAAACAAAATTATTTCATTTTGGCATTTGTAGAAATTGTTTTTTCTCTTGGTACAAATTTTTATTGGCACTATTGGGTAATATTTCTTCTGCCTACCAAGCTGAACAAGCTTTTGCTATCTTAAAATAAAGGTAAATAAATGTAGATAATTGCTATAGAATTCATGGTAGTATTGTAAAATCACGGTAAAATGCTGTTTTATGTTTTTCCCTTGATGACTCTAGGCGCCGAATATTCAATAATTCTTTTTTAAATCTTTTTGGCTCCGAAGACTTTTGGCAACCATTTTTACAGAATTTCCGTTCCATTGCCCACATTTCCCATCGCATGCATTCTAGACTGTGCCATAACTTCCCTTTATGCCTCCATCGGCAGCGCAAGCTATCTCCCCTATGAATCCCGACGAATTGCATCGCAACCCCTCCCCCAATCCAACCCGTCCGCGCCGCACATATTTCAAGCGTCGTGTCCGAACCTTGCCCTCTCGCACAGTGCTCTGTTTTTTTTCACTGGCCCGCCTCCTTTCGATAATTCAGCCTATACGTCGCCGGCATTTTTTTATTCCTCTCTCCCTCCCTCTCCCTACCGGCGCTTTCCCAGTGATTAAAAATCCCCGCGGCCACCATTCCCAGTGACGCTCGTTTTGTTATCGCTTCGATAGTCGGGCCTCCGTCATTGCCGCGCTGCGAAATGAACGGGTGCTAAGTTTTTATCGGCGTCCATAAAGGCAATGCAGCGCCTCCGCCGCTCCCTCCCGCTCCGGCAAATTCCCACACCTCCGGGGCAAACTCACGCACACCTCCCTACGGTCTCTTTGTGTACAACCCTTGCCGTTATTGAGCGCTCTCCCACCCCGACATCCGCCTATCTGACCACTTCCTCCCACGCCCCTTGTCTCATTCCTCCCCACTCCAGACGACACAATGGGCAATCGATCTACTTTTTTTCGCCGTGGAAGACAGGAATGCATTCCCGTCATATCTCTATTTCCCCATCCAAATGTATGCTCCTATGTAGCTCATGGAGCACCGTATATTTTTTTCCCGGGATGCTAGGCGATAGAGAGAGGTATTTGGCCTGTTTCCCAAAATGTATGAGAGGGAAGTTGCATATATTATCTTTTTATTGGCTTTCTATAAATAGAAATCTTTAAAATTATTCTGATAAGATATTATTATTTAGTAATCAGTGATTTGGATATAAGAAATAAATTATTAATTATAAATTTGAATCTAAATTAACTACAAACTTAGTAATAATCCAATGAATCCATTCAAAAACAATACATTTTTAGTTGGAAAATGCATTTAAAAATTCTAAATGTTGTTAGTTTCTAATTTTTTTCTTAACTTCCAACTTTTCAACAAAGCAAAAAATGTTATCGGTATCTTCACTCTTTATTTTCGGATGACGATAAATCAGTTTTTACAGGGTTTGAAAGGAATCTATGTTTAATACGAAGAAAGATGAACAGCCACTTAGAGAGTGGCTATATTATACCTTTGTTTGAGTAATTTTCATTCCTGTTCAATGTAGTTTTTATCAAACGCTTCAAGACATTTTAGTTTGAGAAGTTAAAGATCTATTCATATTGCTTTTTGGAGACTTTTTTACTTTAGTCTTGCTAGAGACTATTTTTTCCCAATGTATATCTACAGCAACTATGAACCATGGTAATATCAATTTAATTTACTCCATGATATAATATACTCAACAATGCTTTATGTACCATATCATCGTAGGTTTTAATCAAATGTAGTTCGCGTTAAATCAAACATGTTTGCCTTCTCATAATCAATTTTATATGGATATTTTACATGCCCATTTACCATCATGCTTTTTATTCAAGAGTATGTTTTATTTTCCCGACAAAATCTGCTGCCAGCCTGCGATAAATAGATTTCCATAATTTCCTTCCATGTGACTTTTTTCCCTTCCTTTTCATTTCCCACCAGCGCGGTCACCGATTCCAATAGGCGATATTCCCATCCACCTCTCCAACCCGCTCCGATTCCTCCCTCTCCCTCGGGAGAACCACTGCTCATCGGCGCCTATCTGACCGCCTCCACCGGCAAGAGCCGGGGAAACGCCACGTCCCCAGCGGACCCCTTTCCGCAACATCCCTCAAGCTCCCACGTCTTCAACTCCGCGAATTTCCCTTCACTCATCCACGGTGATCTCCATTACCTCCATTCCATCTTCTTATCCTTTTCGGTGCAGTAAAAAAATTTATCCATCTCGGTTTTCAAGTCTTTTATTTATTTCACCACAAGAGTATGTTTACTTTGCGAGCTTCCGCTATCAATAGGTTTAGGTTTTATGTTGTTCTCATTTTTCAACTTGAATTTCTCCATTCAAAATTTATTCTCTGAGAACATGCCTTGCCGGAAGCAGTCTCCTAGGAAGCCGTCATTTATGATTGTTATTGCTTCCTATAGTTTCCATTTTTTGTACTCCATTTAGTATTTATTTGCAAGTTTTCCTAAAAGTCAATTTCTATTTTGAAGTACCCCAAAAACCCTAATCATAGCAGCTCCAATTTTGGTTTTATGAGTCTTGAAGTATCTTCATTCCTTGCGTCATATGTTAGTACACTTTATGTGGCGATTTTCTAAAATTTCCTCCCTGTATCAAAACTAAGTCTGTTATTTACCCTCAGGTCTGTGATAAAATTAAAATCTCCCCATGCTAAATGTATTCCTCTTTTGACCTCAGCAAGTGTAATATTTCTTTATTACGCTGCAATAGCAAGAGAGAAAAGTAACATCTTGCCATGCTACCCTCTCCGTGTAATTCTATTCCTCCACCGCTCTCGCTTTCTTCCTGCCTCGACCTTTTCATTCGCAAGCCCCAAACAGACACACTCACGCACCTTAACCCTCGTGCTTCCAGATCTTCCCGCGTGGTGCCGCCTCCTGCCATTCCAATCCTTCCGCAACACGGCCCCTTAGGGAGCGAGCCGAAAAGATTCTTCCTGCTCTCCAGAGGATTTTTCCCCTTGATCCCAAAGATCTCATATTTCGCTGAATCGCTTGTTCGGCAGCGCCGGACCTTGGGGACCGATGGCGCGGGAAGAGCATTGGACACGAGGAGCATCACCGAAGGATGAGTGCCTCGCACACTTACACAAGGCGCTTGGGCAATCTTGCCAACTGATTCTGCACCCAGTGATCTACATGAGAGCTTCTTTTTATGGCTCCCGCTTGCTCCAGTTTCCAGTTTTCACCTCCTTTTTATCTTTTGATCTTTTCAGATTTTTTACACTTCCTTTGAGTTCACTGACATACGTTAGAGAAAGTTTTCAGTTAATTTATAAATTTAATATTTTATCCATCTTATTTATTAATTATTTTATTTACTTTCACCGCCCCAAAAACAGCATTACAGGGCTCTACAGTGGAAGATTCTAACTACAACGTAGAACGATCTCAAATAACAGATACGGTCATTCACCCTAGGCGGTATTCGAACCCGCGAACCAGGTCTGACTGGCGAGGATTATACCCTACCACCAGGGTACCAATATGCCGCCAGGGTACCCACTCATTATTTTGCAGTCTCTTTTGTTCTACTTTTTCAATTGATCTATACACATCGAACGAGAGCCATGCTTATTTTCGCACTAAAGAGCTATATTTAACTCTGAAATAACGCTATTCTTGTTTTCATATCTTTTGATTTGATAAGCTGAAGTTGATAACCTGTCGGTACTGAATAACGGTGAAGGTCTAACAATATTCTCAACGGACAAAATTTAGCGTTAAAATTCATTTGCTTTTAAAACACTGCTACATTGATATATTTGAAATATTTTTAATACGTTAAATACAACTCCCTATAAAATATTAGCACCCATGCCTAAGTTCCACTTATTAGAGTCACTGTTGATAAAGCTGAAGTTTACACCATCAAAGATTTTTTATCACCAGACAGCTTGATAATCATCAGTCATGATTAGTCATGATGATTTTCAAGATGTTTGCGGTTAAGTATTTTTATTTGAAGTAATAACGTATTTATCTATAGCATTACCGCCAAACTAACATTTTAACATTCGTCTGAGTGGACAAGTCATATTGTGGGAAATTTAGCTCTTTTAGATAAATGTTACGGTTTCTTCTGCCAATAACAGATTGCAAATTAAAAAGCAACTCTGTAGAGTACATCTTGGATAGCAAAGGGTCCCAGGACACCTGCACAGAATTAGTATGATGATATTGGTAAAAAGTGGATGTATATCTTACACGAGTTGAAATATTGGTCAGTTCAGGTACTTATACCTAGAAATTTCTGTTGCCTACTTCATGACGGGTGATTTCAAAAGATAAAAGTATGGATCATACTATACATCGGTATTTATGGATTATACTATTTTTTGCACACAATTCATACATAGAATTTCTAGCCATGAGATAAGCATTAATTTGTATTTAACTAAATTATTTATCAATGTTATTTTCCCAGAAAACTAATTAATTAACCTTGTAATACCATTTTTCTGTATTAAAAAATGTTTCCGAAACTCTGTTCACATAATTACAGATCTCCATAATATGTATCATTTTGGTACTTTTTTTACAATTTCCTTGTGCTTCGAAGTGCTTCGCTGCTGGATGCCATTCATAAATAGGGGGAAAATGATGCATTAAAATTTGAGCAATGCATCATATTCGCCACATCGCTATGCACACTTGTGAATAACTGGAGTTGCGAATAATTGAGGCCAATCGCTTAATATTCCCCGGCGAGTTGTATTTTTTTTTATTTAGACGCACACGGGAGGCTCACGTTTTGCGTCTATAAGTGCTCAACGTTTATTAATCCCGATATCGCTATCCCATTCGGCCGTTATATTCCGCGTCCGCGTGAACGAACGCTTGGGCAAACAAAAATAGCGCAAAAAAAAGAAGCAGCGGAACGAATTTTGGATTGTTTGATTGGACCCGTGGAGTGTAACCGTTCGTTTTGTGTTTCGACGCACCTTCGCCGGAGGGCAGCACCTCACACCTCAATCCGCTTTACTGCCGGAATATTACGGCATCCTCCATTGCCGCAGCGTTATCGTCAGCCATTCAGCGGAATGGCCTAGCTGTTGCTGTTACTCCCTCTCGCAACAGCCAGGCATCCGGCCGCCTTATCTAAGAGCCCTCGTTGTTTTGCCTCGATGGATGATGTAGTGGGGTATGCGAATAGCACGCTTCGCTCTTCGCAGACAACCGAATTTTGGCGCGGGAACAACGGCCGAATGGTCCCGCAATGGCCCTGGGGGAAATGCTGCCAAGGGGTTATGGCAGGTGCGGGACACTGCATTGAAGCATACCTTTTTTATTCCTGCTTCCGTTTTGATCGCAGGTGATACGGCAAAGGTGAAGATGTACACAATGCATCAGCGTCGGTACCGAAAGGCATAGTTGCGAATTTCCTTGAATTTTCCTGCGTTACTTGATTAAAATGTCTGAATACAGAGATTTCCCTTATGATACAAATGAATTTACAAGTTTTTTCGACTATCACCATCACATGTAGCATATTGGTCCAGATTCTTAGTGGCCTCAGAATCCACATAAAGCACATAATATCACAAAGTGTTACTTATGTAAAATTTTAAGTAATAGAATAAGTTTTATTGAGTCACTGGCGATAATTATTACAAAGCATAGTGGGAAAAATGAGTACAAAGCTTTACTATTAATTACTCGGGGAGACTCTTGCCCAAGATAATTCATGATCCATTTGTAGTATGAGTATTTAAATACTGTTTTTATTTAATATTAACTTTTTTGGGGTAAGGATAACGCCATGCTTGTCTTTAAATCTAAAACGTAGGCAAACTATATGTTGCATCCATAGGTATTTTTGCTGTATTGACACAAGAAGCTGTATAATCTTGAGAGCATTTTATCGATTTTTAATTTGAGTAATCACCTGGTAGTTTGATATTTTTCCGCATTGTGCCAAAATATCCTTTGTATTTATTTGGGAGAACTCGGGTGAAAAAATGAATCATTTATTGGAAAAAACTTGGGGATCCAAATCGTGGGCTTCCCTATCTCAGTAAAGCCCTCCTCGTGCGCTCGTGGGAGCAAGCAAATAATGCGGTAAACGCGATAGCAGTTCATACATACAACCCTCTCGTATTGGCAATACATTTCTCTCCATGGTGACAAGGCGTTCCCTCTCCTCCCCCTCTTCCTCACCCCGCTCCTCCTTCACTTTCTGCATAAGTATTCTCCGTCTCTCTCCTACCACCTCG
Organism: Ischnura elegans; assembly: GCF_921293095.1. Taxonomy (NCBI): domain Eukaryota; kingdom Metazoa; phylum Arthropoda; class Insecta; order Odonata; family Coenagrionidae; genus Ischnura; species Ischnura elegans. The sequence continues at coordinate 127,397,717 of NC_060246.1, forward strand.
CCTCTTTCCACGCTGCCTCTCCTCCCTTCGCCCGTGCCATATGCAGCACAAAGTAAGACTGCTGTCGTCTCCTCGCGGAGATTCTCCTCACGTCATGGCATTATTTTTTTCACTGATCCCTCTCCGCAAGGTTTAAGCCGGGTGGCGCCACCTTGCTGGAGAAGGGAAGAGACTCAGGTAGAAGGATGGGGAGATGCTGAGGCGCCTTGAATGTCTTAAGGCGCTCAGCAGTCGTGCGCAGGGATGATTCTGCAAGAAACGTATATTAGCACATCGGTCTAAAGTAGCATATGAGTCTTGAAAAGAGGGTGGTATATTTCCTGGTGGATCATTATAAATATTTTTTTTATTGTAACATTATTTTTTTCTGCACCACTTATTTTCTCGGGTCGTAGGTATTCAAAGAAGGAAATTACTGCCAATTTTAATTTAATGCTTCCAATAATCTTTCGTACTATATTGGGTACGATATTAAACGTACCTGGTGCATGATGAAGCCCTTATGTAAAAATATTATTGCCCTTGTGAAATATGTTTTTTAGTAGAAATGTATTTTTAATAAAACTAGTTGGAGATCTTTAACTGAAAATTTTAAGTAAACGCGAAGAGTGGTAGAAGTAGTTACAAACAACCATCGACATTATTATCTGAGACAGAATAGAGTGTGGTGTAATATTAAGTACATACATCTGTGGGCTGCTGGTTTTGGAATCGAATCCCAAAAGCCATACAGCATCACAGATTATGTCCGACCATAATATGTGGTGGCCTAATGAAAGGAACCCTCTTCCCTGAATCTGCGATAGTCACACGCCGGTGATTAAGCCTAGGGTTAGGTCTATCCTCATCTGCTTGAATCGTTCTTCAGGGAGAAGCCTGGAGTGAGTATTTACTAGATTTAGCAACTCTCCCTATTTATTAAAATTTTCGTAGTACCTTTGCCTAATTACCTATTACTAACTTAATTTCCCGTGGAGTCAATAAACCACTTGAAATGTATAAAGCGATGGATGCTATCTTTACACGAATTTCTTTCATTTTGATTTTAATTTTCTACAATATTATATTTCATAAGCGAAAAAGATTAAGCGTCCAGATTTATGCTTGTTTTCATTGTAACACTGCCACACTAAAAATGTGTTAAACTGATAAGTTTTATAAGGATCTTGAATATTTTAAGCCACCATAATGTTGCTGAAGCCAAAACGTACAATTATGGGAACCCATAAGTATATAAATAGAAAAATATAAGGAATCAGGTGCTTCTTGATCAGTAAGTAATTCATTTTTCTAAATAAAAATTAATAATCAAAACTTTTCCTTTTTTTTCCTTTATCTCGAATTGAAAGCTGAGTTTTATAGGTGAAGGTGGCTCGATACTTAGCTTATGTGAATCAGATAACTCCTATGCAAAATAAGGGGGTCACTTCCTTTCTCTTGATCACCCCGCAAATCGACAGTATTTTTAGCATTGTCCAATTTAATCACCTAGATGTGGACCCAGAAATATTCTGTCAATAGACCAAAATCTGTCCATGGACAGTTACGCTTCAAAAAATGTTTGTACTGAATAGGGAGATTAAAATAAGGAACTATTTACCCTAATGAGCTTATATCCATTAGAATCCCTAAATGGAGTATTAATTCCCGTTAGAGCGAGTTAGTTACCTGGGGATTTTGATAAATGAAATTATAATTGATTTCATACCTGTAAAACTAGTTTACAATAATTCGTCCTTCATAATCAAGATGTAATATGCTGTTTACATAGGAAATATTCTCACTACCTGGCAACCATTCCATAGAAAATGTTAACTTTGCGAAATGGTGTTGTAAACTAATAAAATAATAATCCATGCCTCATGATATGGTTTCAGGTAGATATTCAGATTTTTGGGGAGTGTTTAGAACACTTAGGCTCGTGCAGCATTACATAAACGTTAGTTAAAATATCTGTTGCTCCCTTTTCGGTGTTGAATTACCAATATTTCTCATATTTGCCCCGGGTGCACATATTCATACTGCCTATGAGCTCTAATGAAGTTTTATTATATGAAAATCCAATCCAAATTTATCGCCCTAATACTGGTTGCCGTCGTTTTATTCAGAGATACCATTCACCTAGGCGTGCGGGGATGAGGGGAAAAGCCGGGGAGTAGCGGCCCCAATGACCGGGTCAGAGCCTCTGCCTTGACGCAGAAGCTTCGGTGCCGTATGACGGCCTCTGCTCCGCAAGGTGAGGGTTGTCACCATAGGGAAATGGCAGTAATAATAGAAAATCGCTTTTCATACATGCTGTTTTCTTCGGAATTCAACGTGAACTCAAATCAGGACTACATAAGTGTGAATGTTGAAGGGAATTTTTCTTTCCTTTAATGGATTTCTTTCTTATTTAGAAGAAATATCTCTTATTTATCAATAATGTAGTGATTACATCAAATTAAACATCTCTCGTATTCAAACATTTTTTTCCTATCTCTTGGATAAAAAATAAATATGTATTGCAGTATGTGTAGTATTTATCTTTCCTTATTAGGTTATACGGTGGTTCAAACAACAAGGTTCATTCTTGATGAATGCACAACTGGATTGAAATTGTTGAGAGAAAATATGGAGAATAGAAGAGGTCCCAATATTGGATACGTTAAACTCGGTGACAAAATGTGCACTTGAGCAAAGTTAAGAATCTAATTTTCATAATATTTTGCCTGTTTTCTCATTTGAACTCTTGATTAAAATTAATTTTACTTTTGAAGACTATTATGGAGAGGGGAATATATTCTCCAATGAATTCCGCTGATATTCTCATGGTGACATGTAACTAATCATTGTGGTATTATTCGTGTATACTAATGAGCTCGAGTAAAAGTAACTTCTGGAAAAGCTACGCCTAAGTGTTACACTGGAAGTCATTATGGAATAGCGAAATATTTACAGTTCATACAACTGAGCTGCATTTTCACAACAGCTTTAAGGAGCAGCACATACAAAATGTTTATAATTATCCGATTTTTGCGGATTTGATGGGCTTATAAAATCTGTAGGAATTTAGTGATTCTAAATTTTATCATCCATCGCTTTACCAGAATTTTCTTCTGGAGTTATGCACAATCGGAATATTAGAGAGACTCTTGGAATTACAGCGACTGATAAATTTAAGCACTCTTCCGCTCCTATTCCTGGCATCTGCACCCTAATTTTAAAAGTCAGCATTAAACAAGGACATTTTTTAAACTATGCACTCGATTTCCATCAGCGTCATTTCTAAAGTAGCCTGTTTACTGTATTTGTGTTCATATATTGAACTTATTACTTGACTCACAAGTATCAAATAATAAACTGTAATAGTATTCAATAAATCAAAATGTAAAGCCAACATGTGCAGTGGTATTAAGAACAATGAATGTAAAATATGCAAATAGGCCATGTAATATACTACTTAGTAGCTTATTAATCAGTAATTATTGAAATTAGATATATCTACATCTTCTAATATTCAAACAAATCAAAACTTTGCTCGAAAGAGACAGTATTGCTTTCAATAAAATTAAATTGTATGGTTGTTTGTTTATACACTGATGCTTCACGTATGATATAATTTTATTGTTGACCAATTGATCTCTGCGAAACTTAGAAGTTTATGAATTATCTACCATTTGTGTTTACTACTAATTTGTTTTACAATAATATCCCTTTCCAATTTTTGAATTTCTGATCTACCAGATTAATTACATTTCCATGTTTTTTCTTTTGAACTGCCGAAAGCGTTTTTTGGCCTTTTTTTAGTGTGCGATTAACGACGTCGTTTCTGAAACATCCGATATAACTTCTTACTTCTTGCTCAAAGACAGTTCCTCTTATTTTTCTCGTAAGCGAAATACATCGTTTCTAACGTTGATAATAACATAGGTTTTATAAAATTTGCTTGGTTGTTAAGCTTTGTAAACACCCACTTTGAATTATGTTAACTATCCACTTATTATGTAATGCAAGATGATATCACAAAGTATATAACAAGTAAGAATTACTCTGAGGATATTGGATGCCATATCGTTTATTAGCTTTTATTGTGGAACCAGTAAATATCAGACAGTTACGAGAGGAATTGATTAAAAATGTTATTTATGGGAATAATTGTTCCCTTTATGGCTCGTAAAACTTCACATAGGCCCCATTCTCGTTTCGTAGAACGTTGAGCGTGTTGAGGCAGTGGCGAATTATGCTTTGTGAATTCCGTCCTTACAAGTAGCAATCCTCGTTAAAATCCAATAGGAGGTAGCTAGTATCACAGTCACCATAAACTGAAGGAGGTATAATCTATCTCACTCGACAGATAATGACGAAGACGCACAACCTGGGACACCCACAATTTGGGTGACTCATGTCACCACTTCTCAAGAGAGGAAGTTTTTTTTTCTGCTACTTGAAATCTCCGTAAAGATAAACGGTGCTCTTTTATAGGCCAATGAAAGCGTCCCAAACTATCTGTGGCCCGTGCACCCTCTGTCAGGCCCATCCTCTTTGGATCCACGAACTCTCTCCCCCTCCCGTAAGCTCGTTTCTTCCTCTGCTACCCGTTTTAAGTCTCACCTTACAGAGGTCGGGAGCTTTGGAAGTTACTATAGTGGGAGTCACCTTTGCGATTAATACCAAATTAAGCCCATCTTGAATGTTCATTTTATTTCTGGACACCAAGATCACATTTGAATCTGTTATATAAATAAAGAGTATTATTAGAGAGTTAGTAGTTATTCATACTTATAGTTAAGGCATTGGTCTTTGCGTAAGTGTTTTATTCCTTTAATTCTCGTAATTACGTATCTGATTTGTTTAAAATTTCCACTCCCTGCCCATTTAAAGACACTAATTCATCGCGTGTCAGATAATCATCATTAATCTCACTCAAATGCGTCATACGAGCCTCAAATATTTTTTCTTTTCGGTGTAGGTAGACCCATTGATTGCCTTATAAAATGGCTACATCGGAAAACATGAAAAACGTAGAGATAATTTTTACAAATCAAGTGTCCCATTTGTCCAAGCATATTCATTACAAAGGTGTCAAACATGCATTCTTATAAATTTTCAAACTGCCTCATGTTAGGGACAAAGTGGAATAATAAATTTTAGCGATAGATAAAATTATCTGAAGAGAATAATTTAATCAATTTAATACATTCATGCATTATTGCGCTAAGCATGAATATATTTTAATTTAACATATTGCATCATATAGAGTAAGAATATCAAGTCATATAATAATAATTACATGGCTTGATACTACATATAATTATCTAAGATTTATGTAAAATTTTGGATGCATGCATTCATTCGGTACTCGTAAAAATGAAAATAAATAAATGTAATTTGGCTAAAGCTGCAAGCATGAGTGGATTAATTATTTACTTTTCAATTTCTGTCGATTATATTTTATGTAATACAATCATTTATATTTTTGCATAAATTTCTCAACGTTATTTTATTTTTATTTATTCATTTAGTTTCATTTCCGGAGGAAAAATAATGACAAGAGTGAAAAAATAGCCTCAATCAAACTTGAGATTTAGTTATAAAAAATAATTGTCAGCTGATTTTTAGTAATCTGAAACCTAAAACATAACCCTTACAAAATCATTAGCCATTCTTCATCATCGAAGAACGATTTTTTGTTATAATTGTGAAGATATAATTTTTTACATTTCTTATGATCATTATTTGATGTAGCATTGTTTGTATCCCTATATCATGGCTTTAGACTATCTCAAATTTTTTCCTCCAGAAATGCCACTCATTTTATTTTAGTTGCTTCATTGTTTAACTGACTGCATGTTGGTAATAATGGTGAAGCCCAATTGCGTAGCATTTTTTCAACCTCCCAATGGCCATCTTCTTAGTTGGGGGGTCGTCTCGTTTCACCTTTAGGAACGGCGGCAGTCCTCGGTAGCGCCGCCTCTTCATCGTCTTCTTTCCACAGTGGGCGAAAACCTCTGGAAACGCCTCGCCCACTTGCGATCGAAAAAGGCATGCTGAAACGTCAGACCCTCGGAGAGCAGAATATATTGCGAACTCACAATCAGCGAGTGCGTAAATCAAGCCGCCGGCGGGCTGGGAAGGGGGAGACTTACTTGGAAGAAAGCGATTGGATGACATAGTTGTTTATATCACCGAGTCACCGGCGAGGAATGAGGGGAGGCAAAGGCTGCAGGGAATAACAAGTTCGAAATGGAAATTTAAGTGGCGAGCAAATGGAATGAAAATAGTAAATAAGGCGAGAAAAAATAAGAGAGTTTTAAGACGTCTTTTAGAATGATTAACTTGTGGCAGAAAGGAGACATATGGGGACCGTCTCCTGGAAAAAAACGGACCATAAATTGAGGGGTTCGTTTCATTATAATTGGAAACAGAAAAAGAGTTTTCCTCCACCATTTGGTACTTTATCTTATACCTTGAAAATGCGAAACCTAATGGCGTTCGTTTTTTAAGCAAGAATGGCGAAGAGGAGAAGTTATAGCCTGTTAGAAAAAAATTGGTTAACTGATGATGATGATAATCTAATGCCCATTTACCGGGATTTCATGAAAATAAGTCCGTATGTCTTTTTATCCTAAGGTGCTCTGGTAGATAATGAATTTCTATAATTGGATTAAGTTTACCTTAAATATTGATGCTCTCCTCAGTGTGAGTCCCGCATTTATGTTGGTCCTATAATATTATCAATTTTTGATAAACAAGTTATTTTAGTCTTTCAAGACAGAGTGCGACTCGTCATATATGCCACAAGTAGTATTTTAATAACCAATTTGTTTATAATTAGTTTGAATATTTCAGCCTTACGCATGCATATCAAAAATTAAAGTAGCTAAAAGAGAAAAAAATGTCTACTTATTAAATATGACCTTATATTTACACGCTTTAATTTGATATCCAACAGGCTTCAAATATATATGATATGCTTTAATTACGTAAAAAATTGCGAATAAGTAGTTACATAATTTATTAAATACGCTTTTAATGGCAGATATGGCGATTCTATATTTTTTAGTTAATTTGTGTATTTGAATGTATAAGATTTGAAAGCAATATCAAACTATAGAATTTCCATTTCAAGCTTAATGCAGAGCAATTGGTTACGGGCGACCATGGAGTTTTTTTGACTATATCCTGGCAATTGCAGAAAGTTTTGACGCCAACGGCTACTTGAAGGTTTAATGTGTGAGTATGTATGTAGTGAGAAAAAGCTTGGCATTCCAGTGTTGCTGAGGCCTTCCTCCTAGCCACAGCAAATGTTGATGTGAGATTTTATATTACAATTGTCTTTAAGTTATTTGATTTAATATTTTCTGGCTCTGGAGGAGATCACTATAACTTTATGGCCTGTTTAATGCTATATTAAAATGAGAAAATGTATAAAATAACTGCAACTGCAGATATTTAACCACAAAGTGAAACAAAATCAAGTAAAATATTGAGATGATGATTCATAAAAGAAAAGAATTTGACGAAGCAGTCTAAAACATGGGAATGATAATGGTTAGTGCGGGATTAGAGTTACCAAATAAAACTTTACCTATTGTCGCAACAGTTATCCGAAATAAAAATTAATTTTAAAAAAGGACTACAATAAAGTCCTGACTTCATTGTGGAGGGTAAAATAAGAAATTCTGCAAACCATAGTAGAGGAAAAATATTGGGGAGTAAAAAAAAAGTTCAATGCCATGCATTGTAGCAACGATTACGGGCGAGGTAGACTTTTTTGACAATTTTAACATTTAAAAAATCAAAATAAGTTGCTATAATATAGGAATGGCTATATTTTTCTTAGTTTTGGTCGTGATTAGACTTTGCTGATTTAAAAAGGAGATTCAATTTACACATGAATCTGGAAAATAATTTTTCCTCTACCTTGACTTCTATGTAGACTATACAATATTAAACAGCAGTTTTTCAGACTTATTTTGACTCATTTGATCTTTTTTTATTTTTAAAAAAATATTTTTTTTATTTTCTTAACTTCGTAGAGTGTAAGTAGGTGCTCTATTGTTAATGGTTCCAAAAGTGTACAACCATATATTCACAGACAGTGGGCCTTATATCAGAAAATAATTTTACGTGTGGTTTTGCTTGCGCGAGTGCCGTATCACCCATCACCAAAAACTCTTGATGTGACTACGTAGAAAATTTTACATGCATCCTATTCTGGAATGAAAACGAACCAATTTACAGAAAGAATGATAAATTACTTGCCACATGTGATAAGCCCAGCAAGTTGCGACTTTTCTCATCTTCTGTTGGGCCACACTGTCTTGTCATAAACCTTTATAAGCATCATAAGCATAGATAGAAATAGTAATATGCATCTGACTAATCGTCCAAAAGCCGTGCTTCTGTCTTTTGTCACTTCCAACTATAGCTGGTTTTATTAATTTTTCACCGTTACTCTCTTCTCTTAAGTATGTATGCTGTCCTTGCCGTTTTCAGAGTCATGAATTTTTCTCCAGAGTTCTCTTTCTTGGACTTTTAGACTTCCTTCAGATAATATTTCTGTGTGGGCTATCTCCAATCAGAATACCATTTTACTTTTTACCGGAATTCCTCACATTTTTTGCAGTAACTGATGTGTAGTTCTACCCCACGGCGCCATCCACGCCCTCCGCTGGTGCTCCTATGTTGCTCGTTTGTAAATCAACACACAGCATGCATTCGTCTTGAGACCCCCCATTGCTATGAAACCATAAAGGTAGCCCTGATCTCGACCTTAAGGTTGTATACAGCCGGCACACCTCAGATAAATCACCACGATTACGTATTCATACAATTTTTCCTGCTCTCGTAAAACCTCTGGTCTTGCGAGCAGGAACTATCACATATGTCTCTCCAAGGAGACCCCGTAGGGTTTAGTTGGCATCCCAGGTAGACATCATCTGATAATGGAATTTTGAGAGACTTATATTTGCTTACCAAGATGCTAGCAAATAGCGAAAGAGGAGTTGTGTGATGTCTCATGGTACGCATTTGTTAGATCAACAATATTATATATTTGAACGTAAGTAAAAAAAATGGTGTTCTCTATCCTAACACTTGTAATTATTGGAATGGATTGAATATGATTTTTTCCTGCGAAGCCATGAAATACTATAGATTAAATAGAAAAATTTTGTTATTAAAAATTGAGTTTTATTCTTTTTCATGCTTACATATCTTTCATCTAAAGCAAAATTCCATGATTTTTGGACCGTATTATTCCACATATTAATTCAGGATCTAGCACATACTTTAACAATCCATTTATTTAGACCCTCCTCACAATATACCATACCACACCTCCACAGATATACCATTGATTCATTTTCGATGCATGAAATCAATATGGGAATTTAAAACTAATTTACGTACTCGACTCCTATTTGATTAACCTAGAAGTTTAGTTGATTTTAGGGTTTCTTATATTCTATACGATTACTTGTGGCTTTCGTTCATCTGGAAACAACTTTGACATTTGCTTACATAAAGGATAATATTGCTACGCATATTTTTAATAGAATCTCTGCGAAAGAAGCTTATTCCTAATTTCAGTCATAGCAGAATAACAAACTTCGCAGATTTTGCCTAAAAATGATTTTATGGCTATTTATTATGGTTATTTAAATATGAATATTTTAGGCTTGTTGGACAAATACAAATATTATTTACAAGATATTCGTCTAGCTGGGACTTTTAGCTCCCTAGGAGTGTATTTTCCAACCCCCCACCTCCTCGCTCGCCGCTCTCCATGCCTACTTTGGCAGTGTGTCTGCTTCTCTCTGCTCCGGCGAGCAAACGCGGCCTTATTTATAGGGCCATTTTCTTCTTCTCAGTCCCCTCATTTCCTCTCCGTTTCCGAGGTGGTTCAATTGGAAATATCTTTGTGCTGTTTTTGCTTTCATTTATGAGGCTCTTAGGGGAGAAGTTTTGATGGGGTGGATATAATCCTTTACAGTATATTGGCACATTTGCTATATCTTTAAATGCATGCATAGCTACTCTGAGCTAATGAGCAACACGCAATTACGAATCATACACAAAGTAGAGACTATTTCTATCCAGAATTATGTAACAAGTGGTAATAAGGCGATATGCTCACAAACTTTATGATTACAATATGACATGTTTGAAGTTCTGGGGCAGCAACGTTGTTATGTTATCGTTGGTTGCTAACTAGAGCATGAAGTATGATTTGGAGGGCGTACTATACTCAGAAAGTATGGGGTTAGAGATTGTTAAGATCTTATAAAAGTGGTAAGTAGTATTGCGTAGGCATTATTTTTTTCCACAATCTTCCCCTAATCTATTATTAGGTACCTACTGCAAGAAGTTAATTGTAAGAAGAACCTTCAAATGTCCATTTAGATATTCTTGAGGCTCACGTATGAAACAAAACAATATATATAATGCAATTTTAGTCCAGCTAGAATCGGGCACAAAGAAGGAAATACGGCATGTTTGTGAGCTTTTAGCGGGCATATGATAGCATTTAGCGGGCGGGTTCATGCGTACCAATCATTTTTTGATAAAAAAAAATCTGGGATCACAGGAATTGAAGGTGAATTTGCGACTCTAGATAAATTCCTAGTGGTAATTTCTTTGAGTGAATAAAATTGTCACAAAACTGTAATGTTCAAAAGCATTCATTATTTTAACATATTCGGTTTTAAATTTATTTTGTATTTACGTTATCTAAAAATATATTTATGAGCACAAATAAAATATATGTATTTATCACATAACTCATTGCTTAGATTGACAAAGGAATGACAATTTTCTGCAATTTTGGCCATATTTCGATAGTAATAAACCAGCCATTTGGTATATTTCACTGGTCAGCATAGATTTTGTCCTAGATACGTTGATGGCTGATCTAGGATGTATTTTTTTCGCTGATTCCGAATCTGTGCTTAGATTCCATGTATCACTTCTGATTTTCTTGGAACAGCTCAATGTATGAATTTTCTTTTACGAAAGTAATAATTAAATTCATTTAATTATCTTGATAGCACGAGAGGGTGAAATTAAAACTTGCCAAAACATGTTGTCCTACACTTTCATGCCTTCCTATCATGTCAAAACATACCGCAAAACTTGCATTATCATATCCTTTAATTCGAAACAATGCTGAATCAGCTGCCATTTCACTTCAGTACATGACTGGCTGTCGGTGCGTGAAGAAGTTTGTTTTTTCTCTGAAGATGGTTTGAGAATTTTGTTGCTCGCTGTTAGTGATCTCTGAGAAATGGCTTAGCTTTCATCAGGCCTAGATACTGCATGAACCATACTGATGGCTTTTGATTATCTGCGGTGAAATTACCATTAAGGCTCAAAGGCGGAACATTGCTCCCTTTTTGAGACAGTGTTATACGCTTTATTTTAACTTTCTATTGGTTGACCAAGATAAAGCATGGGCTCCCCATTTATTGTGTGGCACCTGTGTAAGGTTTCTTACTGGTTGGACTGCGATAAAACGTCATAAGAATTTTGCCATCCCCATAATTTTGCGGGATCTTAACGATCATTTTTCAGGCTGTTATTTTTGTTTGAAAAATGAAAGGAAATACTCTAAAGTCAAAACACTGTAAAATATCCAAATTACTTGGAATCAGCGATACTACCGATTCCTCACTCTAAAAATTTAGAAGTTCTGGAACCAATGCATTAAGTTATTCTTAGCGAAGATTCAGTAAGTAATCAAGAACGTGAGAATGAAAGATTTGGACTAAAAGGATCCAAATTTTGGACCGAGTATATCTGATTGACTTCATTTTATGAAGCCAGGATTTAAACATAGTACGTGATTTAAATTTCTCCAAAAACAGAGTGAAATCTTAGGATAACAATTAAAAGGTTGGATATTGCTTGATCGACGTAAAAAAATTACTATTTATCGATATCACCGCGACAATTTTAAATTAGTTTTTTTCTCAAGAAAGCAACTTTAATTTTTGCTATGATGTTCTCTCTGTTCTCTCTATTCTTCTTACTTTTGAATTCAACACAAATGATTGTTGTTTGTTCATTGATTCCTTCATTGATTGATCAAGGTTTTAATGGCTATTTTCTCTTACATAATGGCAATGTGGTCCCCTCAATAACGATATCTCATGGAACTGCCTGTGTGAAATGATCTTACATGAATATGCAGTCACTTAGAAAAAATTCACTTCGAAAAATAAAAGTGGAAAATTTGTGGTGACTTGCAAGTAAATGCAATTTTATTAGGCTTACAGCTTGGCCACACGAAATATTGTGGAATAGCAGAGGCATAAAAAAACATGGGGTACTTGAAAAAAATTAGCTGAAACGTAAAGCACCCGTTCCTGCATCCAAAAATTTTTTTTTCAGCATTTGGTAGATCCGAAAAATAATCTTTAGCCATCTGTACATAGTAAATGAGAACTTTTTAAAAAATTTTTAAATCCATGGACAAAAATTGTGCTGGTTTTACTTATTTAAAACAAAAATTCCCTGAAGTCAATGAGGCAAAGATCAAAGGCGGAATTTGTATTGGGCCATAGGATAGAGAATTGGTGAAATATTTGTAATTTCAGCACCAATTGAGTTTAATGGAAAAAAAGCTCGTGAAACGCATTCAAAAATGTAGTTCAACATTTTCTAGGAAATGTCATGGCTGATAATTATCACGATATGGTGGCTAATATAATTAAATCGTACCAAAAATTGGTTGCAATATGAATTTAAAAATTCCCTTTCTCGACTCACACCTTTACTTTTTCCACCAAGCCTCGGCGCTAATAGTGATGAACGTAGTGAGCGTTTCCAGTATGTTATTTTACACATTGAAATATGTCACCAAGGAAAATTAAGCAACATGTTATCTGATAACTGCTGGATACTGATAGAGATTTTCCAGATGCTAAATATGTGAGAAAATCCTAAGAAAGTACCCATTTTTTCACATTTTTGAAAGTCACGATTTATTTGCTGGAACATTCTTGAGACCTTATTTAATCTGCTTATCATAAGAAAACTAGACGTAACGGAAAAATCTGAGCCCGGATTAGAAATCAGAACGAAAACCACCTCTATGATCACCCAAAAATATGTCTAGGACAGAGAAGAAAGTTATTTTTTATCGACCAGTGTTATTTAAGTTTAGTTTTATTCTCTTGGATTTTCTTAATCTGCATTGTCAATTTTCGTGGAAGATGAGATCGTAAAATTTTTATGAGCTAATGATGAGTAAAAGCCATTTTCAACTTTAGTTTACAGGGAGTATCTAATAGTCATTCAAATGCACAAAGCCGCTTAAACCATCAATTCATTTCATAATTTTCAAAACCATCTCGTACTATTCATTCTATGCACGGGATTTTTTTAAAGAAACCTTTATTTCATAGACAATTAAAGTAATTTCTTTCATTTATTAGAGATATGATTTAATATATCTTTAAGAGTTAGGAGTTTTTGAAGAGATATTAAAATTTTATTTCTGGGTGCACACCTACAAGGCCTCTCGCCCTGAAGTTCAGTATTGGTAATGTTGGAGGGGATATGTATAAGCGACAAAATATTCAAAGTCCTTTATAAAATTGATATAATAGATTTATTTATTTTGTTTAGTTTTACTACAACAAACCGCGCGTGGCTATACAATATTGCTCTGTTCATATTAAGTTACAAATAATGCACCTACCGTAAACATTTGGTAATTTATTTTATTATTTTGGTAAAAAAAAATTAGCTTAATATATTCTCTCAAATTATATTTCTCCCAGTGAGCTTTATTAGATATAAACAACTCTAATTTTTTCCTTGTGAAAAATTAACGGATCTACATTTTATTATATACATCCACATCTAAAGACAAACATGGCCCATCAAAATACATGTCATTTGCCTCAGTAGAATAAATCCATTGAATGGGGTCATAAAAACAATTTATTCTAATTCTTTGTTGAGAGTTTACCGCGTTTTAATCGAGCATTGAGATTTATTACACGATGGTTAAAAGTTAAATATTTCTTTACATTTAGATTTTTGGAGTTGCATATTTAATGCGTAATTTTATTGGTTATGCTGAAAACAGCTTCCCTCTTTTGAATTCCTAAGCAGTTCATTTTTCGGCAAAGTATTATTATTAAAAAGTATATGCATGAGTAGCAGTTACAACTTCCAAGAGACGGAAATCGAAAAATGTAGCCTACGTTGTCAGCGTACTGCGGACGTCTTCGCGCTGACGAATTTGCAAACTGTATGCACTTTTGTCTCTGCTCACACTCGAGATCAAAAGCTTTCGAATCACATTATTAGCAATAATCTTAATTGTTTTCTTGCAGTGAATGCCATGAATTTGGAAATTTTGGTTCTCTGGATAGACTTAAAATGTCATTTAGTGCTAAATTTAGTTCTTTCTATTGCTGCAAGGCTAAATATGGACCCAACTGTGACAAAATTATCATTATTAACATCTGAATCGTTATTTTTATAGCGTAGATATATATTTATGCTATGCTCGTAACTGGCATACATATTGGCAAGTATAATAACAAATTTCAGAGTTCTAGTGTAGCTAGATCTGACTTTATTTATTTTCTCGATCACTTCATTGCGATGTGGCGTACTCTATCCTCAACCACTCTCTTCCAGAAAAGTCTTGATTCGGGACCATGTTACAAGATTCCTTGAAGTAAAATGGCGGCCCTAAGTCTCAGTTAATGCTCTAGTTCCCCCAGATGGAAGAAAGCCCCTGAAATTTCAAGTAATTTAGATGGAAAGAGAGTGCATGGGACGAGGAGGTAAGATCGTCGGGAGCGTAGCCATAGGTTCTGTCCTCGATGAATAGGCATCCCACATTCCAGTCCATTAAGATAGATGGAACGATCGCGGTAACCTTTTGGATCCGGCTGGCCCTGGTCAATGGAGTGTGACACTCGCTTTTCTTCGTCCCTCGGAGCCCAGCTTTCCCATTCCTGCCACTGGGAAATTCCGTCCTCATTCAGAATCCCGAAATCAATGCCACAAGGCCTTAGGCGAGGGCTGCACGTTCAGTTTTTCTACGTTAAACGAACTAAATCCTAATTCATGGTGCGTGCTCAAAAATATGATTCGATTCGATTTGATGGTTCTTGAAAACTTGTTAGTCTTACAAAAGTGATGCATCAACAATTTTCTGAAGGCGAAACCGGCAAAATATTTCCGTAAAAAAGAAAGTTTACAATGATCATGCTCTCGCTCATTTAAGCACAAGAAAAAACGAATTGCTTTGTTATTTCATGCATAAGTGTGTCATTATTGAATTTTGTTACGTTTGAGCTAGAAAAAATTGAAAGAAACGATTCTCCAAATCTCTTCGCCTGGCATGGAATTTTTCCGTGCTAGATCTTGTTCACTAATTATATCTCCACATTTACTGCTTTAATTCTAGGTAGGAAAAATTAGCATTATCACCATTATTTAGAGCTGCTTTTTTCTTTTCAAAACACTACATTAAAATTATTTTTACCCCTTGCCCTCCATCTTATGATCACGAAAGAATATTAAAAATAACGAAATTTAATATGACTAGCTTGGTAAACTGCTGGTAAAAATTACTGTCTGTTATTTTGGAATAGTTTTCGGAATAAATCCGGTGGCAGTGTAGTTTTATGAAGCTGACATTAACTTTGTATCAAGCTCAATAGATGAAAATGATCTGACAATAATTTAACAGCAAAGGAAAAAAATTTGTCATGTTTTTATTGGCATATGTGTATAATTCCATCATTCTGGAGATACTATTTGTAATTTTATTCAATTATTTCAGTGACCTTAGTTTCAAGATGTGTAAAACGTTTGAAGTCAGTTTATTTTAGGTAGAATTGTTGGTAAAAGTCTTTCAATTGACTTGTTACCCTGGTGTATAGGTAGGACTGTGTAGGTAATAGTAGAGCCATTTCCTAAGAAAGTGCAGCAATATATCGGGCATTGCAGCGAAAAGTTTTCACGTTATCCAAATCAACTTCCATTTTCAACCTTGTTGCCATACAATTCATTTCTCCAGAATTTAAAATAAACAAATTAAGCTTCAATTCAGCCTCCTGAATAAACATTGAATCATTGAGTGACTTCTCAACGTCGTTCCACTAGAAACTGCGTTTCCATATCGGAAAGCTTATTTGCAAATTTCATTGCGTGCAAAATAAAATTTGCAATAATGTACCGTAACTTTCTAACAAATCGTTGACCGTTGTACCTGGATTCGGAATGCTAACATAATTGGAGATTTTTTTAGGAAATGGGAAAATAATATTTTGCCTTTTTGAAATAATATATGTTTTGCAGTGGGTTGTGATAATATTTAATCTGCTTCCAGGCCAAAAATTGAGATTTTTACCATTATATGCGATACTAGGTGGTAAATGTTTTTACATCCATACTTAAACATACAACTCTTAGTGAAAATTTCCATATAAAGCTCATAAAAATAAATCAATTTTTTTCCGTGATAGATTAAAATGGTAAAAATTACGACATCATTAGCCGTTATTCTTTCGTAAGGGCACATAAATCCCTTTTTAAATTTTCCGCAACTGTTATTCACGAAGCTCATTCCACCACCTGATAATAACTTTCTATTACCATTGAAACCTATATCTCACCCGGTTCCCTTTTCCATCTACCGCGCACTCGCCGTCTAAAAGCATGTATCCATCCATTAACCGCCCTTTTCTATTCCCCCCATGAATTTTCTTTATTTGGCCATTACCGCGTTTCCACGTCCTCATTTAACTCCATTCTCGTTCCCAATCTCAAAACCCTTTTCCTTCTCTCCTTTCCTATCCCCATTTGTTTCTCTTCCTCTTCTTTCCATTCTTTCAACCGTTTGGAAGTTCTTTCTTTCCATCTTTTCAACAATCTAATTCTTCCACCTTTTCCTCAACTTAACCCGCCATTTGTCTTTTGTAAGACATATCTTTCAGTGATCTCTAAAATTATTTTTTACCCATTTTCCATATCCATCATTCATTTCCTATCGTATCTTTTGAACTGGTCCTAAAAGCAATTCTTTAATAATGTAGAGGCTACCGCTTTGTATTATTAGTTTGTAATTTTTACAGCTCTTTACATTGACCTTCGCAATATCGAATGCAATGTTTGAATCATAAAAAATCAGTTACCAATTCTTGAAAAGATTTTCCTTCTCTGAGAGTTTTCGTTGAAAAAATTATTCAAACTAGACATCGGGATATATATGTACATCAGGACTTATCTTGTAGCTCAAATTTTCTATTTTTCTTTCTCTTGTTTCGTTTTGAAATATATTTCAACTATACAAAAGCCTGAGGACCATAGGATTTTTTTGCCATTTCAAGTAATTAAAATAATTATTTTGATTATTTAAACATATTATAAATAATCAGTTAAGCATGTTTCTTTTTTTATATTTTTGCTCTTCCCAAACAAAATTCCGAAGTTTTTTAAACACACGTACAAAATAATCCACCCAAATACGCCTTTGAATCCCCATAATGGAATTTAATACCGATTTTCTTTTACTTCCTAATACTAACCCGCACTGTCTTCCCTCTGTCTTTAATTCGGAGAAATGTTATTATGTTTTTTACTTGAGTTTTGCTTTGCCTCTAAGCTCAGCACTACGTTTAAGGAAGAAAGTTGGAGGCGGACTGGAGCTGGTGGAATTCTTAGGAGCTAGAGGAAGGGGGTAGGAGGAGGACGGGGGATCGAGTCGGCGGTTTGGGGAAGAAGCGAAGCCTCGGGTCATGGGAAATGGGATGAGAGGATTGATACGCAATTCCAGAGGGCCATTATCCCACGCCCCTGCCCCCAGCAACTCCCTTCCGCCCCCGAGGCAGCCCCCATCCACCTCCCACAGTCCCACCCACCCGGGCGGTATGCCGCTCGCGGAATGGGCAACAACCACCGTCCCTTCCTCTTCCGATCTCCTCTCAACCATTTTCCTTGCTCACCCACCATTTTCGGAAACTTCCAGCAGCCTTCTCACCATATCCCTCCTTCTCCCCAGCTTTCTTTCATTCCGTGAAAAAGGAGTAACGCTATACCCCCAAGAATTTCATCGAAACCTTCACCTTAGCCACTTGTTTCCTTCCCCATTCCCTTTTTCATCTTCTAAAATCTACGTTCCCCATAATAGATATTAAATTATCCTTCATTGAATGCAAAGTTTTCAGTTGTAATTTACGCGTAAAGTTACTGTAAATTCCTAATATTAAAATGCCACTTTGATGGGGAGTAGTTTTAAATGAAATTTATGTAAGTGCTTGGTTTCATTGATTTATTCTAAATGAAAGAATTTATTGATTATATTAGGAAGAAGATAAAGCTTATTGATACCATTTATTTAAACGCAAAACATCTGGCATACTTTCCAGCCTTAGATACAATGCATAATTGATGTCCTCATGTTTCTGGGTTTCACCGCGTGGATTTTCTTTGTGACGACAGTTTCTCCGGCGTCTTCAGGTCGAATCGACCTGAAGACGCCGGTTGGAATACCGGAGAAACTGTCGTCACAAAGAAAATCCACGCGGTGAAACCCAGAAACATGGAGACATCATCTAGACAACGCCGCGGAAAACTACGCACAATGCATAATTAGCTAATGATGGGATCACTATGTCGTGTATATGAAATTAAATTGGTTGAGTTGGTTATTTTTGATCAATCATACTGTTATATAAATGTCGCGCGGAATTTAAATAGCACTACATGCGTGAAACTAATCTACGAGCGTCACTTCCGCAAAGGATGATAGTAAGTGCGTATTCAGAAGGCCAGTATCTCATAACTTTGTTTTTTTATTAGTCCAATCATTTCAATTGGATCCTCACAAAACATCCGTCTTGCAATATTCATACTTTTCCAGAAAGTGTATAGTATTTTGAGCACGTTATTCAAAATGCTTGATTAACATAAACTTAAATGGAAATTATTTGATTATTATAAATTGAAATTAATGGTAGGCATTGAAAGCTTTTATAATTAAAGTTTACAAATATGTTTATTTTTTATTCAAGCAGAACATTTGTGTCTATATCTCGTTTGCATTCATCTGATATAATTTTTATTGGATATGTGGTAGCGTAGTGGTTACAGCGTTTGGATGCTCATCGTAGGGCCCAAGGATCACACCCCGGGTGAATTCTTCGAGCACCGCACTCAAAAACTGCAAACTACTAGTTGACCCAGGGAAAGGAACTGGCTCCCTTACCCCAAATAGGTGTACTACACGTCTTTGGTATCTATTATTTTTTTAGGAGTAAGGAGCGTTAGTGAACTAATTCTGACCAACAAATACCTTCCGTTCATTGTAATCACTTGCTAAAAGATAAAGGTATTTTCAGTAAAATATTGATTTCTCTTGCGGGAAAACAACTAAAATTATATAATTTAAGATTTTTTCAACATCGTATACTTTATATCTATTTTTATTCTATGCTAATGAAAAATGGGCATATAAAATACCTTGGAGTGGGAAAAAGTGATGAATTTTGCCACCCTATGAATAATTACATGTCTGTCATTTAATTCATACTTTCAGCAATTTGCATTAGGAGAATATTCTTAGGGGTGTGTTCAGGAGTGATCTAGAAATGAGGATTTAGCGATAGCTCCAATGAAAGCGCATGAAATATGCCCAAGATGGGACAAGAAAACTGGGAGAGGCGCATATGTGCAGGATAAAGGAAGTTTGTTTGTTCCTCTTGCGTGTTTGTGTGTGTAAGGAAATATTGGGGAAGAGAACCCGTTGGGCGTAAAAGAAAGCGGTGAAGTGACAGGAAAGAAGCTCAATATTGGTGTCGTGTTTTGTGTGTTGCGGGATGCAGGAAGGGTTTTAGGATTCGTGCGTGGGGAGGCGGGGGCATGAGGGATGGAGGAAATGGGTGGGGGTGAATGATGGGGGCGAAGGGGGGAATGAGAGGGAAACCATCCCGGCACTATTTACGACTTTCATTACATGCGAAACAGGGATGAGACGAAAGGTTGAGGATGAAGTGGATGTAGGCGAGTGTGGAGGGGGGCGGAGGCGTGGGGAGGGGGAGGGGAAAGGTGAAGGGGTGGCTAGTTTTGAGTGGGAGAGGAGAGGGGTTGGGTTTTAGAGAAAAGGGGAAAGTGAAGGGGGTGAGTGATTCCAAGACTAAAGGGGAGGGGAAATATATGGTCCCATCTAATGCCGGGATTAGTCGAAGAGAGCGCTGCGAAAGAATGAGCAAAAGGGGTAATAATTAAAAAAAAGGAAAGGTAAAATTAGCTCGCATAGGAGCAGGTACACAAAAAAGTAACTGGAAAGAAATTAACATTTCTCGCTTGGAGAATAATCATGAGAAATAGTTTTTCTCTCGCCCATTTCATAGTGGTTAGTAACTCGAAATTTATGCTCGAAATCATTAATAAATTTTAAGAGCGTTTTTAAAATTTTATTAATAAAAAAGGCAGACTAAGCAAATTTTATTTCTTCTTTAAAAGAATACCTATGCATTTTAGATTGTTATCGAATTTTCTATATTAAATTTATATTGCATTCTATATTTCTTAGAAGATTGCTGTCCATCATTCTGCTCCTAGTAATGTAAATCAAAATTATCCAATTTTATTCTCAGTTGCAATTAATTAACAAAACTAACACAGCATATTTCATGCAGTTAATAACTACTGTGTAACCATTTTGATATAATTTTTGATTCAAGTATGTTCAAATTTATGCTGCAGACCACATAGGCAATTTTTTTCTCAAGGCAATGTAGCGTATTCAAATTGTTCCGAGTCGTCGAATAAATTGAGCTTAAGTTTTCGGAGGCCAATAGGTGTCTCTTAATCCCTCTCCACCCCCACCCTACCCCTCAGCCATTTTGCCTCCCCCCTCCCCTCTCCTTTTTCCTCCCTGCGAACGCTACCGAAACTCCCGCGCTCCAACTCACACGTTGCCGCCTTCCCTCCTTTTCATTTTCGGCCGTTATTGTGCGACCGCGAAAGCCGCATAGCCATTCCGGTACTTCTTCATGGCCCTCGCGAGCAGTCGGCGTGCATGCCTTCTCCCCCTCCCTCCTTGCCAACGCCCCGATTCGAAGAGTTTATCAAGGAAGGGGCCGGGGGCGAGGAGGGTATGCCCTTGCGATGGGGGATTGCCGGAGAGGAGCAAGACGAAGTGTCGGTTAGGGCTGCGAGCCGGCTTAGGGTTCTTGCGTCCCGCCAGCCTCCCCCGAGGGACGGGGTGGCGAGCACAACCTATCCCTTCCAACCCGACCGCCGCGAAGCAGGAAGATTTGGCCCAAAGTTGGAAGTCGGGAGGGTGCAGGTCTGGAAGGCTCCTTTGTGGCGCGGTTGCCGCTCCCCGTCCACCGTCTCCGGCACCCTGCTCCTCTGCTCTGCGGTCTGGCCTCCCCGGCGTCCGCATAGATGAAGGCGCCTTTATGTGCGTAGGTTTCTGGAAGGGATGAAGAAGTTTTGAATAAGTTTCGGTCGGTGGCGGTGCAGCGTCTTGATTAGAAGCAGTTTCCTTCCTGGCGGGAGTTGCTTCAAACAAGGGCTCTAACTGTCCCTTAGCCGGGCGAAACCAATTATGAGGCGAGATATGCTGATGCAAGCAATGGGTGATCATTGTATGGAGTAATTTTTAAGGTGCATCCAAGTTTTTACTGCGAAGTTAAGGGTATAAAATTATTCATTGCATATTTAGAAACTCGCAATTAGCATCATTGACTAAACCCTTTTGTATGTGATGGACTTGGATAAGCACACTAAAAGAAACAGAAAACAGACATTCTTTATAACCATTTGTAATCACTTTTGCAAAGTATTTGAAAAATAAATGAATATTAATTGAAGTTATTTGGCGCACCTTAGACAAATATTATTTTAGCTTATTTTTAAAATAAATTATGCTGGGCCTATCATGCTTCCAAATTTTGGAATGAAAAATTATAATATCCTACATTTTTGCATAGTTTGCTTACAGCTGCGCGACATTTGATCAAGAACTGAATCATACTTTAGTGGCTTTGTCGTAGTCCTGATTCATACATTACCAATGAATACACATTTGATGGAGCACATTTAAATATTTGCGCCATAAACGGGGTTTTGTCTCAGATTTGCTGTTTTGGCTGCGTTGGCCATCCAATTTTCATTTTTTATGCATTAAATATCATCTATTCTTATATGAGGGATAGCAGATAACGTATTTTTAAATCAGAGAACATGAGGAAATCATGGAAAATGATTCAAAAATCTACATCCATTTTACTTTGCCTTGATTAATTTCGAACACTATTCGAAGATGATTATCACGTCAGTGAATTTTGTATCTAATGCAAACACTCAATATTCTTCTATATTTTAATAGGTGAATGCTCTTTGAACAACTAACGTGATAGACACTTTGGGTCATAAATTTTCACTTCTTGCTTTTCTTACAGTACCCTGAGGCGGAGTTCCGTGTGGCCGCATTGAACAAAAAAAACGTAAAGCACTCCTGGCATTATCTCCTTTATTTGTGATGTTTTCTCGGCTTTTAATTGCACAATATTTTGAGCGCCTCCTTTTTCTTCCGCAATAAAATTGCGAGAGCACGATCTGAAAGTTCCTCCCCAAAAAACTCTCGGAAATAAAGAAAAGGCGAGATCGAGTGAGAGAGGGGTGGTGGGCGGTGAGGGGGAATAGAACAAGAGGAGAAATTAGACGAAGGGGTGGGAAGAGTGTGTAGGAAACATGGGGAAATGGAGCGGGTGGAGCAAAAAAAGAAATAATCGAGAAAAAAGAGAAAAGATCAGGAGAGAGGGAGAAGGATAGTGAGAGAGGGAAGCAGGGGTGTGTGGAGAAGAAGGGTCGTTATTCCGCAAGTAATGGTGATGAGTTTTGCTCATTCTCCGGAGGCGAGAAGAGGAGACGGAGAGTGGTCGGGGGTGGGAGGGGAGGAGGAGGGGTGGGGGTACCTGGGAAGGATGAGGCCGATGGGGTGAGGGAGGTGCTAGTGAGAGAGAAAGAGGGTTTACCGTGGAAAAGAAAACGAAAGAGAGAGTGCGTGAGAGGTCGTGGGGATGAAGGCGGAGGTTGGGAGGAACAGAAGAGATGGACAGAATACGAAAAGAGGAGGAGGATAGGTGAAGTGAGAAGGGGGATGTTTTGGGAAGCAGGGGGCGCTATCCGTGGGAGGAGAAGGGGTTGATGTGCCACCTCCATCCCTGAAAGTATACGAGAGAGCCGTGAGAGATCAGGAAAACGAAGATAGGTCGAGGAGCATTAAGGAAACTGAAAAGTGGATATAAGAAAGCATGTGGGGGTGGGGGTGGCGGCGGGAGAACTAAATATCTTCGGGAGTATCCCCGCCGGAGGAAGGAAAAATTAAGGAGGCCAAATTACGCAAAAATTAATGAAAGAAAATTAAACAAAAAAATGAGATAACAAAAGCGTTTTAAAGGAATGGCGACTGAGAGGTGGTGGTGGGGGGGGGGGGGGAAAGACTAAGGAAGAGAGCATCTCGCCCGCATTTCAGCTCTCTTTTTTTTCTCTCCACAACCCCTTCTCCCCTCTCCTGCTTCTTATTCTACCAGCCCCTTAAATTCGAAACGGAGGCAGGAGGGTTGGATGGCGGCAAATGGGGAAATCCTACTCTCCCCTCTAGTAACATCCCTTCGCCTCTTGATCGAGCTCCTCTATCCCTCCCACTCCCTTCCTCTCTCTCTCTCTTGTTGTACCGTCTAATTAAGGGAATGGCCGCTAGGATCGCTTTGCAACCATCCTTCTGCGCTATCTCTCGACTCGCTCTCCGTACGGGCCGGGCCGAGCCGAGGAGAGGCTGGAGGCAAGCGGAGTGACTAGGGGGGAGGAAGTGGGGGGGCTGATTCCATCGCATTGGGCGAGAGGAGGAAGGAGGCGGGGGAGTGGTTTAAGAGGATTGCGGTCGGGAGGGTTTGAGCCGCAGCTAGGAGAAGAGGCTGTAACAGACGTTACTCGGGCGGAGGCTGAGCTCCTGGTGTATATGCTTCCCGTGGTTCCACCACGCTAGTTGGGGACGGGTGGGGGCTCAATGAGACGAATGGGTGGTGCTTGAAATCGAAGGGACAAGAGTTGTCACTTGAGAAAGGGTTGGAGAGGGTCTTAACGTCCGGACCCCTACCCTCTTTTCTCTTGCTTCCGCAGTGCCCGATATGGCGTGATAAACGTCGCGTTATTTCCGGTCTGAATTAGCCGTATCAGTCCATTGTGCGACTAAGATTTCTCGGTTTAATGCCCTGCCTTCCTATGTCTACCCTCTTTCGCTCTCACTTACTGGTGGCATATTACTCTCTCGTCCAATCTCTTACAATAGTCTTGCTACAACAAACAAGATACAATCACCTATATATTCTATCATTCATGACTGTGAGGAGCTATTAGCCAACCATAAATAATTCTCAAAACGTAATTTCATCCATTACAGACCTCTTAATGCATGAAAGCACTCAATTATTCACTGATATATATAGTATTAACGTCTTCATTAATCGTCGAGGAGACTGATACGCATATTTTGTAGCATTCCCATGTGCCTATCCTAAGCTTAAAACTATGATCTCTTCTTATTTTTTGTGAATATACTCAGATTTTTTAACTGTTTCAATAACGCATTAAAAAAATAAAAGTGATGGCGGCTTTAATACGATATCACATGATTTTTTTTTTCGTTAAGATAATGCATACTTCACTTATATTCTTTCCGATGCCGAATTTAAATTTCCCAAAGGCATCTAACTATCGAACGTATGCCAGAATATGAAACTTGTGGAGCAACTTTGACTGATACGAAATTAATGATCGTGCCAGTCAAGTATCTTTTTGCCTTTCTGATACGTGCTGCGAGACTGCTTTTGCGTGACGGTTATCAGCCGATTCAATTCCTCAATCCGTTTCATGTCAAGTTGCCGCGTTTACGGGACCTTAATTCGTTCAGCAAATTAAACAAAGCTCCATCCACGGTGGGAGTTTAATGAGAAACACAATCTGGTGGTGATCCTAGCGCCGGCAATCCATCCGGACCTTAATTCCAGCCTCGCGTATCCCTCAGCCGGCGCGACTTAATCAAGGGGGCGAGTGGGTTTGGCACGGCGGGAGGGAGCGCTGAGATAAGGCGGCTAGCGTGTGTCAATCCCAGATACCCCGCGGCTAATGTTCGGTGAAAAGTAATCGGCGGTGGGCGGAGGGGGGCTGAAATGGTGGATAAGGGTTTGAAACGGGATAAAACCCTCTCGGATCCCCCTGGGGGAGGAAGGGAAACCCCTCCACCACCCTGCCCTGCATCACCCACGACCGTCAATTTCCCAAAAACGTGTCTTAACCAACTCTCTCTTCCCCATCGTCATCCATCGCTAATTCCTTCCCTACTCCCCGAGAAAACCCTTTCCTAACCCTTCGTACTCTCTCTCCCTCTTTATACCCTTCATATCTCTCTTCCTCTCTCTCTCCTTTCCTCCCCGCACCTCCTTCCCTTATCCCTCTTCCGTTTCTCCATCGAACCCCTTTGAAAATCTCTTATCGAGCATTTTCGGCGAATTGCACAATCATTATTTCCCACCCCCTCCCTCTCTTCTAAGGATACCATTCCGATCCATAAAAGAGATATCGCGGCCAAATCAAATGACCGCATTAACTTTTAGAGGTAGAAAGAGAAAAAATAAGTATGGCTTGGATAGGCAGGAGGGTTTGTGAGGCACGGGAAAGGGAGGCTGAAGGTTGGTCGGTGAAGGGCGATGGAGCTTTTGGTGGGATTGATAGGGAATGGGAGGAGTGGTAAATGACTTGGATATTACGGCTGACGTCCTTCATGGCCTTATCCTGCCACCATCCCTCTTCCCAGTTAATCCACGGAAATTTTTAAATCCTCCATCGCCCTCCACATCTCCATCATTTGCACTCTCTATCCTGATCTTGTGATGCTCTTCAAATAGCGATAGGGAACGATTTACATTGGTGGATAATCCAACTTTTTCCTCTCGTAAGTTGACGAGAATGGTATAGGCTGGTAGAATCTGAATCATCAGTAGGGGTTAATTAGCTTTAAAGTACTTTTTGCTACAGACGATTGCATAGATTTCATCATAATTTTATTCACCGTTTGCTGCTAATTACTTTTCAAACTCTTTTGTTAGAATGCCACTATTTCGGCTCCATTTTTGGATATGATATATGTAAATAACAGTTTTCTGTAGATTTTATTCCTATACTCTGAATTGAATCGTTCATTCCTAAGTGATTTCCTTTTAAGTTTTTTTTTCATTATTAGGAATGCATTAATGTCATCTGCACGTTCCGTACAGTACCAAATAGATACAATGGAATGCTAAATAATTTGGTAAATATATTTCATGTGTGAATGGATTGATTTTTTGCATTTTATAGTTGATTAATTTTATTTTTAATCCATTGTAGGCTAAGTAATACATGAATTTCCCTAATAAATGTAAATAAGGAGTTATTTTGGCAAACGGTTCTAGATTTTTCACACGCTGCAACTGAAACGGTGATGAAATGGCAATATGAACGACATAATTAACTTTTTAATTATTATGTAATGACATAGCTAAAACATTCCTGCTTAGATTAAGTTTTTAATTTCGACTTTCATTCACGAAATTATACCGCCATGTTGTCCTTTGTTTTACATCTTCTCATTGCATGTATAAATATTGTACTTAAAAGCTCTGGAATGGCAACAAATATTTTGTATGAATCTTTGATGGCCTTAGAAACGTTCCTGATACAACGCCTGCAGTGCAATCAATCGTTTTTCTGCTTATTTTCCTCCTGAACGAATGGATAAGACGTCCAGTTAGCTCCCTGCTCGTTTTCAAGCCGTTCCCAGCTCTTTATCTCCTCCTCCGTGGCTTACCCTTGATGACCTTTCTCACCTTCGATCTCACACGGGCCCAGAGTTCTGCCCCGCTGCACTTAGCTGCCCGTTTCTCAGACGTTATCTCGGAATAGGAAGGTCTGCACCAACCCGTGTCATCTTATCACTTTAACTGTTATGTGAAATGGTTCCATACCCTCCGTACTACATTTCTTTGATTTATTCTTCTACCCATAGTGTACACTTCAGCATATACGTATTTTTATTGCTGAAAGTAAAGGTATCGATGAGGCTAATAGAGCGCATGCTAATATGAACAGAGTCAAAATTTTTAGAAATATGCATTCAATAAATGATAAATTTATGCTTTTTCCTATATTTTATATAATTTTTATATTTTTACATAATTTATGCTATAACTATTTACTCAAATTGTATGGGATTAACTACCATTTCCACCGATTTGCATTGAACTACCCAAATTACAGTTGTTTTTCTTAAAGGGTGTTTTCCTTCGGTGATATTATTTTTTTCCAGCTTTGTGTATAGTCTACCACCCAGCCTACATGAGTCAATAAAATTTCTTCTCATTAACAAATGAAAAGGGTTTCGTGCGTAGAGGTGAACTCCAATGTTCCTTCGTGAATCCTTTTCGCCAATACCAAGTAACTAATTTTAGTCAAACTGTATCGAATAGGGTGATATGAAGTTTTATTATTTATCTATTCAAACCATTAATTAATCATCCATTTATTAATATGAAATCGAAAATTTTCATTTTAACAAATTTTATGAATATATTTCATAAGATAGGACAAAAAATATATTAAAATGATTTATTCCAGCTTTGAACTGATATATATGTTCCTACAGGCGTGTTTGATCAATGTTGAGTCAGAAAGCTAGCGACTCTCACAGGAATGGTGCCCGGAAAACTCATAATCATTTATTTATTTATTTAAACGTATTAGGAATTACCCTACAGGTAAATAAATAGATATTTATTATAGTGGTTACGTAAATGTTGCATTCCATTTTTCAAAGCTACCAAATTTTCGTGAAGGTATTTTTCCTTTTAATTGTGTGACCAAATAGTCAAGTGTCAAGTTTCGCAAAGTAGGTATAAATTTACTTCAGAATTTATAGTCTGAACTTAAACTAAATTCAATATAAACGAATAAATTTTGTTTGTATAAAAACTTCTGATTGCATTGGTTGTTTGTTGCGGCATCCCTAGTATAGCTGAGCAGTAATAATGTATATATTTCCTTGTACGCCCACTGGAAACGCCTGTAGTTCTGTACTTAAATACTTCAAAATTAGGCAGTTTAAAAATTTGATGCTCAAATAAATTTCGAGTAAACACGGTGATCGAAATACCTGCTCCTGTTGAGACCATTATATTGAGTGCCAAGGTGACTTGGGCCTTCCAAGAGCATGCATAGCGTCTGAGAAATGAGCGTTGCTGAGTCGAAATACAGCTAAGTGCACCTAGGCATAAATCTGGCCAAATGGTTTACTGGGTGAGAAAGGTAATCATAAGATAGACTATTGCATATAAAAAGAGATAATGAAGGAAAAAAAAATCTGGCGCAGTCTAAATACTTAATCCGATAGTTATATAAAAATAGTAAATATGAAGTCATCAATTTCATCATTTTCCTTGGAAGATACAATGCCGATATGCCTATGAATATTTCAGGAAATTAATTCAAAAGCTTCAATCTAAGAGTCGATGAAACTCAATCAATTTACTTCAAGAGGAGTATTCTAATAAATGATTTAATCAGGAATGCTAACAATTATTTTTTGAGTTTGCATTTCCTCCCTTCTTCTACTTAAAGTGGATATTTTAATAAGAAACTATTTTCGAATTTAAATGTCAAACAATTACGCTTAATTTGCATAGCGATAATAGTAAATATTTTTCAGGGTTTTATTTTTAAAGTTAACTAAGTTAAACCTTCGGTGCAACTGCTCCGTACTTAACTATGAAGAACACAAAAAGAGAAGTCTTATTTGTATTTAAAATAGCGTAGGTCTAAAATAAAAGAAAACAGGTGGCCATAATCGGATCATGGTATCTTTGACACTCATTCCGATATCTATTTGCATAATATTATTGATAAAAAATACATACATTACGTACTAGGATTCTTTCGGGGGAAAATTAGCAAATTAATTATGGCATTTTAATTTTTGGGAAGCAGTATTCAAGAGAAATTATTTTTGTGAAGGAATAGTTATGAGCACCTACATTCAGCCAGTAATAGAGCATATACGGTAAAACTTCTTTGGGGATAAATTATTTCTCGCTCCATTTCATTTGAATTATGGTGCAGTAGGGCCTTTTCTTATTTACGAAGTTGCATTGCACAAACAGAACAGATAATGCCCCATCCAAAATTCAGCCGTCGCTACCAAATCCACATTTATTCCGCTGGAATTCAGTCTGTGTGCTCTGGGAAGAAAAACTTCGTCTTCTTATCCGGCTGCATGTCGCATAGTTCAGAGGAGGTCTGGGGAGGCGGCGAAGAGGGGTTGGGAATAATAATAGAGCGAGGGAGAGAGGTATTCGGAATACTTTGAATTTCCACGAAGGTTCTCGGAGGCATCCGTTACTCCCCCCCCCCCTTCATACCGCCACGCCCCCGCCCGCATCCTCCTCCTTGGAGAACTCCCCTCGACAACACTCGTATGTCTTGCCGCCCCCCCCACCCGAACCCCCACTCCTACTCCCCCGAGGACATGCGTTTGTTTTTGGGGGCTCTTTCGGAATTTAGGAATGGGGGAGCGGGCGGTCTTGAGGGCAAAGGAATATTAAGACGAATAAAAAACACCATCGTACTACGAATAACTTATTCCCCTTCCCTGTCCTACCCTTATCTCTTCGCTAGCCCCTCCTCCCACTCTAGCATCTTCTCCCGCGCCTGCTCTTTCCAAAACTCCGACAGTCTTCCTCAGCGGGGCGGAGGAAACTTCCTTCGCCTTCCTCCTTCCATCTTCCTCTCGGACCGTATTCATACCACTCGTCTTCCTGTTCTTCCATCTCTCCCTCCACCCCTATCGTTCCTCCTCCCCCCACGCCCCTTACTTCCCCCAGAGTTCCTCCTGCCGCGTCATATAGCACCCCGCTTTCTCCACGCTCCACATCCCATCCCCCGCGTCATCTCCCCTCCCCCCCCGCGCTCCACTCCAATGCCATTAAGGCGCACCCTTAACGACCCCCGAGAACCAAATAATCATAAATAGGGCGGGACTTTGCGAAGCAATGTATTCCCTCGGTTCCTCGGTTCCTTTTTGCCTTTTGTTTCAACTACTTTTTATGCCCTGTCGCGTTTCCATACGGAAGAGAGGAGGGAAATGGGGCTGAGGAGGGAAGATGAGGGAGAAAACTTGCGAGGAACAGGCTGAGAGGATTTAAATATGCGGGAAGTTTGGCTCATTATGAGTTTTCGGGGAAGGAAACTTGCTGTAGATAAATGTATTTCATAAAAAAGTGGACAATTATTCTCGTTGTTTTATTCATATTGATCTTTTTTTCTATTTTTTTTTTTCGGGTAAACTTATTTTAAATTAACCAAGAGATTCTACTCGAATTTAATGTAATAAAATTGTACTCTCTGACCCGAAATCGCTACTTATTTGATGGATTTATTATAAGTGTAATAATGCAAGCGTAAGATTAGTTGCGGAAATGAATTTTTCCGTCGTAAGATTTAAATGAGAAAACACGAAACTTGCCTCCCAATTTTCACGAGTTGGTTGCCTCATGAGAGTTCTAGTGCTTTTACTCGTTGAGAAAGAGGAATGAATCGCTCTCTGGGGCGTAAACAATAAAGAACTACGCAAGGCCAATGTACGAGGCCGAAGGGTATTAAGAAGCGTTGAAGATCTCGGCAGTTCGTGACGTAATAATCTTATAGGTATGGGGCTAAGGCCGTTGATATTTCCACCGGGAACAGCTAGTGAAGCTGATGAAAAATTGAGAAACGGAAAAAAATGTCTCTAAATTATTTTAAATGATACAAAATTGGCATTTTTAGAACAATCCGATTTTGGCGCGAGTACGGAAATTATAGCCTTATATTTATTTACTTAGTAATATCGTCTCATCATCCTCAGAGAATTATTGAGGCTTAATGGACGGAGTCAATGTGCTGGTTTCATTGATGTTGACAGAAAAGTTTTAGAAAAAGGTAATATTCCTCGATGGATCTAATAATTTCCATTGATTGAACAGGGAGAGAACAATCGAGAGAGAACGACCATAAAAGTAAATAAAAGATACCTAAAAAACCGAGAAGCCTCCCCAGGTCGAAATTTCCCTGTTTGCTTTATATATTATGCACCCATTAGCATATCATCTCTAAGATCATTTCTAGCAAAAATATAACTTATTGAGTCAATTTATAATTCCATTTCATTTAATGTTTCACGCAAATAACGTCAAAAATTTAGTAGACAAACAGAAACACGTAGTCACACAATGATGTCTTCGTGTCAAAGAATGATATTGAAATAATGTAATGAATGGTAATGTGAGGGTAAAATTAAAAATATTGCAAAAAAAAGTTGAGTGCTCCCTATTAGAATTGAGGTTCTGAATATCAATCATAAACATATCTAGTTGATATGCCTTTGCTGGTCAGAGTTGGATCAGATTTTTTGCCGATAGTTTGATAAATATTTACGAAGCCAGGTAAATATTTTGTTGAAAATTATTATTTAATGTTCTGCGTTTTTAAAATAATAACTTTTCTCTGTATCATTCTGTATCAATTTATTTAACCATCAGTAGAATGCTTCTCAATACTGACTTGAATCTAATTCTCCTTGTTTACCACCATTTTTTTAAAAGTGGATTTAGTTCATTTTCTCACGTCTACTGAACGTCTTGCATGTTTCTATGTTATACATTTTTCTTTTTTCTTGCATGTTTCTATCTTTAGTTTAGTACCGAATCAGGCAACAGTCATCATCGTTAGCAGTCGTAAATCCGATTTTTTTCTGCACGCAGCTCTCCACCCAATACTCCCATCAGTTACCTTTTAACACCTAAATACTTCTGTTGCACTTCCTACATCACCCTCTTTAAGAATCTCATCCTATTCCTCCCAATAGTATTCTTCCCTTCCAACAATTTATTGTGTGTCATGATAGAGATCTAGGCTTAAATTATATTTTTTACGGTGGCCCTAATACATCTCTGCAATTCACAGAAGAGCCTTTTGCTCAAGATAGTTTATGACATTTGGAAAAAGAAAAACTGTATCCTTCCATTAAAACATTCCACTTGCCCTGCATTGCCAATTGTTACGTATAGTGAGCAACTCTAACGAGACATCTCACTTATTATTTTATGAATTATCCTTCATTTATATTTAAGAGAGCACATATTCCCAATTCTTATATAAGGCGAATGTGACGCGATGCTCTACGCTATACATTAGAGTGTGATTAAATCATGGTCAAAGCATTTAATTTTTTGGCATGAAATTAAATATTTTAAGGACAACTTATATTATAAATACTTGCCAATAATTATTTGGGAAATCATGGTCTAACAGGTTTGCAACCGTGTTTTCCCCATTAGTTACTCATAGTGACTACATCTTTCGTGCGAATTATAGAAATATCAATTGTAGGTGAGGAAAGAGTTCAAAATAGTAGTCGGTGGCAGAAGAAAGCTGATGAGGAATGAAATTAGAAAAAAACACATCATTGTGGGGTGGAAGTTTGGCTAAAATGCTGCGGAGCAGGGAATCCTGCCTTGAGATATAGTCCAACGGGAAATCGAATTTCCTTGAACATTACTCCCCCGCCCGCCACGCGGCGTCAGAGGAAATGGCACGAAAGAAAACGCACCAGACGGGATGTAAGGAGCGAAGGGGGGCGGGGGGCGATGCCTGCAGGAGCAGGGCGAGGTGTGAATGGCTAAGCAACGGAAAAGAACGGGAAGAGAAATTCAAAGAAGAAAATACAGCTCGAAGAGTGGAGGGGCATTGGGGGACAGGACGAAGACGTGAATTAGATATAGCAAATGGAAATTATGGCGAAAATGGAATTTAGTATTCAATTAGGAACAAGGATATAAATAAGAGGCCGAGATAGAATTTCGCTAAGGATGTTGGGCAGAGTAGAACTAAATTACAAATGGTGTATTAAGTTGGGCATAACAAGCTAGCATATCTAAGCCCATCATTAAGTAGCGGACGGAGTGATCTTCATGCAATTCATTGGTTGACTATTATAATGTGTTTTAATAATATTTATGGTGCAAGTACGTGGTAAACTTTTGCCACAATTTTATGGTTTGAAAATAATTTTTGATGTAGCTTAACGTTTCATAGCCTGTTGGCAATTAGTTTCGAGCTAAAAAAATTAGCATACCTTTTGACATGATTTCTTTACCATTTTTGCATCGAAAACTTAATACTATTGTTTACTGTTAATATACTGTTAAGAAAAAATATTTTTGTGGAGAAGATGGGACTAAAAATTAGATTTTTGGTATCCAAATATAGCTAAATAAGCAAATTATTCGGGCATATGAATGAACATATGGGAACGAAGATGCCAAAATACCGACGAAATATAGATATAAAATTTTTATTCGGACAATTTTTGGGTTACCATTTCATTACACGTCGTTAGAACTTGGAAAGTTGTAATTTAAAGAGGTCTACGTGTATGAACATAAGGGAAAGTAAAATTCATAGGAGATGAATTTAGTGAACGGCTGCTGGTAGAAGAAATTGCCATTATTTATTAATCAATGTCACTATCCTTTGCCCATTATCTCCGATTAATCACCGATAATAATTAGCGCACGCATTTCAGAATATTCATTATCTAGCAATAAATATCAAATTTTGGTATTCAAACTCTATAAGTATCAATTTATTGCTTTCTTTGTTAAAGCTAATTAATAAAATTCCGAAACATTGAATGGGCCACTACAATCTTTTCCTTCTTCTCCTGCAAGAGGTAAAGTAAGGGAAAACTAAAATATGTCATTGAATTCAACGATTTTCCGTTTTAGATGCGGAAACAAATGAAACTGGGAAGTACTTACCACTGGTTTGAAATAGAATACCTAGTTGCTTTTGCGGCCGATTTCGAGCAAAAATGTTTTGTAGCTGTGCAATTGTTATTTTCTCTAGAATATGGAGTACTTGTTGGTCCGTATCCTTAAAAATTACATTGTATGGCCTAAGTTATTCATTGTGATTTCTGCAGTGAGATGAGGAAATTCACTGTAACCAGAAAAATTTCTCCCGAAATGAATGGTGGGTACGAGGAGTCATATGGAGAGGGGAGGCCTTCGAAAGGGAATTAGTAAGATGGAAGTGGAGCATTAGGGGAGAGATGGGTGGGGACAAAGGGTGGATCCGCACATGTAATGTCTTTCGGTTTGGCCCCTTCTTACGTCGTCCAACCCTCAGCATCCCTGGTACATATTCTCCCCATTCCTCCACGTGTGTTTGCGTACGTGAGGCGTATCCTGGAAGAAGTCTGCTGAATAAAGGGGGGTGAAAGGAGCTGGATATGAATAGGAGTCCGAGGAGGGGAGCAAAGGGAATTGGATAAGGCTGGATGATGGGGCGAAAGGAGTTGGGGGAGGTTTACTGAGGTGTCTCAAGGAGGAGGTGAACCGGGAGAAGAATGGGAAAAAGGAAGCCATATGGGACCATGCCTTAGAGTGAGCGGGGGTCGGGGAAGAAGACTTGTCTGGGTGTATTGGTGAGACTGGACTGAGTATGTGTGGGTTGGATGGCAAGGCATGGGGATTTGTTGGTTGACGGAGGGAGGTGGAGGTTCATAAGTGACGACTCGAGTCTTGGAGAAAATGGGGTTACCTTGAGTTATTGGCCCTTAGCGAGGCGCGGTGTGTTCCTCCCTCCCTTCCCTACGCGACTGCTCTCCTTGTGTGCGTGGCTCTCATGGTCCTTTAATTACCTTCGGAAAAAAATGGGGACGGTGGGAAGGCTGATGCTCCCCTCACCCGAAGCATTTGTTCCATCGGTATACGTCTCCTCCCTCTTTCTTCCCTCGAGTCTCTGCGGTGTAATTGCCCGTGAGCGCAGGGCCACGTCGGCGGCAGCGCTGGGAAAGGCACACTTCGATGTCCTAATGGCTCCTCGAAATGCCTAAGTGGAGAAGAGATTATGGGAACATCCAATGAGGCTGTCAAGTGAATATTTATTCTTTAAAAATATATCGAAGAGTTGTCAGGAGACTGAGTAACTTTGCCGGTAAATTCTTTGTAAAGGGTCTAATCTTCGTGCATACCTACGTAATTTTTTTCAGATTTTTTCAGTGAATCTCGGGTTGAAGGTGAAAATGTGAACGAAAGATATTAGAAAAGGATAAGTTGGAAGCATGAATACCGTAATTAATACCTCGATCAAAAAAATTTACAGGGTTTTTAAAAGAGGTCAAAGTTCTAGATCTTAAGTCACGAGTACCAACGTATTAGGAAATACACTCGAAGTTTTAAAATTCTTTTCTTTAATGATCCATCTCTATATGCAATGACTTTATCTTTGATTTTTGAA
Source organism: Ischnura elegans (assembly GCF_921293095.1). Taxonomy (NCBI): domain Eukaryota; kingdom Metazoa; phylum Arthropoda; class Insecta; order Odonata; family Coenagrionidae; genus Ischnura; species Ischnura elegans. The sequence goes on from NC_060246.1 coordinate 127,433,111, forward strand.
TATGCGCGGATAATGTTCTGTACCTTAATGACGACGATTTCAATTTATGGCGTTTTTTACTATCTCATGGTAGTTCTTAAACATAAATAATTTTTTCAGAACTGATTAAAATTTGATGTAAGTCAATCTTCGTTTCACATTAAGATATAAGCTGCAGTGCAGATAAGTAGCCGCAGTATACCAATATCGCAGGAGTAGATAAGACAGGGAGGTAATTTGCAGATTTGAAAAGAAATAACAGGAAAAAAAACTCGCAACTAGAAGAGTCAGAGGGAAAAGAGGGAAAAAAATTTCCGCGCTTGTTGAGGAAAGAGGCGTGGAGGTTGTGTTATGTTATCACACAGAAACGGATTAAAGAGGTGGCGGACGTTTAAATTCAACAAAATTTAGCAGCTCGTTATTTTTCTTCTTTCGTTGCATAATTTTCTGCTTCTCAACGGCGTTCATCCTGGCTCTTCTCTCCTTCATGACCAGAATCTTTAAATGGAAATGGCAGTGGTGCCGGTAAAATACGTTTTTGGCTGATAAAGGGTAGGGGTATTTATTATGAAGCCATTGTTTGTGTTCCTCCTATTTGCTGACGACATTTTTCCCTATTTGTGCGGTAAAGAAACGCCTCATATACCACACGTTGCATGATACACTATCGACTTCTTAATCATCTCACTACTCTGAGATTTGCTGCTTTCCCGGCGAATAATATTGGTAAAATCTTCTCGGGATTTCCACCGGGTTGATTTAACCACGTCAGCCAACGTCAAAATCTCCGACTCGGGGATATCGTCAGTGCTAAGAGGATGAGCTCCGACTTGGAGCCGGGAACGTTGGCTAATATGGATAAATTAACCCGATGGGAATCCCGAGAATAGTTTACCCATCTCACTACTGTATTTGGTTCTGTACAATTTTTTATGCAAGTGAATGGCGTACAAAAGGTCACTCTGTACTTATCGAGCGGATCACACGTTTTGCCTATAGTGCCAATGATTATCGATAACTGAGAAATCATATGATTTGCTGAGACTAAAATCCGTACGATAGTTATCTCTTTATTGAAATTCTCTTTATATGGGAAGGTATTTAATAATCATTCTAATAATCATGAGGATAAAAGCAGCTAATTTATGAGCCCATAGTTAGTATGAGTCTCAGGATATTATCAGGGTTCTAGGGTGGTTTTCTATTGACTTTAAAATCATATCTACTTTTTCCAGAGAGTAAATTCCTGTTAAAAGAAGTTACGTTTCCTATAAAATAAAAATTTCGGCAAATATTCGCTTTGTTCGTGTAATGTATTTAAATAATTTAAAAGCATTACTTAGAAACAAAGGTTGGAATAGCTGCGTGGTAGTAATAGAAATCTAATTTAAATTAAGATACAGTTCTGTAATTTTCACCTCTTATGTGGGGAAAAGAACATTTTTTTTATAATTTTGCATGGGTACAATCTTACTCTTCCTATAGCTTTTCTATGCATTGAGTCTAAACATTAAAGTCAAACATTATTATTTGTTTTAATGGAACAGCATATTTCTGATATGAGTTCTAACATTTAGCGTTTCTATTATACTTCTCCATAGCATAAATACATCACGAATTTTCAGCGGTGGAAACGATTAGGTGAAAAGGATGGTGAAAAATGAAAGGTACAATTTAATTGGAAAATTATAATGAATTTGGATACAAGCACCAGTCATTAGGAAGAAAGGTATGCCATAATTAAAAAATCTTCAGCTCCTTTCAGGACAGAAATTTGCCTGTATGTATGTATGTAAGTATAAAAGAGGCAATTTTCACAAGTGAATGAATGAGTTTGTGTAGCCCATGCCCTACACTTTGGTAACTGTATATGGTCAGTTCATTGAGCCGTCCCCGGAATAAGTATAAGAATATTAGCTGTGTATAACTCGCTTTATTAAACGAAATTAACGAAACAGCATTTTAATTTTTGTATTGGATTGCAACATATCCTCGTACTTGCAAACTTGTATTGTAATAAGTGGAAGAAAGACCTTTATATTTAATTCAGAGTTAAATATCGTATCAATCCTTGTCATACATTCATTGAATCAGTTGGAATTTTTATCATATTCTGAAACCAAAGGCTAAACATACTTATATAGATTCAATAAAATCTTCAATTAACTTCCAACTTGTGTCAAATATTTCAGAAGGTACCATTACTAAGCAAAAGGTAAAAGTGACTATTTCTTAAGATAGGTACCTATTGAGTTCCTTTGAATAAATTTCATTTCCACGAACTACAGCAATGGATGCGAAAAAGTTGAAAATCACCGTGCAAATTAAGTATTCTATCACTCCACAAATTTGAGAAAATTGACTCCAATTTTTCCAAATTCCATTTTATTAATCACAACAGCTTCTTACAGAAAATATCTTCGAATAACTATATTTATTTCGTGAAGAATACGATTTCACACTGAATTGTACTTATTGAAGAAATTATTTCACCTGAAAGATTTTTTACTGCATATCACAAAGGTAGTAGCCATATGAGCCACGGCTTTCCTCGGCGTTTTGTAGTTCATCGGTGACGACCGTTTCTCCAGTCATCCTCCTAGCGTCTTCAGGTCAAGAAGACGTCAGTAGGGTGACCTAACTTCTTGATCTGAAGACGCCGGCAGAATGGCTGAGGAAATTACGTTACCTTTAGACAACACAACGCAGAGGAACGTCCGAAAGCTATGACTCACATGGAGAAATGCCACTGAAACCTTTGATCCCACAAGGGTAACCATTTTACCTAAGTTTTTAAAGTAGAATATTCAATTAGAATACTTTAACGTCCGTTTAAATATGAAAAACATTGCAAATATTTTTTTTCCAAACTATCTCATAATATTCGTGTCAAATTATTTAAAATGAGCAAAAAGGCTTATTAGCAATGTCTTCTGTATGAGAGTCACATTTCAAGGATTAAAAATTCTTTTTGATGATAATTGATATTAATATTACAAGATCACGGTTACAAGTCCATTTTTATCGTTTATAATACGGTGTCCGTCGGGGTTATACTTCGAGGCCAGAGAAAGCCCGCAAAACGAATGATTTTTTTCCAATTTCTATCATCAATAACCTGATAAAGGCGTTTTTTTCTGGCTAGTAACGTGAGTAAGTCGCCTCAAAGTTTAAAAAAAAAATTAAATAGATGAGGAAGGCCCTTTAATATGCTATAGTTTCTCCTAACATATAATTTAACTTAAAACTTGCTATGACACATCGAGTAGATTTCATATCTCTCTGACTTACCTCCTTTACCTTTAGATCTTAGCTCCACTACTTAGGAAATAGTTAATATTATATTTTTCTCCCTAAACATATGCATGTTTTTCAAGACGATCATGAGGTCTTGTTTACTTTTTCGATGCCTCCACTGCATAAACGCTCAACAATCGCCCACTGAATCAAATCCGCTCGTCAAGTATGATAAGGGCTATCTAGATGAGCGGAATTTCGGTGGGCGATTGTTGAGCGTTTATGCAATGAAGGTATCGTTTTATACTTAGCAATTTTGAACCAATTTTCTAAGTCAGAAATCAATATTTGTATCCATAGTTTCCTGGAAAAATGCACATATGAAATATTTTAATATCTTTAGATTTTGGTAAAAATTGCTGCTATGCACTGAAAATGCAAATTTTGATGCAAATTTTACGCCTTTCCATAGGTTCGCGTTTCACTTGCCTCTCTATTTCTTTTTTTCATGGCTTCACCAAGGCCAAAATAACACATAAGGAAAAAGTTTTACTTTAACAACTGTCCCTCGGCAATATCATTATGGATTGCCTATTTTATAATCATCAAATTTTATCAGATTATGAAATTATTTTATCTAACATTGTTCATGGCCAACTTTTTTTCAAACGGTGTGTGGTGTTTCTCCCATTAAAAAAATGCTCGTTACTCTTATTCTGAATCTCCATACTCAATGATCCGTCTATTCTTCGCTCCGAAAATATTTTGAGGGTTTGCGTACTTTTAATGAAACGTTTCTGGTGCTTCACGGTTATATTATTATCATCATTCCTTTTTTACCAACTTTTTGCTTGATAAATATTTTATCACAAGAATACCTCGGTTTTGCACTTTTCCGCTGTTACAAATTCTATCTATTTCATAATGAATATTTGCATGCCTACAATTAATGAGGTTTAGTTATCATCGCTATTTTCCCTATATTTTTGTAGAACAGTTGGGGAAAAGAATAATAAATACCTTTTCACGTTATTCTTTGGATGTAATTCCGTACCGTTTAAACCAGTGGGAATCTTTACGTTTACAATTATGAATCTTGAAACTTGCAGAACATTTTTTAAGATGGAGAAGATTAAGATTAGATTCTAAGGCAAAAGAAAAGATAGCAACATAAAACGTATAGGGTCTAAAGAACTACTAAGTTAGGAAAACTTAGCAGTTTTAAATAGCTAATGCAATTTTAGGTTAACTTATAGGTACTTTAATGCTAATAATATACCAACAGCTAAGAATGGAAGTTTCTGGCAACGCTTAGTTTTTCCTCTGCCCCCTATACATGTACCGAAATGGATATTACTTACAAGTATAATCAAATTTTTATGAGAAGAAGGTATTTTACCTATTCATTAACATTGATTCCCCCATAAAATTACGTTAACTGGCATTTATTTCGATTCGCAATACCCTTAGGAGCCCTAAAATGAACAAACTTTTGATGCTTCATGGGGGCGAATGTTTTACCGGCCTATCTTGTAAAGAATCGTAAATTGATTTTGATAATCTGGTGCAGCGGTTGTTGGAGAATATACCCGGATAAGTTTCTTAAGATGCATTCTCACTACAAGGTACTCCTTCGCTCTTTCATGCAGCCACTCCTCTATTTTTAGCGAAAAGCTATTTATTTTGCAATCCTTAATTCAAAGACCCACTTCAATATTCATTATTCAGTCCTCGTTTTAAAATTTACCTCTACTGATTTAATTACATTTTTCCCCTTAACATAAAACTCACTTCTTTGCTCCTTAAAAGCCTCTTTATATTCTTCGCTGCGCTGACTTCTATACTCCCCTCCTGACCCCACCCTCCTGGGGGCCTTCCCTTACTCCTACCTTATATCCTCTCAGCCGATGGGTTTCTGTTCCTTAACCCCCTCCCGCCCCAATCTCTCGTTTTAATCCGTAGCCACTCTTCCAAAGTCCAACACTTCCATCCTTTCAACTACACTCTCTCCCTATCTCCCCGCCCACTCCCTCCCCGTACCTTGCGTTACCTCGGCAGCGTATTTGCATCTCTTAACGGCTATAAATATTAATTTCACATTCAAAGTTTCGCTACCCTCGCTTGCATCGTTTCTCTCCATCTATTTCTTCTCACCCCTTGTGCCTCCTTATTCTTCCCCGTTCTCTTCCTTTATTCTTCCTACACCTCCACAGCCTTAAGCCTTCGCTCCTAGAAATCCAAGATCCCTTTTCAGTCCTCTGCAAGCAACCCGTCACTAGAGTAAGGGGAAGGGCATGAAGAAATGGATAAGGAGAGAGGGAGAAAGAGGGGATGGCGTCTTAACGTTATCCGCGTCCCAAGTGTTGTTTCGGCCGAAGGCTTGCAGCTCCGCATATCAACAGCTTCCTTAGCATAAAATGAGGCCTTTCTTTCAGCGCGTAATCCCAGCATATCATCCATATGCCCTTCACTCCCATAATCTTATTGCTCTCTCTCGGCTTCCGGGCCGTGTGATTACGCCCCACAGTGGTTCAAAATCGGAAAAAGCTGGTCGAAAGTCATTTTTTCAACTTTTTTGGAGGAATTTTTGAAGGTACTATTCGTATTCTACACTATCTGATCTATGATACGGGCTAGTACTACGACTATTTTGTGGCTCGTTGTAGTTTGTATCAATGGTCAAACATGAGTCATCCGGGATGAAAACGCCTGACGCGTAAAATCACTCATTTTTAGAGAAGTTCACCTTCATATAAAGAAGGTTTCGGACAATTTATGAACTTTAAAAAAATACAGAGCATAAATTGGTACCTTCGTGTACAACTACTAGTGATTTCTTATATTTCCATAGTTTTATAGTTGGAAATAAAAATGTTTAAACTTTATGCTATTTTTACTTGAATTTTTAAATATAAATAGCAAAATCGTTTTGGGCACCTCCGAGCCCCCCGGAAATTTTGACGCGAATTGAAAGTATATAGTCTATAGATTCTATATCAAAAGAAAAATCTTGCTACTATTTGCTACTTTGGCCTCAAGATGGTTTTATGTTGAACGGTGCAACGCGCTGCGGCGACAGCCGCCAGGCCGACCGGGCGGCGCGCCGCCCGGTGGCGGTATTGCTAGCACGAGAAGTTTTCCGAGGAAAGGTGCCAGGTTTATTCCATGTTATAGTGCTACTTGGTTTGCAATACGGGATCTATTTATAATAGATTTTTCATTCCTTTAGTGCGTTTAGGGCTTTCCAGTAGCCCCAGCGTATGATATTTAGTGAGGCTCGACATTCATCAGAAATAATCTTTAGAACAGCAATAGTGACGAATATAATCGAACTTATGGCCTGTGCAACATATGTTTCAAGAATTTATGGATTTTTAACTTTCACAATATCCAGAATACCCTTTCGTCGTCACCCGTTGGGAAAGGGGACTCTTCCAATGTATTTCATAGCACGCTAATTCACTGGAAGCCGCCGCACGGTCGATAATGATTATTATTGCCAAAAAAAAGGGTAGCGCCCGGCCGCAGTTTTCTTGCTCTTCAACGAGGTTTACCTGATCTCATCTTTGTCCTTTAAGTTTGCTAAAGTGGAAGCTAAAGTGTTTAAAGTGTGCTAGGAATATTTTTCTCTCTGACTACCCTCAATGTTGCCGCATACCATCTACCAATATGGAATGGTCAACTAAGGAGGAATTCAGATACGGAAGGGACCCAAGGCCGAAAAAAATAAAACCACCAAAGGAACGCAGGCGTGAAAAAATCCTAACCCTAAGAGTCAAACCTCGTAATTAAGATATAAGATCCTGGCAGGTCTTCGAGGTTCCGAGAACCAATGAGTGGCAATGCCTGGACGGTCCATGCCTTCTCTATCATTGCCACGATGAAAGAGAAAGGAAACGATGAGCCAGAAAAGCAGATGATAATGATGCACAGAGAAAAGCATTCAGCGTCCCCCACACAGAACTCACAATCGCTAAGAAAGTACATAAATCGGAGCGTGAGTGGAAGAATATCTTCCATGAGCGTCCGCCAGACGCTGCTCTTAGAGCAAGCATCCTGGCATCAGCTGGAAAAATATTCGAAAAATACGAGCATACAAACAAAGGCAATTAAGAAGCACAGAAAGAAAGCAGGCAGATATGTTTCGCCCGCGCACGCTCGAGGCATGGCATTCAGAGGACTCAGACGGTGCATCGCATTCGCTGAGAGAAGGACCACGGGCATTTAAAGTCACGCCTAAGGCGTTAACAACGCATTTGCTATAGTCACAAATTCATGAGTGAGGACAAAGTTTGAGTGTGTGCGAGTTATTTAGAGATATCCTTCGTGAATTTTTCGCTTTGAGTAATATTGAGCTCAGTCGGAAATTAGTCGAACTACGTGATCGATGGAAGGGATAAAAGGGACGAACATAAATATCCTTATTTATGTGATATCCCATAGCCTTAGTCACAATATTCAGTAATTTAATTTAACTAGAAAAAAAATATTAAGAGAAAAAGTTAGAATGCCTAAATATTTGCTTTCAATCCTTGTACTTACCTCACCAAACAACTTGAAGGTCACTGATGCGACTTTCATCTACGCCTTGAGGGCATTGACCATATTGTATTTATTTTGAATTGTTAAGCAAATTCATTAAAAAAATTAAAGTATCGTAGATTATGCATAAAAAATTTAACTTAGGCTGAACAGATAAAAATTTTATACGAACACAAATTACCGTTGCTTTAAAAACGGTCAACTTTAATTGTTTATATAATTTATAAATAATATTAAATTTAACAAATAATAGTCACAGATATGAAAAAATACCTCGATTTATTTGATGCGTATCAATCTTCACCTTGAATGAATAATTGAATACAATATCTATTTTTAATATTTAATTGTTTAAATAATAGGCCATTTAAAAACAATAATATCAAAGATACAACAAAAATAACTTCAAATTCGTATTCAGCGGACAAAATTCTTCTAAATAGCTTCTTCATAATACAACAGTGACTATGAATAAGAGCGGTAATAATTTCGACCACCTTTTTTCGATTTTGAACCACTGTGCGCCCCCACGAGTCGTCAGTCAACCTAGGTATTTATTTTTCGCCAAAACTGTCCCGTTTACAAATATAAATGGCTCGTTAGACATAAAAGAGATTCTAAAATATATTTTTTTACCATATGAATTATTTCGTGATTCAATTGCAACGGCATGAAGTACCTACGTTTCATATCAACAGGATGTACCCATTTTTTTCCATGTGCTAAAAGTGTTCCGTCGATTTCTTCAAAGTTAAATGCACCGATTAATTTTACGGCCGTTACATTAAATATGATGGCCATGATAGAAAAAGCTTATATAAGCACAATATTGGTTTTTTTAAGAGCCTAATGCATATCAAATGTCTAGTAGGGACTTATAATTTACCAATGATTATTAAAAATATAGTTATTTTGAAGAACTTTGCTAGTAATTTATGTGGATTTTTTATTTATTTTACAAATCTTATCAAAGGAACAGATATATGTAAATGAACGTTCTACGGCTGTTTAAAAGTTGAAAGAATCAAATTCCCCATGGCCATACTTATAACTAATGAAAGATATTTTTGGGTTGTGACGCCCCATGTCTGTATTTTTAAACGTTAGATTTGATTCTTTGTATGCAGCCTTTTCGAACGTGGTTCTTTGTCTCCATTTTTGTATTGTATTTGATTGATGATTCGATGTTGGCATTTAAGTCCTCAAGGGAAACTTTGCTTGGAACGATACAAAAGTAGAGTGGAAGATACCGAGATTTAAGATCGACAGCTCTTCGTCAGAAAATTTGGTGCTGGAAAGGTTGTGGACATATGGAAAGGATTGGATGCTAACAGTGGTAGTTATTAATTTCGATAGTAATAGGGAAGAATATTCTTTGGAAATACAACATGATTTGTTTCGACGTTTGTGTTGTATGACACGGTGTATTTTTGTACTTATACTGTAATTTAGTTTTTTTTTAATGAACAGATGATATTCTTAAATATTTGTTTCCTATAGAAACCTATTACCTCTGCAACTAATTTTATGTAATTGTATTAAAATTGACTTATTTCTTAGTTCTAGGGTATTTATTAAATTATTTAATTGATTATAAACTTATACTGTCTCGTAAAGAATTTATAGCAGCTGTGTCATGCTCACAGCTTATTATTCATATACCTTTTCAATCAATCATGAAGATAGCCCCAAAATTAAGTATTAAACTTCATTTTATACAGGTAACATAAAAATAAACTATTAAAAAAGGCATATGCAATCCGAAGTAAGTGGTCAAACACTCCTGAAGATCCATGCTACTGGTGGGCTTATCGATAAAGAATTTAATTTCTCTAATCTTAGAGTAATGATGATTTAGATCAAATTAAAGTTAACTAGGTGAAACTACACTCAAATGAGAGTGAAAAATGGAAGCCGATGCACACTTGTGACTATGGTTAGATGAGATGCAACTTCATCAAGCTTCAACACATCAACAGTTTTATCTCACGATCAGAATAGCGATAGTGTGTAAAGAACGTAGTGGATAGGTGCACACAGTTTAAGACGTCTTGATTATTACCTTGTAGAGGATTCATAGGGGGAGGTCCATAAAACTGACTTTTTTTAATATATCTAGTTCCAGCAAGAATCCTCTTTCAGTAGCGGCAATGGTATCATTTAGTGGAGTTAGAAGGAAGGAAATAAGAATTTACCTGTCCACCAATAATCTTGAATTAGGCGAGTGGTTGAGGCAAAACAATCAGTTTACAATAGCTTGGACTATAAAACTAAAAAAAATTGAAATATTTTCAGGTCTTCATGCCTGTCAGATTCATTTAGGCTGGTTACGTTTCATTAAGTTTTTTTCTGTTTGCTATTTTGAGTTGACAATCCTTCTCAATTTCGCATCCTCCTTTTGAATCCAAAACTCCGTATTGCAAATAATCTTAGAACACTCTCTTCTACGCTAACCTTGGATTCTTTCTGCATAGTGTCCATACCATTTCAGATGAATTATATGAGATATTTTTGTCTGTATATATTTTTTATTTATCAGAGGAAATTAATTTGGGAACGCAACCTTGGTCTTGCGCTTGAAAGGTATACTGTATTTTGAAATATCGCTTCCGATAAATGAATATTCTTTTTTGTTCATCGGCACTTGAAATTAACTAATGCCTTTTGGTTTAAACTAGATTAGATACCACTTGCAAATTTGTTTCTCTTATACTCATACAAAATTATATTTGCGGTTTCCCGAAAGGAGGAATGCATTAGCATTGGGTATAACTTGGAAGAGACAATAGAAAAAAAATTATAAATCGGGAAGATTGTTGTATGATTTAATTATTTAATCAAATTTAACATAAGTGTTGTGTAAAGAATTCAAACATTTAGCTTAAAATTTCCAGAGCAATATTTTCAGCTTTATCGAATGATCTAAATATGATTATTTATTTAAATTCCTTCATGATGAAATTGACAAATGGAAAGAAGGGGTAATACTTTGTGATTTTTACGTAAATTGAGGCAACACGAGATTCAATTCATATTCGCCATTCAAGTATCCATCTCTGTCACAAAGTGAGATGTATTGCCTGCGTGTTTAGTTTTATTTCACACTATTTTTAATCAGCGATTATCTGTCTATATTCTAAATTACAGTTAGCTCAGCCTTGGTAAATGATTCAGCAGGCTTGCTTATATCCCTGTTTGATAATTTGGCTTTTGGTATAAAATAATTTTTCTCTATTCATAGCTTCCGCACATTAGGGATACGTTTTTAATGAATAACTTAGTCCCTAATGCCTTTCACCGTTTATGACCTCTTTTCGTGGTTTACACTGGTTGATCTGGTTTATTTAAGCCAACGTTTCAATGTCGCCAATGAATTTACTTTTACACCTTCCAATTAGTTATCGACAAGAAGTAAATCAAGATGGTAACATTTTGCTGGGTTGATAAATTTACGAAGCTTAAACTAATAATTTCATACGTATATATTAACACCTCAATACAGCATTCTCTTCACCAGTATAATTTCGGTAGCCTTATTAGTTAACGAACGTAACACCATTGTTAACATCTGATGTGCTATATTTTTCGTACGTAATAGGAATAAATTTGATATTGCATTTATTGCTTTGTAATGCTATTGTGTACTTCTTTAATTAATTTAGCAATACTTTTTATTAAAAATTTTGAATGGTCGTAAGGGTGTGATTTGATGAAAGAAAGGACCATATGTTTAAGATTTATTGCTCGCTATTGTAACCATTAACACGATTCAGAATCTATGAAAAATAAAATTCTTTGCGCTAGTTTGTGCATTTACCTTTTTCGCCGTTCAGACGCACATCGCAAGTGCCTGGCCATTCAAGCTTAGAAACAAGCGGTGCTGCTCCCTGGCGCAGTTATTCGGAACTCTTAAGACGCTGGGGGAATAAGATCTTCCTCCCTTTCTGCACTGCTCCCTTCCGACTTACTCCCGTGAAACCCCCCTCTGAACCCCACACCCTTTCCGCTTGTCTTCCCACCTCTCCCCCACCTCCCCATTCTCTCTCTCTCTCTCTCTCTTCCCAGCACCCCCTTCCAATCCTCCAGACCCCAAAGGGTATGCCCACACCACTTTGCAGCCTTCACAACCCGTCCGCCCCACACTCCTCCTCTCCGCCAGGTCGTACCTCATCCGCCCTCCCGTGACGTCACGTAAGGTACGAACCAATGGCCGCTCAGATCTCTTTCCCGAGGGGAGGGAAGGAACTCCAAAGGCAGTTCCGCCCTTTTCAAATGTCTCGCCCCTATTCTTTCTTATTCTCTCTCTTTTTCCCTTCTTCTTTTTTTTCTGGTCCTCCCCTATTCTTTTCCTTTATGGCCTCCCAGAGAGGGATGGACGCAGGAAGGTTTTTTTTCTCGGAGAGAAGAAAGGAGGGAGATAGGGGCACATGAGGGAAGGGGATGGAAAGAAGGCAGTCTTGTGTGCGTGTGTGAGTGAGGCGAGTCAGTGAGTGGTAAGGATCGGCGTTGATGTAGGAGGTCAGGGGTATAGATATGAAAAGGTCCCCCCCCCCCCCCCCCGGCACGCACACGAATGCAAGCGTGTGCACTCCAAAGGCCCCATTCCTCCCCCTTCTCCGCTGTCCTGCGACATTCGATCCGAAAACCAGCTCCCGGAGCCATTAATACCATTGCTCCGTGTTTGCGTCCGGTCGAGTGGTGTGCTTCCTCCCTTTTGAATTTTAAGTTGATCTCGAGTCTTGTCGTAGCGAATCGCTCATATGGTATCCACCCTACCCACTTTGTAATTGAGTCGAGAACCGGACTAGTCACAGAGGCTGGTATTAGTGCCACTCCGCTGTTATTTATTCTACCGAGCGGAATGGATTCAAAGCAATCAGATGTTTATCCGCGCAGAAAAATACATTTAAAATGTTTCAACGGAGTTCATTTTTCATGGAATAAATAACAAATTTGCCTCATATTTTTTTCCTGAGAGAAAAAGAATAGAAATCTCTCGGGCATGAACAAAAATCTAATGGTTTCCACCGTAATTACATCGGTATCCTTATGTGAGAGAAAAAGAACATAAACATTATTTAGCTGTTTAATTCTCATGAAAATTCACTCTTTAATGAATAGCTAAAAGTATTTCATGCACTTGCGCTATACAATAAGAGGTTCCATAATGCATATCATTTGCCGTGCGCCTAGCAAGAGCAGTAGAGATATCCTTCCTGCTGAAAGAATAGTATTTCATTTGAGTGTCTTTGTGCCCTGGCTGTCTGCAGTTTTCTTTTCATATCTAGTTATCACAAAGTCCATTGCACTGAATCTAATTAATTAAGGTGAAACATGCCATTGTAATAATCCACACTTATATTATTAAAACTGTTCAGGGTTCGGCAACTGAGAGAAACTTTCTGTATACAGAGTCGTGTAGTGGCTAGGAGAAGGTGGAAGGGTGTGTGGGAATAAGAGTGAAAGAAAGGGGGCCTGAGTTATAATGTTGTGGGAGATGAGGTGGAGTGGTTTGGAGTACGTCGGGAAAAATTTTAACGAGAGATAATGGGAGGTTTAGTCATTAGAGGTGGTTGTTTGGAGAAGTCAAAGTAGCCAGAGAGCCAAAGTAGGACAATTGCTGGTGATTTAGAGGATCAAATTATGAGGAAGTTAGCACCCAGATTTTTAGGTTACCTTAGCAAAAAATAGATACTTAAAACAAAAATCTTCCGCTTATTTTTAATGGCCATTTCCATTAGTATAATAGATTTTATTTCACTCATTCTCGAGCATATCGTCAAGATTGACCAATAAGTATCACAAATTTCACTATCGTCACGCTTTAGTTTATGCACTCCACTAGGGTTATCTCTCGTATATTCAGTAACAAAATGGGTTTTCACGACATTTCTGAAGTTTAAAGTGATGCTCCGGTGTTTGGTCAGGTATAACACTCATGCCATTATGCCGTACATGGAATAGAAGCTATAAGTAGGCACAGCTGTTTTGGACCAATTGTGTGGCAGAAGGTGCCTTCAGCGAAGGTGTCTAACACTACACATGGTGAATGGCAAAATAATTTCCAGTCGCAGGTGACAGCGGATAACAGAACTACTGATAAATCAAACCCTTTTATTAGATTAGCGTAGGCTGTTACCAGTGTTTGTTTCAGCATGCAAGTACAAGCTTTAAGCATGTTTATTCCATAAAATATTCCATATATTCTCATTTCTCAGATTGATTGCTCATCCGTAAAATATTTTTTGAAGTAAATGTTTTGAAAGAGTTCACAATCCTACTTTAAGAGCCTTAATTTGTCGGCTTTTGAGAACAATTCTTTGCAGATTTTCAAGTAAATATTTAGTTTTGGCATCAAATATTATGGGAAACATAGGTAGTATTTTTTCCCGCAGGAAAAGTATTTATTGGTATGAAATTGAGAAAAGCCTAAGATTAGCTTTCTTATATGGTCACTGTATGTTTTCTTCAGCTAAGTTGTAGAATAAATTTTCAAATATAATAATTATGATGCTTTGTTTCAATGGTACAAAAAAGATCCATTCACTTCATACTATCCGCTCAATTACCTCTTGGGAACATCAACAAGTTTTCCATACAATTATGACCCGTTTTTTTCTGAACGATGAGTAGAGGAATCAATTACTCACCCACCTGCCATTTCTAAAAGACGGAGATAAGTTCCAAGTAGTTAATTTCGTTCATCGATAAGAATGAAATGTAAGGGAGGATGTTCGATAAGAGACTCCGGGAAGCTGAGGTGAATGAAGGCGGCCCAAATCCAAGTTGGCAAGACCCCTGGAAGATGGGAGCAAAACCTAATAGTCGGGAGATTCCCATCTAGATAATGCCTCGGTGAGCCCCCTTCTTCATTCCTATGGTCTTTTCCAGACTCCTCCGGAGGTCTCAGCACACTCTACCGCCCTGCTCTTCGTCTTCGTTCCAACTATCCCCCACCAAAATCCCCCAAGCACAAACTCCAGCACACTCTTTTTGGAAAATATTTTACGACCAATCAGAAAATTGCACTGCTGGGAAGTTCCGAATTTTCTTGGAGTGAGGGCTCAGGGTTTTTGCTTCGGTTTGAGCAAGGAGAGCGCAGTGGGGTGGTTTTATGGCACCAAATGTGGTGCGAGGTAATACAGAGGGCTCTATATGCGTTGTAAGTTGTGCGGAAGGACTCAAAGGGGTTGTGGAGCAAAGATAGAGGCCAGGGTAGTCGCGCAAATAGTTTTGTCGCGTAGACTGTTGGAGGGAATTGGAAAAAAATAGATTGAGGAGGGTTTTTGTTTTCAAAGAATGATTTTGGGTATATTTAAAGCTAATTCATGCAAGTGATACGGTTGCAAGCACATAATAAAGCGCCTGGAGTTATGTCATTGGTATGCAAAGTAATTTTTGGAATAATGAACCCAATATACGGTTCTCAGGCAATTGTTAGTTGAAAAAGGTTGATTGAGTATTTACTTCTCTGTAGTAAAATCTTTATCTCAGTACCCCACGTTACTTTCTGATTTGACATATATTTCTTGCTGTTTGAGCTACAAATAATTTCTATAGAATTATTTTTTGCATCCAATATACAGTTCAAAACTGCCTTACAAATTATTTTCTTAGTTTAAATCGATGCAGTAAATTTAAGGGACATGAAGTTAAAATTATTTCACTGATAATATAAATGCTATACCAGATATTCATTTTGAACGGTTTTAGAACATATATCTGAAGCCGCAGTGTGAGCTTAGGAAACTCAGAGATATTTGACCACAGGTCGTGCAAGATCTACTTGCAACAAACTGAGTACGTTGGAGTTGATTAAATGTCTACGTAAATGGACAAGGTATTAAGTTTATTTGACAAAAAATATTTTTAATGCCAATTTGAGAAATTAATTCTCAATAAAATCGCCGAGCACTTTAATTAAGAAAAATAATTTCTCCTTGTCATTTATTTGTCACTTTGGTGGAGGACTTGTGAGAATAATAAGAAAGGTGACCAACTCCAATGTTCATCAATTGACAACGATGGTTTTATATTTTTGTGCCCAGCCAGCATTATTCCCAATTCTTATCACATGGAATATTATGCCTTTTACTATGGCAGCCGGGTCAAACATCTACCTTTTTATGTCGATAGGAAAAGAAACTACTTCCATAGACTCAATTTTAGCTACATATAAGTAATTGTTTACTCCTTTTTATAGATACATATAAGTATTAATTTTCTACTATTTTATTTTATTAGAATTGATCGTTGCTTGACCATAACTGTTGACTCCAAGAAATGAGCTCTTCATTGAGCTGAAAGTTGAGAAAAAATTTAGACACACTTATCTTCATTTCCTTTGAGTTAAATAAATGGATAAATCAATCTTTATAATAAGGGCTTCCTTTATTTCTTTGTACTTCCTTTATATATTATAGAAATTCCTAATATATTTTGTGCGTCAAGATTCTTGCATAGTAATTTCCTTTGATTTCTAAATCTTTTCTCCACCATTCCAGTGATTGGTCACCCACATGTCATTTGCTTAGGATTTCAGTGAAACACTTAGATTGTGAGGCAGCTGCCTCATTAGAATGATATTTTAAATGATTTCCATAAAAATTCTCAATAAAGCAGTTACATTTAGAAAATACAAATCATGGGTGTGACTTTATTTGTAAAGTTAGAACTCATTAACCCTAACACTATAATTGATGTGCCTAAATGGTGTAGATTCATCTTCATTCCCATGGTATTGTTCACATAAGTAGTTAGACCTGCATTCCTCCTATCCAATTATTAGCAGAGAGGTAAATCGTGATTGCGCTCTCACATATGCCTACTAATGTCGTGGGTTCTTATATATGGAATATTTTAGCTTTATTGAAATGTTTCCTTCCATTTCAGCTATTCTTCCTACTACTAAATTTCATTCCTATCGCTGACATAGTAGGTTAAGACGTGATAGGATTTACTTTGAGATATGATAGACTCTTGGCTGAATTGATACTTGGTTTTTATCGCAATGGTCCGCGGTTACCTAACAGATAATTGTATTCTCTTCAATTTCAGGCTATTATCCAGAAACTGCCATCATTAGCTACACGTAAAAATTCTAAATTTGTACAGCTTACGGAGAAATAATTCGTTCTAAATTGGAGATATTGGAGTTACGACCAAAGGCAGCAGTTCCAATTGCACGATATAAATGTAAAAAAGTAAGATCTTTTTTTCCAAGTTTTCCTTGTTTCTTTCAAGTTGCGGAAAAATACCTATATTTATTCCTCTACGGAGTTGCAATACTATCGAGTATAGCGGAACGAGAGGGATATAGACGCTTTTTACCGCGCTTTATTTCATCAGATATCGTCCATCTACGGTTCTTTATTTTCCCTTTGGCTCTGCCAGGCGCGCGCGGCCTCCATTCCCGTCCATATCTGCCGCGCCTTTCACGCCCGCAACTCTCTCTCTTCCGTCACCAACCCTGCCTCGCACCCACCCACCCGCACCACCGTTGGCGCCCTCTGCACACCAAATCCTCCCCCGCCCCACACGCCTTCAACCCCGTCGCAAGCACCCATTTCCCCCTTCCCGCTCCTCCATTTTTCCTCCACCTCTGTGCGAGATTCTGAAATATGGGCTTTAATATTCGAGGAAACGACCTCCTTACTCTTCCTAAGACCACCCTCCACCCTCCAACTCCCTTCCTTTGCTGAAAAATCCTCGAGACACCACCGCCGCCTTCTGCTCTTACCAGAGACACCCGCCTGTGCAGCATCTCGCCTCCACCTTTCCCCTTCTTTGCGAAGAAAATCCCCGCCCCTTCCCTTTTGCGAAGGGAAAGCCCTCCCTCATACTTTCGCGCCGCGTGGATTCCCCCTTTCTCCCCTCCCCTCGTGCCCCCCAAGCCTCATCACAGCCGCTTCCGAACATCCAAGATGAGTCTTTGCCGCAGTTTCATCCTTCACGTCCTAAATCCTTGCTCGCCCGCAACTTTTCGATAAAGAGCGGCGTTGGTGGCCGCGGAGGGAAGGGTACGGGAAGAATGGTTGCCGCTGCTGGTGTTGCGGGTGCAGGGGTGCGGGGCGGAGGCGACAGGGTGCGGGGCAGAGGGAGAGAGAATGGAGGTGTCGTGATGGTGTGAGGGTGAGCTTAGGGTGTGGCCATTGCGTTTCTATGGGAAACGTGAGTGGGGTGGGGGAGTGGAAGGGGTGAGGGAGGGAAGGAGGAAGGGGGAGTAAGGAGTTTGATGGTAAAAAGGAAGTGATATGAGGGCCTTGGGAGGTGTGGTAATATTACCAACGGACCAGCTTCATGAGCTTAATGGCACGCTTGGGTGTTTTCGAGGTGACATAGGCAGCCAATATGCGTTGTTTAGTCTTTCAAAACTAATGAGGACATTTCGTGTTTTCTAAGCGTTTTATATTTCATTTAGGCACTTGTGCCGAGGCGGAAAAATGAGGGAATAGAATGTAAGACGGGCTAAAACAAAAGTCAAGCATCAGCTTCCGTTTATGACTCTTTGAGAGTATTTGACACTCAAAATTAGTTTCGGGAGCTGGCAAGGGTCTTGATTGTCAAGTTTTCCCACGTGAACTCTTTAACGTAGTTGAGCGTAACTGTCACCTAGCCTGAATTTCGGTGGAAAATAGTTTTAATCAAATCCACTAATTCTGCTTTGCCAATGTTTTTATTGAAAGCCAAATTTGAAGAACTATTCTTATTTGCAATTCGGTGCTTAAATTTACGCTGTATCTTTAAAAATGTATAAAAAAATTTTGCCGCTCGAATGGTAAGTTTGCGTCTGTGGTGAGAGAAATGAAATGCATCGAAATCATTTGTGTAATTTTAAACCTTACTGATGAAAGCTAAAAATGTTCAATCCTTATCTCACTACTCTTTTCTAATTCATTTAAATATCGTAACCTCTTCTCTGAAACTAATCTGTCTCGCAAAAAATTGTTTCCTATAAACCCTTGCTGTGAAGAGCCAACATCAACACTTGGCAAAATTACGAAAAGATAAATTTAAAAGGAATACCTCATTCGGGAAATTATTTAGTACTCCGGCGCTTTCCTTCCAGCCCACCGCATGCTGCGTCGGCTTACTCTTAAAAATCTCCATCAGGATCGCATAAGGGTGATATTACCATCATCGCGCGACCGTAAATGATTCCACTAACGCACGGTTTTAGTGCCGTAGGGATTTGCTAGTCGATGTGCAGATGAGCAGCGGCACTCTTTGGAGCGTTATAAGGTGCTGGGACGTGGTGGGGTGGAGCGGGTTGGGGGGGGGGGGGACGAGTCGTGATGCAAGAAGGCCTCTTTGCCGCCGCTCACACGCGCCCCCCCCCCCCCACACACACCTGACGGAAATCCCCGGAATATTTGAGAAGCCATTCCTTGGAGCGCCCCCCTCTCAATACCTCCGTTTCCCTCCGTATATGACGCCACTATCGCACCTGCTTCCGGGATGACTGCCGCCGCAACGCTCTTTTTATTAAAATGAGGTCCTTTTGTCTAACACGTATATGGGACCGGAATAGGGAAGCTGGGTCGTTAGATTTGTGAAACACTTTATGCGAGATTTTTCTTTTTGTCTGAACTCGCTCGCCAACTCGTTCATATTTCTGTACCATATATTTTGATGCATTCATACAAATTATCTTCATTTTCATGAGCATGCATAATTTTCATATTTATTTGTGTAAATAGTGAAAATAGCTACTTAGAATATTTAATGCTAGAGTCTTGCCTCTCGTTTAGCTAACAGAGGAGATTGTTTTAATGTAAAAGACTTCTAGGCCTAGTTGCATTCGACTTACCATTATTTGTAATTAATTTCGGTGAAAGATCCAGATCAACAGGAAGAAACGACGTGATTGAGTCAAAATACTCACAGGCAAATCTGTTGTAGAAATTATGATTTTAAATATTGAGGCTGTAATTTTTCCATGAAAATAAGTTAATATAATTCTGTAATGATTTAACCCCCAATCGGATGAGACTTTCATGGTGAAAAGAGGCTATTCACTGTCACTTAGATTGATAAATACATTATCGGCTTCCCGGAAATGCAAAAAGGGGAATGAGGGGCAGGAGCACGCGTCTAACAAGCAATTGTTAAAATTAAGCATTCAGATTCAAACAACAAGTTTCATTTTTACACAATTGGTTCGCAGTTACATATACTACAACTAGCTGACTCGGCGAACTTCGTACCGCCTAACATTCAATGAACTTATAGTTTAGTTGCACCATTTATAAATAAATAGCGGCTGTATCGTTTTAGTCATATTTGATTTATTATGAAATAAATGAGCAAATATTGATGAAATAAAAATTATACGCATTCAGTTGTTGGCTATTTGTGTTATTAACAGCAAAAAAATGTTTTTAGGTCTAAGTCCGTAGCGTAAACTTGGCTCGTTTACGGGGCAGGATAACGCAACGCTAGACCAAAGCTTGACTGATGCTCAAAATAGTGTAAGAAAAGCCCCTATGAGACAGCATTCGTATCAAATGACTTCAGGCGCGCCAGTTATAGTATCTCTGTTTGGAAAAAATGCTCTGTATAAACGTGCTGCATGCGTAAACGCACCACGGTGTGCCCTACACATTCGGGTTTAATGTCTTGCGTCAAGCGCCTTCTGGTAAACAACAGTTTTTGTTTTGTTATCAGGCGCAAGATAAAGCGAATGAAGCTAAATAAAAATAGCGAAGCGATGCAGGGACGCAGCGAGGGGGGTTGTTGGGGGTTAAAACCCCCCCAAAAGCTCAGAGAATCTTTTTATAAAACATTTGGTTATTAATATTAGGGGGACGGATGAGTCACGAAATATTTAACTGTTCACACAGCCGCAAAACCTACCATTTTGAACCTTTTATCCTAAAAAATGTCTGGGGAGGGCCCCCACACCTCTCGCTTACCTTGGCGAGTTTTCTATACCCTACAGACCCGCCAGTATTAGCTGCGCCTATCCTTAATTCCTTGAAGCGAAGGAAGAAATACAGCGGATTGTTTACCGACTCGTAAACATACCACATAGTATTTACCATGAGAAAATCATGGGTGTTCACTGACACATGAGAACAAACATCACAAAAACTGAAAGACTGACCATGCGATTTGTTAATCGTTATCACGAATGCAACACGAATTGGAAATTGAATACGTTTAATCTCAAAAGGGCATATAGTTGGGATCATGGAATCTTCGGATTGAGAACTTCCTCATCTTTGAATTTTCCTTTGAGTATAGTGGCGTGAATCACTTTCATCATCAGTTTTTTTAATAACCGAACACGTTCCGTTGGATAGTTGATGTTGGTTTAGGTTTCGAAAGATCATGAACACAGAGCCTACCTTTAGCTGTAAATCGTGCCGTGGTAAGCCAGGTGCGTCCAAGGACTTTAAATATTCAGATAGATACTTGGTGACTTCGTCTTCGTTTATTACAAAGTTAAAAGATTTGAATTCATGCAGAGTACACGGACATTACTGATAATCAACAATTGCTTGGAGATTTGTTTACACACACGGTAGTTATGTGTTTGTTGACAACTCAACTCGAGCTGAGCTTACCTCTAATTAAATTATTTTAATACTATTTTAATATTACTTGAATATTTTTAACATGTTTGAACATTTAAATTTTTTTAATATTGTTAAAAGAGATCAGTCAATACATTAGTAAAAACGAAAAAAAATCTATTTTTTTGACCGTCTTAACAATCAACTCCTAAAAAAATATCTCTAAGATAAATTTGAATTTTTTTGTGAACTTTTCCTATTTTTTAATGTCCTATGTGTTATCCGGAGCTTAGACGAATCCAAAGAGCCTAATGTCACTAAAATCAGTGCAGCCGTTCTCGAGTTACAAGTGTTCTAACTAACACGATTTTCGACTTTCTTTTATATATCATCATCATCATCAGTGATTACTGTCCTTAGACAGGTTTCCACTGGACTTCTCTCCATCTTTCTCTATCCTGAGCATCCTCCTTTAGGTCTTTGTATTTTCTTCCTCTTCTTATATCATCCAACATTCCCATCCTCCTTCTTCCTCTTCCTCTCTTTCCTTCTATCTTCCCTTCTATTATTCTCCGTTCCAAACAATTCCTTCTTAATATATGCCCTAACCTACTTGCCTTCCTCTTATGAATCATATGTATTAATTTTCTTTCCTCGCCTATTCTTCTTAGAACTTCCTCATTCTTCACTCTGTCAGTCCACTTCACTTTCAACATTCGTCTCCATACCCACATTTCAAAACTTTGTAAATATCTCTCCATAAGTATAATATTTCTCTATAAGTATCTATATATATTTCTTTTATATATATAGATACTTATATTCCATTGTTGCAGAAAAAATAAAGAACTGCCATTATTCATCAAAATCTATAGGAAAAAGAAATAGGAATCTTTCCCCTCAAGTGTCCTCCTCTTATGGGGCAAGAGTTCTAATCACAGTTTTGCATGTGAACTTTCCCTTTCCAGAATATGAGGTCCAATATCCTTTCCTCCATGTTTTACATTCATTACGCACTACCCAGTCAACAATTGGTGGATCTGAGCACAATTTTTCTCAAACTCCACCATGATAATCACACGCAGTAAGTGATGCGCCGCAGGCGCGTTCCCGGTGTCCCGGTGAGACCGTGATAATAATTTTTTTCAGTGACTTTATACCCAGTTTGTCGTCCACCAACCGCCGTTTAGCATCGCAACCCTTAATATTATTTCTGGATATCTTTATGTACATTTCCTGGATGTGGGAGAAACTGGTTAGAATTTCAGTGTTTTGCTCGAGTTAATGCGCCGCTTTGGCGCATGCAATGCTTTTGGATGTGGTCTAATGCTCTCCGGAAAGACATGTGGCTGTATTATGTATATCTATGAATGAAATAAACCTAAAATTATGAAACTAAGTAATATTTACACAGAGGCAGTCCATCAGTTTCTATACCAGCTGCAATGGAACGTACGGATTCTCCATTGTTCTTCCTCAGTATAGCTACCTCCAATATTTATTTCCCAAATTCTTTCCGATCGGTTTTCTCCTGCAGTTCCACATTTTCTTTCAATACAATTGTTAACAAAATATTTATAGCAGAAGCTATGAGGTCATAGAAAAGGTAATGTTATGAAGTGGGGCCGTAGTCAACGCCCGTTGGGCAAGAAACCTCATGTGGACACTTGCCCCACGACTCCTGCCCCAACGTCACTTGATACACCTAATAGGCCGTAGCATAACCACATGGTGAGCTGCGAACCTGCTAACTGCATGAGTTTTCGAGGCAAATAATGCGCATAAAGGATCGCTAGACGAACGTATTAGTTAAATAAACGCCTAAAGCAAAGATAATAACCACGCGGTCTCACAATTTAGATAAAAGTCGCGTACAAATGAAAAATAAGAAAAAAATCTTGTTCTGTCGTTCGTTGTCTTTCACTGAAAGTACCCCTCTGCTATATTTGGTCACGTAAATGAAACATATTGACTAAAAGTGGTATCATCCCGGCATTTAGAGAAATATTTCGGAAAAAGAATCTTGCCCCTCATTACTCTGCTATTTATATATTACTCTGCTCTTGTGTATTTGACTATGTCAATCTTTCTCTCCTGTGATTTTCTTCCCTTGTGGCGGGAACCATACACAGAGCCATCTCTTGTCCAACACTTTGCCCTACATCTGGGAGGTATTGGGTGCATAAACCCCAGCCGAAACCACTGGTGATAAGAGTAATATCGGTAGCTTGCTGTTTTGAGCATCTGCCCACAAAGCAAGACGTCCACAGTTTGATTCCGATTTACGTGAAACTTTTCAATGTTTTTTTCGGCAGTTATTTCATCTTCACGGCACCGCCGTGTCGAAGTCATGTGTTTGTGTCCCCGATCTTTGTTCCACCTTCTATTTATATTTCCATATATGTATACCTACGCATGACGTTGACATGGCGGTGGCTTGTCTATTTGTGTTTATATATTGAATCGGAACTGTGATGGAAAATCAACAAACAAGTCTTAAAAAGAAAGTTTATAAGTCACTGTGACGTAGAGCATACTTTAATAACCGCTAACCCACACAATTCGAATTTGAAGCGCTTTGTCTGTAATATATTTTGCATTGCTTGTTACAAGCCTAGTTATAAAAATGTGATACCGATGCTATTGTTTTCATTGCTAATGGGGCTAGTTCGTTAATGGTTGATGAATTTTCTGTCCGTTAATTAAACTTAGTGTTCATGTCAAAATTTTGTGCTCTTTTGCAAACCGAGCAGCTTGGTTACATTCTGGAATTTTGAAATAAGAAAAATTTCATTCATATTTTTTTCTACTTGAGCTAAAAATGCTATTGCCTAAATCCTTCACAAAAATTTTCCCCCGGTCCATAATTTGGCTGTACTTAGTAAAAAAGCATTATATCCGACCGAGGGTAGGTACATCAAATCTTCAAAACATCAAATAAAATGAATATTCTACTCTGAAGATGGTCCTTTGTGCTGTGTTCATTAAAGCTTTCACATCAAAGGTTTAATGCGTAGCGCACATGCTTCATCTCCAGAACTTTCAAGTTCATTTCAATTCAGTTCTGTTGCGTTACTTCTCAAATATAATTTTCATGGCTATGAAAAATTTCCGCTCCGTTATTTTTTTCACCTCATGCAATTTAGTCAATTATACCAATTTTTAAGGATGGTTGAACATAATTACATTTTCATGATATAGTATTCATGTTATAGTTATATATAAAGTGTAGCTTTCTACAACGTAACCCTCAGGACATGATTCTCCATACCTTGTTGACCACGATTTAATCATAACACCGGGGGAAATCAAATTAATGTATCTTAGTGCTCGCTGAAGCGATCAAATTGCCTTCCATTTCTTACTTTTGAGCATTGAAAAGAGCGTGATTCAGTATTTCACTTTCGGTGGTAATATTACGACTCGTTTTAATTGGCCGTTCGCTGGAACGATTTTCTGATTCGCCAGTCTCCCCATTCCACATTCACCCCTCGCGGTCCTCCCGTTCCCCCTGGTTCCCACCCCCCTCTCAGCCGTCTTAAATCCATCTTAGCCTCTCTCCCCCCCCCTCGGTCTACTCTGATCCCCCCATCCCTCCCCTCCCACCCCCGTGACCCATTCCCCCATGGCTTTCAGACTCGGCACCAACACCGCTGCCGCCGCGCCATGCCGTCGTCGTATCTCCTCACTTGCGTCCCGATAAATAAAGCCCCCGCCGTGACAACGCAATTTCTCTCCTCTCCCACCACCCCCTAGCGGGTATCCTTCCCAAAGGGAGGCAGAGAGAGAGAGAGCGGGGTGGGCAGAGAGAGAGAGGGTGGAGTGAGGTAGCTGCCGGGTGGTGTGGAGGTGGGGTGCAATGCTAAGCTCTGCGGACGTTGGAGTGGGATAGGGAGAGAGATATGAAGGTATCTTGGGGAAGGGGTGGGAGATTCCGGTGCAAAGGTGGGAGGCGAAAAAAAGGGATCTCCAGCGAACGCAAAAAAAATCGGGAAACGGATCCGATCTGCGTGCGGGGTGAGTTGTGCGGTGCGAAAACAAAGTAGGTGGTGGTGGGGGAGGGTTTCTAGGAAATGACTGCCTCTCGGTGGACGACAAAAAAGAGCGAATGGGAAGTTGCGATGCGAAAATCGAGTTTGATCTGAGATGTGAAGCTTGTTCCTAGGCACTCGATGGAAAACCTTTACTTCTCTTACATTGTTTTTTGTTAGAGTTGCGAATGAAGACAGTTGAAAAGTATAATTTCCCCATTTAATGTGTTGAGGTCCGATAGGTCGTGGAGGAAGTATATAATAAATGTAAGCAGGATATACAATGAAGATCGGCTGTCGTCCAATATCCATTTTCTCATGAAAACTATACACATCGGCGTAGGTAGAAAGGCAATGAAACCATCAGTTCAAGTCATGGTAGAAATTTTTTCTCAAGTTTTTTGATAAGGTGATTTCCGTCGGCGTGGCACTAAAATAGAAAAGGCATGGTTCAGGGAACATGTACTTCAGCATTTAATATTGTAATCAATATTTAACTATTTTTTATGCTTGGTGCCAGAAGGCGTGCTACCACTTTTATTTAGCTTCGATTGCCTTATTGTCTAAGAAAGCATATGGCGATCCATCTTCACTTCATATGTCGTTCCCAATTAATTTCATTCCTTTTTCTTCAGACACTGCCTTCAACAAAGTGAATTGCAGTCCAATGGACTGTTTAACCAGCAATCACAACGGCATAAAAATCGCAGCTGGAATCACACAATTAGCGCGTGAGAATGACGCAAAAAATAGAATTTAATGATACGTATGAAGCTAGTTATAAGCACAGCATGCTAAAGTCATTTTGAAATCTCTTAAAAATTCAGTAAGTTTTGTCTCTATGGTTTTGGGCACGATATTTATTGCAAGTAAACTTAGACGTGGGGAAGTTCCACAGCTGACATTAAGTATCTCTGCACTAAATCACTGATCGCTATAGAACAGTATTAATAACTTTTTTGTCGAATAAATACAGATTTTTATATACACGTATTGAAGTAAGGTTATTCTTAGAGTTTACTCTATTACGGATTCGAGCAAACCAGAGCTTTGGGATAAAATTACTCAGGGTATCAAAAGCTAAGCTTAATACGTGGTATTCATTCGCATCTGGCGAGATATTTTGAGAGAGTTCGTGACAAATAGCGATCCAAGAGGATTAGTTTATCCCAAATTCCAATTCGTTTAGATTATCGCTGACATAGTTCGTTGTTTGTCTCACTGTTCTGGGGTGTTTTTGCCTTCTAGTAGACCTCAAAATAGTAAATCGTACTTATCCCTCATATCACGAAAGATGTTTTTATAGCGCATGTGTGAATGCAGGCAATTACTGAAATCACATGATTGTTTGTCCAGGGGCCGAAATATAAATATGCCAGTGATGGTTTTTAATTCGTTACTTTCTATTCTTACTATTCGCTACAATCATAGGAAATCACGTTTCGAGGACTGTATGAATTGATTACGGATATCAGCTGAGTAATGAAACTGACGTATTTTGGAGGTTTCTTAGATATATTTTCATTTAAGTACTTTACCATTCAGTGTACATACTGGAATTTGAATCAAGTAAAATTGCAATTTTACGTGGGAAAATTCGTTAAATGTATTTTGTGGAGACATTTGTCTTGGCTCCTCGCTTTTTTGTCCAAATATTTTCCTTAAAACTATCATGTAGGTAATTTAAGTTATTATCAGGTTGTCTTTCTACGAATTCCACTATCCTTATACCTATTCCACTTCTGTTACGATGGCTCATTAGAATAAGATAATCAGATCACGATTAAAATACGGCGAGATATCATGAAACCTATAATTTCATTGCGACGGATTATTTACTGGCTTAAACTATTTTTTATTATTGTTTCCTCACAATCCCTGCGTGGCATTCATCAGTCTTATTTTCGAAGTTCTGGGCATGCTATTTTCTCTTTATTCATCAATCCAGAGTTACTTTTATTTCCTTTGGCGTTTAAATTTATTAAACGAGAATTTATTTATTTTAGCAATTTAATTTACATTTGTGCATTTTTTTCTGGTTTATGGCTCTGTTTTATTATTATTTTTATGATTTCGTTGGTTGATGTGTGATTCCTCCTCTGTGGTGGCTCTTGACTGTTGTATTCAGTGCTACACTCACACAACCATCATATTTCTGGAAGAATTAAAATTTAAGAATTGGAATTCGTTTATCAAATGTCTACTAAGTAAGTAAACAGCTTCACTCTCAGTACTATGGTGTTTTTCGCCAATTGGCAATGAAACTCAAAATATGGAACGTATTAAATTTTTGTGTGCGTCGCACACATGTCCCTTAGTTATTGTTCATAACATTTTCTCTTGAAAAATACCATCTTTCACCAAGTCCTTCCTCCTAACTTTCTCACCCTCACCCTGCCATCCGTTCTCTCTTTAGGTCCCTTCACTCACCTTTCGGAAATGTTGGACCCTGGAAAAACTGCGCGCCCGTGTGGGGTCCTCCATGGGACCCTTTTCCCTATTAATTAGATTCCTTTGCGCTCCCCCATATGCCCACTCAAAGCCCTCCCCTCGTCTCTTGCACGCTCGGATTCTCCCAGCTCCATTACGCTGACGTCGCTATCACACGAAATGGCCGACGAGAAGAGAGAGGGTAGGATGGGACACTGGTGGATTGGAATGAAGGTGGGGCATTTTGGGAGGCTGGGGGGGGGATGAGGGGGCAGCTCTACGATAGGTTATCATGGGCTTCAGAGCGCACAGTTTGAAGGGTGGGAGAGTGGTTTTCTCTAAGGTGTAAGGGAATGAAGGCAAGGTCCACGGGGAGCTATTTTCCAAATAGTTTCTTCTCTCTAACATGAGGCCGTACGCCTCTCTCCCCCGTGCGCGTCTAATGAAAAGCGAGACATTCTTGAATATTAATTAGGAGTCTTTACTGACATTAATTTGGCTGGAGAATTACTCAATGGGGAAATATATTCCCTTTCCAGAAGAAAAACAATCTGTATTCAAATATAAGTTACTTACATAAGCTATTTGGCTCATGAATCGATGTTAATGGCGTTTCATCGGGCTTCTTTTGTGACTCAAGATTAGGATTAGTTATTTTAAATTCAATAAATTAGTTTTGATGATATTTACTCCTATTGCTGTATGTTTTTTTGCTCAAACATAAATAAGTTTCCATTGTCTCCCAAATTTCAAAATACTTGCATTTCATTATGAATCAAGTCCATTCATATAAACTATTGGGTAAATCGATAGGTAATAGCATATTGCTCAATCTAAAAGTTATTAAAATAATATACTATGATTTTCATACTGAACAGATAAATAAGAATGAAAAATAGTTATAATAAAATTTTTCATGTATCACTCGCCTCCGAGGCATAGATTATTTTCTTCAGTAAGCAATATAACTATTCAAAATATGATTTATAATAAAATATTTATAATTTTATAATGTATAACATTTCTGGCACTGATTTAAACACTTAGTTTCAGCCATAATCTCTTGATTGACATATGTTCACTTCTTGTGACGTGGGATTCCTCCAGTCAATTTTAGAAAGATGAGATCAGTAGAAATATATTTATGACATGAAATTTTTAGTTGTCACCAAAAATAATATCATTGCATTTCACGTTTGTTTTTTGATTCCGGAAATACAGCGCATTTTTTTTCAATAATGATGATACATCTGTAGAATTGCAAAAGTAATTAAAATTTTCTTGGCTAAACTGTGTCAGCGAGTGAATGGGTTTGGTTATGAAAGGAAATCTCCGATTTAACAAAAAAACTTCATCTCCTATACTCCTGGAAGGATGCCAAAGACGATTTGGCCTACAATTCTGTCTCTGAGCTTTCCCTATTGAATGAAGCCATTCACTACTCTTGGCTCTGTAAATAGGCATGTTGGTTTTGCGCGCCTCCCATTTGTGAATTTAAGGAATTCGACAGGCGAAAGGGAAGGGGAATAGAGACCGACGGAGGGCAATGATACTTTTTATTTGTCGAAAGGTTACAGATATATTCAAAGTGCGTACGAAATGCGAACAGGGTGCATTGCAAATTAAAATCCTGGCCAGAATTCAACAAAGTAGATAACAAAGTTCTTTGAAAGTATCTTAGCAAAATTTGCATCTTTCATTAGCGAGAAGGTGAGATGTGAGCTCTCTGGACTTGAGCATAAAACATTAATAATGAAAAATATTACTTTCTATGTTGTAAATTTAGTATTTGATATCAATTACTTTCAAATGAAAATTTAGATGATTTCATCAAGGTGAATATGACCTTTGCCTTTAGATATCTACTTACTATTGAATATCTTGCCATGCTAGCATAGATAACCAGTTTGACAGACCAATTTATTTTTCGGTTCGAAGGGAATTATTGCGTTTTTTAGAGGTGGAATGAGAGGTAGAGCGTTGGTAAGAAGAGAGAGAGAGATAAAGGGAGGCAAAGAATAGAAGTTGCCGTTTGTAGGGGGTGTGGACGAGGACCCTAGGAGGTTGGTCTTCGGGAAATTATAAACGAAGGAGGAGGCAGATGAAGCTGTTTCCGATGCGCATTTTTTTCTTAGGACGGCATTTCTCCTAGCCCACCTTTACCATGCACCGTTGGGGGGGGGGGGAAGGTTACAGGGCTGGCAGTTCCCACCCACATTCGTCATTCCACCGCCGACCTTTCGGACCCGCCACACACGGCACAGGTGCCCAGCCCATCCTCCCACCCAACCTCATCAGTCTCCTCCTCCTCGCATCCTCAGCTTTGCTTCGCCTCTCTCATTCTCTCCTTCCCACTGGTGAGATGCCGCCGTACTTGTAGCTCACAATTTCATCCCAACGCCCACATGAGCCGGTCTCCGCCAGTCAGTCGGTTTCTTTCCTTTTTGTCCAAGCACCGTCATTTTTTCTAGTCCCCGTTGGAATCCCATTAAAATAATTCTCTCTGCTCGTTCCGTCGGTAACCCATAGTTAAATAATTTCCCTTTATTTTCCCTTCCGATGTCATATTTTAAATGCACTTTTTGACCTGTTGGCTGATTGGCTAGCTGAGCTCTACCAGATGGCGTGGGAAATAGTATGTGCCACTTCTTGAAGTCATTGGATGCATATTTTGCCTCGTTGGCGTATATTTCTTCGACGTTAACTTTTTCCTTACATCGTGAGCGAATGAATGAGAAAACATTGAAACACACGGCTCTAGACAGCCGTCAGCATCTAATGTTTTCGAATAAACTTCTTCGATTTGGTTCTGATGCTTAGCTGACTTAATGAGAAAGTTATCCTAACTTTCAATTTTGGTGAGTAAACGAAAGAAAAGGAAAGAAGATAAAATGAGCTTATGGTGCGTCCTCAAGTGATGATTAATACCAGACAATGAAAATCGTTTGTCATTTTCAAGCTAAAAGAAAAATAAAATTACTGTGTCGGGAGTATCGCTGTATTTGATGAGTATTATTCATGAGGGATTCCGAAAAAGGCTGTCGCAAATCACGTTTCTGAGAGCACTTGGTTGAATTCTTGCCAGGATTCAAGCCCCCTGTAACACAATGATGAACTTAGATAATTCTCCTGGGATATTGAACAGGCTACATTCAGCAACCACGATGTGGTGGTGTCTGCTTGCTGTACTCTTTCTTAGTGTTAGGGTTGGTAGCTAACTCCTACTAATTATATTGTTTATTATTTTATAGCAAACCATTGTCAAATTCTAAATGAAATCGATTAGCTAAATCCTTCCATTACCGTATACCGTTCTTGGTGTTCTGTAAGATGTGATATAAGCATTTTTCACATTTGGCTAATTGAACAAAAGGTTTTTTTTTTTGAAAAATGCCCAAAGGGTTATAAAAGTTTTAATATAGAATTTTGTAAAATAATTATCAAGGTATTTAAATTGCAACATTCCCCAATTTTCCCAATCATTCAGTTGTATGCTAATGTAAAGAAGAACAATTCAAACTGGTGCATTGAATATCAATGGAGCAACATATGATCACTTTGTGTAAATGTGGATATAAATTTTAATATGAAATCGATGATTATTATATGAGGTGATGCAGAAATATGGAATCAAAAACGAAATTAATATTTTTTTAGATGCATCCTATTCCACCATTCCTTGCATTATAAATCCAAGGCTTTAAGGTGTTGGTCGTACTAAAAGAATAATTCAAAATTTTCTATTGCAAAGATCGATATTTTTCGCTCTCCCTATGAGGAGGTAGAAAGGGAGAAGAAAGAGGGAGAGGTGAAAAGAGAGCTCTCTCTTTTCCACCGCCAGGATTGGTGGAGGAGAATGAGGAGTGGACGTGGGGAGGGAAGGGCGAGATTAATGCGCGAAAAGGCCAACTAACAAGGGACGCGTATCTCAAAAAGCCTTTTCCCTACACTCTTCCCCCCCACCCCAACTTTGGCCACTCACACAATTCCTCCAGCTCCCAAACTGCTCCTCGCCGCCACCGCCTTACATCAACGGGGCAAGGTCTGCTCCTCCCCTCCCCGTCCCCCCCCTCTCTCCATCTCGGACCTTCCCTCCGTACTTGTGCGTTCAGCCGCCTCTAAAACACACTATACTCCGCCTCATCTGCTCCCCACTTCCCGAGACATACTTTGCGACCGACCAAGTATTCTGTTTATCCGGCCTTTCGCCACGATAGAGATGTTCAGCGCCAACCAGGTTGGCCAACTCGTTCCGAGGAGGGGGATCAAGAGCGTGCTAGGAGCCCTTTCTTCCCTTTGTCTTTTTCGACCACCAGTCTCCCTTTGTCTTGAGGAGTGGTCGGGGGAGAAAAATGAGGAATAAATTTTTCGTCGTCGGTCGAGTGGCATTAAAATTCGGACTGTTATTCTCCATATTTCTCTTGTTAGGGGAGACGCGTATGTAAATGAGCCCGGTGAACAAGGGTGAAATATATTTTCTGCAATCGTTGTGACCCTTATTGTGAAACTAAAACAAAGTTACATGACTAAAATGAGCGGCCTTAAAAACAGTTACTCTTCAAAAAATACTTGCTTAGTGTTTTGGTCCTGTAAAACTGTATCCAAGAAATAAAATTAGTTTTTGTAAGAAACCGGTGAACTATCTGATTTTTGCTCGGACATTTAGCTGAGACATTTAGCAGTTATGGGTCAAAATGTAGATGCATACAGCAAGAAAAAACTATTAATGTGTATTCACACAATACCTGCTCGTCACCTTGTGACTGAACCCTGAAATGAACCAGCACCATTAAATATTGACGTTTGTATCTGATTTTTATATTTCCTTCACGTCTATCATCGCAGTAATTTCCGTTGATATCAGTGACCATATAAAATTGACATCGTGAGCACCATTTTAACTCGATAATGCGCTGTGAAAAGAGACATTTTCCGAGCAATCCAAATCACATTCGCCGGGAGGATCACCTCATTTAACTCCGCATAATCGCACACTAAATCAACCCGCTGTAATTTTTACGATGGTTTTATTGCTCGATGAGCCTCATGTCGAAAAAATAAAAACTTCATCACTCAATGCGGAGGAAATTTATGTTTTTTTTCGTCGGACAGGGTCATCCACTATGACTGCTATTTTCTCTGTATCATTTCCTTGCCTCTTCATCTTTTTTTCTTCTCTCTTGCTAACCTCAGACGAGGGCTATTTCTACGCGCCGTCTTATTTATCACACCCGCAACGACCAGTTTTCTCTCTTTCTCCCTCTTCCTCACTCTATCTCTCGTCTATACACCGAAAACCCAGACACAACTCAGGCTCATACCCGCACCCAACCTCCCGCCCCTCGCCGTCCACCCCGCTATCCTTCAACCCCACCTCCACACTCTTACGCCATCTTTCACCTTGGGCCTCATCCAAACTCCATCCACCTCTTCTTTCTCCACGGTAACATCTTCATCATCTCTTCTTCCCCGCAACCGCTTCCATCCCGCAGACCCCTGCTTTGAGTCCTCGCCCTGTCTCTCCTAGTTCGTACTACCTGCCCTCCCTCATGTTTCCCACACCTCCGAGAACAGCCCACTGGATCTACCATTTCCTCCCCAACCCATCCCCTATATGGTTATATACATACGTCTTCCACTTCCACGGAGCCTCCTGCCGCATATTCGTCACGCTCCTCTCCCTTCTTCGGTCTCCTCATCCTGGCCGTCGCCGACCAGACCACGAGCGCACACTTCGTTCGCATGATTCTTGTACCTAGCATGTTCATACTATGAACAGTGAGAGAGAGAGGCCATCGAGCCATTGGCCTACCAGCCCAAACCTTCTTAAAGCGATCCAGATGAGCTAATACCCTATGATCAGTACGCAACTCCGCATAATGAAGTGAAACCACCGCAAGCATGACGTCGAGTTCTATCATCCAGAGTAAATAAGAAAGTGCGTTATTGTGATCGCGCTGGAGCCAAAAGCTTAGGTCGGCATTCAATATTCTTTAAGATTACAATAGGAATTACATAGGCTACATCTGAAATAGATTTTTTTCAATCATGCAACATCTCCCTCTTTGAGAAAATAAAATTTAAAGAACAATATGAAACCAACGCTATCATCGATGTCAGTTCATTAGATTCCCCGCGTTATCTCGGACTTTGCCACTTCAATACTGATCGATACCATTTTGTCTCCTTTTACATTTACTAATATGTTATAAGAATCGCATTATAATAATCAAATAAAAATATCTTCACGTCTTCGTACCTCTCCTCAAGAAAAATCGTATAGTCGGCAAAGCGATTGACATGGACGTAAAAAGCGGAGTTTTTGGGATCAATATTTCGGAGCTTTGCGGTGACCCATCATACACATTCTGTGTTGATGATTCGTACAACAAACTTCAGACGGAAATTTCTCTAGTGGCGGAGTCCCCTCAACCAGCATCGTTCCGTTGCATTATACCATATATCCCCTTCATCAAAAGTATGCTCTTACTTAGGGCTTACAGAGCCCGGCTTCAAAACCTAAAAACTCCTCTCTCTCTCTCTCTCTCTCTCTCTTTTCCGCCTTTTCCTATTCTAAAGGGTAGTGTTACCAACCATAGTTATTCCTCATTTCTACCCCATCCCCGAACCATCGCAGGAGAAGCTTTTCCTCCCGTGCGTCTACCATTCCAATCTCATCGTCCTCGGTCGGTAATTAATGCTTTACCTTAACGGCCTAGCCTCACCTCACAGATTAAGCCGTCTTGACGTCTCCACAAAAGAACCGGACTTCGGGGTGTACGGCAGGAGGGATGGGCGCATGTAAGTGGAATGCTGGTGGTGGAGGGCATGAGATACGGCTTGGTGAAGAGGGAGGGGAGGAGGCACTGGATCGGGAGGCAAGAATAAAGGTACGACGGGCAACAGGAAGGTTTATAATGGCTCCCACTCTGCCCGGGATAAAGCGCTGCCGCGGCCGTTCTGGGCGTATAAGACACTGTGGTAACCCCTGTGGCGTCCGGCAGTAATTCCTGCTCTGTCGGCAGTAGACAAAGGAATGTTCCGGAGACTCGGTGTGTAAGGGTAATCTAGTCGTAGGAAGTTTCCTCGTCCGGGCATGTACGCCAATTATTTACGGCACATTCGTGGCATCTTATTTAGCATCAATAAATAAAAAAATATCTTCTCTTTTAAGTTCTCCCTGTGGACTTGATTTAGAGGTTACAAGTGCATATTCATGATCCCTCCTTCGGTGGTGCATCTGCAGTATGATTCTTACGCATTGTTAATAAAAGCAAGCATAGATGTGCAAATGCAAATATAACGAAACTATGCCCTGGCTTTATTACGTGAGATGGCAAATGTGAAGAGTATTGCACTAATGAAGAAATGATGATAAATTAATCTTTTATTAATAAATTCAGTTACTATTCTTTCTGAAATCTACTGACCGAGAGACGAAGAGCAAAAAAGCTAAACATATTTGTACATTTGATGCCAAACATGATGTGCGGACCCCTCCGGAGGCAAATATTAATTCATAGCGCTAGTTTGCACTGAAAAGAGAGCAAATGACATTTTTATTCCTACTCTCCACGATTGTTGAAGATTTTGAGTGATATTTAGGTCAATATTTCTAACTGTTAATGAATCAGTATAATACGGCACCATCTTTTTCCACTATCAGTGATAATTTTGTATGACATGGTTTACTTTTCCAAATCATGACCAAGTTCCTCTCCAGTTGAATATTAGGTAAAATAGAAATATTATCCCTTAAATGGAACTTTAAAAATGGTTTTTACAAAATAGATACTTAACAACATATATTCGCATGAATAGGTCGTTTGTACATTCCTTTACACAGCCATATAATGTTGACAGCTATCAATTGTACTTCCAATATTATATTTTGTGTAAAATGAGTAACTTCAGCGTAGTAGTCCACGATATATCTCTGAGTTAGGTTCTTTCCTTAAATTATTGGCATATTTAAATTATTTCTGCCTACGGAAAATAAATTAATTCGCCAAAGCTATCTGAAAATAAAGTCGAGCCAATCCTTTTCATGAAACTGTGCAATTATTGCCTGAAATAATAGGAAAATGTATTCGTGTGAATAAATAGCATGTATTAAACTGTTTAAAGTCTTTCTATCCGAACCCATGGGACAGTGAAGTACTTGAACCAAGCTATCCTCTTCCATTTGAAGCATTTTCTTTCTCTCGGCTTCGCCTTTTTTATCCATAACTCATTCCGTACCCAATCCTCGTAATTCGATCTATTGAATTTCCAGCTCACCATATCCTTTTCGCCCAGGGTTTCGAAACCACTCTCGTTGGGCTGTCATGCACAACCTTTACGACCTAGATGGTCATTATTTAATTCATATGAGAATTCAAGATTTAATTGGCTCACAATTTCTATTCACGGTCTCTTTGCAGGAGACATTTTTTAATTATCGACTTGAGGTCAAATGTAACAGTATAACGAAAATATCTCACACTTGAAACAAAGTAAAATATACTCAAAATATACCCAAGCCATGTCTCAGCGTGGATTATGCTTGAAATTTTTAATACTTCCATTCCCATAAATAAAAACCTCGTATATCAGTCGGATTTAATTCATTCCAGCCTAACCCGCGGTCCAATCGACTGGTTTATCTCCACTCTGCTCCTTACATCTTATTTCTCTCCGCTTCGCTTCCTTCGGTTCCCATTCGCTTTCTACCCAATCCTCGTCCACCAATTTATCGAATTTCCAGCTCACGATGTCCCCTCGCTGCCTCATGGTTTTGAGACCAAGACCTGAGGCCGGTCCTTCATCTGCTACGCCTTTCTCCCACCCCATCCCTCCCTTTCCATACCATTCCTCGTGTTCCTCCATCCAGCGCTCTTCCATTCCTCGCGTTGTCTTCCCAACTCCACCCTCTCCTTCCCTCCTTTCTCCCCAACCATAATTCCTCCTCCACTCCTTTTTCCGAGTGGTGGAAACCATCTTACCCAACGTTACTCAACCCCCTCCTCCTCCGCGTGCCTCCTCCCTCAGGAACCCCACCCAGCCTCTCCTTCAACCCCACCCCCTCCACACTCCCTCCCTCCCCACCTGGTGCGTCCGCTCCCTCTAATCTATCCTATCGCACGGAGAGACC
This sequence comes from Ischnura elegans, assembly GCF_921293095.1. Taxonomy (NCBI): domain Eukaryota; kingdom Metazoa; phylum Arthropoda; class Insecta; order Odonata; family Coenagrionidae; genus Ischnura; species Ischnura elegans. Next base: position 127,469,980 of record NC_060246.1, read on the forward strand.
CACCCCCTGTTCCTACAACTCTCTGCCTTCCCAATCTCCTTATCCTATTCTTCCAGGGCCATCATTCTTTCCGTTCCTCGCGTCCGAACATACATCTAGGGGACTACGCCCTATTCCCCCATGCTAAAAGCGTGCCCGTCCAAACCCTACCCTCTGCCTCTATCTCTTTTTCTTAGCTTCTCTCGTTCCCTCTCTCTACCCTCTCCTGCCTCCCATGTTTTCAGAGCCCATTTTCTCGTACTGTTCTGGTGTCGGGCTCTATTCTCGAAGATAATTCTATGGTCATTGTCTCCCGTGAAGGCAATTACTTTCAAGGTTATTGTCACTTTATTTCTCGGAAAGGTAATTTTTGACCGGCCGCTGGGGGATTCTTCGTGTTGTATGGGTTGTTTAGGGTAATAAATGTCTAGTGTGCATACGTGTTTAAGTTTACATTCCCATATGGGGTATTTATTCCGCTCCATTATGGTGAAGATCTATTGCTGTTAATACAAGTGGAAAACATTTATGCACCTATATTGGAAGAAATATATAGATAGAATATTCGACTTATGCTTATTTTTTCGATGATATACATCCTATATGTGAAATATTTCTGGAAATAAGAAGCAAAATTATGAAACTGTCTGAAAACATGACTATATTTTGCACACACAGGTCATCTGTCAAATTGCAGGAGAGAAGGAAATGTCAGCTCAAAGAACAGAATTATAAAAATCTAACGTTTTTATTTTGAATGCACAGGTAATGAAAACACCGCTTCCTTTATTAAAACAAAGTGAATTCCATTATCTATGACAAAATATGTACAAGGACACTTTTATAACATAAGAAATTCACTGAAAAAGAATAGGCATATAAAGAGCCAAAATATGAAAATTACATCGTCGACGTTATTTTTTTTGTACCTTGTTTGTGTTTGAATTGTTTTTACCTCGGCATTGGCCCCGAAGATCCACATGAAAGCTAAAAATGTGCTTCATTCATTCTCAGTTAATCATTTTCTTGAAATTCCAAGTTCCTTTTACTCAACTTGGTGATACTACGAATTTAATTTCCATGTTTGTAGCTTAAGTTAATTCATAGAGTCCCAAATATCACATCTTCCTTGTTTTTACTAGAAACACTTTTCAAATCATTGAAAACCTTAGAATTTATAAAAAACATTATTAGCTTACTTAGAGAAATAAGGATTATACTTAGTGGCAGACATTTTAGAAATCATAATAACACGGAATTTTGAGGCCAAGGATTCAATCTCATGAAATCATGTCCATTTTACCATATAATTTCTGGCCTGTGATGTGGAAAAGATGACTCAATGTCAGCCTATTAAAATTACTTATCAAATATTGACCCCGTTTCTCTCCAGATATAATGGCTGCTGAAAACATTATTAGATTATAGGCAATGCCATTCTTGTAATCATAGGAATTCTTGAAATCTACAATCCTCGACATTAGGTTTTTTTTTCAAAAATAATGAATAAAAGGATATTATGAGAGTGTACGACCCTCAATACATTTCCCTCGTGAGCAAGCACCTGACTACTATCATTAAGTTTGCCATTGGGTTAACGTTAGCTTTAAAGCATGTTTCCAGGAATTCTTCCATTAGTTGACCATCTTACATGATTTTATTCATAATAATATGAATTTAAAAGTTAAATATATCCAAAGAAAAATAGCAAGTCCTGCCAAAAATTATTTGTTAAACAACAAAGATTGAAGATTCGAGCGTGGTGGAGTGGAATTTTTCCGTATTGAAATAAGAGCTTTCAAATTTCCTTGATTAATCACTTTATTACGATCTAGGTTTTAATGTCACTCCATGAAGATGATGTAGTCACATTGAATACTAGGTAGTAATAAAATTGATAACCTTTAAAATTGCAAGTCTTTTTTCAATATCATTTGAAAATCCTCTTACACTATTAGGAGATATTCGTTGGAGACCCGAATAATTCACTCTCCTCCCCAGGAACATTCTTCACTCTCGGCAAATGGCGACCATTTTGGCGGCCATAACTCCATTCTCATTGTACTCCAAGGGGAAGAGGCACCTCCACCTGCCCGAGGGCCTTTGCCACTCACCCTCTCCTTCGCGACCCTCCTCACGACCCCTCATTGCCAGCATACTCTCCATGTGCCTTGCAGCATCTCTTTTCATGAATTCTCCCCCATTCCTCTTTATCTTTTCGTTTCTTTCGTCTTGCTCCACGAAAGGCCATAGCGAAGGCACACTATCCCTTTTCTTCGTGTGCAGCACTCTCTTCTTGTCACCTTTCCCAGACCCGCACAGCGCATGTGGCTACTCCTCTTGGTTTTTGGCGCACGAGCAGATGGCAAACTGTCTTCCTACTGGAAAATCCTTCCACGATACCATGCAATTGTATTATTCAAAGTTCATCTTAGTAGGAATAAAAATATATTATAGAAATGCAATATTTTCCACTCAAATAATATAGCCTGTCCAAAGATTGAATACTTCAAAACAATTTTTTTTTGGCATTTTCCTAATAATTATATCAAAAAATCTATCATATAATTCTGTCAGAGAATTTTTTAGGCAGTTGTTTCTGCACAGAATTATTTTTTTCAATCGACTCCTTGTCTTCATGTGCGCCTGGGAGCCTTTCCTGAAGTTTTTATGGTGTCATGCATTAATGATAATGATTATCAAATTTATTCTTTTTGTCATTCCATGTATTTTATTTTGCATTATATTTTTGATCGAATTGATTTATAAAAATTGCGCCATAGTAAAGAAAACACCATCATAGTTGCCTCTGTTGTGATTTTCGTTAATTATGCGCCAAGTACGTCATTAATCTCGACAAAGAAAGTTGTTTCGAACCTCATTCCTCTTTCCTACTATATTAATGGCTGGATACATGCATATGTTGGCATGAATGACTGAGTTTGGCAGAGAATAGCTATAATCATTGAGGGAGTTTTCTCTATATAATAAGGTTAAATTATTTGAGAAGTCAATTCAAACCTATGGTCGGAGGCTAAATTATTTTCAGTGTTCTGAAAGTAATGCGATCATTTTAAATATGAGGTAATATGAAACGGATTATGACCATATTAATCGGTTAAAAATTAAATAAGTTCACTTATTTTTTATGTACCTTTTACTCTTGTCTGGTAAACATCAATAATAATAGCTTTATTATATTCGATTTACTCACGCCTCTATGCCTAAAGTTGCTATCCGTAATGGACCTCAAGAGCGATCAGCGAGCGACCTAATTTGCACAGCTAAGCAGTGTTATATTTCCTCGGGAAGGAATGAGTTTGAGTGTCAGTACGATTTGCACTTTTGCACATGAAGCCATACGACATGGGTTCGCCTCTTGCTCTGTATTATTTTTTCTTACGGTAGTTATATTCATCTCATTTTAACATGCTTTAAACATGGGGGTGTATGTGATTATAGGCACTCTAAAATACTGATTGTGAAATTGACGCTTATGAGCGGACCACAAACGATGAAAATTAACAATGCAGATTGAGCAATGCTTGAGATTTCTGCATACGCACCAAGACATAGCATTTGCGCGAGAAATGAATATGAAAGGGCGCAAAAGGCAGTATAGGTACCGTGTAGACAGAGGGTGCTGGGGAGGAGGCAACGGGAGCGGGATGACGGGGATGAAGAGAAGTGGGAGCCGGGGTGCGGAGGGGGTCGGACGGGGGTCTTATGCAAATACGAAGAAGGGGGCGAGCGCAGAACTTTGGAGTCGGTTTAACTCCTCCCTTTCTTCCGCCTCGAAGGGAATGTTTAGCCCGTGGGGTGGGTTGTGCTATGCCCTAACTGGAAAAAGGGGGAGGGTTCGCAGGAGGGGTGGAGAAGGGGGTGTCTGGGGGTAGCAGGAAGAATGGCGTGGCGGGTCGGGCTGAAAAGAACACGGATGGGGGTTGAAATGGGGAGGGAAGAGGGATGTGTGCGAGCGGTGAGGTTTTCGGGATGTGTTTCGATGGGTTCGGGGCCTGGGAGGCGCAAGGCGGGGTTAGGAGACATTTTCCCCCGACTATGAAACCCAAGGGCGCTTGCGAGAGTAGCGCTGCTATAGGGAGGACTTTTTGGGAGATTTCGCGAGAAGGGAATGGAGGTTTAGGTAATGGTCCTATGTTGCATTTTAAGTCAAGGAATAGTTCCCTTTCATTCGCTCTCCCTCTCTCCTTGGTTCAGACTCCATTCTGATTTGGTTTTACTTTTCTTCCCACAAAAACTCACTCCATTTGGGAAAGAACTTTCCCTGAAGAAACTTCTTTCCCAAACCTCAAACTACCCAAAGCGCCTTAACTTACACCCTACTCGCCCTTAATTCCTAGTCACCCCACGCTGTCATTAATATTCGTAATATTTCTTCAAATTGTCATTTTCATCCCGATATTCATTGTCCATGCCGATATTTTACATTTCTCCTTCTAACAAAAATGATGATTAGTATTTCTGGTTTCTCAGCAACATCAGCAGTCACTTAAAAGGAGTCCATTCGCTTTGAAACAATAGAATAGAATTTCCGTTTACAAGGCTGTTTAGAAAATAACCTTGTTGTATGAAATTTTATCACTGAGTGCCGTTCTACTGATTCAATTCCAAATGCGTTTCCATTTCCATCACGTTAATTAGTTTTTAAAATTTACTTGCGTAATGTTAATTCAGGAGTCCATTGCGTATGCTTGGAACGAACAATTTTACCAATTGTTTTCTGGCTGCCATTTCGGAAGGCTTTCTAACCACTTTTCTTTCCAGCTATCGGTAGCCTATGCCACTGAAGCGTAAGGATCATCAATGTGGAAAAAAGAATCAATTGAACTAGTGATTGAAACTAAATTGAACACATTATTTTTTATCTTTAGCTCAAAAATAGATTTTTATGACTCTGATGTAATATATATGATATAATTAAATATTTTTTCCAACGCTCCGTTTGTTGCTGAATTTGTAAATCACTACGCAACGCATCAAAATTCCGCGAAAATCAATCTATTTCTTCTTTTGCTGTTTATTTTTACGCGCATCATTGCACAATTTCAGCTGAATGGTGGTAATTTAACATGTAGATTTTTTTACAATTTAAAACGACATAATTTTCTGCATTCTTTATCTATTTGATTTATTTATTCTTGTATTTAGCATCCATTTGAACTCCAAGTATGCCAGACTATAGGTCAGAACCTTATATTAAAGATTTTCAATAGTAAAGTCAACCTTTGTCAGTATTTATTTTTCTTCGTTGATATTTGAATAAAAATATTCATTTTGGTACAGTGAATTCCAACGGCATTGAGTTCATTATTCCAATATATTCTTGCCAAAGGCATTGCGTTTATTATTACCATAGTGCTTCCAAAGGAGTACCAATATGGTACCATATTTTCTTTTCATATCGTATAATGAGCTAGCTCAGCGCTGACGATATGCCTAGTTTTGAAATGACATTATGAGTAGTCGAGGCAAAACATCGTGTGGTAAGAATTTTTGTTGGAGAATCTCTCCATATCCATCCAGCCACAGTATTACCATTGTTTGAGTCTCAGAAAAATGTAGTTGCATTGCATGTAGTTGATTCTGCATATTCAAACATGGTTTATTTCATATGAGTTATTGAAAAACAAAATACGTAGCACTAAGAGCCAATGTCATAATTAGAGGACGTGATACTAAATTAGTATTACAACTCAAAAACCTTGATTGGAGAGCATATTAGGGAAAATAAATTACTATGCCCTTATGCGTCTACACATATGTATCTTTTATATGTTCTTATTTCAAAGTACTTACTACATCTAATACATCTCGGGAGACCATAATGAGAGTATTCAGTTGGGTCTACCAATATTCTTATGGGCTAATAATTGAGACAAGAATTTAAATATATTTTGCCAAATAAACAGAATCAGTATTAAAGTTGTAACTTGGATAAGAGTATTACATTTTTTTAATTTGTTAAAAAGTGAAATATTAACCATAATTTCCCGTAAACCCATTTTTTGTTTTCTTTCTAGCACGTGTACGGCGAGAAACTTTGAAATATTGCATGTTTTGGGAATTTGGGGATCTTTCATTCACTATGTTGCACTCAAAATTTTCACTCAGCCATTCATCGTCATTCAAAGCACTCGGAAATAGCCTAAAATACAAAATTTATCTGCATTTTGTACATTTTTGGGAGGAAATAAGTTTTGCTTGCTAATTTTCTATATTCCATAGAAATAACTCATTTAATTAAGTAAGTTCATTATTTCCGCATTAATTCGATTAATACAAGCTGTCCCACTAAATGTCTCTTACTGTTGTGGCAGTTGCTGTAATGGTTGAATCAGCGAATTAATTAGACTTAATTCTCATTTACGAGCTACGTAATTGCATCACTAATTACAGTTATGGCCTTTCCGCTAAGGCCTTTAATCGGTCCGCATTGAGCATGTTAAAAAAATTAGAAAGTCGTCTTCTTCACATAATTCTGTAACCTCTGATATTTATTTTTATTATTCTGGCGGTGATAAAGATTTTACCCAGCTCATTCCAGAGGTCACGAAAAGAGCATTACATTAAACTTTTTCAGGGAAGGTTAGACATTCAAATTCAGCTTTGTTAATATTTCCTTTTCTTCAAGCGTATTTGAATGAAAATACACATTTTAGTTCAATCGGTTCCCACGGGGTTGTGTTCATGATTCCCATATATTCTTGCCATGGCATTGCGTTTATTATTACCACGGTGGTTCCAAAGGAGTGGAGGTGAGAATCGATCATCGGTTAGGCAATTTAACATGTTACGAAAAATGATAAATATCAATTTTCTAATGTATTACTTGTATTAAATAAATCAATAGTAAGTATTAATGGTAGTTTCAAGAGTAATTAAAATCTTATGTAACGTACGTATAGAAACTAGGGTACCACATAATCAATCAATAAATCCGCCACAAAATTTTCCATTGCTCGGAGAATAGTGTTATCTAATGAAATACGCATATACATTTTTATTCAAATCTATTTCGCCTTAATTTCTGATATGCTTGCATTATTTTCAATTTATTGCAATAGCGATATAACTACAAACATGGAAAACTCTGCTTATTTACATATTTTAAAAAAATCTCGCACAAGATAATCACGTGTGAGTTTCTTTATTTTATAATTGTTACTCAAAGTTTGTCGAGAAACTCATTACTGTGGTATAGGCTTATTAAAATGCTCTCAGTATAGAAACAGACTTTTGCGTTTAAATTCTTTAACTCCCATTTTACGGGAGCAGTTATGCTCTTCGGACGATTTGCCGTTTTCCAAGTATCTGGAAGCCCGGTCACCGAGTGCCCCGCTTCCCGCGGATGTGGCCTCTCCCTCACCCACAAAGCATTCAGCGCCTCCCCGCACTTCGCGCACAGCTTCTCCCGCTCCGTTAAGTTGTACATGCTGACATTAATTCGAGAAAGCCGTCTGTTAGATTCATTCAAAATTTCCTTTAGTATTATTTTCACATTAGTCAACGCTCATTTTCACCACATAATCTTTTACTCGCATCATGTGGATAATGATGACTTAAATTAAGCATTCTACACCTAAACCTAACTTCCCGACTCATGCAATTGTTACCGAAAAGCAGTGTCCAAGGGGACTTCATATTTCATCAGATTTTGTTAAAATGCTTTATAAGTTTTTTAGATGTAAAAAGAATATAATGTCTCTCCTTTTTCATGCTCTCAAAAGGCCATATATAAAACTCTTATTTATCTATGTACAACTCCAACGATTATAGAAGAAATTTTGTGAATAATGATCAACTCTGGGCAAAATTATCGTAGATTACCTATTGTTATAATTTAATGATGGGTTTGTACGGAAAAAAGAAAGATTATAAATCAGGTCTAAACTTAAGTATTTTTAAAATACGACTGATCATATTAAATTATTCACTAGCAACAAAAATAGTTATTTTATTTGTATTTTAGCAATAACGCGGGTAATATAAAAATTATTAGAATGAATAATTTATAATTAGTATTCATCGATTTTTTAAATCTTTATGGTTATAATTTTTACGAGTGCATAGCTATTTTTAGTAGGAACTGCCAATTTACTCGCAAAACATTTCATAACGTCGAAGAAAAAGAATTGATAAGTGTATCATTTTAGGCTTCTTGTAAATGAAAAGGTAGCGTTATCTCTTTTTCATGATTCGTTCAACTGTGGTTTAACTGTATTAGATGCCAAGTCTTCATCTAATTCTAATACATAGACATCAATTTCTGTGATAGCACATCAACGATTTCCTCTTATTCTCATAAATCAAAGGTGGTGTAAATTGGCCGTTGACCATGATACTATGAAAATAAGAGAAATTGGATTTATGAGTGACAAGTTAAGGTACCTGGGCCTATTAACAGCATATACACTTCCAAGCTGCAATTTGTAGAATTCTTCTAAAATAAGTCATAATAAAATTTCATTATTTCATGCAGCTACTAGAGAAATCAATCGGTATTAAATGAATTGGCAACATGTGTTCATAACGATGATTGGAATTTTGACTATGAGGGGGGTTAGTACCATTATGACGTCGGTGATTATTGTCATGTCAACTGTTTCCGTCTCAGTTCTCACTGTAATTTAAGCTTGATAGTTTCCCTGTAAACTGGCAATTCAGAAACTAGCACGGAATATCCATTTGAATGAATTTTGAACGGATACCATGGCGAATATAATTGAAATGTAATATCCAATTGATGTAATACATTTTGTATCATAAAAGAGGTAAACGAAATTTTTCATTCAAACGTGAACGTAATTTTAACCCATTGGTAATGGCAAAGTTCATGGTTCCATGTTTGAGAAAGAGAAATAGTAAGTATTATTCCAAATAGGCCAATTACTATATGGTTATTAGAAAAGAGGAGTACAATATTTGGGTTAGAAGAGAAATTGGAAACTTGGAAGGAAAAAAACTATTTATCTAAGACATAAGGCCTGTTGAGTAGTTTTTAAGGCGTAAATTCAAATTAACTATGCATGAGATTATCTTGCCGTTTGTCTTATTCTAATTCTTGCAACCTTAAAAAGGACTATGGGCATCAGTGTCTCTTCTATACATGCAAGCCAAGCCTTGGTATATCATGACAAAATCCGCAGAAATATCCATTACTTTTGTGTTTATGTGTAATTCAATCGAATAATGCTCTAAATTATATCTCATCCTTTAAATGAAGAGTTTGAATCACTTCGAGTGGTGAGCAGGAATTAAAACTGGAAACTATAGTAGCATATTTAAAATGTAATTCCTTCGTCCCACTGAGCCGCCTTTTCCAGGAATATCATCAAACGTTGGCTTCTTGTCGAATCTGTGCTTGGAACATATTTTGCGACATTTAATGTATTAAGGGACAAGTATATGGCACACATGGTTGTCAAAAAGCCTTTCGGAACTTTAACGCAATGGGGACTTTAATTTTTATGGACAACCTTTTATAACTATCCTCGATTATTTAGGAATTTTACGCAGCGATTGTACCACAAAGTAATACTTTTTCCCGTTTTCAATGGCCAGCAAAATGTCCCCAGCTCCTTTAGCCGTTGCCAGAACATAAAATTCAACCCGTTCAAAGCCTTGAGTGGGGCGAGTCCGAATCGTAGAATATTCATTTTATTATTTCCACGTCATACCGAAACAATCTACATCTACTTAAATTCCTCTCCGCCCACTTCCAGCCGTGAGTACGGCGAGGAGCTTAACTCTTCCCTCATCTTCAACTCTCCTCTCCTACACTCCCTCCCACTTTTCCATTTCTTTTGCCTCGACCCCCCTCCCCCCGTGGTGCCCATCCGAAGATGAAGTTTTCCCTCCCATAACAACAGTGTGTCCCTCAATTGCACTGCTCAATTTTCTTTCCTTCCTCCCCCCCTCCCCCACCGCCCCCTTTCCATTTCCGAGTCATCTCACTCCTCATATCGCCCCTTTTCCCTCGCTTCAGGGGATGAGGTTCTAGAGGAGGGGGTGGCTGCTGCTATAATATCCAATCCCACCTTCCACCACCCTCTCTCTCTCTCTCTCTCTTTCTCTCCCTCCTACCGTATCCTACCGTGCGTATGCCATCAGTTCCTGGGACACCCTCCTCTTTTTTTCCCCGACCGCACAACGAGACGACAAAGTGCGCAGTCGCCATTCGACTATCATCTTTACGACCTCGTCCAAACCTCTCTTTCACTCCGTGGAGTAGGACATGCCGTGTTTAAGTCGCCCTCATCTTCACGACTCTTTCACTTCATTCCGCCTTTTCTTTGCCTTCCGCTTCTGCCCTGTCCAAATTGCCTCCTTCTCCTCCATGCCTATTCGCCACCCCATCTCGTCACTCCACCATGAGAGGCACACACATAACATTGCATGCATTCTGTTGCCCATCAGATGCCCTTCGCCGCCAATCCCGTGATATTCCCGTGGATGGGAAACCAACTCTCTCTCCTACATTCACCACTGCTCCCTGCGGTACGCCTTCAGCATCCTCCCTCCCCCTATCAAAGTAAACGCCGGATCGACTGTGATTCGATTTTTTACCCTAGACGAGCAAGTGTATTCCGTTTCCTTTTTTTTTTGCGGCACGAAATGCAGCCTTCATCACCGTTTGAGACAAGATTGGTCGCAATAAAGTTAATTAGGTGCGTGAATCCATGAAGTAAGTTTTTATTCGTATCACTTCTTTCATTTCCTTGTTGCTATAATTTACTATAAAGCATCATTCTACCTGAAATGAGGTCGAAAATACTCCTGGTCTTCAAGTTTTTTATCGAGTGCAGTTTTTATTTCACATAGCTGTTGCGTATCTGCCGCATTACGATTTCTCGATGCAAGCCTACTCTGCATTAAGCTGTTATTGATATTTATGCCTGATTATGATATTGAGCCTTTAGGCTGAATATGCTAAAAATGTACCTACCGTATGTATCCAATAAAGTTCTTGAGTTAGGAAGTATCTCAGATAGATAGATTGATTTTCTAAACCTGCGCTTATTATTAAATTATCTTTTCATTAGTTTTTCCAAATAAAAACTAAACTTACAAACAAAAAAATGTTTTCTTGGAAAGCTAGTAAAAGGAATTCATCCCTGCAATAAACCTGATGCACACTTTTTGCGAGTTTTAGTTTTAAATATGTACGTAAACCCTCTCTTCTTCTGAAACTTAACTTATGTAACCATATCAACTTGCTTTATTTCATTATGTTACTAGTTCAAAATTGTCCATAGAAGATTTATAAACTATCGCCTGTGAGAAGAGTGTGATGACATAAAATAATTTGATACTTAATAATGATATTCGAGCATTAAATAGACTTGCTGTGGGATGTTGAATTTCCGTTGATTCAATCGATTTCACAGCCCTGACGTATTCGTCAAAATTTTTGTAAGGAGCATATCAAATGATTTTTTTTAGCTACGGCTATCAATTGCATGAATAAAATCTAAATGCATATCGCTATTCATCGCAGCGACTGTGTTAATCTTAGCTACTCAGCTAACTTAGTTTTCAAATGCTTACTCTATAAATATATAAACGCATACGTCGCCGTTATCCAAACCTTCCATTCTTTTTTGAAAATTCCTTTCGATGGAAACAATTTTATCTTCATAAACCCGATGACTCGCAATTGCTAATTTTTATTTCCTTTTTTTACGTACTGTGAGTAGCTATGACTGCAACTCAATGAAAAATAACTTAGGTTATCTGTACCTATTATAATAGTGTGATTTGGCTATGAATAAGCGGTTGATACCGATAAAATCTCAATGGAATCATCGCTTCAGTCATAGTCTCCTGACGCTATAGCATGGAAATTTCTATTCATAAATTGTTCACACGTACAAATGTTTTGAGAACTTCGTCGTCAAATAAAAAAACACTCACGACTTTGGAGTAGGCAATCCTTGAGATCCTCATTTCCAGCGACGCCCAATAAAGGGTTCCGAATGTCTGGAATAGCACGTGCCGGCACGGCGTAGCAATCGTTTACCTCTACAACAGCATGATATGGAGGTTGTGAGCGGTTGGGGAAGGGATGAATGACAGGGCAGTGTGTGGGTGGAAGAAGCGTTTACTTTGGCAACAGGCCGTGGATTCTGTGCTAGTCGAGTAAGATTGCAAGCGTGTGAGGGATGTGTGGTCGGTATTCTCTTCAGGAGGAAAAGTTTGGATTTTTAAGGGCCGTAAAAAGTCCCTTTAATGTCACCTGACGAACCTACCGGGAAGGATCGTAAAAGTGGCTTCAATAAGGAGGGACGCGTGGACGGGTGGGTTGAAGGCAAGAGAGCGTGCCTGAGGAGAAGTGGGTGCACTTGGGGAAGGGGGGGGGGAGTGACGCTCGTAAACGACAAGTGTGATGGTGCAACCGCTGAATATGCTCGTGAATGCCTAAAAGCCATTGTTGATGTGCAATCGGGAAAGGTGAGGAATTGAGGGATCATGCCTCTGGGTGAATGGAAATTTGACGGCTAGTGAGGCAAATTTCGGGACAAATTTTTCGATCGATAGAGAAAAAGCGAAATAAACACGATTGTAAACTCATGTAATACATAACTTGCATAATAACTGTTTTCGCCATGATCCTCGAGATTAAGAAGATAATCGTATTTCATAAAAGTACTAAGATCAATGGGTTCAAAGGTGAAATTGTATATCATAAAATATAACTAGTGTTTGAAAAGTTTACATGGAAGTTAAATGAAATGTAAAATTAGAGAATGAAGTTGTGTGATGAAGTTTACTAAAAAACTACATTTTTCATCCACGGGCCATTTATTTCATAATAGCCAGTTTGAGTTCAGTTCTACCTTCTAATCCTCCCCCAGAGAAGCAGCTATATTAGGTTTTTTCTCACAAAACAGTTCTCTTTTTGTGATTGGTAATTTTCAGGTTTTAGAAGATGGCTTCCTAATGAAAACTGATGGCAAGCCATATCCACTAGTCAAATAGTAAACGTGGTTATTTTTTCTTCATCCATTCTCTCCAATATTGAATTCAACGTAGGATACTTTCCCTGAAATTTGTATTTACTATCTTTTAATTACCGCTGTGTACAATGGAATTGCATTTCTAAGATGAATTCTGAAGATAAGATGAGTACTATTATTTACATTAAAATTGGATATTTTCTTCAGTTTACAATAACTCGCGATCAAATATATTTCATTCCTTTGATTATTCTAGGTTTAATACAAATATGATAGAGTAAAGTAAATTCACACTGAGATAAAGGTAAGGCTAGTTATAATTCTTAGACAATTTGTACCTAATCCTTAGACCTTATGAAGTAATAACTTAATTCAAGTATTCATTTCTCCACTCGCAAAAATGGCATATTTATATTTCTTTAAAATTTTTGACCCTCATTCCTTGGTTTATACCCATTTGAATAGCTGTATATTGTTAGCACTATATTTCAAATACGAACGACTTTATGCAAATGTGCGTTTAAAATACCAGGATATGAATGTCTTTCTTGAACCTTAATGGAGTGAAGCATTTCTGATCCCTAGCCAGGGTTATGGGCAAGCAAAAGTGGTGATGAGCTGGCGGGTATGAACAAGCTGGCCGCCATCCTATTTATCTCAAGTCGAGGAGAGCTGAGGAGGGGGAGTTATAGCGGAGACTTTACCTTTAAAAAAAAAAACCGTCGGCGGGCTGAGGGAGCTGAGACGAAAGGAAAAGGGGGGTTGAGGAGAGGAATATTCCGTGGGATGAGGATGTAATGCAAGCGGGGGCCAAGGTGTAGAGGGTGTTAGGGGACGAGTTCGGGGGAGAGGGAGGGAAGTGAGGCGCAGGTACGCTTGGGTATATCACGTGGCCTGCATAAAGCACACACTAGAGATGTGTTTATCGCTTCTTGCTTGACACTAACTGCCCTTGTCCGAAGACTGCGGCCTACGCTTCTCTTTTCCCTACCCCGGCCCTACCAACCCCCACTTCCACACCACTCGCTCTCCTCCCACTCTATCACTAGCTTGCTTTTCTTCTTCATCCGCCGCTTCCTTATAGACTTGTCTCGGTTTTTTTTCCTTTGTTACACCGCTGATATTCGCCTCGCTTGTGTTCATTTTTTTCTGTTGCAGCATGCGCAATGATTTACGAAGTCGTGATCCTTGGACAGCCGAGGAATGCGTGCTTTCGGATTGTCTTGTGTTGAATTTTCCTCAGAGCTGATTGTCTTCTTGATGTCATGGCAATGGAATTGGATAAACGGGGAGAACTATTGCATGCTTTTAATGGGTATTGTGGCAATTTCCTTTCTCTAAGGCTTTTGTGAGTGCATTGAAAGTCGCAATCAAGTCTTTGAGAAAACAAAGTAAGTTATTGAGTCAAGTACTCACCTAACGTGTCGTTGTTCACCGGCACTGGTTCATCTAGTAAAAAAATGCATCGTTTTTTTTTTAATTTTTTAAGGAAATTAGTGATGTTTACACTATTTACGACATCAGTAAATTTGGTTGATTCGAGGAGGTGAAATCGGATATTATTTGCGAATGGCAAGTGTGGGTACATACTTACTCGACGATAGACATATGCGAATAAGTTGCTACGCAGATTAATATATTTGGCGGCACCTTTAGCATGTTGCACGTCTCCTTTGCGAGCATAGCAAGATTTTAGCCATTAAATATGCATCAGATTATCTGAAATTATGCTTTTTAGGTTATTGGTTCACAATCAGTCTATACTTCTTGTGCTCCTGACCCAAATAATCCATATCTTACTCTTTAAACAACCTGGAAACATTTTCCTTTATTATTGGCTCTAATCATCACAAAAATTATTCCATACTTAGCTGTATTCAGTTATATCGTGAGAAAATTGAAAAAATAAGCATTGGAAAAATTAACCAAATTTATTCAGGATGACATTTACATTGATATGGAGGTTGTTTGTTTTTCGTGTAATGGATTCCTTTTACTGGGTACTTTGTCATTGAACTAACAGATCTCTAAAATTCATCGGCTATTAATATTTTCCATGTTGCTCATCGCTCGCTCAAATCTTCAACTATATCTCAAATCTTCAATCTCTCTCAAAGATATATTTTTCAGTGGAGCTTATTGCGGAAAAAATAATTGAACGTTGTAAAACTCGCTGGATTTGGTTCCAATGCCTTCTTTTTCTCAGTACTTTAACCCGACGGTTGGTTTGATATGGCGAGGAAAAGCTCATGCTAGACACTCACCATTGGAAAGTTAATTACATTTTTCCAAGATAAGGAGAGTGGTTTTTGTGTGCCACATCCATTTTCAAGGAATTTTGCTCGAGGGAATCCAAATGTTTCTCACCGTATTTGAACCAAATAATCTTCGGTCAGAAGCCAAGCGCACTTACCACTGTGTTGTCACTTTCTCCCCATGCATATTAACAAAGACAAATATTTCTTTGCAAATCTTGCTGATATTTATTGTGATGTGTCCTAGTGGAGCAGCTGAGAATTATATCTTGCGCTGTTTTCTTCTGATTGTGATGCAACTTCAAAATTTTCCATATTGTGCCAGAAGGTGACATCTTGGATCAAATTTTGTCCTCAAATTTAGCCCTGACATCTGAATATCTGCATCTCATGCAATTGATATGATCCACACGTGTCATTATTTCGTAATATTGAGAATATTCAACATTTAAAGTAGCAACGTTCTTCATCCAAGCAGCGATTCAATTTGTAATTTTGAGATAATTCACATATAATCTGATATTTATTGGAGGTAGAATTTAATTTCAGTTTGTGGCAGAATTTAATAGCAGTTATTGGTAGCAGTTCAAGCATAATTGGCGGGATAATTGAAAAACTGTCGTACTCACGGTATGGAGGCAAATACTTGGGTAAGCGGATCAAGCTGGTTAACAAAAGACTGATAGTCAAATCACGCTTTTATCAATTTTTCTGCCTCAAAATTTTTATATATACATTCGCAACCAAAACAAAAAATAGTAATAAAATTTAAGTAATGACTTGTAATTAAAAAAAACACACAGAGTAATATTTTACTTCTAAAGAAGATCAAGGAACGTGCGTTCCGGCACTGCTAATTTTGCCATGGCGCCACTGGATAATAACAGTTCACAAATCATCAACCAATTTTAATTTCTTTCATCTGTTCTACTATTAAACATTACCCATATTTTATATTTTAGTTCTTCTGAATTAATGATAAACCGTCGCATGTTAGCCTTATTTCATGGCTAAATCAAATTCATTAGTTCAATCGTAACTTAATGTGTGCCGAACAACACTCCCAAAATAGGAAGGTAGGTATTATTTATAAGTTAGTTAAATCATCAACTGCGTGTTGATTTCCTTCCAGTGTCATATTTATCGGGCACTTCCTGCAAATTAACGCAACACAGTTTCCATATCGCCATCACAGAATTAGATTGCTACTAATAACAAGGTATGAGAACAAGGTATAGATGGTTACATAACGGTTACGCGGCTCATGCTCTTTGAAATGCTAACTGGCCAGAAAATGACAAACGATTTTTCACGACGGCCAGTGTTTTCCAAATAATGGAGGTTTATACTTAATAACTAGATGCCGTATTAAGGAACTTCATTAATCTTAGCTTATTCCTGTTTAGCCTACCTACTTAATTTCATGGATGGAGTATCATCAATGTCATGGAGATCATAAATTGAAAATCGTGGAACGTTTTATCTCGTTATAGGTTCTGGTCACTTTATTGACTATAAAATGTAAGCAGATCGAATTAAATGTCGAGAGGTGAAAAAACATGGATATTAAGGCTGTTCATGACAGATAACTAACACAAAATCTGGGTTGTGAAGAGGAAGAATCATGTTAGCAAAGGAAACATTGTATTGGGAAGAATGTCGTTTCAAGCTTGCAATATCGTATGGGGTACGGTGAAATTTTCAGAAACAGCTCAAGTTACTGTTATTATTCTTTTAGACGTTATCACCATCATTGTGCGAAGATTTTTATATGCTGATAGTAATAGCATTCAATTTAATACGAATTAGAGGAAATCAAACGCTGTTTGAAACCATTCATAATAATCATTTGAATGCTATTCGTGCTCCATAAAATATCTCAAAGCTATTCATTCCCCTTCAAATGCATCCCTTTTGATTTAAATACAGTGGCTATATTCGTATTACCATGCTTGCGATATGTTTGCGCGTATGTAGATAGTGAAGCCAAGTGTAAAAAAAATATAATATTTGCTTTTCATGCAGAACTACCATAGAAGTCCATTGGATTGCGCGCAAATATTTTTGTGCATGTTCCAGAGCCTCTAGGCCGTGATAGCGAATGTTTTCACGATATTGAGAACTCATTACAAAAAAACACAAATAAAACTGCATTTAATTATTGATTTTTCATCTAAATACATTTCCATGCCTCAAGAGGCTCACATATAGAACTGACATGATAGAATAATCAAAAACAGAAATAATATTTTTTCCGATTTCATTCAAGTAATTACCGATCATGTACTATTGGAAAATTTTAATCTAAATTTTATACTTCCCGGAGCTCAAAATGGTTTCATTGAAGTACACAGAAAGGGTTTTTTCTGTCCGATTCTAAATAAAAAATTTACGTGAAATATTAACGCCGCATTCACGGATATGATATGATAACGCCGCATTTGCGTAGAAATTTATAATTATAAAATAATTAAAAAGGTATTAACAACTTATGTTGTAGCATGTTCGTATCAGTTGCTCCATGGCCATGATAGCTATAAAATAGAAAATCAAGATGAATATTTTGGCTCTTAATGTATTCAATTTCCTAAAATTCAGTAATATAAATCCATGACTAGAATTTCCATTAATTGCACTGATTTCCTTATTTTTAATATGGCTGAAATAGTCGCGGAAGTACCTGAAGAAACACTATTCATGTAAAATAACCACACTGTAAAAGAAATTAAAGCTGGAAGCAGAATGTAAAAAAATGTTTAGAGGGAATATGGGAATTCAAAAGTGAGAATGGATTGTATTCTTTCCTTCTTCCTCAGGTCAGGGAGGAAAAGGTGTCGAGGAAAGAGGGGTGTTGAAACATATGTGTGTGTGTTCTTAATTGCTTATTAATATCCTTGATAGCTATTAAATAGAAAGTCAAGATGATGAGTTTGGCTCCTAATTTAATTATGACTTTAATTTCCTTCATTTTGAACCTTAGAATTGCAATTTTCCACGTTTAAAATCTTTTATTCCCAACCTAGGTTTCGATGTTACCACATCATCTTCAAGGTACACAATGGTTCAAAATGGTGTGTTGAGAATTCCATTGATAAATATTTGTTAACTGGAGTGGTGGAGAGAACGGAACAGAAGAGGGTAGGAGATAGAACAATCACACACCATTTTGAACAATTTTTTACCTTGAGGAATATGTAGTAACATCGAAACCTAGGTCGGGATTAAAATTTTATAATCGTGGGAAATTGCAAGCGTTTCTTTCAATGTGGAAAAAGTCCACTCCACCACGCTTAGTTATTCTGTTTTCATAATTTCCCTCAATTCAGTAACATAAATACATGTAAGAATTACCGTTAATTCCACTGATATCCTTAAACTTTCTAGCACTAAATTAGTCGTAGGAGTACCTGAATAAACACTATTCATGTAAAAGTACCACTTTGAAAAAAAAAAGAAATAAAAGTTAGACGTAGAATGGAAAAAAAATGTTTCGGAGGGAATATTTGAATTCAAAAGTGGAGTGAAAATGGATTGCATTCTTTCCTTCTTTCTTGGGTCTTAGAGGGAGAGGTGTGGAAGAGGAAGAGAGGGGTAAAGCGACCGTCTTCTCTGATTACCCATGGGGCTCTTGGTGCGGAAGAAGAAGAGGGAGCGGAAGCAAGGGAGGGGGTGCGGGAAAGGAGTGGGTTGGGGGATGGAAAGAAAGGGCGGAGGAATGAGAGGAGGAAAGGAAGGAGAGAAGACTTGGAAAGGGGATGTGGGGAGAATGAGGCGGGTGGGAGTAGACGTGGAATGGATCGAGGGAAAGATGGAACAGGGGGTGAGAAGGGAAGGGAGCGAACTTTTGCGGGTATCGGGGGTGGATAAGGCGAAGGAGCCTTTTCAGGAGAGTGGGAGCTTTAGAATGAAGAAAATCGAAAAAAATCACAAATATCGAAAAATGTGAGCCCGTTCGTAATCTTGCTGAGATTGCGATAAAATTATGTGGAAATTTTTCGAGAATTACTTACGAGGAAGTTGAAAAAATATTTGAAGTATAATTATTTATAAATATCTCTGAAATAGATCTTGGATGGAGAACACAAGTTCAGAGTGAGGGTAGTAGATAGAGGGAATCACCAAATGAGTGAAGATTTGAAGGAATTTAGTGTTTACTTATGTACATTACATTACGTATTTATAGCCACTTCTGAATTTGATGAAATGCGTGTAAGGATTACTAGGTCTTCTCAAAAAAAAATTAAACCACCAATGCAAACAAATACAGCATTGGGTTAGTAAGCAGTAGTGTGGGTGCGGCTTACACCATTCCCATTTAGCCAATTTAGGTGGAATTTGAACCCAAGACCAACTCGGTGTCGTTGCTCAACTAAGCTTTCATCTCACATCCATGTTGTTTCCGTGGTAGAGGAATGGATTCAAGTGTTTTTATAGCAAAAATAATGAAAAAATAAACAGTTGGAAATTATGAGAGAGACGAATTGTTTGAACTGACATCTTATGGATATGATTCGTGTTTACCACTGAGAAATACAATCAGGAAATAATATCTCTCATAGAGCAATCGTGATCGTTGAATCGTCAAAAGCATGCTGTAATTGCTTCTGGAAAGGACATTCACATAAATCTATTTACCTCGTGACACGCTTTCATTTCACGACGGTATGAAATCGCCAGCACCGTCCTTAGGATTTCCTCCGCTCCATCTCAGCAGTTTCGCGAGTCGACTCAGAGCAACTCCGCACCAGCCTCCCCTCCTCCCATCGCTCTTCCCCTTCCACTCCAACCTCTTTTTTCACGTTCTTCTCTCACTCCGCCCTTTTTGACACGTCTTTCCCCTCACCCTGCTCCCTTTCTGCCCTTCCTTTCCTTTCAAGATAACCCTGAGAACCTTCGCCATAGAATCAATATAACGTGCACATGCGCATCTTCTTGCTTCAAATGTCCGTTTCCATGGAGATGATGCCATCAATGCGTCAACCACGGCACTGGAGATGGCGCTTCGAGTAAGCCACCATCGTCTAAGGGGAAAAACGACCATTGCGAGATCACTTAGTAGAGGTGTGGGAATACCTCTCATGGTATGACGTCGTACAAAGTGTGGGTGCATGAATGTGGGTAAATAAAAGTGAAACTGTGAAAACAACACGATCAGCCATCGCCAGTAGAGCGGTTCTATTCATTCAATGCCCAAGATTTATTACCTAAATGTCAAAAAAATATCACTCGACAATTACGTTTGCTTTCCTTCACCAAATACCGCAGAAATATCACATGAATAGTGTATTCTGTTTGGCTTCACTAGCATAAATGACTTTTTTAATCAACAAAATGAGCAATTAACCACATGAGTACAAAATTTAAAAAATTAATCACTTAACAAATAACATATTGATGGCAACATCGAGCTCTGGGGGCAAGTATAGGCATTCAGGGTCTACTTGTGGTCAACAATAGCCAAAATTTAATTTAGTTCTGAAAAAAAATCACGGATTTAGCGAACGTCACGTGGGGGATGGTAGAGCGAAATCCACTGAATGCCAAAAGGGCGAAATGAGAAAAAAATCAACGTGGTGCTAGAAATCCAGCTTCATCCCTTGAAGTGCCGAATAGTCATTTCCTTTTGAAAATCACTCTGGAATTCATTATTTAGCCGGAGAGTCGCTTTGGAGAAAAGAGTTCGGAAGCTGGGTGCCGTGGAAGGGGGGACATTGTTGAATTGGGCACGGGGAGTTTGGGATGGGCTAGAGGGATATAGGGAGTAGCGGAGCGTAGAGGAGGATGGGCAAAGGGTGTCGGGAAGGGTGAGGGAGACAAAGGGAGTGAATGGGAGATGAGAGTGACCGGAGCTTTGGCGGCTCGTCATAGGGATCTCATCCGCACGGACGGACAACACTTCCGCCGACGGCCAATTGAAATTCAAAGCTTCATCCTCGTTGCTGTTCCCCAGGCTCACACATCCACAACCACCGTCCCCTCTCACACCCACCTCCCTTTTACCCTACTCCTTCCCTCTGAACCCTCGTGCTTGTAACCCTTTCCTCCTCCTCACAGGCCCTCCTCCCCCTCTCGCTCAGTGAGAGCCGAAGGGTATCTTCCTCTCGTGTTTGGATAGAGGAAGGTGGAGTAAGGATGGGATATCACGAAGAGAGAAAGAGATATCCCAGTCGAGGAAGATCCGGCGACGTCACTCCCGACCCCTGTCTTCCCCCGTCCTCTCCCCGGGATTATTTGGAAGGGAAAACTTGCGCCTTCGTCGACTCGCACGACGTTCTCATCCTTTCCCCGCACATCCACGGTTTGATGCGAGGAGAAATGAGGATGGACTTGGCGATGGCGAGGCGGGATGGGGTGTTTAGGGAGTCAAAGTGGCGGCGGCGTGGGGTGGGCGGGATTTTTGCGCGGGAAAGACGTGATCTTTTAGAAAGAGGTGGAGAATAGAGGGTGGTGGAAGTTTGGAGGAATTGGAGTGCTCATAGGGGAACGGGGAAGAAGTTACAAGGGATATATTAGCTTTCAGATTAGGCAAGAGAAAGTTCAAGAGGCTTCTAGATTGAAAGAAAGAACTCTGGAAAGAGGGGTAAGGAACTTAAGGAGATTAAGTCCAGGCTGGAATGGCCTCTTTTACCCCAAAATTATTCAAAGAGTTAGGAATGAATGTGGGAAACTTTTCTAGGGTAACATCAGCTATTTTCAAGTTGGTAATAGAACTGTGTTAGACGTCTTTGTTTGCTAAATTATAGGTATGTACTAATAAAGCTACCCTGTTGATAAATATTAATACTTAATTATCTTTATTTGAAGGTGTAATGCATGCTATCTTAGCATACTATATTTTAGCGTGATTAGTCAAATTTTTCTTCTTTATGGATTTATGTTAGAAAAATGCAAAATATTTACACTTTCCCAGTAATTGTTTTAAAAGTTGGCCGCCACATTTCTATCCTTTACAATGCTTTTGTAAATTACTACTTAAAAGACTTCTCATATGGCTGTCTTTATTTTCAGAATTATTACCTTTCATATCCTTTGACGAAAAAAGGTAGAGGAGATATAAACTAGAGCAAATGTGTATGAAGTACCTAGTACAGTTTGTGACTCAGAAAGAACTTAGAGGATGAAGCGAGAGATGCGAACATTCAAGCGAGGAAAATATCGAGAGAGTTTGACGGGAAGGAGGCTTTTTAGGAGATCAAAAATCTCCACCAAAGCTCAGTTTGTTGCGCGTTCCGCCCAAAATCTCGCCTCGGCCTCCCCGCCATTCCCTCCGTCTCCTCGCCGCCTTCCCTCACTTGTGCTCCTTCTTTCCTCGCACTCCTTTCCGTGCTCTGCAATCCTTCCAAATCCTCGGCAAACACCCTGCCTCTTCCTCTCCTCCAACTCCACTAGCTCCTCTCCATTTCCCTGCACCCGAGCCCTTCTCTCTATACCTCCCACAACCTCTCTCTCCCTCCGCACCCCACTTCATCCCTTCGACTCACAACCCCTCCCCCTCGCACAGCGACTCTGGTCCACTATTGCACTGCCCCCCTGCGGCGTAGGCACGGTGTCAGCCTTATGTGCCGTTTGGGATTAAGTTAGATCATGCCCACCGTGTCCCTCACCCCTCCCAACCCTTCCCACTCCACGTGTTTCGCCCACCTCCAGCGAAACCCGCCCTTCACCCCCCCAGATCCTGACTCCCGATGCCATTTACCCCCTTCGCTCCCCGGGTCTTTGGTGAAATATAGTAATCCCCTAGGCCTACCCCAGCAGCGAGAGAAGAAAAAAAAAACAAACGCTGCTCCCTCCCCCACTCCCTCCGTGCTCCGCCCTCACCGGCGGCAACCTTCAGCAGAGACCTCTCTCTCTCGCGGGCCCTCCTCATATGCCCTAAGCTTAACTGCCTCGACTTTTGGGATTTTGAAGAATTAAATCCTATGGCGTCATAAACGATGATTCCGCAACGGGGACTTATCCAGGCGTCATGGATCGCTGGCTTTAATCCCTCCCGACCGTGGTGTGCGTCCCATTCTTGCCTCCTCCTCTTCGCAACTGCTGCCTGCCTCTCTCTTTTCCTCTTTGCAAAGTTCTGCTCTTGCTGCACTCACACCGCACTTGCACGCCTAGCTCAAATCTACGACGGCAAAAACGAACTTGGTCGTCGGATGCTATTGTGCGCATCCTCTTTCCCAACTCTCAATGACTGTATGCACTGAAACGCAAAACGCGACAAGTTTTCGCTATGATTTCGACTTGCCATCATGTTGTGTGATGGAAATATGAAGATAAAATTTTAAATGTCCCCCCTTAGTAGTTTCACACTTATTACGAAAAGTTAAAAGCTATGTATTGCAATCAGTGAAATCGCATGTGATGACCCTTTTTTATTTACGAAAATCTGAAAAGGAGCTAGGTATATTAAGGAGAAAAAATAAATTCATGCTCACGGGAGATTGAATAATTGAATATGACCTTAGCATACTGCTGTTGTGTGACTTACTTGTAATTTTATCTTAGTGTCAATGGTAAATTTTTGGTGATGAATATTTAGCATTAATTGGCTTAATTTACCGATGTAACAGAATGCATCTGTTTTATTGGATTCCCTATGGTTTGACATTAATTTAGATGCCTGCTACATTCGTTTTCTAGTGTTTTATCAAGTCAGTGGGCTATTTCAAAACGAAATGCAAAAGACTCTACATAAGGCTATTTTTAATGAGTATCCATTAGTTAACTGTCTGAAATAGAGCTATAATTGTTATTATCTTTCGTTCAAGCTAACTACAAGTACTACCAGTTGCAAGCGTTATTACATCGGTGGTAGTTCTTAGTGCAAACCTAGAAATTAGATAACACTTACTAACACTGTACATTATCTTTGCCTTTTTCAAGGGTGAACATTTATTTTATTCGGTGCTTAATACGTCGCGATTACGTGATATTTCTTATATTTGTTATATTACAACCCTCACGATGCTGCAGTTCAAATCACTGTGGTGCAATTGCATAATCATAATATCTACCACTTTTATTGTTAGCGAAATTTTAATATTCTCTTGCAAAGATTCGAAGGATATATTATAAGTGATATATTTCAAGCGTTCTGTTAAAAAATATGCCTGTCACATTTTACTTTCAGCCTATTACCTGTATTAAACTCGCTACGATACCTGAAAATATTAATTCCATAAATTCTGATAAATTTCTGTGCAAACTAATTTGATGTCCTGATAATAAGCCAAATCAAAGCCTGATATAACATCTATTGATGGCTATGAAACATTTCAAATTTTTAGTCAAAAATTGTACTCATTTCCCCCATAACAACTTGTGATGTTGCTACAAATTCTTCATCATTAACGTTTGGAATGAATTTAAAAACTTTTGATTACTATTTCATTGAGTGTATTTTGTAGCATTGAGAATTGATTTTTAAAATATGAGGTCTTTTGGTAATTTGAAACATTCTCATTTTTAAGCGATGGTTGAGTTTGATATGCTTATCTAGGTTACATTATCAATTAAAACGGGTTAATTCATGTTGGCGACTAAGCATTCAAAGTTAAAGGCTATTCCTTTCGAAAAGTTTTGAAATTATAGAATGTTTTCTTAATATCCGGCATCATCAATATTTTATGAAAATGAATCGCAAACATTTACTTTATTTCGGAAAATACATAACAAACCTCTAAAATAAAATTTCATTTTTTCGGGCGATATGATTTTAGGGGCAAAGCGTCTGAGCATATTTTGGAATAAGGTTCTTCGTTTACTGCATAGTAATGCGTTTCCCATTTGTGAATGATCTCGGAAGGTAAAGACTGGAGATTACCGGACAAAGACCGTTCTCCTCAGCCGTCAACAGTGACAATACAGTGAAGATAGATTAAAAGCTATGATTTAAGATTTTGAGTTAATTATACAATGCATGTCCTATTTAGGCTTATTATATTTATTTTAATGCCAAAAGCTCTCATTTTTAGTATCTTTAAATAATTGTCAAATGCCTAATTACCTTTTATTGACGCGCAGCTAATTTAAAATATCAGATATCACTGCACAATATATCATTTTGAAGTATTATGCTAACGAATGGGATTAATGTCTCATAAAAGCTACAATCTGTGTGCATATTTTCTCTGTCAGTTTTTCCATGGGAAACCCTTTCCTAAAATATAGCAAAAATATGCATGGGAAAATCAAGAGCCAAAATATAGCCCTCTACCACTCAGGGTAAGGTGGCAATAGAAGTAACGTATTATTATCATCTCATAAATGTTCCACGCGCGGCAATGGTTAGCCGTGACAATGAATTTGACTCATAAAAATCGACAGATATCCCGGCGCCTAGGCATTAGGGGGGGGGGGGGGGGGAAGTGGAGCGGGGTTGAGGGAGCTGGCGTCAAAATATTTGGCATGCTTCTCAGTGAGCCCAACTCCCCCAGTCCGCCTTCCCTTCCAAAAACCTCCTTCCATGCTCTTCACATAGCCAACCTCCATCCAGATAAGGCGCTTGCTTTACGGGAGCACAACGATTTCGCGTCGGAGTTATCTGGCTGCCTCAGCGCCTCCCTCCTTCCCAACACACCCCCGGGCCCCGCGTGGCCCCAAACCCTATGCTCCCACCCCCACTCCTCGCTGGAATCTCTCAAATGGGCTCGTTCGTTCCCAGGCCCCTCCTCTTCTTCTTATCCTTCCGCCCAGAAGCCCACCCATGGAACCCGACCCTATCGCCATTCTAACCCCGGCGCCTCCAGGGCTTGAAAAGATATTTCTCCTCCTTTGTCCCCTCCTTCAAAGAAAAAAAAACTGCACCCAAGGCTTCCTTTTGAATTTTTATACCTTTTTGTTCATCGCTCATCTTTATGGTCCCCCCCCCCCAAATCTTCCTCCGTCCGTGTTTGGCATCATCTTCGTCCCCTCTCTCATCTTTCCCACTATCAGACCCTCTTTCGCTCCCTCTAATTCCTCCTCTCTTTACTTTTTACTCCGCGCGCCTCATCCTACCGTGCGGACGTAATTCTCCGCTAAACTTCAAAATGCTCCCAAAATTCGCTCGTTATCGCAGCGCGATTTTCACTGTCGCCCCTTCAGAGGATTGCGATTACGAAGCCGCGGGGGCCGTAATCAACTTCATACAGACGCGGTAACGACCGTTCGAAAACTGTGAATGAGGCTGCCAGGTTTGAGAAGTGGTCAAAAAATCGTGCTTGAACGTTACGCGGAGGGCAGAAATTGCGTACGACAAGTGTTCTTTGCTAAAAATTTCCAGTCAATCCTTTTCTTGTAAGGATAAATGCTAAAATACTTAGCCACCTAATACTCGTGGAATTTCATGCAATATTGTCTGCGAGAAAAAATTCGGGTAAAAAATGAAAGATAGGTTTAATGAATATGCTCTTTTACTAGTTTAAAAATAATCATACCTTTTATGTACACTGCCATCAGCTGCGCGCTAATTTGGCTTTCCTATTATGTGCTTCTAAGTTATGAATTCCTACCGCAAGCTTTTTTTGCGGTGTAGCAGTGATTGATAGTATATTCCACATTAACAATGTAATTAAAAACCCGTCTATTCGGTAGAAATGGAAATAGAAGTCTTAATGTGTTTTGTAATGCAGGCAGTGAGTCTTAACTCGATTATAAGGGTGATTAAAGTATGTATAGTTATGTAATAATTTTGAAAATGTTTAGGTGGTTTTAATACCATGATTGACCCCAATAAAGACGTATTATTATTATTGACATAACTTTCATCTTTGAAGCACATCATAGCGTCATTTTCGGTGTGAAAAAGGTTAGAAATCATCATTTTGCCGTAATGATTTTTTTGAAAAGAATTACTTTAGGTTAATAAAAATTTTCCCAGCATTTGCTTTTTAGCTTTGAAAGGATGCTTTCTACAGCTTTTCAAGACCCATATTCTGCAAAAGAAGATTTTTTTATTCCCATTAAATACATTTCCTGTTTAACCTAACCAAGGGTGCATCAGGTGACCTTTTATTATACTTGTACAAGGTGCCTGAGTGCCTCTTCGAATATTGGTGATTTTGAAAATACGTGGATGAGAAAAAAGAGAATGACGATTGCTCCTCCTCGAGTAGTACAAGCATATAAAAGTGATGTTTCACATGATGTCTGACTAGAGGACGAATAGTGGGGAGGAATGTGTCCGAGGTGACAGATGGAGAAAAAGTGCGAATATGTGCATAGAGGAGGAGCACGAGGAGAAGCGAACGGAGGAGAGAGAGAGGGAGAGAGAGAGAAAGAGAGGGAGATAGCGAGAGGTAGAGATGGGGGGTAGGGTACGGGGAGTATCCATACATCTTCCTCCCCCGCCGTCCCCCGCCCCACAGCGTTCGCTCCAGCTACGATATCTCTATTGCCTCGTTACCGCACCGTCGGAACGGCAGTTTGAAAGCGTGGTGGTTGCGCCCCGCGGCCATGGCGCAGACCAACACACACAACATTACGGGCTCACTCGGGTGCACCGGGGCGGGGGGGGGCGGGAGAGAGGAGAAGGCACTCGCCAAAACACACAGAGCCAGCCAACATATATACGCTAGGTACATGGCCTTTACATACAGATACACACATAGAGGGGCATACAAGGCCGCACACATACGTATAAAGTCGGATTCCACAGAGCTCACGGGAGGTTGTTGTCGTTGGGGTGAAGGGAGATGAATGTAAAGGGTTGGAGGCGCGCGGGGGTGGGATGGTAGCGGTGCGGAATGGGTCCAGAATCCCCACCTCAGCATCCTTATATCACTCGCCGCCCCCGTGCAACACGATACCCCGCCTCCCCCGCTAAGCCACCGCCCGCAATTCCAATGCTAACAAAAGCAACCCCATTGACAATGATTCCGAACCATATCCAGCCACACCCCCTCGGCTACGCCATTGCTACCCTTTCAGCTCTTTCCCTCCTCGTATGCAAAACTTCCGCTCCCCCGACTTTCCATACAATATATCCACTCCTGTCCTCCAACCTCCTCCCCCAACCCTCTCATCCCCTTTTTCGGGCGCAAGCTTTACAACCCTTTACTCCCGTCCACGAGAGTAATGCGCATCGCTCTTACGTTTTTTTTCTCTCCAAGCAAAGGAGATTCATCGGGAGTTGTTTGCATGCAAGGGGTGGAAAGGGTCGCGGGGGATGGATGATCTAGTGACTTGGCAGCGGGGGTGGAATATTGCTGCGAGGGAGGCTGGAGCCACGAGGGAAGTTGGGATGCGGATGTGCCGAGGGAATTCTTGGTAGGGGAGTTGAGGTATACCTCCAGGGGTGTTACAGCCATACTTTTGTTTCCATAAATAATTCAGGAGATAATGCCCAAGGACCATTTTTCACATTTATTCCCATTCTCGCCCTCTCTGCCTCATTGTTTTTGTTCCTGGTGATACGAGTAAATGGAAGTGGAGGAATTATTCGGTCAGCACTTGCAAACATTTGAGTGCTAGGAGTCACGACTTCTCGCAATACTTGAATTAGGTAACAAATGGGGGTGAGTAAAGAAAGGCATATATGGTAAGAAAACGATGTCGTCGAAATTATGCTGTATGTATTTGGAGAAATTTAAGTGTAATTGTTAGCGATAAAACGGAACTTGATGAACCTATTACCTTTTTCTTATATATTTTTATTTGTTACAGAAATAATTTTATTCCCATTAAAGTCTGTTAAAAATGTGTCATGCGTTTTAAAATATTCTGATGCATATTTTTATTGCAAATAAGTACGACACCCCAATCCCCATCTCCCCAAGAATAAGGCAAACATAATATTTGATCTAATTGTTTCACAATACTGATATCTTAAGAATTCAACAATGGTTTCAAATTGAAATTTAATTTTGATTCAAATATTTATGTCACCTTAAATGCGACTTATACCATTGAAAATTTCCAGTGGCTTTCCTTGAATGTTATGCTGACATACACAACGCAATGGTTTATTTTGCAGAAAGGCAATATCACGGGCCATTTTCATTGGTGCATTGAATTAGTTCAAATGGGCGAGTAATGCTATGCAGCCCCTCCTCAGCCATTCTAATCACGTACATCACACAGCCCCTCCCATGCATGGCACCACCCTCGCCCCCTTGACTCATTCACGGCTTCCGATCTCTCGCCACCGGCTTGCAATTAACTGAACGTAAAGTCCAACCTATTACCCCGGGTGTCTCGAGCCGCCTCCGTCCCAAGGGAGCCCCTCCGCGTCACCTCCCCGTGAACACCTCGGGCGTAGTCCAGCCCCTCGGTTCCCCGCGCTGGCGTTGGTAGGCACACAACTTCGGATTACTCTCCCATTCGAAAGGTTACGATTGACAATGTGCCGCTGTGAGCTGCTGGCCTTTCTCCCCATCGCTAAGTATAGAAATCTACCTATGACACAATAATCCTCAAGTGATATTTGTGTTTTCTAGAGAGATTTCAAAACAATAGACTATTAAAATTTTTATTTTCATAAGAATTAAATTACCAGAAAACACATTAAAAGAAGTGATCAACTGTAATGTCGTCGATTGGTGCTATTATCTTTATCATACTCAATCTAATTTTAATAATCTATCTGTATTAACCTCTTCGGTCCCGAAAAAAACCTGGCTCTCAGAAAAATGTTTCCTTGCTAATATTTAGCACATATGAGACTACTGACATTGTGTGTGGAAGTATTTTTGAAATTGTTTCTATAATTGTTAAAATATTCTATGTCCACATATGTGGACATGAGGATCATATATGCAGATTGTGAAATATACTTTTCTGTTTTTTATTGCGATATATATGTACTTTTTTTACTTAATTGATCAAATACTATTATTGCATGCGAAAAAATTGTACCACGAATAAAAATATAAAATTTTATCAACAAAATGAAGAATAAATAATTTTTTTAGTAATTTTTATTTTTTAATATTTCTCAAATAAACAGTTATGTCAAGTATGAATTACAATGACATTAAAATAAAGGCACATAAGTAATTAAAATCTTAGTACAAATCAAATAGTTCAATTATTATGATACATAATACAATCTTAAAAAAATAAAAAACAATTGTTTTCTTTCAGCATGTTTAGTGCCTTGTATGAAATTTTTGAAAACAGCCATTGAGGCTCACACATAAGTATACATCACACTTTTGGCATTTAATCCTAGTTCTTGATGAACAGCCAGAGTGTCTGCATCGTGATGCATTTTTGTCATTGCTAAAAATAGGCCAATGATTTATCCTGTCAAATCTGACGTCATTGACAGGGTGTATGATTCTTCGACGTTTTTGCTGGGTTTGATCCTCGTGGTCAATTTGCTGATCTTCAATGCCTGTTTCTTCATTTACACATATTTTAGAACTCTCATGAGGGCCTGGACTAATTGAACTACATTTTGATGGCCTGCCTCTTTTTTTTTGGATCTCCTCCCTGATTTCAACCCTTCCAGATTCAAAGTGAATCATTGCATTGCCTAATCGAGTTCTAAATTGCAAAAGTGAGGCAATTTCTCTTTTTGGTACATCTGCCTTCACACAATTTCGGCGGTACATTACCCAGGAATTTACTATAGCCAAATCAACAAAGTGCGTAAATACCCGTAAAGGCCATTTTTTGGTACGCATTGAAGAAGAGTAATATGCTAGAAGTCGATCACAAAGATCAATTCCTCCCATACATTGGTTGTATTTTTTTATAACTAGAGGCTGGTTGACTTCACGTTTCCTCTTCTCTGTTTTGTCCCATCTCAAGCAAGATGAGTGGGGTTCACTACCTATGCAAGTAGATAGCATAGTGACTGCCTTACTATCCTGCCACTTGACACAACACATTTTTTTATCACTGCGCAGAACCT
Organism: Ischnura elegans; assembly: GCF_921293095.1. NCBI lineage: Eukaryota > Metazoa > Arthropoda > Insecta > Odonata > Coenagrionidae > Ischnura > Ischnura elegans. Next base: position 127,501,023 of record NC_060246.1, read on the forward strand.
CGTCATAATCACCCCGTTTTAATTCTTTGTCGGATTTCAAAATACTAAGTGCACCACCTACTCTGTTTTTCATGACAGTACCACAGAGGTTAAAATTATTTGCCACTAGGTAATCACCTAGTTTTTCACTAGTGAAGAAGCGGTCGCAGTAGATGATGGAATGGCTGATCGTCCTCGTTAGCAACTTCACAATTCCTGCGCCCAGACCAAGCTCCCTCATGTCCTTATCAGGAATGGTTCCTTTTCCAACATAGATATGAAAATCAAGAACAAGACCATCTCTTTCTGCAAGAACAAAATTTTTTAGTCCTACTGGATGTGGCTTATTCGGTACATACTGTCGATTAGGACATCTACCAGTGAAAGAAATCATTTGTTCATCTACAGATTGTTCATTCGATCTAGGTAGCATGTGACATTTTTTCAAAAAGGCATCAAGTATCGGTCTTACTTTTTGTAACTTGTCATCGCTATCGCTAGTAACAAATTTGTCAACGAAATGTAAATGATTCCTTAACTCGAAAAATCTGTCCCGTGACATGACTTTTTGAATGAGAGGAACGGCCAAATCCCTACTCCAATACAGCCTTGTTTGCGGATAATTTAGTGAACCCATCAAAATGGACACGCCAACAAATCTGATGATTTCATCGTAGGTCATATTAATGGAGCGATGATCTCTTACTTGTACTGAATACAGGTTGCTTTGTTCTACCACACTTTTCCAAAAGCTGGGAGGAAAATACTCGAAAAACATATCGAGGAAATTTTGACTCCCTTCCTCATTTTCACAAAAGAGATCTTCTACGTCGTGTACATATGGTGGCATCCTGTAAGTTGTACAATTTTTTGCAGATTACTTATTTATTATTATCACCAATGTATTCATAAGTGCATGCAGTATCATTCAATGCACTTTAACTCACTTATCACGTGTCCATTTTTTATTCTTCGGAGTGCCTTTTTCTGAATTCGGTGAACGGAGTGATGCTAGTGGAACATCATCTTCACTTGAATATTCTTCTAAATATTCATTAAAATCATGTTCTTCATCTTCACCACTAGATATTTCCCCTGGAATATCCACATCACTATCTCCTAACATTTCCAAAATGTCATCAGCAGAGAGGCCTATAGCATGTTAAACAGCAAAGTTAAACCCGATGTCCACATATGTGTACATTTGTTAATTGAAGGATAGAAAAATAATTGGTGGTCGCACGAAAAACAACAGACTACCATCATAAGTATAAATAATGATTACATTAAAAGAAAAAAATTCAACATGAACCAGTGAAAATTAGCGGAAATATAGTTTACTTACTTCCCATGTGCTTATTTGTGGCCGCCATTTTGATTTCTGGAAAACAAATGCTGAAATAAATAGCTTCTAGTATGTAGAATTGGCGCTGTCAAGGCGGAAAATTCAAAAAAAGGTATGTCCACAGATGCGTACAAGAGTACAATATTCTACTGGAAGAAACTAGCCTGTGAATTAATAATAAACCGGCCGTCCACATGTGTGGACAAGGGGACCGAAGAGGTTAAACTCTATATTTTCTGCATCTCTGTAGTTCTATCCATCTCCTCGCGCTACCATTAGTGCCGCATACGTTATTATTGAATTACTTATACAGATGGTTTTAAACGGATAATAATTTCATGTTTAAATAAATACATTTCTACTTGGCTATATTTCATTTTTAGCTTTTATTGATCAACGTTCTCGAGAGATCCCATTCACTTACATCTCCCAGCTGGCACGCTCATGTAAAGCATCTCATCGTCTACGTGACTGACGAAATTCCAATTCCCACGTGACCTTCCTCTATTCCTTGGGCCCTTTTTCCACCTCCCTCGCTTCGTCCTTCGCTCCCTTAAACCCTCTTCCACCAACACCTGCCACATTTTCCGTCCTCCCTCCTCTCTCGGAAGGTGAGGACAGCATCTTTGCGACGCGGGTCGCCCTCTGGAGCGTCATATCCAAACTGCCGCACCACTTCCTCCGTGTTGTTGAAGCGTGAGGCGAAGGCAGTGAGGGTAGATGCGCGTATATTCGGCACCCGGGGCCAATCTGCCCGAGAGGAGCGAGCCCTCGGTGTCAAAGGTTCGCCCTCTCTTGCACTGAGTGAGCGGATGCCGCCCTCCATTACGCCTCTTCCTCGACCCCTTACCTCGGGACTCAACGGCACTCGGGTGGCATTTCGGAGGCCCAACGTGTTCCGGAGGTTACTAAACAGACTCGCTGGGTCAGTCTGCTCTTCCATGGCCACTTCATTTTCAACTTATTCTCCCGCCCAACGCGCTAGTCCTTTCCTACACGTCTACTGTTACATAATCCTCACCGTGATATTTCGTGAACAATTCTTATGAACTCGGAACATTCAATGCAAGCTCTATCATTTCAGCACATGAAAGTTATGAAATATTTTCATCATACTTTATGTTTTTGCATTGTATTGTAGTTTGATATTTACTGCTTTGATGGAAGAAATAGTAAGAAAAACGAATTTTCTTTGAATTCTTACTATTTTGTGCATTGATAACGAAATTTCCTTATAGTTTATTGAATGACCTTGCAGATGCATAACCGGAACAACAAAACTGCAAAAATCAGTCATTTTTTGAGGTGGGCATGATAAAATCATGGTGGATTTAACTCGAACAATGACAAATAGATGTGTGTTAGTAGGTAATTGGTTCTATGGAATTTGTATAAGATAAAATATGCTTCAATTTTCTTGGTCAGCTATCTTTAGGATGTTTGCTCACATTAGCTTCATACAAAGTCAGTGAGATAAAAATTTAAGTTACATATTCCTTCTTTTTTATTTTAATCATAGATATACTTAAATACATTATTATATTAAATACACATCCTACTTCTATAAAAATTCTGTCTATTTTCATTTTGGAGCTGCCACATTTTTTTCATTACTCGAGTGATTGAAACTATTTCGTTATTTGGAAGCTAATTTACATGTACACAAGCTGTAAAAAGATGTGATGCAGTAATTTTCACGTAATGAATTCTTTACTGCCGATAAAATTTTGCGACTCGCGAATTTTTATCCTAGTGACAAAGTGCGTCATAGAAATTTCTTTGCCCGAGGCTGTAATTATTCAGCCCAAATAAAAATTACCTCGGTGAACCGTGTGGTAGGCTGAGGGAGAAAAACCGAGCCCACGTCTGAAAATGCGCTTTTTGGGGGCAGGGGGTAATGGTCCGGGGCGGTATTAGAATTTGCACGAATAAAATAGCCGGTGAAGAATGCACGAGGGTGGGATAGTGGATGTTGGTGGTTGTCCTAGCGGGCCGTGAGCGTAAGTGTATATTTGTAGGGTCCTTCAGCGGCCATCCGCAAGCATGCGGCGGCGCTCTCTGCTAATGCAATCGCGGCCGTGCAAACGATGCGCGATCCTGTGCCACCGCCCACCGGCCGCTACTCCGCTCTTTCGCTCCCTTTTGTGATCCTCCCTTAATAACACCAGTGGGCGGAATTTAATTTCAAGCGTTATTTTCAGATTAAGCCTGAAGAGCATTAAATTTAACACTTTTGTAGTTTAATTTTATCCAGCCTTTATATTTCTGGCTTGTTACTATTTAAGTTAGTATTGAGAAAGTGATAATCTGGTCCATCATGAAAACGCGTCGTGGCTCTCAGTCTGAATGCCTTTTCGTATCAACAGGATAGAAAATGACGATAATTTATTTTAACTTGGCTATATTAAAATAAAATCGAGTTTTCATCTTTATAGGTAATTGGAGTAAAAATATTTACGTGTAACAAAGTATTGCGCCCGGAGTTGGGTCTACTGTTGAGCGAAGCAATTAATATGTAATCAATAGAAATATTTTTTTAATTGACATGCATGATGGCTATTGAAATTTTATGTTGAAATTCAGCAACTTTTTCTCTCGGCGAATTGTAATTAAATTTCCTATGACTACTTCGTGTTAGAAAGATGAGGAACTATTTCTTTCATTCATTCCTCTGAAGTTTTTTATTATTGGCTACAATTTATACTTTTGATTCTACTTTATATTATTACCAATATTAGTGTTAATAATTTACATCGAGGAGGGCAAATGACAGCAGAATATAAGATAGTTTGCTCTTCAATAAGAAATCTTCCTCAAGCACATGGTCTTAACCAGGATAATTGACGTTTAGCCTGGTGAAAAAAACCTCGGTAGTTAGTTTTTGCTTGAATAATGTCTTAACATTAAATAAGAATCCAAACCCTTATAGAAATCCGTCATCCCAAGGAGAGGGATCTATATTTTACACCAAATAAAAAGGTTAGAAACGTTTCTCTTTTGAATAGTGTTTACAACGCTTTCTTTGTGCATTAATTTTGAATAATTTGGCTGAAACCTGTGAGAAAAATTCATTTCAATCTGCAGTAATTACTCTCACACTCAGTAATTCAATGCGAAGATTGGTTTGGATAGTTGAGGGTAGAGCTCACCTCAGACTAAGCCATAGGTATGTGAAATCATATTTTCAGGGTAGGGAGGCCAGTTACTTTCCCTGGGCCACGTCGCACTTCGACGATATAATTTGGGCGTGTTCGATCGCTTTTCCCTGGATTTGAACCGGGTACCTTTCAACCAGCAGCCATGAGATCATCAATAATATGAACTAGATATTTAATCGAACCATGTTATTTAGGCCTTTGTTGAAAAAGCCTTTTCAGAGGACAAATCAAATCGTTAACCTTCAATGCGTTCCGTTTTTACTGTACGACGAAGTTATAATGCGTATTTTAACAATTACTTCAACATAGAGATACTGAAAAGTTCCGTATTTGGCTACGTTGAGTCTATTTCCCATAAATAGATGATCATCATTTTTCTGAGGACAACTTTTTAATTTTGCCTTTTAAATATATCTATAAATTCGGTCTTTTAGTTAATCCGCAGCATTGAGTCGATTTTGATACATTTATGTAATTTAATAAAACATTTTAAAGTGTATTCATCATTAATATTTTAATAATGAATACCATAATTATCTGATGAGCAATGGAAAAGGAGAAGGTATTTATTCTGAACAACATAGTTAAATCAGTTTATTCTTTTGCTCCCAGGTGTCCCGCATTTTTTTGTACAAAGCTTTTCATGACATTAAAAGGTTAAACTGTCACATGCTATCGTGTATATTTCTGGGATAAATTCTCATCAAATACCTATTGCCATGTCACATCCATGTCCCCGGACGCACAATCTGGAGACTTTCCCCAGAGGAGACTGGGACCGTAGAAAAAAAAACCCGGACCCGCTCAATGCTTCCTTGATTTATCCACTGTTGATGATTTCCATGACGGTTACGGTCTACTTTGGGGCTTGCCGTTATCATGCAAGTGCCATAGTGCTCGGTCTTTTAGAAAGGAGTGGAAATGGTTGTGGATGGGATGGCAGTGGTATTCGGGGGAAAGGGGCAAGGTTAGGGGGAAGTCTTTTGAATCGGTGCGGAGGGAAACTTGAGATGGGTGTGGTGTGGGAACACTCCCTTCCCCCTCCCCGGCGTACATTTTTCCTCCCCTTCATTAGATTATGAATGCTCCTTGTATTCCTTAAAAACGCCGTTCGCCACAATACGCTCTCCCTCTTTGCACCAAATACTTCCCTGGGAGAGAGAAATAGAGATAGAAGGAGAGAGAACGTCGCGAGGCACTCCCAAAATCCCCAAACGATATTTCCCACCCAACTCAAAATCCTTCCTAAAATGCTTTTTTTCTTCCTTCTTCTTCCTCTTCCTTCCCTCAAAATTTCTTCCAAGAATCTCATATACCGGAAGTGGCGCGGTGCGGATTTTTTTTCTTCCTCAAAACCCTTTTCGCATGGCCGATTCTCTACTCTTTCCCTCTTTGTCCCTCTTTACGTTTCCCGCGAAAATAAGGCTCGCACGCCAGCAGCGAGGGCCCGTGATTGTCTGTGTGGAGCGGTGGATGGGGAGAGGAAGCCTTGGGAGTGTTCTTTGGGGAAGGGAAGGAGTGCGGGGGACGGAGAAGAAGAGACGAAGCGCCAAGGCAAGGAGAAGGAGTGAAAAACAGAGGGAGGGGATGAGAGAAGAGATAGCTTGGAGGCATGCAAGGGGAGAGTGGTCGGGACAATGGGTGGGCAAATGTTATCCCTTGAACCTATTTTCCTTCTGCTCACTCGCCGCCCGCCTTGCCGTTCCGCCCCCTCGGAACGGGCCATAGGGAGCCGCTGCATTGCCCATCTAGCCTCGGCACCCGGAATGGGAGCGCGGGAGGGACTGCGAGGGGCTCCGAGGCGGGAAGAAGGAAGCGGGGGCGCCCTGACCCCCGCACCCGGCACCCTATTCCATCCTCGCGAGAGCCCACACCCCGAGTCCCTCCCTCCTGACCCCTTTGCTGCTTCGAAGAAACCCCCAGATCCTTTCCCCCCCACCCGCTTCAAAGAGACTACCCCCCAAGGGAAGGAAGAGGGAACGAGCTCCCGTCTTTAAATTCGGGGAGGTCGGGCGGCGGCGGCGTCTAGGAGGAGGAAAATGGCGGAGGTGAAGGAAGGTGGGGTGCGAGGTGGGGTGCGGGAGAAATTGAATGTGGGAAAAAACGAGCGGGGTCGAGTTTGGGAGAGAGTGAGTCTTTTTATTAAAAGCGGAACTTTGATAAGAATCGGGATAGTTTTTGGGAGTTTGAATTGCAAAAGTACCTGCTTCCTTCCCCATGCGAAGATCATAAAAACATTTTAAGTTTATCGGCTTATGTCATAGGGCATATTCTCACGCTTACGGCATAATGTAATCTCATTCGCAAATCCCACTGAAAACAAACCCAAATTGAGTATGAGAAAGGACAATATGCATTAAATTTTGTAATTATTTAACTGCAACGAATGAAAAATATATACGGCGTGTGTGAGCTAAATCTGATATTATGATTTCTGCGATAGTGAAGAATTCATTTATCTATATTCCTTTTTATTGATGCTTTAAGGAGCATTTATAATAAAGCGATGGTCTCAATTTTGAATGAATAATTTTTGACGTGTTCCCTTACACATCTAGTTATGTTTTACCAATTAAAAATTCAAACTATTACGTAGAAAGCATGATAACGGTCATTTTTTTAACTTAATTACCAGTATTTTATAGGCTGCATTGACTTAGCCCTGTTTGTAATCATTGGGAAATATTAATGGTGAAGAAATATTTTATCAGCTAAAATATTATATTCCATTTATATTTTTATTTCACAGTAAATATCATTTTTCAATGATCTGAGTCATTTTTTTCGATCGATTGAATTGGATTTAAAAAATGCTGCTGAATCAAGGGTTCAATTAGGGCGCTCGAGGAATACGAGGGCGACGACGGATGGAAGGCAGGAAATCGAGGGTGCTAGTTGCCTAAACCTGTAGAATCCAGGAAGTAACCATTTATTTCCATGAAAAATATTTTTTTCAAATAGATTAAAGACTACCTGAATATAATTAATTCATTCTGAAATATTATATTTTCCAAGATTCCCGTTTTAACGATTCGCCGAATATTTGAGCATAAATTTACCTACCCTTATGAAATACTCGTTCCTTTTTAGTATTGTAATAGATAATAACAGTTTTATTCTCTTGGTAATAGAGAAAAAAGGTTAGGTTTTAAGATTTGTGATTACATTAGACTTAGCAAATTAAAATAGATTTGTATCAAAAAGGTTATATTTAGAAAAAAGTTTAATTAACACTTTAGTTACGAAGCAGCGTTTAACATGCGGCGATTAAGAGTGATATAAATTTATTCTCAATCGATTCATGGCATGTTTTGAATTATTAATGCGTGACTCCTCAAACGCCTCCCCTCCCATAAATACCCCGCCTTGGATACGTGACATTGGCCCACTCTGAAGAACTGGACTCCCTTTTGATTGCCACTCGAGCAGTGGGTCGCTTTTACCCAGAACTCAGCACCCACCACTCTTGATGCTACTCTGCGGATCTGATACTCTTAAAACACTTGATATCCCGGGGAAAGAGAACTCGCCCATCTCCGCAACAGCCTCATCCGGGGCATTGAGAGGCCCGTTTAGGGGTCCCTCAAACGCTCACGACTCGGCACCAGCCTCCTTTACACCCTGGGCCCTACTCCTGCTAACATCCCACCCGGCCATCTCATTTCACTCCCGCTTTCCATCCCATTTCATTCATTCGCCCCCACCCCCTCCCGTTTGCTCTCCCACGAAATGCGCCCTTGGATACTCCCCCACTTACTTGGAATGTTGCCTTGGACGCCGTGGATGAGTTCTAATAGATGCTACCTGTCTCGACTCAATACGTTAGGTAGTACCCACGTTGATGACTTGATGGATGTAAACATTTGAGAGAGTTTAAACTGATTTATATCGTGCAGCGCAATCTCAATCTCCTATTTTTCAAATCGGATTTTAAAAATATCCAGGTTACCTAAACTATGAAAAATGTTTATCATCTGCGGTCGTTAGAACAAAATTTAGGGGAATTTTTTTAACCGATTATTCGTTACAAAAACAATATAAATTTTAAAGATAAATGTATTGCTCTAACATAAAAAATAATGTGATAAAGAGGAGTAAGTACCTAGGTTATGAGTTGCGTATCAAATATAATTAGCTCTCCATCTTCAGGGATTATTTTTAAACGCTTTTTAATGCTTTTTCGTTTTTGATAAATAAAATTTAGTAATCAGGGAAAGTTATTGTAAGCCATTGGAATTAAATAGCGAAGCTCTCTCCGCAGATATGGGGTAATAAATTAGTTACTTTTCTACTACAAAGATAGAAGGTTGACATTTTTTTCTAGTCATTCCCGAAAAGAATAATGTGCCGAAGTCCCAATTTAAAAACACCTTCAACTGCTCATCGTGGGTAAAATAAGTAATTTGGAATAATGAAATGTTACTAGTAGCTACCAAAAATTGCCCAGTAAACAGTATAAAACTTTCCAAATACTATTTTTGATTTTTCTCGCTTCATAAAACTCATTCCAAGACAATACGTGGGCTTATAATTCCACACCTGTTTATCATGTAAGGAACAGTTGATTGATCAGAGTCGCATAAGTAATTAATCCATTCAGTAGATATTCATTGTAACGTGTATCGTAACGTTCTATTCTTGGCTATGAGAACAGTCACAGGCATGAAAAATATAGAGGAAGTCATTGGGATTGAGATGATTTTTATGCTTAAAAGTTATAGCCATTCCATTGTTTGATTTATTTTTACTCAAATGATATCCTCGTTGGCTTGTTTTTTATTTAAATTTTTATGAGAAGTCCACTAGCGTTTCATTCTTCATGTTGTGGTAGCTAGTAAAGGAATCTAGTCCTCATCCATTTTGTGAGATCTAAATACCCAGAAATAAAATAAAAATAAATAAAAAAGTTATCATCTAAATCAAACCTCCTCAATGAATTACAGTTTTTTATTATTAAATACACTTTGGTCTTACTGCATTTCTAAATTTATGATTGAGTAAGTGAAAAGGGAAATGCCCACCTTCGGAGGTTAATATCCATGGAAAGTCACTGATAAGGCGTAAGTTTAAATCCCAACTTGGTGTCATTTCCAAATATTCATCAGCTGTGGAACAGATTGCCTCAAGGTACCACCTCTCCGACCTGAGTTACATCTCAGGGCTTAGTAACTAGTATTCCAGGCACTGCACAACACCATCATGTTGGACAATCAGATGGCACCTCCTAACGAGTTCTTCGAGTAAATTTCCTAGTCAGTACTTTGGCTAAAGAAGATGCAAGTGTACCTACGCCATAGTAATGAAAAAAAATTCACGCTAAAGTGGAATAGATATCCGAAATGCTATAGCTATCGCCATGCTATCACAGGAACTTTTTGTAATCGTCTGTCTACTAAAGAATGCATTTTACTTCAAATTTATTCCTTACTTCTTTCGCAATGATTGCCACAGTGTTAAGATGCAAGTAAGTATTAGGGTCTCTGTATCAAATGGAGTTTTCAAAAACGATCACCTATATCCGCTTTGAGGAAAGTTGTCATTTGAAAAAAAACTGATAGGTGTATTGGGATAATATAAAGCGAAATTTCAACACTACTGGTGAAAACATTTCATTGCTTTTAAGAGAGAGCTCTTAGGATTGTACGGAGATGAATACTCGTGTGTTAATGATCAATTATTGTTTTCGTTCAATTTTACTTGGTTTTCGCGTAATGCACTACTTGAAAGATGAACTTATACCGAATTTCAGAACCCGTATCATTTCCAATCGTCTTCAGGGGTGGGAGCTTTTCACCCCTGAACACGGCAGCAAAGTGAGCCGCCGAAACGTTGAAAATGAAAGCGTTCACCAAATTGACAACCCGGGATGAATCACTGGATTGTTTTACCTTTGATAAGGATGAAAATTCAGCCATTGATTATATATCATAGCATTTATTGGTTAAGTCATTTATTTACTTATTTTTTATACTATTTAATTACTTAAAGGCTCAAAAACCTATACCAACTAACAGTGGCGGATCCAGAATAGGGACAAGGGGGTTAAAAATCCAGCTGTACTGGGGGCCGAAAAAAATTACCATTTACCATTACTAGTGTAATTTGGATACCCAAAAGGGGGGGGGCTATAACCCCTTAAATCTACTTTGCCAACTAAAATCTGATTAGCGTCTCACGAATTCGTTTAGTCAACATTGTTTAGCCGCCAGACGTCATTAGTTCTCGTCTGTTACTAAATTGTCCTACGGAGTGATTTCTCGTGAAAAAAGTAACACTTTTGTTTCAAGACAATGGCAAACTAACTGCTATGTATATATTAAGAATGGAGGTAAGTATAAAGTTAACATTATGCTCTTCCATTCCGACATTTTTGGAAAATTAGTCTAAGATTAGTCCATTTGAGGGGTTCTGCGTCACTGTTATACGAGCCAGATTTCCTATATTCGTCTTCAGTGCAGTTCAAATATGAGAAATAATTTGTAGAACTGGTGATCGAGGGTTACCACATGCAGAGAAGTATTGCGTGAATTCATGTCTAAATGTTCACTTTACATGTAAGACGGATGTTTAGGCATGCTGAATAGTATAAACAAAACCAACGGTAACGTGGATTGTGCTGAAATACATTACCATCCATTAATTGCTCTTAGTGGGCCCTGGCTATAGAGTATTTCTGTTTCAATAAAGGCTATTCGGGCTCACCCACCGGCTAAGTTCTCCCATAGTTGCTGGCATTTCGGGTCTCAATCCGACGTCAATCCTGAGGGTGAGTGTCGAGATGGTTAAAATGGCCGGTATTTACGTTCATTCGGGAGTCAGGTCCAAGATAACTACATAGTGGAGACCACAGCCCATCCCGTAGAAGTTTGATTTATGCTGCCGCTTTGAGCGCACTTACATCGGTTTTCAAAAATATCTGCCGCGCGGAGATGAGTGTAGGACATGGGCAGAGTTTTGGGAGGACCAGGGGGAGCCTGCTCCCTCCCCCCAACTTAAATGGTAATTTGTCCGAAAAAAGCACGATTCCTGTGCATTCAAGTATCATGAAAACATGAATATCAAAATTTTTAATAAATTTGAATATCAGGTAGCACTTAAAATGCTGTTTTTAGATTCTACATTAAACAAATGTTCCCCGGGAACACCCTCTTTCACCAGAAGGTATTTCGTAGCCCCTATACCCCCGGCATGATTCCTAGACCCCCCAACTAGAAAATCTTAACTTCGCCCATGGTGCAGAGCAGTCCTTTTAAATCCAATATTGTGTCTTTGAAATCCACCGTGCTGGCTTCTTTTACTGATTTATTTCCGGAAAAGCGAATAAATTAATCAATGATTTTGTGCTTGATTCTATATCCAAAGTGATGAGGAACTTGGCCGGTGAAAGGAATCGGAGGAGGAGCATAGCTTCTTCTGCCTCTTTTGAGTTTACGCAGTAATGGTTGAACCACTTCCTCCTCTCAGCCAATGGGAGAGCGGGAAAGCGTAATTGATTGCTCCATCCCATGAGCGGGGGACGGGGGCGGGAGGCCGGGGAATCCGAGTCCGGGACCCGAGGAAGAGTTAGCTCGGAAGTGGCAGCCGGAGGAGGGGTGGGCAGGGGGGTTGATGGATGGCCCGGCTCGAGCCAATCGCCTCGCAAGGCCGAGAGGAGACTAAAGCCCTCCTTCCACCCATTTCCAACTTCTTCCTTGCCTCTGTTAACGGTGATGTTAGACTTACGGAATGAGACTCTGAAATTGCTTTTTACGCAGTTTAGCAAGGTTGTGCTTTTAACTTCAAATATATCATGCCCGTAGGCCTCGAGTTGTTCTCATAAAAAAATTAAATTATCTTTTAACAAATGATTCTTTTTGCCTAACACTCATCCATTATGACCAAACGGAAGGATTAAGGAAAATGATGTTAATGTGCACGAAAACTGTTCGTAGCTCTGTTTTCCCTTCACCGTTTTCATTGCTAAGCAGTTGCTCATATTTAGTATGGACACGGTCAATACATGCTTAGAACAAAACTTTTTAACGTTACTATTGATCAACATATCATAAATATATATCATCCTCAAAAACCTTTCGGCTGTTACATTTAAAGAAAAAAGTATTTGAAAATGTTGTGAAGACTTCATGCGGCAGATTTACTCAACAGTATTGCTAGTTATACAAATATTGTTTCTCAAAACCTGAAGAAGAACTAATATCTGTATTTTTACGTTTATTGCTTTATTAAAGTTGCATTCATTGGTCTGAGCTTACCGTTTGTTTGAAAAATTGGGTCCTAACAGAAGATTATTTTATGAAAATGATTCATTTCCAACTGTCCGTACCTCTACTCTCCGAATAGCTTGTGTTTTCTTTCTGTACTGCATTCCCCCTTATTATCCAATATCATTTAAATTCATTAGCATCATATTTTTCTCCAAAACATTTGATCACCTTTCTCCGTAGCATGTTTTCATAAATCTGTTAATCCACGAATAATTTTTTTCCTTCTCTGTCAGTCAGGCTGCGTTCTTTTCATCTTATAGATTTCCATCTTTCTTTGTCGAGGTACTTTTTCTGTGGTCCTCCATTGAGAATATTTTCTAAGTTTATTTACTAGCAATGAGTTAATAGTGTGATCTTTGTACAATATTGTCTTTCTGTTATCAAACATTTTCTAGATGCTATTTTAGTTAATTATGGGCGGCATTTTATATTTCTTACAACGATTGTTTTCCAGGATTGTCTGACTCATAGTTCTCGTAATTTATTTCCAAGTGAATTAGATATTTCTTATAGTCACACAGCTGTATGGCACACATTTATAGAAGTCATTCTAGGGAAGATAATTCTGCACACATCATATATAATTACCTACTTCAAGTAATATAATTACATCCATGCAATCCATCCAAAGCACTAGCTGACAAACAGTTCATTTGCCAAGGTAATACTTAATTTTCTCATAACTATGCGAAAAAATACATTAAAACAATGCAATTGGGAATTCCTTTTCTATTAGAAATTTTATTTGCTACGAATACAATACAATATCACAGGCCTATGACTCTCGATGAAAAATATCGCATTAAAGATAGAATATTTCATACCACCCTGCAGGTGATGAGTAGTTAATGATTCGAATAACCTTCAGACACCGATAAATTTTTTCCCTATCCCCAAAATCAAATATACATATTGCAGCTGAAACCTTCTTCCGTCATCACCTCTGCAAATAATAAAACACGTGACCAATTTCTCACGGACACATGCTCAAATTAAAGGTGCTCGCATTATGCATTAATCCTTCCTTCCCCTTCTCCATTCCCCCTGGGATCACCTTTGCCTCGCAAGCACCAACCATCGCACAGTTGCCTCGGCTCGGCATCCTTTCTTCGCCTCCCTAGCCAATCCACCTTGGAACGGACTTCCCATCCACTTGCCCCGCCGTCGTGCCAAGGGTTTAGGGAACCAAAGGAGGTCCACCGAGTGGGGAAGGGAAAAAGTAGGGTGGTCGTCGTGCATGAGGAGAAAAATGAATAGCGAAAACCCCTGGCCCATTCCTCCCCCCCCCCCCCCCTTCCTGCCTCCTCCTCCTTTTCCAGGTTCGCAACCTCCCTCGTGACCCGACCACCTCATCAATAATGGATGCTAAAAGATGGATTCCGTCTCCATGGCGGCGGCTGGCCCGCTCTTCTCACCCTTCTTCTCTCACCTCACACCTTCCTTGGCATCTCCCCACTGTCTTTTTTTTACCAGCCACCTCTCCGTTGGTACGGGCCGCGCGCCACGGCGGCGTCGTATCCCGGAGATATCTCACTCGAAGCGAGGACGGATGAGCGGGAAGGGGGATTCGCCGAGGGGACTGGAAGGAGGTTATCCGCCGCGAGGAAGGCTGTTGGGCGAGAGGGAAAAAAAGGGAAGATCGTGGAGACAGGGAAGAGATACGTCGTTGGTGCACGGTGCGAGCACCACCGTGGGAAATGGCTGAATGGAGCGGTGCACATCTGCCGGCGAGGCGAGATGGGGTGGGAGAGGAAAGATGAGGAATTGAGCGGAGCAAGTAGGTTGCCACGGAGCAGGAGATGGTTGAAGATGGGGAATTTCGGCGCTCATGCAATGAATGGAGCACGCCGCGGACGAGACATAATGGAGGACACTCATCAAATTCCGGCTCGGTTCACAGCAACGGCCTGAGGTCGTCCACACACCGAGGACACGCACCCAAGTGTAATCTTTCGCTCCGCTTCTTATACGCAACGAATTTTTCAGGACTCAATATTTTCCAACTCCTTGCCAACCTCAAATAGTGAGTCTTACTCCCGCAGGAGTGCTTCTCGATTGCTTTTCTCAGGTCGCTGTTATTTTTTTTACGATCCCGGCAATATGAGTTACGTTCGCGCATTTGTATCCTGGAGAGGCTGATGGGAACAGAGGAGTTTTTTCGCAGGCAATCAACTTGAATCGGCAGCGATCGATCAGAATTTAGGGATCGAGGGACCGAGGCAGCCCTATCGTTGTGCTAACGATTGACTTGGCTCATCTCACATTGACTCTTTGTTGATGTAGTGTGGTTCAATCGGGGTAACCGCATGATGGCTTCAATTGATCACTCTTCAAATTCAAAATTTACGAAAATTCGGTTCACGGGCGAGGCGAGTGACATCAACCCATTATATATAGCTAACGACTTACCAATGGGTAAATGCTATAATATATGCTATAGTACGATGTAACTTCCGCAGGTTAATACCTTCTTTTCACACATATTATGAATACCCACACTTTACTCTTTCAATGAATAAAATCCCCAGGGCTTTCTATGGCGAATGAAACAAATCAGTCTTTTTGGCATTAAAATATTTTCCAACAAAGTAGGTAGAGATCAGGGAAAAATAAATACTTTCTGGTTGAACCAACTGAAATATTTACTTACTAGAACCTAAAGTAGGTTTTGACCGCAAGTATATGGGACCTAATAACTTATTTGTTATGATATTTTTTTTTTAATTTTACCCAATTATATTGTGCCAAGAGCTTGATGTCGGTTTCATTAATATAAATTACCCGTTGATTCTTTTACCTTCGATATTCTACAAGTTGCACGTCTACTGTCATTCGCACTGTTTATGTCTAAGATATTGGGGACCTGTTTAAAGATGTGCGATGTGTTTAAACGATTAGCGCATTTTTATTTGAGCATTTTAAGAGCTAATAAGCCTAGTTTCATGGCAACTGTAATCTTTACCGTATCTCACCTTGTTTTTTTTTCTTCTGGCATTTGTTTATTTTCGGTCGAAACTGTAACAAATATAAGCGATCTTATATTTTGCTATAAATCAGATGATATTTTATCCATACGGGAAGTAAAACACCCGAGAGTTAAATATAACTATAAGGTGTAGAAATACCGCTTCATTTCTAAGAAAAAAACTAATTTAGGATAAACATGATGGCAATGATGAAATTGGCCGATAGGATTAACTACTTGGAAAGAAAGAGTATCACCATATGATAAATGGTCTTTACATCATATTATTCTTTCAAATAAAAAACTGAATGATTCTTTGGCATTTATGAATATTATAGTGATGATAAATACTTCACGTCAATTTTTATGCTTATTTCCAACATTAATTTAAAAAAGTTGATTTCCTAATACAATGGGTAGTTCAGTTACACCTATAACTTATTCCCCTGCTGTGAGATCTGTAACCAGGGCAATTTTTACGTTTCCTTCTTGCCAAATTTTTTAATTCATGAATTGCTACATATTAAAAAAAAAATATTTCCTTCATTTTTCATAACACATACGAGGATGCTATGGTGATTTTCCGATATTTTAGTATTCATAATATTAGATTTATAATTTGATCACAGAAATAGTTTGATAGATTTAATTGTTCATAGCGTGTAACCTTAGATCCTAAAATCGTTCTCCTTTGGTTTCTTGGAAATGACAGGATGTTCGGGAAAGAGTTTCCTTAAAACGTTTCAGTAGCTATGTAACTCTTGGGTCGGCCGAAAAGTTTTCAAGTAAGCCTAATGTATGGGGAAGGGGGCCCTAGAAAAACATCCTAGTGACGTAACGATGTCGTTTTCGGGCCTTCCTCGGCCGCCGACCCTCTCCATAGCCCTTCCCTTCTGCCGAAAACCCAGCCGCTCTTCTTGCAATTCGTCCAGAGCTGGGCACTAAGCTGTCGCTCAGCTTTGGGTAAGGGATGGGCCGTAATAAATGACCTTTTGTGCTTCACTACGCAAAGTCAGCTTAAAGGGACCCAAAGGGATAGGCGAAAAGGTTGGATGTTTCGCAAAAAAAAGGTGCCACTCAAGTCAGTTTTTTTCAACCCGTCCGGAGCAAGTTAGAACATAGGAATTCACATTTTCAATAGGCTCTGTCAGAAAGGTATCCTTTCCTTTGTGCCTAAGTCTTTCCTCTAATTTTTATTGCCGGTGTTTCAAACCCTACACTTGTGCACTGAAAAAAATGGCACGTTTGGCCCTGACCCTTCTTTTGGTTAACAGGGGAAAGAATTTCAGTCTTTCTTCGCTGTTCTACAGAATATCTGCCTTGGAAAGCTATAGGTCTCTTCGGTTTTCGGTTGTTGGTAGGAAATAAAATTATTAGCATTAATGCCAGAAAGTCCTCTTGATCATCTTCATCTAACCTTATATGATCTTGGCGAAGAGGCGTACTTTTGACTATTTACGTACGCAATTAAATCCATAGCACTCTCTCGGCAGTATAAGCATTATTCTCTCACGAGCGTTCATCTACATCTACATAATACCCCGCAAGCCACCTAAAAGGCGTGTGGCAGGGGGTGTTAGGACACCAGCCGTTTACAGCTATTAAAAAAAAAAAAAAAAAAAAAAGAAGTGCTCTAACGAGGTTGGGACAAGCGTTTATTAAAGTCCTTTATTGTTCGGGGGAAAAACGAATTCCCATATCTAGCGTTAGGGATGATATGAAATAATAAGCAGTGAACTTTAGTTTTAAATAAGTAGAATCAGGCATAATTATTTCAGGTTGTAATGTTATTTAGCATGCATAGAGGTCAAGTTGCGAATCAGGAAAGTTTCCGTGCATTCTAATAGAATGTTGGTATTCACGGCAGAGTAAAATTCTGTGACCATGGTGTTTTCGAAAGGAACTCATCATGAACACAGCGAGGTTGTCATTGCAAACGCCCAAGAGCGTGGTTAAGCGTCGTGTTTATTCGCACGGCCTTCTTAATTCATCAAAGAATTCACTCTGAATCCTTAATATGCCTTTTGCATTTCCTGGATCATTCCGCACGAGGCAAGAGCATTCTTGCTAGAGGCAGACTCTCTCTCTCTCGCAGCGGTCGTTAATGCGATGGTGCCTCTGAAATGGAAATACTCGCACGGGGCAAACCACATCGTGTGCGTCCTCCCACTCGGCCCATTACAAAAACAAACCCCTTCCCGGCTTTCCCCGCGCCCCGCGGACGAATAATCCTTCTCCGCGCTCAGCTCATCCAACGGAAAGCGGGAGCCACGGTCCACCATTAGGGATACGCGCATCCAAAAGCCGTCTGTGTTCGTCCGTTCGCTCCCTTCGGCGGAATTCGCTGTGAGAGCTGCCGTTTGGGTGGGCTAGGCCGGTAGGTGGGCCAGCGAGGAAGCGTTTCCGTGTTACAATTGGATTTACGGTTCCCACCACTTATTTTCTAAAACTTCATTACTTTTCCTTTGCGCAACGGTCCTTCTAAGTGCCTTCCTCTTTCACTTAACTCTATCCTATTCCTTATCAGTCTACGAGCCCCAACTCGAGGAATAAGCGTAACTTGATCAATACTGGTAGCGGGTGAAACACGAAGCTCTAAAATAAAGTGTAGAGGAGAATAAAGTCTATTTTCTATCATCTATGAATGCTCATGAAAGACCTTTAGAAGAGGGCGAAGTGAAGAAACTTTGATCACTAAGATTCATTGAACTTTGCTTCTTCGCGCATAGCCGAGCTCTTAAAACTCTTTTTCTGCGGATGTAAACAGCAATATATGTGCAGCCTATTACGGTGCTTTTCTAAAGAAAAATAAGAGAAAAATATCCTGGGGAAAGCCATTTCGCATTATTTGCCGTGGCAATACCATTTAGCATTGCATTAATTTGCAACCAATTTGCGTAGTTAATTGTCATTGGAAACGTCTGCTTTAGAAATAATACACAAGTAAGCAATTAAGTGAAATGTGGAATAGCCTACTTCTCTTTCCGTTCAAGATTTATATTTTTCAACATAATCCTTCGAAGGTAAAAATTGTTCCAGATGAGGAAGAAGTTGAACTTATTTATTTAATTTTACTCCAAACCATAAGCGGTAATTTAAATTTTTTGTGAAACGATTTTGTATTTAGAGCATGGATTAGAATGTTACACCCCGTCATCTAAAACTTAATAAATTTTATTTTGTAAACATCGTACGTTAATTTAAATTTTCAAAGAAAAGTTAGAGATGGTTCTAATTTTTTATCCCCTTAAATATGCACATTTTGTTAATTTCCAAATCCATTTGTAGTAACTGAGTGCCTAACTGATCAATTACATAGTAATGCACAGTTACAGGAATTTCCAGGCGTTGTTTTTTATGATATATTTTTTCTCTCTATTCGAAATTTATGCCTGTTTGAACCTCTTCTGCCGCATTCACTAAAATTTTTCATAAACTTGTCTTTCCTAGTCCTGAAATGTTTTTTGCAAAATTAGTTTTTGTTTATAGCTAGTTTCCATCCATGGTGAAGAGTATTTTCATTCCAATTACGAAACATTGACTTCTAAATTTTCCAATATTTATCTTTTCTTAATTCGTTCATTAAGTCATTGAAGCATTTTGCCAAATATGCTGATACAATAACGAGGGAAATAATTTTATCATGAACCAAAACGTCTAAAGAGCTTAAAGGAAGTCAATGATTGAGTATAATATCCGCAGTAAATGTAGCAGTATTTTAAATGCGTAACATACCCGTCTTTAAATGCTAGAGAAGACATAAACAAATACGTTCCTTAGCACATAAAGATATATAGAGTGTAATTGTTTTTTTCCCTCTGGAAATTTGCATATGCAATTTTTGATTAAGTAGTATGCCGCTTTGTGGGTGATTTTGAAACCTGCTGAAATGATGTTTTGCTTATCGTGTATATAGTAGGAGTGTGTGCAGCAGAGCAAAGCAGCAAGCCGAGCAAATGCAATTTCTTATACTAATTGGGTACCATATGTTAAAAGTATAAATTTTAGTAATGAAGAACTATGAAAATCCTAATGGGCAATTTTTATCACATACTTTAATGAGATTATCTATGCGCTTTTTACAGCGCTTTCCTTGCGCTGTTGCAATGCATAAATAATGTGGAGGAGAGCAAAGTAGGTGGCTTAATACGGAAAAAGTCATTTTCCCTGCGGATTAGGGAGATAAATATATTGGAGCTGGATTTTAACTCCATAGCAAGAAGAAATAGCAGTATTAACGTCTTAGATTCATGTTGCACACGAGTTTCATCTTAAGAGAACTTTCTGTGGAAAACAAAATTTCATCATGGAGATTCATGGACCACAGTGGTTGTTCACACTAACTCCGATAGTTAATTTAACTGATAAGGTCATGAAACCTTGTTGAAATGAGTAACTCACGTTTCACGTGCCTTAATTATTCTAATTTTATGATTAAATCTTGGTAAAACATAATTATGACTTGTTTTACTTTTGACCCCCTTTTGATATGGCTACACTTTGCTGTATACTTCTATCAAAGAGAGCAGAATAGTTACTCCCAAAGTCATCAACGGGTTTGACCAATGAGACCTCAAAAAAAACCTGTCCAGTTTTTGAATGAATGAATGCTGTTGAATTAAGTAGTAGTGCAGGATTTTGCCTTCATTTGATGTGATATGAAAAATTGTAAATTACACTTGCTATTTTTTTCTCCGATATGCTTTTTTTAATATGTATATTTTTTTTTAATTGCAGATGTGGATTTTTTGGGACAACGCTTCGGTTCATCAGAGGTGAGTTACCGTTTATTTCTTCAAATTAATCCACAAATCACATCTTTGACATATTTTTTGGCGAATTGGCTTTTGGTGCCTAAAACGTTTGGGAAAATGTCAGTATGCTATTAAAAGCTTTCTTTCGAGTTCATCATTATAGCTTTTATGTATTGTACATTCCAGTCAGGTCCAATAAATGTAAAGAAGTATTGTTCAGATAGAAAAATTATTTTTTATCCCAATTTTTGTACCTTCAAGACATGGAAAATAGCAGAAGAAAATAAATGTCCAAGTTCAAGCTATGATTTAAAATATTTCGATAAGTAGGTAATCGTGACAAAAATTATTCTTATTGCTGAAAATCGCGTTTCCAATATAGGCTCACTTTTTGCAACTTCTATAAAAGATATGAAATAACTTCAGCTAATTTTTTATATTTATTCTAATCTTTAATCTCAAAACGCGCCATTTTGGAATATCTTCACTCGTAGGATTTTTCTCCGATTCACATCGGCCTTCGGGTTTCGCCAGGCTTTGATAATTTGGTCTGTGAGGGCCATAAATTTCAGTAATAAAAAAAAGTAACAGAATCCAAAAACCCGTGTGAATGTTTTTTTTTTCATTTTTTAATATTTTCATGTTATAAATCTTAACCAGAGAAAATAAATGCAGGTTTGATGTCTCCATGTTTCTGGGTTTCACCGCGGGGATTTTCTTTGTGACGACAGTTTCTCCGATATTCCAACCGGCGTCTTCAGGTCGACCTAGACATCATCATATAGACAACGCCGCGGAAAACTACGCATCAACTAAATGCAGGTTTTGCGTTTCGTTTTCATGTTTCAAAAAATTGTGAAAGTAACTTGCTCACAACAATGAGTGAAAAGTAGCTCCAATAGGGTGGTTTCCTATTATTTTTTGTTGCCTAAATCGAAATATTATTACTCCTGAAGTACATATTTCGCGCTTTTAGATTTTTAAAAGATGATATAGTCTATTTCTCGCGATTAAATGAAAAGTGACAACTTTCAAGCGCGCGAAAACGCGACGGCTAAGTATGAATGCTGGGAAAAGCCCGTGTGACGTCTGGCTGCTGCTGTGTGAGGGTACCTAGGTGCGAGGCTATGAACACCGCTACGATGCAGGCTGCTTGCTGCGTAGCATGGCAGTAGCGTAGAGTACCCTGCCAGCGGGTAGCACTTGACTTAAATAAGGATTATTATTACCCTATCAAAAGAAGGAAACTTTCCGACCTTAGGCAATTTTAATAGGCGATTATTAAGAGATGTTTCCCTGAGCTCTGTGCCTCATACATGCATTGGTAATCTCAGACGATGTAATACTCCTATCTACTCGTATAGCATCTAGGTCCCTGTGACGTCACGTGGAGTGGCATCGCATGGGCGCAAATCTGGCCTTTTTCAAATAAGGTTAACCACCTTCGGGTTTTTTGGGTTAGCATTAGTCTAAACTGGGATTTCTGAAACCAAGTAATTTGTATATTATGATTACACTAATGGTGGGTAACGAATCGCAATCAATGCCTTTCGCTTTCTTTGATAAAAGAAACTAGCCTATTGTATGACTTTCCAATTTTCATGCATCCGGCTTTATATGAAAATATTCCGCAGGTTAACTAATATATTATTGGCGTTTATTGCATTTACCAATTGTTTATGAGTAAATTTAATTCTCGGCTTCATTTATAACGACAACTGTCTGTTAGCAGAAGGAACAAAATAATACGGATATAGGTAGGATAATTTAGTTACATTAATTTTCACTCATTTCTAGAAGTTGTTATCGGAATAGACGATGGTTTTAAATGAGGAAATTTCTTTCTTCGTTCACGAAGCTATGAAATTTACTTTGGACTTTAATGCTCAATAAAATGAATCTATATATAAAAAACGATGTCTGTTTGTCTGTCCGCTATGCATTTCCATACGGCTGCAGGGATTGTAACCAAAGTTCGCACGTAGGAGCATCTCATGCTCTAAAAGCTCGTAGTACAACTTCTGGTTGTGTCCGACGCGTGTTTAACGTTGTTTTCTCATTAACGTTTGTTAAGTCACGTCATACAATGTCTGTGGTTAGACATCCTGCCGGGCAGTTAAACCACTTAACATTTTCGAAGGGTACAGCTCTAAGAATTCTTCACTCAAATATTAATCTTCTTAATGCAAACCTTTTTGTTGGGGTATGAGTTCACATGACGTTTTTGGTCTACGCACGTACGTATGCACAATCAATGTTGTGGAGCGGGATATTAGCTGATCCCGTGCGCGATGTACGGAAGTATTTTTTTTCCATTGTTTTCTGTTGTATATGTATACCACCATCATTTTTCTTTTGGCTAAAAATCCTTCCATGTGAACAAGAATTCCAAGTTTCCCAACCCTCTGGGTACTATCCTTCCCGTGTAGCCCCGGGTGGCTTGCTTTCCATGAGTAATTTTGAGCTAGGAAATAAATAAGCGTTATTTTTTCGCGTTGAGTTTATTTCTACTGGTTTTAATCATAAATTTATGCATTGAAATGCCATATAATTGGATCTATTATAGTTATTAATATTATTCATATCCTCAATCCTTGTCTTGACATTACAGTGCCTAAAAATAAGCTGAAAACTAGAATTATCGTGAATCATTTTCCCGTTTACGAGTCGCTGACTTCCCCAGTAACTGACCCAGAGAAATAGAATCTATTCCACGGAATTCTTATCTTGCACCTCTTTCATTTCTTCACGAATCCATTTCGATGGGATATCCAACCGAGTCTTTTAGCAAAGGAGGCCCGTTACGCAGGTCCTAACCGCCTTGAAAACCCTGTAACGTCCTGAATATTTCAGTCCTCCAG
Organism: Ischnura elegans; assembly: GCF_921293095.1. Taxonomy (NCBI): domain Eukaryota; kingdom Metazoa; phylum Arthropoda; class Insecta; order Odonata; family Coenagrionidae; genus Ischnura; species Ischnura elegans. The sequence goes on from NC_060246.1 coordinate 127,524,349, forward strand.
AACCCGTTCACTCGATCCCAGAGAGATATAGATCCCCATTCCGCATATTCGAAGGCAGAGGATGGAGGACAGGGGATGGAACGACGGGGAGATGAGATTTGAGACGACGGCGGCCGAAGGAAGCGGGGGTTTGGTGATAGCGTTGGCAAACAGGGCCGGGAAGAAGGCAATTGATAAATTTTAGAGGGAGAAGAAGGGATGCTGTGGAGAATTTTACCCTTTTAGGAAGGTTGCACGAGGCGGAAAAAGGCCTGCAGGAAGCAGGAGAATTGGGAATAGACAAGAAATCAGGGAGGGAACCTGGAATTAACTCTACAGCTTCCAAAGGATCAGGAAAGTATAGGGAAATAATGAAAGTGTGACAGGTTAATGTGGTAAGGTCATGTAGATAGAATTCCTGATGTCTGAGGGGCCAAGAACATACACCAAAGACATCCGGAAGGTAGAAGATCGAAAGAAAGACGAGGGAGAAAATGGCTGAATGATGATGAGGATGATTTGGGAAGGATGGGAGTAAAGATTTGAAGAGAAACTAAAGAGATGCGGGTAAATACAAGGAATAGCAGCGACTGGTCTAACATTTTTGCAGAGGCCAGGGCCCTAAAAGGTCAGTAACGCCGAGGGGTGAGGTAATACTACCTAGAATGAACAGGAAAACTAGAAAAAAATACGATGTTTGGAGGCTTCAGAAGTAGGTAAAAGGGAAGAAGGGTACGAAGGTTAGAGGATGGAAGTACGAGAGAAGAAAGACGCTTTCCCTTAGCATTCTCGGTGTGCGCGCTTCCGTCTGGGGTAGTTTTGGTAAGGTGGTACCAAGGGAGGCGGGGGTGGTGGGTCCGGAGACGTAAGAGCGGCGTTAAACAAGAACGAGGATGGGTGTGAGACTGGGATGGGGGTGTGAGATTGAAGCCGAGGCTGTGTGCGGGAGGGTGGCTAGGAAAGTAGTGAGGTCGAGGAGGTGGGGAGTTGGATTGAGTTGTAAACCAATCGCCTCCCTCCGTTAGACCCCCTCTCCTAAATTTCACTTCCATCCCCGCCGACTCACCCTCCGTTCCCCATTCCCACCCACCGTTTCCCTCACATCTCACGGCAGAAGGCAGTACTTTTTTCTCTCTCCTGCGGCCAGGGCTCCTTATCTCTCTTCACTCCGCCTTGCACCGCCACGTACATCTTATGGGGACCCGGTTCTTTCTTCCGCACCATCCTCGTTCACCTCTTTTTCACTCAACTGCCTTTACTTTCATCATATCCTATCTCTCCCGACTATTTCTTTCCCTCTCCACAGAGCCTCCTTAAGGATCCTCTAATTATCCACCTTGTCTTCCCACTCCTCCTCCTGAATTTTCCTTTTTCTCTCGTTTTCATTCTTCTCTTTATCTCTGCCTTCCCTGCAGTACCTTCACTCCCCTTCCCTTGGCTCTCCACTTTCCTATTTTTTTCTCCGCAGGTCCTCTTATCTCCAGCCTCCATTCCTGATAGGTCTCCCTAAGTTACGTCTTCTCCGCCCCTGCCTCCGCCAAAACTACCGCCCGCCAACATACCTCGCTCCGCCATTTCTCTTACCGCGCCGCTTCCCCCACTGCCTCAGCTTCCTATTCTTACTCTCGTGCTTTTAGTCGTCGCTTTTTTTCCTTTCTTTCAGTTTTTTCCTCGCTCGTTCTCCACTTCGTACACAGCCCTTGTTTTATTTTATTGATGACAACCTCTCATTCCCGCGAAGGGGATATTTTTTTTCGACCTCCCGACTCGTGCTTTGCTTTGTCTGCAATGCGGTAAACCTTTTATTTACTGCAGTTAGTCCACATCTTTAGTTGCGGTGCAAAAGAATTATACGCAACGAGAACGAAAATATTTTCGTGAAATAGTAAGATAAAGTTGCTTTCATTGTCGTGTGTACAAGTATATACATCCGGATTTTACTACACTGTACCATGGCGAGCGAGTCGCTCCATCGAGATATTTCTTGAAAGCACCACATTTTACCTTTAATTCGTAGTTACACTATTCTCAGATCTTTTTAAAATTATATTTAATTTCTAAACTTGTTTTTACAATGATAATGCAATTTACAGATGGATTTCCGCAAGAGACCTCTAATATAAATTTTGAAAGATAGTTGAAAGACTGTGTTATTACTAGTTAGCAACAAAAAATTACAACTAGCTTGTAAGGCATTTTGAGTTAAGCCAATTTCTTCCTCAACTGTGGTTCAGATCCGAACAAAAATTTTCCAGTATACATCCAACTTGAAATAAGCTTGAAAATTCCTAATTGAAAATGAAATATAACTAATAACTTCAGGCTTTACATTGTAAAACCTCTCCATATTGGAAGTAAGGAAATAAAACTTTGTAAGGTTCACTGTTATTTAATTATGGGCACGACCCGGGTTTCGTAACTTGGTTACATCGTCAGGTGACTGATCTTGCATGCATCATACAATTAATGGCCGAGTACTTTGTGTATAAATGTATGATGCATGCATGATCAGTCACCTGACGATGTATGCAAGTTACGAAACCCGGGTCGAGCCCATAATTAAATAACAGTGAACCTTACAAATTTTTATTTCCTTACTTCCTGAAAATGAAATGATTGAAATGAAACTTTGGCTAAACATGTACCCATAGGTACAATATTTTTTGTCTTGATTAAGATGTTCCGATATGTAAAAATGTATGCGCCATATCATTTTTTGATTGAAATATATGTTTTATAACCAATCTCTAATTTTAAGTAAACGCAGTATACTATATTTTTTCTCGATAAAAAATCGTTGATTACAAATAAAGGGCACTAATTTATCTGAAGCATATTTCTGAGCTTTGAAATCAAATACTCGTTTCAATGGAAGTTCAATGACAATTTTGAATTTCACGTGCACGTGCGGTAGGTTGATCAGTCAAAAGTTAGCACTTTATACATTTTGCGATGAATGAAAGAAAAAGTTATTAACGACCATTGAACTTCTATCAATGAAATGATGTGATGTACAATATACCAAGGTTTTCATGTGAAATTTAAATCAGCTAGCCCATACGAGAAGAAGTGGATGTTCATTAACAGAGAGTAAAGTAATTCTTAGCAACCTATCTCGAGTCTCCAAAGTATACTAGTATTATCCGATACCTAATCTCGAATGGGTCCCACTATTATCGCAGCGAGATAAACCCAACCCTTCTGTGCACTAAGTGGACCTCCTCAGCTTTCCCCGAGAGGAGTGAATTCAGGAATGGAGCTCAGCTAGCTGTCTCAACGAAAAGTCCCTCCCCTTCCTCCCACCGCCTCCTAAGGGGGCCACACACATCCTTCAAAAAAACCACCCTCTCGTCTTCCTTCCCACTCCGCGAAAAGCGTGGAGCGATCTCCCTCCGCATCGTCGCGGGTCTATGCCCATTCGGAGCAAAATAAATTTTTCTTCCTCAATTCTCCATTCGAGGAAACGAACCAGGAGGGTTAGGGAGGAGAGAGGGGAATAAAATGAGATTCCGGAATGGGAATAAAAGGCGGTGGAGGGGTTATTTTTTTCTCTCTCTCTCGGGCGAGGGGAGAAGGCAGTGATGCGGAGATGGTGAACGGGATGGTGGAAGGAGAAGGGGAGGTTTCGGGCGTGGGTGGGGCTGAGGAGTAGAGGGAGGAAGCAGAAGGGGTTGGAGAAGAGTGTGGGGGATGGGAGGGCCGTGGAGTTTGGGGAATGATACTCTATCACCCGACATAAATCGTTCCTCGGCCATTAATGGTAAAAGCTTTTGCCGTGAAGGGGCGCGATTCGAGTCGAAATAACTCACCCCCCTCTCCCTTCCCACTCCATCTCCTCCCGACTTTTCCATCCCCCTGATCCCCAACCCAATTTTTCTCCTCCCCCCCGTCTTCCAAAGGCCACCTCTTCCTCCTCAACACACGTGACCTCACCTATCGCCTCCCAACCTCCCCCTCCCTTCATTTTCTCAATCCCACACCCTCGTCTATGCCCTCGCTCCATTCCTCAAAGTTCCAACCCTCAGAACTCCCCCCCCCCCTTCATCTCCTCCTCCTCCTCCTTCGCCATCACTCATCCCCTCCCCCACCCCCGCAGCCATTTCCGCGCACTCCTTTCTTTCCCTCTATCCCGTTTCCATCGCTTCGATAGCTTTTAATGCACTCAGTGTTTATTAAAAACTTGAGTTATCGGCGTGTAACTCAACGCTCCGCCGTGTTCCTCACATTTTATTTTTTGGCTTTCCGGAAACTCCAATTTCAACAATAGGGGGGCGCCGGTATATCTCTTTTATTTTTGCCTGCGGAATGTATGGTCTTCGGGAGCATTGAGGAGGTGGATTTAGTTCCAGTTTCCCTTATTTTCATGCCATTAGATCTAGTGAATAAACTTGGGCTTCTAAAATGATTTACATAGTTTGAATAAACTATTTTTCTCAAAGTCCTGTTGCTCAACTTGAGAATAATGAATTTATGGTAAAAATTTTGCTGTACTTTTTTATGTGAAATTTTTTAAAATAAATTATTTTCATCATTATTAAGGGATACTTTCGTCTCTTTGGACCAGTTTTCTTCAGAAAGACGTACCTTTACCATGCGGTACGACTGAAACATGAAATGCGTTACTAATGAAGTTTTTAGTGGCAATGACAACTTAATAATTCTTTATAACATTTAAAGAACTCTATACTGATTTTTAAAATTTTGATTTTAACAAAATTTTCGACATCCAATCGACATTTGTAATAACTTCCGCTGATACAGCTATCTAAATTGCTCTTTAGACACATCAAAACCTATTCAAGGTGCCATATTAAAATTAATATACATATACAGCTTAGCAATCATTTTTTTCTCATCGTTTTGTGCGTTCTGTATAATTTTTGGAATTTAATTTGAACTTAAATATTGTAAAAAACCATTGTTTCCATCACTCTTAAGCATTGGAAAACGATTTATGCACGGATCGTATGCATTCACCTCTTCAATCAACAGCGTATAATTATAAAAATATTTAATCACTTCCACCGGTTTATCGTAAGACTTTTTGTAGATTTTTAATGTTGGAAATGTAAAAGTGAAATATTTTTTATTTACATTTATTTAATAATATAAATATGAGGTTTGTATTTAAAATATATATTTATGTTGGGACATGGGTGATTTTTTATAAGAGAGACCAAATTTGCTTCCCGTCAAATGGAAGGAATAATAAAATTTACCAACATTTATTCTTTTATTTGTTGCATATATTTGTCCCGCCATTGAATTCTACCTACTTCACCCTTCGAAAGAGCATTATTCCATTAATTGTACTTCTTCTTCTGATCTCTGACAATTAATTCAAATTATACTGTTTGAGCGATGTATTGTAGTTAATAAATTATATGATCTTCTGATGAATACCAGGAATTTTCTTTACCGTCACCGTTCTCCTTATTTTCACTTACAAATAGCCAAAGATTTGGCCTATGCCTCGATTTTCTCTTAATTAAACTTTTCAAATTAATAAAATTCATTAATTTACGCCTTAAATGGGGAGACATAGAATTCATCTTCTAGAGGCACGATTTTCATTTTGCTCCGTTGCGTTGGCAGCAATGAGAATGGATTTCATAAAAATCAAACACTTATAACACACAATCATTCATGAACAATAAATTCCTATTTAATGATTTCCATTTTTCCAATATTAATGTCTTTCTTATATCCCCTACATGTTCGGTATTTAATCATTAGACAAATAATCATCGATTAGATTACAAGTACTAGGATGTTTAAGTATTTGTGGTACTTATGAGGGAAATTTCCTTTTAATACTCTATGCTAGTTTTTTTATCTTCTAGAATTTCTAACCACCTGAAGAACATATTTATATGTTCGATGAACATTTTATGATAAAAGCTTATAAATTCAAATATACTTAACTAAATATGTAATGGATATAGCTTTTAGTCGTGGTTTTGTACAGATATATATTCATTTAAAATGGTTATTACTAACGTTAATGATTATTTGAGAGCCTAACTGAATTATTGACATGAAATAGCCATACGACATTGATTTTTTTTTTTTTCACCTGGCAGTTATATTCCCAATATGTATTCCTAAGTAGTTGTAGGTATTTCTTCATTATATTAAAGTAATACACAATAAAAATACCTTATTGTTAGTAATGTATAAAATGTAAATGCAAAGTTGTATCATGTTTACTAATTTCGAGCAGCACAGATAAATGAATAGCAATTATAAATATGCAGCTTCTTCGTTTTAATTCCTAAACCGTTAGATGAAGCACACGTAATATAAATTGCTTGGTCCATGAATCATTAGTTCCACTAAATGTTCAAAGACGTGTTTGAATTCGTCAGAAGATAAGAGGTGACCAATTTTCCCCTTCAAGAATGCCGACACGCCGTTCGTGGCATTGAAATCACTTTTGAAAATCCCAACATAAGATGCCCCCAGAATGGGCATTGATTTGGACCGTTTACGTCCGAGCAGAATGCAAAGGAATAGCCGTTCCCGGCACCAGGCGCCTTCCGCAGCAGGGCAGAGAGCACTCAGTCGGGAGGGGGGGAGGGAGGAGGCCATTTCGAGGAGGACCCTTAACTGGACTTTCCAATCCATGATCGCCCTTACGAGGTTTTGGCGCGTGCCGCGGTGGCATGCCGACGTCCAAATTAATATCGCCTCTTCCGAAAAGTGCGCAGTAAAAATACTCGGCCGCGGCCGGGGAAGAGCCTCTTCGGCGTTCTACGACTCATAAAACCCGCGTGTTCACTTCTCAGTCGTATAACCCTTCTTTCCCCGCGCCCAGCCCCCGAACTTCCCCTCCATATATCCCTCCCTCTCCTCTCGCCAGACTTCCCGATCCTTTTACTATACCACTGAAACCCCCCAGTCCACACTTCGCGCTCATAAACGCATCATAACAAACACTTCCTCAGGCTTTAACTGCCGGTTAACGCCTTTTTTTCTATCTTCTCGTCTTTACATTTCCCTCTCTTTCTGTCCTCCTCAGCTTCGAGCCCCACCTTCTCCCCATTCTTTCTCTTTCTCTTCCTTCCCTCCATTCACTGGCCCTCGACCGTCTCCAGTCCACGGTTTTTTTCGTCTCTCTTTCCCGGCACCGGAAAGCGTTTGTTTTTGCCAAAGGGCCAATGTTTGGCACGCGTTTTAAGGGCCTCGTAAACCGAATTCGGTATAGCCCAACCGCTGATAAACTCTTGGGGGAGTTTGAAGGAGGAAGGTTTTCAGAGGGCAGACAACGGTTATATGAGTGCGAATGGATGAGTGGCGTAAAATAAAATTTAGTCGGACTCGTTTGTGTCTCTATTGACTGTTACTTTTCCTTTTTTTTGATCTTCCAGACAAATATCTGCGTAGTCCACTGACCAGACCACTAAATTCACTTCCGTCTCACGAATCATTTAGCTGTCTTTCAGAGCATGTAGGTATTTAGGCTCACATCATTGCATATAATATATATTACTTATTTAAAGTATTCAAATAAAATTTCTCAGAAGTGAGGGCATTATTTTTCACTCGTCTTTATTTCAAAATGCTTTTTGAAACTTTTATACTTTTTATTCTCGGAAGATAATGCTATTTTTGAAAAAAAGAGTCCTACCGTAGGTTCAATCTGGTTAATTACAAGCATATTTAGGTAAATATTTAGATACACCTCTTTGCTAATAGTATAAAAGATATGTTAGATTAAAATTAAACATAGTTTTATTCCACACAGATTTATTAAAACACTCGACCGGTTTCAGCCTTTCTTGGTTATTACCAAGATACCTTGTCAAGAATACCTCTTCATTATGACCTGGAAAGGTTGAAACGCGTCGAGTCTTTTTGTTAATCGGTGTAGAATACCACAAAATTTAATTTTAAACTATCATGTCAAACAATTCTATAAATTAACCTCGCAAACCATTTATTTAACCGTTAGTACCAAAGTTTTCGTTATTTTGTATTCAAATATTTCTGGCCACCATGATTTTATATCTTGAACTCAGTTGTATTTCCATAGCCGTAGTTTTAATCTACTCTCAAGTATGTAAGGAAGTTAACTTTCACTTTGGAAGTTGCTGCTATGAGCCTGCAGTATTTTAGTTCTATCCTCTTTGCTCTTCTTCGTCAGCGTATGACATGACTTTTCCAAGTACAATAAAATAAGACAAGAAACTAGTTTTTCCTATGAATAAAGCAGCAAAAAAATAATACTATTACTTTTTCTTTTATGTAACTAGTCTGTGATGGAACACATTTGAAGTTTCCATTAGTCCTCTTTGGCTATCTATCTATTTTGACCTGTTTATTGATGGTCACCTGTTTCATTTATGGAAGTTCTTTTTGAGAGCCCAGAAAACATATTCATGGGATTGCTCAAGTTTGTGTTAGCCGTGTTCTAATCCTACAATGAATCAAATGCGTGGTTCCTTTGTTACGTATCCAATGACTACCGGCCAGCGTGTCAACATCTCGTGCAGTGGCGTAACCAGGGGAAGGCCCGAAATATAAAAACACAATTATTTTCCTTCGTGAAAGAAAACAAAATATTGAAAAATCAGTAATTTAAATGGATTTCTTTAACAAATGAAGTTTTTTCGATTATGAAATGTTTTTAGATTAGTCTAAAATCCATTAGTACCTTAATGTTAGTTCCTTAACATTAAAAAAATTGAGAACAGCATAATTTCTGCTAAATCTGGTTGAAATGACGATTTAATGGGTAGTCAGTCAAAATGTTGGCAATGAATATGATTCATCATTCAAAGTAGATGTTAATTTATATATTTCATTCAGTTATCATTACAATTCGATCCGCTGAAATTTTAACGCTATCCTTACAAACGTTGTTTCAATGATTTACCCAACATTTTGCCTACAAGTACTAACTTTATATTTCTAATGGAAATATATGGTAATGCATTTTGCTGTCATGGAAAGTAAATATGGTAAAGTAATCCGAAAAGTATAAGTAATTTTATCTATCATGCATAATATTAGTGATTTAACCATTAATTATCTATTTCCTTTGGAAAGTAATTGAACTTTCGTAAGGCATGTTCAGACACACAGCTGTTGACAGACACGACCATTTTCTAGCGGGTGCAAGTATTTACTGGCGTCCAGGTGCATTGCATGTAAACTAGTATGTTTTCATGTTTATGGACGAATTCAAAACAAACCATTCATTAGGCAGTGGCAAGATAAGCATTTTGTTGAATCGTAGACCTGATACGTAATTATTTTAAATAGTGGCTATTTCAGGGATTCGTTCTAAAATATCACACAGCATTACTATTCTGGTTTGAATGGCATAGAGTTTCCTATTATTCCAATTTAAATTATTAAGTAAGTTTTTAAAAACTTAGCACACAAAACATATTGTTTGACCAGTAAAGAAAGGTTATCAGAGTCAAAAAATGCACGTTGATGCTGATTTCTTATTTTCAGGAACATGATAGGTATTAAAAAGATATAATGAATGCATAGTAATTAGAAGAATCAATAAGTTCATGGATTGAGTTCTACACGTAAACGCCAAGTGTAATTGTTAAATTAAAATAAGTAGCCTTGAGAATTGTCAACTTAGTTGGTGATGGGCAGTAGGTCTAAATTTTTTTTATTTATAATAACTTTGTAAAATTGGCTTCTTCAATGGCACGCTCTTCTCTGTAATTCTCTACTCATTAAAGCCTATAAACCTGTTAAATTTATTATATAGTTAATAAATACCCTATTTTTGTCATCGTATTATTTTAGCTTAGCCTCGTATGTCATTTTATGCCTATGTAAATCAATTTTTATACTCTCATGTTTACATTTTTATACTCTCGTAATACACAAACCAAGCCACATTTGTACATTAACCAAACAATTATTACTACAATTATATTCTTGCTTTGACATTGATGTCATTACAGTCTCCTCTTGTCTTTAAAAAACCTCATTTGAGTGCCAAATTCACCTATTTTTAACACAGTAAACTAATAAAGCAGTTTTTTTACAAAATGCAATTATTTAAACATATGGCGATAGTCCTGCAATTCATTTTAAATCAGTCGCTGCAACCGATGTTTTGACTCGACGTGATCGTGAGTGTATCAGATTTTTTCCACCTTTGACCCGACGCTTTATTCTCTTTTAGTCGTATACTTGTCTGTTTTAGAAAGCAGACTGATTTCTTCAAATGCTGTAAAGCTCAATACATTTCCATCTTTTTATAAAATTCATATATCTATATATTTTCTCTGCATAAATATTGATACCGTTTTCTATGCATCGGCCATAGTTAATGTAATGTTTATTGTGTATCCATCTGAAAATTTAACGATAAAATGTAAAACCTTATTCGAAACACTTAGTGAGTAGCAGTAAAATGACACCAATATATTGACAAAAAGTTTTGCTAATCGCAATGAACTTCACTCGTGTCACAATGACCCGGCGCGACCAATTAAATGTTGAAGGCCCGAATGTATTTTACCCGAAATGGATGGAACAGCTCAGTTTCATTTTCCCGCCCAACTCCTTCCTGCGCCTGGCGCCACCGCAGAGATCACCTCGTAGAGCTTGGTAGTGCAGCGTTTCTCCAACAGATGGCTCTGTACGTTCCACCGCTTCAGGTACCCTTGAAAAGAAATAGATGTACCTTGAAGATAAAAGAATCTTTTTATTTCCTGAAAGCTATAGGAAAGGTTCCTATTAGAAATTTTCGTTATCAATATTTTAGTTCAGTTATTAAATTAATCACATTATCATGACGCAATACTTTCAGTTTTAATAAAATTATTTTGAAAATAATCATTATTGAAATTTTTTGGATACTTCCTCTTGAAAAAAAATATTTAAGGCTTGAAATAATGTTATGACTAAAATAATAGGTTACAACTCGTTCTCCTTAAAATCTTGAGAGTTGTATCCTATCGTTAAGTGAAGGCTTCTGCGGCGCGCCGGGGCAGACTCTTATCTTGCCTTCGTTCTTGCCTTCCTTCTTGCCTTCTATTTCCAACCGTTTGCTATTCCTCGCGGTATAAGAGGCCGACTTGCGCGGAGAAAACCGGTTGTTAATGATGAACTAGTTGAATTTTTTTAAATCTCCATTTTTGTTTACGTCTGAAAAGTTAATGATCGCACACTTTATTTTTTCCAATTGAGCGAAGTGACTGCATAACATAATTCACTTTAAATATTTTATGGAATATTGTTATTGAAACATCAGAAAATAACTGTGTAATACCGGTTAAAATGACTGTATTTAATTGGTTTCTACCACTTCCAATGCAAAGAAATGTAGCATATTTTCCTTTGAGGAATCAAAGCCTCTTTGGGAATCACGAAAAAAATGACAATAGTTTACTATGATGCTAATTTTTGCGACTTAACGTAATCCACTGTAGAGGAATATTCTTAATCTTTCTCAGTGGCTGAGCAAAGGAAATGCCGTTTATCGCTCTGAGGAGCCCCAAGAGGTAATTAAAATCTATCATACCTTGAGAATACAACTCATACTTGCTATGCACCTGTTTTATTTGACCAGAACTAATTGTTAATGATAGTATCGTGTTAGTTACAGTAGATAGATAGCTAACATTAAATAGCCCTTCCTTCCCGAGAGAGTCGGTGGAAATATTAGTCGCCTGATCAGGTTCATCTTCGAAAAGATACTAAGAGCGGAATTTAAGTCCTTTTACCTAATATGATCTAACTCATGCATTGTAATGAAAGCTATTCAGATCCTGTCGAAAGCTCGTAGTACCAGTTCTGTACCCGCGTTTCATCTCCCACTATAATTAACTTCCATTTCCATGTTCTTCAAGTGGCACGTTGTGCTTATACTTAATTCCTATTCCTCATCTCTTCACTCTCGTTCATTCCCTAACATCCATGAGGATCATCTTGTTCTACGTCCGTTTGGAAGCCACTGGCATGGTTACCGTCGAGGAGATCGCGGCCCTGCTATGCAAGTCTTTTTCCCGGCAACGAGAGAATCTTCCCGCCTTGCTTCTCTTCCCTTCTTGTTCTGTAGAAATGCTTTTTACTGCCCGTTTTATAACTCCGGAACTTCACACACTTAGTGACCCCAAACTGCTCAAATGTAAGGGATATACAATGATAGAACAAAATCGCTAACAGCCGTTACTTGGCAGAGTCCCTAGTGACTCGACTGAGTTGAACTTATTTTAATGGATGCAAACTCTTTTCTACTTTAGGTGAGCCTTTGACATTATACATTTGGGTTGATTCCAAAAAGGTATAAGATACCAGAAGCTATAGGCAGACTTGTGATCATTAAAATGACGGCAAAGAAATTAAATAGATTTCCTGTTTTCAAGATATGAACTGTTAGTTTCCAGCTTTATTGGCTTGATGCTATTAGACGAGCGTAAATAATAATCGAGGCTTGGATTCTATCTCCTCTCAGCAATTCATAAGGTATCCAAGAAAATTTGCCATTTTATTATCACAATTTGCCATTATATTTTTACTTTTTCTAAATTCTTACGAGATTAACAACGCAAGGAATTATTTATGTTGCTGGGGATATAATCTACATTGCATAAGAACGAGATTAGACCCCAATTTTTTAGTGAAATAGCTAATCTAATTGGATTTTTATGTTACTATTTAGCGGAACCATTCAAACCCTTCCTTGACCATTTCTCTGTCAATACCTTCTGAATCCGTGTACTTATACGGAAAAAGAGACATTGTCCTTCATAAGATTCCATGGGAAGAAATTTTATTACATTATAATGCCTTGTAACTTAATGAATTTATTTCTTTCCTCAATGAGATTTTAGGAGTAAATTATGTTTCTTACATCAAAAGTATATGAGATAACTGAAGTAAAGTTAAAAAACGACCATAAAAACATATAAACCTAAAAATATCACTTTTTTGTCAAGAGGTTGAAAATACCTTGATTGTTTATTTTAAAAATGCATGAGAAGTCCATCCCTCAGATTCACACTTTATTTTCTTTGAATTAAAATTAGTTGTCTCGTTTCAGCGGCCATGATGGAATTTTATTTGAATAAAATGAGAGTTTGGATAACCTAGGCTAAATTTGATGCTCAATTAGTAATGTCTGAAAGCATTTGAAGCTCCTTCCTCCTTACTCCCGATTTGGATTATGCTGTTACAAGTATCATGTACCCACTTAATCTGCCACAATAATTTTATTGCGCAGAAGAAATGCATTGAAATCCCTCTGAAAGCGTCCAATATTTCATTTCTTCAAGCATTGTCATATCAAGATAAAGGATTAAGTCATTGCAGTGTCAACACGTATTGATCTTACAAGACTATAAATAGTTTTATTTTGCATGTAGCAGCTCGATGAAGTCCCTGTGAACCTCCTAAATATCCATAGTTACTTACGACTTGTTCGGAGCGGTTCCACCATGCCACTCCGCCCACCGTTTTTAAGCCTCCCCCTTCCCAACGTCCACGTTCTTTGCCCTCAGTAATCCCTATGCTTGCCTACTCCCCTAACCCTATTCATAGCCTCATAACCCTTTCACAAGTTTAAATGCCTAATTTGTATACTTAAAATAAGCGGAACGCACTTTCGTTAACTTTATGGAAGGACCGCCATTAAAAAGGCCTATAAAAAGCTAACATGTGAAGATCTGCGCTGCGAATCACCACGAGGGTAGGTGGTAGTGTGAACCGCAGAGCTGGGGCTTCTTTCATTTTTATTTTTTTTACGACTCCACTGGGTCTTCATTACAACCTGGGCGCTGAAAACCATAATTGACCGCGGAATGAGACAGAATAATGAAAGGTTTTTATATTGCCTTGCGTCTTTGCGAGCGTGTTCAGTCCTTGCGAGTTAAAAACTATTCAAATTGAGGCAGGCGCAAGGGTCCCAGCTTCTGAAAAGCATAGACTTCTATATGATGCAATAAATATTTAGAGGAAAGCAGAGAGTCAACTTTAGTGGTCGTGCTGCTCCAAGGGAGAACATTTACTACGTGTTTACTAAATGCACGCGCTGAGCATCAACGAGTCCTGAAAATTAAATTTTACCAGCGGATTTATCCATAAGTTTTCAATCATTTATAAGTTTACCTTAAGTGGAACTTGATTTTATGGTTACAAAATTTATGATAGCTATTTCATTATTTTTTCAGGTCTCTCACACCTATGTTTTATGGGAATCGGAACTATTTGGGGGAGATCATCGACTCTTGTGGAGTCTCGATTTTCCCAGGAGATGAACTAGTAAACAACTTGAAATAAAATTTGGTTGAGGGCTATCAATGTTTTGTATTTTAGTAATTGGTCGAGAACCAAAGTTTATTGCCGAGTTTTCGTTATGTCTCTACGCAGCGGTCACATGGACTGCTTATGCTATGAATAATGCGGGTAACCAAAACAGGAAGCGTGCCAAGGAAATATATTCCGATATATTTCCGCTTTTCGGTGTCGTTACTATTTCTAGAGTTACCTGACGTCAGCGGAATAGGAAAAAAATAGTCTAGGGCCATTCCCATTTTTAAGCGTCATATCTCACCCAAGGCTGTCGTGCGTTATTCTGGCCCTTATTTCTCCATGCTTCACCTGGCCCTTGCTTTATCATAGGGAGTGCTATGGGTGGATTGGAGGGTGAGGGTTGGACGAAGCGATCAGGAGGAGCGTGTAGGGTTGATTGTTTGCAGTTCCTGGGCTCGACGAACCCTGGTCTTCGTTCTGGAGGAGCGCACTCGGGTGGACAAAGGGAGCGGAGGGCCGCCCCACTTCCGACCATCAATCCACTCCGGAGCAGGTTCCGTGATCCGAGACATCAGTCATGAGGGCCGCCCACGGAGCGAGGAGGTCCCTCGAACTCATACCGAGCGGTGGAAGAGGGAACGCTGACTGGGAATAAATACAAAAAATGGGCATAAATAGTCAATGGGCACGTATTTATATGCGCGTGTGAACGTTTGAACGGAAAGATATTGGTCGAGTCATACACGGTGGAGGGAATAGATCGCTGTCAAAAGAGAGCAGGCAAATGATTGAAGTGTCCTTGCTTTGCTCTTCTGTTCTCTCCCACTCTGTCTATAGTACTCGAAGCATGTCGTAGGGCAGAAAAGGATGGTCGCCGTCGCCTGTGGAGGGGTAGGAGAAGAATTTCTCCCACCACAATCTTTCCCTCTGCGATCGCATTGGCGGTGCTCAGCCATCGTGGCGACCGGAACCGGGACGCCCATCGCTGGAGTGCGAGGACGGAGAGAGGCGGAAGGGACCGGGGCATTTTTCGCTGGAGGGATGGTGACCCGGAGGAAATGGATAGACGGGAAGCTAACCGAAGGATAAGACCTATCGGAGAGATAGAGAAGGGAGAGTGGGAGGGCTTCGTGAGTTTTTGGTGGACATGGAAGAAGGATGACGGAGGGAAATCGAGTAATCGGCGGAGGGTGGAAACAAATAGCGGGCGACGTGCGCACGTCCGGGTTTGTTCCCAAAGTTCCCGGGGGACTTGAAGTGTATCCAA
Source organism: Ischnura elegans (assembly GCF_921293095.1). Taxonomy (NCBI): domain Eukaryota; kingdom Metazoa; phylum Arthropoda; class Insecta; order Odonata; family Coenagrionidae; genus Ischnura; species Ischnura elegans. The sequence goes on from NC_060246.1 coordinate 127,539,827, forward strand.
TACGATTTGCCATAACTAGAATTGGGCGTTTCATTTATAAAGAAGGGTTCATTGGTCCCAAGGGTCACGAGGTAGTTCGAGGTCGTGAGAACCATGCCCTTTTGCTGTTACTATGGCTGTGATTTTAGGGTGGAATATGTTGGGAGATATGAGGAGAATCCGCGCTGTCGTATGAGTCTCACTCATATGTTCCTCCAAATATTTTCGATTGAGCCAAAATTATTAACGCTTATACTCCGCTGTTCACATTATTGAGGGCATTTATAAGCTTTCGTACCAACGGTTGAACATGCCATATAATTGGAATGGTCGGGGGCAATTGGTGAATTTAAAGAAAATAATTAGACATAATTATAGGTCTATAAGAATAGAGTCGAAATTTGAGGTGAGCAAAAGGCGTTATAAGAGAGAAAAATTCAATCGTTATCTTTAGTGCGCCATAAGGCGTAGTGAAAAAAGGTATACAAATTTCGTATACATTCCATATTTTAGGCAGGAGTAAGTCCTTAGGAGTCGGAGGGTAAATAAGAATTAAGAATTTTTATGTGCACCTCGATTACAAGGTTTATATGTGCGTATTGGTCATAGGACACGAGAGTGTACTTTTTCAAAAAAGCTACGAGAACCTATCGAAATTTTAGAAAGAAAAATTCACGAAGTACTTCCTTCACGGTCCGCACTAGGAAAATGAAGTGCAAGAAAAATGAATGGCCGCGAAGTCGGTCACATAAGAGACGCGAGAGTGAAGTATGGATGTGTAAAGGGAGGTTTAGTGATAGAGGGTGTATGTCGAGCAGGATTTGGCCCATGTGCGAGGGACCTTGAAGACGGTGTGAGGGGGAGAAAACGCCATGCTCAGGAATAAAGGAGTTTTCCCCAAAAGGCTCTTGCTACTTCCAAAGAGCTTCTATCAGAAGTTTCGGAACCGCTGTTACCTCCTCTCCAGCCCTTCTCACAATATCCACCCCCATCTCCAGAACCCTCTCCGCCCCCTTTGAGGAGCAATCCCTCTTAACCCCCAAAATTCCCACCCAACCCCACGGCCCTTCCCCCCCTCCCCCCCTCCGGTCCCATCTGTTCCCGTCCCCAGTCGCGCACCTGACGCAGCTCTGCCATGTGTGCGAGTCAGCAGCATCCGAAGGGAAGGAAAAAAAGAGTTGGGACTGTGCTCTCGCGGGGGAGGGGAGAAGCGTGGATGATTTTTTCCTTCGTCTCAGAGAAGAGATCACGATGGGGGAGCGGTGCATTCTGGGTATGGGGCGAAGTTGATTCCAAACGGCGCCGTAAAGGGCGTACAAGTTTGGCTCCTCCTCCACTCGCTGCAGAACTATCGCGCTCCGTTGTGGGAACGGAGAAAGGGAGGCAGTTCCTGCTTCAGCCGGGAAGACAGGAAGAGACGGAAGGAGTTGGGTGGTAACGAGAAGACGCCAGGGTCTAGTGGAGAAGGCTCTGCGTAGAGGAAGCAGAAGATGGCCCAAAGATTCTGAAGACGGAAGACTCTGAGCGGAAACACTACTGGGGGAGTATCAGAGCGCAGAGGGGGTGTATGAGGTAGTGGTGACGTGGGAGCTGGAGAAGTAGAGACTGGAGGCAGGATGGGAGTAATGCAGCGTGAGAGACCGGAGAATAAAGGGTCCAGGAGCTGAGGGACCTGTATGGAAACGGGGGGATAGGGTTCCCTCCCTCTTCCCGTAGGAATGGTTCCGCGTCTTGAAACTCGGAAGGGGTGCATGGAGAGGGGGGGAATGAAGGATGGTTTCTGAGGAGTGAAGCTGGAGTAGGAGACTACGCTGGGAGAGAAAGAAGAAGCTGGTTGAGGCCGAGGCAAAGGAAGCTAGCGGCGCGTTCGGGGAACGAGGCAGGGGCTTGAATGGGAACGTTCGCCAATGACAACACAAGAGCAGGGGACTGGAAATTCAAAGGGCTTCGGAAATATTTCAGGGAGAGAAAAGGGGAAGGGAGGTCCTCCGGAAGGGGGAGTGTGTTCGGTGCTGGTGTAGGGACGATCTTGGTCTAGATATTGAGGGAGTTGGGGGAGAGGGAGAGGAACCTCGCGGCGGCGGAAGGATGATGTGGCTGTCGCCGGGGGTAGCAAGCGCTCGCGTTGGAAGAGATTGTTTATTTTATTCCTCTTCCTCTCCCCGTCGTCTTCCGCACTCTCCTATTCTGAATGGGGAGAGTATCTCTATGGTGGGGGGGCCATAGTTAGGGTTGCACTGGGTGCGGATGGTGGCAATGGCGGATCGGGGCGGGGGTCACGGGCGGAGTGGGAGCCATTGCCATCGCGGCGGTGTCGCATCGCTGGAGGGGTCGGGTGTGCATTCTTCCGCGGAAGGGACTTCATCTCCTCCATTCTTCCCAATGACAGCCTCATGAGAAATATTCACGAGTGATAGCAGCGACCGAGACCTCCACCCCACGGTCGAGCATTCGCTGCGGTCGTTTGCGGTCTCATATGAAGTGAAAAGGCTCGGAGCACGGACGTATTTATTTCCATAATCATTGACATGTTAATTAAATCCATGAGAGAGACGTTTTCGGGTGCCCCCATAACTCGCGGGGATCCATTATGTCAACGGAGGAGTTTACCTTCTTTTTTTTATTCTCTCAGAGGAAATATTGCTGTTCTTAATAGTGCTGATGGTATATCCTGGAGATACTTAGCACCGATGTTGAACCATCTCCATGCAGTAACAGTAATTTACTTAATTTTCCCAAGAAAATAAATGGAATTATGCTTTCATTATTCCACCTCTATATATCCCTCTTAATTCCGCTAAAATAATATCCCTATAAATTGAACGAAAACTCTTTCATTGGGGATCTTAATATTGCTTTCTCCAAACCAAATTCTTTCACCGTTCATTACACTTAATAAGGCTCATTTACTTATTTAAACTCTACATTCCAATCTTGACCCTGCGTTGTAACGAGATGCTGGAAAAACCGCCCAATCTATGTACTTATTTTTTTTTCTTTATCTCTTGTGAAAGATTTCGCGCCGTTTTCTCGGTTAAATCAGTTCATCTCCAGGAAGAACATTTCGCCATTATACGCCTTAGATAAGCCTCCAGCCTTAATAGCACCCTGCAATTTACTACAAATTAAACATCTAAAATGCAAAACTTCGGCGTTCCAAAGGTTTAAGCAGAGGCAATTTTCGAATTCTCGCGGATTTATGCGCGTTAATGGCCTTTCGGGACGGCGATAAAAGTGCTCCCGCGGGATTTTCCAAAGATCTCCTTAATGGAGTAGGAAGGAGGATGGAGGGAGGGGAAAGTATGGGGAATTAAGGAAGGGGGAAAAAGGAGGAGACGGATGAGGAATGGTGGACTGGGACCACCGAATACTGAGATGGGTATAGTATATACTTTCCTCGAGACACAATAAGGTAGCAGTCACCGCTGGGGAGGTAGTCACGGGTTGCGATGAGCGGTGTGTAAAAAGTAGGTGTATGTAACTGAAACCGATAATTTTAAAATATATGCAGATTGACTGAGAGGAATAGGTATCGCTAAACAGCATGCCCCGGTACCAGTTTATCAGCACTATTGATATGCCATGATTGAAGTTTACCATTTTTTGGTTATTATTCTAAGCCTAGTTGTAATTTTCCACTTATTGTTTTTTAATCTAAAATGGTAACGAAAATACAAGAAAGTGAAACAGATTCGTGCTGAGAGAATAATCGGTAATAATCCAATAACTGATTTTTCTACAATGCTATCGGTAAATATATAATGCAGATTTATGACCAGGAGTAGGGGATTTTATCATACTCATTAAAATCCATAGCGCTTCACCAAACTTAAATAAGCTTGGAATGCTACTCACCAGTGATATTTTTGTTATGAATTTTCAACAGAAGCAAATTCTCTGTAAAAGCAATTCCTTGAACATTAAACTTCGGAACATACGTTTCCAATGTCATCAATGCATCGTGCTCCGGAATTAGGCAATAACACCGAATATACTGGAACTTCAGTGGTAGTTACACATAAATCAATTCATCGGGAACTATACATCGTGTGTCCTGGCATGCCAATGTATGCCGCACATCCCTTGCCAAGGGTGCGTGGGGCGCGGGCACTCCCCCCCCCCCCCCGTACCCTCCAGCCTCCCGTGCCCCCCTGCCCCCTTAAGGGCGGGGCGCTAAAGGGGCGGGGACGAAACCGGGGCATAAATTTGCCGCCGCGAAGGGGGTAAGGCGAGGTCGCATGAGGGAAGGGAGCGAAGGGCTCGCATTGGACTCAGTGGGATGGGAGGGAGATGCGGCGCCCGGGGGGTTGACGGGAGAGTCGCGGGGAGGGCGGTGGGTCGAGCCGGGGTTGGGGATGGCGAGTCGTGGGCATAGCATAAGGGGAGGGGGAGGGTTGTGTGGCCGAGTCTAGCTCCCCCGTATCTCCCGGCGCGATTCCTGCCGCGCCGTAGATCACGCTTACCGCTTACTCCGGGAATGGACCCCGGCGGCATCCCCTCCTCCCACCCCGGCTGATGGGGAGCCCGCTCCCGCATACACCCACCTCATCCTCCCCTGCGTCGCTTTCGCCCGCGCCGACGCCGCTCTTCACACTACATTCGCTAATTAACGTGGTGCAGGACGCTAAAGTGAGATCTATGCTGTTCAAACAATTAAAATTTGACCCCTATAATTTAACCCTTTCGCCCCTTGCCGCTTTTTCCTCCTCTCGGTCTCTCTCTCGGTTGCCGCCCGCTCCCTCAATGGTCATTTTCCCCGTTCCCATCCGGATCCTGAGTTTAGATGTGTTCATTAGGGTTAATGTCATTATCTCGGGAATGTGGGACTGTTTATTCTAGAATAGATTGATGTATCCTTACTAGGAATGCAACAGGAGAGATGGCTCAACTACGAGGTACCTTAAGACACCTCAGAGTTTTTATGCAAGTAGTTAGAATGAGAATTTATAGTCCAGACTTCCTCAGGATATTCCCGAGCGAAGGTGCTAAATACTTTTTTTAATAGGCAGCGGTATTCACCATACGTGTCTTCACATATAAGGGTCATAAAATAAGTCCTTATAGTTAGAAAAATTATTTATTCCATTGCCAGCATATGATATTGACATTTTAAATAGCTTTGAATTATTCGTTAAAGTAGGTATTTATGATGTAATAACAGAGATTTAAGAATAGTTAATAAATTATAAGACTTATGTTTCCTAATGTTAACTGTTTTGAAGCAATTGATTCAATTCGGGCAAAATTACTATCAACAATTCAAAACAAAATCAAGAAAAAATATTAGCTCTCTTGGTAATTGGTTTCTGAGGCATAATTCTCTAGCCATAGGTATCTATGTGTATGTATATATGACTGGATAATTGAAATTGGATGTTAATGATGGGAATTATAAGTTACATATCGTTGCAATCTATATACGAATATTATCCGATATTAAAATTCCTTTCCTGGAATGAAAATTTTTATCAAATATTACTTATATAGCTTATTATGCCTTCATCAAATGAACTTGGTGCCAGATAGTGCATTTGTAGCTATACCTTTTATTATGGTTCATACCTCGGTTATCATCTCGAATTTCTCTTCCTTTCACTTCTTCACGATTCTCTCTCCCTTCCACACTCGTCCATTTCCTCCTCCCTACCTTTCCATCCACTCAACATCTCCCGACCCTGTCTCTGCTAACGCAGGATTGATGTTACGGCTCTGTTGACGTTCTTCACGCCTCATTCCGCTCCCGGAAAACCTTTGCTTCTCTTCTACACTGCCACGCCATCTCCACAAAAGTCATCTCTCCCCCGACCTCCACGCTGCCTCCCCTCCCCGCCCACCTCCGGCATCCCCTGCTTCGTGCTCACTCACTCCGTCGCCCTTTGCTATGGAACATTCCTCTTTCCGTTTCCAAGTCGTACATAGCATTTAGAGGATGTAGACTGTGTGAGTGTGTTTTCTTCCACTGTTTTCTCGGAGAATATGGACGCTGTATTTTCCCAAATAAAAGAAATCCGTGGCTTGTGCTGCTTACGCATTGCGGTATTAATCTCGGGAAGAACAGACCGAGTTGGAAGCAGTTGTTTCTTTTGGATAGAAGATATTTTTTAAAGTCAATTACTGAATTGAATATTTTTCATCCAAGTAGATCGGCAACTTCTGATGCTTGTTTGTAAACCGTTTTGCTATTTTTCACATACAGGGATGTATCCTCTCTCATTTAGCGATATTTAACGCTAAAATGAGCTGGATAATCAAATAAATGAAAGGCATTTGTCCTCCTCTATTCATTATCCAAAATAGATAATGCCAGTTGGAAATGACGTAAAGAAACATATTTAAGTATGCACACTCTCCGATGTTTATTTTGATATCATTTAATAGTTACAACCAAAGCCGAAGCACTGATACCCATTACGAGTTATTTTTAAGCTAAATATACCTACGATATCGCTGCGCAAAACATATTTTTAAATAATAAATGTTTCTCCTAATTTTATGATTCTGATGGAAAGCATTGGATTTTGATAAATCCTGGGAAATGAATTAGCAAAATCATTGTTTCCAGGCGTTATATCTGAAAGTTGAAATATATGGTTTTATAACTGGAAATAATCACTTTAACAGAAGCATCAAATTGTAAAAATAACATCCTGAAAACACTGCATTTTATATCAGAGCCTTGTTGCATTAATATCGAGTACATTGACATGTATAGAAGCCAACATACTTTTTCTGTGCCCATTATGAAAGGTTATCTCATGCTTTTTTCTTAGTGGATGGTTATCAATGTATAACTTTCTTTGTATGCATTTGATCAATTATCATTTATATACAGCCCTAATCAAATGCTTTATATTCCCCAGGTAAATTGAAAGAGGGGCTCCGAATTTCCATTTTTTTTAATAGTTTAATACTTGCAGCTATTTTTTTTCCTTATCCAGCTATTTTTTTCCTTATCCAGCTAAAAATTTCTTCGATGGAAAATGATACTCTTTAGTAGCATTAAAACTGCCACCAAGAAAACAATTATTAGCAATTTTGTACGACGAAGAGAGTGTGAAACGGCTCAAAGTTCACCGTTTATAGAAATTCCTAGTGGCATGAAGATGGTCGACTATTTGTTAAAATTTAGTTTTTGTTTGCTACATAGCAGAATAATGCGGAAATATGTTTCAAACCATCTCATCTCCCTAAATTGCTAAGTCGTTTAGATGTGAGGCCTGCGAACATATCCCCATGCTGACTATGCCATCGGAACGTCTATTCAGTTCAGCGAAACTAACCACCCGGAAGCGTTCTGAGCAAACACCAGGATCATTTGAGACCCGAAAAATGCAAGAATTCCCCTGGATAGGGTGGATATTCTTTTCTTAATGGCCTTATCAACGCGATATCTCGTTAACACAGAAAAATAAATTTGATTATCACTGGAAATCCAAGATATTGTGTAAAATGTTTATTTGCCACGCCGGAGTGGTATGATTTGTTCATTATTTTAGCGTTAGCCATGACGCACAAAGAAACTAATTCTTGATGAATCATCGCTTGAAACTTCAGACTTAACCTCATTGAAAATATCGAACAATCTTTCCTGAGAATATATTGTTCGACCAATTTCTCCTTTTGATATATTTAGCCTAATTATTTTTTACATGGTTACCTTTTTTCCATTGCTACTAGAACTCCTCTATAGCTGTATCATTAGAGACATATGTACCCTGCTTTAAGATTCACTACCATTGCTTTCAGATAGTATTATATAAACATTTTAGCCACTGTACTTCTATATATTTGCACGTAAGATTTAAGGCGAATATTTCTACATTCCGAGCCGAAATTTTGTTTTGCGTGTCTCCAAAAATGCAATCTATTGGATAATGATCATTTCTTAAGCCGTTGAGGGTTTCGTTTCCTCCTCAAACAGTGCCTATTCTTAGTCAAATTTTATTATCTGCTTAACTCATTAGTGCACCAAATATAATGAATTCATTCTTAACGAAAAAACATTAAATGTTATAAAAATGTGTTTAGAGGAAGTTAGAAGAAAATAAAAGCCACATAAATATATATATAGTCCCAGTCAGGCCGCATTTTTACCCTCTGATTTCTGGCTTTTTTCCACCTACCACAGCACCGTTGTCCTTGTCCTTTTTCTATTCCATGTTCCTATCCCTTTCTTTCCTTACCTGTGAATTTATTTGTATGTTTACGCTTAAGGCGTCGTGTGAATGAATGAAGTAGTATATATATATATCGATATATATACTGCATTTTATAGCAGTAAATATATTTGATTATATTACATATGATTACGTTTTTCGGTGTGAATCATCTGCCAGAACCTGAAAACGGGAACCTGCGTACTGGTATAAAGAACTAAAGCACATGTTTGATAAATTGTATGTTCATAATCAACATTCTGTTCGATTACAGTGAGTTAGAGGAGATGAATCTTTAAGGAAAAACGGAGAAAACAATGTTTCGTGCTTTTGGTATAAAATAAAATAATAAATGGTGCGCAGGTGAATTATGAGAAAAAAAGCGGAGTATTTTACGTCTTAACAAGAAAATGAAGCAAATATAATTGATAATTCGCTCGAAGAAAGATCAGTTTCATCAAAAATATGCATTTTGCTTACTTTCCAGCAAAATCATTTAGAATTGGTTTTAGATTCTGGAATTATTACGTTCAAGAAATCACAAAAACTTTAGCTGAGAAAATTATTCATTAAGATAAGAAATATTCTCCAATTCTTCGACAGTAGGTAAAAATATCATACGATAGGATAGAGTGCAACAAATGTGTACCTAACACCTGTGTGAGAGGAAATTTCGTTTGCGAGGTTTTGTCGCCTTGCTGGGTGATCAAAATATCTATCCTAGTAAAAGAAGCGAGTGTTTTACATCTAGGCTAGCTTATTTTTAATTAATAATAGTATACTATCAAAGTGGCGGAAGCCTGCAATAATTCAAATGAAGTATGATAACGAGGTAATTGTTCATAACCTAAGTTTTGCGTTCGTCGCTTGGCGCTTGTCCCAACAGGATCAATTCGCTACTCAACCGCCACCCTTATCGTATACCGTCTTTATGTACCTCGGAAGGCCATGATGGCCAACCAAGCCATAAATTTCAGATATTATTGCACGGGAAGGACGGTCAGAGAGATTTCCAGCAATTGGTACGAACTTCCAGGAAGTCACACGCGTCTGATCCTTTAGTACGCGAATAAAAAGGAAAGAAGTTCACATACGCATGCATGGAAAACAGAAAGCCGCGGCTCTTTCTTAGAATATGGAAAATCCTTTGATTATCACACATAATTTGAAAAGAACCATACCCAGGGTTATTTCTTTGCATAATGACAACGGCTTGCTAGGAAGAACGTCTTTCTGCCGCGTACATTGGTTTTCGATGCGGAAATCCTTACGCCTCTTCGATTAAAAGAGAGGGAGCCACCGTGGCCCATTGCCATAGAATGGCCTCACTGTATGCAATGTATTTGATGGAATATGGATCACATTTCCTGGTCCGCAATAACAAACCTTCATCTCAACAACGTTGTAGCCAGGTGGCGTTGAAGGAGTAGACATGAGAGAGGACGAAGTCGGGTAGGGACAACACGCAGTACACTCACGCAATGCTCCTAGCCACCGTGGTTAAGTCAATATCGAAGCCGGGGTAGGATACCTATGGCCATGCATTTGATGGCTATGAGACGACAAAATACTTTTCGGATAAGAAATGTATAATGTCAGTAAAATAAATTAGGAGAGGGTCGCTTTCCTGGCCATTGCTTAAACAGCCCCAACATTCACTGATAAAACTCAAAAGAAAATAAGCGTTACTGAAGCGGTTGAATTCACTCAGCTTTCAGGGGAAAAAGAAAATAAATGCTCTTCGTGGTATTACTTGCTTTTATTTTGATATTCCAAAAGGCGTATTAACCCTTAGAGTGCCGAAACGTTTTCATACGCTTTGCATGTGGACTACGGAATTTACCCAAAATTAATATTGCAACCTGGATATCTTGCACTGGGGCACATTCCCTCACCATAAGGATCGCGAAGGGGATTAATTCTACCAGATCAGCCCTCATACAGGGGTGCCTCATGCACAGAGGGTCTCTTCTGCACTGACTGGCAGCCAAAATCGTGAACTCCCGCAGCCCAAGGGTTGAAAGCATATTCTTCTTTCACAGTGGCTCAGCTATATTTTTATAGAATAAATTCTTTGTAGCCATATTAATATAATTGTAAATTTCGCTATTCCATGGTAACAAGTACTTAGTTCCTGGACAAGTCATGGGTCTTCAATATGAGTGAGAAATGTTTAATTGATTCACAAAGTTGTTTTTTTACAATCACGAGACTAAATTTGAAGAAAGGACGCACACTTTATAGAGTGTGAAATTTGTGTCCTTATCCTATCACGGAATCAAAGGTTAGCGCTCACCTGGCGTGAAATAAGCTCTGAAAATCGCCAAAAATTACTAGGACGGGAAAGCTTAATAATGGGATCAAGAAGTCAATTGTGTAGCGTCTGGAGGGGAGTTTCCCACCCTGGTCATTCGAGTCATCGATAAGCCTGAAATTTGTTTGGCGCCAATGCCTCCCGGTGGGGTTTTTCCACGTTTCTGATAGAAAAGAGGGAACATCGGAATAATACCTTTAATTCCCTGCTGCCCTAAAATTTGAAAGCGATGAGATCAAAGAGAACTTACCCCTTCTCTAGTTTATAATTAACTATAATGGAGGATTCCAAAACTCTTTCTTCATTGTAACCTTTAGTTTTGAAGGTTAAGCTTTGATGATACCTTCAGTGGCAAGACGTGAATTTTAGACGTTTTGATCAGAATCCACTGTTATTCAGCGCATTTAAAACCATATTGGATTTTAATTTGCTCATCTTTGCAGGGAAACTTATTTGATTATTTCACATTTTGAGCATTTATGGTTGAAAAAATGTCAAAAAAGAAGTAATGGTATAAGCACATGTAGAATCCACAGTAGGTAGCATTTCTTGATAAGTGATCCACATTCACATGTCAGATGTTTCTGTACAGTCTGTCGTCAAATTTTAGTGGGTATTGTTTTAAAATTTAGTGGGTATTGTTTTAAACATGCGTACTTACACTTTTTAATGATGCATATATCTCGGGGAAAATATCTCAAAAACAAATATCATGAACACCGATATTTGAAAGGAGCGATGAATATATCCATGTGAATTGCACTATATATAAAACAAATTTTTAAACTCCGTTGATAACTCTACACAGAAATATCGTATTTTTTGGAGCCATGTGTTGATAATTAAGCCAGAAAAGGACTTGATCTTTTATGTCTTAATCGCACCTCATACTTAATTTTTCCAAACCATTCAGAGAAAGATAATTCTACTTTTTTAAAAATTAACTTAAGATTTTATACTAAATAAAGAATTTATTTTCTCATCTTATGCCAGACTAATGCACCTTAATTCGAACTATTTTGACATTGTCTGATAGCAAATTTGATAGAAGTGGTAGCAGTAAATCGTAATATCTCGATGAGAGGCACATAATGGTAATAGCCCATGAAATTGCCTTTTGGAAAATATTACCGACTCGGACAACAGGACATGCACATAACATTTCAATTTCCCCTTAATTTTTATGGTCTTTTATCTCATAATTAAAGCAGATAAAGACTGATAATTCTTTTTAACATTTAAAAAGCATAGTAGGTACATCAATTAATCTTAACAGTGCCAAGATCGGTGTTTCATCAAACTGTAGCTTCCAAGTAGCTAATTTCACGTATTTCAGATATCAAACTTGAACTGATACTTACTACTCCGAATTGATGACCAGACAATTTTCAAAAATTAATTACTGCAAAGATGATTATGTCACATATTTCGTGATCTTAAGCTACAATCTCTAAAACCTTCCATTGCAGGTGGAATGAAATTGTTTAAGGTTTCCTTGAAGTTTTTTATCCGTTTTATTAATTACGGAATGTTCCACCTAAGAGCTAGTGGTCTAGAAACGGGATCATGAAAGGTATACTTCTGTCACTAAATGGTAATTAAATCTTAGGAATGTCTTGATGCTGAAAAGAAGAAAATGTGCACAGTATGCGATCGTAACGGATCACCTGCCCGTTCATAAATAAAATAGTTCAGTCTGCAATAGTAATAGAGAAGTTATCCTACCAAGGACCTTTTCTCAATACCATTCCAATGCCAGTGTCCAATTTGAGAATTTTTTCATCGTTTCTTAGAATATTATTGGTTCATTTACGCTAATTATACTGTCTGATCCCTCTCTGTTTACAATAGTAGTGTTAATAATAGAAAGCTGTTATCTTCCACAAAAGGCCATTTGAATAAAATTTACTCCACAATGCTGAGAATAATGGATGGTAAAGTATAGTTTCGTGAGAATAGTAGAATGACTAGTGGGAGGAAAGAAGGGCTAGGGACAGCACGCAATGAGTGACACAGGATAGGTTGTAAAGAATGTGAAAGAGAAGAGAAACCTCGCTATGAAATGGCTGGCGGGTAGGAGAAAGGTATGGAGAGCTTCGATAAAGCAGTCTTCGGATTTTTGATTAATAATGGTGATGATGAGGTGTATGCAATGAATTTATCAAAGGAAAACACTTATCGAGTCTCTTGGCCTTGAAAGGTAACTCGATTAACTACGGTTTGTAAGTGGCGCAATATATTAAATAATTCGTTCCTTCCATGGTTTTTCTTACCACTCTTTCTGAATTTTCGGAGATTATTTTAATGGGGAATAACAACTTTTTCATCTTATAAACGTTCACATTCAACATTGAGGCATTATTCACCGTCGTCCCCTCTCATTCCTGACTGAGGGCATCGAGCGTTATCATTGTCCATTTCCAGGGGGAGGGTATGGTCGAAGGAGAGAGGGGGTTGATGACGTCGAAGGGTTGGAGAGGGGTCTGCGTTGATCTTCCGCTCGCCCCTGTCCACCCCGCCCGCTGGGGTGGCTTCGGAAAATGGGGAAAGGGCCGCGGGGGGAGGGCCCGGCGTTAATGCCGCTCGCACCCGCATCCATTCCAACGGCGGCGGAATCGTCCCCCTGCTGGTCATTGTTCGCGCGAAATGAGGCGGCAGACAACAATCGGGCGATGCTAATCCTTCCTCTCCTACCCCTCCTCCCACGACAAAAAGCAACCCCTCCACCCTCCCCACCCCACGCGTCCGAAATAACTCCTCCTCTCCCTCATGCTGAGTCTACCCGACCCCCATCTCCCTACAGGACTCCATCGCTTCAGCCCTACCACTACATCCCATCCACCCCCTGGCAATGTTTGTTTTATCCCATTCGGCGTCTACTCTTCACCAAACCACCCCCTCCGGTTCCATGCACCCCGTGGCAAGAAGAGTCAGGCCAGCATCCAAAACCCTCCCACCTCTCCCTTCTCGACCTCGCAACCCCCCCCCCCCGCCCCCATTCGGCCCCCCGTCACCAGACCAGCCAGCCATTCGTCCGCCTTTTCGACTCAACTTTTTTCTCTTTCCATCTCTCTCTTCTTTTCTCTATCTTTCTCTCCACCCCGTGAGCATCCCCCTCTGTACACCCCCTATTTCTCTCTGCGTTGGTGGTTTCCTCTCGTCAGCGCGGGCTTGGATGGATAAAAAGGAAGAATCAGTCGGGGGCAGAAAAGTATAGAGGTAGGGGGTTGAAGTTCTTTGCCTCCGCCTCCCGTAGGCGCCCCATTGTTCCTCGAAACAAAAGGTGCGTTCGTTCGCACTAGGCTGCGTGTGTGTGCGATCCGGCAAAGGGCGAGAGAGAGAGAGCCGTAATGTGATAATGCGAGTGGGTTTGAAGTATTGGGCGCCGCACCACTACCACTGCTATCTTCTTCGCCTTTTTTGCATTTGAATTATTTCGCCCGCGGGGGGGGGGGGTGCGGGAGAGAAGTGTAGGGGGTGGGGAGAGTAGTATTGTGTGGGCGACCCTATGGGAGGGTATGGAGGCCCTGGTGGTCGGGGAATGAAGCGGTCCGTGGGAGGATCACCGCCGATGGTGGTGTTGGTGTGTGGATGGAGTTGGAACCGCCGCCATCCTCGTCCTATTTTCCATCTCTCTCAATCCAAACCGTTCCCATCCCATCGCTCGTGGCAAGAGGGACGGCGCAGCGGTGCGGAGTGGTGTCAATGGGGGGATGGGGGGTTTGAAGAGGAGATAGGCGCATTACAGCACTCGGAAAAAATATACGTCGGGAATAATGCGTCACACTCGTATCGCGTTTCGATTTTCCAGTTTTACGGCATTCTTTTTCATCATTTATTTTGCTGTCCGCTGGAAAATATACACAGGTATATTTCATTCTACTCAGACGAAAAGTTGGGGTGGGAGAGTGTTGACAAAATTGGAGATAAATGGCTATTAAATTTCACTTGACAACCGTATGTTTTTACTAATATGCATAAATGATTGCTTCTTTCTACAACGTACAATAGAACCCGTGAAGAGAATAACCGCAGTGAACCTTTCACGTTGACAGTATGGAGATATATTTAGACCTGATGAGCACCTTAGGGCCACCTACTTGGAGTGCAACTGGCGAGAAATGACAAATGTATTTAAATAAAATGGAATTCTTTGAGAAAATAATTCTATAATGTCATTTTTTGTTATACCACAATGATGTTTTTATTTAACTAGAACTATATTAATTCATCAGAATGATTAAAAATTATTTTTTATTCAAGAGTTTAGTTGCTGCATAATTAATAGTTTGACCAGTTAAAGCCTCAAAGCCGACATCTTGGCTCCTGGCACCTTTCGGCTTAGAAGAAAAAGTCAACATATCGGCTCGCGGCACTAGAAGGGTTAAAGTTATCTTTTCGTTATAAATACCGCAAACGATATTCATTGGTTTTAACCATCTAAATGTATTTTTATAAACTTTTTGAAGCATGGTCGTTTAATGTATTCCTTTTATAATAATTATTTTTTCTTAATAGAAAAAGAGTGGTGATGGTTTATGTTTTGACGTGTGAACAATTGTCACCATATATATATTTGGAAGTTAGAAGATGAAGTTTGCTGGGGGTCTTAAATGTTAGTTAACTAGTTCATAGGATCAGTTGGCTGATATGTTCGATGATCACTGATATGATCAAATAAATTTAGTTTCAAATAATGATGGTCTTATAAAATCCATGATAGTTGTTTAGTTTTAATCATTAGAATATAATTACAGGGCTCAGGGCTTGAATGAATACTTCAAATATAAAATGTGTTATACTTTGCTTTGATTATCTTTGTTTACGTGAATATAGTTTTCTTCGCTCTTTTAATTCTATTATTACATTGGTTTTGAATTGCTCTTCGGGTACAAAAGCCAATAACTCCCTATCCATTTCTGAGGCTTAGGTACTTCACATCAATGTTGAGTTGTCATCATCTTCTGTCACTTCTGTCACACTGATTTTTATTCGTTAAGAGTTCATCTTCCTTTAGGAGTTCAATTTTACCTATTAATTTAAGTATATTTAAAGCAATTTTTTAAAGCGCCGATCATGCTTCTAGATTCTTGTGTTAAAGCGTTGGTGTAACAATTAATTTGCAGAAGTCATTCTTTAGGCTATTCTAAACCAAACATTTAAGTTTTATGAGACGGACCCAAGCATCTTATCCAATAATTTATTAAGTAATCCAAATAGTACATTATTTTAACTTAGAGCCCGAAATATTTTAGATTTCATTGATACGATATCATCTATTTATTACATATTTTGGTGAGTGACTTTCCCATAGCGACATACATGCATTCTTAATATAATTAACTAAGTGCATTTAAAATGTTGGTAAAAAAACTAAACGCTTCGTAAAGTAGATATGCTTCTCGGGAACATTATGCTCGAGACATACCGTACCTTATGGCACACATCGTACGGATATTACATCTAGAGCATTTATCGCTCCGTAAGAAATAATTACTTGGTAATACCAATAAAATAATTTTACCAAAATTCATAAATTTGGAGAAAAATTTGGAATCAAAACTTGACTTTCCATTCAATAAGTCCTCTTCGAATTGATTGGCCTTAAAATAATTAATTCGGAAGTTTAGATGCTGAATCTTTTTACTAAATCGCGCACCATATATCTAAGTCTTTCCTTTCGTTGATATTTGTCTCTTAGATCTGGTGTAAGAGATCTGATTTCCCAATCACGTACGTTTCTCTATTTGGTATTTTTTGTAGGCTCAGCCGAGCGACAGAACCCTTCCTGCTCAAACAAATACACTCGTCTACCACTGCAACACTGGACCTAAAGGTTTACCTTGTTTCCTACCAGCGGTTTCCCTAAGAAATACAATTGCATTGGATGGCTCTGGCCCGAAGGGAGACACCCTGTTAGAGGTTCAGGGATAAGAGCGTCCAGTGGGAGCAGGAATCATTGGATGGCGATAGAGGGTGCAGTTAGCCGTATCTCCGTTTACTCGAATGACTGCATGCGGGGTCGTTGATTGCGGACGGAGAGCGATGGTGCGAAGTAAAGGAACGGAGGAGGAGCGAGGGGGCGGATAGCTACGAAAAGATACGGAGTACGCCGCTGAAAAAGCGGAGCTGAGAGCCGGTTGGAAAAACAAACGATTTTCTTTAAATTTCTTAAGTTTATCCAACGAATTGTAATCAAGAGAATTTACGGGATTTTGTTCCGT
The DNA here is from genome assembly GCF_921293095.1 of Ischnura elegans. Taxonomy (NCBI): domain Eukaryota; kingdom Metazoa; phylum Arthropoda; class Insecta; order Odonata; family Coenagrionidae; genus Ischnura; species Ischnura elegans. The sequence continues at coordinate 127,556,500 of NC_060246.1, forward strand.
GTGAGGATGCTTATGAGCTTTAGAAGACGTCTAGACAGCCTATCAACAACTTAACCTAGCTAACGTGTGAAAAAATATTTTGATGCAACTGACGGTGTGGAAGGAGAAGGTGATGAGGGGTGAAGAATTGTGTCATGTAAGGTGATACGGGTGCGAGCTAAAATATTTTACACCGTATGCTGTATTCAGCTGCGTGAACCGTCTTAAAATGACCTCGAGCTCTTCGAGGTGTTGCCGCAATTCATTTTTGCCACTTTAATTTCATAAGCTTTCATAGTCGCTACCATATGAAATGTAGAGTAGTATATCAACATAGAGTAAAAATTCTTTACAAAAGTCGGTCTTCGAGCGGTAGCTGATACAGCATCGTTGTAAAGACTTTTCAGTTTCAAAATTAAACTAAGAATTAACTACGATGTCATTTTTTTGGAATAATTAGGTGTTGAATTGAGATTAATGAGAGTTAGAGAAGCTCAAACGTAATGATTTTATTGATTGCAAGAGTAAGTCTAAGTCAAGTAACTATAAAAGAGATGACTGAAATTGACCATAATGGAAACTTCCGGGTTTACATACCATAAAACAAAGCACAATTCCCTTTCTTGCTTGACAAAAAATGTATTGTCTTCTCGTCAACCCTTCTCAAGACCTCTCGGCCTAAAGTACTGATTCTGCGGCACCTGAAAAACCATCCCTCAGCAAAGCCCTCACCCCTCTCGCCTGCGAACCTCATACCCTTATCCCAACACCCGACTTCGATACGAATACCCAACTGCACCTCGAGGGCTCTCACTCCTTTTTTTTTGATACGGAAAAAACAAGTAGTTTTCCGATAAAAAGGGGATTCCGAGTTAGAGAAAACTGCCTCGGATACTTGGAGCGCTTTGGAAACGGCCAGAGAATGGGTTTGAGAGAGTGGTAGGGGTGAGGGTTAAGGAAAGGGAATGGGGAAGCAGGGCTGTGTTCCCTGCGAAGGAGTAGTACGCTAGGGAAGGTGCACAACTGTGGGGGCTGAGGAGCGATGGATGAGGGCAGGGTTAGGGCGGACCCTGGGAAGAGGGCAGAATTAGGGAAGGGACTGAGATAGGGTCACGGCTGGGAGAGGGATGGGGAATATATTGGGGAGTAGCGGAAGGGACGTGTGGAGAGATGTTTAGAAGCGGGGACCCAGAAGAAGATTCCATCCGAGGTAAGGGAAAGAGGAAGTCCAGGAAAAAGAGGAAATTCAACAAAAGGGCAGGAGAGGAGGACAGGGACACCAGGGGTTAAAAAAAAGGGACCTGATCGAGAAATGAGAGTGCGAGGGCGGGTGGATGTGGTGGCTCGCCGTTTGGGATTGGTTTGGATGGGGGAAGTTTGGGAGGAAGGGATAGTAGCAATCTTGGCTTGCGGACCGAAAGCGAGTGACGATGAAATCGTGGGCAAAATGGCTTCCAGAGAACTCGTTCCGGAACTGTCACCTAAATTCCTTCCACATCGTCCTCCCCGCTGCAGCTTCCCATCCCTCACCGGCACCTCCCCCACTCCCTCTCCGCGGCCCAAGGGCCCCAAACTCGCTCCAGGGTCCCTCGCTACGGACCGCCATTCCCCCAAAAACATCAATCCGCTCTCTCATCAGGGAAAATCCTCGAGTGCGTTCTCCTGCAAATTTTAAGGAGTCCTCTTTCCTTCCTCCCACGCACGTCCTCCTCGAGCCCATCCCTCGGACGGCTTCCTCCTATTTTCAATTACACGGCATGGCTGTTCCACCAAGGCGAAGGAGCTTGTCTCTTGCTACATCGCTCATGATTTTCGTCATATTTTACTCAAATGAAACCAATGAATCTTATAAGTGCTGAATCCCTTGTATGCTTCTCAATATTTTCATCTCCTAACTTCAACTAGCACCTAACTCGTATTGTACCTCATTTCGTTTCATTATTCAAGGCAATATCTACGTTGAATAAAGATAAACAACCTTTGTAAGTTTTAGCAGAATTTTTTATTTGGTGCGATACGTTTCGACGTTAAGGGGTCATACTCGAGTGCTAATAGTACTCAACAACGAGTAAAGAGTACTCGGGAGTGACGCCTGAGTGTTGAAACGCGTCGTATCAAGTATAAATATTCTATGAAAATTTACAAAGGTTTTTCATCTTCGTTCAGCATGAATTTTCAGCAAGTGATGCTGTATCTAATGACATAATATCTACGGTGGTCTTTCACACATGAAATTTAAATTTATTCTGCAACTTTGCTAATAATTCGGGCATTTAAACCTACCCTACATAAAAAATATTCCATTTACAGTCGCCCTTCAGGAGTATTAGGTATTTCTATGATTCTTTGCTTCGATAAATTCCTCATAAAAATATTTTTTGGTGGTCTAGTGGAAATTTAATTTCTCATGCACTTCTATTTCTCGATTAATTAGTTCACTTGAGGTTATTAATTTTAATTGAATATTTGATTCATTATAATTCATACACAGTATCAAATGGGTTATGAATGTCCCTTTTTTAGGCCTTTATACTTAAATATGACAATAATTGCATTTTAGTGGAGCATTTAAATCGGAGGGAAATTTTTTATTTCACAAAACGCAAGGATATCATTTAGCTGCGTTTCGCCCTTAACGGAGCACCATAAAAAATGTTTAAAAAATGCCTTACACTCAATTCGCTTTTACAAAAAGCGTTTAAATTTTTTCCTGGCCCCTTTATCACGGAGGAATTCCCCAGATCTAAATCTAGCACTTTCATTACCTTAAAATTAGAAGGGAGCAAGGAATTTCCACATTCTTGAGCCCATTCATTTTTATCAAAGCCTGCCTCGAATCGCAAGAAACTGATTTTATTTACGTCCGGCCATTACATTCTCACGCGAAAATTGAACCGGGTATCATTCACAATATCCTTGATTGCGTACCCTAGGCATGCCTACCGCTCGGCTATATATACTCGTTTCACGCCCAAAAAGCCAACACCGTTCTCGGGCCTTTTTTTTTCTCCCTTTTTTCCCAGCATCCAATCCCATTCCACCCCCACCCGTCGTCTCGCAGCCTCACGCACACGCCCCCCCCTCTCTGCCTTCCAGCTCCTCCACCCCACCCCCTTTCATCCCCGCATCGGATCGCGTGCGCGGAGGGAAGGAGGGATGAAATTCGCCAACCTAATCTCTAAGCTCGCCATAAATCCATTCCTGAAATTTCCTCTTTTTTCTCCCAGCTACCTCGATCCCTCTCCCTTCCTAATCTTCCTTTTTTCTCTCTCTCTCTCCCATCCCTCTTCCTCAGTCTCTTTCATCCCTCTCTTATCTTCCTTCTCTTTTGCATTCTTCTTCTTCTCGTAGTGGTCAACCGTCTCCCTTCTTCTTCCTGGCGTCTTCTTTATCTCCATGCAGCTTCCTTTACCCCTTCTCTGTTCGTACACCCCTTTCCTTCGCTCCGTATATCATGACGCACAACTCACAACTTACCCCATTCCCGTCCCTCCCCAGCCAACCCCATTTTCCCCATCCAAAAAACGTACCAACATCAGCCACTCCATCCACCACCTCCCGCCGACGCCGCTGCTTCCGCGATTTATCGCGAGATGGCTCTCCCGTGCGCCTCTCCCCTACCTCACGCATCCCCGAAGAACCTATAAGAAAGGGTGTACGATCCTTCCTCAACCCCTCCTCTCCTCACACTTTGGATGCTGGAGACGAGCGTCTAAGCCGCCGTTTCCTCCCCATACTTCTTTCTTTTTCCGCTATTTCTTCCCCATAGCCCAGATAGTTCGTGAGACAGGGCTCCTCCCCCCTCCCCCAGATTCCACCACCTTCAGCAGCCACCCCTTCTTTCTTTTCCTTCCGCCTGTGCCCTCCTCCTTTTTGTTGGTTTTCTCGAGAGAGATCTCTCGGAAAAAATTAAGATGAGAAAATGGTGGAGATAAATCCGGGCGGGAATATTCGGCGGAGATAAACGGAACACAGCAGTTTTATTTTTGATAAGAAAACCATACCTTTCCATCCCCCTCCTTTTTCCTGACTTAACATTGGTCGTAAATTTTTTGTGGCGGAGACGTGGAAAACTCCGATTGTATATTTTGAACCTGTATAGTCGATTTGTAAGAGCTTAAAAGTGTGATTCCGTTTTAATTTTGCAAATTGGACGTTGGTTCTGTTTGCTAATGAGAAGAACCCTACTTTAGATTCTGGAAAAGAGCTCCGAAGCGATAAATATAAAGAGTAGGGTGAGTAAATATTATGATAGTCCCTCTTTGTCGGTTCAAATATTTTCAATAACCTGTAAAGGAAGTTAAGGGAGATCTCCTCCATAGTCATTGCATTCCTTTGTATCATTACTTAGATTTTAATAGACGAATTTACTCATTCATCCGGATATCCTAGGGGAGTATTTGTGAATGAAATTCTCTCACTCTGCATTTATTACTTAAGACCAAATGAAGAGTTCTTCAATTCCATTATATTTAAGTTTAATTGATAATTTCCTATGAAGAGAACGAAATTTTCTTGGTTTTATAGTTACAATATTATTTATTCTCTTATACAGCGATATTTTTCTCACATGCGATTCTAATTAGTAATAATGCTGCATGTCAGTCAAAAATCAAATGTTATACTTGTCAGAATAGGAGAAAAACCATTAAAAGAGGTATTGTTGGGATTATTGTTAGGTAATTACAAGCGCTCCGATTCATTAATGATTTTTCGTTCAGAAAAGAAGTCTCATCTTGTTCCAGATAAAAATTTCAATTTAAAGAATTAATCATATAATTAATATGTATTTAATACTGGCAGTAAAATGATATATAGCTACAGGTGTACAATTTACGTGAGTATGTAATACTCCCCTTCAAAGTTTCACAAGTCCCATTATTCTTGTATGTATTCCTAAAAGTCGTTAAATGCTGTAGTAAGTCCTCCAGTTCATTTAAATTCTTATTCAAAAAAGCGCTCTACTCATTTTACTGATCCACCCATATGCGAGTTGAAATGATAATACTGAATGGCTACAGAAGTTGATTGAGGGTGTAGCCTTTTTCATTTTTTTAAGGAATACGGTGCTACTTTTACCCTAGATTTTTTAGGCTTGCATTTATTTGCCATTATTCTTTCAAGAGAAGAAATCTCTCATTAAAGTGTCCCTTTGCATGATCATTGAGGTAGTCATCCGAATTATGGGGAACTATCTGCATTTTACGCTCCATAATGCATGCTATGCTGCTTAATAAGTCTTGACTACACTAGTAAATATGGTTGTTTTCAAGTCGCATGTTTTTTCTCCATCCTCTTGCAGAGAGGTAAAATGTTGAGCATAACTCACGAGAATCCAGAAGAACAAAGGGAGTCGGAATTGAGATGGAAATAAAGGAGAAGGGAGAGAAAGAGTTATTCAGAGATCTTTCGAGAGATAGCAAACTGAACAGGCATCGTTAGAATTGAGCACGGTAAGATTGTTTGAAAATTCAATCCTTTTATCTGATGATGTTCTTCGAAAGAAAGACGTAACACATGGAGAACAAATTTTAAATTTTCTTGAGGACTTACCTGAATTGAGGCAGTGAGGGTCGAAGCTAATAATTTTGCAGCGTTTGGTGGAATTTAACGGCATTAATTGAATACTACTTCGAAAATTTTAAAAATTAATTGAGATTATATGTATGTATTAGAAAACCATGGATAGCTAGTACATTGATTGTTTTTGTCGATAAGCTTTTGAACTACCCAAAAGCAATACAATATATTTTGGGAAGTTTCTTTTGTTTACTGGGTAAGATAGGAAGATATTTCCATGGGATTAGTACGAGTTATTCACCTTTTGAGCAGTGAGGCTATAACGAATGACACCTCAGCTACCATTCCTAAGTAATCCCCAGTGCCCTATTATTTTTTTTCCTTAACGCGACGCTGTATTTTTTTTCCTTTGCTGCGCAATGCCTATAATTTCAAGTGAGAACTAGTTGACTTCTTCCCTGGGATTTATGGTGCTTATTTCCATCCGGCAGGGGAGCCACTCTCGCCCCCTCTCACGTTCGCAACCCCCTCCTCATCCCTCCACACCATCCTCCACTCTCAACACACGCTCCTCCACACACCTCCACACGCGGGGAGGGCCTCCACTCCGGAATGTTTTATTCCCCGTGTCCACCCACCACGAGTCCACTATCTCAAAGTCACGCAGCCTCTGGTCCGGTCGCGCAGAGACGTGAGCACACCATGGATCTTTCCCTCTTCGTGCGCCGGAGAATTCCTCGCCGCCTCCTTCCTCCCTGGTGTGGTAGTACATCACCCACAGAGAGAAACTCCTCCCCTCTGCCCACAAAGCCCCCCAATGTGTGTGTCACCAATCTCCTCCATTCTTCCTCCCCCTCTCTCCCCACTCCAACTCTCCACTCTAAACACAGAACTCCAATCAAGTCCCTCTTAGACTCTCCAATCCTATGTCGCCAAGGCAGCGAGCGGAGACAACACGTTTAGCTTGCAGCACGCAAAAAAAGCGAATGGGAGAGAGGAGTGGGAGGAAAGAATGTATCCAGCGGGAGGGGAAATAAAAGGAGTGTCATATTGGTCCAAGGGTTTGGTCCTCGCCCGCTCCATCGTGAGCGCCTCATGCCGTGCTGGATGCGGTTCTTGTTTTTCCACAGCGGCGATTCGTTTCGAATTCTGTGCCGGGCCCCGCGGAGCAATAAATCTGTGAAATAATGAGACAGACAGGGGCGAAAGTTATGGATGTCGGAAAGGGAACGGAGAGCGTGACCTTGGCGATAAATCCGGGAAAGCTTCTTAAAGCTGCGTGCTGGACAGAGCAGAGAGGGATTAGGAAGGAATTTTCCAAAATGTCATCCAAATTTCCTGCTCAGTTAGTCTGACTTATTACATTTGAACAACAACAGTTCTCTCCATTTACAATTCGTGATAAAATACTGAACGATTTCCTGAAGTATTTACGTAATTGGAATCAAATTCTAATTATTATATTTTGATATTTAAATCTAATTGATAGCAAGGATGAATATTTGAATGCTACATATCTCTCGATGAAAAATTTCATGAATGAGTCCAGTACAGTAAGCGTATACTAACTTCAGATTAGCTCTCATATAATTTTTGCCAATTTTTTTTATCACTAACATAAATTACTGCTATTGCTGAAATTCCTAACTTAAAATTTAATCTATAATTATCTCGCCTTGTTCCGAAGAATTTATTTCATTCTTACACTTACTTTTTAGGATGTTTGAATCGGCGCTGGAGAGAAATTTTTAATCATTTTCAAAATACTTTCGTTAAGTATAATGGTGCTTTAATTTTGAAATATTGCGGTGTATTTATGTAATGAATGAAAAATAGCTCTAACCTCTTGCAACCAGTACTTAAAAATGCATTTTTTCACTTAACTGTCAATCAGTGTCATACTAAGTGGTTATAGCGGGCATTCATCACAATTACACAACACGACATTTTGCAAGCCATCTGTACATATAAGCACAAAAAGTGATATTGGGCGCATTCCTGAATAGAAAATAAGACTCACCAGGCATATTTTCATTTTCAGAATAAATTGTAATGACTAGCAGCATTGTTAATATGAACCTATCTTAACATGGAAGTTCATCTCTGGTAATGTTAAAGGCATTCTTACGACAAGATGCACAATTCAAGGCGGTACAGCCAGTTTCAAGGACAAAAAAATGTGCTTCAGGCTGAAGGTATACTCTTCGCTGGTCACCAATGGTTCTTTTCTTCCTCCGTACGCTTCATAAAATCTTGTGTTCTAGTTTTCTTCTCTGATAGCGATGGAGCACTGTTATGGGTTTGAAAATCCATCTTTTCAGACGGATGCTTATCCAAATCCGGTGCCATTCCTCATGAAGATGTTTTGTTTTTTGCTCTTTTATGTCCTTAAATGTTAACCATACCTTTTAATTTTCATCATTATGCCATTTTCAGCAACTGACGACCAGCCATTCTTAGCATTCGGAATCATCTACACCTTTTCCATCACCCCTCATGCTAACTCCATTTATTAAGAGCAGCTCCACTTTGACAATATTTTAGCTATGTAACTAGCTTATATTATCATTTTTAATATGTTCTACTAGATCTTAAATCCATGAAATTTATAAGGATTCTCATTTAACATTTATAAGAGCTATGTTTTATGTTCTACGAGGGTGGTTTTTTTTAACCCCCAATGGGTCATGAACAGAAGACGAAGAGAATGATAAAAAATTATTTCATTGTTAAATATTGAGCACACTTGTGGTGTCCTTACGAACTAATAACTTCGGCGATTGAGGTATTGGTCGAGCCTCTGGACAAGCTTTACTATACCTTCTTTATAGGATGTTGCCGCCAATGACTTCCAATGAATTTTTCCTTTGTCCTGAAGCTCATCGCCCGTTTGAAAACGCTTCCCTCCAAGCCACATCTTCATTTCGGCATAAAGATGGAAGTCACACGGTGCTAAGTTGGCATTGCGCGACCAATGATCGAAAATGTCCCGTTGAAATTGCATTAGGAGCGGTTCGCCTGCGTCAGCGATGAGACGATGGGCATTGTCATGGATAAGAACATTTCTAGAAGTCAACAGGTCTCCTCTTTTGTTTAGAATGGGAATGGGCGTAATGTTTCACACTGTTTTACACTCTAGCCGCAATGCATTAAAAAAATCTCTTATATCGGCATAAAGGTTAATACATATCAATGCTGAAGTCATTTGGCGAGTTTTCTGGCTGTTGCTCCGCAGTGCACACTTATGTGCATTTTATTCTCTCCCTTATAAGTTAGTACGCTTCATCGCCCCGCAAATTGAATACATGTTAACTTCTTAGCAAACAACGTTCGATGATTTTATAGCTCTACATCTCTAAGTATTTTTAAAGCAGGCGGGAGAATAAATTGAGGCAGTGCAGTTGATGCGATTGCTACTGACCTTAAACTAAGAACTTACGGTCAGAAATTACTTGAGCGTGTGGCGCGGAGGACCCGCAGTTGCCGTATCCGTGCGGTACCCGCTAGTCGCTTGAGTGGTGTTTTTGCTGAGCGATCGGAGGTTGAAAAATAAGACGTCCCCCATATATACTACTCGAAGCCCTAATTTTCTCATCTTTTACCCGATATGCATTGCACACGCTTATTTAAATCTTATTCTCTCCATTATAAGTTAGTACGCGTCATCTCCCCGCAAATTGAATGCATGTTTACTTCTTAGCAAACAACATTCGAAGATTTTATAGCACTACATCTGTAAGTAATTTTAAAGCAGGTGTATGCATTTCATTTACATAGTTAAAATTATAAGTGTATACATTTTTATGGATGGAACAGGTAAAGAAGGATATATAAGAGAAGAAAAACTTGAGTGTGAAAAGATAAGCTGATAGGAGAATTGAGTGGAGAGCTGTACCACACCAATCTCAGTATTGTTGACCAGATATATTTTTTAATTGGTGAGGATTTTCCAATCTTTTTCCATGCCCAAGCCTAATTCAAAGTCAGTCTTTGATAAATATTTACGTTAAATATCTTTCCTATTCTCGGCCTTGGAGCTTTAGGCACCCGCCATGCTGCGCCATTAGTGAGTTCATCCACCCTTTCGCCCGCACTCAGCCGCACCGAGGAACCAAGACTTATCCACAGCGTGTGTCTCCAGCGAAAGGGGTGGGATCTGCGAGGAAGAAGGAGCATCCCTTTCGTTCCAACGCCCTTAAATCAGTCGAGGGCTCGGCGTCCGCCCCAGCCGAGTGCGTATACAAATCAGGGAGTCCACCACTAACACCTCTCACCCTCGCTCTCCTCCGCACCTCGACAATCTTTCCCCACAAGCGCCCCCCCTTTCCCCCTCCTCCATTCCTTACGTTTTTCCTTCGCTCGCTCTCATACACGCTCGTACCTCTTCCTCCCTCCTCCGCTCCCTCCCACACTCCCGCCACCTCTGATTGTGACTAATGCGTGGCTGCGTGTTATCCTCTCCCCGAAGGGAGGAGGGAGAGAGAAACAGGGGCTGAAGGGGGGACCGGGAAGAACACGGGAATTGGGCGAAAGGGAGGAGAACGAGCAGGGAAGGAAAAATAGTCTCTGAGCTCTCGCGTGGTGTAACCCCTGTCTATTCAACCATTTCGATAGTCCCTCAGCTTTATTACATTGATTCCAAAATATAAAAATAGGGAAGAGTTCTGGAGCACGGAACACTTTATCAATTTTTTTATGTAAAGCAAAACATATTCACTGGAGATTCAGTCTAGTGGTAAAAAAATCAATTAATCAGGGTTACTTAACATAAGTTTTAAGTTTTAGATTTGTACATTTACCATTAATGGGTCTAATTGAAACTTCGAAAAGTGTTTAAAATTGTTCATAGGTACATTAGCTTTATGTGCCTAGGAACACTACCCATTGTACCAAGGAACACATGTTAGATTGGTGGGAACAGTAATTAAAAAGTGAAAACTGGAAATAAATATGAATTGTTTATTAAAGTTGAAAATACACTAACGTGTCTTAAAAAGAAAATTGATGTAGATTAGGTAAAAACTCAATTTTTAAATATAACTCCCTTCAAGTAAAAATAAACTTAGGTTAAAACCTCCAAAATTAAGAGCAATCTTTAAAGTCCAATTACATAATGAATTTCACACAAAAAAGCAAATTATAGAATATTAGACCATAAATTACGGCTGACTACAAAAATCACAAACACAGTAACATGTGCCTAGGTGCATCATGGGCTCGTGTTAAAGCTGCTTGTTTGTGTTACAAGAGGTAGCCATATAATGTCGGCTGAATTTACTGTATAATATTACGTCTTAAATTCCAAATAATTAGCTATTACTAATCATCATTATATGTCGATTTCACCTCTGCTACGATAGCCACTGCTATAGTGATCAATTTTTGGTAAAATACTTCGATATACAACCAAAACTTTTACTTTTCAGCGCCAAAAACTTCAAACTAGAGTCTTCTTTGTAAACATAATCCAAATGAACTCAAATTGACCTATGCTACACTCCAGTGCATCTTTCACGTAATAGCTTACTTTAAAGCCTCTAGGTCGCAGCACTCGCCGATAGTTTCAAGTATTCCTAGGTAAACCACCCTCCCCTACTTTTTTTTGAGAATTCAAAAGCTGATTTGATCCGAAGGAAGTGCTCAATACTTTGGACAGTGAAAGTTGTTTTCCTTATCCTTCAAATTATTCTCCACGTCATTTATTGCATTTGATACACGCTCCAATGAGGCGTAATTACTAGACTACTCAAGTAAATACATTTTACGGAGAAAATATAGTCTCAGAGTGCACATTATTTTCATTATCTACTCACCCACCAGCTTCAGTGAAATACCTATGATAGACCTGGTCAGCTAAATGATAAACACCAAGCTTGGACCTGGTTTCACTATGTCTTGTTAAAATTTTATGATATTTGTGACGATAATGAATTCTTCCGTTAATGGCCATCTACACAGCTAAAATTATTTCGAACCTATTTGATGCTGTGGCTTTTAATTACCCTGAAATCACATCTATGTCTGTGTCAAATAACGACAAACGATGATTAGGACCAGACCCCGTAAATTCAGTCTTTACTCAATTTTGCATAACTCTTCATTCATAATATCTTGTTAGTTCTGGTTAATACTGAATAGCGTTATTTTAAGATCACTAATCGACTTTATCATTTCAGCAATGAAAATATTTTTAAACGTGTAAAGCCTTTGAATACTAATTAAGACGAATGCATATTATTGTGTAGCTTTGAACCCGGTATCACAATGTCCAGTTAAAATTTTATGAAATATTTAAAAAAGGATGATGAATTCTTCCATTTGTATAGCCAACGTTATTTCGACCTTATCTGCAACTGAGACTTTTAACTAATCTGAAATCAATACTTATTTGCTTTAACAATTTACTTATTTATCATCAGAAGCACTTATTTATTTTACTCGGAACAGCCAGTCCTTTCCATCTTATTGGTTACAAGGTCCATCGTGTATTTCATTTTCAATAGTATTTTTCTGTGAAATATTTATTCCAGGTGTGGCTCTCTGATAGAGAAAAGTAGTAATTCACAATTCCATCTTTTCATTTGCAAATACGCAGCTCTCTGAGCATGTTCTCTTCTGAGAGCTTTATTGCATTTGTGGTGAGCTTTCTCGATTCCTTGGTCCATGTCAACGTTTCAGGATTTACTGCTCCCTCAATTATTCTTTCCGTCTCATCTGCTTTATCAATCATGACTTTCATCTTCCCCAAGCGCCGTACAAACGGAAATCTCTTTACTCTCTGCGCGGTCCTCTTTCTTTCCTCCATCTCCAGCATGTACTTCATCTCAAAATTATTCTTACTCCTCGTATTAAAAGCCAAAAATATGAAACGATGTATATAGAGATTTGAAATGTATAACCTACTAATGCCAAGAATGAGAAAAGAATAGGGTATCATTAAAATTGTTCAAATTTAGGATTAAGTTTAAACTGATTTTTCGTGACTATAATTAATTAAATTATATCTACTAAGTAGGCAATACACAATTTCTCGAGTAACCCAATAGTGCATTTTTTATCAAATTATCTTTTGAATGCTTAAATGGAGTACTTTTACTGATAAATTCAAAACTTTTGAAATACTGACTATTTTATGCAACACGGTAGCCACCAGAGATTTTTCCCTTCCTCCTATTTCAGAATGATAACGCTTGCTCTAAAGTTGTGAGAATATATCACTTAAAAGGTCTCTTATTTTATATTTTATCTGTGAGTAGGAATTGGAATGATATATTTGTATTCCGTAACTTGCTACATTTTTTACTTTCCGTTCCGTGATATCCCATGCTTTTCCGTAGTAATCTAAAACCATTGGCAATTCTCCTTACCTAAACCATGTATTTTATCTGACTTTATATTTTTTTAAACCTTCAAGTAATAACGATCGTTTTTCGATTTTTTCGAGGCTCCACAACTCGAGCACGCAACCTCGTATCTAGGTTCTCCTTGCAAGGCTACAGAGTGAAATTCCAGACTCCCACCCTCCTTGGAAAAGAAATCTCCAGGCAGCTTGCGTGTGGGCCATGAAGCCGTTTCTCAATTCCAAGAATGCTTTATTACACTCTCCGGTATTCAAGTTTCCTCTCGTTAGTTAGCCCGAGACTCAGTTGGACTCGCAAATGAGATAAATCTCCGTAGCTCGTAAATTAAGGCCCAGCCCTCCCACCGAAATGTCATAAAGTGCTCACGCTTGTGTGAGAGTCTGTATCGTATAGTGTATCCCACTTGGATGTCTTCCACGGCTTAAGATCTCGTGGTGCACTCTCGAGGTACGTGGCTCCTACCTATTTTAGGATCTTTGATCAGTTCTTGTTGTTCGTGTCCGGAACATAACTTCTTCCCATCCAGTCACAGCCTCAGAATAATACCCAGTCCTATTAGTGGCTGAAAAAAATATCACGGGGATGTGTAAGGCATTGGCAAGACTTATTCTTTGTACAAGAATAAAAGGGATGCGAATAAGAAATACTGGCCTCCAGTGCACATGGATGCCCGCTCTCTTGCCTATATCACTCCGTGGCGGACAACCATTCCTGATCTTCCTTAAGACACCACATTTTTAGTCATAGTTTTAACCATGAATCATTATCTTCGCCCTCATTAACGTGAGTGGATGGGGATATACTTAGATTAAAACGCAAAGTTGCTAGTATCTTAGAATGAAATCGCATTATGCAACTGAAAGCGTTAACTAGTGATGGAAGAGTAACTGCGCAATTAATGAATAGGGCGCCCGAGATGAATTTCTTGTACAAAAATCAATAAATCCCGCTCTGCTCTGCAATTGCGTCGTAGGTACGCGAGGTAAACACTGGGGGCAATACCCGACAACGGCGCACAGGGACGATCGAGGGATTGCAAACGTAACCTTCACGAAACGTAGTTTTGCACCCCACTACACCATTTTGATTCTGGCTATTCCTTGAACTGACCGTGACGCATTTCAACTCCAGGAATTCAACGTGACGTCCCTCCCCGCGTGCATGCGCGGATCTTCCCATTCCTGCCCCTTCTCTCGGGGGGTCCTGGGTCCCCCCCCATCTTTCCCACCCCCCCTTGCCAAAATCTGCTCCCTCCGCGCGCACTCCACCCTCGCGCATACAATGCCTTGCGGCTGCCGTGTAATACTCCCTTTTCCGCTTTTGCAAGCAAGGAGAGCCATCTCCACAAGAAGACCCCTTCCAAACCCATGCTAGCCGTGCCTTTTTACACGGCTCCCGGCCCGCAACGACCTACTTGGACCCACGAAATTCCGCCGAATTCCCAGCTACGCCGCTTCCCGCATCAACGTAACGCTCCACTTTCCGAGCAGGGCTTGTAACCTGTCTCAGGACTCGGAGCGCGAATCGATCGACGGCAGGTTATTCAACTCCGTGCACGCCCCCTCCCCACGCTTCTCCTCCCCAGTCACTCTTCCTTCATTCACCACCCGCTCGCCCTCCCGCACCCCGCGCCCGCCCGCGCCATTCACGGTCTCCCCGGCGTCTTCCTCACTCCCGCGCCCTTTGTCGGCGTCCGCGGCTAGACGAAAGACCGCGGTGGTGCAGTTACATCTAGGATGATGATGCGTGAGTTGCAAAGCATGTCCGGGGTGCAATTTGTACATGCAAAAAGGGCTTGTAAAATGATCCCGCTCCCCATTGGCCAGTGTCCATTAATGTTTTTGTTTTCCTTTTAATCGATCCGTCGTGACGTCATGGCCTTACGCCATGTTCCCCCTGCTGGAGGTGAATGCAAGTGCCCGCGCCGCTCGCCGTGAGCAATGTTATGTTCACCTGTTAGTTTATTAAATTTTCGTGGTCCCACGGGTCACTCGGTGCATTTTGACTGCTAATTTCACGTTAATTGGCTAAATTACCATTTGAATTTGTGTGCAATGCATTATTTGGAGGAAATCTTGGCCTTGAACCGAGTGAATAATTATTTTTCTTTGCAGACTTCGTGCTCGTGAGAATATATGCTCGCCGGCGGAGTTATTTGATTAAATTTACTCCTTCGTAACCTTTTTCTAGTAAGCATACTTGTTTTTTATGATTCTCTCAAATGCTTCAACACTCCGGAAGGTCATTACTCTCATTTTTCCCACTAGATATTTTTATTTTAAACTTCACCATGACCTAGAAATTTACTATGGAAAGTAAAACGTTTTATTTTTCCAAACGCGCTGTTTAATGCACAGTATAACTATGTTTTTCTTTCCTTTAGTGAAGGACTATGAATGGTGAGCCTTGCTCAATGAAATGTTTGTAGGAATAGATCATTCATCTTTCTTTGAAGCTAACTTCATTCAAAATATGAATTGAGTAGTTTAAAATGGTATGTTCTGATACTCAGATAACAATCACTCCATAATACTATCAAATTTCTAGAATCATTCCAAAGAATTTAAAGTTTTTTTTATTCCTCTTATTGTTTT
Source organism: Ischnura elegans (assembly GCF_921293095.1). Lineage (NCBI taxonomy): Eukaryota > Metazoa > Arthropoda > Insecta > Odonata > Coenagrionidae > Ischnura > Ischnura elegans. Next base: position 127,571,954 of record NC_060246.1, read on the forward strand.
ATTAATCGTGTTGCTGTTGGATTGCTATTACTATTATTTTAATTTACTATATTTATTATTATTATTATTGCTTGAGCTGTAATTTTTTAATCCAAAATTGTGTATTGTAGGAAGTTTAGTGGTAGAATTTTAAATAGGTACCAGGTGGTGGTCGATGATCAATTAATCAAAAAAATGTCCCCAATTAAATTTAGGATTGATGGACATAGACGTGAGCAAAGATAGGCGGAGAATCATTCCTAACTTTAAATGTTTTCAATTTGAACCCTTTATTCTAATTGTTTAAACGATACTTTTTTATTCTGACTGTAACGATTAATACTATGAATTGCATTAATGAGATTCATTTAATGCGATCAAATTTGACTACGCAGAACACAATATTTTTACTTCCATTATAACTTTCATGTATCGTTCTTCTTTTTAGTTACTTCAGACCTCATTATAGCTTGCCATCAGCATTTGCTGTGCCTTCCCTCTGATCTCTATGATTGGTTCAACTCAATTTGTTGTATTCCTAATTGATAGTTAATTTTTTCACTTTTTAACTTTCCCTTGGTTTTGCAATTGTTTACATTTTTCCTCTAGCTCAATTAAAAATGGTATTTTGTCTTTTTTAGTTAGAGTATTTAACGTGAGTTTTTACTTCTTTTCTATGTAAGTCCTTATCATAAATTCTCCTAATTATGAGCTCATTTTGTTCCGCATTCTTTTTTTTTTATTTTTTTTTTTTTAAAGAGTTCTTCCACTTTGCATATGCCAAAGGACTATTACTTCCTATTAAGGCATTGTCTTTAGAGTTTTTCCAGTGTTTCACGCATCTCCAAGTTATTTGAACAGCTAATACTTGCATAAATGTTTCTAGTACTACGTCGAAAAGTGAATTATTTTAATGGTCATAAGATTAAAATTAAAGTTACTAATATGAAAGGCTCCACGGGTTTCTTTAACTTTTCGCGACGAAAAGCAAATAATGAATGGATATTAAAACGGTTTTAGTCATAAAAGTAATGCTTTTATTTTTAGGAAAAAGCACAGTTAAAATAATTTCAGGAGAAAGCAGGAAACAGAGCTTCCCGTATGAGAAGTAATTTAACAGATTTTCATGTAAGTGTCTGTACTTATAATATTGCATAATTTCGTATTGAATTCTTTCTGTATTTGGCCAATTGACAACGGTCAGGATTAGAGAAACAAACACGGATACTTATGTGAGTCTTCAACTTTTATTTACAATTTACCCATGGCTTTGATTGTATGATTGAATTTTTCTCTTTCGCCGATCAGCCCCTTAATTTATAAGTTTAGTTACCAACTATTTCATTATTTTGAATATATTCCTAACATTTTGGAAGAAGTGCGGACCGGATGGTTTTTTTAGTAATTCGATAATTCAACGATGTTCAAGTGTGGCAAGTTTCTTCTTCATCATTTTCTGAATGAAACTCTTTATTAATCTATGACTATGTGCAGGTACATAAGTTTATTCAGCTCGCTCTCGAGCCATTTTTTTTATTTAGATACTGGTGCCAAAAGACAACTTTTATCGTATATTTTTTTAATATTTTACCTTAGCGTCCTTTTCCTCGAATATTTTAATCGACAGAGTTTGCTGAAAACTTGTTACCACCTGCGAAGAAGGTGGATAGCCACACTTGCACCGGATAGCTCAGTAGCTAAACGTATTATGCTCGCGTCCCATTTAAGAGGCGTCGAAAGTCATGACTCTCGCGGTAAAGACATCCCCGATTGTGTTGTAACCCTGGATTGGGTGTCGCGGCACCCTCCCTGACGTTACTTTCCGGCCGTTTTAAGAAGCCGACGATGCCTGGAGGGGATCGCGAGGCATATCGGAAAACGGTATCAACGACGCTCCGTTCGTATTGTTTACGGGAGGGATCGAAAGGTGTTAGCGCCGACAGCTGCATGGTGGATGAGAGGGGAGGTGGTGGGGGGGAGGGGGGGGATGGAGGGGAGGGCATCTCTGCAGATGGGCCGCCGTGCACTGCGCCACAAATTCCCACACACCCGTCGTCGCGACCCACCGTCCTTCTCCCCCCTTCCCCCGGGCGCGGCGGCCCTTCCTCTCCGCGGCATCCACACTCCTCCGCATCCAATCCCTCTCTCATTCCTCCGCGACTGCGGTGCGGCCCCCCCGGGTGCGGGAGCGCCGCCGAACGGGATAGAGAGTCATAATGTTCGCCCCAGTTCGCCCCGTCGCCTGCCCGCCCGCTGCCTATGCCGACGCCAGCCACTGGACCAGCAGCATCCATTATCTCATCTTCCTCCTTTTTGTCCCTCTCCATAATTTTCTTCCCTCTCTCTCTCTCTTTCTTTCTCACTCTCCTCCATTTTTTACACCAACCCTGGCACATATTTCTTTTCCGCCATGCACCCCTTTGCGGGTACATCCCACATTAATTTTTGCTTTATTATTTTTATTTTTGGCCTCCCCACACGACTTTTTGTTTTATTTTTCCACGCTGCGGTTCGGGGAGGCGCTCCACTTTTCTCCATCCCCGTGACGTCTGGTTGGGAGGGGGGGGAAGGAGGAATGGAGGAACGGTAAAAAATTTTCTAATCCGCTTTGAGTGTGGCCCCACATGGAAAATATATGCAAGCACATCCGTGCCTGAACCGCTAGCAAAGGGATGCACTCCGCAAGGGCATAATGAAAGGGAAAGTTTGTAAGAGGAGTGACTAAGAGGGGGGTGTAATTGTATAATTCATTGATCCAATTGAAATGAAATCCCTCATAATCTAATATGTATTTCAATGTGGTAGAGACTTGAAGTATTTCCTTTTTAATCCCCAGTTTGCAATTTTTTTGGTAAGATCTAAAGCTTTGGTATTTTATGCTAAATTAATTTTAGGAAGCGAAAGATTTTAAAGAATGTAATGCCGCTCAACTATCAGTAGACTGTGATATTGGCGACAAATATCTACATTTCTTCTGTTTTTTTTTTCTCTCAGATTGATGATAAATGGTATCACCAGGGGTCTGTTTTATAAACGAGAAGAAAGAAGACAAAGATTTCGTGCTTTCCCGGCGAATGGACTTGGTAAAGAGTTCTCGGGATCGCCACCGGGTCAGGAACTCCATATCAGAAAGAAGACAACTGTGTGAAATTTCTAATATTGGTTAGGAGGTAAATAGTGCTATGTTGAAAACGAACGCCTGAAAACAATCCATTCATTGATAAACCGTTTTAAAACATCCATCACCAGGTGAGAGGTTTGGCGAGCCATTTATTTGCCAGTCACAAGGTCAAGCATATGGGTGTTTAAGTTATATATCCTCACTGGATGAGCTGTACTTCATGGTTATGCTTCCATATTATTTACGCAAGTATTCTTACAAATACTACTGGGCCAAAATCGGACTTAATTAGGTATTCCATCCTTCAGCTGAAGGATGGAATAAATATGTAGGGCCCTTTTACCACGATTCTTAAAATTTAGGCAATATAGACCATACATCACTGTATCAAAATTTCATAAAAATGTAATAAAAAATTATAACAAGACTTTTAATTGCAAGGCTCGTAAGTAGAAATTTGATTTGCAGCGACAGATAATCTAAGGAATGTGCTTACGTTATCCACACGTATTTTTTTCGCAATGCGACTGATGAGTGCCAAAAACTTAAAACTTTGTCAAATATTATTCATTTCATGACTATCAACTACAGGCTTAAAGGATTATTTGTAAAAAAACACTAAGTACCGAAATCTCATGGTCACATATCATTGGAATAAAATTTTAAATAACAGGTATATCTTCTCGTTGAAAAATCTTAATAAATATCCGAGAGTTGGTGTTTTGTTGAATATTTTATAGTTGAAAGAATAAAACTTAAAATCGTGTGGTAACTTTCTCAGAAGACTAGAAATGAGTGCATTGCGCTTCAGTGGAGTAGAGTTCCACATTTAGCTCGTGGTACTGGATGTATAATGCAATCAAGTGAGAGAGTAACGAGAGAAAACTAGTTAATTGACTTGAATCATCACTGGTAGCATATGGCTGAAGCTGATGTCCTTAATAGATGATGCATTTCATAAGGCAGTCATAAAAGTGCCTATATATCTCTCTACGCATCCTATATGTTCTCAGCACTAGATAAATGGCAGTAGGAAAATTTTTACGTGAGACTTTATGCATGTTAATAGATTACCAATGAGTCATTCTGAAGTCCAACATTAAGTTATGTCATTAACAATGCAAACAAAATAATTTAATGTGACGTTTAAGGAATGAATTTAAGGCACGATGATCATTTACGATAAGTTTATTTTCCAGTTAATTTTATAAATAATAATGAATTTTCAAGTAAGGACTTCCATTTTTTAAACTCAGTGTTCCCTCGCTATCAGCATAGCTAATTAGCATTTATTTCGACTCTCATTTTAGGAGCAGAGCGTGAATTTGAGAGCCATTAGAAATTTACTTTTATTACCTACATTCATCAGTTTATATCAAGAAGGTACCTGCCATTATTCCATTCAATACATTCCTATTCCTACATGTTAAATTACTGAGTCATACACGAAAATATTATTAGAAGAAAATATGTTTAGTCATAGGTCATTGATTCATTGATTTTGAACAGCTGTCGGACAAAGTTCCAGAACTGTCACATCACTCGTAACCAATTTTCTTTCAGCCTCACGAATTTATCCAGAATAGCGATACCAAATCCTTTCGTACGAAGCGTCAGCTCACGGTTACGTAATTTATTTCCAATCTTTTTTTCCTCTCTGATTGCAAATCCCAAGACGTAATGAGCTATTTATGTGATCAAATACGCAGTCACAGATGGTTTAGCGCGACGATCCCCTGGAATATGAATGCCTTGGGAAGGAAATGAAGGTCCCCGCGATGGATCCATTAGGGCCGCTTTGAGGGCGAAGGGATAAAATGTCTGTCAAGCCCCGAGGATTATTGGGCCCGCAGGGAACTGTGGGTAGGGGGTGGGTCGAAAGTGGTAGGGGTGTGGAGACGCAACCCGGCACACTTCTCTCCAAGGTGGTGTCGAAAGCCCCACTTCCGGAGGACGCAAAGGCGGAGTTGGTGATTGGATGGATTGGTGCTTAGGGAGGAGTGGTGGGGGTGGAGGAGAGGGGCTTTTGGTAGGGGTGGGGGTAAGCGAATGAGGATGGTTAGGTGCTCGGGTGGTCCACGGATCCTCTGGGGGAAGAAGTTTTAAAATTAAAAAGTTGGGAACCGAGTCCTTTTGTATGGCGAGAAATTGCCTACCCATGCACGCCCGCACTTCAAGTCGTTTCTTCTATCAAATTGGCTGCGAGAGAGGGAGATTTAGGCAATAAAACTAACGGGAGAAATGAAAGAAATTGAATTCGAGCCGTATTATCGCGCTCCCCTTGAAATCCAAGTCGATGAGCTTCTTTTCTATGGAAGGATATTGCTTTTTTCCTCGACGGAATAAAGAAGTGGGGGTTTGCATGGGTAATCTGGGAGGAGTTATGGAGTGAAGCCACAGACTTTTTTGTGCGTGAGTACGTAACGCCTAAAGCCACGCTTATGGTAAAAACGTGGAGGGAAATTTCCGTTAAGCTATGACGAATATCACTCGCCCCAGCAGTCTTCATCGAAACGTTGCCATTGTGTATGTTGAACAGATTCATTTCCCCTAGGTGGTAACAGTTTGGCCGTAATTTAAGAAGCTACCTCTAAACTCTGTAGTCTTATATACTTGAAATGATTTCCGTAGTCGAAGTTTAGTGAGTTATGATGTGCAAGAAATTAATTTGACAAGGTTTGAATCTTGGAAGGGTAATTGATTTCTTAACGCATATCCCTTTGCGTTAAATAAAAGGAAATCTTTGCAGCGAAACGTAAGTACCATGAACAAAATTTGATGTACGCATACTTTTTAATTAGTTTAAATGGTACTTTGAATGAAAAAATACTTAATCTTATTTCAGAATCACAAGAAAATAATTTTTAAGCAATATAATGAAAACGCCAAGCAAAAATAAGTTACCTTTTAAAAGAGGTTTGGTCAAATTGGTATCATTAAAAATGTAAGCTCACGATAGTAACACTATGTATAGGAATGGGAGATTAGAAGATATAGATTCACATCATTTCCAAATATATAAGACTTCGTTGGCACAAGAGACAAAACAAATAGAGTATAGGAGCTTTCCTCACTAGCGTCATGTCGTGTATCAGCTCTCGCAATTTGCTGTAATCAGTGATTTTACCAAGACTTCTTGATGTATGACGCCCTAAATGTTATGTAAACCAAAATATTCATCAGCATCTATTACGAACATTGATAATCAAAGTTTTGGCACGGCAGTGAATTAAAAATTACTTATTGCTCACTAACATGCTTTGCCTTTACATTTTGTGGAGTGTCTTTCCTTAAATAATTGCAATGGAGCATGGGATTAATTCCATATGACCACAGGAATAAGATTAACTAACCACTCAAGGAGATAACATTTAGTGACACCGGAGGAAAGCAATTGACCAATGATAATTATCCTAGCAATCTAATAATATTGTCTTTTCCTAGAGAATACGTAATATTGATATCATCCATTCAATTAACCGTCTACTTTAAGGTATCATTTCAAACATGAATGTCCGTTGCTAATAAAAGAGGCATAATGAAGCAATTAAAACCTATTTAAATAGTGTGTTCTTGGGTTTCGGAAATTTTCCGGGAGTGAATTAGCAAATTAAACGGATACTGTGGTACTTTATTATTGAAATAAACCTACTCGTAATCCTACTTTTTATTGAGAAAATATTTTTCCAAGTGCACGCATTTTTATCCCTCTCCAGAGTTGAGAGAACCTGAGTTATCTTGTTATTTTTAATTTGTTCTCCCCTGTTGTTAAAAGCAGAGGAGATTAGGATTTTTTCTTAGATTCCATAATTTTCTGCTCGTATGTCCTATTACGTTATATTTTGTACCCATGCTGGTTATTGTGTATAGCAAAGATAAAATGAAATCGTATCCCCAGACGTCACTACCAAAGATATTCCTCCTTCAGTTCTTTGTTCAGTGGGGCCGTGAGAATGTAAGGGAAGCTTTTTCTTCGTAGAGTTATTAGTGGGATGCAAATAAATAAGGTTGCGCTAAATGGCATTCATCCATCGAAACCCACGAGTGAGTGGTATTAATTTTTTTCCAAAGCATGACTCCATTCAAGCCGAGACTCGCAGAGACCATAAGAGGCCACTAATCTCTCAGCCCTTACCATCTTTTCCCTACCCCCTGCTGCAAGCGGTATGTTGCTCGGGCTTCTGTTTTCATTCTTCATCCAGAGGGAGCCTTTTTTGTTCGCGGCCGTCTCCCCGTCTTACTCTTAAAGGGATGAGGGACTCTTAAGATGACTAAGGGATCGAAATGAAGGATCGCAGCAGCGGTCGGCTCGGGAAAACTTTCGGCATTTTTATCACCGATATCACTCATTCGTATTTCTAGCTCTCTGAAAAATCCTCCTAGCTGACTTCAGCCGAGGGACCGCTCCGCCATAGCTCGGCACCCGACCACACCTACATCAGAGTCATCCCACTCTCCTTGGCCTACCGGCAGCCCTCTTCAGCCTCCCTGGACCCCCAACCCCCCCCCCCCCCTCCACTCCGCAGCACCCTTTGCTTAGTTCCAGGCCAAACTTCTCCTTCACGCGCGCGGAGAAAGATGGAGGGACTCCGGACCAGATTCACCTCCACACGGTCCTTCACTCCCAGCATCCCACACCAAGCCGCCTCCTCCTCCCCCCTCCTCCCACCCAAGCACACGCTGTGATTTATTCACGGCATCCCCCTTTTTCTTTTAATCGAAACCAGTACCACGGTCGTAAATCTAATACTTCCTATCCTCTCCTCTCTTTGCTCTGCCTACTCTCCCTCCTCTTCCCTCTCCCTTACACATCCATTCTCTCTCTCTCTTCATTCGTTATACTCTACCCCACTCTTTCTCCGCCTTACACGGCCAACTTGACCTTCCGTCACCTGCACGCTCCCTCTCTCACAAGCTTACGTGTTTTTCCGCTCCACTCTCCTTGCTCATTTCCTTCTCTCTCCTTTTTATCTTCGGCCAACAAGCAAACGATTTCTCCTATCCTCCATCTAACACAAGCCCTTAGAATTGTTTTCTCCCTCTCTATCTCTCCCTCCCTTCTTCTACATCCATCCCTTTTGCATGCACACCATCATTCGCACGGCCTCTAACTTTCTTCCCTCCTCCTCTCTCTCGTGCAAACAACACCGCTCTCCTCTCCTGAATACACCTCTTCACTCTTCTTATCGCCTCGCGCACTCCACCCATCTCTTCCTCCCTCCACCCGCCCTGTCTCTTACTTAACTCCTCCACGTTGTAATTCTCCCCCGGTGCTCAACCGGTCGTTAGGACCTCCATGTATGCATTATTCTTGCCTCCATCAGCCCAACCGCCTTCCTCCATTGCTTTCCCATCCATCCTCTCTCTCTCACTCTCCCTCTCTCTCTAGGCTCCACGCCTCTGCTTTCTTTTTAATCTGCCCCTCTCCCGCCCCGCCCACTCTACACCCACTGTCCACTCTCTCTCCACCGACGACAAGCACTCCCCCTCTCTGCCTTTATCTCTCACAGCTTCCTCCTCCTCCTCCTTCCCTTCCGCCCCCCGTGGCCCCCGCAGCGGGTTGGAGTCGGGCCGCGGGGGGTGGCCTAGGGGAGTCGCTTCATTTCCTCTCCCAAGGCGACCCCGCCCTTAGCCTTCCTCCACAACTCTCCATCCTTCTTAACTCCCACACACATCCTTCTCCCGCCCGCTATAACCCCTTCTCTCTCTTTCCTTTCTCTCGCAGTCCCTATGCTAAGACGATCCTGCTAATGACTAAATCAATACGGATGCGGTGCGGAGGTGGAGGATAGGTACTGTGTCACGAGGTCGAGAAGAGGTGAGGAAGAGCGAGCGAAGAGTTTTAGGACCCGGAATGGATGATGAGAGATTGTGGGTGTATGGAGGAATCAAACGATACTCCAACGAGAGGGTGAAAGTGGTGTAATTTCCCAAGAGATCCATGGTGGTGATGATAGGTCCTGAATGAGCTTCTTACAGAATTCTTTTAGGAATTGTGACGTCTCACTAAGAGCCAACAACTGCCTTTTTTAACAGCAATAAAAAATTTAAAAATTCACCATGAAAATAAGAGTGGAGCTGTTTTCGTCCCTGCCATTACGTTAGTACCGCTTGAATTTTGGATAGTAAAATCAAAAAAATTCACGATAATTAAATAATAACTCAGCGGAGTCTCCGCACTTTCATGCCTGAACTTCCTATTTTACCGAAAGAGTTATTATTTCATTATCGCGAAATATTTCATGCTTTTGTTTGACAAAGAAATTACAATCTTTCTTCAAAGTTTGCAAGAAAATATTTTCTGATTATTAGCATGTTGACCTAGTAATAAGATAAATGTATACGCTTTACCCGGAATTAAACATCTATATTTTTATGTTCGAAAAATTAGCTGTACCAGCCTATGAAAATAGTACTGAAAGCAAAATACGTTTATCTGCATGATTATTATAAGTTTACGGTGTCTTGATTGTGAATAATACCTCCATTCATTTCTTCTAGCAGCATTTTCGCATTTACGACGGTAATTAAACATAGAGTTTGTGATTGCATCTGTGAGATAGTGAATCCCGGGTCTACATTAGTCGAAAAATTGTTGATCGATTAAAATGTACAAATATAATGTAGATGTAAGTATTTGATAGGCCGTAAGGGATTGATATGCAATTCCATGAATATGTAAAGATATTAAATGCAAATTTTTTATTGAAATAATCATTTAGGCTGTTATCTCCGTGAAATGGATGCAAAGCAGCTTAGCCTGTCAAGCTGTTCAGTCAAATAAAAAATAATCAAGTAATTGATTCGTGAAATGATGGAAAGTAGTGAATTCTTCAAATTTAGTCAGACTAAGCTGAAAAGTTTTTTTAGTGTCCTACCTCTATCATAAATCTCACAAAAATGTTATCCATATGTAAGGAAGCTTTGGCAAATAATATAAAATAGCCTCAAGCATAAATTATTGTTTTTTATTTATTTAATTAAATGCTTTAAATTAAATGAACGAGTTGAAGAGCAATGCTTGGATTTCGAAACTTCGCTTTGAGTATTTTGCTTAACTTGGCACATGGTATTACTCACTCCACTTATTAGTTTTGAAAAATTACTTACAGAATCTCTCCACTTTAATTATCAGTTGACAATGGGCACGAATGCATCTAAAATAAAAAGTTACTAGCACATGAGATTCTCCCAAAGAAACTAAAAATCACAACCAAAGTAACCAATTAGGACGCATCTAATCTGGGCAGATGGGGCGAAAAGTAGTACCAAAGGGATGCTTCGGTAGACCCTACTCTGATCAAAAATCCTCTTTTTTAATCTTTTGTAGAGTTTAAAACATTAAACATTATACTTGCTTTACGTGACATGCACAGATGACACATTTAAACGTATAAACTCTGGAAATAACCGATAACCGAAATAACCGATCCCACAGCTCTAAAATCATACTTCTCAACATTTATCCTTCCAGTCACCGGATATTGCTCTCCCATATGGTCCACCGTAGCTCCCTCTAATCTCACCTCTCTTGACAGTATTACTAGCTTCTTCGCCAGAATCGTAAGACACAGAGTTCCCCACTTACGTGATATGTCCACCAGCTCACTCCTATCTTCTCTATCAATCACTGATCTCTGCCAACAAAGGATTAAAACAGATTTAAAACTTATTAACAATGTTCTAAATTCACACATTGATTTTCCTGATTTGCTTTCATCCATTAATTTCAGAGTGCTTTGCCGATCCACTCGTACACATTCCTTACTCCATACGCCTTTCCCTAGACTATCCCTCGTTAAACGCTCACTCCAACACCGCCTTTGCTCCCTGCTCAATTCATTACCAAACAATATTGATCCGTTTTTTCTGCCCTTAAACTCATTTGTCGAACCCGCCATGTCCCATTCCTCGGCTAATAAATAAACCTCCCTTTCCTCGTGCCTTCTATTTTATTCTTTACTATCTGCCTGTACTCTTTGTTCAGATTTTTTATGTTAAAATTCATGTTTGTTACTGCGTCACTATAAATAGGCAGAAACGCTGTATGTGAGCAACTCCTCAAATAAATAAATAAATAAAATCATTTGGTTGGCTGTTGTGATGCTTCGATTCGTGTGTTCGTGATTTTGGGGATGCTTAGTCGTAATAGAAGATATTGACGAAATTTCATTTATTTTTTCACCTTTTGGCTCTTTTGCAGTAAAGATAAAGCTTGGTATCACTAAGCAAAACAGTTAATGGAACCAATTTTTTGGGAGGCATACTGCCTACATATCTCCTTTTCATATGTGAGAGAACTATGATTAACGCGTGGTAATTGTACCAGTGATCGTTTTCCCTACCCTATATTCTCTGTTACAAATACCAACCCACTCCATCCACGACCTCCGCCATCCGGAGTGCCCTTATAGCACAGATGACTTTAATTTTTATCTTCAAAATGTCGTCAACCTACCTTTAACTATGTCTAAATCGTATGCTTACACCAAAAGACTCATTTTTCATTCATTTACATAAATTTAGTGATCCAATAACTGAGGGTTCTATTTATTACTTACATGGTATCTTATATTTATTTCTTATTAAGAAACTTCAGCAATCAACTTTTTCTTATTCCATGCAGTAAAGAGAGCACACTACTTAAGATGAATCACTGTACCATCGGTAACAATTGAGCTGATTATAACGGAGACGGCTATGTAATTTATAACTATTATGTAACTTTTCCAGTATGTTTTGGATACCACACTACCTAAAATTCATGAGGGAGTGAATTAATAGTTCCGCTACCCTGAAACTACCGAGATGGCTGCGATTGTGAAAAGGAAGGTGTAAAATGATGGTCCCCCACCTCAGGGACGTAATTATAGCCATTAAGATGCTATTACCTGTTGTACCAGAATCATTATTTTATTCACCATATTTTCACAGATGGTGCGATTCCGATAATTAGCGCTTTGGCACTTTACCACGTGGTATCATCTCTAGTATCTTAGGACGCTATCTTATTTGACTAATCAATTTTTAGGAAAAATGGTGTTTACAAATAAAACTCAGCCAAGCCAAGGAAGAATAGGGCATGGAGATTCCCACCGGTATTATAATATTATCAGACTATACATGAATTTTTCCTGGAAATAATGGTGTGTTTGAGGGCACTTGACGAGCTTAAAACCACAACTAACGCTTATTATAATAAACATTGCAAAGAAATTTCGTATTTATGACTGTGTATCTTTATCTGTGTATCTGTATCATTTATAAATGAGGGGGTATAATCTTTTTCCCACGTTTATAGACCCAATTAACTGAGTGAACAGAGCATAGATTCCTTTTTTATCTCTTTGCATCTCAATTGCTGTTGCAGCATTCACAAGGTGAAATTCTGTACGTATTCCAGCACGAAAACATAAGATGTTCGAAAATGATATCACATATTTAAGATAGAAGTATTTTCCGTTGATTTATATCCACTAACAATAATCTAAAGTCGTACTTTGGTTAACTCGAGCCAGCTATTAAAGTGAGCTGTGATCTCTGGCAATGGAACTACGTTCGGCTTAAATTGAATCCAAAGAAGAGCAATAAATGGTTTATCATGAGTGATCTCCGTATATTTCATGCATTTTCATGTTATCTTCTTCGAAAGTAATTCATAATCCTGGAAGTGGCTCCGTGTAATAATGAATAAACGAGCGTGCTGCGCCCGCTCTTTTCAATGCTGGCCCACAGAGGGATAGGCGCGTTTCTAATTTTAAAATGTAGAAAAAAAGGCAGGGTCTTATGTACAAATTTAATTGGAATGTTCATGTACAAATGAGGTCAGAGGACCTCTTTAAACACAACATTGGAAGTAATTACACTATCCTCTGTTAAACGCACATGATGACTCATACTTTCGTATCAACAGGAGACTTGAATGTGGAATTAGCCGCATTTTGATAAAAGTTATTTAAAGAATGCGAGATTTTGTTGCAAATGAACAAATGTATCAGTTTCTGCGCCGTTAACGTCAGGAATATTTACAGTTTTTTTTGTTTTTTTTATTATTTAAAAACCATTTTTAGGAAACAATAGCAATATTTAGGAAGTTAGATATGCCGTCGCATGTTCTCTGATAAATTCTGTGCATTGTGGTCCCTCATTTTGTAGAGTTTGGTTGCGTATAAGTTGAGAAAAAGGTATCTATACAGTAGAAATAATATAGAAGATTGAATCCTTATTACCTTCTGTAATGGTAATTAGGCTATATAGCCAAAGAAGATTTCACCGTTTAGATGAAATATTTTACTTGAGATGAGTCTTTAGGCTTTATATTGTTCACGATTTCATATTAGTTATTGACTGATCTTTATTACAATCACTTGACTTTTTCCTTCAATGTTCTATGAAACTGAAAAGGAAAACAATGGAGGTTAGTGTAGACCCTTTCATTTTACAAAATCCCTTTCCTCATCCAACCACATCCATTTTTACCTCAATTTTTGAAGAAAATGAGGGAGGCGTGTGTAAACAAAGTGGTGCATTCACGCATTCCGATGGTTGATAAGCCGCGGCCGATCCTGGCCCTCAGCATTCCAGTCCATTCCGCTCCCCAACGGTTTTTTTTTTACTTTTCCCTTCCCCTATAACCAAAGGCACGTATTCCTCCAAATCTCCTCATCATATTATTTCTTCTTGGTGCTCACGTACGCGAGACCGCAAAATGATATCGAAGGAGACCGGTATGTTAGACTGGAGGATCTCTGATTTATGGATTTATGGCGAACGCGACTGCAACATCTGGAAGTTAAAGACTGTCTCAGAAAATTTTAGAATAATCTTGAAACATAGTTGTAACAAACTGAATTCAGTCGCTATTAAAATTCAAGCTTTACTACGCATGAGTAGTTTAAAAACAATCGATTAAACTCGCTCACGGTAAGAGGTATCATAAAAATAGTAGTAGGGAATGAAATATTGTTATGCTCAGGTACTAATTTGTTGATGCAGACATTTTACATTCATGCTGTTCATCTATATGAACTAATATATATGCATTGGTGGGAAAATTCAGTAGAACTGGCTACCATTGTGTAGTTTAGGCGATTCTAGGCTTCAAAGTGCTCTAGAATAATTGTTCCTCATCCCCCAACAGTTTCACTCGGGAAGATGCAATCTTTTGCATCAGAAATGTGACTAAGTTTTTTGTGGCTTTTGGCATGGTTAACTGCGTAACAATATTAATTTGATACTTGGTATTGTAGTAGTCCCAGAGCTGGTTTTGGCATAGTTAGCTTCGGAATAATATTAATTTAATTTTTAGTATTGTAGTAATCCCAGAGTTGAAGGAGAGACTTGAAATTCAGACGCCAACGCTCCATCAGCGTAGAAGATGGGGTGAGACGGAGTTGAAAAAAATAATTGTGAGCGGGATGAGCGAGCGAATGGGGGCATGAGAGAGAGAGTGGGGGGGGGGGGGAGATCACGCAAGCAGATCAGCATCCGTCCCGCCACGACCCTTCAAGGAGTCGAGATGAAAGACCCCCATAATTCACTCCGCCTTCATTTCCAATAATCCTCCTCGGAGTTCGCCCGAGTCGCGGGAACATAATTGGATGCCGCGGGGCTGTGCGCTCACCATGCCGCGTCGTCGCCGAGGCAAGTGAACCCTTCCTGACTTAAAGTCCCCCTCCTCAGCCTCCCCTCCCATTCCCCGGGGCTTGTTTCCAACCCTCCTCGAATCGTATTGATACAATGCAGTCCCCTCCAAGCCGTCTCCTCAGAGGGTCCGAAGGGGGTTGGTCGAACTTCGACCGATTCGGGGCCCCTGTCCTTTTCCTAATCTCCTCACTGTAACAGCCGTGGGACTACCCCCCCCCCTCTGGTGTCCCTTCACCCTTCAGCCCCCCTCTCTCCCCAACCCTTGTCCTTTTCAACCCCAGAGCGGTCATTTTATTCTGCTGGGTCCTTTCGCTTCTGGGCTGAATCGTGGGTTGCCTGAGATGTAAATGTCATCTTGTGACATCACCATCATCCCCTTAGAACATGTCCCGTCTGGGTCTACTATCAACCCCCCTACTACCCTATATGGTCTTACTCGTTCAACTACCCACCCTCTTACTTTTGCTTGCCCATAGCACACTAATCCTTCCTCTTCCTCTCTTTCTTGGTTGGTTCATCCTTTCCTTAAGTCGTGCCCTATCCGCCCCAAGCGTCCCTCCAAACTCCGCTCCTATACTTATGGCACTCCGACTCGCCCATATCCCACCCTTCCATCTCGGATGCAAATTGCCTCCCATGCGTCTGCATGCCGTCGCTAGACAAACATCGACAATGGAATCGAAGGCCGAAGGAGAGCGCACGAAAGAGGCAAGCACTGAGAGAAGCATGAATAGAAATGTAACAGATGTTTCACGTGACAGCAAAAACGTATGTGCTAGTAAGCAATCCTAATAAATATCTGCCTGAGATGAAAACAGGTTATCATTCAGCGCGTGAAGAATCGTAATTCGTAAATGAATGCAGGCTTTAGACTGGTTTAGAGGGCCTGAGTGCCATAAATGTGATGGTTTAATTCGGCATGTTCAAAAATTAAGAAGGTATATAAATATTTATACTGACTTCCGACGATAATTCTATTTTTCTCAACTGAATCTTATGAAGTGTACTTTACTGCAGTAAAATATTCGTCACACATTAAGTATTGTTGCCATACCAAAATTTGGAGGGATAAATTTTGGTAAGGTTGTGAAATTCTAAATAACAGGAAGCCAAATAAAAAGTTCTATCTTGCCATTTATTTTACGGTGGGTATTTTATATTTTACGGTACTCGATTTTTATGGAAATTGTACTACCTTTCTATACAGTAATAAAAAAAAAAGGTAGCACCTACCGTATAGATGTATTAGAGCCTTTATATAGTATATATATCTCAGTACAATTACAGGATAAGAGTTTAAAAAATTCAATACTCTGAGAAAATCATACGTGTAAGAATACTTAGAGCGTTTTGTATCTGTTATTACTTGACGGAGTGATTGAAATTTATGTACATGCTTTCATCACAAATGTGAACAGATATCCGGGAGAAAAATAAGAGTAATAAGTAACAAAAGATTTAAGAGAATAGGAAGCAATTGAAAAGACATCACAATGTTATTACCAGCTGACTGAACAAGTAGACTGAGTGAGCCTTGGTGAGAGCTCGCATAATTTTTAAATGGGAAAGCGCATGATTCTGAAATAATTTTTCGAATGAAATGTGAAGCACTTTTCATTGAATCAAAACTGATTCGCGTATGCAAGAAAACACATGTAAGACACGTTTTCTCATCTATAATATAAAATAGTGTTTCCTTTCAATTACCAAACCCCTTTAAATCATCTAAAGCATAATTTATGAGATAGATATCTCATTTCCTTTTTCCAAAGACACGCTTTTATTGCATTGATAAAAGTCAACTTTAATCAAGGTTATTGTTAATATTAATTCTTTCAACACTTTTCATGCATCATATTTTACTCGGACAAATAACCTTTTCATATTTCGTGATTGTGTAATATGATATTAAATTTGAATGCAATGTTAATCTAAGATGGAAATTAAGGAACTCACGGTTGCAAATTGTATAAGATAGAAAGAGATCAATGTCATGGCAGAGGATATCCTAGAATCATCGTTTAAATTTTGGAATTACCCATCGTTACGAGTTTCATTCAAATACCTACAGTTCATTTCACCATTTCTTCATCTAGATAAAAATAGCCAAAGATTTTCTCATTTATTTTCTTTATTTATGGTCTCTCCCAGCAAATTACAGTAGGCCTATCTTGAGTGAAAACGTTTATTAAACCTAATAAAATGGAACGCATAATTCAATTAAGCTGATGACGCTGAATTATGCAAGTTACAATGTGAAAACCGAGTACCTACTTAAGGGAGAGGTACGTTTTTAATTTACGAGCTTAATAAAGGCATATTTTGAGGTTGGTGCTTATCATTTCATCAATATTATTTTTAAATCATATGATTTTCTTTCTAGTTCTATAATGTTTTACAAGATAAATATCTGATGAACGAATAAGGATGTATAAAAGCGTTAAAATTTTTAGGCCTCTAATTAACATTGAAGAACGAGATATTTCATTGGATGAGTTTCATCGAATTAAGCAACGCTGAACCTACTGTCAGGCCTTCTCAGATAAAGGAAACAGGATTTGAGAAAACTGGGGAATATTCCTCCGATAAGAAAGGGAGATAGTTAGGAAATTTAACAGAAACGAGCGTGCTGCGCCCGCTCCCAGCGGACTTCCCCCGCAATTTTCAATGCAGGTCCACAGAGGGATAGGCGCGTTTCTAATTTTAAAATGTAGAAAAAAAGGCAGGGTCTTATGTACAAATTTAATTGGAATGTTCATGTACAAATGAGGTCAGAGGACCTCTTTAAACACAACATTGGAAGTAATTACACTATCCTCTGTTAAACGCACATTCTCTTACTCTTACAAACACACAAACACAAACTCTTACTTACGTATCAACAAGAGACTTTAATGAGGAATTAGCCGCATTTTGATAAAAGTTATTTAAATAATGCGATAAATTGTTGAAAATGAACAAATGTATCAGTTTTTGCGCCATTAACGTCAGGAATATTTACCGGTTTTTGTTTTTTTTGTTTTTTTTTTTGTTTTTTTATTATTATTTAAAAACCAATTTTAGGAAACAATAGCAATATTTAGGAAGTAAGATATGCCGTTGCATATTCTCAGATATATTCTGTGCATTTTGGTACCTCATTTGTAGAGTTTGGTTGCGTATAAGTTGAGAAAAAGGTATCTATACAGTAGAAATAATGTAGAAGATACAAAAGATAACGTCCCGCATGGTCTTGGTGGTGAGATTAGTGACAATAGATGGTATTCACACGAATGATTAGCAATATATGAGGGATGCTGATGAGAGAAAAAAAGTAATGTGGGAGGTCAGATGCAGTTTGTGAATACTGAATAAAAAGAATTACTGATTTTGAATAGCTCAAGCCAGATTAATGCATTTATCACATTATACTCGTTCAGCTTTACGCTAAGCCGTCAAATAGAGCCCCTGATATTGTTTTAAGTGATGTCAACACTTATTTTTATATTTTTGTTTTATTTTTGACTCTGTAATTCAAACTGAGAGGCTTAAATACAATAACCTTGTAGGCACCAGTTCATATTTCATGGAGCAGTCTTGAATTTTATTTAACCAAAGTTAAATCGAAATACTACCTTTGTCACCTGAAAATAAACCTTAACTGAATCAGTGTTTAGTTTTTTTATTTATTTCCAGGAAGATAGATCACCCAAGTAGTCATCCAGGTAATTGCTCATTAAAATCATGGTTCAAATCAATTTCCTTTGGTGCTTAGAATAGGTAAGCTGATGGTATTATTATTGGTATTCGCAGCTAAATAAATACCCTATACAATAAAAATTATCAACTTGAAAACATTCTGTAACAACCACTTTTCAATTTTCAGGCAAATACAAGGAAGAGAATTCTCATTTAAATGTAGAATCGATAGTGGGGCGTCCGTTATTCACTTATGAATAGCTTGAGTGAAGTAAGTTTTTTTCAATCAGTGAGAGAAATACCCTTGGTTCAAACATTTTGGATAATAGGTGTTTTACATTTTAAACTAGTCTTTTTCGTTATTGAGCCGTTATTGTTAAAGTTTAGTTGTTGCGCAGTGAATACTGCTCAGTATAATAGATTGTTTTCGTTTCTGTTCCCCTATAAATTTTCCAGATTAACTTAGGCTCTTCCAGTTCACAAAAAGCGTACTTCAGTCAATCTTGCCTGTATTCAAAAATCAATTGCATTATTTTGCCTTATGAGAATTTGACGAGATGGGCGAAACTAGGATTCATATGAATAGAAGAAATAAAAACTTGGCTATTTCCACATGGTAATTTATTGTGACCGACCATGGTTTCTTTACTGCGTAACATTATCACCTTGATAATATGGTCACAATATCACCATGGTCACAATAAATTACCACGTGGAAAAGCCAAGTTTTTATTTCCTCTATTCCTACGATAAAAGACTTCCACAAAGTTACGCCCACTACTATTAATTAAACTAGGATTCGTCTGGCCTGTATTTTGAAGGCCATTGAGTGGAAAAATAGAAGAAAAATGCCACGTTACACTCATCAGGCCGCACCTCGAATAAGCGGCAAGCAAATTTTACGAAATCCCGCGTAGAAAGATTCAATCCGCGAGCCATACATAATACAAAGGAAAGTGACCCGACTCGTAAAAAATAACGTACCAAGAGCGAAGAGAGAGGGTTAAGCAACATTCTAAATATTTAGGGCTTTAGTCGATAAAGATGTGGACATCTCGTGCCAGTTTTCATCGCTTGCTTGAGTAGTGACAAAGAGATATCATTTCGAACGACACATCCCTTTAGAACAACGTTATATTTCAAGGTCCATCAAACGAAAAAATTAGAATATATTCCCTGATAGATCAGGATAGAAATTCCTATCCCCCCAGACAGTAAAGGATTTTAATATATGCAAAGTAGAAAGCGATCAGTCGAATTTCAAGTTATGTGCACCAAGTTTTTTTGTTTTCTCATAGGAATAGGTTAACGCTGGTGTCCTCACACTTTCCGCCAAACTCCCGTCGATGGGTCTTGCGGGGCATCATATGTGTAAAGAATTTTATTCAGTCTCTCTACTCGTGAGTGCGTGATGCGCAGCATTTGTTTCCCTCACTATCCAGCAGGAAAATCGAATGTTGAAATTCTCAAAATTAATGCGAAATTCATATTGTAAAATTGAGAGGTGATAATACATTTTTCTGTTTAAATGCCAATTGTAGTGCATCTAAGATTTTTTACTCTAAAATAGTTTTTCATTTTCTTCTAGTTTAATTTCCTAAATAATTATTTAGAGTGAAGTGACGATACAGTCCCACCATATTTGCATCGGAGTTTTGAAGTTTTCGTGTATAAAGAAGAATTTCATCCATAAACATACTAATCAAATGATGAAATTACTCATTTTTACTGTTTTCTTGTTTTAATCATTAAAGATGTGCATTCAAAGAATAAGAATTATATGCTGTAGTGAGAGAAGAGAGAGCAAGAGAACTGAAACCTTTCATTGTAAAAATGATCCATATCTTTGGAAGGTACATGCCCAGAGACAAGAGACTTAAAACTGATCTAAAATTATTTGTTAAATTAAATAAACCTTTATTGTTACCCTTTTTTAATGCGTGCTCTTAATTTACATTCGCCGTTTCTTCCTTCTCCTCATGACGAAACGTCGATGCATTAAATCGCTAAGAGTACAAGCGCCTCCCCGTCATCCCTAAACATGGCTCGCAGCGTGTAGGGAAATTTGCACATCTATCTCGTCTCCCTGTTCCAGCACGGAAGAAAAGGGCACTCAACGACATTCTCCAGGGCCACTTGATATTCGGCTCATCGGATGGCGAATTTTCGAATCCCCGCCGTGAGAACGAGATTTTTTATGGCCCGGGCAGAAAGGGACACGTCCCCCGCGGACTTATCGACCCACCCATCTCCTTCCTATCGCACGCCCATGCAAGTGCCTTCCCGACATGCCCCTCGTCCTCCCCCTTCCACCCTCCGCGTACTGAATCCATTCAGCCCCCCCCCCCCCCACTGCTTTAACTCCACTTTCTTTCCGGTTTTTTTATTATTGGAGTCCCCCCACCCCTTCAATTGCTGAGAGATTTCACTAATTTCATTTCTTCATATCTTTGAATAATTTCACTACCCAGTTTAATACCGCTTCGTAGTTTCCGCTCCGTAAGTGCCTTATGATACATCATAGAACATATTTTATTTTTCAATATATTTTTAAGGAGATATTCGGCCTAGTTATTCTCTTACTATAATTCATTCTCAAAAATTAATATATGGATTACCTGAAAAGTGGGATACGACACCTCATCATTCAAGTATACGGAAACTAATAAAACCAGTAATTTGCTAACTTATTTAGTTAAATTGTCTAAAAAAATTAAAGGCCAAGGATGTTCATTGTATCCATAATTGCCAGGAAAATAAAGATAGATCAAAAGAATTATTTAATATCTCCATAAGTAGGCTTTTTAAAATGTAGAATTATTTCTTTAGTCATAACTTTCTCTAATTTTTACTCGAATTATTAATAATTGGCTTAATAATAAAGATATAACGAGAGCGTTCCCCTAAAATTTGTTGTTATAATTTATCGGCTAAATCAATTACTTGACGTCATAACATCTGGAACAGAGAAGGAAATATATATTTTGAAGTATTAATATTCAGAATACCATCAACAGCTCGGGTATTTCCGCAATTTCTGATGCTTTTATCACCTTGAATGGGCCCATATTATTCGTAGGAAACAATATTTTTTATGTAATAGCTTTAGATTTTCATCCAATACAATTCAGTATTACTCTTAATAGAGAATTAATCCTCATTACTGTGGCTCTGGTGTAATATAAAGTAATTTTATTATTAAATTATAGTTAAATGGTTGAATGAATCTTCTGAAAGGGAAGGTATCATTGGGAACGGAGTTGTGCAGAAGTGATTAATGTGAAAAAATCACCCTGAACTTACTCAATATTTATTTTTAATTACTCGCATGAAAACTTCAAGGATAAATATGATCTTGTATTATTTGGTAGCGCTGTGCACATGCTGTCAGTGGCTTTTTTATACCATCACAGGAATGACGTTGAGGTAAAATGCCAAAAAAATGAATTCCTCAGTTTTATACAGAAGCCCTTACAATAAAATGACCTTGTTGGGCACGGATGGAGGATAATAGCATGGTAGTTATAGCATTAAAATGCGATGATATCATATTATAGTTCCATCGTATAATAGATAATTGGATGAATTTTAGAACCGTTGATTAGCAATGTTTTATTCAATGGGGCAGAGGAATAAGGAAAGGAAGAAGTTAATATATTGTTCGGCTATCCCAGTCTGGGAATTGACTTGAAAGACGATTACTGGGTGGCGTAGCTGGTAACATACCTGACCGATATTTGGAGATCCGGGTTCGAATTCCGACTAAGGGTAATGATTTTTACCATGGCGAAATTTAGTCTTGTGTACAGGGGCAACGGAGATCTGAGTAACTTTAATCGTTGACAGCCATCGAGAAAAATAACACATATTTCACGCTTGCCATGGTTGTTCTATTTATGCTTGTACATGAATTCAATTGAATTTCAAAAATCCATTTCATTCATTATACTACTGGTATCACTTATATCCACCCTTTATGAAATACATAATTTTGCTATGTAAATATTAGCTCTGAAAAATTATTTAGAATGATAAATCACACAAATCACCAGAAAATCTTTGTTGCAAACATTTTATTTTATTTTTGGGCATTGGGTGTGCCATTTTTTTAAGTTTATCTGGCTATCATGCATAGAAGAGGTGTACTTGGTGCAAAATAATTTGGTGTACCGTCCTTTAAATGGTCACCTTGCTATTCTCATGATAAATTATTGATAGAAAAATTGAATTAAACATATTGTCAATTTCTAGCGGAAAGATGTCGAGGAACAACATATTTAATGATCAACGTAGATATTGTATTGCCCACAAATTTTATTATAATAGCTTAATATTCGTGTTTCGATAATTGTGTCGATTTATTTCGATTGTGATGATGATTGTGTAACAATCGAAAGTGTAGTAAGCTGTTACAATAAAATTTGTGGGCAATGCGATATCTTCGTTTATCATTAAATATATTACCTTAATTTTCCTTCCTGCCTACCATGGGACACCAATAATTTTATCCTAAATTTACCTCAAACTATATCCTTTGGCAATAAAAAATGCCTTAATACGATCGTCATCAATTTACGTCACGACGATATTATTCTCAAGTCTTTTGTCTTTCTTCGACCAACCCCTTATGGTGTTTTACCTTCGACCCGTAAAACCTAGCGTATTTATGCATGTCCCAGTTGTCTCGAACCACGTCCGTGCCATCTGCAACTCAACCACGCTGACTTTTTTGTGTAAATCCTTCATCGCGTCCACCCTCTTGCGCTTCAAGCAGAGTTTCCTCATTTCTTTCCACGCAATGCTCACTCAATTCCCCGTGCCCCTTCTCTTCCTCCTCTCTGGCCTGACATTCCCTCGCTGTAACCCCTTTCCCACATCTGCACCAACCTCCTCCCAATGCACTCTCGCACCCCACCAGGCCGCCGCTTGCTCCGCAGATGATGCATCGCCGAGGAGAGAGGAGGGAGGGAATGGTAAGAGAGGGTAGTGCCCCTACTATGGGGGGGGGGGGGGGCTTCCTCTTATTCCTCCCCCTTTAGCCGGATGGGGCTTCTTATTTGAATGTCGAGTGGGTGGGGGCGCAGGGCGTGGGAGGCGGGTGTGTGGGAGGGGGCAAGAAAGTGCGGAGGAAGGGGTTAGAGTGTTGGTAGTCCGTGAAGTGTAGTGAGCGCGACCAGCCCGTGCAGTCGCGGCCACTGCATCTTCTTCTTTCCTCGCCCACGAGTGCACCCGAAGTGGGTGCCGGGGAACCCCTTCAGTCTGGGCCACTATTTTCAAACCACTCGCCGTCGCGGAGTCGAGATTGTGATAAACTGCGGCATGGGTTGGTTTGCGAGGGAGTTTAGCCTTTCTTTTGTGCAGAATTGCCCTGCACTGCATGAATTATCCCTTTGTGGTAACAGGATGCATTGTATTTTCAACGGGGCAAATGTTTATCGTAGGCTACAATTTTTTATGACGGCGAATTTCCTGAGAGAAAAAAAACAGAATTTTGGTATCTAATTACTTTTTTATATAGAAATTCAACCAAATAAGTTGTATGAACTCAGTAAATTTTGTGTTATGTGCTGCAGAACTTAACCGAACCTCGTTAATTGCTCAATAAATAAAAGCGTCGTACTTTTTTATTTTGGCGACTTTATTGGATATTTTTGCATCAAGTACCGTCGCGTCGTTTCGAAGTTATAAATCCTCAATTTTCCGAATATATTCTTTCGTTTTATTAGTTTTGACTAGTCACAAATAATATTTCATTTTATTTATTAGTACGGTTAATCTTCGTAGTAGCGGAGCAGCAAGAAACCAAATTGTCACAATCACAGTGCAATAAAACCACCAATCACGACAACGGCTTTTTTTGCGAGCCTCCAGTAATGAGTGAAATTTGTATGGTGGTGAATATGTTTGGCTGCCGGAAAAGTAGCAGCATGATATTGTTTGCATTTAGCGGGCAGGTTTTTGTGCAAATGTAGACATAGATATTTTCCTCTCGGTCTGGCAGCTGCTAAATGTATCTGACATGCTCTGTAACTCACGCTCTCCATTTCTTCCCTCTTTCGTATGATAGCCCACACGTGCCTCCATCTGATCGATATATCCTCTTAAAATGTTCACCCATTTTGCAACTTGGCCATCATCAAAAAGAAAGTGTTGAAATCAACTTTGAAACTGAGTTTCAATCCTCTTCTGAACGAAACCAAGCAATTATTATGCTACTTTACAATACACCTGTTTATAGCTTACATATTTCCGAATTTTGTGATATTCATTTCTCTTTCAATATAACATGTATGGCCACTTAGCTGTGGTATTAATTAATTCATTAACCATGCCTTGATAAAAATCATCTGTGCCACCTTATCACAGATATCTAACTATTCGATTGGTCTTTCGTAATTGCATTATGGTGTAAGGCCATGCGTACGAGTTAAAAAAAATGATGATACAATTTTAACCGGGGTAAATTTCGGGTGCAATTGCCGTTTTTCGTAGATGTGATAATTATGTATATTTCATTAAATTTTTTACCTATTTATCTCGGATGCATAAGAAGGAACAGAGAATGGATAAAAAGATTTGAATAACTAACTTTTTCAGTTTTCGGTGGACGATAAAAGTATAGGAAAATACACGTGCGGTTTAATCATACCGCAGGTAGGAAACAAAGGAGTTGGAAGATGATTTGACGGATAATAGCTCAGATAGAAACCAAGAATGACATAAGTGACCCAGAGAGGGTAACGATGATTTGGACAGATATTTTTACCCACAAAAAAGGATTTGGACAGAAAATTTACCCACAAAAATCCAAATACATGAGAAAATAGTATATTCCGCCAACTCTAGGAGCCACCAGGGTTATACTGCCAACGCAATCACTTTTTGGTGATAGAGCATATTTTTTCAAGCTTTAACATCAGACCTTACTTGACCTTGCAAGCCCAAAAAAACTAAAAACGCCAGTGGTTTTCCATCTAAAATGTATGAATTGAATCAACACTACAAGTATTGCACTAGAAACATCCATATATCAAATTCATTACTTACTTTCTTGTTTCCTTTTTTATTTTACTAATTACTTTTCTGAAAATCTGCTCGCTACACATATTCCAATGTTTTACTAACTGAGCTACCTTAGTTTCTTGTGAATTTTATGCCTTATGATCTCTTTCGAAAAAAATAATTCACGCCTTGCTCTATTTTACGACATTTTGTAATATCAAACTCATATTTGGAGATTAACCAATGTGATGACTTGCTAAATTACCGCTTCACTAACCTCCTATTACATTGAAGGCAAGGATCGGTGAGAAAATATTTCGGAGGCCACATGGGACCTGATCGATTAGGGCTATGCGCTGAAAGGAGCTAACATATTGATTGCTTGAAAAACATCACCTTCATTTCGACAAGAGTACCACAAAGAATTGCCAGTGATGGATTATTTCGTGTATTCTTTCAGGCTATTATAGGTTCCAGGTGATTACCTCCGGTAGGTCTAAAAAAAAAACTATTGACGTCAGATGTATAGCCTTCTGAGGGTAGCGTCGAGTCGATTCTCATCTGAAAGAGCCAACGAAACAGGAATACGTGTCTGCGTGACCTTGGGTCTGCTTCCCCTCGCACTCTCTCCTGTAATCCATGCCCCTCCATGCTTAACCAGCCCCTAACAGCTTCCCTTCCAATTCTTAAAATCGTGCTGCCAAATTAAAACCAAATTATGTTCCGCCGTAATTAGTTCAACCTCTTAAAACGTTCCCCATTATTTCGAACCGTTCGTGACTCGACGCGACGTTTGAAAAGTAATTTATAACCAGGGGAAAATTTTCATATTCAGCCGATGTCGATGAAATCTCTGAACAATTTTGAAAGCTCGTTTAAAGTAGCCTATTTGAACCATGAAGATATGCAAAACACAATAATTTCCCTTCGAACGTGCCGCAAACGTTTCTCACTGTGGTACTAATTAGATTTTGAGTTAAATATTCCCAGTCTTTCCTCTGAGCCTTTGATAAAACATTACACTATTTCCTGAGATTGTTTATTCTATCGATTTATATGGACACTGTAAACACCTATTGGAGGGTTGTGTCTGTAAGAGCTGAATAAATTAATTTACTTTTATGTCATAGTTAGCTTCCCATAGATAAAGATTTAAAACACTCCCAGTATTTTCTGCCAAATTCGACGACTCTCTGACTCTATAAATTCACGTATCGTGGAGAAATTAGCCACAAATATTGATTCAGTCGTGAAAAATGCTAGCGTGCAAGTGTGAGTGAAAGTTAATTCAATCAACTACTTTAAGTATGTATCATAAAGAACACCATTCGGTGAAAACCAAGGAAAATTGGATGTTTGCAATTTCCCAAGTGGCATAAATCAATCTTAAACTGATTTTGAAAAGAACTTCAGTATTTGAGCATTCCAGTTCCATTAAATTCCAAATGCATCAGATATCCGGCTATTTAACTTGACTCTTCTATATATACTCATAAATATTCCTGGCCGTGTCAGCTCTCTCTTGTCCAATCAAATTTTGAAATACATACATGGATATTGGTTTATGACCACTGATAAATTTTGCGTAATATTTCAGGGGAAGAATCTATGCAGGAAAGATTACTAAGCCTTATACTTTGGAAAACCATTTCACGTTATAGATAACTTTGATACGGATATAGTCTAAGGTGAGGGAGCTATTCAAGCACTTAACAAAATAACACTTTCGAGCCATTTATAGGGATAAGTAGAATAGATAACCGTTTGTTGAAAGAAGTACAAACCTTTTTTAAACGGAAGTTCAAGGAAATGAATGTGAATGAGAGCCATTTTATTGTTGGCCAATCATTTTGAGTCTAAGAGACGCTTAATCATGACTTCATTTGAGAATAAGTTATTTTAGTTTATAACGGAATTGGTGAAAAAATACAAAATGTAACAGAATAGAATGATTTACTTCTTTTAATTTCTTTTTCTTGCGCCTCTCCAAATTCCCTTAAGTTGTTAATTTTATTAATAATATTACAATTATTTTCAAATGCAGTTTCCCGTGCTTCAGCGAAGAGGTGTGCTTTTAATTTAAGCAAATTCTTCGTATAAATAAATATAAGAAAACAGACGGATCCAATAGTAAATACTTGGACTGGCAAATCTCCCTGATGATAATGAATTGGGCTGAGAAATTATAAGGGAGTGCGGGACATGGGTATTCACTAGCCGCTATTTTCATCGAAACGCAAGCGGCATTGCTCTCCGAAGGAATCGAAGACATCCTTGCCTGTATCTTTCCCTCGATTTTACTTATTTTTCCTGCTTCGTTCATTCTCCTCCTGAGGCCAAAACTCTTCTCCCTCTAGAGTTCCCATCCCTTCCGCCTCTCCCCTCCCAAACCCGCATTTTCCTTTCAGCCTCGCCGAACATCGTCACCTCCTCCCCCATTCAACGTCTTCGCCCGCTTCCACGCCATTCGGCGCATTTTTCCCAAAATTCCCTCCGTCCACGGGAACCTCTGAGTGTGGGGGAGAGAAAGAGAGAGAGAGATAGAAGGCAGAAGAGTGGGAGGAAAAGGAATAAATAGAGAAGGCTGCAGTCCGTGTCGTTGAAGCTTTATTTTTGTTGCCATTGAGGGCTCACGTTTAAGCCGTTATTAAAAATTTCCGCAGCATGCTGACGATATGACAGCAATCCATTTATTTTCAGTATTTACTAAAAAAGGTTGGCATTCGTGAGGAATATCATTTAAAAAATTATGAGTATGATGCGTCACGTCAAAAGAAATGTAAATTTCGGTTCACATCCCTAATCATGGCTTATTTCTCTTTTGAATTCGAATCGCTCTGGCCGTCATCGACACGAGTGGGGAGTTTTTTAAAAACTGATTTCTTTAAAATGCGAGGTGATTGACATCTAGAGGCCAAGTGGAGAATTTTGATTTTATTTTAATATTCCTAAGTAAGAGACAGCGGATATAGGAGAGGAATTTAGGAGAGGGAGATCGGATAAAACAACGAATGGAAGAGACGGAGGAGGCGAGTGGGAGAAGATAATAAGAGGAGAGAAGAGTGTCAGGAGCCGGAGAAGAGGATGAGGGACTAAAAGGGAAGAGGATGGGAGGAGGAGAGGATGGAAGAGTCCATTTGCCGGGGAGGGGAGGCTGGGTGTCGGGGCAGCCCATGGGGAAGAGGGCTTCGGCGGGTTGTTGTCGACTGACGAAAATGGCCGTCGAGGGTTCTCATTCCATCTCATCCCCTCCCGACTTCCCCGCCCCCCCTTCCGCGACCCCTTTTTCCCGCCCTCCCCAAACCGGCCCCTGGCTGCTCGAGAGATGAACCTGGGGGGAGACTGGGAGGGAGGGCGGCAAGGAGAGGGGTGGAATGTGTTGAGAAGGAAATGGAAGTGGGTAAGAAAAACTCCAAGAGGGAACTCAGTGTGGGTCTTCCGCGTCAAGTCGATAAAGGCAATCGTCGATGGGAAACGGAATAGTTTATAAATATTTAGTATTTGTTGACCCTTTGCGCTTGGGTCCAGGCGAGATGGCCGAAGATATCTTGCTTCCGCGAAGAGAGGTGTGGATTATGGGCAATCACGTTGCGTTGCGGAGTATTTGAGATTCCGTCGTGAGTGGAAACTTGCAGGAAGCACCGTCCATTCTCATTGGTATCCTTCGGCGGTACATCAAAGGGATCAATATCTTTTCGAGTTATTCATTGAATTCAATCGACTGCATTCCAACTCATTCCATTTAAATTGAGTTTATGCGAATCTTTTTTTTACTGAATGCCACCTTATCTTGAATAGACATACACCAGGTAACAGTCTGATTGATCAGAGCTTAAGTTATCGGCGAGATTTAATGTCGGAGGTGAAAATTTATGCAAATTAAAATACACTCAAAATTGTTATAATATATTTATATTTCATTTGAACTCACCGAAGCTGCATCAGATTTCCAATTTTTATTGTTTCATTCCTTGGACTACCGGCTGGTATATTTGATCTAAGTGACCTACTTTTATGCATAGAGGCGATAAATTAAAAAAATATGTTTAGGCGATTGTCGTCTCTCTGAAAAGACCAAGCTGAAGGGAGCCGCAATGAATATTTAGAAATTTTAAATCAATTTCACCATCACAACACGCTCCTTTTCGCTCTCATGAGTCATAGTACCTACCTACTCGGTGAGCATTATCACTTATGATAAAAATATTAAATTTCATCAAGTATTGATTCCCAACAACTTACTTTATTGTGTTATTAGAAGAGGCATTTCGTCAAAATATAAAAAAATGATGAAATACACATGTTCTTTAAGTGTTAACCAACACTAATATTTAAATTAGGATTATTTTACTGATGACTGAAACGTCGGTATTAAATAATTTTGTTTGTATCCAAGTAATCATTCATAGATTTATATAAATCATTTTTATTTTACTTTAACTTTATTATACAGAATCAGGAGTAATCATTTAATAATTCAAGAGATGATTTGATAGGTTTCATGTGGTGCTGTATTTCTTTAAGAATGCTATCTTGAAAGCAGGGGCTGGCGATGAAAAGTTGTTCCATGCACTACTCTAATAATAATTGCGTATTGTTTTATCTGAAAAAAAGTATTTCTATTGGGATTGCTGAGTTTCCGATTGACGAATGAATGAAAGACCATCGCTACCTGTGTGTATAACCATAAGAGAAAATGTGATTGAAGCTAAATAATAATATGTGATGATATTTAGGGAATCCGTTTTTTTATTTTATACCTCCTTAAGAGTTATGCATCCACTCTTAAAATTCTTCAATGCAATAGCATGTTTTGAAGAGAATAGAACCAAGCGCATGCGCCTACTTTTACATCTAAATAAAGTATTCTATAAACTTAATGGTGGTGCATCGTAGGTGAATAATCTATCACTCTCGGATTGGACAATGTAGCATGAATAGACTTACCTGTACCGCTGCCTGTTGGAGCAAATGCCATTTAAGATAAAAAATAATATGAGATGTCATCCTTTATGAATATATTTTACTTGTCCTTAGGAGTCACGCAACCATTCTAAAATATTCATCAAAGCAATTGTATGTTTTGTCGAGCGTAGAACTAAGCACACATTCTTTCAAAATTAAATGAAGCATTATATACACTTGATGTAAGTGTATCGTAAATAGATGATCTACCACTCTCTAAAGGAACAATGTAGCATGGATGAGACGTTGTGGCGGGGAGAATATTCAAATGGGATGGGACTGTGCACTTGGTCGTCGATCGTGTGCACGCGTGCGGTGCCCCTGAATATTTCCCCTCCCCCACGCAGGACACCCGCTCCAATCCGCCCTTTCTCTCGATCCGGTTGTTGTTTTCTTATGCCAGCCTTCTCCGCTCCACTGATTTATTCCCGTGGCTCTCAATTTCCTCCTCCTCGGCATAGCAATGATGCGGTAACCTCAAGAGAATCCTCAATGAGCTTTACATGTGGGACGTGAATCCAAATGAATCGCACATTCACAGCACAGAAAGACTCATTCGAGGCCATCAAATGTCAAATTTTAAGGAAGTCGTACTAGGTGAGAAAAGCTTGCATAATAATTATGACTGAAGTATCACCCTTCCGTGGGAAGTACCTACATTGCAAGAGCTGGGGGCCTACTTAAAATACACGAGCCAATATTTCTGCCTCCAGTCGAGGAAGTGTGTACTGAGAATGTGATTCAAACAATTTTATTGTAAATATGCACTATGCAATGAAATTTGAACTTCTTCGACCTTTTTTTAGTTTGACTTTGTCAAACTGGTACCCGAAAGTTATAGTACGGCTATCGAATTAGATCATATGGGCATTTAAATCTACGACCTGGTTCTTGAGCTCCATCGGTTGAGGCGAAGTGGGGAGGGCAGCTCCAAAGAGATTTTCACGTCTGCGATAAGTCATTTTTTTCATTTTTTATGATAATCTGTTTCTGATAGAATAATTACTCGTGTTAACGCTATTAATTTAAGCTATGTAACTAAAAATAAATTCGCCTCTGCACCGAATTGAAAGCAAATTACTTACCCACAATTTTCGATTATGGACGAAGTTCATGGAAAAATGTATATTCAGCCACAAGTAGATATTGCGAAGAATCTAATTATTTATAGCTTTTTTTCAGTCCTTAACTGAAAACTATTTTCACAGTGAAAAGGTGGACAGCTCGAGAATTATTTCTCAGATTTATCTACCATCCTGTTTCATTGTCACCCTGATTGTTGGGCGAAAATAGGGTGGTTTCCTATCATTTTTTTATTGCCTAAATCGAAAGATTATTACTCCTGGAGTACGCATTTCAAGCTTTTAAATTTTTAAATGACGATATCTATTTTTCGCGGAAACGCGACGGGGAAGTATGAATGCCGGGAAATCTCTCCGTGTGACGTATTTGTGGTTCCCACTGCCGCCCTGTGAGGTGACCTTGAGGCGAGGCTTAGCGCTGATACGACGCAGGCTGCTAGCGGGTAGCTGAGTACC
The DNA here is from genome assembly GCF_921293095.1 of Ischnura elegans. Classification (NCBI taxonomy): domain Eukaryota; kingdom Metazoa; phylum Arthropoda; class Insecta; order Odonata; family Coenagrionidae; genus Ischnura; species Ischnura elegans. Next base: position 127,603,883 of record NC_060246.1, read on the forward strand.
CTGCTGGCTGGTAGCGCTTGGCTTAAATAAGGATTATTAATACCTTATCAAACGAAGAAAACTTTCCGACCTTAGCCAGTTTTAATTAGTGATTATTAAGACATTTTTCTCTGAGCTCTGCGCCTCATGCATGCATTGCTAATCTCAGACGATGTATAACTCCTATCTTATCGCATAGAAACTAGGTCCCTGTGACGTCACGTGGAGTGCCATCGCATGGGCGCCAATCTGGCCCTTTTCAAATGAGGACAAATATGGACCATTGCCATTCGTCTAAACCGGTATTTCTAAAACGAAATAATTTGTACTTATATTATGAATACAGTGATGGTGGGTAACGAATCGCAATCAATGCCTTTCGTTTTCTTTGATGAAGGAAACTACCCTATTGTCATCAGACAACGTTTAGAAGAACTTCAGCATAATTATAACTACAGTAATCACTATGCGCTCTATGAATATCTAATTTTGAGCAACGCATTAATTACCGTCTTCAACAAAAGCTCAACTTCCATGACATGCGGGCCCGTTCTTCGGTCCCTGATGTTGTTAAATTGCAAAATATAAGGTCAAAATGAAGTAGATACAACCAATACAATGCGCATTGCAACATAGTTGAAACAGTGAAACATATAATGTCTAGATGGGAAATACGCAGTTATCATCTTAAAATAATGAATATCATCTGAGGATTACGATGTCGTCGAAACTTATGGATTTTGACGTTTGGTTATTTATCGTAGAAGATATGTTACCCATGCTTTATAAAATGAAATTCACTTAGAATTACCAAATAACTGAAATATTTTAGAAGATGATGAATAGAGCAGTTATGTAGTTACAGTTTTATATCAACGTAAATCGTCCATACGAAGCACTATTTTCATTTCTCCGAATACATTACGTGTGCTTTATCGCAATGGCTGTACAGTAAGTTGGCATAAGAAGCATGGGTTTTGTACATTCTAATTTGCACGAAGTCGACAAAAATACTTTAATAGGCAATAGTTACCGTCATAGTATTTCCAATAATATCCACTCCGTCGCGAGTGAATGCATTGAGACTTGACAAGACAAAATTAGATCGGAAGACAAGCCGTGTGGAAGGAATATTTACGTAAAACCGCCCCTGCTGCGTTGAACCAAAGTCCGGGTATTGACGTGAGAATAGATTTCACACTTTTTCTAAAAACTATAAAATTAGTCCAGAAGCATTACATTTTTTAATAAATAAAATATTATTCACATTATACATGCGATTTAATTCCTAAAGTCTAAAATTAGTTGTTCGTTGACGTGGGGAGACAAGTTTCATAAAGCCATCGACTAGCCATTGGAGTTTGAGCCTGCGTCGAAGGGAAGCGGAAACAAATTGAAAAAAGGGAGGCGGAGGGATGGGGAAAAAGAGACGAGTGAATAGTGACGACATCGGATGTTTCGGAAAATAGCAAGAGCGAAGGAGACGAGGGTAGAGCATAGTAGGAAGAGAAAGGGGGAGGAGGGTTAAAGCGATGTTCGGAAACGTGGTGGGGAGTTCGGGAGAACTATCCTTACCGCTGTGAGAGGGGGGGTTGTAGAGTTGGGGGGGTATGGGGAGTGCGAAAGCCGGGACAGGAGTTGATGTGGGTCCGCATGGTGGCAGGAGAGGGCAAAAGAGTGGTGAGGAGAAAATGGAGGGAGTGTATGGAAAACTGGAAGATGCGCCGTCGGATGTTTTCACTCGATTTCCTCCCTCTCTCTCTCTCTTTTTCTACCCCTCTCACCCACTTCCCCACCCCACAGCTCCCTTACCCCCAGCCCTTCATCCCCACCCACCCCCCAAACATCCACCTTCCACGTCCTCACTCATCATTACCACACCAGTCATTACGTCCTCGCCCCTCTCTCTTTCACCATTTGTCCCTCTCTTTCTCTCTCTCCCTCCCTGCTTATCCCAACTCCTTATATCTGCCTTATTCTCGCTTCCTCCGTCACTTCCTCCAGCCACGATCCACATGCGAGCTGTATCTGCTACGAAACCCCTCTTCCTCCCATTTGCACCACCCCCTTTTTTCTCCCCTCTTATTCCGATGTTCTCCCACCCCTCCTCTGAAGAAGGGAATGCTTGCATTTCATGCGCGGATTGTTGTCTTTTTCCCTTCCCATGCTTTGGAATTTTTTCCCTCCGGTCCCCACCGTTCGAGTCCTCGGGGGGAATAACAACTGCCTCTTAGTATTCAAAAATTATACATTTTTGTGTACGGCATTGCTGGAGTGGAGGAGGGTAGTGGTTAACTTAGAGGAAAGGGTCGTGGATTCCTACGAGCAGATATTCCTCAAGATATTTTTCCGGTCCTTTTTCCCGTTTCCTGATTCACTCTCTATTGTATTGTATAGAATTGCAGATCATCATCCATTTCTTCATTAAAAAAACCGCATTCATGGGATGAATGCGCTGAATAAAATAAATCAAGTGAGATTTTATATTTTGAGTAATTTTAGTGGCTGAAAGTCAATTCTTGGTTTCAAATGATATTCAATAAGACATTGTAACAAATTACAAATAAATATTTTTCATGGAAATGCAGCTAGGGATTTTAATAAGCTAAAAACTCAAGTTAATCGAAAACTCCCGTAAATTTTATGAAATAACTGTGATGGCTTCTCGTCAATCGAATTAAGTAGAAATGTTTTAAATAAAAAAATAATCTACAATTGTTTTAAAATGAGGGTAAAAAAATGTCTTCCAGTCCTCGGAGAGTTGAATAGAGTACCGATAAAGTCTCATGCAATGCATTATTGGTTGGGTTCTTCAGAGTAAAAATGTGGATAAGTTTTTATCTATTTCCATATTTTCTATTAATGCACGCTCATTTTTTCTTTTTTTCTATCTTTGTCAGGACTGTGAATAATTTCAAATGAACTTGAAAAACTTTTCTTCTGAAAAGTTGATTACACATCCAAATTGTTGCATATTCGGGTGTTCCTCGAAATTGGCCGTCGAAGACAGCCCCAGAACCTCTTGTCATCCAGATGCTGCTCTTAATTACAGGTACTGGTACCCCAATGTATTCCTTTCGGCGACCGCTCCTCTTTTTTTACGTTTCAAGGAAATACATTGTGTTTCCACGTCAGAGCTGGAACCGTAATTTTTTTCCGAAAAGTGGGGCCATTCAGAAGGAATGGTAAATATATCATGTCAGTGGCTTAATAAGGGTCGCTTCAGAAGAGCGACCGCCGAACAAACTCCATCCGGTTTCCGTTCACTGAGTCTGGCTGAACGGAGGGAAAAATAGAGTGCGGAGCGTGTGTTTGTGTTGTTTCATCAGTCATTCTTTTCCTAATTGATTCCTCAAACGTGGGATTAATATTAATAGAAGGCAGTGTTTATAAACTACGCGGCCGAGTGGGAGAGGAAGACATAAAATTCCCCGAAAGCCGCACGCTCGCTCTTTTTATTCGCCCGACGCTAGCTAAACCGACGCTTTGCATGCACTCTCGCGACCAGAGCGCACACAGTCGCAGGGCCGAAGCCGCTATCATCCCTCCAACCCCCCACTCCCCTTTCCGCCTCTCCATTCGTATCGTCCCCACCTCCCTCTCCCCCACTTTTATCACTCGGTCCAAATAAATGCATCGCCATGGCCGGAGAGTGGAATTATCGGACGCACGGGGTCAGCAAATGAGGCCGGAGGGCAGCTCGGCGGGGTTGGCCGCGTTTTGCAGCGAACAGCCGACTCCGCCGTGGTCGAGCAGCGGGGTGGACGGGGGGAAGGGGTCGCGGCGAGAGAGGACGACTCTCCGCCGTGACCGACCGACACCCGAGGCCTTTTGGGCTTTGATCCCCGGGCGGCCGGCTCGCGGTGACGCAGGTGTGGCGGCGGGGAATCCGGTAATGGGAATTTTCGGACGGGCAGCGTCGAAGTTCTCTCTCTATTGCATTTTCCTCTCTCTCTTTCTCTCTCTCTCTCTCCCTCTCTTGGTGCCTCTGTGCATGTGAATGTCGTGAGTTGTATTTGTGACTGTTGCCGTTTCCAACCCTTGTGCTGCGGCGTCGTGGTGCGGGCAGAGGCGTACTTTTTGGTAGGCGGGGGCTGTTTTTGTGAAGGGGTCGTGGGGATTTGTAAACGCGGGGGAGGAAATGAACGAACAGCCGTCCACGGGTGGGTAGGGTGAATATTCGGTTTTGAATTCACACGGTCAGCGGATAAGGGACTCTGGAGTGACCAGCCTTGCGGAATTAAATTTATCCCGACGCTCTTCTCTCCCTTCGTAAAAGGGTGCATATTTTATCTCGAATCTATCTCCTACACCCCATGCTCATTCTTGCCATCCAATATCCGCTCTTTGATTACGTTTTTGTTTTTGGTGTATATGTTTTTGACATCGACGGTGGATGCAATAGATCTGCTAGCCCAGCAACAATCCCGTGGATGAGTGAAGCACATGGAGGGGTGAGAAGCTGAGGGCAATAAAGGGTTAATGAATTGCCGTTCCCACGCATTCGATCCTCAGTACCCCGAGCAGGCTTCATTTTCAACCCCACTACTGGGCGTTAATTGACAAGGAATATGCATTTTTTTCCGAGATGGCTCAACTAAATGCGTGTTGCATGCCCATCCCTCCTGCCTCGTTTCTCATTTTTCCCGGCCGACGTGGACTTCCCCCCCGCGGCAGAAACCACCCCAACCCTCCATAGTGCAACATTTTGACGATCCCCGCGCAAATTCAGTCCAAAACCTTTATCGTCGCTTCCATTCCATCAACTCTTTCCCTTGTCCCCCTATCCACCCTTCCCTCCTCCCCATTCCACCCTCTTTTTCTCTTCCCCGATGCTTTCCCATCCTCTGCATTGTTTCCACCCCCAACAGACCCCCACCTCGCGCATTGTTCCGCAGTCACAAGGCCTCTTTCAAACCGTCCACGTATAGTAGTGTGCATTCCACCCACCTTCGCGGGAGGGGGGCCTCACGCCCCGCGGTGGCCATAACGAGTGCACGAACGAGCAATGCACGGCGCATTGCTGGAGCATTGGAGCGCGAGGTAGTCGCGCGCGCGTGCGGCAGTGTAATAGGCGGAACGCACGGTGTTTCGACTCCGTGATCACTAATCGCCCCTCCTCCTCCCCTTCGGATGCTGCTGTTTCTGCCCGTGGTGGTGTCTGTTGCTGGTGCGGTGGAGTGACCCACCTCCCCGCCTTTCCTGTTCACCGAGATGCTCCTCATCTAATCCATTCCATGTCCACCATTGAGTCAGAATGCAAAAGGTGTATGGGTTTGTGGCACAATGGTATGGGATGCGAGCCCGCGTGAGACTTACGGCAACTGTCATCCGTAAAATCTAGGATACATATATTGATCAATGAGCATATGTTGTAAATAGGGGAAAAAATAAAAATATAAAAAACAATATGGAAAAATATGTATTTTCTTCACTTCAACCATGTCATAAATAATGTAGTTATTGTTTAAGTAATGATTAGAATCGAATATTTTTGTTACATTGCAATCCCTCACAAGCTTTAGAATATTACAGGCTATATCATTCTGCAAATTTTGACATGCCTATTCTGATTGTACAAGATGGAGATTTCGTCGGATAGGGCTCACCTCAGATCACCGCGCGACCACAAGCATACACATTTCCCATAATCAGTATCAGTGACTAACTTATTTCCCTCAGCTACCTCGCAACATTTTGTACAAATACAAAATAAAACTGCTTGCTAATAACCTAGCCCCTTATTTTGAATACTTAATTTATGTTTTAATTTATATTTGAATTTAAGATTTTCATCAGTGTCATCATAAATATTATATATATAAAGAGTTACTTCAGACTAAATCCGATGGAATTCTAACATTCGTAAATTAAAATTTAGTGGCATTTTTCCACAAATACTTTTCGAATTTACTGACGATAACCCAAAATGTAATGAAACTGATCTTGTAAACAAAATTAGAGTTTGGAAAGTTTAATTGTCTCTTTGTCTACTATGGCATCATATTTTTGTGTACGTTATCTTAGAAACTATTTTCCAACTATCACGAAAGTCAATATAAGCTAATATAAATACTTGATCATAAAACATTTCTACATTTATCTTTCGACCCGATGAAACATAAGGGCATCACCAGTTTGGCAGAAACCTTCTGCGGCGATTTCGGAGAGGCATGTCGCCTCTACCGCCTTATTCCCACCCGTGGTTCGCCACGCCATCCTCTCTTTCCCTGCAATACTCCCTCACCAACCCCGTGTAAAACCCACTCATACCCCAACAGCCAAGCACGCCGCATGAGGCGAGACACTGCCCGGAGCAGCAAAGGTGGTCGGAAAAATGCACACTGCGCCAGTCACGGCGCCAAGCGGGAAGGGCGATGCGACGTGTTCGACATGCACGGGGCTTTTCATACCCTCGTCGGAGCGCTGGCTGGTAATTGCTTTTAATCAACCCATGTTCCTCCGGGGAAATTATATAGCGTCAGATGCGAACTTCCTGCTTATCAGCAGATTATTTTTTATCGCCAACGAGAGGGATGAAGTTAAATTTACCATCAAAAATTCATTTCCCCTTCAATAATACTTGACCAATTGACTCTTCAAAAATGCAAATATTTTTGGTGATCCATTTAATCGGTTGCCTTCAAATCATTTCAATCATCTAGCGGAGCATGAATCAGTATGTTACTAATTTAATCCAAATGTAGTCGATTTCTTTTCCTTCCAATCAATTTGACGTCGTAACAATGGAAACTTATTTCCTTCGTATTTAAGAAAAGTTTCTAAATGAGAGATTTATGAATTTATTCTGCTAATCTTGGATTATTTTTATCCATCCAAAATCAAGTGATAATTTTATGTCACTTGGTACCTTGTCCTTTAATTTTCCTTGGTAGCGATTTTAAGTCTACTGAGGAACTTGGTTGAAAAAATAATATACGCCTGGAAGGTAAATTTTTAACTCACTTCAATTTATGCTCAGCTACATACAAGTATATCGGCAATCGGTAATTTTCAATACCATTTTTCCATTTTGGATGGTTGAACTGAGTCGGTCCCACGGTGATTTTAACTTACTAAAAAATAATTTCAGCTTGTTTTTCAGTCTGAATTTTTTATCAATTTAAGTTTGTTCTATAGTCACCCTCATAAAATCACCTTAACTTTTAATGAATATGCATTGCAACGTGATCTTGAAGTCTCTATGCGGCTTATGTACATCGTAACTTTTGTCTATGAACGATTTATTATCATTTTTTTACATCCTTCGTAATGTTACAGCTGTAGTTGTTCACCAATTGACCGGCATTTGTCTCGAATGAGGTATCGTAATTCCAGGAACACGAAATACGAATTTCATAACCGAAAAATATGAAGCAGCGAACTGGAACGGTAATTCTGAAAAAAGTAATGACCACGTTTGTCTCACTACGTAGTTAATTTCATAAATTTGCTCTCTGTCCAGCTTATTATTCTGTGAGCGGAAGCTCTAAAAATTTCCAGTTCACACCCAAAATTACTGAGGATCTTTTTGAGAATTATTTCCATCTTTTAATTGGCCATTATCGAGATCGTTTTAAAAATGAAGGTCTTGCTCCTGCTCATAGTCGCGAATGCAGTTAATTGCCTGAAAGTCGCAATGCATTTCATTCGCTATGAATTCAAATATTTCTAAACAGGAAAGAAATTATAATGCCCAAGGGATATATTTTAAAGAGCATTACTTCCAATCGTCATTAATTGGACCTTTAATTGTGATATTATTAATATTGGATTTATGATATGAGAAATTCCCTGATAAAGATGGAAATTTATTTTCCTCTTCTCTTACTCTAACATTGCTAGATGAATCAGAGAGGTAATTGCAGACGTTTCGCTGTTCGTAAAATCCAGATCTCTCCCCATTATCACCCACCCATTCAAGTTGAATTAATCATTGAATGGTTGCAGTTAACCTAAATAGCATAAATAATTTTTTTGCTTTTATTTAGTGTTGCCACCTGTGAAATGTTTTGGTTCTTGAATATTTATCAATGGCAGTTTTAATTTTTTACTGAATAGGTTATAAATGGCGGAAATTTTTAACTTTTGCATGCATGCGAAATTTTTGTCAACACTTATATTTCATCATACACCCGCTTGTAAGTTGTTAATTATTCTTATTTCTTCCCATGAAAATTCGGCGATAATTGTTAGGGAACATAAGTAATTGCTTATCATTTAACAAACTTCAAAAGAAAAAAATAAACACTTTTTCCCACCTCCCTTATTTGATTTCTGTGCTATTTTACAATAAATCGTTCCTTTAGTATCATTTACGTGAAATATTTTTTTCGCCAATCACAATATCTTCTTTGACATTTTTTCCAATTATTATGTTATTTTTATGCTATTTTTCAATAAATCGTTCCTTATCATTTGCGTGAAATATTTTTTTCGCCAATCACTATATCTTCTTGGATACTTCTTCCAATCATTATATGTTGAGGCAAGAGTTTGTACCATTATTCTGCTATATTCTCTACTTATTCTGCCCGACGTTTCCGAGGCAATGGCATTCCTAGGATTGTTCAAACTAGAGAGCTAGTGGGTATGTGACTTGTGTGAGTGCGTAGGAAGCCGCTCTAAGGCACGTCATTTTTTTTCTCACGCGGGGAGTCGCAAGCTGTCCGCCGTCGGCATCACTGGGCGTGAACGGCGTGAATATAAAGGCGAAGGGGTGGGATCATGCGTCATTTCTCTCGTGGGAGGGGTAAAGGCGGGGGGGGGGGGGTGGTCTGTCTGCCGTCTGAGGCAGGAGGGGCGAAGGGGTTGGGGCCGCGGACATTCGCACTCCGCTTGAGGAGAAATTGCCGCGATTCTATTCACGAATCAGATAAGAGGCGCGAATCGAATAGTTGGAGAACCACGCGACGATACTCACTGATTTACGGTAGTGTGGAATGCGATTATCAGTATTGAAGATGAACCTTACCTAACAACACCAATGGGTGATGAAAAAGTTCCGTATGTACAAATTGTTTTAAGAATCTAGTTTTCACCCTTGCAATTAGCTACTTTTTATCCATTTCCTACTTCGATTGGGGAGACAATTGATTTTTATTCACCAAGTTCTTTTTGAAAAGAATTAAAAATTCTCTCACAGGCAAAATGAAAGCTAGATTAGAAATCCATGGATAGGTCACACGAATGCAATGACCGAGGTGAATGCCTACGTATATGACATTTCATCACATGTTCATTTTATTTCTATAAAATTTGATACTGAAGTCCAGAAGGGGCCTAACACAGAAGCAGATCATAGATAATGTTAGGTTAGGAGTACATAATAAGTGTAAAGGCAATTAAAATCAGAGTAACGATACCATAAAGCGATCTGCACTTCAGGTAGACGAGTATTCATCTTTATTTAGTATCTAGGTATTCAAGCCGCTCTTGTAAACTAAAGAATTTGGAATTTTGTGATGAAAAAATGACTTATCGTTTTAGCTAACTGTGACTTTTCTCATTCAAAATTGCAAACAAAATTGTCATATAACCGTAGTTGGAATGCGTAGGTTATTGTAAGCTAATTCACAGAACTTAATACATCAATGTAAAAGAATTTCATCAAAATAAAATAAAGTAATGCCTTCAGGGATATCAGAAATGTTATGAAAACCTGCCATTTGTAATTCGACCTTGCCGTGTCACGATGAAAACAGTCGTAAACTTGAGAATAATTTTTCGATACCTTGTGCCTCAATGATGTAGCTTTGAGAACTTATTTTAGCCTACCGCATTTTTAACAATTGGAGAGAACCGACTCAAAATTTGCATTTCAAACTATTTAGAATTTCAAAATAACATTGTAGGTAAGTGAGATTAATACTTTTTCTCGTTTCACCAGTCCTGTGAAACTGGGATATATTTATAGAAAGGAAAAAATAATAATTTTGTGTATTATATTTCAAAAAAAATTAGTTCCAATTGTCCTTAATAGGAGTTAAGTCATCTATAAGGTGTTTTTATAACCATTGACTTTCTGAGATGAGACGCGTTTTCCGCTTGTGTTCTCTTAGTTACTCTTCATAAGACTCAGAATTTTGGGATAGACCTGAAAAAGTTTCCTTCAAAAAGACTTGAAAAGAATGTAATTGTTATTCAGGATATATGCCATATTTCCCTGCTTAATTATATGCTTCTGTAGTTTGCAATTATTATTGCGATCGCATTTGTGTTTTTCAATGAAGAAAAGTGAAATATTCAATCAAAATAGTTATAATACATGGAAATAATTTTTAATTCTTTGGCGAGAAACTTAACGCATGTGATAACTAATAGTCAACATGCCAAATATTTTGCTTCGAAGTGCGGTCAAAATCATTTTGTAATTATACCAATACGGTACACAGATGGGACGCAGCGATACACTTACAATTTATTAGGTAGTCATTGTATGCTATAATTAGGATACACCCAGTGATGTCGCGGTGCCGGAACGACGTTCTAGCACTGGTTAACAAAAGATATAATAGTCAAATAGCACTTTTATCTATTTTTTGTCTCAACATTTATAATATAACCGTCATTCGTGACCAAAACAAAAAAAATGCAATAAAATGTAAATAATAGCTAGCATTAAAAAACACGCAGAGTAACATTTCATTTATAAAAACAGTTAAGAAAGCGCGTTCCGGCACTGCTAATATTGCCATGACGTCACTGATATTACCTTTTGTTAAATGCTTTAAACTTCGTTCATATATACATCTCCGAATAATGTGTGAAACTTTCAGATAATTTGTATTTTATTATTTCATTTTCTGAACTGAATTTGTGGACGTAGTATTTACAGCAACACATATATCTGTCCGACAAATGCTGAAAGTGAGGTTGACATTATTGGCCATCCCATGGTCGAGAACTTTATAAACTCAACCAGAGGAATTTTTTATAGCCTTCAATTCGGTAAAATAAGGTCTATGACATATTATGCGATGAAATAGCTTGCAACTAAAGCGTCTGAATTATTTGGCCAAAAATCCTTTACGGATCTTAAGTAAGTTGGTAACATAATTAACCTCCACGTTATTCTTTATCCAGAGGTGTGTCATTCAACTTTTGCGGCAATATCCGTCCAATTTAAATGATGAACCGATCCCAACGCGGTAAATGATGTTTCGCGTGGAACTAGTAAATTCATTGGCAGGCTCACCCTTGGCGGCCATCGCATCTGTGAGCCATTAGCAGCCTAAAACCTGGACCCCATTGGTCATCATCAGTCGGCGGGCCGTGCCGCCGCAGCTGCGCGGAGGCGACGCCATTACGCGTGATTTGCGTACGTGCCCTCGCGTGCCGTCGCTCCCTCGTCTTTGTGGCCTCGTCGTGTGAGGGATGAAGAATGAATCGTCTACACGCTGCAGCGCGGATATTGCGCGCACACCAATCGGCAAGCGTTAATGAAGGGCACCGACCATTCGCCGTGACTTGTCGGGGCTTATCTGCGTTAATCCCATGACCCAATTAACTATCGGAGGCTGTTATGGAGGATTTCCCCGGGCTGATTTCGGCCACCATTTGCCGGGACACATATGAGAATGCGTTCGGTGTGATTCGAGATAAGCCTAATGAAATGCCATCTGCCTTCAAAGCGCCGAAATTGAGTGTTCTCTGTGCATTCGCCCATTTTCATATGTCTGTAGGTATCCTTTCCCTTAGTGAAAATTTTAATTTGTTTAATGGACTCCGTCACACGTGAAAATGCTCGCGAATGTTTCTGAAGTTCCCACGCTAACGTGCTACGAGCCAAACCTTCATCATTCAGGCACAAATATCTCTCCGTGCTTCGTCATAATTTATATTAGAAATGGCAGATTGCATTTCTTCACAGAAATGGCAAAAAAGCCTTGGTAGCATGAGAAACTAAGGGCTCAGTGATGACTAGAATTTCTTCGATTAAATTTGCCAAGTTAACTTTACGTGCAGCGATAACATAATCGTATGCTCGGGCTGATGAAAATTTAGACTCCATATGAGCAATTCTGATCGGAAAAGAAAAAGCTGTACAAATAATTTAGAGGCCGACTCAGTTACGCACAGTCATAAAGGATATAAAGTTGATTTTTAGCTGATATTCGAAACTATAAATTGTAACGTCAGAGGATTGTTTTTTTTTCGAAAAAACTCTTCTTTCCTCTTTATTTTCTTCAAATTACAGTTTGTTTTCTCTCACTCATTCAAGCAACTTTCCCTCTCCCTTTATTCCCAACCATTCCCTTATCCCTTTTTACTAACAACTCCATGACAACATTAAGTAGCAGTATTTAAATATAAATAGGTATATTGAAAATGAAATTTAAGTAATGTATTACCAAAAAGTTTGATAGGTTCATAAATATTTTACGTTTCATGCTGACGCGATATTTTCTTAAGACGGCTCGAAGGATTTTTTCCGTGGAAGAAGTCAAGGTCATCCTCTAACCTTTTTTTTCCTGAAAACTTCGGAAATCGCTTCCAACACGTAAGAGTGAGGTTTTTGCCCACCTATACCTTTCATTTTTCGTCCCGACAAAAGGGCAAAAAAATTACGGTGTCTTGCGAAGGTCAAGCGAAAAAAAAATGTTTTCAGGTAAAGCTGCGGCCTTTTCTTTAAAAAGGGTTCCTTCCTCTGACCTCGCAATTTTTACCAGTGCTCCTCCACCTGAAAGAGAAAAGTCTTGCTTGAAAGTCTGCTGGTCCGTTGTGCAATCCTTACGGGCACTCACTCCTTTGTGCCGACGTCTGTAAAGGGTAGGAAAAAAAAATTGCAAGGGGTAAGAGGAGGGTCCGGCAGATGCGATCGCCCGGGCCTCACCCACGCCCGGGGACCTGTGACCACCACCTCCATTGCCCGAAGCTTAGGGGAGAGAAGAAGAGCCTAAAAAAACGTATAACGGAGCCAGGCATTTGGGTCGTAAAAAAAGAACAGGGGGCAAGCGTTTTGGGAGAAGGGATGCTTGGCCTGGAAAAGGAGAAAAAGGAATTCTTATTATCCTCACTCTTCTCGGTCGGAGGAGGCGATGCCCTCCCAAATATGTCGGGCCTGGCTGTCGAAGCGGCCGAAGAGAGTAAAGGATTTGGAAGGACCGGAAAAACGAAATTCCATGAGACAAGGGTTGTCTTCACGGTCGCCAAGATGTGCCCTGGAAGTCGGTGACGTAAAAACGGCACGGTATCTTAAACGTGTGTATTTTCAAGCTATAGCCAATATTCCTATGTATAAATCTATTTCATTCATTTGATGAGTTATTTTCCTTTTATGTCTACAGCGAAGCATATCAGCTTGCTTGAAATATAAAAGGTCAATTATTAAAATTTCGAAAGATGATTTTTTTCAATAAGTTTCATTTTAAACTTGCCGTATGGTGGCGGACTCAAAAGTATACCATTAAAACTGTACTCGATGATTGCTTCATTACATACTATCATGAAATTTCAAAATTTCTTTCTTTTCCATTTCTAACTATGCAGGTCCTCTTAAAAAAATTAACCAATCCGGAGAACTACATGAAAATACGATCATAGCTAACCGGTATGACTCAGATTATTTATTCTTCTATCTCATTATATCTATCTTAACCTTATTATAAAAAGCGATTTACCAATTCAATCTGTATAATGCTCTAAACTTACTGCGTTAACATTCTACCTGTAGAATACCAATGAATTTTGAGGAACTTTGTGGGTGAACCTGCTTTTAAAAAAATCAATTTCAAGTATTTTGAATGCTGTTACCAATAGAATTTATCGATATGTAAATTTAAATAACCAACTGCGTACCTTTATACTTCTAAATGCCAATAATTATCTCAGTTATTTTTATGATTATAATTGAAATTTTCACAAAATCCATAACCTATATGTTTCTGCGATTATCTCACTTTGGCATAGTGGCATTTGGCATAGTGTATCTGCAATTGGCTCACTGGAATGGAAGATCCATCGAATGAAGATTTAGTGCACGACTACGTAAGACGGATTCTCTCTTTTTCTAAGGCCGATGGCGAGCTCTTTTCATGAAAGTAGGTTTATTTTATGCGCCAGCAAAGAGTGCGCCATTGGAATACATCAATCGCCTCGTAAATAAATCGATGGGTTATTTAAAGTAAACATACCTTCTTTCTGGACTGTCAATGCGGGTACTATGTGACTATCGAGTAAATATCGATGGTTTATGACCACCGCATTCGGAGAAATCATTCCGGAATCTTTCCACCCGAGATAGAATTCCAGCATTGCCTCATGTATTTATAACGATCGACTAAAAGGCTTATTTGCGAGCACGTTTCGTCGGATAGAACTCAACTGCAACGTGGGTACCTATGCTGCGTTCCGTGCTCGGCTTTTTCCCATGCTATCTGAAAGTTGTTATTCTGCTAATGATCCCCGCGGAACTGAGGCCGATTTAGCATTAGCGGCGGCCTGGGCGAGCTTGCTCTCGACTCGTCTCAGATTGATCGCCGCACATAATCACCGCCTCACTCCCTTCCCTGCCTTCTCCCTCCGTTCTGCGATCCCTTATAGCCGGTAACTCCATCCCAACCTTTCCCTTAACCCACCCACCCTACCAATCCTCCTCCCCGGTATACCCTGAGGAACCTCCCGCTGCCACCCTCACCCATCCCCGCTCGCATTTCCCCCGCCCCATCAGGATTTCCACCTCATCAGCGAATCTCTCTCCCTTCCACCTCCTATACAAGGGCACCCTTAGCGTCCCGGCGCGATCGACGTCTTCTCATTCCGCTAAAAGGCACCGCCCCACCTGCCAAGTCTATGGGCGCCGCGACGCCTTCTAAAATTGATCACGCACACTCAACGTAGTAATGCCGTGGATGCATGTTGTATAAATCTCTTCAAAGGATCTCTCGCCCCGACTTGCCTTCTCCCTCGACCGGACTGCTTTCTTATTTCTTTTCTCTTTCATTTATTTTTTTTTCGAACCCCGTGCAGGCAGGTACTCACTACCTCTCCAGTGCACCGGGTATCTTGTTTTTCAGTTTCATTTTTCCGTCTTTTCCCCCCGAAGGCTGCGGCTCTCTTTCGTGTCTTTTTATGAAAATTCTCCTCGGCCTATCTACCCGGCGACCGACCTGCCCCCTACCGACCACACACTCTCTCCCTATCTCGAATTCTTCTCTTTTTCGCCCAGGACGACCAAACCCCTCCGGAGCGCTGCGTCCATAAATCATGGAATTAAATTTACTGCCCGCAGTGAGTTACGACACGGCGCGACAAGTGAAATGGAATATTTATGGAATCCGCCTTGTAATTGAGGAACGGAAAACAGTGAAACTGATTATTCACGTTTTTAAAAGAGGTCTCGAGGTCGCTAACTAGGAGCCGCTCCGAGAGGACTCCCGCTTATCTTAAACGCTTTGTTTTGCTAATGCCGCAAATTCAAAGGTCCCGAGGAGAATAATGATCCTTAAATGACCACGACTTGGATTTATGGAGCTCTCACTTCAAGCATCCATCGTGATAATCATTGATGGATTCGTCTGAGTATTTTTTAATTTATGGTGCTTCGGGTTGGATTTGGGAGTAAATGTTGCTCGTTAATGCTAGCATTTAAATTGGAAATCAATCTTATTAAAATTTGTAGACAAATTCCGTGAAATCTTGGATATAAAACTTGTGCTTGAGTTAAAGCAGCAATAATTCTAACGTCATGTACTTGTATATTTTAACCAATCCGTTTCGCGAATATATTTTATGTTCTTGCGCTTAGTTGCACTTGCTCCTTCTAAATTATCATGGCCGCTTTAATTGACAAAGACATATAGGAATGCTTAGTCCACCGACGTGTCTCTCCCGGGTGAGGTAATCAGTAACCTGCTTTGACCATAAATTATGCGATTAATTTCTTCCTTCCCTCGGAGGAATTACAGCCAGCGTTCTCCGGTTTGGTTCTTTAATTACGACACGCTTCAAACCGAAGCACGTAATAAATCGATTGGCCGTCTCGTAAAGCTCTCACGGATTTCGTGCTGTTTTCATACCCTTGCTCCGCACGGGCGACTTCGTCCATGATGCGGCGTAAATAAAAGCGACTTAAAACACCTCAGCCCTCCCGTGCGAAACAAAAAAAATCAAGGTAAAGGAGAACGGGAGGACAGACAACTCAGTGAGACATTTGAACTGGGGGACTAGTCGGGATGGTAACGCTGATCGGAAAAAAATTACTCCATTCCGCAGTTGAGAGAGGCTGAGAGAAGGATATGTATAAGGAAGGATTGGGAGAACGAGGGTGGGGTAGAGAGGGATGGGGTGTAGTTCGAGGGGAATTAAGGGCGAGGAACTTAGATTCTCTCCTCTCCAACTCCGTCCCAAGTGTTCGATTGCGACCCAAAGTGGTAGTGGGCACTTAAAAATTTCCCAGAGTGCCCACCGCGGTGTGGGGAGTTGGTGGGCGGATGGGAGAGGTGCACGAGAGAGGGATTAGGGAGGCCTCATCAAGTGACTCTCGTAGAGGGGGTGGGGTGGGTAGGCGAGGCCGGGGACGGCCGTAAACATGTTCGCGCCTCGCGCAGCAGCAAGCATCTCGTGCCCAAGATCCTTCTTCCTTCTCCGGCTCTCTCCTCGGGTCCTCCACCTCATCTCACCCCTTCCCTCCTCCGGGGGCGACTCGAGTGCATAAATACAGGGGAAGAGAGAGGGAGAGAGAGCCACGCCAAGCCAGTCGGGGTCCCAGCTCGCTTTTGCCCCCTAAATCACTCCTTGCCATCTCCCCCGGAGAATCCTTCTTTTGCTCCTCTCCTCCTCCTCCTCCTTCCTTCACTCTTTCCCGCTCGTCCTTCGCCCATCCTCCCTGCTGCTTAGCTACGCCTCTCTCTCCCCACCGCCCCCTCTCGCACCAGACCGCACCCGTTCGTCCTCTTCCATGGTGCTCCCACCTCGATTTCCTATTTCTCCATGCCCATACGTGCCTCTATCTTATCCACATGATGTTGCTGCGTGATTTAACCCACTAGTGGGTTTCCGTCTCTCCATTTTCCCATTTTCTACGGAATAACCTGAAGACCCCACCCTTTTCCGTTTTCCCTATCGTTTTAGTCAACTGAATCTCTATCCTTCTCAAAAAAAATACATACATCCCCAAACAATTTGCTTCCTGATATAAATCTTCTGTACATCTTCAAATTAAATTAATATTTTTTAAATATTTTTTACACCATAGCTGTTCTTACACTTTTATAAATAAGGGAAAGGCGCTAGAGGCAGTAAAAAAGGGATTTTTTTTGCTTTGGATGTTTATCTTTTCGATACCTTTCCTAGTCTTTTATGACTTCATTAGGAGCACAAGGGGGTGCTTTTCACATTTGATTGAATACTACTTTCTTTCAGTGTCTAACTCTAGCATTAATTTCCGTGGGACTACGTAAGGCACAACCTTAGAAAGAGACCCCTAAATTATGATATCATATGGCCCCATGAAGTATGCCATTGGCAGAGAATGAAAAAAAATTCATGTCCGTATAAGAAATACGGTTTTCCCATAAGTTTATGATAGATAGGTGCCTTCGAGTATGTAGTACAGCTCCATTCTCGCTCCCTTAAAACCCGAAACAAATTGCGTGTGCCCAGAGTACCTACCGAACCTTCGTTTATCTCGAACCCTTTTGCACTGCGTAACCCTTTCGAGGACGGACGAAGACAAAGTGCCACTTTCCCTTGCGTAACCGATTCACGCATTCGTTTGGTCCTTCTTTTGGAAAAATTGCGGCTATAAAGTGCTGTCCCGCCGCCGCCGGGCATCCTTCTTGTAATATATGAATGCAATGCAAGGAGCTGCCCCTCATCCCAAGTTGCGCGCACAAGCCTCGTCCCTTAACGCTCTTATCTCCATTACCAATCCGTCCGCCCCGGCTTTTTGACCGGGCCCTCGGGCATGAGGGATCAACCCCGTGACACGAAGCTAAATGGAGCTACGCGCCAATGTCCCAATCTCATTACAATTTCTGTATTCATTTACAGTCTATTTATTTATTACTTATTGCTATAATTAGGTTTTTGCCTGGTGGTAAAATTACATTTTAATGAATGAATGAAAATTCTACCTATTTAAGATAAAACTAAAGAGACAGAAAGCACACCTATAGTATTAAAAAATACATTAATTCAAATACCATACAACTAGCGAATGAAGTTTGAACCAAATAACCTAATTTCCAATTCTCCATGATATATCACAATGACATCAACCAAGAATCGAAGAACAGTTATTCTTAAAAATTTTAGTATTTGCGGGGAATATTTGAAAAATTTCTTCAAGTAGGTCGTTCCATTCCTTTACTCGTCTATGCAGGAAGGTTTTTTTATTTAGTGGATTCATTTTCATTGGCATTTTTGAAACACCTAACGAAAAATTTAACCATAATAACAGATACGAATATTTATCAATTTAAAGCGTGTAGCACGACTTGTTAAACAAGGCACATTGATCAACTATGTTCTTAGTTTACTGTTTCAAACTGCAGCAGAGCGATGCAAACTCAAGATTTAAAATCGAGTTAGTTAGCTTTGTAATTTCCACCGATATACTTCAGACTCGCTCAACTCGTACCACCGCTCCGAGAAATATTTATATGCCTGTCATGAATGCTTGTGCTAATTATGTTAACTTGTAGTCAGTATACAATATTTGCGTCATGTTGCACTAGAATCAATCAGTTTCACCCTAAATTTAGTTTTTATTGCATTGGACAGGCTCTACTTAATCAAGATATCTCGTGATGAAGATAATGAAAATATAATCTGATGCGTCGTATAGTAATTATTTTTTGTATAATTAAGATATAATATAAAAGTAGTTGATGGATAGAATATTTAGAATTGTTTTTTTCATAATTCATTTGGAGCAAACACCTATTTTCTTCTCCTAAGATTCTTAGACTCGAAATAAAATTTTAAAAATTCTACATTAAATGATCTGATTACAAACTTAGTGTCGACACTCCTACTCGAGTTGAATATCCAATGAAAATCTTGAATTGTATTCTTACTAGTCGTTTTATATTATTTCAAAACACCTTTTTTGACGTAATAGTTAACTTTAGTGTGAATGAGAAGGCACAAAAAAGACCATTTATTTTTACAACTCAAAAAGTGATTGGTATTCTGTCAAAATATGGTGATGCATCTAGCAAGTGAAATAGGCCAATAAACGTCAACGCGGCCGAGGCCCTATGGAGTGAGACATCTGCTGGAAGTAAATTGTTAGATACCGAGCAGACCTTCCCCGAAGCTATTCAACACGAAATATGTCCATTTTTTTGGAAAACGACCAATTGGCTCCCAGGTGATTCGATGCCCTGTGGTCTCGGGAAAATTCCCGATATTTTTCGGAATTGCAGGACAGTAACGTATTGGAGGGAAACAAATTTTATTTCTCGCGGGATGCAAACACAACACAATATAGAGGGTCGCTTCCATCGCGCCTCCTGCGGCAGGAAAAAGGAACCAGCAAGCAACATCCATCCCTCCTCATTTCGCTCCTTTCTCGCCGTGACACGACCGCCTCCGCCCAGCAATTCGGGCCTCCGCGCAGACAACGGCGCGTGTTTGTGTTACCGTACGGCCGGAGGTGAGAAAATGGCCGGGGTCTGCCTCCCGGCCCGTTTATTTATAACAGTCCAGCTTCACCCACTCACTCCTTACATCCTCCCATTCTAATTTCGCCCTTTCACCCCGTCTTTTTCTGTCTCTCTAACACCTCCACCCACTCTACACACTCTCCCATTCTATCTCCAACCCACTTCCCTTCCAATCCCCCCCAACCACCCCCGCCCTCACGCCCACCACTCCACCCACCCACCCACCCAGCACCGCCCGTCCCAGCTAAAATCTTCTCCTCATATCGCTTACTCCACCGCCGAGCCAACTCCCTCGCTATCCTCCTCCCAACCGAAAGGACGTCCATCAAAACCCTATACTCTTTGTTTGCTCGGATAGCCCACTCACTCTCCCTTTATCTTTCTCCCTTCTTTCTCTCTCCCTCCCTTCCCCTCCTTCCCCCATCCATCTCTGAATCTCTTCTCGCAGGTTTTATCTCGCCAATGGAGGCCGGGAGGTAAGGCATTAGAGTTTTACTCCCGCGGAACGCCCACGGCTTCCACTGGGTACTCTCTTTCTCTCTCTCCTTTATCTGACTCTCTTATCCTCCTCTATTCCGCGACCACTTTCACTCTTCTTCTAGCGGAATGGAGCTTTCTGCATTTTTTCCACAGTTTCACCGCGCAGTTTCAGCCTGTGTCAAATACATTTCAATATCTATATAACGTATCCTTAGTCCTAACTGAAGCCATCGGGAAAAATTGAAATATGATAACATAAGATGAAGTTAATTAAAGAAACATCTCACATAGTACACCTAACTTAGTACACAACGGTGGTATGGAAATACAGCGATGGCGGAGACCACAAGGAAACAATTCAACCTAGACTGGAAATAGGTACAAGAGCATATCACCCAATATCTATCACGTTCAGCACATTTAAGGGTAATTTTTGAAGTGTCCTTGCCTACAGTTGCCAAAAGTTGATAAATTAGTCAATCTGTCTACTCTTTATAATTTCCTACAGTTGAAATTGAAGTTTATTTCTAAAAGAGCTTTTATTAGAGGAGTTATGGAATTTTTTAATAGATTGGATGGTGAGGGGAAGTAAATAGGACAGCTAAAAAATGCTTAGGTTCAGCAAGAAAAGAACTACATATATTTTCATATGTCGGAGAATACAATGAAACAAAAAAAAGAGTGAAGTTACTTCATATATCATTGATGATTTTCTTTTAACTGTTATTTAAAACTGTTACTTAACTATTAATCGTTCGTCATTATAGTATTGTGTCTCTTAAGAATACAAAAATCACATTCTATTTCAATAATTTTTACTACTTATACGAATTACATGCGTAAATATCTATCAATATTGCTGTGACCACTGTCTGGAAGGTATTTGAAAAAGATAAGAGTAACATAATAATTGCATGTATTTATGTATAACGGATAAGAATGCGACGTTCCAAAGTCTCATCCATAAATTCCTCAGGAAAACTCAATAATATGATTGGTAATCTAGTTAAAAAAATCGTAGCGTTTGTTATGTGTGTAGTTTCGGGTACCGTTGTTCATCATTAAGATTTGCAACTGACCAAAGCCTAGGATGACTTAAAAATATTCATAAATATCGTTGAAAAGTGTACACAACATTTTATTATTTCTTTTTTGGTTGGATCCTTGATTATTCAATTCATTAATCATTGTAATCATTACCATAGATCACCATCATCTCTCTTTAGAGGCAAATCGGTTAACATGCAGACGAATCCAAACCCTCTCAAACACTAATTGAACATGCGTCTCCGTTCTGAGTGAATTCACGTTTCAATATTCTGAGGTCGCGTACAACTTATTTATTTAAACAATTTCACAGTTATTTAGTAAGTATCAATTTATCTAAAGGAAACTACTATTATATTTATGAATATGAATTTCCATTATATACAATCTGTGTGGTTACTAAAAACACTGGAGTGTACCTACTTCGTGTTGGCTCAAACTCCAAATAATATTTATTATACCGTTAACACACTTAACACGTTGCATAGATTTTGAATTTTCGAAGAGAGAGATTTTCTCAAGCTCTTATCCATGATCACATTATTTACATTCATTTATACAACTACCGGTGGATTCATTTAAAAACGTGATCAACTTTTGCCTCATTGTCTTTGATATAGGTATGAGGTTGGAGCAACCAAATATCGATGAATGGTTTTCAATGAAGTCGGTATGCTGGAAAAATTTATTGAATACAGTTTAATTAATAACTATATACAGCGAAGCTAAACGTTAAATTATTTTAATGAGTTTGATAAGGTTTTTTTTTAGTTAATCCTATATTGATGTATAGATGTGTAGGTGGACACTAACGAAAACATTGCACAGAAGGCCACAAATGATAATTGAATGCACACAACACGCCATTTATCCTCGTAGATTGGTGAAAGGACTATTCACGAATGAATTAATTGACGGTGTTTGATGGAAATAAATTTTTAGCATTAATCACATAATTGCCATGCATATCTCTGTAACCAGTGTCTTGCATCAAATGGATAAAACAATTTTGTATATTTATGATTGTATTGCATGATTCCAATTTTGGTTATCACTTAACATTGGCACCTGTGGATTTCCATAGGTTTTGTAGAAAAAGCAATTAAGTTTCCGTTTTAAACATTGTGCTTGCCAAGGAGTAGCTCTGAGGCTGTAGCCCAGCTGTTTTCGTCCGCCCGCAATGGACACGGGCGGCCGGCTTCATAGAATGGCGGCGGCTGGCTCCCTGGTGTGCCGGCTGGGCTTAGGCTCCGCCCACCGAACCTTTCGCCGTCGCCATGGCCGCCAGCCCTCCTCGCATTCCTTGCTTTCCAGTCGGCTTTTGCGTGAGCAGCTCGGCTTGAATTGCCGTCCAACATGTATATTTTCAAACTTATGATACTTTAAATATTGTTTTGGTCTCTCATTTCTCCTCTCATTTGGCCCATATCATTATTTTCGATTTGAAATGATGATTGTAAGAGGAAGTGCTCTTTATTGCATAGTTTTCCTGGGTAGGTACTTATTTCACTCTATCAGATTTCACACAGAAATATTAAGATTTTAGATAAAAGTATACTGTTTCAAATAATTATAAATGCCATGTATTTTCACTTGTTTGTGATTAAATACTGTTGATTTATGTTGCTACCCGTCGTGATTACTTCCCAAAGCTATAGATAAAACAATAAGAGGTGGAAATATGCAGGGAAAAAATTTAGATTGTAGAATAACAATTGCTATAGTACCGAATTTTATTGGGAACAATTTAACTGGGGAATTATTTAAGAAATTTTAGGAAATGTATGGAGGGTTAAACTTTTATTGCCTATGTGCCATGACAAAGCAATATAAATAAATTATCATTATGGAATTTTTTTGATTTTTCATCTGAAAATGAATCAAATATGATCGATGCATTCATTTTTTTCATATGAATAGTTAGATATTAGCAGTAATTAGGAGGATAACTCCATTATATTTTACGTAACAAAACTTAGTAATGTAATCATGCTAAATACTTATCTACAGCGTTCTTAAACCCTACCAGCAAATACAAAAATTCAGTGAAGGCCATATATGTGAAGTCCTGAATGTAACTGTTACGTAACCTTTCTGGAATCAACTTCCATAGTGATCAGAATTGCCCAGTTTATCTAAGCCTATCATGAAATTTATGAAGATCTTGATTATAACTTAACTTCCAATTTGATTCATAGAAAATATTTTTTCCCTGAGAAAAAATGATTTTAATTCATCAAAATTGGAATTGTTGTAAAGTGAGCTGAGGGACGCGATTATCCCCGTCTTTTATGAATTATTTAAGAAATTTGGAATTATGGAATGCATATCCATAGGTATTATATTTCATATAATACCTATGCAGCAAATTCTTGAAGCTTGTTCTTTTTCCACGCACTATTTACGTATGTAACTTCATCGTTTCCGTAAAAATCGTTGCATTTGTTAACCTTTCCCTCCACATGGTGCAGTCCAGAGAAGTTCCTGTCCCCCAACGTGATATACGAAGTCATTGGCAATCAAGGTTTTCTTGATACTTACAACCCCATCCCACCATCCATTTAATTGGCGGTCGGCTCCAAAATATCTAAAAGATCATTTTTCTATTCTCTTATTTTTATGATATATCTGCTAATCTTAATTTTCAATATTAAAATTAAGATTAGCAGGTAGCGTGTGGCTTTAATAAGTCATTTAACATTACAGCTATAAGACTACTCGAAAGAGAGAAAAAAAGATGGATAGAGAACTTGGGTCGTAGTCGAAGCCGTGTCGGGTACATACCCCAAGTCAAGAGCCCCTTTCATCGTCCACTTCTGGGCTTCGTCTATTTCTTTCTACCCTCGTGTAAACTCGCCGATACTTTTGTGCTCAAAACCGGGACACAGACTTGTTTGAAAAAGAATCATTGCAGCCAAGGGACACAAGTTTCCTTAAATACCTGCGGTAGTTTTTGAAGAAGGAGCAGTTAATTTTATCCGTAATTATTTCCCATCATCAGAATAAAGACCGAAATGCCAATAACAACTACCTTTTGAGAGCTAGAATTTAGTTACAGATCAAATCTAAATATTTAGGTGGATACCTTATTCCAGGGAGCGTGTATCGTCTTCCACGGCCAAAAGAGTGTTATTTTTGACAACGCCAGGAATTATCTAAACCTTCATAATTTATTGTGATGTTGCCGGTGAAATTATTTGAAATGGTCATCAGCTGACAGCTGTCATAATAAATTGGCCATAATTTGTTTTCAGATTAGAAATATTTTATCAAATTTTGCCTCAGTGATTAGCCATGCAGGTAGTCTCTCTCAGCTATTGCAATGAGCCGTAATCTTCTGGGTAAAATTTCCTTAAAGCTTTAAATTCAGGTGTTATACTAAAAAAATTAATGCGGTTGTATTGAAGTAATGCATATCCATTAATGGAAATTTGGAGATGCTAATTTGATTTACTTCCTCTGGTAAATATAAATTTTAATATTTCCGAGTAAAACATTATCCAATTTAAGGAGCCAAATAGATCAAAATCTGTGTTGCACAAGGAATCGTTTACATATTGTACTAAAATTCTAATCATAATCCTCTATTCTAGAAAAGGAGTGAGATGTATTTGATTTTTTATATATTTTTTTCCTCAGTAGTTTTTGTATGTCAATTTTTGGTTTTCACATAGACTCAAACATGACTTGGAATTCAGTTCAAATAGTACTCGTCATATATAATGTTGAAAATAATGCATTCGTAAAATAAATCATTTTATATTATTCACCTTACCGCACGTAACAAGTTTTTTTACATCATAGTATTATTGAGAATAAGTTTATATTTTTAAATTAACATGATTATAAAGCGCGGCTGAAGACACTGTATTGCTCCATCGCCTATTTTTTCGCCCTGTTCGTAGTTGATTTCAACAATTGTATTATTCTTACGTCTGTTACGTGAAATCTTGATCTACGTTTGCCTTTATTTGCCCTCTCGATTATTCCCCCTCTTAATAGTATTTTCCATTCTTCTGACCCACACTTACTGCCACGGTCATCCACGCACATAACACTGATTCTTGATTCCCGGCCGCTATATGACCTGCGGTCTCTCCCATTTCCACGGACAACAGTGTTATTTTTAGTTTCCTTTGCATCGCTCGGAAAGTGGCACGCGATTGAGATGTAGATAATGATTTTTCTGACCCTGAGAGAAAATTGATAAGAGATGTAGGCGATAGGGAAATTACGCTCCAAAAAAGGACTAGCCGGACCCTTTGCTTTTCCTCCCCGCCTCATTCCCCATAATACTATTTCCCGAGCGCTCAAAAAAACCTCTCTTTTCTCCCGAATACCCACTTGCCATATCTTACCGATCCCTTCTTCAATTCCCCCCTCCCCTCCTCACTTTCTCTCTCGCCTCTGAAACACTCACTCTTATTTCCTATGGGCCTCTCGTAACCCATGCCGCCCTATTGCTTGCTAAACATGCCATTCAGAATTTTATAGGTTATAAAAGCGGAGGGAGCGGCTTTGAGGATGGGCATGAGTGTAGCTGTTCATTTTTTTTTATTTTATCATTCCCTCCCCTCCTGTCTCTTCTTTCCTCGTTCAGAATTTCCTCCCCTCCGTCGGAAGCGGTGGGTGGTGGTTCAGGGGTATAGTACTGCCGATGCAAGTGCGTCGTAGGAGTGAACGTGAAGGAGGGAGTGGGTCAGTGTTGGCCACTGCTATACCTACCTACGGAGGGAAAGAAAGGGTTTGACTCCACGGTTGCGTACAACAAGGGAGAAGTATAAAAGGCAGGTCGCGTGGTGCTCTCTCTCTCTCTCCCTCCTCCTTGCCGTTGAGTTTCCTTTGAGGGGGGAGGTGGGGGGCGTGGGCGGGGGAAGCGTCGCTCGAAGTCGAGGCCATAAGAATTCCGTTGCTATGGCTCTGAATGAGAGTGAGGTGGAGTGTTGAGGACTCCTTACAGCCCTCTTTATCCCCCCTCCCCTTCCACCATTCCGCCAGACATCCCGCTCGTCAACTGTCTCAATCTCTACCCTACACTCACTACCGACTCATTCGAGACTATTTGGCACCCCTTTCGCCCGTGCCGCCGCCGCCTCAGGGCGATTCCCTCCTCGGAGGCTTTTTGAGTGCAGCATCAAGGAGAGACTTCCGTCAACCTCCACTTCTTCTTTTTTTCCAACTCCTTCTTTCCACTTACGGCCTTACTCTCCTCGCTCCCAGAACACATTCCCTCGCACTACTATCATCGACTCACTCTCTTATGCGACCGTGCCCTCGCATTAATAAATCGCGGGAAGTGCCCATCAAATTAGCCAAAATTTTTCGGGGACGCGCGCGACAATACTTGAAGCGATATCCGTTGATATAAGGGTCATTCTGCACAGCAGGAAACATGAACAGAATGCGGGTCGGAGTCGGAGTTTTTATTTCAGCATCCCGAGTGTCTCTCTGAGGAGACCATTTACTTATCCCCCGATTTTATTGGCATATTTTAGATTAAGGAAAGCACCACGTTATATCGGGGCCATTTGGTGAAAAGACTTCATGAAGGATGAGTTGAACTTTAAATATTCCTTTTTTTCTTAAGTTCTGAATTTACCCCTGTCATCGGAGTGAAAAAGATATTACTCGGAATGAAGAGTATCTTTTTCCCTCTATAATTTTGCCTCTTAAAATCTTAGAACATTAGATTAGTACAATGGTAATTTTTTTATTTAACTCTTCTTTTTATTTAAACTTCATTTACCATTGTATCATTATGTTCCACAACATCTCGCCGAACACCGTTGAATACATTAGATTAGTTTCTTTTTACTCTTACAAAGCTCGCAACGAGGTTTTTTTAAAAGTTTATAATTATTGCTTCATGGTCAAATAACCATGCGCGTAACTGCAAATTATAAAAAAAATGTTCGTTTAATTTTGGTTATTTTTCAAAAAATTCTACCAATCCCAAAGTTTTTAATAGTTACCATGAAAATTAACATAATTTATTTCTATTTTTAATATCTCAGTATACAGAAATTTAATACTCTTATATTCTATTGCGTGAGAAGTTCCATCTGTCTGCGGTGAATAAAATTTCAGCATTTAATTTATTGAAACATTGTTTCAGGAGAAATGTGGTGGAACCCTATATTGTAAATAAGGAATCTTTCGATTTCCTCTGGAAAACTTTCTTCGTTACACGACAAATTTTAATGATGTCACATCATTTTCAAGTGTGCCATAAATGAAAGAGATCTGTTTTCGGTGCAAGATCACTTTCCTTCATCATGTAATTTTTTCTTTGATTCTACGGAAATGGAAATCAAACGTGATAATTGTAGCGTGATCGCATAGATCGCGTAGATCGCATAGCCAGCACCACTCAATAGTCAGCTTACCCCAACCCTAGGCCCAATGCTGGACCTTTGGCTATTCAGTGCAGGACATAACTCTTGCAATTCATCCCTCCCCCTCCTCCATTCAAATCCCTGCGACTAGAAACACGTCCGCGCCGCCATATAATCCACGGAGTAACTCCGCATAGCATTTGATCTGCCGTTGAACTTACGCTCCACACACAGATATTCGAAGCTAAATTATGAGCGCCTGCATTGCGACGGATGAGATCGGCTGGTGTCTAGCGAGCGCAAAAATCGGAACTTGTAAATGGGGATACATTGATGGGTTTATATGGCATTGAGCACTAGGTACTTGGTTTGTAGTCTAAATGGGTACTTGGGCAAGTGCATCATAAAATTATGATGTTTGACTGAAGTGTTCTTGCTAAATTGTATCAGTTGTCATGCCTACGTAAAGTTTATTCGCAATAATTAAGTTCTTACGTACTTTTCGTAGGGAAAGCAGTAAAGCTTCAAACGAAATGAAAGGCAAACAAGTGAATCAAATTAACAAAGCAATTATCAATATCGCCTCAACATTTGTGTGATACGAGTTCATTTAAGGAAGTTTATATATTTATCAGTTAAATATTGTTATGTAGGAAGGTAAAATTTCTTAGGATGTAGGAAACACGCAAACGTTAACTTATTTCAATAATGTTTTCAATGTCATCACTGCATGTATATCACAAAATGTCAGAATTATTTCGCGAAAATGAAAGTTTTAAACCATGCTAGTGGCATATAATATACATAATCCAAATTTCAAGGTATAATAATTTTTAATAAATTGTAAACTAAAATAAATAAGTACTCAAAAACTTAACTAATTCATAATATTTCATGCAGAATCCAATTCATGGCATCTAAAGTTAACCTTCATTTTATAAGTCATCAGTGGATTAAAGATTGAAAATGATTTTAATTACAATTTTTTAAATATCAGAATGCAAAGACAGGTACTTTAAAATTTATCAAAAAGATAGGGAAAGGAAAAACTGGAGGAAGAATATACAGAGCAATAAAATTTCTAATTAAAGACAACTTCTTTAAAGAACAAATATTCCACTCATTTTTATTTGCAAATGTTATGCATTATGGAGTAAATTAGTATATTTTTACGATATTACTTAAAAAACAGCATATTTTAGCCAAAGTATTATTTATTTCTAGCATAATTATTATTATTTCGGTGAATAATTGCTAGATGAACTTTAAACGCCTGTCACGTTTATAGTAATGTTATTACGATGGGAAAATAGCTGAAACGATCCTATCAGCAAGTTTATAGTGATCAGTGCGAGATAATGGTCTTTGATACTATATTGGAAAAGCTAACATAAAATAATTGTCAGAGCATAAAACAGTTAAGCTTTTATTTAGCGGTCAATGTCATCCGCCATAAAGGCAATATTTTCGCTTAAATGCATCTATTCTAAAAATTTAATAACTGGTAATCGTCTAATCATTATCTAATGCAGGACCATCTTGACCTCATGAGCCAAGTGCTAATAGCGTGGAGAGCTCAAGGCATTTCTCAGCGTTATGCAACTATTATTTATTTTATTGCATTTTACTTTAATAAGCGTTTTCCTCTACAAAGGCTTGCACAGCTATCTTTTTATCTCAAAAGCTTATATCAGCATACATTTACAGTTTCATTTAATTTTAATATAATTTCAACCGATTTTCCTTATTTTAACTTTTATGCTGTAGCAAAATGTCTAACATCCTTTGTCTTTGAAGCTGCATTTTTGCATTTGTATTTAGTATAGGCTCTATTTTTTTTCTCAAATCACCGAATACAGCGCAAATTGGCTATTTTACATCGGGTTATTCCACAAATTTAACAAGTAAACGTACACGAACAACCAAGCCCTGGACAGGGAAAAACCTATTCAGGCGGGACTCGAATCCGCGACCTCTTGCCTGGCAGGCGAGGACGTTACCCCGCCGCCACCGAGGCTGGCGGGGTTGATTACTTTACATCAATCGGATGATATTTCAAGGTAAATATGACCTATATCTTTAATGCTTCAATAATTATAATTGCAGTTTAGTCATTCGAAAGATTGGACAGAGCTAAATATTTTTAATTTACAAAGAAAACGAACTAGTAGTAGGTGTCATCATGAAAGCAGAATGCGAAATTATTGTACGAACGAATTTTGGCTTACTGAATGCACAGCCCAAATTTAATCAATGCCTTATAATTATAGGCTTCATAACGTTAGGGTATAGTATTAACAAAATTACTCATTTAATGAATAATAAATCAATTTATTACGCGAAAGTATAGAGCGCAGTGATATCTTAGATAATTATTTCGCTATAATACGTGTAATTTAAAAGAGCTCGGTATTGCATCAGTTTTATAGCCGAGATGAATATAATTTGCACTTAATTTGACTGCATGAATAAGGCACAAATTAGACGTTTGATGATTGCAAAAGACTTTTGCTAATACAGAAAATTTAGTTACAAATTAAGAGAAGGTAGAAACATACTACTCCTTTCATACTCCTTGCCATTTCAATATTTCGGAAAATGTAATATGAAGTCAAATCGATCACTGAAAATTTTATCCTATTGTTAATTATTTAGCCGGTATCAAATGAGTACATACAGGTACAGGGATTTAAAAACTTTTAGGACTTCTAATAATTTGATATGGTGGAAGAATTAAAAGAATAGCAATATATTCCATAGAAATTTGATAGAGTCAAATTATATGAACTAATTGCTTAATTTACATTTTATATATTTGTTAAATAATGATCAACTTAAGATTAAATTTTGTGTAATATTAAATGTCTCTTAGCCAATCATTATTCGTCGCTTCGGTAAGTCGCTTTGGACGAATAGCTGACCCTTGTAGAGGCCTAGGAAATGTTTCGAAGGGTATAGGGCAAAAAGGGCATTCAGTCCATCTTGACATGTCATGAAAAGGGTTCCTATTCTGTAAAAGGGAAAAGAATGTTACCTTTGTGCACTCTTTCAACTAGCTCCGACCTAACGGAACAGTCGGAGCCACGGGCGGGCGACCTCACGCCAAACGCAGCGCCCATTGCCGTTAGCTCTTGTGCCGTAAAACGCGTCTAACGTGGGTGTTGAAGGACTGCCTGGCTGTGCATCGCACCCAGAATACTCTAAAAGTATACTTTTTCTGTTCAATTGCAATCGTCGTCCTATATTTGCAGGGGTTATGTGAACTGGATTGATTGTATTGCTTAAATAGACCTGTAAATATAGGCAATAACATCCATGACAATATGAACTCCTTTCCCTCAGCAGATATCAAATTACCATCAACTTTTTTCATCTATGAATAGCTTACCTCTATCAAAAAAGTTAATTATTCAATGAAATCTTTTAGTTGTCAATGAGCACCTTCTCACATATTTTTGCGAGAAAGTATTACAGACAATCGAATACATAACACGTTAGGAGGAACTGCAGCTGTGAGCTTGAATATAAATTAGAAAGAATACATCTTTTAGCTTTTTTGCATAATTTTTTAGAGGTCTCAGTAAAGTACTCGTTTTTAAAATGCGGTCGTGAGACCATATCCACAGCGTAAAAAATGAAATATTCTGAAACATGTTCGTTTAGCAACGGATGATCTCGGTGTGCAAAATGAAATGAACCTGTCAAGAGCACTTCAGTCCAGAGTCGAGAAAAGTAATGTGTTTAATCGAATGGATGATATTAAATCGGAGCAGTGTGCTAGGTGTGTATGTTTTTATCAAACATTTTTGCTGTGATACCGCGATACATATTTACCCTCGTCATTGAAATGCGTTCATCAAAAAATTAGGAATCGTTTTTATTATAAAACTCCTTGGTGTTGTTTTACTATGGCTCTGATTGAATATTTCCTTAATTTTCAAATAGTCTAGTATAATTAAAAGAGATAACTCGATTTCAAGAAATTATGCGTCAAAATTCGTAAAAATGAGCCCTCACACCTGAAAAAGATTTATTTCAAAGTATAACTATCTTAGTTAAAATTTGGAGCCCATTTTTATCTGTGGAAAAGCTAAATGATTTTTATTATTCCTAAACACAAATAAATTCCATTTTCTTTCGTCGCGTCATTGATAGTATGTATACCTCGCCTTAAAATAAACAGATTCTGTTCTGCGTTGATAACGATTGGAGATTACTCAACAAAAGATAATAATACCATATTGTTTTTTATCATTAATAATCATATATTGATGAATAAAAATAGAAAGAGATATCGAAGTGTTCACCAAAGAATCTGATAACATGTATGGAGAAAGTGTTCATGCAAATATGGTAATGCGTAAACTACTATCTTCATCGCATAGTGTTTAAAATAAAGTCAATTATACTACTTCATGCAACAATAAGAAAATATAGATCCATGAAGAGAATAGGGTATAGTAATGTTGCGAATCTACTTGGAACTCAATATCTTCACATACAATTCTCAATGTCTTTGGATAAAAATTAATATTTTCATATTAAATTTTTGTAGAGGATCATACACAAACGAATAAATCTAATTTACTAGTTAATATCTGTTTACTCTCCGCAGTCAAATCGTTCTCAGATACTCCATTCATGGGGAATTATGAGAATCGTTGCCTTTACCATTTTATCTCGTTTGCTTAAGTCGATGCTAAATTCCCATGCTATCATAAATTTTATAGCTTACTTTTACGATCCAATTCGTCTAATTTTATGGCCACTTAAGAATTTACGACCAAGGCTCATTGGCAGTATGTTCACACTTGATAACGATAATTTAATGAAATAAGCGGCTGTACACAAATGGGCGATGTTATCGGAACAAGATTTTTAATTTCATTTACCTGTGTTGTTTATTTTATGGTTGAAATAACTCGGTTTTTTTATTTATCGTTCTTTATTATCGGAACTGGAGCAGAACTAAATATTATATCAATTTTAAACCAAACGTTCCTTCTCAAAATACACAAAAAGACAAGAAATAACTATTTTTCAATCAATACGATATTACTTACGTGTGAAGTAGGTATGCATTTCTTATCCTTTGAACTATAGTCATAAGAATTTCAACTCTAATAAATCTTGCTTATTGTAAACCATAATTTCTCCAGGCATGTATTTTTTGAGAAATCGGTGTTAGCAGTCGTCTTATTTGAATTTTAAAAATCCGAGTGCCAAATAGATCTTCCATTGAAACTACAAGTACCAAATTTTCCAATGATTTAAAAAAGAATACACAACAGAGGAGAAAGTCGTTTTACATATTATAATACCTGGATGCATAGTGAAGACGGTATAGGGATCATACATTTGGGCAATAAAACGGCGGACGGTGTCTCCCTCGCGTCCGCCATTTCCTTGATAGCGTCCATCGTAGCAATCGAGCCGCCACGCTACTAAAACGGACGCCACTTTCCTACTTTCCCCACGGATGCAACATGCATGGGCATAATTAGCCAGTCTACACAAACTTAAACTTTGAACGGAAGATCCACTTACCCCAGTGTATCGTTTTTATGCCTCGATCTTTCTCGTAAAAGAGGGATTTTTTTATCGTCGAAAAAGACGTCCCTACGCTTCGTTCGGGCTGTGGCGGCAGTAGTGCTCTCGGAGTGGCGTTAAGGTCGCCGGAATGGGTGGGTCGATGGCTGTGCGGATGGCCGTGTTTGGGAGCGGGGGAAGGGAGGCGAAACTGCAATGGCGTCGTAGTCTCAAAAAGCTTCCCTTTCGCCCCCTCCCCTACGAACGTTCCGCTACCTTTTTTCCTTTCCCTAACTCAATCCACCCCCCAAGTTGCCTCCAACGGTCCCCTCACACTCCTGTCGACGAAAAGATCTTCACCTTCTCATTTAAGGTGGTTCCTACTCTTTCTTATCTCAGATTCGGCGTATTCCTCTTTTCAGAATATTGACTTCGATGATATTGGGAGATGCCACCCAAACTATTCCCTCAAGTTCCATCTCTCACCCAAATCGCGTAGAGAATTTACCTTAATGGCCGCGCGAAAGGCATTAAATATGTAAAATATAAAATTGCAGCATACAAAACGAGACATGCTCAATAATCGTGGGCACGACCTTTAGGAATAATTTACTCCAGAGCGCAGAGCGGAGGATACCAAGCAGCAAGGAAAAGGTACTTTAAAATGAAAACATGTAAGACGAGTAGAGTGTAGTACGTGAAGAGAAGAAATAGGGATGTGAGAAGGAATAAGGAATAACTCACGAGAGCCCCGCCCATTGCCCGAGGAGTTAGGAGGGGGAGGAATGTCAACAAAGCGGCCGCCATCTTGAAAAGGCGCGCGGGGAACTCTGGGAAGACGACGCAACGGAATGGCTGTCCCGCGCTGACGCAGAAGGACCTTCTCCTACCCCTCCCCTCCCCGTTGTATGCCAGAGCTATCGTGAAATGGTGGAATGAGAAAAGGCCTCGTTAAGCGGAAGGAGAATTTTCTTCTCTTGCGTATGGACAATAACCTTCTTTAAGATTCTTTTAAGGAATAAACTGTGTAGTTTTACAATGCCATACCTCTTTGCAGGCTATTTGAATGAACCTGATAGCTCGGCAGAGGTTATGTTGCCCCTTGTCACTTTATCTTCCGTTCTGGATGTTTCACCTTTTAGTGGTGCTTCCTCCTTGAACGAGCGAATAGGATAGCTGCAATGGTCGTTTTTCTTTCCGAGGGGATCGTTTGTGCGTCGAAGGACTTACAGCGTGAATCTTTAGCGTTTTTCGTTGTTATATGCTGCTGGGTGATGTATTAATTTTAGTCATCTATAATATTCTGGTGAATTTAATATATTAAAGCCAATAAGAAGAATTTTCTTCGTGATATAATTAGCGTAACAAGTCTAATAAAATGACAACATCGTCGAGATACCAGTATGCTATGCTTCATTTTATTTCCTATGCATCTACATTTCAGTATGTTTTCCACACTTTACATTAACGAATTTAAGAAGAAAATTTTAATGTATTGCTCCAGAATACGGTAACGTTTCCAGCAATAAAATATTACTACAATTAGCGTATGAGCATCGTAGACATTCAAGGTTAGGTATGGTAATTAATCATATAATTGTTTATTTTAAGCACTAATAGTATTGTATGTACAACAGCATGAAGTGTTTCTACTTTATTTTCTTATCTTTATGAGATTAGTCTGTACGGTCTGAGGTTTATATTTATTATAATCTGTAGTACCTCTTATTAGCGTCGTGCGTAACTGATATGCTGAGTAAATTGAAATATCCAGTCCGTGAAAAAATGTGCATTTTTCTTCATTGAAATTGGGGTAGTATAGAGGAGATTTATTATCTCATACGTAAAGATACTAATTTATCGTTGTACTTTCGTGTATACCTGCCCACGTACGTAATACTTTGTAACAAACTTAAGATTCAGTTACACTTTCATAAAGATTCATTCATTTATATTTACCATGCATTTTACAAAAATTAAATATTTTGTGCGTTACCTAAATGGGATTGACATCTAATGCCGTAGCGTTGCTTCGTAAGTTAATCTCTTTGTGAAAATTAGGACAAAATAGCCCCAATTGAATTTTTTCTTTCTCTATAATATTTTTTATGCAAAATTGGCTTCGTGGACCATCTATCGAAAATATATATATTTAGCGAGAATCTAAATTAAAAGTTTTTTTAGATGCATTTATGAATATGCACGCAGTACGCATTATTCATACCAAGACTGAAAACAATTGGAGGCAAATGAGGTACATATTTTGGATCACCTGGTATATATTTGTATCAGTCCGACATTTATATTCTAGTTCCAGGAGCATGAACTTATTGTATTAGTATCATTGATATGAATTCAAGTAAACAGACCTCATGTCGGTATAGTGCATAACCATTGCATTTAAATGCATGTAGAGTTGAGTCTAAATTATTCCCTAATAAATAACAGCAATCGAAGCATATAGCAAGCCATCAGCACAATGTTTTAAGTTTGAATTTTAATCCACTATTATTCCTTATACCGTTCTAGAGTAAGATTTAGACTGTAGTGTTTGTAGTAGGATTTGACCCATGTATAACCCTTGCCCAATGATACCTTTGCCTATATTTCAATTCTTCTAATTTTATATTTTTATAGCTGTCTTCTTTCATCTGCAATGCATCATGACTAATCTGGTAACATTTTATTTCCAATAAGTTTTTAACTTCCTATGCTATTAATTGGATTTCGTAGAATTCAAAACGGACCGATTGCCAAATTTATACATAAACATCATTCATAACCAGTGAGAAATTTTCTTGATTTTCAAAGCCAAATAATAACTATGACTTGAACCAAAATTACTATTATTTGTATTGCAAGGCTACATTTTTTTAAATGCTGAATTTTGTGAGAACACCAATTTTTTTATGGAATTAGAAGAGTAATCGACTACTTTACTTGTAAGTGTAGCCGTACCGCAGGGGAAAATTTGTCAATAAATTATATCTTAAAGTGCACAAGTTAGGTACTGCCGATCTATTGCTTCGGCCGCAGAGGTGAGGGAAAGAGTTAATGGTTATGTTTTCTACGTAACGTTTTTTACGTTACCTACGTTTTCTTTGGAATGGTATACAAATAAAATAGTAAGAAATCAGAATTCGTTCATGAAGCATAAGATTAACTTTTAATATGTTATGACCACACTTAGCGCTATTTGTTGTGCTAAAATGTGTACCAGAAGTTCTTTTTCGCCTTATTCGTTAGCATAATCTTACTCTTATTGGACTTTTACATTTATGCTTTTCATCGTCTATATTTCCCCTTTTTTCTCGATCGATGAATCCAGCCACGATTGGTTATTGGTGGAAATAATCGATTCAACGTCTCAGGTACTGCATTGGTCGGGAATACTTTCGACCGGATAAATGTGAAATAACGTTTTATGAAATGAAGTTGGATGCCAGTTAAATGTAATATAAAGGACGGAGAGATATGTAGTTGGTAAATTCATAAATATAATGTATTCGGTATTTATAAAAGCCTTAAGATTGCTGCTAGCCGTTATTTTGTATAAAACTCAATTATGACTGCGCTATTAATTTCTATGAACTACAGGGACACCTCGGAAGTACTAAGACTTTAAATATCTCATTCTGCATGCTTTGCGGTAACTATGACTGTAGCAGATTAAATTTAGATTTGACATTATTCCTGGATTAGGCAATATCTGTGACCCCTTGCATAGCTGCAGTCATGAAATTTTAGTTGCGGGAGATGGAATCCAAGGAAAAATTATTATCAATAATTGGACAAGCGATAGAGTAAATCTGAGTTTAAATTTTGTGGCAATTTAACAAATATGGATCGTTGGGCCACTTACAATTTCATCCATAATTACTTTCAATTGTGTAAGAACGTGATAAGTAATGATTGGATTTATGCGTAGGTCTTTATAATATTCTACTAATAGCTTCAAAATCGAAATTTTGTATCATATGTAGGTTACGAGTCCGTAAATGACAAAATTTTGAAGGTAAAGAACAGATCCAGGGTGCATGGATAGGGTATTTCATACTTGTGAATCAGATGGGGAAACAGAGTAGATGTGGAGGCAAGAATGGTCCAAAGTAATAACCGCACCCCGCGGGAGCCTGTGAGAGAAGGAGAGATGGAAGGGAATGAACGATGCAACAGCAACCTAGGGAAGGGAACGCTGAGCATAGCGCAGAGAGAGCGGAAGAGTCGCGTGGGGGATTGCGTGTGAGTGAGTGAGTGAGTGAGTGAGCCGAAGGGAGGAATACAACGGCCGATGGAGCGGACCGTAAAACTCCGCAGCGGTTGGCCTCAAACGACGATTACGGAGACGGTAAAATAATAAAAGCGAGTGCGGCGGAAGAAAAGAGAGGGAGTAGGTGAGCTTGGAAAGGGCTTGAGTTCGTCTGTAGAACGGGGGTGGATGGGCACTTGCCACTGTACTTCCATCTCCCCATCCCCCTGGCTCATATCAGCCCCACTCTCCCTCCACAGACCTTTCTTTTTCCTCCCTCCCTCCCCCAGATATACGAAAGCCTCTTTCCCCACACAAACGCAAACACACACAAAGAACAACGCCATCCGACGCCGATGTGCAAAGTTTCGCGCCGACGGAGGCGTCTTTCTCTCTCTCTCTCCGTGTTCGCTTTGGACGGGGCGTCGCGGCGCCACCCGCCGCCACGCACATTCCGTCGTAATGGAACGGCCCGGCAAAAACAATGATCTCGCCGGATAAATCACTTTTATCGTCATGACAATCGCCGAACTAGGAAAAGGCATTCCTACGTTTGCATCGTTGCGCGCGCCCGTGTGAGCTTGCATGTATGTGTCTGTGTTTTGGTTTGTTGGGCGTACGCGCAACGCGTATGGCGTGCGTACATTTAAATATATTTTACTGTACGTTGTTTTTTCCTTTCATATTGGAATCCGAAAGCCTTTTCTGGAGTTTCATCCTCGAAGTTAGTTTTTTTTTTTATTCCGAAGAGAAAAAAGATGAAAAGAATCCATCGGAGTGGAACGACAACCAATCAGGTAGATTGAGATATGCCACTGATCCCCTGAACTCTTTCCCCTTTTGACGGTTTTGATTGAAAATCGGATGAGAAAAATACGACTCCTCCCTTGGGAGCATGAGATTTTTGAATTTGATACCCAATTGAATGGTTTATCAAGAAATTACATGTCCTCTATTTTTTATGGCTAGATTTTGCGGAATGTTCAATATTCGAGACTCGCACATTAAAAATCTGGGTAGAAATGTTTTGTCTACTTAGTGGATCATAACAAGGATCTATGGTTAATATGAAACCTCAGCAAATTAAAAAATTAATTCTCCATCAATGTAAGAGTAGTAAGGTATTCACAACTGAATATGATGCAATAAATATCGGAGAACATCAGTTAAAATTACTTTCTACTTTGAGTGGTATACAGAGTCCTTTTAATTGAGTTTTATCATCTTTTATTGGCAATTTGCTCCACGTTCCTCAAGTCTTGCCATTCTTTCCTAGACATGCGTTCGTTAGATGTCTTCAAATGGCCACTTTCACTAACAATGACTTCATCCTCGTTACTTCTTCCTTCGTCAAGTCTCTAATTACTCTCTAATTTCATCAAAAGTACCAATTCACTGTCCTATCTATACTTCCAGCTCATGCTCAAAAAATTTGTTGTACCACCTAGGAAGGACTTCCTGTTTACTTTAGGTAACTATTCACTTGCGATAGTTTCCCCGATAAAGGCCTCATTTTAATTATTGTGTTGGAGTTAACGATGTACTGGATTATTTTTTACTGTATTCAGCGGATGTCATCCGCGTTTAAAGTTATCATATAATTCTGTGAGAATATTCTATAAATTTGCATTCATGTTTATGTGCTACGCGTTATAGTCCCGCAATGCCTTTTCAACCATAATATGTAGCATGATCTTTAATAAGATGGCGCTAAGGAGCAAGGTAGCCATTATGACCCTCTTCATTTGATCGAGCTCATTATTTACCATTAGCTTTCCTTACATGCTTATGCGAATGAAGAAGGATTTGGTGCTTTCCCGGCGAATGCTGTTGATGAAATCTTCACGGGAAATCGGCCGGGTAATGATGGTCATTGCTGCCAACGTTTCGATGGCAGCAATGACCATCATTACCCGGCTGATTTCCCGTGAAGATTTCATCAACATGCTTATGCGAATTCATTGAAACTCTGAATGATATCTTGGGAACTTTACGTTGGAATGAAAATCGTATCGTCACTTCCCGAACGCGTAGAATCTTAGTGTTAGTTTGAGTAGGCAAACCATAGAAGAACAAATAGAGCATGTATTTCAAAAAAATGATATGATAAGGTTTTGAAGGTTTTCACATGGTAGGAAGGCTGATAAAAAGAGACTGCAAGAGGTTTCTGTTCGCGCGTGTAAACAGAATTTCATCCCTCATTCGCCATTATTCTTCCAGCTCAACCTACTTACGGAAAGTACTTAAGGTCGTTTCCGTCATTTCTCTTGGTTCTAATGCCATGTTCTGACCTTGTTACGTACATGTATTTATCTCAAATAGCCGAGGTTATTCATTCCTAGCGAAGTACGATAGAATTAATCAGGTGTCCCAAAATATTTTTATTCAAACTCAATACTCTTCAACGATTTGGGAGATGATTTTACACGACTGATAAATATCTGGTACCCTTCCATATATTTCCAAGTTTTATCCGGGACACGGAGCAGTAAATGGTCATTTTTTTACAAAATTAGTATCTAGGAGGTTATAAGCCTAAAGCCATTACTTGATCTTTTATGTACCGTAGGCATGTGCCTTTTTCTTCATGCTTATGAAGTTAAATGAAAAGCATGTCACTTCATGGGTTACTTATTTAACTTGAATGGCTTTACGTAACTTGATATTAACGGCATGGATTGCAGGAATACATACTCTGCTTCTGTTATTTATTTACTGTTGATGAACACCTTATTCCTCCTTAATTGTCTGTCCGCAATATTGAAAGCCATTTCAACTAGTTCTCAAACCTCACTGATGCAAACTTTCCCGTCTACCTCTCGACCAGCTTTTCCAACGAAGGTCGTTAAGCTGAATATTATTTTTGAGCATAAATTTATCCCTCTCTCTTGAGATATGCGAATAAAATGCAAGCGATATTGTATACTATAAGTATGTAATGTACAATCGTACTTTTCTTCCATCTATTCTTATTTCAACTAAATTAAAGTCGAATACCCTCTTCTCTCTCAATTAGCCTATGCCATACTCTATGCTAACCCTTGTAGTTTAGAATTTCATGAATATTGAAGCTGTATCAAACCACTATTACTCGCTGGAAGTGTTTTCTCATACATTAGACCGTCCGTTTTCTACTCCTAGAGCCGTGAAATCTTCCCGCCGCCTTTGTTTCACACCTCTGGAGGTCAGTGATTGAGACAGAGGGAGGGGGGTTGGCGCAAAGAAGATTCTGCCGCCTCTCCATTGCGTTGACGCGTCCTTTATCCGCCAGCCGCCTCTGAGATTTATGCGCCTTAGCAACCAACCACCTACCTCCTCGCGGCGAGCTGCACCTCCCGTCTATTGACTCCATTACATGTCTTAGATGGAGTTAATCCCACTCGTGGCTATATCGCCTCGGTCCCTAAGCCTTTCCCATTACTGTCTTCCTCCAATCCCTCCCCACGCACAATGCCTTCGTTACTCTCCAGATTCGCCACTCCCTCTTACTTCCGAGATGATAAAAAAAAGCAGTGAGAGGAAGTGAACAAGGCTTCATCTCAAATGCGGACCAAGCGGCACTTTCAATCCCTCGCTCTCGCCCGCAGATCCCTTGATCCTCTCCGGCAGTCCCCCGTGGGCGCCTCGGATGCCGTCTCCAGCCTACGGACAGCTGGGAAAGCACGGAAAGAGGGCTTACTTGCGGAGGTGAGAGAGAGAGAAGAGTCTTGCGAGCCAATGTTCAAGCCTTAATTCTCTCCACCTCCGGATCCGTCGTCTACTCCGCCCCCCCCCCCCCCACCACCCCCAACCCTCTCTCTTCTTAAGCGTCTTCTTGAGAGCGAACATGATCGCCGGGGAAGCGAGAAGGGTCTTTACGCCTGGTGCACATAATACCGGGGCGTTCTCACCCCATCTTTACGATGCGATTTTGCCCACATTCCCAGCCTCGCTCTCCCGTGGGCCCACTCCCCCCGCCCCCTTCCGTCCATCCCCTCACCTCCTCATTTCTTACCCCCGCGAACACTGATTCTCCCATTAAAGTGGGTTCAATTACTCCGTGCATACAGCTACCATCGGAAATCCTTCTTGCGCTCCCCCGCTTTTCCCACCCCTTCACGTTCACCTCGGACTCCTCTCGATCCTATTCTTTCAACAACTCTTATAAATCTTTCATCCCTCCGATTCAATTGTCTCGATCGATTAGTATTCCAGCTCTACTGATAAGTCTGTGAGGCACATTTTTTCAATGGTTTGTGACTAGCATTCTTTCCACATCGCTTTAGTTTTCTTCTTTATCTCTTTTTTTTCTTTTTCCTGGCACATATATAAATGCTGTATAATTGAGTGTGAATAACTGGCTTACGAAAACAAGAAGCGAAAGGTATTTCCATGCAGTTTGAAAAAGGAATTGGTGAAAGAATGTTGCTGGTTTACTTAAAAATCTAAAAGTCATGTCAGGTGCAGAAATGTTTATATTCATCCAGCAAGTGATTGAATATCATGTGAAATATTTCACATAAATGAGTAGCTGAAGGTTAAAACCAGTTTTCCGCTCTGAATGGATACATGAATTTAATTTGACACTTCAGGTCTTTATGGACACCTCGCTTCATAGTGAGTTAGCGTGATGGTATCAACTGCCTACCGGGTAACTCACGTAGTAACCGTTTTTAGAATCTTAACGTCATTGTGCGCGAGGCTCTTGGACGATGGGTCATTTAGCGTGTTTAGAGGTAAAAATTATCAGTTTTTGGTAATTATTCTTCTATATATGCAACCATATTCCCTTGACACTTTATATTTGTTCATTTTTACACCCCCCTGATAAGTTCCTACTCCGTTCACCTCGCAATTCCGATCATTGGAGAGAAAAATAGCGAGGGATAAATCAACCGGCTTTACTTGGAATCGCGCTAATCCTTGTCCTTAAACGCGCCTCTCTACACAGCCCAGTACATGCGATGAATAAACCCACCCCATTCCTGGGACGAAGGGAAGGATTGCGTGTTAAAGGGGTTGGAGGAGGAGGTGGAGGGGAGAGAAGAGTGGAGCATCGGGATTCTGCCGCCTCCTGTCGCTTTGCGTGCCTCGCCACGAGACAATGGTGAATGCCCCAAGATGGCTGTTTGGAATCTTTCAAGGCCACGCAGAATGGGCGTGGAGATGCCTCATGAAGCGAACCGAACCGCATTCAGGACCTCAATTTGAGCCTCACCCCCCCACTCCCCCTCTCTTACCTCCCTGCCCGCCGCCTCCCAACTCCCATCCGTCTCTCTGAATATCCAGCCACCGAAGACGCTTAAAATTCTCGACATGGGTGGATAGAATGCCGGCGCGCCGCTTAATTTACCCGGGTGTCACGGGGGAGACTTATCCCCTCCCCCCGCATCTGACTGCTCTCCTCCCTCGGGAGCGAGGTGGAGATTTGGTGAAGGAGTGATCGGTAAGGACGAAAAGATAATATTATGACCCCGCCTAACGCCTCACTCCCCGATCTGCTGCGGCCACCGCGTTTAGACGTATCCAGTCAGAGGCGTTTGGGTAGAGTGCGGAGTACTAAGTATAGAGTACATAGAACAAAATAGTAATTTAGGTTCTTGTATGGAATAAAAGCATTAGGGAAATATTCTCCTTTTAAGGCTCAAGTTTTATAAGCAATTTTTCAATTTAATAGATAAATCTATCAGGACCAATTATTGCTAATGCATGTATTATCAATGAAAAATTATTTTAGAAAGTAAATTTTACTCAATTTCATTACATTTAGGAGAGAAAAAATGAAATGGAAAAATTTTATATCAAGTTTGTTTCTCTAACAAGACGGATGGAAGGTCATATTGAGGTCAGCCATCGCTGAGAACTCTACTTATAAGTAGATAGTAGTCAAAAAGTGTTTCTGGTATTGAAAATAGTTACTCATGTTTTCTTTATTATGCAACTGATTATCATGATATTTTTGTCACTAGCAACGGTACAAAGAATTCAAAAAATAGTAAAAACTTTTCAATTCACTTGCTTTGATAATTAACAGGTTATTGCTCAAAAAGATGGAAGCCAAATTTTACATTTAAGGTAACATTATGAGTAGAAATGGTTCCAGACCTAGCCTGACGCAATGTATTCATGGTTTATTTGGGGTACAAGATGGTTGGCAAGTGTGTTATGCGGGGAGTACCCGGAGGTGGGTGGAAGCAGCGTGTGAGAGGTGTCGCGGCGTGGAAGGTCACCTTCCACGATGCGATGGGACATGGGGATGCCATGGGACTGGGAGAGCCCGTGTCCCGCAGGAACGAATGGACATGTTGGCGGGACTTGAATGACAGAGCGAATCGAGAGGCTACTTTTGGAGTTGGGGGGGGAGAACTCCCGATAGCACAAGATGAATGGTGAAGCAGGACGGGGAAAGGTGAACGTGGTGGGCATAGGTCGGCGAGAGGAATGGAGTATGAGGACGACTCGGTAATGGAATCCATGTTCACATGAGTGCGAGGTGTTAGGAGTGGAGTGAAAGCTATGTTGAGGGCAAAGATAATGGCATGAGCTAAGAGAGGGCGAGAAGGGCACTGGTTGAGAGGGAGAGATTTCAGAACCACTTGCGCATGAGTTGAGCGTCGTACCCTAAAAATCGTGCCTTTGAATATCCAATGGAAGGATTTCCAGAGTTCTAACAAGCTTTAATAAGATACAATGAATTGTAGGGACGCAACTGGAGGTAGGTCGAGAATAAAATCATATCCCGACCAAATATTAAATTCCATTACCGGGTAAAAGTTTTTCCTGAATTTGTAAAGTATTCATTCGAAAAGTTTTGAACAGGAAATTTTTCTATGATATTAGTTCCGAAAGTTGCTTACTAATTTACTGACTACTTGCGTACATAACATATACTTAGTAATTGTGAGATCTTTCGAATTTGGTCAACAATTTTGATTATATTGTAAGAATTCCTATACTGGATAATATCTTGATACTATCCAAGTACACTAGGAAACACATTATTGCTTGGAACTGGAAGCCGAAAATCTAAAGCTTGAACAAAAGAGTGTTAACGTCACTCCCATACATATTCATGTCTAAACTACTGATTTAGCCGAGTGATTTTTCGTATAGTCCCTTCTCCATTAGATAGAATCGCTGGACTAATTTTAGATTTGATCTCCTTCTCGGACGTTGCAATG
This sequence comes from Ischnura elegans, assembly GCF_921293095.1. Lineage (NCBI taxonomy): Eukaryota > Metazoa > Arthropoda > Insecta > Odonata > Coenagrionidae > Ischnura > Ischnura elegans. The sequence goes on from NC_060246.1 coordinate 127,648,275, forward strand.
ATTATCTGCGTTACCTATCTGCATTTAATCCCTTGCTAGGCCCTACAAGATGAATTCCTTGATGGTAATTTAAAAACATGGAGGCAAGACTGAGGCGGAATACATTATGAATAACGCTCTAAAGATTCGGTAAGGGTTAATTTGATCCCTAATCGAATGTGAACTGTTGCAAACACGAGATGACATTTATATATTCTGTTTTTAAACGGTTTCTCCAGAATAGTATCTCGATTTATGCTCGAGAAATATATTCTAGGGACCGCTCGATTTCCATATTTTATGAAGGGTAATCATGAAAATTTTACAGCTCTCCTAAAACTCGTATTAATATTCTGTACACCATCCCAATTTGAAATAAGTTGTCCCCAGATTCTTGGGGATCCCCGATACACAATATGTTTAAAGAGAATGTCTTTATCAGACCCACTATCAAACTAAATAATGCACTCCACCTAAGACAAGTTTGGGAGGAGAATGAGGTATGAGTTATCACACGCGAAAAGGATCTGTAGCCTATGAGGTGTGGCCTGTGATAAAAATTAACTCTTTCTGTTTTCCACTGACGCCCTCCCTTGAGTCTAATCTGAGGACACTCTTCTTCTAGGGTAAAGGAAAAAAATAACTCTTAGGGATTAAAATAGTAATCTGTTCCATTAAATCTTTTAGCTCAAATGCAGGGATGGATGGGCTTGCGTAGACCTATATATATATATAGATTACCGCCTTTGACTTTCGCCTCTTTTATAAATATTTTTTTTTTCAAGGAAAGCGCTGGGAAAGGTCGAGATTTATCTGAAAGAAGAAAACGAGGGGTTAAAAAATGAAGCGGTGAGCAGAGCTGAGATGGTCCGGGGGGAAAAGGATTAACGACCGTCTCCAGGGTGTGCAAGTAATCGGATAACGCGTCGCCGGAAAGAAAGAGAAACGGCCGAGGATAATCAGGAGAGGTGGATGGCAAAAGTGGGGAAGGGAGGGAAAGAGATGATGGAGAAGGGTGGGCCTGGAGGCGAGCAGATAAAATATCCGAGAGACTTAAAGATAAAAGTGTGCGCGAAAGTAATTCATAGCCGGTCCCCGTAGGGTCATATGCGTGCCGGTGCTTTATCTTTGATTAAGCGGATGTGTGAGGGCGGTTGGGGGAAGAATGGGAGCAACTATCTGGAGATGAAGGAAAATAATGGGCAGTGGGGGAAGTTTATGGGAGGAACGAGGAGAGTAAGGTGGGCAATTAAGCACTAATGGAGTGTGAACTACGCGGACAATGGATGACGGTGGTCCAGCGATCTTTTGTCTCTTGATTGACCTGCCGATACGAAGCGATGGATTCACACATCAATCCTATCCCTCTATCCCCACCCCTCCGAAATCTTTTGGGAAAGGAGGTATGCGAGATAACACATGTGAGTGACAATAGAGAGGAATTTTAAACCTTTATTGAGATTTCAGGCATTTTTTCAATGCCATACATAGCTGTAACTTTATATTTATTTCTATTCCAATGCTCTTCCGGCAGAGTTTCTGAATTTAAATAGCATAACGATTCAAATTTTCGAAGGAGATCTAACATATCCTATCAATTAAGATGGGAAAAATATAAATTTTTGGGCGTTTACACGGTGTATGGTAATTAACATTGGCCAGGGATCAAGCCTTTCCACTTCTACTTACATAGTCCAAATCCCTGTTTACATGATAGGATTGAAAATGTTTTGGCATTCAACGAAACAAGCAGTAATAAACATAAGTGAGCAATAATTATTTATTATAGTACAAATCTCTTAATTAATAAAACACTTGACCTTAATTATAGTATAAATCTCTTAATTAATAAAACGCTTGACCTTTAAACGTCTTGCTGTCCATCAAAGTAAATCCATGTAATATAATTCATAAACCCTAATGATCTTGATTAAAAATTGTCGCTGTAATTTATATATAATTTATATAATGAGAATTTTGATTCCATGCTTTTTACCTCCTGAGAGAAATTTGCAACCAATTAGAAGAGAGCGATATAAAAGCGTTTTTCTTCATCTCCAATTCCAAGTACACTTATTATGCCAGCATCTACGGTGATAATAGAGTGATAGCTGATTTCAATGTCGTTATCATTATGCTAAATCAAGATTCTTGATTGAAGGTGGTGTAAATTGAACGCAGATGCTCTTGAAGTTGTGCCATTCAGCTGCTCCGTACCACCAAAAAGCAACGATATGATAGATAGAAAAATTGTTTGAAAAACCTCTATAGGCTACTTTCATTCATAAAAAATAAAATTAAGCTCACAAAAACAAGATTAGCTTGTTTTTACCAGCAATATAAATTCATAAATTGTGATCATAACACTTATGAATGTACATTTAATGTGAAAAGCATTTTAAACAACTATTCCCAGGACAAAATTATACGTGTTCAAAAAAGTTCCTTTATTTCTAGTAAATTGCCCGAGACAGTTTCACTCTCCTCCCCCATGACAACGGAGACCTCTAACCACTTCCGCCGCTCTCCAGAATAAACCGCCTATCGGGAAGAACCGAGACAATCTTTCACGCGGTAAGCGATGAATAATTCATAAATAATTGGCGCTTTTGGGAACTTGTGGAAGACTTTCCAAAAAATTGAAATAAATACATTAGATACGAGACTTCCATCACGTACACCAGGTTAAATTCGGCCAAAGACCACCGGTTCACGGGATAAGAATACGTTTCACTTTTCAGAATTCCTGCGTCTTACCTAAAAACCGATTCGTATCTCTCTATCGTCTCCTATCTCCCTAAACACAACACTCGCGGTCTTTTCCTCGAGGTGAGCTCCAAACGCCACCATCCACCATCTTTGATTACTGCCTCGACATCGGTGCAGCGGAAGGAAGACTCCATTGAATAACCCCCGTGGTCTGACACGAAGCCCTCAACACCTCCCTTATTAATACTTCGGCGGAGCGATCTAACAACCTCCTCCTTGCTCCCTCGTGGTGATGAGACCCATTATATCCCATTATCTTCCCTCAGCCACTCTCACATCGAATCCCCCCTATCAAGTCAACTCACATGCTCAAACCTCTCCCCTCCCCCTCATTACTCCGCATTCACCGATTTCCTAGGACCGCCTCGGAAAAATTTCCCACCCCTTTTCCCCAAAAAAGTCGGAAGAGAGAAGTATTTTTTTTCCATTTCCCTCCTCTTCGCCTCCATTTTTTAATCCTTCCAACCGCGGACATGGAATTTTGACTCGTCGACACAAGAGGAGGCCCCCAAAGCAAGCGGGGTAGGACTTTTCATCTCGTCCCAACTACTCCGAGCCCTCTCCTTAATCTGCGTCCCTCTACTTGCCCCCTTGGCGAGACATCCATCGCCGCGGGCCCCCGTATAAACCCCCGTTTTAACTTTGGCCCGCGTGGCGGTACCCCTCGTCCGACCGCCACTCCCTCTCTCGTCCAGAAACTTTTAAGTTGGCTCATCTCCGCAACCATCCCCCTCTGCTCGTACTCCGTCTTCCAGATTCATTCCCCATCCCCCTCCCTGCTCGCCCCAACCCCCTGGGGGCGCCCCAACCCACTTTCCGTGTGTCGTGGACCGCGCCCTCCTCTGCGACAACCCTTTCATCTTCCTCCCACTCCACTTATACCTCCTCTAGCAAGGGATGGGTGGGTACCCTCGCCAAAGGGTTGTCGTGTAATATACGGTCATCCTCGCGCCCGCGTTCGTGTTTGTGAGGTTCCGTGCCGTCCCACACCAGCTCCATCATGGCCGGCACAGCAATACCCCCTCACATCCATCCCAAGCACCCCCTTTGATCCCACGGCCAGCCACCTTACCCCCTTCTGGCGTGTCCGTCCACCTTCCCACGCCTTCCCCCGCCCCAAATCCCTCCCATTGGTGTTTTTCTTTCCACTCCATCCCACCCTAGAGACGCACGCTCCCCACGCACGAGAACACGCGTGTCATGTTTGGGAGATGACCGTGCTACGGGGACAGGCAATAAATACGATCGGAGGGTTGGGGTTAGCGAATGTGGCGGTGGCGCTGCAGAACTGAGCCTGAGACGCGAGGAGTCGTCAAGGGTGCAGAAATGGCGCACTGCCGCCTTACTTACGTCCTGTCCTCATGAAAATTACTATTATTTGAATTTACTCCTCCAACTCTTCCAAGTCCTAACTTTCACGTTGGCATAAATTCCCTCCAAACCTCGGAATGGCCCACCGCAAGACCGCTTCCTCAAAAGCCAAGATTACCGATCACCCCTTTCCTTCTTGTCATCCAGTGATAGGTTTGTGTATTTCGCGGTGCTCCGTCCACCTGTTTCTGTTCGTCGAATTTCGCTCCAGAGTGTAATGCCAAGTTGGCGTCGGTTGTCTGTTTGTTAATGCTAACAACGCAATGCGTGCTATGCGTGAGTGGCTGTCCATCCACGTAAATCTCACAATTGCCTGTTTAAAGCTAAACAAGTTTTGCGATTATAAGTAGGGAGTCTATAGATTCAATTCCAACTCACTTTTAATTTCCCTAGTTCCGCTAGTTTAATTGAGCACGTCAATTGGGAAATTTCAAAAGTGCTGGAAATGCTTTGGAGGAATGAATACTAATTTGAGATGCGACGGACTCTTGGATCATGGCACCATTACCATCACCACCTAAATATTAAGCCTGTACTAGCCGTTCTTTGGTGCCGGCTTGATTTCAATGGAGTCATGAGTTTTTCCATTTTTTAAATGGCAAAAATCAACTGTAAAACAACCTCGGCCGTTGAAATTCACCACCTCATTTGGTAAATAACTTTATTGATGAAGAAATCCCTATATCCCTATTATACGCGAGAAAAATATTTATCAGCATTAAAAGGCTTAAAACTTGGGAAAAGATTGACGTTGGTATTTGACTTTTCCTTTTCGATACCTTTCTTTATCTTTCCATTAAGGTTTTTGTCAATGAAAGAGATCTTGCAGTGGAAATTACAAGATCTCTTTCATTTCCGATTCCACCACATCTCACCAGAAACTATCAATTTCGTACCAATATTTTCTTTGCCTAGAATTAAAATTTCGCAAATACTTTTTGTATACGTTAGTTTTTGCCAACATATTGTCGTTTCTTCGTGTGATTACTTTTTTCTCTCTCCATTACCTAACGGTCTCAATGACAAACTCATCTGTTAAGCTTTATTTCATTCAGCTGAATAAAAATATTTGTGAAAATATTTACAGGTAGAAATTAGGAACGATGAAAATGAATTAGCGTTGCTTCTCAGACTACCTAGGATTAGATATCGGTTTCTGAAAACCCATTAATGATGTCATGGTCTTTGGTTATTTCTACAGTAAACTTTGCTAACTCCGACAAATATGGTCGCACGGCTCGCAACTGAATATTGTCTTATAATAAATCATGACATATGAATAATTTATTTGCAACCCAGTCAAGTAATTACATAATAAAATCCGGTAGTACTATTTTTGTGACCTTCGCAATTTTGAACAGAAAGATAGTGTTATCAATTCGGAAAATATAAGCCTGCTCCATCGCGAGCAGAGAAAATTTCGTCTCGTGAAGGTCGAATCCTGCGTATTAGGAACCGTGCTGGTTTTAGCTTAAGGCTTGCGTTCTTGCTTTTGATTTATCGGCCAACGATAGCCTATAGATAGCGTGGCTGTAAGAGTCTGAGGAGAATCCCAAAGCCGAAATCTCCCTCGTGAGTGCCTCTGGCTCCCGCGACTTCCCCCATCCCCGCGATTCGCCCGCATTTGCGCGACCAGTGTTGCTAAATTGCTGACTTATTGCCGTAATTGTTGACAGGGTGATAAATGATACTATATCACTTTCCCAGCAACCTTGCTATTATCTTTTGATGCAGTGAAAGCCAATTTTATGCCAACCCAATATACAGAGACATATCTCATACTATGAAAAATGTCTTTTCAACACAGGAACGCATTCGACTGAGTTTTTGATTAATTCTTTTAATCCTGTAGCGTATTGAAAATATTCTTTCTTCGCCGATGTAAAATATGGAAGCATTTCATGCCACTTTATCAGGTAAACAAATAAAAAGGGTCAGCATGCTATTGAAGAGCTTCCATGTTCGGTTGATACTTTTTGCTGAATCTCGGGATAACTTATCGACACTCGTGAGCTTGAATTTGTGGTCACACTCGTCCATTGGAAGTGTGAGTGGAATTGCGGGGCGCTGGATTAAACTCTCTGTGGTGAGGCAAGGGGGAAACCATAGGTTACGTCCAAGTGAAGCAGGCGCGAAAGGCAAGTGGGAGGGATGGTGAGGTTTACGGCGCAGTTGCAGAGATCAAGTGGATGTTAAGATAAGGCCCCCCATCTTCTCAGAGGACGTGAGTACCTGACTCGCCGGCAACACCTGACGCGCACTGGCAAGACTTTTTTTACATTCCACTTCCATATTCGCTCGAGTGCAAAGAGACCAGCGAATAAAGAATGAGTTGTGTAAACACGGGGTTTCATTTCGTGACAATCGGCTTCTCCAAATACTAAAATGTTGATGCTGTTCAATGCAGTGATGGCAGTTTCAGCGAGGTAAATACCTATTTCGTATCGCTGCCTCCTGGGACGCCAGAGAATTGTGGCTCAAGGCTGAAGAGCGTCTTACATCTTGCATGCAAAGCAGGGATAATAAAAACATAATCTTATCTACCAAACCAGCAGCCTCTCGAATATAAAGTCGCAAGCAACTCAATTCCAATAACTTAGTGATAAAGTGAAACTAAAATTGCATATTTAGGCGAGTAAAGAACATTGTCGTTCACTTCAATGTCTTTCAAAGAATTTTATTGGAAAACTTTTTCGAAAAGTCTGCTACACTGTAGCAAATGCTTTCAAATTATGGGAGAAAGTTACAATACCTGAGCTAGTTGACACGCGGCATTTAATTGTACTTATTGTAATGTTCTAATTATCTGTGGACTATTAAGTTGTTCACTCAGATTATTTTTATTGCCATGATGATATAAGTATAGTTGTGTTCAAGAGTAACCATTAATATGATGCAATGCGAGTGTCCAAATTTTTTTTTGTGAGCTATACATTCATAACTTATATTAAAAATTCAAATGATATGGTTTATGAGTGTTTTTAATTAGATTAAAAGAGAATACCTACTTAACATGCTATTGTGTAAATAGAAAAATTTCAATTATCACATCAGGAATGCTGTCTTTGACATGGGAAATAGTAACCAATAGCAGTCTGTCTCATAGATTTTGCTTAAATGAGCATACAGTTCAAAGTCATTGCCTGGCATCATTTGGGTGAACATTGTTTGAGGCAAAGTTATACATTCTAACCTTTTTCAAGAGCTCCCTTGGAATACCAGTAAACATCCTCGTCAGTTCCTTGGTGGGCTATCTGGAGAACCGCTTCAAATATCCAAACAGAGGCTCCCATTGATAGCGAAGAGGCCACAGGCACGATGTGATATATCTTGCTGCTCTTAGCCGAGTGCCTGAGACGTGCTCATCCAAGTTCATCTCTGTTTAGAAATAGAGAGAGAAGGAAATGAGATGGAATGAAAGAGACGTGCTGCATGTTTGTTGCCATGGGCTTTGAGGGGGACAGATGTGCCTCCTTGACCTTTTAGACACCCCCTCTAACTCTCTAGTCACAAAGTAAGCACGTGGGAAAGAATCATTATTTTTGAAAGCAATAAATAGTCATGTCCTCCAGTGTTTAACAGTTTCAGGTGCAACAATCACCTACAAATTTTTCTTTACAATATTAAATTCTCCAACTTTTCTCATTCAACTTCATCAAAATTAAAAAATTCGAGAAGAAATATTAACCAAATAATTTCATACAATAATATAAACTATGACTAGTATTTGGAAAATGAAACCGTGAGAATTCATGGAAACATGACCATTTGGCAAGAAAATTAAGAATACATACTTTTCCATCATAATAATTTCATACTAATATTACTGTTTTGTAAGATCTTGAAAGAAATTTCAAGAATTTGCGACCAAAAATGTACAATCAACATCGCAAATACTACTACTTTTATATTGAAATCTAGGTGTATTTAAACAAAATGCCATGATGTCACACAGCCATTATGTTGAAGGAATAGAAGGATCAACAACTTTGCTATTTCCACTTTTGCTATTTGTTGATTCTTCTATTCCTACGATTATGGATTTCTACCAAGTTACGCCCGCTACTATTAATCATTATGTTGAAATTTAAATTGTGAAACGTGCTTTGTTTGATCTTCCGTAAGCCCATTTGGTAACTCCACTTTCTACTTAAGTTAGCGATAAGATTTGATTAATTAAAAAAATGTATATCGTAATCTTGATCATTTGATTTTCACCATTTGTGATTTAAGAGGCTCAGTTACTACAAAATCATATTTTGATCCCATATTTTTAAAATCATGAATTTATTAACTTCATATTCCAATAAATGTAAGCATTTATTTTAGAAGGCCTAAGGATGGGACATGAATGTCAGCAATAAATTTCTTAGTACTATTTTAAAAATAATTCATATTTATAATGGTGCAAACCTACTCAAACATACATAATTATCGGTAGGTACATACTAAATATTTAGCTATATGTTAACATCAATTTAGATCCAATGTGCTTACTTAACGTGGACCATTTGATACTTTTTTAATGGTCATATCAATGCCTATTTCCCAATGTACTACGTGAAATGTTGAAAAACATAAATGAACCTAGGTCATTCAGGCTATTCTCTGTCAACATCAGGACACTCTTGAAATTATCCTTTCAAGGGTTTCCCAGGTCGTAAGTACGTTCATTCGCTTTCAAGTTACGTCATTTCGCATGTCATGCCTTCTCCATAAAATCATTCTCCTCCAACAATAGGATCGGTCCCTTTCCACTTCGAAAGCGAATAAATTCTCAAAGACTCAGAGCCGAAGCCAAAGCTTTCTATCCATTCCGGAGGCTCTCTTAGAAGCCTGAAGCGTGTCGGTCCATGGTCGAAGGCCAGAGAAAAATACGTGTCATGTTTCCCCCCTCTCCTTCATCATTTTCATCATTCCTAAGCCATATCAATTCCAGAAATGGCTCCAAAAGGATGATAGTAAGTCAATGGTTAAGATTGAAGACCTACCTGTGAAGAGGGAACCTCGAGAATTCGTTTGGGGGTAGGTATCCACTCAATTCAATCCCTATTTTCGGAGTTGAGGCAGATCAAATGTCGACAGTTTGAACAAAGCTTGAAAAATTGAGTGAGCCTGAGTTTCCTTTTCCCTCTTCATTTCTTTCTTTCACTTTTCGCGGGACACTGCACTATTTTTGTGCTTCCCAGGTTGTCGCAGATTCTGTCGATGGACAGCAAAAGAAAAAGCAGAAGGGAGGGAATCTCCCCGGTGAAACTGTAGGAAAAAAATAGGGGAGTCAGTGTGTTGCTCGCTGTCGACGCTTTTGAGAGAGCTGGAAAAAGCCAGCTTCGAGGGCAGCGCATTCCCCGTCCTTTCATCCAATACACTTCCAGAGACCAGGCTTTCGGGTCGAGTATGCTGAACCCCACGTTCTCCTCGTCACCCCTTGGAGAGCTTTCCGTCTGCGGGGACATTCCGTGGCAGACATCAGTCGCCGGCTCGTCCCTCCTCCGTCGGCACGTTTCCCCTCTCAGCTGCTTCGTATCCCTCCCCCTCAAGTTCCCTCCCTCCCTCCCTACCCTCCGTCTCTCACCCCTGGCTGTAAATCCCGGTCGTAATGTTGAAGTTTACAGCGAGTAAATGACAATGTAACGACCCGCCCCTGATTCACGACGTGTCCGGCACTTTCGATTATGACGTCACTCTCCCTCTCTCGCTCTTGAGGAGGGTGGCTTTCCACCCCATCCCCTCCGGCACCCTTTGACCTCTATCCCACCCTTTATCCGTGCCGCAACTCATGCCACGCACCCTTCCCCTTACCCTGCTGCCCTATCACTCGCGTCCCTTATCTCCATCCTCAATCTCACTCGCTCCAATCTCACGGCTAGCAGCGAGCAATCTCTGGCTCGCAACCCCTCACGTCTCCATTACCCTCAACTTCCCTTTTCAGATCCTTTTTAGGCCTTTCGCAGACTTCATTACCGTCCCGCAACACCTCCGTCGTCTCCTGATCCTTATTTCCTTTCCCTCATGTGCTCGCATCAAAACCGCGAGTCTTATCTCGACAGAAACAATTTAGGGGCAATTAAACTCCTATATTCCTTGAAGTTTGAATTAAACGCCGCTGCACGATCAAATTTTTTTTTAACTCAAAATTTCATTTTTTTGCGTTAGTCCTAGACCCACCCTGATGCTAGCCTTAACATTCTAGTGAATGTTAGATGACATCATTTTAAAACTCTAATTTCTCTAAAAATAAGTAGGATTTTTCAATTTCATGGTATTTAGAAATATTTTTCACCTTCTAATCATAAATTTGCCTGAGAAAATGAGCAAAATCTTGAATTCAACGTTAAATTCCTTAACAAAAATTAATTTCCTTCTTTATTTTCCGTGTGTTAAGTAGAGTCACACGGATTTTATGTCTATGACCCCATAAAGGCGTTTAAGTCCACCTCTGTCTTTAATTTTCTTTGATCAGAATTGGAGGAATTCACCTAAAATATTGGATTATTACTAAAATAAAACAGATGATGCACTTCTGTCCATTTTTTCCCATAAAAAATGGGCAAACTGAATGTTTAGCCCCTGAACAATGATGTGATTCCAATATTGACATCTAGAACTTAAATTGTGAGTGTCCTGATGGAAAATATGTAAATTAGATGTTAACAAGAATTTTTACCACCGAACGTGTATCCCTTCAAATTGATACATGGTGTATTTTACCTCCATTTCGCTTCAATAGATTTGCAAATATGAAATAAGTGCTCTGTGGACACCGAATACAGCCACGTTCTTATCCTAAATCTCCTTTTATGCTATCGTATGATGCCCTTTTGCGGGCCATTTTCTATCGACCACGTCGAATCCACGCATTTTACGAAACTATTTTCCCATTACATCGATATCTTGTTCAATTCCCTGCCTTATCTCGCGTAGGCCATCGAATCAATTTATTTCACCCTTATCCGAGAACAAGGGTCCTTCGGGTGTCCCTTTCTTATTTCTCCATTCCCCCTTTTTTTCCTCCCCCTCCCCCGGCGCACCTACCCTCCAATGGGAGTCCCCGCCCGCCAATCAAATGAGAGGGAGAATGAAGCGAGGAAAGAGATGGTGTGCCTTTGAGAGTGAAGCCCCACTTCTGAGCGCCCCCGGTGCTAGCGGCGCCCATTACGCAGCCCTGAGGAAAAAGCGTTGGAAAAGGAAAGTGGAATTTTGAATTTCCATATTCCATCGATTCCACCAAACTCTAACCCACCCACACGACATCAAAAATTGAACCATGTCACGCGACTGTGGCCATCTGAGGGTTGGATGACGTCTAATAGTTTTTCTTAGAGAATCTGGGAAATTTGAATATATTATACCTTTAGGCGCTGTTTAGTCCACCATTTGATCATTAAAAGTTTACACAGAGAGGTACTAGCTACTTGCCAAGTACAAGCGTATTATGTACGAAGGGTGCGCCCGGGCGTAAATAAGTAATGCCCCTTATTTTTTTCTCAGAACATATATATTGTAAAGAGTCATAATTTGGTGACAATATGCATCAACATGTGTTGTCCATGCCCTATTTTTCTACGTAGTACTCAGTACGTTCTAAGGCCTAGCACCAACATTTTGGGGGAGCATATATTCCCTGGTGGTAAAAGGTCTTGTCTTGTAGGCGTTGCCATGCCGAGCTTGGCTGATCATGGAGCTCTGTTACTGCATCTCTTGAGGCTGTAACTTTCTTTTCCCATCACCCAACTTCACTCCTACAAACTGCAGCATTTCCATACACTGCACACAAACGTTTATGGATATTCTCCACGGTTTCTTTTTCTGTACATAAAATTTCAATAACAGCACGCTGCTTTTAATGTGAGTCGCATATAGACGCCATTTTTACGCTGTACTTCGGTTCTGCTATCTGCTAGAACGGTGTCAAACTTCATTAGCGCAGAGAACAAACGTCAATTATGAAGAACCGACCGATTCATGAATGTATGTCAATGACTTTTTTTTCAATGTGGGGCATTACTCATTGAACAACTCTCGTAGTTAAACTATCTATTTCCTATAGTCAAAGAATGTATAACTCATAGGCTCCTTGCTTATGGATATTGTTTTATAAAATCAAGCAGCGGCTTACCATAATTACACTTTGAAATATGTTGAAAAGTTTTTCATTCTTAAAAAAGGTATTTAGCTAGTAGTCATATTTGTCCAACAAAATACAAATAGGTATATAAAAAGTTGATTTTTTCATATGACGTGTAGGTATTCTGAATTACAATGCAGTGAGAGCGGTAGAGGTGATCTACGTACTAGAACTTAATTTGGCAACGTGATTTTCTAAGTCTGCTATGTACAACGTATTGGAACTAATCAAAATTTCTGTATTTATCATCTAAAATGCACTCATAACCAGTTTTTTCAATTGTCACTTTTCGAGCCTTCCTTTTCATATACTAAACCATTTCATCCTTCCCTGTACTTAAAAAATGAATTTGATAATGTCTATATTATATTAAATTTTAACTTAATGAGCCAAATTTTGTTCAAAACGACTACCGTCCACATTTTTAAAGGCATAAATAAAAATGTAAATGCTAAAACGTTATTATGGTGAAAAATATAAGTTCTTAGACTACCTATGATAGCTCTAATTGTTTTTCTCGTTATAGAGAAACAATATTTTATGACAGTCAACTAAAAATTCACATTAATTCAAAATTATTTTCATTTTCTTATCAGGTCATTTGTAATAACTGGTGGTGAATTCCTCTCCTTTTTTATGGGCATTAACAATAACCTTTTTCCTAAAATCATCAACGCTGCTAATGCATGCTTTTGCCTATACATTGTACTAAATATTAATATTTATGCCAAGTTATTATTCCTCGAATGAGCATAAATCTTCTGAATATCCCACTTATTATCGAAACTGCCGCCATCTGAGCAGTTCTCCAAAAATATTCCAGCAATTTCATTACCAAATGCTCTTCTCAAGGCATATTCAGAGTTTCTTATCTCTTAACTTATCCCTCAGCATTGAATCACCTTAGATAGATCCTTCTTATGATTCTTTGCTTAAAACAGAATCATAATTTCATCCCTTGCTTTCACTATTACTCAAATGAATATAAAAATCTTTCTTGCGGACTCAAATATCACCTATTTAGTTTATCCCATTATTGCCATTCAAACGAAGGGCAATAATGGGATAAATTTTAATGGTATACAGTTTTTCCTGCCGCTTATTAAACCGCGGAAATGAATTGTTTCATCTCTCGCCGCGCAGATGGAGCGAGAACGGGTATGGGAGGGTGAGGGTTGAGTTTTGTAGGGGGGTGGGGCCCCTCATCGCTCGAGGACCCTCGTGACAAGTTTGACGACCATCAGGGAACAGGTGGAATGACGGGAAGGAGGAGGGCGCGGTACTCGGGGGGATAAGGAGGTGGAGAGGGGCCTTCCGATGGTCACACTCGTGGCTTATAAGGGTTATTAAGGGAGGAAATGATGGGCGGGTTTTGGTATAAGTGTTCGGGGGAAGGGTTGCAAAAGAGTGTGAGGGAGCATTCTGGGGATAAAGTGGCGCAGTAGTTGAAGGGTGGAGAATGAGAAGCAGAAATCATTTCCCACATTAAATTACCCCACCCAGTCACTCTGGCCCACCTTTTAAACGCTCGTAAAATTTTAAACTTTTCCCCTCCCCGCTAACTCCAATAGGCACCTTCCACACTATCGGCTACCAATGCGCTCATACCTCACCCTACCCGCAAACTTCTTTTTCTGCCGAATTTCGTTCGGCGACTCATTCACGCGGAGTTGGTTTGTTTCCTGAATAGTGCAGACCAGGCTGTTCCTCTCTATTTTGCTTATTTTGTGATATGCAAAGACAACCCAGCAATAGAATGCATGCCCAATCGTCTTTAAATATTTTTTACTTATACTTTGCTTTGATTTTGAATGGAATTTCATTGTTTTCCACATCATCGCTACTACCAAAAGTCTAAAAATATTTTTTCTAGCTCTTATTCACTTTCAATGTTGTTATTCTCAAAACATTCGTACATAATGTACCTATTCGTTGCCTTATAATTATGACTATGTAAAAAAAAAATCCTTTTTCCTTCCCCTTATGCTGTTTTCGTCAACATGAATGTTTTGAATTTAAGTTCATCGCATTCTAATTTTCTATTGTTTTTGAGCATCTCATAATTAAATGTGGCTCATAAATGCAAAACTTGCATGGAAACCCACAATCGGATCTGAACCCTTTAGTATCTACCCTATTTTGAACTACCTGTATTAAAACATTTTCCCGCTTTCAAGATTTCTTTCTTCACATATTTTCTCGGAAATTAATTTTGTTTTTAGTAGCGTTGGCTGGGATGAAAGAGAAAAATCCATCTGTCCATCTTCTCTGTCCTTTCTCATAACTTACTAAGACGACAGAGATACTGGCTGCATCTTATTTTTTTTAATTTTTTTCCTCCATTATTTCCCACAAATAATTTGTCTTATATGAAACCTTAGGCTTCATAAATATTTATTGAATCAAATAATAGAAATTTCATGCAACGAGAGGAATTTGTTAAAAGGGATCACAATAAGCAAGAGATGACTAAAATTGACCATCGCGCTTTGATACTGAAAGCAACTCCTTCAGTATATTTAGTTAATCAATTCAGTGAAAGCTGAAAAATAGTTTTGACGGATTCTTCTTTGCTACTATCAATTGCTAATTCACTTTGAGAACCTTTGCCGGTGAATAAAGGTTTGAGGGAAAAAATAAATTTTGAAACAGCAAAGAAAAATTGTTTCAAAATAGGTAGATTACCTCTCATTCACGCCCCTTGGCATAATACTCGTGGAAAATATGTCTTAAAATGTGCTAAGCTGATTATCAGGCGAGAAAAATCGTGAAGAGAATTTTAAAATGAAGATTGGCGCGATATATTGGCACCGAAGTGTCGCGTGCTTGCTCTAGCACGGGCATACTCGGGAGGTAGGAATGCAGGGGTGCGGGGATGAGTGGGGGTTGCAGAGAAGCGGGCTAGAGAGGGAGGGCTGAGTGCAATTTACGCGCGAGGGAAATGCCGCATTCTCACCGGAGTGAGCGGCTGTGGTTGCATTAAGACTCCGGAGTTTGATATGTGGTGCGTTCTCTCGCCTACGCCCTGAGCGCGCAATCAACGGAGGTCTTATGGCGAGACGTCCTCGTTCTGCAATAATTGAGCGACCATTGTCTCAATAAACGTGTGCTCCTGAGTTGTTAAGTGTTTCCACGGGCGTTCGTTGCAGTTTTTGAGCGGTCAATTCGTTCGAATATTTCCGGGAGGCGTGAGAAAAGTCATTAACGCCCTCCTCCAAATTCATCCCAGAATTATTTAAATCACATGAACTCTATAAAATAGCGCTTAACTCAAAACACGCTGATAGCTGCTTCTTTATTATTCGTTGTATAAGTTAGAGTGCGATATTTACGATTTTGGTATTTAAGAACCAATTTAGTTTTTTCCTGTCCTCAATGTCAGCCATCAAAATGCAACAAAAGATTGAATAGTGGCATAAAATGAGTTTATTTATAATATTTCTTCTTGGATTGCATTGGTTCACTTTAGGGAAATCATGAGTTATTCCAAAATTACATTTGTTTTTAGGAATAAATTATTCCTACCCACGATTTTTGAACGAATTAAAAATATTTTTTACTATCGTCTGATTTGTGAATGCTTTCTTAAAACCCATGCATTGAATTATTTTTGAAAATTCAGAAATGTTCCATAGTTGTACTTGTTGCTTTGCGTACCTTACGCAAATTGTTGGCTGGGGAATAAATCTTCCCGTTGCTAATTGCCCACCTATCAACTGGATAGTTATTTATTTGAGTATTGGTGGTGACTACGTTTCGAACGTCAATTATTCAGAATCAAGAGGTTATCTAAGCGTTGGAATACGCCCAATAAACTCCAATGCAACATATTCTGAAAGAGTTGGGAAAATTAAACAGGTAGTTCTTTCTTCATCACTTAACCTACCTCCACATCTCACCAGAGGTACTGCGACTCCAAATATCCTTTCGGAATACATTCGAGTAAGTACCTGCCCTGAGCTTCATCGAATGACGACAGGTTGGTGATAAACCTTGCTCACTATGCTACGTTTTCCCCGGTTTCGTTAAGTATTCAAGGAAGTCAAAGGAAAAAAGTTAGGTCAATAAAAGCTTTTCAATCTGTTTCTGCCTTAACTCATCGCAATCTTTATTTTCAAAACTTTTCTTCATTAAAATAAGTTTTATGTCAAATAACCACTAACATATTGCCTTATGATCTTTAGAGGTTATGCATTTAGTTATTTTTATTTTGAAATAATCAGATTTCAATTCTCTACCTATTACTTTAACTCATTATTCCCCAGACGGTATG
Organism: Ischnura elegans; assembly: GCF_921293095.1. Classification (NCBI taxonomy): domain Eukaryota; kingdom Metazoa; phylum Arthropoda; class Insecta; order Odonata; family Coenagrionidae; genus Ischnura; species Ischnura elegans. Next base: position 127,664,795 of record NC_060246.1, read on the forward strand.
TAGGGCTTTTACTATCGGGTTTTAGGTATTTTCCGGTTTATTATAGCCTAATGAAGATGAATTTTCGGAAAAATTATAATATTTATCATACGGAAAAATTTCCAAAACCACTAAGTACTCCTTTTTTTGTAAAACCTACCTACTTCAAAGCTATTTTTATGAACTGTTAAAAATACTCACAGAAAAATGATATCTGATCACTGAGATGCTGCGGTAAAATGGACTACTTTTCAAGCAATGTGTGAAAATTTATTTTAAAATTGTATTGATGGTGTAAATTGTACACAAAGTACGAGTCAGAATAAGATGCTAGCCAATTTTTTAAAATTTACAAGGACTTCCTACTGATGATCAGTACACTTTGAAATTAATTATCATTTGAAGCGTACGTGGTTTGAAAAAACACAATGTCAATACATAATTGGTTAGTGCATACCTTGATAGCAAATTGTTGCATTACTTTGACGAACTTCCAACTGCAACCATATTAGTTCGGAGAAATATTATTTTGAACTTTCCCTGATGAACTACTTATGGCAGATTTAAGTCAACTTATATATTATTACATTGCTTCTTCCTTTGCTTTTCTCCAAAGCGTAGGTTTGTGTACAAATCAATGTCACCTTCGGTCATAATGCTTATTTGAACATTTTCAAACAAATGCAACGGCATATTAGCGATATATTTGGCTAAATTGCATAGGTAAAAAGTAACTAACATGCATTATCTTTAATTTCCTTGCCTTTCAGTTGTATGGAATATTATTTTCAATTTATAGTTAAATGATACGCGGTCAAACATAATCCTCAAATATTTCACCCCATGCTTCTACGTATTTTGTTTATTTCTCGGGCTCTGCTCCTTAAAATAAGAATTGTTTAAAACATCGATTATGAAATGTATTTTATGAATGAATATCTAATGACTAATATTTAAATAAAAATTTACTCTTTTTAGAATACCACAGTTATCTAATGGTGATATTTCATCAGACGAGGGGAATTGTCAAACCACGTAACGTTTAATAAGTTAGTTGTTTTATCTCAATGCACCTGCCAGCATCGCGCACAACCCAGTTGGCTTCTCTGAGAAAAATTCTGTAGAATACTCTCTCCACATGACATGTAACTTAATAATATTCTCTTTAAAGGGAAATAAATATTGTATACGGTACACATAACGAGATAGAACTACGTTCCACTATTCACTTACATTTTTTATTGTTGGTACATTCATTCTATCGAATAGAATTCAATATTCCCTAATGCCGAAATTATTCTCATTCATTTGCATGTTAATAACATCCCACTGTAAATCAGCCGTCAATCTTTCCCGAGTTTTTCTTGTCCATATGCGAGTTCATGAGTAAGCCAACGAATCCAGATGATCTGACAGGGATGTTTGTGGAAAATTTTACGAAACTATAGTTGATATTATTAATATCATTTTTGGATTTTTGAAGCTTCAAGAGAAGGAATTTACGTCCAAAAGAAAGGCAACGGCTGTTGCCGAGAAACCTCGGAGATGTGGGACTGTCTCTCCCGGCGAGGGGAGCTTGACAGTCGGCGAAAGAACGGACGCCCGCCTCCGCCCGGCTTATGGCTACCCGTGTCGCAACTGAAGGAAGAGGACACACTTGGCCGCATTGGGTTGTAATTTAATTTGTTTGCAATAAAATACTCCCAATTGCTCGGATAATGTCCACTCACCGAATATGGATGAGTTTATCAATGATATCATGGAGATAGTGATAAATTTTTGTATTCTTGAGATCAGATAATAAGAGTAAATACCCGTGTTTCAAGACTTGTAGCACAAATACACATAAATTCCCATTTTAATAAGGTATAAATAAGTTATTTTAAGCAAATATTTGAGATATTATTGTCAAGCAGTAATTTATCGCTGGAAACAACATCAGAGTTTGAATGTTGGTTTTGCATATGCATCTACTGGATCATAACCTATAAATTCAAGAGACTATAAGTTCACCACGAAAGTTTCAAATACTTAATCTTTGTATTTATTTTTAATACATGAATCCATCAAGCTCACTGATATCAATTAATTTCATGAATATAGGATGCAATTGCTGGCTCTGTTTTCATGTAAAAGTTACCCTCAATGGCCTCCTTTCGGGCGTCAATGGTCAAATCTGGGCCTCAAGGTTAAATTACCCCATTCCATACGTGTGGTTCCCTCACCAATCTTTCCTGGGTTTCCACACTGATCTTCTATCCAAGGATTACATTTTGGAAATTCCACTCCACCATTAATTGTTTTCACGGTTGCTCCCTTGTTTTATCATAACTCAACTCAGCCAAGGTACGTCAGTCGTCACCGTATCTATTACAGCTATTTGACTTTTTCTTGCGTAATGAGACATTTTTATCTGCAATATTACATAAAAAACCGTGCATCTCTTATATTTTTTTAAACTCCCTGTTAATATGTTTTTATAGAAAATATTGCGCAGCTATTATTCCAGTTTTACATATTAGGTCTTTAATTCCAGTCAGCGCATCACCAACTGCCGGTCAAGTCAGTGATTTTATTACTTCTACTATTGATGAATATGCTATGGCCTTAATTTAGCTAACTTTTATATCTATTCTTAACCTAATTTTATTATCATTAATATATATGAAATGTTATCATTAGATCTGCCTGCGGAGCTTAGTAGAATCCAAAATAGGAATTCCAGCATAGTAGAAACTGGATGAGAGCTATCTGAAAATATTAATTTATGAGGTAATTTTACGCTGTTTATATAATGCCAAGTCCTATCTAAATTTCAATGAGCAATCATCAATTTACTATTCAATAAAAATTCCCGTAGTTTCAACGTGGAGCTACGCGGCATTCTTGTAATGTGGACGGAACTTGGTTAAATAAACTGCGGTAATTATTAGTGGATCTTTACATGAGTAGCTGTCACAAATCTCCCTATTTTTTCAATCACTGGTTTTAAATTTCTAATCCCAATTCTCATTGTTTCATTATCACATTTGCTATGCGTTAAAGCAAAAGTAGTTGAATGAACGCTCATATAAATTCCGAGATTTTCGATTTCCCTGAAGACCAATTCTCATCAAATCTAATTGGATGAAGTGGAAATAACTATAATGTTTTATGGTTACTTCTTTATTATGGGGGCGAGCTAATTAGATATTCAATAGAAAAAGTTGGTTATGAAAAAGTCATTTTGTGATCTTCGTACGTATTTTCATCCTGAGGCAGTATTTCTACCAGCCAACCTAATTTGATGTAACACGCTAATATCCTTGCTAATTTCTTTCCGTTAATAAAAGCGTCATGCATTTTTCTATCCAAATAGGTTTTAAATTTTTAAATATGTGGTTTTATTCTCCTGAAATAAGGGAACAAGGCAATGAAAGCAAGACGCATTAGTCCTTTCCGCTAACGATAAATCCTCCTACTCTTTCCCACTTTAAGCTCAGTTGATATGGAAATGAAAATTTAACTAATATCTGCAGCTGTTATGAAATGTAGAAAACAACTGCAGATATTGGAGGATAATTGAATTATTTACATTATTATTAATTCCTTTGCATATCATATAGCCTGATATATTAATCTTTACATTCCATCTCATCATTGTTATCGTAAATATGCTACTGCTAGGTAAGTACCGCTGAAAAGAAGTATAGTGAAATATTTTCATCGATACCTTTAGCCTAATATCAATATAAAGGGACTATTTTTAGAAACTTTTATTCTTCGCCAAATAAGGGAATTGAGAATTGATAATTTTATAACTTCCCATGAATTACTAATTTCATTGATAAAGATGTGCATACTACGTGCCATTGCACGAAAATGTTTGTTTTTTAGCCTAGGTAAATTCTTCTCTGGGATTCTAATTGCCCATTTCACTAAGACATCATTTTCAATTGTCAAGATTATCTACAAATTTCTCTTAACAAGGATTTATGGAGCAACAATTTTGAAACAATTCAAAGGACAATCAATCTCACTAATAGACCTATTGTATTATCATTTTGGAGGTACGGTTGCGCCGAACGCGGAAATAATTGGGATAGAAAATACACCATAACCTAAAAAAAAACTTGTTAAGGATTGTGATAGCGTTCGTATCAGAAATACTGATATTAAATCACTGATTTAACAAATGAGTCCCATGGTTACCTCATATTCATTGTTGAAATTTATGATGAGAAGAATACTCTCAGACACTCAGGGGCATATAATTTTCTAAACTTTCCATAGTACCCTGACATAAACTAATAGATAATTGAGAGAAGTAATTTATATCCAGCAGTATACTTATGCAGATATTTTGCATCCGGTGGCGTCGAGCTCCGATTCCAGTTTCAGCAATCACCAATTACTCGGCGCGCTGATCCCCAAAATGAGTTCTTTCCCTTCTTAAGGTCCGCACCATTTAACTTTGAGAAATCCACCATTTAGATCCTAAAAGAATAAGAAAAAAATTATCGAGGTTTGAGTGACGGTTTCAATGATATGAACTGCAGGTTATAATTCGTTGGAAATAAATATTCGTCTGCAGACCCAAAAAAGATTATTAAACGTCATCTTAATCACTATATACCAGTATGTTATAGGCTGCAAATGCTCAGAACAAATTGGATTCAAACATTTACGGAAATATAAGTTTGATCTGTGAAATTCCAGTAAGCCTGAAGTTGCATTTGGCTACTCCGTATTTGGTTGCCAAATATTCTGACATCTTTCATGGTTAGTTAGTCGTTGAATTTATGAATTATTAATATCTTTTCGTTTTCACGTTTATTTTACTGAGATTGTTGTCATTTTTATCTGTTTAAGAAGGCAATATATGAACAGAAAGCGTAGGAAATAGAATTAAAATAGTTTCTATCATGCTTGGTGATTACCAATTTGCACACTTTCCAATGGCGTTTACCTTCTATTACCACAGTGAACTATAAATATTATTTTCCACTCTCCATTGTGTCAATTAATTGAAATAATTGAGTAAACTTGTCTTCATCTATGAGTAAAGGCCAACATCCTGAAAATGAAATGTATCAAAATATTTCTTTATAAGTGGCTCTAGTATTAATTAATAAATTATTGTCAATACATTAAATTTTATAATAATGGTATGAATGATTTAAGTCCGGTTAACTTTGACCGGATACAAATATTAGACCGTATTTTTCCTCCTCGTTCATGCTGCTTATTTAGGAATTTCAAAACCTTGAGAATCAATTTATGCTACATGATTTCATTGTTTTATTTTCACTGTATTCATTCAAAATATTTAATAATGGCAGAGTATCGACATTTGTAAATAGCATGAATACATCCTTTTGTATGAAAGCCATATTTATACATTAACAATGAGATATTCATTCCTTTGCTAAATATTATCACTTTTATGGCGCAGAAATCTCTCTTGAATCGATTCAAAATATATATATTATGCAAATGTTTTTCATAAGATAACTCTGAAAGAAGTATTAAATGGCCTGTCGAAACATGTAGCAAAATAATGAGTGGTTGGTTTCCTAAAATCCGAAGGCCAATATTAATCAGTGGTTTTGTTTTTATTTAATTTCATCAATTTTTTCAAATATTGGTCACCTGTCCGTATTTCCAGGTTGGTAATTTTAATGAATAGCCCAAGTCTAAGTCTATAACGTTGACATCGTAAAATATTCGCTTAAAGTAAATGAAAACAATGAAGCAAGCCTTGATAAGGTTAAAAATAAATTGAAATTTAATTTATTAAGGTCAATACGTGCCAGGCTTATCCACGTACTATAAAATAAACCCGTGATCATACAATTTATCCATGCCAATTAATCGTATTTAAGTTAAATGCACAAGTCATTCTATTTTCCTTATTGCATACATTTATATCAGTTTTTACAAACGATTTTAAACTTTTGCCGAAGTTTATTTCTCTCCAATACAATTTCAGCCGTAACGAAATGATTTTCGAAAATATATTAACTTTTTACACATTGGGGAAGTTATTGAGGGGTGTGTCAATGTATTATTTATCACAATAAGTTATATTATGCTGTTTTTGAAATTCAAACCATGTTATAATTTCCTTTTACATTCCTATTTCTTTTAAATGTTGCAATCGTAATAAGTTAAATTTGAACGGCCGAGTCTCGCGGCGCTGCCCCTCTGGGTCGCTAGTAGTTCTGGCGTGCTGCGCGAGATGGCAACCTGTGCATCTTCCCCCGCCGCGTCAGTTAATGGTATCGGCCACGGTTACGGGAGTGGCGGTAGTAGTAGCAGCGCTTTAAATAGGCGGCGTTATGGATATGCCGTCGTCGAGCTTAACAGTCCATCGGAGTTCATTCTCGCACGGAGGCAATGGTATCAGTACAATTGCGAACGCTCTTCCAGAAAGTATCCATTGCCCGATGAGTGTGCTATCTTTTCTCACGGGTTTCCTCCGTTTAAAAGAGTACGGTTTGATTATTTCCCACTGTACCTGGAAATGACACCACGGTTATATCATTTCACCTTATTTCTTGATGAAACATGGAGAGTTTCTGCTCTCTAAAAGTATTTATGGCCTCATTTTGTCCGTTTTACTTCTTCGACATACAGAAAATTGGCGTATTACCGCTGTATTTAAATAGAAAATCCTTTTTTCTGGATTAAAGACTCCATTATAGGTACAGTTTTCATAATGTTCATGATAAATATTTATTGCGAGTCATTTTTCCTATGACGGGGCAGAGACGAAAAATCAAGAATCACCAAAGTAATGAAACATGATAGAAGTATCTTGCAGATCAACTTTCCAAAATATACTTTATTGCCGCATTAAAACTAATGCTGTAGGACTTATCGTTAATAATTTGTAGTACTCATGTGCATATTTGAGATTTTTAATACCGCTTTTACAAAAATCATCTACAGACTTATGGAAAAAGTTATTGTCTTGCTAGTAAAACGTGGGAATCATGTGAATGAAAGAGTATAATTGGTGACTACAAGTACTTGCCATTATTTTTCTGATCAATTACAACTATAAGACTGTTCCCGTGATTTAATTATTATTAAATTATAGCTTCCACTATTTCATGAATTCAAAATTTATCTGAATTTATTCACATTAATGGAGTTTCCTTTTTTCAGACAAAATTAAAATTATAATCTAATTTCAAAACATTGCAGGAACAAGTGTCTTTGTTCGCAGTCACGCGCACGGGTGCAAGGTTAAATTCTAATTACTTGACCATGCGCAGTCAAATCTTTTACAAAATGTTTTCATTAGAAACTAGTAGTCTTTAGATGCTGAAGGTTAACGTTAAATATATTATAGGAAATACTCTATATCTTCTCAAATAATAGACGATAATCGATAAAATAAATTGTGAAAGCTTAGCGAGTGAGCTTGAAATGTATTAACTTATGGCTAAAATCTTATTACGGGGCTTTATATTTTGTGAAATAAATGATTTCCTTCACCCAACCGTTAGCAAATCTCAGCAATTCGATCGCTTCTTCCGAGCCTGGAAAAGCAGCGAGATTACATAACGATATTTTCTGGAATAAATGAAGTTCGTTCCCGGTAGAATGTGTCCAGATGGCTCAATCGTGTTTGCATCAGTTATGAAATATGTATTTTGATTTTGCCGAAGTTTTGGTAGCACCGAAAAGCATCCTGAGCGAGATATTCTGTAATTGAATGAAAAAATCTATTCTCAATCGCTAAAATAATACGAAACTCATCCGTTTCTTCCAAGTCTCATGGTGTTCCCAAGCTTATCTTAATAGAAGTTATGCATGACTTACCGTGGGTCCTTAGCTGTTTGAAAGAAGAAAATTGTGGGTAGACAAATATTTTTGGAAAGAGCGTTAAGAAATTTTGGATCCTGAGCTCAGCTAAGTCCCATCCTTGGCTACATGGCTGTGTACGTCCTGGTTGCACTGACCTTGTGTCTAACCAATCGCGTGCCCTGGACCTCGAGGTTCGCGAGCGACAGCGAAAAACTATTTAACCTCCCGCGAATGGTCTGACGCCTCGTCATGCTCCCAGACGCGATGCCTTTTTAGGACGTCAGCCACCCCTTGCCGTTGGGGGATGAGGAGGAGGAGGAAGGCTCGGATGGGATGAGATAAATCCCTCAGCGGAGGAGATCCTACCCAGCCTCCCTCCTCCTCGCCTTTCCTCCCCGCATTCATTTATTCCATCTCGCCGTGGGCACGGAACCCACCCACCCGGGCTCTCTGCGAAGACAGCCCTCGCGCCTCGGTCCAACAGCCAGCCAGCCAGGATGCCTCCCTCTTCACTGCATTGTATGCAAAGCGCGAACCACTCTCAATTCACACTCTCTCCCACTCCTCCGCAATGATCTCGAAAAACCATTTACATCTCGCCCGTTTGCACACTTACTGTCGCCATCGCCGTCCTCTCTTCGTATCTTCACTGCCGACTACCACGTTCTGATGTCACCTCGGTCGAGGAGTCCTCCTGGCCGAGGAGAGCAAGGAGGAGAGTGCGAGGGAGGAAACAAATTTCCATTATCAGGTGGCCCTCTTTTGTTCCATCCAACCTCTGGGGGAATTTCACTTCTTCTTTATGCTGTTCGCTATATCGTGGGTAGATCTCGTGTCATTGACGTCGGTGATTTTGATAGCATGCCATTTTTTACACCCCAGACTTGATCCGAGATCGTGAAAAACAAACTGAAAAAATCGTGAAGCAATATCTTTTCCATTTCAATGCATTTGATCAAGATTGATTCCAAATACTATTGCATTTAAAACAAGCGATAGCGGATTATGTTCCATCTGATATCCATTGGATTTCGGTACAGTCTTAGATGGAGAATTTCTGAACAACAAATTTGCTGAGGGAAGGAGTAGATGGAGAAATATTTATCTTTGACTTACACAGTGTGTACACAGTTAATTTAATCTGTGTAAAAGCTATTCTCTTTGCTTTGACGCTTAGATTAAAAAGATATGCTAAGAGGACTCGAACAAATAACTGGCCTGGAATTCCAGTTGTTTTCCTTGCTGAATGACCCCGTGTTGCAAAAACCAAAAAGTGGGGAAAGAAAAATCCTTAAAATTCAGTACTTGGATAAATATTAAATCAAATCCTGCTCCCTAGTCAACTGCAATCAAGTTTAATGCGATATTTTTGTCTTTCATTAAGCTTCACTCAAGATTTTACTCGAGATCTTTAATGAGAATGGACATGCGGCTGTGATTTAACTGACTAAAACAGCTCCAGTATTCACAAATGAAATTTTTTTTGTCAAATTAAGTAACAGGAGCAAAGTTCTAGTTGTATTTTTATATTCTGGCTTCATCTGTATTCATTGTTTCAATTACACAATATATTTTTTCTAACTGGATGGGTGCACCTATATAAAAAATCCCCGTAAATGCTCGTCGAAATAATTTCTATTAGATACTTGTGTGAATTTGCTGCCAACGGATCGTTCAATGCATGTATAATTTTTATCTCGCCGCATGAAAATGTATCGGTCTAAATTGGAATCACAATGACATAGAAGTGAGCAGAGCAAGTTTATTGTGCTGCATTTGCAATTCGATGCCCATTCTTTGTAATTTGTTTAATCTACTTCGTGTTTCTTAATAATTCCGATAAATTTCATATCAAAACCGTCAATAAGGTCAGTTAGCAGTATTTTATTTTCAAATTCAACCAACACTAATTTTTAAAACGTTGAAAAAGAAGCAGAATTGATCAGTTACTTAGCGGGTCACAGCAGCCATGCGTCAAAGACGACTCAGCAGTCCACAAATTGGAAAGCAAAAAGCCAGAACGATGAAATGGAAGGAATAAAAAGGCGGGGGTCTGACTCCGTGATGGGTCAAGTTGAGAGTACAAAAGGAAACCTTTTATCTCATCTGCTCCATCCTTCCTCCCACACCTTTCATCCCGTGATCCGAGAAGAATGTCTTATGGGCCTCCTGGAAAAGTGGTCCGAAAAGGCTTCCTCACGGAATTTATGCCCGGCCCCACGATTTATAACGCCGCGTTTGCTATGGCGGTCTCCTCTTTCCTCTCCCATCCTCCTGGCCTCTCCTATTGCCCACAAACGCCCAGCCTCCATCCACGTCCCACTCACAAACAAAATCCAAACCCACTCCCAGCCTCCCCCTCCTCCCAATGATCTCCTCCGAGTTATCCCTTCAATTTTTCTGTTGCGTGGATAGCTCGTGGAAAAACGATAGAATGTCTAGAGCTCCTCAGCGGTAGGAGAGAGAAAAAAAGGAGTGAGAGGAGAGAGAATAGCTGGGTGCGCTTTCCCAACCTTTTTGCTCCCGTAAATTCGAATTCCCTTAATAATGTTAGCGGTGTGACTTTACGGCCCAATTGTGAGTGCCATGGGTGGATGGCGACCACTCTGTTGACGGGGAAATTGGTAGGTGGTGTGCGAAAGATTGAAATCTCTCCATTTGAGGAAGAACTCCTCCTCCTCCCACTTCAACCGCGACCGCCTCACCCCCCTCCACCCTCCATTTCCCAACCATTCCGACGTGGAGGTGCTCTTTTTTTGTCTGCCCTAATAACTAAGAGAATGACAATCCTTTTTTTATCTTCCGTAATACGAATTAGTAATGTATGGACGTGCTGCGTTGCCACCGTAACGCATTAATGGCCCATTTATATGTTGGCCTAACTGACTGAACCCTTCCCTACCTTGTTCATTCCCATTTGGAGAGGCATGATGTTGCGAAGGAATCGTTATCTTATTCCTGGTCTATTTGAACCACAGAATATGACAAATCAGAAATAATTAGGATAACTGGGATCAATATTTTTTGCTTATTACCAAAATTGTATCCGTCCACGAGTGTGTGACTGAAAGGTTCATAAATCTAATATATAATCCGAAGATGCAAGCGCGATGGAGTGCAATTTTTCCATATTGAAATAAACACTTGCAATTTTCCACGATTATAAAATATATTTCGACCTATTCCTTGAGGTGGGCATCTTGAAGATGATGTAATAACATCGAAACCTAGGTCTTAATAATTTATAATCGTTGAAAATTACAAGTGTTTATTTCAATGTAGTTTATAACGAAATTTTCTGCTAGAGTAAAAAAATTCCTTTTAACATCGATAGCGGAAAGCCCTCACCATTTCTACTTTAACATATAAGGATCACTGAAATATAGAGGTTTTTATCATGAAAATAATTATTTTTCTTGAGTCACTTTATAGACAAACAAATACCTTTTGGTTTAAATGCTCTCAAAGAATCCTGGCTTCGCCTGTATCATGTTAATCTTGGCAGACTTGTTGTACTTAGATATTTTTTCATCATCTTTTTATGTGAATTGTCATTTGATATAAATGTAAAGGTTAATAAATGCTTTTTCGTGCCTACAGGTACCGTTGCCGTTTTCCTGGCGTGGGACAGTCTCCTTCTCCGACTCAAGCATTAAGTGTGCCTTCAGGATTTACTCTCAGTGTTATTGCGACAGTGATGTGTGCAGTGATTACTCGGTGGTTTTTTGATCACGATAGTCCACGATAAGTGAGACGTGTAATTTATTCGAATGAACTATAAAAGCTCGTTTTTAAAGTGAATCGATGTGCTGCATCCATCGTGACAAGTATTTTTTTAAAGAGTGATATCAATTGGATACATGGAAGCTCATAGGTCAAGGAAGAATTGGATAACAGACCGCGATCAGCCATTGGCTGCGGATAGCTGATAGCACAGATCCAAGGTAAGTGGACTCATTTCAAGTATTTTGAAAATATCTCTCTGAGGATCGAAGTCGTAAGTTTGTGGAAATACTTGATATATATCACAAAGAATAAGAAATACGTAGCGAATGCGTGTCGTATGTTGTGTCAAATATTTATGATTTATCGTTTGCACTTACATCCGTAGTCGTTATACTGATTTTTGAGCTGATATTACAACATACTTTTTCTTCGGTCAATTTCGTTGGAATTAAAAAAAACCATGTCATATAAAAGTCACCTCATGCCACAAATTTGAAACTCATACTGAACCAAAATTTTTTATGGTACAATCAGAAAGTAATCTACGTACGATTAACATCGTAGTTTATTATTGTTATTGTAGCCATATAAACTTCACATACTGAATTCTAATGATTCAGAAATTCTTTCCTTTAGCATAATTCAAGGTGCGTATTTTGATGGCTAAGTTCTAACAACACGTATCTCAAAAATAGCAACTTTTCAGGAGAGCAAAAAACGATTTATTTCTTTAACTTTAATCAAAAATTGAAACACTGAAATCAAAAACCAAAAGTTCATAAAACTGAAAAAGAAGCATTCATTTGCAACTAAAGAGTTGTTCTTTGCTTTTATTATATATTTTTTATGTTATTACACTTTGTTTGTGATTACTGTCTCAAACCAGCCGAATTTGAGATACGTGCTGTTATAATTTAGCCATCAATATGTTACATCATTCACGTAGTTCCCGGAAAAGCCCGATAACTGGCGAGGGTTGCAGTCGTGGAAATGATGGTGCATAAAACAATTATTTTCACTGTCTATCCATAATCGGTCAAAGTTAAAAATGAATTCTTGATCAATTTCCTTGAGTGAATGAATGAATGATTTCGTAAAATAGTTTATATGCAATAGTATATATGATGGATTTTATGTATACTTTCAGAAGTTCAAGTTATCTAGATAAAACCTATTTAAATTTTTCCTTTGACTCCGATGGAAAACCTTTTCCTCTGCATTTTCTTGTATGTACAATTAAATTTGAGGTAGAGGAAAACGTTGGAAAACGTCTACTCAGCATATCCTGAAAACTTCAAGATTGTAGTAAAAATGCTTATCAAGTGATGCTTCACAAAAAAGACAAAATACGACCGGGGTTGAGCGGGAGTAATTCGTTCTCTTGTTGACTAAAATCACGTTTTAAACCCAAAATTACGCGTCTATTAACAGACAAAACTGTAACGGGAATACAGCATGTATTCCGTCCTACATCCGTCTTTACATAGTCGTCTCATAAAGGAGAAACGCAACGTACGAGGAGCACGATGCAAGATAGGAGGTCGCGTAGCCTTGCTAGGCAGCGCTGTTGTCAAAAGGGTGAGCGGGGGGAGGGGGTGGGACAATCTGGTGGGGGCGGAGGCGCGAGAAGGGGGCCTCATAACGAGAAGTCGCAATGTGTGCAAGCATCTTCATGGGCACGCCGATAAAACCGTCGTAAAGTCGGCGGAGATTGCTGTCCCGGGCCGTCCACGCGTCGCGTCGGGGGGACACCGCGGAACGGCACGCAGTAATAATATGAAGCGCATGGCGATGTTATCACCCTTTTCCCCTCCCTCCTCGGCGACACTTCCATCCCATCCCACTCTCCGAAAGACTCTCAAAGCAACCCCCTCCCTACGAGGCAATCTCCAGCCTTCACCCTCACCCCCGCGGCGAGAGGAACTCATCGAGCCATTCATGCCAGGATCATTCTCTTTTCCATCGGCGTACAGGAATTAGTAGCCACTTGAGAAGATGAAGACAGAAACCATGCTTAGCAAATGATACCTCTCGCTTTCAAGTTAGTTGGGGTTGAGTAATAAAATCATTTTCTTTACGCATGTCTCGTTCCATTCAAATTATCATAACTGAGCACTAGGCCATACAAACTGTTGCCATTCAACTCTCCATATTAAGCTATCGTTTACAGCCTGCCGATCATAAATACAGGTCTTGCTAGTGTACTGGGAAGCCTTGAAATTATTCTCCGCATCGTCTGAAACATATGCACCAAGTATATTTGACCTAAGAGAAATCTTAATCAGTATCTTAAATTGATACATCAGCATTGATAGCATCATACTTCTTGATCCTCACCTTTCCTTAGCCTGAATGTTAGGACATAGATTTTTTTTACATCACCTGTTTCAGCTCTGTTTTACCTCGGTCATGAGCTGCAATATCTTTTCAATCCGCGAGAGAATACATTCGTGCCCAATCGGTGCTCTCGGTAAATTCATACTTATATTTCGGTCATATAGTTTTATGTGTCCTTCCATGTCTTCTATGCTAACGTTCACTACCCACATACCAAAATAATTAGCATGTAAGATTCACAATGGTTCCACACTTTAAAAAGCTTACAAATGTATTAAGTACCATCGCTAGCTCTCCTTTTCCAAGGCTTTGAGTTTTTGAATCTCGTCGCTCAGAATTATATCAATTTCTCTTCCAAACAATACACTATTAAATTTAGCAAGTGGCACATGGAAACACTAAGTTATCCATCTAGTATCCTCTAAAGAGCAACTCCATATTCCAGGTGAATTTAGCCATATCAATCAAAATCCTAATATAATATCCTGATAATTCCTGGTAATAATATAACATCGATTTCAGCGTGATATTGTTAACTAGTTAGAAAAATACTGGAAAGAAAGTAGCAAACCCGGCAAACGTAGTATTGCCATATCAGTTATATCAAGTTAATATTTTGGTAGTCAAATAAAAAATAACTGACTTTTTTAAGAGTGTGGGGATGAGCTATATGATTCAAAGAGGAATGAAGAGCTTTGAACGATGAGGACAGGTAAAAATAACAAAACACCAAACATTCAATTTTTGAATGCGTTGTAATTTTATTATCTTAATCAATAAATTTCAAGTCGCATCTCTTTAACTAATAATGAGTGTTAAAAAAAATAAACATTATCGGTCTCTTAGTGCAATGGAGTGAACAGTATTTTTAGTGAGTCCATAAGTAGCCAAAAAACCAACTGGATGGTTTACTCAAGCGAGAATATGCCTCGTAATTATAATTTTCCGTGTGAAAAACAAGGTGTAGGTACCTACTCAAATCCAAGCCACAAACAGGCGTCGTTTGGACTTGAGATTTATTGACTGTCATTGCGATTGCCAATCTAGTTGGGAATTGAACTCGTTTGAATTCAAATAACACAAATATAATATCCGTGTTATTCACTGTGGGAATAACACGGATTCGTGGTTGAAATACATCTTCTTCTGGGAACTTTCCATTCAAAATGCTGGCTTCGACAACTTTTTTCATCAATTTTTTAAAATGACTAATTGCATCCCATTGCACAGCCGTGGTGGAGATGTCAAACAATGTCGATAGAAGAGATGTCAAACTACAAAAACAATACTGACAGTCGTCAAGGGGACAGTAAGCCAAAACGATTAAACGGCCTTTTAATGTATTTTTTCAAATTTCGCCGTAAATCATGTAGAAATCAAAAACTGATTGTAAGAATAAGAATATGCATTTCTTTTTCTGCCCAATGTCTCAACTAAATATGGCCATTATCACTTATTTAAATATGCAAGAGAAAAAAGGTCCGCCGGCATGAATGACGAACTTTACATGTATATCTTATGTAAATGATTCAGGGTTCAATCTAGGGCCTCATGGGCCCAGCGGAATAATGAAAAATAGTTTACAACCTATTCTCAGACTTGCTGAATATACACACAAAATTTCACAGGAATCGGTCCAGCCGCTTCCGAGGAGATTGGCTACAACAAACAGTGGCATGAGAATTTTATACATTACTTTCCACAAATTAATGACTAATATTTCATATCAAGGAAATTTTATATCTTTGTGACAGCAGCAGCAATGTTTCTGTGGATCAGCGACACAAGCACAAGAAAATATTTATTGACTCCAGGAACAGTATTTCAAAATGAGTGAAGGGTTTAAGAGCAATACGTGTACAAGGTGGTGGGTGAAGCCGGCCTTAAAAGAGTGAAGTTGGGTTGAAAGAGTGAATGCTGATGAGGGCCGAGGAACCCCTGCCTCCGCACGTAAGGTGCTTGGCTCTCTTTAGTGTGTGTAAAACGTCAAGCATAACGGCCTCTTTTATTGCCAGACACCTTTTCACGATGACACCAAATGGCTTTGCGTGTTTAAGGAGTTAAGTAGTCGCTTGGTGAGAGCTAAATAATGGGAAAGAAGGAGAACTTTAGGTGCTCATCAAAGATCATGATTGCCAACAAGTCGGCAACACAAGAGGTGAATAGGGGGGAGGGGCGTGAGAACATCTCTCTGTGCCCCCGGGCGTCTTCTGCAGCTCACTGTCGCATGAAAACATCACAGTTCCCCGTCCCCTCCACTCTCCTCGGCCAAACCCTCTCACTCAAGGGGCTCGAGTGAGATTTTTATAGACTCTCGTCACCCGTCTTCAACCCAAGCCTCGTTTTGTGGCGGCCGTGGTACCAAGACGTTTATGATTCCTTAAAAACACGCCCTCACTCCCTTGAACGGGTTCGCCGGGAAAAAAGGAAAACGGTAGCGACCGCAGACCACCCCTTCCCAGTCACCCTCAAAACTCACAACCACCCCTGAAACTCTTCACCGATTTTTCTCGCATAGGTAGACGCGAAGCCCTTACTCCCCTTCCCCTAGCAAAGGGTCTTTATCTCGGGGGCCAGGGGCCTCATAGTCGTCGGCCGCTGTTTGCGTAGGCGGGAGGTCAACTTAGTAAAAGTGTCTACTCGGCGTGAACAAGGGGGAAGTGCGTGAGGTTAGGGTGCTGGGGTGGTGCCTTGTCTTTGAATACAGGAGGCAAATGGGCCATTATGGGGGAATGAGTGTAAACGGAGAGGATAAAGGATATTTGA
This sequence comes from Ischnura elegans, assembly GCF_921293095.1. Classification (NCBI taxonomy): domain Eukaryota; kingdom Metazoa; phylum Arthropoda; class Insecta; order Odonata; family Coenagrionidae; genus Ischnura; species Ischnura elegans. The sequence goes on from NC_060246.1 coordinate 127,681,400, forward strand.
ATGCCTTAAATTGGGGGAGGATTTGGACATGTAAAGGAAGCGCCCTTTTTTTACTAATGGTTGGTGAATATCCATGAATACTTATGATATCTCCAATGTGCCCAGTATCAACAAGCCTATCAACTCTTCTAACTCAACTACGGCCTTCGACCATCGCTATGAGCAATTAATTTCTTTTACCTTAAAATATGGTATAGGGGCATGTTTCCTTGTTCCCCTACGTGCCACCAAGTCTAGTGATAATAAACAATGGTAATAAAGTTGAAGCACTTAGTAATGTTTTAGTGATCTAAAATCCATGTGATCCAGATTCATCTGTAAAGGTAAAAAATTGAATATTTTAAGATCAACAATTAGATTACCTTTCAACTAAGATATGGTCTCAATAAAGTTGAATGGATTTAGAGCATGAATACTGGTTAGGTTGAAAATATTGTACGGTAACAACAGCCGATAGATCACCGATAGATAGTGCGATCACGAAAAATTATCACGAACAAGTTGGAATAAAACGCATGATAATACCAAGCAAGAGTTGGAGGGAAGGGTTGAGAGGAAGTCCTTGGCGTCATCTATCGTCTAAGCTCACGACCAAGTTGATGATAAGAGCTGTAGTCTCCGTGCTCGGCCTTGTGAAGGCCTATAATAGCAGCCGTGTTTAAATTCTTCCTTCATTCCCTTCCACTGCTTAGTAATACTCCAATTGGACAGCTGAGGGTTTGGCTCCGTAGAAGACGTTCGACTAGCTCGATTTACTTACAATAATATACAATCTTTCCACAGGCCAATGCATATATTATGAGATTGAAACATTACTTAAGCTGCTTCTTCTAAACTCGGACTAATTTGTGCAATTTTAGATGGTTTATATTACCTCTTAAAACGTTGGAAATGGATTAATTCCATCTGTTTCCATTTTTGTCGAATAAATTCAGCTTTTTTCTATCGCTATTGCTTAAAATTTATCGGCTATTAGGCGGTAAGCGATATGAGCGACGTAATCTGTTCAGAGTTTTTAGTTTTGCGGTACTGTAAGAATGTTGAATATTCTTGAAGGCGGCCAAGCATTTTTGTTTGGAGTAATATAATTTATAAGGTCAATAATATCATGAAATAGGGTAACAATTCATGGTCTGCACAACGATAAAGTTTTCTAAAAAGTTCTACTCTAAATCTTATCTCTTCAACCTGCTTTAGGTTCTTAAGTTTCGGAGTGAGCCTACATTTTTAATAAGTAGGCAGGCGCCTGAAACTTGGCACTTAGAACAAAAGATACTCAATTTCATTCAAAGATCGAAAGTGCAAACAAGTAACTAGGGTTGGAGATGACCCCGTTGACTTATATGAATGGAAAATTTTACTTGTTTTATTTACTGCATTAATATTCCGATTTATTTTTATCACGATGTTACTCATGCATTTTACCGCATTCACGGAATTTTTCTCTCATTTAGCCGCAATTGAAGTCTTACCAAAAATTTTGTGTGTGGTCAATCACGCCTCTCAAATGAACCTACACTGATTTCTGAGAAGAAAGCATATTTGAACTAAAGAATCTTTTCAAATATTTTGTTTAAATATCAAAACCGATTGAATATAATTCATTATTGAATCCCATACATTTTAATAAGCTTGTCTTTCTAGAGTTAGTAAAAATATTCATTTCCATGTAGTTTACCGAGAAGTTTTCATCCATGCTATTCACCGGGAAAACCTCAGATTCTTCATCATGTAGTTGCTTACATGTTTAACCACACCAATTCATGCCGTCTTACCAACTGTTTGCCCTTCATGGTGTTGTCGTAGTACAGTATTTCACAGTCTAATGAGTTTTTAAGCTTCGTACGTCTCATATCCATGTTCATTTCTTTCTTTGAATACTTACCTTCTAGTTTGTCAACTCCTTTGCTGAAGGTGATGGGTCAGTTTTCCGTCATTGAACTGATATTGGCTCTTGTCACTTACCTGACAGCATTACGACAATAACCTGATTAATACCTCACCACTTTTTTAAATTTCTTTTTTTTTCACCCTGATTAGCGTAATAAATAAGCAGTATTTTTACTTTATTTTAGTGCAACTTATTGCATTAGAGCATGAGCCATGCTAATGCGGGACAGTTATATTTGGTATTTATATGTATCCCTCGGGAAAGAAGACAAACGCAAAACCAAAAAAGCGAATATAAGTATGGAAGAGAGATCTTTTTTTAGTAGTAAGGGTGACTCAGTTAAGCTCTTTAGAGAATTAATCTTCAAGTTTTTCTTTGACGATGCTTGATGGTGAATGCATGGAAAACAGTTTGCTCCCTTGCTTCACCTTCGTTTCATTCTTGTAAAGAATTATTAATAAAAAAGACTCGAATGCAATTCGAGTCATTTTTCCGTTTACGTTTCGTAACGATTGATAAACGACACTGTTCCATTAGGAAAAAACGGAAATATCGAATGTAAAGAGGATTCACGCGTTCATTGTGGAAAAAAGGGCATCAAAATAGAGTAATTGGGCTTATTTAATCCAAATGGTAAAGCCGTAACGCACGGACACAATCGCGTGCGACGCACGGCACCCAATAATCACGGAAAAATATGAAGTGGGTGCAGCGGGATGCCCTCCCACTTTTGCCCTTAGTTTTGCGGTACTGTAAGAATGTTGAATATTCTTGAAGGCGGCCAAGCATTTTTGTTTGGAGTAATATAATTTATAAGGTCAATAATATCATGAAATAGGGTAACAATTCATGGTCTGCACAACGATAAAGTTTTCTAAAAAGTTCTACTCTAAATCTTATCTCTTCAACCTGCTTTAGGTTCTTAAGTTTCGGAGTGAGCCTACATTTTTAATAAGTAGGCAGGCGCCTGAAACTTGGCACTTAGAACAAAAGATACTCAATTTCATTCAAAGATCGAAAGTGCAAACAAGTAACTAGGGTTGGAGATGACCCCGTTGACTTATATGAATGGAAAATTTTACTTGTTTTATTTACTGCATTAATATTCCGATTTATTTTTATCACGATGTTACTCATGCATTTTACCGCATTCACGGAATTTTTCTCTCATTTAGCCGCAATTGAAGTCTTACCAAAAATTTTGTGTGTGGTCAATCACGCCTCTCAAATGAACCTACACTGATTTCTGAGAAGAAAGCATATTTGAACTAAAGAATCTTTTCAAATATTTTGTTTAAATATCAAAACCGATTGAATATAATTCATTATTGAATCCCATACATTTTAATAAGCTTGTCTTTCTAGAGTTAGTAAAAATATTCATTTCCATGTAGTTTACCGAGAAGTTTTCATCCATGCTATTCACCGGGAAAACCTCAGATTCTTCATCATGTAGTTGCTTACATGTTTAACCACACCAATTCATGCCGTCTTACCAACTGTTTGCCCTTCATGGTGTTGTCGTAGTACAGTATTTCACAGTCTAATGAGTTTTTAAGCTTCGTACGTCTCATATCCATGTTCATTTCTTTCTTTGAATACTTACCTTCTAGTTTGTCAACTCCTTTGCTGAAGGTGATGGGTCAGTTTTCCGTCATTGAACTGATATTGGCTCTTGTCACTTACCTGACAGCATTACGACAATAACCTGATTAATACCTCACCACTTTTTTAAATTTCTTTTTTTTTCACCCTGATTAGCGTAATAAATAAGCAGTATTTTTACTTTATTTTAGTGCAACTTATTGCATTAGAGCATGAGCCATGCTAATGCGGGACAGTTATATTTGGTATTTATATGTATCCCTCGGGAAAGAAGACAAACGCAAAACCAAAAAAGCGAATATAAGTATGGAAGAGAGATCTTTTTTTAGTAGTAAGGGTGACTCAGTTAAGCTCTTTAGAGAATTAATCTTCAAGTTTTTCTTTGACGATGCTTGATGGTGAATGCATGGAAAACAGTTTGCTCCCTTGCTTCACCTTCGTTTCATTCTTGTAAAGAATTATTAATAAAAAAGACTCGAATGCAATTCGAGTCATTTTTCCGTTTACGTTTCGTAACGATTGATAAACGACACTGTTCCATTAGGAAAAAACGGAAATATCGAATGTAAAGAGGATTCACGCGTTCATTGTGGAAAAAAGGGCATCAAAATAGAGTAATTGGGCTTATTTAATCCAAATGGTAAAGCCGTAACGCACGGACACAATCGCGTGCGACGCACGGCACCCAATAATCACGGAAAAATATGAAGTGGGCGCAGCGGGATGCCCTCCCACTCCCTCCCGCGCCCACGGAGAGAAGAAAGAACTTACCGCAATCACCACTTGCGCGACCCATTCGCTAGTTAGCGCTTCGGGAGCGCCCAATTCTCCGCCGAGCGTGTGTTCCGCTAGTTTCAGGCGGTCAAAATAAAAAAAAAGCAGTCACCCTTTCCAGAGAGGTGGACTTGCAGCCTTCTCCTCTCATAAACACACTCTCACACACATTCACTCCAGACAGTTGGAAATATTCGCAAACCGTACGCCACCTACAACTCTCTCTCTCTCCGCTGGAAGAGAAGAAGAAAGGCCTCCCGCCTCCCAATGCCTTTTCGTCTTCCTCCTCCCGCGTGATAACCGCCACACGCTCTCGTATTAATTCCAATTCCCCCCACTAGGCAGCGCTGAAGCGCGTTTCGGCGATGCTCGCGTCTCTCGGGCAGGCTGCAAGGAAAAGGGGGCGGGGCGGGGGCTGCTTTTACCCGCTCCGGGGGGGGGAGGGGGGAGGGGAACGAGAGAGAGAGAGATGGGGGTAGGGAGAGTGATGGGGGCGGAGGAGGAGGAGCAGGGGAGGGGGCAGCGCTGGCGAGGAACCGGGCGGAGGGCGGGGGGAGCAGGAGAGCGTGGAGGGGGTTGGGGAGTACCCCGGGATGGATGTTCTTGGTGCGGCGGAGGGTATGGGGGGGTTCCCGTGGTGGGGAGAAGAGAAAGGGGGTGGGGGAGAGGGATAGGAGATCCAAGAGTAAGAGAGAGAGAGAGAGAGAGGCTCACCAACACACATGCACCCTCTCTCTCAAACACATCGTCCTCTCATTCTCTCCCCTTCTCGCCCAGTCGAGCGGCGGACTTTGGCGGTCGCGGCCAGCACTTCCCAACGCGGAAGAGAAGAGGCAACACGTATAGTGGTGGTTGGAGGAGATAACAGCGACAGAGTGTGTGGAGATAGGAAGGGAGTAGGGGTCACCGCGGTGCCGAGCCTGCACCACGCCGGGAGGTTTTCTTCCTCGTCGAGGCACACCATCGTCTACCGGTCCAATTTTTTCCGAAGACTCTCCACTTGTCACGGCACCGTTTTGAGTGTGAGAGTGAGTGGTTTTGCCCCCGTTAACCCCCCATTAGGCGTGACAACCCTCCGAATCGTCGCTCGGTACTATGGCGTGACCAATCGTCGAGTACGAGTATGAAGATTGTCCCCTTATTGCCACCGTCGAGACAACAAGAGCCCGACCCCCGTCGCTCCTGGCTGTTGACCCATTCGCATTAGCCTCCGTTCCATTGACCGTTTGGCAAATGCCCCGACAGTTGACAATTGACTCATCGCCCACCCATCGTCGTACTTAATTTTTTCGGTTCGACTAGTGGAGGATCGTGACTGTTTCTCAAGTTCTCTACCTATGAAGCAAGTGCAGTTGATCTTTGGCTAAGCGTAAAAGTATATTATCACTTTTACGGGATTCCCACGTGTTAGTTCCTCGCGGCGCTCGACCGCCGTGACTTTGGTGTTCGCTGACAGTATTTACCCCTTCTGTGTGTTTATGCATAGTGTGCCGAAAAGGAAAATAAAAAATTGCAGAACCCCGTAGGAGGGATAAACTCTTCCTCCCCGCACGACAAGTGCGGGTAAGATAAAGCCAATTCCTCTGGTCGCTTGTCACCGGGAGGTCGACTTGCAGAGCGCGGTGCGACGAATACGTCAACACAGCGCGTACCATTCGGAGCTCTCCAGAAGAGCGTAACACTCTCCTCAACTAGTCCACTCCAGTCAACCTGTTCGCCACCACAATGAATTCGTACTTCGAACAGAGCGGCTTCTACGGCAGCCAGCCCGGCACGGGCGAGCAGCCTTACCGCTTCCCTCTCGGCCTGGGCGTCGGCATGTCCCCATACGCGCACCAGCACCAGCCTCGACCGCCGCAGGACTCGCCCTATGACGCCGCATCCCCAGTAACCGCCGCATCCGCGTCTTCGGCGGCGGCAGCAGCGGCTGCCGCGGCCGCCTGCAAGCTCTACTCGTCGCCGGTGTCGGACGCGCAGGCGGCGGCAGCGGCGGCCGCTGCGGCGGCGGCGGCCTACAAAGCGGACTGCTCGGCCGTGGTTGCCAAGGCGGAGCACCAACAACAGCAGCAACAGCCTCAGCCGCACCAACAGCCCCAGCACCACCCGCACCACCACCATCACCACCACCAGAACGGCTACGCGGCGGCGGCGGCGGCCGCCAAGGACGTGGTGGTCGGGGGTGGCGGGGGCGGAGGCGCGTGGCAGGGCGGGGGCGGCGGCGTGCCAGTGCGCCCCGCCGCCTGCACGCCCGACGCGGCGGCCGCAGCGGCCGCCGTCGCCGCCACCGCCGTCTCCCGCTATGGCGCCGTCTCAGACCCCGGTTCGAGTCCAGCGCGCAGCCTGGGCGGCTCTTGGAACTCGTGTTCGTTGAACAGCGGCGGCGGAGGCGGTGGAGGCCAGGGGCCCACGCAACTGCAGCAGCCCTCAAACCACACCTTCTACCCCTGGATGGCGATTGCAGGTCAGTCTCCACGCACGACAAGCATACCTATTCATTAGATAGGAGGGAAGTCGGATCTTCGCGCACGTGTCTATCCCCTTTTCGGTAAATCGGACGATCGCCACGGTGCAAGCGTGCGAAGGACTCGGGGAATTCATGGCGCCGACCACGCCCCCTTTTCCCTGTCCGAGGTGCCCACCTACCCCATGGAAGCGAAGGCTAGCAGCGGTGATCCTGCTCTCCCCGGTCCCATAGAACATGCGTCAGCCCTTGGATGTCCGCTCATAGAAGACCCGAATACAGTTTATGCAGGTGTCAATTCGCGCGAGCGTTCGTAATTGAACTCGTGTGGTTTGTCTTTTTAGAGTGACCTCAAATACGGTCCACGTCATTCCCTTTCCTGGCCTCCCCAACCATCCGCCCTGGTTGGTTCAAGGTAGCAAAACCAGTTTTTCGAAGCTTCGGACTTATCTGCCCATGTCCCTCCTCTTGAAAATTACACCTTCGGGTACCCTCCTGCTTTCAAAGAAATAATTTTGTTGAAATATATTTGTGCAACTTGTCCACACTAGCGGAGCACTGCGTTCATGTAAATCAGCCGGCTTTGTTTCGTGGGTAAAAATGTAAATGTCACCACAATCAACTGATAATAAAAATAAGAATTTATGCATTTTGCCAACTCAATTTAAATGCTCTTTTGATATAATGCGTCATTATTATTATTTTACATTTTAGTTATCACTTACATGATCACAGTTACTTTCTCTCTGTGACAAATTCCATCATTTCAGTTTTTCCAATGAAATATCCCATGCGTTTATTTTAAAATCGAAATAATTAAATAGGTTGGGAATGATGAATAGTGCTGAACAACAACAGAATGCTAGGAAAGAAACAGATTATTAAGAGCACGAAAATAATTATTAAGGAAAGGTATTGCGAAAAAGTATGCTCTATGAATAGTACTTTGTTCCCTCTCATCTTTAGATTGACTAAATGCCAAAAATCTTATGGCATAATTTTAATTTCTCTTTATCTCTGTGGAAGCTTGCCAAAAACTAATGAATATATTCTTTTGTGGAGATTGATATGTGAATTTAGGACACAAGTGTTTTGATCGTTACGCTCCGGACGAGCACGTGGGTTCGCGCTGTTGTATCCCCATCTGACGGAAAACTTTTGCATCACACCGGTACATTCCGTTAGCGAGTATGAAAACTGTTTTAATCAAGCTCAATATCTACGTAATACGATTTTGGCAAAGCTATTTTTTTCTATTCGATTAACTGATTGAACACATAACATGAGTGATGGAAGTAAACTGCTTTTATGTAATCTAAAGGTACCAAATATTTGGGATATAGTTTATTTCGTGGATGCTGGTGGCTTTCTCAAGAAATATTATTCGAATTCGCTAGTCAGTAAGTATCTAATTGCATCCTTTCTTTAAAGTTATGCCGTTAAAAATATTATCTTCCCGCAATGTTAGTCATGCTCAACTTAAATGCTACCTTTGACAAATTTCATGTAAATATTATTATTTTTCTCGGTAATACGCTAACGTATCTCCATGTTTACTATTTTGAGGACGAAGCATGGAAGGCAAGAGTTGAAGATAAATATGTTCTTCTAAAAACCCAATTGCTGCGTTACGTATAATGATAAATTGAGATAGATAATTAAATCGTGGCGTATCTACATTTGAGAACGAACTTGGCTTTCTTTGCCATGTAATTATTTTTTGCACCATTAATTACTAATATAACCTATTTACTGTGCAAAATGAAGAAACCACTATCTTTCCTTTGACTTATCAAGCTAAGAAGCAATATTTTACCTCCTCACTCTCGGGCTAATTTGCTGGTCAACTGAACTAGCTGCTAAAAACACATTTAAATTTCTTATAATTTATGGGGATATAGTAGCTTATCAGACCCATAAAAGGGGGCTTGAAGCATAATGCGCCATTCTGTAATAAACAAAAGGCCCCAGTTTTTACCTTTAAAATCCCTGCAAAACTATAAATGTAATAGACAAGAAAAAGCATTTCTCATTGAGGTAACATTCTCTTCGTGTTGGTCCATGCCAGTGAAATTCATATATTTAGAAAAATTAAAAATTCCCTATTTTGATTTAGTTTTTGATTAAAGACCAAGCTCCTGTGCTTTCTGAGTTTTGAATTACTTAGAAAAAATCGCTCTCTTTTTAGCCGGAAAGTGGTGATATCTGGTAATAGCGATCATTCTTTTCTCTTTTCTGTGAATAGAATAATTTCTTTTTTCTGTGGATAGAATATTTATAAATTAAATTTATAGCAAACAATTTTTATATTCAAGCTGATTACATTTTAGAACATGAAACAATGCAATTTAATCATATTAGCTTAGGAGTTAAGAAATTTGCGATAGGCGAAAGAAAACATCTCTTTATTTCTTTTATGTATTTAGAATCAAACAGGTACACTCATTGTTACATAAACAAAGTTTTTTGAACATATATCAGTTCTTTGATCTGCAAGAATCAATTTTTTTTAGTAAAAACTAAGATTTTATTTGAAAATTTCCGATGGTTAACGCTCTTCAGCCCGTATCCATCAACCTTCAGGCGTTAAGAGCAGGGTAGATTATTTTAAAATATTTGAACCAGAGGATGGATATGTTCATCATTGATAAGAGTGGTTGGGTTACCCTTTCCGTGCTTTATAAGCTTTATAATTTTTTATTACCAAATTTTTTCATTGATAAAATAGCAATTTTGTCTTTTTTTTACTTAAATGTGATTTGCTAGATTAAAAAAACTGTTTTCGGTAACGTAATCAAAAATATATTAATGTATTATTTTTGATATAAATCTCTTCTCGGTCCCAGTGCATAAATTTTCAGTATGCAATTGAGCTTCAAAGCAAATTCTTTGTTTTCATTTCTGGCGTTTCAAGCTTGATTTATACTTTCCTCTTTCGTGTTTCGGGCACCTCCTTTAGCGCCATAGAGATCCGACTCGAGATGACATGCAAAGCTTTATAAAATGGTCTCGGCTACCACTCTGCGATTCTATCCTCTGAGATTAAAATTTAACGACTCATTTTTATGTGCAATGAAGTGGGGGTAACTTTCAGGGAGACCATAGAATTAAATGGAAAATTTTTATGCCACTTCGGAAGTACCTTATTCTGAGATACTGTCCATCGGTGATTTCATGAATATTTTAAATGAAATCAAAGTGCCGTACACGTTTTCATATCGTTTGTAAAAGATTACGTTCGTTAGACGTTTTCAGTAGCTGGTTTACTACTCAATTCTTCTCATCCCGCGTGACAGCGCACTACTTCGTTTTGTCAAAAGGATTAGAGGAAAAAATTACCTGTTAAAAGTCCCGGGTAAAAGGTACAAAAGTAAAAAGCGTGGAAGTAAGATTGCGGCACCATTGGCCATCGATGGTGTAAGATAAGAAGGGTTTTAATGGAGTATGCCGTCCCCCTAATGAATTCGACGTCTTAATATTGAGAGGAGGGTAGGGGTTGATGAAGGGCTCCGAGGATAAGGAAGTGAGGGGCGAAGAAAAAGAATGAACTTGGGGAAAAAGCGGAGAGAAGGATACCTTGAGTAAGGGAGCATTCGCCAATTAGTGAGACCTGATTATTTCCCTTAAATTGCCCTATTTTCACTTCCGTGCAGCACTGCGAGCTTCTTACGGTGAAATAATTCTTGTTACTTTTTTGTCTAGCTGTAGCATTGAATAAAAACAAGACACTCTGAAGTCGCTGCGTATTGGGGTATAATTTTCTAAAGCTTGTTTTTGCTCAAAGTCTTCATGATCTCCCCCATTAAATGTGTCTCTCTTTACATTATGTCCCAAAAGTCTATAGTTGATATTAATTTTGAATGGCGTAACTAATTAGGTTTCTCGTAACTAAGTGTTTAGCAAATTTATACGACTTATTCAGCAGCCGAGCAGTCTAGTGAGCTATGTTTTTCCGTACAAGTCCTTATGTTTCATGTGGGAGAGAATTTGGTGCTTAGTATTAAGGAGCAAAAGGCCAAAACGCTTTCGGAGAGTTACTAAGGATTTTTTGAGTTAAGAAAATCAGTTTTTTTTTGCTTGCGTATAATTAGTTCTTGTAAATAGGATTCGTGTGATCAATGGTCGACCGATTTTTTGTATTATTTTTAAATAGAATAATTACGTTTCCATGAATATTTTAGTTATAAATTTATTTACTTCATATAAAGCTAATTTCTATGAAAGCGATGTGATTCATCAGAATACCGTAGGGATGGAGAAAATAAGGGCGCATGCTGGTAACTTCCTTTGAGTGAAGTATCATTATCTCATTTATGATGCGATCAATAATCCTTGGAGATGCAAATTTGCGAAGCGTATTCAATTTTATTGCATGAATGGTTAACATTTATTGATATTAAATATCATTTCATTGTGCCAATTCAGCACTCGAATTTTCACCACCAACTTTTTTTGCCTATTTCTTTGATTTGAATTCCCGTTTGATTTATTGACTCACGATAAATGCTAACAAATGTTAGCTATCAAGACTATATTTTCTGCCCCCAAGGAAAATCTGTTTGGCGAAATAATTCCCTTAATCGTCCTGTGAATGGCTTCCCGTCTCAACCCCTCAACAGAAATCGCGCTTAGAATGGGCCTTTTTCGATGCAAGAGATACGCCTTGTTTTTGGGGGAGTCGGAAGATTTAGGTAGAGGGTTGATGGGTGAGACTACGTTGGGGCGGCCGTTGGGGGATGCGAGGGCGAAGATCGCAGCCGGTGGGATGGGACGGTGGAATGCCAGCGAGTATAGATTAGTCGGAGACCAACAGAAAAGATGAGGCATGGGAGAAATAGGGGCTGCCATTATCATGCATGTTTTACTCTCCATGCATCATTCTCTTTTCTTTAAAATCAATTAATCATCTTAATGCCGGCTGGGAGCCTCCGCACGTCGCGTCGCGCTGTTCATGGCAAAGTATAGCCCGCCGTAAGACGAATAAGCGCGAAAATATGTTTTCAAGTTTTCATGTAGGTTATTTCGTCTGACTTTTTAACCCCTATCATTCACTACTTCAATCAGTGCGACTTGGTTTAGTTTCATTCCACGACATGACTAGGGACTATGAGTTTCTAATATACTGAGAGGAGTAAAATTTGCACAAGGATTTACTTTCTTGCCTTATATTTTGGGGAATTTCGAAAAGCATTTCCCGTGAATCAAATATCACGTGAGTAATAGTCAATTTGTTAAAAAGTAATTCTATTTCAACCTCTATATTTTCTGTTGTAATCGCTGGAAGTTAAATCAATCACAGTGAATCATCGAGCTAAATTTTAATTGTGCAATAGTCTGATCGGAGTGATACATATATATATAAAGGTAACTTTGAAGCAATGGAGATCTTATATTTGTTTCAAGAGTGATATTTTGACCAATATTTAAGGAAGGTATAATAATTGGCAACTACTGGTTAAGGTGGAAGTGTCCTTTTTTCAGCTGCTTTTGGGCATAAAGCTTTTTCAGCATTTCAGTTAGTTGGGAAGAGTAATATTTCGATCCAATTTTCCTCTCAAACGCCGAATTATTAGTCCCAGAATTGTCATTATTTCTCAGTATTTGAATTCTAAATTATATTTTTTGTATTTCTCGTTAATCTCTGAATTCATACTTGAGAAAAAGGTACTGAAATAATATTTTCCCCAATCTAGTGTAATGCCATTTTCCTTACCAGGGCGTTGCTAAAGCAAGAGCGATATCTTTCCTTTGATGTCTCAAGTAAATTCTCGTTAACCACATAGCTTTAAGTGTACGCCTGTGGAAATGCGCATACATATTAAAATTGTATACATTATATCCAGTCGTGACGTCATATTCAATCTACGATGCCATTCAAATTATATCAATAACAAAATTTAAGGATTTAAAAATGCTAAAAAAAAAAGGATTATTTACTTAAATATTAGTCCTTCCCTTGATATTCAATATTATTTCACCGAAATGCCCACAACGGTCATATTAGTAAGTTCTATGACGATTAATAATGGTCCGCAGAAAGGGCGAGAAATGCGTATCTTCGGTCGTGCCGCTGTGCTGGTACGAAGTGGCTCGCTTATTTTTCCGACCCCCGTGTCACTCACATCTTCCGTCTCTGCCGCCGTCAGCACTCCACACAATCGCACTTACGGAGGCAAACTCTACACCTCGGAGAAAGAGGAAGGTGGAAGGGGTTGGGGGAGGCCAACCCCGAGAGGCCGGCGGGGGCAGGGGGGAGGCGAGATTCGCGGGGGCGTGGAAGTGGGGGAAGGAGGGGCGTTCCGAGGGGGCGGCGCGGCGTGTTAGTCGGTTGTTAGCATTCCGACGACACGGTGCGGTTGCAAGTGTGGCCACGCGCGACTCGTGTGTGAGCCGAGGGCGTGTTTGAGGAGAGAGGGAGGGTGAGGAGGGGCTACGCACGTTGGTATGGTTGCGTTTGTGCTCTGGCATCATAATGACTCCGCTCCCCATCTCAGCATCCCGCACTCCGCTTTCGCGACGGCTGGACGTGGGGCCGGGCAGATAGAGGGAGGGAGGGAGGCGGAGGAGTTGACGCGCCGCGGGTGGATGAAGCGGGGGTGGAGATAATGGACCACTTTGAGGGGGGCCAAGGACGCGCACTCCTAACGTTTGAAGAGGGTGAGATAGTTCGCGGATTGAGGAGCAAGATGAGGATTTTGAGGGACCTTAAATAGGTGCTAGATATACGCATGTCTCATTCCAAAATTAATTGCCAATGAATTTTGATTGAGGGGATTTTTTTCATGTTAGTTAAAAGGTTAAGAAAACTGCAGTAGACACTGGCCACACGTTTAGAAATGGATATGGAATTTTTTGATGATAGGGAAGATTAGAGGAAATATAATTCATCTTAAATGATTGTAATATTTTTTTGAATGGTTTCTCTCGATTTCCGATTTTGCTCGACTCAAAAAAATTAAATGGCTGTTTCTTTTTTCTTTTTCTCTAAGCTCCTTCCTTCATCTTTTATTGGCGTCAAAGCATTGAGGTAATAAACTCATTCACATCAATGTGCGTGTAAACTTAATATGCTATCGTTGCTCCTACAAATGCCATTGCTCTTTGGTCGTGCAGGTATTCTCTCCTCCCAGCCATGTATTCCAGTTAATAATCGTGTTTATCATTAGTAATATCATCGTCTATTCTATTCGTTTTTATCATGACACAAAATTCAATTTTTATCTTACTAATAATTGGAGAAAAATTGCGTTTCGCGCCTCCAGTTCCCTTAGGGAGCGGCTTTATATTTAAGCACATTTATTTTATATTTTGACTGGATGGCATCTATCAATTTGTTTTTTTATGGATAATCTATTATTTACTCATTTTCGAAATCCAAACTAAACTTCTACGTCAGGTGAAAGTGTGCTCCTACATAATGGAACACTTTGAGGAGGGCCACTCCGCCCTTTATCCAATTTAATGTAAGAAATGGTTTACATGATCCATTATTACCAAAGAGGAAATGCTACAAAACCATTGTATCAAATAAACATATTTTTACCACCTTTATTAAATAATAATATTGTAGTTAGTTATTGAAGTACCAACCAGTAGAAGTGGAATTGCCCCTGATACAAAGCTAATTAATTCGAAGTGATTTAAGATGTAAATTGTATAGTGGAAGCTTTTAACTCAGGCATGAAATTATTTTATTACATTTTTCAAATAGCATGATAGCGAAATACTACTGAGTATGGAAATTTAAGTTCTCAGGGTAATTTTGCGCCGCATTGAGTAGAGCGCGAACTGAGGCACCGCGTCCACTGGCTGACGATTGTTGTCACACATTACTCTTTCCTGCGCGTCTGCGGTGATTGACGAATTTTGAAAATTTTCGATCGTCGGTGAGGCTCGTCATACGCGATTGCGGCAGTTCACAGAGGAACTCAGGAGTGAGAGGGAGAGAGATGAAAAAAAACGAGTCACGCATAACTCAACGCTTAATCGGAGCATACGCTCGCCTTGTTTCTCGCACTGCCCGTGGGCGTAGATAAGGTCAAAGTATTAATGCGCCTCATGCTATTCATTATTCTCGGGCGGGAGAGGAGTATGCAAATACGAAGTAGTGTGACGGCGAGCGGCGAGAGGCATGGGATGCGGCGAGTGAGCGATCTTTCTGCGTCTGGACGCTCATCCCTCAACCGTTTGCAAAGCTGACGCCCTCACCTGCGACCCTCCCACCCCACGCACCAACCCTTCCACTCTCGCAGTTGCATTACATTGCTTCCCCACCTCCTCCTCCTCTCACCTTAATGACGCAGATTTTCCCTCCCAACACACACAACACACGTGATGCGCTGCGTAGTTTTGTTTGTCCGTTTGTGCGTTACCCACCGCCCACCCCTGTTCCTCTCTTGTTCGCTCATTCTCTCGCCCTGAAAGTCATCTCACACCACCATCTCTCCACTACTCTCTCTCTCCCACTCTTATTTTCTTTCTGCTCATTCTGGAAGGATAACATTTTTTTGCCATTTGCGGGTCACATTTGTCCATTTATTTCTTTATGCCGTGTGTTTGTTTTTTTTTTTTTAATTTACCGGGTCGCGAGCGCGAAGAAGGGAGAGTTGAGTCCGGTGGTGGTTCAGCCCGTTGATAAGCGCGGTCCGGCGGGATGAGGAGAGTGGGCGGC
Source organism: Ischnura elegans (assembly GCF_921293095.1). NCBI lineage: Eukaryota > Metazoa > Arthropoda > Insecta > Odonata > Coenagrionidae > Ischnura > Ischnura elegans. Next base: position 127,696,802 of record NC_060246.1, read on the forward strand.
CAGTGGTGGGCGATTTTTTTACCTGAGGTTACCTCGTTGTAAACTTTCGGTGGCCTCCATGATGATGGACAGCCGTGTTTGTGGTTGGTATGCGCCAGGAATGCCGGACGATCTGCCAGTAAAGTCACGTGATGGAGGAAAGTAGGCATGCATGCTTACAGCATTGCCATCGTGCAGGGATTGAGGAAGACTTTTCTTCCAGAAGATGTTATCTTCATCGCTCCGTTCCTTTTATTTCATAGATCGAATTAAAATGATCGCTTACTCTTCCTCAAATTCACTTTCAATCATTGCACAAATTGCACAAATCAATTTTTATTTTACTTACACTAGACTTATGTCTAATATCACAGATATTTTAAATCTACCGGAATTCATGATTATAGGTTTCTTTTAATTTCAATAATGCAATAATCCTTAATAATTTTATAAAAAGTACCGGGAAGATAGATTTGAATGATAGCAATTTTACACAACATATTTCTATCACTGCGCATTGTACTTATTTTATTACTGTTGTGTATAGTCGATAAGTTGTATAATTTTTTTTAGGTTAAACAGGAAAAAGAGTAACTACATTTTTACCAGTACTTCTACGTGACATATATTTTATTTTCATCTTTTATTCAACTACTTTTCCCTTAAAGGATTGATAACGGTCCTTTCCTCTATTATAAGCCAAAATATTCATCTATATTTAACCCAATATCTGACTTCGAGGTAAATGGCTCGTTTTAGTGTGCATTGGCTGTCTTTTCTGGGTTCGGCCTTGCCTCTTGTTAGCATAATATAATTTTTTCAAGGGATTGGGGATCATCTGACTGCTAGTTTTGGTTTTCCGTGCGGAGAAATACAATATTTATGTATGACAGGAAATCATCCATCTGGACACGGCAGAAAAAAATGATAAAAATCGAATCTTTTTCGCCGACTCGAAAAGAAAACTTTATCTTTGCTTCTAGGGGCATCATTTAATAAGCGCAAGCTCCCAGGGAGAGAGAGAAGGAGAGAGAGAGGTCGAGGCCTTTTGTCCCACTGCCTCCCACTCCTCCTCGCACCGCGCTTAACCCTTCCACGCCCCCACCCCACCCCACACCAACTCCGTTTCGCCGAAAAACACCCCAAAATCCCTTCTTCCCACCGGACCCCTCCTGCACCATTCTCCACCCCCTAAAAACCTCCCACCTCTCTCCCTTTGGGGAAACCCGCCCCCGAGACCCCCCCACTTCCCTTTCCGCTTTCTCCCTCATTTTCTCCCCCTCCTCTCTCCATTTACCCCTTCCCACGAATGAGCGATGACGTATGAGAGGAGTATTGATCTGCTGGTAAAATAAGACCCCTTTAACCCACACCCCATCCCCCCACCCACGGGGACATCCCCCCTCCAGTTTGGCGGCGACCCCACCGCCCAGAGCACCCACCGCAAAAGGGCCCAACCGAAAGCCCTGCGGGACCAAGGAAGAGGCCGAGGAGCCTCCTCGGGGCCAACTCCCGCGCGGAGAGGGAGACGGTTTTTTGGGGGAGGGACTTTTGCGGTGGGAGGAATGCTGCAAGATGCTTCAGGCGGCAATGCAATGCAAAGGACTGACTGCAGCCTATTTGAGTTCGGTGGAATATTTTTTCATCGCCGCCCTGGAGTGGGTGAAACGTTGAATCTTCGTCCGGCGTCACTCGATGATTAATGGCTTGTCGTGGTTCTGCGGCTGAGCCCCGTGAAAATAGCGACCGTCAATTAAATCGGGACGCTTTCAGCTATAAATCAATTTTTTGGACAGGAATAATTATTATCTCTTCAAAATTTACTTCATTTTTATTTTAGAAATGATAGAAAGGATAAATATTGAGGACTGGATATACCAGTTTCAAAACGGAGTGGTACTGGGCAACTAAATATATTATAATCCTTATTAGCTTTTTGAAGTGAATAAAATGAATAATTACAAAAGCTAATGCTCACACTCCCCGTGAAAAAAATTCTTGGTCCCGTGGAAAAAAATACCCATGCCCTAAGATGTCTAAATGAGCGTTAGTGATAAAATTTGAAAAAAGTTTTATGTTACAGTTTAGAATTATGGAGATCTTTTCCATCTGCTGATGTAAAAACATTAAAATTTGTTTTTAATGGCTATATTCAATTTTTTTCCGTCACCCTCATTCAGCAGTTTCATTCATCCTGTCAAATTTACGGTCCCTGTCAGACTTTTGAGTCATTCTCCGAAAGGGTCTAAAGAGGTGAAGCTGGAGAGCGGCCGTTTTAATATCGCTCCGAACTCGCAAGCGCTCCCTACACTCCTCTCTATCCCAAGATCCTCCGGTGAGAAATGCCACACCACTCTATACGATGCATACAAGTGGCAGATGTAAGGATAGCATCAGAATAAAAGTCCTTATCTCTCTGTTGACATTATTTTTTTTCATTTACGCATAAGAAGATGTATTCATAAATTGATCCTTTGTTTGGTTTACGAAATCTATCGTATGCTATATTTTACCCTTATTGTTTGACTGAAAGTTACCTTCTAAATGCCTATAAGTATGAATTATATTTTTATTTGATTTTATTTCCGAAATGTTCTAGATTGGTTCTAGAATAAAATAATAGCAACTAAAACATGGGTATATTTTGAAATACTGAGCACGAAAATGAAAGGAATTGATTGAAAAAAAATTGGTTTCCCTTCTATCTCCAAAGACTTCCATTTTTTTGTAACTCAATATTATTCAAACGAAAATTCTGTGGATAAGTGTGAAATAATTACTCTAACTTTTTTTTAATCTGCCATAACGGAACTTACGCTGACGAGTGAAATATGTTTGAGCTTGCTAATGTTGGAGTACCAATTGTTACCTTAACGAATTGAATTTGGCTTGTATTTTATTCCCAGACTTATATTTTATGTTGAAATGATTTGAGGGTACACGAAGAATATAAATGACAGTTTAAAGAAAAATCGCTCGTTTGATATGGTTTATGAAAAAATTACAGCAGTATTAGAAATTTCGAAACCTAAACTAGCTAAAACAACGGCCATTAATAGATTCCTTGAAGTTGATAGTTTCCAGAGATATTTGTATTTTAAGAGCTGTTAATGGCAGTAAATGTATCATTGACCTTTTAGAAGATAAAAAAACTCTCAAAATTAGCTCAAAGTCTTTTTGGCGTTGATGGTTAAAAGCATGTTACCAAAGCCAAGCTGAAACTTCGTGGAAGCTATATTTCTCTTATAAACGCGCTTTTATGCAGGCATTCCACGCTACGATTAAAGTTTACTTTGGTGCATTTTGATTTACTTAGCAAATGTATCATACCTATGTAATCTTAAATCCAAATTTTTACTATTACCTTAAACTGTCTAGAACTTTGCATGATCTCCATTAGTCTTTTTTATCCTTTGGCCATGTAGTCGCAAAAATATTGTTTGTGTCTTCAGATTATTTTTTTTAGGAATATTTTCATTTTCTCAACAGCATTTTTCCCATTTCGCGATATCTTATTAAGTTATCGGGCCTAATTATTGCAAAAAAATAGCATATTGAGTTTAGTAAATTATACAAATGACTAACACGCAGCACATGCCTCAATTAAAATTATATTTACAAATAATGCTCAAACATATCACCAATAACTTCAAACAAGATTTCGAAAAAGCATGCGTGCAATTTAATTGATATTATATATACTGTAATTCTTGTGGTTACATGTTTTAAATAATTTTTTTAACGAATTTATATCAATTACTTATTTTCAAGGGACGCTCGCCCTGATGGGTTTGACAAAGCTAGGCTAAGCTATGTTCAGAGCTACCAAGTTCACTTAAAAATGTCAAGTACCTATCATAATAATTTCAGTCAATTTTAATGAAAATTTGTCTTAAACTATGCAGAGTTACTGTAATTTTTTGCGTTGAATTAAGTACACTTGAGTTGGCTAAATTGGATAATTGTGCCAGGTGTAAACTCAAAGGAGAAGAAGGGTACCATGCCATTCCAGTTATCCCAGCGGGATCGCGCAGACTCCTGTTCATTGAGTGCATCGATTGTCGCGTGTATGTTATGGGATTCCCTCCGATCCCAACGGGGAGAATGATTGCCATGAGCAGTGAAAAAGGAAGCAAAAATGCGTGTTATCACCCGGGCCGCGCTTTCCATTGATTAATTGCACCTCATTGAATTCGTTAAAAATTGCGGGAAACCAGCAAAGAAAATCGGGCCCATAAATCAGACTTTTGTTCCCATTCGTTAGTGCATTGAATGCATGCCACTCGCGATATCCCGGCCAAAAAACTGTTTAGCCGAGCCAGTCTTTCTTCTCGTTCAGACTTCTTTCCTTCCCAGCCTCACCGGCTTTCGGCATTGTCTTAGAAGCTCGAAGTTTTATCATTGTGTTGGCTCTTCCTTTGTTTATATTGTCATACTTATGTGAAAATGATGAATACAATTTCATGGACCTGCATTAAATTAGGTGAAATTTTATCAGTTTTAGAAATATTGTGTACGTTAATGCAAATTTAAAAAGAGCCTTAGGAGCTTTTTAAATTATTTTAGCAGAAGTCTATTTTGTCTTATCATTTTTATTGATAGACATGTGGTATCGTAGGACTCAGCAAATATTTGGGTGAAGAAAATTTATCATAGAATCCATTTGTTCCTCAACTAAAATAATATATTTCACATTTTATCTTAGGCCAATTTGCTGGCAAAATTTATTAGTTGAATTTAAATGGAATATAATAAAATAACCTCCGGAAGTACTACTGTTTTCTACTAATGAAATTTTATATTTGATGATATTTTCAAACATTGCTTCCATTGAGTGGTCATCAGATCCTTAAATAACTGATTTTTGACTGGGTTATGAAAATCGGCCAAATTACACGGATCATTGGAATGAATTAATCATGCGGAGGAATTGTATCAATACAGGTAGCGAGGCGTAAAATTTTACGGGCCATCTGTTTCGAGGGGGGGGGAAATGTTCCTTCTTTTTTGAAGAATAAAAAGGCCCACCTTAGTCTGTTCGTTGAAAAGAGCTGCTTCCCGGTACATCCCCGAGCGCTAAACGGCCGGAGAGGGGCGAGGGCTTTTCGCGTGAGCGATTGCACGCCAAACGTTAAGAGGCCGAGGAAGAAATAGTGGGGTGCGGCGTGAGGAGGTCAAAGATTGGGAACGGGCGCCCTGCGACTTACAGAGGGGAGCAGAGGGGAACAGGGGGGAGGATAAGGAATCAGGAAATCAGTGGCTGGAGAATCGCTCAGTGTTGACCGAAAGAGTGTTAAATATATATGTACTCGAATAGCCCTACAAACAATTGTTATACTAGTCTTGTCCGCACTGTTTCGGCTCTTGGAAGAGGAGGAAAGATTTTAACATCCCATGTGGCCTGAAAGAAAAATAAACTCTTCCCTGATCTACGGGGGTTAAGTTAATCTTCCTTCTGAGAATTCCGCGGATTCGCTAATTCTATCAATTGAATATTTTTTTAAATTGCAGATTTGACGTTGTTTATAGTGATTGAAAAATTTATTTTCATGAAATTACGAATCATGTCAAAGAAAATTTCTCATATTTTTTATTAGATCTATTTTTATGGCATCTGAATATCTTTGCTGTTTTTCCCTCCACATAAATATCCATATAAAATCGGCGTAAGCTGTAATTTCTTAGGTGTTCAGCCAAGCGGGTTTGCGTATTTTAGCCAAAGTTTTGACGTTTTTGGCCGTATTTAACCTGTTCATCACAGTAAATAATGAAATATCGTAACATTTACTATGAGGGACAATGCCCTGCCAGAAACTTAAGTTATCACGTATCAGCTCAATCAGTTACATACCTTAACATATCCAGATAAATCATCCAGTCATATGTCTTGTGTTTTCACCGTTCATCCCATCTATTGGTTCTTACGAAGCCACGTCGAGCACTCTCCTTATATTTACTCTGAGGTGAGGTGTCACCCGACCCTCGCGACATCCGTCTTCCGCGGAGCACGTGAAATGGAGTGAAAAGCGACATCAGTTTAAGGGAGAGAGAAGTGGCCCACTCCGCAATCCCATCCCAGTTTGTCTCCTATCCCTACCCTCAACACCCCCACCCCTCCAACCACCCTCCCCCTCCACCGCCTTTTACGCCCTTTTGCCAGCTCCAGGGCCCCGCGGGGGTGGATCGTTACGACGAGGCCCACCGCCGTCGCCACTCAGCTGTTTGTCTCTCGCTGAAAAGCTGGCCCTCTCGGGGGAGGCAGTCGGGAGTTTAATTGAATGGGATGGCCGAGGAGCTTAATTTGCGGTCGCTGAGGTTGGGGTCCCTATCTTTCAATCCTTCACCCCTCCCTCCCTTGTTCTCACTCCCTCTCTCTCTCTTTGCGTTGTGTTGTGCCTGGTTGACGAGGGCGCGGCAGCGATTTTAGCAGCGAACACGGCCAATCCTCAATCTGGGAATCATCGTTCCGTGTGGGAATATTTGTATGATTTTTTTTTAACGATCAGAGTCGCTTGTAGTTTAACAGGATCATGGAAAAATGTTTAAATCCCTGTATGAAATCAACCGAACTTTTTTGTGTGAATCAATGGAGGGTTTTTTTAATACGAGGGCATGCGATTAAAAATATATTTTTTTACTTTCATCGAGGTTCTCATAATATTTTCTACGCCGAAAGTAGAAAAATTAATCAAGCCGTCCGCAAATTTAAATTTATTTCTTATTTACTTCATAGTAGATTTTTTTCATGCGCAAGAAAATACTTCATTAGCGTGCGCAATAAAATACATAAATGTCTCCTTGAATGAGGTATACACCATTGTGATGGTAAGATCATACACTGCTTTCATGTTATAATAAAACGGTGTCGTAAAATATCTTCCTGGAAGGTGGAGGTAAGCGGAGTGATTTAAGGTTATGGTTTATAAATTGTAGCGGAGGGTATGATACGTACTTTTGATCACTGATTGAGATAGAAGTAATAGTTGAGCTTTGATAACAATAGCCACAATCTTCAAAGCTCTTTTTATTAATATTTGGCTCTCTCTAACAAACTTCTTAGCGTCAGAAATTTTAAATAGCATTATATGGTAAAAATGAAAATAACCAGATTTTACATTTTTATTTCATTTTGACCAGATCTTGTAATTAGAGAGAAGTAATGACTAAGCAAAAGATGCATCTAGTTTCTCACCTTATGGTCTGAGAATATTTTTTTTCACTAATTTCTTGAGAAAATTATGCATATTACTGAACCACGTTTTATTATTATCAGCTTATTAATATCCTTTATGTGCGTAAGGATATGCAGTGGCGGCTGTTGGGTGTACGGGTGTTTAAGACCTGGCAGTTCAAATTTATTCTTTTTTTTCCATAGCAAAAAATCAAATCCCAAGGGAGGTTTAAAAAGGCACTTAAGTGGAACAGCGCTCTCAGGAATATCTACGTCGTTAAAATTTATTGCTTCTCACCTCGGTAAATAAAAAAGGACGCAAGAATACGTGTCCCTGGGTCAAATAGCCAATTGTTTTTTTTACGCCTGAAACGTAATGGTTTCCATGGCTTTAATGCATTTTTACGAGCAACGAAATGACCCATAACCACCATATTATTCCAAAAAGGAGGATTTACGGTAGCTGGATGATATGTCTATATTCTTTAGTGCTTTTCCGACTCTGCATAATGATCTCGAGGTGTAATTTGGAATGAGGGCTAATGGAGTTTTGAAAATGATGACCAACGCTTTATTGATTTTAGTGACAACCTGTAGTAAATTAATGGTCTTGGCAAATTGTCGTTAATTGGTGCTAGTTATTTTATAACGAGGGAAGATTGATTGCTAATTTGTATGGCAACGAAAGCTAAACCAAATACACCCAATGTATTAACACATATCTTTCTTTTACTCGAGTTATGGCCTCACATCAAGATTTCTATTTAATTTTTTTTAATTTTTCTAACATGATTTTCGGTGAAATTATAATTATACCTGTGGAATTAGATAATTAAGTTTTTCTTTTATTAAATGGACTCTCAATATTCCACTCGCGATAATATTCATCAAAACGTTAATGGAAGTCTGGAATGGAAAAAAATGGTTTTCATACATTGCGGTAGAGTTATTGTCCTTTTTTTTATTCTTCACCGCCTGATACTCATTGATTAACGATAGTTTGAGTGTTTTAAAAATGAAAATTAGGACCTAGCATTCTCTCTATTACCTATCGGCAAGAATTCCATGAATACAGTGCGCTTGCAAGGAGCCTATGCTGCCTGAAATTCTTCACTCGTGTTGCGTGACAAGGACGTGTAGACGTGAGCGGCTGGAGTGCGTCTGTGCGGCTCAACTGAGCTGCCGCGCATTGTGTTCAGAGTGGTCATTACCAGCTGGTGCCCTCCACCCCCTTCGCCGCCCACTCCCGCGCCCCCCTCATTTCCCGCACCCCCTCCCAGCGCCATCGCCGCGCTCCACTCGGACCACTTCACCCTTGTCTTCCATTGCCCATTCCCACATCCCCCGCAGGGCGCACGTTGTGAAATTTCCAAACCTTCCTGCATAACCCAGTCTCTATATCGCCGGGAAATTCCTCGACCACGTCCAACCCAACTGGAGTATTGTCATAGTCCCTTAGACACCACCTTCCCTTCAGGTGGTGCTTGTGCGAAAGAATCTTCAGCGAATTTGAGTTTATCGCCTAATATTGAGGATATTTTTTCGTTACGTAAACCATATGTTTTAAAAGAACTAATTAAAAAAAACACGATAAATATTATTCGTTTACAATATTTCCAAGTTTATTTAAATATTTTGAAGTTTACTTATATCTAGCCCAAAAATAGTATTACAATTTCAGGCTCCATTTTAAACAGTATACATTATTAAATATTTTTCGTGATTATCTTTAAGCTTTCTTTTTACTCATGATATAGGTACTCAATTTCTAATCAATACATTAATACTGGTTAAGTATATGTGGACATATTTTTTGTTGTTGCTAGCAAGCAGTGGCGCACCATTGTCAGCTTGGCACCCCAAGTGATTTGGGCCAAGAGTCGGCTCTACCCTCGCTGATTACTCTTTCCTTCCTTCCACACTCTGTCTCTCGACTACTACTTCACCCCTATCCCTTCCGTCCTCAGCGGCAGCGGGGTATAGTCCCCGGCTCCACCCCTCCACTGTCCATATGACGGATTACGAATGTATTTTATCCTCTCTCTCCCCCTCCCCCCCCCCCCCGCACACCACTCCACCACGCCCACCGCGCCCGAATTCAACGCCGCGCAACCACCTCACCCCCACTCGCTCTCTCTGCCTCTTTCGTCCCTTGCATTGCGCGACACTGTCCACGCGGACACTGCCAATCTGCCAGTATCCCTCTTCCTGTATTCTAATCCTCACCTCTCACTCCACCTTCTCTGTCTGTGATCTTTCTTCTCGTAGCTCGATTTTCTATCCCTTAATCTTTAACTGCTACAGAATGCCATGTTTGAGTGGAATAATTTGAATGGGTAAGTAAGTGGCTGTAAAAGAAACTGGGGGAAGAGGAAATTATTCAACTCCGAAATATCTTAAGGCTAAGAATTAGGTGATTTTTTTTTTATCGAAACAAGTTTTTTTATATTTTAAATTGCGGATTTATGGAGGAAAGGAAAAGGAAATTGGGTGACAGTGTAGCATTAAAATGTGTACACAATGTGTGGCAATATAGCAAAATAAACAAAGAAAAGCTAATTTTACCGATTACGGTAAGAAATTCCCTCTCCGACAACGACGTCCGTATTCTCTCCGTGAATCTCGTTCTCCTCGTTTTTCTATTCCCTTCGTCTCTCCTCTCTTTCTCTCTCTCTTTCCTCGTTCCATCCGTTTCGTTTTTTGCTCGCTCGTGTCAGTAAGTGTGTTTGTGTGTGCTAGTGCGAGCCGTGTTGACAAGGCACATATTTTTTATTTCGGCCATCGTGCGTTCTTTCACGCGAGTCGAGTCGCTCCATTATTCTGCTGTTTCTCGTTTTTTTCTGTTCGTCGAAATTTGTTCCACGAGTAAAAAAAAGGAGGACGGACTTGCGCAGACGAGGAGAGAAAAAAAAGAGCGCCATTGATTGACGGGATTAACGCGATTCGTGTCTTTTCTTCAGGATAATGGCTACCGCTTTACATTTATTGCCGATGAGATTGGGATTTTATGGGGTGGAGTTATTTTTCCTTCCGCCTCCCTCCTAGGGGGAATGGGGATGGGTTCCGATGGTGTGAGTTGCTGCATACAAGTGCGATGTAACCTTTTCCGCTCGCGAGCGTTCGGCTCGAAGGAGTCGTGCTCGCGCGTCGGCGCTGCTGTTGTGCGAACGCCGGAATTCGCGTGTCCGCTGATTCCTTACATGCCGTGAGCTGAGGGGAATTTATAGTGCTCAGAAATAAAGCAGCCTTTCCTCGATCGTGATATACTGTTTTTATGCTAAGAAATAAGATTTCGGATCAGCAGCGTGGTAAAAGTAGGATCTTGAGTGTTCGAGGTGATGATCAATGCTTTTCGTTTCAGAACGTATATGCCGGTTTTTCCCACTCGTATTTAGTCATTATGGGAGATATTTTGTAAGAGTATCATATATTTCAGTTGCCATCATTTGCTTTTGGCACGTGTTATCCAATTCATAAAATCTTAAAGGTTTTTGTGGAAAAGTTTTGAAGAACTGTTTGTAGAAAAATTTTCAGGAGATAAATACCTCCTAGAATACCAATAGAGTACTACTCTGAATCTTGTTCAAGCACAGTGATATATGAGGATAAGTAGAGGAAAATCTTCGTTAATAGCTTTTGTGCCTTCCTTAAAATCATGTGCTGTATTATCGCCATTGTTCTTGTAACTCAGTCCATCAACGCTGGGTTAAATAATAATTTCAATTTAAATAATAATAATTTAAAATAATTCGGTTCTGAAAGCTTTTGAAACAATCAAATTACTGACCCAATAGATGACCGAAAAAGCATTTACTAAAATAATCTGCCGATGGAAAGTCGTATCATACCTAAATTTCATCATGTCTGTATACCAACGATTAAGAGTTTGTATTTTTAATGGAGGGTGTGTTCAGGGCCATTTATAACTCTGTTTAACTCAATTTATAAATTCTTCAACTTGCGATTTCAACTTTAAGCAATACGCATCGATAGCTAATTATTAAAATCATATCGCATTCGACTGGCATTAATAACTTTCCTTCATTTGAATGGCCGCCTTCAAAAAGAAAATCAAAAGACTATCAGCAACAGCAATGAAAAGAGGAATGTGTGTCATGGAACGGATAGGGACAAAATTCATATCCGGGCAGAAAGTGATGGAATGTATCACCTAGTTCTAGGCATCGTCAATAGAGTGAGCTGAGGGCCTAAATAGCCGTCAACACCGGCCCCTTGGTCCCCCCCTCAATAGGGGAAACTAACTCAGCCCCTCGTGCCACCTCTCGGAAACCTTTGGCAATCATTTCGTTCCGATCCTCGAGAAGGAACCCTCGAACAATCGGGAGGCCCTCCTGCGGTGGGTTTATTCAACCCCTAGGGGTGGAAAATGTATAAGGTCTGCTGGAAATAAAGGGGGATGGTTGGAGGAAGGGTTGGGGGGTCCGGTTGGGGAGCGATTGGTGGGAGGATGGGGTATTCAGAGGAGGAGGGGGAAGAAATTGGATTGTAGCGGAAGGGAGGGAGTGTGTTTTCTCCCTTGGCCGAGAGTGGTGAATAAGAGTGGCTTCAAAGGGGAAGTCACTTCAGTTCGAGGCTGCAAACGGCAACGACACGGCCCCTGCGTCGCCTCTCCCAAGGAGCGGCAGCCGTTCCGCACCCGGTAATTCATTGCTCCATCCGCTCGATCGACATACACAGCCTGCCGAGTGGATTCGAATATTGTAAGCCAGCTTACGGAGCCGCACTCCGTGAGAATTGGTAAGATCCGGAGGAATTGCACATGTTTCACCGCAAAGGAAAGGTAGAATCAAAGTCTTCCGCGGCTAAAAATGTAATTTATTGTAACAGAGCGTTTATAAAATATAATTCGTTATTTAATCTGGAGCTTGTGATCTAATAGCAGTGAGAAATCCATGTGGGAAGGTTGAAGTAACAGTCTATTAATTTCCCATTTAGTTTTGGTTCATGCATATTGATGAATTCAATGAAATAATAAAATAAAATCTATTCTCACGTAATTTAAGACACTTAAACAAATGCGGCAGGCAACTAATTCTGAAGTCCCGCCGCTTTTAAACAGAATATAATTTCGAAAACAATCGCTAATATTTATTTACCATTTAATCACACTTTAGCACAGGGCTTGGGATAGTTCCTCAATTATTTTTGTCAAATTCGATGAAATAAAGTTTTTCCCGTCAATTTCATATGTTGAATCTTCGTGCAATGTCTTGTCCCTCTCCTCGGTTAGCGCTCAAAATTCAACGTGATGTTTTTATAAGGCCCTATATTAAGAGCTATTTTGTTTCAGCTAACCCATGGCTTCTGAATATCAAAACCAATGCCTCAGGTGTATCGGGACCGTTAGCCTATTAGAGGTGGCGCGCGTGGCCGGTATCGGAGGAACTGGGTGCCTCTCGCACTGTGAAAGGGGGAAAGTGCTGAGGGCGGTATGAATCGGAAAATCCACGCTGGACCGCGATATAGAGATTACGGGGCTCGTTTTGTTTCGGCCATAAAGCATTTGAGTGAGGGATCGGTTCTCCGTGAGGCCATCAGCGCCCGCTCCTCCATTTCTTCCCAATCCTTTCATCTCCCGACGGGCCCAACCACGTGCTCTCTCGGAGGCCCCACTCCGACCCCACCTTCTCCTCCTCCTCCTTGGGGCCCTTGGGTGTGGGCCATCCGTCTTCCCTCCGCTCCCGCCCCCGCAGTCGGACGCCGCCGTCTCGCCCCGATTGTGAGTGTACCCCGGCGGTGGCCTTGCTCCTATCCCGCCCTCCCCTTCCCGTGTCTTCGGGGCAGCACCGCCGACTTCATTCCTCATTTCCTTGTCCATTCTGACGCTTACACTTTGCTTCCTCCCACTCTTCTCCTCCTACCTATGCCCTCCTCTTTGTCTTCCCCCCCCCCCCCCCCCCCCCCGTGGTCGCCATCCCATCGAAAAATGCTCCGGCCTCTCTGGCCATCCTCTTCTTCAGCCTCCTCCACTTTCGGGTCCTAATATCTCTCTCTCCCTCTACCTTTTTACCTTCTCATCCCATTCCGTCCCAATCGCCAAGCCCTGAAAAATATTTCAATTCGAAAGCCATGTATCATTGCTCACCCGCTTGTGACAAAGACACAGGACCCAGTCTGGCTCTTTATTATTTTTCGTGTGTTTTTATTTCGGCCATTCGATTATTTTTTTATTATTATTCTTCCCTAAGGAAAGTGTGCGGGGATGCGACGTGGGCCTGGGGTGTCCTACAGCAAGAGAAAATTTTGAGGCCAGCTTGTTTCAGTTGAGATTCGAAATAGAGGACTAGTATTATTTCCTTACTAAGCGGTCCTCTCATGCATATGCACGCCCGCGGCCTCTCTAGACCCCTCATTCCGCATCATCGGTCAGAATATCTAATATAAAAATTCCGAGGGAACTTTGACCACTTTAGCTTATACATGGCCTGAAAAAGAGTATCATGTTTTCAATTATCAAGTAAAAGTACCTGCAAGCATCCCACATTATAGATTTTGCTCTTCGAATTTTTTTGTGATCTCGAAGAGTTGAAAGAGGACGTGAGCCTAAGAATTAATCAGTTTTTACAAACGCTGCCTTTCTGTTAAACTCTCCTTTAAGAAGATTCTATTGTGAAGTTGTTACCGCAGCGGACAGAGAGATACACTTACAAGCTCTCTAATATCCTAGCCGATTGTGGACTATTAGAAACGTTTATTCTAGTAAAATTAGTTCAGGTGTGAAACCTCATGACTTTAATTGGTTTTTGAATAACGTCACCAGCTCAGTCAAATAAAACAGTTAACTTTTATATCGCATATAATGCATTCAACATAATTTTGCCTAAACTAGCGCTCAAAGATTCTCTTAGTTTCATCATGAATAGTCAACTCCTAGAAGTAAAAACCATGTTGAAACGTAAGTTGTCTACTAAGTCTGTTTCACGGTGGAAGCAAATAAATAGGGGGATTCACGCTGGGGAGCTTGTCGGTGTTGAGTTCCTTGAATAGACTTTGCATTGCATCCACTCACCTCCAACCTGCTCACCTCACGCGGGAAATGGCATAAAACCTGTCACAATATACTCCTCTCCCGCACAAAGCTCCGTGGAAACAAAATGCTCCAGCCGGCGCTGCAGGGAAGAAAGAATGGTCGGAATGTGCGAAGGTTGCGAGGCTTTTAAAAGGGGAAGGAAAATTGTTTGTTTCGGATGCGTCTCCAAGCGGAGGGGTTAGTGGGGGAGGGAGGGAAGATGTGGCTCAGAGGGAGAGAGACGGCTTTTTCGGAGAGCGATTCGGAGGATATCGCGAATACGGGAATGAAGAAAGTGGAAGGATGTAGACCCAAAGGAGAAAAGACTCTAGCGATGCTCCCGGGACGAAGAGACGATTGTCTGTTTTCTTTACGAGGGGCGCCGTCATGCATCATTTCGCCAGAAAAACTATTTGGGGGCCATCGGGGCCGAGATTTAGTTTTTCGCCATCCATCCATATTGCCTCCTCTTCCCCTATCATTGTTTGCTCATTTAATTTTGCGATTGCTCCAGTTGATACGGACGGAGAGAGAGAGAGAGAAAGGCCCCTCGTTCGAGAAATAATCCAGCCGTTTTTCGGAAGTCACGCGGGCCGGCTAATAAATGGGCGAGCAAGGAGGTCCTCTTCCTTTCACTCACTCCCCCTCCCTCCCTCTTTTACGGCACCTTAAAGGACACGGAGAGAAGGGTGAGGAGAGGAAAATCGATTTGGGACGTATACTAGGAGAATAATTCTGTCATCTCTGATGACAAAGTGCGCTGAAAGTAATGTTAGCTGTTTAGTTGTAATATATCTTCCGGAAACCGGAAAGTTAGCCGCGTATCTCCGTCGCAGTGGGAGGAGGAGGGTCGGTGGAGGAAGGCGCGGGAAGCGGAGGAGGCGTTGGAGGAGGAGGTGTGGCGGAAGGAAGTGAGGGCACCTCTCGTCGGTGGAAGGCGGGAAGGCGTTCGGAGGAAGAAGAGCTTTTGGTAACCTTGGGATGAGGAAGGGTATTCTGGGATTTGTGCATGCGAATGTGTAGATTCGAGGGGGCCATTATCATTCGCACTGGTCCCCCTTTCGGGCCGCTCTCCTCTCGAGCGCAATTTACGTGCCAGAGAGGCCTGGATCAACCTCGTCCTAATCATCTCATGTGATACCCGGAACTGTGAGCAAGTGGCCAATCAATTCCAAATTTCCTGCGACCAGTGAGCCAAACATATACTAATTATTGAATTACTTCCTCACCTCATTTTGATGAAATATCTAGTGATTGAAACTGGCGGTGAAGAAATAATTCATAATAATAAAAAAAAAGTATTTTTATGCCGCGGCATAGTTCCCTATTTATGTTAGCTGATAAATTTAATGCTGACAAAGGAGAACCAAACGCGTCATCAGACATTTTCGAATGTGTAAAGGTAACTTTCTAAAATTCATACATAAAAGTGCCTCTATAATTATGGAGGAAAGATATATTCCACAAGGTTTCTATTTAGTTCAAAGTTTTAATCTAGAATGCAAGTATGGCCTTACACAATGCTGAAGCCACAAAAATAGGGTAGAATTTAGCCAAAAAGTAGATTAGGTTTGAGTTCTGTCTCATTCAAATATAAATAAGCAAAATCACTCACTCAGTATGAATCTCTGCTTTGTTCTCCCTGAAAATTTTCTCTCCTAATTTGAGAAATAAGGTTAGTTCGCCTGATTTTTTATTTTTTTGCGGAATGAATAGAATCTTTCTCCGAATTATTGTATTAAAAAATATTGACGAAAATGTAATGCAGTAACCTCTTCTTTATTGTGTATAAAACAAATTTTCTCCTTGAAGTCTTTGACTTGCAGGACTCCCCTTAAAATCCGCGATCCCCTAAAAATTTAGTCCGTCCCCTTCAACTCATTCCCTTCCTCCCGCATTCTCTTTTTCCCTCATTCTCCTTCTCTCTCTCTCTCTCTCTCTCTCTCTCTCTCTCTCTCTCTCTCTCTCTCTCTCTCTCTCTCCCTCTTGCCCCTCGCCGCTCCTCCATATATCCATGCCGTCTATGGCGACCGGCAACAGCTCTGTGATACATTGCTGACAACCCTGAAAGCTCGGAATGGATGTTCCGCGGAAGGAGAGAGGGCAGTGGAGGAGGGGGGGGGAGTGGGACCCAAAGGGAGGGAGAGGTGGAGTGGGGTGGGGAGGGCATGGAAGGGTTGAAATGCAGGAGGAGTTGGGAAGGAAGACACGGAGAGGGAGGGAGGGAGAAAGGGACAAGGCGAGCGGGAGAGAGTGGAGATGATTTTTTTGGGTCTGTGAGAAAGGGTTCTCGATGCGAGCAGCGTGGGTGTCTGAAAGGGAAGTTGTCCCTGCAGAGCTTATGCATGGGGGGTGGATGCTGGGGGTTGAGGGCGGGAGCGGGGGTGCATGCACAGTGTGAAGGAGGGCCAAAGGGCCAGGAGAGTGTCTCAAGCAAAACGCCCAGCTCCATCACCACTCCTCGACTACATGCACATTCGGCTATAACCAAGCGGCTCCTAAGTGCCGTAAAATTGAGTTCATCATATTCATTCACATGGATGATTATATTTCTCTGACCAAGTAAAATTTATCGAGCATTCTTGGTTTGCCTCTTATTCTCTCAAAATATCACGACCACTCACTAGCACCCATTAGGCCTATGAAAGGTTGTTGGAGGAAACTTAAGCTCTGCACACTATATATCTATATAAAAGTCATTTGATACAAATTCCATCGTGTTATTTTTAGTATTTTACAGCAGAGAGTTCTCGGTTCAGTGAACATTTTTTCTGCTGCACCTGCAATAAAATACACATCCAATTCCAATCACTCTCATTTATATATCCTCAAGTTCCATCTTATCATGTTTATGTCAAACTTAAGGCTACTGTGCTTTTGGTTCTTCTTCGCCATTGTCTTAATCCGTCTAAAGACCCCACCGTGTGCATGCGGTGAGGGATGAGAGGGCTCAGAGATAAGGGTCAAAAGTAGAAATATGACCGATTAAGTGAATATTAATGGATGATGTGTTCAAAGCATTCCATAAATATATGATTTTGTGTTTAGTCATGCGCTCAGGTGTGAATTCGTAGATATATACCAAGAATCAAAATTCGGGGGGAAATAACATTTCATTCGACGGGGATCCTGTGACAAAAATCACCTTTCTTCACCGTGATCGCTGAAAAGACTAATATTTTAACAGTGAATTTTGCCCACGGTGTGTATGGTTTTGAATGCGACAAAGGTAAATTTTTTCCACGATGGCTCCACAATGTGGAGGTGGCAGCATTATGTAAGTTACTCACGCATTCGCTTATGAACATCAGTTCCGTTTTGAGATGGGATGAGTCACCTGGTCAAATGTAAATGAGATACCAAGAGACGTCACCCTCGCATCGAAATCTATCATTGAGAAGGTGGCCATTCGGATTGAGCGGACGGAGGTGATTTGACCCACGTGGCCTCCTTCGTCCACCCTCTTGGGCACCCTACACCACCCTCCCCCGCTCGTAGCTCGCCGCCCCCTCCCCTCCACCCACTCCCTACGTGCCATGCGCCCTACGTGACTCAAACACTCCCACTTTCGGTGAGGCAGCGTGCACAAACCGACCGGGGCCCCCCCACCCCCTAATCCACCCCCATTTCCTCCCTCCCCTAATGCACGCCACCCTCTCCCGAGTCGTGCACGAGGGCTGGAGGGGAAGAAAATTGCTTTCTCCTTGAGTTTTCCCTTTCAACCGCCCTCCCCCGTTGCACCTTCCCCTCATTCCACTATCCGCCCTACTCAGGCGACCCTTGCGTTCGATTCTCGGTTCGATTGATTCAAAACTCTTCACATATTTTTTTTTCGAGCTATTATTTTCGGTCCTTCGCTTCCCTGGGATGTGCTTAGTGATTGAAATCATTCCCATCGGTTTTCATCCCGAAAAATTGATTTCAATAGGTTTCAGCCGATAGTAATTTGTTGTGCGTTAAATTTATAATTTTTACGACCCACTTTAAGGGATAATATCGTCGTCGGAATGTAAACTTTCAAAGACAATAAATTAGTATCACGTCTCAAACCAATCGGAATCTCCCGCTCTGATTGAAAACCAGTACCAATAATTCTGTAATATTTTTCAAGCCCACTATACTTGTGGGGCCTTTTATCCTTTTTATTATATACTTTTATCCCTTTATAATGACAGCACAGGCATCGTCCGCATCAGTCAGATATCGGTTACTAATTACTTCAATTTAAAGAAGTGGATTCGGAAACTTGGTAATGGGATATCCCGGCAAATCATCCTGCTGATAACTTGTAATTTTATTTTAATTATACACTTCACTTTTTGATGTGCACATGTTCTTGACCCTGAAGAAGGGAACGATCTTAAATACAAAATTGGTTGTGAGTTAGATAAGGAAATTCGCTGGACAGTGCTTGATTCATTCCGTGTCAAGGGAAGAGATTTATTCGTGTTTAAGGCCTACTAGTTCGAATAATTCCTTGGCAACCCTCAAATATGTGGGCTCACCACGCGGAAAAAATTAATTACCAGAATGTTTTTGAACAGGTCTTGTCAAGAGATTATTAACGCACACGTATAGATATATCATCTTAAATTCTTCTTAGGCAATATCAATTAAAAGTACAATGGAAGCGGTCATTTAGAACTGTCGGAATTTTGATGAATTCAAACCTCATCTTTTGTTTTAAAATATAATATAATTGCCGGCAATATAGTATATATTTCTTTCGTTCATTATACCCACTATACTTCATTTCTTTATCTTCAAAAGAAGTGTTGATAACTCCTCGAATTGAGCTCTTTTTACGAATGAAATGTAAAGTTTATGTTTTTTTGTTTTTCTTGGCGATTCAGCTGCATACATAATGCTTTATCTCACGGTTTATCAGGTTGTTCTTTCTTTCGGGGGTCAAAGTCATCAGAACTTAATTGTTTTTCTCTGTTTTCAAATTCAAAGAATGAATGTAGGAATTTTATATCGCTGAAATTTTACTGAAAGCATGGTGTTAGCCTAAGCCTAACAATGTTTTTTCCTTTTTTTGGGCACGGAAACATTGCTGGTTTTTTTCGGCCTCAGTGACTACCCCGTTGTATCAGTCCCGGTAACCAACCCTTTTTCGCCTGCGCACCAGCCAACCTCCACCCCAACCCTTTCCCCCACGCGGGCGCATAGCTCCACCCCAATGCCCTCGCCATGAACCTGCCCCTCGTTGCCGCTATGGAACAACCGGACTCCCGTGTCGGGTTCTTTGCCACACTCACTGCACTCTCGTACCCCCAAAAATTTTCCATTCCACGCCCTCGTCTCCCTTTTTTACTGAAGACACGCTCAAAAACTGCCGGTCCCATTTGCGATGTCACTATGGGGAGAAATTCGGCCTTGAGTTCTTTCCTGTCGCACTTTAGCACGACACGCGTGAGTTTGAAAAAAAGAATGCAGCCGTAATTCTCAGGCGTGAATGATAACCTCTTAGTTATAATTAATAAAATCAAGAGCTCCGGAGATGAAATGAAGGCGGTATGATGATTGCGCAGTTTGAGGTAGTTAATCACCGTCGTAGTGAATAATTTCTCTTGCACAGAAGAGGCGGAATAAATATTCATTCCGCTGGTAATGAAGACCCTCAACTAATGTGATTTAATATTCTACCTATCCTTTAGTTCAGCATACTCTTGAATTTCCTAATGGCCAATTTTTACATTATTTAAGTTAATTAAAGTGTCGAAATCAACTAAAAAAGTTCACCCTAAAAGCCAATGATTTATGATATATAAATCGGGAGTTCTCATCGTTAATGGCTTCTGTGAAAGAGATTTAGAGTACCCATTATGAAAACATTTTGTCCCGTGTGATATCATCCAAAAATCAATTTTCATTTATGCGCTATCGTTGATGTTCAGCATGGGGAGGGAAGAATTTAAAAACGTTACTCCCATCCTGAGAAAGGAAACACGCTGAACTTTGTCAAAAAATCAGTTCACCATTCTGGCAATTACTAGCAGATGGCGCGATTTACGGCACTGCCATGGCCATTCATTCATTAGCGCGTTGTCACTGAGCATCGCGTACACTGAGAGCGCATAACTCATGTCAAAGACTACTACATTATTGGTAGCGCACTGTGACCGTTTATTCCCATCACCCCAATAATTTGAGCACCCAAACACTTACGGCCGTGTACCGCCTGAATAGCAATCGTAGCTCTTTTAAGGGTGATATTTTCACTGCAATGTTGCAAATGCTAAGCATTTCATTAAAAAAATTGAGGTCATGGTCAACTTTAGTGTAATTTTTGTCGCGTTTCCCGTAAGCTTTAACCGTGTTTTTGTATTTGTATCTGCAAATACGATTTTGAAAGTGAAATAGGAGAAGAGGGAGCCTTTCCTTTCAAGTACTATGCTTCCATTTTACCTTCATTAATTGGTTGTAAACCTAAATAATTTTCAACATGTATGCGCTATCAATATATAAATAGTTTCTGAAATGGTACCAAGTAATTATTGGCTACATCAAGGTGGAAATAAAGGGGAAGAGCGTTTAAAGCCGTAGTAGAATTTTAACTACTGATTTAAAAATTTATAACTTATTTCGCGGTTATTCCTTATATTTGTGAAAGCATAGGCTGTCTAAATTTCCTCTTGTCTTCTCGATATGGCCTATTTCTGTTGAAAATACTGGTGGAAACCGTTTAATGTTTCGAGCTCAGTTCGTTTTCCTGTTAAGAAAGTTTGTTGATCTATGCTAATGGTGGATTATTATATCTGTGCAGCCCAATAAAAATAGCTAGTTTTGGAATTTTACGGCTCACATCTAAGTACTACATTGAAAAGGTATATTTGGTTACAATAGCTGGAGAGACAATCGTCATACACCGTATATCGTCATATGCCGATAATTACGAATTTATAATCAAATCACTGTTCGGATCCAGAAATAAAGATGACACCTGAGGTGCGCTTGGAATGGCAAAATGATTCGATTTCGCCACGGGAGGCAGAGGGTAGGAATATGATAGGGGAGGAGGTGGACTTGGCCCTTACTGGGAGTTGACTTACGCATTGGCGAGGGTAATGGCGGGAGTGCGTTGTCTTACCCCTCCCACCAATTTAGCAGCCGACGGAATTGGTGCCTGTGTTCCTGTCTACTTTCATTACAGCGTGAGCTGGTGACAGGTGACGAATTTAAAATGTCCGTTACTAATCGAATGAAGGGAATATCAGATGTACGTTGCCACCTGGATGTGTACCTCAGCTGAATATTTGATTTGAATGAAGGTACCGGGATTAGAATTGTTAACGATTCTGATCATTAAATATTAGATTGCTTTTGGTTTGTAGTCACTCTCCCATCGATCAATTACTGCTGCTTACTGGATTACTTATAGGTAGATTTCCTAGCGATTGGTATGAGATTTTTATATGTATCTATTGCTGGGAGCTCCATTTGAAAATAACACTCCTCTCAATACCAAATTATTTCATAATCGTCACCCGATATTAATAAAATTAATTTGTTCATCAACTTGATGGCTTATTATCTTTATGGTTTTTTCCTCCGGATTATCGACAGTAATCTTGAGGGAAATTACCAGAAGTATTGCTCGTTAAGGTTTTAAATCCCTAACTCGAAATCTTGTGTGTGCTATTTAGAGCTCTAATTGAATTTTATGTGGTCATAAAATTATACGTCAATGCAGACACTAAAATATTCTCCTTTTGGTGGATGCCTTGTTTTGCAATCCATCGAAGTAATCCATGCATTTCAGCCTCTGGCAATTCTCTACCTCGTCCCCCACACCTTTGTCCCCCGCACCAAAGCTTGCACCAATCCCACCCGACACCAATTTACCTTCAGAACTATCATGTTACTCGCCTGTGATCCATTCGTCATGGTAGTGCAACGCTGTAAATAGGTGCATGATCGCCACGAGTAGAGCATTCGCACTGTTCGCTGGCATCGGAGGCGCGTTAATATTCGCCTTATGGAGAGGTACTTATATGCTTCAACAGCTACAGCAAAAATTTAATCCTTATTTGTTCGAACATAGAAGACATTCATGTTAGACCTTGCTTTTAATGGAATGCTCAATCCTTCATAGGAATTACGATTACGGATTAACGACGGCTCTTCCAAAGTGTAATTAAGATCTTACTGTGCTTAGTTATATTTTCCGTACCAGAAGTATAGCTTCAAAGGCAGGGTAAATTGATTCACGCTACACTTCCTTCAAATAGAGATATCAAGAAATATTTTTTTTCATATTGAATATTTTTAACCTTCGTTAGTGATCTATCCTTCTATAATGATTAATTGCATGCTACAAATTCATCCAATTGAAATATCTTCTTTAAGTGTTTTATTATTCGTAATAAATTGGTTTCTCTGATAACTTTTATACTTCTACTAGAAATAACTGCGGTCTATGAATAATTTTTAGTAGTTTAACTTCAGTAATCCTATCAACTTTGTGGCTTGAGGCGTTATCGTACGACCGAAAGTGATTAACAAATGACTTATGCACTCCAGATTTGTTCATATCTTATGAAATAAAATGAGAACAATCACGGAAATGAAAAAATAATTTTTCTCCAAAATCATTCAAATTTTCTATCAAAAGGTAGAGTAAATATATGTCCAGTGGTGTCATGGTGCCGTCGCTGAATAATATAATACATAATATGTGGATATAAAATACTCTTATGTAAAAGACAATGGCATCGTTAGCATTTCAGCACGAATGGTAGTTCTTTTCAGTGTAATTGATACAAGTGAAAGTTTTCTCGCATATCACTCATGTTCATCTTCTTTCCGTTTTTTTCATCCAAGCATTAAAATTTCATATGAAGTATCTCGTGCGATAACCAACCGTGCCAGTGGGTTCATAATTCTTGCGGTACCCACTACCAATTCAGGATCTTTACTTCTACTAAATTATCTATGAATGGTATTTACATCATCTTCGTTGCTCTGATGAAGCTAAGCAGGCATTTTTTCTCTTCATAGGTTAAATTGGAAGAGCCTGGCCTAAATGAGCACGCGACAGAAGTGAAATCATATATTAATTAGAGGAAACAAGTGATACTGGAATCGTTTTTACCTTTCTCTACTTCATTGAAAAAGTAGTAACAAAATATTGCTTAAACTACTCGAAGTTGGTATAAAAAGGTGGTTTTCAATGGTTCTGGTGACTTCCAAGTGTTTACGAGAACCGAAAAGCAATGTCTTCTTTCAGGAAGTGACACCTATGCATCTTAAAACTCTGAATTAACTTGGGTTTCGCGGTGTTATATTTTCGCGAGTATGGAGAATGCTCAACGGATGTTCTTCGCCGGTGCTAATCCGTTAATAGTTTATACTAACAGTCAGTGTAGCAGGTATTATGATTAGGAGCCTCTTTCCTTTAAAATCCCGCCATTCTTTTCTCTCGGCCATCTCCCCTCCTACTATTCCCGCCCCCCTCCTCTTTTCCCCTTCCCCAACACTTCACCCCCTCCACCTCGCCCTTCATCGGTTGCGCCATCACAAGGACCGGTTTCTCGTCTACAATGTTGCCGGGAGATCCCCCTGCGAAGGCCGACATAGTGTAATGCCGTTCCATCCCTTGCTATTGCCTTAACATGCGCCCAAAAGGCACTCATCCTTTGCATAAGGAAGCCGCCTTGTCGTCCCGATGTAAACGCCGGAATTTAAAATCGTGCTTCTATCACTTCTCCCTCTGTGTAAAAGATGCAGATAAATATGTCAGAAATAATCTTGCAATCTTGTTGCAGAGCGACATAATTCAGCGGACGAATATTTTTAAAAATGACTTTTCACACGAATATTACAAAATTATTGTTTTTCTCTTTCTTTACTTGTAGAAATACTGGCTTCTTTACGTATTACAAGCTGCTATTTCTGTCCGTCAAAGAGATCTAAAAACTATTAACATTTATCAAGTTGTTTGACAATCTAATTTTAATAAATGAATGCATGAATATATGCATTCATTCATGGCTGAAACGCCTGAATTTTTTTTCTCCTTTGTCAAACAATGCGAGTATTGAATTTTTATGTTGAATCTTTATGATAGCTCATGTTTACTTCTGTATAAGGTCGACCTTTAGGGCTATTGTTTTGTAACCCTTGTCTCACGTTATTTGTTGCTCTTAGTGATGCAAGACTTATGATTACTGTGTGGCACGCAACCAAAAATTGATTCAAATGGGTCAGTCAGAGTCAATGGTATGTTATGGATCGAATAGGCCCCTGGAGGGTCCTGGTATAAATACACGGTCATGCTGACTGTCAGTTTCCACGGGAGGTCTTGAGCATGCTGAGGAATAAACTTAATGCTTTGCATTTTAAGTTCAGTCCTGGGGAGAACGATTTTGATGTATTTCTGCGTTTTTTCCCTTCCCAAGAGATGTATTTTTTAATCTGTAACTCGTTTGAACTTCGATTGGATAAAATACGAAATTTATGTTCATCTGTCGCCAATTCTTTCCCTCATGAATCCACATTGCAACTTAGTCACGCACTCTTGACAAGAGGAGTGTTGCCACTCGCCATTTTAAAATAAACTTCAAGATAACTCAGTGGGTGCTTTGTTTCTCAGAAATAATTTACAGATTTTGCCACGCTCGCTCGTCGTTTTGGCGAAGTAACTAAACTCCTGACAATAAATTAATTGACTACTTGATTTTATATTCCTCTATCAACACATGTGCTGGAATGAAAAACGCGATTGACCCCCGCTTTATATGGGTTCGGCGTACGATCATAGTTCATTTTGCGCCCGCTTTTTTCCACAACGTATCATCGATTATGATATTCCACGCCTTATTTTCTTGACCAAACACATATTTAACCCAGCAGCATTTACGTAATTTGATGTTTTTTTTAAAAATTGATTTCCCTTCTGGAAACAATGCAGATTCAATACACAGTAGTAGGTATTCGCTTCAAGATCAGTCCTCCGAAACGGATTAATATCGTAAAGGAAGGGTTTACCTTACGGTGAATGTGTGCTATATACTTATGCATGGATATTTTTTATTAGCTCGTAAACAACCTGATGTAACGGCAGCAGTCGAAGTGTAGAAGACGTGAACAAATTGGCTGTCACCTTTGGTCATCCATTGTCAATTTTTGTCACGGAGACGACCCTCTCTGACTTTTTGGAGTGCGCGAAGGGTTGTTGAGTACAAGCGCAGAGGGTGTGAGCACGCTCTCGCAGGGAAAGGGATCTTCCTTGGGGCCATATCATACGGGATCCGCCGACCCACACAAAACCCAACCCCACGCCGAAAATTTTCCCAATACGTCTTCGGCCCGACCCTCCCCCTCGCGACTCGTTATGCCCGCCAGATGAAGATAGCGCATGGACGGGATCGGGAGCATAGGAGAGGGGAGAGAGGTTGGGGGGGAGGATGAAGAGTGGGGGTCGGGGGTGGTGCTGTGATATGACGGGACTGCAAGGAGTGAAAGGGGTGGGGGTGAGGGGTGTACTCCTACGGAGGGGTCCCACGGCCGAGGGAGATAAAGCCCGCGTTTAAGGAAACGGTGGAGGTGAGAGGGGGGGTTGAGGGAGCGTGGCTCTTAACACAAGAGGGAAAATGTGGTGTGGAAAAAAATGACTGGTATAGGGAAGATTGAAACGGGTCCCTGGTGATTAGGATAAGGAGTGTCTACTGAAATTGGAGATAAGGTGGCTGTTTTACTATTGGAGAGCAGGAATGGTGAGTGGGAACATGGTAAAATCCGGTATATGGTTTTATTTGAGCGGTCTCCCGACGAATTAGGGATCGCAGGAATTAAGGTTGTGTGCATGTGAACGTAACGGGGCGAGGAGAGATTGGGAAGCCGTCGATTCGCGTGGAAGGAGTGATTGGTGATGGTAGAAGTTTCGGGGGAAGAAGTCTTGACCCGCCTCTGGCGGAGGTACGGACCTAATGGTGCGTTTCCATGGGCACCCAGAAGGCAGTGTAAATATATACGCCTCGGCTTTAAATCCTGCATATTATGAAAACCCATGAGTTATGGCCTCATTCCGCAGGCAGGAGAATGCATAATGATCACAAGACGCGCATGATCGAGTGAACAAACGTGAAACATGTGTATGATGAACACGCATAACGGTTGGCATTTTTTTCGCCTCATGCTATTTATTCGCCTTCGCGGGCCGTTGACGCAATTTCCGTCGACGTGTCCTTAAGCCACACTTAAAACGAGTCACCGCCCGTGATTTCGTGTCCGCATAGGTTTGCATAATTCGTGCTATTTCACTCTCACATTAATCAACCAAGGGATAACATTCCATTTAAGAACAGAGGTGCAGAGATTACATCAGTGATTAATGTTTGGGAAGGCCATAATTCTTCAATATGACTTTATTTAATGGTGCAGTATCTTAGTAATGAACTCGGGAGCATAATTTCTTGGCACGTAGAACAAATAATTTTAATCGCATGCAACTTAGACGGGGGTGAATTTTCTGAAGAATGGTCTTGTTGAATGTCTGACATACGATATACCTCCTCGTATACCTCAAACGGAAAAAAATGATCAATGGCTGAGATTACCTTAATGGAATGAATGCCAGTGTAAATTCATATCCATGAGAATTATTGGGTACCATCAGAGAAATTATTCCACGTATTTGTGTCAAAGCTTTTTGTTTATAGTTTAACGTGGCATTTCCCATTGTTTATTTCATGAAAATCAAACTTTCGAGGATAAAATATGTTCGATATGTGATTTAATATCACCATGAATATGGTTTGCTTTTATGGTTGGAAAAATTACGTTAATTACAATTTTAATTAATAAAATAAAAGATGTATTTCGGCATTTAATTCATTTAATCTGCATCTGAGTCAAGTGCCATTTGACTGGGGTGCATTTAATTGTTTTAATGATAGTACTAATATTCTCCGATTGAGGACCATTTTGTTACACCATAGTGTAGAAACAATAAGATACAAGAATATATCGAATATTATAGCTCCAGGGTTCTCTTCGCGGAAAGATGATGCTTTCATGATAACTGGCGGATCCAGGATAGGGACAAAGGGGGGGGGGCATTAGTGGGGGATAAAATTCTATAGGGGCTATCTAGCTATCCAATTTACACTAGCCCCCCGCCATAAATCTGCCAATGCCTGATAATAGTTTTGCATTCCTTAGTTTTTATTGATGAAGTTCTTGTTATGAATATATCGATAGGATATACAACTGGTGACATTACGTCAAGATAAAAATATCTTATTCGGTTATTGTAGGATCAGAGATTATGGGTGTAGTTTTCATTTAAGATAAAGCCGTGAGAGTTAAGTTGGGACAAATAAATGGAGATGTTGCGGGATCTTAGGATGGATTTTCGTATTCGCCCACCCCCAAGTGTGCGGGTCGTCAAGGGCTTCAAAGCAGGGCATTTGGGGGATGATTTCTTCTCAAGTTGCGTTGGCAAGGGTGGCGAGTTGGGAAGGCAGCGGGTGGTTGAAAAAAAACACCGGGGTTGGAGGGGGTGGGGTCGCCCTCTTCTTCGGCTAGTAAAAAGGAGCTGGAAGTTAAAATGAAGATCTCCCCGCGTGAAGGCCGACGTTGCCAAATTGCTTGTTATGTGTCGTTTACCTATGGAGAGGGCCTTCGGGGAAGAGGCGGTCGGGTCGGCGCGCAGGAGTGCCAGGAGGAGGAGGTTGGGGGAATTTGGCTTCAGGTAGTACACATCAGGTTCAAGACTGGCCTCTTTTTATGTTTACCCCTCATTTTGAGGAAGGAAGTTCTTTACCTTTGCCCGTTTATTGGGGTATCGCTTTTGTCCTGCAAGGTCATTTCCGTCCATGTCTCCTCCATCCTGAAGTGGGATGGGCGCTCCTATCTTGTTAAGCTTACAGTTACAGCTTTGAAGAGCATACTCTCAGCGACGTATTTGACTTCCGAGTCTCAGTTTATTTTTTCAGTTCAAACATAATTTCGCATTTTTATTTTTCACGTGAGAATGTAATGATGCCGGCAAATACAGTTTAAGTGATGACTCACGTGCGTCATCATTTTCAGGGTTGGTAGCGATGATAGGGATCACCGTCCTTATGTCCACCTTTTGTTGCCGTCGTGTTTTCCATCACTGAACACGTACGTGAAATACAGCTGCAGTCAATGTGCGCACGAGAATTAATACATATTGTGACTACGCCATTGAGCTTTGTGAAAAAGAACATAAAAAATGTAAAGGATGCCTGAAATGACCCATGCAATGTATGAAATGATTATTGAAGTTGGTCATTTTCCCTTTCTTTTTAATGATCACTGGACTTGTGCGTGAAAAATTATCGATTGATTCATGCTTTATCTTTCTTTTAATTTTTTTTCATTGAAAGGAGCGACGGAGAGGCAGATTGGCTTTTATAAATGAAAAATGTACTGCCGCCACCAATTACATTTTGAACTTCCTCTCGCCATTTCTCTTCTACCCTTATTTTGTGCCCCGATCGAATTTTTCGACTTGCATGAATAATTCATTCCGAGAATTCTGAGGTCATTTCTCATGCTATCGGTAAAATCCAGCTGGAGGTTATTAAAAATATAATTGCTTCTCTGAGGAAAAGTGAGCAAATCGTCCTCCTTATCATGAAATTTCTTCGCCGTATAATTTGTATCATCCGTTTTTCAATCAACGCCAAATTAAATTTTAAATTTGGATGTTGGCAAAAGCGTTATTATTTCAAATTCGTTTTTGTAAAAAAACAAAATATCCTACTCGGATGCTCCTCATGTGCTGTTTACATTTTATCGCTGCATTCAAACGGGTTAACTATGATCGTTCTAAAATTATTTAACCGTTGTACTCGTAATATTTCTCAACTCTCGTACTCTTATTTTTATGAATAAGATGGAATAAAATCACTTAAAACACACTGTATTATTTCCAATCTCACAAAGTTAAACTTTCGAAACTCACTTACGCCTCAAGATCACGACTTGATAAGATAAAATGCTTACAGAAAGTCTCCTGTCTTAAACTTATTTTCATTAGGATCTGTAGTCATTCAGAAAATACGTTTTTTAATCAATGGATAATGCTCCTTATTTTTCTTTCACCAGTAATACGTGAGATTTGCAATGAAAAATAGACCTATTGAATACCTCATTACGGTGGCTATCAGTTTTATTGCGAATCGGATGTAGCAAAGTCAGAGCAATTAATACAAAATTGAACCCACTGATAGAATATTGACTTTAAGTATAGGTCATAAGTTGAAATTGTAAGGAACCAGAAGATGACTGGGAAGGGAGAGTCAAATGAGGAAGAATGCAGGTGCCCTAAAACCTGTTTCGGCAGTTTAAACAAATTTCGACTCGCCGTCGACCGCCTATCATCGGGCTCGGCTATTCATCCTTGTGCCCCCCATGGGAATATAGCTCCATAGGCACTCAGCGGTTGGTCAATCAACCCTGGCCCCCAACTCTAATGGCGCCCCCCCTCTCGACTACTATAGGGCGCCGGTCTAAGAGGTCGGGGAGCAAGAAAAAGGAGGGCTTGGGCGGTGGACAAATCCAACCTGTCGAGTTAATTCTTAAATTATGATAAAGTATGTGGGGTGAGCTGGGAGGGGGGAGAGGAGGTGGCCGCAGGATTCCTGGACCAAAAAGTAGGAGGAATAGGGGGGAGGATTGAAGGGAATGTGTGGTGTGGGGAATGCGGCGGAGGAAAGCGGGATGCAGGTCTCCCGGGCCAGCCATCCGCTCCCTTGAACCCTATATATCCCGGCTACAATTAGGTGGATTCGTCCCCTGGGGTCTTGGGGCCACGAACTGGGGCGCCTTTAAGGCCGTGGCGGTGGTCGCCGGTGCGGCGGCGGAAGGAAGCAAGGGGTCAGCAGCGCATTCGGAGGACGGCGGGAGAGTTATGGCGGCGGGGAAAGATCGATGTTAGAGCCTACGAAGGGCACAATGCTTTACGCTCGGGAGACGATAGAAAATCCTACTTTCGGTATCATCGACGCCTAAACTCGAGCTGTGTTCGGTGAAAATCAATTCATGGAATTCATCCGGGGGTCACCACGTGGGCAGGGGTGGACATCAAGTCTTCCCCACTCGCATGAATACGCCATCTAATTATTATTCATAGGTTTGTATTCGAATGGTGCAATAAAATATCGCCTTTCTAAACAATTGTCTCTAAGTCAACCAATAACTATTTAATTTTTCAAATTGTTGGCATTTTTCAATCAGCCAGTAACTATTTAATTACAAAAATTATTGACAATATCAAGATTTTGAGAAGTTTTATACTTCGTCATAGAACCTTCTTTGCTCCATGGAATTCTACGGAAATGTTTATTAGAGAGGAGAAGCATGCGTCGCCAGTAACGCTCTACGTTACAGTTCTTGAAAGGTTCGGAACCTCAATGCTCTACTCCCAATAGCTCTCAATGGAGACAGTAAATCAATAAATAGTAAAATATGGGTCTTTTTTTTCAAACACAGCCATCATAAGCTACAATAAAAGTTGGTGAACGAGCCCGTTCTAATTCTAATAGGATTAGGGCGTTCAGTTGAAAGGGCTCGGAATACTAACGGCTGCGTGTTTATATAAATCTTATTTTTTCGCCGCGATCCATCATGCCGCGCCCCATTCATCTAGATGGCGCAATTAAGCAGGGCGGGAATAAAATATTAATCCCCAATGGCAAGAGATTTTAACTTGTTTGCTTTCCGGGAGGAAGAGGCTTTCGCAGTGGTCCAGACGTCCAAGCCGAGCACCCCTTAGCGTTTATCTTAATAAATAGTTTCTCCCGCAGGGGACTGTAATTAAAAAGGGCAAAAGAACTTCGTTTTCTAGGCCATTTTTCTTCCTGAAATTAAAATTTACCAGCGGCTTTTTTTAAGGAGGATCCCTCCGAAATATTTCCCTCAGCTTCTCTATGCATTGCTCCCTCGACTTGAAACTGGTTATGCAAAGTTCGCCTTCGAATAATAAGATGGCTTCGTGAAATTCGGAATCTTTCTCCCTCGTCCTTCTTTTTTTTAAATATTGTTGCGGGGTAATGAATAAATTAGATGCTGATTTGGGCAGGCGTGGTTTTTACGAGTCCCTTTTATCTCGGTGGATGGATCTTGGTGCCGTGCGGATGCCTCCGTAATCGATCAAACAATCCCGCTCCCTTCTTCATGCTCGTCCTCTCAACCGCTTCCATCCTCCTTCCTCACACACGGGGCGGGAGCGGTGGCCGCGATAAATCCACGCCACCTCACGCACCCAGAGCCATCGGCTGACGCGCCGCATTGTCGCTTCGCCTGCCCCGTCCCTCATAAGACTTCCGTCAAGACATTCAAATACTACTGACTCCGCACACCCGATTACTAGCTATTTCGCTTGCTTGGACGGACCTTTCATTCTTAGTCTTAATTTTTGTAATGTTACTCTACCCGCAAATTACTACCTCGGACTCGAGCTCATTCCTCATGAGACTTCCGTCATGGCACTCAAATACTACTGATTCCGCACCTCCGATTACTAACTCCTCCTTTTGTTTGGAAGATTAGACCTACAGTTATATTCTTACGGACTTAATTCTTGGAATTTTACTCTTCTCTCAAACTATTATCTCGCGATCGTGTGTGAGTATTGGCTGTCTTATAGCATCTTCTTCTGATGACGATAGAAAAGGATTTCATCGAAACCTCGGCAGCAATGGAGATTGACGAAATCCCGAGAATAATTTACTGCCACCATTCGCGTGGAAAAAGTGAAGTCCCACATCTTTTTCTGAAGCTAGTAGTGCAAAAACGTATCACTAAGGATAACGCATTACTCCCGATGGGTTTTTCATGACGTCTGCTTGGTATTCAGGGACTTCTTTAAGACTCTAAGGCTCTCATCATAAAATTTTCAAGTTATTAGTGATACAGAGTAACCTACAGTAATACCGAAGCAACATTTTCATTCATGATAAGGTCGCTCAAGATAATGACGTTCAACTATGTGATATAATTTGCCTTATAATTACGTGTATCCATAATATCTATGGTAGTGGTATCTTATTCGTTCACTTTTCGTGTAACAAGCGTTTAAAATAGGTGTTTCTTCAAGCAAACTTCCCGTAAAAAATATTTTAACAGATTTCATACCAGGCTTGACCCATTCTCAACCCACTGGACAATTTATATTCATACTCCTTCAGATAAAGCAGTGGTTGGCATCCTTCCAACGTCAGATGCTCGCGTGCTCATATTTTTACGGTTGCAAGGAGCACAAAAAAATGTTAAACGGATTTTTTAAAATAAATAAATAATGATTGGTCTAAATTTAAGGTAACATCTCTAATTATGAGCTTTCCATTTGAGTGAAGTGCAACAATTAAAAATGGTTAATCGTGGTACGCGGCCCACAGAAAAAAGGTTGCCGACCCCAGAGCAGTTGGACTAGAAAAAAAAAGAAATTTTGTGGAGGGATCGAGGGAGCGGTTCTTATCTCAAAGAGAAAATAAGCATGATTAGGTGTCGAATGAGAGAATAACGTGAAACTCTTGATATCATGAGTATCTTAGTGTTGGTGTGTGGGAGAGAAAAGAATAAGCTGGCCGATGAGTGGGTGGGATGGAAGGTAGGCGCGTGTGGAGTAAGTGGGAGGGAGGGAATTGGAGGGGGGAAGGGGTGGCTAGTCACGTGACGACAATGTCTCTTCGTTTTCCACCCCCGCCCTTTCCGTGCCCGCGGGCCAACTGGAACGCACACACCAACACCCTCCCACGGACACTGGCCCTGGGAACAAATACCTCTTCCCACTGTTTATTTTTGCAGCAGATCGCCGTCCCCTTTCTCATACCCCTTACAGTCTCCCTCCCCCCCGATGTGGGTGGAAGGAAAGGCTTCGGCTCCCACGAAAAAAAGAGTTTCGCCCCTGATGGTGTCCTTAGTGTAGATAGCGATGGTGATGAGCAGGGGAGGTTACATAATTTATTTTTTGTTTGGACGACGGGGAAGGGCACAAGTCTCTCGGATGAGACCCGTAGGTATGCGGAACGTAGCGCGCGCGGCTATTAGGAGCGCGGGTGGGTGCCGCCGGCCGGGTGCAGTGGGTGTGTGTGTTTTTGGTCTGGGCAGGACGAGGGGCTAGGTCCGTATGCAAGGGGGAGGCGGGGCCGTATATCAAAGGGAGAGCCATAAAACTGGTCCTCGCAGCTTCTCCTTTTTTCCGGAATCACAGTCCTCTCCTCATCCTCCCCTTCCCTTCTTCTCACCCCACTCCCCTATCTTCCCCTCCCACTCCATGCAGAGATTCGAACTCTTTCCCCATCTCTATCGTTCCTCATCATCCACAGTAGTATTTTAATCTAGTGGGAGGCGGGTCAGAAGAGATGGTCAATGCAAGAGCCGTCAAAGCGAGCCGCCGATTCGTGGCTCGAGTTAGTAGAGGACTCCGTGACAGCCTCGTGTTCTAAGGCATCGGTAGGTCTCAGGGATCGAAGGATTGCCTCTCGGGAGCAAAGTATGCTTTTCCTAGCAATCTGCCGGACGAATAAGGAAGAAAGATGTCTTTTTTGGAGAATTCTTTGCCTAAGTGCTGCTGGATTCGACAATTGTCTCTCAATGCGGCTGAAGAATTGAGGGCTGGGATTTGGATTTGTATTTGTAGCTTTTTTCAATGAGATGAGTGCCATATTCGCTCGAACCATTTCCATGCCGCTCGCACGGCTACATCAATGCGTGTTGGTGACATTTTGCATATTTCTCAATTAGAATTTAACATTAATAATTATCATTAAATCCATCGCTTATTATTCTATGACTCAATACGGACATTCCGCGGTATTACGATAGAAACAAGTGAGGTCACTGAAATGGCAAGGTGTAAGTTCGTTCGTAGCGCACGGCTGCAAAAGGTTGGTGAAACTGACCCAAAGCAAGGAGGAATTTTTTTTTTTTACTTTTTTAATACCGCTTAGATAATTTTTTTCCAAACACATTATATCGTCATCGGAGGTAGCAGATGCAGTGAAGGGGAATGTGGAATGAAGAATGGGTTTTTAAAAAATGGTAGAAATAAAAGTACCCTGACGTCTTAACTTGATGGCGGCTAAAAATCTTTAATTCAGCGCATAATCATGGGAGGAGACAGTGCACTCGAAGATAAATTAGGGATTCATTCGATAAATTATTCTCGTTCACAGAGCATAATGACCGGTTGCCCTTATACACTCGTCGTTATTAGTCACGGTTGCTAAGTGCGGGTAATCAATCATGAGGTTTTGCTCTGGATTTGCTTCACTTCAATGATTTATTTATCCTGCAAAAAGGACGATGAATGCATCCATATTTTCGATGATCGAAAGTCGAATAATAAAAAATATTCCGTAATGGGTAGTTGAATCATCTGCGACTCCATACCATCCTTCCTCTACACGCAGTGTCTCAAAAAGAATGCCCCAAGAATTACCAAGCGGCATTGCATCGCGTTCAGGGCTGAGTTTTGAGAGTCCATTCCACTCTATAATTACCTGTCATTGTAAATCATCGAATTACACTCAGCGACATATTCACGTTTCAAACGCACTCCCGACCAAGTGAACATCGAACACTATACTATGGCTGCGGAAGGGTGGGGAAAACAAATGCTGATAACCTTTTCCAAATAGCCTTGATTCTACCATTACCACCCCCTCATTTCCATCCCTTTTCAATATTTTTCCTGCATCTAGAGATAAACAGTGTGCCATGTCCCATTTTTAAAAGCCTTTATAAATAGTATCGCCGAAAAACTGCGGGAATCGTTTTCTCGATTGGAGTGTTGATATCTTCTGCACAGTATTTCGAGAAATATTAGGAAAATAGCTTCAATTTCCTCGGATTGGAAGGACATGTCATGAAAACAAATCTTTTATTAAACTACGTTTTATAATTTTAAATTAGGTTAGCTCGCGTGCGAAACAATATATATGTCTACTTGATGAAGTCATTTTGTTTATATGATGTGAACTCGATCTATGCTCTCAACAACATTTTCCTTCCCACTTACCTTTCTACAATGACCCCATTTACTAAGGAATTCATTATTCATTCATTTACTTTCCCTCCGACACCATTTAAAGTCCACATAAAATGCGCCAATACGATTGTCAGTGAAAAAAAAATGATGCGTTATGTAAGCGCTGTAATTTATACGCAAGGAAATGCGGAACTGGGAAAATATATTTCTGAAAAGTCGAACTTGATATGGAGCTAATTACCATGAAAGATAAGCTATCTGAACATGCATGTAGAAAAACATCAACTTAAATCCACAGCGGCGATAAAAGCGAGGTACACCTTGAAACAAAAACTCGTCGGCGTGCGTCACGACTGGCTGCCTCTCACAACGCGGTGCGTAATGGCGGCCGACGACGGCGTTCTTCCACGATTGAAATGGCGCCGATGATCCATCGAGAGTGATAGTACGAGATACGAGGAGGAGGGCGGTCACACTTTGAAGCGCCTGGGAATCGGTCCACTGGGAATGAATGAATAGCCTCCATCAAAGAAGTCAGTGGAGGATGTCTCACGCGACGCTGTAGTGAATGTTGTCGCGGCTAACTCCTCGGGAGCACAAGCGTCTTACCCGCCAGCGTTGCTGAGATGCGACCGATATATCCACCCGATTTCCTTGCGTTAACTCTGGCTTTTGCTTCCTCACTTGTCCCTCCGTGGCCTCCGCTCTCGCTGCGACATCGCTGGCTCCCGTCCACGGGCCCGCCTCAGACCCTCCACCGACCACCATTAATCCTCTTCCGGGCCAGAAACAAAAGAGTTAGGACGCGAAGTGGGGGCGCCATCGGGAGTGACCGATGGTTTCGGCTTCTCCTTTGTCCACCGCAAGCACATCTTCCTCCATTTTTGCTGCCGTCCGCTTCCCCCTTCTCGGCTTCACTGTCTAGCCTCTAGAGCCGGGAGGGGCATCCGTTTTTCTCGATCCTTGTGCCTGCCACCCCTTGTGCAGCAGCAGCGCAAAGCCCCCTCTTCCCCTGGCCATCACAACGAAAAACCCACAGCGTAGACCGCATTGTGGAGGGCCGGCCGAGCCGCCCTCCCCGGGTGGTGCTTCCCCCTGGCGTGTATTCGCGAAAGTGTGATGCTTACCCGGTGGAGATGATGATGGAAATGGTTATGAACCTGGGCTGCCGAGCGTGTGCGTGTGCTTATGCTAGGAGGTCAAGTCCCCAAGTCTCTTTGCCGGGACGGCAGGGTGAACCGCCGAACCGAAGGCAGGGGGAGGGGAGAATGGGTGAGGGGAATGGTGTGAGAGGCAAAGAGGCAGGTGTGTTGTAGATGGGCCGATACCTCAGAGCCTTTTGCACACAGAAGCCATGCGCCCTATTCATAGCTTGTGGGTTTTGGTCTCTCTTCACTCACTTCTGCTCTCGGTTCGGCTTCTCTCACTCAGCGGGTTTTTTGCCATTTCTTTTGCTCCACAACTTAGGTTTGGTACCGCTGTGTTCCTCGCCTTCTGCTATACTTGGCTCTGGAATGCTTATGGAATACGCTCAGACAGCCATAAAGTTACAAGCTCTATTACTCCATGCGTAAATTTTCCCGAGCAGATTCATTGCATACACTGGATGTAATTCAAAAGCTCACTTATTGGAAGCTGTTGCTAGCTTATAATAGTTAATCCAGATTATCCGCGAATTTACTCGTTTCATCTAGAAATTTAGTTTGCGAATAATGGACTGTTTCAGTGCCTAGAATGACTTACAGAGCCATCGATGTTCGGCATTGCTCGGCCAGAATTTATCTTTTAAAGGCTAAAGTTCTCATTTTAAAAGCATACTTGACTCTGGAATGCTTATGGAATACGCTCAGAAAGTCATAAAAAAGTTACAAGCTCTATTATTCCATGACTTAAACTGCTTGTTATTATTATATTTCTATTAAATATATCCAGGGAGTTTCAGGAAAGATGGTTTTTTATATCCACTAGATATTTCTCCTAGCCTTACAATCCTACGAAACATCTTACCTCGATAAAGGCAATGACTAATACGCAGCTGCCTTAATGAGGGATCAATAATAATAAAGATAATGGAATGAGTTAGCGCTCCAATTGGGTCTTAAGATTCTTGTGTACGTGTAAGGGAAGTCACTTGAAGATGTGGAAACCGGCGGTGAGCAATTAGGTTAAGAAACTGTATAACCTGCCGTGTTTTATTCCTATAAGTGCCATTTAGAAGGCGTTATCATGAGTCCCCATTCAAACCTGTAGTTAGTGGTAAAATAAATTATTCTTCAAGTAATTCCATAAAAATAGCATATGGCGTTCAATCTTTTGAGTGTTTTTTCTATTACCTTACTCTGATTCTGTAAATGCATTTTGTCTTCCCGTTAGCCTCACCGAGAAAATATTATACGCACGAAATTTTTATCCTAATCATCATCGATCCCCGGCGAATTGATTTACTGCAGAATTATTCACCATCATGCGGGCCTGATCAACTGGTCGCACGGGTGTGGGGCGTAGAAGGCTAATGGCCGAAGCGAGAGAGTGTGATTGGAAGAGAAGAGAGTCTGGGAAGGCGCCGGTGAATCAAGCAAGCGTGGGTTAGCTTGGTTTTGGGGCCTGCAGCACTTGCAAAGGCGACGTGGCCCCGCCCGATGTGCCACACCCCCCAGAAGGTCACGGTCGTCGGCGGCTCACGGGAGATGGAGAAAGTCAGGGGGAGGAAATGGTGGCAAGGAGAGAATTGGCATCGGAACGATCCGTCGCTCGATTCGCGCTTCCTGGGGCTTGTTAAATCGCTTCGGCCGAAAACGATCTTATCCATCCCCTGGTGTTAGCAGACTGTGTTTGAAAGGCGAGAGTCCAGTTTGTTTCTTGTCTCATGAACCTCCAGGGAATGTTTTCGATGACATTTCTTGCTTGTAGTTCGCCGATTAATCTAGCGTATAGTATCTGGATCACATGGACGCCTCAAGTGATTTAGATTTAATTTGATAGAATTTTAAATGACCTTGCATTTCCTATCTTATTTCCTAAGAGAGTTAGGTTCGTTATTAGTTGTTTTTACATGTTAGTTTCTTGAGTTTCTGTAAGTTTTTGTTCATTGCAGATACTTTTTGAATTATTGTATAATTACTTATGTTATCGCAATCATAGATTTTTTTGTTTCAGCCTTTTTCGTATAAAAAATAGTATGGCACCGTTATGTAGGAGATATTTACAGATATTATCGATAAAGATAATATTTTTAAAATAATAATTAAATTTAATAACAAAATAAAATATAGATATATAAATAACACAATTAATTGAAGACGATAGCATATAATAATATGAACGACTTAAGCAAAATAAATCGAAGGTCCATGATGGAATGAGCGTAACGAAGTCATGATAAAGCGAGAAAGCATGGCAGAATTTAAATACCATTAAGAAAAAAGTAACCAATTATCTGCCTCGGTCCCGGGACGCTGCAGGCAGGTGGCCTTGTCAATTATTCTATAAAACGTCGGCACCACCTCATTCTTATCTTTCCCACTTGTTCCGCAAGTATTTTTCATCGAATCGTCTTCCTCGCAACCGCCAAGGCACTGAGGCGCACGTGACTGAAATGCGTACCGCGCGGGAGTCACTCACAGCGCGGACGATCCTTCAAAAGAGGTCGCCATAACTCGCAGTCGACGACGCTTTTGCTCGCGCTCGTCCAGATTTATCGAAGGCATTCATTCCTTCTTCCCCTCTGCGAAAAGCGCTCGCCGAAACATCTCATTCTCTTTTAAAAGCTCCTCGGAATTCCCACCTTGCCGTTGACAACGTTAGATGGATTGGAAATACCTAGTGGCGATGGAAAAGATTATGGTTCCTTCCTCGATTCCCTTCGAAAAAGAACTCGTGACGAACGGCCTTCCCTGTTGTTGGACAATAGAAATAGCGTGCTTTATATCCCCGATAAGATCTGGCGAGGCATATCAGTGAATTACTGCTGAAAGTTGAACAGTGATATGCCTATCAGTGGAAGAAAAGTAGATGTAAGCTTGTTCCTCGTGGCGTGACCCTAACTTGTGATAAGTGGAATTTCTGCTCTAGTGAGAAATTTGGTTTCCAAAGAAAATCGCGTTTTGCGATTACGTGCATGTTTATTGATCGCAATGTGTATGAATGAGAAGCTTTTAGAAAAGACAAAAAGTTTTGCTAGATACAATATCGGCGGTCGAAACTCCCACAAAGGCTCGGCAGTGAAGTTTGATATCCTGATCTACTCTTAGCTGCACATAGGGTACTCATCAATCCATCATCGCTGCATATGCCCAGAAGAGAGTGGAGTAGGTAACTCAGGTCATTTAACATGTAGGTTCTTCTTGTGGTAAGGGGTTGGTATAAGATATTGGTGTGGGCATCAATTTTTTCCTACCGAAGCTAATGGTAGTAGCCTTCCCTCCCATTTGTTTTTCTCCCACTCCACTCCCTCCTCGCTATCTCGTCCGCCTTTTCTCCGTTCCGCGGACGCCGCCAGACACGGATTGACCACCCCAGCGCGATCTTTCGTGACTGAACCCGTTTAGCCAGGAGTTTACCTTCCCTCTATCCCCGGACTCCA
This sequence comes from Ischnura elegans, assembly GCF_921293095.1. Taxonomy (NCBI): domain Eukaryota; kingdom Metazoa; phylum Arthropoda; class Insecta; order Odonata; family Coenagrionidae; genus Ischnura; species Ischnura elegans. The sequence goes on from NC_060246.1 coordinate 127,736,535, forward strand.
CCCCTCTCGTCCCTGTGTGTCCGATGCTACACCCTCGCCGCTGCTGCCTTGTTTCCCATCGTATCGCCGAACACGGCGCATCTGCAAGCACCATTCCACCCCCTCCTCCTCCTCAATAAACTCTCGCCCCACCCACCGCTGCACATACACCCTTGCTATCACCCGGACACCTTAGTCACTTCACACTGTGCGGTATCACTAGTATCAGGTCAATTCTTTCTAAGCTTCACAGTGCCGATTATTATCGATTGATGATTGTATTAGGATAATTTTCCACCATATCCAACCTCTTTCATATTCTTTGAAAGAAAATTGTTCACCGTTTAAATGTGTAACAACCTCTCGAAATAGCACGGGGGTGGAATGGCAATTAATTCTTTTTTTTTCTGAGATCTGTAATTAACCGTCTTTTATCTGTCTATGAAGTTGCTTCTTAGACGTCTTTAGTTTGTGTTTATGAACGGTAGTTTTGGCCAAGCGTTATTATTGATTTGCTTGTAATCTTCTTTGATCGATAACTACGAAAATCGATGACAAAATGGTGTTTTGTCGCTGTTCTGGCAGAGCTTGTTAATTTATCATTGAAAAGCAAGTAGAAAGCTTCGGTAAAGCCTGACGTATGTGATGATTTTCCTCGTAAAATAGTATTTTCAATTATAAATCAAATGTGAAAATGCCTCAATTTATCAGAAAATTTATTTTTTGGTATCACTTGCCTCCTAGAGCGTCTAACCGTAGTAAAATATTGGTGGTAGTACTTGGCTTCGAGAAATACGCGGCGAAAAGTTTTACCCTATGAATTGCACATAGAATTCCTTCCCACGTTAAAGGGTGGATATCGATTTCAATAAGAGTTTGATTCGTACATGTTATGCATGACAATAAATCCGACCGGCGCACAGTGGTCGGAAATCGAAAAACGCCGGACAAAAGTCCGAAATGGCTTTTTTTGAGGTAGACAATTGAAGTTTGGCGCAAATACGGGGAAATAGTTGCTGATTTTGAAATAGAAAGTCATTTTTATTAAGTCTCAGCCGTTATGGAGTTACGGAGGCTTAAACATGACGAAATTTCGAAAAACTTGCCATTTATCATTTTTCTTCGAAAATGTAAAAAGTTACGCAGATGGTTGAGCAGTGGATGGATTTTCATGAAATTTTAAACATGTTCATCTGTCATTATAGTTTCTTGCCAGTACTTTGCATAAGTTTCAGACATTTTTGTTGATATTTGTGTGCTGTAATGTATCAAAATGGCGGAAGCTTTTTTCAAGCAAAATTTCACTTAAAGCAGTCATTATCTTTTTTATAAGAAATATGTATGTCGAGATATTTCGCAATAATACTAAGAAAACATATTTAAACGTTTGTCTGCAAAAGGTTTGGGAAAAAGTTTGCGGCCCTGAGAGAAAATTCGAATTTTCGACCGCGCGTCGCGGTCCGGCTCCACGCGGCGGACCCCGGTAATATCGATTGCGTGTGATGGTTGAAGTTGTTTGCACCTAAATTCCTCAAATTTGCCTTTTTCAAGCAAAAAACACTTTTGTGGATTCCCTAAGGTTCTATATCGAAGATATTTTGAAAGCAGTATTGGTCATTAGGTCATAAAATGGCGGACATTTTGTTAGGCAAAAGTTAACATAAAGGAGTCATTATCTCTGGTTTTAGAAAAATGTATATCATGATTTTTTGTCAGGGTATTAAGTAAAAATAATTATAAAGTATTCTGCAAAAATCTGTGGAAAAAGTTTGCGACCCTGAGAAAAAATTCCAATTTTCGATCGCGTTTCGCGGCCCGGCTCGGCTCAGCGCGACCTCGAAACTCCGACTCCCCGCACCGACGAATTTCTGAGGACCTATATATAAATATGTTTTCTTAGTATTATTGCGAAATATCTCGACATACATATTTCTTATAAAAAAGATAATGACTGCTTTAAGTGAAATTTTGCTTGAAAAAAGCTTCCGCCATTTTGATACATTACAGCACACAAATATCAACAAAAATGTCTGAAACTTATGCAAAGTACTGGCAAGAAACTATAATGACAGATGAACATGTTTAAAATTTCATGAAAATCCATCCACTGCTCAACCATCTGCGTAACTTTTTACATTTTCGAAGAAAAATGATAAATGGCAAGTTTTTCGAAATTTCGTCATGTTTAAGCCTCCGTAACTCCATAACGGCTGAGACTTAATAAAAATGACTTTCTATTTCAAAATCAGCAACTATTTCCCCGTATTTGCGCCAAATTTCAATTGTCTACCTCAAAAAAAGCCATTTCGGACTTTAGTCCGGCGTTTTGCGATTTCCGACCACTGTGCGGCGTTGACAGTCAATTTCCTGTCGAACAAGGGATAGGGGGTGCGCGAATATTGTTGGCGTGGTGTCGAGGTGCTTGGGCGCACTTCCCATTCGCCGGGGAGCCGCCGAACCGCTCTAATCTGATGCAAAGTGTGTTCGAGATGGCCGTAAAGCACACATCGCCCGCCGCCGCAGCGGTGTGGCGGAGTTGTCCTTAAAAGGTGCGAGTATAGCACGGGCTGCGGGTGCGCCAAGGCACGGACGGACCCGCGATGCGTCCTTATACTCCGTAACAGTGGAGAGCCTTCTTCTTCATCTTCCCCCTTTTGCCAGCTGGTGAAACCAATAGGATGAGGGCGGAGGGAGTGTAACCGGTCTTCACGGCGAAGACAAGCAAACGGAAAAGAGAGAGAGAGAGAGAGGAGGAGTCAGCGACTCAAGAACAGGACGAAGATAGACGATTGGGGAGAGGCAGTAGAAGATATTTCCTCCAATATTCTCGTTGCGTCCACTTGTTCATGTCGGAAAGAGGGGCGATATTATGGGTCGTTTATCTTTCCTCTCCCTTCCCTACCACCTTAGTGCAGAGAAATTAGACCCGTTAAAGACTGGAGGAATTTATTTATATTTATGGGATTGCAATAAAATTATTAACAGCTCAAGTTGCGTTGGTATACGTGCAACGGAGCAGGTCGTGAGCTAAAATATGATCCTATTTAAGCAATAATTTTCTATACGTGTTACTTACTAATTAGGAGCCTGTTTACCGATGAAAGACGAGACCTAAGGTGGCACTTTTCTTGCCACTTTTCACTACTTTGAAACGAATAACGTCTTCGGGCCGATCGCTTGCATGCTTTTGCAGTATTGTAATGAATTCATGAACATGATTTGATGCCAAGTGTCCTGATAAAAAAATAAGCATAATGAAATTGAATGCATTGCCCTAAAAAAGCATATCAGGCAGGTTTTATTTTTATTTTAAGGAAGAGCAAAGCAAAGGTCTAAATTTGAATTTTCTATGAATCTTAATGGACACATTAAATTTTCAGTTTTATTTTGAATATTGTAATTTCAGAGTTAAAACCTTTTCATTTTCACAAATGCCTATTAATACAAGTAATCATAGGCGATGAAAAAAAATGCATCTTTACTTACTAATATTTATGATGGAATTTATAACTACCTTTGGGAACATGTTCCTAAAGTTAGGCGTTATTATTTTCCCTCTTTTGCGTAATGTCAACTATTTTACTAATGGCGTAATATCAACTATTTTAATACAGATAAATCATGAAAGGCTTTTCCATTTATTATTTCAGTGAAATATTTTTCGGCGTAGGCACCATGCCTTTTGCCTATTGATCTCTTCATTTCAAGGTAACTTTTGCTTCTTTTGTATGTGTACAATTAACATCATGGTATTCCCTATCTAGATTTAGAGAGAAATATTCTTTGACCTCTACTGCGTATGCTAATATATTTTGCGCGAACTTGAATTATAAGTGAAGAGTTTTTCCAGCGAACGTAACTTGACTGTGGGTGACTTATCTAATTCCTAAGAGTAATGACACTGAAATGGAATGAATAATTGAAAAATCTAGTCGAATATAAGAGGGGCGAAACGAGGGTGGAGGTTCATAAACCTTTGGCCTTGTCAAACTCTCCGTCACCGTCCATCCCTCTCAATCCCGCTTCCCTTTCCGGTAACTCCACCACCCATTGCAGACTCTCCCCACTGTGCCACGCAACTTTCCCTTTACTCTTTGTTTTTCTGCCAAAGACAAGCCGTCGTCAAGTCTAGCACGGCGTGATGTGATGCACCGTCTCGGACTATGGAGAGGGAGAGGACGCGAAGTTTATGGCTAACCCGCGAGGTCGTGGCCTTATAGCCATGAGTTTAGCCCTGCAACGAGGAAGGGGAGGGTGCTTGGCGAATGGATGAGGGGAAGCGGGACGATTCTATGTGTGTGGGAGGAAAAGAGCGATAGCCGGCAAAGCAGAACGGAGGAAGGGGAAAGCCATCAATCAGCCGGCTCGCGAAAGATTGTTGCGTGTGCGACTGGCCGTCTCGCGTTTGTGTTTGTGTCCAGGAAAGCAATTTGCGAGGAGTTTGCGGTCCCGCGGCGAGAAGGGGAATGAAATCAAACACGGGAAAAGCGCACGGCTCGCTCCCGTGTTGCAGGTCTATAGTAGAAGGGGGGGATGATAAAATAATTCAATTCTTTCTCTCCATCTCTCGCTTCTCCCTGCGTGCATTGAGGCAGATGTGGAGTATCACCTCCCCAGCTCCGCGATTAGTCCCTACACACATTTCATTATTCGCTCTGGAGGGCGATCGTGCATCTTTTTTTTCACTCTCGCGATCCGCGGACCGGTTTAGTCAGTTTCTCAGTTACGGTTTTGTGGCGACAGAGTGCTTTTGTAATGAGCGCCAAGGGAGAGGAAATGCCACTGTTCTGTTACGCGTGTTTACCCCGCTTGGGAAACTTTTACTTGACCACACCCACGCATTTTGCGGTACAATTGTTTAGCAGACATTCCTTTCTATCAGTCATTTGTATTTTCAGTATCAGTAATTTTTTACCAAAATACATATATTCATTTCTTGTTTGTTAATGCTAACTGTTTGTTAATACTGAATCATTATAGGTGCAATAATTTTAAAGTTACCATTTGATTTCACCCAGCATGTGTCGTATATATTTCCACTAATTTTCACGTATACATTAATAAAGCAGATAGTACACCTCTGAATAAACACGACACTTGACACGAGTTCCGACTCTAGTAGAGAGAGTGAAGGTGTTTGAAAAAGCATCTTCATAGAGGCTTTACAATATTTTAATTTTGATTGAACTGTTAAAAAAATAATTGGGTCATCCTGTCCCAAGTATGAAGGGGCGTAGGGAATGTCTACTCACTCTTCAAAAGGTTGAATGGATATTTTTGGAAGGAATATGAAATCAGTTTTCCTCTCTCGAAAATTTTATCTGTTCATGGAGGTTCGCTACTCGCAAATAGATGAATAACTGGAGAAACGCTTTCATTCCCAAACGATTATTTCCGAAGAGAATAATGGCAAAAATATACAGGACTCCTTTCCAATTTTTGTTTTTTATTGAGTATTAATCTAATAATTAAAAAGTCTTAATTTGATAGTATTTGTGTACGTAGTTTGTTAGTATTACCTAATGGTGGACAATAAAGTGCCGCAATGTTTATTCAGCATTTCCTTCTTCGACCGAATCCAGAAATTGCTCTACACCACGCTGCTATCCATCTAGCTAGTTCTGTGCCCTTAACATTGACAGAACTGAGTGGGAGGGTGATAGGAGGGAAAGTGCTATCGCAATTATTGTCCATTTCCGTTCCGCGACCGGAGACCCGCCGCCAACACGTGGATTGGAGAGGGTGGGAGGGGAGGAGGAGAGGTAGGCAGGTCGTGGGCGGTTGTAGGGAGAGACGTCACCGCCAGGTCAGCGCGCGCGAGGGAAATTCGACCGCGGTCAGGTGCGAGGCGCATGCGCAGTGCACTCCGTCTTTCCCGCCACCCGCCCGCCTGCCCGCTTTGCTTTGTTTTACATTTGCATGCGATGCTCGTCCATCAGCCGAACTCGCCTCGCTCTCCATCATGCCCCCAGTGTTTCTCCCATCTCCCTCGAATCGCACGTCCTAGGCTGGCAGGTATCATCATCTTCTCACACTCAAGCCGCCGCCGTGCCTTATTATGGTCCTTCTCACCTCACCAATTGCCCATTATCTTTTTTCCAATTGGTCATAATATCCCCAATTCCTTCGCCCGACGTCTCATTCTCTACCATTGGAAACGATTTCGTGTTGTTTCTCGCTCACATATTTCAAATCTCTATTTCAATTTTGCCTTTAAGGTGCGCGAAGCATTTGGTCCTCGCAATATCTCGGCATTTATATGTTTGTATTGGATTTCTGAGTTAAACTCCTCGACTCTTTACTGACCATTTCGAAGGTTTTACTTTCAGTGGATGGAGTTTTTTGTTTGCCTGTCTCGCAAACCAGATCACCTTTCGATTTCCTCTTTCGCTTTACGAGTAGATTAAATTGCCTTACGAGCTAATGTTGCCGCGTTGATTTATGCGTAGAGGTTTAAATTTCCACAATAAATCAGTGACTTATCCGATCATTATATCTGTCGGCATATGTACTTGATTTATTACTTGGGAAGGAAGCATTGGATTGATTAATGAAACGAATTTTGATTATGATTTTATTTTTTCGTTCATTTTATTTTTTCCCATATGGTTCAGGCATGTAAAACACTAAATGCATCACGATGATGTGGTTTCAGGGGTGAGTTCTTCATTTTAGCGCCAAGCTATCTTGATAGTGTTAACTTTTTCAAATTACTCGGTCATAATTACAATTAATGTCGTTTTTATCCGTATTAATCCGCTGACAAATTTTAAGATGAATTGAGAAAGCCATTTAAGATTCAATCACATTGTTTAACCCTTCTTGCTTTGGTAATATCAATAATCATGGTATTGCATTTGTCTCACAATTATATATCGTCTGAATTTGTCTATTGGCAACTACAAATCACAGCATAGAGGACTCAAAATCTTGTGCTTAAAATCCATTCTCATTACGATGTCATCAACACACATCTTCGGACCGGCTGGATGGATTGGCTTGGGGCAGATACCATCGAAGGCTCGAGATAAATTACGAAAAAAAATGAAAGAATTTGCACAGCGTGTTCTGTGGAGGGCATGGCTGTCAAAGTGGACGTGAGAAATAGCTCCGTTCTGGAACGAGGCGTGTTACCCTCCTACCTTCCTACCTGCCTGCATTGGCCGTCGCTGCCCGCCTCATATCAGCCGACGGGAAAGGAGCGGGTTATAGCGCGAGAAAATGGAAAAAAATCGCTCGAGTTGCCGGCGTGATGGATTTACTGCGCCGCCAGATCACTTGATTCGCACTCTCTGGGGCCCCGTTGGATCACCGCCGCCGACTCTGACCTTATGAATCATTTAAAACGTACCCAGCTCCAATCCCAGCACAACGCTCGCCTCCCCATCCCAATCTAACTTCCCTCCCAACCTCCTCCTGCGTAAGCGTTTTCTCGTGCTGGGCGAGTGGGATGGGCAGAGTAATTAGAGGCAGATGAAAAGCGCTAGATAAGTGAAGACACAGCAACTATGTGATCGCCCTTCCTCCCGTTACCTCACTTCCCTCCGCACCATCTCCTCCCCAGTTCAAACGAGCGACCCGATCGGAAAATCCCCTTATATAGAGCCACTCAATTAGTTCATTTTTGCATAATGAGCCAGATTGCTCAATCGCTTGTACTTGAAACGAGGCCGAGCAAAGTTTACCGGAATCAAATTTGTTCCTTCGGGGTGATGGACGTCACGGCGATCAAGTGGAAGAGACAGGATGCCTCGTAGGCTGCAATTAACTATCCTAAGGGATGAGTCTTTTGGAACGGATCGTTGTTGACGGAAACGCATAATTCCTTGTGTAATGTCTCCATCTAACGTCTTTCAAGAAAAAGTGGAGCTAATGAATCCGTTACCTCTTCAAAAGTTTAAATTGAGCCTCGTTTGGGCGCTAACCAATATAATTATCGCTATACGTCCTCATAAAATTCAAAAAATCAATTCATAAAAAAATCGCCATTTAAAAGTGTGGTCGAATTTGTGACTTCATATTTTTGGCAATTGGATGTTGTCTCTAACTTTTGTTTTTTCCATGTGCAACATATGAATGCGTTCTTGCTAAATCAGTAGCCCATTCATTCTAATCAATTCAAATATGAATACGGATGTGATCGTGTTTTTTCTCCATTTTGCTCTGATAAAAGCGAAGAGAGAGCATTTCTCAATGTCTTATTGTGGATCTCAATCCTTGTACACTCGCGTTATATTCCTTGTAGGTTGATATTCCACGCGAAATTTAGTGTTGGACATCCGCCAATACAGCATGTTCTCTTTTTATCATCTTTTTACCGGTTTATGTATTGCGCCAATTAACAGGTTTGCCTGGCTAATCTATACAATAATGACTGCTCAACGTTAGCCAATTACAAGTTACCTTCTTCCTCGGTTAAATGAAAGGTAATTAAAGAGCAATTCGCAATATTTTCAACCGTCAGGAAAGGAAAGTACCTCCACGGACTGAAAAAACTTCTAGCCGTGAGCTCGTCCGGTTAACTGCTTGTAGAAATCGTTATGCATCAAGAGGAACTCGATTTCATTTCAGTAATTATGAGATGTGGCGCGTGCTTTTTGTTCTCGATCTCTACCGCTATATCAGCTCACTATGCAGTAAAAAGGAAGTTAAAGTTATTATAGCACCTAGAGCTCCTCCATTTTCTCATTCATCTTCAATCTGTCAGTATTATATCTCATTGCATAGCCTCTCACGCAATTATTCTGTTAAATTGACAACCCTGTGGCTTTGTCTGAGGGATCATAAAATCTAACTCATACTTGGAACATGAAATAATCAAACTGAAAAATAATAAAGTTAGGCTTAACCCAGCATTTCTCCCGTTGTCGTGGCTTCTTTGTTGTCTAAAGCGCTTGTTCAAGTTTAACCTCATCAGTGACATGACGACTTCACGAAACGATAAGGGACATTCTCAAGTGAAAGAAAAAAGGGTTTAGGAACCCAAATAATTGTCACTACAGTGAAAATGATACAGCCATCCATCTAAAAAAATGTTTATGGAACGTAACCTACTTAAAAATTTTAATGAAATAATTTAACCAAAAAATAACGTGATAATTTCGTCAGGAATTATCGTCAAACTAATGCAAGAAGATTCAAATACGCTCCCCATAGTCTCGAAAGGTTGTCATTCAACGTCTTTATTTGATCATGTGCAACGGTCATTTTACAAGCGATGGTTTTAGAATCTTCGTAAGTAAATTGGGCGAATGCACTTAGTAATATGATGCTGCATAACACTGCTAAAGGCCGTTTTACACGGTACACGGAATTGCGCAATCTGACGTACGTGCGAAGGCGCAATCAAAATTACGTCGTGTAAAGCGGTGAATTGCTAGAACACATGCGAGAATGCGTGGATGCGAGACGGCAAAATAGCTCCTGTTCTAATTTCGTTCATGCATTCGCGCAATTCCACGCAATTTTAGAAATGAATGCAGCTCTAACCTGCGCAATTCCGTGCCGTCCTCTTCACATTTCGGCGAGCGTTGTCGCAGCGCTGGCCGTGCGCTTGCACCCCCTCCGCACCACGCCACTATCTCTCTCCCCTTTATTCAATTCCCCACGCTCGCCCCACTTTCCTTCCGCCCTCGCGCCGAATAGGTTCAGTCTGCCGCCCAAACAATGCCCTCCCCGCCCGAGTCAGCCCTTCCCCGCACCCCACCCTCGCAGGTCGTCGCCTTTTCATCTATGTGGCCCGTCTCCATCCGCTGTGTTTTGGATCTCGTGGCGCCACTGCCTGTCCCTCGCGTTTCTGATGACTGGACTGACTGTACAATGGGTGGTCCTTCTCCACTCCTGTTTTTCCCCCTCCCTCCCCTCCGTGAAAAGCCGTGACGCTGCACGAGAGCGCGGGATGGTCGGACACAAACAAAACCCGGCCTACACGTGATTACGCACAAACGCATTTGCGTGTTCAAAGGGGATGCTGGCTGGGATACCGTTGATACCCATAATGGTCACCTTGCTTAGAGTCCTCAGTGCCCCCGCCCCTATCCTCTTCACTTTGGCGTATATCCTTGGCCGAAACAATTGAACCAGGTAGAACGTGTAGTGAATTTAGAATTATAATTTGAAAAAACAAGGTCTACTATCAACTCCAATAAATAACGCCTGAATTTTGCTTGTCAGCCAGATTTAGTTACCTTTTACATTTGAAGCATGAACGTGTCAGATGGGATTCTCAGCCACATTGCGTTTATGCATAACAATTTTAGGTATAGTTTTCGATTAACAAAAGTTCACTGAATTTCAGCAACTCGTTCCGTAGGTTCCTGTCACCATGAGTGGAGTTCACGAGCAGCGAAGTGCGAGCTGGCGCGAAATAGAGTTGAAGAAGGCTTTCTTTATGACGAATCAGCCCCGTGGGAAAGAAAATACCCATGTATGCAGTAAATATACAGTGTATAATATCTCAAGGTAAATCAAGAGACAATATACACTCCTAAGCACCATGTAAGTTCTTAATGATTGATAAATGCTTGTGATATGGTTTTAAATGTGATTTATGGGATAGTTGTTTTTATTGCGCAGAATGGACCAGTATACATCTGGTTAACCTGGTGAGAACGAGGCTAAATAAATCCTTTAAAGCATGCTCAGTTAGGATACCCAACTATAATGTCCTTTTTATTTCCAGAGGATTCCTTCCTCCATCACCTTTTCCTTACTCACTCTCCTCCTTCTGAGAAACCCCACTCCGTTCAGCCATCCATACATAACCGCCCCTTCCCTGTCTTCTCCCCATCTACGAAACCAGATTATATCATTCCTCATGATAATGTCTCCCTTTTTTCCCTTTCCTTTATCCCCAATCTTGACCGAAAGAGGTTCCCAAGGATTTAATAAGGGCCCACATGATCTCTGAATCCCAAAATTATTATTGTTGTGTTTCCATAGCTCGCATGGCCATGTGAGGGCATATGCTGGATGGAATGCCAAAGGCCCCGATTCTGTTTTAAAAGAATGTAATTGTGAACGGTAAAAGAGGCATTCGTGTCCTTCATCATAGCGATGAAATGGCTTAAGTCAGATATCGATTAGATATGGGATTGGCAAATTAATAAATCATTCTGTAATTACGGCGGGGCTATCTCCCGTTTCCACTTCAGTAGAGCGAGCAAAAGAAATAATTAATAAAGCCCAGGGCCAAAAGTCGTAGAAAAATTTACTTTCCTGGGATAAAATGCCTATGATATTTTTGGGGTCTTTTTCGGCCAGTTTTACGTTTGTTTTATTACGCAACTTGATTATTAAAGTTCAGATGAAATGTATTTATGCATTGCCATTATGTAGTTTTACTTTTAGGAACCATTTACTCTACTTAAAAATATTTCATTCTCACCCATTTAGCTCGAGGATTACACCCAAATTTAGTTTAGGAACTTGAGGTGCATTACTCTATGCGGAGCAGTATCGCAGGCCCGTTATTCCTCTCTCGGAATGCCTCGTATGATGCATGTGACTCTAATACATATTACGCAAACTTCTTCCAACTTGGGTCCTCATGGGCGCGCACAATTAATAATCCATACTCGTGTGTCTCTTCGAAGGAGGAACAGCTCTTTCGCCGTCCGGTTCTCCCTAGAGATCGCCAATTATGACTTCAGGAACAGCCCAGCCTCACCCCCTCGCCCGTCCACCCTTCCTACCGCCCCCACCTCTTTCCCCATTCTTCCTTAACACCCGGGCCACGGGGCATTTCCGTGCGTTGTTGCCAAGTCTCGCAATCCGAACATTGCCCCTCCTCCCGCAGACCTCGACCCTTCTCTCTCTCAAAGCGCTCCAAAATGCTCCCACCCCTCCTCCTCCTCCCGCCCGATCATACGCTCGCTGCGGAGTAGCGTAGTGAATCCAGTCGACGAGGAAAGGCCACCGACGACGTTCGGAAAACTCTAAATCTCGGGCGAAACGGATTATCTGCAGCCGGCGAAACGAATTCAGTATCTCTCGAAGATCTTGAATGGGAGAGAGCGGTGATCGGATGGGGTGTTACTCAATCTGGGAAGGCGAGCGAGGACAGTCGTCCCGGCCGGGTGTCCCCCGTCGCTACTTTTTTTTCGTCGCCTTAGAGCGCCACGGAAATTCCTTTGGCTTTTGTCTTCCCAGTATCTCCGGCTCCCCTCGCGTCCTTTCCGCTCAGCTGTTTCATGATCCTCGTTCCTTCTGTGCTCTCTCTTCCCTCGACCTTAAGAGGACTTAGTGAATCCCGCACAACCTGTCTACTTTCGAGACGAATCACTCAATGAAAAACTACGCTACCGCAATGAAATATCAAGGACATACAAAGTAGAATCTTGCCAACCTCAGTCTGTGCCCCAAATTTATATTTTGCTTCATAAAACTCTCAGATGATTTTTTTATTCATTTTTGAAGTCGAGGCTAATATTGACGAAGTTCTACTCTGTGTACACTGTATATTTCAAGTGTATAATATGGCTATTCCAAAATTGAAAACCCATTGTAGCACTCTATATAAGGAAATTTAATTACCTGATAGACCATGGTTTCGACTCGTACTGCTTTTATTAAGGCCACAATAGCGGTAGTTGACTATAAAACCTACAAGGTACCAAAACCTTGGTCGATCGAAAAATTATTTTTGTCGGGAAAGATACTGTTTTTTTTATTTGGGCATGAATGTTGGCGAATCCCACAAATTGAACCCTTATCCGTAGGTATGCATAATAGTTTTACTTTTTAACAAGCATTCCTCGCGGAAAAAGACAAAACAGGACCGGTCTAGGGACAGTGATGCGTCCTTTTCCCGGCTCGACGCCTTTTTTGTGTTTCGCCGCATGTCTGCCGTTTCTCGTCTATTCAGCCTGTGGATTCTCTATCTGCGGCTTGGGCAGAGTGAGGAACGGGTGGAGCGGATCTCATATCGCCGAGTAGCCCTGCCCCGCGGTGAAGGCGATTAATCTCGCGGATCGCCTCGCGGTTTGCGTTCTGCAAAAGGTTTGAAAGGTGCCGTGTCGGGAGGGGAATAGGTACTACTCGTGACTCGCGGGTGGTTCACTATTTCATCCGAGAGTAGGTAATTGTCGGCTCGCCGTGTGGGTATATCTCGTGGATGTATCGTTTGGAATCCCAATTAAACATCTAGGTACTCGTAATAGCGATTAATCCCATTCTTTACTTGATCTCCGTGACTGGTGGGGACGATTTATTGCTATCCACACGCACCTCCCTCATCCTAGCCGAGACTTTATCCGTGCGCCGGCAGTTTTCTTGCCGTTTGTTCAATTGAAGGAAATATTTTTTCGCTGTTGGGTAATGAACTTTACTACTTCTTTCTTCAGCACTCAAGCCTCAGGTACTCTTGCTCAATATTTTAAGTAAATTTAAATTTATGCCTGGACAATCAGTCATTGGTTACGGACAGCTTGTTTAAACGCCCGTGTCTCCACAGCGACCAGAATCGGTATGTCCTTTTAGAAAAAATGAATAGAATAGGGCATTATTCTTGAGAGAAACCTTACCTTTTAGACACACTCGTAACTTCTTACAATTTCTGATGGAAATTCCCATGACTGAAAATGGTTTCTACTCGGTCGCCAAGTGCTGTGAAATAAACAGCATCAACGTCCGGAGGGAGCAAAATACCGAAATTAACTTTCATCATCGTTTTACCTCCATACTTTTTTACTCGTTCATTGATCTTTAATGTCTTTATCCAAGACTCATTGGTTTGGATTCATATAATATTTATTGTCCCTGTCTCCGAGTAATATGAAATAAACTTAATAAGTTAAGCTGGCTCATTGTTTGGAAGCACATATTAACCTGTGTGTTATCACTCATCCCATCGCGGGCCAAAGTATGAAAAAACTGAGTATTCATGAGTCAAATTATTATTTTCCCTCTTTTCTATCGTGGTATTTTCCTTTACTCTAATTTTATCCAATAACAATGACGAGAACGTTTTCTCAGCTCCTGAGAAGATACAATTAAATATTATTTTATTTGGCTTGTCTACGGCAGAAATATTGAATTTTTAGTGCAGTATTGCCAATTAATGAGAGGACATATTATGCTGGGTTATGAATGAAGGGGAGTCGCACCTCAAATATTCAACGTGACCACTCAATTCTCTTCGTTAAGAAGTTTAATCATTCATTACACTCAAAGAGCGAAAAATCTTTGACGGCAATTTATCTCGTCGCTTTCTTCAAGTGGCGTTAATCAAAATTTCAACGCGTTCCCGTTTGCCATGTTCCCCTTACGTGGCTGGACGACGTTCAACTCATCCAACGCCCCCCTCTCTCTCCCCAATGCAAACTTTGCGGTTCTCTCCGTAAATCATGGGACTCGGTTAGAAATTTTCCACCCTTTCTTCTTTTGTGTGTTATTTTTTTTTATTCCACCGCCTCGGGAAGGAATGTTAATTGAAAGTGCAGCTCTCCCTCTCCCTATCCTCTTCGCATTCGAACGAGCTTGATTTAAGACGCTCGCTGAAGGGAGTGAGAAAGACGAACATGAGAGGAGGAATGGCGGACAGGCGAAAGGGGGAGATGTTTGGGCAAGGGGGTTGAAGGATTACTTACCCCACCATACATAGTGTGTATGTATGCCAACTCCTCAAGTCATGTTTCCCGCTCATAGCGAGCCACGTCAAGGTGGCGAATGGGTGAGGGCAAGTCCCCATTTCATCTTAGACTATCGTCCTGATGAGAAAGGATAGGTAAGAGCGATTTTTTGCTTTTTTGCCGACGGCATAAAATTGAAATAAAAAATTTCTGATCAATTGATCCCGCGTCCATTCCCCGTCCATCGCCTCTTTTTGCTAATTCCGTTTATAATATTTTTAATACTCGTAGCGATGTTTGTGTCCCCGAATATTCTGATTTTCATTTTTTCATTTCAATTTTTACTTTTAATCGGATATAACACTCACAAAGTAAGAGAGGCATCGGAATATACTTTTAATTATTATTGCATTCGTGTGCTACCCTTTTCCGGTTTCAATAATTTCGGAATTATAGAGATTTCGTATGCATATTGGAATAATGCGCTTTGCGTTTTGATACCACTCACCAGCCTTGAGCACTCGGTTCATTGTTATTGTGAACTTCGTCCCACGTGCCTTGGGAAGGGTATCGGCTGGGTTCTGCCTCCATCACTGCCTTTGCAGGGGTCCACTCCTGCCCCTTTGGGATGCTGTGGCGGGCACGCTTGAGCTTCCCCCGTCTCTCGGAGAGCGCACCTGTTGTCAAGAGGAGGGGGAGGGAGAGGATGGAGTGGGGTGGGAGGGGAATGGTCGCGGCGGAGGATGGCTCGGGGGGAGGGTGGACCTCCACCCACGCTCACGCCGGGCGGAGTGAGTGCATGTTATAATAAGCGTTAATGTCCCGTAGTTATCTCGCTTGTTGAGTGTTCTCTCCAATGGAGTACGTCCCATCCTCACTGGTTTAGCTCGTTCCTCAATCAGGCATTCCATTGTAATGTTCTAACCTATGTCTCCTTTACCCTCTCAACGTTTATTTATATTTATTTTTATGGAAAATTTTGGGATAGCTTTTATATCTAATAGAGCAAAATTGTCCCCGTTTACGTTGCTGTAGGTTTTATTGAACAATTATAAAATAATAGTTGCCACTAAAATTTATTTTTATATTCTGACAATCTCATCGCGAAACAATGTTTGAAATGATATCGTAAAAAAGCAAGAGAGAGTAAATTTAAAGTCTCTCCTGCACTGTATGGTTATGCCTATTTAAAATGTTATACTTTGGCTATTTTCATGTAACCTATCATGATTTCTATAATGTTTTCCAAATATTCTATTCTATCAAAGAAAATATTTCTCCTGGTAAATAAGACTTTTTTCGTTGCAGATCTTCTGCCAGAAATTTTAATTTTATGTCAATAATATAAATTTTTGTTACATCAAGAATGAATCGTAGTGATCTAGCCGTAGAATTTTCGATAAACCGGCTTAATTAGTTTGCTACAATCAACAAGTACTGCTGGCCTTGCTACTCAGAGCTATTAGTCCAATGCGCTGGGCCGAGGTAGTCGATGGCAGAGTGGAGCTCAAATCCAACACCAAAGCCCTAGTCAAAGTGGCCGATGAGGTCGTGTGGCTTATCGTTCCTATATAATAGGTCCACCCCCTCCTAGCCTTCAGGATGCAATCTTTTCGCTGCATATGATATCAATGCCCGCTGCTGGGCTAGGGAGGAGTCAGAGTAATTGTTCATTCTGGAGTGGGGGCGGGCGCGGATGAAGAAACTGCATTATACAGCTCTGTAGGCCCCGAGAGAGTACAAAGGCGGTGCTCGGAAGGGGAGGGGGAAAAGGGGGGCGGGGCCGCTGCTGAGGATAACGTGAGGTGCGGGAAGGTTGAGCGAGGAAGAGGTACTAATGGCCTGTGGATTGCTTGGCAATATGGTGGGCGGGAACGAGGCGGTGCATGGAATATCCGTACTATTTTGCGAAAACATGGCGCGGTAGAATACTTACCCAGGCATCTCTTTAATGAGGCCACTAAGCTGGCAATATTTTGAAAGGTCACTTACTCTTCGCTCTGCCGTTGGGTCGTGAGTATTGTTTTTACCTGAAATAGAAGAAAGTAGAAGTCACCAAAATGTTTTTCTTGGAGCGAAGCAGCATTTCGTTGAGAGATAAATAGTGAGACCGATGACACTGAATAGTTTCAATTCTTACTTCATATTCTTTTTTCCTGAAGTGGAAATAGAACCTCAATACAATTGGATAGAAAATTTCCTATTCTATTTTTCCGAATTTTCAAATTTATTGATTTAAAAATGCGGAAAGGGGTTCTAAAATGAGTACTTAGGTCATCACGAGCTCAATGAAGTCAGAATTTTTTTGAGCATAGCATTAATCTCATATTTCCGTTTTTCCAAATTTCACAATTTTTTTAGCAGAATATGCAGCAGTATAAATATTGGGACATATCTTTTCTTAATTAGCTCTTTTAAGTGATGAAAGAATGAATAAAATGGCTTAATGATTGCCTCGCATTAATGTTACCCCATCGAACTGGGCTGTTCCTCCTACATCCCCCGCCCACTGCAACCTCGGAGGCGCGGCATCACGAGCACCAAGAAGTGGATGCCGCGAGGAGAGTGGTGCATCAGAGAGGAGCGCAGTAGGAATGAGAACAAGTGACAAGCGACGTCCGTGAGGCGGTAAAGAGTCTCGGAGTTCAACAAACTCATTAGGAGCGCAAGGATAAGACGGAGAGAGAGAGAGAGGAAAGGTTTTTTTCTCTAAGGGGAAGGAGAGCCCTTGGTCGCCATACCGCGTGCACCTTAACCTTGTGGAGGGCCTAGCTAATTACCCAGCATGGCCGTCGTGCTCGTCCGTGGTTGGTGAGATGTCTGCCGCCCCACGAACAGACGTGATCCTTTTTCTCTCCCTCTACATCCTCTTCTTGCAGCATCGGCACGTACCCCGATGCAGTCGCCCACATCTTGTGTGCCTTACGCTCGGATTTTCAAACACTACTTACCAAGAAAGGGGTCCGTTAATAAATTTCTCATCTCACTCTGTCAATCACATTCCCTTCCCTGATTTACATTGTTTTCCTCTTTGATCCATCGGAAATGCTTGTTGTGCATTGTTAACGGTAGAAATCACTTCTCATTAATTTAAAGTTGTGTAAATTGCACACATGCATAACAGGAGGGCTAGTTACTTTCCATAGGCCTCCTCGCACTTATAAGCTTTTTGTGTTTAGGGTGCCCGAGATTTAAACCAGAGAATCTCTGTATCAAGATGAGTAGCCATGTATTCTTCGTACCAAGCCTCCACGCTCTCCTTTATGTTTTTTTAAAGTTAATAAGGTCTGTTTATATATACAATCAGTGGCGGAGATCTCATCATCATCATCAGTCAACAATACTAAGGTCAGTTTGACGCAGCTCTCCAATCCTCTCTCCTATCCGCTAGCCTTTTCATACGGACGTATTTCATCTCTTGTTTATCCTTTATAACATCCCTTATAACCTGTTACTTATAAGTAACTCATTCGGGGCCTTCTTCCCTTCCACCTGCCCTTTCTTCGATTTTTTTAACAGACCATCATGTCGCATTATGCGACCAACTAAGTTGTACTGTCTTCTCCCAAAGCTTTTTACACGAGTTCTCTTTTGTCCCACTCTTCTTAGCACCTTCCTATTGCTTCCTCGGTCGTTCCTCCTCGTCTTTAACACTGTTCGGTAAATTCGGCTGGATTAAATAGAATTCATGCTGCTTAGATATCATGGAAGATTTATGTCGAGTTCACCAGAATCCAATTTATATTTCATCAAGAAATGAGAGTAAATGCCAACTTTTTTCTGTTGTAAATGTTAACGTTCATGGTTCAGGGAATATGAAAATTAAATCAAGAAGGTAACCTGGTAAACGGGTACGTTTTTGAGGCACTGCCTTAAAAGGACATCCCGTCTCCGACGACCCTTTGCAGCCGCTCATGCTCCCAGCCAATATCTCACCCCTTGCCACCCCTTGTCTTCCCGCGACCTCCTCCTCCTCCTCCTGCCCTCCATTCCAACTGCATTATTATATTTTTTGAACAACACGCACAAGCCCCCGCTTCCCACGCTCCAGGCCCCCTTCCCTCCTCTTTCTCCTCGGAGACTCGCGAGTCCCTTCATCACCGGCGGATGACATTTTACGAGGCGGAGGAGGGGGGGTGGGGCGGGCGTGAGCCCATAGGCCGAGAGTGGATGGGTGGTTGTGGTGCTCAAGGAGCCCTCTCGGATGAGGGGCGTGGGCGCCTTTGCTAGGTGTTGAGTCTTCCTCGTCTCCCATCGTCGCCATTATTTATCGTGCCTATATTTATATGCCTACACAGACCAAAAGAGAACTCAACCCTTATACCACCCATGAGGCCTCGGTCTTTTGTTCTTCACTCTCGGCGTTTCGCCTCGTCTCGTTTGGCGAGCACAACTCCTCCTACCATTAGGCGGATGAAAGCGTGGCTACGGGGTCACGAGATTTTGTTTGTAGCGTCGAAATCGTAATGAGGTGCCCATTCGGAGTGAAGAAAGACGAGCCATCGTGCGTGCCTGAAGTAGGTGATCTTTTTTTTAATGAGATCGATTTGGTGAATGAATTCACAATTGCCTTTAAAAATTTTTTAGTCATTGCAATAAGGATTTTGGTGGCTAGTACTAATTCTGTAAAAGCATGTGAATTTAGCAATTAATTCACTAAGGTCGATAAAAAAATTGCAGCAACATACTAAGGATATGTGAAAGCAACAGTTTTTTTCGTCGCTGGATGTGTTTGATAATGGTGAACATTTCCCCTCACCCTCCCGCTCTAATTACTTGAAGGATATTTAACGTGGTTAATGTGATAGCTTGGTACTCAGAGAAAATAAGGACCAGCTCAAATCCCTTGAGTTTTCATTCGGCGTGAGCCCTCACTGAAGAATTTTTAGCTATTAACCAGATACATTATAAAATTTCAGCACGTTAGCTGCCTCTAATGTTGTTTCAACACGATATACCTATTCGTTTGCTTTAGTAGAGTGAGTATGCGATATAAAGCCCACTGAAGAGAATTTCAGCACCTGAATTAAGCACAAAATCATTTTTTATTTACAATGCTTTAGAGGAAGAAAATGAAGACATTTTTTTGGTGCGGTAGTATCTTGTGTGATAAACTGCGCCGTGAATCTCTGATGTAGCACTTTCAAAGACGGGATACCTCTTTCGTGCGGAACGTTCATCCCTGGCCTCGCTTTAATGGAAAGACCCCCAAAGTGCTCAGCATCACGCTATTCCGTAATTGCTGAATGTAAAGACTCCGCTTGCGGCTCACTCTGATCTCGCCTCTTCTGTTGCATTGTCGTGTTCATCCACCGTTAGGTACGTCGCGAGATCCACGAATAACATATTTTAGAGTTTTAATTTGTGTGAGATAATGTGTGCGAAAAACTAGCTTAATTATAAGAGCGTGGGACATCTATTCATGTTACAAGAAGACAATGCACTGATAATTATTTTATTTTACGTTTATATGTGGTTTAATTTAAGAACGGATTGTTTTATACCCCAAAAATGCAGCACGTAAATTAGCTCCTTGAATTTAAATTTTATGGTTTCAACATTTTAATTATGTACTAATTTAGTTCTCTTCCGTGGCGAGAAGATATTTTGGATAGAGTGTAAATAACCATGGACCGAAGATTTCATTGTAAAAAAATATTATTTTTTAGTCCAACTCAGATGGATTTATGTTCGGTAATGGAGTAGAACGACGAAGATTTTTCAGACTTAAACATCTGGGATCATCTTCTCTGGGACTTATTCATAAATTGAGAGTCAAGAGAGACGTGGGATCCGGATATGAAGATCTTTGCGGAGTCACAGAAGCCATCAAAATCAGTCTTTAGTGAAGCAGGCTTGGTCCATCTATTTTAGTTTTCTTGAAGCGCACTAGGACTTTTTCACCCCAAACAATCCCTGGCGAGCGTAATCAAGACCGCTCCACTTCAGGCCCACGGCGTAATTAATTCGCTCCGCCAACTTTCTCTGGACAGTGTCTCCCTTCGTCCATGCCTCACCCTTCCCATAATCCCCCTCTCCTCCACCTCTCACCCTTACCCACCCTCTCTCTCTCTCTCTCTTTATCTCACTCGACTCCTTGTGCCTTGTTCCTTCCTCTCCGCGCGAATTGTGCCCTGGACGGTAAGGGCAAGTTTGATCATTCTGGGCCTTTATACGTGCTCTTTTAGGATGCTTGGTTCTCGCATAGGCTCCGACTCATAAATAAGCCAAATCTTCCACTTGGTGAATTCAGACCTCTTTGGATATACTCGCGTAACCTTCAATCCCCATCACATTTTATATAGAATGAGAGACGTAAATTATAAGACAGAGACACTCTTTAGTCCGGCTTCTCACGTTTCTCCTCATTTGACTCTCATTCCTCAGGATTCATATTTACCTCAATTTGGCTCTTTGCCGCCAATTTCACCCCCCAGTTTCATTTCAGGGGTTGTATTTAATCATAATTTGCCTTCTCATAGTCACTCTTATTCTTGATGGAAAATTTGCATCAGTATTTTAATTTTCATTCTTATGAAGTTGTTAAAAACTTTATTCTATCTACAATAATTCATTTCCTAATGACAAAGTTCTCTTTTATTTTCTCTTTCTCTGATATTGAAGCAAGCAAAAAATTAAATTGAAAATGATTTATAGATTAATTGAATAGATTGATAACATACTTCATCTTGATAATGACCTGAAAAGGTCGAAAGGTCGAAGTTTCTTATTACTTTGTGGAATGCAACAAAATTTACTTTTAAATCTATCATGTCACCATTCCACAAAGTGAACTCGCAAACCATTGATTTCATGGAAACGATTTGGTTTACATTAAGCGGACACCTCAGTCCTGCAACTTCTCACGCCGTCACGTGCATCCTCGCTGCGGGGCCCCGCGGCTAATCTCGTGGCCGAGAATCTCTTTTACGCTCCGCGTGGACATCGTGAGATGCGACGGACCATCCGGAATCTCCCTCCCCGCTGTCCACATCCCGTCCCACCGCCCCCCTTTGTGCCCCGCGGGCGTTTATTGAGGGTGACGGCTAATGCTCTCGGGATGAGAGAAGGGTCTATTTCCGTGCCAAAATGCGATCACCGAGCCTTTGCCGCCGGCGGCGGAGGAAATCGAGCCAGGGTGGTCCCATAACGGCCGAATGAGGAGCTCAAGGTTGAGATGCCTCCCGAGTGTTCTCAAGAACCGGAAAATTAAGGCGCCGAATGCGGACGAGAGTTTTTAATATGCTCCTCGAGACCGAGATTTAGGGTTTCTGAGAGACAACATTCCGCTTGCCTCAGATTTCACAGAGCTTGATGATGGACAAGTCCGCTGACGACGCTGACCCAGCCATAACGTTCTCTAAACAAGGAGCGGGCTGCAGTGATGAGGTTTTGTGAAAGAGTCATTTGCTCCTTGTTTATTCTAAGTGTGTGGGTCATTGCGGGCTTTACCATTTCCTCTTCCTTTTTTAGATTAGATTCAGCTGTAGCAATGTTGTTGAATTCGCTAGTTCCATTCAATACCCTGTTGCTATTACATAGCATGGGTACATAGCATAATATTCTCAGTACGTATGGATCTAAACATCTACTAGGCATTTTTGCTGCGATGAAATGCAATCCGATGATATCCTCAATTAAAATTTTCTATAAGGTTGTGGAAACCGAAAGTAGTCAGCTATTGGGTACGTGATGATGTAATATATATTTGAACGGAGTTGATAATTTTATAAGTAGAGTACCTCACAATTTGAAATGCTCCATTGATAAATTTATTTGAAATATGTAAAAATGGCAGAACCTTGTCATTGCAGATATACAGTACTTGGAATTGGAGCAAAAAATCCTCATAAAATTTTGATGTTTGTAAGAATAGTACCAAAAATATTTTTCCATAAATATTGTATTTAAAAAGGGTGGAATAAACTGTTACCCATTCTAACCTTTTATGAAAAGTACTTCTGCCTTGTAATTCCAAGTACGACAATGCTTTGGATACTTTCACAAGGGAAAGTGAGAATATTCTGACTCAAACTACTCTTGGGTCGGCTTTCAATGTATGTTTTCTTGTCTTCTTGGGAATGTTTTAGCTTCAGCATTGATCGGCAGTGTTTATAGTGGTGTGCGTGCTGGGGGTGCCTCAAATAAGCTTTGGTCAACGTTGCGTGGAGCAAAGACCGCCCATTGGCCCCCGTTGGCACGCCTCTTTCCTGGCGGTTTATCAGATCGCAGGTTTTAGGTGTTCCGTGACGCATTGGGTAGTCATTATAAACGTGTCCAAAAGTTAGCCATGTGGTTATTTTATATCTCGGCACTTTGTTATGTTGCTTTTTTGACTCAAAATTGCTGCCATGAATCATTTCTCCTTTGTTGAGAGAGTTCTTTCCAGCGAAAATTTTTTTGAAGTCCCGATATCAGGTGATGTGATTTTTGGCCGTGTTTTTTCCAGACGATAAATCTACCCCATCTCACCTGTCAACTGGCAGAATTTTGCTTCATCACTTTAGCACAGTTTATCCCCCATTGAAATTTTCTTTCATGATTCATAGCCGATATACTCGAGTACCTACCAACTCAAATGAAGGATTGCCACTTTTTGATACAATGAGCGTTTCTGACTCCATGCTAATATAGCGAGAAAAATGCGTGTATTTATATTTCAGCCAACTGCGTTTTTAATTTTTTGGTGGGCTTCATAAATTAAAATAACGTAAAAGATCATTTTTATTTTATTGGTTAGAATATACGTTTTCCTGATCCTTCAAGTCATTTGATCACTGTATTTAATTACTTTTATCTTCCATTAGCACAGTCATATTGAAGATCACCGTTTTATCTCTTCCATGTCTTGTTATTTCCAGCATTAAATTTCTTTGCTCTCCTCATCCTGTTGGAAGAAACCGAGGATAAGTTTGAGGATCCTGTCTCCTTAGGTCAGCACGAAACGGCACGACCCGTCATTTCATTTCCTCGCTCTTTTCCCCCTCCGTCTTAATTTATGTGCCCTCATTTTCTTATGCACTTCATTATTAGCTGACGGGGCGGCGAGGCAGCGCTCGCCGGCGGCACTCAACGGCCCATGTAAAAGGGAACCGAGCCGTGAAGGTTAACGCGGAAAGAAAATTTTCGGTTGCCTCTCCTGCCATCCTCGTCTCTGCTCCTTGGAAAAACACCTCACAGACTCAAGCACTCGCTTCTCCTCCTCCGCCAGCCGTCTTCCTCTTCTCATCTTCTACAACTCCTCTCCCTCCTCCTTTCTCTCCGCCTCTCACTCCGTCCGCGAGGTATTCCGTTGGATTCCTCGCCACTCTTTAATTAAAACGTGTTCCGTTAGGCTTCGAAGGGCTCAACCCCCGGCGTAACCCTTCCCTCCTCCCTGCCGCACCCCGCTCCCTCGTACTTCATTTTCGTAAAGCCCTTTAGCAGCTCTTTCATCTCCCCCTCCACACGAATTGTGCCACGGGGCAGAAGTGGCCAGTTCGGTCATTTCAGGCGTTTATTCATGTTCCTACAGGACGTAAGGCTCTCGCATGATCTCAAAATAGTCAGGTCAGTCTTTCTCTGTGAGATCCCAGGCAGATTTCTGCTCGAAAAAATTCCATCTTTGTCAGAATCACCTGTTGTGCAGTGATGGAGGATCATATCATAAAAAATAATCCTCAATCGACGCCTCGAAATTCTCCACTCTCTCTCACTCTCCGGTGTAAAAATTTCAGGGTGTTCCTAATTCTTTTGAGTATCCTTTTGTGCTCTGTGATGTAACAATGACTATCCAAACTTTTCGGTGGTTGTTTTTAAGCATACAAGTTAAAGTGTCTTAGTCGCTTTTAATCTTAATGTAATGCGTCAGTATATGTATAGTTTTTAATTATATGGAGCTGATTAGTGCTTGGATAAATAAATTAGCAATGTTTTTTTATTTACATGAAGATATTTTACCATTTCATATGAAGTTGCGCAGTGAAAATCGATTAAAAGAATATTTTGTTTTGTGAATACTGCTCAATATTTGGGGAGCACTTCCCATATCATCATTACTAAATTATTTTGGCAATGTCTTATTTAGCACTTTTATCCATGGCCGAAAAGGAAGGCCTGAGGGCATCTTTCAAATGAAATCTTTTCGTTTTGGTACCGTGAGGTTGTTGACTCCTTCCTTCAATCCCTCTCCTCAATGAGTTCCGTCCCTTTCCTTTCGGACTCTGGGGTCGGAGATATTTCGACCGCACTTTCGCTTTCTGCCAGTCACCGCCTGACGTGCAGCTCGCGAAGGGAAATGGGAGTTTGAGCGGTGGGAGTGGGTCGGGAGGAAGATTGGAATGAGAGGAATCGTGGTAATCGAAGGGAGAGAATGAGACAAGGTTGTGGAAAGGGGGGTGGGAGGGTCTTGGCAAAGGCCGCCAAGGCCGGCTGACAAAAATCGATAATTTTCCCCCCTCTCACGCAGCGACTGTTCCTCCTCCTAACCTTCTTCCCACTCTTCATTTGAGACTGAGTTCTTTTTGGGCAGTGATGAAACGACCTTTGATGCGTGCCCGCTGAAATAAGGCGTTTCTTTATTGTCGCCGTTCTTCTCTTTTCCTCCTCGTCCGTCCCATCTCCCCCCTCCCTTCCCTCTCCCTTCCCCTACCCTCTCGCCCTCCCTTGAGTGTGTCATAAAGAGCGGCTCGTAACGCCCAACCCTAAGCATTTTCATTTTTCGGCTGTAAATAATTCGGCGCGTTTTCGGCGTTGTTTCTGGCGCGATGATGTTTTGATAAAAGTGATGGCATCCACGAAAATGGTGGGCCATATAAACGAGGAGGGGGAGGGGAGTCTGTCTGCAATAAAGCACGGAGTTTAATGTGACAAAAGCGTATGCTCGTTGATGGAGGGATGAAACGCTCGGAATGCAAGAATGACGCGTGTGTTTACTCTTTAAAAACATTGCCTAAGCGTAAGATAGACTTTTTATCTGACGAAATCCGCACTTGCAGTGTAATTTATCTCGCCGATTCTGGTTTTGTTCCCTGATTAAAAATAATGTTGTTTTCAAAAGACAAACTAGTTATGGATGTAAATGTTTGTAAGGTTACATTTGATATCATACATTTGATTTGATTTACATTTAAAAAAATAGAATGCCAAATTCGTGTTCATTCTCCTACCATTAATTGCGATGAAACGAATAGTAATGCAAAAAACGTTCTGATTAGCATTTTTTGTGACAACTGTTTGTGAATTCTCCTATCAATTCCCCCAAAATAAGTAAAAGTATGAGTGAATGAAGTGAAAAAATACTATGGCTTTCAGATATTCGGTTAGCAAATCACTTTGTTAGCGTGTGAAGGGTAAGACCCTCTCAAGCCTGGGGAAAGGAAATTAAGAAAAATGTTTTTTCGATCATCCCTTAGATATTGCAGTTCGAAAGGATTAAGAAAGGGGATACATTCTGAGCATAATAGTTACGGGCATGCATCAGCGTACGTTGTTATGGAAGGGAAGCGAGGTTGTCCGGTGGACAAAGGTGCGTATGCACGATGAACCGATGGATGGCTGGCCAAACTGATACAGAATCGAGCACACGCATTCCCAACACCTGTAATTGCTATCCGTGACATGGCTGCGGAATTTGCCTTATGTTTCCTCCCCTCCACTACCCCTTACCCCCTCTCCACCCCTTTCTTTGGCGCTTCCTTACATCTCCCACCCCTTCCTTCCCCTCCCACCTCACCCCAGCATTCTCTTGCCATGCAAGACCCAGTGCGAGGATTTTTACTGCATATCTCACGTTCTGTGCATGCATGCTAAAAAGGCTTCCTAGGCACCCCAGTCGCCGCCACCTCTAATGGCCTCTATAAAGGGAGGAGGCTATTACGCGTCCCCGCCCCGCCTTTATTTCGAGTGCTCGGCGGGGCTAAGTGCTTTCTAAACGACTGGCGAGGTTGGGAGCAAGCATGTGCGAGGCGATGTTTGAGAAATCTGACATTTTCTTGAAATAAATTAGAAAATGCGTTAAGGTTAAGAGTTTTAGAATTGATGGAATGTGCTTTCGTTATAAAAGGAGGCAATTCATACGAAATACTCACGCAGTTGTACCACTTGACAAATTTTATTTATGACGAAGAAATTTATTGACGCAATTAATAATAACTTCATTCTTTAAGATATATTGAAATATAACTCTGCCAATGGTCAGTAGGTCATACTTTTGCAATGCACTCTAGGGAGGTTAAGTGAGTAGTTTAATTACTTACGTTCAATCTCCCTTTATGAGCTAAAGAATTCTCGAATTTTGATACTAACTTTAATGATGTTGCACTATACTAATATTAAAGTCACCTTTATGTAACAGAATGCAATATTACTGGTATATTTTTATGATCCTTTGGTTTAACTTAGTTTGGAAATTTGAATTTGATCAAGAAAACAAGAACAACTCGTGGATTTAAAATTTGACACCAAAAATTCTTAATGGAATCTAGAAAGTGAATGAATGACCAGTGAGCACCTAGTACTCTCCACATGGATTGATTATCCATGTTTTTATGCGCCGCGTCGCATCGATATTGTAGAACAGGATATAGATTTTACAAAGGGTATAATTAACCTTTTGAATGGTAGTTGTAAAATATAATTTAAATAAATATACCAGAAATAAGAGACAATAACCTCCCACAGAAGAATATGTAGCATATGTTCTTTTAGAAAACGTGGCTTTATAAACATAAAGGGAACGAGGTGCCTGAATTGCGTGGCCGACTGAATCGGGTGATTTGGAAAATAAGCAAACATCTCCTGGCTCTTCATAGTGAAAGATGCTCATTTGCCTGCTCGTGCATATGTGTGATATTCACATTCAGGCTGAAGGCTGTGTGTGTTTAGAGGAGTGAGTGATGCGAGGAAAGAATTCGCGTTGCATTCGGAGTTGGAAAGGGAGAGTGAGGACAGCGGGTATGGCACGGCAGCGAGGGAATGAAGAAATTAATGGCAAAGGTAGGGTGAAGGAGAATAGCATGCGTAAACGTAGAGAATGGCCATGGCTAGACTTTTAGAGATGGCATGACTGCAGAATAGTGAAGTGGGATCAAGACCACGAGGGTTTCTTTTTTTCGTAAACAAATGCATAACAACTAAATAATATTTAGGAATAATGATGAGTATAATTTAGGGATACACTTGTCGAAAAAATTAATTTCTCTGTTCATTTTACTTCAGTAAATCGATATCATGGCGTGTTTTACTGTAAGGAATATGAAAATGTACTTTTTCACGAAAAATATGGGTGGTAATTTACTAAAAATTATGATAGTTTTTGGAAACAGTGAAATGAAATCTTTTTCAAATTTTATTTCTCTCACGAGTTTTTCATTGATGTTCGTTATTGTTATTTTCTTCATTATTTTTAATTAAGTCTTAAAATATGCTCTCCAATTTAAACTAGAAATACAAATACCTTCATCAATACGCTCATGTGATGAAATAATGCTGTATTTGCAAGGTTGTGATGTTTTGGTTCCTTAACATTTAATACTTTCATTGCCAAAAATTCATTTTGGTATTGTAGCTACGCAAATTTTGCTTGAACTTTGCTTTTGGGAATCTATAAATTTTAATGAGATTACTCTTTCGAAAGCTGTGGACTCGTGACGAAAATGTGTATCGTTATGCGTGAGTGAGGTGTAGAAATTTTTCCCCGAGTTTTGGAATTCTTTCCCAGCGTTTCCAGGTGAGGACAGGTGGGAGGGACAAAGACAGGGGAGGGGTGCGGAAGGTTCAGCAATAACAAGTCGCCATGCCGACTACAGGACAAGGAAAGAAGAAACAATTGCTGGCTGACTCCGCGGACGACGGCTCGCCCCTAATTTATGCCTTGCGTCGCGGTGTGGCTTTAGAGGGGTTGACGGAGAGATGTGGGGGTGGAGAGGTCCAGGGGATGGGAGGGGGAAGTCCATCCCTCTTCCTTTGCGTGTCCGCTGCGGCGTGCGTGGAAGCGGAGGGGATCATGGGATAGGTGAGGTGCAGAGAGGTGTACCTATCGTGTAGGAGAATCACAGCTATTCCCTTAAAAGTGTAGTCAATGGGCTGCAAATAATTGCCAGAGAGGAAACAATGTATCTACTAGTAAATCCTCTCTTCCTTTTTAAAACATGTGTTTTTGTGTAACTTTGGACGTTTAAATGACACAAGTGATAGCATACAAGCATACAGGGCGGTTTGAAGTGAGCATCGAAGCAGGTTGCTTTGACCTATTTTATAGTGTGTTTTACTTCTAAGTTTAAATAATGATTATAAATTTCTTCGTCCACCTAAACTTCCTGGAAGAATTTTTACTTACGAGTTTATGTCAAAAAGTTGGTTTACATGTTCCTATTTATTCAAGTTGATATGAGTAATATCCATTAAACTGCGCTTAGCTTTACGTGATTGTTTTACCTGAAAATAGTTTATACTTCGAACAGCTCAAAACTTTCCCTGATTAATTTAACGATTTTTATTCAAACACTGATCTGCATCGTATGTAATTAAATTTATTCTTCCTAGCAACTCTACACATAAAATAAACACCATACGTCATTTCATTTTGCTTATAGTTAATCATACGGCATAAAGAACTTGAATAATCCGCGCTAAAACGAATGTCCACCATCTCAGTAAGTGGTAGATATCTCTTGCACCGAGTGTAGCAAAAAGAAAAGTCTACCAATTATTATTTTTAAATCACTTACGTTCATAGTACCACCAAATGTTGTTGATACGTTGCACGTCCTAAATACTATCTTCATTTATGGATATGATCTAATAATGACCTAATATGAGTACTCAAACCTCGCGATGCTATTTGTTACAAGTCGGGAAATACCTTGACCTATTACTACAGCGATCTCTTGCATCTTCATAGTAAAATTATGTCTGGAGAGGCCAAAAGTGACGTTATAGAGAGATCTTCCGAGTGTTGCCTACGTGGTAAAGTAGCGCGTGCCTTTCCTTGGGTAAGGGCAGCAGCACCCCTACAGCTCTTGGTGTCGTTTCCGCGGAACTCAAACGAAGAAAGGGAGCGAGGGTTGGCAGTGGCAGAAGGAAGCGGGGAGCAGCGGAGTAGGGCGGTGAAAAAATAAGTGGAAAAAAGGTAAACAGGAATTTATGCTCCTTTTTCTCTGGCGAATCCGTCGACGGCGTCGTACAGCACTGCCGCATTTTCTAGCATCCGAAAACTCGCGCGGAACGAGCAATAAATCAAGTAATCCCCGAGAACGTTTTATTCCATTCTCTCCGTTTCCCCCGGCACAAGTTTACTTTTCTTCATTTCCAGAAAAAACATCCCGACAGCTCAAATTAATAGTTTTGTCGTTTCATTATTTTTTCTTTGTCCTACACACGCGCTTATCCACGTCTTACCCGATTCTGAATTTATGATTTATTCTTCTCTCCTCCTCCACTCCACCTTTCCCTCCCTCCACCACGAAAAACAACCCCTACCTCCTCTACCCCCTCCCCACATTCCCTTACAACCGCTTTTCGCGGATGAACAAAATGGATCCTCCTATTCATGGTCGCGAATAAATTACGACGGCCTTGTTTGATGCATGGCCCGTGCAGCGAGGAGTCGAAAAAGAGTGCATTTCGTAGTTCACATATTTTCATCCGGTCGGTCGTCCATTGTCCTAGCCTTTTGCCTTCGTTTGTCTCCTCCCACCCCTCCTTCTTCTACCCCGCCACCCTCCCCCACCTCCGCGCTCGCCCTCCCCTCTCCCGATCACTCATCCTCCTCCCCCCACTTTACCCGCAAAATCCCTCACTCCAGTGATTTGAAGATTTACAGCCGCTTGCAACGATGGATCACCCGCCCGACGGCATTCCCCGTTTCACGGGAGTGCCTCCTCCTCCCTTATCGAACCAGCTTTTACGGCCACCATTCCCTCCTCTCTCGCGTATGAAGCATTAACCCCCATCATATAGACTTCTTTTCCGATTGACTTCATTTTCTCTCTCTAGTTCGCCCCCCACTTCAATCATCTCCGGCCACTCCATTTGAGGCATTCCTCGAAGGATCGAAATGTCTTCAGCTCTTGCTGTCCTCTCTTCGGATTATATTTTAGCTTTTAAGGCGGCTGCGCAGTGGCCAAAACCGGAAGTCATTGTTTGAACTCCTAACTTCTATATTAGATGCTATAGAGTATGGAAACTTTTTTAAATATGTACATATCAATAAATTTGGTTTTGATTCTGATACTTCTACTCCTTCGTGAGTATAAAATTTAATGGCAATATTATTTCCAATTGAGATAAACAGCCTGCAAACAAACGCTAACAGCCAAGTGGAGCAATTAACGATAACATCTCCTGTGTTTTGTCATTTCAATCTCAACCTAGAACGTAGTTGCCGAAAATCTTTTTATATTCACTCTGGTTTCCACTTTAAATGTACCAAGTCTCGAAACTCGCTGGCCAATCGAGCTTCTTAGCATTAACGAGAATCCAGCAGTAATTGGCCATATGGTGTTTCGCATTCGCATGGACGTAAGGAGGAGTTGGTAGTGATATCTGAGGTGGGCGTAGGAGGGCAGCGCGGATGTTGGTTCGTCTTGAGAATCGGGGCGCGGGAGGGGAGGGGACAGGGTGAACCGCGCAGTGATAAGGAGACCCTCTCCTCCACACTCTCCTCCTCGTCCTTTTCCGCCTTTCTTTTTCCTCTTTTCAATGTGGAAGTTGCATTTCAGGCATCCCCAAGTTGTTAATTCCCGAGTTATAAATCCCGTCCCTGGATACATGTCACTGTATGCAGGAAGTTGGGGAAGTTTGAATTATTACGGCAATAAAATCTTTCAGCTCTCGGACCCTGCTGTTGCTGCCGCCGAAGCGCCACCTCTCCGCCCCACCTCTCTCTCCCCCGCTCCTCCTCCCACTCGCGCGGGAGATGAACCCCTTCCTCCCCTTTTCGCCGTCTGGCCACTGCCACCCTCGCACACTTCGCCCGCGAACGAGAGCACCCAAGTGTCCTCGCCCTCCGTCCCCCTCCTGCCGAGGGAAGGGGGAGTAAATCCCAGCGTGCCCGCCCCCTCCCTCGGCAACGCCTCAGTCCACGGTGCTAATCCCTTACCCGTGGCACACCCAACTCAACTCTGTGAACCCCTCAAAACAGCATTTGGTTGCCCACCATCGCTGCATGTATTCTGGCACTCCCCTTATGCCTATGTGTTTTTATTTTGATGCAACACAAATTAAACTCATAATAGGTTTTCCTCGGTTTTAATTTTTGCATAATACTTATCATGGTGTTACTACTGCGAGTGATTTCACCAAATGCTAATTTTAAGGAAATACTTTTCTTGTTTCACATAAAAACTATTTTCCTGCATGGGAATGATTAAGGTGCCGTATTATTCTTTGGCAAGGAATATTTTTAATGTCATTTAATTTTGATAAACTTTGTTCGTACGATTTTATATTGCTTCAATATGGCCAGTAGGGAAGAATGTTTCAATTTTTAAGGAATGCATATTTTATTTGCATTGGTACTATATCGGAAACAAATATACAAGGTTATCACTTCCTGTATGCTCTTCGATTATTTGCACTTGAGAAGCAACCCATTTCGGAGTCATGTGACATAGTTTATCCTCGTGCTCAACGAGAGCTATTATATTTTTATGGGAAAATAACTTCTTTGGACAACTTATATTTCGCCCAGGGGGACGACGCGAGGCTTTAAAATCAAGTCATTACTCAGTTTGCTTCTCATCGGGGGCGCCGCTCACCCCACCGCGCTCCCAACCCGTCTCCCCTCACGTCATTTACCTTCTCCCATCTCCTGTGGACCCAAATCCACTCCGCGGCGTGTGTACACAGAGCACACACTGTGTAACACTCCGTCGTGTGTGCACATTGGAGATAGCGCGAACGCTCACTCGCTGCCACCGCACAACCCCTCGACGCGTCCTTCCACTCGGACGGCCACGAGAAGAATGGACCCCCCTCGAGTACCTCCATGCCGCAAACCCGCAACACTCGCCTTCCCCATTACCCTGTCCCTACACCGACGGTACACCCTCGCGAAAAATTCATCCCCGCGCCCACCAGACCTACATGCCTCGATGGAAACGTGGCCAGAAACCAACAGTTCGTTTCGTTAGGTAGCAAAATCTAGTGCCCGAGGTGCTAATTATCACGAATCAGACTTCTTCTTAGGGTGTGGTACGTACTGAAAAAAAACATGTTGACGAAAAGTAATGAATTAGTAGTATTTCCATAGGAATAAGTAGCTGAAAGCACATTGATATTTGAAGGAAACGCTTTTTTGATTTTTTTAAAAACTATTGGGAAATATACATACTTTGATTTAATTTGGTTTAGGGATGAAAAAAAACAGCTTTTCATAGTATTTTATAAAAGCGTTTAAAATTCAAATAAGGAAAATTCAGTTTACTCTAAATGTACTGTACATTTAATGTAAATTTAGCCAAAAATGTGAGTGATTACTAAGATTTTCGACACCTTCAAACACTACTCACTATCGTAGTCAGTCTAGTTTAATTTTGGGAAACTTACTGAAATAAAAGGAGGAGGGACCTGAGGCCACTACTCCCCCCTGCCCTCTGAGCAACAAAGCTCCTCTTGCATTCCCACCTGACGGCTGCCTCGCATACACGGAGCAAAGGGACATGGGTTTTGGGACTCTCGGCGGGGTGGCACTGGT
Organism: Ischnura elegans; assembly: GCF_921293095.1. NCBI lineage: Eukaryota > Metazoa > Arthropoda > Insecta > Odonata > Coenagrionidae > Ischnura > Ischnura elegans. Next base: position 127,769,760 of record NC_060246.1, read on the forward strand.
CCAGTGTCGGAGGGGGAATGCAAAGTGAAAGGATTTCGGTGCTGTTCGGGGAGCGTGGGCAAATTCGGTGAAAGGGAGGCGGGAGGGGGGATTCAGACAGTGGCGGCTTCTCACCTTGCGGAAGCGCCGGCGGTGATGCGAGCGAGTGGCCACTGTTTGCGATGCGTGGGGTGAGAGTAGGGGAAGGATTATGAGAATCCAGGGGTGGGAAGGAGAGAGTGTGTGCGAATGGAGCCATAAACGCCGGGAGGCTCATCTTCCTCGTCGTCTAGCGTAACAGCACGTAAGAGAACGCGGCGTTTGCATACACTGTGGTGCTCGAGTTTTATATACGTACACACACACGTGCGCGCGCGTCAGGGCGTTCAAAGTGATTCCTCCGTTGAGCGAATGAATGGGCAGTTGAGGAGGGGAGGGAAGGGAGCGACCCCTTTGTAACCTCACGTCCTTCCTCCTCCTTTCCCCGCTCTTCCCCCTTTTAAACCTCCTCCCACCCCAATATCCCGCAGGGGAGGGTATGAAGAGCCCTCCACCTTTAATGATTCGCGGGGAGGCGTGTGCGAAGATCAGAAAAAGAGGGAAGCGGCCACAAACTTTCGCATATGTTTATGTGCTCTCGTGACGGGGGTGAGCGTATTTATATGAATGACGTGATACCACTGCTTGTACTTTTTGCCGGGAGATAATCACGTGCGAAGTGTTTTATTATCTTAGCGACGTCCGTTGTAAGCGAATAGTGGGAAAACAAAACGACATTTCACTCAATTGCTCCATTCACAAAAGATCATTTCCTACCACGCTCGTACAGAAGAGATTACTGAGACCTTTTACTTAGTTATTTTGGATTCGACACATTATGAAGTCACTAATATCCCCAAAATTTAGTGCACTGAGGAATAAAAAATGAATTAATTAACTTCATTATTTATATCCTTATTATTAGTTCAACTACAATTTTTATTTCATATTTTTTTAAGTATAGTACAAATGTTAGAAAAATATAAACAATGCGTGGAAAATATTAACCTGCGCTCTGCATTATCCTCGTACTGCTTCAGTTATTTATTCGCAAACCAAGCTGCGTAAATCAAATGGTAATCGCCAGAAAATAATCATAATACTTTAAAATATTGTAATATACGTTATAAATTTTGCATACATTCATATTACTTTAGATTTACATATAATATACAATTATAATGGTAATTATCATATGTCCATAATTGGCATATGATTGGACTAGACTTTAATTACTTCTTAATTCGTCATACAGCTTGGTTTTGCGGGCATTAATTATCAAGAAGAATTTTAGCATGTCAAAAATATGACGTAAGGCTTGTAGGAAAGAGCTTTCTTTACTTCATGCGTTCCGCCCACTGTTCGAAACCCTCTGCAGGCCATCCCCTGACACATAGCCGCCAACGCGTCCACTCTGCACACCTGCTACCATCGTCCCTCGCCTCAGACTGCCAAATCAAGACCGACTTTCAAGGGTGCTGCGTGAATAGGTAAAAAGACGCCTCGCACTTTGGTGAACTCTTCTTCCGCAAATTCTCATCGTCAGTCTTTAGTATCCGCTTAACTTTACCTCTAACCCATTCTTTCTCTAACAATAAGCTCTCTACCACTATCAACGACACAGGGCAGCAAATTTTCCCTCTAAAATAAGATTCCTATGATTTTTCATCTTACCTAGTGCTCTCTATTTTTCAGTTTCTTCACGCTTCCATTCAGTCGTTCAAATTGAAAAATTGTTTTATTATATTTAATCTATGGACTGCCTTCATTAAGCTCCCACATGACACATGCGGGTATATTATTTCCTTCCCATGAAATCTATAAATTTTGGCGGAGCCCATAATGTACATTCGTTGCTATCTTCTCTTGAAATTATTTTTGAACGAATTCCAGAGATATGCCTAACTATCATTACCTGCCCTTGACAATGACATCTATTTTAACTCCACACGTTGAATTGCTTGCAGATGATGCCTCCATGAGATCGTTTTCTCTTGTTCTTTGTCCAAATCCTTTTCTGAGAGACAATCATGCCTCACGCACTTCGGATCTATTTACGTACGGCAATATAGGGGAGGTGAGGGAACTCTGCAAAATGATAGTAATAATAATAATAATAATTTTAGTTTTTCTTTTACCAGGCATCTGAATTTTATCTATGAGTGCTACACAGTCGCCTTTTCCTCCTCATTTGACCACCACTTCCCGGTGCATGATCTCCTGCCGGCAGATAGCATGGAGAGACATATAATCTCGAGTTCTCACCTTGGAGAGATAAATTGAGACAGTTCTCGCACACGCAATAGGGAGTTGCAGGTCTCCCTCTAATCGCATTCTTCGCACATCCCTCCACTCACCCCCCCCCCCCCTCCCCTCACTTACCTGCCCTTCCACTCCCAGCGCTCAGAAGGCCCCAGCGACGCCCACCAGTCGTAAGTCACTCAGCCTGGAGAGATCGACCTTTCACGGACGCCAGCCACGCAGAGAGACAGGCCGCACTTGCCGTTGATGCGGTACACTTTTGGACCGAATGCTTTATGTTCTCATGAACGGGGAAATTGACTCGCGCACATCCACTCGAGCTAATGCGAGGGTTTTGAGTCGCTAAAAATGGTTGCGTGCATTCATCCTCCCCCCGACTGTTTGAATATTCCCGAGGTATGCTGCGCAATTATGACTGATACTGAAGCCGTCAATCACTTTTACTTCCTAAAATGGACATTTTTTATGGGCCAGATAACGACTGTTTGCGATTTCTGGACGGCATAGAGTGGAGTCGAAAGAAAATATTTGTGCTCCTCCTCACCTGTTTGTATCTTTGAAATATAAAGTATGGATGAGTTAATTATTTTGGATTTTAAGAAAAAGAGACACGTTTTGAATGTAATAAGAAGACGGGGTAAATTTTCGCAGAATTTATGCCACCTTAAGAAGTTAATTAGCCTTCTGTGTCATAATGAGTGTAATACTTAGGAAAAGTATCTATATTTTGAATCGCATCATAATATTTAAATTATTGGTATGTTTCAGTAGTCCTATGGTAAATGTCTACGTTTTCCCTTGCGTCAACTTAGAGAATACTCACACTTAGGGCAATCAAAGGCGGACTTAAATTAGCTTTTTTTTCTCTTTGACTTTGCTTTCCATTTTAAAAGGCTAATTTTCTACTTTGTGTCGACATAATAATGAATTCATTATCTCCTCTGACTGGCGCTGTTATCCATGGCCCCCTCTCTTCCTCCAGGAGAGCGACCTGGGGGCCTGACTTGCAAGTGTTTATTTACTTAACTTACATTAGATGGACCCCCACGAGGGAAACCATTCTCATGTTTGCGAAGAGGCTCAGACACCTACCTACCACTTGACTTCCAGGATATGCGGTCCGTTCAACATCATCTACTCTGTGCAAACAAGCGCTGAGAAGATTCTCGGTCGTAAGAGTAACAGGCGGAGAGCGAAATGAGGAAAAAGGAGGGAGAGAGAGAGATATATACATGAAGAGAATGAGGGAATTTGATGCCAGCAAAGTTAGTGTGCGCGGCGGGGAAGGAGCGAGAGGGGAGACCTCTATGCGGTTGAATGAGGAGGCGCGAGGGAGTCCCGAAGAAGTGCCAGTCGGATGAAAATGGGAGGGGTAAGGGATTGTGGAGGGGAATCGGGAGGGAGGGCTAAGAGGGGAAGCGTGTTTGAGTTTGGTCCGTGTGTGCAGCACGAGGTCTTTTTCGAATCCGCCACATCCCGGTCGAAACTGGCGCCGCAACGTCCGACACCTAGCGGGCAAAGGCCGAACTACGTGAAGGACCGGGAAGGTGGCGGCGGCGCGCTGCCGTCGGGAGAGGCGGCGGGTTATATACATACAACGTGACTCGCGGTCCGTTGTTGTCGCTGGCTATTTCTGGTTTTCGTTATTGGCAGCGCTCGTGCCCCTCCACTTTATTTGAGGTAGTGGAGTGCTGACCGTTATTTTAATCCATAGAATTTTTTTCGAGCTCTAGAATTGGGTATGTTTTGAGGGATGCCAGTATATTGGGATCATCTGATCTAGAAATTTTGTTGTGAGATAACTTTCTAATTTTAGAACGATGATGCCTTCTCATCTGGTTGCTCAATGCATTATTACATTCCATCTAAAACCCTGATAAATATTACGTGAATATATAATTTTCCTAGCAATGTACGCTCGTGAAAATATTCATATTTTAAAAAGTATGTCAATGACATTAGCGAACGTCATCTTGTCGTGCTGAACATTTTTCTTTACTGAGAAGTACGAAATAGATATAATATCATGAATAATTTTATTTTTTAGGCTTTATTCGTGATGCGTTTTGAATCATGTTTAAATGCATAAATATTTTAAATCACGCTCATTCATAATGCATTTATTCTTTAAGATTGGATAACAATGATCCTAATTTTGTTTTTCCACGAATTTCGCTGCCTTTTTATCCTTGCGGACAGCCGAACGCCAAATCCCCTAGGAATTACCATAAGATACGAATAGATTTTACGTGACATTGTGAGTGCACATGGCATATATTTTTGTCTTCATCTCATTCTTCACGGGTGACTTCATAGTTGGGGATTCAGAAAAAAAAACAAGGAGCAGCATGCCAAACTTCGAACCAACCTAGCAGCGGGGGTCTTGAAGCTTGGAAGCAGAATGCAGAAATACACCATTGTGTTTTAGGGCCTTACCAAAATAATGGCTTGGAGGACGAGATTCAGGGTGGAGGCATGGAGAGCGTAAATTTTTTTATGACACCTGATTTCGGATTTTGCACCATTGTCCGTATCCACTGGTCTGTGGCGCCCCCTGACGTCTCAGAGGGTGGTCCTGCCATGGTGGGGACATGTGTCTCTTTGCCCCCGGTGGGTGACAATCGTCCCACCTCCGTGGGCGCTAAGACATTCGCCTTGCCAAAACAAAGGTGCGATCCGTTTGGGATGTGTGTGACAACAGCAACATCGTGAACTCGTCGTCTTAAATCAAACGAGTTAAGAGAAATAACGCCTCACTCGAATACTAACTAAAACGTTGCGAAAAGCGATTCCCTTGAGCGACTTCTTATTGAGTTGCTTCAGGTAAAACGTGGTATGGAAACAAATTGCCAGATTTGAAGTTTTATTGTTTATACGATAGCTAAACTGATATCTGCCAGCTTACATGACGGAGGTCAAATTATGAGCATGGTCCATGACAGTCATATGCTCCAGTGCTCTATGATTGTGAACGAGATGATTGCTTAATTGCCTTAGAATGCTTTCGGTGATGTGAAAAAAATAAAGACAGAAATGCATTCTGAAATGGCTGGGTATTGGAAACGTACGTGTGTAATGTAAACTATGTGAAAAGTTTTTTCTAAATTACTTGTAGCCTTATTCTTTCTTTCATGCTAAATTTATTCTTTATAAGTGGACAAAAGAAAATTTATTGGATAAATTTCTCAGAAAATTGGAAATTAATGTGGGAACAATGAAAAACTTGTCCAAAATTATACTTATTGTATCCAAATCTTAACATTTTTCTACCGTCATCCCAATAGCATGACCTGGTCCCTTAGAAGCGATTGATTGTCAGTATTTTTTCTTTCCTTTAAAAGAGGATATATATTTTGTTTATGTAGCAATGTATCGTTTTAATTTAGTTAAATTGATCAATTCTAACGATTTTTCTTTTCTCTCTACAGGTCAGTATGCCACAGAGTTGGATTTATCATCAATGGGTTCCTTTCACAACTGCTCACTTTGACTTGCTGTTGAGAATGGTAGGTGAGATCCATGAATTATTTTTACCGAGGAAAAGCAAAAGTTTACCATGAGGACGATCACCAGTTATCTACATGTTGTATGAAGCAAATATTTTACTCTCCACAGTGATGAAAAATTATATCAAAATCAAATGGTTAGGAATTCTGTTTGATAATAACTTACGGTAAATGAATTATTTCTAAAAAAAACGCTTCGATATTTACAAAGCTATCAATAAGGAAGGCACGAAGATTTATAAAATAATCTGAAATGTTTGAAGATGTCTTAAAAATTGCCAAGCTATGAATTAAAGAAACTTATTTTTTCGTCCTGTTAAATACCTATTTTTTTATCATCCACAAAGTAATAGTTATTAAAATTCTTTCTCTCTTTTTATCACGAATGAACTGTTCATGTGCTTATCATGAGGACAGATATTTACACTGAAGAATGAATTGAATAGTTTTTCTATGCTTGTACCAAGAAAATACATAAAAATATTGTAAAGATTGTATTAAAAATACACTACATCCAAGTATATGAAGGAGATTTCCATTAATTGCATCTGGCATGGAGTATTTCAACAGTAGTTATTTCGCCACTGGTAAAGAGTCAAATATTTAACGAATTCCGCTTACATAATGATAAAGTCAATTCACCATTCATTCAGGTGCAAAAATTTGTAAAAATTTATCTCTCGGCAAGCTCATTGCCCAATAAGTTTCTTAAGCCTGCTTCTTTTGTTTCTTTTTTCACTTCTCCTAGGAGAGACATTTTTATCTCAACAGAAACTCTTGTAGCCATAACATACGTGACACGGTCGTTCCAGCACGCGACCCCTCCGTACATTTTTACGATGTGTTTGTGCTCCGCTTTGCCTTATGCAGCGGAATTCTTGTACGGTCCCTGCCACTTGCACTCAGTCACTCACTCCTCTTCCACCCGCTCATGTTGCTGGATGCGGACAGAGGGAGCGGGACGGCCGCCTCCTTCGTTAGTGCTGAGTTGAGTCGTCTCGGTCTCCTTATCTCACCCTCAACCAAATGCTCTCCCTCGTCCTTTACTTTTTGCTCCTCCCTCGTTGCCTCGAGATGTGCGTTGTCCGACTTGTTACTTTATACCACCACTCTACCGGAGACCGACGCACCTTACTCTACGAACCGCGAGGGCATGCCTCCTTCGGCGGCACATCCACCCGACGCTTTCCCGCGCCTTCTGCCATCGCAGTAGCAATGGAGCGAGAGTTTGCTCCAATTGTGTTGTGTCTCCGGACTATCTCTATCGTTATAGTGGGTGGACGTCAACCTCACGCCGACGACGACTCCGTGACGCTGCCTCTCGTCGCCGTCTCCGAGTCAGTATTTCGTCTGTATATCGCCGGAGTTTTGCCGAGATTTTAATGGATTGTTTGCAGAACAGTCACGTTCTCCTTGGTCACCACTGAGAGAGTACCTTAAAATGCTTTCAGACTGGAAAATTAGCTTTCTTAGTCAACTACATGCTCTCCATGACTTTTTTGCCGGCTCCATCGTCCCAATTATATGTTAATGTTTTTCTCCTCTTTGTGTTTTTTCTCCAATTATTTTTTCTCCAAGCTGTGGACCACTCAAAATATAATTGACACTAGTTGCATCACGTGAAAGCATCTAATATCTGCAGCAAAAGAAGAAGGATTGCAATGCAGGATAAGAGGGCAATAAAATTATGCGTCTAACCTCGTCGGTTATCAAATGAAAGATGAAAACGTCGTTGTGCAAATTTAAAACCTCTGTCAACGAAAAAAAAAACTTTTGCAGAGAAGTATTTAATTAAAACGTGCTAATGACCATGAGTTTGGACTACCAAGCCGCAGCTTAGAAATCATTCGAAGTTCAGTTTCAAAGGGCTCAATGGCTCGCGAGAAAGTAGGCGTGACGGCTGTGGGTCTTCTGGTGTCAGTTAGGGTAATTAAGGGCAAAGCTTTTTTTCACGGTGGGTCATTAGTAGTTTTTCCTGGCATTAAATAGTTTTCATTAAGACTCCGGATTGCAACGTGTTACTTAACGAATCCCGTGGGGAAAGAGGAGCTAACCCGTTGTTTCTCGCCAGTCGTAGAGATCTGTGAAAAAAGATCTCTCCTCATGCGAAGGTGTTGCTGCTAACACATCACGACGTGAATTTCGCTGCGTTTAATTGCCCCCGGAATAACATTTGAATCCTCTTCCAGGAAGGAGAGACGGGCGTCGAGTCCCGCAGCTGCTCCGTCGATGCACTTCGCCCTCTTTGCAACTCGTTCCTCGGAAGGAGATCGAAATCTCATCCAATCCCATCACTGCCTCTACTCAATCCTAGGAAAGCTCTCGCAGCATCCGCGCTCCCCCTCCCCAATCCACATCAATCCCCCCCCTCTTTTCAACCTTTTTTTCCCAAATCCAACTCTTTTCCCTTATGCCATCACGATTCTCTCAGCGTTTTCTCTGCTCTCGGGTTATTCCACCCTGCACCCGAGCTGGTCTTTTTTTCTATCCGAAGCCGTCGAACTCTGAGGTGACGCTTCCTACCAATTATATTTTGTGACGATTATAGGTCACGTAACATTTACTAACATTTTGTTGCATTAGTCTATCTATCTATGATGCGATCTATGATCATTCTATCAGCGGTCTTGCCTTTTTACATTCATGTAGGTAGAATGTGGGAAAAAATTCTTGCGGTGGAAAGGATTTTTTACCAAGGATTGCATTTACCAGGGAATGCATGAGCGTGGGCTATAATTATCTAAATATGCATCGTAATCATGAGCATCCTAGAATTTAACTCAATTTTTCTTTACTTAAATTAGTTAATGGTATCTGCCACATATAAATCGAAATAGCTATCAATTCCCTGTAGCAATATAATTTAAGTATTTTCTTGCGTAAAGATTCCTCAGCCACTTAATCTGGTCGTACCTTTCTTTATACATCTAGCAATGTTTTTGGTTGGTGTACAGGTATAGACGCGATTACAGGGTACATCGATGGATATAAAATAATATTACCATTTTCCAACTGTATTAAAAGGCCGTATTTGTACCTTCTTGTTATAATTAAATTGAGGACTACCCTTCTCAATTCAGTGGTCCTGGAATTATTTTCCAATTACAAAGTAAACGCCACAGGATTTCAAAAATTAATTCCTTTATTTTGGTTGATGAGCAATTTTATTTGACCATGACCCTTATTCACTCCCAGCGGAGATTGTTCCTCGCCAGAGTGATCGCCACGAAGTATTGTTCCATTTCTCTTAGAAGCTACAACTTATTCCCGTAGGAAGATGCACGGCAGGAGAGGCGCGCGAAGGCACAGAGCAAGTAAGAGGAAGAGAGCTGGGAGAAGCAGAGGGCTCGTCGAGTGTTAGTCGTGTAATTCGTCCCGCGGCGAGCCAGTTGGCTAGTAAGAAGGCGAAGACGGATTCGATCGTATATGCACCACAGCCAATCACCCTCCCACCCAACAAACCGACCCGTTCCGCTTTAAAAACTCCCTCACACATGCGAACACCCCGCCGCGGCGCTCGTAAACTGCCCGTGTCTCGATACTCGGTGTGTGTCTGCGAGGAGACTTTTTCTTCTCTCGAGAGAGCGAACGGATCTTTCACCTGAAGGTGTTGCCTTCCATTCGGGACGTTGTGGTCGGGGGAGGGCATTATCCGGAAGCCTCTTGCAGCCTCTTTTTCGTGCCTACAAAGTCTTCTAGGGTGGAAGGGGTGGTGTGGGCTGTCTTCTTTCTCTTACTCTCCCTTATCATGGAGTTCGGATCCCAATTGACTGGAGCGAGAGGGAGGGGCTTAGGTGGTGATGGAGTGACGCTCACGGGTCGACAACACGAAAGAACGAATGAAATCATTAGGGAAGCTGGCGGTGGGAGGGAGCAAGACGAGGTTTCACTGACGGTGTATTTGGAGGAGGAGCAGCGGAACTGAGAACTTGAAGACTCGGCTATTTATTCATCTTGTTGTCTTGAATGATAAAGAATAGGCCAGAATGCAGTCAATACTTTCACCTATGGTTTCTTCACTTCCTAGATACATTTTCACCTTACGAATATGCTTATGAATTGGAATGTTGCTGGCAAAACTCCCTCAAAGCGAAAATGGGTCCATTGAAAATGCTACTAAATTAAGGTTTGGCCGAGAATAGCGTTTTTGAGTCTTACCATTAACTACCTATTATATAAACTAATGGGAGAACTATGCACTACATTTTTGGCCGTGATTTCATTGTAAGTGGGATTCATTTTGTGTATGATGATTATCATGCAAAACCAACTTCATATCCCTCGTTTCCTCACTTCAGACTTGTTTTCTCAATATGCTCCTGATTAAGATATCATTCTTGGATGGGATCTTCGCGATAGTTCTTCTCTGAGCTCAAATGATACGATCGCAGTTACGAAACATCTAAGGTCATGATAGCATTTAAGCACCCGTGTTTTTTTTTAAATTTATTTTCTCAAACCCTGTGGAAGAGGAGAAAGGTTAGAAGGTTAAAGAGGAGTTAGGCGAAAGTATTCGAGCAGTTGTTCAAAGAGACATAATTTTAAGTTTTCAGAGTTAAGGTGGTTTTTAAGCTAAACAATTCCTTAAGGTTATTGCATCTAAAGATTACCAATGGGCATTCTTACTAATTTAGCGATATACTTGCTTGTTAACACAATATCGTCCGCGTCCATTCACAAATCGCTTCAGCTGTCCCCGTAATGAGGACGTAATGACGACCAGTAGAGGCCGCTGTGGCGCCCCGCAGTAAACTAGGATTCTTAGTCATAACCTTCGATCGGTGACTCAGGAAAGAAGAGTAAAAGATTGTGGGATAGCGAAGAAGAATGAGTAATGCAAAGGTATGAGTAAGGTGATGATGATTATAAGGCTTTTTATTTGACAATAACTTCCAATATTACCTACTCATGGGAATAAAGGAGAAAACAAAAACTTTGTGAAATGTACTTCTAGCATCTACGTTGATTCGCCCGAGGTATTTATGACAGGATCATTCTAAATTCACAATTTCTCGTGATGATATTCTCTGATCTGATCGATTCTTTTATAAAAAACTCCTCTTATATCCAATCACGTAGGAAAAAGGAGTGCCTGTCTTATAATTTTCTTATCTTTAGAGTGAATGAAATGTTTTACCTATGGGTGACTACTGCTCTAAATAAACTTCTTCTTCTCTATGAAATACAGTATTTCCTCAGTCACGTACATACATGAACGCCTTACATTAGAAATATGAAATGAATAAGTTTAAGATTGTATGAATAGTTTACGTAGACATTATTAATTCCCTTTTGATCCAGTTCCCTCCTAGTAAGTTGACAATCTCTCAGATTATTTTGGCCGAAATATGAAATGAATCCTTCAAATTTTCATCACACATCTAAGTATAATATAAATATGATAAGTTAAAATATCTCCAGTGTTCAATTATCTGAATATATCCGGTCACACACATTCCGTTATATATGTAGCCTCCCTTATACAATTAGTTATCAGTCGTCGTGGACCAAATGCAATTATTATAACCATCAGTTATTATAACCTATTGATATCATCATTTCGAATCAAAATGAAAGGAATTGTTTTTGCCTGGAGCTCGATTCTACTCTCATTTTTGGAAATTTTTCCAGGATCAGATATGTGAAACCCAACCCTCCACCATGTAAGGGGTTAGCAGCCGTGCAACTCGACGACAGCGTCGGGCGTGACGCCACCCCGCGGCCCTCTCTCTCCCCTTTATCTCTGGCCCCGTGATGCTTCAGAAAAGCCGTCCGTCCGTCAGGCCCCGTCGCATGCACGAATGCGGCTCCAAAATGTCGCGTCACGTCTCGTCGTCCTCATTTCCCTCGCTCCCCGTGTCTCCCCCGAGAAAATTGGTTGTATTCTTGAGGCGTGATGTAAACGCCTTGGTGTTATGCCAATGGGGAGAGAGGGAGCATTGAAATTGCTAATGAGCTCTCTTTCCTAAGTGGTGTTTTTCAACTGCCTAGCGGAATTAGGATCTCGAAGGAGGCCCATGGGAAAGTGTGTTTTCTTCCGTAGTCAGGAAGTGGGAAGAGGCGCGATTATCTCCCGGTACCCAAGAGCATAACCATAGGCGGATTTAGGGGGGGGGCACGCATGGGCGTACCCAGCAAGAGAAGGCTGCTGCCCCCCTCCTAGAATCAAAAGTAAATTTAGTTCAAAACGAAATTTTTGAACAAATTTTTTTTATATCCAAGAAAAGCGATTTTAGTTTCAAGCATGCAATTAAAACAAAAATATCTCTTTCCGAGCAAATAATTTTAAAAAGATAATAAAGAGCTGTTATAATTTTCATGAAATTTTGGTTTCAACTTGAACGACCACGGCTTGTCCCCCTCTAGTTTTGATCCTAGTATGCCTTTGGGGGCACGTGCCCCCAGACTCTTGAAAAAAGACGATATTTTTAACAAAGATATCAATAAATTTTATATTTTAATATATAAGTTATTAATATTTATATATTTATAACCCTCTTTTATTAAAATTAAGAGTATATTTCATATAGTAATTGTTGCATGCAATTTTTAATCTCGAATATTAGAAGATCATTCGCCTGTCAGACCCTGGTAACCCCCCAAAAAAAATCCTGGATCCGACCTTGAGCACAACCTTAATTCCGATATTTTTGCTTCCAATTTTTTAAAATTTTGGATGCCACTTCTAGTTTCAAAATTGGTTATTATCTTTTATTAGCATATGATCGTTTGTTAGGCAGTTAATTTAATCGCATAACTATGTGGTTTTCATTCCCAGTTTCATTTTCATTATGTTGGAGCCTTTAATGTTTATCTTTCGTAAGAAAACGTTTGAGTGAAAGGGGTGGAATCCAGTCCATTGAATCCAACCAATGCTGTAATTAAGTCCATAAGGCATACTTCATATTTTGATGCATTTCCGTCTTTCAATTGGCTGTATTTTTTGTACTCAAAAGTATATTTACCTATCTATCTTCCACAATTCTTTCACATTGAATGTAGGCCATATGATAAATTATTTGTTTGGTGTCGTTATTGAATGAATGAATTTTCATGCACTGTACGCCAGATTAGTCGAGGACATGTAAAATTCCTAAATTTACCTTTTTAAAAGTTCACCATTAAATAAGTCATCAATCATCAATCAAATTTCTTAACTTACCTTTTTAATAGTCCATCATCACATAAATCATGTAAAAATTACATTCGCACTGATTCGCAATGGAATAACATGGATCAGTGTTAAGTCATATAGCACCATTATGTTGTGCGTTTATGATTATTCTTTGGAAAAATAATTCAACTCATTTTAGTTTAGTCATTTTCTCATTCATTATTAAGGATTTATTGGACATTTAAATTCGAACTCATATTTCTTCAAAGCGGATGAAACAAATCGTTTACGTTACCAACTTTCTTTCGTGTATAAAGTATATCGTGTATTATTTAATACGCTCGAGTTCCAAGTCAGCCTCGTAGTTATCTGTACCCCGTTGTTTGGTGCTTGGTTCTCTGCAAGAAATTTTATCTATTTTGTAATTTTCCATTCGAAAACGCTTAGGTGATGTTACGGTCGGTACAAGTACACGGCACATAGCAAGAATAGCCTTTCTCACGAGGACATGTTCCGCTCTCGAAGAGCCATGCACGACCAGCTAGGCGAGCGCAGTGGAGACAAAGGGATGAGGAGCGGTGTCGGATGGGGGCTGAAAGAGAGGAAGGGCCGCTCCTCGGGGGAGGAGATAAGGGGCGGACGGAAGCGAGGCCAAGACCCCTGAGCGGGCGCCACCGACGACGGCGAAGAGGGAGCGTTCTCGGGGAAGCGGGATAAGGTGGCGGGCGAGACGTGGTGGCGGGTGCGGGGAAAGGGCCGGCGAAGGGCGCGGTGTCGAACGGGTGGGAAAACCAAGCGAGAGGCGTGGGGTGGCTTGTGCCGCCGATACCGGTCACGATACCTTCGTTAATGAGTTAATTTAATTCATTAGTTTTCTCAATTAATCAGAGAGAGAGAGTATCCAAGCCGTTAGTAGGTGTTTCGCCATGGTTACATTTATAAGTTTTTATCTAAGAGATAAGGGTTCAAAGGTAACTATTCCAGTTGCACATTTATACCGGTCCAAAACGGGAGTTTTTTTATTAGAAGTAAAGAGGGCACTTAAAAATTCGGTTTATTACTTAAATGCGTCATTTGCGTTGCTATGAAAGTTTCGTAAACATAATAAAGCCGTTGACACAAGTTTTGATTCTTACATTGCCATGCAATTTGTGAAGTGTAAACTTCCAGAACTGATTCAATTGCAATTTGCATGATACTAGTGGGGAAGTAAATGATAAGTTGCCAAGAAATAGATTTTTACTCTTTTATTTGGATAGAATATAGCCCATGAGATTCTTTTGGGTGGAATTATCTTTGAGTTGAAATATATTAAAAATTGAAACATGACCTCTAGAAATAAGAGATGAAATAGTAATCAAATGTAATTTGTCTTGTTACTGACAGCATTACAAAACTATTTATGCTAGGGAGTTGAACACATTTTCATCAGGGGTAGAAAAATATTGGCTGTTGGCTTTTTAAAAACCTTAAAATATTTCTTGCGTCTTCTAAATAGATTGGTAGGTACTTGCTATCTTTATATACATATTTATTCTTAATGCTACATGACTTCTGCTGGAATCTCTATTTTATTCATGCATTAATAAATATTATAGTGCTCACATATTTCCAACAAGCTCTTCATTTTTGAAAATATCGACAATTTTTTCTCCTCTACGCAATGACAAATCAGTTATCTGACTTTCGATGCAGACGTATACTTTGCTAATACTCTTTCCTGCACGTCGAACTCATAATTTTTTTCATCGACGCATGGTAGGGAATTTCTCACGCCTGCGGGATGCCCGAGGAGGAGGTCGCCACGGTTTCCACGTCGCTACGTGCCGAGTCCCGTTCTTCCGTGGAGGGTCGGGGGTGACAGGGATATGGCCGGGGGAGTGGGTGGGCCGACGGTTGTGTGGCACGGCGAAGGGTTGAGCAATGGAAAAAAGGAGGAGGGAAGGTGGGAGAGAGATGCGACTCTTCCAAGCAAATGAGGAGCGAGGACCCCTTTGTCGTGCCCAGAGACTTACGACCTCGCCTCTCCCTCTACCTCTCTCTCCTGGAGAAGAAGCCATGGGGAGTGGGAGGATGGAACGAGGAGGCAAGAGGGATAGGGCATGATGGAGAGAGAGAGAGAGAGAATGAGGGAGAAAGAGTTGAGGATTAAGTTGAGGGGGGGGGCAGGGAAAAGAGATGGAAGAGGTGAACTTCTGCGGCCCCATGGAATGGACGTCGGCATTCGTAAAGGGAAAAAAAACCCTACAGAGATTAAGAAAGAAAAATAAGGCCGAGTAGATTCCAAAGTGGCGTTCTTAAGCTGACGATCAGCATTAAAGGAATAGGAGTGTGTGAGGTGGTGAGGAGGGATTTTCCACCCTTCCCTTTTTCCCCTTTCTTTCCGTCACCTTAGCTGGTGGACAGATTCTCCGAAGCGGGAAATGAATACGGCGTGACTTGAATTCGATAATTACTCGGCCCCCGCAACCGAACGGCACGCATAGGGCGCTGATTGCGGGCGCTACACGCACCGATCCATACCCCTACCCCTCCTCCCAATAAGAGAGAGACACTCCTTCTTCTCCTCAAGCTCTTATTACGAAGGGAGGATATATCCCGGCGTGCGCTCAGGGTGCGAGTGCTACGCCCCCTCGCGGGACTCCTTCGAGTCCTTCCGCCCTCTCTCTCTCC
The DNA here is from genome assembly GCF_921293095.1 of Ischnura elegans. Lineage (NCBI taxonomy): Eukaryota > Metazoa > Arthropoda > Insecta > Odonata > Coenagrionidae > Ischnura > Ischnura elegans. The sequence goes on from NC_060246.1 coordinate 127,785,333, forward strand.
GCTATCTCTCCCCGTTGTGTTCCCTCCTTCGCCCACTCACTTAATCACGTTCCTTAAACCAATGCGCTCTTTTCTCTCCCCATCACTCTCTGTCTCTGTACAAGGCGACACCCAAGAGAGCTCCCCGGCGGTAGTCAGTCGCCCTGCGACACCGCTCCCTTGCCTCCGTCTCTACCCGGTAGACCGTGGCTCATCGCCGATCCGTCCGCGACGCTCTTCCAAAAACGCGTTCCCTTGCCTTATGTGCCTCAAAAACTAAATAAAGGGCGGTATCAAGGAGAAAAAACGTTTTCCACATTTGAGATGAGGTCTCGCCATACAGACGCATTTCCTTTTTCTGGGTTCCTTCCCCATTATTCCCCAGACTGCACATAGGGCTTTTAACTCCGGTTATTTCGTATTTTACGGTTAATTATTGCCTAATTAAGATTAATTTTCGGACAAAATTAATATATTCAGCATAATATATGATTTGCATAATGTTGCGTTTACGCAACGCTGGGAAAACTCCGGAAAATAAAAGCAAAAACAGTTTTGAAAACTTAGGTTGCATTTTTTATTTTTCATCGTCTTTTCTGATGTAATGTTCAATAATATGCTGCTCGGAATTAAACATAGCGCTTTGAACAACATAATTATCCTTGATTTGCAAATTTGACATCTTCGCCGGGAATTATATGTAGCCTGCGGATGAAATGCCGTATTCTCCCTTGACGGGCATGTTGCGGTTAACCCCACATACATGTTATTTTTCCTAAGGTGTCCCGCATGTGGACACCGATTTTTATGCCAAATGTCATCAGCCATTGTATTGGAAACGATTTCTAGTCTCAGTAAAGTTTTACGATCTCGGACCGAAATTCTAACTGAGGAATTGCTTTGCCCGTGACTTAGGCGTAAAATCACCACGGATTCACCACTGCACTGTCAACCCCTTTTCGGAATAGAGGCCACCTCCATTTTTTGCTCATACAGTGGATACGGTAACATGCAACATAATTATCGAGAAAATCTACCCCTCCCATTCCCTGATTGTAATCGTTGATGATATTTCGATTTTCTACGGGAATCTCCGGGAATATCTTTTCGTCCTTACTATGGGTACCATATTCCCATAATTTAAAGCAACAGCGATGACAGAGTTATCCTGCCGTCGCACTAAGAGAATATTTTTTGACCTGTCAAACGAATAGTATAAATCCCCGTTAGGTTTTTTTGTCAAATCTCTCGAAGACATGAGTGCGCAGTTTTCCGTTCGATTTCCTCTTGCTTTTCCCGTTGAAAAATAACAATTATCACTTAAGAGTTACTAATAGATTGAAACTGCTGAAGAAATTAAGAAATTATCAAAATACTTGGCAAGAATTTTCGGAGACTAACAAAAAAATTCAGCAAATTTATTACAACCCTTTCTTCTAGTGAACTTACAAATCCTAGGCATATCACTTTCAAGTTCCGCCTCACCATATGGCAAAAATTGATTGAGAAAGCCTGTAGATGAGGTGAGACACCAAAAAGTATAACCTACTCTAAATTGTTCCCCACGAATGAACATTTTAGCAGCGTGCTACCTGAAATATGAAACCATTTGTTGGGAAAATTCCTAACTGAATGGAATTTTGGTTAAGTCTATTGAGAAAAAGTCCAACTTTCAAAAATGTATCACTTTGTGTAGTTGAGAATTATCGGAGAGCAGACGATATTTATTTAATTCATCAAACCAAATCCTCGTCATAAATTGCCTCACAATTGCGACAGACATCTCCTCTTGGCTTGTCCAGTACAACTTAGTGCGTGGTAATACATGATACCCCGACAACATTACCATTCCAATTATTTTTTTTATATCTGCCTCATTCTGAGTAAATGTATGGTTATTTATCTCCTCAGCTTAATTATTGAGTAGCTCAAAATTAATTCAATTAATTTTCCACAGAAATAAGTGACGGAGCTCAATTGGTGAGTGGCCTCCATACTGAGTAATAAGTGTTTCTATTCCCTTTTTCACACAGAAATTCGGGACTCCTACGGAGGTAGATTCTATTTTTCACATTTAGATGAACCGCTGTTTGTTCTCTGCATCTTTTACCTGGGCGTGCGCGTTTACTGGACGATTTTTCTCTTGATACTGCTTGGGTAAATTTTGATTTACCTTGCAGCACCTCCTGCAATATTCGAAATACTGAGAAGATGTAATCCCCATTGTAGTTCCAAAGTTAAGAAAATATTATAAATCGCCTCTCCTGTCAATTTATATTCTTCAGTTACCTTCTTGACGCTTCTTATAAAGTATACGCCTGAGGCGTAGAAATAACGAATAAAATTTTCTTCAATTTTAAATCTGAAGGAAACCCCAGAATAAATTATTTAGCAAAAAGCCGAGCAAAAACTACTGCGGTATGATTGACATAATTACTGGATGAGAATTAAAGATGCATTTCAGAGGACAATTTCACTGATACGAACACAACTGAAGCTAGATTATTAGCCTTACATCACCTAAGCGATAGAAGAAAAAATAGGTAACTCAGGATTGCACGGAGAAAATTCCAATGAGCGACTTGAGGAACGCTCCACCTTCCATCACAATCCTGCTTCAACTAATAGGTTTCTCACCCTCTCATTCTACCATCTCTGAAATTTATTCATCTGAAGCTGAATTTAACGTCAACGAAGTAATCCTTTCACTCAACGACATGGGAATTACATTGCCCTGTATCGGTTCCACGTGTGCGCGCAACAGTTTGACTCCACGAAGTACCAGAGTGTTCGATGTAAAATTCGTACCGATGGCCATGTTGGAATTCAAGATATCATTCACCCTTTACTATGTAAACTCACAACCTGTGAGTGCCACAAATGCATCTAAACTGCCTCCAAAAGACTACGTTGTCGATTAAAAGCCATATTGACGATTTTAGTTATGCTTTGAGACAAGCCCTCTGGTCTACCAGAGAATTCCCATCGTTGCGTAAACGCAACATTATTTACAACAACCATATTTATACCAGTAGCGATGAAATGTCGTGACAAAAATAAACATGATGAATAAAAAAGCTTAGAACTAAAAGAAAACATTACCTCTAGCAAGATCGCCCAATAAATCTTTGTAAAAAAATATTTACAGTTTGTAGTACTTCAGCGCTTCGAAATAGGCAAATTTTGAAGTAAAATAAAAATTATTATTTTAATGAATATTTTTCCAAAAATAACTGAAAAAGAGCGAATGGTATTTCAGGAATTCAGAAACCCTGAGAAAAAATTATCCTGAAGCAAAGGTTTTTTATAATAATTTCAATTCAATAATGTTGCGTTTACGCAACGCTGGGGATTAATGGGTTAAAAAATTGATGACGCTGGTGAAGTTGAGTCAAAATTATTTACGCCTACCTGCTGGAATACCGGCTGGTCCTAGGAATAATTAGCGGAATATATAGGAATAAAAACTAGCATTGTTCGCTCCATAATTTATTTTTATCTATCATGCCTCCGACGTGAGATGTCATCATCAAGATAACGTATTTGTGTTTTTCTTAATATCAATCGGCCTTTCCTGCTTTGTTTTCAGATCCTTTTGTAAATATTAATGAAGAAAATTAAGTTTTAAGTTAACAGGCCGAACTTCGTAAAGTGTTGTCTTTATAAAATGTCACTCTGTCGATACAAATTTTCTAGGTGCAAATATATTTTTTCCTGTCGTGAAATAAGTGGTACATGTTTAGGAAATGCATTTCGCTCACATGACCCAATATTATTTTTTTGATTCCCTCCGAAACCTCATATGGCATCTTCATTATCGAATCATGATCAGTAGAATCATTTTTCAAAAGTATAATATGAGTTTCTAAGTCCACCAGGATATCTTACTTTATATTATTTGGTATTATTTTTAAATATTTTGAGCTCGCCTGGGATATAACTTGATTCGTGGCTCGCAATTAAATCAAAAGTTCTTCCCAATAGAGTTTGCAAGGCTACTCACGATTCTTGCGGAATACCATTTAAGTATGCGAATTAATTTTTTTAGCGTGAAGACTCCATCAATGCAATTTTTTGCGCTTACTGTTATTGAATTCTGTAAAGTGAAGCTATAATTACTCGATAGGTTGATTGTTCTGTGCTGCATCTATAATTTATTGCTAGCCAGACGTGTACAGGTTCGGTAATTAATTTTCTTATTTACAAGCTGTTGCAGCAGGCTTTGAGATTGAAAGAGAAAAAGTTGATTGTTTTACCTTGTTGCTGAAACTAATGCTTTATGCAGTTTTAGCGTATTCTCATCAACTCTGATGAAGCGGAAATAATTTTGCAGTGAAAAAAATGTAAAGAAAATTGGAATGCAATTATTGCACTCCCATTTCTTGAAGCTTATTTATAGTCAGGTAATAGCCACATAACATGTATGACATGAAGGGGAAATGGAATTTATTTCGGTTTTCTTTGAAAAGTTTTACTTTCTCGACTTAATGCAGCGAACTGAATCAATGAAGGCTATTTTTTTGCTCTATGGTGATACTCTCTGCATCATTCCAAGTTTTTTATCCACACGTGTTTTCTTTCCTTTCTTCTGCGTGAAAGATTACTGCCATGCTAAAAAACATTAATTCTTACACTCGCATGATAATTTCTACTTTGATTGTAACGATGACTTACTATTAATTAAATTTCGAAGGTTTGATAAGTTATGGAGACCTGCAAAAATACTCATGGGTATTAGAAATACTGCAGTGGTATTACGTGTGCTCATTCCTATCCCATATATTCCTACGAATAAAAATCAGGCCATTCATGCAGATAGGAAAATTTAAAAGCGCAAGTCACTCATTCAACTGTATTACATTCTTTGGTAATTCCCATCAATTCCGCATTTGCGACTCTATTATTTTTTTGTCCTACTTTACAGAATTCTTACTATTTTCTCAATTGGATTCTCACAATAAAAATGAAAATGGTTTGTTAGCGATTTAAGCAAAGCACACGCTCGATATAATCTGAGATTGTAGTCACATGCTACTCGCGGTCCTTAATTATATTATTTTCATATCGGGAGAGGGAAAAATGCCTACCTTTGGCTGCCTCGTCGTGAGCTCTCGCGGCTCGTGGAAGTTGACGCATCAGCGCTTCGCGTGATTTCTGCGGGAATCCGTGGAACTGTCCCACGGCTCACCTGCCTCCTTTCTGTGCATGTGCGAGGATTTATCACGAAAAAATCTCCGCTATGCCTTCACATTTAAACTTGATCTCCGAGCGGACTCCTTTAAGTTATTCCACTCATGCCATCGCCACCCGAATGCTCTCCCGAGTATTTTTTGCTCCGATCGTACCTCTGCAAACTCTTCTCTTTCTTCATCTCGCACGTGAGCGCATGATGCGTTTTGATAAGCACGTAAGAAAGAGTCGTGGTAAAGGGAAGTGGCGAGGAGGATGGGAATACAGCGAAACCTGAGCCCAGGAGGAATCAGACCTGGAGATAGCCTTATTGCTAGGGACCCTCTCACTCACTTGTTTTTGGCGCATTCTCTTCAGTTATGCACGAGTTTTCTAATTCGAGTCGGGATTTCTGACAGTTTTGATGGCAAACACTATAATATTATGAAACTGATAGACTTTTTGCCTTTTCCCTGAAAAGTAAATTAGCCTGTACTATCGAAATTCCTTTTACAAGCAAAACCAGCTCATACACTACGATGAAGCTAGGTTAGTGACTCCCAAGAGTTGCAGATGCAACCCAACTTTAATTTCTAAAATTCAGATTTGTTAAAGCAGTTTTGATGGCCAACGCTTTCACATTATGGAATCGATAAGGCATTTTTTGCCGTTTCCCTGATAATTATATTAGAGTGTGCTATCAAAATGCCTTATATCAGCAAAAAAAAAGGTCGTACACTACGATTAAGTTAGGGCAGAATCTCCCCAGAGTAGCATATCGATGGCTAAGTTCTAACAACATGTATCTAAAAAATAGCATCTTTTCAGGAGAGCAAAAAACTATTAGTTTTTTACTTGCACACTGAAATTAAAAACCAAAAGTTCATAAAACTGAAAAAGAGGCATTCATTTGCAAACAAAAGTAGCTTTTTGCTTGTACTTTTTAAATGTTATTAAACTTCGTTTAAGATACCTGTCTCAAACCGGTCGAATTTCAAATACGTGTTGTTAGAACTTAGCCATCGATTTGCAACCCAACTTACTTCGCTAAAATTCAGTATTGTTGATGTTTCGACCATTGACGGAGATATTGCGTCTTCGCAATATAGCGCAAAATTTTTCCGAAGGGGTCAAATTATCTAATCAGCAAAGGAGGTCGTAGATCATTAACTAGATCCATTAGAGAACTCTATGCGAGTTTCCTTAGATTTCTGATATTTTGCCAATGCCAATATGAGTGTGAATCGTTTACGCCATTGAAATGGGGTTGAGAGCATTGATTTCACTTATGTTTCTGTGGAAATGTAAGTGAGGTATTTTATTTATTATGCTCGTGGCTGTGATAATATGTTCAAGAGACCTTTTAATCATTTCAAATTCCTCTAAATAGTACGGAAAGGGGGAAATTACTTCCAATATGCTATAACGGGATAATGTTGAGAATGACTATTCAGGGAGCTATGTTTCCATCCACCCATTTTCCATCTATTTTCCAACTGTCAATATCATTTAGTTTTCTACTTTGACATTTTCTGCCGTATGACCTAATCGTAAGTCGCCTGCTGACGCCTATCAAGTTTCCCAAGACTATTGGTGCGGAGCAAAGGGGTTCAAACAGAGAGGATCATGACCAAGGACGGCGTACAAAAGATTCGTGAGAGTCTCTCGTTGCTCTCTCCCATCGATGGGTGGATGCAAAAACCCCCTCTGGGAATGGAGGAAGGGGGGTCGGAGGCGGCGGAGGAGGAGTGGATTGGGTGGTGGAGGAGAGGCCGGCCGATCGCGGTGGGCGTGATCCATCTCCTTCGATTGCCGCATTGGGGGAAACGGGGAGGGGGTGAAAATGAAAGGCTTGAGACGATGGGAAAAAAGGACGTATTGGGGATGAGAGATGGGAACACGAGGTTGAATTGTGGTTTCATGGGAGGTGCTGAATGTTAAAATGGTGGTTGGTGGCTCAGAGATGCTGGCATTGGAATTTTCGTATGATATGGCGGTGCCTTATGACGGTGATCATTTTCATGGGATAAAATTGGTTTTTTAACTTTTATATTCTCGTACCTCTCAGAACACCCCGCGTAGAGACTTGTCATTGTTTTCAAATACAACTTTAAAAAAAATTATTTCCAAATCAGTCGGATTTTGTGCAAACAACGGCTTGCAAAAAATGGAATGTATTTTCAATACACGTTTTAAGCCTAAAATATTGACTCTAGAATAATCCTTATCATATCATAACAGAATAGAATAATCATATAAAATCGTAATCCTATCCTAAATCTCTAGAATATTCCTATCAAAAATTATAACACGATGGCATCCAAGATTACGGGCGGTTTTTAATGGAATCAACGGCTGACTGCTCATTCTAATGATAATAAACCACAAGCCTTTCCTCACTCATGAGTCGTTAAGAATATAAAAGGCGTCGATATCATCCAGACTTTAGCTCTGCAAAAAGCGAAAGCATGGTCATGCTTAGGAAAATATTCTGATCAGGGGGTGTACTTCAGCCTGGAAATGAATTAAGAAAAAATAAGAATAGAGGTTTGGGAAGAGAAGCGGTTGGGTGGATGGAAGTGGGAGCGATGTTCAAGACTCGGTACAGGACGGTGTAGAGGGAGGGGGGGAGGAAGCGGGGTTGAAGGGAACATTCACGGAAGATCGACCCCGCCCACCAGAGTCCCCCCTTCGCATGCCTCTGCAATGGATATCGGACCACACGCGGCGATAATGCGCCAGGGGATAGGGGAAGCGGTTATTACTCCGAAAAACTGAGAGACCGAGCAATTAAACCCCTTCTCAAGGGTCCGTCAAAACAGGTGAAACTGGTATCGCGAGTGGCCGCCGGTAGGATGGAAGGGGTGGACTGTGTTTTCGCTTAGGATTCCTCGGGCCGATGTTCTCCCGTCTCGTGTTCCGATGCTCCAGAATTCGCCGGCTGGCTGAGCCGAGAGCGCCGAATAAGGGAAGCGGAAATTATTTCTGAAGCGGAGGGTTGCGGAATGAAAATGCATGGAAAGGACGGAGGGAGAAAGGGGAAAGATACACGTCCGAACATGGAATGAATAACGTCATCAATTTTTTTTTGCATACATTCAATACCCAAGTCATCGAGTTGGTTGGGTTCGATAGGTAAGGGTAGAGAATTAAAACTAAAAATTAGCGAAGTCGTGAATTTCACCGTAGAAGGGTAGGTCATTTCTCTGACCCACCTCGTAAACACTCCATTTTTGTACAAGTGTTCAAAGGCTTTTGGATTTCCAACTGAATTGTTAGATTGCCCAGCCCAGTAAACCTACGTTCCTTACCAGTAAACCTTCCGTTCATTTTTTCATGTTATTTGATAGTTATACTATAATAAGATAGACAGTTATATGAAGGCGACGCGGCGATTATCTCTAGAAGTTCAAAATGTTTCACTCTAAAAATTATTTCTGAAGTGATTTCTGTACTCTACAGCTTAAAAACACCTATTTTAGGCTAACTAATGATTGAACATCGACATTTTATCAACCGGACGATTTTGTATCGCATTTGCTATTTAAATGACTATAATTTAATTGCCGAGATATATGCATATTTGAATGTTTCAAACGACTAATCCAGTCTAACCTCTCTCCCCCCTCCATTCTTCTCTCCTCTGGAATCTTTGGCTTTCCCAACTCCTTCAGGCTGCGCCGCCTGTTTACGCATTCACTGGCAAGCCAGCAATCTACTTTCAGAGTACATTTTGCGCACTTTGGGTAGTCGATGTCTCCACCCTCTAGGTTACCGTTGACCAGCTCTTCTCGCCCCGTTCGCCTCGTAACCAGACGTGGTTCTCTTCACCGCCTCTATCCCCGGAAAGATTCTGCCTTTAATAATGCTCGTGAGGAACTGAATAAAAGTCTCAGTGTTTTCTAATAATTTTTTCTTGAGAAAAATATGACCGATTCCGCTACAAAAAATATAATCATTTGAACTTCGTGTAAATTATATTATGAATGAATGAGGAAATAAATTATTTTCGCCATCAGTTCGGGATAAATCCAGAAATTAATCATTGATGAACATTATATCCTGATTTGATTCATGCCAGCTAACTAGGTTACTTTTCTACAGACACAATTCTTTCAGAAAAGATTTCGGGAAAATTGTCATTGTAGAGAATCACAGTGTCGATGGAATGGTGCTACGTAAAATGAATGTCACTTTATCATGATTGACGAATGATATTATTCGAGTTGATTATAGCAGGGTTGCATATGTTTTTGTCTGATCATAAGTGCTTCTGTGTAATTTTCTTTACTAAAATTGAAAATGTGCCCTACCTTTAATCATCCATTCTTAAAGATAATCCTCCCCTCTTCCTCAGCCAAATTCCTCGTGACCGGTGGTTCCGAGTTTGAATCCTGTCTGGGTGGTTTCTTCCACCACCCAGGAATTGGATTTGTGAAATTGGACGAGTTCATTGTAATGAAGGATCTGATTGTCAGAAATTCGCTTGAAATAAATAATATATTAATTATTACTATTATTATTATTACTAAGTATCACTCATTAGCGCTTAAACAACATCCTCTCATTTGCGTTCAAATATCCCTTAAATACATATATATAATCCACTTTCTCTGCCTTATCTTAGTTTTTAATAGTTTTCTTATTCTTACACCGTGTTGACTATTGTATTCATTTGCCCACACACTATTCCCGCAGCGTATTCCCATCCACCTCAATCAAGGTTCATGTTTATTTTGCCGTTTAGCTTCTTGTTCCTTTTTCCGTCATGTATTTACCATTGGAAAATGCATAAAATTCACAATTAATGTTAATTTATTTTATAGGTATATACCAAAGGTCTAAAATTGTATTTTTTCATGAAAAAATTCCAAGTGGCTTCAAGAAAACATTAAGTTTACCATCTTTATATCTGAAGTTTAGACATTTTTCTGGCGTCGACGTTTTCAGCAATTGTTCTTGTTGCTCCCTGATGTTTACCTTTGTCCTCAGCCATGGGGATGGGTTTGTATATGCAATGAGAAGATATGGGGGTAGGTTGAGTTGCGAAGACAAATTATATCATTCTTTTTACGACAACACACTTAAAACGTCCATGTCTCCTGCTTCCCTTCTCCTTCCTTCGTACCTTAAACTAAATCACCAGGAGTTTGTTTTCTCTAAACTGGGAAAAAATTGTTCCACGCTGGTGGATTGAGGTCATTATTTACGAATGTTAAATGCTATTTATTTATTAATGAATTTCATGAATTTAAGTTTGAGTAGCTCTTTAGACAGATATTGTTTGTTTATTGGCTTTATTCCACTTCATTTACTATTATCAGAAGAATATGTAGGTGCAGAGGTAGCTAAAGATTGTATACCTGTGAGTTTTATAGTTGTAACGGTGAAATAAAGTTACAAAAGATGAAGGAGGGGTTGTACGGAATAACTGCAGACTAATCACAATCAGTCCTCAAATCAAACCTTATTCAAAATGCGATAGCTGTTTTTTAGCTAAATATTCTTGAGTAAGTCACCTTTTTTTATAGGTTTGCTTACAACTTCATGTGACTCGATCCAATAATTGATTATCCAGTCGTCATAAAAGAAAGAAGAAGGTAGCTCAACAGCTAAAAAATCATATTATATGCTATAAATATTTTAAAATACTTTATTTGCCCAGGATAAACCAGCTTTGAAATTGCTCGGTTAGTCACGGCGTAAATTTTGTTTATTCCCATTAAGGTTGAACTGCCGAGAGAAGTCCGTTTTGTATTCAGGGTGTAAGGGATAGCGAGAACAGTTTCGGCTGTCTCAACTGTCGTGAGGATATGCGGTGGAACTGGCTTGTAACTGTCGCCCCCCTCCCCTCTCCTTTAAGTGCTGACCAGAAAAGGCGCGGTGTCGTCCCGGTGACGGGGCAGCATGAGGTACGAGGTGCCCGGCTCTCTCCCACGTAACGCTTAAATCCTGCCCGATCACCCCCAAGGCCTGTCTCCATGACTACCGACCACCCCTCCTCCTCCTTCTCCATTACACGCTCACTCCTCTCTAGCTTTTCCTCGTCGCCTTCCCTCTCGCCGTGTGCTGCTGCCCTTCTCGCTCCTCGTATCTTCTCACTCTCTCCGCCGAGTCGCGAAAGACTCCTCTGTATCTCTTCGAGTCGTCCCTCCGCTCCGATTCCCAAGCCACCTCGAGCATAAGGCAAGAAAGTGGCGAGAGGATAGCGCCACGCAAATGTAAATAGTCCTTCGCGCGAAGAGAAGCATTACCCGTTCTCCGAAGAACTTACCATTCTTCCTATCCTATATTTTCAAATTCAGCTCCACCCCTGGTAAACATCTTGTACACTTCTCAGCGGCGCCGTTGCTCACTACGTTAAGAGAAGCGCCTCTCGGTTAAGTAGACTGCGGGTGTTTAGCGACGTCGACAACCACACAATACCCATCAAGTGTTATCTATGGCTATCACTCCGGAGTGTTGCCTTGGGAAACAGTGAGTGGCTACGGTCGCTTTTACCGCTCGTTGAAGTCTCTCGATAGAGCTCGTAAGCTAAATGCTTACCTAAGAAATACCTGCCGTAATTTAGCTCGTGACATGCAACAAAAATTTTAATTCCAATTCGCCTGCATTCTCGTGTTGTAGTTTATTGGATTTTCCATCTCTTTTTGCATATCTTTATGTTTTAAAGCAAAGCAATGAAAACTAGCTTACAAGTAAATTACCAAGTTATCCTGCTAACTTCCCAATGTATAGATAAGCTAATAAGCGTTAAAGGCCGTCCTATTTAGCTCCGCACCTATTAACGCGATTGTAATCCTTATAACGCACATTAAGATTCACTTGTTTGAAAAAATGCTGCGTGAAATGTCCACACGCCATTTAAGTCTCCGTGTTCGTAGGTAGGTACAAGGATTTCCCATTTATCGTACAAGCTATATTTCTATTCTTTCTTTTATCAGCAGTTCGATTTTTCTGCGCATCCATTTAATTTTTATCTCACTGATTGGATCTGTATCACATCGGGGCCCTTTTCATCACCTCGCTGTCCACCCTCCTTCCTTCTGCTGTTAACAGAAACTTTCACATACCAGTTAAAATTTCGCTCTGTACTGGGATTATTTCATTTTTTTAATTTCTATTGTAAATATATTCTACTTTTCCGCTGAGAAATAGATTTCAAATCAAATATTCTCAACAGAATGCATACTTTCATGCTATTTGTCCACTGACGAATATTTTGCTTGGAATGTATTCGCTCCGCGACTAGAATCAATGGATAAAATTTGATAATGATTTTGTCTGATTATATTTTAAATTCCCGATTTTTCTGTGTGAAACCTGATTATTTTTTATTTTCTGGATAGTTATTCAATTACCTATTAGTACAAATTACACTGGGGTTGTTACGAAAAAAAATAGCTGTTTAACTTATCTTTATAGGAATTATACTTCTCTGGCATTTTAAATTTAATTGTTATTTTTTGTATTTTGCGGTGATTTTATTTTTGCAGAATAGTCAATAGAATTGCTCCAATTAAATTCTTAAATTATGGGAAATTTTCTGGACCATTATGAAACATTATGACCTCATATCCAATGAGTAACTTCTTTCTTATTTCATTAAAAATAATTATTATAATGAATTGCGAGCTTCACAGACTATATATATTATGTACGGCTACTAAATGGTGCTTCAGTTTACCCAAACGTTGTTTTCTGAACTGCGGGTTGTATATCTTGATATATAAGCTTCCATAGTTACATGCCATCTGTGTAAAGATGTATCACGGCCTTACTCTGCGGTCTAATTATAACTCTGCACGCCCACGAGTCTATGATATATTGACTCGAGTTTATTCGTAGATCGATGGGCATTTCGGCCAAATAAATACGCAGAGTGTAATGAGAACGATGTGGGAGGAGCCAAAATGATGTACTCCTCCAATACACCAATCCCCACGTCTCCCTCAATTTTTTTTCTCCACCCACCCCACTCTTCCCAACTTCTTCCTTCCCCCACCCTCATCTTCCTTGCCTCCTCTCACTCCACTCTGTCCCTCCCCCAACCCCCTCTACCGCGCCATCCCCGAAAAACACCCCCGTTCTCTCCACTCTCGCAAAGTCCCCCTCTGCACCACTGCCCCCCCCCCTCCCCGACGACTCCACTCCAGCCGCGGGTTTATTACTCGCATGAGATATGACGTGGGGTGTGTCACGGCTCGGCGTGGAGCTGCGCCGGGGGTTGAGAAAGAAAGGTGGGGACGGGGGGCTTTGGGGGACTGGGGAAGAGAGGGAGAGAGAGCCTCGGGTGGTGGAGGGGGTGGAGGAGTCGCGGGGAGAGGAGTGGGGTGGGAGACACCATAATTTTGGTGGAGAGGGAGTGACCCAATGGTGCTGTGCGGTAACTCCCTTGAAGGATGTTCGGTCACATACCAAGAACTTTTATTACATTATGAAAGTTTCATTTTTTTACTGCGAGCCTAAGAGATGGTCTCGGCGCATTTTCCATGGGTAGTCCATCGAAAAGTATATCCATGCATGCCATTCTGCTATATTTTTGTCGTGATAAGTGGAATTCTCCTATGTCTGTGAGGCTCCTTCTCCCTCTGGATGATTCAAAGTCCTAAGATTGCGCATAAAATAAGTACAGTGATCATTGCAGAAAACTTGCGAGTTATAAAATGAAGATGTTTTGTTCAAAGAGCTGCGTACTTCAAAATATATTGTGTTAGAAAAAAATATTTTTCTTGATAAAACAAGTTTCTTTCTATGAGAATTTCCTTAAATCGCGTTCGATTTCAGAAAGTCTGCATACAATTTTGCTTTTTTTACCTTCTAAAAGTATTTTACTCACGTGGTACAAATATCTTACTTTTTATAGGTCTTGATGACAAGATTATGGAACTTTATTTCGTTGAAACATTAGAAATTTATTTTACTTAAAATCGTCCGTCATCTAAGATACATTTGGTAAACTTTCCGGCGGCTTTCTCAACTTCAAGGCATAAAAAATATAAGATAGTTGTGTTTCGACTGCTTTATTTTTGGACTGAGCCACGTAGCAGACTGTGGGATAAGAAAAGACGAGGCTTTGAGATGGTATGGAGGGAGAGGAGTTTGAAAACTGCCGAGGAAGAAGCGAAAGGCACGTGGCGGGGTCGCTGATGGATGTGTGGAGTTGTAGTGGAGACTGCCTCCTGGGAGGTTTGTGGAGATGGCAAGAGGATGAAAGGAGGGCATGTGAGAAAAGAAAACAGTAAGGGTGAGGAGAGAAATAAGCACTGTTGGCCACGATCGATTCACTACCTTACTGCTAAATATTTTAATATATTATTTAGAAAGAAAGATGGTAAGCGATTAAATGTATTACGTTGCGTATTAAAAACTTCTTTAGGGCAAAAATTTTAAATCACGATGCTAACACACCATGTTAAAATCATCAAAAAACTTGTCGGTTATTTATATATTTTTCCGTCCTTGTCTTACTTGTTTCATTCCTTACCACTTCATGCACTTCTGAGGACAAGTGGCCTTGCTAGTGATCAGGAAAACGACGTAAATTGTGACATTTTACAAATAAACTTCTCCGAAAAAAAGGGTCGCGAGTTTGGAGTCTGTAGTATTATGGTGTAGGTTCCAAATAGCGTGAGTAATAATGATGAGCGTACGCGTTCGATGCATAAAATTACGGTCGTAACATTGCGTGGGGGTAGAATTGAGAAGGGAAGGGAGCGAGAGGAATCGAGGCGAAGAAATCGAAAGTGGTAAATTGTTGGAAGGGGTAGGGAGTGGAGGGGGAGGAAAATGAGTGCGAAAATAATGGAAGCGGTGCTAGGGGAGGGAGGGGGAAAGAAAGGGGAAGGGCGGCGTGGGTGTGGTGCGACGAGGTCGGGCGTAGGGGGCGGGGGTAGCATAGAGGAAGACGAAGTAAGGGTGGGAGGGAACTTGTGAGAGGAAAGAGCGAGGAAGAAGAGATGTAGGGAGAAAGGAGAACATGGGAGAGACTGGAATCTTTAATCTCGTCAGATACAGGGGATGGGAGTGGAAGGGGCTGCGATGTGGTTGATGCAGGGATCGTCGGTTGGAGGGAGGAAGAGTGGGTGGTGGATGATGCTGCTTGATAGCTCCGTTGCGATGGATTTCTCCAATAGAGGACATGAGGGAGGAGGGTGCATAGGGGTTCGGAATGCGAAGATCCCTAGGGTAAGGGGGAGCGGGTAAGTAGGAAGGGATCTTAGAGAGTTACCTAGATGAGAACGTTTGGGGGAAAAGAGGGTAGTATGGGAATGAAGGAGTGGTCGGAGGGTATCTATCGGAGAATTTAAGATGATAGTGGAAATGCCTGCACGTTTGGAACCTCTCGGAAGCTCTGAACAGGTAGCTCATGAAGGGACTCATTCCAGTCAACCTGAACTGCACCCATCCATTCGTTTATCCAAACGATGCTGATGCGTGGCTGGAAAACATTCTTAGAACCGCAACCCAAATATTGTTATACTGCAGCCCATCGTTTTACCCTTTCCAAGCTAGCTTATTTGGTTCCCTGATATTTTACTTTCTTGTATCCTTCTCTTTCTGTCCCAGGTTATTTTCCTTGTCGTTCCTCGGGGGATTCTACCTTCAATTCTTCACTTTGTTATATTTCTCTAGTCATCACTATGTTTTATGATATGGCCTATCAGCTGGGTCTTCCTCTGGCGTATGTTACTTAACTATTCGTGTAATATTATTTTATCCTCTAAATCCTTATCTTTATAATCAGCACCAGGCTTTGAGGGAAAGTTTTCTTCGATCAGCCCTTCCAATGATCCATGTTTCTGATCCTTAAAGAGGCACTGTTCTAACATATGTATTCGGATACTATTTCCTTGAAACTGAATGTGAAACTGTTCAGAAAAAGCGAGCATTATATTTTATTTAACCTATCCAATTTTTAATTAACAGTGAAAATAGTAATCAATGAAATCATATGAATAAGACAGATTATAAATATTAGGAAAAAATTGAATAAAACAATTGGATACACAAATATTTGAATGACATTTGAATTAAGCTGATTTCAAATAAACTGAATTGACTGGAGGAGTTGAGTGTCACTTGCCGAGGTTATGTGAGTTGTATAAGGTCGCGTTGGCATGGCGTGAACTACGGCGGTAGTCAACCAACGGGAGGGAGGGAGACTCCCATGCAAGGGAGTGGGAATGTGGTAAAAGGGAAGCTCTTGCCGCCACTCCGGCAGCGTGGTCTAAAGTCGCCTCCTTAAATTCGGTGGGATTCCAGCGAAGGATTTCGGACTGTTTGGCAAAGTCTCTCTTGTCTCTTAGGGAAGGGAAGCGAAGCGCAAGACTTTGGGAGATGCGGCCAAGAGGACGGGATTTCGCTTGGCTTCCGAACAGTTATTCGTTCTCAGTTCTCTTGAGGTTTACAAGACGCTAGATAGTCTCTAATTCTATTTGTCGTTTAATTAAATTCCTTCACGAAGAACTTAAATAATTAAAACTATTCCAAACCTTTTTTGGTGGCAAAAGTTTTCTCTGTCGAGCCCTACTTTGGGCTATTTTACACCCATCTTTAGTTTTCCTTATACCCTTCTAATAATTTCACGATCATTTTATAAAATATCCTTAATTGCCTCTTAATGTAGCTACTAAGAAAACTGCTACATTCTTTTGTGTTTTCTTTTTTATATTTTTTTCATGACTGATTTTGCTATGGTATCTTTTGCATTATTTTTCCTTCCTACAATTGATGAAATCGCTCTTTTATAACCATGGCTTTTTGTCATATGTTTCTGTTATACCGTTGGAAAACATTTAACTGTGACGGTGGTAACTATGTGAAATACGTCTATTCACATCTCCTCAATCGAATTGTTTCTTTTATGGATTCTAGCAAAAGAATTGTTCATTGCGTGAAGTTAGCGCTGTCTTTATCGGTAGAGATATGAAGTGTGAGTAGTAATCAACGAACATTAAGATCGCAAAGACAATGTTGATAATATAGTATGAATTAAAGGTTTGAACCAAAGAGCGGGGAACATCTTTCATGATTTCGCTTTCTAAATATCATCAATCAGACTATATCTAATTAATGCCAACTCATTCGTTACCGGGGCATGAAGGAGGGCAATAAGAAATCCTATATATTCCCCGACTTAGTAATAAGAATTCCAATGGTCTTCATTGATTTGCCAGGCCTATCTCATCCAACACTCCTTCCCACCCCAGTGCCGCTTCTATAAACAAGGAAGTGCATTTCCTGATAAAGGTCCTGCCCGCCCCCCCTTTCCTAGACTTCTCCGCCACCGCTTCGCCCTCACTCCTCTCCAAAATCTCTTTCGCGGACCCAATGCCGTAGACCTCATATTTATGGCCCAAATATATCAGGGGTGGCTCCGTAAGTAAAGAGCCAAAATAAATAAGGGAGGGAGGGTGGAAGAAAAAAGAGGAGAGTCTGCACGCCGCGGCTGATGCTGTCTTTTCCTCCCCTCCCCCTTCCCGGTATTCTCCCATTCTGCCCCCACCTCCTCCTTCCCTCCATCCCCTCCCCCAGCACACACCCACTCAATCCCTCCCCTTCTCCTCCCCCCCCCCTCCTCACACTCCATCTCGAAAACTTCTTCTTGGGATCGCATTCATTTTCTTGCCGCCCCACTCCTGCAACTTCTCTCGGGGAAAAAGCGTTCTCTCCCGAACTACGACGAAGAGACCCTTTTTTTTCCTTCCTCCTTCTTCCCTCTCGTCATCTCTCCAACCAAACCCCTGTTTGCCTCCCTCTGTCTTTCTACCTCCCCATCCTCCACCATCGAACTCCGCTCTCCACGTACTCCATGTACTTTCATCCCCCTCCTAACCACTCTCCCTCCTAAAAAACTAAAAAATACCCCTTTAGGTACTTTTTCCCATTCCTCCCCACAGCCCTGACTTCGTGTTTCTTTCCCTCGCACGCGGACCCATTCTTTCCTCGTTTTCTCCCCCCCTCTCCCTCCTCTGAATCCCCTCCTCCAATCAATTTATCGCACTTCTTTATTCAGAGCAGCAGCACAACCCCCTCTCTCTCTCTACGCCCACAGTGGTCCAACTCCTCCCCTGTTCACTTATTTTTTTTCGCCCGTGGTGGTGGCAGTGGGGATTGCTTTGAACCCGTTTTTAAGTGTCTTTTCATTGCGTTACTTCACCGTATGGTCGTCCTCGCCATTAGGGGATCCGAGGCATTTAAATTAACCCCTACGTTGAAAGCATCGCACTAATCTGCAACCGGTGCACTCATGTCTGTTTCGAGCGATGTTATTTTTTAGTTTGTCAACTTCTTAATATGCTCTACATTCACCATGTTCATTTCATTCTCGATTTCTGTGCAATTATTTTTCGTCCTCATTATTCTGGTTGCATGACTCGTTGGGTATTTCAACCGCAGATAATTAAGTCAGCCATTGCTGTGGGCATAGTTTTATATCTTCAAGTAAAATGTGTAGGTAAGTGTTTCCTGTCAACCCTCCGTATCTTTCATATTATCTCAAGCTGGTATCAAAATTTATTTTAAGTGACTATTGTATGCTTTTTCATATTTTTTGAGCAAGTATCGACTTAAAATATTTTGCCAGAAACTTCACCTCCAATAAGTCGCGTTAAAGGGACATGATTTTTCTTGTGACTCATGCGTCTTCTAGCTTGGCAAACATTTTTTTGCCTCTTATTCCGCCTCTCATACAAGCAACTAAATTGTATCTCTTGCGAATCTACATCAGACCTTGTTCCACTCCCATAAATATTTTCCCTAATGTCATTCTTTTCTCGGAGAGACGCGTGGAACGGGAACTGGAGGTTGTGTGCGCTAACAAACTAAGCCCGCCCGTCCTCCGACATTAAGGGCACGTATGCGAGCGGAAGACGCTGATTTCCGCGGAGGTGGAGGGTTTTCCTCCTCGGATGTGGAGGTGGAGGAGGAGATGGATGGCGTTTGAAGAAGGGACGGGGGAAGTTGACTTCTTTCGCGGGGGAGGGGGGAAGATGCAGAGGTGGCAGCTGTGGCCCTTCGCGACGCTGAGGCCTCCTCTTTACTCACCCGTCAGAGTCGAACCCCTTTCCCCCAGATTTGAAATCCCTCTTCTCTAACGGAGAAAGAGCTGACGCCGTCCTTCCCCACCGAGAGGCGCCACCTTCGAGGCGCGCGCAGGTCTCCACCCCTAATACTCCCCCCCCCCACTCACCCTCGTTACCCTTCTTCAACTCTCGCAGACTCCTTTTTCGTACCACCCCCTTCCCAATTGCCCTAGGGGTCCACACGCCTCCCCCTAAAGGTTTCTTCCCCGCCGTCTCCTGGTTTACTATTGTGACTACCCGTTAATTAATGCGTGCTGGAGTACTTGTGTTCGTGATTTGAGTCAAGGTACTTTCTGGATTAAATTGCATGAGATGAGAGCGGAGTGGCGTTTTACAAAGTAGATTTGAACTGATGATCAGTATAATGGCTTGATGAAGCGTTTTACCTTTAACTGTGACTTCAGGGAAGGTCAAGCGTTGAATACGAAGTTAAAACTGATAGCTAGTGAGAAGTCTTTTGACTCAATTTAAGTTTATTAAGTAATGAAGGGGGGATGTTATTTTCCGCAATCCAGGATTTTCATTGCACCCTTGGCCGTTTTCCGGCAAAAGTTGTGATGCGGCATTCACAGCGGGCCCCCTTAAATAAACTCTAATATGACGTAAACGTTTCTTTACGGCAATAGGAATTTTTGTTAGCTCTATTTAAACGCAGATTGTGATACACCTGTTAAAATTAGGTTTATGGATATGACTGGCAATTCTCATGCATGGATCAGTCTTCTTTGAGCTTCGGAAATCTATGCAATTACCCGCGTAAATAGCAGTTGTTAGGTGACGAAACGTATAATTTTATGTGTAGAATCCCTCACACACCGAGCCTCAAGAGGAAGAAAATGAAGCGCGCAATTACCATCAATTAATGATTGGCAAGTAATAACTTTATTCATGTGTGCGAAGGCTATTTAAATAAACTGGCGGTTTCAGTGTGAACTCCTAAGCGTCTATGAGTCCATTATTGAGTCTTGAGAACATGTTATTTTAATCATGCTAAAGGCGTCAGTAGCCGGTTTGGAGGCGTATATATATATATCCTCGCTTTAACACCTGTTTTGATCTTGGCAAATAAATCATCATGTCATTGTTTTCATGTTTCCGTTTTTTTAATCAAGTGGAAGAAGATCGAGAGGGCAATTTTTGTGATACGCGCACTTATGCTTTCAAAATAAAACAGTTGGACTTTATGAGCCATTTATTTTGTCCACTCGTTATTTTCGCAATTACGCCGGAGCATCGCTGCTTTTTGTTTCCTGTCTTCCACTAGAAAGCATTCTATGCGATAACCCAAGGGCGAGGAATGGCGTCTTCTATCATCCGGCCAAACGAACGCCTTGCACAGTGTTTGATGATAATTTTAATTTGATCCTACTTAGTTCTCATAAAAGCCGCCTCTCCGTGGAATTGCATGCTCATCAATCTCTTTCGAGCTAATGGAAGGAGCCGAAGAGGTTCTTCACCCACCCCACTCTGCCACGCCCCCTCCTGCTTCCCTTCCTAAGCCTTCTGCCGCTCCCAAAACACTCCTCCTTCCTGCTCGCGGGACACACTCCCCCAGGAGTCGAAACAACCCGACCCCCCCTCCCAAGAACTCTTCTGACTAATTACTCCCTCACACCCATTGTTAATCCATTGAGCAGAAAATATGCCCCACAGTTCAAATTAGTGCTGCCCCCGTCTTTCCCCTCCCGGCTTCATACGTCTTTTCCTTCCTCTCAGCCCCTCGACTGGGATCCCTCGCAGACTCACTGCACCCCCCACTGCACCCTCTTCGCCCGCCGCTCTCCTCTCCTAACGTCCCCTGATCTAAATTGCTCTCTCTTCTTTCCCCGCATCTGCATCCGTGCAGCGCTCAAATTCTACCGATAACTCAAGCGAATATTCCTTGAGCTTTCCCGTTAACGTACCTGAGTGCTGGCATTAGTAGAAGATATTTTAGAACATGTGCCTGAGCTGTCGTAATGGTGAAGCCTGGAAGAAAATTCCCCCGTTCTTTCATACTTTCCTTTTTTTAGTTTTATGACTTCCATTCGTACAAAAAAGTCCTCAAATAACACATTTATCGCATTGAATTTGTAACGGGCCTTATTTTGTAAAAGTTATATCATTTCATGAGTGACTCGGATGTGGAAGTAATTTTTGAGTTTTATGCAGTTTTAGTTTATCGGGCTCTTATGATTTGAAAGCAAAACTGTGATTTTAAATTTTACTACAAATTTCGTGTTTTATTTCTGGCCGTTTGAAAGGCAATTACTCAAAGTTTAACACCCTCATTTCGTCTTTCGTCTTTACGAGCACAATGCCTGAAACAATATAATTTTTGGTTTTTTTCCCGGTGAACAATTGAAGTGAAGTTGTCTCGGGTTTCGCATCGGGTCAGGTCCTCCATTTCTCCTTCCAACATTCACATTGGATTCCTGAATCCCTGAAGACGATGGGCGAGTTGTCCATCGAAACGTGCGAAGGAGAAATAGAGGACCTGACCCGGTGCGAAACCCGAGAAAACTTCACTTCAATGCCTGAAACGTTTGATCAGGACATGCATGACTACTTTTCCCTTTATTGAGAATGTTCGGTGGTTTACTATACTTATTCGTGAAATCGGAAACAAATTACCAAAATTTCTCGCCCCATAAATCCTTAGGTAGTGATGATCATGCCTTTTAAAAATTTGTTCATGAAATGTGATAAATACCTGATACTTATCATTTATCTATATTTAAAAATTGATTTTATTGAGGAATCATGTTTATCTTGAAATAGTGTACAATATGACGTTCTGCTGGCCTAAACAATGAGGGGAATGATTCATGTTTGGCTTTGGTCATCTTTTGTTTGTTTCAATGCAGTTTCTGCTCGTGGATGAAATGCAATTGGTGTTTTAATGTTCTTTAAATTCAACCACTATAACAGATTTATGTGCAATATTTCTCGAGTACTGTTGTATTTTTCCCTCAAATAAATGCACTAAATTGTTTTCACCGAATAAATAAATAAAATATCTTTTATTACTCCCGAACAATGCACGCGTTTATTTACCCTGGCCATGAATAATGCTTGTCAAACATATCATGCAGTTCTCGTGGCTTACCGCTTAAAATCCGTTATTTGCGCAGCATTAATTCTATCATTCATAGTCGTATATTTTCCCGCGATTCGATTCCAAAATACCTAGATGCGAAAAAATTCGTGGCCAGCCAGTCGTTTCTCATCTCCACACCCACCGTCCCCGGCGGTCGATTGACTCGATAATCAACTCTTCGTTAAAATGGAGGAACACGGAGCAGTAAATTCGGTTTTGCGACCACGCCCCCCCCCCCCTCTCTTCCTCCCATTCCACCCCCCCTGGCAGCTATTTCTCACGCCCCCCTCCTCCTCCCTCGCTCCCGGCATATTTGCAAACAAGCCCAGCCAATGGCACTCTCTCTCTCTCATCTCTTCCCCAGCGTCTTCCTCATGCACCACCAACGCCACCATTTGGTATCTCCGGACCCATGTGATGCTGCGACGGTCGAGACGCCAACGAAGGTCCTCTCTCTACATATCTTTCGCTATGCCTCTCGCAAACATCCTCTCTCCTTTCGCTTCCATCCCTCTTGCTTTCTCTCTCCTCGCACCCTTCTTGCGCGCTCTCCATATCTAAACTTATGACTTTCATTACGATTAGGACAGCTAATTTCCATAAATAGCGTGACCTAACAGGGTGCGAGCGGGCGGGAGGAGGGCTTCTGTGTGTGCGAACTTTTCGGAGGGGGGAGGGAGGGAGGGGGTCGAGTGTGCGCAAGAATGCGAGGAATTAGTGCAGCGTATATTTTAATGGACCCCCCTCTCCCCTCTCCCGTGGACACCCCCTCCGCCCCCGCTCCTTCTCCAACCGCCTCCCCCGCAAGCCTTCCGGCTCTCTCTCTCTCTCCCTGCGAGCATCCCATTGCACCTTTCACACGTCCCCACCCACTGCCGTCCTCATTTTTGCATTTCGTTTCGCGCCGCAGCGTCGAGAGGAGTCTGAGGAGAAAGGAAAGGGGATGCTTTTGGTCTTCGGTTTCGCGTCAGGGGAACGGGGGGGGGGGGGCTTAAGTTCGTACTTTTTGTTGGACGATAATTTAATGTTAATCTTAATGGGATAAAATGAATCCCTCTTTTCTACCTCCGCCTTAACCCTTCGTGGCGCCCCTTCCCATCGTCCTCATTCCTCAGCTGCCCTTTTTCCCGCCCCCGACATGGTTTTGCCGTGCCGCAGCCCCTCGCTATCCTCCTTAATTCCCGCAACCAACTAGGTTTCTGCTCTCCCTCTTTCTTGCCATCTCTTCAATCTTCCCGGCTTCTCCCCTTAAGTCTCTGGAAGCTACCGTTGCGCGCCCGTGCCAAGCCACCCTTAGAATCTCCCTTTCTGAAATGCCCCCAGGCCGCCATCCTCTTCTCTGTCCAACCCTCTTACCCTCTCCCGCACACCCTCGCATATATATCCCAAATTCTCGGCCCTACTCTCCGTGCATGGACTCTAGGTATTTTCCGAATGATTGAGAGTCGACAGAGCTCTCTTTTTTTCTCTGGACTTCCGGGCACTCAGGAGAGAAGGGGTTGGAAGAGGAGCGCGAAGGAGGCTAGTTGCGGACCCTAACAAATAATTTGGGGACCACGTCATCCCCCCTGAACTTACTCTCTTAGTGGTGAAATGGAAGAGTTTGGAGGGGGGGTAGGCAGGGTTGTAGCGGGGATGAGAATTCTTAAAAGGGTGCACCAGTGAGGACGAGAGCCGTGTTTGAAAGAAAAGGGTTCTCCTCTTGGAAGGCCGTGGGGATGCGGCAAGGAGATGAGAATTGCGTGGGTGGTGGAAGGGGTGAATAGGGTGCCTGTGTCATCTCTGCTCGCATGGGAAGGGTGGAGGGAAGATACGCCGTGCTTTATTAGGGGAGACAGTTTCTCTTTCTGTGCGGGGGAGGAGTCGAGATAGGGGGGCGGTGCCCGGCTGGAGGATTGAGAATCGCTCGGGCGGAAAAGGACCGAAGAATGGGAATAAGATGGGCACGTTTCTTTTATTTGGTGGTAGACGGAGCGGGGTATAGAAGGGAGAGAGGAAACGGCTGGTAAATGAAACTATAAGGGGGTGAAAAATGATAGTTTTCATTTCATGAATAAAGTAAGCTTGCTCCTCATATCTTATTCTTGTTACACGGGAGGTATCACTCATGGAGTCGTATTTTTATTGCTTCCGACGTTCAAGTAGTGGCTAGTTACTCATCTAGGAACTATTAGTAAATAGTGCCCCTTCAATACTTCGGGAATAATAAAAATGTCAATCCAGTTTAGAGCTCTCGATGCATTTATAGGTGAAACTCGGGAGATATAAAGCCAGGTGGTTTTACTGTTAAATCAGAACGGTCGTTGGTTTCACCTTCTCATCTTCATTTATTTTGCGCTCCAGAAAGAGGAGCACCAAAGAAGGAGCCATGTTGGCTAGCTCTCTCGTTTGCTAGTTTAATTGGTACCAGTTTTCATGGAAATAGACGGAGGAGCGGTGGGCGCTGTGTTTAGGAGCTGCGTGGGGTTGGAGTGGGTTTCACATGCCCATTATTTGATGGAGGAGGGATTGGATGGCCTCTCGAGAAATAGCCTTTGCGTTGTACATCACTGGGTTGGAGGGTTCATGGTCTCTTGTCCTCCCCCTCTCCACCCACGGCCCTTCCTGATCGCGACGCTCGAGAATCGTCGTGTGAGTCGGACGCCAAGATTCACTTCCTTCGTCCTTCTCCGCTCTCCTTGGACTCCCCCTTGCCTTTCTTATCCCTTCCCGTCCTTTTGCAGCACTGCATACTGAATAACACGAGATACACACACTTTGGTCACCCTTCTCACTCCACCAGACGCCGAGACAGACATCCTCTTCCCTTTCCAGGGCACAATATCGTATCTCGGTCGAGATTTATGCTCGAGTTTCGCCTCGCTGTACCTCGCGTCCGTCTTTCCTCGCCCGCTTTTCACCCCCTTAAGTTTCCGTCCTGAATCTCCACATCCTTTCCCTGCCCAATGGATGAAAACGTATTCGCGGCACTTGGCGGCTCTTTCGGCCAATGAGGGCTCTTGAATCGGGAGAGAACCGAAAGGGGAGTATGAGAAACGATGCGGCCGACCCAAGGATTTTGCCAAGATTCTGACGTATTTGGGGTATTGTACGGTCTTGAACGGAGAGGGGTTCGAGCAACTTATGGGGTAATATTTATCATAGACGATTCCGAGAGCCGTGCCATTTCTCGATAAGAACGAATTGGAATCAAACTACTCAGCAAATGAATTGATATTCGCAAGACCTCGGGGAAAATTTATTTTCTCGTGATTTACTGCCTTCTAACTTGGTGCATTGCTTATAAGAACATATTTTAGAAAAATTTCAGCGGTAAGAATCGTTTTTATATTTTTTGGTTGATGCATGTTTGATTAACTGCTATAAATAGACATTAACTTCATCTAGTTTTTGCATTTTACTCTGCCTTACGGAAAGCAAATATAACAGCTTGGCATTATATTAATAAATTACGCACTATATAAATGACATTCTATGGAACTATTTTTCCGAAAATCTATTTACTATCTGTAAAATCCATCCACACATCGCTTACCCAAAGGCTAAAAACGATGCATTAACAGAAAAATATTACTTAGATGATGAATATCAACCGAAAATGAAATTTAAAATGCTGAAGTTTTAGATGCTGACAGGTCATTGTTGGAATTCATGTATTTTCAGCAATTACAATTTTCATTCCGTTACGATATGCCAAAATATAATCCAATGAAAGAACCCACAAATACCGCAAATGCTTGAAAAATTGTATCGTACGAAGTTCACACACTTAGTTCAGGGTTCTGCAGCTGAGTTCTAGGAATGGAGAACTGTGTGTCGATTGAGCAAAGATATCTTGAAAAGGGCTGGAGGTTATTCTTCCGGAGAAGTGAAGATCCTATTTTTCTTGACGGTACGAGAGGAAGCTTTAAATTGGGCCGGCAGAATGAGCCAACTGAAGGGAAGGAAGAAGGGGTCGTAAGAATATAAAAATGATGCCGTAGCAGCGGAGAAATTAAACGCATGGCTATCATTTGTCACGGGCCCATCGTTGGCTCTTTTACACAAGAAGTTTTAATAGCCCTTCTATCCTCAATAAACCATATTCCACTTCCTGTGTTTTGGCATAGCCACTAGAAGCTTAAAATTTCGAGTTTCCCTATATTCAGTGGCCCGATTGAAAATTTTATTTCCATATAGTGTATTTTTTGGAAAAAATCTTCTTTAGCATCAAAGAGTTGCAGTAAACCACTCATGTTTCCATTTGAATTAAACAATCTTACCAAGTTCCATATAATATAATGAAAATACTTAAATAAACGTATTCATTTTCGGGATGGATATAATTTTTCTCTGTAGGTGAATTAAAATACAAAACTTACGCCATTAGCCCGGAAAACTACAGCATAGCTGAAACCCAGTGGCGTAGCCCCGGGGTTGGGGGGGGTTACACCTCCACCCCCTCTAGTGTTTAAATAGTCGTCAAAAACGAGTAAGATGGCCACAGAGAAATTAAAAATACTTTATTTTAATAAATACTCGTACAAAATTACTGTTTTTGAGTACTAAAATAACGTTTTCAACATCAAAAATACCCCGACCATCCTTTGCTCTGTGTTTTCCACACACCCCGGAAGGATCCAGAAATCTCTGGTAAACCCCCCCAATTCAAAATACTGGATACGCTATCGAGGCAGTAATTTAGGCTTATACTTACTCTATCCACTAGCCTACCACGCTCGTGGTAATATAATATTAATGTGAAGAAATCCGCTGAATTCAAACACTATGAATTAATTAAACAAATTGCATTAAACTAACGCACTGGCAATAACTTTATGGAGGTCTGTATTTCGGAGGGGGGGTTTACGTTCGTCGTCGTCCTGCTGCATTCCCGCCGCTCCCCTCTTGTAACAAGAATCCGCGTCCGTGAGACGGCGCAGGGCATTTCTGCCGGTGAGGCGGGATTCCTTCAAAAAAGTCAGAGCGGTGGGACTGGCAGCAGCAGACTCTTGGATTGGAGAAGGAGACTAATTGGACAGAGCAGCACTTTTATTTCTTTTACTCCTCGTCCTTAACGAGAATCCAGTTTTGAGACTGAAAATCCTTCAAAGTGACGGCTCTCAGCATCTTTCCCGCCACAGTTTGGATCATTATACGTTTCTCCCAGCTAATGCATTGCTCCAAGTGAAAAATATGAGGATTTTTTGCATGCTTGTAGGGGTTAAACTCTCCGCCCGTACAGGGTAGTAAATTTCATTTTCTCTCCCAATTTAGTGGCGATTTTCTCCGCTGGTTACATAATGGTTACTTGTAGTCTCAGCTCATGTCACATAGTTTGATTTCCGAGACTATTGTGGAAATTGCAGACAGCAGTTACAATTGTATGAGTGGTACCCCAAAATTAAAGGCTTTTTAATTAAAAGAAGCCTTTTGCGACTTTTATTTGAAGTTATTTTAGCTAAAACTTTATTCCTTATTTTACTTGAATTCTAACTAGTTTGTCAAACAGAATTTCAACAACTTTTTTCCCGGCTGTGCGCTACCAAATGTTTTAGGAATATTTCCATAAATTTTATTAGATAACTTTAAACAACTTTTATTTCTAGTCTGCAAAATAATATAATTGCTTAGATTTTTCTATGAGTTTTTGATTGCAGTCCATAGCCTACTACGAACAGAAACTAATATGGCCCCATAAATATGGAGATATCAGAGTATATAGCAAAAATTTGATCCTGTAGTTAAAATGAATGCATTTGTAAGTATAGATACCCAATTCTTGCATTCCGGTTATTCTTCTTTTACTCGGAGCTGACGAATATATCGTAAATTCGTTACAAGCCATGAGTTCACGGTAGTAGAGAGTGGCATGTGGAATACAAAGGGCGTGCGTGCTTGGCAAAAATTGGGAAAAACAAAAAAATCCAAAAATTCTTTGCCAACCCTCGCTGTGACGAAACCACAAAGGCGCGTCTCCTTGAAACAATGTGAAGGAATTCAAATTTACCTTGTTCTTTGCTGCCGCAAAACAGAAAAAAAAATCAGCTGTGGGATTGAATGCAGACTTCACGAAAAAATCATTAGCTATCAATTTTATATTTTTACTGCAATAATGTGATGTAAGCTGATATGGCGATGAAGTTGACAATGATGCAAATGATAGTTAATGCAGGTTGGTAGACATGCTCTTTTGATTTCCTGCTGTGGAAATGTATGAATTACAACACAAAAAAGATTTTTATTTCCATACGAAGACGCTGTTTTTAGCATTTAGACTTATAGAATGCTCTTATCCATAGCAAAAATGACCCAATTATTTACGGAATCGTGCGGAGAAAGGTGGATGCTAGTGGTGTTTCTGCTCTGGCGAAACGAGAAGTAGGCATTAGGAGGCCATTTGTCACCCTCTTCCGATTGCACATCATGCCCTAGCCTGGGTCCGCCATTAAATTATTGAAACCGCGGGCCGTTTCCCCAATCGGCGCCTAATGTCGTTGGACACACTCCGTTGCATAATATCGCCACGATGGGATTGGTTTTCAGCCGGGCGGCGGTGTTTCCTTTTCAGATCGCGCCTGCGCAAATCTGCAATCCCGATCTCTAGGTATTTCCCGGTGGGCCGCCGTTGCACGATGATACGGCCTCCGGTCGGGATTGCGCGATGTCGCGACACATGCCCGGCATTCATATTGTGGCGTGACATAAAGCAATTTGTAAGTTCTACTTTGTTTCACGTGTGGGGATGGCGACATCGGGACACTCATCTTCCCAGTGCGTTCTCATCTCGCTGCGCGCGTGCATGCCGGGAAAAGAACTTTTCCCTCCCAACACTGTACATCACATGTAGCCAACACCTCGATGCCACTACAACTGCCTACCACACCTCCTAATACTTTCGCCTCGTGTCATGCCAAACTTCGAGATTACCCGTTACCGGTGGAACGGATGGTCCCAGGACTGCTGTTTATTCCGGGACCGTTGTTCATTATCCAATTCGGGGGCCGTAGATGTCGGGTCGTGCGCGACCGTTAGTGGGGAAACCGCGAGGTTTGTTAAGACAAGGTTATAAATTACGTGTAAAAGGGAAATCCGGGTAGATAGTGGAAGATTGTTAATTTGGAGTTGAATGAAAAGGCGCATTGTATGTGAAAATCGTTGGTTGATGTGGATGTAATGGTTTCCGTAGATAGCTGCTGCGGTTTTATGCCTAATGTATGTTTACTGAAGTTTATAAGTTACTAAAAAAGCATTTCTCATTTCATGGCCGTTCATTATATGTTGCACGCGGCTATTTATCGTAGAGTGTCACACGTGGCCAAGGCTTTTGTTCCTTAAGAATGGGTATTGTCGAAACTTACAAATGATTGCCAATAAAAGGAAATGAAAAAGATGACTTAAATCGAAAACTCAATGAAATAAGTAAAAAAATTAACAGCATATAAAAGAGTCAAATACTTTTTGCGGATACAATTTATTTAAAATTGATAAATTACTATTTTCATTTTCAATTTCGCCTCTATCAAACGATTGACTCCCTTCCTGATTGCTGACTTTCAAAGCGTGATTCCGTTGATCCCAATGAGTATGGTATATTTTTTAGTATTTGGGTGAATATAGGTGTATTCCGTTTAGTCATAAATTTTTCTGCCGGTGTTCAGAGATATCAACAGTGGAATAAGCCCCAATTCCGTTTCGCCTCTATCCAAAAGTGTAGATTGTTTGTTTTGGCTTGTGTATAGCAAAATATATTGAACCCTAGAAAAAAATTATCTGCATTTTGGCAAAGGTGAGGTTGTACAATATACTGAGGCATACTAGAATCTACCGTCAGTTAGTATTCTTCGGCTAATGAATCACGAATCAAATAAACGATTGGTTTTAAGGTTTAGGAAAAAAGTGAGAAGTAATGTTTGAAATTGAGATTCAGGATTTTAATATAACTTTATTCTACCGTAAGTATTGGATAAGTTTTTTTACCATATTCAGATTTTTATCAAAAGCGGAATGATGTGTTGCGATTGCGCAATTATCCAGGGAGCATTAATTATTTTTATTGCATCTCATCGTCACGTTGCTCCCATTTATCGTGCGGATGCAGCGGAATACGTTGCAGGAGTGGAACTCTCGCGACGCTGCAAAAGATCTTTGTCGACTCGCGCGAATTAGGGGAAGTGAGTGGACAGGAATGGGGAAGAGGTGGCGGGATAGTGGTGGAGGAGGGAAGAAAGCGAAAGATGATAAATAAGCGCCGGGAGATAGTCTCGTAGTATTTTGCATCGTGGGCTGTGTAGATTAAACATCGGCCCCAAATGAACGCGCCATAAACCACGGGAGCGGAGCGTCCGAGAGTGGGGATGGGAAAGGGGTGTGGGGCGTGAGAGGTCGGAAAGCAAGAGAGGGGGACGAGGTCTCCCTGGAGGAAAGCTGGGGGGAGGAGGGAGGTAGGAGGAGGATAGGTAATGTCACCGATCCAGCGAGATAGCAACCCAGTGTCGGAGGAGGAGGGGGGTCAGCGTTGGAGGAGTGTATTGTGGAGGGGGCGGACGGTGGGCAGGGGCGATAAGGGGCGAAGATCCGCGTGGGACGGGATGGGATTGTTTGGATCGGATGGAAAGGGGTATAAATAGGCGGCGGGCTTTTTGGTGCCAGAGGAATATAAGGGAGGGACGTCCATGGAGAGCAAGGGTTTTGGAAAGGGTTTGCGGGGATTATGTGGAGAGAGGGTTGAACAACGCGCGTGTGGAGGAGGTAGGGTTAGGCGACTGCTTGCTCCTCTCCCTCTCTCTCTCTGCCGCTCGGAGTCTGTGCCCGGCAGGCGCGGATTGGCCGGGTGTAGTGTGGGGGGATGTGGGATGGGGGAGCGGGAGTGGGCATTATTACTATCACAGCACGCCTGGGTATTAATGCATTCATCCCCACCGCCACAAATCGACCTCCAATCCAGTGCCACCCCCGTGTACGTGCGCCGCTTTCTCCCCTTCGCACCCCTCCATCATCCTCCCCCTCCTTCCTCGCACCATAGGTCTGCGACATATTCACCTATTAGCTTTCTTTATTCCTCTCTCGTAATTTTGATGATCATCGCTCTATTTAGACCTATCTCGCAGCATGATTTGCGTGCGTTAAATTAAAAATAAAGATTGCGCCGTTATTGCCCTTTCTTTTCAAATTTGCCTTCACCCCTTTCACCTGATTTCTTTTCCCGTATTCAAATGTATCGAATGTTTATTTTGGTTCAGATTTAATTGTATTTGTGACAAATATTTCATGGAATCACAATTAATTTGTTTTTCTGCTATGATAAATCATTGACCGAATGTCTTCATATCCATGAACTTATGCATCGTAGCAATTGGAAAACGGTGTTCAAAATATAACATTTGAATAAAAATTATACTTGAGCTTGTTGTTTTAGTTATGAGTTTTTTGCTATATGTTTGATTAGACGTATTAACAGTAAAATTGGAAGGAAGTAACACCTTGGTTTACACGTGCAAAAATTCAGATTTTTATATCGGCTAATATTTGCATTTTCTTCGTGTTGTCACCTCATCCGTCGTCTTTTGTTGACAATACTTTCACTTACATTTCATTCATGTTCTTTAGGTTGAAGTTGATGAAATATGGAAAACAGCCTACATTAGATACTGGTGTTTACTCAACAAAACTTATGCAAATTACTTTCCAACTAAATTACTAGGTGACTGAGAGACATGAACTTAATGGCCTTAATTATAAGATTGATTTGATAGCATAAGTTACGTGAAATGTGACCATTTACTTTGTGGAATTCCCTTTTGTTTCGTACCCTAAATTCCTTAAACACCTCTTGATGTGAAAATAAATTATGTGCAACGCCATTTATCTTTTCAATCGGATAATTTTTACTCAGAGAAAATTGGAAATTTGATAACTTTTATGAAATTTTTTCAGCTTTTAATGATTTTCTATCACTGTGATATGTGAAATCATAGCTATGGCTGCTTTCGGGGTAGCATAGTATGTTTGAAAAAGGGATGCTCCCCTCACGGAGGGAGAGGCTAAAGCACTGTGTAACACTATCGTTAGATATGATCGCATATGAGTAACGGCGGTAAATATTTTATGGCCTCATAAATTTGAACTCAGAGCTAACACTGTTCAATGTATTTCTCAGTAAAGAAACAGGAAGGCTCTCGAGGCGAATAAAGAAGCTAGGAAGGAGTGTGAAAAATAGATTGTGCTCTTATTAAATTTGATTAATTACTATTTATATTCGCTCGGGTCTTACAGTTCACCAAATAATCTCCCAATGTCCGTGTTAACGTCAAGATGTAGACTAATGAAGGGACTCAGGGGAAACGTGACCGCAGCCTCCGCTAGAACCGTCAAGAGGGCCTCTTCCTCTGCAAAAATTAACCGCCCCACTCCTCCTCCACCTCCCCGCAGCCTCCGCATGCCACACCCAGCCCCCTCCGGATCCCAGCCGCCCCCAAAGCCCCTTCTTCTTGTTCTTTTTTTCCTACCGTGTAATTTATACGGGTTCCGAGTTCACCCTCTCCAGCATCCAATCCCGGGTTCCTTCGCAGCCTCTTACCGCACCTCCACACCTCCCGGATTAATGACCTCCTCCTCATTCCCTCACCCTCCCCCTTGTTCCCTTAGGTCCCCTCACCACACCTCTCCACGTTTCTTATCCTGCTCCTCCTCTCTCCTCCCCGCCCTTTGTGTCGCTTCCCTTCCCAGCACGCACCGCGACAGCGGCGTCTCACCTTGCCGCGAACTCCGCCCTGCCCTTCCGCCGACTCCCCGCCCTTTCCTCGGCGGCGGCGGCCTTGTTTGCGGAGGACGCCGCCCACGCGCCCAACTAACAAACGCACTCACGCGGATCCGTACGTAGGAAACCTCATTGGGAATTGAAATTTCGTGACTTGAATGTCATTACTCGGTCATTAAGGCCGTGTTTGTGGGGGCACTACAGGACCTTATCGTTAGCTAGCTGGCGGTTCCACATCAACTTCCTAGGATTGAAGTTGCAACATAGGAGTTCTTAGAGAGTTTGAAACGGAATAAAGGGCGTTCCTGAGATACGCAGATAATGCATGACAGCTCTAACGGACGTGATATCTGTACGAAATTGTCCGAGTTAGCCCCGATAACGTTACCTAGTGGTGAGATGAGAGTCTCCTGGTATGTAACTAGTGGTATACTTTCACCCTTTAGAAAACTTTACACTAACTTTACTCCCAGTAAATTTTTAGATGAAATAATTGCTTTTGAATTGAGGATTTCTTTCCTTTCCCGATTAAAATTTTGTAATTTACTCGCTTCCTCCTATAAACTAGAGTGTCGCGTTCAACGTGGCGTGTTGGGTTCAAAGCCTGAAGAATGATTGCCATTCGTTCTCCGAATATTCGATTTTGAATACACTTCTAGTCTAGGATATACGAGAGCTCCTTTGGCCCGACGAGCCGCAACTGCAGGCGCAGGGGTCGTAAAAATCACCCCCATCCCTCCTGGCCTTATTAAATCGCGCCCATGCGCGCCTCCCCCGCCTCCGCACACCCTCCCTTTGGACCGTTGGTTACTTGATAACATCAGCTCGACGTTTTGCTGACGGATGCGCAATCCTTTCCCCGATCGTCCTTTTTTTTCTCCCCATCTCCGCAGAAAATCGAAGGGGGAGCAGTGGCGCCATCCGTGGCGTGACAGGCGCCATCGCCGCGCTTCTTGCCTTTGCTTGCTTTTCCTTCCCATCGGGCCGTCCTTTATCTCCTCCCCTCACTCAAACACTCCATCTCTCTCTCTCTCTGGACCCTTATCACACGCTTGTACTTAACCGCCCCATATCTGCTTCCCGTAAGGCCACGGCAATCTCTCACTTTTTTCCTTACCTGAAATATTTCACCCAACTCGCCTCTGCTGACCCCTAGGCTATCTCCTATCTTACGGGAACCTTAAAACTGGGGATTACAAAGTACGAGCTGTATCTGTTCACATCTTTCCGTAGTGATTATAGCTCACCGCGAAATTACCTGGACAATGCATTAATGCCTTCCTACATAACCATCTTCCCCTAGTCCAGGGTTTCATATTTTAATGGACAGCGAATTATTTTTTGCTTGAATTGGTATAAGCTGAGGTTTTGTGAGAGTTATTTCTGCCAATTAATAGTGAGAGAATGCGAAATAAATTAGTAACTTTTGGCCAATTTCCGAAGATAAAGAACACTCATAGTTTTTGTGAGATTCCCAATTTTCTCCGGGGATCGAATTCCATGCATTATAGCGGCCCTAATTAAGGGGAATTTCAGTTCTTTCGGGGGGCAACCAAAACGCAAAACAGCTTGCTTGTTTTCGCATTTCCCACAAATTTAAGTCAACGGACTTCTCCCGGGGAAACTTGAGACAGGTTGTACCTAAACTGATCAGCCATTTATTTCGGAAGTATTCAATTAGGCCGGGCAATGTTTCTTTAAACGAAAAGAAATTTCCATTTTTGCTCGCATTCCAACTCCTCCCCTCCATTCTTTCTCATGCTTCCCCCTTCCCCCGCTAATCCCCGCCTACCGCGCTACACCCTCTCCCAGGGACCCCTTGTCATGCCCAACCCCCTTCTTTTTTCCTCTCCCACTTTATCCTCTTCCCAACATTTCAACGGTTTACAAGCATTCTCCATCCCTCCCCCCCACCGTTCCTTTAACACTTTGCTGTTCCCCCACCCCTCTCGTCACTTCATCCTCCCTGCAAAATTCCACCATCCCTTTCTCCTCCGTTGTTCTCCCTTGTTCTTACTGCTAACCTATCCCCGCCCTCCTCTTTTTCCCGTCTCTTCCTTCCCATGAGGCCTCCTTCTTTCGGTCTGTTCCTCATCCCTTACCTCACCGGCCCCGTCCCAGCGGTCGACTCTTCTCCAAAAAGTGTTTGTTTTATGCAAGGAGCGAAATATTCATCGGAGCGAGTAATTTCTGCCCAGCGCGAAATAAAGCATCTTTTTTCTTCCACCCCACTCGCCTGTTCTCCCCCTTTTGCATCTATCCCCTCCACCAATTCTATCCCAGCTGCTTCACGTTTATCCTTCCCTTCCTTTACTTCGTTAATTCCTCTTTCTTATTTCTAACTCTCATCTCTGCGCCATCACCTCGCTTTGATCTATTTCATTAGATATCGCCATTTTTCGCAATCTCATCTCTTTGTTCTATTATTTATCCCGTAACTTATCTCGAGGTCATTTTGTTATCATTATTCCCAAAAGGAATAAAAATGTTTTAGGCTCTTCTAACTATTTCCTCAGAATTTGTTTTTGTGACGATATACTAACCTCTTTTTCTACGAAATGGGAATGATAAGAGAATTTTTCGAGCGTTTTCTTCCTCGAAATAATTATACAGATCGACTTTCGGATTTTGATTTTTATGTCTTGGTTTCATAGGGAAACCATCTGTTCCAATGTATCCGAAAGATCAAGTGCCTTTAAAAATTCATACAGCATAACAGTGTTTATTCAGCATAACAGTATTTTTTCTGTTAGAAAGCCCTACCTTCCTCATGCATTTATGATACTATGTAACTCCTCGGCAATACAGTACAATACTGGCTTCCCAGTTAGTGCCTCCGTCATGGATAAATGTTATGACCACTTCGTTGACTGAATAATATTTAGTTCAAAGTCATGTCAGCTTAGTATTTATTTCCAGGGCAGAGCACTCATAATTAAGAATGGAATTGTTGATAATGAGTGCCTTTTGAATTATATTTCTGCATTTTCCACTTTATTATTTATTTTGTAATAGTTTCTTCCTTTGGTATGATCCCATTTTTTTACAATCGTCAAGAAATTATCACTTTGTGTAAGCATATTGGAATTGATGCAACGATGGATTCACTGGGTATCCGATATTCAGTAAAGAATGTTTCATCGCCTTCACTTCTTAAGGCAATATGTACTTTTCTGCGCCTCATCTGGCTGGTATCATTACGCTTCGAAAAATATTCCCCCCTCAATGGCGCGTGATTACTTTCGAGCTAAGGTTAATTTCCAAAGGTGGAATCGTGGAAAACAAAAACGTTTTTCATCATAGTCCTCCGTTTGCTCCAATAAATCCCCTAAACTCCTCTCCCTTGAGGTTAATCCTCGCGATTCTCCTGCTTTGGCTCTCCTTTCACCGCCTCCCGTCCACTCCTCCCATTCTCATTCATTTCACTCCTCCTCCACCTTCCTTCTCCTCCTCTCTCAACCCTACTTCCCTCCTCTTCCTCTCCTCCATTCGCCGAAACACAGCATCTCACTCCACGCTCACCCTTCATCGCTCCATACCCACTCCTCTAGGTACACACATTTCCCTCCATTCTTCCAATCCCTCATACCTCCTCCTCCTCCTATGCATTCCCTCCCGTGCCACCCCCCCCTTTGCGTCAACCCTCTTCTCTACTTCCCCTCAACCACCCCTACAATTCCCTCCCCTCCTCCACCTCCAGTTCGG
Organism: Ischnura elegans; assembly: GCF_921293095.1. Taxonomy (NCBI): domain Eukaryota; kingdom Metazoa; phylum Arthropoda; class Insecta; order Odonata; family Coenagrionidae; genus Ischnura; species Ischnura elegans. The sequence goes on from NC_060246.1 coordinate 127,822,090, forward strand.
GCGTAATTCACATGGGGTTTTACAGCCTGCGTAATTAGATGGCGGTTAGATATATCTCTCCACGGCAGCAGCCTGGCTTTTCCATCCCTCGCTCCGTGGCACTGGGCCTCGCGTTTTCCCCACCGAAAAACCCCCTCCCGCCTCCACTTCCCACCCCTTCCTGCAACCACCCCCGCGCCCACTCGCTTCTTCTACTCTCTCTCTCTCTCTCCACCCCCCCGGAGGCCCCCTTTGCAAATCTCCTCCGCCCACCATTTTCCCGTGTCCAAATTTACCACTGCCACCGAAAATGCTCTCGTATCGAACTAGCGTGCCGCTGGCTTTTGAGACGTCAGTCACGCATTTGTATCGACTGATAGCATCCGCCGAGCTGGTGTTCGTCTCCCAATCGGCCCACTTATTCCGCTCGATCCGACAGTTATAACATCATTAGCTCTCTTTCAGTGCCGCCCAGAAATGAGGGATGTACCACATTTATAGTAGCTTTATTATGTTTTAGTTAATGGATTTTCATTTTTTCAAAGAAAACTAGGAGAAGCATAGTTCTAGTGGATCATATCGCTATAATTAAAATGTTGACGTAAGGATTACACTAGTAAGCAATAAATTTTTATTTGTGAGACATTCATTATCTGAGGCATTTAGTTAGGCATTTAAAGACAGTAGTACTTAATGCTACCTTCAAGGGCCATTTAATAATAATTCAACGTAATTTGAAATTTCTTGGAAGTGGTTTAGTTCACTCTTGCCCAAATAATCGTTCATAAATGCAGATATGGACGATAAAATATAGTTTTTCCAGAAGGGTGTTGCATCTATTCCCATCATTTAATACCTAGTTCTCTAGTAATTAATCTCCTAGTTCTGCTGCCCGCTTGAATTTTGATTGCGCGGCCTGTATCATCGACACCTTGGCTTGCGCCATTTGTGAAATAGGACCTACCGAAGATGTTTTGTACTTAAAATTTAACGTTTACTAGACAAACTACAAAAGCATTTCTTTCATTCATCTCAAGACGGAGATAATATGTGATGATTTAGCTTAGATTGGGTGTAATAATTTATAAATATAATCACGTTCTTACATTTATTTATGATTGTTTAACATAATTTAAAAAAATCACAAAATGAATATTCTATTGGCGTATCAATTTTTTTATGAACAGAAAAATAGGTAATATCATTTCAAACTTATGGTGACTAGACTAAAGGCTGTCTAGCCATTTATTTTGAGCCAGTCCCGTCAGTCGCAAAGATCAATACGGGTGAACCTCCGCTTTTGTCTTTCCGTTTTCGGAGAGACCGATGTCGCCGCTTTTGCAGTCGTATTCAAAGGACACCAAAAAAATTGAGGGGTGGATCATTTTTGTCCTCCGCCATATTGACGACGTCAAAGGCAATTGGGGAGGCTCGGCGGAAATGGTGGGCGCCACCGTCCCTCAGCTTCGAAATACCTATCTCCTGCGACGACCCCACTTTCCCTTCCACCACCCAAAACCCCCTGCACCCCCAACCCCCGTGACATTTGAAAGGACCTTTCGTGATTTGGCGCCGAGGCACACACTGGAACCTATCCCTTGATCCCCCGACCGCTTTCTGCCCCTGCCGCTCAATCCACCCACCCCTGCCGCCCGCCCAACTAATCTATCCCGTGTCCATTTGTCATGGGCGCCCAATGGGACCGTGTTCGGCGGTTGCGGGAGCACCTTTCTCGGCGGGGAGGCTTATGCCACCGCGGAGAGAGAGAGGAGTACGCTCCTGTCCGCCAAACCCCAACCCCCCGCACCGCCATATTTGCCCCCCTCCTTCCTCCTCATACCTGGCGCATATGGGTGTTCTTTTTTTGTACCTGTACCTCCGTTTTTATACTCCCCGGTACCCGTGCACAGCTCACTCTTCCTTTCAACCGCGCTCCTGCAAATACCCCTGTGCTGAACGTGTTTATTTTTTTTCCTTTTCATCCATATCTCTTTTCTCCCCACCCCCTCCGTTGGTGGTCAAGCGGGCACATACGCAGGGGGTCGGTAGGGTATTGAAGGTTTGGTGGGTGGGCGATTGACTCTGCCTGCAAAAGTACTCCTCTCATCATCCTTTTTTCCATCTCCCTCTATTTCACCGCTCTTTTGTTATTCATCTCGCACAAAAAACTATCCCCCCTCCTCTCCCTCTATCCGCGTTCTCTTCCTCATCTCTCACTCATTCTGCGTATTCTGCCCCTCTCCATTGAGCTCGTTATTTGAGCGCTCTCCCTGTTATTTTTTTCATCTTTTGAGTTATGCGTGTTGGCGCTCGTCATATTTCACTAGTCCTTTTTCTCACCCTCTTTTTTTAAAACCCTAATTATAACCAGTATCCTATTTTTCATATTATTCTTGCTATTTTTCGTCTTACTTTTAGGCCATGATATCACTTACCACACTATCTTTTTATGATTCTTTATATCCTATTTTTTGTCATAAAGCAAATTTTCGTTATATATTCTGGTAATTACTGCAAAAGGCTGCCACGAAGAAATTTTAGCGTGTTACATTCTTTACTCGAAGGAGTTAATATTTGCATAGCTTTCTTGTTGTTTTCTATTAGTATGACAAGGAAACAGTGACATGAATCATCCAGTATTAAACGTATTTTACCTCTACTAAAAAGGTGAAATATATTAAGTGGCCACACTCATTAAGATAGTAATTGATTTTGGTGTAATTATTTGCTCTTGGTTAATGTCTTCTACTTTATTATTACTGGTGCAAACATCATTCCTTCGTATCTAGGGTCTTCAGGTCCTCAGGTCAAACATTAAATCTTCATTCCGTTATATCTACGTCATATTTCGGCGTCATACGTAATTTTCATTTAAGAAAATACTAGTAGTTCTGTATTTGTAATATTGAATTGAATAGGTTAAATTTTTATATCATGTTTCTTTCCATTTAATAAATTAATTTTATATACTGTATGGTTTAATTATAATTTTCACTGTAAAATGGGAAAGTTAAATTATTTTTTGTTAAAAATATGATCGACCTTCACCAGTGTAATGCAAAACATTACTTATGTAAGAAGTAATAGGAGGTGTATTGGCTTTGGATAAGCTTTCCTAGCCCTTTGTCTCGATAGAACGTGCCCTAAAAGGTCTTGTTCAATCTTTCTCCACTCTTTTTACAATCAATGTGGATTAAGTGACCGTGTGTGCTCCCGCGGATGATGTATCGTGTGTCATAAATGTTATCGCTCTTCCCGTTTGCGTGAGCTTTGTCAACTCCTTCGCCGACAATTATATCGGAACTGCCTCGTGGAAAGAATAAGCCGGACCTAGTTTCCCGTTCAGTGGATTAGAATTTATTAGCCATTCGCTTATCATAAAAATATGAGAAGTAAAAGATAAAAAATAGGAGTTTTTTGGGATTTATATTGCGTAACAGCATCTTCTTAATGTTTTTTTTTTAACTTTTATTTTGTAATAATGTCTTTGTATTATGAATAATTGATTCTTTCTGGTCTTGAATTCATTTTCATATATTTGGAGGTTGAGCATAGCCTTTTACATTCCCTAATGATTTTAGAATCATCAGAGATTTAGATCAAGTGCTGCTATAAAAATATTTTTTAAAGTTATTACATGAAACATTTATGTATCTGTTTTTTTTATTTATTTTTTAATACATGCATTTGATACCTTCTAAAATAATTCCATTTTCTTTCGAGATTGCGGTATTACCATGTGTTCTATAAATGTTCAGCATGTACGTATCTATAAAATGCAGATTTTTGAACTGCTTCATATACGAATGTTACTCCGAGAAGTGACCATTTATTAATAAATTTTTGTAACGGGTACTTTTATAAATGCAATAAATTTTTTTAATGCCTCTATAACCGACAAATATCTCGCGTATAAGGGGCTGTTCACAGGGAGCCGCCAAATGACGATAGAATCGCTTCCACCGACCTACGTGCGCGCATTCACAATACGAGGCAGGCGCATGCCACCCAATGCGCACTCTCCTCACGTCATTCGCCCGTTTCCACCGCAGTAAAGCCGCGATTTGATGGCTCGCCCCTTCCCCGACCGACCGCCTTCTCCAACTCCTCCGAGCCCTCCTGCCCCTGCAAGGCCCGCAACCCAACTTGCACGCCTGCCCGCTGCGTCTGTGTTTATATATGCACTCAATGCGTGCGTACACTCAGCCCCCTCCGGAATGCCTTGCTCTTTCCTTTCATCTTTTCCTATTCCCGTGCTCTTGCTGGCGCAGAAAGGTAGTGGATTTGTATCTGGGAGTTAAGCATTGTAGAAGGAGGAATTGTATCCCATGATTGTATCCTGTTTTTTATTATTGATAAATTACATTTTTGGTTCAATTTCTGATGACAAGTTATATCCTGATGTACCGGAAGAAAGGTCTGGATATTTTAACTGGCCAAATTCAATCAACCTGGATAGAATTCGCCAGTAGGGACTAAAAATTTTAAAATTCCTCTTTCAATTTAAGTTGATATGTCTTCATTTTCAGCTGGGAAAATAAATTATTTTTAATCAGTGAAGAATTATTAGTGTGAAAGATAAAATTTGTGAAAAAGAATATGGTTTCTAGGAATAATGTGTTTGTAGCAGTAAAAAGTTTTTTGAAGCCTGAAAAATGTTCAGGGTCACTCTATCCTCTATATTCCCCTTGCACGAGTTCCTTGAATGCCGCCAACGCACCTACGACGCCCTTTTTAACCCTTCCCTCGGACCCTTTTGTCCGTTTGCGGCCCTCCAAAGTCCCATTTGACGACTCACTTAGCCAATCCCCACTCCTCCCCCTCTCGTCCATTCTCCCTCCGACACAAACATTTTCTCCCCTCTTCTCGCCTTTCCTTTCGCTCCCAACCCCCTCCCTCCACCACTTCTCCCGTCGCGAGCTGATGTCTCCGCGGAGAGCCCCCTCACGCCGGCCGATGGCGTGTTGCGCGTGCCTTCGGTAATTTTATGTCCCCATCTCTCCCCGCCACTTACGGCGCTCGTAAAAGTCCCGCCGTTATCCTACCCCATCCTCCGCCGCACCGTCCCTCCACCACCTCCCTCCTTCCTCCACGGCCAACATTACCAGCGGGGCCACACGGAGTAGTACTGACGCACTCGCACCCCCCTCCCTCCATTCTCTCCCGATCGCCTTATTCTGCCACGCGTGTGAAGTCCGCTCTGGGGACATAAACTTTGATGCAATGGTCGAGGTTGTCCCGTTCCCCCTCTCTCCTCCTCCTCTCCCTCCCCCTCCAACATCCCCGCCTTCCTTCTTTTCCCGACCACTTCCTTTAAAAGACACTTTATAGCACGTCTTGTTATTCTAAGATGACTTTTATGGATTTTTTTACGAGTTTGACGTCTTGTTTCGCGCGTTTGTTTTGTATCTCCGCGTTCCCCACTCCCCGGACCGCCATAGATAAAATGTTTTTATAGTGCCGAGATTTTCACTGAGTGATACCGGGGGGGAATGAATAATGAATGAGGCGGTTTGAATGGGTTTTTAATGAGTATGGCGAGCTTTTATGTCTTAATAACGAGTAGTCACTGGCTCTCCACGAATATTTATCGATCTCCTTGCGTTGGTGGAATGAATGCTCGCAAAATGATGTGTGAGCATGGATTTGGAGAATTTCTGGCGTTGAAAGAAGGCGACGACCGTGCCTATCACATTCATCTTTTCCATTGTGTTTGTTCCCCGTGATGATCCGGTATTTAAATTTTAAAGTTTTTCTCTATCTATGCATGGGTGTGGAATTTTTATCAGATCTGGTTCTTTCTTAACTCAATATTTTTGCATTCAATACTACAGGGTAATTTATATGTCAAAAAAAGCTATCTTTATGCGTTTATTTAAAAGTTATCTTCACATTTATAAATGTCTGTTTAATGATCGGTACATTTTATCTACTGTGACAATTAACAATTACTGTGCCCAAACACAAGTTTTCCTTAAGCCACCTTGTTACAAACTGCGTATTTACTTAATGCAGCGATCACAATGGCACCGTGAGTCTATTCGCGATGTTTGGCTAAAGCGAGTATTTTAATATCAGTGGAGTCCCATTAGTGTACGAGAGCCCTATTTCAGTAGATTGATTAAAGTGATAATATTCTAATTTCAGTCAATGTATTCCGCGCGTGCGGAATAACGTGCGAACGCCTTTATTATGCACCGGAATACGCTTTGAGCTACCGCGAGGGAATGCAAAAGGATTTAATTTTGATTACGGCTATTTTGCGAGCTTTTGTAGGTGGTGAGCTTACTGCGAGAGATAACTTTTGCGGATACAAAATATTAAAGTCAATCACGTGTGTATCATACCTAATTATCCGGTGGTCTGTCAGAAAATTTTTGGAAAATCTTTGTGTGGGATATCACAATATTTCATCTGTTTCGATTTTTCTTTGTGCCCTCCCTTTGTTTTTCACTGTGGTTTTTGACTATTTACTTCTACAATCTCTCTCTTATACAGTCCATTAGCTGTTTTTCTCTTCATTATTTTCATTTATTTACTTTCTCCCTAATGTAAAGATTGGCGTCTTCTCCACAATTTCCGTAATGTTATAATTTTCGTAACTGGGGTACATTGCTAACGCCTTAGAAGTAAAAATAATTGAGCAGAAGTTATATTTTATTCTTATCATGATTTCCAACCAAGACAAAAAAGTATGCATGAATAAAAGTTTTTTATCGAAGTAATCCCTTTGTCATGAGGAGTTCATTGTAATCATAAAGTTTGTATTCCGCATTTAATTAATGGTTACTTTGTATAATATTTTGGTGAATGATCCTCATGAAAGTAAACCTAACCTAAGGAGTTAAAGTGTGAAGTCCTAATTGATTTTTAGAACTGATTTAGCCATTTTTGTCCGTCATTCCATTTGTTTTACACTTATTCTATTACTGATGGCAATCGCAGTAGTTATATTTTCATTTATGCTTAGACATTGTTTAGGAGAGTTTCTATGCAAAGCTTTTCTTTTTAAGGTGAATGTTACTCCCGTGTGGTTGAATTACTTAGCATTAAATGCATAGTGAAACGCTTTCCCAAAAACCTTGCATGTGCTAGTTTGGAATGAGTTGGGAATAGTGAATGTTAAGTCTCACGCTTACATGTTTAATACTGTAGGCGATTCCTGAATATTTTACCGTGCATACTCATGTCTTCTTTTCTGTCACCTTTCAGGTAAGGTCCCAAAGAATTTTCATTCTTCTTTTCCGACGAGTGGAATGGCTTCGCGGGCCGCACAGAGGACTTCCGACGGTGAGTTATCTGTTTCCGAGTCTCTCGCAGTGGACAGAGACGGATGCTCTGCTTTGAGGAGGGGCGCTAGTGCGCTTGGTGTTCCGTGGTGGAACGGCGCGGACGGCTGGACCACGCCGTGCCGCACCCACTGCCTGCGAGGTCGCGGGGGAGGCGGCCGTGCTTTACGATGGCGTTGGGGCATTGCCCAGAAGGAAGCAGTCTAGGAAGTAAGGGAAAACTCCCCCCTTTTCAGAGAAGCATCTTCTGCTACCCGAGAGCTGTGCTTTGGCTGTTTGGATGCTAGCCCGGAGGTAGGAAGAGAGCGTGGAGTAGCATCTGCGCGGTTGTCTTGGCAACCATTTGCTATTTGTGCTCTCGTCTCTTTGTTCCTACCCTGGGTGCATTCTTGACAGATGCCTCTGTAAATATACCTCTCAGCAACCGGGTTGCATCTCTCAGCAAATTGGGAGCAGAAAGATTTGGTGTGCTTTTTAGTTAGCGTTTGCCACTTTGTCGGGAACTAAGAATTTAAAATGGGATAAATGTTATTAGTTGGGGTTCTGGACGTTGCCACCAGAGAATTAAAATCTAGAGATATCCGGTTTTGACCCGGTGGTTTTGAATCCGTCTTTGTAATAAATTATATACTCTACAGTACCTTGATGTTGTGAAACAGTTCCCAAAAGAAAAATGTTTGTCAGATTTTCGATCATTTATTATGCTCTTTTATCATCGTAAGAATACCTTGGCATAAAGATGGGTTAGATCAGCGATTAGTCAAATTGTCACGATTATATTCTCAAATTTTGTTATTTACTCAGCTTAAAAACCATCAATTACAAGTTCACCATATTAGAGCCAGTTAGTTGAAAGAGCTTTGTCTTCTTATATTTCTCATGAAAGACATTTCAATGTAAGAAATTACGTAAGAAACGTGAAATACCAGTAATTGTCATATGCACGGAGGTTTTCTATCAAAGCGTATGTAAGTGGCTATTAATTGATAAAAATTTGAATTTGAAATTTTTTTCAGTTAACTATTTTTCATACGTAGAAACCAATATTAAAGAATCAAAGTGATCAAATAACACGATAATTACCCTTTATACATGTATTATAATTTGAGATTGAAATTTGGAGTATTGGTTCAAAAAAGTGAAATATTCGTTTCCGACGTCTCACAAAACAGTGCACATGTTGTCTGGAAGCCCAAGTCAAAAGGCCATCGCGATTAGTTCTGTGGTTGGGAAAGATCACGGACTTTGTTCCTCTTTCCGTCCACTCTTGCCTGACTACAGTGGAATCCAATAGCGTGTATTGGAATCCCTCACTAGCCCACGTGGTTTATAAATCGTTCGCCTATTTATTAATGAATTTGCTTGACTTCACATAACCGGTAAGATTAAGATAAAACAAATTAATACTAGTGATTAAAATTTCATTCGTTTTGATCTTCTAAAATTTCCCTTTGATTGTGAAGAAAATTATGCCATTCAATGCCTCATATTTTTTCTGAAATATTAATGTACTTAATTATTTAGGACCTCGTGTCGTCTTAAAAATAACGGTTTTGGTGATGATTTATTTATAAGGATAGCATAGACCTGTAAAAATTTTTGACAATAATTACGACATTTAATGGCATGAAAACTGTTTTGCGAAGTATTAAATTGCATTTTAGTCGCTTTTAACGAAAATCGACTTGCAGTAAATGTAAACATTTCATGAAATATTCGTTGGGATGAGCTCTTTAAATGAGGATTGAATGGGCAAATGAATACTTGTTCATAAGTAGTGCAAATTTTTTTGAAACTCTAAAATTGAAACTTATAGTTTTAATGTCAGTCTGTTACTCCTTGTAAGGTATTTTTGTTGTTTATTGCTTAACTTCATAAAATGCCTTTGGGAAGTTTATTAAACATGGCAGATGATTTCTCAATATTCTTGTTTATTAATTCCAACGGAAAATGTGCGAAGGCATGGTTTTACTGAGTTGAGATTTCTTTATAGATCTCTTTAATATTCCCTTTCCCTGTAATATTTTTTGCGTAACTTAAGTAGGGAGTAATACGGCTATTTATCACAAATCAAGGAAAGAAAAAAAGTAAATTGATAGGAAATGCCTGTAGGTTAAACAGTGGTGTACTTAATGTTTGGTCATGGGTGGGATTCCTCTCCGGCCTCGAGGGTCACGTCTCCCGGACGCACGTGGTCATGCACGTATCACCCTCTCTTGCCCGCCTTATCTGGATCCCGACCTCCATTGGTCACGCTTCCTGCTTGGGGTAAACTGCGCCGGCCCTTATTCGCCTTTGGACGCATACCTCTAAACCCTTAACTAGATGGAAAGTTCCTTTCCCATTTGAGTTCCTGGAAGCCTTTCGATATTTTCATTCGAAAAGTATTTGATAAAAGATAAATGTTGGAAAAGGGTCTCGATTTGATTTTCTTACTTGCTGTTCATATAATATGGGTTAAGGAAGATTATAAGTAGATAGGTAGACAGCAGTTTTGCCCTTCTAGAATTTCTATAAATTTTCGTGATAAGTTTTGTTTTGCTGGGAGTAACACAAAGCAGTCATTTTGAACGGCACACCAAGTTCCACACCAACGGTTCATTTTTGCGCATGATAATTCGAGGTAGCGTTATTATTGTTTCAGTGTGACTCATAGCGGACGCCGTCTCTAAATAAATAGGAGTGAGTGCACAGTTCTCGGCGTTTATTTTCCACCAGTACCTCCTCTCTCAGTCTCCGGGATCCCAGCGTACTCTGTGACGTGTGGTTTTCTCACGCTTTAATCATTTTTCCCTCCACACGAAGACTCTCCTCTCTACCCTCCCCACAAGTGCTCCGCTGTTGTCTCCGAGCTCGCTTTTATCCCTCGTTATGAAGTGCCACTTTCTGCTCCTCGCACTGGACGCGGATGGGTGTCTCTCTCCTTCCAAGTGTGAAATCTTCGCCCGCCGTATTTCATTCGTGCCGCCATGGCCCCGCAATGCACCCTGCTCTCCCTCTAGTCACCAAATCTACACCCCTCCCCCGGAAACTTAGGATTAAAAAGAAAAAAACACTCCGAACTTCTCTACCACACTTTCTGCTTCTCCTTATTCCCATACCACAACGGCCGGAGCTCACCCTCCGGGCCATATGCAGCCCCTTTTTACCCCTTGACTCTCACCCACTCACTACGTTTGCCTGCTCAATCTCCCCTTCTCCCTTACCCCCTTTAGCCGCCACCGTGTTTCCTCTGCATCGCATCAAGTGCCCTATCTCTTATTCTCTCTCGCGCAGTCAGACACTCGCTCCCGAGTGCATGCATTCCCATCTTTCTCCTCCAGCGCAGCGCCCCCCGCGCGTCGCGTCATAAAGCGTCTGAGGTCTGTGGCGGAGCAGCCGCACCCCGCGCGACCCCTCCTCCATTCCTTCTGCACTTGTGCTCTTTCCAATCCTACCGAACACTACATCAAGGGGCCTTCCGCTCTACGCATATCTTTCTCAGCGTCTCTCTTTCACACTCATAGACTGCATAGCCTCCTCTAGCTCATTGTTCACAGATCCCAGAGAAACTCGTGTTTTTAATGTTTCCATCATACATTCCCTGTCCATCTTACTGCTTGAATATCATTCAGATTTTAAGTATTGGATTTTATCCATTTAAATGCTTTGATATTATTCAGAGAGTAAAAATCAGAAATGGATGGAAATACGCAGTATTTCTGATTTCAGCGTACCGATATTGTATCGCAAAATTGACGTTATTTTAATTTCCTTTAATTGTATATCAAGAGAAATTACTTTTAACTCTTCTGACTACATGAATATTCGATTTGAAGGGAGTAGGGATAATATTGCTTTGTATATTATTCCTTTGGCAATTTTAGTTGACTAGCTGATATAAGGAAAAAAAATCAAAACTTTTGGAAACATAAGCAAATGGTTAATATTGCCAAAATTTTAATTTATTGTCATGTACTTAGTTCTCATATTTTCTCCCATGATCCAAAATTTTCAACAATTTAATTGTATCTCTCATATTAGTAGTATTATTGTACTCCATCATTATGAGTAGGAAATTTTCCAGCCGAATTTCCGTAAATTGTAGAACCACCTCCTCAAAACTAAAGATAGTTCTTCAAGACTTATCTTAATATTAGGGTAGAGATAAATTTCCGTGAGAATTTTACATTGGTCCTCTGGTTCAGTAGTTATCTAATGATTTTTTACTTACCTCTCTGAACAGTCAGATTTCAACCGGGTGGGCTCGTCGACAAGGAACTTTATCGGCGCAATAATTTAAATGCGAGACGACTTTTTTATTCTCATGAATAAAAAAAACCTCCCCGAAATTTATCCGATACAGATGGGCGTCGGAGGTGATCGAGACGGAGGAAGAATGGAGGGCATTAGTTGTGCCACATGAATATCCATCTCCCCTCCCCCGACACATTTCTCTCTCTCGGAAGCACGGGAGAATATCACACTGCTGCAAGAAGTGGGGAGTTGCTTCCCTGCTCGATCCATTTCCCATAGCGCCTCTCTCAACCCACAGCTCCCGGCTCTTCCCAAGTCCCCTGCTTCGATTGGAAGGGGTTAAAACCCTTCGCTGCCCGTCTTCCCCACAATTCCAATTTCCCTTACCTTCCCCGCCCCCCTCCCTTTCTTTCTGCATATCCTTCTCCCACTCCACCCTTCGCTGACGTTCTTCCATTCCCCCATCCCCTCCCCACAGACAAACCCCTTAACCCACTCGCATCCCGCGGTGGCCGGGCTCCAGATCAGAGGAACAAATGTAGAGGCTTACAGAAGGAGGAATATCAGATTTTGGCGCAAGACTAATGCGCAGTCGCCAGAAGAATGGATTAAGAAAGAGATACTACTTTCCCTCTGTGGCGTCGTTGGGAGTGCGATATCCGCTTCCTCCTTCCTTCTCTCTCGACTTCTCGTTTTCCATAGCCTCCCTTTCTTTGCAGCCTCCCCCAACGAGGCACGTCTTCTCGAGGGGGGAAGCCTCCAGCCGCTGTGAACTTTGAGCCTTTGACTCGGGCCAGGAAAGAGAGGAAAAGGAGGAAGACGAAGCGATGGGAATGCCTCCGCTCCGCCGGGCCATTCCTCTTGACCGAAGCCCAGGTTATCCAATTAGTTGGTCCGGGGCGAAAGTGGTTTTTGATTCGGGTGGCCCGCCCACGGTGCGAATCCTAGGGAGTCTCCGGAGGGAATGGAAGGCCGGAAGGATTTTTCGGGAGGTGGTGGGGGCGAAGAAAGCGACGGAGGAACGAGGGGACACGATTTAGTGGATACATTCGAAATGTAATATAGAGAGCGGTTTTTCAGACGCTAGGAAAGCGCCTATTTTTTATTAGTTGCATATTCAATGGTAACTTTTTAATTACATGTTTGTTTTTAATATGACAAGATATGCCATATATGGATGGATTAGAAAGATTCACAGCAGAAACGTTGATAGTAAAATTTTCTTGCACGCCTCATCTATACGTACATACTATCCCGCAAGTAGCCTCGAAAGGCGAGTGGCGGGGGTGTTAGGTCACCTACCGATAGAAAATAAATGGAAAATGCTCTCAAAAAGTTCCTCCTAGCATTTATTGAGTTCTTTCTGCTCGGAGGAAAAGAATATTCCTAAATGTATCCGTTCGGCAAACTCTCTCCTAATTTATCATTTATATAGGACTTGATAATATAATGAGGTTCTAATATGATTTTCTCCATGTCTCTCTGAAAGATATCCATTCCCAACAGTTCAAAAATCTTAGCCTAGCGTCCATCTTTTGAGTCCTTATCGACTCCCAGCCTTAATAGTCAAACATCTGTGTAACGGTTTTTGTACCTCCGCGGAACTCCGTTGCAGTTTATGATGAATATTGCAGCTTTCCTTTGTATTTTATTAAGTTCCCGGATTAAGTCTCTCTGCACCAGATTCCACAGGCAGATTGCCGTAGTCTACTTTCTTCCTCTTTTAATTATGACATGAAAATACTATATTTTAATATATTTTAGTAATTTTAATGCTCTTGTGTCAGAGGAAACTATGTGAAGTTTTAGGGAAAATGATTTTTAAATAAAAGAGAAAACATTCTGTAAATATCGAAAAAAAGTAATTTTTTCCATTATGAGTAATAATATGGTTGTAGAATATTGAAGAAACCATGAAGACCATATGAAATATTTCGATATGATTACAATCTAAATCCTTAACCAACTTTACTTCAAGTGACTTAGTGTCTTTTAGGAGGTGGATAAATAGTCTTATTACCTTTCATCTATTACATAAATCTGCGGCACATGATAGCCCCTAGAGAGCAGAAATACATTTGTTCTTCTCGTTACTAGGAAATCCACAATTTTACTGTGCAAAGAGGCTGATTTCAACGTTTAAGGACGCCTGTGAATCTCGGTATTCACCTTATCTAAGAGATATGTCTGCGGGGAGTGAGAATGTCTGGCATAAAGGCCCGTTTACCTCCATCGATACGGTTTTTGTTGGTGCAGACAGAGCAGTGAGAAGTTTTTCGGAAATCCAACCGAGGAGTTGAGCTTGCTATCTGTGAGGAGGCGAGAGTTAGCTTGGATCCGGTCTCACCTTTGTTTTTCCCTCCCTCATCCTCGCTCTATTCCAACATCTTATTTGCTATCCCGCCCTACCACGCCCCCACATACTTTACTGCCGTTTCTGGTGTTACTTTTTGTATTTAACTGTGGTTTTCACCCAATTATGGTTCATGCTTGGACACTTCTTTCCATTTTATTAACATTTCATCTGTTCATCATTCGATCACTCATTTATCTCCCGAATTCTTCATATTATTTTCTTTTTTTTTCTTTATAAACTGCCCTGATTAAATTTTCTCAATATATAAAAGATTTGTCCACATAAGATTGACTTTTGTTCACCTGTTATTTTTCAAGCCTCAATTTTAAATGGATGATGTCATACAATTGATCACTCGTTTCTTTTCTGCGAGTGGTCGCTCCTTCTTCCTCTTTCTTTGACTTCCCCTCGCCTTACCCGTCTCCTCTGGTCGTTCGATCCCGTCGTACACGTGCCGCACTCTATGTTTCCCCAGGCGGGCCATCATGTGCTCAACATTCCCCTAAAACCCATCCACGGCCCGTCAAATGCGTCTCCTCCGTATCGTGAGGTGGCTGAGGGAGTGTGAGGCGCTAAGGAGCGTGGCGGGTGCAAGGCGAGGGGGCCGAGGTGAGGAAGAATGTGTGCGGGCTGAGTTATTGGGGCGAAGGAGGAGCGATGTGGGAAGGGCCGGCTGCAGGGCCGACACCGCCGCCGGTCGCCCCGCCGCTATTGATTTTATACCTCCCGTTGAGGGAAATGAACGGACTCAGAGAAAAGACGATGATTCAGAAATGGGAAGTTGGTTTGCTGTGGTGTTCCTCTATTCCTTTTTTTAATGAAGTAAATCGGAGGAAACCTATTTTGAATTCGTCAGCGCTAGAATGATCTGAGCACGTGCTAGCAAATATAGCCACTGAAGAAAATTTAAGTAGGGTTTTAAACGTGCATAGGAGTGAGCATCAAAAGTTGAATTGTTTTTTTTTAACTTTTGTTTAGTTAAAGATTTTTCAGCTTCTCTATATATGATTGTTTCTGGCTGTGAAATTTTATGCCACTATCCTAAATTTGAAAATATTTTTTCCATATGATATGGCACTATGGCTATGTTCGAATAGGACGACATTGATGACCTAATTAAAGTTTTGATGAGCAGGCCCTTGCAAGTTGTTTTTAACCATTACTTGTATTGACAAAAAACCTGACTGATAATAATTGAAACAACCTTGGCTTCTGACTTTTTGAACTATCAAGGAGTTGGATAAATCTATTGATTTTGAAGATACCGTAGTTTATTGCCGAAAATATGTGAAAAACTTCTCCTCACTTTGTACATTCATAACCAGAGAATGAGAGAAAAGAAGTGATGCATAATACCCAGAGCATACCATAAAAACAGATTCAAAAGCAATAGTAGCTATATGATGGGGAAACAGGCGGATGTAATTTCTTTTCATAGACTCCTGTGCTTCTCATTCTTCTCTACCTCGTCTTTCCTCAGCTTTTTGAAGGCGATTCGGTGTGAGGCTGTGGGATCTGGGGAAGGAGATGCTGGCGTTGCTATCGTGTTATAAATATAGAACGGCTTTCGAATATAAGAAGGGGTTGGTGGAAGGCTCAGAGAGTGGCGCCTTGCAACGTTGCCGGGGGAGAGAGGGCGCTCGGAAGAAGAAGAAAAAGAGGGGAGAAGAGGAGGTAGATTGTGTAAAGGGGCGGGAGATGGTAACGAATGCGAGGCACACGGAAGAATCGTCCATTTTTGCCATTCTTCATTTCGAGGGCGGGAGCAGGGTAGAAGAGAGAGAAAGAAGGCAGTTTGCGGAAAATGGAGGGTTTTTGTAAGTGTGTGGCAGATGGTTTAAAAGGAGTTATGCCGGGGGAGGGCGCTCCGGTTGGGGTGCAGGCTCGTCAGGGAGGGATCTCGAGATGGGGAGAAAAGCGTTTTACTTCCGTAGAGTATTGCAGGGAGGGGTTGGAAGCAAGCAGAGAAAGCTTTCGGAAGAGGCGGCAGCTGAGAGGAGAGGAGAAAGTGGAAAGGAAAGAGTGAGTGAGAGACAGGGAAGAGAGAGAGAGAGAGATGAAATGAGAGAGGGCCCAGGACGGTGCCTTGCGGGACTTTGGGAAAACTTTGTCGAGGCGTGATGGGAGACACTTACGGGGGGAAGGGTGGGGTGGCGGCTGTCACGGGCTTAAGGTGGGAAGTTTTGGGAGTTAGGTGATGAGGGAGGAGGGGTCGGTGGGGCTGGTTGGGTGGCATTAACAGATGGAGTGAGACGTGGGAATAGGAACAGGAAAGAGCGATTCTTTTTGCTAACAGTCCTCGACAAAGAACTACTTGCAGTTGTCATGCTGGCTTTGAAGAAGAAAAGTTATCGAAATTTCAAAATAACCCATTAAAGAAATTTGTGGATAAGTCCTTTACATCATATTCCATTCAAAATTTACCGGTTTTTCAAATATTTTGTCTCTGTTGAAGTCACTTTTTAAATGCATGGTGATATTAGTTATTTATCTTCTAATTCTTTTCATCAAACATTTAGGGGATAGGTTTGATAGTTGTTTTTATGGTAATGAAGAATCCCACTAATCTAATCACTTTTGAAAGTTAGTTCTTTTTGAAATAATATCTTTGAAATATTGTCATGTAAACAAACCTATGTAAAAGAGCCCTGCCCAGGGGGAAGAGGAAGCCGGATTGTGGCTTCACCCGGGCCAGGTTAAATAAATCTAAAGTCAAGTTAAGTCATAAGCGATAGATGATTTTATTTAATCCGCCTCGTAAGCGTGTTGACTGATATTAAGTGTTGATCAATCACTATTACATAATGAAATAAAGATATTCCAGAATACGTTACTAAAAGACGGCAATGACAACCTATTCGTGGACCAATAGTAAAAATGGCGTTGTTAACACTTTCATTTAAAATTGGTTGCGAGCTGTCTCATATTTCATGACTCGTGGTTAATGTATAAATGCTCCTTCACCAAAGTTATATGTACATTATTCAGTAATTTGAATTCTATAAGAAAACTCAAACATTATTTTTTATTAGATTCCTATCAAGCCAGTGGTCCCAACAAAATTATGATTTAACCACAAATAATTTAGCTATTTTCATCAAATAAATTTTACTTTATAGGGGGCAATTTCAAAATACATTGAATTCGTAATTAACGCCCAGTTAGCAAAGAACGCTGTCCATCATTTTGAATGAAACACAAACAGTTATAACAACGGATAATCCATTCTCCCTCCTAAAAGGGCCAACTGCTAAGGAAATATTTGAGCCTTTCATCAGCAAAGGAAAAGTCCCTTTCTGCTTGTTTCAGTCGCACAACACTCCGGTGTTCCTAAGCCATTGTCATTCACAACACTGAGCAAACGAACTCTTCTTTGCTCACATTCAAGGAGGAACGATTATTTGGATTCCTCAGAAGAGCTTTAGGCTTTTTATTTTACTGAATTGCTACTTCTAATCTACGTAGTATCTAGAGTTTGCCCTCGCCTTATTTATTTTCAAAGGAACCATGCTTGATCTAGACCGTCACTAGATACATATTTTCAATCAGTGAGTATTATCTTTGTGTAAGCATACATATCATTGGTCTTTTTTCACATAATTTTCGGGTTTGACTTAGGATAATTAATTTTTAAAGTTCTACCAACATATTTACACGGCAAGAAATGGTACCAAAACACAATCACTGTGAATGATGAGTACCGATCTATCTGTATGCGAACTTACCTCACATTTCACCCTAGATATGTATCTCTTTAATCCCCTTATCACGATAGCATCCAACTATAGCAATGAAGAAATGGAGGAGGCTAAGTTGCTAGGTGGAACTACTTGGCGACAGCACTGAGGAACAAAACACCTTGTCGCTGTCGTTGTTTTACCGGCAACAATGGTGGTGGCGAGATCGAAGGCTGTAGAGGCGGGCGAGGGCGTGGGTGGACAATAAAAGGGGTGTTAGACGGCGGAATGCTTCTCCCGTGGGCCGAACGCTAAGGCGCGGGGCGGACGGGGTGGGCATAAGACTCGGGAGATGGCGGTTTAAGGGGATTGGAGGAAAGGGGTTCTAGCGTGTGTATGTGCTGGGAGGAGATGAGCCCGTTGGGAGGGGCGGCGGCCCCGAAGGAGTATGAAAGCGAGAGGTCGCTGCAAAAACGCCGGCGCCCCGACGGGCGATAATCCGGCCCCGATCTAAGTAACCGCGCTCGGGATACATCCACTTGCAGCCCTTCCAACGGTTTAAGCCCTTTGTTAAATTGGCCGGTATTTATCACACCGTGCTCGGTACCCTTATAACCCCCCACCTTGGGTACCCCTTTTGTTTTTTTCCATGCCTTCTCTCTTCCACCACACACACAGATACAAAGGTCGTCTTCTTCTTGTTCACCCTTTAGACGATGTGCATTTTCTTTGTGAGAGATTGTCTCGTCGGGCGTTTTTCGGCATAAGCAGTGGATAGGTGGGCACACATACATGCGCACAGGGTGGAAGGATTCATTCCGAGTGGAGGGAAAGTGGGGGCGAGGAGGGGCTTAAGGGAGGCGTAAGACCCGTGTGGTGGCGGAGTGGGGCTCGAGAATAAGGAAGGGTTTCGCGAAACGGCGGAATGTGGCGGCACCTAGCTGTAATCCTGAGAAATTAGACTGCAGGAGGCAAGAGGACGCTCAGGAGAGAGAGGGAGTTGTTTGGTTGAGGACAGAAAAAGGCTGCAGAGTGAGAATTTAGAGGCATGAATTTATTCAAACCATTGATAATTTTTTTCTTTAGAAAAATAGCATTATTGCAGTGATTTTGATTTCAATGTCCACATTATACTTATGAGATGAGTAAATAGCTTTGATCAATTTCAGATTGCGTTTGTTGTAAACATGAAGAAAGAATCGTATTTATTAACAAGTGCAATATTAAACAAACGAAAATGAACTAAAAATTGTTTAAGCATGTTACTACATACTGCTGCTTTCCTTCCAGCATGCAGCAAATCTCTACCGGGATTGTTCCATGAATTTCAATTTAATTTTCGCAGCCATTCAATCTGATACTACAACTATTCGCCGGTTAAAGCAATTTGAAAAAAGCATATGAAAAGAATAAATATTATTTGTGTGTTATTGGTTGAAATGTAGACGAAAAAATATTTTTTTCAAGGAAATATGTCATACATTTTGCAAAATATATCATTATTTTGGGCGAAAAGGTATTATCCGTTTATCACCGTTATTCTATTTTTTAACTTTGTAATCATTCTTTACTTGCCCTAGTTGATTCTTTGGTCGATAGGATGAGACTGTGGAGGCTTGAGGGATTCGCATCATGGCCTCGATTGGAGATTTAATGCCATTAAATTTAAATTCACTAGTAATTACACTGTGGTGTAAAAAATAACAAAAGAACCGATTCAGGCGGCACAAGTGGGAAGATTTCCGGGCGGAGTGCACACATATTTAGGGAACGCGCCGCCGTAAATTCGCGTTGAATAAATTTCCGCGTGGCGTCGCGCCTCTTTCGTCCTTTTTGATCGCTGCAGTAGACCTGCAGTAAAATTGCCACGGGAATGGATCGGCCTGACAACTCGATCTATCGCAGAAATTGGGTTCGCTCGCATAAAAATCCCATTGCCTCCCTGAATAACAAGGGGCCGTCTTCTTGATGTGGAAGGGGGAGAATAATTAGGATTGAAGGCGACCCGCAGCCGTCGCTGCGAAAGGGGAGGCGAGCTTTGTGTGGAGAGGAATGAATATAGGAGTGAGACTCGGAGGAACCCAAGGAGGAGGTGGCGGTGGAGTTATCGGAATGTGAGAGTAGGTCGGCTTCAGCATTGGAACCTTACGGCTTCGTGAGATGCGAATTGCTAATGGGAAATCGGGGGTGAGGGGAGGATGCAAGGGAAACGGTTTGAGAGGTGAATTGTACTTGCAGAAGCCATTTGCACGGACTGTTTTAAGACCCCCCCTCCCACCTTTCCTTTAGCCCTTCTTCGCCCCGGGCTTGTTTATTAGTCGGGCGTGATTTTTGTTAAGACTGCGGCGGCGTGCGAACGGTGTAGATAATTCCGCGAGGAGGAGGGTGTGTTGTTTCCGTTTCGTCGTGGGCTAATTTTCACTTCAGCCGCCTCTCCCGCAACTCCTCCTGCGCCACCGCGGCCTAGGCGGCGGAGTCTTCTCCCGTCTCGCCTCCCGAGTGACGTATCCTCACCACCAAAAGGAACGAGAGATTTCTTGGGGGAATAAAAGGAGTCTGCGTGATCCTTACTCGAAGAGTGGCGCATGAGAGATCTCGAAACTCAAGTGGTGATGTACAGCCTTACAGGCCAGAAATATGACCGTCCCCAAAATAAAATACTCAGGCGGTATTGGGTGTTGTAATTCATGCTTTGCAGTAGCTTCCTATGTTATAACTCCACTAGGATTTAGAAAAAAATACATCACCAACAAAACTTTATCCAAGGAGTTTGTCGCATAATTTTCCTTTCCGTCAGGCATGCTGTCTCCAATAATGCTATTAGTTCTTAACGTTGCTATAGTATGCAGAAAAAACGGAGCGGATAATGTCCGAAATAAATAAAAATGGAAACGTTTTTGTTTCCTATGCAGCTATTATTTACATTTGTTGTTTGCTTACAGCGATAAAGTGATTACTGGTAAAAAAAGGAATTAATATATGCAAATACTCATCTGTAGGAAATGCCGAGATTATACGGTCAATTAATTCTTACTTGTGTAATAATGTACCGTGATTTTTAATCCAAGATGTGTAGTACTATTGTGAGACTTCCGTTTACAAAGGCATATGAGTCTATACCGGTCGAGGAAACCGGTGTCACTTCACTTCCCAGTTCCTCACTTCACTATTGTAAGACTTAAATGGAATTTTTAACCGTATGAATTGAGGGTGTAATTTTTCTACTGAGTGTTCCTTTTCTTTCGAGGAGCGGTTGAGTGCGTGGGTGCCACTTTGGCTCTCGTCTTCTCGCGTGGGACGCCTTCCTCCCTCTCCCACTGCTGTCGGGATATCATCTCCCGAAGAAGGAACCTCCCCTTCCCGCTCCCACTACAGCATTTCGGGCTTTTTTTTATGATCTCAGTTGACTGGTTTCGTGGCGAATGCGAAATGACTTAATCATCCACTCACGCACTTCATTGCAGATATTCATTTTCGGGTGTTCAGAAAACTGAATTGATGGTTTTTGGAAAATGATCAGCGAAACCACTGGTCCGTTGAATCTCAACAGCACGTCTTGAAACAAATCTGGCCCGTTGGAATTTCTACACTTTTTAAGGATTTTTATTTTCATGAAGGGCTAAAACTACCAAATTCAACAGATTTATTCACACTTTTTTGCCATGATTTCTCCTGAATTTCATGTTAATATGTCCCATTACCTCAGTAGTGATAACCACCTCAGAGACTACATGGCATGCATTTTTCATGTCATATTGTATGTTTGCCAACGCATTCGGCTTTTCTAAGCCTATCTTTGGATTTACCCCTGACATTGTCAATGTTGTAAACCTAAGGGGTTGTGAACGGCAGATGATTATCATAATTTATCGACCTCTACTGCAAAAACTCATCTTTATATTTAAGGTAAGAACTTTAAAGTTTAGTAGATCAAGTATAGAGCAACATTTTATCCTATAATATTTTATTTGCTATAAAAATGGTACTTTGAAGTCATCTTAAGTCAAGATGTTATGCGTTATGAAATTGATTCACGACGCTCTCTCCTTTTACCTAATTAATTTAAATTTAATTCTAAAGTTATTTACAATGCAGTAATAAGTAATTCAAAGGAAGTTTTCGTGGATTTATTGATTGTTTTCTTTCCAAAAAATTCTCGAATGTTTATTTTGCTTAATTTCTGACTCTGACTGACTCTGAGGTATTTATTGGTAATTAGATCAAGGTATAGTTTGATAAGAGATAAGATGTATTTCGGAAGATATTATATGAGACAAATGATGCTTACCTAATTAATCTTGACCAAGTGAATTATTACATGCTATTTCAGCTTTTTTTAATGCCATAGTTTGTATGCTAATTCATGGAAAATGTGAAATCGATTTCGAATAAAGTTATTTAAGAACGATTAAAGATTAGCAACGGTTATCTTCATACTATCAATCTGATATTTATACAATGTTTCATACTAAATTGAAGCCAATCTAAAAGCCATATAATCTTTCGCTTCATCTATTATTTGAATTAAATATTTACTGAAAATGGTCAGAGAATATAGGGTCAGAGTCAGATAGGTCGTATTAAATGCATATTATTAAGAGCATTTCGTAAAAGCGGAATAGGAATTTAATTCTACCTTTAAAAATTGTGTAGCTGCCTAGACACAAGATATTATTTATTTCATTATATTTATTTTTTGAGTTTTGGAATTCTTACTTGAATTTTAACTTCGAAGAATAATTTATCACAAGCCGTAACAGCATAACTCAGCAGCCCGATTTTATTTTTTAATCTGAGTTGTTCTCATTCAGTAAGTAACATTGAAGAATAATTATACCCTTGTCTGTAATCAGAGATTATAACCCTATAGTAATATTAATGAAAAATTGCTGCATTTTCTCCTCTAATAAGTTAACACATATATGTAAATAGTAGCAAAACAATCTTATAGGGTTAGATGTAAAATGTGATGAATACTGAACTTAAGGATATTATCTATACATCTTCAACGGTTTCTTGTAAACACAGTTCTGTCGGTTACTTGACTAATGGTCATCTCTTTTCACCACATTTCTTCACTTCTTATGTCGTAAAATAACGCACTTGCTTCCGAAAGAGGATATGGTTATTTTATATCCTGTTTGGGAGGCCCATTGTTTACTGTATACTCGCGCAGTTATTTGAATCACGAAAACATCATTTAGCCGAACTGTAGCAAGTCACGTAACATAGATTAAGGAGTAATTCAGGTAATACTCTTGACGCATACTTATCCGTTGCATTATTCAGTCTGAATTCCTGCCTACACACCTACAAGCAAGGTGACTGACAAACATGGCGTGAGGCGAATCTCCAGCAAGCATCAAACATTCGAGGAAGCCATTAAGTTGTGAAGAAAAGGTGAGGTGAGGGAAAAACGACATCGTTTGTTGTTCAGGATGACGGGAGAGTGCCAAAACGGGTCTTAAAGTAATCTCGTATTAGTGAAACAAGGCGTTTATGTTGACATAAAAGTCGTTACGGTGGTGGTAGTCTGTGGATACAGGGCGGGGGAATGGGTCGTAAAGGGAGGAGGAAGATGGCGATAATCTTTAAAAGTCGGGCTGATTGTTGGTCTCTTGCAAGGTGGCGAGTCGTAAAAGCGATCGTAAAAAGACGGCGGCGGGGCAGGAGGTTTTGCCGGGGGAAGGTAGGGGCGGGCCGCGGCGGAGTCCCACTCGCCTACGCCCGCGACTCCCAAGCGGCGGCGTCCGCTCGCTCGCTCCTCCGCCCGGTCTCCCGGGAAGCCCGGCCGCGGGGGCCTCCCTCTCCGAAAGCCCGGCGAAATGGATGCGATCCTCGGCGATAAAAGGGCGACTCTCCCGAGGAAACTTTCCCTTAAACGTCTCAATTACTCCGCTCCACGCCGTGAGTGTCCTCTCTCGCGAGCTGTTGTTTACCGACGGCCACCACCGCCAAGATGCCCAACCCCTTCGGCGCGACGCGGCACGAGAGGGAAAAGGGCTTGGGAAATCCCTGTTCTCTCCATAATGGGAGAGATTGAAATAATCGAAGAATTCTCCCCCGGGGTCGTAAAATGCCTTCTTCCTCTCCGCGATAATCCCGGGCCGTAAATACCGCGAGGGTGGCCGGTTTCTTATTTTCGTTCTTTTCTGAGGCAAGACATGCATGCAGGCGGTCGGCTCGGAAATAAGACGGCGACCATTGCTCAGCCCCCATGCCACCATCCCCTGCCCCACCGACCCCCCGCCTCCGTTTTTCGCTCTCGGCGTACATTTCCACCCCCTTCCCCTCCCCCTTCTTCAAACCTCACTCTCACGAGCTAGTTCTATCTCAATAACCACAAGAACGGTGGCAATTTGGGGGAAATTTTTTCATAAATATAACTCTGGGAGCTGATAGGGAAATAAAAAGGGACTTGATTGCTCAATCTAACTCCATAAAAAATAGAGGAAGGCGGACGACTCGGGGGTATGGGTATGGGGGTGCTGAGGACTGTGGAATGGGGTGGTGCATTACAGCGGGGGCAGGGGGGGAGTAGCATTTTGGTGGTTGGGAGTGGTGTAAGAAGGAGGATAAGAAGGGAAGACTAGTCTCTTCTGAAGAGCTTAGTGGGTAATTTCGGCCCGAAATATAAAATAAAAGAATTTGGGAAGAAAAGATGAGGAGGAGCGAAGCAGTGAGTTTTTCCAGTCCTGCTCTATCATTCCCCCGCATTACCATTTCTTTTTTTTTTATCTTACCACTCCCGGTCCACCCCTCCCGCGTCCTCCCCTCCAGACTCCCTCTCTTGCCCAATTAGGCACTTTTGACTTTTTACTCTTACCTCTCTTCTCGACCTTCCATCCTGCGGCCGTTGCCCAATAGGTCGTCGCTGGGAAAAATTTAGTCGCAGTCGTATGTTGGTGGGTCATAGTGTCCCGTTCTAGCCATATGGACAGTCAAGAGCGTCGAGCTTCCTTGATCATATGGCGTCTCCGAAGCCCGTTATTCGTACACCAACTCTGTATTCTTGGTCCTAGACACAAACGCTCTTTCATTTTCCCTTGCCTGCACCAATCAGGGACAAAACGCTTAAGTTAATATTAGTGTTTTCCAGATTCAGTTATTCATTATTGTTAGGCTCTATTAATGGTATTTAGTGTGTTGAGATTTAAGGAAACGTAAATTGTCGTATGAGAACTGTCTGAGCAAATTTATTTTGGTAATTATTGAGCTTTTCTTGGAAGCTGGAAAATTTTGAATTATAAAGTTGAATTACAGCAGTGCCCTTCGAGCATTGACTTAAAATTATGATGAAATATATAGCAACAATAATTAAAAGGGAGTTATTCACCGGCTTGAAACGTTTCATCAGGAACCCTTTAGCAAGAAATCCTCTTCTTAACGAACTCTAGGTTTAACTAGCGTGGAATTAATCTAAACTGCTTCAAAACATGAGACACTAGATCGTTGTAAATGCCAAATAGAAGTGAATGAAGCACTCTAAAGATATATAATGTTCAAAATAATTGGCTTTGATCGTAAATCTATGCCGTGTAGCTTTCCATAAAGCTTGGTGAATACCATCCAATCGTAGACTGCTCTTGGTTTCCAAAATTGCACCCACCAGAAAGCTCGAAGTCGCAATCCGACCCGGTGTAAATGATACTGGAGGTGTATCCACGAGGGACCAGAGAAATCGGTCCATCTGGAAGAATCAGAAGATCCTTGTGGAGCGCCACCCTCGACGACTCAATTTCACGGTCCCGTAAGGCCACGAAATCCCTCTCTTTCTCAAATGAGGGAATGGGAGGGTTGAGGGTGAAATTTCCCAGTCTCACACGCTTTGGAGAGTTGTACCAAGGGGGCGACTGTGTGAATGCGGCTGCGTGAGCCAAGGAGAGGTCGTGCTGTTATCAATTCACCATCAGTAAAAATTCCAAGAACTATACTCTAGCAATAAGTGTACATAAATGTGTGAAATTATATAAAATTATTTGAAAAAATACACATTTTTTAATCGTGCGCATTTTCTTTTCCATGAGCCTTCTCCTAATCCATGGTAACTTACGTTATATTTAACCCGCAGAGTCATTTAAAGGATCAGATTTTTTAAATATTTACTTGAGAATAAATGTATATAACATACCAAGACACTATATTTATTTCACCTAATAGCTCTTGGAAATATTATTTGTAGTATTTGAAGAAGGTCTAATTTTGAGACCTCAACAAATGTTTCAAAGATCATTCTCCCGAAATAAATCAAGATGATATTTTACTTATGATGCTGTTTTCATCAAATTTTACATCTAGGAAGTTGATTTCTATCTGAAAAGGGAGCGGTAATCTCGCGGAGGTCTCTAATATTTGGCGTCATATTCTACCCCAGTTATCGCCCGATGGCCGGAGTACATCTGATTCCACCAATCCAACCGTGGACTCCATTATCATGTGGCAGTTAACTCCTCTCGCCCCTGGACGGTGTGTGCGTGCAAGAATTGCTGGAATGCGATGACCCGCGCTAATGTGTGGAAGGCGGCCGGTGGGCAATACCTCGAGGAAAAGGGGGCAAATGAAAAGAGGGAGCTTGTTGCGCCTTTGGGGAGGGTTGGACTCACTGTGAGTGGTAAAAGCGATGAAGAGAGAAAGAGGAATCGGATATGAGTGCGGGGGAGGGGCGTTGCGAAGCACTTAAAACGGAGTTTAGACGGGTGGGCAGTGGAGAGAGCTTGGTGTAGCAAAAGGGGGTGCTACGGATGGTGGCAGTCGGTTGAATCGAGGCGCTTTTCCGGTAGTATGCAGTGTGTGGGGAGCGAGCGCGCGCGATGGGCTATCTCTTTCCTTCTCGCCTCTGCCCCGCACCTCAAATACCCATCCATCTCTTCCTCTCCCCCCATCCACCAAACGGGGGTGCATCCCCCCCAATAACCCCTTGTCATCCAGCCCCTCCCGTGTGTGTGTCGAGGTATGCATGCGTGTAATCATCGGGAATATGGGGTCTCGGATGTTTCGGAGGGGGATTATTTTGATGGGCGACGCCGAACACCGAAATGCGTCTCCCGCACTGTGTAATCCAATCGCCCTCTCATCGCGTGAGTTCGGATCGGACGCACGGCCCGGGGCCGACGCCGCGCCTAATGAAGATGTGCACGGGCGTGCGTGGTCGGCCCTCGCGGGTTCCGTTCCGTGGGAGCCGCGCCGGAGGCCCCGCTCAACGCTCGAGTCCTTCTGATGGTAACGCGACGGATCGTCTTCGGAGCCAACCTACCTGCCCAAATCGTCTGCCAGCCTCAATACTTTATGTCCCCTCAAATACCAAAGAAAAACCAAGTTTTCTTGACTATGCTGCACCGTGAACTGTAGATATATTTTTCAATAATTCGCAGAATACATGGAGGATTTAAATTTTTTTAAATGATAGAAAAACTTGGTTTCATTAATGAAGTAAAAACAATCATTTTTAAATGCATATGAAATTTGATTACCTGATACAATATTCTGTTTTTTTATTAGCTTGAATAAATAACTAAATCTAGATCGGAGACGTTTGCATATTGAATATCCTCTCCTGGATGCCATCGGTACATCGCTGAATTCCCTCGTTCTCTTACATTGCGGATTAGAAATAAGCGCGAACACTACATGCGCTTAGACAGTTGCTTGAAGGTATTATTTAGTGCAATATTAACGTAAAACCTACCTATATGCCACTAATATATATGCACCCGTGTATGTGCTACTTCCTCCACTATCTTCTCTGGTTTAGTTATATGCAATCTTACAAAATAATTAATAGCATTGCTTTTAAGATGTCCTGATATAATTAAAATGTCCTTTGAAACCATTATTTTGGATAGCTTAATAATAGGTTTAAAGATTTTATAGATTGAGAATTATAATTAAATAATATTCATTTAGTAGTTTATGTGAACAGCTTGTTTATGTCATATTCTGTGGATGGAACAATATTCTGAGTGTATCACACTTGGTAAAAGAGAGGTCTTCAGGCATTTCCCGACGCTAAAAAATTTTGCTATATGTAGTTCGTAACCAAACCTGAATCTTCAATTTACGAATACTTAAGAAAAAAAACATATACTTGTGGTTAAAACATGTAAAGAATCAGTTTGAGAGTTCCCATGACAACCAAACGATTACTAAGGGAAGGAATTACCTACTCCCGCCAGCTGGACTTATCCCGGTATAAGTTTTCTTAAAAAGTTAGCTACGCTATTGTTGTATTTCTTGAGTCTCGTCCAACATGCTATTTTAAATGGAGTCAACAGAGGGAACGGAGTTTTAATGTGCCGCCATTAAGGTTAGATTTTACCTTTGTTAACATCCTTAAGGTTTGTTTCTTATCTTCAACGTTTCATAATTCCCAAAAATAATGTACAATAAGTCATTTCTCATAGATTAAGGGCCCCCGAGCACTGGCAACTTTTACAGAGCAACTATTTAGTTGCTTTGAGGAAGTCCGTATGAAACACACGGCAGTTGCAGCAACTAAAAAGTTGCCTGTGCGCGGGGCCACAGTCAATTCCGTGTGTTTCATTTGAACTTCCACAAAGCAACTAATTTGCTGTTTGTAAAAGCTGCCAGTGCGCGGGGGCCCTAATCCATTTTAATGCACCTCCTTATCCTTAAACGACGCGTTCGCACAGCAACTATCCTCAATAACGTTTTTAGCTTTGGTACTTTTGCATTTCTGAAATAAAAAATTTCACTATGCAACGTACTTGAATTTCATCAATGATTAAGCAAGGAGCTTTTTACTTTTTCTACTTTTTACAGTTCTACGTCTCTTATTTTAAAACAAATCAGCGTCTTTTGAGTAGGTGGATGTGTTCATTTACGGCGAATTTTCTTTTAAGCATCGTGGGTATAGGTAATGTTCGAAACCATTTTTCTGATCAAAATGCTTTAACGAATTTTTACGAATTTCAAAAAATAAATAAATATTTAGTCTTAAATGGTCCTAAACGAAAGTATTAAAAAAAGCCTTTTAATTTATTTTCAATTAGTAGGATTTGTACCTTTTTTGACTTGCACTTCCCTAGAGAATTTACCATCATGGAGCTAAGGGCCTTGGACATTTTTCTGTGAAATAATAAAATCGCAATTTCCAAGAATGACCCGAAGTAATATACTATACTGTATTCAATATTACTTATAACACTGTGTGATCTACAGAACTCTGAGAATTTTATGTGCGCAATATCCAAGGGAGTGATCCGAATGAGTTCAGAATGTAATTCAAGAGGGCAAAAAGCGTTTCCGTTATACCCACCCAGTCAGTCACCAAATCCGAACAGGTATTCAGGGCACGTTTGAAATAGGAGGACGCGAGGTGGAGGACCGTAGAAATATCCCGGGGTCAGAGGCATAGGCTCAAGTGGGGACAGAGAACTGAGCGAAGGGAGAGGGAAGGGAGGAGAGGAAACTGAGGTTAAACACGAAACGCCTTTTATAATGGAGTGGCACCAGGGCTCTTGACATTCCAATCCCTTCAGCTTTTTATCAGTTGATGAGAAGGAGTTGATTCCAAGGGCCAACCACGCCCAGAAACAACGACGGGGAGTTGTGTGGGGGGAAAAGGACCCTCGGGGTCGGATACCGGAGGCGATAATTGTGATTGGAGGAGAGGAACAGGGCCAATCCACGGCCTCTTGAATATTAAATAATACACCGAAATAACTTACTATCTGCCCGAGTGCCAAGACTGATGAAGAATTAATTTGATCTAATCTATGGAGAAAGTGCTCGATTGTGGTAGCGAACTTAATCTAAAAGATTTATTCGTCCTCACCGTTAATGAATGCTCCCAAATAAGTTTGCTAATCGCAGTAAGTGTATCTTGAGTTCCTTATTCATATTTTGCTGGGTTCCTCCCAATTAATGTCTGTTGGCTATAAGTAGTATTATTTGATCTTTAACGAATTAGAATGCAAATGTGTTGATAAATTCGTACCGTTTTCCTAAAGGTCGTTGGTTATAATCGTTGATATTATCGTGCACATTTTAGAATCATGTTCCAAGTTTCAAAGAAATTTATTTATTCATCCCGCGATTGCCAAGTAGAATAAATTATGCTCACGTTTGGGTTAAAAAAAAAACAAATTATAACAAGTGGGTGGTGTTCCATGTTTTACAGCGCATTATAAACACTTTTTACTCGTCCTTATTTTTTATTTTAATTGTTTGAATCACTCGCTTTTTTTCTTGCCTCAAAAGGGGGCCACCAATGCGATTACGGCATGTGCAAAAGCCCCTGTGTCGATTCTATTCGCACCCGTGAAGGAGAAGGAGCAAGAGAATTGTGAATGGACTATAAGTGATTCCGTATATCGTCCCGAAATGTGCAGAGCAAGACGGGTTAAGCGTGTCCCAGTTGTGTGTTAGTGGCCCTTAAAGTTCATGGATTCTTTAGACCCCCTCGCAAAGCGGCTCCGTAAAATGGTGCGTACCGCCCGTGGTCGGGACGCGCCAACTCGATCGCCGCGGAGGCGGAGCTTATCCGCTCGGCCGGGAGGGCTGGTGAGTGGCGGGATTCACCACGGGCGGGCGGGGCCTACTCGCCGCCTCTCCGCGCCGCCGTCGCTCGGGTGGACTCGGGCCCAGCCGTGGCGGGGGAAGCCGAGGAGTCGGGACGCGCTGCCTCGGCCACTCCCACCCGCCTTGCCCGCCATCCGGCGATGCCCGACACTCCGCCTTCTCTTGACTGGCGACCATTTCGTCTTCCCCGATGGTTTCTTCGACGTTCTTCTAATGATTTAATATATGTACATGTAAAATAAAGTATGTATTAAGCTAAAGATTAGGCATTTTATGCTTGATAAGTTATTTCGCTTGACTCAGTGTCTATGCCTTAGAATTTATTTTATTTTCACTGATGACGATGTTGCATGTCATGTTTAACGATGATGGTGGCCTTGTCATACTTTTAAAGCTCGGAATATACGTCTACTGAACAATTTTAACCACAGGATCTAATATTTGAAATATCAAATTACATCCGAAGTCTAGTTGCTTTAAAAGCGCGTTTCATATACGTAATGACGCAATATAGAACATATCACAGCCAATACTGGATTTTCCTGTAGGCTAACCGGGCATCAGCTTAGGCCATTAATATCAAGAGGGTCTACTTTAAAATTGTAAGCTAAATTAAATTTACACTATTCTAAAAACCGCGAACATTAATATTTATTTTTTGTAATTTTTACTACCTATGACAACATGTTTCACTCAGTCTATTTATAGCTACGTATTACAGTAGTGATTTTTTTAAATCTCTTATGTAATTTACAAACTTAAAAATGGGAGATGAAAAGGCCTCTCCAAAGGAATAGCATATGTCTCTGGCCCTGATCATAATCCTATCCTAATCAATTTTGAAGAAGTGTAATCGCCTTTTTATTTTGTTCAAAAATTGACCCAATGCTATTTCGTAAATATATAGGTTTAAGCTTTCTATTCCGTATTAGACTGGATGAGAGTGTGAGTATCTAAGCAAAATATGAATTGAGATTACAAAATGAAGAGTAAATGACTGTGTTCATTTCTTTTACCCTATAAATTATATACTACTAGGTTCTAAATTCATTTGTGTCATTCTCAAACTGAAAATGACTCTATGATTATCCGCCATATTTTGTAAATTACTAATCGTGTTCCCACGAAAAATGAAACTGACATACTGAAATAGCTAATCAAAAATTTTTGTGGTACCTAACACTCGTGCAACAACCCAATGAAGTAGAAATTAGCAATTGACTCATGCAGTAAACTTAATTGAAAGTTACAAAAATGCGTCCGTTCTTATGATGGATCTTCGCCTTTTATATGGGCGAAATTTAAGGGAAAATATGAAGGTGGTTAGAAACATGAGAATAGCACTCAGAATAACACTTTCATCAGCAAAAACTTGATTGAATAGTTGTTACTCTCAGTCGATTTACACAGTGCAATAAAAATCAGATTGGGTTTCGCGTCCAAGCTTGTCTTTACAACAGTTTTTAACCAATTTTTATTTTCTGTGCCTACAAAGGATCGTTGATAAGCAACATCTTTTCAGGGATGAACATTAAGTTATGACTTCTTAATGATCTTTGCGTTACGAGGTAGATATACCACCTATAAAATCAACTCTGTAATAATCATAATTAACTCTGAAACGTAATAATTCAGGTAAATATGGCAGTTCAGCACATCACTTGGATTTCAACATTTTATGCATTTATTGTTGAATTACATGATATCTTCTTATCAATTGTAGCTAAAATCTTTTTAAGTTTGTTAGAAAAATTAGTGGCTTGATATTATTCACCAAAAGTATTTTTAATGCTAAAAAAATAAAATTTCATGCTACTACTTTAGGAAATGCTTGCCGTAGTATAGCACATGAGAATGAAGAATGAGAAAGTGTTTTAATATTATTTTACCTATAACATATCCTTATTAATGGATATGTCAGTATAATATACGCATACAACGACAATGTTCAAAGTAACTTGGGCCCCTGCTCCAGCCACATAATTGCGAAACTCTCATAAGTATTATGTAGGCACTACTTGGATTCTACTCTGCCACTGTCTAAGAAAAGGTTAAAACAGGGAAGGGTGGCACTTCATTTTCTTTCAGAGCGCTAATTACTGGGAATTTTGAGCTATTTTAGCTAATTAATTTCATTTATGGCGTATAAATTTCTCGCCATTAATTTCCATGGCGGGGTTTAAGGCCACGCTCTTGCTATTCAGTATTTTTCTACATTTATTGCGGGGAAATTACCCACTTCCGAAATAATTTGGTCTACTGCTAATATCTACTTGCCTGTCGCATGCGGTGACATAACATTTCATGTTACATGCGTCAAATGGTCAACAAGGCTTGGGATTCATGTCTGGCATAAGAAATAGCAAAAACAATGACATTTTTAGAAATAATTTGGATAGAGAGAAAATAATTGATTCTGCCTATGAGGATTACGATATAATTCCCAGTAATAGCTGGGAATGTACAACGTCTCGCTGAAATTTTAGCCCAGTAGCTCTAATGACGCCGTTTATTCGTTTCTATATCTTGCATTTCCCAAATAAATCAGAAAAGCAGCAACTAAACACAAAGATTACAAAAAAATTACGTTATTTTCTATCTAAGTTCGTTATACGTTGTCATTCTATAAGCGATGGACAATAGTGAAACTTTGCTGATGCTAATGACTGCGAAAACTTTTTTCAACTTGCCAGTCTGTGTTGTATTTCAACCCTTAATAGTTTCATTTTGGAAAATACTGCCCGAAATTTGGTGGTAGACAAATCTATTCGCATGTGTTATTCAGATATAGTGTCATAATCGATAGCATTTGCCCCTCTGTAGTTCTTCTGAGTCTAAACATAATTTATGCATTATATCAGGCATCAAATTGGCTTGTGATGAAAACTTACTTTTTTGCCTAAAGAATACTTTCTGCAAGGAGGATAAGCTAGATAAGTAAAATTACATTTAGAAGATAGGGATAATATTGTTCCCAACAAATTACTCACTATCATAATCATTTTTCATTGAATGTTACCCTAAATGCTAATTGATGCTTAGTAAAATACTTTACGCACGTATCTAATCTCTCGAATTTTTATTTTCAGTGGGTAGGTACCTACTGACCTAGCTGAGATGAACAAGTGCTTCTCAAAAGTTTTGGTAATGCGTTGGTATTGTTTTCTTATTATTTATATTATCTATTTATTGTTTTCTAATATTTTATGTTCTAAATGAAAATAAAAAAATTTGGAATAAAAAAATAACTTTAATTCATAGCTTACACATGCTCCACGTTGTTAAATATTGCCTGCGTGGTTAAAAAATCAAATTTTTTTCGCCTTCTAAGCTGAATAAGTAGTTAAATAAAATATGTCTACAAAATTTGATGTAAAGTTTGATTATATTAATTGATATAATATAGTATGAACCCACAAAGAGCACAACGGTTGTTATGATTTATATTTGAAGAATAAATTATTATACTTAGAGCAAATGGAAAAGGCTTGTTATTAAAGGTAGTAAAACTTATTTTGTATCTGTAGAGACGCATACTATCGTTAATTCCGTTACATTTACTTTTGAGGAAACCAAATCATAGAAAAAAAAATTTGCATAACTCAACATAAATGAAAAAATCATCACGTAGAATTGTAATTGTAATATGGTGATATTTAACTATCTATTTAATGATGTATTGCATGGGAATACTGCGGGAAACTCACATTGAAAAGATCCTTAGGAGTTATTTATTGCTGTCAGAGCTAAGAGATTTTATTTTAGTGGTAACGCTGCTCAAAAGGAAAAGTACATTCTTTTACTAAATTCCGTAACACTGATAGGAAACACCAATTGTTATGAACGTAAGAATAGATTGTGAGATTTAATTGAAGTATAAAATGAAAAACAAAATGAATTTCTAGCAAAAGAAAACAAATTAAAGTTACTAATTTTAATTTTTACTTACACCCTTAGTCAACGTTCACACGAAAATCAATAACGATCAATTGTGTCCTTCCGGTTATGGCGTCGAACTGCTTAATTTATTCCGCCTTCCCTGACCACGAACTGCGATAGGGACTTCGCTGCAAATACTTCCGACGCGAATTAATACTTATTTCTTCGTTATTCATATTTATAATACGGAAAATGGAGGAGGAAGTGGAACCAGCACTATCCGTGGCATCACAATGGCGTAGTGTAACATAAGTATGCTATTTTGGCCATAAAATAAGGTGTTTTGATCACATTTTCACAACAACAATCAACACAATCATTACCTGAATGCATTGAGACCTGAATAATGCGTTGGAATGCACTGCACACTGCTTAAAAAGACAACTTTTTCGGCGAGTCGTAATGGCGGCTGTAATGGCGGTCACCGACGCTACCCGAGCCAAGTCGGCCTCGACCCCGAGAGACGGAACGGGGGGCGGGGGCGAGCGGGGAGGTAGGGGAGGGGCGGCGTGGGACGGCGACGAGATGGAAGGAGGGGAGGTAGTGAGGGGCCGGGAGGGGCGGGCAGAGAGAGAGAAAGGGAGACTGCATAGGGAGCCAAGGAAAGATGTTGTGTATGCTTGCGGGAAAAGAAAGAGAAGCAGTATGAACTTTCTTTCTTTCCACCCGCTTCGTGCTACCTATGATTGTGTTTCTTATCTGTCCCCTTCCCTCATTCCTTTCGCCATTCTTTCTTTCACTCCTGACCTTATCATTCGCTCGGAAGAAAAGAAGACGTTTACCTTCTGGCAGGGAGAAAAGCTCTCTCTCTCTTGCGTTTTTTGTGCGGAATACTACTCTACCCTTCTTCCTTGAAGATATCATTCGCTTTAAAACTCCTTCCCTGGGTCAGTCAAAGGACCTCTTATCCTCCCCTCCTACCGACTCGCCGCCGCTGTTCCTTTCACTCATCTATCCGTCTGGACCGAAAAAGAACACATCACTGAGAGAGAGAGGAAGATTCCCGCTGTCCTCGTGAGGGCGCGAGGATGCGAGAGGGAAGAAGGCAAAGGAACTTTTTTTATGCCCGCTCTTTGCTCCGTGGTAGAAGTTTCGGAATTTTTCCCCCTTTTTCCTGCCTCCGCGCCGTAATAATACAATAGAGTGAAAAAATGCGGCTGGAGAATCGCGAGCGGGTTTTGCGGCCAAGAGAGAGAGCTAAGAAGTAGGATCCCTTCAGAAGTTTTGAGATGAAAAAATTCGAGAGACTCCGTATATTATTCCCACGCGCATTTCCTCCTCTCCTTTCTTTTCCCTCTCTCTGTTATCGTCCTCTCCCTCCCGTCCTTCGCTGTCTTCTCCTCCTCTTCCCATTCCAATACAATCCAGCCCTCCCTTCCGTATAGTATTCCTCGCCCGTTCCCGTCTGTCTCAAGCAAAACCATTCTCTCTTCCGATAGAAGATTCCCTTTTCAATGTCTCTGTCATCTCTCCGTCTATCCATCCAAGTCAGTCACTCACGCACGGTAACTTTTTCAATACTTTTGGCACGCGGGGAAAAAAAACGTGCGTGGATTTGTTCTCTGCCTCCACCACTCTCTCCTCCTTCATCATCTCCTCCTCTTGCTTCTCTCCTTTACTTCCTTCCTACCCGCCACACCGCCTAAGACCGCGTGGAATGTTAGCCGTAGAGGAAGAGAGATGGGAAGAGAAGCCAAGTTTTCCTCGCCAAGATGGCGGACGAGGCGGCATGGGTCGATACACTACCACAGCAGTCTCGCGGTGGCCTTCCCCTCCGCCGCCTCGACCACCCTCCCCTCCTTCGCCGACGAGCTTGCTTCTGCCTCTCCTCCTTTCTCCCTCCATCTCTTTCTCTCTCTCTCGCTCTCTCCCGCGAATCCGTCTAACCTGCACCCCGCAATCCCCCTTGCTCTCTCGCTCTCCGAAGGGAAATATTCGCTCGTCCAACCCGGTTCTCTCGCATGCAAATCATATCTCGCGGACTCGTGGGGTATCTGCTCCGCGCCTCGAACGTCTGGCACTCAGTGGATGATCTCGCACGTGACCGAATGCAGCGCCTTCAGTCCCACCACTTCCGTGAGTTCAAGTGCTGAACTCCTCTTACTTCATTCCTCAAAGTTTTTATGTTCCTACTTGAGAGAACTCTAATTTATTGGCGCCATTGATTTGAATCCCTTGTAGCGGATTGATGAAACTTGGCAGAAAACAAACCGCAGGAATTAGGAAATATAGGAAAATATGTCAAATAGGAATTAAAATTAGGAAAATTGATACAAGGGAGCATAAAGTTGAGAATTAATTTTTTTATGTGAGAGAATATCTATGAAAAAATATATGATAATACTTTTTAATTTTGATGGATAGTAAACTAATAATTAGTTTTGGAGGACGAAACGACGTATTATGCTCATGTATGTGGCAAACATTTTTACGGAAGACATTTAGTTGAATTGTTTCCAATTTTATCTAGCATAGAAATTGATGAAAAAAATTATGCCTTATCCTAATTTGTAGTTTAAAATAGCAGTGCATCGATTAGAAGAAAATGAACGATCATATCGGAAAAGTTCATTAGATCTTTTTTTTTGCCCCTATGACATGCTAATAATTCTGAGTAACTGATTGAATGACGATGTAGAATCTTTAATTTAGTTTCAATTCATAAAAGACGTGCAAGCCATTAAAAGCCAATTAGTTACCAGCGCCTGCTATACCTGTCCTGGGTTTTTGAGTCCAGTATGACTATTCGTTACTGAGAGCACGATTCCTAGGAAGTGAAGCCTTTTGAGCAGACGATGATTGATGTCGCGGCGAGCGTGTTTGTGCCGTGAGATGGCGATTCACGAGTTCGCGGATTTCAAGTTCGAGTCACGTTTGAGGCGTGCTGTCATGTGATGACTTATGTCGAATATAATCGACCGCAGAAAAAAACTACTTGAAGCGTGAGAACTGACTAGATGCCAGATGCTATTACAATGTTGGAACGGTGGAGAAAATAACTGTTAACCCCCCTGTTTTCCTTACGGAGGCGGAATGAGTCACTTTTACTGAAAGCGAGGGTCAGAAGAGTAGGTGAAGATTGATTTTTATTCACCTTTAAACGAGTCCAAGAGCTACTCTGAATATGTGACTAGTTCGACCCAGGTTCTTCACATCTGATGATATTTATTCCTACCCACTTCGTCCAAAATAATCTGATATTAAAGCAAACACACCAAACCCAGCTGTTGCCCTTCACTGAATACCTATCCGTTTTTGAGCATGAAGGAAATGCTGAATACATTAAATGGGAAAATTTTTGCCATTGAGGCACGTATCACTGAAACAAAGCACATCACTGCAAGATTGTATCCTTCCACGGATGGTAAAAAAACCAATACACTTGATGGGAGCAGAGCTCTCGTCGTATCACCACTGCACAAAATTCTGAGCACACTATTTAGCCGAATCACCACCGATATTGCCACTTTGCACAAACGTTGTTGACTCCTCCGAAGTCTTCGCACTTCTGAGAGAGAAATTCTCCCCCGACAATGGACTTGAGGCGAAGAAGAGAGCTAGGAAAAAAATCTCTCCTTAAGCATTCCAAAGGTGTAACAATTTTTTTCCTCCCTCCTCAAGTTGTAAAGCGAGGAGAAAGTGCGCCTGCTATGACCACGGCTAGTTTTTTTTTCGACCTCCCTTTCTCCCTCCCCCGAATCTTCGCGACGCACCTCACATCGGGGGAAAGCGGGGGTGTCGCTCTGACCTTCCGAGAAAAGCGTTAAAAAAGGTGGGTGGGTGAAAGTGAAAAAAAACACTCACCTTGAAGCGGGTGTCCGGCCGCTCTTGCGCTCTCCCGCCGTCCATGGCTTTTTTGTCGAACACCACCTCATCCGCTTTCTCTTTTCCCCGCTCTCTTTTTAACGCGTTTTTTTTGCTGTCGTTCTTCTTTCTTCCCCGCTGACACCCAGCTCACTTCTCCGCGTCGTTTTCACGCGTACACACACTTGCAGAATGACACAAATACAAGCACTTCTTCACAGGCACTCTGGATAACATTTTAAAAGCACTTTTTTTTCTCGTCCCGCGTAGCTTTCACCTTTCCTTCCAACGAGGGAAAGAAACATTGTGGAAGTGCACGAGGTGTACGCTATCCCCGCTGATTTTTTTTTTTAAAGGAAACAAGAGCGAGGAACATTGCCGGTTCCAAAGGACCCTTTCCCGGGTTCACCCCGGTCGTTCCCTGGGATTTTTACGGGTGCGGTAATGGGAGCGAGTGGCGAGGGTTGTTGTATCGAAAATAAAAAGAGATAACCGAACGAAAGATGCGATTAAACGGGCCTCGTGGAACATTTTCCCGGTAACATCGCGACTTTTCTCGTACTTGACGCGATCGCGAGCGGTGTCTCCCGTTGACATCGCTTAGGGCGCAAGGTTCGTCACTGCACTGACCGAAAAACGTGCTTCGGCACCGAAAAAAACCAATGCTGACCAATCCAATTGCTCCATCCAGAGCTTCAAGGAACGCACGGTTCGTAAAAAAGCGGCGTTGTTTAAAAAAGCCCGAGGTTTGTGACGTGACTTCGTGTTTTCTGGAAAGGAGGAGGGGGTCATGTTTCTACAGCATGCGGCTTTGTTGTCATTCTTTGTGGTCGACATGCTCTATCCTTCCACCCCCGCCTCTCTGTGTTGCTTCCTTGTGAAAAATGTGGGATGAGGGATCCTCCGGGCCCCGTAATTGCCTTGGTCTTTTATTGCCCATTGCTCGAGCTCATCTTCTGCCTGTCAAACGTCGAACTTCGCCCTTCGTTCCACCCCGAGGAGTATGAGGCACAAGTTTTTTTTGCGTCGACCAAGTTGCGCCATGCCTCCCTCTCCTCAATTATGCCTAAACCTCTTCGCTCGCGAAAAAAAACGCAGAATTTACAGCCCCTTGTGAGCGACCGTCAAGGTTCTTCCGCTCAACCCTTAAGAATTGCGCCAGCCGACGACCCATGAAGGGCCAAGAAGGGTTCCCTTACACGAAGCATAGGGAGACTTTTCTTTGGCAGTACGAAAAAAATCTCCTTCGTAGGGCGTCCATTTATTGAATGCCTTTGTCCAGGGATTTCATGTTCTTAAGGGGTCAAGGATAAGGCGGCCGTTTCCGAAAACCAGGCGGAGTTGTTTCTAAGAGTAGTGAGGAAAGGATGCATTTTAAAAACCCAGGCAGCACACATGCACCTTCCCTTCAAGCGACCCTCCCTTCACACGAATTATCCCGGAACCAAACTTAGTGTTTCGGAGATTTTTTTTTACCCGATGCTTCGTCCTCTGAGAGGTTTTTATTTTGCCAGGATACTTCCGTTCCTCAGAAATGATGGATGATTTAGTACTAACACTTCGCACCAATATTTTCTAGTCATTCTCAAAATCCCTTCTTCACTCCTCCTTATTTTCCTAACTCAAATATTCTTTTGCTGAAGTTCATTTGGTTAATAAATCTGATATTGTTGTCAAAAAAAATGCACAATGTTTTGATTTATGCAATAAGAATCACTCTTTCATATTAATATCATTATTTGCTAGATTCGTTCCTTCTTTTGGTTATGATTTCAATTCAAATTTATTTCTACGATGTTTTGCATTGATAACTTGAGAAATTGAAACTTCATTTCCGCTTATTGTGATATTGATGTCGAAACAAGGTCTTTGCTTTTGAGAAGAGGTTTTTAAGGCAAATATAATAGTGTGTGGACAATACATCCCTAGCTTCTACAAAGGTGTTTTCTTCCAGGTCTCTATAGAGCTTACCATGGATATTATTTCTATTGAAAGCTTACCAAGCCAATGGTATCATATTTCTTCCCTGGCATTACTTATGGAAATATTTATCATAAGATGAATTAGTAAATAAAAATACTCCTCCAGCGTTTGATGACGAAAAAGTGGTTGATGTTTATCGTTCCATGACATCAGTTTATTGCTTTCCTGTGCTTAAACTTGCTATTGGACTTTCTGCCGAGTCATTTTCTATGTGGTGGCTGTCAGATTCACGACGTGATTTTCGTGCGTGTACATAATGAATAATTGCTAAAGAATTTAAGATGTGATGGCATATTTTTAATGGTAGAGTCTAATCTATTTTTTATTAAAATGATGGAAAAATATTTCTTTCTCAAAATGAAACCGAGATGCCCTATCCTCTCTCTGAATCTCTCTGCTCGCGATGGTTTAAAATTTGTCTTCCTTTGATTACTTAAATATGTTAACATGATCTTCCTCCTGGTTTGATGCTATATTTTATCCTGTATCAACTCGGCATCGCCTCAGGTTCCAGTTCATAACTAACGATGACTACGTGCAGTCTCTTAATTAAAAATACGCTGCATATTTTATGGCTAGGAGCGTCAAATTTCAAGCATAGCACCTCATTCGTCATTTTATGAATCAGAGTCTTCGACGGCATACTGAATTATTTCCCCCGCCTATTCTGTATCTCTCTCTCTTTTCCTTCTTGCGAATGATTTCTTCTTCGCGCGTTGAGGCTCTATTTACATATCGGAATTGGGAAGGGGAAACCTTCCAAGGGGATGCGGATAGGACGGAGCTTCATCCCAGCCTCCCTATTCTCACAAGGATGCCAGGTCGCCGCACCCGCTGACATAACTCTTCCTCTATCGGCATCTCCTCGCCGTATCCACCGACATTCCAATTCCACCCGCGGAGTGGGGAGAGGCGCCCTTCGCCTCCTAATGCCGCCTTCCCGTTCGTCCCCAAAACCTTATGCGACCCCCTCTGAGAGGAGTCAATGAGAGAGGTATCTTTGAGATAGGTAGAATGGACCGGGGACTAGGTTGTGTAGGAACGTTTTTCCCTGGTTCATTATTGAGGAGGTTATTATTCTCTGCCCAGCTTACTTGAGTGGTGATTTCTCAGTATGTGATATATAGTGTGTGAGCTGTATCTAAATCTGTACTGGACTCAGAGAAATCAATTTTATATTGGGGGATCAGAAACCATTGGTAACAGGAGCTATTAAGTGGTAACGTAAAAAAATAGCTTGGCCGCACAAACCCGGGTAACTAACACAGCTGAAAGTGTGGCATTGTCGTCCCAAGGGAGCAAAAAACTTAATGACCGTAATAGAACAACTTGATAAGTGCTAAATTGTACATTTGAAAATTCAATTGATCTTCAAAACATTATTCATTCTCTTGAGATGATATGCTAGAGTCATTGTCATCTCTTTGATAGCGAAATCCAGCTTCAGGAAAATGTTAAATATTCAGCTCTTTTTAATGATACTTGGTTATATATGGCAATAATTTTCATTAAGCATGCACTTTGAGTTTAATAACTCGTAAAAATAAAAATAAATTGTCAAAAGATATGGAAAAAATTAATATTAGTGATAAAGCCGCACTGCTAGATTTCAAATTATTGAATTAAGTTGAAAGGTCAGTTTCCTAAATTCCCGCTTTGGGGAACTAACAGTAAAATTGTTTTTGTGTTTGATGCAACAATTCAATGAAAACTTTTATTTTTTAACTGTAATGCTATTGATATAATTAGATAGTTATTTTTATAATTAAGTTCATTCCCAATATACCGTTAGATTTTTTCGATAAAAATGAAACTTATTCATCCTTGGAGATTATAATTTTCTGCAAATGCAAGAAGTGACGATATAATGTATTTTTTGAAAGCCTAGAGCGTCTTCTATGGATGGATGTTGTCGAAGAGAACGATCACCAGCAGTACTAAGATGAATTCTATAATTAAAAACAAAGTGATAGTATCATACCAAAATAAAAACAGTCGGTTTTTGTGATTAATGAGAACAAAATGATTTTTCGTGAGAGACAGTGCCATTTATAGTCCTTACACTCATCTCCTGAGAAATAATATTACTAGCGGTGACTTAGCCCTTCAAGCGTCGGTCCATCGGAATTCAACCAGTCGGCTTGTTAGCGAGCGCATCGGTCCCATCACTTGGAAATACTTTGTGTGGGTGGTTGGCGGATGTGGAGGAGGAAACGCAAGGAGTAACGGGAGGCAGTAGGGAAAGGCTTGAAACGGGGAGGGAGAGAGAAGTGAGAGAAGGAAAGGAGGAGAAGAGGAAGAAAAAAAGAGGCCTTTCGCCGGTGCGGCGGCGGCCATCGCGGCCGGGTCTCCCCGCTCACCGGGCCTGACCACCTCAGTCGCTCGCTTCCAGCCCTCCTCTCCTCGCCGAAGCCGCCTTTGCCCGCCGCAGCGCCATCCCTGCTCCTCGCCGGCCGTCTGGAAATCAGGAGAGACCACCCGTGCCATCCGAAGCGAAGGGCCCTCGGCTTCGACTCTCCTCCCTGCCTTCCACGGTCCCACCTGGAATTAGTAGGGGAGATAAAGGGGGGTTGGAACAGGGTTGATATGGCCACAGATGGCGGCCGCATCAACGGATCCCTCCCGCGGGAAATCGCGCTATCCTTGTCCTCTCTCCTGGCTTGTGAGTCGAAAACCGAGGCCAGTGTTGGACTGGGCGTCCGGGTGGAGGGTTTAAAATGGGTCGTCGTT
This sequence comes from Ischnura elegans, assembly GCF_921293095.1. Classification (NCBI taxonomy): domain Eukaryota; kingdom Metazoa; phylum Arthropoda; class Insecta; order Odonata; family Coenagrionidae; genus Ischnura; species Ischnura elegans. The sequence goes on from NC_060246.1 coordinate 127,864,623, forward strand.
GTAGCTTCAGTCGGCAGTGAAGCCAACATTCGAATGGTAAAGACGGTTTGCATACTTTCTCCCCTCGCAATTTCGATTCAATCGGGTTTTTTCGTGATATTTTGGGGCTGCTGCATATTTGCATAGTCTCGCGGTTCAGTTTTGGTTTCGCAGCTCGGTCCGAAGTTTTCCCGCTTGGTTCCGCCGCGTAAAACGTGATCGGGGTCTGAGAGGATTATTCGAGCATAGGAGGGAGAAGCCGTAGGAATCGGTGGGAGTGGTTTTAGGTGGCTGTATTTTACGTTGACGCGAGTCACTTGAAAAGTATCAGTGGGATCGGTTTGTTTTTCAGTTCACGCTGTTTTCGATTTGGTTTCCGAGGGCTACAAGATGACGGTGTTGGTCGTTTCTCATCCCCCCTCTCCTCATCTCTTCTCACCCCCTCCCATCCCGACCATGCCTCAACCTTCGCATCCGCCTGATTCACTCCATATCTCTCCTTCTCTCCAGTCCTTCCTTTACTCCTTCCATCTCTTTCCTTCTCTCTCCCTCCCATCCTTTCGGAGACCCCCGAGGGAAACCGGATTACCGGTTAGCCGGACTCCCCGTCATCCCTCCCTTCTAACCTTCGCCCTTCAAGAAATCTTTCTAACAAAACCTCTCCTAAGTCTCTTTCTCCATCCTTTCCTTACGCAATCTCCAGGAAGCACTAAAAGGCAAAAGAGGCCGTAGTGTCCTTTCGAGGTCTCTCTTCCCTGCCTCTCGCATCATCCTTTTCGCGCTCCTATAACTTTCTTTATCTCGAGCGGCCCCAGCAAAACATCATTATCCCTTTCGCTTCCTTTCTTCCCCCCTCCGACCCCCTTCTCCTCCTTCCGTCGCACAGTGAATGGGAGAGAGTCTACGTAGAGGGTGGGGTAGAAGGGGGAGGGAAGTTATGCAGGGGAAGGAGGAGTGTAATCTTACCGGAAGAGCGTGGGAGGCTGAGTGGAGAAGGAGAGGAAGAGGACGATAGAGACAGAGAAGGATCGAGAGAAAGGCAGAGAGAGAGAGAGAGAGGGATAGGAGGAAGGAAATGGCGGCAGACAAAAGGGAAGACTGCAGGTTGGGAGGCGAGCGAGGAGCTTGCGCCGAAAAGAGGTGAGTGCCACCAACAACAACATAGCCCCTCTCCTTTAAAACTCTTAGATTTGCGCTGCCTGAAGAGATATTCGATTTCAACTCACCTGTCTCCCTTTTAGTATTTTCTCCCATCGCCTTTCAGGCCAACTAAACGGCAAGTTTTATTGAGTAATGAATAAATTTTATCGAACGCATGAGTACGGATATGCACCACTTCATGATGCTTAGCTTCGGGAATTGATAAACTTTCTTTCTTTTACGATATTTTAATAAACATAGCAATTGTCTCATCGCCCAAGAGGATCTCGAAGCAAGTCCTTTGCCATCACCAATTAAATGATCACGCCTAATTAAATGATGGCAAATAAACTTACATCTTGACTTTCTCAAACCAGCTATTAATATTCTGGGCGATAGATGTTAATATCTGTAGAATTTGCCAATAATGTTTTTAATCCCTTAAGGATTAAGGAATTAAGGATTTTAATCCCTTTTAATATAATAGTTATTTATTCATTATTTCTGGAATTTCCTCCAGATTAATGAACTTTGCAAAGTTAAATCGTTAGTAGCTAAATTCGAATTCTATGTAATCCTTTCTAAAAACCATTTAGCACGTGAAAAATTTTATTTCTTAAGCACCTTGTATCCGGTGGTCTCACAAATATTTTTATTGAGTGTCGCTTAAATTATGAAGCATCTTTTTCAGGGTAACACCATAAATTATTGCGGTCACCTGGTATTTTTCAGCCCTGTGACTACTATACATCCCGTGTAGACGCTGAAAAGGAAATATTTCATTGAGAAACACACAATCACTCGTGGAGCTTATTCATGCAGTGTGAATTTATCGTTATTATCAATTAGGCACATAACGTTTCACCACCAGAAAATGTAGAGGTAATTTTTTTCCAGCTGGGTGGCTATCTTTCCGCGGGATTCCTCGGCGAATAAAAGAGGTTGTTTGTCTTCGTCGCGGACGCATTTCGTTTCAGTCTTTCCGCTCTGACAATGCATTGGAATGCAGGGGACCCACTCTTGGCGTCACCAACATTTCGAAATGGCGACCGGGCGCCATGTTCCATGGGCACAAAAAGGGATTTCCTCATCCCCCTCCCCCCTTCCCTCAGCTCGTCCTCATCCCTCCCTCCCTCAAGATACCTCTCCCCATCCCTCACATCCATCTTGCTCCATACCCCCCTCCCGCCCTTCCCAACCTCTTTCAAACACACACAGCCCACCGAAAACTTTTCTCCACCTTACTTTTTTTATTCCACAGTGAAATCTCATCCTCTCTCCCTTCCTCACTCCTCCAGCCAAACCATCTCTCGTATCTCCTCTTCTTCTCTTTCTTCTCCTTCCTCCATATCTCTCTCTTCGCTCCCATTCTCCCCTTTTGCTGTCTTAGTATTGATTCGTGGGGCCACTCCTTTTGGCTGTAAGGGGCCCACACTCCTCCTCCTCCCCCTCGCATCGTGGTGCGGTGGGAGCGAAGGTGGGTATATGCGTTGTGGGCGGGCGGCGGGAGCGATGCCGGCGGGTGAGCGATGGTCGGCTGGGGCGGGTGGAGAGTGGCGACCGCTCCCGAGTCGAGGACGACCAAGTGACGAGAGGGAGAGGAAAGTGAGCGGCCGCGATGCCCGGAAGCGATGGATTGAGCCGAGCGATCCAGAGCTAGGGCTTGCGGCTATGTCATGCGATCCACTAATTGCTTGTTTGGGCAAGTGTGTTGCGATGTGGTATAAGTAGATCGCTATTATGGAAGTTAGGGCGAACACAAGTGCAGGGGTTACGTTTATAATTTATCCAGGGTGTAATTTAGCTTAAATTTTAGGTACCATTAATAATTGCTGGTTATATTTCAGCAATGGAAAAAATGAAGATGCAATTACGTGAAACGTCGGCAGGTCTTCATGATTGATTGGCAATTGATGGAGAAAGAGGCATTTTGAATATTTGCTGCTTCTCTAAGTCTATTCTCAAGTCCGGGGTTTATCCTGAGTATTTTTTACATTCTGATCATACCTAAACTTGATTTAGCTTTCACTGTACTAGCGAAAAATTCGCATGTTTATAGTTGAGACCTGGAATAGTTGACTGATACTTATTTCTATATTTTCGCCTGTTTATATTTAAACCCTTAATAAATAACCAATGCTATTCAAGCACGCATGCTATGCTAGCCAATGTTATATCACTTATTCAAGCAGTCTGCACACATACCACCGTGTAGAATTATTAATTTACATTTTTCACCGTAAATTTCGTATTTTAGCCAAAAATAAAATATTAAGAACTAGCCATTCTCAATGTATTTTTGATGAATATAACTCAGAAATAGCCGAGAATTAAATATTATAAACCTTTATTTCATTATAAACTGTCGAAAATGTTCTTAATAATTGAAGTATGATATGTATGGAAGTGTTTTGTAAATTGTGATTAACGAGATTTTTTTAAATAGAGAGAATATTCGAGCAATTGATGGATGGAGAGGTTATTCTTGAGTGTGCCTTATTTTCATCAAATAATTTTCTAATATTTTTAAACTCTGCAGCTTCTAGTACTCTATTATAGGCATTTAATCGACCTTTGAAATTATGTTCTGTGAGTAGGATATGCCATGAATTTTACATGATGTACAATATTTAATTTTTTTATCTGTTCATGATTTCCTCGTGTAGGATTGTGCCCTTTTCAAATTTGGAACTAAGCGACTCCTAAGGGTTCAATGACATAAAAAGGAATATTCAGAACGTTTTTAGGTTAAGCTAAAGATTTCATTCAAATCATTTACCTAGGAAAACGTTTAAACATTATGATGCATAATTTTTAAGTTGAAAGTTTCACTATCCACAAAGATATGACGTATCATTCTTGAATTATTGCGAGTAATTGTTTAAAGTCGCGCCCTTATTTTCGTCATACCCATATGCTGGTATATCTTGTGAGCTTAATGTTAATGAACGTGGGTTAAGGATGGTAGACGTTATCTCCGCTGTTAGGTGGACGACAACAGGCGAAGTGACATGTGCAGAACGGACGGGTAATTTAGTGCTTAGATGCTTTACAGCGAGGAAGACGTAGAGATCATGAGACGGGGATGTGCTTTAATAAAATTACGCCCTCCCCTGACCCAGCTATCTGAGGAGCAGTGGTAGGGGCGACCAGTGTCCAGAAGACCCTCTCACTTGGTAGCAGTCATGCTCCCTGGAAAAGAAACGGGAAATGTGGCGTTCAGGGTAGCGGCTGAGCCGTACCGGGGATAAAGGGACGCAAGATGGCAGGAGATATATTGACAATGGCCTTAATAGAATTCGTAATGCATGTCGGAGGGTCTTGGCGTATGATCTCTCCAAGCACAGATTCCATGTGGGGCAAGAGAAGGGCAGGACATCAGACTCCTTGTCATGATGTTGCTCGTCGGATCTTTTGTTTTCTTTCCACGCTCTTGCCTTCTCTTTCCTTTGTCTCCTTACAAAACCGTTCTATTTCTCTCTCGACCATTTTGTTCCTCTTGCTCCTGCTTGTCGTCGGCCCTTTCCTTCCATCCTCATTATTCAGATTAGCATTAACTTTTCTCTGACTCAAGCTGTGTTCTATTGGTCTCCGCCTAAGTTGGAGATATGTAAATTCAAACGAAATCATCGAGGATAACGATGATAAGCCCGAAAGTAGGAGACAAAATGGGTTAAGAGGTGTACTAAGATCGTTTTCGACATCCCTTGGAGATGGTAATAAAATTCGTCATTTTTTTTATCAAGTGCTGAATGGTAATCAAAACGACAAATAGGATGATCCAATTTTCAAGGACTCCTTGTCGATCTTAGATGTACAATTATTATGTTGTGATAGTTTTTTTATTAAATTAACATTATTTGAATTAGGTTTCGGTAAAAACTTGGTTTGGACTTAGATTTTACTCGGTAATTATATATTGTGTGTGCCATTCTGATTTTTTTGCCAATATCTACCATGCCTGAGTGCTCAAATCCGTTGAGAAGCAATATTTTTATCCCACAATATGACTTCAAAATAATATTTCCCTGATTCTTTGAGCAAAACGTTTTAGTTCTCTGTTTTTTCTATAGAATATTCCCGAAATAAGGCTTACATATACAAACCATTATTTTCCCCCTATTTTGAACCAAGAATTAGGCTTCGTTATATGGGAAGCTAGCCTCAGGGTTTAAGAGGTGTTTCTTTACATTTGAATGCATTTTATTTCATTTTTCTCACATTTTTGTTACTTAAATACCAACTACATGTGTACCATCTTTACATAGGATTGGTAATTTTTCAGAAACATGAGACATAAGCTAATGCTCTCGCAGAGCAAAGAAATTCCACTCGTAATTCCTTTTCCTACACTTTCACTCACATATTCATGTTCTTGTTTAGAAGCTTTCGTTTTGCTGTTATCACATAGGATTTATTGTAATTAATTATTTGCTTTTAAATTGGTGATGTCAATTTCTATTTCTTATTTCTATAGTTGATGACATCTCCCTTTGATGTTTTATTCACTAATCATTTTTGTAGCTCTCGCTTTTGGTGACTTCAAGTAAATATTGTTTCATTTTCACATCACTGAACATATATTTGCTCAATTTACAGTTTATCTTAGCTCCTTTGTTCTTCCATCACACCGTATTAGACCCGAAAGAAGTAAAAAGTCATTTTTTTCGCATTCAAGCGTTGCAGGCAGGCTCACTCCCTGTTCATTCCGTGGCTCAACACCTGAATACAGCAGCGGCTAGCGAGATATGGAAGGAAAACCGTAGTGAAGGCCGGTATGAATGGAATTCATAGGTGTTGGTGGGAATAAAGGAAACCTAGCAAAGGAATCCGGGGTGGAAAGAGAGTTGTGCCGGAGAATAAAGAAAGGAAACTATCTTTTGGTCGTTTTTGGTGTTGGTCGATGCAAGAGTGTGTAAGATAGAGGGAGTAAGACGGGTCTCCCGGTGAGAGAGATGGAGGAGACCGTGGCGGGAGCTTTAAAAAGGGCGGGGCAGGGGGAGCAGGGGTCGAGAGGCGCTAAAGGGATGCGAGAAGCGGTGGGCAAGGCCGGGATGAAAGGGCAAAGGGTAGGCGAAGGGTTGCCGCGGGGTGGGGTCGTGTTGTGAGGGGGAAAGAGGACTTCCCTTCGCCCCGTATCTAGCTCGCTCTCCTTCCTGCAACCAGCAGCGCACTTCCCTCACCCCACGCTTCCTCTACACCACCCTCCGCCTCTATCCCGGGTTAGAGTGGGCCTCTGCGTGTGTAATAATGCCTTGGGGCTTATACGGTGACACGAGGGCCGCGGGACGGAGGAATTTGTAAGCTCTTTAAATCACGGAAACAAAAGCGCCGTGGGGGGAGTTGTTCCAGGCGCGGGAGGAAGGGCTCGGGATGAAATGAGAAGTGCAGGAAGGGGTGGGGGAGGAGAAGAAAGGGTTCGGGGGAGGGGTATGGGGGGTGTGGAGTCGGTATTTGGCGCTAGCTAATGAAGTTAATGGGAAATGAGGGAGCTCGGCTCGGTTCAAGAGGGGAAAGGGGGCTCGTGTGAGGTGGGGGTAATAGGGGAAGGGTAGAAAGGTAGGTGGGAGGAGGTGGAATGGAAATGGGAAAGTAAAACTCACCGCGCGATCATGACGTTAAGGCCGCTAACTTCGGGTTGGCGCCGGAGGAGGGAGCTCTCTCGCTTTGGGGTTTTACAAGGGGATCGAGATGGAGTGGAATGTGTATTTTCCGAATGTTTTCCGACCTCACTCACACCCCAACCTCAGGTCTTAAGCGGTGAAACATTCTACAAGTACGAATACCTTAGGAGTTGCCGTAATTAACTTCTGTAATTTATACCTCTGGGTACCTACGCCATAGTTTTGCATATTAAGTCCATTTCTTCTGGACTGTCAAGTGAGGGATTACTGCATGTTTCAGTTTGTTGCCGATGGACCAAAAGAAAGGTATTTATTTATGCTTAGATAGCTGAATCGATGGTAAATGATCAAAACATATTTTCTTTAGAGGCATATACTGCAGCAAAAAGAGGTCGCACGAGAATAAATTACTAAATATTTTACCTTTTACTGCGATAAAATTTGTCACTACCCTGATTAAATTTCGAGAATTATCTGTTGACAGAAGCAGATAAACACCATGCCATTGTTGACGTGCTTTTGCTTTGGATCTGGCCCCATTGCCGTGGTCAGGATAATAGGCTCTGCTGGACAGAAGTGGTTTTCCATTCCATTAGGAAATCACGTTTCGCATTTCCACGCGCCATTATTTCCGGGGCATAGCGTTATGCATTGGTCTAGTGAAGCAAGAGCGACTGGCCACGGGGGGCGTGGCCGTGTCGCTAAGTCCAAGGGTGAGGAAGGAGGAGATGGTTTTTGGTGGCACTCTGGGTTTTTGCATAAAAAAGGGGTTTGCTGGGTCAGGTTTTTGGTCGGGTTGAATCCGCAGGACCAAGAGTCGCAATTTTCGGAGACATATCACCGTAAAATGGAGGACGGCCCAAACTGTGTTTCCCCTAACGGGTCAAGCATAAAATAGAAAACGAGCGGATGGCCCTAGGTTTGAAGAGGTTATTTGCGATGCAGGGTCTGGCTGCGGTTAAGTGTATGAGAGCTGAGAGATAAATGCCGTGAGATTAAATTGTCTCTGGGAATTTATCTCGCCTCGCTTTATTGCGCAATAACAAAATCTTAATTTCTTGTTAAGACATCGCTTAGGAAGCTGTCAGCATTTTACTATAAATTTGCCGCGGCAATTATTTTGCTCTAAGCTATGGCTTTCCTCACATATAACTGTAATCTCTTCCTGAAAGATATATGTGGCCTATAAGCCACCAGATTTAAAAAGAATTAAAGGTGAAACTTAAACTCAATGAAACATTTCTTTATTTTCATCGTTCCAGAATGTTAGGACCTACGTTTAAATTTTGTAGTTCAGTTCTTCTATTTTTATTTTTATTTTCTTTATGCTTTCGTTATTTTGAAAACATTCAGCAAAGTTTTCTTTGCGCTGTTACTCAGTGTATTTATGACTACAAATCTTAGTTTTAGACTATTTAGGGAGCTAAGCTACTCCTGGATTTTAAATTAGGTTTTCACTGCTTGACCAGCTGAGATTAATGAACAAATTATTCATTGTATTGAAATACAAGCAGTTTAAAAAAACTTCATCCTCTATTTGCCCTCGCAAGGGGTTCTCCAAAGAAGACAAAATCGAAATCAACGCGCAATTAAAATTAAGTTCCATTCGTGGTTGATAATCCTCGGAAACTCTTCTCGCGTCTCTGCCTCCTGATAATTGCTCCTCGCGGGAGGAGGATAGCAAATCCATCGAAAACTAAGTTTCGGAAATGAAGGCGGAAGAGGAGCAATCGCGCTGCTCGCCCTTCATTTATTTCACCCCCTCGCCCGTGTGCAGTGGGATCGAGAGAGAGAGGCGAGAAATGGGGGGTGAGGGATGAAACACGGCTATATGGCATTTGCCGATGAGAGAGGGGAAGGGTCGAACCTTCCCAATGACCCGCCAGCAACTCGAGCGAACAATCGCTGCCGGGGCAGCGTCATAAACTCACGTTGAGAAACTGCGACAAAACGACGCACGGGGGCGTGAAAAAAGTACTCTCCCGAACTCCATCATTGGCCGACAAAACCCGTGAGGTTTATCACCTCTTCCATTGTGTCTATCCTTCACTCTCCCTCTATCCAGCAGCACACCTCTTCCCTCAGGAACTCGCTCCTCCCACCCGCCTCCCCATCGGCTCTCCCTCGAGGCGCCGTAGAAATGAGTTTTTATTTACTTTGGCCGAGTCAGTCTTTTTCCCCAAAACTCTGACCGGCCGAGCGGCAGGGTTCGGTCCACGATTGCTCTTCCGCCTCCGCTCCCGGCCTCTCTCTCTCCCGCACCTCACCCCGCCCCCCTCCCCCCGGAGACCCCTCGCTTCCGCCCCCACTTGACCCTTCCCCCATTAACAACCCCCGGCCCTATCTCCGGCCCCAGTCATCGATCGCGGGAGCGACGTTCGAAATTCGAAGCAACGCTTTGCCGCCTCACTCTCCCCGTGACCTCTCACACCACATACGCCCCCTTCTCCCTCCCCCCGCTCCTCTCTCTACAACGCCATTGTCTCACCCCCATTCACTTGTTTCACTTTTGCGGCCCGTGAACACGCTTCCATCAACCCTTCTGGTCGTACGCGTAATGTACCTAGGTGTCTAATTACTATCAAGGGACATTGTTGCTCGCACGCTTGTTTTTTTGCTTCAACTCTTCACCAATTTTTCGTCGTTTAGTCATCTTCCCGGATTTTGTCAAAAAAAAATTTTTTGTGGCTGTGAAATAAATTATTACTGTGAAAATGTAAGGAAAAAAGTGGTGTCAGTTTGTATTTGCTTGCGCGATTTAAATCGTATGAATTTCATAAATAACTACTTCTGCAGGCGTATGCATTTTACTGATGATCTTCTCATCATTCCCGTTGTGAGTAACCTGAAAAAAATCATAAAAATTTTCTTTATGAATAAGCACTTAACTCTTTTTGTTCACTATCCAGGGACGCATGTTCATTTAAGGGTGCCATTAACTACCTTTTCTCAATTCAAATAGTTCATGTCGATGATGTATTCTTTATTTTAAGTTATTTTTTGATCGAGTAAGCGTTTTTATTAAATGGTTGAGGAGGCATTAGCTATTGTGAATTTATTCTCGTCTGGGAGTGAAAGGGATTGTTCTATCAGCTATAGCCAATTCCAAACAAATTAAGAAAATTGGCATCACGTAAAAAAGTTATATGCTTAGTCTCTCTTTTTTTATTCATTGATCTTCAATGTAATTTTATGAGTATGTAAAGACCCGCAAAGAACTTTATATATCATAGAGAACCTTTCCTATATACCTTTCTTATTGTGTATTGCTGTCATCATGTTGTATTTGCCACAAAGTTGTCTCTTGCTCTTGAATAACTTAGGCTAACTATATTTTGCATTGAGATATATTTGAATAATAATTTTTTCCAATAAGAAACTGTTTTCATCCACTATTTTTCTTATTGTTAGTTTATATTTTATCCGACGCAGATCGAAGTGTGAAATATGCTTGCCAATTCAGCGAAGTTCTAGTCACCAAAAATCACTTTTTCATTCCAACCGAATCTCTTTTGACCCCTTACTTCTGATGCTCAACATCCATCCAGCCCATCTATCCCCCTTACCGTGGTACAATCACCAGGTGCTGGAAGTTCATTATCGACTCGCACCGCTTCGCAATTGGTTCACACACTCCAACATGCCGTGTACTTCCACCCCCTGTGGACAAGGCCTCGGGACAACTTCGGGATAATATGGAAGGGACAAGTTCCAGCAGAGAAAGCAGAGGTGACGAGGAAAATGCTTTTCACCTATGGGTGGGAAGAAAATAAAGTGAGAGTCAAGGGCCCATGTTCGATCATTATCATAATTACTTAAAGTCTGTCAAAATTATTAGGTCTACTGTGTATTTCCATTTTACGATACCAAAATCGACTACAAGCTATATAATGTGCTTACTTATATGTTTGCTGAATAGGTAGTTACGATGCGGCGATTATAAGGGGAAAATGTAGCGCTTGAAATTAGTTATTTTTGGATTTATTGTATTGTCAATGTTTTTCGTAGTCTTTTCCAAAGCATTCAAATCTCCCGCTTAGTTACTTATTAGCTGTAAGAGGATTCGAAGATTGAATTGAGCGGCGAAAAATATTTACAAGAGCCTGTTATTTTTTGTTTACGTCTTCTGATTATAACTACTGATAATTTCTGATTGCAGTAATTACTGTGCCCATGAATGCCAGTTAATGGTGATAAGTTTTCCGCGTGCAAACACGTCATTAGTCAGCCGTGGAAATTTTATTGTGGTGCAAGCCGGCCGAATTGCTCGAGGGAGCCATAATTTTAAAATTTTCCTATCAAAATTATATTAAGCAATCTTCAAAGGCTCATTTTGCAATACCTTTTTGTTATATGCTAGATTGAAGCATGGCCTTCGGTAAAAAAAGAAGTTTTAATTTGCTGAACAAGGAATTTATCATTTTACCTTTTGCAAAATGCAATTCCGTAAGGCATGAAGTGTTTTTTTCAGGGCGGTGAGCTCATACTCACCTTCTTTCGCAGGGAAAAGTTGAAACTGTGGAAGGGGAAAGAGAGCTCCCGTGTCATTATCGCAATCTCGCATTGTCGGGCGTATAGCAGCGGACCACTTCTCTCGCGTCAGCGGTGGTCTCCGGCGCCATAAATCCCCACGCCCTACCGCCACCGCGTGCGTCCACCGATTTTTATTTTCAGCCTCGATTCGTCGTCCCTCCCTGCAATAGCCGCGACACCCCTTCGACCGGCGTCATATGCCGCACTTTCACCCTTTGTCCCCACCCCATTGTAGACCACCGCACTCTGTGACGCGGTCTGGAGCTTCGGCGTGGTGCACAAAACGCAAGTGCACCGTCGCACACCGCGAAAGCCGTGCGGGCGCTGCTGCTGCTTAATTGTTTCTAAAAAGTTTCCGCCGCTAAATATATATCTCGATTTTTTTTTAAATTTCATTTATCATTTCGCTCCCTCCCAATTTTGGTCGGCTCCGCCCACCACTTTGTTCAGCGGGCTCTTCAGTGCCCACCGCCGAATATCTGGGCAAATATACCGCCACCGCCGACACCACCGACGAAAATCCGCCGACGCAATCCCATGATGCCACGGAGGGACGCCTGAAAAAATAAGTTAATCATGGTGTGGCTTGCGTGGTTCCAGGGCACTGGAATAATCGTGGCGTTTTGGTCGGTGAGATGGGAAAAGGAGGGGTGGGAAGGATGTGTATACTTTAGGTTTTGGGAATCCAAAGTGAAGAATGAGTGAGATAGATTGTATTTTGTTAGGTTTTAGATTAAAATTTGTCCAAGTGGAGATATTATGCATTCGGAAATGAAATAGTTAATGCTGAAAATTTCACTGAATTGTCGAGGCGTTGTCGTCCGTGAACTGAGAAAAGGGAGGGGGACGGATGTGTATACTTTAGGTTTTTGGGATCCGGAGGGAATATTGATAGAGCTAGATTATTTTTCGTTAGGTTTTAGATTAAAGTTGGTCAAAGCGGAGACATTATGGATTCGGAAATGACATAGTTAATGCTGAAATGTTCACTTAGGCGAAAATGGAACGTATTGCGCCAGTCAGGTCGGAGACGTTGCGTATGAATGATTTCAGCATAATTCCGCTTTGTAATTGCGCATCGTGGTGAAATTACGAATACCCTGTCACCGAAGGGGCAAATTTAAAAGCCATAAGTTCGCGGCGGAGAATGATTTTTTGTTATTTCCTCGAGAGTTTCCGATCGAAGAGTTTATTATGCCATAATTGTTTATCACCCGCTAATTTGCGGTAAAAATTCCATTAGTGCGCCATATCTCGTCGCTGGAATTTTTTTAACGCCGACCAGTAATGGGTTTCAAATGCATTTTTAAGCACGGCGCAGTTTTTAACTTTCGGAGAGGGCGAAAAAATGTCGTGATTGCTTGTAAATTTGGTCGTCCGATGAAATTGCGTCCCAAATCCCACAGATAAATGATCAAATATTCATAACCTTTTAAAAATTGGAAAGACTGGGGAAAATCACAACCGCATTAAAAAGTGTCATATATTAGCATTTAATTTAAAAACCGTCAAATTATTACCCAGCATTTTTGCGCTCAGAGTATCAAGCCATACTAAAACTATCTCATTTTTAAAAAATAAAGTCGTTTATATCGCCGTATTACCTGGCTTTCTCATTAAGATACCATTATGGCTTATTTCATTTTTTATATCTGTTGATTTATTTGGCATTGATATTTTGTTGTGCCTGTGGTTCTACGACTGTTTATTGGTTATTATTTTATCTTCAATGATATGCGAGTGCATTCAGAATGGTCGTTAAACCACTGCAGTGGATTAAGTTATTTTCAAAAGCTGTATGCTACAATACTAATAAGAATGCAAAAAAATGTTTTTTTTTTCACTTACTCGTGGAGTACCTATTGATGTTTGGGTACTCAAACCATGCCACTCTAGTGAGCGTTAGATATTTGATTTAATGCGGTCTGCACTCAATTTCTCATGAAAATATGTTCATATTAAGCTAATCCTACGCAATGCCACCGCAAAAGATCAAGCCCCGTATCCCCATAGGCTTTAACGAACCATGGATGCCCGGGTACGCATGAATCATTGGTAGTTTCTCTGCAGTTACGGCCATTAGATGGGATCAACAGCGCCGTTTTGGAATCCTAAATTCAGCCCTCCCCCAGCATCTATGGAAGATTTGAGAGAAATTTACATTCTGCGCGCCGCCACGCAGTCTATAGTAATGAATCGGCCAATCAGCGTTTATACATGCTGTGATCCCCTGAAATGATGACCATTATTGCCTCTCGACGCCATCTCCACTCCGCTCGCTTGGCACTTCTTTCCGAAAGGAGAAAGGCGCGGATGAACTTAGCATGAGGATCTCGTGACAGCAATAAACACTCCTTCGTCATACGACCCACCCTTACCCTTCGGCTCGCTCCTTTAACCTCTCTCTCTTCTGCACTCCTTTTCGCATTCTCCCTACACATTCTCTTTCCTTCTCTCCCCATCTTTCCGTCATTCCAATTCCGGCCGGCACACAATAAAGTGAGTCGTAAAAACACTGGGTAGGATTCCCAAAGGAATTCTCTTCTCATTTTTTTAAACTCACCGAAAATTTCTTATGGTGATGGTGGTGGCGACGAAATGGTACGGGGAGTGCGTGAAACAAATGAATTTATCATATCCCCTGTTGACGGACGAGATATGGGCGGAGGAATTTTTTATATACTCTCTCCCCCCCCCCCAACTCATCACACTCTCCCCTTCATCAAACTGGGGAGAGTGGTGGACACAGACTTCGAAGGGCTAAACTCTCTCCCGCACATCGCTCGGACAACACGATTGGACTATTCCCTGACCCCCTTCACCCCCCTCAAACACGGCAGTAGCTGTATCCATTTCCCTCATCGCCTCTCCCTACCATCACACACGATCGACTGCTTATTTTCGTGTCGAGCGCGAGTCAAGTTTATACGTACGAGTGTATGTATAGGATTTCGACGCCGTCCAACGGTCGTATCCCCAATCTAACCCTCCCTCGCGCCGAATCGGCAAGCCATATAATTGAGGGCTAATAACCACTCCATCATCCAATAGCTCTAACTTTATGGCGCCGATGATTCCGGGGAGTATAACGCGGAGGGTATCAGGGTTTGGTGGGGTCGGGGGGTAGCGCTGTGGATAGCGGCATTCCCTACCACACTCTCCTCCCCCCTCGACTCCCGTTCTCCAATGCTGTCGCGTTGGGGGAGGTGGGAGGATGGAGTTGGTGAGCTGGTGCGTATGATTTTATTGGTGCAGGAGAGTCATACCTCATCGTTCGCCCACCCTCTCTCTCTCTCTCTCTTGCACATGCTGAACAAACCCTTCGGGCCACCCGGTTAAAGGGGCCTAAATTGGCTTAGCTGACTCCGGTGGGATCGAGCTACCACCGCCGGTGTGATGCTGTGGGCAAGCCCGCGCGTCTGGTTATATTGGCAGAGGGCTCCGATAGCTTTAGTGGTCCGCGAGGTGGGTGCAGAGCGGAGGATTAGAAGGAGGGGAATGGAAAATCGCAAAAGGGAGGGAGGATGGGGGTCCGGGAGACGACTGTTTGTTATGCCGATACGTCATCGGTAACGCTATCGATGCTCGAGTCATGATTTTCGTTTTATTTCGGGAGAGAGAGGGGTTGGAGGCGGTCCACTCCTTTCTCTCTCTCTTTTCGCCCACCCAGTGAAATATATATTTTTTTCCATCGTTTTTATCGCTTCGTTATAATTGCCCCGAATATCGCTTACGCGTTGGGTTTTATTTTTGGCGAGATTAGGTTGGCAGCGGAGGGCAGTCGGTGTGGATGGTGCGAGGAAGGCGGGTATAGGGGAACTGTGGCCGGGAATATGAGGGATGGAGTGAGAGGCTGAGGGAGAGAGAGAGAGTGTGTGTGTGTTGCATGATGGGAAGGTGGGATGGCTGGGTGACTCTCTCCGAGGGGAACAATCAGAGGTGGACTGGCGGGCGGGCGTGAGGGACGGAGGGGAGGCCATTGATATGCGGCGCCAACCGCGGCACAGAGATCATGACCAACGGCGTCGGCGCCACGAATCCCTCCGCGTGTGGTGTGGGAAAGGCGGGCTGCCGTATGTATGTGCATGTGCGCTTGCGGGAGAGAGTGTGTGTGTGTATTGTTGAATGTGTGTGTGTGGGGTGATAAATAAGTTGCCGGGGTCCGCACACACGACAAATAACGAAATACGAGGCCGGAAAGGGGAATGCGGTTGGTCGCGACACGATATGGCGATGTGCCGTGCATGGAAGGGCGGCTTTCGGGAGGAAAGGGTGGGTTGGGGATGCTGGGTGGGGTGGGAACGACAGACTCCTGTATCAGGTGAGGGTGTTGGGAAGCGGGGAGGGAGAAGAGTGGGGGAGGGAGGGAGGGAGCGTGTATATGCGCGAATATAGCCAGTGTGTGTCGGATGGAATGGCTCCGGGTGTGAAGGCAGGGGTGCGGTGGAAACTCTCCCGCGCTCACGTTTTCCGGGGAGGGGAAGGCGTGTGCGGGAAGCGCGGGAAAGGACGGCGCCGTCGTCGTCGTCGGCGGCGGCTGCGGGAGCCGTGCCGCGCCGCACCCAGGGCGCGTGGTTTGCGAGCCGGCCGTCGCAAATTCTCATATCGTAATTGTATCCACGTTGCAGGCAGGTGCGACACTTGCGCGGGTGGGGAGTTTACGGCGGGTCCCCAGTGTGTACCTGCTCCCACGCCTCGCTCTATTCTTTCTGTGCTCAAATACACACTATCCCCCCCCCCATTCACTCCCCCAATCAACCCCCGCTGTTACACACGCCTCCAACTCCCGTAACGGCACCACAATTAGCGCCACTTAAAGTGGAGTGGGGCAATTACCCGCGCGCCTAACTCACAAAACTCCCCGCGGGGGGTGGTTCTCGCGGGATTCAATCTTTTTCGCCATTCCTCCTTTTGTTTTGTTTTTCGATTATTGCCTGGGAATCGCTGCGGGGTGCCTGCGCATGTGAAAGTCGAGTGAGGGGCACAATAGGGTCCCGAGGCCGAAATAATTGCGTCTAACCCGCCGAAAAATTGTCCTACATGAGATTTTCTTATCGGTCGGCCTCTGAGGGAAGTATCCGCTCGTGCATATTTTTGGAGAAATAATCAGAATCTAAAAGTCTATATTGGAGACTTTAGAGATTTTTCTCTATAGATACTTAAATTTAAGAAACGTCATTATTATCCCCACCTGACGTAAAACCGTCTTTAAATGAGTGAAAATATTTTCTCAATCAATGATTTCATTATTTAAAAAGTTCCTGGTAGACTTCCATATTATGCGTTTATACTCAAGATCATTTTCCTCAGTCTTTAAATAATTTTCAATAATTCCTTTACCGTTAAAGGTTGAGTTTTTTTAAACACTGGAAAACGTCATTCAAACATTCAAATAATGATGACAACATCATCCAATCTTACATCTCAATTATGAACGCATTCTCACTTTTCCAACTCAAGATATTTTATTCTGTCAACCATGAGCTCTCTTGCGTACGCCCGGCGTGAAAAGAGGATCTTCCAATGTTAATAGAGGTCGACGACATCGACTGAAATATCTCGTGTTTACCTAGGAAGAGTATCAGCTCATATCCAACTAATTTATGTAAAGTGAAATGTTTTTTTATTGAGAACCTCTTAATTGAATATTCCTACATGATCTAATCGAAAGTTTATAAAAATTGGAATTCATTTGGATGTTACTGTAATAATCATGGGCCTATCATCATGGTTGCTAGGCAGTAGTATTTGAAATTGATCATCTCCTTCATTAACAGCTATTTACTTGCGTCATTGTCTTCTATTCTATGAAATAGTGTACGCCCTGCAGTCTTTTAGCTGGGTATTTACACGGCTATATTTCCTGTGCCTGGCCTTCCGATGGCGCCGCCCAAAGCAAACTGACGTCCCTTGCCTTATTTTGCCATCGGTGTCCATCGCCTTGGAAACTGGGGCTAACAGAGTGGAAAGTTAAACATTTCCTGTAGCCGGCGTCTCCCGTCTTATTTGTCTTCTCCCGCACCTCCCGAAACGTCCTCCGCCCGCAGTGGTTGCCTCCCTCCCCCCCGACCTCTCCCACATTAGAGTGACAAAGAGGCAAGGAGAGGAGTTTGAGGGAGGGAGGGTGTGGGTCCGTATCCTCCGCAATCTCATTGTATTAGCTCGTCATGGCTGGCGTCCAAGAAGGAAATGAAAAGGAAGAGGAGGAGGCGGAGGGGAGGGTGAGACTGTCGAGGGGATGTGGTGGGTGTTGGGGAGACCTTGCTTGCGTAGGTATACGTGTGATTGCAATTGGGGTGAGCGCACGCAAGGTGAGGTTTGCGTCTAAGAATGATTACCGTTGGCACGATGTCGTTTTGTGAGTCAGGGACTGAGAGGGGAGTATGAGAGGAGGGAATGCTTCTGATCGAATGCCTTGTGTCCGTTTGTGCCCGCGACGCACTAAATTGGGTGCCATCGTTGGGAGGAGTGCTTTGGTGGGCCTAACCGTATTTGCGGGCCCACCCTCCCGTACACTCCCTCCTCCTATGCCCTCACGCAAAGTCCCTTCCTTTGCCGAAAACCATTCTTGTCTCCCGCTCCTATATCGATAAACACTGCCTCTCCTTGAATGCCACAAGCCCTCCTCCTCCTCCTCCCTGCGCCTCTCTGTTTCTCCTACAGCGAAAACTTCCTCGCAATTACCCGCCTCTCCCAATCGTCTCCCTCCCGCACGGGAGCGATGCTCTTCAATCCCACAATCCCCCGGCAGTTGAGCGCATGGGGAGAGAAATTAGGGGTGAAGGGGAGGGGAGGAATGAAGTTGCCACAGGGTAGCGGATAAGGGTGAGGAATGAGAAGGAGAGGGAAGCATGGGGTTGATTGTGTGAGTGTATGTAAGCGGAGGGGGATGGTGGTGGAGGAAAATAGAAAGTTAGTCTGGCTCCATTTTATCAACAACACGCTCACAGACTATCGATGGGACCTCTTCAAAAGGGCTTGGGAGCGGAGAGTGAAGGAAATGGTGAAATGGGTGTTCTCAGGAGGAGGGGAATATAGAGGGTAAACATCCTCATCGATACTCTTTCCTTTCCTCACACTCATCTCGCTCCTTCCCGCTCTTCTTTGAGTGGAAGAAGAAAAAGAGGGCATGAAAGGAAACTTACACGAGGGTATAATCTGGATACTTACATAAAATTATGAGGCATACGAGATCATATTTTAAATAATGAATTAGGTATTGAATCCTGTATTTTCTAATGATTTTGACACTAATACCTTCATGAATTGTGGTGACCAATCTAAAATCATCACATCTATATTATCTACATCAAAACGATCCTATTCGAAACCCCTGTAGGGTGATTAGCAGGTTATTGCTTCACATTTGCGAGCACCGATTAACTGGCAATTTGAAGACAAAATCTGCGTGAAAAAAAAAGCAGAATGAACAATAACCGGCAAAAGACGTGGTGCTTAAATTAACAAGTTAATTTTGAATTTTTTCAGGGAAAAACAGAGTACTTTTCAGGTAAGACTAGAGTATGAGTTGGATAAAAGGAAAGTGAGCGGAGTACATGGATATGTTCTCGGTAGGAAAAGAAATGGAGATTAGGTATAGCGAGTGCTCATGTGGATGGAAGAGAGATGGTGAGGGAGCGGGGCGGCCCTTGGGATTGAGGGTGTGTAGTTAAGAAAAGTTTGAGTCGGTTTGTTTCCGAGGTTATGTACGACTCTTGGAATGGCGGGCGCGATAAAGGAGTGCTGGTGAAGGGAAAGGATTGGCGGTGGTGCGAACTTGAGGTGGGAGGGGGAGGGGGGTGCAGAATAGAAGAAGCGTCTTATGGAGTGAGGAGGACCAAACGCTGAAACTTTCTTCTTCTCTTCATCCACCTCCCTCTCTTTCCCTTCCAGCGAGGCCTTTTGCGAGCCCATATCCCATTCCTTACCATATCTATCTTCTTTTCTTTCACCTGAACCCCCTTCTACTCCCCCCACTCTGTCCTCTCTGGTCCACCCCCTAAAACCATCCAGATTCCCTCCCTGTCTTATTGAGAGGCATGAACGTGCCCCACCAACCTAATATCGTTCTTATTCGGGAGGCCGGATATTGGTCGGTTGACGTCGGCGAAGGATGGCGGCTGGTCGGAAAGGAAGGGGGGGTGTAAGGTGTGGGCGGAGGTGGGACATGCCACCCCTGAGGCTCACGGACCTGTTCGAAGGGGGGTGCAGAATGCTAGGGAGCGGTCGGGGGATGGGGTACTAGGGGTGTAGGATCCTCTCGGAGGCTGCCGGCAGGGGGTGGGGGATGATTGGGAAGGTCTCCTGTGAGGGGGCGAGGTAGTGCAATTTTCGTTGGAAGGATGGCCCCCGAGGAAGAACTAAGGACGGGGACGTGACCGCTGGGGAGACGTCTGCGAGCAATGCAGAAGGGGGAGGGGCGAAGGGAGACGCAAGAGCGAAGGGGTATTAGAGGTAGGGTGGGAGGGAGAACCTGCTATGATTTGCGTGGAGAGAGGTGGAGGAGGGAGAGAGCCATGGTTTAAAAAAGTCGGGTCGAAGAAGGAATTGTGCGTGCATCTTGGATGAATGGAGGGGTTTTAAGCTATGGGATGCCGGAGAAATATGATAGGTAGAAGAAATTGAAGACTTATATCATCGTTTGGGAGGAAAGACAGGAGGGATGAGGTCGGTCTGCGGCATCAGGAAAGGATTCGAAATAGCTGAGAGGGGATGATGAGTAAGACTCCGAATTTTATGTGAAGAAAGGAGTGGGAAAGGGATCTCTATATTAAATTTATTTTTGTTATAATTTAATTTATAAGAAAATGAAAAGGTTTGCATAAGCGAAAGGCTCGCAAAACGGAGTGATTGCGTGATTGAGAGCTACGGGGATTATTTTCCCTTGACAAATCTGCTATGTGAGTGAGTGAGCTTGCGTGAGTGTTTGTTTTATAGTTATTTGAGTTTAAGTTGTAGCACCTCATCCCAATTATATATTCTCTAACTTCCCAAATCCCGTTGCTATTGCCCAACAAGAGAATTTTTTTCGTATACGATCTCATCTTTTTAGTAATCGTGACTAAATCACGAGGTAAACGAGCACCTGTTTAACTGATGATATTTCGCAAGTATAATATTATAAGTAAACCTTTTTTGAAGTCCTTAACTTTCCTCGAGTCATTCCTCAAGCATCAACCATCCCCGTTTACAGGTGCGTTTAGGTGCTCACATTTCCGAGAATAAACTGGAGGCAAAGGAATACGTCCAGAGAGACCAGCTTGCAGATAACTTGCGCACGAGATGAAGACCTCGCACAATCCCTTCCCTTCTCTCGATCTGCGATGGGACGCGGAGACTTTTCGCCCACTCACGTCGTCGCTGTCTTCGGAGAGGCGGGGCTGTCACCCTCCCGTCCCTTCACTCCCATCTGCCGTTCCATCGCACATCTTCCACCCCGTTTACTCCTCATAGCAGCTCCGTTTACGCAGACTTTCAATTTTACTCCTCCATCCCCGAAGAAAAGAAAAACCTTTCTCTAACCTCTTTCACTTTGCCGATCATTTGTTTGTAAACAAAGATTCCTCTGTGCTGTAGCGATTGGATTTCATTTTCTTGCGCGATGAACCCTCCCTCATCCTACTCCTAGGATTGTGATTTGCGATTTTCTTTCTTTTTTGGAGTTTCCAATCTCCTCGAAGTGGATTGAATGGATTTGCCACGCGGAGATAAATTTCGGTCTTATTTCTTTCAGGGACAGGGGGAGTGGATTTTTTTTTGCCTGAGTTTCTAAAGCGCGTTCCAGTACGTTGAATAATTCATCAGACGCATTCAGATGCTCTCTTTCTCCCTCTTGTGAGAGAGTCTATCACTCTGGATTGGTTCCTCTAGAATAGAATCTAAATAGTAGAGTATGAATTGGCAAGTGCATTTCAAAGCATTATGTGAAGTATATTTAATTATATTATTCACAATCAATATTTTTCGAGTTAATATTTGTTTATACTTAGAAAGTAAGGCCTCCTTAATTCACTAAAGACGCCATTAAAAGCTTAACAGGTTTAGATCTGATAAAGCTGGAGCCATAGCGGAGCCTCTCACTGAACCCGTGTTACTTCTAGAATTGAAATTCTTTCGGGTTGTGCGATCGTATTTAGCAGAGTCCTATCACGAGGGGTTTTACGATAGAAATTAAATTTATCTACATATCAGTCATTCAACATTAGAATTCAGCAATTTCTTACTTCAGAAAATACTTCTCCCTGCGGGTACAATTTACTTAAAAACCAAGTTTTTTCTTAACGTAGGTAGCAGTTGTCTTTCGTATCTGTAAATTTATGTCGTTCAAATGCCTATTCAATCATATATACAGTTACCGTAGTAATCATGGTGACTGAATTGCGGTCAAATATGGTCCTTTAGATTCATTAGGTTGATCAGTAAGGTTTGCAGAATCCCGGTCTTGCCTTGGGAAGAGGCCGCGAGGACGCGAGGCATTTTCAACACCGCCGCCGTCCACGTATAGAGACATCGTATTCTGCCGGCGACGGAACCGGTTCCCCGAAACTCCATCCGTCCTTACTCTCTTCTCCCCCTCTCTGTCCTCGTATTCCTCACAACAGCCACTTCCCGACGGGCCTCCATTTTGCTTCTCTCCCTTTCGGCGCTGCTTTCTCTCCACCTCTCTGCTCCCAAACCTTCTTCTCTCTGATCTTGTCCTTCCTACACTGACTATCTTTCTCTCACCGGCAGCTCTCCAGTGATCTCATCCCAACTCTCTACCTGCGTAGGACTTACTTAACGCCGAAAACTCTTCATTCTTCGATTTCATGGACGCAGCGATGTCTTTCGCAAAGGCGTAAACCGACCATCCATAGAGCACTCCCACATGAACATATGAAAATTGAAAAATAATCCTAATTTGTAGCGTCATTATGTATTATCAGATCACATTCTGGCTTTCTTTGAATACATGGCGTAATATCTTCGCAAAATCACATCTAACTAGTATTGACATCGCATTGTGAGTGTTGACGCAAATGTTATCTTCGATGCAGTATTCACCTATCTAAAACGGATTATCTTAAGGAAAGTAATTTTCTGGGAAATGATAATGTTTTCGATTAGGTATTAGTTTAAAAATTTTTCGGAACAATTTGTAAACAAAATGCAATATGCTTTATAAATTATACAAAATGCATAATACTTTCCTGTGGTAAATGTGAATTCATTTGAGTTTCTCTTTCAGCATAGGATCAGAAGCGTAACTGTTACGTTTACCTCTATTTCCATCAAGTCGCCAGTGGAGATAATAATATGATCTTATGGATTTGTTATGCACTTTTTACGGCATTTTTAAATAAATTTAGAAAATTTTCGTGCACCTTTTGAGACTTTTCCCAAAAATATTGTTAATAAGGTAAATAAGCATGAAAAAGTTCGATAAATATGCTTGGAAGTACTGAAATCGATATTTATTTTCTTTCGTCTTCATATTTAATATTTGTTAGATACATGGCTTCTCCCTAAATACCAATGAGGTACCTAAAAACGATTCCTAATTCTTTTCGTCATATCATTTTATAAAATCAATTCAATCCT
Organism: Ischnura elegans; assembly: GCF_921293095.1. NCBI lineage: Eukaryota > Metazoa > Arthropoda > Insecta > Odonata > Coenagrionidae > Ischnura > Ischnura elegans. The sequence continues at coordinate 127,887,479 of NC_060246.1, forward strand.
AATTGGATTTAATTTGTACGTAGGTATACAGTTCAGTTCTCAATGTAAATTTGAATACGAGCCTTCTAATTTACCCCAATTCTCTTATTTAAGTCGATATTAGCTTTAGAAAATTGAGGATGAATTGTAGTTTTGAAAGGTATTAAGCATTATAGCTTAAAATTTATTCTCCCATTACTAAACCACTCATAAAAAATCATCTGTGCAAACAAAGGCTAAGATACCCGATCGCATTCCTCATTTGAAACTCCTCAGCCGTGTCAAGTGTATGCTTAATTTTAGTCCCTCCGTGGGATACAGATAATATCGAACAGGATGCATTGCCTTAAGTGGGTCTTTACATTATTAATGTTGGCGGGGCATTTTAAATAATTTCCTGGAGGCCCAATGTAGGCTCATCGTGCTCTCTTGCGACCGCCCCTTGAATTTTATCTCGATTGTCGAAGGCATTGGGCGTAGGGAAACCTGGAAGCAGTAGGTTGGTCGAGGCTGGGCGGTGTGGTAGGTACATGCGGTCGGAGCGGGACGGGGGGGAAGGAGGAGTAAAGCATAAAAAGATTACAAATAACCCCAATGTGTGTGGAAGAGCATTGATGGCTTATTGGCTGGATGTGCTCCTCCCCCCGACCACCCACCCTGCCCACAATCACCCGCCCTCCTCGTACTCCATCACAGTTACTCCTCCCGCACCCCCACATCTACCCCTCGGTGCACAATCTGCCGATGGTGAGTCATTAGATTCCCTTGGGTCCGAGAACGCCTGAGGAAATCGCGGGAGAGTGGATTGCGTGGCCGTTGAAGAGAGCGGAGACGGGGTTTAAGGGGAAGTAAGAGCATTAGGTGTAAGAGGGAGGGTCCGAGATGAGCGTAAGGGGTTGTAAGGAGGAGAGGAAACAAGTGGGGGGCATAAGAAGACCATGGGTGTAGCGGAGGGAGGAGGTTTGAGAACGGCGGAAGGAGGCAGCGTAGGAAGTGGTAGGTTGGATAGGTGGGCGGGTCGAGGTCTTGCGGGGGTCAGGAGGCGAGAGCGAAGGGGATGCATTACAGTGATGTAAAAGCGGACACCCCGGGGAGTAGTAGGTCACCACCCCCCTCACCCCACCCCCGTCGCTTCTTTTTCCCAGACGAAAGCCCCTCTTCCTCCCGGCCACTCTCCACCTCCCTTTGCGGTTGTATTTTTTCTATACTCCGTGGTCTGTGGCCCGAGGGGGCAAGTTCGCGAGAGTGGGACGAGGCCTGATACGAAGGGCCATCGTGTGTGCACGCGGGAAGGGCTCCCGATAGGATGCCCGAGATAGGAGTGGAACCCTTGCCCCCTCTACTTCTCATCGGTGGGGCCCAACCTACTGGACCAAGCCGCCCTCTCGCATAATCCAAAGCGTGTTTACCCTACCTCCTCCCTCACACCACCACCCCGCTCTACCCCAACCATTCCTCCCGCCCCAACTCAGCGCCCACTCTCCGCCGTTCTCCTAATTCTCCGGCCACAATACACACATACACATGACCTCCCTAGAGTCGACCTTTGTCATCATCGTCCCGTATCTCTTGTGCCGCGGGAGATTTCACAGATTACCGCTCCGAGAATCCGTATTGTTCTGGCATTTAATTCCATGTTTGTTCCCCCCGCCTCCTCTCCCATTTCGCCGCTGTCCGAAACGATAGAGAGATTAGTCACGAAACCCGAAAACCCGTAATAAGAGATTTCCGGCGATAAGGAGGAAAAGCGCTGCGTAAGGTGGCTGCGACTCAAATAATGGTCGCCCTTCGCAGAAGTTTTCTTAGATGCCGGATCTCTAGAATTTTCCACTAGGATGATTCCGGTGGCAGGTTAAAAATATCACTTGGGTCGATTCTTTACGTCGGTGGCAGGAGATACGATCGGGAAAGAAAAAAACGTAGCTGCCGTGGACTACGTCGACGATATGACTCGGATTTGTTAATGTGCATCTTCCATTATGGGTACGATTAGCGCCATTGAGAGATAAGAAAGCCTGCCTCCGCGTTGGATGCACAAGGAATGTAATTAAAGCGTGATTGCTCGCGGGCACACATACGTCTGTGGAATTATCGCGTCCATGGACGGGCGTAGCCTCTCGTGCGTTGGAAATTCCTTTCCGTCCGAAGAAACGTAATTTCGTTCTGAGAGAGCCCTCCATAGGAAGAGAATGATTTTGAGTGGTGAAGAAGTGCGTGCGATCCGGCTAGGAATGTGTAGGAAAGTCCCCAGAACATCGAGTTCTACTCCTCGGACTTCTGTGCTCTCATGACACACTTTGAAGAGAGCTATTTTATATCCCACTAACAATTCATAAAAAATCAGGGATTAAAAAACATGATTAACCGTAGGTTCATTACTGCAGTGAGACATTGGGCTAGCTCTCGTACCTTTTGTAGAAAATTGCAAAAATATTTTCGGTAGTAGAACATAGTAGTAATATAACATACATTGTTTTGAGTTTATGGAAATAATATTCCAATGGAATGATTAGAAGTATTTTAACGACATAACTATTTTCAGTTAATTTCAATTCTAAAAGCTGTAAAAATAAGGTAATGTTACATTTTTTTGTCGAAACTTGATCAAAAAAATCTTTTAATTTCACCTTCCATTTTTGAAAAATAAACTTTCTCCGTTCACGCTTTCAGCTCATTCCGCGTGATGGAATGAAATTTTAATTCATCCGATTACCCTAATTTTTCCCAAGGCCGCCGTAAATTAAAGATAAGTCCATTTGTCTCCGACGGGCATTCCTGCCCTCGGCTGCGCCCGTCCGCACTCGAGTGTGGATTAGAAAAATGAATCCCACACACGGCGCCTCGCCGCCGTCGACGCAAATTCTTCGACCCGAGGCGGGCACGATCGAAGGGAGGAGGGCGGGCGCTCGTTACTCCTTTGTTCGGAGCGTGCGCCTCGTTAGCCGCTCCCCAAGATCCTCGCTCGCCTAAAGAGTTCGTGCGAGTGCAGTATGGTCACCGACCGCCGCCGTGCACGTGAATAAATCAAGGAGGATCGATCACGCTCCTCCATCTCGTGGTATTAAGAACTATAATTATTCAATTCCTGTCGGATACAATGAAACTATCTTGTACTGCTATCTCATTGACTTACGTGAAAATCAAAAATTCGAAGAGCTTTATGTACGTTCATTGTAGGTACTTAGTTAATTCAAAATTCACTGTCGTAGGAGCTATAGAAATGAATACTGGAGTTTTAGGAATGAATTCCACGACATGTTTTAAGAATTTAGTTATTTTCTGATTTTTAAGACTATGGACCTGTTACTATTAAAGATATTAGTTAATTTTCTGTAACATCTGTGATGGAAATTCGAAAGAAATTATAGAATAATGGCCTTATATAATTTCGGTTACCGAGTGTATCATTGAATGATTATGAAGGTTTCAACATTTTCATAAAAATGAGTGTATTTCTTTCCTTTAGAAATAACTTTTCATTTTTATCGAGGAAATAAATTTTTGCTGATATACTCTAAACTTGGACAACGCCTCCATTATTATAAGCGTCGGTAGTAGTCTCCGTAACGTAGAAAAATAAGGGTATGTGTCTGCTTGTTTTCTTTTTCCGGCAGTTTTTTCCGTCTTTCACGACAAAAACTGAAGTACCATCTCCCGTCAACTGACGACATCTGCCCTCTTGCGTTCTCGCTCTCTTTGTCCGTTTTGACATTTTCCTCTCGAGGATGGGAACTCATCCGAGACAATGTTAAGCTTTAGTCTTTATCCTACAAAGTAGACGCTCTAATGCATTTACAAATACCGGGACACCGCACATGCCCTTTTCACTCCCTATAACAAGGTACTCCAATGTTTCGTCACCGGGCGAGAGTTTCGTTTTAGTCGGCTCATGCTTGACGTGAAGAAAGGGGGAGCTTAATGGGTTAGTGGTTATATTTGGGCCTTAATGCCATCGAGGTCCATCGTGAAAGCTTGTCCTTGTCGGGACGAATTAGAGAGATGGTACAATGTGTTCATCTTTGCCCTTTTAAAAAGCCTGTGACTCGGGGTGGCGACACATTAACGGCCGCGAGAATGGCTTGGAGAGATTGAAAATGGGAACAAAACAAATGGCTTCAAGATGGAGGGGAACCTACGTCTCTTCCAAGCGGAGGAAGACCGCAGTGCTTTCTTCTTTCATGAGGAAAGAAATAATATCTTCCCTAGAGATGATGCTGACGGAGAACGCGTTGATAACACTCAATTACCCTTGATGAGGTCGTCTCAGTTTTTCCATGGATAAGTTTTTTTGTTTAGACTCATTATAACTCATTTAAGCTAATATCACCAATTTATATTCTTCGCCCTGTTTTTTTAAATAATTTTTATTGATAAAGTTTACCAAATGCTCATTAAACCTTCATTATGAAGTTAGTGATTTGTGGTTAATATTGATCATAGTTTAAGGGCCCATATTTTACCTATTTTGAAGCCTCATATAACCATTTTCATGATGTACCTCATGCAATTTTCCTCGTTAATGTAATGTAGCTAGTCGCCGATTTTTCGCCGTTGAATTCTCAAGAATTTCAACATTAAACCCCCCGAAACATCAAGGACTCTAATAAACGCTAGTCCCAACTTTGTTAGAGCACTTCATTTTTATGTGTAAACGGCCGGTGTCCTAACACAGGACACCGGCCGTTTACACATAAAAATGGCATAAAAACCGACACAGGCAGCTGGCGGGGTATTATGTAGATGTAGATTGTAGGTTTTGATTTTGAATTTTCCACGGATCATCATTGTGGGAAGATGTTTTACCTGTTTTACGGAATGCTGTTTGCTTCCTCCAAGAGGAAGTATGCTTTGGCTTACTCTGTCTTTCGTAATTGATTCGTACAGAGATCTGAGCAAATTTTTATGCTAATTACGGCCTGAGTTATTTTTCACTTCATCGTCCTATTTAAATGGTTCACTGATGCACCTGGTTTGTACCCTAACATTGATTCATTATAGATTAGTTAGGTTTATATTGAGCAATCATAGCTTAAATTGGTCTCGTTAAATCTGTAAATGTCACAATTATTGGAAGCATAAAAATTAGTGTGTCAAATATTAGGTAAATAGGTAGCCGTGGTGGTCGATAGGTCATCTTTGATCTTTGGGTCATCTCGATTTTCATCGCCCTTCTTGCAAGGCAAACCATTCTGTTGGCACAAGAGATGGATTCCTTGCTGGAGCGTTGTTCCTCTCACAGCCCGACTGGTAACCGCATGTGTGCACGTCGGGTGCGGGGGGAGAGTAAGCCGAAACCGCACCGTCTCCTCCCGTGGACCGACTTGCACGCCCTCCCAGGTTAACACACGCCGACGACGACCATGCAGAGTCTGCTGACGCCCCCCACCTCACCCTTCCCATCAGCCATCCCTCTCCCTCCCACCCGTCCTGAGGAGACTTGACTCAACCCCCCTCCCTCTCTCTCTCTCCTTCAAGCTACCCACCCTTCCTCCTCCTCAACGCCACCCACCTTTCCTCCTCCCGTTGGAAGAAACCATTCTTCTTTGTTAGACGTCCATCTAATCTCCACTCCTCTCTCTCTCTCTCTCTCTCCCTCTCTCTCCTTTGCCCATTATTCTTCGAACTCCCGGATGGAATATAGGGACGGGTCCACGGATGGGGAACCTATAGAACCCAATATAAAGAGAACACAGATACGTACTCAAACGGTCGCATGACACAGACACTCTTCGTAACAAAAGATGGGAGACCACGTGACTAGGACCTCGCACCGCGAGAGCAAACATTTATTTCTTTCTTTTAGATCCTCCCTCCTCTTCTCTCCATATCGTTCGCAGGCACTCCGCCCGTGCTTTGAAGACCTCCTTGCATCTTGCCTCGCGAGGCGGAGGTAATTCATGGATCTACGGGTGTCGCTGTCGTCTGCGGGGCGTAGTAGTACAAGCACGGTTAGGGGGGAGGGGTGGATTGCAGGCAAGAGTCTCTTCTCCGTACGGCGGCGGAGCATTGCTGGGAATATGAGAGACATGGGGACGGGATGTTGTCCCTGGTCATGGGAGTTTTGTCTGCAACAGATAGACATAGGAATAGAGTAGATAAATAGGAATTGAAGAAAGTAGGAGTATTATTTAAAGTATGCAACGTTTTCGCCACGATTAAAGGATTAAAGGGATTAGTTCAGTCTATTTATCAAAACACCGACTTGGGCCGTCCCCGTTTTTCATTGCACCGCTTATTCATTGTTTCATTCGCACGTGGGGTAAAATTCAGCATCATCTGTCCATTATTTTGTGTTTTGAAAGTTTACCAATTTTGGGGTGAATCGATGGAGTACACAGGGTAATTATTTTTGTATTTAAAACATAAAATCAGCAATATCCCAAAAATAGGGCCAGAAGCGTTGCCAGGAATTTTGTTCGTGAGGGGGTCCAAAACCAGGGGTGAAAATAAAAAAACAGGGCACTAAGTAGAGGGTTTTAAACTAATTTTAGCATTTTTCACAATCGAAAAAAATTCAGTTTTCTTAGAAATCTTTTGTAAATTCATGATTTTTCCATATTTGGTTTTCTTTTGTGATGCACTGTAAGTGCGCTCGGAGGGGGGGCCCGGACCCCTACCCTCGCTACACCACTGAATTTTCTTAGGCTCGATTCATGCTTGTTTATTGCAATTTCTGCAAATGAAGAATGTAAGTTAAATTTTTTTCTGAAAATCCCTTAAGATGTGGCAAGAACTGCATGTAAAATAGAATTAGCTTGCTGAAAGAAACTACACCGTCACTGTGAAGGTGGCCGCATATCGAAGTTATGAAATATATGTTAGCTACTTTTGCACTCAACATACAGACGCGACCGCTATCATACCATATTTAAGAGTGAAATGTTCAAAAAATTTGTTTAAAGTTAATATTCAGCCAAAATATCTCAAAGCCTGTATCTGGTACTTCAGCTGTTTTTTTATTTGCCATCGAAAAATCTACCAAAAGAGGAATAAAGAAAATGAGTTTCGAATGCTATGCATTTTTTGAATTGTATTGTATTGAAATACCAATATAATTCAGCGATTATCATGAGAGAGATACTTAATCACTAACCTTCTTCCAGCCCAATGCATTATATTTGAATCTGACAATGAAACATCCTATTTTCCGCATCACTCTGTGGAACCTGTGAATCGCGTTTCCTCAATCTCTGTAATCCCTATATTTTCATGGAATTTCTGGGAGTGGTGTCAAATGAAACTCTAGTAGTATCCTCAGAAATCGATAGATTGAAATGTATTTGAAAAATGGAAACGAAAAGTGAAACGGAGATGTAGGACGCGGAGGAATTAATTTAACTTCCGTTTTGTCGCGACGCACAGCAATTTTCCTGAATGCATTTGTATCTTTTTCGTGAGCGGCGATCATTCAGGCGTTTCCGTTCGGTGTGCATAGTGGATTGCTCATTGGGAAGGAAAATAAAATAGAGGATGGCACGCTAAGAGGGGGGATGAGGGGGGGAGGGCAAGGACATGAGGACGGAAATAGAGGAGAAATAGGAGAGAGGGGAGAGGTAGAGGTTGGTGGCTTGAGGATGCTGCGGCAAAGTGGGGGGCAGGGGGGGGGGGGGGAGATGAAAGAAGCAGGGGGTGGGAGGGAAAAGAAGAGAGAGAGAGGCATGGGGGCCGATGTGGTGTCGGAAAAGTTGATTTATGCGCCGTGTTTTATCTGCTATGGAGCCCACGTAAATCAAGCGGCCGTCTCCTTGCTCCCTCGCGTAAAAATGAGTGGAGGAGTGGTGGGAGGTGGGAAGAAGGGGTCGGGCTAAGGACGGCTGAGTGGGAGGCTTAGGAGGAAGAGACGGGAGGAGGCGGGGCGAGAGGGAGGTGGGGGAATGAGGAGCAGTGAAGAGGGAGGGAGGGAGGGGGAATCTAAGCACGCACGTCCAAGGAGAGCGAGGAAGAGATAGGGAGAAAAGGAGGGAGCCAAGTGGGTGGAAGGAGGTTTTTTTTTCCTCCCTTCCTTCCTTCCTGGGGGAGGTTGGCGGTGGTGGTTTTTGTGGAGAGATATGGAAGGAGTAGCTTCGCGGAGAGTGGTGAAAATAGTGCGAGGAAGCGCCGTGAGGAGTGGTGTGGTATGAAGATGAGGCAAAGGTTTTGGGATCAAGAGGAAACCGGGTGTCCGGCGATCTAGAAGTGTTTAAAAAAGCCTAAAACAATCTAGAAATAAACATCGAGTCCCGGAGAGCTAGGATGAATCAGATTTGGAAAAAAAATCAGCCAAAGAAAAAATGAGTAGATTCTCGTTTGTTTTATTAAAAATGTCAAGATTTTTCTTGGCGCATTTGATGCAAATAATCCTTCTGTGTGGGTCAGCGCAGTGCTCGGCTCACCGTACATGTGTCACTACGCTCAGATATATTACCTTTCCAATTTTTTAAGCTTCGACTTAGCCCAGGCACAGTTTGGTATACCATTGATTCGTGCAGATTTAGTAGGGCTTTCTAACATTGATGGCGCGGCGCGATAGGTGCGAGAGAGAGATAGAGGTGTAATGAGACTCTGAAAGATCATAATATTCACCTAAAATAACTGGAAAACTCGGGAAAAAATATTTTGAGAATCGCTGGACACCCGAGGGGAGGGACCGGTAAAGGGTTGAGGAAATGAGTGGATCGAGGGAGAGAGAGAAGAGAGTGTCGGATAGTAGGACGAGGGCAGGATAATTTTCCTCTTTTTTTTTTTCAAGGCGGTATTAGAATTCCGACTCTGGTGCCGCGTGTATGTAGGGACAAAGGAGCGAGGTGCGAGGATCACAAGAGGGCTGACCCCTCGACATGAGTCTCGGAACGGCAGCGTGGTGCCCGCTTTATCTCCCGTTCTGCCGCGCAGGCACGATCACCTCGCTCACTAACGCTTGGGAAGACTTTTTCCTCCATTTTCTGGAAGTGGACTAGGGATTCCTCCCATTTTGAGAGGAGTGCCCACGAAAGCCGCGGCAGGGCGAGAGAATACAAAAAAATTAGGAACACTCCACACAACGGAGTATGTAAATGTATGGCTTTTATCCATTCGCGTCGGGAGAGACGACGGTCCAGACTTCTTTTGTGGCAAAGTGCATTGGGTGTTGGACGGAAATTTTGTGAAGGAGGCATCGGGGAAGAGCCTTTAGGGAATCCATATTGGTCTCGCTTACTTAGTATTCCGAGCTCGTCGCCGAAAAGAAGGCTGCGGTGAAGGAAATCCAGGGCCGGCAGAGGTTGTGGTGGAGATTTCTCTTAGCTCCCCCATTCTCTATCTTCTCATCCCTATTTATTTCTTTCCGACCTGAAGGGTTTTTCCCCGAAAATCTGAGACGACGCGACGGTGGAGGCTCGCGAAGTAGCAAAGGCGTCCGCAGTCCGAGTGCCTAGTATTTATTTACTTCTAGGTTAATAATCAGATATAGGACACCTGCGATGAAATTTTTCCCCTGCCATGAAAATCTCAAATGCGTAAATTAGTAGAATATATAATAAATGCTTCATACTGGTATATTTATTAAGTTGTCACTGCTTGGCTAAATTCTGCTTTAGAATTTATTTTATAAGTTATAAAATTTGTACTAAACCAAACCGTATATTTCCCAATTTTTCTTCTATGCAACCAAGGGAAAATGAAATGATCAGAAACGTTTCATATCTCGGCAAAATCTATCGCAACTAATGGTATTCATTTATCGGTGAATACCTATTTCATTACCATAGCGAAGAACAAAAAATGCTGAGAAAGTTTCCTGAGTATATTTTTACATCAACGTTAACTTGAGCTTTGCTATGGCAATGTTTACGTGAGTATGGCAAATGATGGGTCATACTTTTTCAGCACGACCTTACTTCGAGTAAAAAATATTTAAATTTCAGTATCTAAATCAAACACGAAATGTCTCGTTACATTGTTTGGCAATGTTATCATTTTGAATGCATTTTTGTGTAGTTATAAATTATACATTTTTTTATCTTTTTATACTTATTTAGCAATCACTGGTATTAGAGAATTCTTTCCTGTACAAACATGAAATATTTCAAAATACAAGTTTTGGTGAACATTCTTGTACAGATAGGCTTCATAGACATCCTAGAGAGGTAATACACCCATGTGATTTAGTCCAAAATTGTACAAATACCTTAATTTATTTAATTTTAGCAAATTAATTTCATGCCTAATTGTATCTTTGGAAAAGTCAACAATTTTTACCAACATTCAGTCTTCTGCGAAGATTTATGGCGTGTGATCTGGACAAATGTCCCAGTGAGAGGGCATTCGAATTGGAAAGAGATATTTTACACTGCTCAATCGACAATAAATTATTGTCGCTGATTGCCGAGGGTGTCAAATTCGAATTTAGAGGGATTCAAAAACTACAACGAGTCGACTATTGGACGGAGTCGAATCGTCCTTATGATTGTGTGTGCCACGTCGAGTGTGATTCCGTGAATGATGTTACAACTCGGGGCGTTGTTGTATTTCGGGTATCCTGTTTCCGTTCGGTCCCGTGAGTTTTATCTATTGTGCGTTTTTGTCGAAGGCATTTTAAAAAAAGGCCAAAACCTCATCCCTTTTATGCTCCGCTTCCCCCTTCCGACAATCGATAGGGTCGGAGGGCCCAGGGCTCCCGAACACGAGAGCCAACATCGCCCCCCCCTCGCTTCTCTCTTCCCTCTCTGCGACGTACAAGGAAAGATCTTCCCTCCTCTGCATTCCACTCATGACCTCTCTTCTTCCAACGATGATCGTCTCTCCTTCCATAGCTCGCCTATATTTTCCTCTTTTTCCGAAGCCTCTATTTATCTGCTTTTTATTTTTTTTCTAACCCCATTTTAGGATGCAAAATACCTTAAAAGCATTCACATCTCCAGGTGGAATCTAAAAAAAAATCATTAAAAACTATCAATTTAAAAAAAATACTCGTATATCTCTTGTAATTTAAATAGGTGATTGCTCTTGTTTCTTTTAATTGGAATACGAAGTTAATCGTTTAAGGGATGAGGTAAAAAATAGTTCTAAGTTTTGTCCTCCTCAGTCAATCTTGTCTTTGTCTTTGTCTGTCTCAGTCCTCTTGTCTTTGAGAATATTCATGGTAACGTGATTTGGGAGTATGCTCACTTTCCAATGAAACAAAAAAATGGTTTATTCGTAGTAAAAATGAAGGGGGGCGGATTTAGTTGGTACACCAAGCGGTGATATTCCATTACGATTGACAATGATGGGTGTGCCTTTTTGAGACAAAACGTAAAAAATGTACATATTCACGCACGCCATGCATGCATTCCACATACTTACGCGTTTTTTAATCACTTTCTGTAGTAAATATTAAAAGAAGGCCGTTAACCCAGAGGGCGATTCTCAATGCAATCCCCATGCTCCCACTCTCATCGTGACTGCCATTTGCCGGTTGAGATGCCATAAATTACGCAGACGAAGTCTCCCTTCTCTAAAGCCGGTCGGAGATGCAGAAAGGAATACTTGTGCGTGCTTATGCACTTGCAAAAATGAAGTCATAATCCCGAGTCTCTGATCCACATCGTATGGGAGGAATATCACATAACTCCACTCCGGGAGGAATCCGGAACAGTCTCTATTTCAGCAGCCCCACAAACAAGCATTCGTGCTCATGCGCATAATCGCTCGCCGGCGACAAACGGCGACCCAATGCCAATCACGTCGGCATCACGGCTTGCGCTCACGTCCGTCATCCGAGTTTGACAACGCCAAACCCCCTTCCCCCACCAGTTCACTGTCACGATCACCGTCCGGTTCTTTCCCCAGCCCGGCACGAACACTCACTCATTTTGCCTTACGCTTCTTTCTTCGTCACTTTTCCTTTTTCTGCAGTAACATTTCTACACCTCCGTGTTCCTCCCATTGTGTCACCTCTCGAAATTTTCCATTGCAATTATACTTGAACTTCCTTAACGCTCTTATTCGGAAGTAAAGAACTTGTTTTCCTCACAATTGTTCCCGCTCATCGATTGTATTCAGTCTGCTTTTCCTCGGAGAGACTCAAGTTTTACGCATTTCGATTTGATTTCCATCACTAATTAACCCTGCCTGTGAATTATTCATGGAAATGCCATTAGTGTTGTTACTCCTGTTTCCAAGAGATGCCGCTTTTGAGTGTTGAAGGTCGTTAGCGGTTATTTTCCGTTTTGCTATCGCTCCACGAGGCTTTCGAAACAGCTGAGAGAAACCTTGGAATCAACGAGAAAAATTAGGTTTTTGTAGAAAGAAATAGAGCTCACCTTTGATTTTTTATCCACTGTTGGAAATTTTGGACTAACTGATAAAATTTGAGTACATGATTGCTAACCAAAACTAATTACTTAACATGAATCATGAAGCAGACAACTCAAGTTGTCGTCGTTATGCTCAAAACTATATTGGCTGTGAGACAAAAAAGCTAACTGAGGTTGTCAATCATATTTTGAATGAATGTGAGGCACCTTAGTTTTTTTCAATGTGGGACATTTATTTTCCACATATTCTGTGTCAACATTTAATTTTAATTTTAGTAGAAAGCCCTGTAACAGAGAAAATCTCGTCATTTATAATGCGGGAAAATAATCCTTGATCTGAAATTCTGCCAAGCCCTGAAATGATTTTTTCTCGCGTCCTCTCGCGAAAAATTCCCTCCCGGGCATACCTGATTCATTTTAATGCAGGTTTGACTAATGCATATATTTATTGAGGATACGGTTATTAATCTCACCGGCCGGCTTTTCGCGCACCGTGGAAGCGATTTAGCTCAAAGTCGAGACGTCTCCCCGCGCGACTAATCTTGAGTTAATGGGATGGGAGGGAGGAAGTGCAGGAGGAGGCAAAGGCGAATGGCGTGGAAGTGAGAAATCGTGGAGTCGGCGTATTTGCGGTCTCGCAGTAGCAGCAGCAGATAGGACGACAGCCGGAGGAGGAAGGACGGGAGCTTACGGCCAAATGAGGATGGATTAGCGGGGGAGATTAATGTGCCTCTGCCCCTAATGCTATGAACGGTGCGGTTTAGCGGTTAGCCGGTTAGACGTGTCGGAGGTGTAAGGAGGAGACGCGGTGCAGAGGGCGCCGTCTGCGGGCCGCTCTTGTCACGGCGGCCGGGACTTCCGGACGGGGATGCATGATGGAGGCGACGACGGGGAAAATGGCCGAAGGGGAACGGGTATAACCGACGCACCTGCCCCGTGTTTTATTTTTTTGCGATGATTCCTCCGAGGGCGGCGAAGTGTGGAGGCATTAGAATTGGAGTACAAATTGAGATTCAAAAAGTCTGCTTTGACTTCTCCTTCCCTTGCTGTTAAAATTCCTTGGCGTGAGGTACAAGTCAGCGCAAGTTGGCTGCAAAAGAATGCAGCAAAAAAAACCTACTTCGCATGTAAATTGAATGAATGATCTGTTATAAAGTTTTAAATGACTTAATGAAGTTGATTTATCGGCTACATATCAATAAACATGAGAATGTTCCCCTCTTCATAAAATATTCCGCTTAATTTGAGATGTAACGCCACTATTCGCCATGCTAGACCCGTATTGGTGTTTTTTCGATTGGTGGGTCATTTTAGGAGTTTAAATTTTTACATTTTTATATATATATATCCCTCTGTGTCGGTTGAGTATAAAGATTAATAAGTTTTTTTGTGATACATTTCCTATCTAATGATGTGATTGATCTATGATCTGATCATTTCGAATAAATTCAACCGATTCAGGCGTAATGAAGTAGAAGTTCGACGTATTGAAATAAAAGGAAGTTGCTCTTTTCCGCAATTATTTTAATGCGTACAGCGCATTTTGGCTCGCAGAGCCATCATGTAATCTGCCTCTGGGTAGAACACTTGTACCAGATTATAGCTCAGTGAGTCGAATTCTGATTTGAGCAGATTCTAGTGCCAGAAGGTTAGGAAAAATATTTTTTCTGCGAAACCATTTTAGTAGTTTGATCGATGTCCGACAGACGAATACCATTGGCCAAAATAAAACCGAGGAATCAGTAATATGGTAGCAGCTAGGTCCAATATTGAAAACCAAATTTTTTGTGAACTTAGAGGAAGTCAAAATGTAAAGCAGACGGGCATGCGTTTAAGTCCAAGTGAAGGAGTTGTCTTTGTGCTGTGAGATTTATTTACCGACGGGGTCAGTTGGGTTAGACCGAGAGCGAAAGAGAAGGAAGAAAAACAGTCTCCAGTTTCAAAGGAAGACAATTCTTTCGGTCAACTCTCTCTCGACGACCTCCTCTTTCTCTCCCGGCGTAACTTCTCGACGTTGAGGGAACTGGGGCGTGGACCTCTTGGAACACTGCTGAGGGCGGCGGTACTCGCGCTGTCCTTTTTTCTCCTCCATCCCCGCTGCGTCGCTCCCACTCCGATTGATCTATCTGCCTTTAGCTGTCACAGCGGGAACACGAAGGAGAGTGGAGGGATGAGGCGATGTATGTTTGTATGGTCGGACGTGCAAGCGAAGGGAAATGAGTGGATCTCGTGTGAGCGAGCCAGCGGAGGTTTTCATGCGGACCCCCTGGGGTGCGATCTCGTTCCTTCGGCGTTGAGTGACGCGCGAAACGCTTTATTTTTTTCAGCGGCAGTTCAGCGTATAGCGATGGGGAGCAGACGATGAATCAATGCGGTTTTCCCCACAGCCAAATATGAAGTTGATATATTTCTAAATTACCTCTACATCCGTTGGGGAACAAGTTTTAGCTTAACTGGCCTAATATAGAGGTAAATGTTAAGTGAAGTATTAATTCATCTTTCACGATTTGCAGTTGGCCTCTTGCTAATGCCCTCAATCACGGCCCCTCCCTCTCGTTGTGTTCACCAAACATATAGCTATTATTCCCGGCTGCCCAACAGTTTATATTCGTATATGTCACTAAATTGAACTGGAAAACCTCAAGCATTTCTTCTGCTCTCGGGAGTAAAGGCAATTCTACATAACTCAACAAAGTAAAACATCAATGTAATGTAAATATCTATTTACGTTTAAATATATGTGTAGAATTTTTTAAACCTTTGAATCGTTGTTTTTAATCTCAAGAATGGTATGAAAATTATGAATATCCATGTGAAAACGGAAGGTGTTGCGCCTTCATTGAAGTATTGAATTCAAATGGAAACGTAAAAGAATCATTTATTCTTAAAAACCTCCTCTGGCAGACATGACTCCTACAATCAATTTTTTTCAAGACCCCTTGCTCAATTTTTGAGGACTGTTTGTTGCTTACCGCTGGTTCGCATATCATTGATCCTCCCGACCAAGCCACTCATCCGTATTTGGGTTGAGTGTTACTAGTTTAATATTCAGCCAATGTTTTAAAAATGGGAATTAAATTCTCTCCCCACGAAGATATATCGTATTTAATAGGAATTTATAATTCTATCTTACCCTCTGTATTTTACAAACTTATGAGTCGTGTTATCTGTACACTGTTATGCCAAAATCGGACATTTTCGTACATTGCCATTGTAAATGGTCCCATTAAGTTGAATAAATTAGCATTGAAATGATCTACTGTCTCTCGCGCTTGCATTCATAAGATGTTATTTTTTGACTGACAATCAGAAATATGAAGTCAGAATAAGAATACCTAGTAATGAAAAAATAGGACTTAAGTGCAGGTGAAAATGTTTTCTCAGGAGTGGAGTAATTTTTGTCACTTCAGTGGAGTAATTTTTGTCACTCTTGGTAGTGGGATTAAGGGGCATTAATCGTCCGACACAATTTGAAGCATAATATCGTGACTACAGATAATACCAGATTTGTATCGCATGAAACCTAACGTGCAGTGGTGTTAAAATGCCTCTGAAATGTCTGGGAAATGCCTGATACTGATGCATTGAAGGTTTCCCTAGGCCCCTTCTCATACACCAACTGACTTTTTTATTATGCTTAATGTATTTTCATCACACCAAACACTCCTCGGAGACGGTCAGATTCACGCATTAATGCCAGGAATCCAGGAATCTCTTCAGATCAGTCAGAAAACAATGCTGTGCGTCAACAACAGAATGAGGAGACTGGGACTTATTTTGTGACGTCCTCATTGATTCCTGCCAAAAAAAATTCGATAAATACGGAGCGAAAATTAATGCACGCGAATATTTTCCATCGTGAGACAAAAGAGTGCCGCCTCCTTTTTGAGAGACTGGACGATCCTGAAGCGGGAGGGTATAAAAACCGGAATTCGAAAAAAATCGAGACATGAAGAGCGCTTTGGGAGGAGGGGGTGAAAGGAGATGCCGCGATCCTATCCGAAGATTTTCTTTCCATTTGTCCCCAAAATATTTATGATTCAATCGTGAGGATGTAATTGTTTTTTCTTCTCCGGGCCTCACACGAGTTACGTCCGTTCAGGTCCGGGGCCGGGTTTTCTTCCGGCTGCTCCGCCGCGCGACTAGAGGTAAACAGTCGGGAGGAGGAGAAGGTGGGCGGGGAAGGAGAGCAGTCGGAAAGAGGGGGGTGAGCGTAGTCATGGGAGCAGACGCGGCCCTCCTATTGGTCGCTCCCCTCAAACTCCACCCCTCCCTCCTCCCCGGTTCGCTCTGGCGGCCACCCTTCCCGCCGTTCCAAAGCCCCCCGTCGGACTCGCCCCAGCCTCTTTCCCCCACCCCTCACCGCCGTGTCACAACCACCTTCCCCCTCCCTTCTTCCCACCAAAGAGAGCGTTGTACTTAAAAACTCGGGCTGTCCCAATGGCGACTTGGCCTCGCGGTCGCTTCGAAAATCGTCTCACCTCAACCTCACCCCACCTTTTCGTCTCGCGGCCCACCTGCCCCACCCCTCCCCGCGTCCCATCCAGGTATTTTCACGGCGACTGCTTCTCAAAGGGAGCGGAGGGAAACTTCTCTCCCGAGTCTGCTCTGTGCGTCCCACCTGAGTATTTTGGGTAACCGCACCTCGTGTGCGCGCACCTCAGCAGTATCTAGCCGCACCACTTCGGCCAAGAAACTGCTTCAATTTACCCGTGCTGAGAATATTGGCCCGCGAGTCGGAAAAATGGCGTAAAAACCTTGCCGAGCGCAAGTCTTTAGCTAAGTTTAGTTATGTGTCCGTGAATCATTTCATTTTACCGTCTTCAGCGTAATTATAAACGTTGTCAATTTAAGTTTACATGCATCCGAAAATATGTATCAAATATTTAACTATATAGGAGGAGACAAGAAAAAGAGACGCATCTGATATGATGATTTTGTTTTCCTGCCGTTCTTACCGTAGTTGTTGTTTTGGTATTGCTTGTAGTATAGCTTGTAAAAATAATAAGGAAAACGTAAGCAGAATTTTCCTGCATTTTTTCGAAATGTGCAAATAAATTTCAGTGAGCATTGGTAGTTGTTAGCATGACAACCTCTGAAGTAATCAAACTACTCAAAACAATTGTAATTAATTGGAATGATTTTCTAGTCCAGGTATTTTTATTCTCGTGGATTATTGGTTGTAACATGTCACGAAGTTGAGATTAATTAATTAAGTAAACAGTTTTCTTTGCCGCTGTTGCTAAGTGCCTAGGTAGTAATGGTTAGTGCGTGGGAAGGCTAATATAAGAAAAGAAACACTTGTATTTGTGTCTTGAAAAGATTCGATTATGTTAATAAAACGTTGTTATTAAGGCTGAAAATACATTTTGCATGAGAGTGTTTTTCTCTTACGCAAGAATCAGTACATTCTGTTAATTTCTCTTTCAACTGTGTAACTTTATATCCAATATTAACCTACTCTGATGAATAAACATTTGAGATCATGTTTATTAATATTTTCTCCTCTTTGAAACGCTAGCACACACAAATATTTTCGAAAACTCTTGTTTTTCTATTTTGCAGTCTTTGTCAAGTATTTTTCCGCCATCTTAGTTTCTCGTCCACAGTTTCCAGCTCACACTTCCACCGCCCACTCCCAATCTCCTCTGTTTTCCCTTCTCCAGCGTCGACATACGTCCTATCTCCTTTTCCCTTCGCTATACAACTGCCCGTCCTCCTACACCATCGCACCCACAAACCCAGCCGCGCCTGCCTTGAAATTCGACACAGGCCATTCATCACGCCGCGGCAGACAGCGAAGAATCCTGTAACGAATGTGGTGTTCGCCGAGAAGGAAAAAAGGGACCGAGATACGGGGTTTAGGAATGGAGTGGAAAGTTGAGTAAATGCGAATGGCCGAGGGAGGAGCGGATAAAAGGCAGTACCCACCTCTGTTTCTCGCTCTATGCTTCAGAATTTCGGGTAATGGTTTAGAATGGGAGGAAAGGAGCCGGAGGTTAGATGCTTAAAGATAAGAATTAGGGGTTGTACGCCACTAATTTATTTTTGTTTGGGTCCGCACAAGAATGGTTAGCGAGGGGAAATGTGAAGCATTACATGGTTTTAGAGAGCAAAGAAAATAAACATCACGGCCCCTGCTGTTCGATGTTGGAATAGAAAAAAATTGGTGAAGGTTGCCACAGCCTTGTCTATCATTACTCCGCGCCGTGGTACGGCAATGGTGTCTAAAGGACTCGGAACACCATACGTTTCGGCGCATTTAGAAAACTGCCATTTGGACTGGTATGTTTAATTCTTCTCATTTAAGGAATTTTAGTTGAAATTAGGTAGGTAATATGTAGGAGACATGTTGATGATGTTTTTCTGAATTAGTGATTTAGTTCTCATAAGCTCAGTTTTCCCCATTAAGAATAAATGCGGCCTTGTATGATCAATATGTTGCCCAAACATTTTAATGCTTTCTTTATTTTCATTTCGTATTGTTCAATTCTAAGGAGCAAAATATCATATGCTATATAATTAGGTGCCTGGCTGGATTACTCGCACTCGAGATGATAAGCAGCTAGTTATAATGTTATACTGTTTTAATTTCAGTGAAAGAATAAATCACAATAATTTGAATCATGCAGAAATGCTATACTTTGATTATTTCAATTTTGTCCGGTGCAGGCATCTTTTCCGTAATAAAAAATGCGATGGAAGTGTTAAAGCTGGGATATTCTAATGTATAATTCTCATGGGTGTATAGAGTATTAGTAACTATTAATTCTTATGCACTTTCCGTTTCGGTTGCAATCCGTAGCACATGAAAATTTAGGTAATATATATTTGTTTTTTTCATGAGTTTATTTGGAAGCTTGGGTGAAAAAATGCTTTGACTGTTTAATATTATCTTAATATAAGGAACTCAATTTTGAGCGTAAAAATTAACCAGGAATATGCATGGATAATATAAAATGCGGAATTTCATGAATAATTTATTTGCATGCATATGCGGTTTTCGCTATCTTCTGGGACGGTGGAATACATTACTCGGATGCTGGAGTATTATATATGCACGAAATTCATTCCTCAGTGAAATTATATGCCTACTCTCCGCGCATGTTCATACTTAGATAATATTTTTTCCCACTCATTACTACAAAGGCATGGAGGTGTCCTCATTTTCCCTGCCGTTTCGCGAATCCCTTTAAAAGAGAAATAAAATGTATTTATCGTGCTTACATATCCAGCGTTTGACCGGTCTCGCCACCATCTCTCTCCCCCTCCTGCCTTCCCACTTCACCCCCTGACCTCTGTCCACCTCAAAAAGCCCCGACTGACCCCAGCTGGCCCTCCCGTTCGCCGCGAAATGATCAGCGATTGCCCTCCGGGGTGCGACTCCTTCCCCGGTTTTACGTCGTTTCCTACACCCTCTGATCCATCTCGATTTCTCCCTTTTCCTTCGTTCAATATCCTCTTCTACGTCCGTCGAGTGTCCTCTTACGCACACCATTCGACAAACGCACCCACGCACGGGACCTCCTCTTCCTTTTTTTCTTTGCCCCGAGCTTTCTTTTTTTACGACCCCGAAGGCTCTTCTTCTGCTCCCTCATCCGCCCCTCTTTCTCTCTCGGCCGGCGTGCGCTGTTATAAAAACTTTCGCGGGACATAGAACGTTCTTTGTACCTCCTTTTCTCTCTCTTCTTGCTCAATCTCCTCTTTATCTTTCCTTTGGCAAATTCGCGGGCTCTTTTCTGTTTCACCTCCTTTTTTGTTGAGTTGGAGTCCTTGCCTCTTTTCATTCTGTACCTTCTACTCCCCTCTCTCGACTTCACCCAAGCCTTCGTTCCTTACTTTCGGCCCGCTGACGAAGGTAGGGAAAAGAGAGAGTGACTTTTTTTAGCGTGGTAAAAAAAACGGGTCTTAAAAAAGGTGCCATAAATACTTTCCTGAACTCTATGGTCAAGGGGGGCATTTGTTTACCTCGGGGATCATGGAATTTTGGTGAAAAGTGAAGGGAGCTCTCTTCGGATTTTCCTTCATGTTTTCTCTCTTGCGCAACTTAGCGTTGGTGAATTCTTTGTCGGCTACTCACCTCTTTTTACCATATGAGTAGCCACTAGGTATGCATTGAAAATGAATGAGTACGCACCTAATTTTAAATGGCCTATTAAATTGTGTGAATAGAATTAATTGGATAATTGAGAGGATTTTTAAGGCATTAGCGTTACAATGAATGCAATCATGAGGGATAACCTGATCATTTCGCCATAATCTCTCAAATTATAGTGTATATTACATTTTACGTATTATCTGGCTTTGTTAGGAATTTATGCGTATTTTACGTAACATATTCTTTTGAATAAATACTGTGTTAATCGCCCACATCAAGTCGAAAAAATGTCATCCTCTCCTTCATATTTAGACAGCCTGTTTCCAATTGAGCTCCACTTATTGCCGCATACTATCCAGGATCATGCACATCTCGTCACCTTTGTCGGATATCCTTATTATGATGAATAAGTGTCCTTAAGACCTTCTATATCTTGCCAAATACTTTCCTTCGGACCCCGTTATCCTCGTAGCTCTTTCTTTTCTTTATAGCCCCCATCAAAGATAAGGCGTGTTGGCAGTTTGAACATGCCTATCCATCCATAAGCGATCCATTTACGGTGTATCTGTGGCGGTTAAGGGCATTGAATGCGGCACGGAACTTGCCTCCCCGATCGCCTTTTTTTGATGGAGTGAGTGACAAGATGGAGGAATGCGGCATCAACCGGTCCTCGTGACGACATCCACTCAAGGATACTTATAGGACGACAACGCCGTTCTCCTCCTCGAAATTATTCCTCTTTCCTTGGATCCTCCATTTGATCTTTAGAGCCGTCCGTCCGTCTGCGCCATCTATCCCTCGTTTTCTTGCGGATACTCTGGAAAGGATTTGGTTATGTGCCATTAAAGACATCCATTCTTGGTCTAAATACACTAGTTCTCCGTCCTAAAGTGCAAAGAAGCGTTATTGCCTCATGTTTAATGCTTCCAAAATATATTTTGGCGTTCCTTCGTTTAAGAGCCTAGCTTTACGAGCCCGTTTACCTACCGAGTATTGGGGCTTGTCGAACGCATGCTCGTTCGCCTACCTTTCTCGTTCACAGGCATTGAATTGAATATAAAAAATGCGTTCATTCAAACTCGTTTTCTGTCTTCAAATGCAGTGGTAAATGACGGCTGAGGCGTGTCTTTGAAGGTGATCTCTATCGGTGTATATGTATTTTTGCTGAAGTTGAGAGTAGTCATAATTTGGAATTTAACCGCATTAATATTGGTCCAATTTCCTTGTGACGTGAAAGTTCCTTGAGTCACCATTTAATTAACCTTTGGGAAAATTCATATCATGCCGCGCTTGAAATCTCCTTTTTTGGAAGTATTAAAGGGCTATAACACGTCAAGGCCAATCTCAAGGCTATTTTGACTGATTTATTCGTATGAAAAAATAAATTTGTAGGTTTAAAATTAGTGTTTTTCAATTAGCTTTTACCAATTATTTAAAAAAAAGAAAGGTTAATGGTAAATAAAGGCCATAGAAGGTGATGGGATTAAGAAGGAAAAAAAAGCCGTTAACCTTGGAAGAACCTTTCTTAAATTAAGCACTTTCACGTTATATTTTCCACCATCTTTGTTTTTTTGTTCCGGTTTCATTGTGAGGAACATATAAAAAATCTCTGATAATGATGTGCTCCCAGCGCTAAAATAGTTAAAATATTAAATGATGTGGAGTATTATCAAATTTTTCATTCAGTATGCTGTCGAAGATATTCTTATTAGCAATGTATATTCTCTCAATAATATATAAACGCTATGGCGGTGATTATCATTCATTTCTTTTGTATAGTGTGCTCTTATAGAGCGCAGGGTTGTGCTGCTTCTAAGCTCACTGCCTGAGCGAGAGTATAGGAAGATATGGTCTTTGGAGTACGAGGGAAGGGTGGGGGGGATATAAGGCTAAAGAAGGGGATGTGGGGAGTTGGTACACGGGGCTGGTGCCTTGTGTCGCGTTGTGGAAGGGTCTCTGTCGCAAGGGAAGGAGGAGGAGGGGGAGGATGGGGTTTTTGAGGCGCATTCCAAATATATTTTGCCTAATGCCTTTCTCACGCCCCCCGATCCGCCGGATGTGGCTGGGGGCCTCTTGACGGGGGCCGGGCCCCTTCGCTGCCGCTCCGCTTCCAGCCCCACATCCATTTCCAGCTACCCCCGCGTCCCTGCTCCATCCCCGTCGCTTCTTAAGCATATCCTCCCCTCCGTCCCCCCGCCGCTAAGGAGTTTCTTCGATCCCGGCAGTATCGCCCGCGGCTTAAGAGGGTGGAAAAAGTGTGAGAATGAAGTTATCTGGATTCCAATGGCGCTCACTCTCATCTCCTTTGCTTCCCTTTTTTTGGTAATGGCGTGTCTCATTTTTTATGAAATAGTCGTTCTTTTTTCTCCCCAAAGTCATGCGGAAGTGATGAGTCATCTGTTTTTTTTCTTTCTGGCCGAAAGGCATACTTTTCACGCTTCAAGTGCTCCTGTGTTGGATCTGTATGTTGTATCTCTTATATAAAATATAACTTATATTATCGAATTTCACAATAAGCTCATGATAAACATCAGATATCGTCATGCCACTGGTACGATCGTATTCGAACTATATTTAACAACCCTATGCCAAGTATTAAAATAATTCCATCGAGGAGCTATTGAAAACCATGCAGTTTAGTATTTTTATGCCGTTAAAAATAATTGGCCGTAATCACAATTGTTAAATGTGATAACGAGCGTTGGGTAAATTGAGTAAATTTTTTCCCATAACAATTTGGAGCGATGGTGAAGCTTAGAAACAGGCTCAGATGGAATAAAAATTAGACCCAGTTTTGCTGAATATAAACTATTGGAAATGTAAATTTCTTCCAAAGTAAATTATTTATTGTGGAACGACTGCCATTTTCTAACTTAAATCCTCGTATGTATATAAATTATCAATTTACTCTCTTCTTTGTACCTCAGTTTTCGAGAAATGACCAGAGGTCAAGCTGATTGCCAATGTTCATTTACAATTTTTTTTTCTAATTTGTTCTTTTAGTTACTTTAGGTGTTCAAGTGATTGACCGATAATTCTACTATATTGTGCTTACATATCTTAGCTTTTATGAGTTGCTGAATTTCTGTGGGAAATCAAAGCTAGCACTAGTAATTAATAAAATATTAATGTAACTTCTTGAGTATCTAATAGTGAAATATAAAATGTATCTCAAATCTCCCATTTCGTGTCCCTTAAGTGTTTCATCGATGAAATTTACGATGTGACGCTTTTAAGTGTCTAAAACGATGGTAATTGACTAGGACCCTGAAAACATTCAACCCTTTCGCTAACGAGCATGATGAACAATGGGCTGGATGTGATTTTTTTAAACGTGCCATGCTGAAGGCGTCCGCTGCCTTTAGTCGATAAATTCTGATGACGCATGACGGGAAAGCGAGCCGACTCCTTTGGGTCCCGTAACCCCGGAGGCAGCCCTCTTAAAAAAATAACCTTTTTTTCCTCGCTGAGGGGACAGATGAGATTGGTTTAGGGATATGGGTGAGGGGGTCGGGGATCATGTAGGAATGGGTGGAGGATGTAGAGGGGGAGGGAGGTTTAGCGGTATATTCCATTCCTCCCTTCTTCTTCCTTGATATACTGCCACGGCCCCCGGGGGTCGGTTGGGGGCGGTAGTTGGTCGGGGGTAGTGCACCTCTCCTCGCCGCGGGGGTGTACTCTGGGAGGCGTGGTGGCGTGGCTCAAGAACGTCGCTGAGGGAGTGTTTCAAGACGCGGCAATGGCCATAAGCGTGGGTAATTCTCGACTATGTACCTTCCTAATTGCCCCCATACTTGAACTCTTCTTAAGCTTTTGTCATGACTGCTAAGTTCTTTTTTAGTTTGCTAAGACCTACAGGCCGCGGAAATTCATCATCAAATAATTTATTCATCACAGGATGAGACTCTACACTTTCCCCACTAAGTATGACTTATTTGAAACTTTTCATCTCTGGGTAATGTTTGGTACCTAACACGAATGGGCGCAAATCCCATTCCGTAAAATTCTCGAACTAACAGATTCCCAGCTCTTTTATCTGCGCTGTAACTAATGAAATTAATTAACCCCACTTTATGAGTTTTTTGTTACGATGGCTGTTAAGGTAATTCCCCTAAGGATTTTTCATGCATTAGTGGACAGCATAGGGTTTTGGCGAAACTAATACTATACTTTACAATTATTACTGGGTGCGTTAAGACTGCCTTTTCTCATGCAAAATTCTCCAACTGTCTGATAAATGCGAAAGGGGAAAGGTATCATAATTTTCCACGTATTTGGAAAACTGCAGTTGTCCGTCGGGTAAGAATTTTTGATAGCTGTCAATCTCTCAAAAGGGGAATCATAATCATCATAAAAGAATGCGAAAATTAAAGTAATCATGAAAAGGATTTCTAATGCCATAGAAAAGCACAAAGAGGTCACTATCATCGCTCTAGGGGTACCTCCTTTGAACATGAGGTAGAAATGCCTTTCTTTCACCTTTCGAAGCGTATATGCATGTTTTTCTGACTCTTTTTCATTATTTACTTTGTAAAACGTTGCATAAAATGAATTATATTATGTTCCGAAGAATTTCGTTATCATTAAAATTATAAATACTGACCGAGAACATCGCTAAATCCCATCAGTTTTTTTTTCCAGAATTTGTATTTAATATTCAGTTACGTTCACTTCACATTTTATAACTTTTTTTCGGAAAGCGGATTCATGTTTATTAGTTTAAAATTAAATATCCTCACTGAGTAAAAACACTGTCTTGTAAATTATGTGGACCACTACACTCCGAAATCTCTACTTATGGCTTAAAAAAGTACGAGCATGCTGGGAATTTCTGAAATGGCAGAGGTTTTATTACGATCGAATGAAATTTCACCGGTAGGGAAATAAATTTATCTCTCGGGCTAATAAATTTCCGAGGCTTTGAGTGCCTGTCTTAGTGGAGAGGATTCGACGTGGATACACTTTTAACGTGCCTTTTTTGAAGGAAGCCCTTGCCGAGCTGTTTAAATTTTCTGCCGCGAGTGCTCCATTAAGTATCCACGTGCGAAATCTGGAGGGCAGCGAAAGATGAATTCGGAACCCGTACATTCGAAATGAGCGATGTGCAGCCATAAATGCTTCGAGAGTCGACGAAAAGTTCTCACAGGATCGGGATCATGCGGAGAGAGAGAGAGAGTAAGAGAGAGGGAGTTGATGTAAGCCGAGAAGGAGGCGAGAATCGTCGTATTTCGCGGGCAGAATATGGGAGCCAGCCGGGCGGGTGAGAGATAGATAGCGGCTAGGTGTGGGAGATGATTGGGAGGGAAAGGTACGGAGGCTGGGATAAGGGAAAATGCCGGGGAGGAGGTGTGAGGTGTGACAGCGAGAGGCGGGAATCGGAATCGCCCAACGTATTGAACGTCCACCTTTTGTGCGAGAATGGAAGCGTTTTAGGGGAGAGGGGGGGATGGATCGAGCGAGAAGGGGATGGGATTGAGAGGAGAGCGAACTGAAGGGAATATAATGCGCAACCGTGCGCGAAATAGTGTGGGTATGTAAATTGTGTGTGTGGGGGGGGGATGTGGAGGCTGGATTGGGATGGGGTGGAAAAAGATGGAGCCTGAGAGGTGCGTAGTGGATGGAATTTGACGAGAGGATGAAGGAGAGGCTGCAGAGGGGTGAGGATTTGATAGGAATAAAGGGTATGCAAAGAGAGTGGGGGGTGGTATTTTGGTGGGGAATTGGTGTGGGAACGTGGGGCGTAATGCAGTTGCGGAGGAGTTTAGAGCGGGCAGGGGGGCGGGGTGTTTGTGGAGCCAGTCGTGAGGAAGAGGAGCAGTGTTGAGGGGGGGAAGGGCTGATAATTTATGCCACACCTCAATCGTCCGCGTGGTCGTATATCTCCCGTGCCTTCGCCTCGGCTCCACCTGACACTCGATAAATCCCACCCCTCCTGTCTCCGCCGCCACCGCCCCCCGCTGCCCCCCCTCCTCCGCCTGCCGCCGTCAAACGCAAAACCCTCTTCACGCCCTCCTAGTCTCCTCTATCCCCTCCCCCCCAGTGCTCCCTATACTCCTCCGTAAATATCCTCCCTGACCCACACCTCACTTTTTCCAACTACTTTTTCTTTATTTTTTTATTTCATCCACATCCCCTCCCACCACCCCTCCAAGTCCTCCCTCCTCTTCGCTTCGCCCTGCTGACATTCTATCTCCTTTATTTCTTCCTCTCCTTTCTCTCTCTCCTTTACATTTCACCCGTTCTTTCCGTCTTCCTCTCTCTCTTCCTCATCCAATGTGCCCGCTCTCGTGATGAAGGGCCTCCCAACGGCTAGCAAAGTAACAAAAAGCCCCGGAAAAGGGAGATGGTGGATTGGGGGGAGGAGGCGAATGGGTTGGATCAAAGCATGGTGCGAGCTAGGGGGGGAGGGGGAAGAGAAGGATTAGAGGTGAGGAGGAGGGTTTTCTAAGGACCAGAAGATGAAATTAATCCGCTTTAGGCGTAATTGTGAATGAGAAAACATTTGGATATCATGTCATGGAATGGAGCAATGATATTTTCGTTAATAGAGATTCTGCAGTGACAACTAACTCATAATAGATGGATTGTAATGAATTAAAAAAAACTTTTGTTCCATTTCAAATAAAATGGAAATGAAGTAAGAGAAAAAAAATCTTTGAGAAAGGTAAAAAAAAAAATATTTTGGAATGTGATAGCATCCAATTCTACAAATGATAGCTTCAAAGTGATTTTTCAAACTTTTCTGGGGTATATTTGTAAAAAATAATTCTTCTAGCCCATCCATATCTATTAGACGCTAGCAAAAAGTTCACGCTGAAAGGAGAAGTAAACGGTGTTTGGAACGAGTTAATTTCATTAAGTTACAAGCAAAATAAACGTATCTGTCTTTGATCAAATCAGGAGGTGAAGAGGTAAAGGCAGTGATAAATGGGCATTGTAAATTCCACTTGGAGTATACATTTCTTCGGCGCCGTAGTGTGGACTTGGATCACGAACAAAGAGAAGTACACATCCACTTTGTGAAGGATGCTAAAATGGCAGAGTCCTTTTTAGAGTATGTCACCAAAATGGAGGAGGGCTTTTGAGTTGGACGGGGCTAAAGTGTAGAAATGTAGTAGCCTGACGGAATTTTATTTGTACGGAATTAACGCTTGCTCAAATCGTTCGTCTTCTTTTTCCGCTAACGTTACTCCACTGGAAATGGTTCTGGTTCCGCTTCTTTCGTGTGAACCAATGTTTAATGCCTTTTTCTATAATTCTGCAATCCATCGATTGCATCCTTGTACTTCTTTTGCAATTCTTGCTGGTGTATAATATGCATCACTATAATTCTACTGCATTCGCTATCGTGAAGTATAATTCACCTCTTTCCCATCCATTTCGTCAATATCAAATTTCTTAAAATTAGTCTATAATTCGAAATCTTAGGCCTTAAAAAAATTTTTAAGAAACTATTTATTTTATTTTATTTATTTTCCAACTTCCTACACTACAAACAACTGACTACAAACTACAAAACAAGTAGTTTCGACAAATTCAGGAAAAAATTGCCTTACGATGCAAGGAGCCAATTTTCTTAGAATCCATTGCTCCTGGGTAAACGGTTCAATTGCATATTCATTAATCATTGAGGAAATACCTTTAAGAGATGCATGAGATGAGCGTAATAATTTATTCCTGTTAACGTATTCATATCTCAAAATACAGATTTTCCTTTTAAGACCCGCCAGCCTTTGCTACCATTCAGCACTTATTCAATTATTTACTTTTTTCACGCCGCTACTCCCGCTCTCGTTCCCTTAACAGCCTGTCAGGATTGCTGGTCCGATAGCCGGGCACTCAAATCGCATTTACCCTCAAGATACGGGAATACAAATCCGCGGCGCGTAAATCAAGCCACGATCGGAGTTTTCCGCTCCAAATTGTTCGCCGGGAGGGATCTGATACGCGTCCGATACGGCGCAGAGCTGCGCACCGACTTAGCGCGAGGGCAATTCCATCAATTTCAGTTTCAGTTGCCTGGGGAGCGCCTCCCATGGCCTCTGACGCTCCTCGATCTTCGGGATGGCACTGCGGGGACTCCTTAGGGGATATTGTCGTCTCTGAGCGGGACCGATAAGGGAGGGGAGGTGAAAAGAGGAGAGGTTGGATGTCAGGGGTCGAAGGGAGGGCAGCAAGGGGTGGGCGTAGAGAGGAGACCTCCTTGATGTACGGCATTGTCCAAGGTTTGACGTTGATTCCCTCTCCCCCCTCCTCAGGATCCCCCAACCTCCGTGCGACAGAGGTTTTCCTCTCATACACCCTCCCACCCATCCATGGGCGTACACCCTTGAGGTGCCCTGAAGTCGTAGGAAAGAATTCATGGCTTTTATTTATACAGTCGCCGAGTCAATAACGCTTCCTCCCCCCCCTCTCTCACTCTCCCTTCTTTCGCCGCGGGACTGTCCGCCGCCAACGTTGCAAACACGCACCCCGCCCTCCCGCCCACACAACAACAACATCCTACTTTTTTCCTCGATCTCCTAAAGTTCTTTTCTCTCCCCTCCGTCCGCATGCCTCTCTCGCTTGCCGCCGCCCGTCACCAACCCACCCCACCCACCCCCGGCCGGCCGGCGGACACCACAACGCCCCCGCGCGCCCCCGTATTAAAAAGCAATGAGGACGCATTTTGTGCGAGCTCTCCCCGCCGTCCGTCCCCTCCGCCTTCCAGTCATCGTTTTCCGAGCGCCAATCCCCCGCGCTTCCAATCTCTCATTCCCGGCCAATGATAGATGGAGGGAGGAGGTTGTGATGCGTCTAACTACTTTTGAAAGGTCGTATTTATGGAAATAATTTTGGACGAAATATTTTGAAAATGGAAATCGGGTGCGTCAAAAAGTGGTCGAGCGACTTTAAATGACGTAATATTGAGTTCCATTTTTCACCGGTCTGTGTTCCTTGCAGTGTGAGTCACGGCGATAAATACTATGAAGTGAAATCATCTGGTGGAGATAATGGGCATTTTTTCGTCTATGTTGAATGGAATACAGATTCGGACTTGGCAACGCATTTCTACCTCTCCATGGAGCATGAGTCAAGTTTGGCATTTATATTGAGGCACATGGCTACCGGGAAGTTAATGCTTTTATGACGGTCCTCTTTTTTCATCCCTGCTCATCATCCTGTCGTGGTATGATATACTCTGGCAATACAGTTCCAGCAGGAGTCAATTCATTCTTAAAGGTGGAAACGTCAATTGTGGAGGTCTCAGTATTTTTTCTTACGTTGCATTAGTTTAAGCAATCTTTCATTGTTTCTCTTCGTAACTCATCAATGCGAACGCCACTTCCGTAGTAATGTCTTTGAGTCAAGGCAACGATCTGACTCGAGTTATGTGAAAATATCATGCACAACATTCTCGACTTCTGAATGTAACGTGAATTATTTTAGATCCATGCACCTATTCACGTTTATTATCCTTAGAGGTTTTGATTTCTGACTTTCTTGCTACCTCAAAGATTGAATCCATTTCCCTAAAAACTTCCTCTACCACGCTGCAGTTAAATAGATTGGATTATCCATGGCAAAGTGCGAAAACATGATCCCCTCCATCAAGGTACTAGTCTTAAGTGATTCAAGCTGTGATACATGTTAACGATACCGGGTGCCATCGGTCAGTATGGCGAAGATTATCTTCTTTTATCTTTTAGCCCCTCCCTTGTTACTTGCAAGAGTGCTGACATGAAAAGGGAGAGTTGAGTCACCTTGTTCTCTACTATTTACCTTGCCGTTAAAGTACCTTTTCCTGTATTCTTTCTGTTTCTTTCTCCTTCGCCACACTTCTTCATGATGCTCTACCTCAGTCTTCCATGGGATTTCTTTGAACTTTCTTTCTCCATATCCCGATAAGTTTGGCTATGCCTCTTGATGTTTGCTCTTTACGTATAGAGTATTTTTAACGCTAATTCATACCCTATTCTTTATTTCTTGTTTCCATGTAGTGCTTTTATCCTAAGTTCTTCCATCGACTCGTACTCAGGCAGTGTCAACCCTTCCCTTCTTTCTTTTCCTCTCCCTTTTGTTTAGGAGTAAGAGACTCTTCGCGTTCTACTAATGGCTTGTTTTATTCATGCTCCAGCCTGCCAGGATGAGATGCCTTGTGGCCCACACACTGCTCCCTCCCTATTCCCTCTCCTGCGTAGCCTCTCCTCACCCTACCTCCCACCTTACCACCTTAGTATACTCCCTCTCCATGGCGCAATCCCTTTATTCCATTTATTCTCCCCTTTAACTTCTCAGGTTAGTGATGCTGATTCTACTATAGCACTCAGGGGAAGTTGAAATTATCGGCTAAAATTTGGGATGAGTTTGACGTACTCTTTTGTTTCTTGTAGGAAAGGCGTAAATAAGTGTGAGTGAGCTCTCTATCCGTCTTTTTACTGCGTCTATATATCTTTAATTGATGCTATTTATGGAGGAAGTAGATTTGAATTATCGAGGAATGGTACATTGGAGATTAGAGAATTTCACATGCCTTCTTTATAGCCAGAATCGATTGAAATCAACGATTTGGAGCTGGTAAAGAACAATTTTGAGTTTTTTTAATTAGAAACAATTATACTCCATTATGAATCTAAAATTTCAATAGATGCCATTGCCTTCAATTGAATATCACTCCTTTAAGGAATTTTTATTGTTTATCTCGCGGTTTTTCTGTCTTTTAATTCAATAATCAAGATTAATAAATCCAATTGTTTCGCAAGTTTTAAATCCGTGATATAATTAAATACACGCATTTAAAATCCCGTGATAGTATTAGCATTTAGATGACTTTCTTAATGTTCTGATTTATCTTTAAGCTTTGTGATGGCAACGAAATAATAAACTACGTATCTTTCACGATATCTTTAATTGCACCAAATTTTATAGCCATGTTCTACATGGGAACTCCTTAACATTCCACTTCCTTTTTAGTATTCGCAGTTCAGGAAAGAGCTCCGTTTTTATAGCTTAAAAGAATCATGAACTCGTATCATTTAAATGGTTTATTTAAGTTATTGTCTTTCAACGTTTCCCTGGAAGTTTTTCCTGCAGGGGGTTAAGAACGTATAAAAAAAGGATATTGAATGAATCAGAGTCCAAGATAAGGAATTGTCTCTGATTTCCTAAGTGGGCTCGCCACCGTTAGCTGTACATGTAAATTGGTAATGTGGAAAGAAAGGGGAGAGTGATAAAATGCAAATTCTGCCCTCACACCGCGGTGCTCCCTCTCCCAAATTCTTTTTCGGGTTCCTACCACTGAGGATCACGAGAACCGTTCCTGAAACTCCACTTTCTGGCGGCTCTCACGCGAAAAAGCCTTGTGCCGCACTTACCTCGAAAGCCCATTGCGCCACCCCATCTCACCATTACCTTCCTCTTTCATTCTGTGCTCGCGGACTATCGCTTCAGCCCTCTTGCTCTCCAAGTGGAGGAGGAAGGAGAAAAATCCCCCCAGACCGCTTCGCCTCAAATCCCCTCCTTGCACCACAAAGACACCACCTTCGCAACATCCCATCCACCCGCCAACGACAACGAAACTCTCCGAAACCCGGGCACTTCGGCCGTGTTCACTCGCTATCATACTCGCCCTCCTCGTTTTCACCCTTCAAGTCGGTACGTGGCCTTTTTTGGACCGCTCTCTTGCTTCCTCCGGGAGAGAATCCCCGAAACCCCGATCTCAAATCCTTGCTGCTTCCCACGGTCCCAGATATTCCCCTCGAACGACGTTGTACCGATCTTTCTTTTTGTGGAAGGCCGAACATCACTTCGTCCCTTCCCAAAGTCTGTATTTAGAATGAGTTTGAAGCACTGCACTTACTCGTTGATAAAAAGGCTTTTATATCAGCGCTATGTCCTAAGTATCGCTTAAATTAGGAAAGAAATTCAAAAATATTTTAACACTACAGATTCACCAATTTTATTCCTTAGAATGATGTACTTATCAAATTTTTACAAGCGCGAAGATTAAATCCACATTTATTTAAAAGAAATGTCGACATGAACTTTCAGGAATCGTTTAAATCTTGGTTTGATGAATAACTTCACTCTTTACTAGAGTGTGCTCACTTAGATGATCCATCAGAATACATGAGGTAAGCAATGCAATCTTTTAATTAGACGTAATTTATTAATGATAAATGTGAATTAATGTAGCAAAGGGATCATTTTATCCTGTTTAGAGGATAATAGGTAACCGATCGTGATGTAAGCAAGTGGATTCACGGAAAATAAACAATGATATTGGGTATTTGTCCTCATCTACCTATCTTAAATTAACCAAAAATACCCTCTACCCTTGAACATATCCTCTCGTATTGTAGAAGATTTACACTATTTTTGTCTCTTGTTTGACTTAAATTGTATTTACGAAGGTATATATTAGGGGTACATGCAGCATATGCTTTTGAGGGCGTGGCGTATGGAAATAATTCAAAAGTTAAGTTTTGGAGGATTGTTCATTGTCAGCCATTGCCACTGTTGCGGACCCTACTTTGCACCAACCCCTCCCCCTGCATTACTTCCCCATCTTCGTCCTCTCCCACCCCAACATCGCCACCTCATGCTTCCCGTCCAACTTTTCTCGGCTTCGCCCGTCCCCCTACACCTACTTCTCCCCCCGCCCCTCGTGAGAGAGGCCTCCACAAAGAACCCCCACTCTTCCCCACCCACCACCCCCCCCTTCCTTGCTGCCCACATCCATCTTACCTCTCGTCCTCCCTCATCCATCCTGCTCCAAACCTCCCCCCTCTAGCCCAACATTCGGGAACCCTCTTCCCCCCCCCCTTTAACGCCAGCCCCAAAAACAGTGAGGGACTTTCTTCCTTCCAATCTTACTCCATCCTCGGAGTATTCCCACCGCGCCCCTCTCCTCCTCCCCCCTATACCGCAACTGCGACTACCCCCACCCTCCATACCCCCCGCACTCCTCATTTCCCCTGGTAATTCCATCCCACCCCCTCCGTCCTCCACACCTCGGCCGTCTGCCTTCTCTCCCCCCTCCTTCCCAGCATCCCACTCCTCACTATTGTTTCCGCTGCAAGAAGGAAGAACCCTCTTCTTATCTTCCCCCCTGAAACCTCCACCCCCGCCTCTCTTGCCAATGCTGCTTCTCCCCCGCTCATCTCACTCCTTCGCTCATCCATTTTCAATGTCCTCTTTCCGCCCCGCGTTTTGGTTTAAGGAACGCGCCGCCGTCGTGGTAATCTTTCTCCCGGACCCGCAGAGCCGAGAGAAATGCCGAGGGGGCCGTGAGAGTAATCTTTGCGTTCGAAAGTCCATCGGGGAGCTGGATGCTTTGCGCTACTGTGTGCAAGCGGTCTATTTCTCTCAGATATTATAATTTTTTATTCTTCTCTCGCTTAGGATAGCTATTTGAATGCTGCTATATAGAAATAATTTTAGGAGATTTTAATTCTAGCTTCAAATGTTGAATGTTTACTGTCTTATTATTGGTGATAGATTTTTCAATAAAATGCAAGGAATACTCATCTTTGATTATTAAGAGAGGGAAATTTTGGTTTTTGGGGGATTTTAAGCAATCATTTTCATTGCGGAAGTGCTACCATCATTTCGGAAAATTTTAAGCAGTGTTTTATTTCATTTAACCAATTTTTTAAACGAGAATGTTGTCCGTCACTTTCTAATGAATTAATCGATTCTATTTTTGGTTTTGGTGTGTCGGAGTGGTAAACACTCATTAACGCTGGCTTGAAAACAGATGTCATAAACATTGAAATAGCTAAGTAGTCATTTACATTCAAGAATACGATTTGCTGGCACAATGGAGAACTAAGTCGCGTTTACTAGAAATAAGAAGTATGTGTAATGTTTTTCAAACAAGGTTGATTTTTTGGATGGATTCTTTCTTTGTATATTTTAGGCTAACTTTTTAGATCAGAAAACTTGATTCATCTGAAGTAATAATCTGGATTTGCTTCTGTTTCTTAAGTTCCTTGCTAGCGGTATACTTTTATTGTGAATTATACTTATACCGACGGATAATGTTTCACTTCTAAATATATTACCTGATGTTATCACGCCGCTACTATCACTACTAATTTCCTCCACATGCTATAACTAAGATATCACTCGCTTTCTCTCAGGTGCATATTCTCCGTGGACTCGTTCCGTTCGTACCCGTTCACAGTAGCACCCATGGATGTTCTCAGGATATGATATATATTACTTTTATTCATCATTACTGGTCAACAATTCTAAGATTGGTTTGACGCAGCTCTCCACTCAATTCTTTATTAAATTCAAATCTGAAAATATACTCATCTGAGGAAATAATCGCATTTGTTTCTGCCCCTACATTTCAATTTCCTTGGGTACACAGTTAATTGTGATTTATACTTGTGCTGACGGGAAATCTTCCCCTACTATATCTATCACCTGATGCTGTCACGCCGCTACTATCACTACTAATTGCCTCCACATGCTATGACTAAGATATCACTCCCTTTCTCTCAGGTGCATCATCTCCAAAGATTCCTTCCGTTCGCACCCGCTTCCAGTAGCGCCCATTCGCCTATCTTTCCAACTTCAGAAAATATGTGTCTGTGCCTCGCGAGGGGTGTGGGAGCGGAACGAATTACAACGCCGCGGCGGCTAATGAACAAGGCATGCCATTCCTCCCTTCTCTCGGGTTACCTCCGACCGTTCTCACTCGATGCCCGCTCCCGGCATCCACCTCCCTCCATCTCCCTTTTTGTAAAAGGGGCCGCTCTTTCTTCACATCTGTGCCCGAGACGTAATTAAGGCGCTTCTTCCTTTGGCGGAAGGAGGAGGAGGAGGAGGCAGATGAGTTTCTGTGTCGAGGGTGGGAATTGTTGGAATGGCCAACCAAAAACACCGACGCCTACCACTCAGATTGCGGCGCAGCTCACACAAACGTCCCGCCACACCCACGCTGTTCTGTTGTCGAAATACCAGCCGTCAAAAAAGCGCAAGCCTCCTCCTCCTCCTCCTCTGCGATGGCCACCATTTTCGGCGAAACTCAAAACCCCCTCGCGCGCCCTCGTTATAAGTCTGGGGCGCATCCACCGAAGTTTACCCCAAAAACCGGAATCCACAGTGCAGACTCCTCTCCTTTGGGCAATCCCTCTCCAAGTTCACTTTCGCTGGCGCTGCCCGTCTGAGCCGACACCTACCCTCCCCAACAAACCAGCCCCTTCGCCCACCGAGGCTTTTATTTACCTGGTGCAAATCCCTCGGCCCTCACATGCAACCTCTCCTCTCCTCACCTAAGTTCCGTCGCCGGCTTCTCCTCGCGATCTCCTTCCTATTCGCTCACTCCAGAAGAAAACATCCTCCCTTCAACCCTCCGGTCTCGCTTTCCCTCCCTCCCTTCTCCTTCTTCACTCTGAATGCAAAAACAATCCCGTAGATTGTGCATAGCAATTTATCTTGGGAGGGCCTGTTTTGAATTGCATGAAGAGCCCGTGGAGGAGCAGGAGAGGAGAGGGGGAGGACTTCTCGCTACTTTTCAGCGTCGGCGAGGAGGTGGTGGTGGTGACTTGCTGGGAGGTGGCTGAGAGCGGGGGGTTGCCTGGGGGGGTTGCCGGTGGTTGGCGGGTTTGTGCGGAGAGAGGCGAGCTCAGGTAAAGTGGCAAAAGAAAGGGATGTGATGGAGGTGGGTGTGAGGAGGGAGGAGGAGGAGCAAAGGGTTTGGATGCGCTCTGTGTGTGGAGGAGGAGGTGGTAGAAGAAGCAAAAGACCCAGAGAGGAGAGGAGAAGGGAAGGGTTGACTCTCTTCCTTGGCGGAAGATATCAGGAGCGTGGGTTAAGGACGCCTGGAGCGGAAGGAAGGGTCTTTGGAGAGATGAAGAGATACGTGGTCGAGCCGGGAAGAGGGCGTGATGTGCTCTCGCAGAGAGAAGAAAGGTAGAGAGAGAGAGGAGAAATGAGGGGACATTGAAAGAGAATGGGGTGGACTTGGCGGAGTGTAGATCGGTCAGCACGTGAAGGGGACAGGGTCTAAGGGAGTGCGTGGCGCGCGGCAGTAATGAAAGGGGATAAAGTGAACAAACCCGACGGCGAGGGTTTGGTCTTCGTGCATGGCGAAGTCTGCTAAATATTTATAAGGGTTTTCGTGAAAGGGAGAGCGGTGACATGCCTGGTCTGAGGCGAGCACCAAAGCGAGAGGGTTGACTCCAATTCCGGGTCTCTGATTTCAATGCCTTTGTAAGTAAATGACTTCATGACCAGTACGTTTTTTTCATAATTACTCTTAGGCATGAAGTCAATGATACATATATTAGTTCTTAAAAGTATTGTCCCATCTTTTCTTTTGTGTTACAGAAATCATTCAGTCTGTTTTGTCATGAATGCATCTCCTATTATATTTCGAAATTTTTTCTTGGTGAATGCTTAGGGAATATAAGAGATGATTTGTGGAAATTAACAATCGGTCGTTAATATGAAAAGGAAAAAGAAATTTCAAAGGCTTTTTTTCATTTTAGAATGATAAAAAGCATAAAAATATAAATATAACCTTAAATTATGAGCAGAGGGGAACGCATTATTTTCCTGTTTCCTTATACGTCGTATTTCTTTTAAAAGAATTATTATATTTCTCGGGTGAAAGGAGAGATCAAGCGTCCACTTTCCATCAGGAACAGAAACAGACATTTTTATTCTCAAGGTTGCCATTCATCAATACATATTTTTGGGAAAAAAATTAAATTGCTTCGTTGCTATTTTCTAAAGAGAAGATAAAAATTTTAATTCAACAGGAAATTGAATGCCTCTTTCTAAGTCCTTGTGGTAACCTTGGCGGAATTCATAATTTACTGTTAATTTCACGCGTCTGAATTTCGAATTCATCTTGATAAGCGATTGGTGGATAATTTTTGTGATGGAAACTCCTAAGAATAATCTGAAGACTAATTATCTAAAGGCCGCCTACGACGTCTCCGCCCTCACCAATGGAGACGGTCGATTACCGTAGCGATAACGACCATGATCACTCTTTTGGAACTTAAAAAGGGAGCTATGTAGGAGTAGTAGCAGCGAAGTTCAGAAATGCTGAATGGAAGGGTTAGTGGAACGCAAACCACACTCACGGTTATAATTCGAAATTAAGAATTCCAAAATATTTTTGCTATTACTCCCCCTATCATTTTACCAATCTTCCGCCAAAATCTTACGCTGTGAGTGGAAATGATCTTGAGTTTCCTTGCTGTGTGGTTGGGTTTTTAAGTGAACGTCTGACGGCTGAAAATAAGGAAAGGTGAGGAACAGGGGTAAATATAGCCGGTTGCAAAAGCCAAGGATAAGTAAAGTAGGTTTTACTAGAAAAAAACTCGATTCAATTCTATTTTGATGTATTACTCCATCTAGCTTTCGCCAAAAGATTCAATGTGCGGCACGATACTTGAAAACGTTTTTAATTTACACGCCCATCCATTAAATCGTAATAAATTATGCATTTATTTCACAAATTAGGATTTTTAACTACACTTCTTAGCTTCAAGGCGAGAAAATATAGAGAGGCTATATCTTATCCCAATTGGTGTTATTGTGAGAGAATTTCTGGGCTTGGATAGCATTGATTCCACTGATTCTTTGACCCTGTTGATTGTCTTTATTTGAGTATTTTACAAATACGTTCGTTTTTTTATTCTCTCTCTCCCTTTGACATTGATACAGTTAGTAGTTAATGGTATCCATGTCTTATTTCTGCGAAGTTTGTCCCAAACATTGGGTCACGAATTGATATCCGGATTACGAAGCTCCATGGCCGCAGTTGTCTTTATTTGTAGGTTAATAGCCCAATTCTGTCAACTTCATCTTTCAATTTTGTAGTGGATCTCTCTCCAAGTCGTAAGTTTTCCCATTCCGTCATGCTCCGAGAATGCAGAGCGGATAGTCCTCTGTCAACAAACCACCTCCAAACCGCCGAATATTTCGCTTCCACCGCCTATATATCCTCCCCGAAGCCGTCATACACCTGCGCTTTGCCTTCATCGTCCCTTCTATATATCCCGCATCGCTTATCCCTCTATCATGCTCACCCAAGATCCCTGTAAGGTTCCGAGAAAGGAAGCAATTCATTCCACGGACGCTCATTTTTTTCGACCAGCTTCCCATCTATGCTTTCCTTCCATTTTTCTTGCGGTTCGCTCCCATATCCATCCCCCCACTCCCCGTGACTCTTCCTCCGTGGATACCTTCATCACCCTCCTCACCCTTTTTCTCTCATTTTTACTCTTTCGAAAGATTAGTAAAAAGAGACCGTGGGGCTTGGATTGGGGGGAGTTGAAACGGGAATATTTTTCATTCTCCATCATATCTTTCTCCATCTCTCTTGTCCTGTCGCTCTCTTCCTCTCCTCCTCCTTTCCTTTCCCTCCCGCCTTCCTCCCTCGGAGTCTTCTTTTGCAACTCGTTCACGTAGCCGAGACGGGGAGGTCTCCAGTTACGAATTTCTCGCCATGCGGTTTTTCCCTTACGATTTTATCTCTTCTTGCTCAGTCTCCGTCTGCTTTTTCTGTGTGGTCGAGCCGCTTTTTGATTAGCATTATGGAAAATATGAGGCAGTGGAAAAAAAACGATGAAATGAGAATAACTTCCGTATTCGGGGAAAGAATTAGTTCCAGTTATGCATGTATAGTATTTAGGGTCTTTGAGTGCACCTGGCATGTAATTTTTTTCGCTTGAATATAACTTTCCCTGGCATATTGGGAATTCTTTCAACGCGCGGAATCTTTCAAGTACGTGAGCATGAAACATGCGATCCCCCCTAAAATTTGTACCTCTACTGTAAAAAATGATTTGACTTTCGATTTCATGGTTAATGGATATTTGTAATCCTTTATGCAGGAGAGGTTGAGTCGGTATAACATATTTTGACAAATTTGAGAGAGATGAATATGGAAGAAAAGATTGAAATAATTCTACTACAATGTGAATTTAAAATATACTTGGTCAGGTGACATTTAATTCAAGAGATTTATTCATTCCATTGATGTGCAACGATTCAATACGTAAAGATATTGTAACTAAGAGAGTGAAATATTTTTTCCATCGGTAAGTTTTTGCTAATAAATTAACAGAGCCCGGAGAGGGAAGGAGGGTAGATTTTATTTCCCGTTGGAACTATCAATGTTTTGTAGTTGACTTAATTACATTACTACCGAAAACGAGCTGATTTAGTTAATTAACTCCCAATATTATCGTTTTCAATGGCCATCAATTAGATTTTAACTGCTCCTAGTGACGGAAGATTTGTTTCATAAGCGTTGATACTGAAAACAGAATATTTAGTGGCGCCCAAGAAAGGAAAGTTTTTCATTTACTACTTGGATTGATATAAGATAGATTACAAAGGTAAGTATTTGTCATCAGTTCATTCTCGTTGAAAGATTAGACGATTTATTGAATGCAAATGAATGAATCTGAGACCACTAATGGATGCAGAAAAGTGGGCTTATAGAAACAGTGTTTACTCGGAGGATTTTCATAAATTGGAACGAAACTAAGATGAAAAAGTTGCTGTTCAGAGGTTTGAAAATCGTTATATTGCAGTTTTGTGTGAAAAAAATTTCTCATCATGAGCGACGCAAATTTTTTGGGGAACAAGGAATGGGAGGCAGGATCTTTCTCCCTGGGAAACAGATGAAGGGAGGCAAAAGAGATTGAAGGTGGGAGGGGGATGTGGAGTGACGAAGAGTCGTCGGACTCACAGGAGAGAGGTGGGGGAGGAGCTAATGCGGTGGCCAGGGAAAAGGGATTTAAGTTGCCTATGGGGTGAGATGGGAACTTCTGGGTGTGGGTGCGAGAGTTTGGGGGGGGGGGGAGGGTTTTTTCCGGAACTGGGGAAAGAAAAGGAGACGGATCGAGGGTACGTGATGGGGGAGTGGAATTCGACGGGTTCGCGCGGGGGTGAGAGGGGGAGGGGTCGTGAGCGAATATATGTGGCTAGAGGGCGAAGTCTGTTGTGGGGGAGGCTAAGAGGAGGCTGTGGGAGGTGGGAGGGGCGAACCAGGGTGTTTTTGGCCGGAGGATGCCGGGGGTTGGTCGGCTCCTTCCCGCTTGGGCTTTCCTCCGCACCCCCTCTGCTCCACTATCACGATGCGAGAAGAGAGAAAGATTGGGACCAGATGTGGCCGCCTTCGCTCGCATCCTTCCCTCAGACGGATGCATGTGCCTCGCTCGTCTTCCCCGCACTGGGAAATTTCATTTATCTGAGACATTTCAGCGGAGAGAATCTCGGCTTGGGTCCTCTCATTTTAGTCCGACAGCCAATGGTCAAAGTGCGCGAAGAGTATCATCAGCCACACGCACTTACGAGGAATGCGAGGCTCAAATTTGAGAGAGGGACGTTTCCTTTGTGGCTGAATTTGAGTGTGATTTTCAGTTGGAGATTTGTGTCGTAATGCTATATTTTTGACATAACTCAGAAATTTTTATGAATACCTACGATCTCTCATACACAACACCGAAACTACAAATCATCATTTGAAATGAAGCTGAAATCGTGTATAGCCTTCAAAGTAATACTGTTCATCTGAAGTAAATGTTTTAGGCCCTTTCGGACGATTATAAGACCAGCCTTAACTAATAATTTAATGAGAATTTATTATGAATGATTATGTTTAATTTTATCCAAAACAAAATACTGTAAGGATTATTTTTATTTATTTTATTTTTTATTTTTATTTTATTCCCAAACCACCGAATACAGCTCATGTTGGCCATTTTACATCGGGGTATTCAACAAATTTAATAATTAAACGCACACGAACAACCATGCCCTGGATAGGGGAAACCTACCCAGGCGGGACTCGAACCCGCGACCTCTTGTTTGGCAGGCGAGAACGTTACCCCGCCGCCACCGAGGCCGGCTACGTTCGGTTCGGTTCCAAAATATTCTGTTCAAATATAGCGATTTTCTTAGTGATATTCTTCATATGAACGCTTCCATGCATCTGAAAATAAATTACGCTAATCTCAAGAATCTTTTACGTTTATGATATATGAATAGTCTATTTTATTCGACTTCTAGGTGAAATATACCTCAGATCTTTCAGGAATGAGAAATTTTCCTAAAATTACGATTCTTCTTGGGTGCGTGATAGTCTCCCCTCTACATTATCATTCAGCTCTTGTGTACCTCGGAGAGCACCTGATGCCGCCCCTCCCATCATCTGCATCCTTGCCCAGTCCTCTCTTCGCATCATCTCCCAAGACATCCTGCTCGTCGCACACCTACTAACACGCGAGCAAATGTCATATGGTCTCCCTCTCAAAACATTCCTTGCCTTACCGCTGACGCACTTCATTTTCCAATCATAAATCTCCAGTATGAAGTCTGGATTCACTCTTCTAGTTCAACCTCATGCATCAAGCACATGCAATTTGCTTAAGACTTTCATCCTCATATCTCTACGCTTGGAAGAAGAAGGAGTTTAATTGCTGATGATATTGCTATTCCAACTTGAATGACGCGTGGATAGGTGAAGAAATATTCTTAGGCTCAGGAAATTGATAAGTTTCCACACGATGTATCACCATTATATTGTTACTGCTTCGTTAATTTCCAAGTTATCTCAATGGTAGGAGAGAAAATTCGTCACTGTGCATCAGAGTTATTTATCAAGGAATGTTCAGGAGCAATCCGTTGAAACTGATAGGCACCCCAATAATTATTAATTAGCAATACTGTCGTTTTTATTGAGATAACTGTTTAAAACGTAATTGACAAATAATTATTGACCCGGAAATACGATATGAAATGAAGAGTTGGATCACTTTTTATTGGTAAATTTTGTATGATACATATCGCAAAAAATATTTTCGCTAAATAAGAGTTACTATCGAATTACCCCAAACTAATAAGTTTTTACTCCACTTAATTAATGCCATTTGGAGAAATCATATAAAAGTGTTGAAAGACTAATGCTATGCCGTTTGAAAACTCTTTTTTTTACTGCGCTTCATTGCCACGAGGTTTTCAATATAAATTACAAATTTCCGTCACTTTTTGAAAAACTACCGTAGTTCCTGGATGAAAAATGTTCGCGTCACGCACAATAAGCCCCAAAACTCAGCGGATAAATGGCGCCTCGCTCATTGTCCATCCAGTTGAAAACCAGGTCACATCATTCCTCACCCGATTCATGGCAGGATTTTCAAATGACTGGAGGTAGCGTCGGATCGGCATCTGGCGCGAGTTTTCTGGCGCATAGCGACTGCATTTCCTATGCAGGTTAAATATAAGGGCTGGCTCAAAAGACTGATGACTGTTGTGGGGTTTAGTGGGAAGAATTCAAATGAGAAGTGACTTAATAGTTTTGAGTGATGAATAGTCTATTTTAAGTATTTCTGTTATAATAATATTTCCTCAGCAAAATTATCGCCCTTTTAGCAATGAATTCGTTTAGTGACGGCTGTAGTAAATAACAAGAAATATTTATTTGCTTTGAAAATGCATAATTTTTTTCAGTTTAAATTACGTATTTACTCGAGAGTGAATTTGATTCCCCTAGTGGTTTTAGTGTATAATCAAATTACACTTTTTAAAATCTTGACAGCAGTGTGCTTTTTGCTGTCAAATAATAAATTGTTATATCCTTGTGTTCTTACTTTTTTTGCCAAATGTGTACCTCTGCCCAGTTTTATTTTTATGGTTCCATTTAATTTCATCAGTTTTTCTAAATCCAGGCGGTGCAATAGTGTGTTGTTTGATAAAAAAATTTCTAAACGGTGATCCGTGTAGGTACGTTTCTAGAGTAAAAGGAACAACACTTTTTGCGATCCAAATGATTGAACTCGGCTATACTGTCCGCGGGCTACCGGAGGGGTGGGTCAGAAACCTAGCGGGGTGGTTGGAATGAGCTAGATTTTTTCGATGTTCCCTCCCCCTTTTGGGCGGATGAAAAAATAGAGGAGGGAAAAG
This sequence comes from Ischnura elegans, assembly GCF_921293095.1. Lineage (NCBI taxonomy): Eukaryota > Metazoa > Arthropoda > Insecta > Odonata > Coenagrionidae > Ischnura > Ischnura elegans. Next base: position 127,930,733 of record NC_060246.1, read on the forward strand.
GCCTTTCCGCGCCGCTCCACCCTTAAACCGCCCCCGTCCGCCCAATACCCTTTTTTCCCTGGCAACATGCATGCACAGCCCTCTCCATCTCCAGCCCCCCGCCATCCCTCACGGCGCAGACGCCTTGACGCTTTACACCGGCTCCCGAGGCGATACATCACCGGTGCCCGCTGCTTTAAATCCCACGCGAGGGATTTAGAGGCGCCGCTTGCAAACGGGACTGGATGGTCGGGCCAAAGGGCGGAATGGAGGGAAGAGAAGGGAAAATTTTGGCACGGGGCGAATGTGGAGCTAGGTTGGAGGGGATCGAACGGAAAAGAAGGGAGAGAGAGAGAGACGTTTTGCTGGAAGAGAACAGGGCACACGCGAGTCCCTGCAATGGGGGTTGTGTCCTTCAGGGGTTGGAGGTAGATAGGTGGTGGTTTGTCTGCCGAGGCCAGAGGGATACGCGTTATTTTACTCTCCTGGGTTTCATAGATGCACGTTGTATTTCCCACACGCCTCGCTATGGAATGGTATACCCATGCAATGGGGGTTGCGGCATTCAGGGGTACGAGTTTCGATCACTCAGGGCTTTATTGCTTGCCAAGGCGAAGGATTGTTGCCAGTATCAGGCTTTTTAGGTTAACTTACGATGCAATCGCAGTGTAACAAATAAGTGAAACGGATTTTTGCAGATCTGGGGTGATCATAGTGACAAATAATTTTTTTCTCAAATTTTTCCACCATATAATACCATCTCACTCAAGGCGAAAGAAAACTGAGGTGAAGAGTACTTACGATACTGCTGAGGCAAAAGTGATCAAAATGACAGAATGCATGAGTGAAAGAAGGGTGAATCTCTTTCCGATGCCATAGGGAGGAGTGTGCTTTTAATCAATTAGATTTTTCGGTGACACGGCATATTCCTGATCCACCCGTGCAGCCCTCGACACAAAATCCCTCACCAACGCGTGACACGCATCCGCCGCTACCTCCCGATTCCTGGTGCGATCACTGGACCGCGCCGTACCGTGACTCTCAGATTACTCATGCGTGTTCACGTTCTCCCGCGCCCCCGGGGACGGCAAAATGGATCGGGTGGGCAATTATTCGAGGACGAGAAGGGCACCGGATGGATCCTCTCTCACCGTGGGGTCGACAAAGAAATTCCCTGGCGTCACAAGCGAATCGGAAGAGTGGACCGAAAAGCGTCGCGGTGGAGAATGACGGGGTCCCGTGGCTAATCCAGCGGATATTTCAACGGGAACCCCCCCCCTCATTTTTAAAACTTAATAGAACACAATGTACGGTTGAATGAATGGATTACACTTTTTTGGAAACCTTGCTGCGTTTACATAAATCTAAATTATAGTAATGATTCAATGTGAAGGTTGGTATGTATAAGTGAGGGTAGATTTCACCCTAAATATAGACAAAGGCGTGTGAATTCCTCATATCAGGGTACTAGGGCTAGTTCTGTTCTCTGGACCACTTCGCACTTTGAGAATTTTATTTGGGAGTGTCCGAAGACTTCACCCGGAAGATGAAACATAATAGCTAATTATTTGACCTAAGATAACTAAGGCAAAATAAAATTACAATGAAAAAACGTTTTCTGAGGTTATACTGGTCAATGTGACAGAAGTAATGAGTGGATTGCTTATTAAGTCCAGAGGGAGGGGTGAGCGGATTAAGTGGAAAATTACATTCACTTAATAGTAAATAATTGAATTGTTCATCCACATCGGCCTTAGTTTCTCAACATCTGTTTGAACACTTATGTCGCATGCCGTCCCGGTCAGTTCTACAATGGTCGTGCAACCGTTGAATATGTACTATTCTGCTTGGTCGGAGAAATAGGAGGACTAGGGGAGAGGAGATGCGTGTGGTTATTGCGATTTTTATGAGTAGTTGAGGGAGATGCGGAACTGGAGAATGGATTATGATAATTTGAGTTCTTGGGCACGTGCGAGGAATTTTAAACTGCCCTATTCGTGGGCCCTACCCTCCTTATTCCCAGTTGTAGTTAGATTATGTGGTGGTATTGGGAGAATTGCGAGCATTTTCGTTGACAGAGGGAAATTTTTCTTCGATTTTTGTACAAGTGACTTGCCATTTCTTTTTAGAAAGCTAGAAAGTGAAAGCTAAAAAGAATTTAAAGAAAGAAAGGGTCGCAAATGCTGTGAAAAGGAAGAGAATGACACAGAATGTTGAGTCAATGGGTTTATCTGTTCAAAATTCATAAAATTATTCATTTATGCTTTATCTTCTGCGTGGCATTCTTGGTTCGAGGGGGAAATGAGCTTTTTTTTTGAGGGGTAGACTTGATATTCTCCGTGGAAGTGGATTGGTGGGAAATCGGATAAAATGGGGCGGGTGGTTTTGCGAGAAGAGGGAGGGGCGGGCTCGGAGATCTAATAAAGATTCCGTCTACCTCCCCCCCTCTGGCTTCTCCTCTTCCATCTCTTTCCCCCTTTTCCCTCACTTCCTTTTTTTTTAACTTATATTTTCTCGTGCCCATTTTCTTTTTGCTCAAGCGTCTTTTGAACTGCAGGAAAAGTCTCTCCCTTCTTTATTTAAGTTTCCCGTCCTTTCCAACTCATCTTTTCTTACTTCTTTACCTTTCTGCTCGAGAAATTATAGGTTTGGCGGATTTTTTTGCGAGAGTTCGAGGTTGAGGTATACTTTTTGCGTATTTTGTAGGATTTCCCTGATAAATCTTTTTATTTCTGCTTTATATTCTTTTGATTCAAGCAATTAAAATCAGTCCAAATAAAAAATCTCGAAATTTAGTGAAATACTCCAAGCAGAATCTGTTGGAGACGGAAATATTTGTCCCCATAAATTTTCATGTATATTTCCGTTCTGTTACAATTTACCATTCCAAGAAATCAATCTATATCAGAGTAGAACGTTCACCCCAGCAAAATATAAGAGGTGTAGGTGAAAACTAAGTCCTGGCTTAAGCAAAGATGCGATTTTACTTTTTAAACGTTCATACATATTAGCTAAATGTATACATATGCATATGTATATATTACATATGCATCAAGATTTAACTGTGGCGAAAACACTTTTCTCAAGGGATAATACTGAGTCTCATCTAAATATTTACCGATACAGACGAATCTTTATTATACAGTATGTAAAGAGAATACTTAAAAGAAATGCTGATGTCGGAATTTTGATTCTTAAACTTTTTTCACCTTCTGCGCAGTGATGATTTGCCTCTTTTTGAGCGGACTTTCACAAATCAAACCGTTCTTTGAGTAAACGCATGTTTTCCAAAATTTCGCTCCATTCTTCGGAAAGCACCCTTCGATGAAAAATATAGCTTGTTCCCGCTGAATTATTTTTCTGTAAAACGGAACACAGAATGTTTTTTTTTCGACTACGTCCTTTTCAACCATTTAAAAGATAATAAAGTTATGCCCGTGCGCATACCTATCTCCGTTTTCCTTTCCCTGGATCCCCATAACTCCGCGAAAGAGGCCGAAATGTGAGCGAATGAATGGGAGCGAGGAGTGGAAGTGTCACAGAATTGGCAGAAAGCGCAATAAGGGGCGATGGATGGGAAGAGAGCGAAGTACGGGAGGAGTTCCAGCTGGGCCCCTGGGCCCCTCTCCTTCTCTCTCTCTTTGGTGAGGGCCGGCAGGGGCGGCGGCAGGCTCGTGCGAGGGCGCAACAAGGGAGAGAAGTGACTCATAAATCCATGGCGGAAATAGGGTTGGTTCCCTCACAGGGAAGTGCTGGGGAAGGGTTTCGAGGAGGTGGAGAGGCTGTGAGGGAGAAGGAGTTGGGAGACAAGGGAAGACCGCCCTCTCGGAAAGGGGCACCCCTCTTTTCCACTGTCCCCTCCTTCGTCTTCTTTTGCCGAATGCTTCACTCTCCCACCCCATTTACCGGCTTTACTAGTAGTCCAGGAAATGAAGCTCATAAAAGTGAAAAACCTTGCAATTTTTTCAAACTGAATCGATTTGCACCAAAATTTGGGATTAGACTAATTATACCCCCTACTTAAAAATCTATATTATGCCGAAGGGCGCTTTTTATTTTTTAGGGGTGAAAACTACCCCTAAAAGCTGGAACTTAAAAAATTATTTTTTATAGCTAAATACGTGTAAAATTTAGTTTAAATTATTTGTATAATTATTTTTTTTTTGTTTGGAAAAGAATTTTAAGGTGTTTCAACCCATAATAATCAACCCTTATTGGGGGTTAATGTAAAAAAGAATTTTCAAACTGAATCGATTTGCATAAAAATTTGTGTTTATACTAATCATACCTCCTTTAAAAATGTTTTTCAAACCGAATCGATTTGCAAAAATATTTGGGATTAGACTAATCATACCCCGTTCTTCAAAATCTATATTATGCCGAAGGGCGCGTTTTATTTTTTAGCGGTGAAAACTACCCCTAAAAGCTGAAACTTAAAAAGTTATTTTTTAATGCTAAATACGTGTAAAATTTAGTTCAAATTATATGTATAATTATTTTTTTATGTTTGAAAAATAATTTTAAGGTGTTTCAACCCATAATAATCAACCCTTATTGGGGGTTAATGTAAAAAAGAATTTTCAAACTGAATCGATTTGCATAAAAATTTGTGTTTATACTAATCATACCTCCTTTAAAAATGTTTTTCAAACCGAATCGATTTGCAAAAATATTTGGGATTAGACTAATCATACCCCGTTCTTCAAAATCTATACTATGCCGAAGGGCGCGTTTAATTTTTTAGGGGTGAAAACTACCCCTAAAAGTTGGAACTTAAAAAATTATATTTTAAAGCTAAATACGGGTAAAATTTAGTTTAAATTATTTGTATAATTATTTTTTTTGTTTGGAAAAGAATTTTAAGGCGTTTCAACCCATAATCATCAACCCTTACTGGGGGTTAATGTAAAAAAATTATTTACCCTAAAAATAAAAATTATGTATCACATTGTATCTTGTTATTCACTTTCTTACTCCTTTCATTATGTATTCACTTTTTTCTCTCATGATTTTAATCACAGCACAGAAAAGGTATAACAATAGGATAAACGGAACAAACTTCGTAATGGTAACATAAACAAATAAATGTACATTTATGTAGACATTACATGAAACACAATCAAACGGAGACTGTATGGCTTCCAGTCTTCCCACCACATGCATGCTCACAGGTCACTGTGAGCGAGAGCACACATACTCACATATGTGTATGTATATATACATCTTATGGGTATGTGTGTTTATTTTGTAGCAAATTTGAGTGTATCGTTAGCTTATAACGTAAAATACACGAAGAATATGCTGATTATGAGGAATATTATGCTCTGAATTGTGGATTTCGAATTTTTCGAAAATAAATTTGATTGGTATTTCAAACATATCTCCTTTATTTTTTATGATAGAAAGTTCATTTAAATTGTATTTTGTAGTGTTTTTACTGACTACAAGGTCATGCGAATTAAATTTTTTTCGAGTCATTAATTTTGAAAGGGGAGGGATTTAAGGGTTTAAATAAGGTGGAGCTCCCTTGGAAATAGAGGTTTTAATTATCAATATCTCACCAAATATTTATTATATAGAAAATTTAAACACACCAAAATATTTGAAAATAAAGGAGCTACAATTTATCACTCGTGCATTTTTTTCATATCTCCAGCTTTTTTGGAGTTATTTTGAAAAAAAGAGCATTTTTAACGAAAGTGTAAAAAATGACTTTTCACTTTTTCCTTCAATTTTTTCAAAATTTAGAGTTGTAAATTAAAAAAACTTCTAGGATCAATTAACAATACTTAAATAAAGAGAAATACTGAAGGGCATTGATCAATTTTGTCTAGCGTGGTAATAAGGAGTTGTTTTCACTGATTTTTTCGTACAAAAAAGTAGGGACTGATCTTATTTTTAATCATAACTCGCTCAAATTTCATGATAAAAAATATTTTTTCTCATTATAAGAAAGTTTTTTAAAAACACTTTAAAACATATTACATAATTTTTCCTCGAAAATTACATTTTTCCCGCTATTTAGTATTGAATCTTTCAAATTTAGCGTATGACAAACAATAGATAACCATCAACAAGTTGTAGCTCGGTCCGAATTGGTCATAAAGGAAATCTAAAATAAGATTTTTATTAAATTTTTTACAAGCTACAGTTTTGTAATTCACAATTTCCTAATAAAATAAATACTTTTCAAGTTATTTGCCTATAATCGATTAAAATCGTTGATTTTTTCGTCAAAAAACTGTTACTTTCAATCGCAAATAACTTGAAAAATATTAATTTTACGCAAAAAATTGAAAGAACATTTTATTCTTAGAATGTATTTTTCTATCGATTCCTGTGGTCAAAATATAATTAAAAATTTCCACCCCCGAGATGGGGTGGAAACCACCCCCAGGGTAAAAGCGCCCGTCGGCATGATATAGATTTTGATTCTTGGTATATTCCCTACTTATTATGAAAATTTCAAGAAAATCGATTCAGTTTGAAAAAATTGCAAGCCAAAATGCTTCATTTCCTGGACTATAGGAAAATACGCAAAAAACGCCTCTTCCTGAAAATCCCTCTCCTTCGACGGGTGTCAAGACTGGAGTTCCTTAGTTCCTTCCTGGGTGCGTAGAGGGAAGTTCTTGGTGCTTGCAATGCAGAGTAGATCCTTCGATTTTGGAGAATTATTGTTTGAAAGGGGCCATAATAGGATACAAAAGCATAATGGTTAAAAATGTATTTATGCGGCCGAAATTATTCATAATTTATTTATTCATACTCTCACTAAGTAATTTGTAAGATTTCTTTTGATTGTCAACGACAAAAATTGAAAAGAAAAACGCGCAATTGGTACTGCTTAAGCGAAGGTTAGTTAAAATTACCTGCAAAGCAGGTTTAGCGAAGAGCGTATCATTTTTTTGGAATTGATGACTTACAGTCATGAATGGAAATGAATAATTAAATTTATATTTTATTTACCATGGTTATTCGTAATCAGTCAATTGATTAAATATAGTCTCCTTTAATTGGAATAGTGAAATTCCTTTAGTTTATGCTGATTATATCCATTTTCATCAGTTCGTAAATGCGGCCTGCATCCATGTTGTTGTTTCAAAGGGCTTTGACCAAAAAGAAGAGTAAACTGAAAATTTTCCATCACCGCATTGATCTCAAGTAATAAGAGGAATAGAGATGGGGGAATGGCTAAGGGTCTGACGGAGTGGGTCCCCCAAGGGTTTAGGGAGAGGTTGGCTTGGATGCAGAGGATGCTGGAGTAACGCACCTAACGACCATATAATATCACACGGATCGCTGCATATCGGTGAGTTGAGGCGACGCAGAACGGGCGGAAAATAAGTGCATAGGTATATACAGACATGGAGGAAATGAGGATCTGGAAAGGGTTAGCAAGACTTATTGCATTATGTGCGATGTCAAGTTGAGGACGGATAATTAATGTCAAAGAAAAAATTACGAGAAAAGGGATATTGCTTACCGTTAAAATTCTTAAATATGACTTGGTTTTCCAATGGCCATCTATTCGCAGCATTCTACATGAATCTCCAATTCTACATGAACGCCAAGTGATTATATTGTTCAAATACAATTTTTCCAGTAATTACGCTGCCTAATTACGTGCGATTTTTCCATTTTAATTTTTGTTAACTTAGCTATCTCAGTAATAACACTAAATTAAAATGATATTTAGTGTTAGTAAAATTTTCTATTAAAGAATGGAAAGAAATTGATTGAATTAATAATTATCTTGAAGATTTTCCAGCCAAAAAAACCTATCTACACTGTGTATTTTGGCGACCGAGTATGCTCTTATTTTCCAATTAAAGTTCTATTTAAAAATTATTTTTTATTATATCTATAATCCCACACTTTCGTTGCAATCATTTTTGGTATAAGTATTCTGAATTAATGAATGGCATGTGAATCTGCGTTTGATTTGGTCTAGTGTTTTACTTCATAATATGGATTATTTCATTTATCGAACCATTTTGGCATTTCAATAAATGATTGGTCAAAATCATTTCGAAAAATGAATTATTGCCTTCCTTGATGAAAGAAATCATTCCTTGGGAAGCTGGCAGGGAGCGATTCCAATCTTTTCCCCATCTTTCCCCCCACTCTGCCCCACTGCGCTGTTGCTGGGTAATGGGACCGCCCTTTCGAGAGCACGATACACCTCTCTGCTCCGCTTTCATGGCCCGAGTCTATAAACAAGGCTTTTATGGCGCCCCCCGCGAAGCGACGCTTAGTCCTTGCCTTCGACGGTCTCCCGCCGTCCTGCGCTGTGTCGGGAACTCACCACTCCCACAGATTGACAAGAGAAAACGACACTTCGAAGGAGACTGTGTTTATATTTAAGCTTTGCGTAAATAGAGCGTGTATAAACGTGTGTTCACAGGAGAGGGTGCGTGCACGGTCGGTAGCGTAGCGGGGATCCGGGAATGGAGTCATTTATGCCGCGCTTAAAATCTGCGTAATTTTATGACTCGAAAGGGACTACACCTACTCCTTTCTCCTCCCTCGCTCTCTCCCTCTCTGTACCCCGCACCTCGCCGCTCCTTTGTCCTCTGCTCGGCACCCGGGTGAGAAAATTGGCTCTCCTTGGTCGGATCTTTAGGGCCGGAAAAACGGGGGAGACGGGCGATGTAGTGTGGTGTCAACCACCGGGCGGCAGTGCTCCCAGCCGAGCGAGGCCCAGGAATTGACTGCCTCTCTTCCTTCCCTCTCTCCCCCGCCAACACTTGTTACTTTTACTGCACCCTGCCGCCCTCCATTGCGTCATATCATCCTTTTTATCGCCAGTGGATACATGGGGGGAGGCACACTTACTTTTCCCTGCGTACTCATCCTATTTATTCCCAACCTTTTCCCGAGGGCATGAGCTCTTTCAGACCCTACCAATTTTCTCCGCTGTTCTCGAGAGTTTTAAACGCAATCACGAAAGCATCAATTGCTGGCTCCATCTTTCCCCTGTGTTTTTATTTTTGGTGGAACCTTATCCTTAGTGTTTCCATAAAACGCCAAATAACAGAGTCCGCGTCTCCACCTCTCGGTGAAGTGGTCGAGATGAACGGTATCACTCACATTGATGCACGCAGCATTCTCGTTCAACGATCAAGCCAAGGCTTTCGTCATTTCTGGGGCCCTCTTTCCCAGGACTCGCCACCTTTCCATCCCGTCAGCGTGACTCCGGTCTCCCGGTCTAATGAAGACATGATCTCCCAGTCCTCAGGGGTCTGCCCCCATTACCTCCACCCCCTTGGACGATCAAGCGGCAACCAGCCATCATCCCCTTCGATCCCCGCCCACCTCCACTTAGTTGCGCTTCCGCCATCATCTCTCGCCTATGGGTTTACATATGCCTCTCTCTCTCTCCCGCTCTTTCCATCACCACGCGTAAATGCTAGACATAAACGATGAAATCCATCCCAACTCGGCCGTCTCCCTCCAACCAACAGCCCAGTTCAGGTATCTCAATGCCAGCCCACTTTTGCCTCCAAGGACTCTCTTCTTTCCTTCCCTTTCCTGCTTCCCTCAACTACGTCGTCCGTTTCCGAACCTAAAAAATGATTTAAATTGGTTAAAAACTGATGAAAATTTTATGTTTTACTGTTTTATCAGCATTTAATTTTTACTAAGTTTTTATACAAATCGTAGTTGAAATGAACTAAATCTGTGAGCTCACCGTATTGCCAAAGTGGAATTCTTGACGGAATTTTTGTAGTAAGTTGTTTAATGTGGGTCCAATTACATTCGTATCTACTAAAAAAGAACAAATTTAAAGTTAATATTTGATTTAAGTGAGCGCCATTACCCACCATTAAGGTTTCAGTTCAGTTTTTATTATTATTAAGCTTTAAGAGCTGAGACGGAAAACCTCTCTCTCGCTTTACGTTTCATTTTCCCTTCCTCTCACTTCCCCTTCCTTCCGATCTTCCTTTCCTCTCTCAACATCCGCCTTCATCCGATGAGGTAGATGAAGAGGGAGCCATGGCGAGGGAGGTGGGCGCGCAAGGAGGATCACTTGGTGCTGGGCACCCCCTCTTCCATGCTTCACTTGGGTTGTTTACCCCACATTCCGCACCCAGCGACTCCTTCTTCTCCCGCCTCACCTTGTATCTTTTCCATCGACTCGTCCGTCTGCTCCCCGTCCGCCAATCACGGCCCTGGCTCAGTCGTGCGTGGACGGGGTTGGGGGAGCGTAAGGAGGAGGGGGAATATGGTGTGGGGGCGAAGCTCGACCGCGGATGACGCGAAGGCGGAGTGACGGCGTATGCTCTTCCCACATCTCTATCCTCCGGCTCGCCCCTCCATTTTCTATAACCACGCTGCTTATTCGAAACCGTGTTCGTCCCCTAGAATTACATCGCCACCCTCAATTTGTACGCACCGCTGTCATAAATATGGGGCTGGTCATAATGGATATCGCGGTTCTTTCAACGGCCCGTAATTCCTTTCAGAGGACGTGAGTAAAGTTTCTGTTCGGTGTCTTCTCAACGCTTGTGCACGTCATATATTCCGGTGCGGTTATTCAATCTTGATCAATTCAGTCATCCGAATGAAATAAGATGAAGGACTTTACTTCAACCTGCCATTATCGAGTTTCTTTTAACCAACATATTTCCTCATTTCTGTCATTCAATGTGGTTCCAGAAGTTTTGCACTTGCTATTTCGTAAAGAATAAATCCATAAGCATGCATTCGACTGATTCAAGCCTACAAAATATTTTTGTTTTCTTTCTCAAGTCTTTGAGTCCTAAGTGTTTACTTTTGTAGTCCTTGAGGAAGGCGAGAAATTAAATAAATTTTTCGTAAAAATTGGCCTTAAATAGGCTGCGTGGTATTTTCATCCGTAATTGTGAATAGTACATATGCAAACGAGGAAAACGTTGTCGAAGACTGTACTGAAAAACCGTAAAGATTCACTTAAAGTTAGTATCGTCCTGCCGGTTGAAGTCTACCTTCAACAATGATTTCAAACCGAAAAGCGATTTACATTGGTTAAAATGTGATCAAAATGATTATTTAATTGTTTCATCAGTATTAAAATATGAATAAGTTTTTATATGGATCGTAACATATATAAACTAAATCTATAAATTTGCTTCAATGGCAATGCAGAATTTTCAACGTAATGTACGTTGTTGTTAGTGGTTACATATTTTAATATGAGTCCGACTACATTCGTATCTACTCGGAAGAGGATAAATTTAAAGATAATATTTGATTTAAATGAGCAACGATTCCCACCACTGAGGTTTCAGTTCAGGTTTTATCATTATTATCCTACTTTAGTGAATAAAAAGTATTCATACAGTCCTGAAACAAGAAGGTTGAGTCGTCAGCCAATAAAGTCAACTCCATCTCGTTTTAAAAGCATCATATCAATTTATTTTATCTTTTTATGTGCTGCATAAATTCCATCGTTTTCCTTTTGAATAAAATCATTGAAACAAGTAGACTCTTATGCACCAGGAAATTGGTTCGGAAAATTATATACAATTAGCCCAGTAGTTATTTCTGGGTGGATGCAATGAAAATTCTTGGTGAACAGAAGACGTTTTAAATTGTTACTCTTGATCAGCAAAAGATTAAAGGCAAAAAAGAAATTGTCTGTATAATGAATAACATCTGGGTTGAGGCCAAGAAGAGCGGGCATTTGAAATTACTTCTGGAAGATAATGATGAAATTTTGTTTCTTTGGGTATCCAAAGATGGAAGTAACTGAAAAAAGGGAAGGGCATATTTTTGACAGCTTAATTAAAGGCTAAGCCGCATCCAAGAAGCGGTCCGTAATCGAAGTTTGATTGCCCGCTGTGAGATATATGCCAAGAGAAATGGTTTTAATAAGTAGATGCTCAGATCCAGTCCATGATTAATTTTTGGACGTGGGAGTTATGTGCCTAACGAGGATTTGAATAGGATAGTTATATTTTTGTGAACGTGAATCATGGGTTTGAAATTAGAGCGTGCTTCAAAATTCTCTGATCATAAAACATTATTTTTAGGTGAACTATGGTGCACAATTTTAAAGAAATGCTACTGTTATTATTCGCAGAATTAATTGTGAAATAGTTACCCCATTTCACGTTCTGGTGATTTAGAAATTCAGAAAACTAAGACCGAAATCTCTTAAATTATAATAACAAAATAAAAACGATAAAAATTTGATTTCGCAACCTAAATTTTTGCTATGAAACTAAGTTACCCGTATCTATAGACTGTTATGATTTAGAAAGAATATAAGGTATTACTCGTTAGTGATTACTCTATTATGTTTCTTTTGATGGATTCTGATATTAATTCAGATTTATAGAGATAGAAAAATGCGCTTGTTCTATTGATTGGAATAACAAAATGCTACAAACTTGCAACGAATATTGCAAAACTGTAATGGACTCTTATAGCTCTTATTCGCCTTTGCTATGTTTCTCGGCTATATATTTTCCATCTGACCATGAGGGCGTTTTAAGTGAGACATAAATAGGAAAAAAATGACGAACCCACTGGATGATGTAGCTAGCAAAAAAATAATCCCCCAAGGTAAGCGTCGGCACGCCGTAAATCCTTTGTTTTCTCTTTTATGGTCTACCTTTTCCGTGCTCTCGAAATGCCTCTGCGAGCCTCATCGGCTTCTTCCACCATATACATCCGCTTCCCTCAGACGATCATCATTTTTTTCCTCGGAGGCCTTTTCCCCTCAAACCGAGGGAACTTTCCTATTTCTCTCTTTCTTCCTTTTCCTCCTCCACGCTTCACTTCCTCCTCGTCCTCGTCATGTCCTTTGAAGCGTTTTGTTGTGCCGTTCCTCACTCCATTGGATATATCCCTCCGGAATGGGCGGACGCCTGGAGATTCGGGAGGTCGTTTTCCTAGGAAATAGTGTCCGGGCGCCGTCGTGGCCGGAGCAGCTCGCATTGGAAGGGAAGCCGGGAGGAGGAGGAAGGCACCTTGCCGAGGAGGAGAAGGAGCTGCCTTTACTGCTGTGAGTCTGGGCAAAATGTCTTACAATCGGGAATTCAGCAAATTTTTCGGGGCGTTGGATGCATAGGGAGGTAATGTGTTGTCAATAGTTTCTCTAAACCGGTTCCCTTTTTGCCGTATTCCCTGCCAGTAACCTAGTTATTCAGCTATATCAATTCCAGTACTTCCTATGATAGTTAATAGTGTTTTTTGGTCTTAAACGTGGCATTTAGTACCAATTCATTTTCACAAGAGATTCGGTGCTAATTCTTAGTATTTATCTTCATTACTAACCACTCTAAGATTGGTTTAACTGACGTCTCCACTCAATTCTTTCATCGGTTTATCTATTCACATCTATGCATTTTATTTTCTAGTCGTTTGCAAAATGGAAATTTTTCTCTAGAATAAAATCTTTTGAGTGTTGGAAATAAACGCTTAGATTTCTGAGAGCCAAACCCAAAACACCGCTACACAATGATGTATCTTCCAAGAGAAATAGCAAGTATTATCTTCAAAGATACAAGAGAAGGTCATGGGTGTTATATGGTGTGTTTTGCGAAAGGAATGTGTCAAATTGAGGGCCAGTTGCCAGATACCACACAGTCGATGCAGATGGAAGACGGGAGGTAACCGACCAGGCCGAGGGCTATGATTTAGGAGGCGAAGTGCGTCGGATGGGTGTGACCCTTTGCGTGCACTGGACAGGACTGGAGGAATCTACCATCTGCCGTTTCTGCAACGACCTACCTTTGTCCTTGAAATTTTGCACGCCCCATTCCAACAATGGGAGGATTGAAAGAGAAACACCATGGCAGGCAGTTGATGCGCGGCAAAATATTGCGTGGTACGCCCATGCCGGCGAATCGTCTTCTCTTGACTATTTTTAATTATGTTTGATATTTTTCGTGCATTATTTCATGAATTGCGTCCCTTCATTTTTCCTTTTATTTTTTTATCTTGTTCTAATAGAAATGAGTTTTATAAATGCAGGTATATTATTTCAGACCTTACATATGATAGAAGTATTTAATATTTTCCTTAATATGGTAAAAGGGATAGTAAAGAGGAATGTTTTTTTCGTTAGGGCTGTTGCTTAAATAAAAATTAGGCAGCTATATCAGCCGACGACTTTATTTATGCACGTGATTAACAAGATTATTGAGAAATAAAGCGTCTTTATTTAGTTCTATGTTTAGACATGAAGAATTTCAAAACTGAGTAAAAGCTTCAACTAATGTAGAGACGTTGAAAATATACATTTTTCATTACACAGCAATAAGAAATTTTCAAAATTTCACGTGAATTTTTCTTATTTCATTCTTGGTTCTCAAAGTTTTGCTTCGCGGTTCTTCGCTGAGTGACGGATACTCTCACTGCAATTAGAAATATATCGTCATATAGAGTTATAATACCAGTTTTTTTCGTTTGTCTACAACGTTTTACTCCATTGAGAACACTTTATATTTACCTCAATAGCTATATATATTATTTTCCTTAGCAATATTAACTTGGCCTTCAGACTATCAATATTTTTGCCTTGTTCATTCTTGTATTTTCTCCGCAGACAGTCCGCCTTAGGGAAAATAAGGTGAGCAAAAATGGCGTGAAATGGGTGGAGCGCGTTTGCTTCGCAGAGGAGAAGGGAAAAGATTGGGAGGAGTTGAAGTCATTAGAGGAGTACGCGTGTATGGGTCGGGACGCGAGGTTGAAAAGGTTAGCGAGATGGATGATGGAGACTGGAGAGGGCGCGCGCGCGAGAGAGGGAACATTGTGTAGTGGTGAGGCGGAGTATTTGTGGAGGGAGGAGGAAGGTGTGCGGGCCTTGAATGCCTCTGGGAGGACGACGGCAAGGCGGTATGTTTCGGGAGGTTTCTCCGTACATTCCCTCTCACTCTCCTGTCGACTTCCCCTTCAAGCTTCCTCCCCGCCCTGTACCACTGCCCTCCCCCCGCCCTCTCGGCCTCCGCCACCCGCAGTTCCTCATCGGCCGGGGCAATTTGCATCTGCGCGCGCACGGTGGGAAGTTTTACTGCTAGCGGGCGGGCAGGGTGGAGATTGGGCGGCGATGGGCAGCGGGGAGAGGGCGGGGATGAGGGGGGGAGGGCGAGGTTGAGGGGGGGAGGAGGGCTCCCTTCCACCTCCTCCTCCACATTCCTATTTTGCCGCTTAAATTCTCCTTCCATGATCCCGGTGGGTGGTAACTGACGGAGAGAGAGTGAGGGGGGAGTAGGAAAAAAAGAAAAACAGAAGAAAAGGCGCCACGGGAGCTCCAACCCGCGCGTCCACCGCTCGCGTGAGATGGCGAAAAGCGGAGGAGTAGGTAGTTCGGAGGAGACGACGTGGTGTGTTGCGATCCGCCGCTTTATTTATCGAGCAGTTTCGCTGAAGACCCATCGAAATGAATGCTCGACCATTACAGACCCTCTTGACCCCGTCCCTTTGCTTACATGCTCGCATGTAAGCAATGGGGCGCTCTTTGCTCACCGGATCTTCCTATTTTGCTTCTGTATGACCTTTGACGACGTCCTCACATTTGGCTTTTTTTTTGTTGAGAATCATTCGAAGAATATAATGTTTACCCTAATATATAGTACACATAGTATTTTTTTGCTTTCTACTCTCATGTAAATGAATGATTTTTACCCTAATATATAGTACGCATAGTATTTTTTTTGCTTTCTACTCTGATGTAAATGAATGATTTTTCATGCCGTGCATTATTGCAGTACATATCATTCCATTGGTGAGCATTTAAGGCTCTAAAAATAGTTAACTGCTTCGATTAGCTTCAGGCATGTTATTTTTTTAATAATTGGCTAAAAGCTGAGTAAAATTATTATTTTCCGTTTGCTATTAATCTATCCCAAATCATTTAAAAATATGATTGCCCATTAAATATTCTTAACTTACTTTTCATCCCTCTTCTTAATCAAGCTATGTGTGGCTGGGCAATTTTAAAAATTAATTTAATTTTTACATCATAGCAGAAAATGTATCTAAAATAAACAAGTGATTATCATGAAAAACCATTTTGTGCACGTTACGAGGTAAAAAAACGATTATTTAAATTTATATAGGTAATTGTTATTCAACTAAAAATCACTGTATAAAATAAAACAATATGTAATCATTAATTGTCATAATTTTCTACAATCCTATTGGGTCTACGAAACTGTCGGAAGAGGTTAAAGTTAGAAGAAATTCTTTGCTTTTGGAGTTAATTGGGTTGCCTATGTAGAAGGAAACATATTTCCTCCGCTGGGCAAATTGCTAGCGTGTTCCAATACCGTTAGTCATATGAACACTTTTCAAGAACACATCCGGACCAGGGCGAGAAATATTTCTATTTCCGAAATCCAGTTAATCTATCCACTCAGTTCTGGCTATATATACTTCCTCTTTTCATACACTTCTCGAATTTCACGCCGTTCCGGCTAAATCGCATCCACTGGATCGTCGCGTGACTGTCGACTATACGCAATCGGAACTACATACATCAACGCATGAAAGGAGGAGAAAATAGAAATATCTATATGAAAATGAAGCTTTCTTGAAAAATTAATCTCTTTTTTAATGCTTACTTCATTAATCACTTCGAAAAATGTAAGACTTTTATCGTGGTAAACTAAATCCTTGATCCTAAGGATTCGTATTTAATCTGCGAAAGTGCACTTCAGTAGTTAATCTATTAATGATGTTCTTTAGTTTCATATAAAATATGAGTAAGTTTAACTAAAGGAAAATTTTACGCATAATTCAAGCCCTTTATTTTCAATGGACTAACTTTTTTGACATTTGTGTTTTTTTTCGTGTTGCGCGTTTTATAAATGTCACTTCTGGTTATTATTTAAATCATAGTTTTTTCTTATGTGAAATCTCAGTTTGAATATCTTATATTCACTTTGAGGAAAAGCGGATAGTAAGCATAGAGTGCTTGTATTCAGATGCGAGTCAGGACAAAATCATTATAAAAATTCGTTTTAACGGGAGGTATGAGTGAGGAGGAATATAATAGAAGGGCTTAAATTGCCTTCTTTGTATGCATCGTGGGTGCATTAAAGGATGATTCGGACGCTGGGATCCACTGTTGTCGAAAAGCAGCCTTTTTCGCTTCTTTCTCTCTTGGCGGTCCATGTTCCCCGACATCCTAATCTCCCTCTGCCACCCCTACGCCTGAACGGCCCTTGGCGACCGAGGGATATGAGTGTGCCCACATATTGCCATTACCGCCGAAATTTTCTCTCTTGTCGCCTCGTTAAGGGTCATACGTGTTACTATGCATGCGTGCCAAATGGAGATATTCTGGTCCACCACTTTCCATCGTACCTTCCCATTTTTCTCGACGAATTAACTCCCAGACAATGTTCTACCTCTTGCTCCACATAAATGGGGCCTGCTCGCTTAACGGGTCATGGTTAACAGGCCTTGTGGCTATGGTTGCATCACAGTCGATTCATCTAAACGTGATGGTTATGCCATTGTTTACCCAAGATTTAAGTCGTAGATGTACGTAGGGAGAAATATTCATTAGCAAACAAAGATTGCTATTGTTTTCAACTTATAAACCAAAGTCTGAGTCTCATTATTCCAATTATTTTGTGATTTAAAACCGTCTAAAGCTAATGATAATGAGATAAACTTTTATATTATAAATCAGTGTGACCGGAACTTTATAAAATAATTAATTCATGAGTATTTATTCTGACTTTTACTGAGGTAAATTTGTTTAGGATTTATTAAATGATATAATATTTCTGTGCTTCCGATATGCATTTTTAAATTGAAATCTCTTTTGCATGCTGAGTTACGGTGAGATCTATATAACATATTACTGTTAAACTTCTTATGTAAGCCTTAAAATTATTCAGAAATTATGGGCTCTTTCAGTCTATTGGTACAAATAATTAGCAGAATGCATCATAGCATTTCATTATTTCAATTTCGGAATTAAAATCCTCGCCCTTTTGCATTTTGGAATAACGTTCGTATGAAATCGCAACATGTTTTCGCACTATGGAATGAGAATCGGTATTAGGTGTTTGATCATAAGTTAACTTTTTAAGCCTCTTGTATTTTAATTCTCTGAAGAACGAGCGTTCTACAGTGGCTTATTTGACATGTAAGGTATGTGAGACATCCACCGCCTGACGCTATTATCATTGTCTATATTATTGGATCCCTCTTTATTTTTAAATTGGAGAAAATAAGGCTAAATAAGTGAAATAAATATACAGTTTTAAAATCTATCACCGTGAAATGAAGGTGAAACGCATGATTTGAGCTCTACTGGCAAGTTATTTTTTCCTGTCACGACTGACAGGTATAAAACTTTGACTCTTGGTGTCAAATCGGTTGTTTAAAGATAGTTCTTGCGCAAGTATTATCAAAACTAAATTCGGTCTCTAAATTTTTCTTTTATGTTTTAAGTTTCTCATCTCCTCCTAAAATGTATAAGATAATTTTGTGCATTTACCAATAAACTTGAGAATAACAAATATAGAACCCGTAAATAACTTCGTTTTTGCACTTTTAATCACGCTCCCTTTCTTTTGCCCTTCAACATCAACTATAACCTCACATTATTAATTATGCTAGTTATCCTGCATTCACTATTCTTTATGCTCCTTTAATCTACTTCGACTACTATTTTCTATAGCTTCTCTGAAACAAATGGCCCATCTTTCCCCTGGATCCTACATAGGAAGCATTGCCCTCCTTGAACGCATTAATTGGCGATCTATATATATTTTCCTCTCCTCGGGCCTTTTACTGATTTTTAGCCCATTCTCATCCATATTTTTTTCTTACTCGTCTGACATGTACTAACAAGAGAGATCTTAGTTTTCAGTTCAATTATGGAGTCGTATTTTGGGCCCTGATTTTTTTGTAACCTTGCACGCAACCGTCGGATTTCATGGCGTGCCTTCGAACAATATTCAGTTTCATTATCTTTATCGCAGTCAGCCATCAATTGCTTTCATAAATTCCTCCTGCTTCGACTTCTAATTTAATATAACAAGCTGAAGAAAAGAAGCAACGTTTTTTTTTCTATATCATCTCAACTTGCTACTGCAGCAGTTAAGGTTGAATTTGAAACGAAAAAGTCGAGTATCGGCCAGCTTAATCAAGCCGTTTTGTAGTATTTTGGAGACCAACAAAACTTTTCTGAACTATTGTTGCTATTTTTTACTGGTAAATAATACCAAGAATTGGAACTTTATCATTTATTTTCTTTTAATAGCCGTATATGAGGTTTTTTACCTAGAACATTATTGAATTTTAACGGCTGTCTGTACCTACATAGCAACAATGTAGAAATTAAATTCCCATTTTTTGCTAATCAACAAATCTTTGTACTTATTAATGGATGAATGAATAATGAATGAGTGTTAAACTACATTTTTATTTTTAAAATTAGCTGACTTAACCCCTATATTGTACGACTACAGCCTCTTCCACGGCCACCATTGTTTCCTAACCATCCCCTAACCACTATCCCTCTTCCCTCTTCCCTTCACTTCCCCTCTCTCCTCCCTCCTCCGCATTTATTTTTAACGACGCTAGATTTACAGAGTCACCCTTCCGTTCCGCTAATTATGACCGGATCCTCTTTCTTTTTCCTGTCTCACCCTCGGTAGCCCCCTTTTTGATTGGAAACATGAGGATGCCGCTCTTTGCTTTGGACCGCCGAGCGCCGAGGTGAACTTAGGAGCACTCTTCCTGTGAGTGGGGCTGTTAATACCTCAGTTCGACGCGTTATGTGGGGATAGAGAGAGGTTTGGGTAGTTTCCAGGGTGCACGGATGCTCCTCTACGAATCTTCCCCCTTGACCCGACCCCCAGGGTTCAGAGATCCATCCGTCGGAAGCGAATGTGTGGAAGCGGGGAGCCGTGGAGAGGTGGGTGCAGTGAGGAGAGGCGGGATTTCGGGAGCGGGCAGAGGTGGGAGAAGCGCAACACCAGCTGCGGGCCTGACACGAATTATTTCCAGGATCGGAGAGGAGGAGGAGGCGGGGGTGACTGGCTTTCCAAGGGAAGGATGGGGTGGGTTGGGGTTGATGCGGTGTTGCGGAGCGAGGCGGGCGCACTAGGCGTTTTTGGGGAGGGTGGGAGGGAAAAATAAGTGGAGGATGATGGGGTGAGGCTGATGAGAGGCTGAGAGGGGAGTGGTGGTACAGGGTGGAAAATGGTGTGGGAAACTCCCTACAGAGGGTGCGCCAACTCCTAAATCTCCGCTCCCTTGACACTTGCTACTCTCCGCGGGGAGGTGGGCCCAGGCATTTGGTTTTTCGGGAGTATTCTGAGGGGGGTTGCTGGGATGGAGCGGGATGTTGCCAGTGAAGTGAAGGAGGAGGAGGAGGAGGAGTCTGGGAGCGAGTGTGGGTTGGAGGAGGAAGAGAGGAGGGCGCGAGAAGGAATCGCTTGGGAAGAGAGGAACCTCGTTTGAATCGTGTGGCGCAACTATGGCGGAAGGGGGTTGAGGTATAAGGGGTGGGGCATCCACGTTTTGGGCCTCGGAAGGGGGAATGGGAAGGTGAAAGTGTTGTTTAAGGGGGAGAGGGGCGTGGGGAGAGGGTGATCATTGGGTGGAGGCAACTGGAGCACACACACACACACACACACACACACGGACATTCGTGAAGAATGGCTTGCAGATTGACGCATTCGCTGCCTCCCCCACCACTCTCCCACTACATCCCTAATTCACCCGCTCGAGGCAGAAACAAGCCATTTCTCTCGCTTTTTCTCTCTCTTTCTCATCTCATACGCTTATATAGTTTACACAGCCATGTCCAGCAACTCTTCTTTCGCCTGGGGATAAATTTCGTGAGATATGTCAATTTATACACAAATGCTGCGCTTAGAGGCTGTTGATGTTAAGTGTCCTCCGGTCGAAATTTACGCTACGACTATGTTCATTTCTCGCTGTTCGAGGAGAAGGTAGTTTCGCTGGCGTAATGTTTTCATAGTGTATAATATTATATCAGACGGTGGTAGTAATTGGCCAGTTTTGTAGTCAAATATTTCACTTTTATGGCTAAGGTAGAAAAAATATTTTTATGCTTTAAACAGAATAATTCCACTATCAAATCATGGTTCCGTACTTTCATATTTCTAATTGCAACATCCTTTATTTGATAGAAGTATTATCAAATAGCATGTATAAAACACCTAATATTTTCCCCACACTTAAATCTATTTTATGCATAACAGTTACAATGTTAATCTGTTTTTTATTCCAAATAATTTTATATTCTCTAACAGCAACAATAACTAAGTGTGAAAGAATATAAGAACACACATCTTCAGATAAAAATGTGTAGCCTGATGGCAAAACCGCTACCAGCCTAATAAAGCTTGTTATATTTTGTAATTCTAATCTTAAACCCGAATATTTTTATCATCTTTTAATATGTCATAATAACCCGTGTTTGTCAGCACTAGTTTAGTGCATGAAATGTAAATTTGAGAATGGAAGATGGATAAATCTCAAAAATGTTATACTTTATCCTAGGATTAGCTTTTCAAGTACCAAATAGGAGTAGTACGCTTGTCTGTGTTAGCCCCGTGTTTTTGGAGCATGATTTGATTTTTTGTACAACCCACACTGCCCAATTTATGGGCGTGTTTTCCTCGCAATATCATTCATCTGGCCTTATTTCTTCACTCATTCTCTTCATGCCAGACGCCTCGACCTCAGAAAATGAATGCTCTTCGCTCGGTTGCAAACCGCTGCCTCAGCTCCGAAGTCTCTCGAGAGCTGCGGTTGCGGAAATGATTCTTCTTCCCGCCTTGAGCTCTGAGTCTTCTTCTAAATGTAGCTACCACATAAGATCCTGAGGAAGGGAGAGGGAAATGTTATTCATTTTCCCTTGGCAACGGCGCCAATCTATGATTAGAATTGAATACGCAGATCTATGTTGTATTTTAAATATTCCCTTATAGGAAAATTACATTTTTAATCACATTTTCCGAAACCCTATGATTTCACTATAAGCAAATAAACTCACGAGCAGATATTATTTTTTGTGCCGCACAATTTAGTGGACAGTTGATGTATCTCAGTACTTTTTATCAGCAACCTACTTGATAGAATAGTATATTTATTCTTGTCATTAATTTTTTTCCGACGCTGTCAACGCTCCCATTTTATGAGTAGGTCATGTTTTGCATTTATACGAGATAGAAGTATCCATCACGTCAGGTTCTCTAAACACTATATTTGTAATCAAATTGAATGCACATGCTACATCATTGTGACGTTTTTGATAGGAAGAAAAGTTTTCACTGCAGTTTTTCTTCTACTTTGCTATAGTGCATGCCGCAAATAAACTAAGGCTTAAGTTGAAAACATTCATAAAATACCCTGCATTTATAAACTATAGAGGCTGTTTCATGTTGACGCATGCATTGCGGTGACCACAAGCTGTAGGGTCAAGCCAAGGGTCTTGTCTCTGCCGTAATAACTTCTTTCTGGCTTAACTCCCTCCCCATTACCCTCAGAAATACTCAATTTACTACCCCTTCATCCTAGAACGAATTCTCAGACACGCCCCGCCCATTCCTTCGTGCTTTCGACTGCGGATTTTTTTATTTGGCCATAGAAACGCCTAGCGAACTTTTGTCATCCGTTTCCGACTTCCAATTCCGCCATATCGCCATCGCTACCGGCCCTCTCCCCTGCTACGACCCCATAGCCCCCATCCTCATCTCGACATCCACGCCAAATACCTCCCTGTGCCCCGAAAACTCATTGCTCCCTCCGTCCTATTTGTTCCACGGCGGCGCTCTGGGTGGGGGAGACGGATGAAGGAGGAGAAATGGAGAAGGGTGTATGGAACACCGGGGAATCTGTCATGGGGAGTTCATTCCGGGGAAAGAGAGGGAATTGGTGGTTGGCTCTGAATGGGCTCTTGTTTGAGTGCGTGGTGGGAAATGCTTTACGAGCACCCTCGAGTATCCCGTTGCCTAGAGGGCTGAGACGGAACACAGCATTCACTCATTACAGTTGTCCTTAATTTGATTGCATTGTATTGCCTTCAAAAGAGTGGAAAATTCCAGGGGGTTGCTGAGATTCGGATCTGTTTGTGACTTAAATTCCCTCAGTATTTTTATCAAGAGTGGCTAAAAATGGAGCTATCATATTTCTATTTCCTCTAAGTTTCCTGAAGGAAATGCTCCTCATTGATTCAAATTAGTTCCAATTACTCCCTAAAATGTCGGCTGTTATATTGGAGTTGGGCCACAGAGAATGGTTCTCTGAGTTACCATGGATGAAAACATTATGGACAGTAATGTCTTTGACGGAAGGAAACGGATTTCGGTTAAACCTCATTTACATGAAAATACAATACTAGGTTTAGTTTTTTCAAATAGAAAATATTTTGCTAAAATAAGTTTCAAAATTTTTTTCATCTTTGCTGAAATAGACATTTTATTATTGCATGCATAAGATTTGGAAACCCTTACAGTAAGGTTCTAAGAAATGAACTTTAAACTAGTCTGTAAACATAAAATAGTCGCGTAATACAAATAATTTTTCATTGCTAAGCCGCTACAAAGACTAAATTCAGCTTTGAATTTTCAATAATTCCAAAGCTTTGCGCTGAGCCTATTTATTTATAAAAAAAATAAATCAAATCTCTTCACCTGATCGATTTCCCGCGATGAATGTACGAGGTGAATGAGAGATTGCTCTCACGAGTAATGAATGCTAATTATAGGGAGCCCAGAACTGCAATGATGAGCGGTTAGCTTCCTTGAATGAGGCCTTGCACAAGAACTCGTTTGACCTGCATTTACATTAGCAAAATATTCCGGTGAGATCTGATTAATAATTGACATCTGGCTGAATTGATGAGTTTAAAAATTCCTGAGGGTCGCAATTTCCTTGAAAATTACCACTTCAAGAACCGCAGTATCATATTAAACATTCATGGCCGAATCTTGGAGGAAAACCAATGGAAATTGGCTTTTTAAAGTAAAACTTGTTTACTGATTTGATTTTTTTCTTTTCGTCTCGGTAATGCAGAATTCCTCAGCGTCTATCAGCTTTAACTTGTCCGAACCAATCTGCTCCTCCGTGCTGCTTATTTAGTCTATTTATGTGGGGGAAATGAAAATTAGCATAATGATTACACCACGAAATTCTTCAGAGTCTTCCATACTTTCCATATCTTCCTTACACTCCACCCCTCGAAGTTGTCGTCCACACAGCGGAGGATCTTCCTGACGCGCCCTCAATTCATACTCGACGCAATGGTCCCCGCCTTCTTTCTTATTCCATTCTCTCTCTGCACTCATTTAATTTTTATCACGCCACTGAGGTTTGCCCAATTAAAATAAATGCCATTCTCCCGGCCACGGAGGGAGTTTCGGGGAGCGGGGGTGGCTCTCTCACCCCCTCCCCTTCCCTAATCTTAACATCCGCCCCCATTTCCCATGCGGCATCGGACGCGCGCACCGAGCGTCTATTTCCACCCCCCCCCCACCCCCGGCCCCGCTCGCGCTATCTCCTCCTCCCAGCCGGCAGCTTCCCAGTCCGCCCCACCTAGGCGGAAGAGTGGAAAAAAAGTGATGCTAAAAGACATTATTTCACCCCTCTGATAACTTTTCCTGTCGCCCTCCTCTTCCTTCAGTTTCCTCTCCCCCTCCCTCCACCCCTGACTAGCCCTAGGGGGAGGTTAAACTTCCTCATACCCCCTCACCACACCCCCCGCTCACATCTCGCTGCAACTTCTTTTCCACATTCACCGAACGCGTCCTTCCTTCCCAATTCTTAAAAATCCTTGCTCCTCCTTCTCTCTCTCTCATCCCATTCTTCACCGAATATTCTATCCCTCCCCCCTATTTCGCTGGCATCACTTATCCAGTTTAAGAATATTTAAGCGTCCGCCGTTAGCCACGCCCCATGTGAAAAAAGGAAAACTATTTCTTGCCTCCGCTTACCATACCTTCTACCTCCGTCGCTTTTATTTCAGCAACAACCTTCTTACAATTATAGTCATCGCCTTGGCCAACCAAACTCTCAAACTCTCTCAAAATCTCAGCAATTATTCTTCATTTAGCCTTCCTATTTTACTGAAACACGCTCGATCGTTCTCTTGCTTGCTTTCTCTTTTACTAAAAAAATGTCGCTTTTCTCCTCTCCAGTGCGATTTAACCACTCTAGCCACAAAATTAATTTCACTCCTGAATTGTTTCTTTGGTATTTTTCTGAAGGTAACTTGAAGTGAAAATTTCTTTTCCACAATATTTGCCGATAATTTTAACCAAAATCACTATGCCTACGCCTAAACTAGCTTGAGCCATCGAGACGAACATTGACTTCGGGAGGTTGGTATTTTTATAGCTACTTTTAAACCCCATATCGTCCGTCAGACATCTCTATCACACCCAACCCATTTGACTCGATCTCCTCCATTATTCTTGCCGCACGTGCCGGCACAGCGTACACAACCCCTCCCTGTAGAATTCAGCCCAGTCCTCTTCCCTCCTACTCTGTAAACTGCCACATCCGTCCTCTCCAACTGAAGCTAAACCCGTAATTTTGCATGAGACCAATCCCATCGCAGCCATCCCCCACCCGTGATCACTCTTAATCAGGCCCTTATTTCAGCGTACTCCCGAGCTCCAGTCCATATTTTTGCCGATCTTGGGATTTGCACGCATTTTTCATCCTCTCTCGTTATGCGCCTTCCTCGGTTATTGGCCGGGGGTGCGAGCGGTCGGGTGATTAATTGGTCGTTAGCGTGAGCGATGTTGGCCGGTCGTGAGGGTTGGATAAAAGTTGAGGGTCTCAGTGGCGAGGGTTGCCGTAATCCATTTCGGTAATTACCTCGACGTTAGTTTGGAAATAGTGGCCATGATTGCCAAGGGCTGGTAAGTGATCTAGTGTTCAGAGATTGAGAGTCTTTTATTCAACCCGTTCGGCACCATTCCAGCATAAACTTGCTTGTAAGGAATACGAGACTAAGCGTTCAACTATCCCAAATATGGAATCCATTTAAGGAAGTCTATAAGTGTCTGGATCAAAGTTCTCCGGATATATTATTTCTTTTTGTTTACACTTGGTCTATAAATTTCTGCAGAGTGCCTTAAAATCGAAGGTCCACGGAAATTTTCTCATCGCTTGTTGTTCTACTCTTCAAAATTGAATTTAAAAAGGCTGTAGTACGCAACCTATTAAAATATATTAATGCGAAATAAGAGTGCGTTTTAAGTCATAATACATTCTAATTTAGTAGAATGCTCTTCCTGAAACCCTTTATTTTAACTTTCATTGTAAGTCCCTCGAAGTGATACTCGAGAAATGATTTCCTCACCGCGGTGCCATTATCCGGGGAATGGAAGACTAAAGTCCCTCGCCCGACTCTGTTCGGCTTTTACCCTCTGACCCTTAACGCTCCCTCCTTAACCCTCTTCACACGTATAACACTCGAGCCGCTATCACGGCCCCTTTCCGAGGGAGTAGGTATTAACCGAGATGTAGGTGGCGTCTTGTGAGGCGATGTGGCGGTCACACAAGCTCTCAAGGCGGCGGAGGAAGGGTCGATTTAGAGCGAAGTGGAGCAGCGGTGTGCGGGGAGGGGGTTGGGGGTTGGATTGGTGAAGGGGGTGTAAGTTAAAGTGGTCTGTGGGCGAGGGGGTGAGAGGGGGAGGGGAAGTAAGGAGGAGCGAGCGACTGCGGGAATGGAGATGGCACGGAAGGAGATGTGACATCGGCTGCCTTTTCTTTGCTAATTGAGGTTTCAGTTCTTGATCAGATTAGTGGATAGTGACTGATTGACGATCGTTCCCTTAAATGGCCTCGTACACCTCTCCCCCACGACGTCTTCCCCTCACTTCCCAGAATTCCCTCTACTCCCTCCCTCGCGCATCTCCTCTATTCTTGTCTACATCCAACCTCTCGCATCTACATTCATATCTTGATTTTATATCCAGCAAAAAAACATGCTACCTTCCCTTTTGTCATTTAGATATTTTTTGATCCATTTTTATTGTAGAAAGCATCTCTCACCCGGGATGTTGGAAACTACTGATGATAGTGGTTTATTATACAATTATTTTATTGATGTTAAGCAATTAAGTTTGCAATATATTATGTGCTTTAGAAGCTTGATTCGTTGGATACATCTAAAAGCTTTCAATCATCTTTCAATGATCAAAATTTCGTGGATATGCCCGTTTTTAAAAGAACATGAACATAGGTGGACCTCAAAAAGGCATTTATTATTGCTTTTTGAGAATGTTGAATTGAATATGATGCATTTAAACGCCATTAACGACGAGATACAGTTGCAAAAACGAGCTTTATTAAAAATATATATTTTACAATGTAGTTGCTGATGTTAAATATCCAAAACTTGCATTTGCGAAACGTTTTCTTTTAAATTTATTGTGTAGATGGAACAAAAAATAGTTAAACGCTGTAAACAGTACAGGGTGCATTGTGAGGCATGCACTTAAATCCAGAGCCTGCTTTATTATGATGTACGGTGTTGTCACCTCAAATGAGAGCGCTTAAATATTCCGTTAATTTTAGGACTGAATTGGAGCTGGAAACTGGAATTTCGGTGTTACCAGAGCAGACCCAATAACTCTGCAAAAGTAATTTGCAATCCACGACGGTTGAATATATTATGAGCCCCATACTTTGGATTACCAAACAATTAACCCGATTCTGGTTGAGTTCACTACATTCGAACATTTTTCCCACCCCAATCACCGCTACCGTGCGGCCGAGCTTCCCACCTCTCCATTCCCATATCTCTCTCAGCAATCCAATTTGTGCGTGCAAAGCCGAGACATCACTCAGTGAAAATCGCTTGCAATACCATCCTATAACTGGCCTCAAATCGTCGCATGTGAGGCGAAAGTTATCGTGGCTGAAAATTGCATCACTCGATGAATGGCATAATTTCTCGTGTCCAAATCTAAAGCTTAGGCAAGATAATACCTGCTGATAAATGAAGAATTCAAGCACGTGAAATAGCAATAAGTCACTGAATATTATCGCGATGAGGTGATTATTTTTTTCATTTCATAAGGTGGTTAATATTTTTAATTTCAGTAATGTAGCTAGGGTGATAAAAATTCTAAATCAGAGGAATTTTGAATGATAATAATAATTTCACCTGGCCAGAAATTTATAATTTAACACTAGAAGGACGGCAGGGGTCATTTGACCCATTTTCAGAATTTAAATTTATTTTTCTCTTATTAAAATATTTTTTAAAATTTTGAAACTTATTGACTTTGTTCATTTTGGTCTATATTTTGATAAATTAGTGAAAATTCAACAATAGTGTTTTGTTTTAAATTTTTATGACATGTTATACCTAGAAGGACGGCTAGGGGTCATTTGACCCACAACTGGTTTTCGCGCTATTTTCTTGCCCGTGGGCGCTTTAGTGCCATGTATATCATATTATCAGCAAGAGGCTAGTGTGGTAGATGATTTGCTTCATTTTGAAGCTGGAAGTACCCAGTTCAATGCCAGTTTCGTCCCATGGGCTCCTAACTGTATTCGAAAACCTAGGCATAGCGACTTGTTGTGCACAATCTTTCGATATGTTTTGAGCAGCAAAGGGAAATAAAACCTTTTCAATCGTTGATTTGCGTAAATTCATGTAATTATGATATTTTAATTTTGTTTTATTTATTGCTCAATGATCATTGTATTACCCACACCGGAAAATCGTCTCGTATCCCAAGAATTGTTTTCCGTCGTCCAAGATTCAGAGCACTTAGAGACATTATTTTCAATATCGACTCATCAGGTTTATGAATAACTTTCATTTTTATGGCCTGACGACACTGTCACTTGACCTAGCCCCTTTGCCGTGCGTCAGGCATTAGTGCCGTCTGACCCCATCGGGGTTTGGGGCGGGTTGACTGCACGCTGCGTCCTGGGGAAAAATCCTGTCTCTTTTTGAGAGAGCGGAGGAATTGGGTGGACTGTAAAATTATACTGTAAATCCTTCCCTTGGAATCCGCAGGTAGGTCGAAGAAGAAGCATTACTGCAAGTTCCTGGAAGATACGAATCAGGATACGGTTGGCGGTTGAGTCCCTGCCTTTCGAACGGTAATTAGCGTTACTTCTGAAAATTTTGTCCTTTTGTATGAATTTCTAATGCTCTCCAGCTCTCTATACCTCCAATGCAACTAGAGAAGTTTCTACCCTAATGCGCTTTCGTTTGTAGATTTTTCCGCATGCATATCAGTAGCAAGTTGAGGAAGAAAGTAAGAAATCGAGAAATATATCAAGAGAAGATAATCGTCGCGATTCAAATAGCTGTAGGAAATATTGAAGATCTGTCTAGAAGTGAATCGTAAACATCAGTTCAAGGATATTCTGACCAATCCATCAACATCTGCGTGAGATGGAAGCGACGAAGTCCAAGATAGTGAATCCGATGGCGACTTTGGCGTGATAGCAAATGCACAGCTCTATCCAACAAAATGCAGCTGTCCTTTTATGAGGTAAATTCCAAATAAACCAGACAAATTTGGAATCGAGTACTGGGTTTTGTCAGATGTGAAATGAAAATACAGCCCAAATGAACTTCCATATTGTGGCAAAGATGATGATTGGCCATCAAATCAAACGTTGGGGAAATAAATAGTTACTAAAGTGACCGCAACATACAAGAATTCAGGAATAAATGTAACTTGTAACAATTATTTTTCATCCAACCTGCTGGCAGGAAGTCATAAAAAATGGAAAACTTCTCTTGAATGGACGATCTGAAAAAACAGGCGTGACGCACAAATATCCATGACCCCTAAAATAGTCATATAATCCATTCAACGCGAGTGTTCAAAAATACCTTAGGCCATACTCTTTCGTAGAATCAGGCAAACTAGAACAATAATGTACTTTCACGCAGCAGCATGATCTCAGACGACACTATTTCCGAAACAAATAAAAGAATACCAGAGACCATCCTATTTCATAATAAAAACAAAGCGGGAGTAGATATGATGAATATCAAGCATCAATTTATTTACACGTCTCCAAATCCAACAGCCATATCTCCCGGGGCACAAAAAAGAAAAAGGTTCCAAATACCATCAAATTGAATCATTGCACCAATTTCCTTTCCATTTTCCAAATTCCTTTTCATGTGCAAATGGCTGGTGTCCTAACACCCCCTGCCACACGCTTTTAAGCGGCTTGCGAGTTAGTGTGTAGATTTAGATGTAGATGAATAAATCGTACAATAAACGCATTCAGCGCAAAAAATATTTTGTGGAAACAGCGCTGAAAAATTGCTCTCTGTCTGAGATTTACAACAAAGTAATAAGTTTTAAAATTTTTAATGCAAATTTTGTAAACCCAATCCCCCTATTTTTTTAATATGTAACACAACTTTTGTATTGAGTTTAGGTATTTTCATTATTTGATTTGCAATCGACTACTACATACGGTTTAATTCATGATTCTTTAAAATAATTGTTATTAACTTTTGACGATGGAAATAATATTTAATAATGTTAAATAGTGTTTTTAATGAACTGATTCAACAATCAATACGATTAAACTAAACATTGGTTGAAAATTAGGCGTTTTATTAAAAAATACATTTAAGGGGTCAAATGACCCCTAGCCGTCCTTCTAGGTAGCGCGAAACTCCCGTCCTCCTAGTGTTAATTATCACTAGGAATCCATGCCATAGCCAAGCGATTTCATGTTAATTAATGCATGGAGATGTTTGTTGCTTATAATTTTTAGCATTGTACAGAAGAATTCGAGCACTCTAGAAGATTTATATTGGTAACTGCTTTTATTTTTGATAATCTCATGTGGATATCAACTGCAAGAGATACAACTAGTGGCAGTGATATTCAGTAAAATAAGCTAACTATGAAAATAATGGAGAGGACCGTACTAGTATGCAAAGAGTGCAAGTAATATTTTGGAACTTTTGAATTTTTCATAATGATAATCAGTGTTTACCATTTCTACTTTTATGCTTGAAAAATTTCCCGTTGCTTGTGGAGGTATGAAACCGAAGCAGCTAATACATATATTTTAATTAAAATTGCTAAGGCTTTCCTTTGCTCCTGGAAATTGTGGCATGATGTGTTACGAGATAAATTTAAGTTTCCGGTTATTTCAATTGGAACTACATCTTTTAAACTTAAGTATAAAACTCAGACGTAAAACGTACTCAATTTAAGATTAATTAGCACCTCAAAGCTTAAATATTAGGAAAAAATAATTTAATTGTGTAAATTCCTTTTCATTTGATATATTTGATGACAATATCTAGCAATGGAAAAACTGATTCTTTAGTAAATATTAGCAGCTAATTCTCACCACTCTTATTTTTATGCAAGTTTATATTCGAACTTAATTTCGGAGTAGTTGAGGACACTAGCTTCAGTTGATGTGGACACGTCGAGGAAAGCTCATAAATTTTGTGTCATTTGAGATCTAACATTACAATGTGAGTCAGTCGACCAGGGTGGAAGAACAAATAAAACACGGAAGCCGTGGGTGCTGCTGCTTCTCTTCACTAACGAATCCCAAACAGGCGCTCCCTCTGCTGATTCCGCTAAGGTTGACTGTGCGGATCTCATTAATTTGTTCAGTCACATTATACTCGTAGCGAAATATACCCTTTCGTTAATCATTTATGTGAACATAAATCCCAAGCTTATCTCTAGATATTTATGTCCGCTACAGTTTCCGCAATAAGTTATACCTATTTTTTCAGCGGTCACGATTGATGATCGCTGAAACTGACCACTATCAAATTTTCATATCGATTGCGTCAATTTATCTTGACAAAAATCCATTCATACAATTTATTATTTTAAATATTTTCCCATTTTTCAGGCAATTATTGCGCGTGAGGAAACGCAGGTTTTATCCCGTCTCCTCCAAAATACGAATTCTTGTTAATTTTATGCACCATTGTGAGACACTTGGCATTGAAAAACGTTCAGTTAGTATTATCATTAATTCTTCGTACTCACGTATGTCCGCAACAGAAAAATTACTGTCTCAATTTTCCATCACCGCGAAATGAAACGCATGCAGAGAACTAAAAAAAATGAAACGGGGATAAATACTGTCCCTTAGATAAACAAAGAGACGCGCGGTTGAGGAATAAAAATACAAAAGACGCAGTTTTATCGGCGACCTCATCAATACATTTCACTCTCCCGTGGGGGTTTAGCGGTGGGACGCGTGTGACCACGGTGCACCGTCCGCATAAACAAGGGGCTTTCAAAGCGGCCATAATTCCACACGCTGATCGATGCATCGCCAATCAATCGCCTCGCTAGAGCTCACGTCCCGAGTTATGGGTCTGACTCTCCTCCCCTACCCCACCGATCACCCTCAATCGCCCCCCCCCTGCCTCGCCGTCCGTCTCGGTCCATTCCTCTCCGCACACAACGCGGAAATCGTCGAGCGCTCAGCGGTGGCGGCCGTGCCTTTTGCCGAGACCGATAGGGTCTGCCGTGCCGTGGCGGGTCGCGTCAATCCGCCCGGCTTCCCCGCGCTATCTCGCGCCGTCAAACGTCGCCCTCTCCCCGATGGAATCTGCGAATTATGACGTGTTTAACGCCTCGTTCTCCTCCACCTCTCTCTCGCTTTGCCCCAGCGCGGTGCGGTGGTGTTGTTAGCCGCCCCTCGCTCTTCCCCCCCTCGTCTGACCGCTTCCTCCCCGCCCCCATAAAACTGTGAGTCACCACCAACAGGGACGAAAGCGAGCGACTCCACCCCGCGGCTTCCCATTCCCTCCCAATCATCCCACATGGGCACACACACACACATTAGACATGCTTCCACGTCTCCACCCCGCGTTCCCCACCGCCACCCTCCTCCCCGTGCATCCCCCGGGGGCGGCGGGCGGCTGCATTGCCGCAGTGAGCGGCGGACGCGGGGGCGGCGGCGGCTGCTGCCCCCGGTGTATGTGTGGGGCGGGTGGGTGCCGTTGGCGCCCCCTCCGGTGAGTCTGCAAGTGGTGCCGGCCCTGTGCCCACCCCTCGTCGATGGGTGTTGGGGGTTGCGGTGGGCAGGGGAAGTTCGAATCCTGATTGGTGGTCACGGCACTGCGGAGATCGGAAACGTCCAATATGGCAAAAACCAACGTACGCACGCCTCGACCTCTAACCCCCCCCCCCCCCTCGGCTGCTGCCACACCCCCTTCCCCCGCCCACCCTTTGTGGCGCTCTCCCACGTTCGATGTGAGGTTATTCAGGATGGCCTTCCCCCCAAAACAATCCGTCTTCTTTTCTCCGATTGATGGCTCAGGTAACTGGCTCAATGCCACACAAGCATAGTTTTGAAATCCTGCGTGTAGTTCCATTCGCGCGAGACATAGGATAGTTAAGCTTAGGAGAGTGATAAGCAAAAACATAGGAAGAAATGAATGCTACGTTGAACCACGCATGTAAAAGTAATGAAGCGTGTTGGCCACACCGTGAGAGAAAGCAGGTATTTGAAATACATAATACACAAGTATAGTAGAAGGTAAATTTTCTCGGGGTAGGCGAATATACTAGTACTTGTATCTTGCAGATGAAGATATGGGGAGTAAGGGGATTATAGAACTGGCATTCATTTTCGGTAGAAATGGCGGGGTAAAAAATATCACTTGTAGGATTTTAACATGCAACCATCACCATATTATTCATCTCGCCCTTTCACTGATATGAATTTAGTCCACTCGCTTGAATTCTGTCCGTGCTGCCCTTCACAATGTTTTCCGATACAGTGCTTTTTTCTTCCTTTCTGTCCCGTATTTCTGATTTCCTCGACTCCAATTTTATGTACACCGCGCTAAAGCCTTAAGGGACGGCATCAATTTTCAGCAGTGACATCTTCTCGGAATATCGATTCTTGCGACTACGCGTTCGACCGCGATATCCTATGGGTATTTGTCGAACGGATCGGGAGATAGTGGGCAGTCTGCGGAGGTGGGGACGCAGAGGGAGAGACGATGCTAGATAGATGATGAAAACCGTACCCTTTGGCTCCCACTTCGGCTGATGCCCGGTCGAGGCCCTTCCCTATCCGCGCTGTCGCCCGAGGGAGCCACTCATCTCGAGAGTTTAATGCCACAGCAATTGTCCTCCTCCCGGGCGCCTGAACCACCCCGGTACTCTCTACAGCTGTTTTCATGCACTGGGTATCTCCACTTCACTCCTTTGTTCTCATGCCCATCATCGGCTCATTTTTTATGGCAAAAATAAATTTTAAGCACATTTTCAGGGAAATTTAGAGAATACCCTTTACCAGACTCGATTTTCTGTCTATTTTGTTCTACATCCACCGCATACTGTCCTTACTGTCCTTGTCCTTATTCAGGAAGACATACTTCACGCAATTGAATTTGATTTATACAACTGTAGTGCATAAAATGAAAAATATAATAGGCTTCCCTTTTTACTTGACGACGTCATATACTTTCTTCGTTACCTACTCGTAAAGTAGGCCTCGTTGAAAGATTTATAATTTCGTGTATCTTATAATTAATTGTAAAAGCCGAATATTTATACATTTAGCCAAATTTTTCATTTTTAGGTGTGGATTACTTTAATTATTGAATAAAATTTTAGTATACCACCTATAGCATGGATCACTTGGCAGCAATGATAATTTGTGTATTAGTATTCCGAAAGACGTTAATATAGCGCTGGAGAAAATTTATAACACCAGGATATTGTTGTTTCAAACCATAAAGCATATTAGTTGTACTTATTTTCCCAGTGCCCAACGTTTAGACTCATAATTGTTCACAGAGGATGAACTACGAGCATTACTGAGTTGACTAATGGGAAAATTATCTCACCGTAGGGTGAGTGATGCTTTTAATCTTGGGAAAGTTGCAGAGATTTTAAATTCACGTATTACGAGATGAGCGCATCTGAATTTCCGCCGAAAGCCTTTCATCACACGAACATTCAGTCCAACTTTCAGAATTCCAAAATTACCTGGCGACTAGGGCAATAAATTTATCTCGGCTACGGAATAACTTCCCGCGATGATACTAATTTGGACTTGCTCCGCGCATGAACCCTCATATCTCCTATTCCCTGGTTTTACTCAACTCCCTCAGTATTCCCACAGTACCTAGCCTGCCGAAAACATAAGTTCCCGGCTTCTTTTTTTTTTAGTCTCTCGATTTATTATTCCGGGTAGCATTTCCATTATCCGCCTTCACAGCAAACAAAAAAGGGAAACTCTTTAAGGGAAGTGCGGAATGAAGTTGGGAAGGATGGAGAAGAAGGAGAGAGCATCCAGGAGATGTGTGTGGAGAGGGTGGGATAAGGCGGCAGCTAAGAAAATACGGTCGGGGGTGGATGGAGTAAGGATAAGGCGAAGTAAGAAAAAAGAGGGTGGGATAGGGATGGATATGGGAAGGGATTTGGTGGGGAGGAGGCGAGGAAGAAACAGATAAGCCCTAAAAGGAGGCCCGGGCACGTTGAAATTGTCCCTGTCACAGACCCACCCCCGCGACATCACTCACCCATCCCTCCCCATCCCCCCACACCGCACTCTTTACTCATTCATCCCCCCACCCTCTCATCCCTCTTTTTCATCCCCAACCCCCTCAACAGTTACCCCCTAAAACCACCCCCCCGCGCACGTATTTTTTTCCCAACACACATACATACTCCTTCCACTCCCCCTCCTCCGCTCGCAGCATCCCGAGGAACCAATCGCATCTCATCTACCATCTCCCTCTCACCATTCACCCTCACCCACCCCCACCTCAACCCATGCAGCCCAATTTCACCCCTTCACTCCCTCCGGCCTGGGACCATCCGTCTGACTCCCAGGAACTTCCCCCACCACAACCCCTCGGGCTCATTCGTCAACCTCCGCCACCTCTTCTTCAACCCCCAACGCACAAGACCCAACGCCCTGGACTGGAAAACCGACCAAGAACCCCTTTTATCCTTTTCGCCGGTCCCTCCTGAAGATCCGTCCAATTCCGAAGATGCGAATTCGCAATAAATCACTCGGGGAGTGGTTTGAGAGTCAGGGAGGCGAGGGGTGGGGTCGCGCTGGAGAGGAGTTTCGGTGATATTTGGCGAGGCGGTTGAGAATCCGCCATCGCGGAAGTGAGGCGGAAGTGGTGGGAGGACGAGTGGCTTTGTGGGTGGAGGAAGGAGAGAGGGCGAATATTGCGTGGAGGATTTTCCAGTCGGCCGCTGTATGTGTTGTCACACACCGCGCATTTGAATAAGTTTTCAAAAGTTGTCGCACACGTCGCTGACGGCAGAGCGATCTGAATTTCACGTGGCAATAAGCTACAATTGAGGAAAAAGATATACATATCTGATAACCATAATTAATATTCACGATTAGATATTAAATCAAATTCGTAACTTTTCCGAGCTATTCTTCACGAGTGCATGCTTTGAGCAGGCAATACAAATATTGAGTATGTATAGATCGCTCTAGGCTCAAGGCTGCGCCGTGCACATTTTTGAAAAAAAAAATCATTAAAAAGCGCTCGAAGTGGCAGCATGTATGATATGCTTCTACATGATGGACTAAACATCCTATATGTATTTCCGTCGGGGAGAGTATGTGTTGGAATATGGGAACAAAAACTGCCTGGGCATTAAATGAATGAGCTCTGTTTTTTAAGGGGACAGTTAAGTGAGTGAAAAGTGCCGATTACGGCAATCATTGGTGAAAGACGTATTAAATTGGTGTAAAACTTGAGCGAAATATTTATGTAGGGAAAAAACTCTGTGTAGCAGGCAATAGAGCTTCTTGAATGGATAAGACGCGGCGAAGTTGCGGAGGAACGTAAGTGCTCTTCCTCCCTGGCGTACGGGGGTAACGTACGCACTTCCCGTCCCGGTGGTCGAATTCCGAGACATTCTTCCGCGAAATACTCGTCTTTCTTCTCTTAGGAGCCCGCCTCCCGCCCCCCTCGCCTTTTGCATCGGAGGGATTGCGGAATACGAGCCTTTAGCGCTGGGCGCATTTGTATTCATCTCATTTCGTGTCGCTCTGTGATCAGGAGTCTCTTGTGTGACTGCGTGTGCTGCATAATGCAATCCCTTTCACTACATATCACCGTCTCCTCTATTTTTTTCCATATGGCGACCTTCCCCCAGGCGGCGCTTCCTGGAGGGGTGAGGATGGCTCGTTCGATGGTGGTGAGTTCCCATATTGCCCATCCATCCCATCGATTCCCTCCTCTCCTGTCCGCCAAATGTATGCCCGCGAACATTTTTCACTCTTCAACCACCCTTTCTCTCTCTCTCTCTCCCCTTCTTCACTTCACTTGGGGCTTCTCGGTAATACCTGGACAATCGTGCTTTACACAAGTTTTGCGCCGCGCGTAGGAGAATGCTCGATGCGTTCATCGAAGGAAATTGGGAAGTGGTCAGTCAACACCTCTATTAAGACTACTCAGCTAGAAAAATTAATGAGGATATTATTAGGCAATTTATTTGTACTTTGAATCTGATTGCTACATGTTTTCGCGTAACTTATTCCCAGCATTTCTAACTGTAGCGAGCTATTTGGAAAGCAACTTAGTTACTAAAAAAGTACATTTTCCAAAGTACTACAATTTTTCGTGCGTTAAAAGGTACTTTCCGTGTTTTTTTTTTTCTTTTTATACAGTTATAGACTCCTGCTGGAAGGTGATGATTAATTAATACACCCCTTTCATCGTTTTCAAAATAATTGCATTTTACTATAAAAATAATAATGAAAAATATTCAAAAATCAGAAGACCAAGTAGTGAGAATATTTATTTCAATTACGAGTTCAGTTGATTAGTTGTATTCTCCGGGTCTACTCATTATGTCATACCACTATTTTTTTACCTAATTTGCATATGAAAGAAGAGAATGAAATTAATTTCCATTCCTCCTTGGTTTAAGAAGGCCGATAATTCCCTGAACGCTTTTTCGGGTGCTAAAAATTAAAATTTTAATGGATTGCACGAGCATTATTTTCCCCTCGCAATTTTTTTCCACGTGGATAATCAACTTTATAGGAGGTAGAATTAGCGCCTTTTCCGTGATATAGAGTGTATGCCTTGATGAAGGCGTAATAAAACGTTCTCCCCGGGAGTTAATATTTTGCTTCGACTGCCAAAATTTAATACTCGACGTCCCCGAGAGACTTTCCAGGAGTCCACTTCTCGTCCCTAGTTAACTTCCGCTTTATTTCCAAAACCTTCTCTCCCCCTACCACCACCACTAAAACGATTTCTATCCCCCCCTCCACCATTTCCCCCCCCCCCCCCGAAACTCATTTCCCCCTCCCCATCAACACGCACCACCCCTCTCTCTCTCTCTCACCTCCCTCTCCGACACTTCTTTCGTTCAGCCGCCGCGCGGGCAGGCCCGGCCTCGCAACCCCCTCCGCCCCCGTGCCTACGTACTCCCACCCACACACACCCCTCGAGCGCCGGAGCCGCACTCCCTCAAGATTTATGCCCCGAGTTTAATTGGTAGAGGAGTTTCCTTTTCTTTCCCTCACCTCCCTTTCCCTTTCCCTCTATCCGTGCCGTTCCTTTTTCCACCCCTCCACCCACCCTCTTCTATTCCATCTTCTCCCACCCTCATACACATCCCCCGCCATACGCCTCTCGGTGGATGCTATACTCCTCTTCACCCCCCTCCCTTCCCGCGCACTTTTTTTCTCGAAATCCGCCTCCTTCATCTTCCTCAGCCAGTTCTCGCGAAGCCCACGTGTGTGTTTGGGAGTTGGAGAGGGTGCGAGGAGAATCGAAACAGGGTGGTGGAAAAAGAGACATACCTTTAGAGGCAGATTTTCACTGATAATTATTATAATATTCTACCGATTAAGGTAGGTTTCCATGGAGTACTACAGAAGTAATCCGGGAGCCTCCTTTTCCTTCCAGTGCTGCCTTCTTCAGTTCACTGTCAGGCCTACTCCCTTTTAATCTATCTAAAAATCCATTTCTCTTCCTTCCCCTCCCTCGTTTACCTAACATTCTACCCTCAAACACCGTTTTAAGCATCCCCTCCCCGCTAAGTACTCTCTCCAATCATACCTTCTGTCTCCTCTGTATCTCATAAAAATGCTTCCTCTCCTCTCCGACCGTGTCCAGACATTCGTCGTTCCTTCTCCTCTCCGCCCATTTCACTTTCTCCATTCTTCTCCATATCCACATTTCAAATGCCTTCAACCTTCTCTCGTCCTCCTTCATCAGTGTCCACGTTTCCGCACCGTAGAGAGCTACACCCCAGATCTCGACACTAACCTTTTCTTTAAACTCTAACATAATGATCCTCACAGAAGCTCCCTCCTGTTCATGAACGCCTCCTTTGCTAACGTAATTTGCTTCCTGATGTCCTTACCACTGTATCCGTTATTTTTACTGATAAACGAAATAAAATTATCTCTTCGTGTAAATATAGACGAATGACATGTATTCAACCATCTGCCACTCAAAAGATATGGGTATCCTGTAAAAAAGATATTGGAAATAATGAAAAATGTTTCAATACCTCATTATGTCTTGAGGCTCTCTATGTGGAGAAAAACTGCCAACTTGCATTAGATTTTTTTTTTCAATTTTCATTAATTCACTTGTGAAACAATGTACAGCTATCATAAATGCAAATTCTAGTCACCTCACTGCTTTTGTTCACCTTTTCATTTTACAGCTAATAAATTCTAAAATTCAACCCAAGTAGCATTGTCAATTGATATTTGGGATAAATCAGGTTCATTTAAATAGATAAATTTTAATTCCTGTGTTCAATGAATATCTGTTATGAAAGCTATTACACATATTTCACAATTCTTATCAATATTTGTTATGCACGAAGGGAGTTATTTTTTAGCTCTGAATGCCCTTCTTTTGTTAAGGAAGGTTTTTTTAACTACCGATTTAAGCACGAAACTCCTTCAGGAGGGAGTAGAGTATGACCTAGAATGATAGGGTAAGATGTTATGATAGGATGACAGGAGTAGCGGTTGGTTGGTGGATAGGAAAATACTAAAAGGAAAAACGGAGAAATACGTTTGACAATATGTAAACTTTAGAATGAAAGAAGTAGAATGACAAATAATCCTCTTTACGCCCAACCCTTTCCCCAGAGTTATTTCCTATCATCGTACTCCTCCCTACACTTTTCCCAGGGAATATATTAGTGGAATTTCCTCTTTCCCTATCTACTCTGCCTATGCCTCTCGCCCTTTGCCAATCTTTCTTACTATTCTTCTCTGACCTTGCAATATTCACACGCTCTTTGCTTTCTTAAAATTGGACTAGGGTATATGTTACGAAGAACCTCTCTCTAGAGAAGAAAAATACTACATAAAAGACGAACCCCACATTTATTTCTTGCCATGGTTATCTTTTCCCACGAATCAATTACGCATTAATTTTGATTGTATTCGTAGAACTCCGTCATTTTCTGCTATAATATCTGTTGTTTCGAAGCATTTTGTTCACAGATTGACATCCTGATAAGTGGATGAGTTTTCTCACTGACAATTTTTTTTTTAAATTATTCTAAGTAACTAATAGAACGTTGCGCTTTTCCTTCTTTAAAAAATAAATTGTTCCTCCCATACTTAAGGACATTCCTCCACATCCTTGAGTAATGGACCCCAAAAAGTAATTATATATGTACTCTAAATTGCCATACTCGAGTTATGTTGGAAGGAAATAATTGATAATTAGGTAGGTAGTGGATTATAGGAGCAAAATTCACTACCTCTTGATTAACTTTGTGGCATTCTATTATAATTTTCCCCTGGAAATGATGATAATTCATTGCAACTCGGGTCGCGCTCTGTAAAAAATAAGTGGTATAAGTAATTGTGTGATATGCAGAAATACTATAGGAGCGTTTATTATATGCATCTATGTCAATTTATCACTCACTCACTTTTTCTGTAATTCTTCTAATAATTTTCCCAGGGTGTATTTTTATTTCTTATCATGTGGTAATTAGTATTTATACCATTTTATAGATTCAATAGTCTTTCTGAGTATTCAGAATGAGTATTAAGAATAAAATCCGAGAATTTAGTGGGTAAAATGCCTGTAACCGTGACATTCCTGGCACTAAATTTCATATTACTTGTATGAGTATGGATTTCATGCATCAGTTCTTGGAAAGAACGGGTGAGGGGTGATTTTTATTATAGTCTTGCGTGCTTCAACAGATAAATATTAAGTCGGCACTAGGAAGGAGCCAAGGAGAAAATGCTATGGGAGTCTTAGAGCATTAACTATCTCTTTAGTACGCACGTTTTGGTGATTGTGGATTGAAATAAATATCCACAAAAAGTCCATTATACTCCTTCATTAATGGGAAGGAGATTTATTGTCTCTAAACATGGTTTAATGGTGCCTAGTGTAACATGTACACTCATTTTCTCTCCATGAGTGGTTGCACTTTGCCAGATAATGTTTTGAGCATGAGAGGCAGACCACAGCATGGTTTAAGTAAGCTTGTTAGCCGCACTTATCTTATCGAAGCAGGGTAGTCATTTCCTTGACTTAATGGAGCAATACACTGCCTATTACAGGTTAAAGCTGAACTCTCGATGCGGAACGATAGTTGCTATAGCTTCCTGAAAATGATTATTATGATTCATAAA
This sequence comes from Ischnura elegans, assembly GCF_921293095.1. Classification (NCBI taxonomy): domain Eukaryota; kingdom Metazoa; phylum Arthropoda; class Insecta; order Odonata; family Coenagrionidae; genus Ischnura; species Ischnura elegans. The sequence continues at coordinate 127,972,268 of NC_060246.1, forward strand.
CTCTCTATGCATAGCCCAAGTACTTGCCATTCCTATCCAGAAGTAGTCTTTGCTATGGTTTTTAAGTATTAAAGCTCTAGTATGGACTCAGTTGAGCAATCGAAACTTTTTCTGTTAGATCTTTCAACACTGGCTTCAGTGTTTTAAAGTTTAATACCTTCCTAATAACGCATTTAGCTGCTCACTGCCGCGCATTCCTGATCCTACTGAGCAGTCTTTAAGGGGAGAAGACGTGTTATACATAAAACTTCGCACAGTATAGGCGGTAGGCGGAGTGGTTTGTGTCCGAGGTGGGAAATCCTTCACCTCACGTCTTATTGCTCATTATCCACACCTGGTCTTGCGGTTGAAGGAGGCGCGATTGCACGCACGAGGCGTTGAAGCTTCCCCACCCCTAGCCCACAACGCCTCTCCAGTTAAATCCTTACCGCACATTTTTTGTGTCTCCTCTCTCCTGTAAATGTGGAGCCGAGAAGTTGCGACTGCATCTCCTCCGCTCTCCTCTCGGCTTTTATCTCCTTCCGCTGCTCAACGGAATCCGTTCCCTTCCGAGCAAACCACTTGCACCCTTTCCCTCCGTAGTGCTGAGAGTCGACAGGTCTTTTAAAAACGTCCTGCCTATGCTTCCTCCAACGGAGCCAGTCAACCTTTATCTCTCCTTCAAGAACTCTCTCGCGGACACTTTTCCCGAGTTTACCGCGCTCGTTTGCGAGTAGCGCTGTTCGGGATCTTCCCTTCATCGCTGGCCTTTCCACTATTCTCGCTCCCACTTCGCATTTCATCCGTCTTTTCTTCTCTTTCCCACCGCCCACCACACGTCAACGAGCCATCCACCCACTCCGGCAGCGTTTGCGACTTGCCCCCACCCCTCCCCCGCGAACCCAAACCCCCCTTCCTCTTTCCCATCCCTCCTCGCCTCTTCACCCGCATTCTCATTGTCTTGAGGCGTCGCTGTCAAAGTCTTCCTTCACTCCTCTCTGTGCATCGAAGGACGCCATCTCATCGTTGTGACTCCGGCTGAATCACAACGGGGAGGGCCGGAATTTTTTTTTTATATCGCTCCCACACCAACCCCGTCATTCCTCATCATTTCGAGAGTTGATCTCGAGGGAATAACTTCACGGCCGTCGGTTCATCGTGGACATTTTTTATTCGATCGCCGATCCACACAAGAGTCGCACCTCTCGCGGTCTATATCCGTCTCAGTTCGGTATCGTCGTTCAATCGACGTCTTCCACGCGCGATGGATTGCTGCAACGGGCCGGATTTTCCGCTGCTCCTCGTCCCGCCGCCATACGACTCAACATCACCCTCGGTATCGTCGCCCGGAGCAAGACCAAGCGAAGTCCCGGGCCGCATCCCTGCTGTAGGAGGAATGTGCTGCGGCTTCTTGCGTGCCCACTTATCGTGTTATCTCGGCCCCATGAGGTCTGCGATCGGTGAGATGGAGGAGTCTTTGCGGGAAAAGCTCGCCTTCGCCGGTAAGTGGCACATTTGGATTCGGTGATCGTAGTTTGAGAGACTGGGCGGGGTTCAAGGGGAGGCCGGGGGAGGAGGGAATGTTGCCCGTCGGATTCCGATATTCTCTTTTTTTCTCCCGATCACTTCAGGTTTCTCACCTCCAAATGAAGCGCTCCGAAAGCGAGGGAGACTGGAGAGCAGTTAATCCCTCTCATTTATGTGGGCTGGGAACTTGCGGTGTTCGAATTGGCACGGTCGCCGTCGTGTCGTCTCTCGTGAAGGCTTTCGTGAGGGGTTAGTAACGGAGTGCTTAAAAGTCCTCAATAGGCCCATTCCTTCCGTCGTTGAGAGCTCTAGAGAATGTATCGTACTGTTATAAAGTTTCTCGGTGGCAACAAGATAATCGAATCGTCGCTGTTATCGCTTACTCTCGGAAGCATCTTACTAAATGTCCTAGAAGGTATTTTTACATTATTTCAATTTTTCTGCTGCGTCATGTATTTTATATCCATTAATTACTGAGCTAGATATGGTCACGGTCAATTTATAAGTAATCTATGTACTTGAGCCCTTTAATTAATGCATTACTAGCCGTTTATTGAAGTAAAACCTCTAAATTCTTGCTGATGTATGTGAAAAAAGCTATCAAAATAGGCCTCATTTTTTGCTTCAAGCATATTACATCACTTTGCAAGTTAGACACTAGGTCTTAAAATATGCTAACGCTCATACATTACAGCATCAATCGAAGTTGTTTTTACCTTTCATTGGAATAGCTAAATCCCTTCTCAAGTCTTTGGTACATTTGTAAGAGCTCCCCATCAAATTTGATGTACAACCATGATACACATTTCTTGTGCCATCTATTCTTGCATTGCTTAGTTTCATTTTAGATGCATACATGGTTTCATTTATCACGGTATATTGAATTTTCTCCAATAATTCTCGAAAGATGTATTTTTAAATGATGTCTTAGAGAATGTGAGTTATTTGCGGATTTCATCAATATCTTGATTTTATTTTAAATTTTATTCCAGAAATTTTCAAACAATTATCATCTGTATGTGATAAAATTGGGTGCTTATGAACTACTCAAGCACTCTAGACTGCGAAATTGCAGCTCTGAATTACTTTTTTAAGCGTCCCTTTTCCGTGCAGAAGCCTAGGAATGCGATTACCCAGGTTAGTTCTAAAGCAATAATTCTGAGTGTAGTTTGAAATACGATTCTTCCTCGAGAATATCTTTGCACGGAATCTTCAACTTGTTCCGCAATTAAATCACATCGCTACGACTACACTTAATTCACTCCTTTCAATGTGCGATGCGATCAAAAGCTGTTCCTTCCTGGCCAAGGAACGTCTTGATTTATCCGTTCCCATTTGCCATGCTACCACTTTGGTCGTAGATCTAAGAAATACAAATTATTTTGCCTGCCCATGGTAAATCTTAGCAGATGTTCCACCGTCAGCAGCTGTGTGTGTGATATCGTTTTTAAGTTATGAGATCTCATAAAATTCTATGGTTGAAGTCGGAATTTTTAGCACATTTTTTTATCAGCCCTGGGTCATATTGTGAGTTAAACTGTTCTCACGTTTCTTAAGTTTTTTATACGTTTTTCTACTTATTCCTGGAATTTTATTCTCAACTATTTTTGCGCTATTTGGTTACTATGAACTTTAAATTTCAATCCCTCGTGAAATATTTCGTAGCTAATCTGTAAAATTTATAACAAAAAATTGAAGAAATTTTCAACAATGCAAATATAAAAAAAAATAAGAATTGGTGTTCCCATAGTACTCAAGCCTTTCCAAATCTTGTTTTGTCTTATATATTCATTAATTTGTATTGCAGAGCACATAATGAGTTTTCCCTCTTAAATAAACCTTTTTTAAATAATGCCAATTTATATAGTCACAGCTTCAGAGCTGGATATGTTTATTTAGATTTTAATGTATGCTTATCCTTTGTTAACTCCATTTCCAGCCAACCCAATTTCATCTTAGTCCTATTATGGTTTTTGCACCTTGATAATTGGCAACGACCGAGTGCTCCGGTAGCATTCGTTAGGGAGCATGAGTAAAACCCCTTGAGGGATTCGGAGTTTTTCCTCCGGGTCCCCCATTGTTCCTGTACCCTGTTTCCCTTCGTCGCCCCGTCGGCCGTTCTTCGTCCTAAAACCCTTCCCTCCTCCCCCGCAGACCCTCTCTCTCGCATGCGTTGTTCCTTTTACGAGAAGGCCAAAGGAATGGATGGCCTCGCCGTGAATCCTGCCTTATCTCCTCCATCTCCTCCTCTCCGAAGCAAATATTGGCTCTGGACCACCTCAGGCAGCGGAGAAGCTCACAGGGAAGGGGGGAGCAAAATATCCCCTTCTTCTCCCCCCCCCTGGAGCCCCGGCCCCAAAAAACCCTCGACTCAGTCGACCCTTTCTTCTCCTCCTGCAACCCCTTCGCCTCCTTCCACGAACCCCACCCCACAACTCACCCCGTCTGATTTATTCCGCCTAATTCTGCACACATTTGCTTATAAAAGGCTGCTCTTTATCTCGAAAAAAATTTTTCCCCCCCTGATGTTTAAACTTGATTACCTAATGATAAGTAAGCACTATTGCTCTAGAGGAAAGAAATGACTAAGGACTTATGATCGATTAGTGTCTCAACGACTTAATGAGAACACGCATCGCTAGTTTGTATTTTATTGTTCATAATAATGCACGTAGAATGCACGCTTTTTGGAGAAACACATTGAATGCATAGTCAACTTATATATCAGGTGAAAAAATTTAGGTTGGTAATTGCAAATTGAACAAAAAGATGGTGAAACATTTCCTTAGCCTTACCCTTATTTAAATACATTTTTGTGCCAGAAAGGAAGTGGGAATGTTTTCATTGGAAGATAAATTTAATGAATTCGTTATTTAAAGATGTATAACCTATTTAATTAGACTCTATCAATCATGTAAACACATTCAAAAGAGTAGGTCGCTCGTATCAGTGTTTTGTTGCCTCATTCAACCTCGGTTTTAATTTTAGCTTCGGAAATTTTCGATGTTTATGCATATGTTTTTCATTACGGTCCGAAGAAATTTCATCTTACACTGCTCCTTTTTTCATTACTTGATCCATGTAAAATGTGCGTGATAAGCAGTCATTTAGCTACGCCTCGTCTAAATCATATTTTCCATGTACTTTTCCAGATCTCTTCTTCTTTTTCGCCCACGGAAATTGCCCGCTCCGCGTGAGCTTGTACCGGATTTTGGTTGGCATGTTCACTCCACGCAGGGCACTCGACATTTCTATTTACTGCCATGTTAAACTGACGACTTAATCTCGTTCAGTGCAGCGGACTTGCATTAATTTTATGACTACGTTATCTTCGTCTTGTCAAGACGTCATCATTAAAACTCCCTCTTTCATAATAACCGCCTTTTCCGATGAGGTATAAGTAAGCTTCACTCAAGCATGTACGTCGGTGCTTTGACCGTTCTGTCAAAATTCTTCCTCACCTACGATATTTGATATATTTGCCTATGTACTCTGATGCCTTCATTCGATGAATAGAAACAGGAAATTATTCTTTGACAGATATCCTATTACCACATTCCTTGCATAGTGATTGAAAAGTCGAACAGATTGTTCTTTAAAATATTCCGTAGATTCCATTTTCCTCCTATTCTATCAAATGATCTGGACTATCAAATAATCTGCAATAATATGAATACTTTTTCTTTATTGTATCCGCCTAGGTATGTTTTTTAACACCTAATTCACCGTACAAATTCGCAGCAGCCAGCCTTTAGGTAGTAGTACCTTTTTTCAATGCTTGATGAAAGTTTTGAATTCACACTTATTTTCATTTGCATTCCAGATCTGTTGGATTTTTAGGTTCGGTATATCTTTTCTCCATCTTCAAGTCACACATATGTAACAAAGCGTCCATCGATGAAAGGCATCGATATAGCTTTGAAAAACCTCAGGTGAGCCTTGAACGGGAACGTTGGGGGAATTCTGTGGCCGTCCAAACCGCGGCGTCCGTCGCTCGGATGGAGTCATCATGTGGCCATTTTCCCACTTCCCCCTCAATTACCGCCTCCATTTCATCTCCCCCTCCCCAAATCGCCTCCACCCCGCCACGGGATTGAAAAGGACCGGAAGGCCACGCATAACATGGAAGAGTGTTTTGCGATGCTCGGTGGGCGGGGCTGGGAAAACATCACGAGATGCTGCGGGGATGGCGTCTCAATCGGCCCGAGAAGGAATGATTATATGCCTCGAGTCGGTAATCGTCTTTCCGCCTGCCGGGGTCCACCACGCAACAGCCAGCCAGCCGACCCTGATCCTCTCATCTTCCCCCTCCACCCTCCCCCCCTCCCAAGTACCCTCATTTCCTCCTCACACCGTCGCCGCCTCCGTTTTTCGTTATTCTTTTTTTTTTAATTTTCCCCCGAATACCTCCGAGGTAATCCCTCCCAGTCAGCGTCCCCGATACCCCTCGCAGCGCGCTGCTCATGTCAAAGCTATATTTTCGATGCCGTTCCCCGATTGCTTCGTCCATAGATGTCGGCGAGGCTGTTAGAAGGGAAGGGGGAGATTGAGGAAGATCCTTGGCCGTTTATATAAATCCTCTCCGCGTTTTCTCGTCCCTCACTGGTTCCTCCGCCTCCTACTCTCTTCCACATTTTTTTCTCCGCTCCCTCCTTCCCAAGTAAACTGGATCTTGAGCCCTGTCAGTTGGTTGTAAGTTTTAAGCCTGCGTTCGTGTTGCTTTCATTTCGTTCTCACTTTTGATATCTCTTTCAGCGGAGGAACGCCTTGCCTTTTCGGAGAGGTAACCGCGCTTGGATATTCTGCCTCCCTCCTCCTCGATATCCACCCTTTTCTGTTTCCCTCCCTTTCTCCTTCCTTCCGTTAGCCCCCTTCCGTTCCCCACCCCTCTTAATCCATCCAAGAAGCTGGGAGCACCTTAGGCTCGATTGCGCCCTCGGGAAACGCCGTTTATCTTCCTTTCCATCGATCTGCCATCATAAATACATCGAATCACATTTCCATGCCTGGCTACCAGTTTTCCTGATATTTTATTGCCAATTACCCATTTTTATCGTCAAATCCACATCCTAAATCTTTGAAAACTTGCTCGTGCTGTAATATGATGGATTGCGCTGGGGTTACTACGCTCTTTAGAGACATTTTTCTCGTGGAATTGGATGAAAAGAAGTGAAATATTTCCTTGTTCTTTAGATATGAATACCAATGACTTTTAATTTTTAAGGATAAGCGCCTACTAGTTACAGTTCAATGCTTATCTAGTAATGATAAACCCCCAGCTGTACGCCACTTTGGAGAACTATTTCCTTATCGGTTACCATGAAGTGAGATCCGGAATATCTTTTTTCCTTGTGCGAACACTGAAAAGGGAAGGTAAAAATTGCCGTCGGCCTTATGAATAACATTTTCCTACCAGGGAGGCTAAATTGCCTCCACTGTCCCTAACCGTTTTCGCTTACATTCGTCCTGATAACCAACCCGCTTCCACCTCCCCTCTTTTCATATTCCTTCTACTTCTTAAGGCCAATTTGTTCTCTTTTTTTCCGTTTCCCTCAGCAAAGCGAGAGAGTTCTCGGCTCTTCAGAGGGCGTCCTTGATGAGTTTAATTCCCACCCCCCGACCCACGCTCAGTCTTGGCCAGTCTTCGTGTTAAAACTCCTCATCCAATGGGGAAGCGTTCTCGCTTATGGACCAGTCACCGCTTTCCTCGGCATCTTCCGTTCCCATTGAGGTGTCGTGTGAGTGCGCGCCACATCCTCCACTCCCATTGCCTCCTCTTCATATCTTGCCCACCCCACCTCACCGGACCCCCTCTGATCAACTCCTCCAACCACCAACCCCGCCCCGGCTATATTCTCTTACCCTCTCACGCGACAGAGGAGAAACTTCCACATACATCATAGCCTTTCGTAGCCACTGCTGTGCCACAGTCCTTTTTGTCCTTATTTCTTTTTTTTTCGAGCCGAGTAAAATAGCTTATCGCTTGGTAAAGCCAGCGAGGAATATGCATAACAGGTTGGGGGAGAAACATTGGAGTGGGGGACCGCCTGCGGCTCCGAGGCCGATGAAGTGGAAAATGTTGTGTCAAAGTCTTGAGATCGAAGATAAATATATTGCTATACGAGCCGGAATTCAACTTCTTGGTCGGATACAACATGTGTACGGTGGGGAGACCGATGAAGCTTCGGCCGAGGCTTAATAAACACGTGAAATCCTCTGCGTTGAAATAGCGTGTGCTTTTACCACGCTTTATTCTTCGTGTTCCACGTTAACGATCCGCAATAAAGTATGACCGAACTTCTTTTCCCAACGCGGCACTGCTTATCTCTTCCCTCTGAGACGATGGCCGCCATTAAAGCAATCTCACGATAAAACGGTCCCCGAAGTGTTGTCAAAGTAGTATCCGCCAACTCCATCTCTTCACAAGCAAAAAACTGCCGCAAATAGCCGCGCATCCAAGGTTGGTGCTCAATTATCGCGCAGAATTTTTTAGTTAAGTTATAAGAAATTTTTCCAAGTGGTCAAGTGATATCTGAGGTCATGCCCTCGACTCATGGGCCAAGATTTGACCGTCAGCTAGTGCCTGTCCACTGTTCGAAAGGGATTACCGGTTTCTCATTGCTTGCATTCCTGTTGCTTAGAGGGGCTTTTGAACGCGCAATTTTTTTAAGTACTGACCCGTGGGGCAAAATTTTTCTTTGCAAGACCTTTTTTCAGAGGTATGGTGTGGACAACCAATTTGATGGAGGGAAATTGTGGCAATAACTCTGGAGCGGCACTTTCCCACTCGCCGAACATATAAACTGCGCGAGAGGTGACTTTAATGCCCGGCCACCCCACAAGCTCCCCTCTCATACGCTGGAAGCGGTGGCATTTGTTCCTTCCGTCGTGTAATACTTACGGGAGAAGCTGGGTTGTCTTGAGGGGTGTGCTGAGTGGTAGCATTAAGCTTCATTCTGGAGGGGAGTGAGCTCGGGAGAATTCTTGTTCACGTCCGTTCAGTTATGTGGGTTTGTTGTTTCGAGAATTGTCGCTGGTAGTTCCATGGACTGAGCCTCTTATCCGGTTAGATACTGCCCAGTGGTCCCTTGAAGTTTCATGCTGGCGAAGTTAATTTTGTTGTTTTGTGAGTTTGAAGTTGGAATTATTCACGTGTTAGCTTAACCTCTCCATTACAACAAGAAAACTGTTAAGGAGTATGTGGGTCTGAGTATTTTAGATTCAACCGAATGTGTCTCATATATTAATTTATTTGTAGCATAGCGATATTGATGTCAGCCGTGTTCTTTGAAAGAAATGCAAGGTTTTGCAGCAAATTGCGTCTAATGGGTCTTTTTCATCCTTAATCGTTTCAGGAGCCAACGGTTTGCGCCGGAGAGGAAGGCAGACGTACACGCGGTACCAGACGCTCGAGTTGGAGAAGGAGTTCCACACGAATCACTACCTGACACGGAGGAGGAGGATCGAAATGGCTCACGCCCTCTGTCTCACGGAGAGACAAATCAAGATCTGGTTCCAGAACAGGAGGATGAAACTGAAGAAAGAGATCCAGGCGATCAAGGAGCTCAACGAGCAGGAGAAGCAGGCGCAGGCACAGAAGGCGGCAGCGGCGGCGGCTGCCGCAGCGGCGGCCGTCCAACAGCAGCAGCAGCAACAAGGCAACCCGCAGGTGGCGGGCGCCGGCGGTGTGGGCGGGGGCGGAGACCACACGGGAGGCCCCAACTAGGATAGAGCCCCCGCCGGCCCCCACTGCCCCTTCCGACCCATCTAAGCTCCAGAGTCGCCACCAGCCCCCCCGCACCACAGCCTCCGCACCGCACCCTCGCACCCCGTCTGCCAGGATACACCGAGGCCCGGCGGATGGGGATTCATCGAGGATGGGGCGCTGACCATGGAAACTAAAGGTAAGCGCATGTTGATTTTTGTCCATTTCTCTCACTCTCTTGTTCGCAACATACGTACCGGAGGTGTACTTTTGAATCTTGCGTTTGAAGAATGGCGTAACATTTCCCGGGTAATTTGCGTTCTGGTATTTTTTGGGCTAATTTACATTTAAAATTAAACCATTTAAAGCTATCCGAAACAGTAAAATTCTTAACAGAGAAATGCTCTAATTAATAAGAGAGATAAAAATTAAATACTCAAATGATAAAATGTTGCTTTTAATCCCCACCTACTTATTTTAATTTTTAATCCCCGTTTAATTATTTGTTTGATTTGTTATGAAGCTTTTTGTGATTTTAAAAGTCCATTTTATTATCTGTTCAGTTGGACTATTTTAAACTTGAAATAACAACAATTGACGAACCCGTTAATAAAAAATTATGCCTCTGGTACGTGTGTTTTCTTTGAAGAAATACTTACTTGCTTAATTAAACTTTGGTACCGCGATTGAGGGACATTTTTGTCTTCTTTGCATGGACTATGAAGGGGTTAAAGCTTATCAGATCGCCGCATGATAGGAATGGCTCTGCATGAGCATGATATATACCGGCAATGGGCTTATGATCGGAATGTTCCTGAGACTTAAAATTCTTGGAGAAGTATATATCAATTCAGTCATTTATTTTTCACTGATATGAAGTATGCCATTGCTTAAACTTAGTGATACTCTTGTTCTCTCAATCACAATATTTTATATGCGTACGATTGCTGCAAATCCATATTATACCTAAAACATCCTTGTACCTATATCATGCATAATCTTTCTTCGGTATTATGAATATGTAGATAAAATACGCCTTATATTCTCTCGCCGTAATCATATACACGCTTGAGTTAGATGGTTCATCTATTATTTGCATAAGATGCGTCTATTTTGAGTTAAGGTATACAAACTTATTATGAGTCACAATTGGTTGTAACATACTCGCCAAATAAAATTTTGCGATAGGTTAGGTTTACTATTATATTTTCTTGCGAATACGCTAGTAATAAAATTATGGGGTCCATAAAATAAATTCTTCTGTATCTTCTCAATTCATTGATGCCTCCTTTCGAAACCTTTTCTATGAGATTCTGCCCTCGCTATTAAAACTATTGATTTTATATTCCTGATTATCATTATTTAGCATTCTAGGCATTTTATTCTTACCTAATAAAATTACGGGTAGTCTAAACGGCATATATTCACTCCAATAATTAGAATAGGTAATCATAATTTAACTGCAAAACTCATATGGAAATTCCAAAAATGTATTTTAATTATAGTTCAAGCAATGAAAATGGATTGGTATTCTGTACTAAAAAGTCGAACGTTTTCATCATTTTGAATAAAAGAAGATTCTCATGAAACCTATTTCAAAATTGATAATGATCAATGCATCGACAAAGAATAGAATGTAAATTTAAATGGCTACAACTACCATGCTGTTCTTTTAATTGAGTTAATTTTATCTCTAGCCCATCTATTCTTCTCTTTTAAACTAAAATTACGGGTCAATTTCTTTTAATTCTTTATACTAAGGAGATCAATTTATTTTTTCTTTGAGGTCATTATTTATCGACTGATAAAACAAAATGATACTTTAATACTTTGCTTGTAGGTGCTACCATTGGGTTGGGATATGCCTTTTCATTACATAAATGTCTCATTATGATTGATCTTTTCTCTCCATCCGTCTTTTCTTCACCACATTTGATCCAAGTTAAAAATATCGGTGGCAGGTTTTCCGTAAATACCGATGTCCGTTTTCGTCTTGACGCGATGAGAGGACATTTTATCACGCGTGGTAACACTTTTTAAAGTCCATTTATCATGCAAAAGACGTTTGTTTGGAGGAAGAGGGTGAGAATGGAAGAAAAATTACGTTTTCTCAAAGGGGAGACCGATTGTTTTACTCCTCTACTCGACTTCGTCTCTCTGTCTCATTTCGTAAACTTCGTGGAAGGCAAGGACTGGAAAGATTGGACGAGAATGCGCAAAGGGCGGTCAGCTGCTGGGAAGCCGAAGTGCAAAAACAATGTAAAAAATGGAAACAAAAGAAAACAGACTCGGCGCATGCGTGAGTGAACAGCAAGACGTGATTCCTTCGCAGCCTTCTCCGTGACTTGGAGCTCTGAATAATTCTCAGCCAGACTCGACGGCGCGGCTGGGTCTGCTTCTTCGTCCACGCACTCGGCCGCAGCGCTTGACGAGGCTTTACGGTTCGTGGGCCTGGCTGCAGCCCTACCACTCTTGCTTCTAATGCAGTCGTATTTTAAGATGGGTGCGGAAACAACCGGCACACGCCATGGTGATTCAGGGTCATTTGCGGAGAAAAATTATAAATCTTTGAAGCGAGAAGTTCATAGAATAGTATCTCTAAAAGTGTTTCCGAAGTTCACTATTGCTTTGAAGGTGAACGTGTTTTAACCCAAAGATAATCATTTAAAAACTAAAAGCATTAACTATGAAGCTACTTGCCGACAAGATAATTATATTTTGAATAATAATTATTTTATTGAGTATCCATATTTTTATAGCGATTTTAAGCATACATGGGTATAACGTTTCTAGGGTTACAAATGGTGTTTGGCCTTCATTTTAACAGCCATTGCGTACTTGTCTAAATAAGAAGTAACAAACGGAAACCTCAGGTCATACAGTCTCAGCAACAAAGAGAATTTGATACTTACATGATGTTCTTTACGTTACATTTCCTTGAAGAAACACCATTAACGGCTTATTTCCATCTGTAATTTGGCAACTGTGCCTTGTTAGACGTATTTAATGCATTGCATAGAGATCGTAAAACTGTAAAATATTCTTCTGGAACTTTGTATAGTTTGGCTATCAATGTATCCTTATTTACACCTGAATCAGCTTCTCTCTTTCTGATGTGTCTCTCTTTTTGACGAACTGAACTTTTTTTAATGCTGAATTTTGATTTCAATCGGCTTCTTGAACACTTTCCTGAGATAAAATCGTTTCAGAATGCATTATGCAGAAGTATACATTATTAGACATGCGATTTACTGCCTTCCAACAGTCTGATAATACCTAATGGTTATGTAAATGGTAATACCCAATACTCCTAATGATTATGCAAAGGGTTTCTCTCCCTTACTACCCCCTTGTCATCGGCAGATCTCTTTCAAGTGCTATAATTGAGATGTACCGAGGAGTTCAGTTCGCATATGCACCGTCACAGATGCGTATCAAAAGCCTGACGCGAATGTAAAAGTTCTTGGATCATGCCCGTAACACACTCTTTTGCGGCGAAACTTTGCGCGGTTGGCAGTGAACGACGGTAAGCAGTCGTCCGTAAATGAGTTGTAGGCAATAGATGGTATCTGCCCTGAAGTTTGATTTGTTGCAAGTGTTCCATTTGTTCTATTGTCTCCTGTGATAATGCAAGTTTCTTGAGGCTCAAAGAAGCTTACTTTGCAGTTATTTATCAGTGGGTTTTCCCTCTATGTATGAATGACGGCGCAATTTATACTATCGACAGCTTCCCCTCATTCAAAGATACAGGTCTCGTCTATCCATCACGGGCAGAATTTTAAATTACGCCCCGAGATTATGTCTCTCTTGCTAGGAATAACAAGCCATCGGAATAACTGGCGCGCACGCGATGAATATGTCACTGTCAATCGGGCCGCGCACAATTTTTCAATGCAACGATGACAGATGCTTGCTCGCGCTCGCCCACTCGCGAAAAAATGTATTCTCGCCGCATTAAAAACGGGGCTTCAATTCACTTGCTTTCATATTTTAGCAGCTCGCGCCCAAAATGGACTGGCCGCCTGATTGCCCATTGTGAGCACACCATTGACAGCCCCAGTCCAGGGTCCCCGGCTGAATAACTTCGACTGAATATTTCATTGTCGTTGTCGCTTCCCGCTTGTTATTGGTTTGCCAATCGATGCGTGACGCCACGCCCTGCCGCCTCCGATCGCCTGCAGATGTCTCCACCTCCTCCCCCCCTGCACGCCCCCGAACCTTGTGGGGTCCTCTGGGGACCATCCTTGCGTCCTGGGCCCCTGCTCCTCGTGGGCCATACACCCGCACCCTTCCGTCCTCCTTACGAAGCACACCCGCTTCTTATGACTACCCATCCGTGATCTCCCAGAACGGCCATTATGTGATGCTGCCATGGTCCAGTGGTGGTGGTAGGGCCCGTGCCGATCTCAATGCATGTACCTACGACGGTGGGCGTGATGAGCTGAATTCAGTACTGGGGGAGGGGGTGGATGCTTAGATCGGATTCGTCAGTCGTGCCGCTCTTTTCCCACCAATGCTCATCAGTTTTGACAACTCCATTTCCGAGAGAGAGCACACAAGGGATTTAGTCAGCAAGGGCGGCTGCACGGCTTGTAAAGTAGGAGAGTAGGAATGAGTGAGAGGGATGGTGGTATTGAAGGGTCGGTGTGTTTTCTGAACGACGTATTGTGAGAAAAGGGTGTAAAGTGAGTTTTGAATGTTGCATGAAAGGGGCCGCGAGGCCCGGAGGGAGACATTCATTACTTTCGACAAGGCATTTCGATTAGGGGCGGTGAATCAGGGAGAAGAGGACTGAGGGAGCATAATTCAGTCATGCTTAATGTTTGGGCGTGTGGAAGTGTACGCACTCCGTGGTGGCCTTGGAATAATTTTAGCCGTTCTAAGCCTAGAGTAGTTGCGTCTAAGCTATAAAGTTAACTAAAATATTCCTTTGAGCGTAATTAGTAGTACTCATTGAGTCGGTAGACAAGTTAGTGCACGATTTATCGCTGGAATATCATTTATTAAGACGCATGCGTTTAGATTTTGCTATTTTTGGAGTGTGTTAGCATGCACGGATGTTTTCTTATCATTCGCAGCCAGCAGTGTTCGGATAATCCATTTGTAAAAGAGTATGTTATTCATACCAGATCATAGATATTCGAGGTATTTTTAGTTGTATTTTTGCATGTTTTTATTATTTTAATCTCTCAGTGGAGCCTATTGCTAGAGGCAACACGATGACTTAGCGACTTATTTCATTAATTTTTTTTTATTTTCCCACTTTCCGCAGGTTTTTGTAATTATCTCGAATATTAATTCGTGCTTTAAAGATGAAAATCTTTGCCAAGAAATTACTCACCAATTCTGTTTGTTTCCCGTTACCCATAGCGCTCATGATTTATTAGGGCAATATTTTCCTCCTTCTCCATGATATTTATTTTAAATTAATTGGTTAATTTCCATTTCAATGTTATTTATGTTGCGTAAATTATTAATGGGGGATCGTATTTTGTTTTTGTTGGGTACATTTAGAGCGTTGATGAAGATTTTTGGGTAACCCTATGTAAAAAAGAAAAAATGTAAACTATAAACTTAAGTTTTTGTCAAATAAAGTATAAACTAGTTCATTAAATTTGCATTTCTTATTTCCAATTCGGAATGATACTCCTTGTATATAGCACCTGACTACCGCATTGACCAACTGAATGCAAGTTATTGATCATTTTTATTCTCAATGTACCTATTCTTTACTAGATTGATATGTATTTTATTTTCAATGCAGTCAATATCTTTTCCTACTTTTGTTTGCTTTACGTATATGTTTTCATGGTGCATTAATTTCCAAACACATAGAACCTTAGAAATATTGTCGATCACCATAATTGGACGAGCTAGCATGAAAATAAAGTTCTAGGTTCATGTGATGCCAGAAAACTGAAGTTTTGTGAACTTATTTCTAAGTTCAGGAAACATTCAGGTGATAATCTTTTAGCATGCACACTTGTAACTGCTGCCATTTAAATTTCAATAAAAAGTTATGCCCAGTTGATTTCTTTGTCATGAATTTCATTAATTTCCCGATCGGGGACAGCTCCCGTTATTTATATCTAGGTATCTGTTTTCTGAATACTACTGTCGTGATCTATGTGTATCCATATACATGTACAGCGATTTTCGCTTTAAATCACGAAAATTTAGTCGTTGGTTGAACATATCATAGTTTTTTATCCACTCTTTAAATGGTTGGGATTTTTGATGAATTTCGGGCACATTTCTCTATCCTTCTCTTCATACTGTAAGTTAATGAAACTCTGTTTCCAGCAATGTGCCTCTCAAGATTTGAAATGTTGAAACTCTAAAATAAATAAATGAATCGATGAATCTTTGGGTTGTTTTTGGCATTCAGTATTTATAGTATATCAGTCATAGATTTCTTTTTTAAATGCCACTTATGAAACCTGATTCTCATTCATCCATTACCGCCTATATGTTTCCCGCTGCATTTTTTTCATTTCATTAATGTTTTGGGGGATATAAGTCCCCCTAGTAAGTAGAATGGAAAACAATGTTAGCCTTACTAAATATAAGAAAATATTACTGGAAATATAGAAAACAGAAATAAACGTATTATGTTTGGCGTAACAAATTAGATTGCGTTCCGATAATCTAAATATTTATTAATTCATTTTCTGTGGCAACAGTCTTTTCTATTTCAATTGACTCTCCAAGAAATACCCCAAAAGTCAATATCATTTGACTTGACGACAACAATTCCCTTCATTTCAGTTTAAATCACATTTTATCACGGCATAGCAAAGCCCTTACTTTGTGATTTTTGTTTATTTTGATTTTTTGATCTATAGGTAATGTTTAAGTGAATGAATTTATTTCATTCTTTTATCAATTGCGTAAAATATATTTTCATGTAGCAATGTCGTTAACTTTTAAAGAATATCAGCTCAGTGAATATGAATATCGATCTCTATTTCATGCAAATTGTCGAGAATATCATTTTATTGCTGTGGAGGACGTCATTTCTAGGCTTAAAACTTGTTGGGAAAATTATTTTTGTATTTTTTGTAAGTCTTAATTAGGTTGGCGGTTTATTTTTGCGCGGAGATTTTATAAATTGTAATAAATAAATTGTTTTAAACGTTGAAATTGGTCAAGTAATTACATTATCTTTTATAGCATATAACACTTTGCGACTGTATTTTTTCTATTACAAATATTACTCTCATCCTTTCGAATGCAGACGGTAGTTATTCTTGTTAAAAAATTAGCATTTTGATGAATGGCCTGATGTCACTTTAGATGGTTTACATATTTATTTAGAGTATAGCAGTTTTATTTCTCGAAGCGTTTTATCTTTGATATCGCCTATAAAAGCGAATTGCCTCGCAGAATAAATATATCACTGATAAGATTATTTTTCCATGATAGCTGCGCCATGCAGTGAATTTAGATGCTCTTGCCACTTGTAATCGTATAAATAACAGCAGATTCTCATTATCGTAGAAAATGCTTGTATATACAGGTGTAGAATGAATGTGTGTAAAGCCTCGCGGTATACGACGGATATGAATTAATTTTTGACCCTAAGCATTTCGTTTCTGCTTTATTTTGTATATTGCCTATATCTTGTATGATGTTGGGCACGATATGGTGGAAGTTTTTCATATTAGTAAAATAGACATTGCAATATTTCCACTGAGTAACTCAGTAACTCAGAAGAAATATTGCAACTCAGTAACTAAGTGGAAATATTGCAATGTCTCATTTTACTAATATATTGCCTATAGCCTATAGCAATTATAATTTCCTTAATTTCTAATCTAATGTAACACACCTCTAACTAAGATGTTTCGCTTATTATGTTCAGTGTAAATCTACCGCAAATGCCTTCCTTATTTATTTTTATTACCATTCATATTCTTACTTAAGCATTTAAATGGTCATTTTTGACGATTAATTTTTGAACTGATGAGATTTAAAAGTGACCAATCAACCTAAAGTGTGTTTACGTTGTTTCCAATCGACTCATTAAATTCCGTGCTTTAAGTAGAGGGACGTCAATCATAATTTTCTTTTCAATTATCAGATTTAAACGAGTGGTACGGTCATGAATGCCCATATCGTTGTTTTTCCACGAACTGAATATTTGAACTCGCGCCATCGGTGCGATACGGAGTGGATAGTCGGAACACTAGTGTACTCTTTTGATGGAATATAGAACGTCGTTGCGTGATGAAAGGAGTTGGGGAGAACAGGAATTATGTATAGACGGCAAGTGGGGGAACTTTTTCGGTCGCATCCAGTGGGTGGGTGGAGTGTTCACAGTCCCCTACCCGGAATGACACAGTTTTATGGAGCCAGAAACTCGGGAAACGACGGTGAAACTGCGAAATAAAGCCCGAACGGCAATTCCCTCGCTGAAATCCTTGCAGAAACTCTCACTACCCTCTAAGGCACGCTAAAAAGTAAAATACGTGCTCTCTCTAGCTCGTCGGTCCGTGTAGTGCTTGCGTGCCCCTCCGCTCCCGGCGCTTGCATCGCTAAAACCCCATCCCACTCCCCCTCACACGGCAGGTCGCTCCAAGAAGTTCAGGGTTTCGCCGCCTAGGTGGAGAGGCGATCGTCGCGGGAGCGCTACGCTCTCTGCAGGGCGATTCTGGTAGCAGAATGAGGGAAAATTAAACACTGGTGGCGCGAGGACACTTGGCAACGCTGCTTTGGCCCCCCTTTATTCTCCCCCCTCAATACCTCCTCACTCCACACAAACGGTTAAAACTCCCAGACCTGCTCTGCTCTTGGGAAGCAGCCTTGCCCCCACCTCTCTTCCCTTCCCCTGAATGCGCCCCCTCCCCTTTCCACAAGCCGACCGAGCCAGTTCGAACGAACGTGCGAAGTAGGGGAAGGGAAGATTTTGGTTATTCGCGGAGGGGAGGGTGAGGGCGCAGGGAAAGTGTTTGGGGTCGTGGGATGGGGAAGCGTCTGGTGCCCAGGAGTGGGGTGGAGCCTGCGCACTATTTTCGTAATGGCGACGTAACTGCAGTTTTATGGTTTGTTTTGATATCCTCCACGAGGCTCGCCGTGGGTTCATCGCGTTTACAACTGCGATATAAAGCGAAGCACACTCATAATGGCCGAATAAATGTCGGAAACAGTTAAGGTCGAGTGAGAGGAGTTTTGAGGGGAAAGGGAGAAAGGATGGAGTGTGTGAGACTGCTTGGGTTTATTGGGAAAGGAGTGGAAACAGGTTTTAATGGGCGGGGGCGTATCGCAAAAAAGGGATACCGAACGTATATTTGCAAATGTATGTACTTCGGGTCTTCTCTCCACAAGTTGACGACGTGTCTTGTGGCCATTGAGGAGGAAAGGTAGAAGATAATGGGTCCTTGTTGTATTCGAAAGTTATCGATTCACATGGTTTGATCTGATCTAATTCATTCTTTCAACATATATTTGACTGCAAATTTCATTTTTTAAAGTTTCATTTTGGGTATATTACAAAAATAAGTATCATTCATTTCTCTCTTTCTTCCAATCGTAAATTAGTATACAGAGAGTACGTTCAGTAAATTTAACTTTAATGCATAAGCGTGATTTATCACTCCTAATTTACCATTGTTGTTTTTTTATAGCTTTGATTGGTAATTAATACGTCTCTGACTTTAAAACCTGTAGATAAAAGTAAATCGATGGATAGTTGAAAATTACGAATATTATGATAATGAATCGAGCAACGCCCTTCATGACTCTGAATTTTTACTTTCTATTATTATTATTTTCACTTTCTAGCATTAATGTTTCATATAAGTCTCCAGTTTGTAGCCTTCATTCTTTCGGCTTACGTATGTTTTCATTGGGGTCCCCTCTTGAAAATCTCCGACCCTTGTCGTCCCCTTTAGCAGGACCGACTTCCTAACGTTTCAGCTGCATCCTTTGAATGTTTTTTTCAACCTTTGAACTCGAGCGTTGAAGGTGATGCACCTTTCTAGAGGCTACCCACATAGTATACTGAGTGCCGCACTGAGATCTGAGGAATCCTCGGCGACTGCCATAAATCGAGTCACCAGCACCACCTCCTTGTTCCCGGGCTGTTAATTATTGTTCAGCATCCGGAGATTATTTATTCTTCCCCTTTGGCGCCACGCCTCCTTTTATCTCCCTCTTCCACCCGCTAAAAACCCTTCCCCTTCACCCCTTCCCCCAAGTCCTTTCGTGTGGCCCATAATAACTTCAAGCTCGGTGTCATTATCACGGACATTGCATCGGTTTCACACATCGTTAGCTATCCCCTGCCCACTTTCCCAATCCTAAGTAATTGGCTGATTCCTCTTTTTCTCTCCTCTTCCGATTTTTTTGACACCGCCAAACCCCTTAAACCCTTCACCCCCTCTCCTCCATCGATCCTCATTCATCTCCCTCGGGGGGGTTTGGTTGGTTTCCCCGCTCATAAACAAAGAACGATTTGCCTCCTCGTTTAATTGCTACCTTAAAGGTTTTGAGGAGTCTAATGAGCGTAGAGGGTGCGGACGGTGTGAGATGAAAAGGATATGGTTGTGGAAATCATTGATAGGATTTGTTTTATCACTCGGGAACGGAATCGTCTATCATGTGAATGACTTAAACGACCATATCACTTCCCATTTTTTAAAGGGAAAGGGTCCGAATCTTCAATGACCCATTTAACTTAATTTAAGAGCACTTGTTTTAAGAAATAAATTGGTTCAGTCAAGTAGTGGGTATATAGTTGAAGGAAATAGTACCCAATATGGGCAGAAGAAAGGTGTAATAGAAGGACCTGGGCGCGCATGGCACTAGAGGGCACCGTCCTTTTGCCTCTTCCACTCGCGTCACTTCAGCATTTCATCTAGCAGACTCGTGCCATTCACAGTTTTCTCTGCACCACTTAAGTTTCCCGCGAAAGGGTTTAAAAGGGTTTTCTGTTGGGCGCGTGCTGGGTTCAGAATGCCCCGGAAGGCGAGGCACGGGAGTGTGCGGGAGTTTGGGGTGAGTACTAGGGAGGCTATAAATGGCGTAATAACGACCAGAGGTAAGGTCTGTTCTGCAGGGGCCCAAAAGGTTCCAGCAGCGCCTCTTTAAAAGCCGTTTAACAGCTCGTAAAACTGAGTGCGTGGGGAGGATGGGTCGCTGCTCTCTCACACTGCCGAATGAGAGTCACAAGGGATCACATGCACTAAAAGTGGTCTTTTTTTTCCCATCCTCGTGGTTTCTCGTCGAAAATCTTTCTGTTTCCTTCCCCCCTAGTGTGTCTCCCTTTGGTCGCACTTCCTTCGCACTCCCCATGCATCCCCCGCCTTGTTTACTGCCACCCTCTCCTCTTTCGTCCTCCCTCTAGGCCTCGACTCGGAGGTCACCGATATTCGTTCAATGCCCATCACCATTTCGCTTCCCATCAGCTGTTTTTCCCCTTCCGTAAAAATCCATTTCCGTTTATCACTAATCGATTGCCATCCCTGATTCAAGTAGTCCCAATATAATTTCCTCAATCTGTGAATGATAAGTGGACTACCATCTATTGGATTTCTATTGTAATTTGATGATCGTTAGCGCCATCATTTGTGTATTAACGGTTGAAATGTTTTCCTTTGCCACATAATGATAGCAACATTGACTTTGTTTTCTTTTAATTATAAAAAAATTAGAATGAAATGTTAAGTCTTAGAATTAAGTTACGCAGTATAAATGGCTTTTTACAAGTTCCTCGTTGCTTTCTACTATTCTTATACACAAATTTCAATTTAAGGAAATGTTATTCTTGTACATTTTCAGCTCTAGGACCATCTTTTACTTCATTAGTCTGCGAAGACATGTGAAATATCCTACATTCTTTGTGGTCATTATCAATTTTCTTTGTTCTTCGGCTTATCTTCTCAATCTTTGACGTCGTATACACTGATAACGTTCCAGCTTCGTTTCTGAGTTTTTCCCTGTTGGATGGGCAGCTCTCTTTGTCAGCGATAGCGTTAGGAGTGTGGGTGTTTCTACTATGGACCGAGTTATTGTCTCCTTGGCGACGTTATTCTCCAAGCCGGAAGAGATTTGTGCCAGTCTAAATAAACCGTTGAGTGGCCCGTGTGCTTGGCTGCCCAAAGCCTTCAGATAGCTGGTGGTCCTGTTTGTATCGCACGAATGGGCGCCTTTGTGACCGTCAATCTGTGTGGTCGAGATAAAACGGGTCGTGGTGGGAGGGGAATGTTTTATTTTTGGTTAGAGATTGCCTCTGCAAGGCTTGCATATTATTGGCTATGTGAAGAGGGTTATTGTATCGATTACGATTTTGATAACGGTTGTGTCCTACGTAAGAGTCTGAATATTTTAACGCCATGCTGTTAGAGAGGCTATTTGTTTTGCTGCGTCCCCACGTTTAGTTTTACTCTTCGCAGAAGATTCAGGAGGTGTTGCGTGAGTAAAGTAGAGAAGAGAGACGTGCGAATTGAAAGTACATAGTAACTGGCAATAGTTCGACAAGGTATGAGCAAGTACATATTTGATTCGAAGCGAATAATGAAGCCCGTTGGAATCACGGGAAGGACTCGAGGTCGTTACTCAAGTTTCCGCATCACTCCTCCCCGCCTTCTTTTGTCTTCCTCCACCTACGCCGCCTCTCACTCGCATGCTCGCTAACCTCCTCTTTGTACCATCAGTATCTGAACACTCCTTTCCCCTTTTCTTTTCAAAAGTTTCATTGTTAGATCATCGCAAACCCCGCCGTTCCTCAAATTGTCCACAGCGGTTTCTTTCTCATCTTATTAAGTTTATTTTTACCCTCCACCCACTCGATTATGTCCCCTAACTATTGTCTCCAATAGCACTTCTTGTACGCGCCTTGTCTCATTCGCAAGGCGCGCGCTGTATATCAACTTTCTTGCGACCCTCTTGAGATCTATTTTTAAGACTTTCAATTAGATAGTGATTGGATCCATTGTTTTGTGCTAGCTTTAACTATCTTTATAGACAATATATTGCAGATGAAAAGGAGCTCTTATCTTATTTTCCCGCCGGTGCCCAGGAAATTCGGTCATTAGAGCACTTGTTATGTAACTTATATGTTCCTTCGAAACAAAAAGATTTTCCGGCTTCCTGAATAATCGCTGGTAACGGGTCGCTCGTTGCTTGGTCGATCGTTGGAGTTTGCTCAATGCTACCACCTGCGGGGGAAACTCGGAACTACTTGTGGGTAACTTCCATTGGACAGTGGGAATTAGAAGACTTTTTATTCGTTGAAATTTTGGCGAAACGAGCATATTTCCTGCTGGCAAAACATCGCTAATTATTATGTGTTATTATAAGATTCAAATTTTATTACATATCGTGAAAAAAGCCCGCATTCCATTCTTTATTGTGAAAATAAAACAAGACTTGATATAATGGCGACGACAGTTTGATGGAAGCCATTCCTCGACGAAGTTCCCAGAATGGACGACAGAGCGCATGGTAGTGGAGCTGACTGAGAAACGAGTGTTCGCTCGGGTGTCAAGCATCTCGTAGTTCAGCAGTTCTCCGCTACCCGTAGGGAACGCTGCGGTCCTCGAGCGTGGGGAGCAGTGTTCGGCAGAGGGCTCGCCGTTGAGGGTGGCTACGCGATGGCTCCACTGCTGTTTCCTTCAAATTCACAACGAAAGATTGTTAGTGGCTTTTTTGATCAAGTCAAATCCTTGTGTGATTTGATTTTCCTTTCTTGCGCTTCTTATTGCATGCAGGCAATGTTATTGATTGGCAGGAAACTATGAGGATGCAATATTTTGGTTATTTTTTTCGAAAAAAGTACACATTTCGTTCTTCATTATGATAATAAAACAAGATTTGATGACTATTGAAAAGACTTGATGACTATTGAGCAAATGTTTTCAGCATGAAGAATATATGGTATTTTTTCACAATGCCGCTCCGATTCTGAAGAAGTAAACAGACTTCAGCACACGGAGATTAAGGTCAAGTAAATGTTGACAGGCTTGCGTGGTATTCTATAGCGTGAACTGGTATAAAAATTATAGTTAAAGAATAAATCGTGCACTTGGGAATGACAGTTTTAGATCATTTGCAGTTTTCACTGTTTCTTTGTTACCTACCAGTTTCAGCGGCTCACCACCGTTTTCATGGTGTTAATAACCCTTGAAAGTATTAGTTATTTCCATTTATACTTTAAAATTGAGATAAGTGGGATTAGAAGAATAGGGGTAGAAACGTTTGGAGATCAAAAAGGTATCTAGTAGACTGTAAGGTCAGTGATATGAAACTCTTATTTAGGAGGGATAGCATAGTCGGACATAGTTGGTGAATTTTGGAACTATTTTATTCGACAGTTTTTCGTTGCACGATCTATGTTATTTCAAAAATATCTTGAGCGTATAAATTGTTCCCAGCGTTAAGATAAACAAACATACCATCCACCTCCCGTCTCTTAGACTCTTAGCGTCCTACTGTGTGTATAACTAGATATCATATCATTTAATAACTAGTAATAAGGTAAGAAATACCAATTGTTCGTTCAGTATCAATCGTTGTTGAGTTCATTCAAATCGCTGTTCCTTTGTGAATATTGTGATGAAACCCTTCCGAGGCAAGTTAAGCACTCTTAAGAAATTCTGTATATAATACGATGATAATTCTTTCTCCCAATGGTTATATGGTAAATAGTTCTTATATTCTCATAATTTTATAAAATATTAATCGAGAACCAAAGTAGATAGCATTTCACTCATCACCATTTTCTCATAACTTATCAGCAAATGGCAACAAACACAGATCTAATTAGCAAAAACAACTGAAGATGGGAAATTTTCTGCTCAGAATAAAGAGACAAACGAAATAGTGCCGATAAAGTACCACAGCAGATATACTTCAGGCATCCTGTATTGGTTGGCTTATTGAAAAATTTACTTTCAACCGCAGTAGATTCGGGATGTGAGGCATCTGTTGTCGAATTAGAGGGCATAAATCAATCAATCACTCAATGTACCTCAAACTTTGTGCAAATTTTACTTACATTTAAACAGTGTTTTAAATTAATAAATTGATCAATTGATTTATTATTAAATATAGTGTTCCTCCAAATAAAGCCATAAAATATACCTTGCAGGATGTAGAAGGTTCCTGAAAGTAATGAATGCTTGCGATATCAAAACATCCTGATACTGATTTCTATAGCGAGCTCATGGAAAACTTTGGTAATTCCTGGGAAGTTGAGCTAAACAGTACCTGAGCGTGTGGTAATAAAAATGCTAGAAAATATGAAGGTTTCATCATTTTCATCTCCATACTTTGTATTTCATCTTCAATGCTTAAATTTTAATTACTTAGAAAAAGTGCAAAGTAAAGAAAGTAAAAATGTACGTAATTAATATTCAAATGTTTCTAATCGTTTTAACTCCCAAAATAGTATAGGTGTTGGTGTTGAAGAAGATAGCTTTAGGTAAACGAATAGTATATGAGCAAATTGCGTAATTTTTTCTGCGAGGTAATATAAAATTATTTAAAAAAAAACATTTCAAAGCATTGTATACTCAATTTTATTGAGATATGCCAACGAAATGACAAATTTAATTTTTTAAAGTTCAATTACGAAATGCAAATATTTCGAACAATTTGAATCCCCACTTCTTTGCGGAGCTAATGGATACATTCACGTGATGCAAGGCACAACCCTTCTGTCAATTTCAAATTATCATCACATATGCTCAATTTGAAAAGACACCATCTTCAAGGAACTATTGCGCTCCTCCTCCCTATTCCTAAAAGCCATTCCGTCATTCACCGCCCTCAAAGTACCAATTTCTCGGGATTAAGAGGGATATAACACTAGATTTATCTCCTCCGAAGCCCTTGACACGAACCATCGCTTCATTCCTCGCAATTTTTCTTCCCCTTTTCCAATGCGCCAATTCGTTCTCGGCGCGGGGACCGCAGCCGCCACCCGCCTCTCCCTTTCTTCATTCAACCCATCTCATATTCCTTCTTCTTCACTCACCCCCACTCTAAAGCCACTCCCCAACCCTCTCCCCCTTAGGGATGGGGAAGTATAAAAAGAAGGAACACACATACACCTCTCGCCCCCCGCAGAACTCCGTCATTTCGCCTCCCCCCCCCCCCCCCCCCTTAGCCAGACTCTCATCCCAGAGCTCGCACAACCTTTCAGCCGAGGAGTAGGAAAAGGAATCGTAATTCTTTCTCGCATTCCCCCGAGAGGAGACCGCCTGGAGAAAGAGAGTAGGTACGTATATGAGGGGCGGGGTGTGTGTTGGGAGAAGCTTGGGGGTAGAAGGGGAGTAATCCTGGGGGGGGGGGGAGGATTTGAGCGCTCGCGTATGTGAGGCATTGCACGGTAGGGGGTGTAGGAGACCCCAGAGGAGAGGGGAGAGGGTATGGGAGGTTGAGGAATGGGAAATTATTGTGGGGGTGGTGAAGGGTAGAGTTTCGCGGGTGGATTTTCTGTGAGAGGATGCTTCGTGAGGCTGGACGGCGGGCCGCGTTCGGGAGGAACACTCGGGGCCCTCCGCGGGGAACCGTGAGATGGCCAGAGGCGGAGGACTAGAGGCGGATGCCGTGGAGGGAGGAGGGGCGTGTTGGCGGAGGATTGTCCTTGCGGGGGCTGGATTAAGAGTGGGACTCAGTGGATCTCAGGGGCGTGAGGGAGAGAGAGTGAGGATGGTGGAGATATTCACGTTGGAAGCGGAGGAGGACAAAGTTGGACCGGGGGATGACTGCTGGAAGGGGATGGTGGGGTGGGAGGGAGAAAGAATAATCCTAGTGGGGAGGGAAGGAGAGTTTCTGTGTGGGGAGGGGTTTGTGGGGGTGAGGATGGAAAGGAGAGCAGAGGAAAAGGAACTTGTAAACGGAGACACTGTTTTCATTTTCTTTATGCCACCCCTGATGGTCATAAAACCATTACCCATGACCGGCCTTGTTTTCCGAAACCTCTCCCCAACCAATTTCTTTGCGGAGGACTCGGTGAGTGTGTGTCTCTCTTTCTCTTTTCCAGCTCCATCTCGCCCGCCCATAGTTTCATTCCCGTCTCTTGTTCTGTATTCCATTTGTTGGTCCACTTCGCGGCGTCTCTCCCTCCCCCTGGCGCTATCCCTCACCGCCTCACCTCCTCTCTGCCTCACCCTCCGACCTCCATCCCTCCTCTTTCCATCTCTCCCTCATCTCATCCACAACGCATTCGCTTCTGCACATCCAAACACGGAATTATGGGACTTTTTTATTATTTATTATTCACTCTGTTTTCTTAATTTCAGCCACATTTCACTACGGTTTACTCAGTTCACAAAAAATTGAGGTCTATCATTAGTATCAAGGACTAAAATACAATAGGATGACGAACCAAAGATTTGCTTCCATATTTTCTTCTTTCAATAGATTGTGGGTTATGAATATGAGAGGCGATGATTCTTTGCAAATGAATGCGTAGCCTTAAATGATCTGTTGGCTTTAATAATAATTTGTGATAAAATTAAATGGAATTCTTGTTAAAATGTGATATTTTATGCCATGTTATTAGGGATGCAAATTTTAGTCCTGTATTTTATAGCTATCCCGAAAAAATGCTTTGCAATTCCTTGCCATTTACTGCAATCCCTTCAATTTTTTTTTCACCCGTATTGTACTATTATATGTAAGTTTCAATGTGACACTCATAGCAGCCCGTAACTCACCGATATTTTCAAAAGAAGTCAAGTAAAATATTGCTTCAGAACTCAGTTTACTTTCTTAAGTTGAAAACATTTTTTGCGTCATTCACAATTTTTAATATGCCTAAATTTCTCCAGCAATGATAATAATGTTTTAATTTCTATAATATAAAAATTATTGAAAAACCAATGGCTGCTATGAAATGAAGCAGAAGAAAGCTTATAGAATACGATAAGAATAAAATTTTAAGTGCAGAGGAAATTGACGAAGAGTTGGACATTTCGAATTGGAGAGATGGGGAGTAGGAGCGGATGAGATGGAGAGAAACAGCACTGCTGTGTGGAGAAGGAGCGTGTAGGAGGAGGAGGTGAGGAAAAGGACAGAGAGAGGGGCAAAGCAGAGGATCCACGGGATCGGAGTCGAGCGGGGAATCATCTTGGGACCTTGAGGACGGAAGGGATGCGATTCCAGGGAAAGAATATTTGGGGAATTGCGGAAGGGGTTGGTTTGGGGGGGGGGGTGGTGGGGGTTGGAGTGGAAATAGGCTTAGAGAGAGGCTTTGTGGGTCGCGGGCTGGGGTTGGGGGCGGGATTGAGGAGGCCCTGGAGGAGGTGGCGGAGGCGGAAGAGGCTGTAAGTCTTGGCGCTCGGGGAAATTAGTCAACGAGTGGAGGCTTAAGAGATACGGAGCTGGAAAATTCTTGCGGAATGGCGCTGCCCCCGGGGGCACTACAAGAGAGATCTAGGCGCCACCCCTGCCCCCGCGTCCCTCCCACCCCACCCTCTCCGTACCCTCGTCCCCCGAGGGCGTGGCTGGGAAGAGCCGTCGTCACGTGCTGTTTACCTCCAATTGCCATTTCTGTAACCACTCCGGTTAATGGAATAGCCCGCTTGCGTAAATACTCACTCTCATGTAGCAATCTGTACGACTGATATCGGTGTCGGGAAGAAATCCACCTCAAGATGGGATGGGGTGAGTCCACCCACAGATTAGTATCGCTGAATATGCTCTCGATTTTCTCGAGGCGCAGGTAATACCATGTCCTAGGGGGAGGTTTATTTTGTAATTTGAAAATTATAGTTCCAAACTTGCTCTCCCTTTCGAGTGCTTTAACAATCGATAGTTTGAAGGGACTTTCAATTGCTGAGCATGGAGGACGGAGGATGAAATCCAGAAATTTGTTTACTATTTATTACCGCGAATAATCTTATCGGTATTTTTGAAAGTGGCCCCCTTTTTATGAAGATTATCTCTTTATTTATGTATGACTTTTGTAGTGCCGTACATCTCTTGTCTGTAGGCAACATTCTGGTATGTAAATTTTGTGTGTTATAAATAAAGTTTACTTTCACATTTTTTTTCCAAGTTCTTTCTCTGTTTTGGCTAGTTTAAATCAGCTCGAAAGTTTGATACATTTAATTATCAAAGCATATTCCTTAAAAAAGAATAAGGTTTTTACTTTTAATGACCATTTCAAGAATCACATGTTCCTCAGATCGCATTTACCAAACGATTTTCTACTCTTTCATATTTTCACTTTTAGATGGAGAATACTGGAGGGCTATCGTTTGCCAGACCATATTTGTCACAATTAACGCGAGACACCGAAAATTTCGAGCAATCATTATTTATCCTGAAGAATGCTAAGTTTCGAGAAGGAGGTGATAACTTACCCCCTTAACGCCTTGTGTGAAGCTCGCACGGCTCTATCCAATTTGAGAATAATATTTTATCGAATGTATTTACGAGATAAAATTTGAGAGAGAGAGAAAGCAGGGGTCGGGAAGGGGACATTAATGGGCTACGGGCAAGTTTTAAGTTTGCGACGAGGGCGCTCCGGAGAATCCTCGGAAGCCGAGGAGCGAGGTGGCTCACGGTTCCGCTCCCGCGATATATATTTTATCCCCCGCAAAGCCGCACCCACGCCGCGCGGCATTACGCGTTTCTTCGTCCGCTCCGAAATCCTCGCACTTCAACTCGCAATCCTCATGCGCTCCCCACCTCCCCCTTCTCCCCCCGCCCCCTGCACACCTTCATGCCACACCCCCGTCTCATCTCTTTCCCTTTCTCGTGCTTGGATTCTACCGAAAGTCCTCCGTCCACGTACCGCCATCAGCCTATTCAGTCACACCTAATCCCACGAAGCAGAGATCTATCATTTTATTCGATGCACAAATGACGGTTTCTTCTTCAGTTACCCTTTTATAATGTAGCAAATGGACAAACACGTGCCTCCTAACATAATTTTTTGGGGAAGAAAGCATTTTTGAGCCATATAATAGAGGTAGGTAAAAATTTTAGCTACTTGGTGATTTTGAAATGAAAGGTAGTTGCACTTTTTCTCAGTTATATAGATAATTGTGAAAAAGTGCTCTTACCTTCCATTTCAATGCGTCGAGATTCTCAATACCACGCCTGAATCGGTTGAACTTAGGTGATTGCATCGAAAAATTGACCCACTCAACAAAATAATATATATCCCTTGATCGTACTAATGAAATAAGCTAAATAATTCTCATTAGCATATATAATTGCAATATAATATTCTTACAACCTGATGATGCATGAAAATCAATGAGCTGCATTTGCTGTAATTTTTTCATCACCCATTCATCTTAAAACTCTTGTTGAGTTAAAACATTATTCAGCTCAGTAATTATTTAGATAATTTTTTTCATACCAGCCCATTGAAGCGAAGGAATCAATGCACGTTTCTTAAAATGATTATTCCTGCTTTCCATTCCCTTGGGCTGTTAGCTCCGATGTAAGTGGAAGTATTTCTGTGAAGAAGTCATGAGCTATCTTGATGCTCTCGATGAAAAAATAAATTTCTATTCCTTCAACTGTCTCCCACAGCATCGTATTTTCTCTTTGTATCCATTACACGTTCATCCCATAATTTGGCTCACTCCGTGGGTCTCCTAGTAATCCCTTCCCGCATTATTGCTCTCTTTTCGAAGACGACAGGAGGAGAGCGCATAAGACCATATTTCATGCGAATCTCCCCCAAAAACGTCGAGGAAATTGACGTTACAGGAGCTCCTTCGGTGAATCATTACTTGCAATCGGAAGAAACGGGTTTTCGTTGGTGCTGAGCGGAGTAATGCCTCTCATTCAATATCATGGACTGCTTATTCATCAAAAGCGATGTATCCTGATGTTTCTAATTCTATTTTGTAGCAGCTACCCGCGGTCATGTTTGGCAGGCTGAGAACCGTAGAAATTTGTTGTTGCTTTCTTTTTTCAAAAGTCGTGACAAAATTCCATTTTCCTTCGATCTATTTCGCCTTTTATTATTTATAACATTTCAAGTATGCTCTTATTTCAATTAAAAGATACAGGGAAGATTTACCACTGGACAAGCGGCTTTATGCTGCCAGCTATGACCAAAAAATTCAAATCATCCTAATGCACAGATCAGAAAACTTAGATATTTTTGTCACTACATTTCTCCAATTTAGATTCTCTCGTGAAGCTCACTATTTAAAGATTGAAGAAAATTAGAAGGTAGTTTAATATATGAATTACCGAAAAATAATACCCTGGACCGGGAATCGGACCACGGACCTATGATTTTCTGAGCCACTTCGCTATCCTGCTACAATTCCTGAATTCCCATAGCAGTTGTACCGAGGGTCGTGGTACTAGATGTTAGTGTCAGTAGTAGGTTAGTTGGTAGTTATAAGTGTAGTCGGCAAGGTGCAGAGGGTAGGTTGTCTTCGTTCGGTACGGAACTTCTTCGAAAGAAACGAAAGTTCTTATAGAAGACAAAATGAACGTGGAAGGGTAAGAGCAGGAGGTTAGAAGGAGCGAGGTAGGTGGAATGAGCATCGAAAAGACATCCTCTCTCCTCCGAGGAATTTGAGGAAGCTGGCGAAGATCAAGGCTGTGGAATGGGTTGGGTGCACCCTTTCCCCCCGGCCTGCTTCCCACACTGGAGATCCCAGCCGACCCCGCACAGTTTGATCCCGAACAGCTCGCCCAGTGCCGGTGGGACGGCAGCTGTGAGCCGTGGGCTCAGGGATGAGAGATTGGTGCCGGGGGCTTACAGGATGGCGGGTGCTGAGGGTGAACGTTGGTTGGGTCTGGGGCAATGAGGCGGTGGCTGTGGGCACCGCTGATGCCCCGGGGTTGCAGCCTGATCCACCCCAAACATCACACTGGGTCTAGCAGTGGCTAGGAAGGGTTCAGCGGAGGCGCTCCCAGGGTTTCGGGGCCCTCTCTTAAGCCCCGTTCAGGACAGCTTAACTTTGCGTAACTATGGAGACGTCGAACACTTGAGAAGAGCGGCTACTGGTTCACAAAAACGTAAAGTTGGGTAACTTATGCTGAAATGGTCATTATTTCAGCAACGATTTAAGTATCTCTTGTAACAATAGCAAGGAAAAATATAGTACCTATTCATATACATCCTTGAAATGTACGTATGCATATACATATGCACAATTCAAGTTTCAACATAATGAAAAGTATTAGTTGACTTCCACACTTAATTATTCATTTCAACCGAACCAGGTTACGACACATTATCCATTATTTACCTTGAAAATAGCATTATGTGCTGAAGCCTGGGTCGGTTGGAATGAATAAATAAGTGCGGATATAAACAGTTACTTTTCATTATGTTAACTATCAAAGATTTCCACCGAATTATGCTGGAAACAGTATCTTTTGTTCAAGGCTATTTCAAATCGATTTCGCTATTGGAACGCGGATATCGCTTCTACAGGAGGGTAATTTCACCCATTTCTCACACTCAACTAAACTTGACGTTATATCACACTGGGCGACATGAAGTCAAGTTGCGCCAAGTTAAGTTGTTGTTGAGCGAGGATTTAATTCCGAAGGGATGCAAGCGTTCTAAGATGGCGGAAGGGATGAAATGGGGTGGGCGCTGAGGGGGGGTGTGTGTGTGTGGGGGTGGGGTGGTTTTGGGGTATGGGTACGAATGGAACGGCGGCTTAAGTTAGAGGAGGATTGCCGTTTTGGATTTATGGGGATATCTCCGGGTGTGGGTGGGGTGAGTGGGTTTTTCAGACAATAGGGGAATGGCAATTGGGTGCGGGATTGAGTGAAGAGAGATGGTCCGGGAGCGGGTGGGATGCAAAGTATTCGGATGAGGTATAGTTGTTAAGGGAGCTATATTGGGTGCGGCAAATGTTTGAGGCGGTGTGCTCCCCAATTCATTTCCCGGCAAAGCCTTCGGGGCACGTGAGCTCCCTCGTTTCGTGAGGAGTTTAGAAGGTGATGCCCTTGTTAAGTTATAATTGTAATATATTTTACTGGATTAGTTAGTGGGTGCTGTGGGGGAATCTTTGATTAATGGCTCGAAGAAAGGTCTGCGAATGGTGAGACAAATTGGAGGAGTTAAAAATATCGAGGAGAGCCTCTAGCTCTAGACCCAAAAGGCACGATCTATGCGGGAAAGCTGTAGGTAATGTTTTTTTGGTGCCCACTCCCATTTATTTTTTGACAATATTACAAATACCTGCTCTCGAGTATCGTAATCTTTTGGAATCCAACTGTGAATTTTTACTTTGCTCACGTTTGGAGCAGATATGTTATCAGTAGTATGAATTCTTTATATTTTATATATTTGCCTCTTGGATGATAAATATTTTAAAACACTGCACTTAAGATTAGCTATGGAAATATAAAAAAGTATAGACATATCTAGCTTAGAACCTTCGCTTGTAAAAAAATAGTAACTCAGGGTTCGATATTATTGTCGGAGAGAATTATAGTGACTGCAGAATGAACCAAAATTTATTTTTTTACGAATCGGTAGTTCATCCTCACGAAGGAAATTTTTCGTCTGTTTATATAATTATGAATAATTTCCTTTCTTTATTCATTTCTTTATGACTTAATTATGAAACCATTTCGATTGAACCTGCGTTGGTTGTCTTTTGGAGGTAGTGGTAGATTTTAAGATTTTTTTTCCTTTTTTTAACCCTTAATTAGCTGAATAACAGCCGCTAAACGGCCGTGCATAACCTCTTTACTGAGAAATTTTTCTGGTAAGGAGATTCGGGACTCATCCACTGACCCTCAGAAATTTCATTTTAACCAATTCATCGTCACATTTATAGAAATATTTTCGCCCGTAGTAAGAAGAGATTCCGAGAGAATAAGCATTATATATAGATATTCCTTAACATCTCCAATGGAGATGGAGATGTTAAGGAATGTCCACATTCACAATTCTTTTGATGAGAAGTGATTTAACCCCATATAATTTACTTGATCTTAAGAAGAATTTCTTTTTTTCATACCTGCATATATCTTCCTAAGAAAAACTTTTGTATCGTATATTTGTTTTTCATGCCGGGTGTGACGTGGTGGGGATGATAAATAGAAAAGCAAGTAGTACTTCAATCTTACTATTGATGCCTATCAGTTCGTAAGCGAATTTCCATGTTCATTAGTGGACCTTTCATTAGTGAGTCGTAAAACTACGATTAAAATCAGGAATACATTTTATTCTCTGTAATGGGTAATTCAGCATTGAAAAAAATCCACTTTACCGTTTAGCTTAACTCTACAAAATTCGAAATGTTTTTAGTGAAGGTTTTCTCACACTACAACTCGGTTGGCATTTTCAGTCAAACCAAACGTGGAGTGATCTCTTCGAAGCAGGTTCGAGAACTCAAAAATTCGAAGTTTGGTTCAAGACATCTGCATTTAACTTCTCTTGCCGTCAATTTACTCTTTGTGAATCCTCCTCCAGTGTCACTATCCGCCCATAGTGCATCGCATGGACGAATCACCCCATACCCTGTGAATCTTTACCCCTGAATAAAACGCTCTGCTCGAAGCGTTTGGTTGGAGAGACCGGAGGAAAGGCCATAAGTCTTTGGACGTCGTTGGTCTCGAACGCTTCTTTGCCAATTGCCGAGGTGCGGCGAAAGTAAATCGGACACCTCTGATACATTAGCTAACCGCTGGAAGACAAACCTTTTAAAAGCGCTCTTTTACCTTCTTCTCGTCAGGAATTTCGGAATCTCTGTAAACCAGTAGCCATTTGAGCTTCCCTCTGTTTTATTGCTCAAGATACGACCTGTTAGCGTCTGCGGCGGACCTTAGGGCGAACTGTAGAAGGGGGAGAGGGGAAGAAAGAGAGGAGTGGGTTGGGGATGAGACACGGGACTATGCAATTACCTTGGGCACGGTCGAGTTTCCGTGAAGTGAGGAGGAGGGGACGGAAGGGAATGGGCCGTCTACAGGAAGGAAGGAAGGGGGGGCTTGATGCTCTCCGTGGAACGAGGGAAAGTGGACGGACGCTGGTATCGGGAGTTGAGCAGTAAAAGTGCAGCCGTGGATCGTTTAAGGGAAAAGAATCTCCGGAACAAAATTATTAAACATATATCGTTCGGGGATATCTCAGATGGCCGTCGGGGAACTTCCCGTGATCCGGTGAAGTTATTGTACCCACTCATCAACTCAATTCCTTCATCAAAATCACACAAGGCATATTAGGGTAGTATGAAAGCTTATTAAATAAACAACGGAACGCAGATGCATCTAATTCGGAAATTTTACCGCTATCTTTTTTCAATAATTCTGCCCTTCCCTATCTGTATCTATCGATCTTCCTCTCTGTTTCAACGATAGCAATCGCCTTATCCATTTTAGTTGAAGCACATGAAGGCTGCAGGGTTTTTAACTCCCTGACATTCAAAAAGCGGCGGTGAAGCGTATTTATCCTGAAAGACGTGACGTTGCCTGAGTGATTGCTACTTACTCGAGCAGACATGCATATGACTCTCAATTGTTATGAAATTTCAATTTTATTGAAGTATTAGGAATACCTTAATACGCAGAATGGACTTGAAATATAGGATGAATGAAGTGCTGTTTATTCATTCAGAGCCGGCGTATTATCGAGAGGTATATCGTGTATATTTCATTAATAGTAAAGACACACCGATTCCATTTCGAGTGAGGATAGTAGATTCCACTGGAAAAACATAATAGTGGAATCTACGGTTTCATTATAAATCACCAGAAACATCTTTTTACTGTACGCATCCGTGATGAAGTTGTTGAATTTTGTCAATCCCAATGATGCGGTAGTTACCATACGCTTAATATTATGGCTTTATTGAAATACAGCCTCACAAACCCATGACATACCCACACACCATGTATTCTGATACATTCATCCATCCATATAAATTGCCTGCATTTCACTGCAAAAATTGCTATTGCTTGCATTATTTCAATGCCTTCGTAGAAGAGCCCGACCGTGTTTGAGCAACAGCGATTCATCCTATCCCTGCTCCGCCTAGACGAGGCTCGATCATTGCGTCATCCTATGTTTTCGGGTCGGCGAACCCATTTTTCGTGGCCTCCAAGTCTGCGTCGGCAGGGCGTAGTGTCGGGAGAGGGAGGCTTAAGAGAGATAATGAAACGCTATAAGGGAGACGAGGAGGAAAATTTCGGAGAGAGAGACGGGTTGAAGGGAAAAATAAAAGGAAGAGCAAGGAAGAAAGAAGAGGAGAGAGGTAAAGCGGCGAGCGTTTGGAAACCGGTCCATTGGGTTGTGCGGGCAATCCGTAGATTCTCTCGCCATCTCCTCCTCCCGTCAACCCCTTCCCCCGCTCAAGTCTTCTTCCCTCCATCCTTAGGGACGGATTCTTATCTCTCGCGGGAATCTCCGGGATGGGGGTCTGGGAAGCACAGGTGAAGAGGGTGGGAGAAGGGGTTGTTGTGTGTGTGGAGAAGGGGGTGTTTATAAGGGAGAGGGAGGAAGGCTGGGAGAAAAAGGAGGGAGCTGAGAGATGTTCCCTCGGCCATCGGCGCCGTGCACCGGTGTCTGTTGCCTGTATTGGAGCGAGGTATTTAATCCTAATCTGCCGGACCAAGATTAAGTCGTATGCTGAAGGCCGGTGTCTCTTTCGCCCCCTGAGATTGCTCCGAAGCGGAGGAAGGAATGGAATAAGCCGAAGACCAATTGAGAGATCTCGCTCGCTCCCTCCAACCCAAGATTGGTAGCGGGTGTTTATTTTGTCTCGGGAAATATTTTTTGGCTTATCGCTTGATTAATGTATCCGAGAACAAAAAGTGTACAATGAATAATGTCCCCAAGTGTAGGCTGTAAATATTGGGAGCTGGAAGAGGATGTATGCCGGCCTCCTCGTTCCTGGGCTTGAATTCTTTTTTATATTGGTGCCCTTCCGTGTAATGGTTAGGCAGTCGTTGTATGTGTAATTTCGATCGGGCGTAGCTCCGCGCCGTTGTGTTGTGCTATTTTTCGGCGGGCGTGAATATTTCTCAATCAAGTGGTGCCTTGCTGAAAGGGATCCTCTGTTTCATTTGTAAATGCACCGTGGATATCCGTCCGTATGATTAATCCGTCCTCCTTTCGTTTCTGTTTTGAAGCAACGCTCACAGAAGGCCATTCATCATCCAGAAAGCAATTAAATCAGGGAGTGATATATTTTTCCCTCGTGAGAGGTCGCATCAATTCCAACGACAGCATTGATTTTATGAGATAATTACCATAAAAATAATGATAGCTTAATATTCTCGAATTCAGTAACTCTGTTAACGTTCGCGTATATTACAATGCGTTGCTTCATCCCTGAGAATTATGAATGCTATGGAATACTCTCCACAAAAAAGAATCCTCTAGAAAAGCATAATTTTCTGGAGAGCGTTTGTTTTTTTTCCTCTACGGTCTGGAAGAGGGATGGAGGCGCGTACGGTTTGTCCATTTTATGTGGTTTCCAGCAATCTGGCGCCTGGCTGTATGGCCTCATTCACTCTTACCACAGCACCCGACACTTACCCCACACCGCCGTGGTTTTTCACTATCGCCTCCTCTTTCTCTATTTGCCTCACTAATTGAGACGTTCACTTTCACTCACCTTAAAAAAGGCTGCTGGAAAGATGTGGCGAGAAGGCGGGTAGGAGTGTATCCTGTTGACAATCTTCCCCACACCCCTCCACACGCAATAAACGACCATTGCACTCGCCTAGCAGTGCTTAACACCTGCCCGGGTATTATAAACTTTGTGCGCGTTATTACTTCCATTTGTTTGGTCTCCGCTGCCCACGATCCGGCCAGCGCAGCCACGGTCGTGACTGGGAACAGTGGTGCCGTAGGAGGGAAGGAAAAACCATCTCTTCACGCAGTTCTTCACTTTCTCAGCTTCTTTTCCGCCGTCCACTTCATCATTCCTTCAACCAGTGACTAAGTGAGGATGGTGGTGCCACCGTGCGATGCTTCCAACCACCTCTGTGTCTCTCCTACGCACTTTTTCTCGCACTTTCGTGTCGTTTCTTGCTGGATGCATGATTTTTTCCTTCGCTTCATCCTTCCTCCTCCATTTTCCATCCGTGCCTCCAGACCCCATCGTCTCCTGTCCCGCTCACCTTTCCTCTTCCAATCTCACCCCATCCTCCTATTTCATCTTCTCCTTCTCTCCTTCCCTTCCGCCTTCCTTTCTTTCCTCTCTTTCCCCGCGTGCTTCGTTTTCCCTCCTTTCCACCTCCATTACTTCTTTTTTCTCTTTCTTTCTCCTAGACACGGCCAGACTCTGCATGAGTTCCGTGCACGTAGCCCCCATCCGTCATTCGGCGGCGCGTAAATGATTGGTCGCTTCTCCCTCCGGCCACGTGATTGGTCCGCCTCCTTCCAAACCCCATCCCCTTCTTTTTTTCTCCTTCTTACCCTCTTTCTCTCTCTCTCTCTATCTCTCTCTTTTTCTTCTGTTCCTCATACCGCAAGCGCTCGTACCCCATCCCCTTCTCCCGATCCATCAGCACTAAACCCCCACCCCACTCTTCTCTCCTTCCCACACCTAACATCCTCCTTTTCTTTTTCATCCCCCTCGGGGGATTGCGGGAAGTTAGTGGGGTGGGGAAGTGGGATGAAACTCTGGACAGGGAGGAGGGGGTTGGGGGGGTCGAACATAGGCTTCGGTGGTGGAAGGCAAGGCAAGATGGTGAGGGCTCTCGCTGCGTCCTCAAAGGCCATCATGGGCGACGGTCGGCTGGTATTTTTCGGAAGGTTTTTGCGATGCGGTCATCCTCTTTGCCTCGCCACCAAGCACCAATATTGGAGATGTTTTACTGCGCGCGGTATATTCAGCTGGTTATGCATCATGGAGGCGCGTTGTAAACACTTATGCGAGTCTGGGTCCACTCTACTGTTTCGGCGCGGATCCATCGAATTTATCGTTTCTTTGTCTGTATCCGTGAGGGTTTCATTGCATGCGTTATCTGCATCTGCCCTTAGCCGTCAAGCTGACTACATCCATCAAGTTCCTTTTGTCGTTTCTTTCGTCGAATGAAAACCATTTTAGGTTTATTTTTTGCAGATTTGATTGATAATTTTCTCGGTGTAATTTCAGACTGGAGATGTCATACTGGGACAAATTGAGCATCTCAATCCTGAGTTTAAAGCGGTTAGTTCAAAATATGGCAATAGATGTCTCTTAAATAGGGACCGTTCATTTTATAAAAAAGGTGACGTTATTATATGATTCTAATTTTTCTTATCTATTTTAATGCTTTATTATATTTATACCCCAGTTTTCAAGCACGTATTATAATAATTTTTACATGGTTTATTTATAGTACAGTGTTCAAAACTAATTTCACTTCAGACTCAAACCACAGAGTAGAAGAGCCGAAACACCAAGTTTATATTTCATTTATCAGTTCATTCTGCAACATTTGCCTCCGTCAAATATGCCCGACATAAATATTGGTTAATTGCTACATTAATATTGTTAAATTCTCTCAGACTAAAAGAAAATCTTTCATATCAGGTTCGATTGCAACGAGTACGATGGAGAGTGTAAATATTCAAACAAAGAAGGTAATAAGTTAGCTGCACGTTGAAAACGACGTCTTGAAATTCTACGCACAACCTCCTTAGAATAACCAATCAACCTTTACGAAACTACTCAATCTTGTGTAGCGTATCATTGCAATATGTTTATTTTATCAATATTAAGCAATTATTATAACGAAAGTTCCAATAGCTTATTATGTTCCCCGCTCAATTTCCATTGTTACTGGCACAGGGTAACTCTAAAGGCCGTTTTACACGGGGCACCTTATTGCGCAGGTTTGCACTGCATTCATTTCTCAATCTTGCGTGCAATTATTATTGCGCTGACGAATGCGTTACCGCTTTAAACGGTACTTGCAATCAAGGTTTTATTCACGAAATTTTTTCGTCTGTTGAGTGCGCGAGTAGCATGTTACATGGCTACATGTTACTTAGAACAAGGAACAAACGAAATTTAATGCGCAACGTTGTTGACATACTGGTCTGTTTCGTGTAAATGCACTGACATAAATGCGGTTATCCTGAAGCTTAAGCAGACAATAATATGCGTACAATTAATAAGGTAAAACAGTGAAAAGGGAGACGAAGACCCCACGCATAGTTAAGATTGCTTTAGCCACTAAGTATTACCTAGAATTTATACTTTTCCGCGACGCGCACTAATGGGAATAAGACGGAAATCAATCGAAAATTACAGGTTTTCACGTCTACGACATTCACGCAATGCTCTTGAATATTGTGACACATTTTTGCATGAAGAAATCTCATATCACTCGGAAATGTAATGGAACGGAACTTACCATGAACTTAAATTAATATTTATGTTCAGAGAACGTACACTCCAGATGAATCAATGTGCCATTCACTCATTAAACAAATCAGTATGGCAGAATCAGTAAGTTTATGCGTTGCTAACCTCCCTATACTTCAGTATTTATTTGGACAAGTACACATAAGTGCGCGAATAAAGATATTCAAATGACATTTCCTTGGGTTTAGTTATGTACCACAGGAGAGACATTATTCAAGACACCATGATCGGCAAGTCACTCAAAGTTAGCAAACCAAATGTTTCATACAGGTACTTAGGCATTTATTCTCTCACAACTTGTCATTTTCACATCTGATACTTATTGTTAAGTAAAAATTATTGGTATTTTTGTTCAGTTCAGGAGAATATTCTGCATAATATTCATGATTACACCTGCGACATCTATCGGGAAAAAATTGTTGAAATAGCGAGAATGCGAGCTCGGAATAGATCAGAGGCTATTTTGCCGTCTTGCCTCCACGCATGCTCGCATGTGTTCTAGCAATTCACCGCTTTACGCGACGCCATTTTACTGCACCTTCGTACGTTCGTCAGATTGCGCAATTACGTGCCCCTCGTAAAACGGCCTTAAAAGGTGATTTCATCGCAAATTATTTCACAAATGTTTCAACGTTTATTTGTAATTCTCAGTCCCACACAACGACTCTGTTATGATTTGGAAGCGTTGAGAATAATTTCACCGTAAAAATGTGAAGCATTTGAAAATCAGCTTACTGTGTTAAATTTTTCTAAACCTATTCTTCCCTCATTCTTGCTGATGAGTGTTCAGTTTCCTCCGTTGAATATGTAGATACACTTACGAACTGTTGGCTTTCCACCTCTAGCGATCAACTGAGGGTGTCAGTAACACGTCCGACCGATTGAAAGATAAGACCGCATTACTCGAGTGGAAGGCGGCGGTGGATCAGGGGACGCGCATCTTTGCGTCACGAGGTGAGGTGACGGATGGCTCGACCCATTGTTTGTCACCGCGGCCGCCTCGATATGAAAGACGCGCTCACATTGCTGCGGGGCGATGCGTGTGTTCTCCTTGCGTAACAAGTGCCCTTGAACAAAAAAATTAAGACGACGCACGGTGGCAGAGTGCGCCGTTTATGGGAGCTCGATGACTTTGGGCCAACTGTCGCATCATCCGATTGGCGCCCGTCTCTTCCTTCTCCGAAAACGGTCAACTCACGCCCATTTCAAACCCGTCGGTGGCTCCTTGCCCGTCACCCAACTTAGTCCACGCCATCCTCGTATCGAGTGCTATTCCAGAGGCACCCTTGGCGTCAGTGGCGAGCCAAGCTCTCCTCGATGATCTTCATGGGAGGTCTGTCCGCCTATGTATTCACTCGCCGACCTCACTCTTCAATTTCCCTTCCCTCTCCTCCCCCCCCCCCCAAAGGCAGTGTCCCCTTGCCTATGGCTCCTCTCTCTCCCCTCTAAGCTTCTCGCTTGCATCTCTCCAAAGTGCAGGACACGTATGAGGACCCCGCCCCTGCGACCACACGCACCTCTCCCTCGCTTCCTATCGATTCCTCCAACCCCGCTTCTCATTTTAACTCCCCCTTTCCTCTTATCCTCCGTGGCACGAGGCGTTTGTCAGTCAGACTCATTATGCCGCTTCATATGCACAACCTGCCCTCACCCTCCCTCCCTTTCCCCCATCCCGTTCCCCACCGTGGCCACCTACGCTTCGGATGCATCGCTCCGCTAGGCGAGACGGAATTCTCCCCAAGCATCTATTCCCTTTATCGAGTCACTCACGCCTTCCTTCTCTCCCGCTCTCTCTAACGTGTTTCTAAAAGCCGTGAGCATCTGAAACACTTATCGAATCGGTGGATTAGATATTATAGGATGAAATTATTGGCTCCAATACCGATTGATTTTGATTGGTTTCCATAGTTTATCTGTATACCTTTTTATCTTGAAAATTAAAAGGCAGACAACGGAACAAATAATGAATGAAAAAAAATTGGTCTTCTCTGCGTGATTCCGATATAATTCATGGAAAAATCATCGAAATCTGAAGCTAAAAGCCTATTTAACTCATTTTTCAATCTATAAAGTGTGAAACAAATTCTTCAAATTTGGCGTAGAGTTGAAGTTGAATTATTTGATCTGCTCTTTTTAGACCAGAGAACATTATTTAGCCTTTAAGTGCCGGGAGACTAGATGGCAAAAAGTAACAAATTTTTTGTATGTGATCCGCAATTCTTACTCGTAGTTTTTTTTCTGATATCCCTCTTTTATTCATATTTTTCCAAAGTTTAGTTAAAATATTATTGCAAATTATTTTTATTCGCGTCATTGCCTGATGACTGCAGTTTTGAACTTGAGTCTCCGGAGGTAGATTGTGGCAAGATAAGAAGAATATAGAGTTCCTGAATATGCGAGGATCCAAACTTTTACAGAGGGAGATAATATAGGAATTTATTTGCTTGCCAATAATTTCTATTTATTTGTATGGTTCATTGCATTTCTCGTAGGTTTAATGACCCATCGTTACCTTTATCCCCTTCCCCAGTTTCCCATTGTCTCCAATTATACCAAAGTACTATTTAGATTCTTATGGAAGACGTCTCCAAATATTTATTAATACGGTAGAACTGTCAAGAAGCACTTTGCTCCCTCTATTCCTCTTCATAACATAAATATTAATCTCAACATAGCAAAATATGTTTTCCCGAAATGCAACCTTTTTCAATTTTAATGTAAAATTGCTAGGTAGTCTTAGAAAGAGTT
This sequence comes from Ischnura elegans, assembly GCF_921293095.1. Taxonomy (NCBI): domain Eukaryota; kingdom Metazoa; phylum Arthropoda; class Insecta; order Odonata; family Coenagrionidae; genus Ischnura; species Ischnura elegans. The sequence continues at coordinate 128,014,487 of NC_060246.1, forward strand.
CAACACACATGTTCACATTTGGGTTAAGTTCTTGGATCTGCATTCCCTCCAAATAATCGAATCTCAATGGAATTAAACATTTTATCATTAAGTAAACAGTTTAACGATCCAAACAGGGGTAAATTTGAAATTTTCAGTTCAGCATGCTCTATCCAATATTTTTTATAGCAATATACCTTTTACCTAAAGCCAAATTGTTCTTAGAAGTAGGGTATTACAGTACTATTTGGAGAGATAACTCAATTCTGTCCCAATCCTCCTCGTACCAACTCATTTTTTATTGATAAGGAAAGCTTGTATTCTGGCGTGAAATTTGACAAATATGTGGCAAAAAATATTTTACGCATGTTTTCTCCAAACCTTATTATAATTTTTTGTGATATCTCATTTCTTATTACAAAAGGAAACACATTTAACCATATGGCAAAATGTGGAGAGACATATGGACATTTAATTATTGGCTTAATATTTTGTTAATATTGAATGGGGCTGTACGTCTATCACAATTTTTATTCTCCTTCAAAGCATTCTACATAAACTCAGAATTGAAGATATTATCATCCCCATAAAAAGCCGCTTCCCTCAATTAATGTAAGGTTTACTATGACAGAAAACCCGGTGAGGCCTTGTTGTATCTCATGGTTACAAATTTAGATGGTGAAGATGGGTATATCCATCGGCCTTCCGTGATGCTTTGTCGAGACAAGGATACACGTTTACCCCTTTACTTGTTTTCCTTGATGTTGCCACTCTTATTTTATGGATGAACATGGCCAGGTGGCTGGTTTGATTGATGACTGTCGAGGCTATTAACGCTTTATATCTTAATTAACCAGTGTAGCATCACCTTGTTAAAGAGTAGGTACTTATCCTCAATCTGATGGAAATACGTTTATTTTCATGAATTAATAACGGGCTTAAATTTTGCTAAGACTGTTTTTCAGTAATCCACTGGATATGAAATATCTATAAGTTAGTATCAATATTACCTTCGTCATATTAATGGGCTTGCTACAGCCGGTTTATAACCAATATTTCTGAATCGTACCTGAAATTTCATAAATGTCCATGCCATTCAAATACATGATTAATGTTCGTCACCTTAATCGGTGAAAAATGCCCAAATTATTTTGGACCTCGCCTTGTAATTCATCGTAACGATGCGACAGTATCTTCTATTTAGCATAGGATAGGAAACGGTCTAGGGAATTTGGGGAGCTTAAAACTGTCGCGAACGCTACATCACCTGGAGCTTGAATTAATCATATTTAGGGCTCTCTGAATGCGATTAAGGCTAATTAGAATTTTTTTACGTCGCAGCATCCGGGATCACACATTTTCACAGTTTTCGCTCTCTCCTGGGCTCGCGTCATTGCAACCAGGTTTTAGAGTGAGCCGGGATGCCCTTGCTCAATTAACGTCATCCCAGCGACTGCAAATTATGGCCGCATTATTCCCTTCCCCCATTCGCCGCCAGGGGCATGGCAGCGTGCATCGCCGGCGGCGGGCGCGGCGCGGCCGGCTCGCGCCGCCGTGACTCCCGGTCCTCCCCGCTCCGCGAGCAAGCGTGTCCGACAGCGTTGGCTCCTGCCGTGCGTGTCCACTATAGCATGCTGCGTTCTTTCCTCCGAGGTTAGCGCTCGAGCGTGTCCTCAGTCCACCGTTTTTCTCGCTCCGATGACTATAGTCCTCCCTCTCCCAGACCCCCTTTTGTCCAGTGCTTTTGTTTTTTTCCCTTTTAACCTCAAGTGTCATGCTCGCTTAAAAATGCGAATGGTTGCATTCGTAACTCGTTGTTTGGTTAAATTTTCCCCATTAGCCGCACAAAGTAGAGTTTAACTAACCGCAGCAAGATGTTTCAACGAGCAGCAGCCATGCGTTAAGAAGTGTAGGAGTGGGTTAACCGTCGATTTTTTCCAGGTTGACGTGTTTCCATCTTATTTTGAGCGATAGAAGCACTTTCCTTGCGCTTCCGGAGAGTTTTCTTATTTGCAGGATAAAATGTTAAGTATTTGCTCCAATTTGAGTGAGAGTTAACTGTTTTAGCTCTGAGATTTTAATTTCACTTGGCACTTGAAGAAATTTTCTGAAGTTCACCTTTTTTTCTCCTAAATTCCTTAAATGCTTACTTTTTCGGACGACAGGAATGTAGTAATTAGTTTTTCATGAAAATGAGAATAATTCACGTCTTCCAAATATGCTATTACCAGGAATTATATATTTATATTTATTTGCCTTAGTAAAATAGTTTTCGCACCTATTCTGAAACTTAAGTTTATGCCGCAATATTTTCCTCCGAAGTCTACGTTGAAATATGAACTTTATGGCCTATCCAGAAATTGATGTAGACCATTAATTGAAATTAATTCTTAAAAGAAGAGTAAGTAGTATCTTTACCGTATCTTAATTGCTCACATTAGGTAATAAGGGACAATAATTAATCACCAACAATATTAACACCGAAGAAGAGACTTCATGGCTTAATAATAATAATTAAATTCATGCCGAGAAAATTATTCAAGCCACCAGAAAATTCAATGTATAAGATTCCAAGAGAAATAGCGGACATGATTACGAAAATAATGATGATGAATAATGAGTTCGCGTGCACTTTCTCAAACAATATTGGACGTGTTAGTACACACCGAGGCATATTAAAACTTTATGAAGAATGGAGTAATTGATTTTATAGCGTCGAATCATTAGATTTGCGATCTTGCATGCCACTTGATGCAAAACATAGAATGTTCCGGGGCCGCTGCTCTGCTGATGCCGGGGAGAGTGGGCGCGTTTGCCGACACCGTACTGCCGCCGCCGACCCGGGAGTACCTCGTCGCTCCCGACAAACGTGGCCGGCTGGAAGCTGGGTTACTCTGGGGTCGCAGCGGCGGCCGCCAGCCTCTTAGCTGCCACCGTCGCCGAAGAAATATAGAACGATCGTTTGCGCTCCCGTTTTGGAGATTTACTGCACGCGTCGACACGGGAAGCAGTGCGCTCAGAGGTTAGGGGGTGTTCACGCGCCTCAACGATGTGTCAAAAGGCGAGAGGAAGTAATTGGCGGCAGAGGTGTCCACAGAAACAGGCATTCGTCATTGGACAGAAAGCAACTGGGGGTATGGAGTGCGTGCGCTGAGTTTTGAAGGCTCTGTAATGAAATTGAATCATTTGCCGTCAATATGATGGTCGCCATATTATTTCTGAATCGATAAATTATAACTCCTTGTAATCTATAGCGCAAAAGTGTTCTAGCTAGAGTTTTAGATTTTTAGTGTGTATCGGCTAAATTCAATCTACAAACATGGTTATGTCTCATCGTAACGCATATGCTCGTAATATGTTCAATAGCCGAAGTAAAATTTTGTGCTAATCTCGTGTTTTGGTAAAAAGAAAGAGTGGTGTATTTCACTCATTCCCTGCTAACTGATAGAAAACTGTAAATACGAGTAATATATGTAATCATTGCTCACGAATAAACAATTGATCTAAGAAAAATTTACGTTGAATTTTCTAATTTTACCACTAAAACATGCAATTTGGTCAACGACTTTTTGAAATTCCGTGTTGCTGGAATATGTAAGCTATTTAAACGGGTATAAAATTATGATTTTAGGGCAATAGATTCCGTTACGTGTCATCCCTTTCATTTGACCGGTAACCCATTGCTACTGAAGCCACGTTTAAATGACCCATTTATGCTCTGGTTGTCTCTCATTTTAATTGTTATTGGTCTGCATTGCTGAAATAACAGGGAAACGCTAGCTGATATTAATTGCTCCTCTTATGTTCTTTGACGTCAAAGGTATTTTAGGATAATTGCTATCTAGTGGACAGCTTAGTTAGCTTGTTTACGGCTTTAAATTTTCTCAGGCATAATAATTTGAGTGTTATGAAATAAAAAATGTGTTCATTCGAAGAATTTAATGAAAAATACAAGCGTAAAATATCCTAGCAATGGTACGTTGCTTATTTCTTTTCGTACTGAGCCCTGGTTTGAACTTATTGATGTATCTTTTAACATCTGTAGTGCAATAGGATAAAGAACATCATAGGAATCAAGAGTTTTACGGATATCTTACTGTGCAATTTATTTACATCTAGATTTGCACAGTATGTATCAGGTTTCAATAAAACATGACATGCTCTCTGGTAAAAGAATAAAAAAAATTTACATTTTTTCTGAGAAATTGTTTCATTTGAAAGCTCTGTTCCAAACTCCCTATTCCAAACTTCAACATTTAGAAAACCTGGAACCTAAAAATTTATGAATAATTGTCAATCTACTTAGCTGTAAGTATTTGTCCCCATGTTCACAATGTGCTAGTAATATCTACTAGCCTGCAGCCGAAAAATATTGGTGCTCCATGTTAATGACTGCAGTATTTATTCGAAATAGAGATGAGATCGGGATTTTATCAAGCAAAAACGTTTCCATCCGTTGAACTTTTAGGTGAATCAGGCCATTATGAATCGTAGTTGCAGCATTTTTGACGTTATTAATTCAAGAATTTATGGTAGTTTTATTTTTAAGGTGAGTATCCTCTAATTCTTGAGTAATTCTTGATGCCTTATGATAATAAGCCGTGTTCTGAAGAGATATGAAAGTGTTTGGAGTACCAATATTAATATTACTTGTATGCTCTTGCAATCGGGCGGCTCTCTCTGGTATCGGACACTTACTGAAAGGCTAATTAATCTTTTTCCATCACCCCGTGGGCCTTTTCCAGGAATGCAGAAAAGTGATAGTTTGATTTATCAATTTACACCTCGTAGTAAGTTGCTAGTGCAAAGCGTGACGTATGTACTACCTTCGAAGACTCATTTCATTGCCGTTACTACAATTCATTAGTCGGATGCAGAGACAACGCTGTGTTTCAGTGCGCCCTTGCGGCATCAAAAATGCCCATGCAGTGAAGGAAGGCTCTCTTTCAGAATAGCCATCCTTCAGAAGGCTCCTTGGATGTGGGCAGTGCATTGAGAGAGGAGGAAGGGAGGTTGTTGGTCCCGGCAAGAAAAAAAACGGACGGAATCGGATTCGTGTTTAACTAAAGACAGGTCTGATGGAGTCCCAGAATGATGACCCCAGGCGGAGGAGCGGGATGTGATGCGAGGAAGTGAATAGGGAAAAAGGTAGGAAGCGACTGGCAACAAAAGGGTGGGAAGAGATAGGGGAGAGCAGTTGGGTCATTGCTTGTGTTAAGCTGTCGAACGCGGAGCGAGGAATGGTCGCCTTAAATCCCGGCTGTGTGCGGTGAATTCAATCCGTTCCCTCTCGCTCGCCCGGCCCGAATCTTCGTTGCGCTCAGACGCCGTACATTTCCTTACCTCGGCATCGCTTGTTCCTCGACCCTGCCCCGACTTCCTTACCGCCTCGGTGAAGAGTTGGTGGGCAATGCCTCTTCATCCGTTTCTCTCATTCTATCTCCTTCCCTTCAACCCTTCTTCCGAACACGCTTTTTTCCACGCCTCCATCGAACCCTGCCTTCCTTAGCACATACTCCGCCTTGATTTTGAATGTTAAAACCCCTTTGTGTGGGGGAATATATGGGCCTTTAAGACCCGCGGAGCATGTTTCCCCCGCTCCTTCATTCCGCCTCTCTTTAACGCAACTCTATCAATCTCTAGCGGCGCCTATTTCCCACCCCTTTCTATTCAACCCCTTCCCTCTTCGTAGGCTATCCTTCCCGCACTGCAAGAAACACCCACCGCGCCACCCCAGGCACCCAAACCCTTTTATTTCATTGCCCAAACTGATCGCTACCAATCTTATCCCATTCGCTTTATCGAATGGGAGACAGAGATTGAGAGGAAGCTCTCTAACACCCTGAATGTCTCCTCATCGCTCTCTCTTGCTCTTTATTTTCATATCCTTTTCCCCTCTTTAACGCGCTTTCGCCTCATAATGTCCAGTTGGACTCAATTTAATGCCCATATAGCACACGTTCGGGGAAATTGACTGATAGAAGAAAAGTGTAGAGTGATTGGAAGATTAGACTATCACGTAATTGATTAGATATTTTCATGACACTGAGGTTAAAAATGTTATTCATCTCTTTTAATATTTGAATTGCTTTCTTCTTGTGTGAAAAATAAGTAAAACTATACTTATAGGTCATACTGACTGGCGTCACCTCAGATTCAATAGCAGAAAAAATTATTATGCCTATATTATGTTTTTCACCGGTGTTTCCTGATACAAATTATATGCTGAGTGGACTGAAGGATTTTAATTGAAGGATTTTAGAATTATTAGGATATTTGCAATTGATGGGAATGTTCGTTACAATAAGTCCCAAAGGATCATCATATTCAAATTGTTTAATTTTATTTACCAGCAGATTTATCATTAATTTATTTGGGAAAGTAATAAAAAGATAGATGCACTTGTATGTATTACGATGCACACGAGAGAGCTCCCAATTAAAAATATGCTGTGGGATCGAAGTTGGTACGATAGCTTGATAATGGCCATGCCATAATAACTTTGGGGATGCTAACGCGATCATGTCTATACTTTGAATGAAGTTTAGCTACTAAATTACCATATTTATTAAGTGAATTTGTAATAGGTAACGATGTCATAGCACTGCTCCATATTTGTTGCCATCGGTCAGTTTGAATGTGAGCTTTTAGCGTAAGAGGCATCTTTCATGGTTGAATTCCCTGTGAACACATCTCATCCAAATATGAAGTCCTGAGTGAGGAGAAATTTCCATGTTTTTCCTTTCGCGGAACATCTTTGGGCAATATTTTCATTCAGGTGGTGGGCCTCGGCTAGTGTTTTGCCCCACTCCATTGTTTTATTTCGCACTCGGCGATCGATCCTCATTTCTCTTCTCCGCCTGTCTGTCCCTGTCTCCCTCGATTTCCCTGCCACGCCAAACGGAATAACTCACACACGACAAAGAAGAGCGTCCGCTCCACTCCACCAAACTTCCTCTTCATCGACCCTCAACCTCCCCACTCCACTCAACCACGCTCGTCAATGACGCATTCCACCTGCTTTCTTTTTTTTCATTTCGACTCCCACACTTTTGTTTTCTCTCTCTCTATCGCCATTCCACTTTCTCTATCCCTCCCTTTTTACTTTCTCCTATCTCCCCGTCTCTCTCCATCCATGTCCCTTCCTCCCTTCCGCTCTCCGTGTACTCGCGAAATGAACAACCCCCTCTCTCCTCTCACCTCGTCCGCACCCGCACCGCCTCTTTGCCGCTCCCCGCGCCTCCGGTTCGAGCTATCGTGTGTGTGTTGCTTCCCTGCTCACCATCCGCGCTCTCACACGCGCGTAGCCATACACGCTCCTCATGTCTCCGGGCGCCTAAACATTCAAAAAAGAGCGGTGGAAAATAAAAAAAAAACTCCGACACGGAGAGGGTATACTACTACCTCCCTCCTTCCTCTCTCCCAGCTCTAATTCGGTCTCTCTCGCGGACATGAGCGGCCGCCGGAATTTCCATGCCATGAGCGTGGTGGGTAGTGGTACGCGTCCCTTCCCTCCATCCCTCCCTCACATACACAGTTCGTGTCCTCTTCTCGCCCTTTCGTGAGGGCGTGAGAGCACCCGCTTTGAACCCTTGACACCGTCGCAGCCCGACGCTTTGGTGCCATCACTCCTCGCTCGGAATATGTGGGCGGGTTCTGTTGTGGGCGAGGGAGAGGGGGGTGGGTGGGTGGGTTTGGTGTTCTCGGGACTTCGGGGACGGTTCAGCAACGGTGACGCTCTTTTTTTAACCATAGAAAACTCGGGGGGGGGTGAGGTGATTTTTTTCTCTCTCTGAGGTTGTAGGTGCTTTTTTTATCCTGGCTGGCTGTTGTGTATGTGTGTGTGTTTGAGAGGATGGTGTGCTGTTGGTGGGATGCCACTGGTTTGATGTCGCTCGCTTTCCTCCACCTTCTCCATCTCCCCCTTCCCCCCTTCAGTCCAATCAGATCCGACGTGATTGGTCGCCTCTGAAGAGACGGGTGAGCGCGGAAAAATTCCACTCCAACTCCGCAATATCCCATATAATTCCGCGTTGTCGTCAATCATCGTAAATAGTGTGTGTCGCCCTCCAGCTCTCTCTCTCTCTCTCATGTATTCCTCTCTTTATTTTTCGCCTCCTGCCCGCATAGGTTTTAGAGGGAAAAAATGGAGAGGGAGGAGGGGGGGAGGAAGGGTTGATAGCGGTTGAGTGGAGAAGGGAGGTGGGATGGAGGTGGCCTCGTCTTAAATCAAAACAAAAAAGAAGCTTGATGGGGGAGTGGGAAATCGTTTTTCGAATTTCGAATTAAACAACTGCTGAAGTGAAAAATATCGGCTGTTGCAACGGATTTACACTGATTGCCAGTTTTAAAAGAGGATTTAAGGGCAGTTTTCGATGATCGATCGAATGTGTGCGTGTCAACGAAAATTTTTTAACGATTATATATTGGAGTTATCTTAATTAGTCATCAAACTTGGTAGACTTTGTTCAATAATCCTTTTTCATTCGATTATAAAATATCGATTTAACCGTTTGAAGTATTGGCTATCGCAAATATATTACTGCAGCAATGAATGATAATCATGCAAAATAAGAATATTCTTCATGCACACAATTTATAAATTATGTAATTATGCTCGGGATGATGAGATATTGAATCCAACGTTATTTTCTATTTCAATCGTTTATTCTAATTGAATACTAAAGGAAAAGAGTGAACATTTGCGTTTTACCATGCATTTTTGGATGCATATTTTATTTCCAAAAGATATTTTAATCGCCTTTCTTAGTCCTCTTTTTTCACCTTAGCTCCTGCTACAGATACATCCGCTCTCATCAGCGGTTATACTGTTGGCAATATTGTTTAGTAATTTCATATAATATGGGCATAATTTCATGCAACTTTCTACCTAATTGTCTACGTTATGCTCTATCTTAATACTAACATTTTATATTTCTATAATTCCTTACGATTTTTATGAGATATTACATTGTGATAAATAATTATGTAGTGCCAATTTCTTGGAGGTTAATTCATGTGCCGCATATTTTCGTGGCATGGCTATTCTGAATCACACTAAGAACATACCATTATTTTCTGTTAGTTTTGTATCCTTCCTTCTCACTCACTCACTCACACGGGTATTCAATCCGAGGATTGGTAGGAATAGGTGAGGATAGAGATCACCTCAAGCTAAGTCTCAGGCGTTCGGATTTCACACATTCAGGTATGGTATTTGGAGGAGGTGACCGACAGCTGAGGTCATTCGCGCCATGAGGGAAGGGTATGGTGGGAAGGGTGGAGAGAAACCCGGCGTCGGCATTAGCCTGCTCTTAACGAAAGGCGCCAAGGGGACCACGGCTTAACGTCCCATCCGACGGACGGAGTGTTGCGCTTAAAATGTCCTCCACACAACACTCAAGCAGGGATCGGGCAGTCTCTGAAAATTCTCTGCCACTGCCGGAATTTGAACCCGAGCCCGCCGGGTGGGAAGCCAACACTCTAGCCACCGCACCAACCCGATCCCCACACATTCAGGGTTCGTGGTGTTTCTTTCTCTTGTCCATCTCGCAATGCGGGATTTTTGTCTGTGTGTGCACGTAGGCTTCACCTAGGATTTGAACCCGGAATGCCTCGATGAGCAGCAGAGCGCTCTAACCACTAGGCTTCCACGCTCCAATTAAATTAAATTTCTTACCGATTTTAAAATTCCTAAAAAATAATATGAGTTAAATTCTTCTTCGAGTGAAATTTTCACTTCACGCTCACGCCTTTTCCTTGTACACTCCCTCGTGTAGCTGGGTATCCATTGGAATCAATTCCCTTCCCTCCTTCCACCCCGCAACGCCCCCGCCCAACACACCCTCCCCGTCCCCTCCTCTGCGGTCGCCTCAATTTTTTCTCCGTCCTCGTCGACCCAACCACGAAAAATCCCTCACGAACTCTCATCTCCCCCCCCAGACACCATACGTTCTCCCTCGATGCCCACGTCCAGTGCACCGGCCACCCCCCTGCACCCCCCCTGTCATCCCCCCCAATCTACTCCCTGACGCTCACACCCGTGGAAGACGACAACATCGCGGTGGGCGAGTTTTCCGTGGCGCGGCAGCCCGGTGATCGGTTTGTGGAGGGAGGAGGCCGAGAGAGAGAGCGGCGAAGTACCGGCGCCTGCCGATGATAATATATTTCGAGCTTTGGAAGTATGGGCGGCTGCCGCTGCATTTGAGTGGGCGGAGGTCTTGGCGGCGAATGAAGGGAAGGGGGAGGGCCGCGAGTTCGCTAAAGCCAGGTAGACCAATGTCAGAAGTGGGGTAGGGGAAACTGTCGAGGGAAATTTTGTTTATTTTTTAATAGGAGATGGACTGTTCTAGAAGAAAAATTGTTCTTATAATTTGCTGTAGCTAACACAGGAGCTGCTGGTGTAAGTCTCTTGCATAATGAAGTACTTGAATCCTGGTACCAATCTGCGGTCCTCTTTTATTAGACAGGGATTTATTATATTTTTGTGAGGCAGGGATTTATTATTGCAACTAAAGGTAGTTTCACTTTTCCACAATTATTGGAACTTGCACACACTCAAGTATTATACTTCTGGAAAAGTGCAACAACCTTTCATTTCAATATTTCGAACTTCCACTGTATCACGCCTGAATTGGTGAAACATTTTGAGGATTTACTAGTATAAACAGAGGGTTCAATATTGATTCTGATCCATCATAATGCGAAGAGGCATACATTTTCCAAAGAATAAAATCAAATTCCAAGGCTATTCAGTGATGGCCTGAGAGTCCTGTGCACTCCGACTCACTCGAATCATGCAGTTAACAAAAGTAAAAGAAGAGCCACCTCTGAAGTCTGACGGTTAGCAGGATATCACGGAAATGCTACTTTTGTTGAGAGTAGGAGTATAACTTTTAATCCTCATAATTCAGTCAAAAAAGTAGACTTAGCATGCAAAAAGATTAATCAGTTCCTCTTTCCTTTTCAACTTGGACAGTTTTTCCGTGAATATCATGACTTTGCGTTCATATCTTACTTTCTACAGTTCGCAGTTCTTTAAGTCCTTAATGGGTATGATTACTTTCATTAACAAAGTGAATTTATGTGTTTATATATATATTAGTTTTTGATTAGACCATGCGCTTAATTTAGTCAAGCCTGAAAACATGTTATCAGGGGTTTAAATTTATTTTACGAAATTTAAATTGCGTACAAAAATATCTGTAATTTATCACCCTGATAAAATGAAGCCTTTTAACTAAATGTTGGCGGGTAGGTATAATTATGCTTCCATTAAAATTCTTTAACTTGAACCACTCAAAGACGCATATATATTTTTGGAAGTTAAAAAATTTTATCGCTCACTCAAATTTTTTTACCTTGGGTTAATGCGTTGCCGACAATAGGTCTCTTGCTCGCAGTTGGCGGCCGCGTTCGTATAATTTAGCGATGAACATTACCACCTAATTTACATTCTAATTGCTCCTCAGAGTGCAACCCTACACCCACAGCCCACCAATGGTTTCCGGTTAATTCGTTTGTTAAATGGAAAAAGGAGTTTTTCTTCTCCGAAGGTCATATTAAATACAGTTAATATTTTGTATATGAAGTGAGGTACTGAAGTTAGTTTCGCGATAAAAGATTCAATCGAGTTGAAACTAATCATATATCGTTTTCATAAATAATCGCAATTCCTTGCCACAGAGTAATATCCATTGAAAGATCTGATTTTTATTATCTCTGGTTAAAAATTTGTTTTATCTCTCCATAAAATTCACCTTAGAGGAAATTGCTCTCACCAACCGTGTTCCCCTACTAGGTACACGATCCTCGTATAATCTCCAGCCCGAACGATTTCGTAATTGTTACTGCTAGCGTGAGTGTAACGGACATCTCCTCCTCTTCCACTTTTTCCGCCTCCCTCTAGCTCAGAATCGCGTCAACCCCTGTTTCTAGCGGGAAGAAAGCGTGGAGTCCGTCCGCCGGAGAGCCATCCTATCAGCGCGACACACCCAGCAAGACAGCCTACACGCACCCGCAGCATCCGCTGCTCCCTTGCACTCCTCGCGCCCTTATCCGCACCATCTTTTCACCAATTACGATTCCCCCTAATGATGCTCCGTGTTAATGGAGGCGGAGGAGGGCAGCGTTCCCTTCATGAGAGGAAGTGAGCGGCACGATTTCGGGGCGGTGCCCACTCCCCTATCCCTATTACACCCTCGCCTATCCATCCACCCGCACTCTAATCACCCCTCAACTTCCTCTACCACTCACCTATCACCTTTTTTGCGTCAAAATTTTTGTTTTTGATTTTATTTTCAAAAAAATATTCTTCGCACCAATTGACCGTTGCAAGTAATTTTCAAACTATAAATACCCACCGATGTTAATCAGCGATCTACATCTAAATACTACCCCGCAAACTGTCTATAAATTTGTTTGGAATGTGTTAGGACAACAGACGTTTACGTATAAAAAGCAAATACGTAAACAAGATTACGAGTAGCATTTGCCAAAGTCATTTAAGGTTCGGGGTGAAAACGAATTCCCATATTTATTGATGACACTCTGACGTCGAAACTAAAAAATAGTAGAATAAGAGTACGCTTTTCCCAGTTATTTGTAATAGCTATTCATTTTCCAATATCTCGTCAAAAACGGTTCAATTAAAACACACCATTGAAAACAAATGACGAAGAGGCATATTTTGAAATATAAAACCGCCTTAGAACTGTACACTCTTTATGTTGCGCAATGAAAAGTAGTCCATATACTACGTAAATTTTGAAAATAACACTTTATTGGTTGAGCAAAAAAAGGGGTTGGGAAATAAAAAATATTTAAGTGCGGCTTATGCATTAGTCTAGCAGCGAAAGCTTCTCTATTCTCGGCTATCCTTTATTTGCAATATGGGATAAAAATTTCACATAAATACAGAGCACTTTTTGAAATTTGTTGGAAAAAGGTTTTAGTAAAGAGTGAATTGTGGAAAGGTTTTTGTATCATATGATTATTCCCTCATTATTTCTCAATTCTTATAAAATCAAGCAATCAGCTGGGTGAAGTTCAATGAACTATTTAGAGCCAGGGGTCATTCATGACTTCTACCAAATTAACCTTATTTTAAAAAAATTCCGCACTAACCCTTTTATACAAGATACAATGATTGCTATCTCTTCTGCCAAAGATCACACACACTTGCCTCGCATTTTCGACCAGTTTGATATACGCCCTGCCAATTTCTCAAGCAGGAGAGGCACGGTAATAACATATTGTTTTGACGTTCAATTTTATGAATTTTGACCTCAACTTCTAAGCACAAAGTTGGCGTTATCCCCTTAAAATTACCACCATGGCCTTCATTTTCTGGTAACTCTTGATTTATTCTGATAAATCCACGCAAAAATGCTTTTTTCCGATGCGCTACTTTAGCAAGCCATGACTTTATATGTTTGCTTAACTTTTTTTATCCTTCATGGAGTATCATCTGGCAATTTTAGCATTATTTTTAGAATCAAAATTTTTGTGCCTTTTAAACACTTTTCTGGTCTATTTCACACTACTCGTTAAGTCTTATGAAGATTTTAGTATAAATGCTACAAAGATGCTGAATTTCTCATCGAATTAATTCCTTTCGTTAATAAATCGTGAGGAAATTGATCGAGCCTAATTTTATTGGTAGATACTATTTGTTTTCTCGGACCGAAAGTATCGGTGAAAGATATTCTTATATACATTTTAAGATTCTAACCGATTAAGTGGCAATAACATCCCGTAACATGAGTCGGTCATACAAAAAACTAGTGTGGACATATGCAAGTTTGTTTTTGTGAGTACGATTGTAACCACCGGTTGTTAAAGCCTGTCTTCTTTTTTCTACAAGCCGACCGTTAATTGACCATGGGCTCTTGAAGGGCAGGCGTTGATCCGGCCACGACGAAACAAACAAATAGAAGAAGCATCAAAGGGGCGTTGGATGGCTAGGACTCAATCAACTTCCGTCCGTCAGCGAGGTCAACTCTCTCTCTCTCTCAGCCCATTGAAGCTGGATACTCACTGATAGTCGTCGCTCTTGGATTGTGTGAATGGACTGTGTGTGAGTGGAGGATGGCGTCTTTTCTCGTAAAGGGATGGAAGGGTGGAATAATCGAGAGAGTGGAGACAGACGTGAGTAGGGGGGTAGGGAATCTTATCCACTTCCTAAGGAGAGGCAGGAAGAGGGGGGCGTGTTCTGCTGCGAGTGGCAGGATCCCGATGGTCGTGACGTGGAGGTGCGCCGCTTTTCCGAGACATTGTTGTCTCACCGTGTCTATCTGAGGAGTCCCTTCCTACACATCCCTCCTCCACCCTTTGGAAGCTGCAGCAGCCGTTGATGGAGCCTCGTCCCCTGCCCTCTCCTCCCACGCCTCGCCCTCTCTTACGCTCCTCATTTCATCGACGTGGGATAGGGCTCGAAAAAATGCAGTGTTGGTACTAAGAAATAGAAGGTCATAGAATAATTTGGAAGAAATCAATTGATATTTTCCATAATGTGTCCTTATGTTAAAATTGGAAGTACATATAATTTTACATGCCAAAGGATGTTACTCCTGGTCGCAATAATTTTTAATTTTGCCCCCTAAAAATCAAATAATTCTTCAGAATAAACAGGATTGTGGGTCAAAATCCGAGAACGAAGAAGTTCAGAAGCGAAATGCATCCGTACTATTTTCTTTGAAGGTCAGGTAGTTCTGCAATACCTTCTAATCGAGAACTTTAATTATTTTCAATTTGAGGGCAAACTATGCAACCTGCGTTGTCAGTAAAGCCCTTCTTGTTCGCTAGGTTATGGCCATCGCAGTTTTTTAAAACAAAAATTGGTTTATAGGTTTAGGATATCTCTTCAATATTCAATATGCTTGTTTTAAATCATGTAGTACTATTTTATCATCCCAATGGTTGGTAATTATGATTGCCAGAAATCAGGTGCTTAAGGTGCGGCTATATATATGTTCTAGTTGCAATCTTTCAGCCTATCCTTTCACTTTCACACCATCGCTTTTTACCAGACGATCTTCTTTCCTCCTCTGTCTGCGAATAAGCGGAGGATAAGTTGCGACGGCCGTTCATTCTCGAGGGATCGGTGAAGGAGACATTGATTTTTCCGCGAAATGGGTCGAGGGTAGAGGAAACCGCGGGGGATTGTGGGAAAAGAGGTGCAGGTGGGAAGGTTTGAGATGAGGTCGGGGGTGGAGAGTGCCGTCTTGGTGGTTCGTTTGGGGAGCGGGGGTTGGAGGAGCGGCGCGACCGGATGGGAGATCGCAGGTCGAGCGGAGGTCGTGAGCGGCGAATCTGCGCGAGGGGGCAGGGAGAGGCCGCTTGTGTCAAGGGCTCGGGGCCCCCAGTAATGAGCGGTCTCCGGAGAGGGCGATGGGTCCACGGCGATCGAGCACGTCGTTTTAAATTGGTCCCTCGGGGTGTTCGACCTGCGAAGGGATGACTCATCGGGTGTGGACGTCTTCCACTCACCCAGCCCGTAACCTCTTCTCCAACTAATTACCGCCTTATTATTACCAGCCTCTAGCTAAGCCTATTTGGACCATCAACAGTTAAATGCCACAAGTACTTTGGCTTTCCTTGTGTGCCATAGGCACTTCGGTTGCTTTCTGTCAATTTATATTCCTAATTCTAAAAGGTACTAGAAGCTATAAATATTAACATATACAATAAAAGGCAGGTAGATGTAATGAATGGAGAGTTCCTGCAAGGCAAGATACTGCCAATCAATAATCTTAATGATCACCAAAGGAGTGAAATGTACTTTCATAAGTCTATGCCTCTGGTTTTTCCTAATATCAGTTTATCTGTTTCTAAATTTCCCTACTTTCCTGAAATATGCATACTGGACGCAGGTGAATTAAGCCATATTGGACGATTCAGCCTAAGAATAGCTAATTCGTGTCGTAGCTACATTTTGGTCATTTTAGAATGGGAACATAACTGAGAGCGACAGCTCATAATTTTGATAATGCTGCCATAAATTTGCAATTTATACGGTGGCGGTAACCTTAGACATGGGAAATTGCCTCCGAAGCCAAATGCATTTAAGTTAATGAAAACAGGAGCACGGAGCCTCATCCAGCCGTCATCAAGCCCAATTATACGGCAAATTAATAATACCTTAGCGCCTAATAGACCTCAAATTGCGTGGAACATGCATTATTTTGAAAGTGGTTGAAATTATGAGCAAGAGACCACTTCATGCTGCGTCAAATTAAGTAATCTGAGAGAAACGCTTTGGTTAAAAGATAAAATACTTTCGATAAGGAGGGGTATTAATTATTTATTTTTTGTTTTTCATTTCACCGGTACACTTTTTTGGGTCGTGAGTGTGATACGCAAAAATTTCCATTCCTACTCTTGTCTCCGGCCCTAGGATTTTGGGGAATTCCTTTCCTTCGGCTTATCTGTTCTGTAATCGACCCTGTTCACGTACGAATTTCCCACACCCCTTTGGAGCGTAGCAGGTGAATTTTGCCTCGCCAGCGAGAAGAACCACGGTTGCCGCCTTTCCCGGAATATTTTTCCTGTTAATCGTTTCATTCCATGCAATGCTCATCCCCCGCTCCTCCCCGTTTGACGTGTCTCCGCCATCCCTCTCCCTCTTCTTCCCTCCTCGCTCATTTAATTTCAATTCCCTCTCATTATTCTCCCTTTACGACACCATCGCTCATTACACCTTCTCCCCTTGAGTCCTCTTGGCTCTCCATTTCTTCGTGGCAAACCCCATCCAAATTTTGGGTGTATGCATCGTTGCGCTCTTCACGTTAGCTCATGTTTGGAGGGTAGAAACCGGTGAAGGAATTCTTTCTTCTTAAATTAGTCTCCAAAGGGTCAAGGTATCGATGGCCAATGACGTGGTGATAAACTTGCTCACTGATCGGTAAGTGCCGAAGCAGGAATGTTGACTGAGGGTGGCTGAGCACCGTAATGATGGTTTCCGGGTCTAGTGGCAAAGTTTCTTCTACTTACATGGAAACGAGATGAAGGACACAAAATAAGACATCTCTGCTAGTTACTCAGCTAGTTTCTTTTGTGATAGACGGATTGTTAACCCTGAGTGGGGCGCTGCCGATCTGAAAAGAACAGGCATTTTTAAATTTCTCAAAAAAATTTAAATTTAAAAACCGCTTTGTTTTTGTAAAAGAATAAATACTCAGAAAAATATATTTTCCCCTTCTTTTCTACATCCTCTGTTTTCAGAAGATGATTGGTAAATTTTCGTTCAATGTCATACGACGTTTTAGGGATTTTTTTCCGTCATGTGCCTTTCAGGCTAACCGCGCCCCTATTTTGAGAATCCCAGACCGCACCCTACGCAGGATTAAGCTTGAGGTATTACCTACGAATACTGGGTTCGTTCTTCGTTTTAAAACGTTCTTTGGTTGCGCAGGCATGAGCAAAGGAGGTCCATGGAATTGGTTGCCCCGCGGTTGCACCGCAGCTCTTTATCGCAACCCTTTAATTCGCTCCTCGTCTACATTGAAATAAACACTCTCCCCCCCCCCTGCAATTCCACCCTCTTTCTCCGTTTCCTCTCATTTCCCATCTCCTCCCACTCACCTCCCCCACCTCTTCATGGTGGCGCACGCAAAGGTATAAAATCAGTTTTATTGGCAACCTGTGGTGTTCTGGCCGGACCCGGAAACGGAAATTACGTGATAGCCAGGGGAGGGGGGAGGCGGGGATGGCAGGACGAGTAGCAATGTTGGCGGAGAAAGGAAGTGGAAGGAAAATGGAATTTGTTGGGGAATGGCGGGCGATCGTCAGAAGGGGTGTTTGCTGATATGGAGAGAATAGGGTTGAGACGGACGGCGCACTGCGGTTGAGGGTGGAATCCACTCTCGATTTTCCTTTTCCTTCCGCGGAGACTGCGGAAGTCGATTTTCTTCACATTGCATTACAACTGCATTTTGCCCATCTGATCGTCTGATGTGGCCCGCTTACAAGGAATTCTCAAGCAGATTGTATCTGATGTAATTTGTTTGATTTAATATATGTATTTTAGGTTGGTACATCATCGTTTAAACATAAAATAGTACCTTCATTTCGCGCAGTCAATCACTAATTACATAACCAAATTGTGTGGTATTGTACAGTCAGATTTTATATTCTCAGTCACACCAAATGATTAGAGGATGGTATTTGATATGGTGAGAATGTTTTTTTAACTTGCTAAAATTAAATTTCTTGCTCTTTGCCCTTCATTATTGAGACTAACAATATATTTGCATTACTTTTGTTTTTATTTCTATGCATTAATACTTTATAGCCGAATTTTAAGGTTTTTGTTTAAGATAAAAACAAATAATGGACTTTAAGATCAGATGAAAATGAGGTAAAACGGTATAATCTTAGCCTGTTACTAATTATTTATAATAATTAAAATAGTTTTCCGTGTTATTTTGCCATTCTGAATACTATAGGGGAATTAATTTAAACCGCTTTCACTTGGCAACTTTTATGGATCCAATCAGTACAAAATCCTCAAAAAATATTTGAGTTAGGACATAATCAGATGTGATTCACCATGAATAATTCGTTCCGTACGACGGGATAATTTTTAGATCTCACATGGAACTAGCATGGTCTTGTTTGCTTCTCTTGTTACCCTCCGTGTCCCTACTTAGATCTTTTGCTTGGGAAGTCATAAAATAAAAGATTCCCTCTTATACACACCCAAAGAAATTTATTTCTTTACCCGGATTTCGCTAATGCCTTTCTTGGCCGGCGAATGCACACATTCGCACAAAATGGAACTTAAGTCTGGAAACGAAATCTTCTATGCAAACTTCAAACATCGATAAAACACCTGGAAGTGCTCCCTAAGCTATTATTGCACCCTCTTCTTCATCCCTCGCTCCCTTCCTTAAAGCGACGCACACGCCCTCTTGCGGGGATTTTGTCTCGCAGCTTTTGCTTTCTTTCCCCGCGCGACGTAGAACCCCAATCTACATCGCATCTATTAGCATTTTCTCGGCTCCCCCCTTGCTCCTTCGTTGTTTTCTTTATCACCACTCCGCACACCGCTAGAGATCGCCCCTTCGTATCGTTTTGAAAACAGGCATAGGGAGGAGGGAGCATCATTCGCAACTGCTGTAGTACTTGCTTAGAAAATCGTCTTCTCTTTACCCTGTAACGACTGACTGTAATAAGTGTCCAAGTTGGGTTTCCAAGAGGTTGTTTATGAAAAGATAGGCGAGTGAGATGGATGGTGACTTATTGGATTACATTGTGCTCACTCATGGAAATAAATTAGTTTGAAAGTTGGTTTCGCGTGATCTACGTCTCAAGCCTAATATCTTTTTTCTCTTAAAGCGCACACGGTGAGGTTGGGAGGATTACAAAAATTGACTCTAGCTATGATATGAAACTTCTAGAAACTATACTAATTTTGCAAATACCGTAATAATTAGATATTTTTGGCCGAAGATATCTTTTAGTCAATCAAAAAACCTTGAAGTGAATATCATTTTCTCCTTGGTATCGAAAATTCTTTCCGTATAGCAAGTGGACATATCGCTACCTTATATTTGGTTAGTTATTTTATAACTTTATACCGCAATGTGGTCTGGAAAAGAATTGGTTTCCTAAATTTTTTTCTCGAGCATGCGTACTCGATAAGTTGCGACAGATTGACGGGATAAATCCAATTTTTTTTCAAAATATTTGCACAGTTGCAAGCGGAGGCGCCGCAAGAAAGTTGCCCCTTGCCGGAGCCAGGCTCTATGACCTCGACTCCGGCTCTCGGATCCCTGCAACCGGAAGCTCGGTACGGGCCACCGGGCTTCAGTCGTGGCGCCGCCGGGCCCACAGGCGCCAACCCTTCCCGGCGACGCCGAAGAGAGGCGCTACCGGGGGAGAGGGTTCAACTCCTCCTACCACCCCTTCAGCCCCCAATTGGTCCTTTTCGGACTTTCCTTCCACCCCCACAGCGCTGGCTTAAAACTGCCACCCTCGACCCGTCTTTGCCCTCGCGCTATTTCAGCCAAGGCGGTTTGTTTGCCACTCTTTTGCGCCGTAAATATAATTTTTTTCCCCCCTCCGTTTTCTTTTGCCGTCCTTTCATCGTCGCGGCACCGCCCTACCCGTCCTAGCCATTAGCATCACCTGCCTTATCGTCTTTTGAGGAGATTACGCCCAGATTGATGCGTCCCCGCTCATTTGTGCTACAGATCTTCGTTCTTAATCCCTTTCCCACACTCGGAAGGATTCCTCACGCGTTTTCGCCGAAGAGGGCTTTTCTCTTGTTTTTCCTTGTGTAGTTGGATCCCTTCAATAAATATCCACGATTTCTTGCCTTTTAACCTCAAGTTTCCCAGTCTCTTTTGCTTAATTCTCGATTATTATTTATTTTATTCTCGTGATTTGAGAGTTGAAAATCTTTGGATTTTTTCCAGATAATTTTCGCGTAAGATGCTGGTAAACAAGTTTTAAAATAAAGTTTTAAAGTCACGTGTGGTAAATTTTCGTGCATTTGTTTGCAACCTAAAAATTCACTTATGCGGCGTTAACGTGAAAATATAACAAAATTTCATTAAAGTACTTCATGGTGCGAGTATAGTTTGTATATTTTAATTACTATGCAGAAGAGGTCATTATCACGATTCATCTCCTCTACTGGGGAACTATAGGAGGATTAAAGGAAAAAATTAGTATCAGCTTGAGATAGGCACATGTTATAGAGATTCATTATTTGGTTTTAAAACACCGTTTTAAGTGGCATGCTAATATTTTATATTAATGTCCTTTGTTCTTGAAAGAACAGATATTCCAGGGGAATCGAAATTTAGTGTTAAAACTTTTCAAGAATGATGTTCAGTATTTCTTACCGTGGGATATTCATCAATGTGAATGTAACTTAAAGCAAGAGGAACATTTTTACTGCTTAGGGAGTGGTAAGCTAGGGGGTCATAAAGTAGACGAGTGATGGAAATCCTTCGGGAGCAATTTAAACGCGGCTCCGTAAACATCATCGCGCTATCTTGGCCCCGCCATCTCCTCTCCTGCCATGCACTCACTATTCCTGGGGGAGGCCACGCTTCACAGAGTGCATCCCGGATCTCGTTGTGACTCCCTCCCGTTCGTCTCATTTCATAGCGTGCCAGTCTCCCTCGACTGTTTTCTAAGACATTCCGTGTTCAAAGGTCAGCTTATAAGTACTCATTTACCCAATGCACCCGAAGAATTGGCATCATCAATGTCTAATTATGTCGTATAAATTGCAGTAATAAGGCAATCTTTAAATTTTCAACATTGTCATCTCTCATGTACTTTTTTTGTCACGAGTTTCAGCTGCTGTTTCTGTAACTGAAATCTTCCTCTACCTATATTCGTGCCACTTCTCTTACTCCCTTTTTGTTCTTTATTAGGAGGATCTTTAATCCCAAGACAAATGACTTCCCCGGGTAAGAAATATAGGGTCAGCAAATAGGACTTAGCTACCCGAGAAATAACACATTTTTTGTATTCCACTTTTGAGCTATCAATTATCGTGAGCAAACTCACGGATTTTAAAGATTCTGGAAGCCTCATTCTAGAAAGAAACTTGTGACATTCCTAGTGCTCTCAGAAATCCCTTTTCATCGTTGCCCTTTTTATTCACGTGGGCTCAAATTCTTTAATCATTCCTGCGGTGAAGGTGGTGAACACGTCTGCAAAACCTCGGAAACAATATTTCATTTTGTTTATGCAGGGAGTAGCACATTCCAGCACTTTGGGCATGCAGTTTATGAGCGCAAAAATGTTTGTTTTTTGCTCCCTCCCCCACCGCCCTCTCTCCCTCCTTGATTGTATCGATATCATCAAAAATGAATTCCCGGCGCGTTCAAAATTAATTGGGTAAGCTGAAAGCGACACCACGTATTCGTCAAAGTGAAGGGACATTTTTCCACTGCCATCCCTTCAACCCCGCGGCCCTCCAAACCTTCCATTTGCGTCATTTTTTTTGCCCGCTCTCCGCCGCATGATGAATGGCTCCGGCCTCGCACCGTGGAACCTTTTTCGGACTGACTGCACGCGATATCAGTGTTTGCCTTCCGATAATTGTAACCTCGGTGGTGTGTGTGCAGGCAGGCGCGGCACCATTCTCCTCGTACCGCACCCCTCGGCCCCTCCCACCATCCCCTCCTCCACTCCCACCCCACTGGCGAGCAAGAAGGCACACCCTCTCCTCCTTCCACGCCCCTCACTGCTAGACCAGCTAGAAAAACAGTAGGTACTTATATTATGCGCTCACCTCTCCTAATGTCCCTATATTCTTTCTTTCCCTCCTCTCCACCACTGCTTACTCTACTTCCTCCTCCTCCTGCTCCCCTTATCTGCTGTTCTCCATCCACTATTCCCCAAACCTCTCTTCCTCCACCCCCCCCCCCTTCAGTTCCCCAACCCTCCTAAACTCCACTCGCTCCTTCCAGGAATTCCACCCAAATACGGATTCCGCCACGAACTACCTCGCTTCTGGGTAATATTTTGTCCCCGGAACCACTCAGCAAACAAGGCGTTTTGAAAGACACTTAAGTGTTTGCACAGGCAGCGTCCGTAGCTTGAGGAATGTTAAGGAAATCACACATGTGCATGAGCCTAATCGGTTGCTCTTAATTGCTCGCATCCGTCAAAGAAGGCAATTTTTTCTAAGCGTAATGGAGGAGAGTTTTCCTCCTGTGGAATGGTCTTTCTTGACGTTTACTTCCTGTTTTAAACTTGTAGTTGATCTTGAAGAAGTACACAAACTTGGATTAGAAAAACTATTCATATGTACCGAATAATGTACGTAGGTTTTTCAAAATTCGTTTAGCAGAGATAATTTTTTTCAGCAGGTAATCTGTGTGTGGATTCACTTCGAACACCGGTTATTCTCCGTATTCTAAAAAAATAATCAAAATTGATAGTAAATTGAAAAATTCAAATTAGTTTTCTGCTATGTGCGTCATAGTACCTGAAGTTCTCTTTCTTAATTCCTATCGCTCTTTTCAGTGCATTTTCTGAACGTTAGGTGCGTGGATAATAACTGCGCTGTAAAAATCAATACATTCAAAACATATTATGAGTAACAGTGAGTAAATAATCTCTCTAGTAATAGTTACCTTAATCAAAAAATAACAGAAATTTAATATTATAACGGCAGCAGATGAAGTAAAATATTCACCCACCATTTACATGAAGTTAGTTTTTATTGAAGGTTGACGATTTTTTATACCCTCTGGGTTTAGTAATCATTTAATTGTTACTTTTAATTATTCAACGCATTAGTTATCAATTAGCTCTGTAGTTAAAGTTAGAAGAAAATAAATTTTGTCTAGCATCTTTTTTTATTAAAATTTGTGTTCTAGCCAGGGATTTGAACGGAAACAAAAATTGCTGCTCATTTTATGAGGCGATGTCTGTGCCTATAGCTGCTCATTGATTTATGAATCCTAGGGCATATTTATACCGCCGTGGTTTAGTTGGTGTATCCTCAGTGCTCTAATATCTTGATTAAGAATCTCGTAGCCTTTGAAAATCCGTCCTTTTCCACTGGCATTATACGAAAGTTTGATTCAATTGTTTACATTTCTATCTTCGACACGATGACGCAGGTAATTGCTGTGCTGTTGAAATGCATCATCATGTGAAACTTTAAGCTATTTATTCACATGCTTAGCTCTTTCAATCAGCTTCACTATGTCACGCCATTTGCTTTCTATAGAAAGCGGCTAGGTTAAGCTTGCACTACTATTAAAATTTTAACCCTGCGTGAAGGCCACGCACTTAGATACGATCTTGGGTGCCGGAAACTGCTCGTGAGGGCTACCCCCGCGATGGCAGCTATCGCATCTAGTGCCTTGAATTCGGCGGAGAGACAGGCGGTGCGGCGAGTTAAGGGAGGAGTTGACGCTCATAATAGGCAGGCTGTGAGATGATGTTTTTGGAAGGCTTTCGACCCCTCTCTCCCTGGAATTCATGCTGAGGCGCTGGCAGAGAGAGAGAGGTGAGGTTGAGGCAGGAGGTTTGAGGAGTTAGGGGGTGGGTTGAGTTTGAGGTGGGTGGGCCCAAGACAAAAGCAGCGGAGGGAAGGGGAAGGGGGGTTTGGTGGAAGGCGTATTCTTCTCCTCCAGCCCACACCACCTTCTCTGCCCCCCCCCCCCTCTTCCACACACCTCCCCACCTGCCGCCGCCCCGTTCCTCAGGGATCCAATAGGGACATGAGAGCCCGGGGCCATTGCTCGGTATCGATGTTTTGAGGAACGCCTTCGACGGACTAGCAGGGGGAGAACACAAGGAGATGTCCAAATCGCCCGTTCTTTACGGCTTCGAGTGGGTACCGGTTTGGGTGGTGGGCCTTGATGCGTGGCGTTTGACGAATTTCAAAGTTACGCCCTCCCTCCCCCCTTCCAGAAAACCAGTTTGTGTATTTCAGGAGTTTCTATTTTTCACTAAACGCTTTTAAAGATGATGATGGACCGCCCATTTTTTTCTCTAGCTCACGATTCGATATCCAGCTCATCCCCTTACGTTGTTCTTATTAGCATATCAAAACTAGATACACTTCGTATGATTTTACGGATTTTCAATAAAGATGGAGTTTTTCTTTTTTTTACGGAGTAAAACAAGTTTTCCGATGGGGTATCCTTCTTTTCATAGGAAAATAAGTAAATATTTGCTGCAGTCCTTTTTGAGTGGCTTGCTGTATAATACTTACGCATAGTTCTTAGAATGTTGAAGTCAACCTTGATTGGAAAAATGACTTTCATGCATTTGGTGAGATTCGTTGGATAAAGAGGAGGATGTAGATTAGGGTGGTGCGGAAAAACTCAAGTTACAAATTTCGTGTCGTAATAGCGCGGAAAAGTTGCGATACATTAGTACAAGAAAAACAAAAAAAGAATTATTAAAATCGGACGTCATCTTCCGATCCCGCAAAACACCTGAAAAAATGACAAAAATGAAAGAAATTGTTTTTTTTTTCGTTGTAAAAAAATGAAATAAAATTAATATCTTTTAACGCAACAGCAAAAAATGGTTACAAATAGCATAGTTTATTATTAATATATGCATATTTATGGTTTTAAACTGTTATTACCGATCACACCAGATCATTAAAAATGTATAAATTTTGCAATTTTGCCGGTTTTTCAGAGTTTTGTAATAATTACTTGAGGATAATTTTTGCGAAGTTTTAAATAGTGAAAATGACAATAAAACTGGCCACTAGAATTGAAAGGCAAAATTGCACCTTAAAAAGGCAGCATGTTAACCCTATTGAAACCGAAAGTGAAGATGTTGAGGTTTTAAATGACGCAACGCAAAGTTCAACAATCAAGGAGAAATTTGTTGACCAGGAAGATCACATGCCTAGTACACCCAAAAAAATATAAATCACCATGGCAAATTAGGGTAAATTTATAAACTACAGCTTTTCATTGTGATCAATACGGGGTATCTCACCGTGCAGCTGCTGCTATAGCATCAAGTGTATTTGTAGACAATGGTGTTATAACTGAAGAATATACTTCTAAGTTCATTGACTGATGTAGAATTAGAAGGGAAAAGAGAAATATTATTAGCGATATACAGCAAATCCATCTTGATCTAGGTGAGCTACACAGGCTATACTTTGACGGAAGGATATACAATTCCATAATAATAGAAATGATTGAATTGAAAGAGTACTGCCGGACAGTTAAAGCGGATCACCAGTCTCTAATAAAAGAACCGGATTTTGTGTATTTGAGTCATGTTTCTCCAAGCTCCGGGTCTGCTAAAGATATAGTGGTCTCCATATTATCTTATCTCTCTGATCAAGGAGTATCATTAGAGTACTTAGGGTCAGTTTGCTGTGATGGCACGAACATCAACATTAGATGGAAAGGTGCAGTATCAGAAAGCTCGTAGGAAACATTGGACCTTCGCTGCAGTGGGCAGTTGGTTTACTTCATTTCATTGAATTACTTTTGTTATATTTTTCAGTATTTAGATAGTGAAACAAGTGGCCAAAAATCATTTAGTGGGCCAATTGGACTAATCTGAATGGTAATGGAAAGCTTCCAATTCTGCATTTCCAAGCAATGCAATGTGAAATTCTTCAAGTTGATAGATAAATTTTGAGCAAGGACAAAAGATACCTTATTGACATTAGACAAGCAATCACAAGTGCTGAATTTCCAAATGACTTACCAAACCATGATCCTGGACCAATTTTACATGCTCGATGACTCGTGTGGACAGAGCAATGGAAACCTCTCGATACATACCTGAATATTAAAAGAAAGTAGTTTTCCCTGTTATTGAATGGAACTCTAAATTTGACCACGCAGAGAACGTATTGATGGCGATGGTTTTTGATTACAGAAGGCACATTAGAGAGCTAGGGCTAAAAAGAGTATTTAAGGCCAGACAGACTTAACTAAAAGCAAACCTATCGTAAACTTCATTACTCCTGCCAAGAACTTCGAAATAAATGACTGTATAGAATTGATTGCCTGGAATAGGTGCTTTCCATTCATTGACACAAGTCGACTTGGGTCGCGGTTTTCGTGTTCCATTCTGTGTGTGTCGCCGACTGTTGTGACACAAGTCAACAAACGGTAACGCACAGGAATAGGAGAGTTTTAAACAGTTTCCGTGAGTCGACACAAGTCGACTCGTGAGTCACATGAATGGAAAGCACCCAATGTAGTCAAACTATCTACTCAACTTCATCTTATGAGAATAATTGCTAATGAAGAAATAGCTTCCTTCATTGAATCTGGTGATAAACAAGATTGGGATATTATAACTTCCTACATCACAGGCAAGCAATAGAGCCGTGTGTGAAATTGGTAACAGAGGCATCCCTTAAGCTTTGTGGCTATCGATCCAGAGATGGATTTATTAGGGCTATATTCAAATCAAGGTCCATTATGCCCGACTTCACCACAAAATCGCAGTACAAAGTAGTTTTCACAAGCTAAAATTTAAAAGAAGGACAAAAAATTTTAATATTATAAATAGCAGTAACCCTCATTAGTTGGATGGATGGAGGGTGTGCGTAGAACTCAAAGTGCAGCCACCTCTCCGCGGTGAGTTCTGGATTGTTTAAATATAATTAAATCATATATAAACAAAGGAAGAGCTGCATAATCAAATATGTATTTTAGCCTAAAATATTACCTTGAGTAATTATTACACAACTCTGAAAAACCGGCAAAATTGCAAAATGTATACATTTTTAATGATCTGGTGCGATCAGTAATAACAGTTAAAAACCATAAATATGCATATATTAATAATAACCTATGCTATTTGTAACCATTTTTTGCTGTGGCGTTAAAAGATATTAATTTTATTTCATTTTTTTACAACGAAAAAAAAAACATTTTTTTTCATTTTCGTCATTTTTTCAGGTGCTTTGCGGGATCGGAAGATGACGTCCGATTTTAATAATTCTTTTTTTGTTTTTCTTGTACTAATGTATCGCAACTTTTCCGCGCTATTACGACACGAAATTTGTAACTTGAGTTTTTTCGCACCAGCCTAATGTAGATGATTGGCTATTGACAATTTGATAATTTATTTGAAACTACTTTTATCATTGCATCAAGGAAATCGTTGGCGTAGCTAATAGAATTTCAAAACTTTTAAAACTATCAATTAAGGATAGCAAGCCATTGAAATCACCTATAGCTACATTGAGTTGAATCTTCACTACTTGTTTGCATCAATTTCAAATCCTTTCAAACTCGTAGAAATTCTTTTCGTTTCAAAGAACTTACCAAAATTATTACTTCATTGTATTTTCCCACGCATATCTTTCTACACTGTCTGCGGAAGCAGCGTTTCCTGTCATTTTATCTAGTTCTTTTGATTCTCAGCGGAGTTAATGATAGACCCTCTACGGAATTAGGGTATATTTCTGTTTGCGATTAAAATGATAGCATTTTCATCAACTACATATTTCCCTCTATTTGAAATTCGGACCTGAGAAGATGAATATCTTACTTTCTGTCAAGCCGAAATAGGAAGAGCGCTATTGACGCTGCTAGGAAGAGACAAAGTTATTATGGACATCCCTTGCTAAGAGGGCAGATGGCAAGGTGGAATTTAAAAATATTCAAGCTAACCTACACAGAAGGTATCAAATCATTTTCTGATTCAACACCTCGATTTCATTATTACAACATCGAATTCGAAGCCAAAGACACAAAAAGTCTGTCTTCAAATCATGTTATTTGCGTCTTTAACACTGTCTTGCTTTTGTTTGCAATTTAAACATATTTTATCTTGTATTATTGAATTCACTTTTTGCTGTATTGTGAGTGGTTAAATATTATAATACATTCCATTGAATGCCCTTTCATTGCCATTTTACTTAATCGGTAATCAATTTCCTGAACTTGCTTTTGTTCCATGAACCAGTAGAATTATATAGATATGGTAACCATTCGCATGTAAAAAAGCTCAAAAATACTAACTCTTAAAATGTTTTTTCGCAAATTATGTTCCCAATTTTCGTATTTGAATAACTCAGGAAACCACACTGAAGATCAAAACATTAAAATTAAACTAATTATCGTCTGCTGCTACCGAGCACCAGTTATTAGATTGGATATTTATGACCACTCATTAAGATTTAAAGCTACTGCGTGAGTACGGCATATTCTGGTTTGAGCCCATGTCAAGACAAATGTTTTTTTTATTTCCGGGGAATCTTCTCATTTGCAACCATCCTTAGTCGAAGACGATGCAGGCAGACGTCTTAACTCACCGAATTGGGATGGCAGACAGACGTGAGCGATCTCGAATGATCGTAGCATTTGCTGCACCGTCGACTTGTGCCCTGAACTGCCACCTGTGCCTACCTCCACGCCATTTGCGATGGCAGCAGCCGCAAGGGCGATACGAGCCGCCTCCTCCCAACATCACGTCTCCTCACGCAACCTCCCTCTCCTGCCTTTCCCCCCTCCCTCCTCGAACCCCCACTAATGACGAGGACCCCTAATGACTCTACCGTTGCCTCGGGGTGAGTGTTGGGTGGCGAGGGGGGTGTTGGAGAGGGAGGGGGATGATTCCGAAGGGAGGGATGCAATGGAGAAGACTGGGAGAAATAAGCCCCTCTTCAATGGCGGCAATTACGATGTTGCCGTTTATCTCTTCCCGGCAGCTTTGCTTTTTTGCCGGCCACCGCCTCCTCTCCCCACTGTGCATGGTACACGAGAGTGAGATTTCCTCCCTATAGAACTTGGCCTCTCTCACTTTTCAAACGCATTCATTCCGCCGCCTATTGTGACGTTCCAAGTCGAGCAGTGGTGTCTTGCCCATAAATGTCAGGAATCGTCAAGTTCTCTATAGCTGGAGTTTCACCGTTACATTATTAGGACATTGTCCGTTTAAATTTTACGAAGTGGTTAGCCTGAGGTGCAATTAAATAATGGAAAAAATCTTTTGAGTGCTATAAAAACGAACAAAACTAGCGATTAGCGTTTGGAGTTAAACGATGAATATAGAAACATTTTTTAAAAGTGATGGTTTGGACATGGCAGTTCGAGGAGTTAGGCTGGCTCTTGAATATATTTTCGTCATAACTTAGAGGTTCAGTGGGGAAACATCTATTTCAAGATGAGTAAAATATATTTTTTGATGGAAAAAAGCATTTATTAAAATTTTTGCTTATATTTTAATTGTAATCGCAAAAATTCATATGCTACAAATTTATTGGCATGGATGAAAATTAAGTCTCTACCCGCACTCAACTATACTTCCTCCCTTACGAAACAGTTGAATATTGTTTGACGCTACCAGTGTAATTACTCGAAAAATACTCGGTGTACCTTGCAAGAGTATTAAATTATATGCGGTCCTGGACTATGTGCTCTCTGTCATCTGTGGATGGCTCTACTCACTTTTTAAATTCAGATATTGGTAAAGCTATTAGATTTAAAATAAAAATTAGTTTACAAAGCTTGAATGTAGTTGAAGGGCTACTAATTGGAATCTCACGGGTCACCAGCATAACGGCTAGGAACACATCTATAATGTTTTCTGTCCCTAGCATTTGAGAGAAATTTCTTCCACCGACTTGTAATAACAAAATTTGGCATTTTTACTAAGAACTGAAATCATAATCAGTTGCTACTGCTTATGTGCTGTTGTTCTTTTAAGCCTTTGCTCAAATTATAATGCGTTCCCATTCCATGATCCCCTTGCGTGGCGACGGATTCTCGGCCCGTTCTTCATTTTGGTGAGGGATAACATATTTCTTTTAGGGCGCGGACTTGGATATAAATTTGGGAAATAATGGAAAGCGTGATGAGCAGAAAGAAGGTAAAACGAGACGGAGCGAGAAAAATTCTGGGAAGGGAGGAAGGCGGTTGGGTTAATTGAGGAGCGATTTACGTCTCTAGCCTAATTATTAGTCGGCTTCCAGAGCTCGGACGGGCTTTGTAATGGGTCGGCCCCCATGCTGGATGCAAATAGGCCCGTGGAGGTGATGTCCGCCATGAGGATTGTGAACTTGAAGGCTACCAGGCACTTGTCAAGAAGAAATATTTATGAGAAATTTAAATGAGCACACAGCAGGTAATTTTGCTTGAAATTCAAAAAATGCCTTACATCCCGTCCCCACTTAACATCTTTGGAGGCGACAAGGATGATTCATGGATGTGGTTCAAATATTATGCCTGATTTTTTCCCTCTAGTAATTAATGACGCCGCATTCTCATGATTAGCATGTAGCATTAAGTTATTGTTCGGATGAAGGTTCCTTAATTCATTTTTAGTTAATTTTTAACTAATTATTTAAGTTCACCTCAGAAGAAGACAATTACATTATTTTACTCATATTTTTCAAGTTAAGAACTAAAATATACTTCCAGTTATAATGCGATAGCATTATTTGTTAGATATAATCTAGCTTGAAAGAAAAGTTTCTTTGTTATTCCCTATTCACATGTCACTATCATTACTTCCATTATAGCCGTCCTCATGAAGTGCGATTTCACCTATTAATTGATTAAAACATATCCCACGCTCTCAAACGTTTTCCTTTTTGCTTTGATATTTGTTATGCCTTCAACATTGCCGTTTGAACAAATTACATTTGACATGCGTATTCCTTAGGCCTATTTAGTCGTGTGGAAATTGTCTTAATTACCTTTCAAGCCAACTTTAAGATGATAGTGTGCTGGTCATCAAAGCAAGACGGATGGCTTTTCTTCGTAATTATAATTTTTGGATTAAGAAGATAATTGTTGGGGTGGTTTTTTTAAAATAATGTGGACCATTCATATTCAATAACACTAATTTACCCAAATTCAGTCTTGAGATTAACCTAGATTTTCGTTTAAAAACTCAGATTAAGGTATTTTAGTGATAGGAAATTATAAGAAAATTTCATGGAATTAAATGAATCACTATATGCTGATGAAATCATGCAACTTATTTTTAAAACTACAGCCTACCAAATGAATGGGCTGGGAGGATTTGGAATCAGGATTTAGCCTTGAAAAAATCTTGAACAAGTTGCCGTGAAACCAGAGGTGATTAGTCCAGAGTTATGGAAGTAATTAATCCCAGCGTTTCCTCATTCTTTCTTTGTTTTCTGTTTCCTAATTCTTATTTGTTCTTTCAAAAGGCATGAACTCCCCCAGCACATTTTTTATCGAACCTCTTTTTCGTAGTTTGAAGCGCTGGATTATAAAACGTGGACCGTGAATCGATCAGTAAAATATGAATTGGAAACCATGAATTTCCACTAGAATTTTTTGAGGTCTGTTTTAGTGGATGTAGATTTCTTTAGCAACCATATTTAATATTTTAGCATGGTTATTTTACCTTATTCATTAAAGCCATAAACCTTTTACAACATTTCACATATTACCTGCAATTCTAATATTTTTATCAGTATTAAACGCAAACAATTTGGAGATGAAGTAGAATTTCACTCTCATAACCTGGAAGTAGGCTTTCTAATGCCTCATAGGAAGTCATTCAATCGGAACCTAGGTAGGTATTCAAGAATAAAAAATAAATTTTAGCAAACAAGTATTGTGAAAACGAATTATGGATATGATGGTGATAGATATTATGGTATGCTATTCAAATCACATATAAAATATTGAGAATGCATGCATTGAAGCAAACTTAAAAGATTTAAAAGAATAATCTTGACTAGCAATGCCGTTATCCATTAAACCGATCTATTTTTCTGCATTGAATTTTTAGCCACCTTCGCGTATGTGAGTTACACGTGGGATGATATCACGAAAAGACTACAAAAGCACTATTTATCAGTATTATTTATACGTTTTTACGTGAACTAAATAGCTGTGTAGTAGAAATGAACTCCATTCTAGGGTGGAGATTCTTTTCAAGGAAATAAAGGCTTTATAATATTACCTAAGAGTTTCCGAATGTATCTATCTACCAATTTACATGCCCCTGTTTTTGAGTGTCGTTATTGTTACGTGTATGGTATGTACCATTGAATGATTTTTTAAATTTTGGTTATTTTAATGGAGTTATCTGCTACATTCATAAGGGTACACAATAAATTCTAATAAATTATCTTATCTAGCTTTTGCAAGGGGAGGAGAGGAAATCATCTCATCTCGAATTTGCTCATGTTACGAAAGGAAAAACCGTCAAGTTTTTCAGACAAATCACGTGAAATGTGTCCGATTTTTTGTGCCATCATTTGCTGTCAAAATCGATCAAATCTCACGTTAGCTTTCCGAGATACCTAATTCTGTGATGCACGTTTGGTATTACGTGAACGAAATATTTTCCGGACGCTCGGGGCGAATATGTTTGTCCAAGTGTTTTATGCCCGGGAGCATGATTGTTTTATGACTCCGCCGCAGTCGCTTTCAGCGCTGATGGAGCCTGCCGCCCTCAATCACGTGGGAGGTCATCGGGATACGCATATTCCTCCTCTTCGGAGGGGTTGGGGGGATTTCACCTGGCGATAAATCATCGCCGATCTCGATTTACGACACAAAAAGTGAAGCCTGCTTTGCGGTCGGAGTTTATCCGGGTGTATTGAAGTGCTCGGGCCGTTAAGGTCTGTGAACAAAAAACCGAACGACAACGATTTAGGGCGACATTGTCACTGGTGCAAAAAGCGAGCGATAAAATAAGGCATCATGTCCATCGCTTGGTTTGGCTCCGAGTAAAAGATATGGCCTTTTGGAGCGCGATCGTTTGTGTCTGGACCGAAATAGATACATTCATTGTCTATTAAAAAGCGCTTATCCTTAATTAATTCATGTGGTGAAAAGATCGGTGATCAGGTCATCGGCGTTGACACTTGTATCGTCCACACTTGCGCGAAATCACTTTAAGCTGCGTAAAGGTGTGGAAATGGATGTTTCGAATGCGGAACTGCAGGAGGAAATCACTTCAGTGCAATTTAAAGCTTATCGATCTAGCGTTATGATTACATGGCGGCGATCGCCTTGAAGATGTTACAAGTTTGATTTCATTAATGGTAAAATCATAAGTGTGATCTAATGCATAAGGTGGACTTGTACTCACTTATATATTATTGATATTTTGAAAAATTATTCATATCAATGGCCATTAAAAGTGAAGTATAATGTTTAGCATATGGTTTTATTAGATGTCAGTGTGCACTACTGCTGCACTCTAGGAATGATCGTTTCTACTAAATTGAAGTTCTTCAAAGCCTCAAATAACTAAGGCTGTTATGAATAAAGAACTTGTTACTTGAGTTAAAAAAAAAGAAAACAGGAGCACGAAGCACTCGTGAGGTCCGTTAACGTCTTCTCAGCCCCAATGCAATGAAGACATCCCGTTTGTGAGCCATCTTGGGTCCACCCTTGGGTCTGCCCGCCCCCACCCTCGCCTGCCCTTCGCCCCTCATAAACATCCCTCGCATTTGGAAGGGAAAAAAAGGTTTTCAGCACCACCCCTCCTCCCCCCCTGGACACTGCTGCTCGGCCTACCTGGCTGCGAGAACAATGGACAACTCTGTCTTTCCACCCTCTCTTCTCCCCCCACCCTCGACTCCTCCCAGCAGACACGTTTGTTCTCTCTCAATCCTCCAGGCCCAAGAAGGAAAAAGAAAACTCAATCTGGACCAGTGGAGTCTCCCCTAATTAATTACCCCATTTTTGGTGCCCATTACATAAAATTCAACAATCTCCCCATTAGTAGGAACACTTAAATTCAGATTGCTCCTCGAAAATTTTTAATTTCTTACCCGAACTTTGTTCACGCCAAAGAAAGGTTAAGAATTCATGACTCAATTAAATGTAAATTTGCTACTAAATTAAGAAGGTAAGTATAAAATTGATATCAATTTCCAAAACGTTGCGTTATTGTGTTGCCCAGCATTTTACGTATCAGCAATTCTCTTTATCGTGGCGTTGAGTAAGACTGACTTAAATATTTTAGGTCACCCGGCTTTAATTCACGGGCCTGAGACGCTCACTATTGTTTCTTGGACGGTGTAAATAGTGGCCTTTGGTGGCAATGATCTCACTTGCAAGTTTGGTTTGCGTTTCTCTCCTCATGTCTCCCACTCGAAGCCATAAGTTAGGCCCGGAGACGGTCTTCTCCTTCCCAAACGTCCTTACAAGTAGCTTCGCTCTAAATTGGCCCGAACTTAAGATGCGCCCCTAAGATATGTTCAAAAGAGAAGGAAGATCCCCCCAAAGTTCCTTCCACGACCCTGCCTCCAGCTTTAAGCCGAGGATCCGCTGTTTCTTCCCAGTGAAATGTGGTCTTGACTACCCAGGCAAGGGTTCCATTAGCGCTAAAACTATCAACCTTTGGTGCTTGCTTAAATAAACCTCCAAAGCGAATGATTTTATGGAGAAAGTACCAGTTAAAGGGTAACTGTACGATTCTTCTCTCCCTGCATTTTTAATATTCAGCTGTCCAGATAAAACCGTTGTAGCTCAAGAAACGTTTTGAGGAAAAATAGAGAATTGTATGTAATGCTATTCATATGCGTTAATATTTTGAGATATTATCAAAATTGTTACAATTTTGGAAGAGTTTTACCAGAATCAAAGAATAGTATTTGCATATATTGCCAAAAAAACTTAGAAAGTGACTATTAAACCGAAGAGTGCAAAATAATCATAGAGGTTGTGTTTGGTGTGTGCAGGTGGTACTGATTGGAGAAAAGACTTACCTTGGATTACTTCCTGAGACTCGGACTGTGGAAATCAGTATTTCTCGATGAAACCAGGGAGCTCTTCTATTCTTGTGCAAATTTATGACATTAACCACTAGCCGACCGTGAACAACACTTATTTGATAAAACTCGATAATATAAATTCAAGATAGTTGAAGAGGAATATGAGTTCTTCTTGAACAGTAGATTCTATCCTGGGTGTGTATTTGACGCTGTTGACCAAGCGACTGAGCCTCAAGCCGTTCATGAACACATTGCAGCCGAAGCAATACTGGAGGAAAGTGGGTTTAGAAAGCGGAGAAATCGACGTTTTGGGTGGCATAACGTTTGTTTGGTCATTTTTACATTTTAGTGGGACAGAAAAACTGTGCAAAGCGCCGCAATATTTTCAAGCCGTACAGGAAATGGTGGGAGGGTGCCTTTGTACTCAACATTATTCCTGTCCGCTTTTTTCTGTTTCGCTTTCACCGCTGTCAACCTCTTGCGAGTAGCTTTTCTTTGTCATTTTTTTCTCCCGTCCTTTTTTTCTGCGACCTTCAATTCATTAGGGCAGACCTAAGCTCTAACGGTAGGGAAGAGGCTTTCCTCTGCATGACGTAAGACAATGAATATTTTCTGGGTCACGGTCGGCAGAAGTGTTTTTTTTTGTAGCTGCTGCCAACCTTTCCTTAAAAGGTTGTAACCATTTGTTATCATTGTTTCATGAAAAAAGAAACGACTCTTAAAATTGCTCCTTTATTTTCATCATATTCGTATTTTTCATGAATTGCGTTTTATGGTAAAATTCTGTGTGTGAGATGTGATTGTTCCTGCGATTTCTTGTTTCATGGGAATTTGACGTCAGTATCTAGAAGCATATCTTGATGTATCCACTAAGTTTTACTCCAATCATGGCTCGAGATTTTCGTCATATCATCGCTGAAAGCTCAAATAGTAGGTAAATCAAAATCACGTGCTTTCCCAATTTCGCGAAGCAAATCAAATTATCTGATGGAATTTATGCGTATCATGTCATCCTTTGGTATCAGGGATCGCATGGAGCCTTTCATGGTTTTTTTTCATAGAGTCTTGCTGTTTCTATAAGCACATATTTCTTACTAAAACATATATTATGTTATTATTACATATAGTCTATATTTAAATAATCCTAACGCTGTTAGCCCGATAACATTTTGAATGTGAAGTGAGCCATATTACGTGACTAAGTAACTAATGAATGGAGATATTCTGCATTTTCCAAGAAGCTAATTCGGTTTTGATTAAACTTAGGCATCCAAAAAATGAGAAAAGATTGGGCTTGGTGACGTGTCATTACGAATATTCTCGCATTTGCCTACACATAACCATTGCTCTTATAATATTAGTACTCTTCTTGGTTTTGCATGATTTCAATATTACACTAATATTAATTCTGTAGCGGGAATCAAGAAGTTATTTATTCACATTTGAAACGGAAAATATGCAGGTAAGACTTAAGTTGCAATGTCTTTCGTCGAGGCACTTCGCAATCTATGCCGCTATTGAATTATAATCGATTGTACTAATTCATTTTTATCTTGACATCTATAATGGTTCACATACTTGTAAATAAATTCCACAACACCTGGTTAGTGAATTATCTTAAACTCACTATTCGGAAGCGTGAAATCGATTCATCACAATTGCAGAAAATTACCATACCTCCTACTTATGGTATTATTATATTCACGGGCTCATTAAAGAGACCCGATTTCATTAAAATACAACTTGGCAACGTCGTCTAAGCGCTCGCTGCCTGAGTTACGAGGTTATTCCTTCCGTCCTTCGTCTGGTGATGGTGCCTAGAAGGGGGTGGGGATTTCGGAGCAGCGGAGTGGGATGGAGGGAGGAGGGGCGAAGGAAGGGAAAGGCGATGGAAGGGGAAGGAGGGACTGAGAGGACTTGGAAGTCCGACTTTTCCGATCCCAATTTTTTTCCTCAGCTGGCAAGCAGTGCAAAGGGGCTGGAGAGAGGGGGAGGACCAGGGGTATTTTTTTCCGCTGGAACGAAGCGTAAAGTATTTTTACAGGGAGGCTGAGAGGTCTCTGAGAATGCAATGGCTCCACGATACAATTTACCGTTCCTTTTTTACCTGTGGACTATTGCTCCTTCAGTTCACGCATGTCTCTCGAAAGCCCACACGGTTTTTTTTCACCTGAAGGACACCGACCTCGCAGCACGTACCCCAAACAGTTGACGGCTTTGTCGCCGGGGCTTCCGGGAATAGTGAAGGACACGGTTGCGAAAAAAAGGTCATCTTCGATTTGAATGGTAGCGGGATACTATTGCACCTTTCCCACTTCCTTGTTTTTCCATGTTGAAGGAATGGGACTAAAAATGCGAGGTCATCTCCCTTCGCTTTATTTTTAAGTTCCACGAATTTTTCGAAACGTTTTGTCGTCCACGCTGGAGACCCTCAGCATTACCTGAGTTTTTTAGTGTGGGTATTTTTCTTCCACAAGACCATAAGGCTTCCTAAAGTCAAAAGGTCCTCAGTTAACCTTGCTGCTTGCGCACGTTGACCTTAACTACAGAAAGAAAACAGGGAGTTAAGTCCTTGAAAAATTTATGCATCAGGGCAATGCTCTCAGCTAAATATCGTTTTATAAATAATTCGGTGGCTCAATTTCTAAGCGTTGGACATGAATCTTATTCCCATCCTTTTTTGGTGTGAAATTTTATTTTATTTGGGCTAAATTAAAAAATGATTCAGAGTTTCTGAGTGAAACTCTGATTCACTTTTTGGCCACTCGTATTCTTTTCGTCACGTTGATAAGAAGGAAGAAATATTTTGTCCTTTATAATCAGGAATAATGAATCCTGAGGCATTACTTATTACTTTTTCCTTCTTATAAAGATTTTTACATTAACGGCAACATGAATGAATAGTCTTCTTTTTATTTTTGTTATGCTCTGAGTATTTTTTTCTTCTCTTTGAAATCCAGTATCAGGTGGATTTTCCATGAAAGCTTTATCATTTAATTTATCATCACCTCACCTTCAACGCTCCCTCTAGGCATGTTTTTATTTTATTTTTTTATTAACACCGAAAACAGCACTAATTGGCCTTTACATCCGTGGAATATAACATAACGACGATAGACGATAACTGCCATCCATACCTTGAACAGGGGTAATCTACCCAGGCGGGATTCGAACCCGCGACCTTCAGCTTGGCAGGCGAGGACTCAAACCCGTCGCCACCGAGGCCGGCAATACATATTTCGGCAATAAGTATATGCATATACATATTTTACTTTTCGCTATGATTCAGGCGAGATTACTCTTATATGAGACATTGGCCCTCCTACCATCCACTGCGGTCACTATATGTCCTTTCGTTATATCCGGCATCCCCCTTCCAGTGACCACCACACCTCGCCTAACCTTCACCCCGGAATTCCCCTCCCCCCGCCGCCCGCTTATATTTGGAAGCTTCCTTTCTCTCGTCTTGTGCGGGCTTTGAGCTCACCAGAGCG
The DNA here is from genome assembly GCF_921293095.1 of Ischnura elegans. Classification (NCBI taxonomy): domain Eukaryota; kingdom Metazoa; phylum Arthropoda; class Insecta; order Odonata; family Coenagrionidae; genus Ischnura; species Ischnura elegans. Next base: position 128,053,103 of record NC_060246.1, read on the forward strand.
ACTCTGGGTGCTATTTTTCTTTCTGAGCCACCCGTTGAGCTCCGTTCCAAGAGCGGCATACCTAGCGACGGGAGAAATGAAAGAGTGCCGGGAGAGAGGGAGGGAAAATGCCTGTTATATCAAGGATATACATTTTAATGATGTGACAATTGGTTTATAAAGGCAATGTATATACTTATCCTCATCCCGCTAGCTTCATTATAATCTACTTTGCATTTGTTTTGTTCTGTTGATTCTCTATCAGTTCTATTTAAGCATCCTCGCAGAGGATAATTGTGAATCATAACTAATAAAGAAACTCCGCCCTAGCTGATACAATTAATCGTTTAAGTTGATTCATGATTTTCACTTTTCTTAACTTAACGTCTGAGTTGTATGTTTTTTTATAACCTCATATGTATCGGTTCTTGAGTACTTAATAAAATAATGTGAACTTCAAATGTTAGCTAATCAAAAGGTTCACGTTTAGTGCGGAATTTTTTTATCCTAGCCACAGTGGCAATTGTGTGGATGATTCACCTTATGTGGCTATAGCTTTATATGGCTACACTGGAATAGTAGTCTTCAGTGGACGAATAAGACTTTTAATAAAAAAAAGACTTTTAGTGATAAAGAGAACTCTAGGATTTTATCTATTTTTGATTGATGCGTGGAGCTACTGTTATAGCGTAAAATATTTGCTCTGGAAAACATGAAATGTTTTTGTACATTTAAATATAGAGCAACTGTCATAAGGGGCACTTCGGAAAGTGGTGTCTATTCAAAAAATGTTTGGATGGAGCTCACAATTCATTGCACATAAAAAGAGAAAAATGAGATTAATACCCATTCTTCAGTAAATTTAAAAAGGTTTTTCTGAATGAGTTTGTACTGGGATAATCTTATTGGAAGGGGACGTAAGATCCATGAAACTCCTCCTTCAACCTCGTCCTGCACTCCAAGGACGCTCGACAAACCGTTTGATTTTCAAACCCATGAAGCAAAACATATATTTTGATGCTGAAATTATAAAAATAATCTTTCGCCACATTTAGACCTCAAATTTTACTCAGCCTGTGGGGTGTACGGTACATACTCGAAAATATCTTATATAATTTGTTTAAACCATGGGAGGAGGAGAGACAGGTATTTTTTAGTTAGATGAGAGAGGGTGAGGTATGTAGATGAGCGCTCATATAGGTTGGGGGTCTTTCCTCCGGACGCGGGGATGGCTTAGCTGGGAGGATGAGCGGAGGGTGGCGAGGTGGAGTTTTGAGACGCGGCGAGAGATGAAGGGTGGTAGGCGGGTACGAGCCGAGAGGGCGGAGTAGGGAATTGGCGGTGGGGGGTTCGTCTTGTTCTGCATGTCTGGCCGCGTGTGTGTAGCGGCGGAGGGAGGTGGCAGGGGGTGGTTGGAGAGGGACCTTGTTCGGGCCCACTCCGGCCTCGGGGACGACTCTTGCACACGATACACACACACACAAGGGGAGGAGGCAAATGGGGAGATGTTGAGGAGACAGGGGGGGAGGGGAGGGGAGGGCCTCGCATCGCGTCGTCCCATTAATCATCGGTGCCTGACTGCCTTGAATTTACGGCTCTCCAAAAAGTATAGACAGGTACATTGGGGAGACTTTTGCGCGCTACGACTATTTTCTTTTTTTTCTCTCTCTCCCGTGCCCGTTTTTAGTTTTTCCGTCTCTTCGCGTCGCTGTCGTCGTATTTCTCATTTGCTCCTCCCCTTCCCGATCGGGATCTCCCGTTTCACCCGTCCAAGGTTCGATCTCCGTCGAGCAATTTAATCTGTTGGCCGAGGGGGGGGGGGGGAATATCTCCCCGTAGAGGATGCAAAGAGTTCTCCGTGGAATAGTGAAATTTTATCATCTCTCGTGAGACGAAGGGCGTGTTAAATGCTAATGACATCCAATACCAAAGTCAAAACATCAGGATAGCTCTTTAAAGACGCCGTCGGATTTTCAATACTGTTTGTATCGATTACTACAGCTATGCCTTTTCTGTGCTATCACTGCACATTGATATTATAATTTTGTTAAACTATGCCTGGCTATACACTCCGTACCCCATTGGATCCTGCAACATAACATTATCCTCTTCTGGTGTAAGGTGGCTTTGCATAACTTAGTTTATAGTGACATCAATTTCATATCCTGGGATTTCTCCACAACTCGGCGACTTTCGCAAGATTAGCCCGACATGATTAACTTTTTCAGAAACCACATATTGCACCAAGAGTCGAGATAACATTTGCATTGCATTTCTATAAGCACTAACCTCGTAATCCGCAAAGAATTCCCAAATATATAAAGTATATACTTACAATTATAGTTTTCCATGAGCTAATTAATTTTATTCAAAGGTATGAGACAAAAATTATCTATCGTGATGAAAGGCCTTGTCAAGAAATCACACGTGCCTTTTTTTTATGTTTCTGAGCGCTCAGGTAAGCGCCGCCTTCTTCCCAACTAGTCCGTATGAATTGCTTATAAGTATTTGTCCCCGGCTGAGCGTTTCCCATTCCGGCCATAATTTCTCAGTGTCGGGAGGCGGGCAATCCCAAAGACCCCTCACGTCTTCCTCGCTGCCGTGGATTCTTCTCTCTATTGAGCTAGCTGCCCTCCTCCCACGCAGCCAGCGACCTTCCTCCGCCTCCCCTATTGTGTCTATTCCTCCCCCCTCCCGCGTGCGACCCCGTACTTCATCCGAGAGCTCTTCTGTTCGCCCGACTTATCACGGAGCGACGTCGTCCGATGCTTAGGCGCGGGCATAAGAGCCACGCAAGTCGACCGACTCGTTAGTCGTAAATCCTCATGGGAGTGTCTTGGGGGGGGGGGGGAGGGAAGGAAAGGAGTGTGGGTTGTGGAGGAGAATGAAATTTTTTTTTATGAAGATGGGAAGATTGGGGGAGTGAGTGAGTGAGGTGGCTGGGTGGGGTGGGATTGGAGGAGGGTTGGAGAGAGAGAGAGGTCCATGGATCTGCGGCGGCGAGCGGCAAAGGGCAAATATGTCCCGCCTGATTGGAATACACGACTAACGTTTTCATTCGACTGCAGCATTATCTTTCTTCCTCGGTTCTCTCATCGTCATTCAAAGCAACGTAATCCTTTTGTTCGGGTCGCCATCTTCCTAATAGCTCGTTATTGTGGTCGTAAGTTAATTCGTTATGTAGATCAAGGATGTAATTCGCCATGACAAAATAATTTGGCTTAGCTGGGATTCGAACCCGGATATCCCGATTGCCGGCCAGGTGAGCTACCAGTAACACCTACGATCCATCCCATCCCCAGGCGAATCTCGTGAAATCGGAAGATCTGGGTTCGAATCCAGGCTACGCTAAATGATTTTTTCATGCATAATTTCATCGTTGATGTATATAACTTTGCACTCGCGCACGTAACTTAGTACAAAGTTACTTGCCATGCATTGAATTAATTCGTTCAGGCTGGGTTAGAGATTTTTTGCAAAAATTACTGTAAAAAACATGCAAGTAACGCGTATTTTATATAATTAATTCGGCACATATTTTACGATTCACAATGTAAATTTTTGTGAATGCAATTCTTATTGAAGAATCATACGCTACAATGTCATCGTTGCTCGTAGAGGGTATATACACTGCTAAATTAGGAAAAAATAGCTTTGCTTGAAATAGCAGAAATAATGCTCAGATTTGACTTAAACCCATATTTAAAAGGTTGTTCTTTATGAGCTCTACCAGCCTTTGCTTTGAATATTTCCTTTGACATGACCAATTAATTAAAACATTTTAATCCAGATTTTACCATTTGGTAAGCAGTGAATTACATACACCAGTCTCACTGTTAGTCTCCGTCTGTTATGTGTCTCATTATTGTTTCATCTCGCCTGCCGACCCTTTATCAAATTGGTCTTAAATTTTTGCATGACCGACTCCATAGCAGAGGATATGAGTGTATAAATCCTTCAGGTATCATCTTACGTTTCTTTGTGTGTTCCTCACTGGCGTTATCCCACACGCATGACATCAAGAGGGGTTTATTATGCCCGAGATATGTATCGAATGACCTCGGGCAAGGACGCGCTGGGAATCCCATTACGTCTACCTGTAGCAGACCGTAGCGCTGCTTTGCTAAAGAATTCTCTACGAATGGAGAGTCGTGGGGACAAAAAATAGTTCTCATCGAGATATACATTTTGAGGGAAAAAACGTCTCCTTAAACACACCCTCGCGAAGAAGTACACTTATGTGTCAATGTTTAGCTGTAAATGTATCTCAAGCGATTTAGTTGTATTAGCTTGTAGACAGCAGAGGAATCGAACTTTTTGTAAATACCAGTAAAACCTAAAGAACCCTTTATATTCTTCACTTTGCGTATCTTCAGTTTTGATTTTAAATTATCTTATATAGGAATAGAGAGTAATAAAGTTCCCCCTAACTTAAGTGTAAACTAGGGAGCATTTTCACATTCCTTGCGTTTTTTAAAAATCTGTTCCATGAACATTTCATTTTAAAGTACCGTAGAAAAAATTTCTCCTCAGTCGGCGATTAAAAATACTTGTTCCATCGGCCTATCTCTCCGATATTTTTTCCTCATTTATAACATTTTTCTTCTGATTTCTTTTCGCTATGAGCTGGAAGTAAAGGACTGTAGGAGGCAAACCTACTAACCTTCCTTATTGAGTCATATCAGACTATCAGACTGGAATTTTTCAATTGATCCCCAAATTTTTCCTCCTAAACTTTCTTCATTATGCATTATGCTTCAAGTATTATGCATTTATTTTCAGAGGAATTTAATTTTCTAATTTCAATGTGTATATTTTACCTTCATTTCCATGAGAATTATAACGTAATATGTTACAAAATACTAGGTGTAATTTGGATTTGAAATCGATCTCAATTGCATTATTTTGGCTTACTGTAATTAAAATTATACTTCTGTGAACACGGCGTACAATTTCGGGACAAAATATTTTATTTGAGCTCAGAATAAATCTGGTACAACACCTTGAAAATGTGGAAAGTGGTGTAATAACTTTTATGCATGAAATAAATCGAAGTGTTGCACATAAATTAATCGATAATCGCTCTTATTCTGGACGAATAAATATGTTTGAAAGACAGATACGTCTACCAATGCGTACTTCATCTTCAAGTAGACCGTGAAATATCAGTGAGATTTGAGTGAAATTCAAGAACTTCTCGATAAAATGCTACATTCGTTTAGTGCTACGCACCGTATGTAGGTCGAAAATACTTAAGATGGGTGTAAAATTGACTTTATATTCAGGAAATACGTGGTTGCTTTAATAAGCAGAAATGCAATTGAGTTCATCTGGTACTTAGATCAAAGACCATCTTTGCCTGGAAAAAGATTGTCACTTTGACGCTCAAACGGTGTATCACTTCAAAAGCATATTGATATATCAGAAGAAAATAATTGCATTCAACCCGTTTCGAATCCCCATTATACCGATGGTGACTACAAACATATATAACCCTGAGAAATTCAGTTATTAGCAGCGTCGTCCACGGGTGCAGTCTATCTTGCACTCGGTATATCAACCGATAAGGATCAAACGCGGTGACTAAACTTTCTGAATCAACCGCCCTCGCCTCAGGGCATCCATCTTTGAACGTCATTTCAAAAGTCCTCCATCCAACAAGGCTTGTATGCATGGGTGTCCTCGAATTTATGTGATTGGTAGAATAAGAGCCTTCATCCCAGTCATTATCCGCCGATGGAGCGTCCAATATGCGGGGCTAAGCCACCCCCTCGTCGCGGGCGGTCATTAGGCGAGGATCGCGGGCGAGGGAGCGGGGGCGTCTACCGCGGTTGGCCCCCGCTGGGCCGCTCGGCAGAAGGAAAGCCTTTTGCGGGCGGGGGGCGCGACGACTCCCGGCCGCGCTTCGGCCATCTCCCCGCGGGGAGAGATGGCCGAGTCTCCGCCCCCGCTGCGCCCCCACCTATGTCTTCATGTGGCGAAGGACAGCGGAATGGATGGGGGAGGTCTAAAGGGCGCAATTAATTGCCCCGCGGGTCCCTTTGATTCATCGGCATGGAGGCAGTATATTAACGCCCTCCGAATCCTATACACTCCTTCCATCTGTCCCCTTCTTTCCGCTCCTCATTCGCCAGACGATACCCATCACGTCTTGATTATTCCCTCTCTCTCTTTTGCTCCTTGCCTAGCTCCTTGGAGTAACCGCCCCTCGCTATCCCTACGATATGCTATGCGTCTCCACGGGAGTTCGAAAAGCGATCCAATCTATCTTTGAAAGATGGCGTCGACCGTTTCAGCTCCGCTCTTGAATGGTTCATACCCAAGGTTTGAGGTGGCGTGGACCGATATCTATAGGATCTGGGAAGGGGGCTTCAATCAGTTGTTTGGATCAGTTTTCTCTTTAGAAAACCACCACCAAAAGCTTGGCCACTACATGATTTTTCCGTACGAAATTTTCTTTGTTACTTTTTCTAGATTAATGAGTTAATTTTATTTAGCAAATATTTAGTCCGATTTTGGAATGAGTATTGAATATCCTTGAGTTAACATTAGTATTTTATTAGCTGTAGTAATAAATTCACGCAGATGATTGTACAGTGTACACGGTACGAAAAAATATTATTTCTTGAAACTTTTGTTGTTCTTACTAAAAGCTACATTTTGTCTTTTTTACTCGCATGAAAATCATTTTCCGAAGTCAATTTGTGTCACTAAGAATAGCGTTGTGCGTATTTATGCTTTTAATTTGTTTCTTATTATATATTTATTTTTTTGAGATCTTAAGAAAAATTTGAAAGGAGCAGAGAGGTAAAAAATACCTTTAGTAGCAAAAAAGAATGTTGCTTCGAGGAAGCCGGTGGTAGAAACAGAATTAGTTAGTTTAATTAATGCACAAGCACAATTGACACACGTTCGTCAGTACCATTTATGAGACCTTCAGAACTCAATGATTATAAAGCAAAATATTTGCTTATTGGAGAAAATGCCTTTGCATTCAGCTCTATTTGGTTCCTTTTTCTCAACTTGCTCTTTTTACTTTTTTCGCCAACTTATCGGAGAATTACTTTGAGCACCAGGAGATGAACTTTAGTGATTTAATGGCTGAAATTATTGCTAATATAGGCAACAACGAAAATTCATTGAGCGGAAAATCGTTTTATAGTGACATATCTCATAGTTTCACGGATGTGACCACATTCATGGTTGAAGTGACAAGTTGCGGGTGATTATACTGCTCGGAAAACGTCGTAAAACAGTTTTAGTGAGATCTAAAGTTTCCTTTCAAGATGCATCGCTTACTGGGGTCACTTGGAGTATATTTGAATTGGTTGCTACCTGCGAGTCTAGCCTACTTCTAAGCGGTATTGTGATTGAGCAAAATCTTTAGATTAGTAGTAAAAATATATGGACCACAAATATTTAATGCCGTAAGTTGCTCCTCTGTCATTTAAATTGATGGCTTAGAACCCGCACTTTTCTCATCAAATATTAATATCCCCCTTTATAATGTATAATAAAACAAAAAAAAATCCACCTCTTACCTGTATTTCAATCTATTTTTATTACCGATATCCCTCTGCCATTTATGCTTCCTTTCGAACTTCCCGGTTCTGTGACACGTGCTGATATAGAAAGTAATAACATACTCTTTTACGTTTTAAAATCATGACACGGATTAATGGCCTTGCATCCGTATTTAATCACAAGATGAAGACGCCTGTTTCCATCTTTTATTTTTTTATTCTCCACCGTTCCCTTGTGATGCCACGGAGTTGGCCAGTCCTGCGATTGCTATGTTCTCACTTATTTCCACCCCTTCCCTCCCGTGCTGCAGTAGTGCTGCTCCATTCTTCTCCAATCCCTCCCCCCTTCACAGGACCGCCCTCTCTTCACGGCCTCCTCCCTCTCGCAGTCAAAGCCTCCACCTCACCCTCTCATCAGCCCTCCTCGACTCCCCCCGCGCCCCCAGAATGAATGGGTTGTAATTATTGCTTCTACTATACGACTCCACTTGTGTCTCTCTCCCTCTCTCATTCTCCTCTCCATCCAACTCCTCCGCTCCGCCCCGCCTCGACCCCTCACCCCATTAGCTCTCCGAATTTTCCCGGCCACTCATACTTCCTCCTCCCTTTCGCGGCGGGGGTTGGTTTCATCTCCTTCGCTCCCCCAACCCCTCGCCCACTTTGCAATCTCTTCGTCGACGCCTCCACCTCACCCTAACTAACCCTCTCTCCCGTCTCAATATGGCAACAGTAATTAACGTAACTAATACCGCACTAAAGAGATTAATATGTCGTAATTTACTGCCCTACCAGCCAGGGCGCGCTGATTAACCGTCTTCATTTGAGGAGAGATTTGTATTTTTTTCTCGTAACAAATAATAGAAATAAAACATGGATGGAAATCATCTCGAGATGCAAAAAAGTACGGAGAGAGATTAGACGTTCCTCTTCAAAATTAAGTGCCATAGCTTAATTATGTTCTTTTATTGCTGGAATCTGGAACGAATTAATTTCCCCGTTGTAGCTACATTCAGCACTGTCATGTTGGTATTCGATTACAATTCATTGATTGATTAATTGATTTTTTTAGAAGCCCATATTTATCAAAAAGTCTTTAATCCATGACAGGGGTGCAGTTTCCATTGCATACACCCACATTTAACTCGTGGAAAGATCAACAAAAAATCCTTTGTTCTGAGGAAAGAGTTAGCGGAATAGAGCAGGCCTATATTTATGATAAATGTGTAAGCTTTGACAGAGGTGCAGTTTTTATTCAATTTTCTCACTTTTGACTCGTGCAAAGATCAGAAAAAAATCTTCTGGGCTGAGGAAAGAGTTGTCGGATTGAAGCACACATCGAATGCAATCAAAGGTTTGAAGATGGAAAGGAAAGATTGGTGGCGGGAATGGCACGAGGCGTGGCTTAATGGGCACTCGTGACGTAATTGATGGAACATCTGTGTTGTAATGAGGAAGGAAGAGGCGCGGAGAGTCGAGTGGCTCACCCTCACTCACAACCACGCGCGCCATTCTTCGTCTCTATCCGTCTCTTCTACCATTCACCCTTCCCCCTTCTTCTCACTCTGTATTTTCCTCCATTCTTCCTCTTTTGCCTTCCATCTCTTCCTCTCTCCCACGCTCCCTCGCTTCTTCCTGGGAAAGGTTAATTTTGCGATGGATGCTCTCTCGAGCTCCATTGAACCTAAAACATCCCCTGAAACTATTTTGGCCATGAATCATATCGGTCTTAATTCGTTCCCAGTTTAATTAGGTCGTATCCTAACATCGCAGCAACAGATTTTCTGCTTGCTTCCTACATATTTTGGTATTTTTTTATCCATACATCATTATGAGGACTAATGCTAGTGGGACGTCCTTTCATTTGATATGATATGAAATAAGTACAGGCTTAAAAACCTGCTGGAATATTATAAGTATATGTTTTCAAGTAATTCGCGTGGAGAGATATGTAGGGTAAGTGAGCTTTTTTGATTTGCAACTTCTATCACTCACTCAGTGATTCAAACCGAAGGTTGGTTAGGTGGATAAGGTAGAAGAAATATACGTGAGGGCAAAGCTCTTCCCAGATTAAGCTACAGGCGTATAAAGATCGTGCAGTCGGGGTATAGGGGACCAGTACGTTTCCCTGGGCCACCTCGCTTTTCGAGGATTTTCTTTGGGGGTGTCTGAAGACTGGGATTTGAACCTGGGATCCTTCGGCCAGCAGCCATGAAATGTGTTATATGCTTCAACAACACATAGAAAAAAATAGTTCAAGGAAAGAAAAGTTTTATATTTTGTGGATCTACTCATGTTAGATGACATTATTCTAATCTATCATGACGAATGCATTGTATAATTCTGAGTGCAATCACTTCATACCTTACGATATTTTTGATGCATTTTGCATTGTATGCCTTAGATCGATTCCTGTCAATTATTTAAAGCACGATATTTAATGGAGGAAGCTGAATTCGTTGATTAATACTGTCACGTTAATTCCAGTTGATCATTTCATCGTGTTCTCGTAAAGTTACTGCTCCCCCTACAGCCAAGTTTGACGAGCATATTCTAGAAATCGAAAGGAGAACTATTTGAAATTAATGTTTTCATGTGTATTCCCGAGATTTCTGAACTGTCATTTTCAGTCATATCCGTGGCGTGTACGAGGTTAGACCTATGGATGTACGAGAAAATACTGGCGATGATGTAATGACAACTTCTTACTTTAGAGGGAGTGCTGAGAATAAAAGGTGGATAAGGATATAAGTACTTAGGAAAAAGTGGGAAATTTTGTGATTGAGCTATTTGACAAAGTTTTTTTTAAAGTTTAATCACCGCTGGTAATTTTAAAATAAGGTTGGGAAAAAATCACAGATGGTTTAATGTTAGTCGAATTTTTTAAGAAAGAATACGTAATATATTCATACAAGAATACTATAATACGCTTCGTACTTTAAATAAACCTGTGGAAAAGTGCCATCTCTATTTTCTTTTAATACTTATAGGATGTCATTCCACTACATTTCGCATGCTTCTGTTGCTTTTAATACGTAATATCTTCTCAAGCAAATGATAATACTACTTTCCAGGGATGTTTTAAGGCTATTGAGCGGAAGAAAATTGTTTCGATATTCTTGTGCATTCTGTTTATTGGAGAAATTCACTTTGAAATCGACTGTAGAGAGGTGGAGATGCTAGCTTTAAATTTTCCGGGGTACTGTAGAATCATCTAAGGTTAGAATTCAGGTCAAAGGTGAAAGCACCATAGTCATAATTATGTTGTTCCATCCATCCTCCTGACAAATAGAGTCAGGAACCTGTCTTCCCAGACTATCGATGGATAAACTGTACTGCGTAAAAAGCGTTTTCTTCACTCATGGGCTCGAACCTGGATAATTCTCATTCATCGGTAACAAAATTTTTACCTGATAGGTACGCACACGATCACCAGTTGGAGGAGAGGAAGAGAAATAGCTCGGGAAGTAAATAGAAGAGGAGAGGTTCGTGAGGATGAGGAGGACGATGGATTGTGTATGCCACCTTCCAGCCCGAGGAGGGGGAGAGGAATTGCGAATAAGGGAGTGAATTAAGTTAGGGGAGTTTTACAATTTAAAAAGTTTCCCGATCCGAAATGGAGGGCTAGAGGGGGTGAGGAGGTGGGGATGTGAAGAGGGGTGGGGATGGCAATATCTGGCCGGGGGGTTAGAAAGAGAGCCGATAAGAGGGTTGCAAGGAGGTAAGGAGACTGGGTTTTCCTACTCCGGGCGGGAAATAGAAGGAGGGTGTGAGGAGTTTTTAAGGGTTGGTGGGGAGGGGAGGTACAGAGGGGTGGACGAGGGGGATGGGAGAAGTGTGGGTGGGGCGAGGGGGTGGGATTTATGGCTCCAGTCAAGCGATAAATTTGTTCCAGCCCCACCCCCGCCCGACGCCCGCAAACGCTCCGTCCTCCGCACCCTCACCTCGGGCCCCGCCCTATCCTGCACCCGCGATCCGCCGCCCCCGCCTCACCCCGCGTGGATCCATCCCCCACTGCCTATTGCTGAGGCTAACCACCCCAAACAGCCTCCCTCTTTCTCACCTAGGCTCACGTTGCCACGCAGTACTAGGCACAACCATCTCTCCATTCACACTTAGACACCTCTTCCTAGTTTTCTTGACTGCTTCCCAGTCTGGAATTGTGGAAGCAAGCCTTCTTATTTATTTGAAATCCTTTAAATTTTGTATTCGAGTCTTGCCAGGCTAGTAGGTGACAACAGGATCGCTATTTTTTTAACAGCGTGATTTTTATTTTAGTAGTTCCCGCACCTTACCTCGCAGCACGCAGAAATAGGCAAAACTATATTCGGTTTTGAGGAAGCAAGCCTTCAAGTAAAAAATCCCCCTTTTTGTTTTGAACTTGAGTCTTGCCAGGCGAGTAGATAGCGAAAGCTTCCTTTTTTTTCGAGCGTGATTTTATTTTGATACTTTTAGTTTTTTCTTATGTATTCAAGTTTTACGTTGAATACCAAGATTTTCTTATGGGAAAGTAAGATACTATGGGTAAACTACTTTTTTTAGAAGCTTACTTTTTATTTATACATAAGAGCCATTGATTCTATTTTACACTAAAAATATCACAATTTTCTGGATTTAATCTGTTGCAGTTTTGCAATGGTGTAATTTACGTGAGACATTTTCGATGATTCTCTGAGTTTGGTCTCTAACTTCTTATTAGAACTCGCATCGCAGGAAAAAGAGTACAAAGAGTGAATGCATATCCACCAAATACTGGATTAATTTATTGTATTTGGTATTGTTATTGCTTACATAAGTTGTTACAATTTTTATGGCAGCAGAATTAGATTTTATCAAAATTCAGTGAAATTATGCAAAATAATTTCCTGACAAACCCTATCAACTATAGACAAGTATCTTCAACATCAATTAATTTATTATAAATAATTCAAATTTATCTTTAAATTTCCAAATAATAATCCTATAAAAGTAATTTATGTTATAGCTGCTTAAAAATCTCTTTTTCCTTAGCGAATAAAAAAATTGTTTTTTAAAAGGAATACAACGGATTCATTTTCTCGTGGAATATCCTCTCCCGTCAACATTTCCCATGCATTGAATATAATATTCTTTTTCAATGAAAATTTTGAAAACTTGAGCAGAAATGAAATATTTTTGTGGTTTAGCAAGTGTAGAGGTTTCTCGCATCACGTTAAAATGCATTGCTCAATATGGAATATTACTTTGGGTTGAAGCCTGTACTAACGGATTACTTCGGGGAACTTTATTGATTCTACCCGGTAAGCTCTTCATTAAGTTTCTAATTACTGCTGAAAAATGTCACAAAAATATAATTTTTTAGTACTATGACCATTCTTCGCAAATTTTATCGAAATCAAAAGTTAATGATCACTGGAGTTACAATTTCTTCTCGGTATTGTGGAGACTTAATATTATGCCCCTCGCGTATCCAATTTCGCATGACTCACATCAAATCCAAAGGATCACCTTCTTCCAAAAAATGTGAGCTACGGGAAACATGGGAGGAAAGATACTCATTTGCTCTAAAGTATAAAAAAATTCGCAATGCCACGAGCAAAGAAACCAAACATCTCCTCCGATAGAATGAGCTGTAAGTGCACACTACTATATCTTCAGGTTTTGAATAGACCCCAGCATTATTTTGGAAAGGAATCCATAAATAGAATGATAGAACGATCGCTGTCAGTAATATCAATTGCGGACCCATTTAGGATAACACCCACCGTATCTCATCCTTTTGGAATTTTTTTCCCCCGCGGAAAATGATTGCCGCTCCCGCTGAGAAATATGTGCGGGAGATGAGGGTAACCATTTCCGATGGATGGGGTGAAAAAAATCTCGGTTGATGGAGGTTATGACGGAAAGTATGAGGAGCGAGCGATGGGATTGGGGAAATGTTTGGGAGGTTGGATGGTGGACAGGAAAGGGAGTTGTTGGGTGGAAGAGGAGGAGGGGGTTGCGGGACGCGCGTTTGGGACGGGGGATGGGGTATTTCGGGTGTTTGGGAGGGAGAAGTTGAAGCGATGATCTCGCGAGGGAATCTTTTTCCCCATCCAACGGCGGTCGTGGCGTATAACCCCTCTTCGCGCCCTCTAGCGCGCTTCTTCTGTCGGCTGCCTCTTCCGCGACAGCCCCGCTCCTCCCGCCCTCCATACGTCTGATGGCTTTCCCCCCTGAGGCCGCTTTACCCACTGGCAACTGATACATATTTTATGACATCCGTCGCCTTTCAAAGAGAGCGCTCGCTCGCAAAGGAGAAAGAGAGAGAAAGAGAGAGGAGGAGGATGAAAAAAATCGAGCTGTGTCCCAACCCCCTCGCGTCTCCCAACCCCTACCTCTCGATTTAAGTTCGCCCAATGCCTCCGAGCCTCTCATAAACACAATTGCCTCTTCAAATGCGACACATTACGACACTTTTTTTCCAAGGGCTCCCATGGCGCTCCGTTGAAAAGATTTTTTTTTTCCTTTCCTCGTGTTTGATCCGCTTGTCGGCTCGGGAAAATCTATGTCACCTCCCTCTGTTCGATGGGAAGTATGGACCTATGAGCTTGGATGTATTCCTCCATATTTGCTGAAGGATTATGGAATTTGCTTGAAGTTAAAGGATTAAGGATAATAGTGTAAGTAATATATTGTTCCGATATTTCAAGATAAAGGTTGAATAATAATGCATTATTATAAGTGCCCGTGATAAATATGAAACTCATCCTAGTTGTATAGTAAACATTTTGTCTTTGCCAAAAATCATTCATGAGAGGTTTTTGTTTTTATTTATTTATTTATTTCCATTACCCCATAAACAGCACATTAACGGCCTTTACAATGGGGAGATGAGGTTTGAATTATTAAAAAAGATAAAAATCCATTTATAACTTTGCATAACTTTTAAAAGTTTACCTTGATATTTGCGTTATATTCGATTCGTTATGCATTTACAGAAAATATTTTATTCACTTGTCACATTGAGGTGTAGGAAATAAGTAATCATCACGGAGTTATTCCAAAAATGCATAGACATTTTTTTCGAAGGAATAGAAATGATCAACTGACGACCTAAATCATTAACTTCATGCCCCCACTAGCCACGGGTATTTTTTCCGTTTTGAGGCAGAAATTTCAACTTAGCATGGCATATTATGTCAAAAACAGAGCAAAGATGAGCTATATTAGGTCTCCCAAGGTATTTTTACTTCCATTAAGTGCTGTTTTCCATAAATCTTATCTATCTCTTTTGTTTGCCTGCCCCCGCGCCCATTAATTCCAGAGGCAGCGTCTCAGATTTCAGATTGTATTCAAAGTAAGGTACGCAATGGGGTTCATCCATCAATCCCTGCCTTATATATTTTATGCTCATTTTTCCTCTCGAGAACATTGTGCCATACGCCGACTTCCCCAGCGTCTGCATCGTCACAGTTTCGAACCCCCTTCCCCCCTCCCCCCACAACCCCCATCGGCCCCCGTAACTCTTCCCCCCCCCTCCAAGTACCCACCCGTGCCCTGCCCCCCCCCTCATCACCCCCTCCCTATATCGACTGAGGGATTCTTGAACGAGTCTTCCTCAGCTTCACACAGATACGCGTTATGGCACTTGGTAATGGACTGAGAAAGCCCAGGAGCCCATAAATCATTTATCTTTCTTAGGCTTCCTTAAGGGAGAACGGATAATATAGAGTGGTGGCTTGCTTTTTGAGTTTCTGAGGATAGCGGATTGGGTGCGGTAATGTTACGTTTCTGTTGGGAAGTGAACTTCACACTTAGCGAGCCCCTAAATTTATGGAATAATATGAGAAGTATAGTAATTAGGTAATTGGAGGTCAGCTATGAATTCTCACCTAATCTTACCAGGTACCAACATAAGTGAGGAGCATTATTTGATAATAATCGATCTGTAACACGAGACCTCCCTCGTTGGAAAATATATCCCAGTAATCATAATGAAAACATCGTATTGTTTGGATTCAGAGTTTTTACTGTGGGAAATATTTTTTTCTCACATGCCTGTTATTTAACGAACAAACTTTAGAAATGTAAATTGCCACTTCTTTGTTCAGGTCGTCTCAATTTTAACAATTTGTCAGAGGAAAAATGCGGCAATGCATCTTTTTTTAATGCAAGAGGTTCGTATCATTGGTGATGTCAAATTTAGAAAAAGCAATAAATTGTGCAGCATTTTTGCTATGGAAAGAGTAGAACGTGATTTGATTTTAACCTGCGAGTTACGCAAATTAACTGGCATGGAGGGGCAGATATGCCAATTTCTATAAATATTTCTAGTATGTTAAGATGCTGCGAATTTTCTCTAACTTTTACGATTTCAGTATATTTTAATAAGGTTCCCCGAGTTTTTGATGATATTTCTTACTTTGTAGGAACAAACTGTAATAAAATGAAGTCTTACACGATTAACGCTTCTATTCACGAGCCATGCTGTCTGGCGAAAGAGTATCAATTCTTTTGAAGATCTAATATCCATGGCATGGGAGATTGGGAACATGATCTCTCCTCCTTGGTGCTCCCACCCAGCCTTCCATGAACTCCTATCCATCTTCCTTCCGCCCCCTCCAAAGCCTCCTCCCTTCCGCCCACCCAAAGACCGCCCAGCCCCTCGCACTGCCCCCGATCCACCCCGGCATCCGTCTCTCCGCCCGCCGGGGCTTAATTGAATCTCCGGAGGTCACATTTCCGACTTTCTTTCCTACGCGGGGCCAGCGATGACCCCACTTCTCTCCCTTCGCTCTCCCGGTCCCTCTTTTAGTACTGTCGCCCTCCTGCGGCGTCCCCACGTGATCCACGGGCGAGGTGGTAATTCGCGGGGTGTGCAGATGGAGTCAAAGGTGGGATTGGGGAGGTCAAGCGGGGGCTATCTCTCGCCGGTCACTAAGGTTGACGAGGGGATCCCATTGAAGTGAACCTGTTCAGGGGAGCACACAGGATGGAATTCCACTCTCTGAAGCCCAGGACATACGGAGTGGACGGATCCTCCACAGTCGTCGTGATTGCTTCCAGAGTCTCCTTGCCCATGAACCCGGAAAGAATTGGCCAGGAGAGAGAGAGAGATAATAAGGGCTATAGGGGCGAGGGGCACTCGGAGGGGCATTGGGATGGATGGCCGTGGAAGGCGGAGTGGGAATTTGGTGGAGGCTGGGTCCGCATCGGATTGTGGGTCCTGAAAGAGAGGAAAAGTAATTGACTTAATAAGTCATTCAGACTCGGATCGATGGAGGGAGGGAGTCCAAAATTTATATTTAAATAGCTTCTTTCAGCCATAGTATTTTGGTTCACCAAAATTCTTTTGCTCTGTTTGCCGTTTGAACTCATATCCAGAAGTATCCATCAATTTTTAATTTTTAAAAATAGCTGTATAATAAAATATAGTTCCCATTCTCAAGTTAGTCGAAGAGGTAGGGCTGCAGTAATGCTGTATCGTATCCGTAAAATTGTTTTCATTAAAGTATGTACTCTAGCGATTTTAGGAACTTGATTTAAAATATCTTGTGCCCTCTACTTCCAGATATGCTTATAGGTATTTGTTGATACATAGAGTGTTATAAAGCCAAAATCCCTAAGATATTTGTCAATGGTAGTGTTCTGCCAATATTCGTGATATTTTTCTCTGTATTAACCGAAGGTTAAGTATTTTCTATTAATTCAGAATGCGAGTAACATACACTCATTGTAAACTAAATTCATTGTATTAAATTTTGCTGCAAAAATAATTACCAATTTTGGACTCATATTTTACATCTATTTCCAATTAAATGGCGTTTTCATTTCTTCAAGCGCACGACACAAAATAGTATTTTCTAGAATAGGTTGCTATTAATTGTATTCGTAATACTAAATGAGGAAGTTCGATTTTTTCATGTGTTTCATTTTTAGGATTCACTGCACAGCAACCCCAAAATCCAAAAAAATTATCTAATTCAAATTTAATTAGGATGAATTAAGCTGAACATTTTAGTTATGGATAAGATATATGCTTACATATTGAAGCAGTAGTCGTTTTATAGATGCAAAGTATAAATAAACCAGAAATTCATATTTTTCCGTATTAAGCGGATTATGTTGACTTAAAAATGTTAGAAAATTCTTGCAGCAATTTTTGCTAATGCTGCCGTATGAAATCCTTACAAATAAAATGCAAAGTCTCCCCTAAATGGAATTTAGAGCGGGGAATGAAAAGTACCTCCCTATTTTGGGACATAGATCGTGAGAAAGAGAGAGATTGAGGCTACGTGATGAATGGTCTTGGAGTGAGGTTTGAAAAATAGACATGGGAGAAGAATGGGATGGGATTGCCGGGAGTTAGGACGAAATGGCGGACTCAAGATGGATGACTCCCCTTAAACTCTCGCAAAATCCTCATCCCTACCTCCCCACCTCGCCTTCCCCCCTTACTCTTAAAATCCCTCTCCCCTCCGGACCCCGTCTCCTCTCCGAGCCACCCAATTCCTCCATCACATCCCTCTCATTCACCCGTTACTTTTTCCCCATATGCGAAGGGAGGCGGTGGAGGAAGAGGAACCGAATTTTTACGCAGCGGGAGGTTCAGTCAATGTGTGGAGAGTATTAGGGTGACAGGTCACGCTCCTTTCCATTCTAGAAGGGATTTTTTTACGTCATTTTTGACTTTTGCGGTGCTCAGGCCGTATTGGTGGGGGTGCATTGCATTAAAAGCCCCAGGGTCTTATTTCGAAGAAGGTTTGGTCTCCGGGTGATGGGAGAAAAAGAAAAAAAAAATAATTGTGGGCTCACCCCGTACTGCGACTTACAAGTGGTAATGTGCGTCATCCAAAAACCTCGCTTGATCCGTCTTTTCCCATTTCTTTCGAGAACTCTGCCCCCCTAACCCCCGCTGCCGCGCCTCTGGCTAAATTCCCAGCTCCACTTGATCGATTCCACCCCTCTGATGCCAGGCATGCGATCGGAATTCCAGAGTGAGGGATTTTCTTTCTGCCAAACCCTCTCCAGCCCTGTGTCCCCTTCCCCCATACCATTCTGCATCGGATCCATTTCGAGTGTTCCCTTCCATCTTCCCTGCATCCCGAACGTGAGAGGTCCCGCTATACTCCCGTCGATTCCGTTTGGATCCCTAACCACGCTTTTAGCGTATATTTTCAGTATTTTAAGGGTATTACTTAGAACCTGTGTATTAAGAAGTTGGAGAGGCTAAATATTGGTCTGTAGCACGAGAGGCGTGATAATGTGTAGCAGTGAAACATAAGAATGTATTATTCGATGGTGAAAAACGTATACGATTTTGACTTTAGGAACCAATCGATCAATAATTTGCCTGCCCTCAATTCTTCCATTTAATCATATGAATAAACGGTAATTTTCAATGATTTTTGGAGGTTGATGGAGAAGAGGGGCTAGTGTAAAATCAATATCCCAGTGGTAAAAGAGAAATTAATTGGTGGCCTTGCACATTGAAGGACTAATAGTTTGCTCAAAATATTACATTTTCATGAATAAAGACGCTATTTTCTGTATTTTTAGGCTAAAAAATCCGTGAATTGTGTTTATATTCTCACCCCAGGGCTTGATCAAGACTTCAAAGCAAACACAATTATATGCTCAAAAAGTCTACAACGTATGTTTTTATAGAGAAATTTCAGTTAAAACTTCTATCCTACAAGGCTAAAAGTAATTAATGTTGATTTGTAATTTTTTTTATAAAGTTCTTCTAAATTCATGGCGGGAGAAAACTACAGAATTGAGTATATATAGCATTGGTGCAATAACTTTGCTACTGCTTATCTATTTTCATTTTTGAATAAAATCCTAATATGCTTGCAATATGAAATTGAGAAAATGAATTTTGTGAAGAATTTAAGTTATACTCTATTTTACTAACCAACCACAAAAGATGTTTATTGAATGAATAGAGATATGATTGATGACACTATGTATGAGATATGTATGCAACTTTTATTTAGGATTCTGACTACTAATCCACAAAATCAAAAAAGGAAACACTTCAATCTAGGTTGTTTCTCAATTGTCTATCATCTGCCAATAAGTATGTTGACTTATGGACTGGTGTTTGGCACTGGCCTCGAGTTAACGAATTCCAAGCAGCGCAAACGGGGAACCATGTTTGGAATACAGTTTTCCAAAGACGGTTGATTGATTGAAAATACACAAGTGTGGCCTTCAGTGCATGAACCACGTTATTTCAGGAACAATAGCTGAAGAGCGTGACCAGTGTGTTGGTTTTCGCTTTAGAAGCATTTAGAATGTAAAACAGTAAGACAGTGTGAGGTATGAATAAAGACAGGAGTGGCATCGTTCTAATGGCCATAAAGTGTCAATTGTATCAGATGAGATTGTAAACTTAAATATAATTAGATACCTTTACTTACCGAAAAATGTTTTTAGTGGAGTTGTTTCATCTTATCCTATTTTCCGATAGCCTATCGAATTTTTATATCTCTGCCAAAAAATATTGGACATCGCTGTAAAAACAAAATTTTATTTTGAATGTGGCATCTGTAATGCAATTAATACCTTAGTGTAATGACCTTCGATTCCTCCTTATTGGTACTAGGCGAAATTTATGCCGTACGATTCGCTAATATTTTTACATAAAAACGATATGGCTATTATCATCAATAACACATGTCATTTCGCTCTTCATTATCTCTAATTTTACATTAGTAAGTTATTTAATTGAAAATTTTGAGAATAATAGTTAATGTGTATGTTTTTGCAACTTTTAGCTTCTCTTGGGCGATGTTTTGCATGATGTATAATTTTTTAGCCTCCGTGACATCGTCTCGTTGAGGATACTGTTGGACATTTTTCAAGTGAAAAATATCAAGGCTGACGTGTTCATTACATCTCGGGAAATATGTGAAGATCACAGGTTAAGTAGACATGAGATAAATAATGAGGAGATGAGGCGAAGAATGATATTTCCCCGAATTATGTGCAGTTGTGCTACTAGGACTTGAAAGACCGGACGGAGAGAACTGAAAAGAGAAATAGTAGGCAAAGCCGAAGGAAGTGAGCTATTTTTGAAATATGCCAAGCATTTTTTAGGCTAGGAGTTGACATTCGAGGATATGCTGAGTATATCTTTCCTATATTTTGTAAAAAAAAATGATTTTCTTTTCCGCCTGTAAGGTTTACCTTTATTGTTTCAGCTTCGGATAGGGAGAGCAAAATAACGTACGTATTTTCAAATACGACGGTATTATTGACGTTTGTTCCATATCGCACTACAAAAATGGATTTGATTGATGAACAATGCAAATAAAAAGTAAAAGCAACACATTTAATACTTACAATAATGAACGACACGCAACATTGCTTAGTAATGCCTTCTTTCTCTGAGGAGATTGAATTGGTAACTTCAATATCGGCGGAAAAAGTAGGAAGTTATGGCGGTAAGAGTGGTAATGAGTAGGGGATAGGGATCAATGGCTTGGTAGGAAGTTTGATAAGAAGATGGAGGGCAGATAGGTGTGGTATTGAAACTTACCCCCGATGCATTTGGAGACTACACCGGAGTTGGAGGCGACACCAGCGACGCATTCGGTCGCCCCTCGCAACAACAACTTTTCGCATATTAACATTTCGCTCGAGAACCACGGGCTGCCACTGCACCGCCCAGCACGCCCCGCGTGCCGGCTGACCCGAGTCACCCTTGGCGAGCGTTGCCGCACCTCCCGGCGTCGGCGGCGCGGGAGGGAGGCTCCGATGATTAATGCTTTATGCACGGACGCAACGCGCGCACCGCAGCAGCGGCCGTGATTGTTTATCTCCACCCCTTTCCCCACAGCATCAGCCTTCTCTTCCCAACCTCGTGTTCGGCGCCGCCTTCTCTCCCGTGACACGCACCGCGCCCCCTCCGCCGCCACGCCATCTCGCCATGCAGCGGCCCCGCCTCCACCACGCCCCTCTTTTTTTCCCCGCGAACCGCGCACCATGATTCCCGTCGGTGCTGACCGGTGCTGACGACGCGCAGCACGGATCCAGGAAGGAAGAAAGAGGCATGAAATACGGGGCGAGATGGATGCCGCCTCGGAGTAGGTAAGAGGAAGTACTAGTCCGGAGTGGAGAAGTACCTAGTGGGATAATGGATAAAGTATGTACTGCACAGTGAAGGGTGTAGTAAATCTTCTCGATTCCGAATGAGGTCGCAGCGAGAAAAATATTATAGGAGTTAACGTAATAGTTGTCGCAATTGCCAAGTGGTTGGAAGCAGCTGAGTAGATGAGAGAAATAGAAAACAAGGGCTAAGCGTGAACATGACATAAGTTGTCGAAACGTAGGTCGGTTGATAATAAAATCCTGTTGACCATACTCAAGTTTCTCTACCTCTTACACGGTCCAATAAAATATCACCATCTAAACTCAAGTTTGCTCAATGGTTCACGAGACTCTTTCTCGGTTTGAATTTTCTTAATTTCGGGCAGCACCTGGGTCCATACAGAATGAAATTTCCGATGACTACTCTCAGCATCGTATTTAATCATGATATCATATCCCCAAAATTATATTCATTTATGTACCCAACTACCCGCCCAAGCTGATAACTGATCCAAGTTTTCGAGAAATTTGTGGAGCACACCGATTTTTGGTGCTGCAATCTCATTCAGAATAGATTGTGCTTCCTCAGGAGAGTGCGCTAGACGTTGAAAAAATATTTGATAAAAAAATTTGGAGGAAAGCATTAGACCGCAGAGCCATTTCTCTTTCTATCCCGGAGACAAGACGCCTGTTCTATTCACTTAATCGCATCCCACTCCTCTCCATCCTATTTTCTCTGCGTCGCGTGCACCGTATGGGATTCTTCTGGGAGAGAGAGAGAGGATGGAGTGGAAGCAGACAAAAGGGAGTCCATTTTCTCACTTCCCTGCGTGTGCGTATTTATGTGTGCATTCACACAAAAACGCACTTTTTTTCTCTCTCTTCTCCAAATGTTCCCCCATACCTCCCCACCCTCGAGGCTCATAATCTCTTTTTTTATGCATTCCGTGAGTGCCAGTGGAAACTTTCCCATCTCGAACGGATATGCCTCTTCTTCTTCTTCTCTTCGGAGAGATGTTGGGACAAAGGAAGAGTGAGTAACAGTGACGTCGTACTGGGGGGGGGAAGGGTTGAAGTTGCGAGGTGGTGGGTTGGGGCACTCCTTTTGTGCACTCTGGGGGCGGAGTGGGTTGGGAGAGAAAAGAAGGAGTTGGTTACGGGGGGCGTGGTTTCGGGGGCGGTGTGCCCCCCGTCTTAGGAGGAGGGTTGGTTGGGGGAGAGGGAAGGGGTGTGAACCTGTATGCGGATCCTCTCCAGCTTTCAAACTCCATCACCTGATATATCTAAGTTGTCGAGAAGAAATTCAGGGAATAAAGTGAGAATATGGCCCTTTGCAGACAAAGCAAGCAGAATAAAAATACTACAACGCGCCCCCGTGTGGGTGAGTTAGCACGCAAAAGTTTGAAGGAGAGAGGTGACCATCCGTATTGTTTCCTTTTGAGAGTGCCACAGCAACGAGATTTTCTTGTCCGTTCCTGCACTTCGGAGTTTCGCGTACGCGCTCGTCATTTTTCAAAAAACAACTTTGCGTTTGATTTATAGCTGTGGTTTTATATACTTCATTTTTCACTTGAACATTTTTTTGCCATTGATATCGAGCTAGAAATGACTTATTGATCGGAATTCGTTTATTATTCCTATAATTTGAAAATGATTTGATTGTTTATTCTCTAACCAGTGGCGTTGAGCAACACACCTATTTTAAAGTGATTATTGTGTTGAGTAGACCAATTTCTTGAATGAAACTCTTTCCTTTGTGTGTCATATTTTTGGGAAAAATATATTTTTACCATAACATTTCTTCAAGGATTTATAAAAATCATGAAAATCAAATCCCATTCATACATCACGTGTGCAATAACTTGATTCGCGAAGCCATGCGAGGCAACGAACGGCTAACCAATTAAAAAATTAACCCGGATAAGAATATAAATAGTCGCATTATGCACCCCGAAAGTCTCGGGGAACAAGGAAAAGGGTAAGTGCATCCATAATGAATTTAACCTCAGCTCTGGAGAGACAATGGGAGAGCGGGAACCTGGAATGCGTGCTCGCTGGCGGATATATATCGAATATCACTCGGGAATTGGGAGCTGGGATCGCAGGGTATCCTCGGGAGGTTTTCTTCTCTCTCGAGGCGCAGGTGGGGTCAGAGGTGAGGGAGCGCTCGCCCGTAAGTAACCGCCGGCGGCGTCTTGACGGACGGCGCTGCGAGGTGAGGGAAGGGCGATGGGTGTTCGGACGAGGAAAGGCTTGAGAGTTGGGGGGAGGGAAGGAGGGGTTGTAAGAGGGGAGTGAATGTAACAGACTAGCATAGAGAGACAGAGAGAGGAAGCGTGCGAGAGAGGGGCAAAAAGAAAAGAAAGGGTCCGGAAGATGGACGGAGTACGGACTAAATCAGAATTAAAGGTCGTCCGTGCTGGCCGTCCATGAAAATTGCATGAGGCTACCGCATCCCCCATCCTCCCTCTCTTCCTCTCCGTCTCTTTACTTCTCTCGTCTCTCCTCTTCTTTCTCTTATCCCCTCCTAGCCTTCCATCCTCCTGCTTCATCGCCCGGGTTCTCTCCCTGGCGACGCCCCAACCGTTTTCATCGGTCACCTGGTCTACTCGAGGGGGAGGCCGTGGGGAGGGCAAGCCTCTTGCTCTGGAGAGTTCCTCTCTTTCTCCCTCCGAGATTTAGTGCTATCAAACGACGAGGCATGTTTGATCATGTTGATCAAGTGGGGACCATTGCCTTAGAAGGGTTTATCAGGGGGACTTAAGGAATGAGACTCTTGTCGGAATGTGCGCAGGTTCACCTCCTCCTCTCCCCGAATGGCCACGGTCTTCGTCCTCTTCGGCGGCTCGAGTCGTGTGCTTCCCTAATGAGATCGCCGTTTTCTTGGGACATAAGTGAGGTACTGCTTGTGTGAATCCCTGATCCCCGGGAATTTTTCATATGATCGTCGTCGGTTGAAGGGAAATTTAGTACCCGTGGCCTCCTCAGAGAAGATGGGAGGGAAGACTAGCCTTATCGAGTCACGCATGCGGAATTAAAATGAACGAATCCGGGAGCATTCAGGGCAAATCCGAACGATGTCATGAGCATCTTTTCACCGACGGAGAATTTTGTTTGGATTCGTATGGAGAGGGTAGATTGAGGATAACACCAGGGTATTTCAAAGTACTGGAAGATGGATGAATATGTTGTTATTGCCAATATTTTGTCCAATACCGGTAACCGTTATAGACTAAAAAAAAAACAAATTCAAGAAAAAGCTCTCTGGTCACTGCATATCTGCCGATAAATTTCGCCCATTGCTGGAAAGCAGAATTTATCTCCGTGCTACGGTTTCGCTTCTGCAGTCGCGGACATTAACGTTCGGAGGAGTTCAGAGGAGCGTAGCCCAAAACATTTTCGTGGGAAAACATCATCGTTGATAGAAATTCGGCGCGGTCGTAAAATCAATGCCCCGCAATGAATCCGACCCCACCACTGTCTCCGTACGTACGCAGGTCGAGCATCCCTGTCACCAGACTCTCCCATTACAACTTGAGGGAGATTCTCATTATTACACTTCTCTGACCCTCTCCCCCGATTCGCAACTTCCTTCGCAGAGAACAAGGGGGGAGGAACCGCGCTGTATCCCGTTGTTCCTGTAGGATATACCCTCATCCAACCCCCCCCCCCACACTTTTTCTGAGTCCAAATCTTTGGTCCAACCTTATTCCCTCCCCCAACACGCTTTGGGCCCCTTTGCCGATACGTTCACTCCTTCGGAAATCCCGTGCTATTTCACCGCCACCCTCCCTGTCTCCACCCCTCAACATCCGGCTTGGAGAGAAGGCTGGGCTCTGGCGAGAGGGAGATGAAAAAAGAAATGTTTTTGTTTTATCCCGCCGGAAAGTTTCCGGTCCTTTGCTGAATCTCAGTCTTTCCACTCGATCCGGCGTCTCTTTCCATCTCCCGACTGCGCCATCCCACGCCCTCTTTGAGAAAGGGGATGAGTACGCCCACTCTGTGCTATTCAGGGGGAGGGTGTGGGGATATATCCGTGGCTACAGCCTTGCTGCTCTACCCCAAGTCACACATTTGTGTTCCCCGCCATCAATCGTATCTTTTCGCATCTCCTCGGGAATCCCCTCCACTCCTTTTGTTTCGACCGCTCACTCGAGGGCATCTTCCTCCCTTCTTTATCGCAGTCCGCAGTAAGACTTTCATTGTCCCCATATACTTCAAATTTCTCTCTCTATCTTCTTGAGAAGTCCGAGACCTCCAGACCCACCCCGGCTCCTTCCACTTCCTCCTCCGCCACCCTCGCAACTTCCACCCCTTGTTTTTTGTTTACGTTTCGCCCACGTAAATATGAGATCTTGGAGGCGAAAAAGTTTTCCCCACGCCATTTCCCAACCCCCTGTGCAGTCAGTCTCTCAGAGTCGCTACCGTTTCCTGGGCGGACTACCGTAAGAAGTTCATCTTACCCTTCTTTCTTCTAGCCCTGGCCCCATCTCTTCGCTCTCTGCCCCAACGTCCATTCAATCTGATTCTCATTATTTCTACATAGCAGGAGTGAATCCTATTCAGCTCCTTCCCTTCTCTTAAACCCTCCCGCTCCTCACCGTTGCACCCTCGCCGAACTCCCCTCTGCCTGTCTTTCCCTTACCCTGTTGCCAACGGGAAATTCTCGCACATATTCCATTCTCTGTTCAATTCTCTCTCTTGTAGTGATGTCCCGCCTGCCCCGCTTAAAGGTATTTCTTCCTTCAAATTTGGAAAGCAGTTAGTACACTATCTTCTAGCGTCTTATATGGATCAGTGCGTAACATTTTTCTAATAGATTAGAAAAAATGAAGTTGATGTATATGACATGTGGCATTTATGGTGCACGGCATATGGTGTAAGTTGTTATCGAAAAAACCGTCAACAGCCTTTCTAAGAAAATTCAATTGGCTCCATTCTTGTATGTATTTTGGAAGAATATAATTTATAAAGGGTATTTTTAGTGTTCCATTGGTAAATGTAATAAATTAAGTCGCTTAGCATAAGTTAATTTGTACTTTTAACTTTTTCATCTAAAATAGGATTTAATTTAATAACTCAAACTTTAATTAGTATGACAAGTAAATTTAAAAATACAATTCATGTTATCTTTGAAAATAGTATTGGTTTCGACTGATATATTCAATTTTTGGATGGTCTCCATTGAGAAATTTGGCTCAACTAACTGTTGCTAAATTATTTTCTTATGCAATTTTATTTCCACTGAAACTATAAAGAAAGTAACTTCTTCACTTGGATCTACAAGTACGCCTCGGAGGCTGATATAAAACGATAAAAATTTTCCTCTCGTATAAAGATGCCCCAATATTAATATTCTTGGATGGATGAATCAACCTCGAATCAATCGCTAGGACTTGGCTTTCTCAGTTTTCTTGGCCCAAGAATACTCACAGAATTTCGCAGCCCACGTTTTAAATGGCTACCTCCTCACGGTAGGAAGATTAGTTCCTTTTTCGGAGCCGGTAATTCGATGCATTATTCACTCCGGTCCCAAATCCCTAATCCTCATAATCCACCCCCAACTTCCTGCATTTATCGATGAATAGACGTCGGCCAACATCCGCCATCCGTCTCTGCCTCTTCATTTCTCTTCCGTCGGCCCCCACTCCTCCTTTCTCTCAATGCTCTCTTTAACTTCCCATCCCTCTCCTCTTCCATCCATCCTCCCTTCCATTTATTCTCCTCCCGCTTTCCTACGCTCCTTATTCTTTCTCCTGACGCGCGCCTTCTTTCTCTTCTCACCCGACTCCTATTTCCGGCGGCTCTCTTCCTCGGGGTGGATTGCGGGGGAGGTCCTCCTCTCCCGTTGGAATATATCTGGAGGAAAAAAGGGACGCCGTGGAGACAGGGAGTGAGGCATGGGTCGTGGGTTTTTGAGTGGGTAGGAGACTCCTCTTCGCGGGTGGAGAAGGGGTAGGTACGTACGTATTCGGAGGATGAGTATAGCTGGAGATGGATACATTCCTCGAGGGGGTGGTTTTTTCGGGGGAGGAGAGGGAGTTTGCCGGTGGAGAGTGGTTGGGATCTTCCGCGGAGGCTTCTCTCCGTGTGTGGGTGGATGGGTTGAGAAGGAGCCTTTGGGGGCGGGGGTGGGAGGTGGTGCAGGGCTTTTCGGTAGAGCCGGAGAAAGACGTACGGCTCCCTGACTCGGCCCGCATCCCCTGCCCGATATTTCTTCCCGGTCCGCCGTGCCGCTCCAGGAAACCCTTTTCCTCCTTTGCCGACGCCGTTCCTCCCCCCCAAATCCCTCTCGCCTGCTATTTTTTTCCTACCCCCCCTCTAGCCCCTCCGTTCCTCCCGTCCCACCCCCGCCCCCTGGCTCCTAGCGCCACACCGAAGCATACACCACCACCCCCGAGCTATATGTCTCTCCATCCTAGCTATTTTCACCTCACGTGCCCCGCCCTCCCTCCCACCCATTTCCCAATGTCCCCGATCCGATCCGCTTTCGGCTTGATCCCAAAGCTCCCTCTTTTATTCCCCAACCCTTTTTTTCCCACCTCTCTTCTTCACCCCCCTTTCCGACGCATTTTATATCTGGAATCAGTTCAGGTGGAAAGGGGTTGGGGAGCATTAAGAGTTCGTAAGTACGTGCAAGAGTTACCGTGAAGGTCTTTTTCTTGGTTCCATCTCGGACGGTGCCGTTTCTAAAGGCGGTTGTAGATCAAGTGTTTCACCTTATGAGACGTTCTCGTTAGTGACATAGGTTCAAAAAAGAGGGAGTTGATAGGTTTAATTGAAAGAAAATCGATAGACTTCTATTTGGAGAGACAAAATGGAGTGAAATAGGATGATGAGGAAGAAAACTTATAATAGAGAGGAATTGCCAATTATTTTCTTGAACCACGAAGCAATCGTTGAATATTCATTCTTGACGGTAGTTCGATGATGAAAGGATGAGGTCAACGTATATTGAAGTGTCATAGATGTCCTAAAATGAATGTAAAATATCATGCTTGCTAATTTTTTTTAAATTTTTTGTTGATAAATTAGAACCCGTTCCAGTACCAATTATAAAAACTTACGTTAATAAGACGTTTTCGGTAAAGTCACCAATTTGGCAAAGGATTAAAATCATTGGTGTTAAGTATTTTGTTTAAAGACATTATGATTTAATAATGCAAATAAAGAAGCTGTAGGTCGTACTATCTTTGGTTAAGTTCACCTTCCTTACTTGCTTTCGAGGGGCGATTTTCTACATGAAGGATTTGACGGGGCTAAACAGAGAAGTAAGGCTTGACAAACGGCGAACCAGGCAGCAAGTCAATTCCCAGTAACCGCCGATAATTTTTTGCGGACAATCAATGATTATCTGGATCGAATGAAGAGTTTGAAAAATTAACTGCTTTCAATGATAAATTATGAAATTATAAATTATAGTCTGTTTTGATATATAATTGCTCGTTTATAACGCAATGAGTACATAAATAAATCTACTGGCAACACATAGTCTCTTTGAACGGGTCTTTTCTGAATAAGAGAAATCTTGGTTGAACGTAACAACTGATTTCCTTCCGCGTCACGTAAAGTGTACTTAGTTTCTCTTTGCGTATCAAACTAAGACAAATAAAAGTGGATAATAGGTATGAATATGGCACATAAAGACAATATAAGTGATTCTAAATCAAGTGATTATACCAGGTTACTTTTTTATTCAAGTAATATTGTGTTCCTACTGCCTTTTAACAACTGAATGCATCACTCATTAATTCTTTTATTACTTTATTCTTATTATGGCATGGAGTTAACTGAAAAATTAATATTTTGTGTACCTAAAAAATGCTTTGCTAGTACTAATATTGTGGTGTCATACAATTCATGTTTTCACCCAAAAAATTAAAAAAATAACTGCAACGCCTGGGAATATTTTCTTTAGGATCATGGTTATAATGACTGCTGGGATAAGAACATTTTTAAGTACCATGTATTATTGGAGTAGGGAAGAATGTGAAAAAAATATCTATATTACACTAAGCATAGAATGCTCAAACCGTTTTTGCATGCATTTTTAATTGAAAATGTGATCAGATAAGGCTTTTACATTTTAATTTTATGATTATGATCAGATTCTCTATTGATGAGATAAGAGAAGGCTTTTATCGACGCAACCTCCTTTTAACCGCAAACTAATATGCTACGAACAGCACCATTTCATTTTAAATGTAATTATCTTTTTTTTTCTCTCTTGTCAATTAACAACTCCCCGAATTAAGGTGGCCTTCACTTGGCTGCAAACTTGATTTTCTCATTTTGCGCACTTTCTAATAAATGGCACATTATCGTCAAAATCTCATTTTTAAATGCATGGAAACACGTCTTCCGAAATAAATTTGAGGAATGGACGGAGATGTGATACTTGTCGGTACATTTACATGGGTATGTTGACGATTAAGCAATCCGAAAGGGTGAAGTGCGTTCGATTTGAGATTTAGGAGACGTACATCATAATTGGTGATCGAGCATCAAGATACACGCCAAGAATTCTTAAGGACTTGGTGGAAGAAAGAATTGGATAAGTAGAAAAAAGAGTCAAAGAAGAAGCGTGAGTTAAAAAAAGTAGGAAAGGAAGAAAAGAAGAAGGAGAGGATAATGGGGAGTGAGGGAAGAAGGTCGCAGGATGGAGAGGAATGAGAAAGAGGAAGAAGAGGGTCTTAGGAAGGGCAGAGAGGTCTTTTCTGGATGAAAGAGGAGAGAGAGAAAGAGGTCGCGTGATCTATGAAGATGGGATTTCTGCTGTCCTCTGTACTTTTTCAGGAGGGATTCTAAGGAAGAAGGCGAGGGGGAGGAGGGGAGGTGGGACCGAAGGGGTGGCCTTTTGCGAGAGGTGGACTGGGGCGGAGGGAAAAAGGGGAGTTTGCTTCTTCTTGCGTGTGTGAAGGAGCAGAGGGAGCGGCAGCCACCGTGAGGGATGGCGGGCTGTGCGCGGGGGACGTGCGGGCGGCTGGCTACCCGTGGGGTGGTGGTCCCTGCCTCCCTCGGATGAGGCCTTTGAATGGGGCGTGCCTGATGGACGGAGCACGGCCGGGCGGAAGGAAGGGACAAACAAATAGGTCGCGAAAAAATGAGAGCGCGCGAGAGTTTAGGGAGGAATGGAATGGAGTGTGGTGGTGAGGGGTTGGGCAGTGTGAATCGCCGTCCCGTGGTGTGGGGAGGGGTGGGGGTATTAGGGGACGAGTATTCCGTCGTCCAAAGGGGGCGGAGGCAAAAAGATTGGTGGGCGTGGGACATCTCGCCGACACAAGAGTGTGTGTTGCTCTCTGTATGGATACACTTCCTTTTCCTCCATTTGGGAAGGATAAATTACTGCAAGGGAGAGGGGAAGGAGAGTGCTGGTAAAAATGGAGGTTTTCTCCGTGTAGGAGGATGGATGTTTAAATTAAAAGGGTCCTTATTTATATGTACCCAATGAAAGAAACCAACTTTCCCCTCACCGTTCTCCTCCCCCCCTCTTTTATGCTGTTCACGGTTTGCGTTTCACTCTCTTCCTTCTCCCTAATAGATACAAACCTCTTTATACCGTTTTCTCCCCCAAATGATCTGCCGAAATATTAGCGTAAGCGCCAGCTTTTTACTCCTTGTAGAGCATCTCTTTATGACCAATGAGTTGACGCCTGCCTGTATTTTGGGATCTCTATAAAGCTAATTCTATCTCATTCTGCATTTCAAGAGGGTTCCCACTGGCTGAAACATTAAGTCGCCTCTCTATCCTTCATCGTTAGAAAGGAAAGGACTTCCCGTCGCCTACCCTACGCCAGGATCACAATGTGGCTGTCCATCGTGATATTTTCCCTCCCGCCCGAGTGGGTTTGAGGGAAGTGAATGTAACGCATCAAGTTCTCCATGGGAGATCTTGAAAATAGTGGAGTTGAGAATGGAGCTTTACAGCAGGGAGGGAAGAAAATAAACTATTCGTATTAATGGAGCCGCGGCATTATTTTTTGTTTCGCGGTCGAAACTTTAGGAATGAATGTGCGGCTTGGATCGAGCGAAAGATTTTCGCATCGCTAGTCAGACTGAAGGAAAGGAGGGAGAAACTGCGGGGTGGGGTGTGTGGTGGAACTGAGGAGGGGGGGGGGGGGTAATAAGCGAGTTGAGGGGTTATGGCGTGGGGTAGATGAGGAGGACCGGGGAGGA
The DNA here is from genome assembly GCF_921293095.1 of Ischnura elegans. NCBI lineage: Eukaryota > Metazoa > Arthropoda > Insecta > Odonata > Coenagrionidae > Ischnura > Ischnura elegans. The sequence continues at coordinate 128,084,836 of NC_060246.1, forward strand.
GGACTTTTCAAACAAGGAGAGAGGAGCCGACAGAGTGTTGTGTGCAGTGGGGTTTGAGGTGGGTGGTATAGAAAGAGGAGATTGGAAGTGGAAAAAAGGGACGGGGGGGGGGGGGGGGGAGCGGGAGGGGGTTTAGCGGAAACGCGTCTGCAGTGGCGGCGGGCTTCGTCCCAAAAACTCCAGAATCCGGGCCATGTATAACTCCAGTCTCTTCCGGTCTCCCTCTCTTCCATCCCACATAACCGACCCCATCTTTACTCTCCATGCTACTTCACCCCCCACTCCTCTATAATACTCCAGCTCTCTCCCTCCCTGCACACCAATACACCCTTTGGCTCATCTTCCATCCTCCACCACCACCACACACTCCTCCCAACCCTTTTCGCCCTCCCCTCGCCGCTTTCCCACCCCCGGCGTTTCTCTCTCCACCCCCCTCGAGTGTTGCGACGCCACTAGACGGACTCCAGCGGCGGCCTCGATGGTCTTGTTTCCCGTGCTTCCGGTATCAGCATTTTATCTCGATATATTCAGCGAGGCGGCGAAGGAAGGAAGGGTTCGGCTCAATCTCTGCCCCCCCCCCCCAACTCCCCCTGTCTCCATCCCTTCAACTACCTCCTCTCAACCACTCCTCCTCTTTCCCGCAACAATTACTGCGCGTTTCTCATTCCGCTGCCCCAGCGAAAGGGGTTGTCATCACCCTCACTTCTTCACCCCTTTGGTCGCCTCTTCCCTTTTTTTATCCTCTATTACGGACTCCCCCACTCGAAGCGTTTGCCAAACCTCTGAAGAAGCTGTGCGCTGGTGGGAAGGAGTTTCGGTTACTCATCTTTCTCGGAGGAATGAATCATATTCTGATTCAATAATCATGGAGTAAGTCTCGTAGAAAAATTTGGAAACTATTCAACCCGATATTTTTATTTGGTTTATATTTTTAAGCATTGTCTAGCTAACACAGAAGTTCACACTTAATGATTGCGTATATGAGAGATATTTAAAGATGATTTATTTAAAAAAAAAATAAAAGTTATGAGCACTGGAGGGAGACAATAGATTCAGACAAGCGGTCAATCTTCAAGAATTTGAACAATGATTTAGTAAGCGGTTTTAACTGCTTATGTTGCAGTTATGACAATACCTTAAAAACTGTCTTGTACCAGATGATGGTTCAGTGAGCCGAAACGCGTTGTACACATTAAAAATTCTTAAGGAAAAGTTCTACGACCTTTTATTTATTTAAATATGTCTAACTTCCTCCAAGTGAAGCCTGAATCTGTTGAACCTTAAAAAGATTTGAAATCAGAAGTGAATTCCTTTGTCTTTCATAGCAAAGTTTTTTTCGTTATTATGATATGGCTCTTATTGTGCATGTATTACATAAATTAGCTGTCGCAGTTTCGCGTAAAACTGGACATAATTAGAAATTAACCTTTTATTATTAACTTATAAGTTCAAATGAAAGGGATGAAAAGGATGCAATGTCATAATCCACACTCGCTGAATCAATTTGTTCAAGAGAACGGAAAAGTGGATTAGATGGAGTGTTAACTGGGAACTAAAAGAGTAACGGGGGATAAATGTGAATTTCGGGAGGAAGGAGCTTGATTAGCCGCTTGAGAATCAGGAGGAGGATGAAAACCTCAAAATGGGCATCTAAAGGACCTTTTTCGTGGCTACAATGAAAGGGAAAAATTGAGGAGGGTCGCAGCAAAATTAAATCGGAGCATGTAAAGTCGAGATCAAGAGTATTGGTAGATTATTTTGGGAAAGACCAAATACCTCGAGGGCTGATTACTTATCACACACATGGAACACACCAAGTGCTGATAAGGTGAGTCCCAGGTATTCGTAGTTTGCTCAAGTTGAAAAAGTGGATATCCAGCTTCTCTTCATCCTCATGCACTTGTGATTTGGTGATAAGCAACCAGCCCGTAGGATAGTGATCTCAAGAGATTGGTGTTTGATGAAAGGACCCCGGTAGGATGGAGCGGTGGGGAAGTGCAGTTGCATCAGTCTGTTATGACGGTCAGAAGGGTAGATAGGTGCTGAGAAGAGATGAGAAGAATGCGTGTGATCAGAAGAGGGAAAGTGCGGCAGAGGAAAAGGCAGAGAGATAAACGATCACGTTCTCTTCAGAAATGATAAGAATGGTGAAAGAGGGGAGGACCCGGATTGATGAGATTTTTTGGGGTTGGCATGTACTTGGAATCTTCGATGGGGACCCTCAGAGATGAAAATGGTGTCTTGTGTCTTTGACTGCATGCCTTGTTGCTCCATGTGTTACAAAACGAATAAAATGGAAAATATCAAAGCTCTACAGTTATCCACAACCTATAGATACCAAGTTATTCGAAAACTATAACTTTATTTTTGGCATGTTCATTTATGTCTGCCATTGTTTTTTTTTAGTTTGCGACATCAAGGGTGATCCACATTAAATATTTTTTTTTAAGTCTATGAAATATACTTTTTCCAAAAATACTTACAAACATCTTTTCAGATGTCTTTATAACCTAACAATCAGTTCTTTTGAAGGGGCACTCGTCATACTCTGAAACAATATTGATCGTTTCGATAACAATGGAAATAAAAGGGCACTCGATAAAGTGGCCTCCTTCAATGAAGATCGTGAGTTACGAGAAAGAAACTTATAAATGTTGTACTTTACTTTTCTCATCTTTCACACTCACTTATTCGGCAAGGTTTTTGGACGGAGAACTCTTGCGGGATGAGAGGGAAAAGATGCTGGGGAGGGATAAATTCGTTCCGAGGGTGCGAGAAATAAGGTGAAGGATGACCAGCAATGCCTCACCCCATCTCGGGGACCCCCGATTTTTCTTCCGATCCCCACTCACTCCGTGCCCGCACGCTTACATATCGTCTTGGCTGCTGTCCGGTGGCGATAAGAACTGTCTGCTTTTGCCACTCTGCCCAGCGTACTCTCCAAGCCGTACCCCACTCCCACCCCCCCCCCCCGCCCCAAGACCTCAACCACCCTGTCCTATGAGCTTCCAATCTCTCTCCCCTCCCTCCTCATTTTTCCCGGCCACTTACATCCATCCTCCTCCCCCCTCCACACCGAGATGCCCTCCCCATGCCCCCGCTCCGCCATCTTTCCTCGGTCTTGATTAATTTCGGCAGCCGGCGCAGGGATCGTGGTTCCCCACTAAACTTCCCCAGGGCTGCCTCAAGACGGGCGACCTGTAATTACAATCGAAGGCAAAGTGACCGGTTGGAATCTTAATGGCCCTTCAAGACGAATAGGCTCAATTTTCTGGGTAAAAACGTATTTAGGTGGCCGTTCGGGCCAATAGCGGGCGAATATTTCCACCAAAATATTCCCTTTTTCCGCTGCTTCTCATCCAGCCCTCGCTTCCTCTTCCCTGCCTTCTTCCCTCTTCTTCACGTCTCGTGTATAAAGTTCGTGTAACAATGCGCGTACTTTGGTATGTCGATGAAAAATCAGTGTGAATGCATGTCTACATGTGCGTGACTCATTCTTTATAACCGTGTGAAATCACAGTGGTAGATGAAGTAGCACGAAATAAATTGTGAATTTGTGGAAGTTGCCCATCACTCAGGCTTATTCCACCAGCCTTTTTAGGGAAGCATTGTCACTTGCGTGTAACACCATTGTCGAACGACACCAGCAATGGGTCACACTACGATATCAGTCAATTTAGTTTTTTAAGTGTTTAAAGAAAAGTTAAAGTGACATTTTTGTTTGACGATCTTCTCTTAAAGTTCAGTACTGAATGTGGCAGGGTTATTTTGTTTTTAATCAGGAAAATATTTCTCCATCTTTTCAAACTGCGTAGAAAATCATTGCCACCTCTAAAAATATAGTTTGAATGTACGTACACGCGTATCTACCCACGCTGCCTTCGCTAGACTTTACAGTATCCTCGCTTCAGTATTGTATTGTCTTCTAGCCCCTCTTCCATTTGATCCTGGCCAGCGCAACCTATTGCCTATACTTCATCTCGCAACGCATTCTTTCCACAAGTTATGGTCCTTGCTGTCTCCCCTTCTCTGTCTTCCCTCAATTCCCAATTGGACAATATCGCCCTCCTTTATTTCCCATGCCTCTTCCTTTCCCTCATCGTATCGTTGATATGGATAAGGATACTTTTTCTTACCGCGTGCATGAGGGAGATTGTCCAAGATGAATTAGGAGGAGTGAGATAGCCGTTGGGAGATACTCTGGAGGCTTACCCCTTCGCCCCCTATATTCGGGATTCGCTATCGACTACAAGACGTATCTGCCACTCTTTCCCATGAGATTCTTTTCGGCATAAGATATGGCCGTCAATGGCCGGAAGTATTGGATTGCCAGTCAAGTCATAGCCCTTATGTTATCTCTTTCCCTTCTGATTAAGTTATCTATCGATAAAATGAATGTGGCAAAATGTCATAGTTATCTTTCAAATTCTCTTATGCAGTAAGTAAAAAAATTAAGAGCAGTTTATGTTTGACAGTATTCTTCTCAAATACAGATTTAAATGAGAAAGGTTTATTGTTTATTAATCAGCCGAATATTTCTCTATTTAATCAAAAATTAGATTGTTTTAACGAGTTATCTTCAGACTCATGCAGCGCAAAATATTGCACGTTGCGCAAATATTACGAAAAAAGTAATTTATTTTTATTTAATAACAAGTGAAAATTCAATGATTAATTGGAGTTCGTTAGACTGTGAAGGCGTATAATTTATCCCAAACGTAGTGTACGATGTTGGCACCTTGGCGCCTTCAAGACCCATTCAAAATTAGACTCAGTTCAGCATAAGGAGTTCGGATAAAGCATGCGTGGTAGAACAAAGTAACACATCCATCCTCCTCAGCCAATATTTTCTCCTAGCCCACCCCATAGGTTACCGCACGACATGCCAGGAGCCCTCACGGAGTGTCGTGATCTCAGGCGGCCTAAGGGGCCCAGCGGAACATATGTCCATTCTCGGAGGCACCTCTCCACAAACAATGGGGCGCGCGAGTTATTTTTTCCGCTTCGCGGAGCAGCGGGGAGGGAGATTGTGCGTCTTCCAGTCTCGACGACGACCAGCACGCACGCCGCCGAAGTCTCGGGCGACGGTGCATAAATCCCAGCGTCGCCAGCACCCGTCTCGGTCAGGGCAAGCGAAGGGGCTTTCGGGTACCTATGACCCCTGGAGGAGGGGCAGACGGGAAACAAAAGGTGGTGGCGGTAGTGGGTGGGGAAGGAGGGCGTGCGGTGCTGAGAATCCCATCCGAGAACACGCGTGATCGAATTCGGGCACGATCTTTTTCCCACCCGCTTTATTTAAAGTAGTCTCGGGGATGGAGATGGGGATTGAGTGAAGGGTTTAAGGACGTAAGTGGTGGTGGGCATGGAAGGTGGTGGCGGAGGAGATAAATAGAGGGAATGGTGTGTTTACGAGTCGAGCAGGGAGAAAGACGGAAAGAAAGGAGCGGAGGGAGAGAGAGAGAGAGAGTTGTAGCGTCCTACGTGTTCAGGTGTAAACAAGAAACACCGGTCTTCGGGTAGCCGTGATGGGCACATCACCTTGGGAGCCCTGGCAATAAGAAAAATGGAGGTTGGTGCAGAGGAAGAGAGAGAAATGGCGAGAGAGGAGGGAGGAGGAGAGAGAGAATCGGCGAAGAAAAGGTGGAGAGGTAAAGGAAAGAGAGGGTTGGATGGGAAGGTACTCGAGGAAGAAAGGTGATGGTATAGGAGTCGCCTGGGAAGGGGGCGCTCGGCATTCAGCGGTGGAAACAGGAATCGAGTTTGCATGTCGCTTATAGCCCTCGCACACCTTTTATTTGTTCTGTTGTTTTTTTCTTTTCTTGGGTATTTTCTCTCCCTGACCACCCTATCTATCTCTCCTCTCCACGGAAAGCAGAGCAATTACCCATCAGCTATCTCGGGCATGCAGAAAACTCCCATCAAGGGATTAATAACTTGATGCATGCCCCCGTTATCTTCCGAGTGTCTCGATCAAACTCTACAGCATTAAAAAATCCTATTTTTCTTTGGCCATGGTTTTAGCTTCCTTGAGAAATAACGATGAATATATATAAGCCCTGGAGACGATGTGTAACGCCCCTGTTCAAGCGTAAAATATGGGTGATTAGGCGTCTAAATCTCTCCTTTGAGGAACATTTGAAAAGTTTCCCGAAAAGTTAGTCTCAAGTTCTGCTTATGTAAATAAATTTTACTTCTCGGTTTTAATGATTTTTTACGAAAACCTATCAGGAGGTGAAGAAGTCTGTGATAATATCCGCTAGCATTTCAATGTAGGACATCGCAGCCTTGTTTTTTACCGCTATTAATGTATCCGTGTTAAAAGTGGGGATGCTATTTGGCATGTATTAGATGCTAATCAAACCAGTGAAACATCATCTTATTTTTTGTTTCAGTTATCATCTCTTGTCTTTAATCACCCTTCAGAATGAATGCACCCTTAAAAAAGGCAGATATTTTTCGCGGCTTTTTTGCGTTATAACTGTGAGCTCAACAGTTTCTAAGCCAACTAATTGAAGTCTTAAAAACATTAATTGACTTGCTAGGGTTTCCATGCTGGAATACATTGATTCCCAGAAATGAATTCGAATAGAAATACTGGTTTAATAAGACCGTTTAAAACTTCTTAGCTCTTAAAATCAGCACATTAATTAAGAAACACTTGCAGTACATAGAGTTACTTGCTAGGGAACAATTGTGAACTCAATTTGGAAACTTTGGTAAGGGTGGTTGTTTATTGAATTGTTAGTTATGAATTAAAGATAAGGGAGTATTTGGTCGGAAACTTTTTGCACCGGCAGATCTCGGACAAAGAGGACGCGATAGCCCAATAAGGCATCAGATAAGGTGGTGACGAGGCACTTACCTGACTCCGTCGTGAAAATCGGCCAGCCCTTCGCCCGTCTCCCTCGCCTGCCTTGCCATTCATTATTGTCTATCTCTGGGGAAATTCCGATCGAGCTGCTTAAAGTCCTTTCAGTCGACATTTGGGTTCCCTTCCTTTCCCTTCCCTCTTCATCTTTCCATCCCTTCCACTTTCCACCTTTCTTCCACAAGGCCTCTGCAACATTCCCAATGCCCGCAAGGTTTTCAACCTTTACCCCCTCCGTCCCTTCCTCCCTTATCTCTCACCCAAATCTGAGAGTCATTTCGGTTTTAGCGCCCATTTCTTCAGCCCCGCGTTGTCTTGTGCCGCCCGTGACTCAATTTAGGGCCCGAGCGCACTCAATTTATTCTCACACGGCAGCGGCAGCCACCGACTCCCAACCACCGAGCCACCGTGCAACACGGCGCGGTGTCTGCAGACAGCTCCTCCCCAACCGACAACCCTGCCGACCCCTACGCATATGCATTTATCTATTTTACCCGCTCGTGTTTCCTTTTTGCCTCCTTTCGCATCCCAGCCACCCCGCTCTCCACCGTCCTCCTCATCCCTCCTCCTCCTCTTCAGCGAGAGCATGGCTGCTCCCACGGATCGGATGGATTCTTGTGCGTGGACGTCGCCGTCTCTTCCTTGCGGGCCCCCACCCCGCGGCCACCTCCTCCCGAGGATTTCTGGTGGGAGTGAGGCATCCTTATGCCGTTGTGAGAGAGGGGGGGAGAGATGGGGAGGCGCCTCGTTCCCGGAGGTGGAGTTAAGGCGAGGGCCTTGGAGGGAGGAGTCCAGTGGCCTTCTAGGAGGCGAGCGGCGGGTAAGAGAAGTGGAAGTGCCCGCGAACTGCGGCTCGTCGGACTGCGGGGGATATAAATCACACAGCCGCGCCACTTCTAATTGGCCCGAAGTCCTGTAGAACAAGCCTATCGATAGTCCCCAGGGGGGTGGAGCTCGAAGGCGATAAGAGAGGGGGTTAGGCAGGAGGTGGATAATGGGGGAGGTGGTGGTAGTGATGGGGTTGGGGGAGGCGATGGCAGGAATAGCGATGCAGCATTGATGCTGTGCGGTTGAGGGAGGATTTGCCGTCGCTGTCCATCAATTGGTCAAGCTGCGACTGTCTGTCCATTCCCTTCGATTGTCCGTGAGGGACTTCCGAGCGTACTCTCTGGGAATAATTTTACATCGAGTTAAACGGTTTTCCGTTAACCAAGCTAAGATGCTTAAATTTTCTACAACTTTTACTCTTCCTATGCTGCGAATGGTTGAATGCACATGCTGTTTGCGGGATTAACATTTTTCGTCGGACTAAACTTTCACCTCGAGCGTTGAAGTCTCTTCGTAGTTTTGGGCACTTGGAACACTCAGTTTGTAATTTCGGAGGCATGGTATCTAATCCTTTTTTTCCGTGGGTGTAAGGTTATAAATGGAGTTTAAAATCTGAGGCGCATTTAATATGCTATTGAATTTAATCACACAGTATCAAATAATGCTATGGAGAATTGATTGGTTAATTCTTGTTCTTAACTTTTGAATACATGAACACGCTAGCAAATTTTGGTTTTATATTGAAGAAACGGGCAAATATACCTACTGAAATTGAAATTCAGTAGGTATATTTGCCCGTCATTGGTGACACTGTTAAAAGAGTGATAAGCAAGAGATATCTATTCCATTACATGATCTGGTCTTTATCAGATGCAATATTACTTCAAAGGAAGCATGATGATTTGTGGAACATTGCAGTTGTTGACTCAAGAGTATATGAATGTGCTTGCTATAACTTACAATTCAAGTTAAAATTAATTTACTTTTTATTAGAAATTGAAAATCATCGCAAAGACTAAATTTTGTGGCTTTGGCCTTAATTTATAGTAGAAAAATCATATTCCACCATATATTTTCCCACAATTTTTACCCTTAATACATTTATGCTGATTTTATTTTCATTTTTATGGATAAATTGTACCATGTCTGCTACTATTTACTATGCACTGAGAACCACTCCTTTATAATAGAAAAAGCTATGTTCACAATTTTTTAGCCCCAATAGCTGGTAGCAAGTAGTTTCAAACGCTCAAGCTGATAACATATAATTTTTGCATTGATTATTTTTATTGTTAGTATACTCCGAATTTGAGTTTTGTTCTACAAGTATTTTTTTCAAAGATACTACTTAATTAATAATAAGTCTTCGATGAATAAATACTGTATTTGTATGATACTACGTATTTTGTTAATTTCATTTGTAATTATGAATTGAGGAATAATTCATTACGGCACTAGCTTTTTAATCTCACCAAGTGGCATAACTATGGGGGTGATGAGGGGGATAGATCCCTCGCAAAGCCTCAGAGGAATAAAAAATATTTAAAAGTATTGTCTAGTTTAGACATATAATTACTGCATTCACTCAAAGTGAAATTTTAAGTGCCAAAATAATGTAAAATGTAATTCCAGGCTCGTAATTATTAAAAAAATTTCCCGGACCCCCTGCTTCTCGGAGGGGGTCCTCACCCCCATACGCTCCTATCCCCCCCAAAGCATATTCCTAGTTACGCCACTGATCTCATCAGTGAAAGGAACCGATCAAATTGTGCTGGTCTTTGATGTCATAATTATCAAGAAATATTTAGTGACTGTTTCGTTTGGCTACTATGCAATATGAACCAGAATTTATGATAAGTGTTAAAGATATCACAATAAAATTATATAATTTTGCAAAGACACTTATAAATGGGGTCATTAGACACATATCTTGATTAAAAACGTCCAATCTTTATGCGGGCTTGGATAAATACCGAAAAAGTTAGAAGTCAGGAACGGAATCTTCGAAATGGGCCGTCTCCTTTCTTTTCTTCCTCTTAGCTGTGGGCCTAGGCTTTCGATCCTATAATGGCCACAGGTTTCATATCCCCCAAAAAAGGATTTTAAATCCACATTCTCACGATCCGAGCGCAATCCTCGGAAGAAAAGAAATTAAATCGCAAGCGATCGAGAGCCGATCCTGCTCGGTCCCCCGCGAATGCATTATTCAGTCGGCATTATCGAGCGAGAGGAAGGCGAAGCCATCAATCTGCATCCTCACCTGATGGCGGGCTGGAAAGCGCCATTGCCTGAGAGCTGCATCTCGTCCCGAACGGGACGTTAAAAGCTGTCCGTCGATCGCTGTGTATAGCTAGTACTTGTCCGTGCGCACGGAGCGGGAATTCCCTTTTAACTGGTTCCCTCGCTAACTTGCCTTTTCTTACCCGCGAGTGTCCTCCCCATCGGTGCACCGGCAAAACGGGAACGGCCGGTGGATGGATTTTCTTTTTAGCAGCGGTTGGTAAACACAACACAAAGTGCTCGCCGTATCGCTCGCCTCTTATATTCCCTCCGAGCCCACTCACATCCGTTATGCCAGGAGAACACGAATAGAGAAAGGAGAAAAAAAAGTTAATGCTCCGGAGGGCACAGTGTTTGGAACGCGGAGGTATGGTAATCAAAGGGTATCCTCCCAAAAGAAGACCGAGCGAGAGGAAAGCCTTTTTTGAAGGCGCGCGGGCGATTGGGGGGGGGGGGGGAAGGGGGGGTCTGGAAGGGCGATGAGGCAATGGGCGGGATAGGGATTTTGGGGGGGGGCATTTTGAATGAATCCGGCGTTGCCAAGTTAATGGTTCAAGGCGGCGGGTAGGGAATCATGATGGATGAAGGAAGGTGGGATGGATCCGTCTTTGACGGGCCGAGGATACGTGCAAAGAATCGTGCGGGACGGCTTTATAAGTCCTCACCAATGGTCTCAAACTCATGGAACTGTTTGCTCATGAATGTCCTTGACCTGCAGCAAAGGCCATCATGAGAGTTCCATGGGGTAACAATTCAAATTTTATGGCCTATAGGAATCTGGAAGAACTTGGTGAAAGGAATATTGCATCGTAGATAGAGATGGCCGGATTGAACGATGTTTCCTTTTCGATAGACTGAACGCCGAATACCTGGTGGAAGTGTGTTCTATAGTTGTCTCGCCTTTTTATTTTATTGCTTAGTCTCTCAATTTCCATGGAATAATGTATTAATGACCGGTAAGGTTAGGAGAATGTTAATGGGTTTTCTAAACCTTTGCGAAGGAAAGCTGTAACTCATAGCCCTACCACTTCATATTTATTAACGATATTTGTTTTGACTAATCGCAAATTATGGCTTCATTGATCAACTCCGATGATGATGATTGTCTGGAATCATTATGTTGCTACTTTATTTCACGCGAGCGGCGAGGTATCAAATCTTAGAGGCCACTTTATGCAACCTTAAATTTTTCATTTTGCTTTATTCACATTTTTTCTTTCATAAGTATATGTGATTTATGTTTTTAATAGATTTATCGATAAAATGCTTGGGTTAATTGAAAATTTAAAAAAATATGAATCTAATCGGTTTTTAAAAGTGCATAATTCACTGGTATTTGTTGAATATAAGCTCAAAAATCTTTCAACACACTAGATAATTTATATTGAGACAATAATAATTGTTACCTCAGGAATAATATGGTGAAAATTTTTTGACTTTGTTAACTGAAAGTTCCTCTGTATGAAGGTAGTTACTTTCAAAGGAGCTGGCGCGTAAAGATCGGGATACGACCGCTAACAATATATAAATATACTAATTTATTTTTTAGCAATTAATTTTGTGACATTTGCTTTGTAATTGTTTACTTACCCGAATTTATGGCATTGGTAAAATCGGTATTCATCGTCCTTAAGGATTTAGCCTTGAATGATAGTACAATATATAATTCTCGTCATTGTAAAAGGAAGGACAGAGGTTTTAAAATATTCAATAAATGCCCCATACTTTTTTGAGCACATCGTTACACTTACGATTCTTGATATGCCATTGAGACCAAGAATGCAAGATTTTTTGTTTATGAATATCGATCTGATTTTGCAGATTTTGTCGATGTATTATATTTTTGAAATTCGAAATCTTGCCAATTCAATTTTTTGTGTGTTTTTACTGTCTAAAGAGCTTGAAGTTACGGAAGAACCTAGCGGGCTCTTATTTTCTCTAAAATGCTTTTTAAAAATTGTTTTGTAATTTAACTCTTATGTCTGAATTTTCGTTGAAAAATTTTACTAGCATTCATAAAAATAAAAGTTCATTCAAATATGCTAAAATTAAAATAATATTTTTTTAGGTTTCACTATTAGTTTTGAAAATTTGATGAGACATCTTAACATTTATTTTTGGCGAATTTTATTTCCTATGCCACTGTTTAAAATTATCATTCCTAATCTCTCTGACTGCAGTCTCATGTCCAGATTGCTTATTTTCAGTCTCGTTTTGATAGTTTTTTATGCCGTTGAATACCCGAAAAAAAACATTTGTCTTGATTCTTTCCTCTACTTTTTCTTCTGAAAGGGGAAAAACAAGAGCTCGCGACGTGCTCGCATTTCACGTCAGGGATACATGGAGGTAGGGTTAAGCCACTATTCCGGGCGGCTAATCTGCGCCCCATTTTCTTCGCTGCTCTGACGCGGACTTATCTCGCAAATTTGATTGTGATGCAACGGATGCACGAGAGAGAGAGAGAGAGAGAGACTCCGCGGTGGTGGCGCGGCGTGTTTGTTCAAAATTTCGAATCAATGTTCGTTAAGCTCTCTCTCGCCATTCCTCCCTCCCCCACTACTGTTAACTTCGCGTGTGCAAATTCATGGCACTGCTCCGCCGCACACGGCAGAGTGCACGAGAGCGTATTATTTGAGGTGGATATAGGCTGTGGGCGGTGGGAAGGGCCGAAACGGTGAGTGGGGAAAGAAGTCGTCGCGAGAGGAGAGGTGCTTATGTATAGATTTTAAGCTTGCGAGCATGTGTGTACGTATGCATGTGTGTGAATGCACATATGTATCGGTGTGTGTGTGTATGTATTTCAGTTGTTGGGGAAATATATTCGTATACACAGTGGCGTGAGGTGAGAGTGGTGTGTGGATGGGGACAAACACAGCGGAGGAGGGTGGGGGGAGAAAGGTGGGAGGAGTGGGGATGTTGTTGTGTGGCAGAGTCTACCTCACAATTTATATCGCACGACGACTTCGCCAGGGATGGCCATTTGTTAGCTGCCACATTCCCTATTCCATTATTCCACCGTTTCCGGTGTCGGGAGACCATGCCAGTCCAATGCAGATGCATTCGAATATTTTGGCCCCCCCGCAGAGAGAGAGGATCCATCCAGTTGCGCTCATCCCTTGCTTTATTAATCGCCCCGCCCCCCGTAACTCTCGACGCTTCTTTTATCCAACCCCCCACCCTCCATTCGTGATCCTCCCCTTCTTATTCTTCCAGAAGTTGCTTCACCGACTCGTATTACCTCGCTCGCATAACGACACATAACTCTCATTGGCCTCCCCCCGTCGGCAAAAACATCGTGACACATCGTTGAGGTTGTTTACTCTTTGATGCTCGTAAGTGGTTATGTTAGAGGTACTATGATGCTTTGTGCTTCCGCTCTTCAGCGTCTGCATGTCCCTACCTTGTACTTTGATATCTTTTAATGCACTTAGATTGAGTATGGTGTTTCTTTGTCATTTGGTGCAATCGATAATTTAAAAACCATTGTGCAGTATATGTGTTCATGAGTCTATCTATCAACTTTTAACCTCTGAAAAAAGATTTCTGAGAAGTTAAGTAAAACTGTAAAGGTCAACACTTTTTATTATAACTTGGTGAGCACTGACTCTTTTAGTGCTTATGAATTTATATGCCCGATAAAATTATGAAACAAGACTAATGCCAGAGAAGTGGCAAGTTTATATTTTCTAGCCAATTTTGGTGTCCAGTTATAGTATTTTCCCATACATTTTAGATTTTGTATCATCCAGTTTCTGTTGCTCATCAAATACCAAGTTTATTATTAGAATCGCAATTGGAATATAATCTCAAAATACCTTATTAAAACACATTTTATATGTTGAGAAAATGAAATGTTAAATACTAAACCTATTTATAGTTTTTGGAGGATATGATCACCTTTCACTTGGCCTCACCGATTTCCAAGTGTCATTTATACGAGCTTGAGGTACTATGGGGGAACTCCTTGTTTGTAGCAAGAACATATTAGTCGTGGTGACACTTTTTTAATTAGTACAAGAGTCAAACATGAGACTGCTAATGGATGAATGACTCGCTTTTCACCCACTGGAAAAAAATTGCATCCCCAACCCTTGCAATGTTCCCCTCACCACTTCTTAATATGCGTAGATGGGTGATGAGATAAAGGGGTTATGTTGGAGGGTTTTTAGGGAAGAAAGAAGGGGTGAAAGAAAAAGGCGGGGGAGGAGGCAGGGGCGCGAATAATACGAAGAGAATGGGGAGGTTGTGTCAAGTGGTGAGAGGGTTGTCGAGTTGGCGTTAAAAGTCGGCGGAAGTTTCTGGGTTGCATTGTGGAGGGTGCATTTCAAGAGGGGTGGGGAAAATATATATCAGTGCAGAGAGTGTGAGGTAATATGGTGCGAGGTGACATGGGGATTTTTGCCTCCTATTTTTAGAGCATGGAACGGTTGGGAAGGGAGGATGAAAAAAGAGTTGGTTTTGTGGCGATGAGGGGGAGGGAGAGAATATGGCTCGGAGGGGTTAATAAGGGAGTACAGTGAAGGGGGTTGAAGTCTCATTCTCTCCCGAGACCCGTCTCACTCACCTCACTCAACTTCTGTATTTCAGTCATCATGAGCCTTTCTCCCCATTCTTCGCACTCACTTCATTACTCGAGCCTCGGCTTGGGGCCTGCTTTTATATGTATAGGCTTGCGGTCGGGTTGCGTTTTGTAAAAACTGTTTGCGCCTTTTACTCATCCCCTCCTGCATTCCATTCCTTTGAGTTATGATCGGTGAGTGGGACGTGAGATATATATTAGTGAAATTTGATTATCAATTCTTTTGTAAGTAGCTTAATTTTCAGTTCAATGCATATTATATTTAAAAATGCGGAATAGCTGGAATATATTCTTTCTACCATTTTTGTCAAATGAATAGATTCATTATACGTTCTCATAAGGTCCAGGTTAGATTTCATTTTTACTCTCGGAAGCAATACGTATTAGTTTACGAATCCAAATGCTGTCAATATTTCTTCTTTGCCTATCCAGTGTTTATACAAGGCTGTATGAAGAACTGAAATTAGCTGCCATTATTTCTTTATAAAATTAGGCGGCTCAACTTATTTCAAATGGTTACAAAGAAAGACTGGTTAAAAATGTGATTTACGTAAGAGCATTAAGAAATTAAATTCATTCTATTTTACACAAGGCCATATAAGTAATCGAAATTTATTGCATGGAGGACGAAAAATGTGAATTTATTTTTGCGGTGATTGCGTCTGTCGAAAGGGAAGAGCTACCGCAGATCCTTCGTCGTTGGCCCTCGCTGGCACGTAGGCTCCTGGTGGACCGTCACGCGCTGCACATTTCCAAGTTTCCGCCCGCATGATGGATAAGCGACGCCGACGGCGGGAATTGGTTTATCCTTTCTCCTCCTCCGCTCACAGGATTCAATTACCTCGCTATCAATAATTTTTTCCCTCCGTGTGAAAACACCTCTCGAGGCCACACCCCGCAACCACCGACACATCCATCCTTCCCATTTCTTCCTTCCCTCCCACCCGCCTGTTTTCTTAGACCCACCGTCTCCCACGCCTTTCCACTCCCCTACGCACACCTCGCCTTTATTAATTTACTCTTTCACGCCCGAAGAGAGGTGGTGGGGAAGGTGCTGGGTAGGATGGGAGCGGAAGGTCCTCGGAAACCGCGTGACCGCTCCTATGCACACGCGCGCACAATTCATATTGTGGCGGCAAGAAAACCTTTTCTTCTTCCTTCCCCCTGTCCCATGAGAAACCCTCCTCTTCGACATCCTCTCCATTCCCGTAGTCTCCCGTCTCCTCTGCGACCTTACACACGAAACGCGCACATGTCCTGCCCGAAGACCCTTCCCTCGCTTATATTTCGTCCGCCCTTCCCTGCGCTTGACTGTCCCCTCAAAAGGAGCCCCCGAAAACATCCATTCCGGGATATTGCGAGACTAGAGAAGGGTGGAGGCTGCGGTTTGCAATATCGCATCGTCTGAGCCGGGAGAAAAAGTGGAAGTTTTGGAGAAGAGAGCAGCCCTGGGAGAGATTACATGCCTGTGGAGAAAAGGGAGAGAGGGAATAAGAACTCACGAAGGAAGAACTGGGGGATTTATTCCGAAGAAGCAGGAGTTGCTCGGAGGGAATAAGATGAAAAATAGTCTCAGGAATGGGTAATAGCAAAGTGTGCTGAGTTGATCTGTTTAGTGAGGTGGATTGCAGATCGAGTCCTCAACTCTGAATTATTTTTACACTCCATCAAACCCTCGGGATGAATGTGCGCGGTAAGAGATGCAGATTATGTGACGAGACTCGTGGACCGTTCCCCCAGAAGATTAATAATAGATATGGATCGGATATCCAGTCTCTCCTTCAGCTGGTCTTTACTTCCACGCGATCGGTGTATATGTATAGTTATAGCTCGTGATGGGTCCGATCGCGTTTCGGTTGAAAGGAAGCGCTGAGGAGAGAGAGGCATGGAAGGTGGATGGTTTAAGGCCGAGGTATTGGGGGAAGATGATGCTCTGCGTGGATGAATGATGGGAGGGAGGTTTGAAAGGGATTTTGATGAGATGGGAGGGAGGAGGTGGCGTTGTCGACTACGGTTCCGGCGAGGGCGGAGTCTCAGAGGGGAGAGGGGCGCGAAGGGTGATGCATCTCTTGGAAAATTAACCGCGAAGCTGATGAAGCACGAGCGTCGGGGGAGAATGAAAAAAATGAAACTATATAGAAAGGAGTTGTGGAAGTGGCGGTATGAGTTGTGCGAAAGTGGGAGGAAGATGGAGGAGGCGAGCCCTTGATGACGTGGAAGGAGGATCTTTACCTTTTGTGGTGGTCTCGGGAAGAGTTAATGCAGGAGGGGAAGGGGTGTGAGGAGGCGGAATTGAGGAAGATTAGGGATGGGTGTGGGAAATGTGGTAGAGGTGCCGCAGCTGCTGGTCCGAGGACGTTTTCTTACCCGCACGCGCTACCGGGAAGATGATTGGGTGCCGCGGAGGCGAGAGGTGCGGCGCGCAACAAAAGGATGGGCGCGGAAGAGGAAATCTTTCTTGCGGCCAGCACCCTTCTTTTATTTTTCCTTACACTCTGTGAGGACGTAAGCACGCACACCCAAAGATAATGTGGAGTGAGGAGCAAGCAAGTTCCTTTCTCCTGTGGGAAAAAGGATGGGGGAGAGGAACACTCCCTGAAAAACTCACAGTATGTTTCACTCCGCAAAGAAAATATTTTCCCCTTTCTTCTCCCTGTATATTGAGGGTTTCGTCTTTTCTTTCTCCACCATGAGCGCTTCGGCCAGTGCGGAGGAAGGAGTGAGATGAGAGATGGCTGGAAAATGAGGAGTTTTCATGTGAGGAAGGAAGGAAGGAAGGGTATGTGTTGAGGGACCGTCCCCTCCCCCTCGTCCTCCCAAGGGAATCCGAGGGGGGGGGGGACAAGGGGGCAGGTGATGCGCCGGGGGTTGAATGGATGGTACTCCACCCCCCTTGGGAGAGGGATGTGGACCTGTACGGGAAGTGGGTGGGGGAAAATTCCGTGCAGAAGGAATGAGTGTTTTGAAAGCGGGAACCCGGGAATATCAGCGAATGTGCCCCTTTTTCCGAGATTTATCTCGTGCCCCATGCCCTTTTTCCATAGTCCCTCTTAGTAATAGAAGCGGTAAGGACTGATTCAATTACGTCTGCATCGCAGTGTTGGAGTTATGAATGCTCGTGATTCATGTGTGATGATACTTGTTCAATCTAATCGCGTGCCGAATTAGAAAATACCGTTTGAGTTGTGCGGGTATCCACTCATGGAGTGTTTCTCTGTTCGTTTAGGATTTGTAGTTCGTGAACGTATAAAGTTATTTTGTCGGTATTTATTTAGAATACATGGTGAAAGTTTTATTTTTATTTCCTGTGACTTAAAAAAACCTTTAAAAAATTTGGCTCCAGATACATTATTTATAATCCTACCCCTAATAAAGCCCCTTACTATTAAAAATATGACTTAATAAGGGTTAAAAAAATATACGTCAGCCTATTGTTAAATCAAATTTTCTTGGCTATATTTTCCAAGAAACAGAAAACAATGTTTATATATCGATAGGTGCCGTAATTATTTCTGGTGAAAAACGCTGGAAATTACTTCGCGAGAAATAGTTTCCCATATCTAATTCCTATTAACTTTGCGTTGGCCCTAGACCGCTTTGTCGAATTTCAAGTGCTCAAATCATACAGTAAGAGTTGCTGATAACTCTTGGCACGTGTTTTACGCTCGATTTCATTCTCAAAGGCAGAATGCAAGGCAGCGCGAGCAATGAGATAAGAAGACGGAGCTCCAATGAACAATCCTGTCCGTCCACGTGCTGCGCTGGGATGATTAACAATGGAGAATGTAAAGAAAGATAAAAATTAATTAAGTCCCAACATCAGACCGGGAAGGGAGAAAAATTGCGTAATAATTCATGCGATTCAGCGTCGGGCCCGGCAAAATGGTGCTGATATGGAGAAATGTAAGTATGAGGGTGGCGAAAGCGAAACAAAATGATAAAAATGAAACGAGAGACGTTTTTTTGGGCGGGGAAGAAGGATGGCGAGGGCTGGCCTGGCGTCGGAGGGAGCTTCAGGGGGGATTGGGGGGTTCGGGGGCGGGGGGGCGTCGGAGGGTGGGTTGCGGGATAGAAATGTGGGAGGGGGGGTTTCCTCGGACCGGGGGTGTGGGCGAACGTGGCAAAGTTTGGGGAGCGCGGTGTGAGGTTGACGGTTGGGGAGTCGGGCGTCGTAGGTGGGGGAGGCATGGGGGCGAGGTTCAGAAGGGGGTGGGTGAGTGAATGCTGGGGAGAGCCAATAGTAACGTCGGACATGGCGTCGGCTGCGTCCTGTATTGACGTAGTGGTGGTCGAACGAACGGCACAGACCCCGTTCAACTTCTCTCTCTCTCTCTCTCCTCGGTCCATGCCTCACCCTGAATGGCCAAAGAACGATTGAGCATAAAACAAAAGATTCGATACATCCGCTCATCTGTTGGTCTCTCTCTCTACGCGCACATCTCGCAAACCCTCCCTTTGACCGAGCCGTGAGTTATTGGACTCAATAACACATAGCGTCGAGTCCTTTCCCTCCGACCAATACTATACTGTCCTCTCTTCCATCATTCTTTCCACACTTAATTTCGGATTCGGTCAACTCTTTGGGGTGCACGCAAAATGGGGTAGATGAAAAAAATCCTCCCTTACGCGCTTTAGTGGGATGTTCCAGCTGTATCATTTCATAACAACCCTTACCCGAAGGTCAGAAAGTTATACATGCGTGCTTATTTTCATACTTCCATTTTATTTGTTTGCAAAAATTATCCTCCATCAAAAAAAAAAAAAAATGTCGGCGAAAAATTCGAGATATGCTTTTGCACATTGCATTGCAATCTTCGTCTTCTTTTTTTTCCTGTCTTCATATTTTTTCACTGAATATATTTGCTTTTGTCAGCCACCGTGGAATAAATCATCGCAGCAATCTACGGTGTTTTCCTGTTTCGGCGAAATTTAAGCGGAGATGTAGGTGTCATGTATTTTAACGCGGACTCTGCCCTGTCGTGTCCCCCGGCCGCATCTCTACCTCCTCTCCCTATCTCTTTCGCTCTCCGCGTGAAAACTTGGCGTCGTTAATTCACGTGGCAGTGTGTTGCGCTTTTGGTAATTACCGCAAAAAATACCCGCATTTCAACTACATGAATAAATATCCTCGCCGCAGCCTCACGCTATCCATATGCTCCGGCTGCCTAATTTATGCTGCGCGGAGCCGTGTCGCGAAAATAAAGGTGATCAAATGATCAGCGGTAAATGCCCTCCCCGAAAGTGACCAAACATTTCCTTTCCGAACGAAGCGTTTTGCG
The DNA here is from genome assembly GCF_921293095.1 of Ischnura elegans. NCBI lineage: Eukaryota > Metazoa > Arthropoda > Insecta > Odonata > Coenagrionidae > Ischnura > Ischnura elegans. Next base: position 128,104,670 of record NC_060246.1, read on the forward strand.
GCACTTGTAACCTATGCTATGGCTCCTGTTTTATCGTTTCTATGGCCCATTCCGGGTCAATTCCCCGCCATCTCACACTCCATCTTGGCCCTCCTTCCTTTCCCAACTCTTAAAACCTCTTTGCACGGAGTTATATGGGGCTGCGACGTTGCCACATCTCGCACGAAGCGCGGTTTTATCGATTCCGAAGAGCCTTGCCGTCGAATTTTGCAACGTCGTTACTCACGGCGGCGGCAGCGACGGCGGAGGAATAGCATGGAATGAGAAAGGTGCTGAGGTGCAATATTGGGGGGAAAGGAAGCGGGACTTGGGTGTAGGTAGGCATACATTACTAGGAGTTAGCGGACCCTTTAAGGCACGCACGACCATAATTCCATTATGTGCCTAACCTAGCTGTTGCTGATTATGCGCTATCTGAAAGTATTTGACTCATTGATATATACTTTTTTTCGACGAAGAAAATAAGTTTTCTTGGCAAATAGGCCTACAAGCTCCTCTAGGCGATATTTAGTGACAAATAAGATAAGATATTTTAGCATAGCATTTTGAACAAATAATGAATTGAAAGTCAAAGTCGAGGGTCAAAAAGTCATTTGGTGTAAAACCACAGAGATCATTTTTAAAGTCGTTTTACCAGAAGAAATATCACTATCTCCATACTTCCAGAAGTACAACCTTTTGACCAATATTTAACTCTGTCTTTCATGACTTAATTATTTTTTAGTTAAAATCGTGAGAAATATGTTCTTAACATATTTTGTCGGTCATCCATATCAAGTAGTGTTCATTATAAAATATTACAGTCGTGGAAATTATGTTTAGTCGCGCAAGAACAATGTGTCTTACTTTTATTAATTTTGTATTTTTTATTCTCACAAATACGCTGATTGCGCCTGAAGTAGACGTTTCGAGAGGAAATAGTGCTTAGTCCAGCATATTTATGTATTATGTCTCTTTTTGTATTGACCTCTCTCCAGTATGCCTGTTACACTCCAGCAATGCTAAAGATAATTTCTTCCCAAAGTTCATTCATAATCGTGTTTTAGCAAATGGTATGAACAGTTGTCAATGACCATGAATAACCCCGTGCAATTAAGTGATGGAATTCAGCCAACAATTCGTACTGCATTCCTGCGGGCAAGTGGGCCATTTTCTACTTAAGTGCATGTGGCAAGGTGCCTTATTGCATGTTCGTGACCCTTTGACCATTGAATTTCGGGGTCCGTTTCTTTAGGCTGTACACATTCCTTTCATGCTTTGAATACATCGCCCTTGACATTCTGAATTTTTGACAAGAGGGGAGCATTCTCTTCTCAGCAATTACCCATATTGCTTATAATGGTCTATTTCATCATCATTTTAAATTATATAACAGGTTTACAAAGTATGCGATAGAGTTATACAGTGAATGAAGTTAAAATTGCGGAAATTTAGATATAAAGGTAGAGGAATGCGTAAATATCCACTCAAAAGTTCTACATTCCTGTTATAATGCGGCAAATGTCATTGTATTGATACAAAATATATTGTAACACGAAATTGTAAAGCTGGGTGATGATAGTGATACGACCTGGATGATCGTATTAGGGTGATGATGATATCAGATAATTCACGACACTATGCAACACTGAAAATTATATGGTGAGATTTTATTAATTTTTCTCAAATGATTGCATCTTCTGCTCGAAGAATTTGAAATTTCCTTATAGGTACGTAGTTGCGTCTTGTTATTATATCAAAAGAAATACAATTTCGTTTGATTTCGGGATTATTTCCATCAGTATGTTTTCATTAATTCCTTATTTATTAGCTTGTAGCTATTTTATCCCGTTATTTATCCATATTTCTATCCCTTGTTAAAATTAAGATTTCAATTCTAAATTTGTAAACATTACTGGAATTATCAGTTTGTTATCGTGCGCATTTCATTCTATTTGGATTCACTTTTTTTAATGAAACTTATTATTCTAAGGGAGGCAGATTGACATACGCAGTTAGAGGTTGGATATGTATTTTTACTCCCAGACCTTCCTATAAATAATCGTATCTTGTCTACTTTCCATTGTACAAGCAATTGAAAGCAAAAAGTTTTAATTATGCCCAAGAAATATGCTATTCTTCATTTATCAGACATCCTTTAATAAATTTATGGCTCCACATGAAATTTACATCATTATAATCTTTCACAATATAGGTACTAAAAATAATGCTATCTATTGAGTATAGGCAAAAAATATTTCAAAGGGGATATCTGCACAGGCAAATTAGTTAAAATTTGCGGATATTACCGATGTATTTACTGTCTTAAAGATTCGAAAGAAAATACATGTCGTATTTTGAAAACATCTTGTTATTATATCCTTGCTAAGATCAATGAAGCAACTATTCATATGATATTTAATTGAATTTTGTCATTTCTATTAATATTTTCAAATTCAGACCTTTTCTTTTTACCCCAGTATTTTTATCTGAAACAAGAAATGTTGTTTATTGTACTATTTAAGCCATTTAATTTCACATTTTCACATGCCAATTAAATTGGAATCGGCAAAATTACACACGACGCTAACGTTTAAAGTGGTATTAGTATCGTATCGTAAATAAAATTTCCATATGCTATTTAAAAGAGAATTTAAGATGAAATCATTCAACTTATTAAGCATACATTATATCGTTTGAAAGAATTTTTTATAACTGGGAAGATAATCTTCATATTAGTAAAGAAAATATAGGCAACTCATTTTAAGCATTGACTTCAGTTGTATGAGCCTTAAGCTAAAGGCTTTATTGAAATAAATGTCCATAAACGTAAAGAATCTTTATTTTATGAAAGGAAAAAGAAATTTATCTTTTGAACGTTGTCTTAAAAAAATTCTCGGAAATCTGGCGCAGTGTTTCGAGCTAGGTATTTAATTGAATAGAAACGTTCCGTCTGCGGAGCGAGAGGTTTCCATTACTTTAGCTATAAATATGAAAAAACTGCATGCAGACCTAGTTTGTTATAGGATCGGAGGTAAACAAGTGGTTATGTCCCGTCAGGTCGGCACCACCCTTTCCCCATTCCGACGACCGCCCGCTCAATTGCGCAGGAGACAGACACACTAGCTCGCTCCACCCCCTTCTCCCCTGCCTTGGTGTCTTCCTACACATCCCCCCCTTCTCCCCCAGTCCTTTTTGACTCTCCTTGAATCGCATGTACGAGCCCTGATCGGCAGTCGTTTGCTTGCCGCGGCATGCTGAGTCCCTGGAAGGCGGAGGTCCTTAGCGCAGACGACGTCTTCCGTGGGCAACCTCCCTCTTCCTCTCCCATCGCCCCTATGCCATAAACCTTCAAACCTCTCCTCCTCCTCCGTCCTCTCCGACTGTCAACTGTTTTTCCCGTGGCACCGCGCGAATCTGCTCCGGGGTGGTCACCAAATTCTTTTGGAATGCAGGTGCCCGAGGCCATCAGCACTTGGGCGAGGATTTCGTCGGCCAAGGAATGTCAGCTCGGCAATATGTGCGAGGCCCGAAGAATTTGAATTTGCGACAAAAACCGTTGGTATGCCAACCTAGTCCCTGGAGTATGTTAAAATCAATATGTTTCCGGTTCATGGCGGTAGCCAAATTGCCTCGGGTGAAATTTTTCGCACGGTATTGTGGCGTTCACACCAACTACCATTGGACTATTTTCTTTTTCGAAAGTTGCGGAGTTCAGTTCTGGTACAGCATTTTTTATCTTTACGTTAGCAAACAAGTTGGTTCCACGCCAATGATGTGGTTCATTGATCTTAATAGGTAAATACACAACCATAGGGTGAGAAAATTTACCGTCGTTCAGACCACATTTGTACCAGCCATAATTTCAGCACAATGTTCCATTATGAAGAAAACTGTTATACATTGTTCCCAGGTCATGGTCGGTAAAATAAATTGTGAAATAATCGGTGCGAAGTTTCTGTTCCTAGGCAGTTATTCTACAAATTTTAGTCTGATGCCTTCAACTGAGATAAAGACGAAGCATAAAATTTTATTAGAACGTACTTGTGATTTAGGTGGGTAACTTCAATATTTGTATTCATTTCGTCACTAATATTATTTCAACCATGTTTTATTGGGTCTTCATTTGCTGAAGCAAGGTTTAAATGAAGTAGAGATTTTTTTCTCTTCTGGGTGTGATTTTTAATGATCTTGATTATAGCTCGAGCTATTCGAGATATTGATACTTCATTCTAATGAGCCTGAATCTTCATGCACTACGGATAAATTAGTCATTTTAATATTTGCATAAAATCATTTCTCTTTACAAATTCAATTCAGTGTGATCATCATCCTAGGAAGTTAACAAAAATGACAGTAATCACGATAATTGCATTTTTATGAAATTTTTATGAAAAATGTTTCGTATAACAGTCTACAGACGAATCTAGAAGGAGTCAAACGTAAATTAAAGAATATATTTTGTTAATTACGGCCGACTATTTTATTTCTATATTGTTGCATAGAAAATAAAAATTCCTGGCTTTCTAAATTTTTAGATGCCAATTAAAGTTCTAGGTGGTTCATCGCGTGGCTCTATCACTAGGCATCTCATATTAACCTCTAACTTTAGATTTAAATCATGAAAATCGAGATGGCGAGTAAAATTTTCTGTTGAAGTTGTCACCTGAAAACATTACCCAGTTGGATAATGGTATTTCTTCCTCGTTCATCAAATCACACGTCATGAGCTGGCAGTGTATCCTCAACTTCGTCCTTCATAGCCTTTTGAAGGATGGATCGTATTATCACGTAGCTGTGCCGTCCACGCCCCAAGCAGGAGGAGCCATGCCACCCAGGCGGCAACCCACCCTTCCCCACCGCCCCCGCATGCCCCCTTCCGCCGCGCGCGACTTCCCTGGCGCCTCCGCACCGCCGCCGCCTCAAGGCGCGCGGCCACTGGCTGCGTCGCCGTCGCAAGGGGCAATAAAAATAGAAACACGTTTGCCGCGAAACGTGCGTTTTAGCTGCTCTAACCCCTCCGGCTTTCATTTTCTCCTGCCCCTCATGCTGCTAGATTCTTCCTAGCAGATTCCAATGGGTCGAATAGCTCACTAATGCAAAATTCCTGCAGATGAAACAACGCTATCAAGCCAAGCTTACGTTGAATGAAAATGGTACGTCAAGTTCGTTAAGGAAACGATGGTGAATTGTTTTTCAGTAAATTATTCGTATCACATGGTGCAATTGATATTTTATTATGTATTGTTAAATATTCCGGGTATTTCCAGGGTTATTGCAAGTGGTATTTTATAAAATTATTTCTACTTGAGTAATACCCCACCGTACTAAGTTGTACCACGCAATGGGTTGTTTTAGTATTGAAGCGTAATCCGAATGCCTACCAGCGTGAGAAAATTTATTTGTTCCAATAATAATTCGAATATTAACGATATATTTTGGATCCAGTATAGCCTGTTCGTACATTTAGTCATGTTAAGCTAATTTTGTGATGTTGATTCAGTTCTTATATGGTCGGATTCTATCGATTCTTCAATCAATCATAATAAACAGCCGCTGAGCTATATGGCTAAGAGCCTATGTAATTTGAACTTAAGTTTCTAAAGAAATTGATTAATTTTTTCCTATTATGACCTATTATGGCTTCGTAATCTCAAATTACCGATTTTATTCAGAGGAAAAATTTGTGAAAACTGAAGCATTTCACTCCCTGTTAGGCCTTATTTCCTCGCAACTGCTTTATGCTAATACCTCTCAAGCTCCACTGACATAAAATGTAGCTTAATTTATGCATTCATTTTTCCTTGTGCGTCAATCCTAAAATAATGTTTGACCCAATATGATTGAAAACTTTTTCTGCATAGCAAAACTAACTATGGTGTTTTTTTAGGATATAAATTGCCTATGTTTGTCTTTTTATTTTGGCCGAAGAAATCATATTTAGAAGGCATAAATTTATCAATTTGAGCTGCTGCTGCCTTAAAAAGCTTTGAGAATAATTGCAGACTCCAAATAGAATACATATAAGCTTCGGAGGCCAGAAAAGTTCACACGCTGAAAAATCTGTGTCATTTTGTACTTTTTCACTTTGGAAAGTTTATTACATCGTGTTTACAAAAACCGAAGACAATTTTGCTTCACCTCGTGTGAATTACAGAACGATTTTTTGGCGAGCTGGATAAACAAAAAAAGGTGGCCGTAGTCACGCATCATTCACCGGGGAAACAAAAACGGGAACGCCCATCCAACCCCGCATCCAAACACTCCCGAACGCAACATGCTATTTATAACCCCAAAATATACAAAACAATAATTTACCGGGGCGAGTGAGCGGCAGAGAGGAAAATAAAACACGGCGGCTCGACCTCCGAAAGCGAACGGGTGAGCGAGGTCCAGAGGATAAAACGAGTGAAGGGTCACTGTTGACCCGGCCGTGCCCCGCGCCATACGCCACCCTCCAAACGCCGCAACTCTCGTGATTTCCCTGCGCTTTATGCAACCGCGCCTCTCGCTGTGACGGAAATTCGGGAAAATGGCAATCCACTATCGGATTCAGACAATACACGAGAGAAACTCATCCAGCATTGTCCATCAAAACCTCCCGCGACCGTAAATCATAAAATTCTGTTTATGAAAACAAGAGTGAAGGGACACTTTTTTTTCTCTGTGTCAGTGTGTATCGCTTTTATTTTGATTTTTGTTTCCACACTGAAGGGAGGGGGTAAAGCGAATGAATGTGTGGATCCGCGCGTGGAGAGGAAAGAGTGACGTGTTGGAGGGAGAGGGAGAGATACGGGTGGGTGGGCAGGGCAAAAGGAAGTGCAGAACTCGCGGCGGCAAAAGGGATTTTCGGGGGTCCGGATTGTTGGTGAGGAGGAAAGGAAGGATGGATGTGTGGCGCGAGCGTGCCTCGGCGCTATCCCCGCGATCGCGCCGTCACCTCCCGCCAGATGAACGCAGCCCGCTCCTCTCCTCCCTCCCCAAAACTGGGTGTGTGAGTTCGTACGCCCAAAACCCTTTTCCTCGCATTCCCACCATACCCACCATACCCACCACTACGTTCGTCCCCCCTTCTCCCACCCCACTCTCGCACATTCGTTCCCCCTCCTCGCTGATAAACTTGGGCGCTCATTTCCCGCTATTAATCGCCTCGCAGTAATAACGAATTTCTGGAGTGATGCATTGGGGCGCCAAGGCGGACTTGTCGCGTGCGGTCAATTAACGCCGCGCCGTCCCGCTCACCGTAAGGGGAGGGGGATTTGGGAGTTGGGTTGCTTCGGTGTGGAAGGGGGAGGGCGTGGGAAAAAAGGTGGGGTGCAGAGGGGAGGCGGGAAAAGGGTGTTGGATGCGGTGGAGCGGCGTTTATCCAACACACGCATCCAAAAGGATTTATATACCCTTCCCCCCCACCACTCATATCTCCTCCCTCCCCTTCTACCTCCCGTATGCCGCGCGACCCCATGATGCTCTTCGTTAATGGCGCGCCCGAAAACGGTTCCCGCAAACCGCCGCTGCTCCTCCTATCTCCCTCTCCACAGTTCCCTTTCGCGGGTTGACACTTGTTTTTACCTCCTCCCTGTACCTGGTTTGCCATTCCTCGACCCGATTACTATGCGCGAATTTTGACAATTTTGGCGCAGTTCGGTTCACGTCGAAGACTGAGGGAATTGATGCGAGAGAGGTATCGCCACTGCTATTTTACGGGGTTGAAACCCTCGACTGCCGCCAGAAGGGTGAGGGTCGACGTTGCGTTTATTACTCGCGGAGGATATGAAGGTGCAGACACGCAGGCGTCCCGAATCCGATTTATTTCCAATCTGTTACTTGACCGTTCCAAGCCCTGGGAATCCAGTTTGATCGATATGAGTAATGATTTGATTTTCGCCAGAGGGTCTTGCAATGGGCGATATAAAGGCAGGAGGTTGCTGTTGATCAAGTTGTAAGGAGATCGCTATTTAGATTTGATTTCATTTACGTATTCGTAAATGGTAACATTAAGCTTTACAAGGTCACCTGCTCAATGTATAATGATGAACACGAAAATAATATTTTATCTTTTCTTATTATTATCCACTGAAAAATTCTGATGAAAGCATAACGTTTTCGACAAATGGATGAAAGAATAACTTCTATTTAAAATCTGTCGATAAAAAGCAGTATTTGCTAGTTGTATGTCTTGTGGAATTTTTTTAAGTTTATGCCTATATGTATTCCATAATATTTGCATGTAGAAGCGTAGTATAAATGCATAATATTGTCACATTTATTTTCCGTATATTTGCTAAAAACAGTAATGCTGGTTCAGTTTTATTTCAAATAAGTTTTTCATTAATACTTAGTATAATATTGCACGTAAAAATGGAGAAATTGATGTGAAATAATTTCTGCATCGAAAAGAGATGGATTCTTTACATTTTGTGAGACCGTTGATTAATTGCTCAAGAGGTTTATATCTTATTTATAAGCTTTAATAGAGTATTTTCCTACGATTAGCAATCTATTCTAATGCCTGGAGGCTACATATAGAGGATTTTGGATTCGAATGAGTGAGAGTTTTTCTTGCGTAAGCATTTTATACCAAGCTTTCGAGTAATTACTCGCTTTAATTACTTTCCCTTTTACCATTGGAAAACGATTTCACTTTCAAAGTAGGCCATTATTATTGTGAATACCAGCCTAATGTGAGTTCGCCCCTTAACTGGCTGGCAACCTTCAACACGTTACATTCATTATGTGTTATTAAGGCAGACCTAATGGATAGTCTTTGTAAAGCCCACAAAAAATTACGCAATGAATAATGGTAATATCAGGTTTGCATACAATATTCCGTCTTTATTTGCTCAGCACGTTGCGATGATGTGTGCTGACATCGGAGGCTATAACGTGCTCTATCCTTTAGATAACAGGTGCAGAATCTCTTAGTTCGTCATTTGTAAACATATTACATAAGTGCCTTGGTATTTTCTTTCAAATATAAATGATAGTTTACCAATTAGTAAATTTTAAAAGCCCAATTCTATGTACTTTATCGTTTATATATGCTTAATTTTACTCTACTGATTATTTTAATTAAAATATTTTTTTTTCCTTTTTGATTGTAAGAGGTCTCGTATTTATGGAGCACGTTTTTGTTTTCTTCTTCAGTGTATTCGCTTTACCCTCTGCCGTACTTCTGTGTTTGAAGAGCTGGAAAATTAATGTAGGGATAAAAGGCATTTATTGGAGCACGTTGGCAACACTATTTTCTGAGTCAAATTACTCACTTTTTAAATATCAATTCGTAATACTCTTCAATATATGAATGATGTTATTAAAAGAGTCTTAATTAGTAAATTTTAAGTTTTTTTTCTTATTACAAAGATTTTCCACAAGATTCGCCTTTCCTGGCAACTATTCGATTCTATTTTGACATTTACAATCGAAAGTGGCTATTTATTCGCCACGTTACGTCCTAAGAGCCAAGAGCTTTCCATTGAGAAAGTTAATCATTGTATGAAAGCACCCGTGGTGAGTTAATTATTTCGAGTAAAAATATTTTCAAGGGTCAACCCCGTAAACTCCCAAAGGAGTCGTGCGTTAGAGAGTGAAAATGATCCCTGGGAATTCCACTCCATCAAGCAATATGGAAACGGGAAAGAGTTGGGTCCCGGGCGGGACTCCTTAAACGTCGATTGTGGAAGGCGATTTCGGCAATCAGGGAGGCTGGCAGAGGGCTGAGAAGTCCCCGAAGGGAAGCAGTCATTGGGAAATGCAGGCGGTGGCGGGAGAGATAAGTATGAGACAGGGTTGTGAAAGGGTTGAGGGGAGGGAGGGTTCGGTGGCGAAGGGCAGTTGTACGGGGGGCGGAGAAAAGGGTTGGTCCAGCAGGGTGGGGGACGCACAGCCATTGAATGTCAGTTGAGCGCGAAATGTGAGTCGCGGGTGAGAGGTCAGCCTTTGCCCAACGATAACCTCACTTGTTGAATGCGTCGGTCGGGAGCGGCCTAACGCCTTCTGAAATGTGCCCCTCCCACCTCAAATCTCTCTCTTGCCGCGACCCGCCTCCCCGCCCTGCCCCTTGCATTACGTTCAGGGGCGTAGAGGCAGGGGTGATATTGCTCGCCTTAAGCACGGTTTTAGGCAGGATACTCCTATCCACTAATCAGGGGGTGTAATTTAAGTGTTGATGGAGACCTACTGCCCAATTCAGAAAATAATCAATCCTCTAGTTTATTACTATTAGTATTATCCCTGGCGAGTCCGTTCTGATTTTGAGTTCAGCTACTCTAGTTCCTCATAGCGAATTGGGCTCTTCAAATTGACCACCGCCTTCACATGCGCATTCCCTAACCACTTTGATTTTTGAGGTCTCCGTGGCCTTCACTCTTGAGGAATGTCTAATTAAATGGCCCACCCTAATCGTCCACTGCCGTTATGAACCGTTTATATGGGCCTCGCCCAGTACATTGCCTCACTATTGTTCTCACTACTCTATGACACCAAGCAGCGAACCACATGAGTATATTTATTCCGAAGATATCTTTCTTTGGCGATCATAACATTATTTGGTATTTAGATATACGTAGTGAATGAGGAGACAGCTATAAAAAAATGCGTAAATTTTTTCCCAAATTCAGGGAAATCTGGCGTTATTGACTGGAGATTTTTTAACGCCAAGAACAAAAGTACCTGGTTTCTTAGTGATTAATGGCCTTTTCCTGACACGATAAGTGTTCAAAACATTCATTTTTTCCTCAAAATTGCCACACTTGCGAAATATGGTCGTATTCTACTGATCTTATGATTTATTGTTCTTAAAAAGTTAATTTTTCATTTTAGTTATGATAGAATTTTCTACATAGTTCTATTGTTGAAATTCAGTATTTGCCTGGTGAAAGCCTTAATCACAATACAGTAGTATTTACTTGATGATATGGAAACGGAAAACAGTGGATGTTTTGCTCTCCTTGAAATTTCTTGGGTGAACATTTGCTTTCCTGTTATTACTTTTACCTGCAACGGAAATGGTTAGGTATGAATTTGTTTTCACCCTACAGTCTTGTCCTTCACTCATATTTTACGTTCATCCTCAAAAATTTTCGTTGCAATTCAGAAGCTTGGAAGAATTATTTCGTAACGGAAATTGCATGAAGCCAGGAGACGGGTTTCTTGTTCTGTAGCGCGAGGAGAATATTTTTCCTCACGAGCGAAAATCCTGCGGAGATAAGGCCCTCCGCCGCGTAACCCATATACCTCGGATGGAAAAAGAGGATTTATCGCCGCGCGTGGGGAATTCTTAGGAAAAAACCGAGTGAATGCATTTACGGAAGAGGCGTCTCTTCCCGTGAAGAATTTGTTTAATCTACTTTATTAATTCGGCCACGTCCAGGAATAGAATCTATGCGAAGAAATGTGGACGAAAACATGTCTTATCTACTGCCTACCGTCGAGTCTCCCTCTCATATTTGAGACCACTTGAGGACTATGAATAACCTCCGTCTTCACGTTTCTCGCTCACTCCAGATTGCGGAATCGCGCGACTACCCTCGGAATGACTCCTCGAAAGCAGCTCCGCGCTCAGCAATCTGTGCGATCAGCGGATTCGGTGATGCCCATTTTTCATTTTCCTGCGAAGCTCTGCTCTTTCCGTCAATCCTTTAAATCTCCCTCACTCTCTTTCCCTCCCACGCGTCCGCGTCCACGGTTCCTGCTGGTGTCTGCGTTTTTCTCTCTTCCTCCTCAGTCAGTTTCCCGTTCCTCTTCGCCGAAAGGATTTTCCTTTCACTATTTCGTCTTTTCGACTCCTCCCTCTATCGAGATAACTTATCTAGGCGCCTACTCCCTGGAGGAGAAGCAAGGCGATGTCCTACGAGATGCAAAAGGGGAAAAAGCCCTCGCGAGAGGGAGGGAGGTTAGGGAGAAAAGGTTTCGGGAATGCTTGGGAAAAGAGCAGCGAATTTATAGCGCACATGCATCACGACAGACGCAGCCTAAGATTTATCTCACCCCATTATCATAATTACAATTCGGTGGAGGAAGGAACAAGGTGGGGTAAAGTGGAGGGGTTAGGGGGTGGAGGAGTTGAGGCAAGGAGGGAAAGGAGGAGGGTATAGACATTGAGAAAGTGGTCGGCAAAATGACTCGAGCCGATCCCAAGCTTTTGGGAGAAAAGTTGGTAAGGTTTTCTTCTCCACCGATATGCCCACGTGCGCCCGAGCAGTCGAGATATCTAGCATTTCGTCGAAAGGCAGACGCGCGTTTTTTTGTAATGTTTCTGATAAGTCATTCGGCTTCTTTCCTGTTACTTGCCATCTCTGCTGCAATATTTTAAATACCATCTATATATCTCGTTTTGGGTGCGGATTGACATATGCATTCGCACATTTTTTATGATTAGTTCAGTTTTTTTAATATTTTCGGGTTAAAGTTTCTTTACCGACCGCGATAACTCCAAACAAAAATTAGAAGGCCGAAACTGGTGAAATATCCTAACCCTAACTATTTTTGGGAGAATTGTTCAGAAAATGGGACTATAGTTTTGAGATACTTGATTTTTTTTAGTGTCAACTTTTATCTTGCAATTGAATACTCAGAAAACATGCACTAATTAATTGAGTTTACTCGTGTAAACTGTGACTAAATCATTTAATAAGTGTCCTTAAAATTTTGCAAAATTGCTCTCTGGTTAATAAATGATGTGGAACATTTATAAGTTTATCTTGCTTTATATTGGTGAAATATATCAGTTAGCCGTGTACCATACATATTTTCAAATTTCCAATAGTTCAAGTTTTACCACTCATGCTGATGATTACTTTAAATTTAACGATGAGTGCGAGTTTAACTTTTGCTTTGGAAAAAATACGAAAATATTGGTACCAATCCATGATTTTTAAAACAAGAGTCCCTCGGAAATTATGATTGATGTCCGTTGTAAGTAGTTGCAAAAATGAAGGTGAATTTTAAAAGTTGACCCAAAAGCATATTTTGTAGAAGGTAAAACTCAGAGGAATATACATGAAACTTTCAGGTTATGATACTTTTTGCCTGCCGATTCAACTGAATTTGATTATAACAGTTCAGCACGTGTTCATCGATTTGTGAGCAAAGCTATATTGCATGCCTGAAAAGATATTTTGAAATAAAAAACTATGTGTTGAGTTATTTATTCTATAAATTTTATTACTATTGCGAAAGTTTTAAAATAACTGTTGAATTTTAATCTTGCAATGGAAGTTTAAGCTAAGAATGTGTTTACCAATATTTTAGCCATTCACATCCCTATTATAGAGTTATTATTCCGTTTCCTTAGCTTAAATATCATTAATTTGTAAAAATGCAACTCAGCTGTGAAGATTTACATTCGTTTTATCTTCTTCTTGCCATTCATCTTTCCTTACAATGACACAAGTGTTGACATTTGTAATTTTCAGTTGTGTTTTGTCTCTGTTGGTTGGTTACCAAGGTTGTTTATTGATCTGTATTTGTTAACAATCCTTATGTGTGTGAAGTTAAAATACGGTACTACTAAAACTTTTAAAATATGAAGAGTTATTGCATTTAATTCATTTACAACTACCAGTGCTTTCCAATAAAATACCAACAGAGGTTATGGGCCCAGCACTGGTAAATTATAAGAAGTAAGTGAAGTCTTCATAATGTCGTCTGACGCATCCGGTATATCGTCTCACATTAAGCCGTTGTGTGGGCGTGAAGGATATCCAACTTGGAAATTTAAGCTGAAGGCGTATTTAATAGATCAAAACTTGTGGCATGCTGTTGATGGATACCCAAATGATGATCATACTGATGCTGCTTCAAAGTCCAGGAAGGATGAGCGTGCCCTAGCTAAGATTTGTTTGTGCGTGGACGATTCCGCTATCATACATGTAAGAAGATGCAAAACAGCTGCTGAAGCATGGAAAGTTCTTGCCGATGCATATGAAGATAAGGGTTTTGCCCGGAGACTTAACCTTCAAAAGACTTTGTACCGGTTATCCCTCGGAGATTATACGTCCATTGAAGAGTACCTAACTGCCGTAATGGATACCGCTCAGAAGCTTGCTGATATTGGGAAGGAGATTCCTGATGAGGATTTAGTTGCTATTTTGCTTGGAGGTCTTCCTTCACATTACGACCCCCTAGTAATGGCACTCGAGAATTCAGGAGTTGAAGTAACGGTGAACATGGTGAAAACTAAACTCTTAAATGAAATGTCCAAAAATGATGGTGCAACTGAGACTGCATTTGCATCCAATGCGTCTCGAACTATTCCGAAGAAAAAGAAGTTCCCGAAACGCAACAACTCTCAAGATGGTATCGTCTGCTATGGATGCAACCAACCCGGCCATAAAAAACCAGACTGTCCAAACAAGACCAAGAAAACGGCACAGACATCGAGTTCAACCCACAAGCAGCTACACAAGAAACAATACACTTTATTCTCGGATTTAGGTGTTGGTGGTTGTGCTCAAAGCAATAAAAATGATTGGTTTGTGGATTCCGGGGCAACTGCCCATATGACTCCTCATAAAGATATTCTGTTCAATGTTAAAAGTAACTCTGGTTTGGAGATTGTGTGTGCTGATAAACGTAAGTTGCAGAGTGACAGTATAGGTGATGTCATGATTCACAAAAGTAATAACAACAACAGTATTAGTAGTATTTCTGAAGTTGTTCATGTGCCTAATCTTGCTACAAATCTTATATCTGTGTCAAAATGTGTTTCAAAAGGTTTTATTGTAGTATTTACGAAAGAAGGTGCTAAATTTTTTCATGATAATGATTGTAGTATTTCAGGGAATGTTTTAATGACTGCTCTTCCCAGTAACGGGTTATATAAGATAGAGTCACAGGTATCAGAAAAGTCCCTGGCTGCTACAACTAACCCTTCTCAGCAAACTCTTTGGCATTGGAGGTTGGGACATCTCTGCCGCTATGGTATGAATCTACTGAGAAATGGATTAGCTGATGGAGTTGATTACGCCCCTGAGGAAAATAGAACTGTATGTACTGCATGTCTAGAAGGGAAACAGAGTCGAGAACCTTTTCTTAAAATCAAAAGTAAAAGGGCGACTAAATGCCTAGAGTTGATTCATTCTGACCTCTGTGGACCATTCAGTGTAAAATCATTAGAAGGAAATAAGTATTTACTTGTATTTATAGACGATTACTCTAGAATGATATTTACCTATTTCATTAAAACAAAAGATCAAGTTAGAGTAAAGTTTCAAGAGTTTAAAAACCTCATGGAAAAGCAAACTGGCCAAAAAATTAAAATTTTACGATCAGATAATGGTTCTGAGTATGTTAATAGGGAATTCTCAGATTATCTTAAGTCAGAAGGAATTATTCACCAGACTTCCATACCCCGTACTCCTCAGCAAAATGGTGTTGCTGAAAGGGGAAACAGAAGCATTGTGGAGAAGGCTCGTTCCATGTTGCATAGTGCCAGACTACCTAAGTCATTTTGGGAAGAAGCTGTGAGAACTGCTACGTATCTCAAGAATAAATCACCTCATAGATCCGTTACAGGAATGACTCCAGAAGAAAAATGGACAGGTGAGCGTCCCAACTTGACACACTTAAGAGTATTTGGCTGCCGAGCTTTTGTACATATTCCAAAGGAGGAACGCAAGAAGTGGGATAGCAAAAGCAAGGAACATATATTTGTAGGATATAGTGAGAATAAGAAAGCTTACAAATTTAGGAATCTTTCTAATTATATGAAGGTAGTCCATGCTAGAGATGTTGTGTTTTTAGAAAATAATTTTTCCGGTGAGAGCAGTACTGATGCTCAAATTCCTTTGGATTCTTACAATGAAAATGCAGATTCAACAAAAGATGAAGCTGCGGCTGCTGTTAAAATTCTTTTGGATTCTCCTTGTGAAAATGCAGACTCAACAGAAGATAAAGCTGGGACTAATGTTCAAGAAACTGCTAAGAGTCCTAGATATCCTCAAAGGGTACGTAACAAGAAACAATTTCCTGATCATGTTGTTTTACAAGCAAAAAATTTCTTTGACAAAGAACCTACCACATTTGAAGAGGCTATGCAAAGTGAAGACAAAGAGCATTGGATGAAAGCAATGATGGAGGAATTAGAGTGTCTTAGAAAAAATGAAACTTGGAAGCTAGTGCGAGTTGCAAATAAAAGTGTAATACCATGTAAATGGGTTTACAAATTGAAAAGAGACAATGGTGGTAAGATCATCAAGTACAAAGCTCGTTTAGTTGCTAAAGGTTTTGCTCAAACTCATGGTATAGACTTTGAAGAAACTTTTTCTCCGGTAGTCAGAGGTTCAACTATCCGTTTGCTGTTGGCTATGGCAGCAGAACTGAATCTTGATGTTGAACATCTGGATGTCGAAACTGCTTTTTTAAATGCCACTTTAGATGAAACCATCTATATGACACAACCAGAAGGTTTCATAGCTGTAGGTGAAGAGAAGAAGGTTTGTCTATTACAGAAGTCTATTTATGGACTCAAGCAGGCTAGTCGTGCTTGGAACAAAACAGTTCACAAGTTATTGTATGAGATAGGGTATATTAAATCAAAACATGAACCCTGTGTCTACTTTAAACATATTGGAACTAAAATAGTTATTATTACATTATATGTTGATGATTTCTTTATATTCTCCAATGATGAGAAAGAAAAGAAGAAATTGAAGGAAGAATTGAAGAAGAGATTTGTCATTAAGGATCTTGGCAAGATCAAACATGCCCTGGGAATGAATTTTACAAGAGATGAGAAGAGGGGAGTATTCAAGATAGACCAGAAACAATACATTAAAGATGCTTTAAAGAGTTTTGGCATGGAAGATTGTAAGATTGTTTCGACCCCAGTTGACGTTAGTCAAATGAAAGAGAAGGGTAAGGATATCATAGATGTCCCGTACCAGTCATTAATTGGAACTCTCATGTATCTCTCCGTCAACACGCGGCCAGATATTTCCTTCATTACTAGCTATCTCTCCCAGTTTAATAAGAAGCATACAGATATACACTGGAAGATGGCCAAGCGGGTACTTCGTTATCTAAAAGGTACTATGGAAATGGGACTCACATACAAATGCACTGGGAAGCCTATTTTTGGTTTTTCTGATGCAGATTTTGCAAATGATCTAAATGATAGGCATTCATACTCTGGATATGTTTTCACTTGTGCAGGTGGACCAGTCTCCTGGAGTAGTAGAAAACAAAAATGTGTTGCCCAATCGTCTTGTGAGGCAGAATATATTGCTCTTTCCGAGGCTACTAGAGAGGCTATTCATCTAAAACATCTTATTTCCGAATTATTTCAGGAACAAGAAATTATTACTATTTTTGAGGACAATCAGAGCGCTCTCAAGTTAGCAGAAAATCCTGTTTTCCATGATAGAATGAAGCATGTAGATGTGAAATACCATTTTGTTAGAGAACAAGTAGAAAACGGTAATATAAACGTAGATTTTCTCTCCACTGAGGAAATGACAGCTGACATACTTACCAAGGGCTTAAATCGTATAAAACATGAAAAATGTATGAGAGGTTTAGGCATGGTTTAAAAATAATTTAAAAAAAAAAAAAATTTGTAATTCATTTGATGGAAATGCTAAAGAGCTGTTTCAGCACATCTTCAATTACGGGGGGGTGTTGACATTTGTAATTTTCAGTTGTGTTTTGTCTCTGTTGGTTGGTTACCAAGGTTGTTTATTGATCTGTATTTGTTAACAATCCTTATGTGTGTGAAGTTAAAATACGGTACTACTAAAACTTTTAAAATATGAAGAGTTATTGCATTTAATTCATTTACAACTACCAGTGCTTTCCAATAAAATACCAACAACAAGTGAGTTAAACACAATCGGCTTGCGAGGACGAGATTGAAGGGAGAAGAAGAGAAGGATGGGAGGAGTTCGAGGGTCATCCCCGGAGTGAGAAAGATAGAAGCAGAAGAAGGCAGAAAAGGGGAGACATAAAAACGAGCGGGGATGGTGGTGGTCGAACGGATAGATATGTAGCAGCGCACCAAAGAGATCATCAATTCGGCGCAGAGCCGGGGTCACCCGTGATCCAACTCGAAGTGAAGTCGCCGTTGCTTTCCGTAGCGGCTTTTTCCGACTGTCGGGGTGCAGAGAAATAGGTCGGGTGTGGGGTGATCGTGTAGAGGGCATCGGAGCGAGGGTGGTGTGGGGAGGGCGGGCGGTGCACCATAGGAAGGGGGGGATTGGTGATTCGGGACGTCGAGGGTAAAGCACGGTTTCGGGCCGGGAGACGTGAAGGAAGAGTCATTGGGCGGTCGGTCCCTCACTCCCGCCAACTCCTCCTCGGCCTCCGCATCCTTATGCGTGTTTAATGTAGCGGCAGAGGTGTCACCGCTCTCTCTTCTCCGAAATCTACTCCCTCATCCTACCCAACCTCGCCTCTTCGTCTGCTGCGTAACACGCTCATGCCACCGACGGTGTCTCGCCCACTATACACCACATCTTTTTCTCAGCCTTGATACGAAGCGCTCTTTCCCGCCCTCACGAAACCAGCAAGTCCCATCGAATGCTGTATTTCCATAGCTTTCGGGTCTTATCGCTCGTCGCTCCGCATGTTTCAAAGTCGAGGGAGGGAGAAAAAAATGAGGCGCTCATATTGGACTGAAAGACAGAAGTATATATTTCTACCGCCAGCGTTGGGTTTTGAGGATGGAATGAAAAAATAAAACTGGTAACACTCGGGGCAATGTTTATTCTGCCTCCACACAATGGCATCGAAGTCCTCGCATTGCTTGTGTTTGTCCATTCTTTCCGCGATATTACGCGATTATTTCCGAAATTTATTGTTTTCCCCGGTTTCATTTTTAGGCTGCCTTTCAAAATAAACCAGCGCTCTTATCCATGCGAGTATTTTTGTGCCAAATCCATATGCAACGCAGTATTTTATGGCCTGGTAAACAATGCTTGTCACATTTTAGGAGTAAATACGGAGACTGAATGCACTTTGCTCTCAAGGTTTTTCTTTTGATATACTTAATATATTACCTAATTTAATGAAAAAATATTGTCACCGCGATCGATCATTTTACGAAATACGGGAATGAATATTTATAGATAATTCACAACTATTAACCATCGTCATTGGCAGATTAATAACCCGAAAAATAATTTATTATAACTTTTTCCAATTTCCAATCTTCTCCATTGCTTGTTAAAACCAAAAGAAGTGACAAATTGGGTTTGGACCTGTGTAAAAAAAAATACTCCCAGAAGAAATTTATTTCAATTTCCGGTCAAAAACTCTGAAATCGATAGAGTAAAAAAATCTACGCATTAATATGCAGTAGTTTGGGAAAGAAATTTACATATTTATATGTGTGCGACGGAGACTTTGGAAACTTTGCCCGACTAGGCTATATATCTGTCAACCTACTTAACGACAGTTTGTAGCGAAAATTTTTAATTTATTGGCCCGGGGGTGATTTGACAGCAGTAACACGCAAGTGTGGAACTTCTCGCTACACAATAAATCGGCTCCTGCTCCATAACCCTCTCGTTTCACCTTTTTTTATTTACTTCGGCGAATTTCGCTTTTGTAATCTATGTCATACAGCTATGATTTAACGATGCTTCGTCATTCGATTAGTGAGGTAAAATAACGTCCACTGCACTCTGATAGTAATTTTAAGATTTACCAAAAATATGTAAAATTCGAGGAATAAAAACCTTCAATTCATGGGAGAATAGGTAAACGATATTTCTTGCTAAGCTGTATAAATTTCTGGAATCAAGGTTTTTGATGATGAATTTGGAAGGAGGAATGATATTATCTGTTGGAACGATTATCTACATATCTATTACCTAGCATTACTCTGGTATTACAGAAGAAAACTACCCGCTTGCAATTGCCTGTTTTGTTAGATTGCTGTGTGGTGATGTAAGTATAATAAGTAATAATTATTTCTGGTTGTTTTGATAGACATCCATATGCGTAATTAATTCTAATATTTTATCTTTTTCTACTATGCTGAAACACATATCAGCTGAGATTTTTAATTCGTTACATCAATAATTTTTTTAAACTAACTAAAATGTTTTTTATTATGAGTAAGTGAGACGGTTTTTGGAAGAGCCTGAAACTTCAGCCATGAAAATTATGTCATGTAATCCGAAATATTGCTAACCCACAATTATACATATAAAATCAAAATCAATTCTTCCTAATTATCGTCACATAGCCATTATTTGTTTAACTGAAAGCTTCTTCTTGGGGTATCTTAGTGTGTGGAAGAGAGAAGTATCCACCTATGCTTGTCAGAGGTATTTCACCAAGTTGAAACGCGTTAAGCTAGGAATTAGGTCACGTTATTAGGCGCTTATGAGGAAGAGAGGCTTTTCCAAGCGTCGCAGATCACTTCCATAAACTGGAGACTACATCGCAAATTACTCACTCGTGTTTGAATACAAGATGGATTTCATCGTTTATTGAATAGGACACCGAGCGGTAGAGCGTAAGGGCTGTCAAAGACTGACAACACTTTCCGTTGAAATTCATTGGATCGAGAGCCGAGTATTTTCCACTCGTTTGTTGCGCGAATGCCAAAACTTCCGCGTAAAGATTTACTGCACAACCAAATCCTTGTGACACTGTTTCTCGTCCCTTCGCGCATCACTCTGAATTCAAATGCGTCGATTTTCCAAAAGGCCACCCCCCACCCCGATTTGTCCTGCTCCCGTCATCCCTTGCACACTCACTCCCGCACCCTTGCATTCCTCCCCATCCATCCCGCTCCCCAACTCCCCCACCCCCGAACCGTATTCTCACCTCCCCGCGGACGAGGACGCGTGACCCACTCTCTTCGTCTCCGTCTTCTCCGCTGCAAATCTTTTATCGCTTCCGGGGATGTTCGAATCTGGAAGGCGGTGGCGGGAGCGGCGAGCCTCGAAGCAATCGCAAGACGCCAAGCGCGCGCAAACACATATGCACGGAGGGTAATTGAAATAACCGCAGCTCTCCGTAATGGCCCATTAGTGCTCCAATTGGAATGCGCCGCCCACATTTCATCCTTCCTTCGCCGCTGTCTCACTCATTAGCCTCGTCTCTCCATTCCACGTCCCACTTCAAACCTCCCTTCCACCACTACTCTTCACCCCCACCCGCCCCTCGAAGGCAACTTCTTTATCCACTCTCCTGCGCAAATACCTACCCATGTGCCCCTAGTTCAGGTGACAACTTTCCTTTCATTATCAAGCGTACTGTGATCCGAAGTGTCACAATAGTCCACCCCAAGTGAACACTGCTAAATATCTTGGCCTGATTTTACTCTGCTGTTATACTGCTGTTTGCTGTGCTACTATTTTATTTTACTGTTTTTTATTTCGCCACAATTATTCTCCGTCAAATTCCTTTAAGAGTTAAGTATTCAGAATAAACTTTGAATTTAAACACGGAATCATATTAATTTTGACAACTATGTTTTCGAATTATTGAATAAAAATATTTTTAACAGTCAGTAAAATAATGAAACCAGTGACACCTGTTTCATCTACGCGTTGACTTTGTAAGGACCTGTTTATCATATTTTCTACTTTTTTGCTTCGTGCTCTTAATGGAGAACAAATGTTTACATGCGAATCAAAACAATATTTCTTTCCCTGTGTTGACTCAGTCTCTGACACGTGTATTTCGCTGTCTAAAAATCATAAGTGTCGAGCAGTGAATGTTCACCCACTTCTACTTTATTCTTCTTCTTGCTAATCCAATAATTTACGTACGTATCTATGTAGTAAAGTTACCATAAAGTCCAAGCTCGTAATTTTTCTTTTCAACCGCTTTGAATTTCATCCAACCGGAGTGTACTTCTTATCATCCGGCTTGGAGTGTGAATTGCATGTTTTCTGACTCAGGAAATCGTGAAGTCTGTACGCACTCGGACGCTCGTTCTTCACCTCTTTATCTGCGCTCTCCTCCGTAAAGGCGCAAAACCCACGCTTGCACCATCGGGCGCCACGTCGCACCGCCTGTCACGACTCCTCGCCGCCTCAACTGGGCGTCACCTCCGCGTACTCGCGGTGCTGGTTGCGCGTTTGACCGAGCGGAGGGCACGACCCCTGATCCCTCGCTCCACAGTCCCGCCCTCGCTCGGAATTTCACAGAGACACCTCGGGTAATTCGATCTGAATGCATTTGAACGTTAACGTCCGCTGAGAGCGGTGCAGGAATGAGATTTGAATTTTTTTACATTCACATCTTGTATGATATGCGGCACGATGTTGTGGAAATTACTATTATTAGGTAAACGAGGCATTGCAATATTTCTTCAGGTTAACCCAGTGGAAATATTGCAATGTTTTATTTTTATATTCATTTTATGCAAAATGTTCTCAGGGTTGCCGTGGCTACTTAGTAAGTATAATATTTAGCTGTGGAATAATCGAAATGTCGTTGAGACATTCATTCTCGTTTCATGAGACATTATCTGTTCCTAACCATCGGGTTATCTTTATAGTCCGTAGAGAATGATATCTAGTGATGATTAAGGGTTTTGGGAACTTTACTAAAAATACCACAAATTTGAAATCCTTATTTTTCTCAAAGATTAATTATGCAGGATATTGTTGACAATGAGAAGCCAAAGAAGAATGTCGAATGATATTGCTCATACCACAGTTGTACGTACATGCGGGTTCAATCAACGGCTAGAAATTTTAAGGAGCGCCCACACAACTACTTGTATGTAAAAAAATGGCGTAAGAAAGTGATTTTTGACTCCATCCACGGATCCTCCCATAGTCTCACCTCATGTCTCCTGATCCTTCGTCTTTGATTCCCTCCTCTCGCAGTCCGTGGCATTCCGAGCTGACGCGCTCTGAAGTGAATGCCTCCTGTGCCATTCTCCACCGTCAGGGCTTTGGGTTTGATGAAGGGTTTCTGCGGGGATTAGCATAAGGGAGTGGCGATTGAGTGGCGTGTGAGCGAGGGGAGACAGCGGGGGAATGGGGCGAGAAGGAGGCATGGTGAGCGGAGGTTTGCCGTGGCTGTGGGGTTCGCGGCTTCGACGGCCAGTAATGGCAGTCGGCGGACTTAAAGAGCTCACCTTGCGGGGGTGGTGAGCCCAGGGGGGGGAGACGACATCCAGTTCGCTTAATGGCCCCTTCAATGGGCCGATTTATGTCTTCGAGGTGATAAACCCCGCTCCTATGAGCATTTCTCGTGTTTACTTGTGGAAAAACAGGCACTTGTGAGGGAAGTGCGCCTTTGCATACTGCTGGACTCAAATTAGGAGGTAGCAATTTGGTGTTGAGTATAGTGCATTATAGAGCGTAGAAGTCTGGAGTGTTACCAAAATTAGTTGACAGCTAATTAAAAAAGTTGAATTCTTTTCTTAAAGAGTGGATAAATTTTCACAGGACATAAATGGTAGTGAAAAATTTACTTCTGAAAAAATAAAGAATAAAATTATGATAGCGTGATAGTCTATTGGGTAAATAATTTGACTGATTATAGAAGGATCCCGGTATGAGTCCAAAATGAAACCCTCGAACACCCCCAATCAAAACTTCTCGAAGGGCGAATGGCCTAAGGAAGGGAACTAGCCCCCTTATAGGTGGAATCTCTGAGTGAGCATATGGGTGATTTATTTTACATGTCTGTCAAGTATTGCACCGGTAATTGTATTGTATTGACTAGTTCATAAAATTTTAATTTAGAAAGTCTTTAATTGATGGTAGTTAATATGTATATACCTACACGTGATTTTGAGGAGCTCCATTTTTTTCTTTAACGCAGAAACGCTTCATAAATGGGGAATGAAATGGGTGAATTGAAATAACGACTTGTTTAATTCCAAGTCTGGCTATTTTTTCTCAAGTTGTACCCCGCATGCACTTCGCAATGCTTATTCACAGACTTTCAGGTATGCAATTGAGGCGTGGTAGGCAGTAAAGCAGTCCTATTTTATGCTCGGTTGCGTTGACGGTCGTAAAACGAACACCACTGACAGCGTATTCCTAGTCAGGGGAGCCTTCCTCCGTATGCAGCGTTTTATGACTAGTCGCCCAAAGTGGAAAACCGTTAACCAGGGTCAGGAACTGAAGAAGTAGGAGCGATAGAACCTTGTGAAGATTTCTATCTCATCCAGACAGACACTCTTCATTTGCATTTGATGAGAGAGTATATTTTTACCTCCATTCTGATTAACTCCAACTACCTTTCAATGAATATCTCCTAAATTTTATTTGTTCATATTCTTATACTTGCTGCACGTATGTTACCATCTCATACTGGATATAAGTTGACTACCATTATGGTTATGTGCCATGTTTTACATTATAGATGCGTTAGTAGCTTTATTATGGGAGGCAAAGATGATTTATCATTTTGCATTGCGCGCAGCATGGCAAAGCCACTCTGCTGTTTTTTTCCAGCGCTGGCCAACATATTCAGATCCATATTTCTTAGGCCGAAAAAATCGCTTTTCTCAAGAACCATGTATTTTTTATCATTTGCTTCGAATTTTCTGTTTTTGAACGTGATGAACCTGAAATAAATTTGGATCCCTGAAGAGGAGACGATGTCTATTCTTCTCCCCTTAAGTTTCTTTTGATAAAACTTCTATTTCGTGCTTAAAATACCTAGAGTGAAAATACCGTTCTTTTCGTATTGATATTTGATAGAGATTCTTTCTTCTCTTTCGAAGTTATTCGCTTTTTAACACTAAAAATTATTTCTGAAATATATAATACTATTGGTTTTATCGCCAGGTATTTGATTTGAATTTTATAATGAGAATTATTAGTATTTTTTGAAGTGATTCTCCGATTTAAATCTTTGCTCAACGCAATAACTCTTCAAAGACTATCGCGCTCAACAAATGTCTTAGTACTCAAGTCATATGTGTATTCATAATTTAAAAGTGGAACATATTTACGAATTAATTAAATCACTGGTATTTTTCCCAGAACTTACGAGGACATTCTGTTGTTATAATATTGGGCGCCAACAAGTTAGCTATTGATTTCAACAGGAAGCTTGACGGGAACTGGATCAAGTTTTTTTCATCGTGGCCAAATATTCTCCGTAGATCCTCCTTCTATAAAGTGCGTCGCAATTCACCGTAACCCCCTCCAAACTTTTCTCTCATTGGCAAGCACCGAAATTACGGTGCGGGTTTGTTTTTCTCTTCGCCGTTTCGCTTATGCGGACATGGATCACGGGCGACTTAGCAGGAAGGGCACGGGGAAAGGAAGGTTTGGCACAGACGAATGCCAATCAGCACTCAAGTGTCGCACAGCACTTTGCTTTGATGAAGCAATTCGCCTGAGGTGGCACGAGTGTACGTCTCCCCGCCGGACTTCACGGGAGGTGACCAAAAGTCTCTCTCTCTCTGGCCTTATATGCGGGGGGAGTCTGGGTGGGAGGGCGCCCGATAGCCAGGGAAGGGAGGAAGGGGGCGACGAGAGGTAGTGGTGGCCACTGACTCAGTAGCTTCCCTTTCTTTATGGGCCTCGACTCGCTCGTAAAAATCTCCCTTCCCTCCCGCCACTGACTTCGTGATTGTTTGCTCAATGGGTGTAATGGCCCCCTCTTCCAAATACACCCCCCTCCCTCTCAGTACCCCCTCAGTGACCACCTCCTCCTCCTCCTCGCCTCGTGCGAAGTACGTACGCACGGCAGATCTCCTCGGGACCCCACACCCTCTGGCTCCGATAACCCCCTGAGTCTCCTACTCACTCTTCTTTCGCAGGGTAGGGTCCTGTATGAATTGTTTCCGGGGTCTCTGCCACCGGTATTGAGTCCGGGCCGAAGCACAGTTTGGTGGCCTCTACCCGCTGACCTCCGCGTGGCAAGAATGACACACGAATTCGTTCATTCGGAGTTTTGAACAAAGGCTCAATTGCTTGTTAGCTACTGAAAAACTGTCGTCTGGATAGCTGTTACATAACTGTCTATTCTTATTGAATGGGATAGCTACCTCATTTCATTTGTAATTCACACAAAGAAGCGTTGATTATTCACCAGTTGTATTTACTGAGATCAATGCAGTGTAAGGATTAATAATAAGGATTTCAATTGATGATAAAGGATTCCCAATTCTAAAACGACATTTTTTCTTTAAGGTGCTCATGCAAAAGCAATATGTGAATACTAGTTGAATTAGGTTCAACTGTTTTACGAAAAAATATATTCATTGTCTTTATTAAATTAAAGAAATTCCTCAACGCCTCCGTATGAGTGAGAAATTTCCGTAAAAACGTCGTTCATGCTCTGTGCTTACCATGAAGAGCCTCATGTGAATGGTTTCCCTTAGACGATCATGCTATGTAGCATGTGGCACCAGCATCATCTACGGACGCACCTAATGAAGCGCATATTGGGAAACTTAGAGATTAGAGTAATTTTTATCAAATACAATATTAATACAATACGTGTAATATAATATTTAAGAATATCTACTAGTAGTACGGTTAGCGAAATTTTTTTGCATGGAGGAGAAGCCGCTACTTAATGCTTTCTGATGGCCTGCATGACTAGCGACAAAGGGTTGATGCTTTTTGTTCACGCATGTTTTGTAGTATGGCATGGACACCTCTGTTTGGAAGATGTTAATTATACTGCATGAATGTGCTCTAAAAATGCGTCAAATGCTGCTTGGTAAAAACGCATTGCTACACTAAGTAGGCTTCGTTTTGTTTTGCTGGGAAACGTGAGCCTGGGTGATGCATGTGGCAATGGACAGACTCAGAATGCAAAATTTAAAAGAAAAATCCAAGGAAAATTTTTGAACCTCTTCGTTCCAGACCAAAGATGTTGAGGAGAAAAATGGAGGAGAGAGAGCGGAGAGTTCCGGCGAGGCGAGCCGGGGAGCGGCGGACAGCGGCGGGGGAGCAGGCGACCGAGGTGCCGGGACTGCGTAGCCAGGGATGCCGACGACGCCTGCTGGTGTTCGGAGGCCTCGCGGGGACCCCTTCCCCCGAGCAAAGACCCTTGTGCTGCAGCCTGGCCGCGCCCACAGCACCGCGGCGCGGCATTCACCATCAGTCGGAGGGCAGTTTAAAAAATTGTGGGAATTGTAACCGGTGGGATAGACGCTAAACCAGGCGTAATTAACTTGAAAAATTGCATGTTTGAGGCAATTTTGAGAACATTGTACAGAAAATAGGGGTGAATTTCTTAGTACAGACAGTTGATTCATACAGTGAAACCGGCCGATAACAAAAAAATTACGTATGGACATATGCATATATTATATATATACACATATATTTTTTTTGTGCTGTACGTCTCGATATATTCATAAAGTGTCGTGTTATCTCTGTAAGTGACTGCGTTTTAAACTGCGCGCTGTGCCAAAGACATCCACGAATTTTGGATTGAAATATTAATACTTGTGGATACTGGGGGAAGGGTCGAGGTCTATATGAATGGAAAAAAAATTCAGAGAAATTTAAGTGCGAATATAGGTAGATTTTTAAAGAAACATTCTCGAGTCAGTCCATGATCATCAAGTTAGAGCATAATAAACTCGGGTCTTATAAATGCCATAAGTGTATAGAAATATTTTGTTTTGTGTGGCCTCTTGAATTTTTATGTTGTAGTCTTGAGTCGAGTACAGAGTGAAACATGTATTGAACGTTGTCAAGTTCAATTCAGAGCAACGTTTGTGGTTTGGCTGATTTTGCTTGTCTTGTATCCTCGCGTAATCAAAATTTTTAACAAAATCTTCTCATAGAGACAATTACACGAGCTGTTGGCGAGCCCTGATCTCTTTGAAAGAATGGGATGAATTTCATAAAGTAACATGTTTGTAGCAAGGCCGAAGATAAGTGCAAATTTAGCTCCTTTTCTGTAGCTTTTGAAGCAACAACCGAGGAGCTGAAATTTTTAAAATTAAAAGATTTTTGAAGGTGTGAAGCATAAAGATATGTTGATAAAAAAGCTGTCGTGTTTTTTAGTCTGTGGAAGATAGAGAGGTGATTTTTTAATCTCTCCTGAATTCCTATTATTAGTCTCATCTTAAGCCTTTTTCCTACTCCTTCATTTATGGCGTGCTCATTATTAAAGGAACGGCAAATTTAGTAGGAGAAAAATTAACTATATTGAGTATATACGTAAAGTAAAGTATGTATATCATTAAGAAAAAAATTGAAAACTTGTCTGGTCCTAGATGTGTGTTCCGTGTGCTTTTATCGCAAGCAGTTTTTTCAGAGCGAGAGGAAGAGAGGGGGAGATGAATAAGGTAAAATCGTGTTGTTGGGGAAGTGACTTTTGAGGAGATGTAGCTTACAGAATGAGCATAGTGTGGAGATCGTGGGTACCCCTGCAGGAGAAGAAAGAAGCGAGTGATCCCCGCGAGTGTCGTGTGTGAGTGCGTGTTGAATGTGTGCCGAGTGGTGGCAAAAGAGCGAGGGTGCGTGTATGCGTGTCTGAATGCATGTCCAACCCGTGTCACCCCAGTGTGTTCTTCGAAAAAAAATGTATAAGTCGCCCAATATGTCCTCCCCCACGTCACCAATACCCTTTTCCAATGGTGTTTCCTTGTTTTCATTTGGTGTGTCTCGGTGGAAGGGGCGAGTGGAGGTGAAGAGAGTGGTGCAAGTGGGTGATAGGTGAAGAATCTACGCGCATCGGAAGTCCATCGGAAAAATGCTTTACAATCTAAAAGCACGCGACCAAATGGATTACTTCAAGAGAGAAGATTGAATCTGGTGCTTGGTGTCGGATTGTCATCTCCCACCCATATAAGGTACAATAGAGACTGAAACATTCAGCTGGGGAGAGAGAGACTCTGAAATAGACTTTGAAATAAAAGAAAGAGAGAGAGAGAATGATTGGAATAGTGTATCACTAAGAAGGGATGAACTTTATATTTACCGTGGAGGTTCATTTTGAAAAACAAAATGCTTGTTGTACCTCTTGTATCCATTATATAAATAAGGAATGGCAAAGATAAGCTAGAATCCCCACTGAAATCATGTAGAAACAGAAACACTGAGAAAAAAGGTGACATTTTTACTCCTAAGCGCTGTGTATCTTTTATTTTGATTTGCCAACTGAAAATACGTAATTTACGTTTTTATTTGAGATTTTTAAGTCGTTTGTTATATGAATGTTACTCCACGTATACGAGCCCATTCTTTTGTAATTGTAATTTATTTTAATAAAATTACGGTAAAGCTATATTTCTGTGTAAGTTCAGTTTTATACCAAACCTTATCATACAACTATATTTTTTCCTCCATCCTTAGTAATGATTTACAACATTTGCAAGGGAATTTGCCCTTTGGTCGTTTAAGTCCAAGAAAAGGCATTCCGTTTATCTTATTGGTTAATAAGATTGAGATTGATCTGTTTTGATTGCTCTGCACATTAAGTGCTTTCAGCATTCGTGGTGAAAATGAGGGTATAAATTGAAACAGAGGGTATTTCTCCGCTTACATATGAACTATAAAAGAAAGCTATTGGTTTGTAAAATGCAGATATCTTGCATATAGATATAAAAGATGATGCTGCTGAACTCCCTTTGCATTTCTTTCATCGCAATATTCCTATTATCCCAGAATTCTAATTCCCTATTTCATTCGTAAATGGAGAAAAAATATTCGAAGCATACCCGAAAAAATAATTCTTGATTCTTTTAAAGTAAAAGCGCAAAAATTAAATAAACAATTTATTATTCCTGATTACTTATATTCCCAAGAAGGAGATCCTGTTCTATTAGGAAAGAACTCTAATTCTACCAACTACGTGAACTGCAAGAAACTATTGCCATTGGAAAAGAGGTATGTCCTAGAGCAGATGGACGTTTTTTCTTTCTTGTCTTGTGATCTTTAAAAACTGTCATCTTTTGATTGTTTGTCATTATTGCTCTGTAGGAAATGAACTAATTTTCTCTACATGGCTATTTATGAGGAGATTAATTTTGCGTCCTTGACTTGGTATTTTTATCCTAGCATTTTCGGGATTCGGCATTTATTAATCAAGTAGCTTGAGTGAAATTGTTGGTCTCCCATATTTTTAGGTTAAATGCACAATTTAAAATTATACAATCCAGAAGTGAGTTTTTGTAATTGTAGAATGTATTTTCAGGGAAAAGTGGCGTGAAGAAGAGCTAGGTATTGAGATTACGAAGTAATAAATGCAATTCTAATGCCTGAAAGAGAATTTTACTTTCAGTAATCTCATTATATTTTACTATGATTTTGCATGCCTTATTTTTTTTAATATTGCCACAAATCATTGTTTCTGGCCATTTTCTCAGTATCAGTCCTTTGTTCTCCACACTATTACGTAATACATTTTGCCCCATTTATCAAATGATCATTTAATTTAAATAATAGTCTATTTTGCCTGTTGCATGATGATTGGAACATCCATGACTCTTTACTATGATTTTATGGAATCATCCGCTAAGTTGCTTCTTTGGGACAATAGATAGACCTTTTAAAAATAAATACTGAATTCATTTCCTCATATAAATCCTGCAACACTCAGAACACGCTGTCTAGGGTCCTATCACCTTATTTGAAAGCCCGTTGTTGGAATATTGCAATGTCACCATGGAAAATTCTCCGTTTTGATAGATCAAGCAAAGCTTTCCCGCAGGTTTTGTACTCAAATAGAACAATTAAGGCAAGTTTCTATCTTCAGAGCCCTTTATTTATCGAGTATGTGCATCCATTGTAGATATAACAGAACCAAAAGAGCGTAAATAGTTGTTCATAATTTGATTTGTGATTTAAGCCATTGATAAGATCCTCAAAATATTATTCAACTACCTAAATTGTCCTGATTCTGCTCTTGAATACCAAATAATGGGTTAAATATCACTTGAATTTGACCATATTTGGCTATCATATAGGATAGAGAAGGTATTATTGGGTTTCAGACCATAGCTAATAGAATAGATCATAAAAAATTTTATTAAATATTTCATTCATTCATTTGGGGCACTGAATATTTCATTTCACTCTATTTAATTATCAAATTTTGATAATTATGGTGATAAACTTTATTATAAAACTTATTGGTAACAGATTCTTTTTTCGTGTCCATTATAGCTGATAAATATCGGTAATTAGGTCGTAATCAACGCAACTAACACACTTTAATCATTCACTGCTTACACAGATATATCTATACTACCTGTATCGTTTTAGATTGTGTTGCAAACTTTTCTTCATTCGCAAGAAGTCAGTTGTAAGCTCGCTTGGCCTTATGGAGTAGTACGCATTTATAATGGATACCGTCAATCGCAACCAGTCCTTCTCTCTCTCTCTTTTATATGTCGAGATCTTGAATATTTGCATGTATTTCATTTTAATCATTGACAAGTAGAAAGTATTTTCGGGGCATAGTAGCATTCTAGTAATATTTAGAATATTAATTCTTATTGCAAAATAGTTGATTTTTGAACTAATGTCTCAAGAATAATTTTTTTAGAATGTCTTAATTATTAAGTGCATTAAAATTTAGACCTATCAATAGCTCATCTACTTTTGTGTCAGCGTGGTAGTACAGGCGCAGAGATACGCGGTAGAAGATGTAACGATACGCCGTGAGCCATGTAGTTGTTTAGAATGTATTGAACATAGTTTATCTTAATCACGGTTATAAATAATTTAATTCTTTGATCTCTATGCAGTTCTGGAAATTCTATCAAAATTTTGAAATTATATACGCGTCTGCAGTGATGATATTAATTATTTTTCCGTTTATGTTTAGGAACCTAAATATTTGCAATATCATGAAATTTAGATTGCTGAGTAAATGATCTGGGAATACTAATGAAACGTATTCAATTGAACGAAATGAGCTAAAAATAAAACAACTCAGACTTATGCTGATAACATGCAAAAGAGAGGAAGAGTTCCTTAGTTGTTCGCTCTACAACGCCCTATTTCAGTGTTTAGTGGTCCCTCCTTCACAGACGTGACACTATTCCTAGTGCATATGTTGACATAAGTTTTTGCAAAATAACTAGCCATATTCTGGTGCTATTACTGTTGACCATCGTTTAGGACAGTTGACGACATTTTTTTCAACTGAATTTTTTCCCATTTGGAAAAATTATGTGCAATTTGTGCTTGAAAATCCACAGAAATAGGCCAAAATTGATACATCGTCGTTGTCTTTCTCAGTTATTAGGATATTTTTAGCTGAAAACCTCAAAAGTGGAAAGGTAAAAACTAAGTGACATATATCTTCGGTGTCAAGTTTTAAAGATTAAGTTATTTTCAGGGTGACTAAATTTTATTAACGTACCATTTAAAAAATACATTTCGTCACAGATCTGGAACAAGGGTACTTAAACAGCGTTATTTATATTTTGTTTGGAGAAGAGAATAAATCGGCAATATTTGAGAAGTAAAGGTAAGTTATTTTTGAATGAAAAAGACAGTCCGGGAATATTGACGATAAATTAAGTCATTTGTCAGAAATAGATTAATGTCAAAGAACCACTTTACTTCAAAGGTCAATTTAACTTATAATCAGCGACCTAATGTGCTAATTCATTATCTTGTATAGAATATCCATTTAACTTTTAAATCCCTTGAGAAAATATTGGGAATTCGTTAGTAACTACCTAAAGCACGAAGCACCTTCCCCTTGTGGTTATGATTGTAAATTATTCATACAATGAATTGGTAAATGAAAAAACCGTTTACTTCGCAGAATCATAATTTTAATTTGATCATGTTAGAGAAAATTAGCAAATGCTACTTTCTCCAGATTTTCAAAAAAAAAACCATAGAAACCTGTGGAAGAAGTCACTGAAATTTTATTTGTGGTAATAATGCCGACATTCTAAAAGTGTCCTCTCCAAACATTGATTTTTACCAATACCATGGTCAGGTTTAAGCTATAATCTGGTCTATAGTTTCCATGATGGGATAGGATGTTACACTGATAAGTGTTGAAATATTATAGCAAACGCAATGGGATAATTTAGAACCAGATGACCACGCTACGGCATGATGAATATAGGGGCATGCTCGTTATGATGACGGAATTAACTTTATTCGCATTATTTATTTCAACGAAAAGGTAGAATTTAGATAACTAAAATTAGAAACACTGAAATACTCAGCTTCTGGTGATATTTTATAAACGATAATTGACAATAATAACCCATTATCAGCTCTTCAGGTCTCGGATACCTCGAAAGCACCGATTATAATGTATAAAATAACCATTTTATTGAGATTGTTATTTCAGGTGAATAACATGATCATAATTGAAAGTACTGAAAACCAGTATGTTTCACCCACATCAGAAGACATATTGATATAATATACCTGAAATTATAGATAGCAAATTATACATATAAAAGTCATGTTAAATCGTTAGATCATAGAGCATGAAATTGCCATAACATACTTTTTTGCTCCATATAATTTCTGGTCATGATGTGCTTTATTTTCCTCAGCATTTTGCAAATCATGTTAAAACTATATTGATTTATATACATCTTGTGACTTGCAAGTGGTACTTCATTGTTTTTCTTAGTATTCAGAGGTTTAAAAGGCCGAAATCTGAATTGTACGTAATTTTTTCCGGTATTTAAGTAGTTTATCTTTATCTTATCCTGAATAGAATATATTTTTACCCTGAAATATTGATATACCTTAGTTATTTTTCATAAAATGGGGAAGCATGCTGTTATTCGGCTCATTTTTATTCACCTCATTACTACGGAAAGGATTCCCTCGCCAAGTTTCAAGCGCCCCCTCAATCCGTAAGAAGAAGAGTTGAAATTTGTTTGAAATCCCTCGGCTTCAAATTATGGGGCGAGGAGAGGAGTTTCAGGGTGAGGAGAGACGTGGAATTGGCCGTAAACTACTCTCGCTCGGGATCATTAGTTCCCCCGCTCCACCTTCCCCCTCCTCCCCCCAACTCATCCACCATCATCTTTCCCCTTCACCCCGCCCTCTGTGATTCCATAAGAGGAAGTCCTAAGCTCCACCTACTCCTTAGAGCAGATCCTCGGGATGGAAGGGGATAGAAGTGAGCGGAAGGTGGACTAGAAAGCAATGCCTCTTGATCGAATCTCCGCGATTCGTCAAAAACTGCTAAGAGCGAACAGAAAATATCAAATTATGGTCGGTGCCACTGGAGACTCGGAGGCTACGTACTGGGCTAAGACTACTTGAGTAATAGAGAAAGCCATCATGGAAGCTAACTATTTTTCTGTGTTTGACGGAAATTATCAAATAAGAGAGATATTTTGCCGAGCGGATAGGTTATGGAACAGGAAAAAGCTTAAACAAATGCTATGTAGGAATCAGTGGTCAATAATATCCAAACCTCACCTTCTTGTCGTCTTTTCGTAAACGGCTGATGTTTTCTAACACCCCTCGCCACTCGCCTATAAATGCGGCTCGTTGAGTGGTATAGAAATGCAGAAGCTTAAAATCGATAAAGCGTGTTAAGAGGAATTAAATGCATTAGCCTTTGATGATTTTGGATGAAGTCGCAGCGTTCTTTTCGAATGAAGCGCAAGGACATGAAGAAAATCACATGACTGACCAGTTTTTAGTGCACATGCAAGACAGGTTCCAGGGGATTCTCGGCCGAAGTAACAAAAAATTATTTATTGGACTCATCTCACCGTGTTTGCAGAAAAATTAGGTCACCTCAAACCTATGGTGAACGAACCCTACACCTAGAAAGGAATTTCGTAATGTTTAGGAGTTTAGGAGTGTAGAGGATTGATATTCGTAGTATTCCATGTTCTTCTGTTATTGTCATCCTCGCTGATACCTAAGAACCGCATGCCTGTGGCAGTTGTAAAATGATTACGGTAAATATGGCAGAAAAGGTCCAATATGTAATAAAATTTCGCCATAAAAGTTATGGTTTAAAGTATGCCAGTTTATCGTCTCAGGCTCGACCTTTTACGAGTTCATTTTATCATTAACGAAATGAAAAACTTTGTTGTATACCACCATTTATTTTTAGACACGACTAGTTTCGACGTATCGCCGTCATCCTCAGGTATCAATCCTGAGATGCATGAGTGAGATACATGAGACTTGAGGTTCATGAGACGATAGTATGGCAGTTATTGGCCCGTTTCTGAAAATGAGGTTACGCTTTGTGACCTATGACTTTGTGCAATCGAAACTGTTTCTTAGACGAGAATATTGATATTTCGAAGTTTTCAAGACTTTTACGACCGCACATTTACTCACTCCATCGCCTTGGGGTGATCCACTAAGCGGCCCTTGCCAAATGAAACCAATGTTATAATCTCTTTTAATCATTGGGGAGCAATTAACAAGTGATTTGGCTGAATATAATTATTTCTATAGAAATATAAAATCAAAGAACATGTTAAGTAACTTGATTTTCCAAAATGATTGATGAAAAATTTGTTGCATACTAACATTTATTTTTGGGCACGACTAGTTTCTACGCGGCGGCGTCATAATCAGGTACGAATCCTGAGGTACATGAATGAGAATCCTGATTAACGATAATATATCAGTTCTTGGCGGGTTTCTGAAAATGAGGTTACGCTTTATGACTTTTGACTCTTCAATCGAAACTGTTTCTTTGACAAGAAGGGTGCAGGGGATCCAGTCATGGCTGCTGATGAAAGTATTCTAAATTTGGGGAGACGTGGAAGGGACGTTTCAAACGGAGTATCCGTTCAGCATTCGTTTATGTGGGGGTAGAGGATTTGTTTTCGAGTTGCAAGTGGCGCCCCTACTCTTCACCGGCGGAGTTGAGCAAACTGGAGGACGAGGTGAGACGCCCCAGGAATGCCCAAGTAGCCAGGGGAGGGATAAAATTCACCCCCTTATCCGCTGAAGCCTTCCTCCCCCTCTACATCTCCTCCTTCCCACCCATCGCTTTCTCAATCGCCCTCACGGTCCCAAGCGGATTTGCCAATACCCGTCAGATTCCTAATTCCATTATTTCACCAATTTGGTTGGAAGAGTTTGTGAGAACTGAAATCGATCCTCTATGAGGAGGAAATAAAGTTCGTTTGACATATAATACAAAGGTAATTCCTTTGGACTTTGAAATTTATTGAGTTATAGAAGTGACGGACATGACAGAAGTTTGTTCACATAATATCACAGCGTCATCAATTTGAATTTTATACCAGTATTCTATTTTAGCTGAAAAAGGAAAAAGAAACCTGGAAAAATATTTAAGTTGTAAAAATAATTTCTTATGAATTTAAGGTAAGAATGCGTTCTAACTATAGTGAATAGCTTTCATTTAACTCAGAAGGGCTGATAGGAGAGCGACGCTTTTTCAGAAATTTATTAGAAACTTTGAGATTTAAATATTTGTCATTGAATGGGATTTCAAATTAGCTCCGTTCAAGTAATTTTGCATTTTATTGTTTTACATTTGGAATTGATTCGTAACTGTAGTCTATGAAGAAGTTGCTGAGAATGCGTCATTTAAAGAATCATCACAATAGCAGATTTTATTTACTTATTGCATTAAAAGCATAAATAGGGGGCACTTGTGCTTTTTAATGCGGTACGGGAGGTGTTCGCTGTAATGAAGTAGGTAATCTACATGGTATTCAAAGACACTTTTTTCACTGCCTATATTTCCCTTCGGCCATTTTGTATTAATTAGGGGCTAACATAATAAGTTTTTAAGTATCTACTTTCTGATGTGCATTCAATCAGATTCTCCATCCCGTTTTCATTTGCAGCATAAATAACACGGCAGCTCCCCGCGTGCCCAAACTCAATGCCTATCACGTGTGGCCAACGTTCCCCAAGTTAGTCATTCATGTAAGCGAGTTGGGTGAGCTATCGTTCTCCAGATTCTAATAGATACTTCTACGTCGGAGGCAACGTCCAGCAAGATTCTGGGAGATTGATGGAATGCTCCGTGGTGCACACTCATGCCTTAATGCCCGCCCCTGAATAACAAGCCCGAACCTCGACTGTCCGAACGGCCTGACGCAAGTATAGGCGACTACCCCTCTTCGGCCCAGCACAACCCTTCCCTTCCGCGCAGTCGAATTAATCTTCGGGACGCCTTACATGAGCCGAAATTAATAGCAGCAACACGTCCAAGTGCGATGGCCGTCCGTCTCCTTCCGCCTGTCCCTATCGTGTCGCCGGGACAACCGCGGCACAGCTCCGACCCCTCCTCATCAGCCTCTCGTCCGCGGACGGCACCCGCGCGCCTCCAGCACCCCGTCCCTCCAGCACCCCCCCCCCAATACCGCCTCGCCGGACTCGCCATCTGACAGACAAGCAACCCTTGCTCGACCAATCCTCCTACAGCAGTGGGGCGAGCTAATGGGGCTGGCCGCAATGTGTTTCTGATTGCCACGGCGTATGTGCATTTGTGTGTCCGGCTTAGAAGGGGGGAGGGTTGGGTGCTGGAGGGTGTCGGGTGGCCGCAAGTGGGAATGGAAGGGGGTTGGTCGCCTCGGTGGGGTTTAAGGCAAGTGAGCGTTATAATGTGTCGGTGGGGGAGGGATGTCGGTTGGGTGGGTCTGATGTGTGTCGCGGCAATTAAATGGGGTCTCTGGAGGAGGGAGAGGCAAGCGGAGACTTGCATAGAAAAATTTATATTCTCTAAAGAATTCATCAGAAAGATTTCAGATTGTGCAAGGTTCACATGGCTCATTATCCAGCATCAGGTGACCCAATGAGTCTATTCCTTTCACCTCTATATAATTCCCTGAAAAGGTCCAAACCAGTTGTTTTTTTTACAAATACTGTGTGGAATATGGCAGAGTTTATTTGCGAAACTATCATGTCACCATTCCGCGACTAGTGAGCTCTTAATCCATGAACTTTATAAGAGTATAGTTTATTAGAGTTTAGTAACGAGGAGAATTAATTGTGCTAACTTATCTTTAGTCACCATCAAAATCAGCTTATAGCTTTTTAGAACTTTATATTGAGTTGAATCACGAAAAATTCGCGCAGTTTTTAGTGAAGTTTTGAGGAAATATTTGAGAATAACTCTGAATCGTTTTTAATTTTAATACTACATGTTTTAGGTCATAAAGAAGAGTGAAAAAGCACTACGATTTTCATATTTTTGAAAATTGTCTTTCCATCTTACATATTTTAATTATATATTGATACCGACACAAATATTTCAATCAATATTTAGGCATTTGCTGGAATTACTATGGTGTAGAATAAAATAATTTATCTTCCTATTTATTACTGAACATCTAGTAAGTAAATATATAGGTGAGCATTTTAAGGGAAAAATTTAATATCTAAGTGATAAATGCCGCTAAGTTTTCATCTTACATTGATTTCATTGAACGAGGTACCTCCTATTGATTAAAATATCTTGATTCCATTAACGATAATATTTAAACATGCTTGTAAATGACATATTAGGTAATTGTCATTAGTGATATCACTATTTCCATGAGGTTGAATTGGAGAATGCCGAATGAAAGCTACTTCATTTTTTTCCTGAAGCCTGCGCTTATTCAAAGTTGCAAGAAAAATTTAACTTTAAGTATCATAAGTGCGTGATGAAGGATTAATTTTCGTCCTTGTGGCTTTATAAGAAAAAACTGGACATTAATCCCAAAACGCGCAGGATTTGCGCTCTCCTATTGCCCTTCCGCGACATGACAATTAAAAAGAAACAAGATCCTCCTCGGACCTCTCGCTACCTCGACCCGCAGGCCATCCCCACCCCCTTGACCACACCCCCTTCCCCAAACTGAATGTGCGACACGCACGGACGCATCGGAAGAGCGGGGGACGGGTGGGGGGGAGGATTCGCTGGGGCAATCTGATCCTTCTTTTCCTCCGCACCCCCTCTCTCTATCCGCTCACATTCCTCTTCCAGATCCAATAAACATTTTACTCCTCCCAATGCTTCGGTCCTTTTTCCCCTCGCATCCAAAGAGCGGCCTCTCTTTTCTCTCTCTCTCTCTGCTACCCTTTACGTATCGTCTATCACTAAATCTTCCCCCACACTCCGCCCATCCTCCCGCCCTTCGCAATTAATCCACGGGGGTAATCATTTATGCTGGCGTATTAGCATACCGCGCCGGACCCCGGCTAGCTCGCTCACTCGCTCCGTGGTTCCATCTGCGCCCGCCACGGAGCGAACCCTTGCTTTTGCGGATCCGTTGGGCTGACCCCTTCGTTCCTTGACCCCCCCTCTCTTTCTCTACCTCTCTCCCCTCGATCCGTCTACCCTTTCTCTTTTCCCCGGGCCACTCTTTTCCGCCCTCAAAATCCTTTTCCCCCCCCTCCATCCAAGTGATACTTTTCCATGTCATCCCCCACCTCTTTCAGCCCCACACAGGCCTCCCCAACCCTCTCTCGCACAAATACACACGTCCCAATGCACGAGAGGTTCCTCCAACGCCGTCACCGCTGGCTGCTAATTAAATCCACAGGCCCTCTGTCCCCTCCGCCCTCTCCCGGCCAATCCAAAACCCAAGCAGCCTCCCTCTCTCCCGGCTCCAACCGCCCGCACACGTACCCGCGAGGTCGTGGCCATATTCCGGTGATTGCCAGATTCAATGAGTCCGGCGTTCTTCCTCTGTTTCGCGTCCTCCACCCTTTTTCATCCCAGTCTACCTCGTGTCGCCCGCCTTCTGTCCTTTCCTCGCGTTGCATCGTCTCACTAGCAACCATAAGGCTGAGTTTTTTTGGTGGATGCTGATCCGCATCAAGAGTTGGTTATTTTATAGCAAGGGATCATATGCGTTTCTTTAAATTTTTATTCTATTCCAACGTTGCTGTAAACACTGCCAATTATTAAGGTAAAAAAAGCTTTTTGAAGTAGCGGGTACTATTAACTGAGCGACTTCAAGAATTGGGCTTCTTTAAGTAATTTTTTTGTCTGAATGAAGTTTTAGGATTAATTGTTTCTTAAAAACAGAATTTCCCTCACTGCTATATAAAATTATTCTTACTTTTCTTTCAACATTATCATCATAATCAGATGTCATCAATCCAATGATTGGTTTTACGCGGCTTTCGATTCCGCTCTCCTGTCCGCTAGCCTTCTCACAGCGGAATATTCCTTTTCTATTACATCCTGAATGCCTTATGTAAATTATTCTGGGCCATCCCTTGCCCTTATTCTTATCCACTCGTCCCTCAACAATTATTTTAACCAGAATTTAGTGCCTTATGAAGTGGCCAGCTAAGTTATCCCGTTCTCTTCTTAGGGTTTTGAGAAGACTTCTGTTTTCTGTTATTCTTGTAGTTTCTAAGTGAAGTTGTGACCTTATAGTATTCCTGAGTATTGATTTGTGTCTATGAAAAGCGATGTGAATTTTTACCTTAGAAAATCAAGTCTTTCAACTATATTTTAAACCTAATTCGTATGAAAGTCATTCTTCGGAATGCCAAGCACGCATTGAATAGGATAACTACCTGAATTCTAATTCTTGGAGGGCATGTGAAACGTTGAGTCATCAAATCCAAAGTGTCTAATCGTGCGTGTTTAATCGAGGCTTAGTAAGATTAATACTTCGCTCTTTCTCTTTTCGTCGAGGTTGTCCACAATACCACCGTGTCTTGGACAAATGATTCATTACAGTTTTTATAATTGATCAGTTTAATATTTATGAATTGTGTCACCTAATAAAATAAAAATCATTATTAAGGAGTGATATTTTAAATTTTACAAAAGCCTTGTAGCCCAAAATAACATTATCGGGTTAGCCAACTATTTTTTTCTCCTTGGTGCAGGTATGGAAGACTAATAAAATTGTCCAGTTCTAGGGCAGCAGTATCACTTACTGCTGGTATATTGCATCGTAGAGTTAATGCCACACAAATTTAATGTTAAAATGATTTATTTAAAGTAAGTATATTTTTGATACCAAATCGGAATGAGAAAGCTATGAGCAAAAATATTTTACGAGGCAACTGATCATCCAGGTGGTTGCTAATGAGATGTGATATTATCTTGATCGGTAAAATATAACGGAAGTTCGTTCGATCTATAAGGAATTAGGCATGCTGTCATACCTTAGTTTGGCTTTTAGGAGTCATTACCTATGTTATTTGGAATTTTTAGTGGCAGTAAGTAATTCAGGGTGATTTTCGTCTAACATCCCCCATCCTCTACTCTCTGGAATTCGGGTAATTAAAATGGTAACTGCATGGTTCGGGGCCCATGATTGTTCTGCAATAAAAATGCAACTCTATAAGTAATAAATAATTTTAATGATTAGAATTGATCTTCTTATTTGAGGTGGAAACTTTGTGTCATTTACTTAAAATTTAATGTCTTCAGCCTCAGACACTATTCGCTCATGGACAGTAAATTGCTGTTGAAGATGCTGCAATTAATGATTTCTCTTGAATTCACTAGACTAAGGTGTTATAATTGAAATGGGTTTGAATTTATGATTTAAGTATTAAAAGTAAAAAATCACCAAAATTTAAACATGAGTATGACTAGGTTAGGCAAGGCTTATGATAATCAGCCGGTGTTGCTCGTTTTTACTTGGGAGCGTACGTAATAATTAAGTATATATTTCCAGTAATTATATGTTCATTTTCACCTAAAGCATGGGTAAATTTATACACCATTGTGATTCTGCAAACTTACTTCTTGGCAGTGGTAGTCATTCGTTCATACCCGGGCATATCTCACCGAGTTCAGTGAAAAAACAGCCTCACAGCGATTTCCTCGCATTCGTGCGTGTTGGCATTAGTACAAAAGATTAGCCGAATTGATGTCACACTAAAGCCATTAGTAAGGCCACATAATTAAATGCACCCACGGAATAATTTAGGCCCCATCTGGAGCAAGGGGAAAGAGAGTCTTCTCTTCTTTCCCTGGAGTGATGGAATGCACTGCTCACGAGGTGACGCCTGGCGCTAATTTAATTAGGGGAGACGGCGGGGGAGGAGTGGGGTGGGGAGTGGGCGCATGCGATGGTAGTCGTGAGCTTAATCAGCGGGAAATAATTCCCATCAATGAAACGCTCTGCGGTGGCCCACCCCCGCCCTGATTGAGAGCCCTGGTTAGACGCAGGAAAACGGCCACCCCGCACCATCGCTCTTGACGCCACCGCGAGGGAAAGGACTAGGTTAGCATGCTCCATTTACCGACAAAGGGAGATTATCCCTCTCCAACACCCTCAGGCCCCATCTCCCCACACACCATGGCACCCACACCCACCACCCATGGAAGCCCGCACCCACACCGCCTCACTCCTGCAGCCTATCCGTCCAACACCCGCTCATCTCGGAAAAATATGTTTGCGGTTTCGAAAGGTTTGACAATTTCCGGCAGGAAAAATTAAATGAGTTTGGCAAGGAAATGAGGTAGATTACGAGGGAAAAGGATCTTGAGTGTGGTAGGTATCGGGATGTAAAGAGCTTATTTGCCCGTTCCCAACATACTTGCACCCCCCACCCTCTCGTGGAAGGCGACCATCTCCGTTTAAATTTGGTGCGCGCGCGAGCCGGAGGAGGTGATCCTACCCCCGTTAGTAAACCGCGGAGGTTACGGGGAGAGAAGACACAAGGCGGCTATCCGCAATGTGTGTTTAGAGGCTCGTTATGCGAGATACCCGACCCGTATGGAGAGTGAGTACCTACTTGCTCGTTTGAGTGTGTGTGTGTACACTTTGGTTTGGGGGTTGCGGAGGAGGAGGGGGATGTTTGTATTCCAGAATGGTGGTGGGAAGAGGTGTGTGGGTGGGGTGGTTACTGCCGTGGGTGGAGAAGAAGCTGCTTGTAAGAATGTGCCAGTGCGGGTGAAGGGGAAGAGGAGACTAAAGGAGGGAGGGGGTGGATTTCGCGCAGGGGTGGATGGGAAGGGAAGGAGTTGGAAGGATTTGGTGTCGGGACGCTGGGTGGCTTCGGTTGGGTGGTGGTAGGAGGCTCGCATCGGCGTTGGGGGCATGTTCCATTATGGGCGAGTGATAATGGTGATGTAGGGCCTGGTTTAAGGAGGACGGCGGGAGGGAGAGAGGGAGGCTTGTTGGTGTTTGAGGCGTCGGGTGTACACCGGCCGTCGCACGGACTTCAGGCAGAGTAGGAAGACGGGGAGGTCAGCGGGCGTAGAAGATGAGTCGCCCTCCTGCCTTGCCTCCTTATCCTTTCCCTCCCGTCTAATCTCAAACCCAACGCCCTCTCCTCCTCTTTTCGGCGTGATGGACTGCGCCGCGAGAGGCCTTCCGGTGATATTGTGCGCTAAAGAGGAGGATGATATGTACCAGGGAGTTTTTTTTTAAGTAAATAGAGTGAGCGTCTATTTATCCACGCCCTTTGCGGGAGGAGATACGGTTTCAAGTGCTAAAAAAGGAC
This sequence comes from Ischnura elegans, assembly GCF_921293095.1. Classification (NCBI taxonomy): domain Eukaryota; kingdom Metazoa; phylum Arthropoda; class Insecta; order Odonata; family Coenagrionidae; genus Ischnura; species Ischnura elegans. The sequence goes on from NC_060246.1 coordinate 128,147,851, forward strand.
CGCCTATTACAGCGGCCAGAAGTTTCGGGCGGGTTCTCTTTGATCCTTTTGAAGTTTGAAAGCGTTGATAAGCGCTAACAGGGTTTTGAACGGGAGGCTGGAGATACATTTCCGGAGTGTGAGGAAAGTTTTACTTTCATTAATTCCTCTGTAGCCCTAAAAATTAGTACGAGAACAAGTTTCAGGTTTAGGTAAAAGTCTCTCTAGGTAGGTATGAAAGTTGTATGGCCAGACAGTTTTTTGCCTAAGATTTTTTTTATAATTTAGAATCCATATCAAACAGCCACTTTACATTACATCGCCGCTGATTTTATGGAACATAATTAATCTTCTAATAGAGCGGTAGCTGAATCATCTATATGATGCTTTTATGGCACTCAAAAAGAAAATATTCCAAGAAGCTTCTTGAAAATATGTTTTCCTTCATAATAATTCAATAGAACATTTTTCCTCGGTATAATCATCCTACTTTTGTGATTATGTTTTTGTACTTAATTGGATGTGCATATGTCCATTATACCTATATTTCAAGTAATTTTGACATCCTTTCATCGGCTTTTACTTTTTTGTCCTGAGATTAATTGCAAAATTATCTTTTTAATCGAGGAAAAAGTAATATATTTAATTTTTAAATTCAGTACGAGTATTTTTGCTGGAGGTACAATTTCATTTTACTTTACCGGAGTATTAAGATACAAGTCTGATGTCTAGCGTCTCATTAGGTAAAAAATGGCAGGAAGCGATATTATTTCATTCCTTCAGAAATGATTCATACAACAATGCCCTCATGTCTTGCACGTATCGTCGATGATTTTGAATTGAGTTTCAATTCTCAATATGGAAGAAGAACATGACTGTGACTATATCTTCGCTTTGTGAATTAAGTTAAAATACATCGATTAACTTAAATACTATACGTTACATAACGTCTATATCACAGTAATTTAATTTATAGTGATATTTTTTCTTACGTTTGCGCCTAAATGGGGATGGCAGGAATAGTTCTAGTCTCATATTGGAAAGCATAATCACCATGTTGCATTGTGATTCTATGTCACAAAGAAAACATTCTTACAGCCCTTGATCCTCAGATCTGGAGCTTAAGTATATTTGGTTTGTACATATACCTTTTCCGGTCAATATCAATGTGAAAATAAATAACTCTCCCTACAAATTGGAAAACAGTTGCTTCTAATGAAAACTATTTTAAGTCTACATTTAGCTGAATTTTAGTCAAGGTTTGTCTAAATGCCTTCAAGTTGGTCCGAAGGTATTTTCTCCCTTATCTAACATATTTTGATTCCTTCCTGTTTTTTTTCCAGATTTTCTGTTCATTTTTATTTATTTTTATTCCATTTTCTGTTTAGCTTCGACACGATTTCGCTTTCTGAACATGAGGGAAAAAGGAGCGCTTCTGGAATTATGATTTGCCGTCGTGCAAGATTGCTCGGCGCTGGAAGGATGAGAAAATATTTCAGATATTCGATGGGCTTTAATTTAGCAAAATGAATAATGGCGCAATAGAAATCCCGAAAGTGTCCATGCGACGGAAAAGAACATTAAGTGGAACGAGCGAAAGGTGGAGGCGTCGCGTGTGTGGGGATTCTCCGATTGGCTGTGGTTGTAGGGGGAGGGGACATCCAAAGCAAACGAAATTCCGAATCGTACGTAGGTAATACGACCCGTATGAGACGCAGTACATCTTGATTAGCTTTCCCTCCACCCGATCGCGGCGAGGGATTTGATCGCCCAGAATGTGGCGATCCGTGTGAGCGTAGGCTCGGCAACTTATAATCCCTTAGGTGTGCTCGTACCTCCTTCTTCCCTTTCCCGACCGTCAAGCCCCTACCTCTCCTCCGCTGAAAAAATAAATGAAACCCAAAACTACTAACCTTCGGAGTGCCGCCGCGAGTTTTATTATCTGAATATAAATAAAATCCCCGGGAAAAAGTGTATCAATCGTGAAATTACGACCGTGTTTTAATTAATGAACTATATTCTCCGAAGTCAAAATTCGTATTTATCCTCATATTCCATAGAAAAATGATGCTTTCGACCATTACCTGAGCCGCATTTTTCTCAACCATTCTTTCCGGGCCCTTCCCTTTCCTCTGGGTTCTATTTTCCTCTCTTGAACGCTATTTTTCTTTGCCCAAACAGTCCCATAGAAGCTTCCTTCTCGTATATTTTGAAAATGCAGCTATTAAGTAGATTTCTCTCGTAAATCGCTGTCATCATTAAAGCACTAAATTCAGGATAAATTATTATCTCTTCAATTTTGCAAGTGTTTCTTTTATTACGGTTCTCGTCCCTACCCTTGCCTTATAATGTATTAAAGTTGACTATCGTTTTTTCCTTAGCTCACACGCGCAGTAGAGTATGCATTACTGAAGTGGAATAGTAATTCATAAATAAATTTTCATCATTTCAAGACAAATAAATGAATAAGACCATAGGCAAAAGAAATTTCTCTCATATCATAATATGGCAGCTTTACACATTGAAGTTATTTGAAACTATATAGAGGTTTATTTATTTTATAAGCTCACTATAGCTGGATTATGAACTTTGTGATAGGTAAGGTTAGTTATAAGGGAAATCAAAATTTTACTTTTGAGCAGCCTCCATTTACGATCCAACTTGCTCTAGCATATCATGGCGAAATTATTCCATAGACATAATAATTATTTTATGTAGGAGTGCATAAATTTCAAACTTTGTAACATTAATATATTGTTTTCCTTATAGAAAGTGGAGACATTATGTTCTGCCTGATAAATGAAGAGACTAATTATTTAAATTGATTTATAGGAACTTGTAAAAAGAATTATTTGTAACTGAATGGGTAGTCTTTCCCATGCCAACCATGTATTTTTTGCAATTAAATACCATTCAGGTAACATTATGTTAATTGATTAATTCTCATCGCGGTGTTTTACCAGCAAAATGAGAGAATTTAAAGGATTCGAAAATCTTTATGCAAGATATATGCTTTTGTAAATTCTGTGAGCAAATTAATCCATCAGTTTTTGGCTTCATATCGCTTCAGATCCGATTTTAAACCTCTTCTTTAATTTCTCTTTTATTATATTTATGAATTAATTATCCTAATTAGTTCACAAAAGTACTTGACGTTAGTAGAAAGACAGTGATATTTCTCTTCTTGTCACATGAGAATTTGTCTGCAGATGCGCGGGGTCCCTCTCATGATCACGTATGCCTCAGCCTCCTCTCCCTTTACTTGCTCTGGATACCTATCTCAGTACACACCCTTCGCCCAACAAAATTCTTTGTGCTCTCCATATTTCTCGCAATTCCACGTAAACCCCCGCTCCCTCATTCGGCTATCCTTTGGTTACCTACCGCCCTCTTTCTGTACCCCTCTTCTCAACCGGGCTGGCCTGCCGATAAGCCACTTAATAATTCGCTGGCATCTTTATCACCGCGGCCAGCTTACTTCGAGGGATGAAGAATGACCATCTACCCTTTCGGAAATTCAGGGATCGGGGTTCGTTGGGAGGCGAGCAGAAGAGATGGGGGAGAGGCGCAATATTTTTAGGGGGGGGGGGGGGAGACTACGGCTTCGGTCGCGACAACTTTTCCTTCCTAAACCGAGTGCTACCACCCCCTACCCATATGGATCTATTTCCATGGACAGAATTTTAAGTCCCTCCCTTCTAATCACCCCTCGGCCATATTCCTCTTCTTGCCCCTTCCGTTCCGCCCTTCCTATTTTTTCATTAACGCTACACAAAGAGATTAAGGGTATTTTCTCCTCGCCTTCCGTATGTGTCACAATGGGATTTGGCGTCACGGGTGAAGGTAAAGCGAGTTAGATATCGTACCTCACTATATAGGCATCAAGCTATGCCGAGTGCCATTGTGTTTGCGGATAAAAAAGATAGCGTGCAAGACGAAAGTTGACTCGATGCTTAAGAAAAGAGTATTAAACTTTGAGGATGTTCACCAGATTGCACCTATTTGTAATCAAAAAACTGCGAGAAGTATGTGGTAACTCGTGTTCATACAAAGCATAATGGTTGATTCTTTTTCGAAAAGAAAGGAATAAAATTGGTGAGAATTATGTCACGAACATCGCGTTCATATTTTTCATTTAGTTTGATTACGTTTATTTTATTAGACGTTTTCTGTATACTTAATGGAAAATTCAGTTATGCTCAATGTGTAAGACAAAATGAGAATGCCTCAAATATACTCCATAGTTACTCTATTAAATCCTTCAAAAGTATGTACGCTGAATTACTTTTGAAAAATTTTGTTATCTATATGTATTACCTAAATAAGTATTACTGTAGCGACGTCTTGAGTATTTAAAATAAAATATTTCGTTAACCCTCATATGGATTTGCTGCGCCTTAGCGGCGCTCGTGGTTTTAAAAGTGGTGTAAAAATTTTCCATTCCCATGGATCATTTTGAAATTTTCAGTAGTCTATTTGTTTGCATAGTATTGATAGTTTACATTTTATTGGCCTCTAATGAAAAAAGTTACGTCGTTGAATTTTCGGCGCCGCTGCGGCGCTCAGTATTTCCTCGTCGCTACGTCGGGGACAGCACTCTCAATGTTTATGTAAGAGCAATTATGTTTCGTATGAAATGCTTTAATCTATTTATAATCATATTATTTAGTTTTCTCAACTTTATAAACAAAATTTAATTGTTAAACAAAAGGAAAATATAACTATACTGATTTTGCTTTCTATTTTCGCTAAATATTATAATGTTTGCCTCGGTATAATGTTCATTCACAAAACTTCACATTTTTACTAGAATTATTCGTAAAAACTCATGGCTAAAGTTGTTTTTTCCTGGGCCTCCGGCTTAGTTTTCCTAGGGCCGATTATTTCCTCGTCGCTACGTCAGGGACTGCACTCTGAACGCTAATGTCAAAGCAATTATGTTTCGTATGAAATGCTATAATCTATTTATAATCCTACTAGCTGAGCCGGCGAACTTCGTTCCGCCTAACAATCAATGAACTTACAGTTTACTTACACCATTTATAAATCAAGAGCGGCTGTATCCTTTTTAATCATGTTTAATTTATTATAATAAAATAAGGATACAAATTATATAAAAACACGTAAATGAGTACCAAAATTGCTTGTCAGAAAGACATTTTCTTTATTGAATCTACATAGGGTGAATCGGAGCACGTTTACGCGGATTTTTTTCATCAAATTTTCTTACGTTTTAGCTTAAGAAATTTTTGGCATTGTGGTTTAATAAAGCAGTTCATGAAATAAAAATTATACGCATTCAGTTGTTGGCTATTTGCGTTATTAGCTGTAAAAAAATGTTTTTAGGTCCAAGTCTGTTGCATACACTTGGCCCATTCAGGGGGCAGGTTGACACGACCCCAGACCGACGCTTGACTGATGCTCAAAATCATGCAAGAAAAGCCCCTATGAAGCAGTATTCGCATTAAATGACTTAAGGCGCGCCAGTTTTAGTATCTCTGTTTGGAAAAATGCACTGCGTAAACGTACTGCATGCGTAAACGCACCACGGTGAGCCCTACACATTCGGGTTTAATGAATAAAGTTTCTTCTCCTGACCTTCCTTATTATAACAACAATGTAATGTTTATGCTCTTGGAGTATAGGTCATGACCTATACTCCAAGAGCATAAACATTACATTCGGGTTTAATGTCTTGCGTCAAGCACCTTCTGAGAAACAACAGTTTTTGTTTTGTTATCAGGCGCAAGATGAAGCGGATGAAGCTAAATAAATATAGCGAAGCAAAGCAGTGACGCAGCGAGGGGAGGTTTTGGGGGATAAACCCCCCCCAAGAGCTTAGAGAATTTTTTTATGAAAGATTTTGTTATTAATATTAGGGGGACGGATGACTAACAAACAAAACATATTTAACTATTCACACAGCCACAAAACCCACTATTTTGAACCATTTATCTTAAAAAATGTCTGGGGGAAGTGCCCCCACACTTCCCGCTTACCTTAGCGAGTTTTCTATACCCTACAGACCCGTGGTATTAGCTGCGCCCAAAACCCCCTATCCTAGCTACGCACTTGAAGCGAAGAAAGAAATACAGAGGATGGTTTATCGACTCGTGAACATAGCACGCTAAATTGACCATGAGAAAATCATGGGTTTCCATTAGCACATGAGCACAAACAACACAAACACTGAAAGAATGACCATGCGATTTTTTAATTGTTATCACGAATGCAACACGAATTGGAAATTGAATACTTTTAAGCTCAAAAGGGCATATGAGTTGAGATCATGGAATATACGGAATGAGGACTTCCTAATCTATGAATTTTCCTTTGAGTAAAGTTGCGTGAATCACATTCATCACCAAATTTTTTAATGATCAAACACGTTCCGTTGGATAGTTATGGTTGGTTTAGGCTTCGAAAGATCATGAGCACAGAAACTACATTTTTCTGTAAATCGTGCCTTGGTAAGCCAGGTACGTCCAAGGACTTAAAATATTCAGATAGATAGTTGGTGATTTCGTCTTCGTTTGTTACACATTTAAAAGATTCGAATCCATGCAGAGTACGAACTATTTGAATTTACCTCGTTTTAGTCATCCACATCTTCGTTCTTGCTCGCTAAATCAACCATCTTTGATTCTTTTGGTGATCAATCATATTCTGGAACTCTTTGTTGATGAGCTCACTGAAACTAATTTGCAGTCATTCCAAGGAAAAGAGTTAAAACTACTCGATTCCTCGACAGGAACACGGACATTACCGTTTGTCAACAATTGCTTGGAGATTTGTTTACAAACACGGTAGTGAAGTGTCAACTCGAGCTGGGCCACGGCTGGGCTTACAATCAGCTCGAATTAAATTTAAAAAATGTAATTTCAATTTAATTAATATTTTGAATATATTTAGCAATTAAAATGTTATATTGTTACTAAATTCAGTTATTAAAGTGGTAAAAACAAAACAAATTATTTAATTAGTAGTTTTGACCGACTTATCAATTGTTGTGTTACTATAACTCCTAAAAGCATGTCCATAGGAAAGAGATGAATTTTTTTGGTAAAATTATCCTTTTTTTAATAGCCTATATGTTAACCCCGTCTGAGACGAATCCAAAGAACCAAATCTCATTGAAATCGGTGCAGCCGTTCTCGAGTTATAAGTGTTCTAACTAACACGATTTTCGACTTTCTTTTATATATATAGATTATTAATCATTTATAACTTATCAAACAAGTGAAATTGTTTAACAAAAGGAAAATATTACAATACCAATTGTGCTTTTTCTTTTAGCTAAGAATCATTATGCTTGCCTCGTCATAATATTCATTGACAAAACTTCATCGTTTTGCAAGAATTATTCATAGAAACCCATGGCTAAGTTAGGTTGTTTTTTCCATGGCTTCCGTCTTAGTTTTGCTTGGGAACCTTCTCCGCTCCGTGTCCACATACCTGCAGTGGTGTTAGTCACCTTTGAGTAAATCCCAGTGTTACTCTGTTTAGAATTACACCAATCAGCAATTCTAAAAATTTTTTAACACAATGCATTATCCGAAATCGTAGAATAATGCTTTCTCACCGTTGTGTGAATATTTCTCGTTGAATGAGCAACTGTACTTGCCAGGATATTCAGAGGTTTCACCGACTACCGTGAAGAACACATCGCACGGCTACTATTATATGTCTTGTACCTCTCATTCGAAAATATTCCTTTGCGGCTACGGTGGTCTATACAAAATTGCTGGCGTTTATATAATTATCGATGATGTGACAGTTTACCATTGGGGTGAAATCAAGATAACTACCCAACTAATTGTGTGATAGAAAATAATTTATTTTTCCTGACCATTAGTTCAGTATTTACATGGTAAAAATCGTTTCATGATGAATAGGAGAATAGACAATTTCCGTGAAGTGAAAATTTGAATATAATTCTCGTTTCTTTTTGTACTCAAATGCACAGATAATTTATTCATAGGGGGTTTTACTAAAGTGAAGGGGTGAGTGAGTAGGAGTAAGGAGAAGGAATGCCAGGTAAGTTGTTTAGAGGAGAAGGGGTGGTAGTGTGTCGACTGCCAAGGATCAGGGAATACCCAGATCGTTAGGCCAGGTAAGAGTAGAAACCCTTATCGCGAAAAAGGTTGGGAGTGCAAGGAGACAATTAGATACAATAGCCTTCTTTTTCTTTATCCTTCCATCGCTGCATGAGGGACAGGGGACAAAAGCCTTGTCAAAACGCCTCGCAGTGGCCCTCCCTTCATTCCAAGAAGGTCCAGCTCGGGTGGGTCATTACGGTGGAGAGAAGTTCAATCAAGTTTTGTGGGATGGGGGAAGAAGGCGGTGAATGACGAATAAGGAAGCTCAGTGGGAAGGTATGGATAGTCTCAATGTTTGGCTCAGTGAAACTCTACGGAAAGAAAAGATGAGGTAAGTCCTCCCAACTTGAGGGTATTTTTGTCACCTCGGAACATTCTTCCATCCGTCCCTCACGCAGAGCTGGACGAAAGAAAATAGGCGCCTGTTCCTTCTTCCCTACCACCCATAACCCATACTTCTAAGAAGTTTGGATTTCCCACCTATCCAGGAGTAAAACCTCAGCTGGTGCACTCCCACGCATCACATTTACTCGTTCATGTCAAAGGAAACGTCCTCAGTGAGGGAATGGGACTCCGCGGTCGGAAAAAAATAACGGCTCTTCTAGCTCCACCTCCGAAGCGGCGTTGGGTTGTTGGACACATCGCTAATTATCCCCAATTCGTTATATTTCAAAACACATAGGACTTAATTTTTTAACTGCAGGTTATAAGCTCCCAGAGTATTCGCGAGATTTGCCTTTATCGCCAGAATCCTGTAAAAATCACGAAAGTAACACTCGTTTCTTCTCACTTCACCTACAGCTGTTTCATTATTAACGTTTAATAACTTATCCTTCTGTATACACTGCAAAGACAAAACATATGGGTGGACACAGAGAAGGAAAATTATGTCATATGGGCATAAACGAATTTTATTCGGTCCTCATTTTTAGTATTTAGATACATAAAAATATAAACAATATTAACATTAAAAAGCGGAGTTTGTTCAGCACAGCATATCATAAAAAATATTTCAAACAACCATTACACACGAAATTAAAACTTTCATTGGAAAATAACAGACAAAGGGAGCAGAAATAGAGAGCATTACGGCAACAAATGGAAAAGAATGCAGCGTTCAAGATTTTTTGTTATAACTTCCACAATAATGGGTCAAATCTAGCAGAACACGGTGAGAAATAAAGCTAATAGATGTATTTTCCATTATCAATCAGAAAACTTGTAAATTCACGCTGACTTTGAAAGATAATAACAAAAAATGACGCGGCGCCGCTGCGGCGCCGAAAATCCAACGACGTAACTAAATTTGTAAATCCATATGAGGGTTAAAGTTGCCGTTATTTGTATTAAATGTTGTCCACGGAGAAAAAAAGTGCATGGCTTGTCATTGACTTCTTGTTTGTTTTCTAAGATAATCTCAGAGGTGCACTCCTCAACCGCTAGCATTTCAATGTCTATCTTGATACGTCAGGATATCGGTGTGAGCTCGGTAACAAAGGTAAAGGGCGTTGCAGGTATCGCAAGCGGAGAAGATCTAAAGGCATTCTTAAGAGGATATGCCTAGGCTCATCCAGTGAAGCCATCAAATTAACACACAATGGGGAGATGCCATGTGTTTTTCTATGGGAGTAAGGCCGCGTCTTATCTAGTCCCTTGAGGGGAGAAATCCATAGAGATAGCCAATAACATTCCTTATGGAAGTCTTTTAGCTGTCACAGACATTTTTAAAGTGAAATTAATTCAGCATTGTCCGTGCATATTTCAAATATTGCTAACTTTCCCTTATTTTAGTCTGGAGAGCCAAACTTATTATTTTCATGGTGAAACAAAACCCAGGACTATTCCACAAATATTTTATTATCAGCTGTCAACTAGTTTCGACGTTGATACCGTCATTATCAAGACTGAGAGACAGCTAATAATAAAAAGTTTGTGGAAAAGTACTGGGTTTTGTTTTACCATGAACATTTCATCGTTCCACCAAGTAACGCCCAAATCAGTTGATTTTATTATTATTTTATTTTTCCCACAACATTTTTGCTGGTTATAGGCAAGGCGCGGGTTTCATCAATCACTCTCGCCTTTTTATTCTGAGTTTAAAAAAATTCTGACTATTCGACATGTATTAGAAATTGCTGCTTTTTGTATGGTAAGGAACAAGTGTTTCGGTAATCCGATATCTTTGAGGGCTTGATGCATTGAGTGAGGCACCTCACCTGTGGCAGAGATAATAATTGATCTGATGGGTACATTCTCTGATATCTATTGTCTCCTAATTTCCTCATTATGCTCTTCTTATTTTTCTATTTTATTCCGTTTATCAATATTGTTATTTTTATTATTACTGTCACTCCACCGATTATGATAGGTGTGCATGAAGTATTTACGAAGTATTCTGGCAGTGTCTAATCTCTTCATGGACTTCCCTCTTCAATTCAAATAAGACCTGGTCCCATTCATTCTATCTAGAAATCCTAAACTTCCTCTTTATTCCTCTCTCTCATTTTCTCAACATTCTTCCCTCTAACACTGCTTTCAATATCCCCCTTCCGCTCTGCACAAATCCTCTGTCCCCTCCGTGTCTCATCTCTCCTAACCCACCATGTTCAAACCATCGGTAGGTCTTCCTCCTCCCCTTCCACTTCACCTTCTACATTCTCCTCCATTCCCACATCAAAAACGTCTCCAGTGTTTCCTCGTCCTCCTTTCTAAGTGGAAACTTTTCTGCTCCATAAAGCGGTAAAGTCCAGATAAGACTTTTCACTAGCCTTTTCTTTAATTATTACGTGACGATCCTCCCATCAGCTTATTCCTTTTCATGAACGCTTTCTTTAAATAATCAATTCTCTTTCTGATCTCCTTACTGTTGTACCCGTTTACCCTACTCTGCCGTCCAAATAGTTGAACTGCTCAACTTTTTACCCACCTACTTTTATCTTGAGCCTCACGTTCCTAGTTCACGATGATATACAAAACCTTGTAACTTTGGTCTTCTTGTGATTAATATTAATGCCAAACTCCTCGCCATCACCTGTCTAACGCATCCCATAGAGTCTGTAGCCCTCTCATTGATTGTTTAATCAACGCTTGAAAACCTCTGCGAATCTCACTGATTTGAACATCACTCCCCTCTCCTCACTCTTTGTGAAGAATAACTTGTTTCACCTGCTAAATTCTACTGCTATCTCTCCCCGGTCATTCGCATTCCTAATACTATGTAATTCTCCAATTTCGTTTCCATCCCTCCTTTCCTCGACTGAGGCGTTCCAGTCCGCCATCACTACTAGATTTTTTCCTACCCGGGAATTCCCTGATTCTTTCCTCGACCTGTTCATACATTTCATCTACTTCTCTTTCTATATAGTTACTACTAGGCATGTAAACTTGAGCCATCGCAAAGCTAGTGGGTCGCGCTTCAATTTCTACCATCAGAATTCTATCGCTTACTTGATCTATACCTACAATTTTCTTTTTCACATCGCATAGATACAAGATATCTATTCTTTCTTTCCCCATTTTCCTTCCGATATTTTCTCACTGATCCACACTTATCATTGCCCTCACATTCCATGCCCTTACATTCATTGCTGTCTAATTCTTCTCCATCTTCTTGGTCTTCCTTTCATCTGCTGTGCTTCATCTGTTGCTTCTGCCGATGATAAGTATCGTCAAGGGTTATGCATGTTGACGACCTCGAACACCTTGCTTAGTTCACTGCCGTGAACGACAACCGCCATCCGACGGGTCCCGTTCGATGAGTTTCCCAGGCTCATTTGGTTGTACTCCTTCTTTTCAGGGAAGAGATAGCATGATTTCCAACTTCCATTTTTACGTGATACCATCCCGTGGACTATCTTCCGTCTGGATCTTACGCTTCGATCTATCTGGGCCTTTGGGCGGCCCAACGGTTAGTAATTTAGAATTAATCCCGCCAGTGCAGCTCCAGGGGTCATTAGAACGCGTAAACCATTCCACTACTACAAGGTTGTAGTCGAGGGGACAGGAGGCAGCCTAATAATCACTGTGAAAGTTCCATTCTTCATCGCCAGTAAGAATATTCTTTGGATGCACGCCAATGCCCAATTGCGAAGAGAGGTAAAAGGTGCTTCTGATGTTTGAAATAATAAAATTACACGACCGATTTTCCATCGGCTGTATCTTTAGTGTCCTGAAATGATTGCTAGGTGCTGACATGTGTGGCCGATATGCTGATCCTTGTTTTCGCAGTCAAATTATGTCAGAACATTATTTATGAAGTCCCGCTTCATACAAGAATTCAATATCAATATTTATTTAGGGTTTTTATTTTGATAAAAATAATAAAAATCATATTAGTATCGAAAAATCGTTTTCCTATGCCCTAAAAATCAGTGAATAATTTTTCAAATACCAAATGACCTAGCAGTGGGTAGGTTTTATAGTCACTCTAATAATGGGGAGTGAGCGGTTACATTTATTCCACTGTTAAATTTTTGAGTACTTCATCACGATATTCATAGCAGGTTTGCGTCTCATTTCTTTCCTTCCTCCCTTTTTTTACGGCACCACCAAGCTCCTCCTACTCGATCTTGCCTTTCTCAAAATCTTGCATTCTTAATGATGTTGGCCATGAGGATCCGCCGTATCTTTCATTCTGACAAGTTCATTAGCCATCTTCACACCATCCTTCCTTTGGCTCCGCGTCGCTGTGTCTTATAATTGGCGTATCAGGTTTCAACACCTCTTTGTCTTATTCATCCCCATCTTTGAACTCAAGCAGCTCCTCCCCCAGCAATACATCACTGAGGGTTCTCTAGGTTCGGCACATTGCCTCTAAAATATCTCGCTCGTAATATTTTATTCAAATTTTAAAGGTGCAATGTTAATAATTTATCTTTTACACGACTGCATATTTTAAATTTCCAGCTGTTAATGACATTTCTTAATTTTTTTGGCAGGCAGTGAAAGAAGGTTAAGATTTCCAAATTCGAATGAAATGTAGCATTGTTTCGTTGAAAGGAAGTTTTCACTGCTAGAAAAATAATTAATTTGAAATCGCATATCGAGAGTAACCATTTGACATGTATTTTGTAGCTTTAAAATCTGAAGTTGTGTCGAAGTATAAAAGCTGAAACAAAAATATGTTTTATTACAGGTCTCCATGAAATAAATAATTGTTAGGGTATACCTTTCGATGTGCGTAACTAGGCAGTGGCGCCGACTTCATGGGGCCTGAGGGGGCCCGAGCCCCCTCAAAGATTCGTTTGGACTCAATAATTCAAGAAAATAATTAAGTTATATTATGCTTTGTGAAATCACAAAAATATATTGGTGATTTTTATTTCCCATGCTTGACGATAGTTACCTTTTAAAATAAATTCAACAATGAGTGTTGAAACAAATAATGATCAGGTTAAGCAGGTTAACTGAATCAAGTGGTGTGAATTATGGTAGTGTTTCGGTGCTGCGACACACTTTCAATTTAACCTCTTCCTGGGGCAAGACCTCCGATATGAGCCCCCCCAATATTTTTTATAAGTCGGCGCCCCTGTAACTAGGTGAAAGTGAACGAGAGATATTGAATTCTCTAACAATGTTGAAAAAATCCTATAATTTTTCCACAAAAGCGGCAGTTGTATGACAGTGTACTGCACATCTTTCAACAATTAAACTAGGAGTTACAAAAAGAACTATTCTAAACGACATTTTTCCATCGGTTTTCTCTTATCACAAAAGTATCCCATTGAAACATTGGCAGAAACACTTTTTCATTAGGAAGCCTATGTTTCAAAAGTGGAAATGATAACTCTGAGGAGATTTCCTCGTCCTGTTAACCTGTTGATTTGCGCTCCGCGACAAGCAGTTTGTAGATTGAATCATAAATTTTTCCTGAGGCCGTATTTGAAAGCAGAACGGCAGCATTTTCACTCCGACTTCTTTAAACGGTTATGTCTGAGGCGGAATATAAGTTTCTTTCGCCTCTGATATAGCAAGCGATGTAACATTTCCCTTGCCTCCCACCGAGGCGCACTCGAGATTGAGAGATCCAAGCGGCCTCATTCCGCTACATTGTCTTTTACAGCCGCAGAAATTCATGTCGCGGCCTTTCGACCAGACCCATCGCGCTATTGACCAATGAGATAAGCGCCACCCATCCTTACCCCATCCTCGTTACACGCCAAACTCCGTCGCTGAGCACTTAATGAAGGTCCTTTTCCTGAAAAGAAAATGCTTCCGTGTCCGGCGCTCTCTTGATTCGCGATCAAAACCCATTTCTCTTGTCTCATCCCTTCGGCGGCCATTCTTTCCCCGCTTCGCGTGGTCCCATCCCCCGTTCCATCGCATTCCGCCATCTCGCAGTGCACATCGCATCTAGGCTGAAGATCGGATGGAGGCAAGTATAGAGGAATTATGGGGAGGGTTAGTTTTGGCTTCTGCGCACATGTGCAAACATTGCTTCCCCAGATCACGCGATTCACAGCAGGATGTAGGTTTCGGTGCATTGGTCAATGGGAATGGAAAAATGTTTTAATATTACAGCCTGTATATTCACTATATGTTGATTGAGAAGTTTTCTAATGCTTCCAGCACTTGTGGTCTGCCGACATTATTCTCTATCTTTGGCTAGATTACACAGGCGTTTCTTTCTCTAACGTCAAAATAAGTTGTCTGTAGTCCATTTTTTAAAAATTCATCGTCATTTTCGTCGTTGCTAGATATTTTTTTCCTCTGAATGCAGTTGATCTCGTATCTCATTCGATGCCTATGTTTACCGTTCTCTTTACATTTCACAAATCCCGAATGTAGTCTTTATTTTAAATATATACCAACCTTCAGCGACTTCTTTCATTATACGTCATACCAAGCATTTTTTGCGCGAATCTCGTGCGCGCAAATGTTAAAATGTCTGGTCATTAAGATCCCATTCATGAAAGTCACAATATTCAAAACTTTAGATTAAGGAGTGAGGAGTTTGCCAACGCTTCTCCTTCTGGTGATACACTTTGCCTATATCAAAACTGCCTCCTACTCACAAGTGCCTACTCCTTTACTTGACAAATTAATTATCCACTTCCCAGGAATTTTCGGATTCGGTGTTGGTGAAAGGTAAATCAAAATGTTATTTTATTCTTATTTTGCGACTTTTCCTAATGTTTTCCTCTGTACATCGCGTTGACCAGATTCGCCTTCAAATTTGCTGACGTAGGTACTAAGTTTACCATTGATGGAGTAGCGTTTCTCCTCACTGCTTGGCTTGCTCCTTGGTCCCTCTACCATATTATCTTTGTCCCCCAGGGGAGCGAGGCTCGCGGAGCATGGAGTGGCGTGGAGGCCCCCTCTTCCCTCGGCATTCACCTCTTTCCCGCCTCCGCTCCTTGCTTTCGCGAGCACTCTTGACCTATCCGAAGACGAAGGATGCAGCCGTCGTCACGCTCTGACGTGCCCTGGCGCTCAATTACGCGTGATGCGATGCATAGTCTCTGATAAGATCCCTCCTTCCGCGCGACGCGGCGTCGTAATGGCTATGAGGGTCAATGCGGGACGGAGCGCTTTTATCTGCCTGGTTTCCTTTCGGGGAACTGTGCTCCCTGAGCAGCATCCTTATGCCTTGCTCCTTCGAGCGCCGATTCAAACAGTCGCCCCGTCTCTCTCGATTCCGTAGTATCAATCAAAGCTCTTTGTCGGCTATGGCGGCAGCCTATGTAGATAATCTTTTTCCACCTCTGTAAGCTCGACGCGGAAACGTGTTGAATTGTAATCGAAACAAATTGAAGAGTTGTGATCAGAAAAATGCATGAGGGAGCGTTTTGATGTGGAGCACTTTCAAAAGGAAAATAATACCCATCGTCACGGCTATTATTAGAATTTATTATCCATCAATATGAATATGGAAATGCTTATTTCTCCTGGCATTGCTCGGATATCGATATTTAGTATGTTACCCGAGAAAAAGTAGCAATTTTAATGAAATTTTTACTTCGTGCCCATAAATGTTCATGTAATTGGCTATCGATCATAATATTGCTTCATGACATATTCATTCATCAATTGTGCTGACAAATCCACGAATGTAATGAATTATCTTGTGGCTTTGCTTTTAGATGTGGCGTAGGGATGATATTGATGGTAAGACAGCAACATTAATGTCGCCTCGACGAAATACTGGTAATATGAGCGGTAAATCATCTCTAAGAAATCAATAATGGAGGAGAAATCAAATAGCATGCCCTTCGCCACATTACTCTCGGTGTTGCCATCTAATGCATGGCGCAGCTGAAGACAAATTACTTAATTACATTAAAATGGTGCAACTAATACTTCAAACAGCGTTGGGTAGCATTTACTTTAAAATTAAAGCATATAAGACGGAATATATATTTTGAGCAAACTAATTTAATTTACCAGCATCTGAGGTTACTGTTTATGTAAGCAGAGCTTTCTTGAAAGGACTAACAAAAAATAGTTCTACTTTGAATTCTACTATTCTGGAAAAAAGATCCTTTAGATACTTTATTAAAATATCAACTGCTTCTTAATTTGACATAAAATATAGAGTAAATTTAGCTTATGGCCTTCAGCACCAACCAGCCCCGTGAGAGAGTGGGTCCAATATAGACATTACAGTTATAACCGTGAACCGGTGTTTCTTCGCGTAAATTCTCAAAATAAACCACGTGGGTCAATTTCATCAGCTCACATCATATATCGCATGGTCCTCGTTATCCACCTTGAATGGTGAGATCCTTCGTGACTCATCTGCGCTCCGTGGGTGCGATGAATTTACGGCTCTCCAGGTGGAGTAAAATGAGTCGAGGAAGGAGCGCGTTACAAAAGGGAAGAAGAATGGGTCGGGGGCAGAAATATGAACGGGGTTGCAATACGTTTGGGGGAGTGAGGGAGGGTGCGTGGGGATGGCGGCAGCTGACCAGCATAACCCTTGGAAACACCCACGCCTCCCTTGCGGCCATCCACGTCCTTTTCTTCAAGAAAAATACCTCTTTTCTTGTCTCATCAATAATTCTCTTCCTCTCGTTTTCTTCCATCTCAACTAGTTTTTTAAGTTAATATAAATTACGACCCTTAAGCAATAGGGTTAACCGAAAATTTCTGCTATACTTTAGTAGTTTAAATTATAATAGTTTTAATGACAACGTTATAATATTATATTTATTATTATATTCAATAATTGTATATAACGTTCAATATTTATTTTACCGATAAGAATTTTATAAATGATTGATATGTGGTCTTAAAATGATTTTCAGAGATCTTAATGATAATCCTCCCCTATCTCGTGGCTCTGGTCACAGTTGAGGAAAGAAATCAGCTAATCACTCACGAACTCCTCTCATTATCCATATATTCAGTGTTAATTATAGCAATATTGTTTAATATGATAATATATAACATATTCAGCCTTATTATTTTATGACATTCCAAATTATATATTAACATCACACTACTTTCATCTCTACCTTAGGATTAAAAAAAATGCAATCGATTACTTAATTTAACCTTCAAGTATACCAGCAAGTGGTAATGGTAAGTAGGTACATCCACGACAATAATAGATTATTATTATCAGGCCAGAAACAACATAATGTTGTTTTCTAGTTAATTGTCATTACGTACATTGCCTATAATACTGAGAAAGGATCAATAAACTCACCTTCCGTTATTTCTGAAACTTTTTATCAGAGCCTGTTGATATTGTACGGAATGAAGCGTACAAGTCAAATAAGTAGTGAGGTGAAGTTACTTTGTAAGGTACACATCATACGGACTCACAACTCCGCCCTCGTGTCCCATGGGGATTGGGTTTTAGCGGAGGACACTTAAAGTACAGCACTCCCTCTGATGGATGGAACGCTAATCTGTGGTGTGTGGTTCCATTGACGCCTTATTTTAAGAGTTGTCCATTGCCGACGCCGGGTCTCTTTCCACGCATCATTCCCTCTTCGCAAAAATAACCTCAGCTGTCGTTCATCTGCACCAAATACTAAAGTATTATACTCGTGTACCTAGCGGCGGGGGAAGGTGGTTAAAGATGGTGAATTCTGTAAAACCTAGAGAGGAGTGAGCGTTGGGCCTCGGGAGCTTCTGGGAAGAGCTGGTTGGGGTGTGGAGAAAGAAGTAGCGGTGGGATAATGCGTCGGCGCCTTCGAGACACTCTCTTCCGCCATGATGCATGACGGCTCTCCCGCCGTGCAGCCCTGACCCTCGATCCGTTGTCCACTGGGTGTCGCGGAGGAAGCGGGCTCAACCCCCGGCCACTCCCATCGGCCCCCGCGCACCATGCTCTATTCTCGGGTCGCGTCCTCTTCTGCCAAGGGAAGGTGAATGCCTCTTACTCTTTCCCTGGAAAAATAACGATCTCAACAGAATAATTCAAATAATGCACGCATAATAGGGTTCTTACCGATGGTAAAACAGCAATGCCGCTCCATCTTAAACCTCCATACCCCTAATTCATATAAACAATGATTTAGTTTGTGATATTAGCGAGCTCGTATTGAAAACACTTGCACAAAGGAAATTAAAATGGCTATTTCTTGGAAAAGCATAATTTCTGTGGCCAAATCAAATTTTGCCGGCTGTGAAAACTTGTGCATGTACCCGTCTAGTTTCGTAGATGTTTGTCTATCTTTCTTTTGATTAATGCAATTCATGCATTAATCTACGATATTTATGATTAGATAGCATATTTTTGGAATACATTATATTGCAATATTTATTTCAGATCATACATACCTGCCGGACTTAACGATATTTTCCTATCAGCGTACATTTTAGATTCAAAATTATTTTCTATGACATCTTCTTGCGCAGTAATTGAGCAGAGGCACTATTTAAACGCAAATAAGCTTGAATAAAATTAGTACTCTCTTTTTAAGTAAGCAGATGATTTTATTGCGAATATTTGATTATATAAATAGTGAAATAAAGGAATTTCATTCAAAATACATCTGTCTACTTTCATTGGGGAGCCACCTGTTTCTTCTGGTATCAAGAAATGAGTTTTCAAAATTCATTCAAAAATATGAAAAAGTGATGCCTGAAAACATCTATCAATTCATCCTTGTGAACAGATGGAGTTCAAAATCATGCATTTTTTTTGTGTCCTCATTTGTATTTCGCTTCCTTCTGTGAGATACAACACCTAATCTATATGAAAATAAGCAAATAGACGTGCTGCGAAATTCTAATTTTGTAGGTTGTGCATAATAGCAATTTTAACTTAATTTATTTCTTTAATTCCATCTGTTTATCTGCTTATTCTACTATCAGGAAATGAGGTTTCAAGACAATCGAGAATACGAAAAAGTGATGCATGAAAACATTTATCATTTCATCCTAGTGGAGCAGATGGAGTTCAATCTCATGTAATTTTTTGGCTCGTAATTCGTATTACGCTTCCTCCTGTGAGACAGAGCACTTAATCTTTGGGAGAATGAAAGGTGGATTTATCAAGGATGCCATTCCACCAGCGTAAACACGTGAGCACCACCAGGCAAAACCCCTGCTGCGGGCACCGCGGCGCTGTACTCCCGCTGTCAGCAATCCACTTCCGGAGGCGAATCCCTTCCCTTCCTCCACCTCTTCGTTTCAGCTCTCCTCCCCGACGTTCCTTCACTTCGAAGCGAAATACTTCAGTTATGGTCGTGTTGGTGTTGGCAGCGCTAGTAATTACTGATCGTCACTAATGACGCAAAAAAGTGCTGCCCTTTCACTAGCCGGCGGAAATTTTCTATTTTATCGTGATCTTCCAATGACATTTGAGACTGGCAATATGGACTTTAAGAATCAATGGATTTGTTAATAACTTTTAGTTTTTTAAGTGTTGCAAATAAATTCCGCCAATGTACAATTAGGTTTTTAATACGCTATTTTCTAGATTCAATGCGAAACGGAGTGTGAAGTGAATTGTCCCTTCACTTCATGGCTGGAAGTTTTCCCTCATTGCTTTCCCTCATCCGTAGGTATCACAATAGTACCTGCGCCTATGTTTTCTACCTAAAATTTAGTGTAGTTTTGTTTAGAATTTTGTTTGATTTTGCTACTTTTCACCTTCAGCAATTTTCATCCTATATTATTTAGCTATTTCAGTTGCTTATTGATTCATATAATATCATGAACTACCAATAGGGCTTCCTTTATACGTATTTCTATCCGAAAATTTTATTGAAAGTGTGGTTTATCTTTTCGATTTTTTTTACTTATTTACCTCGCGAAAATATTTGAAAACCCTTCACCTATTATTTTTGTTATTATTGGTGGTAGCGCACGTAATTAACTGAGTATAGTTTCATATTTTTAACGCATGACTTAAAATGTACCTACCTACTCATTGAAATAATTGCCATATGTTATAACAGTTAAATATAAAAATATTAGTAGTTCTTCATAGTTTGCTTTTTAATAATACCAGTGTATTCCTTGGTTTAGTCACTAAAAGAATTTGGGGCAATAGGGTGAACGGCCACATCCCTTATTGTTATCTTATATTCCTTGGCAAATGACAATGTCGTGTAGTATTTAATTTTTCTTCTTATTAAAGGCATTCCTAATTCAACATTACTTTGATTGACGTAATCTTAATAGTCGGTTATAAAGCGTAACTGTGGAACATAGTAATTGTATTTTCTTTTCCCTCTTCGTGGTCGCAAAGCCATAAAAATTAATCCTTTTGTTAGTGGTTGCTGTAACCGCTTTTACACTCCATTGTATTGCTGATAATGAGAAAGATAATTATGAAAGAAAATTCTTTCTCTTAAATTTCTTGTTTACTAAGTATTAAAATTGACGTTAATCCTTATAGCGACAATATTTCAATTGTGCCGGTTTAGACGTCTTATCAATGTACTTAATAATTCCAGTCATTTTTCAATTTTATCAGAAAGAAATTTTGTGTTTATTTTGTAGCTTTACTTAAATAGTTGGCGTCACTATTAGCAATTTACAACCCAATTAATACGAGATTGAAAAGTTGAAATAAAATAGATAAGATGAGGTTTCTAGCCAACCCTTCATTTGATCTCAACAAAATTTATTGGTTATCATCTTCAGCACCAAGTCTCTTCACATTCAAAGTAAATTACTTTATTGATAATTTTTAATCATACATTCCCAACATACACTTATATCCTTAATGATCTTTGGTAGCCTTAAACATGGTCACTTCTATAAAAAATTTGAGCGTTTACTTCATATGGTCTTATTCTCTTGGAGTGAATGAACCATCTTAGTTATTAGATAATACATCATATTTCTTTATAAATTTGTATTAAATACTTACCTAGTATTCTTGAATAAATCGGGTATTAAATAATAAATCGAACCCATTTATAGCAAAAGAGCTGTCATCTGATACTTTTCCTTAAGTCTGTGGGAAATCATTATCTTTGTTTAGTAAAAGGCCCTTTAAATTCCTTAATTCCTTGATTACTCTGAAAACGATGTGAGAAACATGATTCACTAGGAACTTTAATTTGCAGTAGTGGTTCCAGAGCTGAAGCTCAAGAACCAAGACTGATGTACAGTTCCAATGTTTTCACTTTTTTGAAAAATAATTTTCTATTCGTTTTCAAATTTAGCTGCGCTTTTGTGAGATTACTTCCAAATAAATCCGCATAAATTCATACATTAATTTCTCAAGACCCATAAGAATAAGAGAGACTACCCATTTTTTTCCCCCTTCACCATCCTCCCTCACCCACTACCTTACCATCTACCTTCTCCATCCACCGCCTTTCGTCTCTCTCTCTACTTGTCCTTTATCCCTCGTCTCCCTTCTCAATAAAACATTCCCCGTTCTCTCCTTTGCATTCAGTCCCTCTCCCTCATCGCCGTGCGTTCACCTCCTTACTCAGCCTTCCCTCGGAATCCCACTAAATCCTGATTCCGCTTCCGAGTGACAGATGGCCACTGGGATAGGATTTCCTCCTTTCCCGCCTCTCCCTCACCTTTCTCCTCCCTGAGCACACTCTCTCTCTTCTTTTCGTACTATACCTCCCTACTCCCCCTCTCATCTAGCGTAAGCCCACGTCACCCTTCTTTGCCGTACTGTCAACCTACCCGAAAGAAATTCTGCTCTAACGCCGGATACGATTGAAATTGTCAGTCGTTAACGTCGCTCATGTGAGAGAGCGCGGAGAAGGTCTGGTTAAATCTTGTTCCGTTTGCAGGAACCGGAATGTGTAAAATGTCATTCATTATTTGTATTCGAATAATTTAAGGGAGGTCTATAGGACAGGAATTCAAAGAATTTTTTTTAAATATGAAAATTTACTCAAGATATTACGTATGCAGTCACTGAGAGTAGGAAAAATAAAAGCTGAATGGTTTTATAATATTTTCGCGAAATAAATGAGTCAATAAATTCAATAAGATAAACCAGACTTCTTATGTTATGGAAAAAATACATACCTACTCACCACTACGTAGGTTACCTAGGCAGCGTTGAGATTTTTCGAGCGCCGGGCACGCTGAGGGTCAAAAGTATTAAGTAGGAAGCAGTGAACTAGCTGTAGTTAGATAAAGAAGAGAAATTAAGGCTTTAATATGGAGTCCTAAGTTTTCTTTTCAAAGAGTATAACAGGCATTGTTCCGATTTAGGAAATTGGCATAGGACATTAAAAAAACTTTCTTCTCTGATGAATAAATTACGAGTCAAAGAAGAAGAAAGTACTAACTATAACTAAATAACGGCAAAACCTTCGCTTGGAATTATATTGGTGAAAGAGTAAGAAAATCTACGTAGTGCTGAGCGGAGAGAGGATGATAAAATCCGTGTAAGAGGGAAGAGTGTTGGATAAGTGGTGTTTTGGAAGAAGATAAAAATTAAAGATAAAGCGGAATAGGCAGTTCTGTGAATTGAATAAAGCAGTCCAGCTTGAGTGGGTTGGTAAATTTTACATTTAAATGCTCTACGTAAACCTAACTTCACTAGTAAAATACAGTAAGAATAAGAATAGTATACGTGGTGAGTTTTGGAACATGAATAGAAAATGAAACTGTTTTACGCCCATTTCCTAGATAATTCCCTTGTATTGAACTCGATATTAATTTTCTATAGACGGCATTTATGTCAGCCAAAAAAATTTACCACTGTCCCTTTGATAATTCGCATATGTTTCTTTTTCGCTGAATCAGGATTTTTGAAACTTACGCGCACCACATCTGAGCAACCAATTTTTTTCTATATGTATCTGGCTTCCTTACCCACTGCCCACTAAGTGCGCAGCAAACTCTGTATCCTTACTAGTTCTTACCTCCCTCCCACCCCCCTCCACCCATCTCGCCTCTATATATTTTTTTAACTCCGTCTCAACTCTTCCTCCTCCACCTCGTGCCTCCCAATAAAATATTGAGTTACTGCGGACTTGGGCGGTAAGGCAGGGTGGCGTTAGGTACAGGACCTCCTGGAGCAGCAGCCGAGGGGTGAGAGAAAGAGGGTGGAGCCAGGGGAAGGGGGCTGCCGGAGAGGGTGAAGGGGGGAAGAGAGAGAGAGAGGAGCATTGTTGCTGGAGATTTATCACGCCACCCGAAGAGATATGGGAGGTTTGCGTCCGAAATTTTTAGGGGCACATTTTCCGTCCTTACTCCCTCTCTTTTCCCCTTTTTTTCTCTCTCTCCCGCCCTTCCAATCTCCAAAAACCTCATCCTAAAACTTCGCTCTCCGCCTTCAAACTCCCTCCCTCTATCTTTTCCTACCCACTATTGCACTCCCGCGGCCTCCTCCCACAGACATGCGCCCCCATCCCATGGTGCCTTATCCGCCCAATGGCCTCCCTCCGCTCCACCCTCCGCCTCCACCACCCGCACCCAACCTAACCCCTTTCCGCCCTCCGCGATCCAATGTCTTTCCGCCCGCTTCCCTCTTCTTCATCTGGGATTACCGAAGGGACGAATGCTCTGAGGGGTGGGGCGGGGTACTCCGAGGTGCGACTACCAAGGGATGTGCACGCCCAGCACACATTAATGCACATTCCGAGGCCGCTGAGTACTCTCACCCTCTTCGTGGTTCAAGATGCATACTCCCATATTATGGAGTCAATTTCAAATGAATGAAGCCTGAGTCCTTAAGCCAATCATGGAAATAATGGTACTTGATAGTCTGTTTTACCTTTGGCAGTAGTGGAAGCAAGTGAAGATTAATGAGGGAGAGATATTTCCTTGATTTTCCTCCAATCGTCGTTATGATTCAATATGTTGACGGAGAATATTCATATGCCACCTTGAGTTACTTATTCATCCTCAGTCTCCTAATTTATTATTATTGTATTATTTTTATTGAATATATTTGTCATATTAATATTATATATAATTATTATATTACATTTATTGTATATTCAGGACCAATATTCGAGTGAAATAAAATATTATCATAGTCACTCTTTAAGAGGAAAAAAATGACAAAATTTTAAGCTTAATGCCACATTTCGAAATTTTAAACGATGCAGAACTAAAATAATTACATTCCGAATCTAATTTACGCATAAAATTGTACTGTCATAATCATAATTGTACGCATGGAAAATTTTTACTAACATTTTCAACTTTTAGATATAAGCGAGCTTCCTTATCTTAGTCAACAAAATGTACTACAAATAAGTACAATTAAATAAAAGTAAATCCTATTACACATAAAATAATAAGTCTTAAATAATAAGTATAATTATAAAATAATTGGTACAATTAGTAAAAAGTACAATTTTGTTAGCTTAGCATATGCTAAAAATGCCGTTACTTTACATTCACAAACGCAAAACCATCAGTTTAGCATGTTCACTTGCAGTAAGATATTTCGAATGCAGTGGAAAGATTACCAAGCCATCTCGGTAACTAAATATTTTGTATGTTCATTTTGGCCTCAAAAATTGCAATTCAGAGTCAGTTTATCATTCCACCCCTGTCGAAATTTAATTCAAATTAGGTATTCTACATATTGCTTTATAAAAATATTTTTTTGCTGATTCAAAGCATTCCTATCACACTTACTTCCAAATAAAATTCGGAATTAGACATTCAAATGGAAGGAAAACTTCTGGAAGACAACATTGTTCAAAATGAAATAAATTTTACCGCTCGTCTCATCAAGATTTTTTTTCGCTCGTCGGTAGAGCTTCGAACTCAACTAACATACGGGGAATCGAACTGCTTAAAAGCACAATCTTTTCGATTGAATGGTGGATAACATATCATTTAACGCACCAGAGTTTCTACGGATCTAATCTTGGTGACGAATGATTGGCTGCTGCACACAATTTTCTGATCCTCACAACATTTACTATCAGGCCCACAGGATGTCACATGAACGATGAATTCTTAATCGCTTAATCATTTGTTGAAATTAAACTACAACCATGCGTTTCCATATCGGCAGTTGGCGGAAGAGTAAATTCGACCACCTTTACTGGGTCGTCCAGTGTTACATCAACTCTATCGGGCCTCTTCATTGAAAAGGGAGCATTATAAATGCACCTAGAAAATTGAGAAACGGTTGCATTGAAAGGCCATTGAACAAGTCACAAAAATAAATTCTCTTCATAAATAGATACTAGTAATGAATATCTGTATTTTTATTTGGAGGCGTTTGGGTTCGTAATTAAGTATTTTGAACTTAAAATGACACAAAATTTTTATGAGAAAAATATATGTGATAAATTATCAAAATTTTATTCTTAGAACCTCTAATCCGTTACTTGATACTTTACCCAAACAACCGGAATGATTTTGCTTTCAAGCAGTTTCGATGCTCAATATGTCACCAGTGTCCGCAAATATATAGACAAGAGTAAACCCCATTCTTGATGAGACTTGAGCGATAGCATAATTCGGAAGCCAGAGGATTCGTAATAGGAATGTTAAGCGTTACCTTATTGCAATGAATGTGATTGAATTTCCTCAGTAAAAGAAGTACGATGTTTGCAATTTCCCGGTTGTAAAATGTCCCGGATGAGAACAACACAAGGACAACATTTTAGAAGACGGATTCTTGAAATAGTTCCTCAGCTGGCCGCAGTCAGACGCCTACGGGCTTTGCGTTGAATTTTCCCTCCTCCGTACTGTTCAATGGCTTCAACTATCAGCCAAGCGTATGTCCGTTTCCTTACATATTCATTTCTTATTTTTCCGTTGCATGCTTCTCGAGGGGTTATTGTGTTATTTCATTATCACGTTTCTTCCGTTCCACCGCGACGTTACCAACACTTAGAAACCGGTTGAATATTTTTTCTCATTCTGAATGCTTTTTAGTCTTCTTAATTTAAACTGAAATCAAATTTGCTATTTTAGCCGCCTACGGAAAACACTTTTACAATTTTTACACGGCTTCGCTGCTAATTGGCATGATAAATACGGCTGCACAAGGTGGAAAATTGAGAATTTACAAGTATCATAGTCTACTGCACGATAATTTCTCCGGAAATATATCAGCCCTCTTGATTTTTGTAATCTCCAATACAAAAAATACGGTGCAGCCCTCCTGGTATTTCTCCATTGCTGAATTAGTCGTCATATTTCATGAAAAGTATTTCATTAGGGTGTTCTTTGAATTTTGGGGGAATTTTTCTTCTTATTGTCTGTTATTTTTGTATTTTAAACTTTAAAATATTTACTTCCCACTTATTTGGTGCTAAGAATTTTGATAAACTTACCAGTTTCCATGGAATTCGGTGCTTTTAGACTATACTTAGTGTTTATTATTTCTCTAGAAATTTCATTTCATTTCTCGATTTCTCGATCATCTTGGGTTTCCTATTTCATTGCATTTTCTCTCTTTTTCTAAGAGCAATAACGTCTTTCCTTTAAAATGTATAAATACATCCTTTCTTTTTGAACATTTCTCCTTGCAAGAATTTTTTTATGTTTTCCAAGAATTCTCCCATCTCTTCAGGATCTTCATCCGTGGTTCTTCTGATTGTTATCTGAGCAAAAAGTGTTTCAAAAATATTTCAAACTAAAAACAATGGGTTCATATATCAGGCTATACTTAGAAAAAAATAAATACTGGAAAGGAAACTACTCTATCTGGAATACAAAATTTACGAAAAACGACCGAAGATTAGACATGTTTCTAAAAGATAGTTGGTAGAAGCAGAACCAGTCCGATTAATTTTTATTCGTTTTATTGAGTTTGAGAAAGTGAAATGTAAAGTATCTGCCCATCAAAATCTTTTGTATGTTAATTTAGAATTTAGGGTGGAAATATGAGTAAAAATAAAAGAAAATCAGGAATATATAGCTACCAACAAAACGAGGTAGATTGGCAGTCAATATCTATTTTTAACAAATGGCAACGAAAACGCTGAATGATTTCCGTCCTCAATTTCAAACGCTGGGATAAATTTGACTTCGCCTGGTAGATAAAAAAATGTCACGCTGGAGAGTACCGATTTATCTTGCTTTAATCAGGACGTGAGGAGTTTCCCACTTTGAAAAATACCCCTGAATATATTTACTCGCCTTAGCTGTTACCGAGTGAGAATTCAGTTATGGTTTTCAGGTTACAAATCCGTAGAACTAATTCCAACAGGAGTTGAAAAAAATCACCATTATGACGTGAGGAGGGAATAAGTTACCCCGTCCTTCGCCGCCCTCCTCTCCCCGCAATGTCCACCGTATTGTGCTCAGCATACCCCACCCCCTTCTCGCTCTCTCTCGCCACGGGGAAGATGGCGGGCGTGCGCGCGGAGGAAGAAGTCTTAATAAAAAAGGGCCGCTCGTGAACCTGAGAATGATGGCGTAATAATTTATGAGAAATGAAGAAAAGTGAGGATTCGGCGGGAAGATGCACCGACCCAGGGCTGCGCTCTGGGAGACGCCCGTCCACGTTCCTCTCTTCCTCCGGCCCCCGCCGTCCATCCTCCACCACTACCACGCTCGCCTAACCCACCC
This sequence comes from Ischnura elegans, assembly GCF_921293095.1. Classification (NCBI taxonomy): domain Eukaryota; kingdom Metazoa; phylum Arthropoda; class Insecta; order Odonata; family Coenagrionidae; genus Ischnura; species Ischnura elegans. The sequence goes on from NC_060246.1 coordinate 128,175,807, forward strand.
CTGCCCCCCTGAAAAGTGCTCAGGGGTGGGTATTCTCTTCCCTAGCCAGAGTGTAGTTTGATATGGTGCATTGGTTATACCCAATCATGGGGATTATGTAAGAGTGATGGCTGATTAAGTAACTTGATTTTTACATATGTAACTTAAATGTTTTGTTAAAAATATTTTTATGGATAAAAATTTTAAAACTGGCTATATTATTTTCTCCACATAGGTTTAAAATAAGGTGGTTATTGAGGCTCGATGAACTATTTTCACCAATGACTTTTCATTATATACATGATTATCGTCCGCTTTCATGTTAGATTTCTGGCATAAAAGCGTACGATAATCATGTGGAGTAGTAGCTATGATTGTATGGAAATAATCTTTTTTCAAAAGGGGCTCTTTAACTATTGCCTTTCGGTTTTTTTAGTACGGGATCTATAAAATTATAGAATACTGGAGAAATTTATTTATATTGGTGAAACTAATCTAACGTTGGCATTCATTGGTGATAATTTAAGCTTGATAGAGGGATGCATTCTCTTAGGGATAGCTTCTCCCTATTTACGTGAATAACAAATTTCCTTTTCTTCCTTCTCCCTATTAATACGGCTCGTAGGTATATTAATAAATCTTCCGTTTATCATTTAAAAAATTCCTCCAAGTTTTTTATTACCAGCAAAGTGGAGGATAAGTAAGTCAATTTAACAAAACTTATGGAAAAGGGTTTAGCTTGAGTTGCCTCCGTGAAAACAATAACGCCCTAAAATTCCTTAAATATCCTCATAAGAGTCAACACGTCATAATAAGTATTTTAGGAAAACTTAAAACAAGGTTTATTAAATCTACTGTAATTAAGTTTCCAAAAAGATCACTTTTTTCCTAGATATTCCATTTTTTAATGTTTATAAGGTACACTCCATTCTCACCCACGTATTCTCATAAAATTACCCTATAAAAGGATGAAAATGGTTACAGTCGTTTCTCCTGTTAATAGTACCCCATCCCACTTACACTTACGCTACTGTTTGTTAGGCTTCAATCAATTCAACAATACGTAATTTGGAAAAGTCTCAAAGTGTTTAAATATAGCTCTCTAACACTATGACTTTAAAACCACAGCATTTTTTATGTCAATTAATCTTGCCAACCATTAACGACTTCGATTCAGTTGATAATGGCCTGCTTAAGTAAGTACGAATACGGCAGACATTTTAATTTTATTAGTGATTTTTCTTAAGAACCGAAAACAATGCGTTGGCAGGACAAACATTTGGTTCAAAGAATAGGTATTAACTCTTTGGTGAAATTTCTGAGGAATGGTTTTTGAACAATAAGCACATTTTTAATTGAATGAAGTCTTAGAGTTTCTCTCTGTTTTATAGAAAAAATATTTCCCACCCCTTTTAACCTCGAAATCAACGGCAAAAATGCGGCGTTTTTTCTAGTCAATTACACAACGCGAGGCGTTCCATTGGCAGAAAACTGGAGAAGCGAGCGCGATGATTGGAACTGCTTTCCAATTGGCTTATGCAGGTTCTGCGCGGCCTGGCTTCCAGTTAACTCTCGATTGCCTCTCGAGCAATCGACTCCCACACGAATTCCTTTCCTCCATTGCGATTCCACTCCATTGGCTGACGTTTATTTCACCACGTCGAGAATTTTTATGCCCAAGAGTTTTCTTACTTTAGCTGAATACCGATTGCAAAAATTCTTGTTTTCTACGTAAATCGAATGATAAGTCGACCATTCCTTAAACAACTTTGTTCATTTCATTGCATTTTTAATCTTATTCTCCGTAATTTCCCATTGTACGCAATAAGGTTGGCAATTAAAAATTGCTGGGTAAATATATTGACAGGTGCTGAAAGTTGCAGTAAGAGTGCACATTTTTCGCATTTTTTTATTGTTTTTTGCGAAATAGTTCACCTTTTTTCCATAAAAGTCTACTTATTTTGTTTGGAATTAAGTTTAATAAAGGCTCACATATGAAAGGCTCCCACAAATACGGCATTTGTACAGATTTCCAGAGTGGCAACCGCAATAATACAGCGATTGGGGGAGGTGTATTAGATTGAAGGGCAGTGCAGAACGCAAAAATATTGCTATTTCACTGTATGTGTAAATAGTTCCCAGCCATGTAAGATGATGGCCTTTTATAAGAATTTTTACTAGTCATTTGAGCTTAAGGTTGAAAATTTAAATTTTTATTCATATACTAATAATGATTTTGGATTAGAAATACCGACATCATTGTAAATCGAGGACCTTTATCATCATGCTGTACTGTGAATTAAGTGATATGTGGGGGTGAGAAGCCACGGGGTACAAGCCATTTTTTCTGAACAGAGTTTAGTACATAAATTGATAAAAGAAATATACAAAAACTTGGCTGCCAAGGGGAATGACAGTCTCTTTTTCTGTGCTGACATCGAGTGGAAGATCAAATGCACAACTAAATGTCTGTTGATCCCGTTTGTTGCCTTTACCCAATTTCTGTACCTAAATCTGTTTTGAAAAAAATCACTCATACCCCTTGGCTTTTTACCCCCTCATATATTTATTATTTATTATTCTGTACTGAATATCAGTCATTCTGAATGACCTTGGATATGCCAAATTGTTCTGCTATCCATATGATAATGTTTTTGCAAAAAGAAAGGCTATAATTATGCCTTGCAAGCAGAATTGATGTTATTTTAATTGAGTTAAAAAATAGGACGCCGAATTTATGCACAGAAATCTGATATGCAATGCAATCAAGCCGTTGAATCTAGGTTTTACGTTATTTTCATTCCATTTATCTTTTTCAAAAATAGTTATAGTAAGTGTTCCTTTGTTATGCCAAGATAGTGACTGATTATCTTATTCCTTTACCTTTGCCTGTGTTATCCCTTTACATGTGGTAGTATAAAGCTTACAGTTATTGGCAGGTTTAGGAGCTGGTGTACTTAGTATCCTCACCAAATATTAATATCTGTCAAAATTGTTTATTTAATTTTATTTCCTAACTTATGATTAAATTTTTTTGTTGAGCTTTCCGAATTGTTTTCTCTTACTTGTCACTCAGTAAAAAGGGAAAATTTGATTTTTTTTAGAGGGAAGTATAAATCAAATGGGACGTCGCATAGCAACTGAAATACCTACATAATAATTGATTTGATATTGCCCAGTAGGTTGTATCAAGAAAATCTATCCAGTTGAAAAGTGCACTTAAATTTTTTTCCACCCATTCAAATCTAGTACGTTCGATTTTATGCTTGAAATTTTGATATTTTGCTCTTTCCTGCATTTTCCTTTACTGCCAGAATGTGGGATACTATCCTTTATTTTTCTTCAACTAAAAAATTGGTTTTTGGGTTTTGATTAAGGCCATTATTTTACACCTGATTCATTGTTATTTATTAAGAAAATAAATACACTAATTCCCAGCCATGTAAGATGATGGTCATTTTATAAGCATTTCGTTCTTGAAACAAATATCTTTGATTATTTGTTTCAAGAAGTATTTAATTGCTTTTAAATAATTTGCTCATAAACTTATGGGAGCAAATGGTTACTATAACAGGTAAAATAAATTTACTAAGTTGCATGTAGCCACTTGAGGAATCACGTCATGTCGGGAATTTATTCTGGTGAAATTCACTCCCAATCGTAGCAACGGAAATAAACCACGCTCATGGCTGTCAACTCTTCTGACGCAATCTGTGCCTTCATCGCAGATAAACGGTAGATCGCCCGGAATAAGTCGACACGGTCGTTGAAGACAGACGGTGAGTGCAGAATGGCACACCGTCACCTTTCGTCATTTCGGGGAGAGCAGGAGAGCTCAAGGCACCCTATAGTTGTGTAGTCTTATAGGTGCCTATAAGAAGTTAGGAAAGGAATGAAAAGTAAAAGAGACGTAAATATGAAATCCATGCTTCCATACTACTCCATTTTGTCTGCTCTGCGGAAAGAAAAACTTGAGAGTACGGGGGAGGCCATATACCTACATTTCCAAAGAGTATGACTCTACAAACTTACAATGTACATATTGAAATGGAAAACCTACCACCTTTTATGCAGAATGACATATTAAATTAGAAAGACGGGGGAAAACCGGCACTTTCAGAGTATGTACTGAACCTTGATTTTGTTACCGTCACATTTATGCGAGCGATGATTTTAGGAGACTTCCTACGCAGTGCGCAAGGATAGCTGTAATAAACTGAAATTAAGAGATACGGAAAAGCAAAAGCGCATCTCAAAGTAAGAAGCCATAGAAAATGAATTAATGTTCGATAGAACCTGTACCAACAGTCCTACAGTGTGCGTAAGGATTGAGAGATGGAATGGAAAAAAAGATGCACGAAAATTATATCTGCAGTGCCACAGTGCTGCATTATTGTTTTCTTTTCACGTCATAAAGAGCTGCTAAAAGAGAAATTTCAAGATATCTTAGAAAATCGCTGACTTAACATAATTGGAGACCTTGGAAAATAAGAGAGATTGATACCCAATTCCGTGCTTACACCATCTGTAGACAAGTCTATGTTGAGAGGTCAGGAGGTTCAAAAGGCCTACAGAGTACCTAAGAAGTAAGAGAAGGGATTGGAAAATAAGAAATACGAAAAAGTAAATCCGCACTTCCTGAGGGCGGAATTCTCGTTTTATTTTCTCGCTGTAAGGAGCTACCGAAAGAGAAATTTGGAGAGTTGAAGGGGAAGGAAGAGAGTTTGGCGTTGGGAGAGAAGGAATGGCCACGGCGCCGGGGATGGACATTGAGGGACGCGCGGGGTGTGTCTAATCGCCCGTGGTGCTCACTCATCACCCGCATGCTGCTGCTGGCCCGTCGGACATCCCCGCCCGGACCTTCCCCCACGGGACGCCTTCCCTGTCCGACAACCTCCCTCGCAAACACCCCTCGAATGCATGTACATATTCCCATCGCTGGTGTTTGCTCCACTGCTCCCCGCGACGCTGGACCGCCCACGGAGACGCGTCGGGAATGACCGAATCGACGGCGAGGAAGGAGACGGCACCCACAATTTCACTTCGGCGTAATCTACCGTCCAGGGTGGGCTTTCGTGATAGTCGCACGATGGATGGCGGCGATTTTCTTCTCACACGATTTCTTTCTGCAATTCCGCATTGGTCCTGTTGATCCAGTCATGCGGCAATGATAAATGAGTACAGCAAATGAGTGCAGTGCGTTACTTCTAGATATTCGTAAAATTGTCCATTTTTTTTACTTATACTGTTGTTCTATGAACCTCCATTAAATCTATTAAAGCTTTCCTGTTCCTTCTTACTCGTCTCTTACTTAACTCTTACTTTTCCTGATAAACAGCTACTTGTTTTCTCCGATCATTTTCTTTTTCTCTCTCATCCAGAAATTTTCCATGTTGCCTTCTTTTTTCTTTCCTTCAGTTCATCTTACCTATCTTCACATTCAGAATTCCACCATCATATTCTATTCACACTTGAAAATGTACTTTTCTCATTATAACGGCTAACATAGCGGGATTGATTCCTGATATGCTCCAATTTACTCATATTCCTCAGCAGTTTCTTTGCCTTTCCAGGTCTAACGAATATAGACTCAAATATCTCTAAAAGCATGTTAGGTATCATTATTATGCTATCCTTGTTATCGAGTTATACCGCGTTACGTTTGCTATTTCGTAATTTTATAATATTTATCTAAAATTCCACAAGCAGTAGAATCGAGAGCTTTATTCGGGGGCGTATTTATTTCACAATGTTAGCCCTGAAGGTATGGAAGGGAGTTTCACAGAAGTGGAAGACCATCGGTGAGGTTCCTTGATTCTTCAAATTCTCTTTCGGTTTTCTCTTCAGGCCACTCATCTTGGAGGGATACACGAATGGTCTCGGGCGTTTAATTGGAACGAGCTTGGAAAGAATTCCGATTGATTAGGAGGAAGATTGGTCCCATTAATCACTGTGCGTGTTTGCGGCTGATTAGCTTGGCCACCCAGCAGCGGATATTCGAATATTTCTTGGGAGTCTGGGAACACCGAAGGCTTTGAGTGATACCAGCAGTGCGTAATGCAATTCATCATGCTCGTTGCGGTGAGCTCCTTCCATCATTTTGCCTTTTAACGCTCCTAAGTGTGTCCGAAAGTCAAGTTAAGATTTCAATGAAGAAGGAACTGGGTATGGTCACCAGAAGCAGAAGCCATTTTTCTTTCAAAACGATGTTTGCCAGTGATATATCCTTCTGTTTTAATTCATGAAGCGTAAAATGTGTTATTTATAGTCACATTCTGACCACAAAATGCCTATATGTTACAGAAATGGAGACGCTCGTCTTCTTTTACCTCCTTTCTGTTGGCCTCATGCACATATATAACGCGTGAGCATTTTTATATTTATACTTTTTTCATCTCTGTTTTTTTATATATACGATATTGCTAATATGTGCAAGTTTTGGTTGATTTGGATAGTAGAAAATAGTTTTGAGGAGTTTTGTTGCCTTCAAATTAATTCAAATAGGAAAATAGTAGAAAGATGAGATGCCTTCAAGTCTCATGTATGCATATTGTATAGAATATTTCATGTTCTTTTAACCATGAAATATGTTTTATTATTAAATCGCCGGGTAATTCATCACTCAAACAGTTCCATTGCTGCTCCTTCTACTCAAACTTTACATCCAATCCTCCATAATTGATTGCAGTGTATTATACTAGTCTCATAGAGCGTGACTCATTATCAACTCCAATCTGCTCATACGCAGTTTTGTCCTTTCCATTCATAAGGGATGTGGACTAAGATATCTTAAAAATCATGTTAGGAATTATAATAAATAAAATTATATTACTTATCTACTGTTATTTTTTCTACTGTTCGTAAAATGTTAGAAAATTAGAGTACACTAACAATTAATTTTTGCACAAGTGTATTTTAAATAAAACTGTCACAGAAAAAGGGGTCCAAAGCAGGTCTCATTCATATTCTATTTCACTATAGTATGATTTTAAAGAACGAAATTAGTGATATTTTATTCTACTCATCCCGATTCTCTGTATCGATTTTTCAGTTTTTCTCGTCCACCTTTTGAACCATTTCCATATGGTATAAAAATAACCTGGTTGTAAATACATAACTACTTAAATAGAGATAAAACTTGCTTTTAATATCTCAGGTGATTATGTATATTTTATATATTCACTTCATTAAGGAATTTATTGGTTGATCACTGTACTTGAATATTTTTTTCCGAACGTTACTGGTGCTTTGAATGATATTTTTCGAGGTTTAAAATTATCAAACTTTTTATTATTGTGTAATAGTGATAATATGTCTCGATTATGCTAAAATATTTACATTTTTGAAAGTTTTTTTACTAAGGAAGAAATAATTTTATTAAAAATAATCGGGGGTGACATTTGTTTCCAATGGCTATTGAAATCAGTTTCTTCCTGTAGTCAATCTATTTTCAATAAATCCTTCCAATTTATCGTAGTATTCTATGCTCAAATTCTGGCAATCATTGATCTAATGGCAGGGTTTACCTACATTGGTCAATAGCGTGGGTAACTACGTACTCAGACTCGTGCTTCTAGTGGAAACTATGCTTAGGTGCAAAATAAAATTTACTCTGTATTTATTCATTTAATATGTTTACCAAATTGTACAATAGATGAAGCTCTTCATTAAAGTAATTTTTGTGACTCGATTGATTGAAACTTAAATTCGTTTTATAAATTCTCTATCGATTTCAAAAGAAATGCATTGTTGTATTGCCACTCAAAACGGGTATGAATCACGCAGCATACGGTTTTATGGTTTTGTAGATGTATGGCTCTAAAGCTACTGACGAACATCAATTCATCAATTCTTTTGCAAAATTTAAATATCGAAGAGTACTCGAAGAAAATAATTGGACTAAGTGGTAAAAAAATAACCGTTCGTCATACGATTGTGAAATTTTTTTGGCAGATATAATTTTTGTTGACTTTTCTTCTTGCCCATTCTTCTCAGTAGAAAATTTGGATTCGCAGTAAATTTCGTCACCTATAATTAGCTTAATGCGTATAAAAGTTGAATACAATGCCAGATATTCTCAAATGAATGCAACAAATTTATGTGTACTCACACAAAACGACGCAGTATAATCACTATCGAGCATAAATATAGGTGAAGCGCTGCCAAACAATACGAAAAAGAAACAAGTTTTGCAAAGAAAATTTGCTGAAAACATCGAGTACACGAGGAGTGAGGAAGGAATAGACGAAATGATAATATGCAACCTGCCGCTATTCATGAAAATCAATTAACAATTTTCAAAGGAAACGAACAACAAATATTGAGAAAGTATCTAAGCACCAGCTGTAGGTACTTGATAATTTACAAGAATAACAGTTCTCTGAAAAATTAGCCATGGTAGCTGTTTCCAGAAAGAATAGTGAATTATTATTCTAACCGGAAAATATTCGAAGTTGAAAAGTTTGTGGAGAAAATTAACTATGTAATAGGAATAATTCAACGAGGTTTACAATAATCATTTGCTGAAATCGGACCGAAATTTCAATCTCTTTCCTGCTCGGTGATTTAGAAGTTAAAATAAATTTCGCAGAAAGTATAATTGTTCGAGGGATTCTTATACACATGAAAATCAGAAAATATTTTACACACTCAATCAATTGGTGCTTCAATCATAGGTTTGGCTTGAATGGAAGGCATTCGAAATTTAGTCAAATGAATTTGAATATTTCAATTGTTCCTTTCCATCTGATGCGCCATGGAATAATTTGTTTCACTGTATACCAGATTTAAACCATGAATCCTTTAGTGGCCTAATAGACTGCTACCACGCTTCTAAAAACCCATCGGAACTAGATATTTGAGGAAATATCTAGAATTTTTAAGTTGATTGCTTAGTAATAAATATTCAATAAGTATCCTAAAATTATTACATTGCAATTAAATATTATAATTTCTAAGAAAAAATACTCTTACAAACTAAATATTTATAGTGATTACAACGATACATAAATTTTAAATCATATTAACAATTTTATTAGTGCTTATATGCCAGAAAAATACAGGTATCAAATGTAGGAACCAGAATATCCCTGTCATAGGTGATATTGGTAGAAAATCATTTTCTAAATGAAAGAAAGAAAAAAGAACAGAAAATTTTATGTTTTTCTATCAATGAGTGTCTAATATTGGTACCCTGCCGTTTTCACAAGTTTTAATTTCATTTTATCCTCTCTTTGTTGGATATAATTTTAGGTTCTTGATAATAAGCAGATACTACATTTATAAGTTGAGTTTGATTGAATCTTTCATCTCTTTCGTAAACAACATATCTTTTAATATATTTTGAGAACATTAAATTCTTAAAACGCTTTTTCTGACAAATGTTTTCTTCTGCTCACTCAGTGTAAAGAAAGTAATGATACCGTTCCTCTGTATGACTTTGAATTTCTCGGTATACCACCAATATCGCTAATAGGCCGTGATCTGCAAACCCTCCTTTGGTATGCGCAGACACACAATGACCATGATTAGAAGACGCATTCCAAATTTTTCAATCAACTGCTGCTCATTGATTTTCCCATTTTTAAGTGCCCCACGTTTTGCTTGGAAGGGATTGGGAGGAGAGGGAATGGGTCTGGGGGGGAAGATTTTTAGGGAATCAGCTCACGCTCACATATTGTGACCGTCATTTGGAGGAGGACGCATGCCATGTGTGGATATGTGGAACCGCCTGGCGGACCAAGACAACATCTTCATCAATTCCGCGCGGATCTTCTCCCACCCTCCCTCACAACGATGCTTTTTTTCTTCCATCTCGAGCTGAGGCCGGCATTTGGAAGAAGAATGACGGAAATATGCCATCTTTCCACATACCACATCCCTCCCGGTGATTCGCGTCCGAATTGCTTCGGCAATGACTCGACAAATGCTGGATGGGACCGGAAAGAGGAATTATATTCCACTGGGAATGTAAATATCTCGTGTTAGGAAATTTACATAATGGATACATTTAGTCGTTCAATTTATTTAGTTCTCCCGAAAAACTATCCGTTTTAAAGAGAAGGCTTTGAACGTTTTATCAGAAGCTTAATCGTCTTTGTCACGCTAGAAGTTAAAGATAGAGAATGTATTATATGAATGGAAAATTGTATGTTTGTGTATCCCATACTTGTAATGTTAAAATATATAATTAAAAATGCATGGGCTTAAATGCATTGGTTAAAAAGACATAGGCTTTGTGCAACTATGTGAGTTGTACCAACTCTTGATGAGCCTAAATATGTTTTTAACTATTCAGGTGTTATATTATTAGATTTTTCTCGTTTCTTTGTTTCATTAGAGTCATAAGGCAGAGTTCAGAGTTCCCTCAAGCAGGTAAAGAGCTAAAAAATCTCAGATTTGTACGATAAAAACTCTCCGAAAATATATTCATGCCACAGCAGAAACATTTATTTTTTGTAATTTAATGGAATAATATTAAAGTTTATGACCTTGCAGAAGACAGTAATTAGCGATCTATAAAATTTTAAAGCGAAAGTCTACCTCATTGCTCCTACAGTGAAAAACCTCTGGTTCATATCTTACAATTAGAGGAGTATATTTTTAATATGAAGAAAGCGGTTGATATTTAGCAAAATAAAAATTTTAAAAGGCAAAATATCTCTCAAGAGCAAATTATTTGAGTTGTAATCCGTCTTATCCGTATTATGCATTTATATCACCGTTTTCCTATGTTTCATAAATTCCCGTGCAAGGATGTACCAACCTCTCGATTGTAGCATTATAAATGATTTCAGTAGGGACTAGCCTGTGGAGTGATAAAGAGTAATGGTTGAAATTGCTGGAAATGTCCTACAACCAAGTTTGTAACCTATAAAGGACTGCGCAAATTCAGCTATCAAATTGCTCTTTCATAAAGTAGCTTAACACATCAACCTTTGATTTCACATAGGGTAATCGCAATTGGCCTTAAAATTATACCAAACACTGAGAGGCGCTTCGAACTTGGAGCAATCTGGCAGGAAATCGAGCCAAGTGGAGAATGGTTTCGGATCCTTTTAAGCCTTGAAGCTCAGTGAAAGGGAGGGATTGGTACGCCACTTGAGGGAAGGTAGGTATCTCGCATGTGAAGAGTCCGACTGTTCTCTCTCAGTCAGGGAGGCTCGGAGAATTTTGCCGCGGCTCCTTTAGCGGTCGAATGATGGACCCCGTCCACGTAGAGAGCAGTCGGGATGCCACTAATGGGGGAGGGAAGCAGAGCGGAGCTTGAGTTGGGGGTGGGGGGTTTGAGAGTTTGATTTGGTTTGACGGAGGGAAACCGGTTCCCGGACGCTCAGTGGGCTGGGCAGTAGTTGTCGCGCCATTTGGATGTGGGCGGGATATGGAGGAGGGGGAGGGCGGGAGGGGGAGCGGGAAGAAGAAGAAGATGAGTCGTGAGAGAAAAAGCGATGTCGCATCAAAGTGATTTTTGATGAATCTCCCCCTCTTGCTTGCGCGCATGACAACAATACCCGACCTCGATGGGCCCAATTAGTCCGCCAAACTTTATAGCTCTCCTCCAACTATCGAAATATACGCGGCTGAAATCGAAAAGGACCGGTTTACAAGAGATCGTGAACGCTCAAGCTATAAAAATACTTGCATTACTTTCTCAAACATATTTAACCAGCTGTACACATTGCCATTTGAGATTTCGCTAAACAATAAAATGCTTGAATTGAATTAACTAATATTGTTTTACGTGATACATGGTGAAATATGAAACGTGATGATATATGCAATGGTTGGGGAATGCAATAGCTAATTTAATTCATATTATTTTTTTAGCTTATTTAGGTTTCATTTATTATCAAAAATTTAAAACTGTGGATGTTAGGTAACATTTGTACTCTGGGAAGTCTTATCTATCATGATTAAATCATGTGCAATCGTGAATGATGTATTCTCAATTTTTTTGTATATTGTTTACTTTCTAATATTCGCGATTTAAAGTTATATTACTTTGGAATTCTGTGCCTCATTTATCAGAAACTGCAGTGTAAATAAAATGTGTAAATGAGTAGTAATTCAGGCCTCGTGGCTCAATTATGCATTATTTAACAATGCTAACTGCGAAAATTATGGGGTGTAGGCAATCCGATTTAAAGTGAGAGAAATAGGGAAATAGCTAAAGATTACTAAATATGATTTTTCTGTCATTCTCTTTCCTCAGGGGCGTGAATAGGGACTCGGCACCATTATTTTCGAGCAATTTTAGTTTCACGTACCAACCGATCATCCTCCAAAACGATGCGCGTATCACCTGCTCCTATTCTCATAAATATTCACTGCTATGTGCGTGGAAAAAGAACTCTTATGATAACATTTGTCCATGTGCTCCACCTGTTGGAGTTAAAGTCTCTTTATATATTTCTTATTCTCCAAATGACAACTTTACCCAATACTTACCAATAAAAACACTTTGTTAATCCCCGTTGTGCTACAAATTGATATCTGAGAGTATAAAAAATATCACCTTCCAATTTGACGACAGTAATTGGAGAGGACTACCGTTAAAAAAAACCTAATTCTGACTTACTTATAAAAAAGCAACCAACGTCCCATCAGAGGTCACTTCTATCTCTTTCCATTGATAAACGGGCGTAATATGTTTACTGACAGCTATCATTCAACCTTAGTATTCCTGCATATGCCAGAATATAATGTTATCAAATGCTTCAAATGTTCAGGGTTGGGTACGTAAACTACATATCTTTAAAATCAAAAGGATCTTAAGAAAATTGAATTAAAATTATCGTTACCAGTAAAGACAAGTAGTGGATGCACAGGGACATCGATGTAGGTATTTTAGAATTCTTAGATATCCAATGCATAAAAATGGCATAATTAAATGTATGACTCATTCTAATAGGAAAATGGAACTGAAATTGCCCTGGATATACAATATATCTGTCCCTCAGATATTAAAAGTAGGCCTCTCTGGCGCCTTCAACATAACTCTTCGCTAACACGTTAGTACATTGAGCAAAAAATGACCCTTGTTTATTCTTAATAAAGTGATATAAAGGATACTGGATGAAGAGCGTGTCAAATGGTCGATCATTACCGTTCTCACTGTTTTTAGAATTCCATTTTTACAACTTCAATGTTCATGTCCACAAGCTAATCATGTTTCTCAAGAATTAGTTGAAGGACCTATGATTTTGTCTCTTCTTGATAAATTCATAAATTAAGAAAGTAAAGTGGAAATGCAATGCAATGAAAACTCAAGGATGTGCAATGCTTGCCTAAGATAACGGCTAAAGATATTGATTACGCCTGGGTATATAATCATTGGTGGTCCATTCAGCTCAGGCCTTTTTCACTCTCGTTGTTTACATTGGCCACATCTTCGAGTGATCGTATCTTTTGATTACTCGGCAGATTGATAACGAGAAAGCATAGATAAGAGACCAATTTTCAACGAAGAATAGAGCCAAAAGGATAACCTCGTAAATTAGGTAAGTAGCTAAGAATGTGGGCCAGGGAAGAATAAAATCAAAACTGAAGACTTCAGCCATTTGAGATTTATATCCGTTCACGCAAGTGAGTCATTACGTAAGCTACGTACCTACCGTAATAAAACTATTAGTAGGATACAATTGTGCTCATATGAAATTCAGAGAGATTAATAACGCCGCTTAATTAATCAGTATATCGATGATGCCAAGCAAAATTAACGAAAAATAGAATGTTCAGGGTTGGATATGTAAATTACACGTCTTTAAATGCAAAAGGCTCTTAAGAGAATTGAATTAAAATTATCTTTGCCAGTAAAAATGTGGTGGATGGATGCATGGGGACTTCGATATAGGTATTTTAATCAAGTCCGGAAAAGGAGCAACAATCAGAGGTATACATCGACTAATGTTGAAAAATATGGATGCTTGGAAAATATGGACGAGTAACCGAAAGCATTTAAATTTCAAGCGAAATCAGAATCCCAAGAATGATGAAATTTATAGATTATATTTAACCTTAGCGAAGAAACAGAGCAGACCCTCCCCTTAACGAGAGAATATAACCTATCCGTTGTATAAGGGAATCAAATCTATTATTTTCTTACTATAGGTCCCAAGAAAAAATTTTCTCCGAAAACGTTTTCAACCTTTTCATTGGAAATACTGCAGAATGAGGTAATATCGCTCATTTAGCTGCTTATGTGTTTAGCATAGAATCAGATTTCTTCACAAAATTTTTCAGCAAGGCACCTGCGGAATGGCGTATGAGGAAGAGGACGAATGTTTCATATGGTTCCATGCGTGTTATAGTACTTGACCTGCTTAAGTATTAACCAGAATATTCTATTGCAAAATTCGTTTTTATCCTCAGGTTTCTCATCGTTGATACGCGTGGTGTTTTTACGAAAATAATTTGTTCTGAGTTTAATTCGTAATAAATTTCTACAAGGTCGGTATTACTAGTTATATGAACAGTGAACACCTTCTTATATTCCACTGTCTACTGGTATGTACCTTATGTAAAAGGATGATGCATTTACAAAGAATTTCAGGTTTAATACTAAGGTAATACTTTTTTCACCAAATTGCTCATCATTCCTTTATCACTATCAATTTGCATACAAAAACGTGCCGGAGTAGAAAAAAAATTATTGCATACCCTTACGTGCGTTGTGAAATCATTCAAGTGTGCCATTTATGTATGCATGAGATAACTGCAGTAAGAGCTTCAGTAATGAAAACCATTCGGCAAGTTAAAAATCGATATTCTTGTTAGCCATTTCATCAGTGAACATCTCATTCTATTCCGCTGCTTTTGTTCATGTATCACAATGGTTTCCAAAAGTAATTTTATTCCGCAGTTTCCTCCCCAGCTTCGTGACCGAAGAAAAGGCATGCCACGCATCAGTATGCCACGAAAATGTCGAAAGGGTCGAGGAGGCACTGTGGTAATCTATGTTCATGTTCATACGCAGCTTTAAATCGCTGTCCCCTCCCTTCCACCCAATGGAGGATATTAACGATCTTCGAGGCGGTCATTGTCAATCGCAATGAAAGCTGTTAGCAATGTTTTTCACCCCTCCTCCACTCTCTCTCTGTCCACTTAAATTAACACTTCCAGTATTGTCTATCTTCGCCACGAGTCTGCACCCCACTAAACCCCCTCGCATTCCTCCCACAAGGTGCGCCATGGCACCGAGCGTGATCCGAGACGCCGTGTCCTGGCTCCCGTTGGCCGCCCGCGCGTGCTAGCCCTGAGCTGAGAGGAAAGTCATGTCGGCGGGTGGCACCAGAGGGAGGGGGCAAGACCCCGGAAGGGAACGGGCGCGAGGGGGTTGCCGGGAAGAGAACACAGCACACACCAGCACACACAATGAACGCAGCGGATAGAGAAAGGGTGTAATTTGGCCGGACAGGTGGGTGAGGGGTCTCTTGTGTCGTGCTGGATAAACGGCGGGGGTAGGGACACGCAGGTGTTAGTTTGCGTGTGTCACGCCGGAGACGAAATTGGTTGCGCGAGGAGGTGGTATGGGTGGATATAAAGGGTTTTTGGGAGGAGGGAGGGGAGTCTGGAGATTTTTGCCAAGGTGTGAGAGGGAAGAGGACCAGTGGTGGGGAGGCACAGTAGGACGAGGGGACTTGCATGCCATCAGCTCTCTCAATTAATCGCTGACCCTCCCCTGCATGTAAGCGAACTGGAGGCGCTCATGCCTTCTCATTCTCTCCTTAGCCGACCGTGAGGCAATTATTTCGCCTCCTCCCCCCTCTCCTCGCAGGCGCCTCTCAGACCTTACCATCGCCTATAAGGAGCGGCGGGCAACGGCGCTCCGTCTCCAGCCCATTCTCTTTCTCTCCCCGAATCGGATTGATGACTATTCCCCCCACTTTTGTCCCATCCTCCCCTCCACTCCTCCCCCGTTCGAGCCGTTGACGGCACGCTCTCCTTCCCAATGCTTGTCTGCTCGGATCCGAAATGATGTGTGCCCTTCCCTCCCCCGAAGGGACTCGTGGCGCAACAATAGAACTGCCCCCGTTGTGCAACGCGCTCATCGTAGTCTTGTTCTTGATACTAGTTCGATCCCGAAGCGAGTAGATACTTCTCAAGTCACGCGTGTCCTCCTTGAACGCGATTGGGAAATCCGAGACCCAGCGGATTTTTCACTTCAGGTCTTATATTTGGCTCGCCTTTTCCATTCTCGGTTAGAGTAGTCTGAAAGGTACACTTTTCGTATTGAGTTTGTTGAAAAGTTTTTCAATGAATTCGTATGTTGTTTCCTATGAGAGTTTGTTGAAATACGGTTCTTCCTGCTCTGTATTACTTGACATACCTATCCTTCTTATTTTTGTGCTATTATGGTTATCTTGCTCATGAGTCCTTATACACTCCCACAGAATAAACTCTGCTACAAATTTTATGGATATTTGCCAGCTATTTTCATTTATTAAAGCAAATAAAGTGGAAATGTCGTTGCAGTATAAAACCTCAAAGTCATGGATTTACAGTGGTTTGAGTATAGTCTTCAATGAACACAAAATGTTGAAAAGTACGTCTTGCTGCAAGGCAGAATGCCGAAACAATCTCATTCACCAGATTATGAAATTGGTTTTGCTTTATTTAGGTAGAAAGTCAAATTCTTATTCGTCAAAATACTATTACGACACCCATTCATCATGATCTAGCTGTGAAGCTCAAAGAAAAATGGATTTAATCCGTAACATCAAAAAAATATTTTGAGTGTGTAGTTATGCAGGGAAATGATGACTATAAGCAATAATAAAACCTCGTAAAGCAATTTAAAAGGAAACAGTGGAGAAGGAAACAGTTTCGTATTTAAAGGAGGCAATTAAAAGCACGCTCATAATTCTATTTATTCTGTCATCTAATGCTTAGATTTATGAAAACTAACATGAATTAAATGTACAATGTCGTTGCCATTATACTAATCAGTAATCATATATGAAATTCTTCCTCATAAGTCGTAAGTATCCGTTCCATTTATGACTGCCACTATTGAAAAAATTTGTCTCTTTTCGGCTTCCTCATGTAGGAATACATTACCTGTCTTCCTGTATCTTTCTATTTAAAGAGATATCTAAAGAGGCGAAAAATAAATCATTGAATTTCATTTAAAATTATGAGAAAGGTTGTTAGAAGTTTTTTCAGTTTAATTTTCTCCTTTATCGGCAATAATCTGGATCGGCGTGTTATAGCTACTATTCTTGTATTCCCATTTAAATTAAAACGTATGTCAGTGCCGCAGTTAAATGTGGATCTCACCTAATTAGGCCCCAGAGCATATTTATAATTTTAGTTGAACCACTATTTTTATGGATATGAGCTTAATTTTGAAATATCCGTTATGATCTTGGAAATGATACAGCTTTGAATTTGGATAAAATATTTTTTTCCTTTATTTTAAAAGTAAAGATACATTTAAGTTTGTGACTATTTTATTGATATTATTTATTTTACTCATAACTATGTGAATGCATTTGTCTTTAGGAGCTAAATCTTACGCTAATATTATATTTTAAAGTAGAAAATAATCAAGATCAAAAGTAGAAATATCCTAGGAGTAAATATAAAAAATGTGTTTATTCACTACCTGTAACTGACGGTTTTTTTTCTTATTTTTCAGGTAAGCTCACGTCATTACGGAAACCTTCCAGACCTGATTTCAATGCCTTTCATCGGGGACGCGATTGCATTTTTATGAGCCACAATAAGGCGAACATCTGCAATCACGAGACGGAACTCGAGCGATTAAAACTGGTCGCCTAGCGATCGTCAATTGTCTTTGCAGCTCACATCCGCACGGCACGAGGGTGAGTAGTAGATGCGAGCGCCCACGGCCTCCATGGCCGAGGACGTCGTGTTCGAGCCCAAGGGGCGACTTGAATTTACAAAGGATCCGTCCGTGTAAATAGCCGTCCTTCCGCCGTCGAGAGACCGCTCCCCACCTAAACGGCTCGTGAGCCACTCCGATGCTCGATGTTTAACAGGCCACCTTAAGGGATATTGGGCAGGGGAAAGAATCGTATGGACACTACGTGAAAGTGCGCGTTAAGCTGATATACCCCGCTATCCTTTCCGCTGGCTCGATACGACCCATTGTCTGTTAAACAAACCGAGGGAGAGACGAGAAAATGCCATAAAGGGCGAGAGGGTCCGTGGGCATTGTCGTCCATCGACCACCCATTGCATCTCTAGGAGCACGGTGCACTGTGTTCGATCCGCACCACCACCGCAGGAATGAACCAAGGAACGGGTGTTGTTGTTCTTCCTTTTTCCTCTTAAAAAAAAACCAACGCGCCCTCTATCGCGTGGGCAGCTGGTATTTCAAAGGGAGAGTAACACGGGGTGCACGCCACTTGCATTCCCTCCCCCTTCTTCCCATGTGGATAGTGGTCTTACGTGAATCCGCGTCCCAGTGCTTGGAAGCACCCCTCCGCCTTAGTTTCCCGACCCGAAGGCTGTTTTGAAATTATAATTCCGCGATGTGAACCCGTGTAGCTCGGATCTCCGATAAGTCATGACACAAGCTCGCCAGCGGAATAAAGACTCCGTGCGGGACATATCCGTTCCTTTTAGCGCTCCAAACGCCTCACTTGTTTCTTCGTCCGCACGCCCAGGACGCGGAAAGACTTCTTTTATTGATAGATCAAAGGCCTCACTCTCTGCTGAGAATTGCTACTTTTCTTCCCTATGCTCCTCTCGGCATGGTAGGTAAAATGTTCATTTCCAAATTCTTGAGGCATTGAGCATTGTAGTAGAGCATTAAAATGGGTTAGTACGAAATCCTTTTTGGAGAAATATTTTAATTGTTACCTTGCGAAAAAATTTGATTGTAGACCACGACTTTCGTAGTGAGTGAAGACTATGGTTACTGCAGCATAAATAATTATTTTGATATTATATATATATTTTTGATATCATTATAATTAATTTGAATAAGAATTCCTCCAAGTAAAATTCAAACGATGAATTACTGAATTAATAAGTAAGTGGAAAATACCATGGTTGTCACTCACACAAGAAATTCAATTAAAAAATATCTTTTTAGTAAGTATTAAAAAATAATTTTTTTCATGAAACTCATGTTCACAGGTCAATTGTTTTACCCTGATATTGGTCCCAATAAGGACAGTGAGTACGTTAGTCGCAAGAGTCCCTAGAGCATGACATAAAATCACATGTATTAAATTAATATAATGCGTTATATTCCTTCATGGATAGCTTATAATTTTTTTATTTTTGAGGGAGGTGTAAAAAAGAGTGGCGAACCTATGAACTCCATGGGTGATAATTTCAGCCTTATAAAAAAACATGAGTAAATAGTATATGAATTCAATGAATTAATGGATAGTTAACAATTTTCGGGTGGCATGTGCTTACCGCGCATTTTCCTCGTCCTTATTCACCACATTTTATTTTTATTAATATAGTTTATATTTAAAGTCATGAAAGACAGATACACGCATTTAATAAAAAAAATACATAAAATGCGTCCGTCAGCAGTGATTTGGTGAGGATAGGCAGCAAAACTATCGGCCACTAGCCAAGTGACACGGGGGATAACCCAAGATAAATGCAGAGACCAAATCTTTTTTATTTGTGTCAAAATTGAGTATAAGAATAATTTATTGAAGATATAAGTATTTTCATACCATATTTTCATTATCGTTTGGAATTTGGACATTATTTTATAAGGATATAATGTGTTTTTTGTTTTTTTTTCTTCTCTATGCCCTATACATGCTACTGCTAGTTAGTTTAACAGTCTTAAGATTACATGGCACTAACTATGCTCAAAGGAACAATTTTGCCAAAGTATTTAGTATGCAGACGAAACGGGAGGATATTGAAATTTCGGGTAACTTTCCCTGTTAGGCAACGGTATCTTCTGTGTAATATCTTAAAACGAACTCGTAGGCAAGCATTCTTTAAAGAGGAAACCAGAAACTTGACATTAAGGTCTCACCTATGAAACGAATCCAAGTATACTTATTTGGTTACTTCTATGGTTGTTCAGGTCTTCCTTAGCTTTTGGTGAAATTCCTCGTGGAAGTACCTAGGTGACGCACTCGTTCTTTCTCCTACAGTCACTATCAAGCAAATCCTTTATTTACCAGGTCTCAAGTCACTGCAATTCATGGAATAATTCCCCGCACTGAGTAGTATCTTGACTGAGAAAAGACATTATTTAATTTTTTTTTGTTCTCCGCATTTATTCGGCAGAGAATGGTACAAAATTTGAATGGTTTTACTTTCTAAGCTAATTGTGGTGGAAAAAATGAATACCTAAGGTAACTGAACACTAGACAATATGTAGGTAATCATTTTATTACTGTCGTAACTACGTCCTTGTTATCCCATGAAAATTTAACGAATAATCACTCAAATTTTTACCAAATTTTATTGTTTAGATCTCAGATTTAGGTTTATCTCAATAAAGATATTGAAAATGTTGCTGGATCAGAATGACTAATTGACTTTTCACTCGGTATTACAAATAAATTCTCACCGCGAGAGAAGAAGGTTTTCCTGTAGCTAGACTAGCTGATAGGCTTGTATCATTGAGGCTCTGGTTTTCTTTGATACAGCCTTTTTACCGGAGGACTAATCAGCTCAATATTCTTGGAGGCTGAAGTCATTTCCAAGGAACAGGCGGGCAGTCGTAGAATGTGGAAGCTAAAATAAAAAGGTTAAATGAGCGAGGTTAGATTGAAAGGTTTGATGGGATATTGGCAAAGGGATACCGATGAAGATTCCTGAAAGTCCGCATCCTCCTACGAGGAATAGAACTCATCAAATCAGCGGAGATATCCTAATATGGAGGTGATGCCATTCTTCTTAAAACTGAAGCGAGACCTTCGCCCTCCATCCCCCACATGTATCCCAACAATTCCATTCGTCTCATTCCAATCTTTCTACCCCGTCCCCCTTTTTCTTTCTCCCGTGGGGATCCGAAGCAATCTCCACTTTTGGAACTTAAAAGGGAGGACGCTATACGTGCGCTTCCCTAGCTTTTATAAGAGTCGAAGTAGGCAGAGGCATCCCCAATCCCACCATACTCCTCCCCCTGGGCTTAGCAATACACTCAGGTCACCCAATGAATTCCCTGGAGCGCCTCTCCTCCTACCGATATCCAACTTATACTCCGGAGGGAAGTTCTTTCTCCGAGCCAAACTCCCTACCTCACTCCCCCACACCTCAACCTGCTCTTCTTCCCAGTATCTTTGCCTCCTACCACGTCCAAGCCCTTCATTCAACCCTCGGCACAGAGAAATTGACTTGTATAAGTTCTTATTCTGTGGTTGCGGGCAAGGGCGAAGTCTTCGGTGAGGATTAGGTCCTGAGAGAAGAGTCAAAGGAGAGGAGTGCATACGACAAGAGAGCGTTTCCTTAAGGGATCGCGGTGGTTATCACGGTCATCTCTTTCTCATCGCCGTCCACACCTTCGGTTCGGTGCACGTGAGGGGCCGCATGGTGCGGCCCCTCGTCCCATTGGAGGCCCACGCCTCCCGTCACCAATCGAGCAGCAGCACCTGTCGACCCGGGACACGTGGTTCCCACGAATGCTTCGCTCGTATCCCACTCCCACGCCCGCATCCTCAGACTCCCTTCCCCCGCACCACGTCTCCCCCGCTCGTGTCTCCACGCCCACATCTTTGTGGCATCTTCCCCACCCCGTTCGGTCGTCTCTGGGAAACGATGCCAACCCATAAACCCATCGTGAGCTCTTGAGGATGCTACGCTTTTATGAGTTCGAAGTCATGAAGATCCTTTGGAGTAAACATCTTTTGTATTCAGTGGTGTAATGATAATCGGTTCGCCAGCTGGTACTTGCTTCGACAATGAAAACTGAAAGGAGAATTCAGGCTCCATTGTGTACCCTGAGAACTCAATGGATGTGCCAAGTAAAGTCACACACGTTGACTGAAAATTACGTAATAAACGTCTTTTGAAAGGCAAGACATTTAAAGAGCAGTTAGAATTACTTTGTGAGAAAAGTGAGCAATAGAGATACTTTTTGCAGCTGGTCGTGGATTTTTAATTCCAGGAAGAGAATCAGAAATGATTTAGTGCCGCGTTATAAGTGCCATAAACCCAATGGATCTGAAGCCATGAACTAATATGATATCAGCCTTGAATTTTGTTACCTTAATGCATATTTTTTATTGAAATTTGCGGAAACGATGAAAACCCTGATGAAAACGTAGTCTTATTTATCACATAAAAATAACGTATGAGAGCGTAGAGTTTACGGAAAGTTTTAGACATTTGGTAAAATGAAATAAAATATAACTCCTTGAAATTTCTTAATGAGATTACAAGCAATACAAACTTAATTTTATGATCAGGTGATTGCAATTTTACAGTGGTGTAAAGAGGTGAAAATAAAACTAAAATTGATACATCTTGTAACCGTACAGTTAGTGAAATTTAGCATTGAAAATCCGTAACTAACCTCAGATTTATTTCAATCAAAATAATTCAATTATGAAAAAAAGTAATATGAAAATTTCGTGTGTGTCAGGATTTAGATGTTGTCCTTGAGTTTAGATGAGAGTTCTTTTATAAGCAATGCATCACATTTGCATGCTATCAAATTTTATGGATTTTTTTCGGTTCCCTTTTAGATTCTATCGAAACATTTACTTTCTCTCACATTCTGCCTCTGATACCTAACCAGTGATGAATAGTTCCGAAAAACTTTCTTTTATCAATCGGAGCACTGACTTCAAAATTTACCATTGCTTTTCGGAAAACATGTTTGACCTGCCCTTGAAAAACTCTTCGTGGGTCCGTCTCACGTTCAGGTGCCATGCTTCCTCAAAATAATGTAGCTTCCTTTACTCTACCCTTTTTGAAACAATGCATTGAATAGATTCTAATCTTCAGCCGTATGGTTCTGGGAGATAAATTGCCACTTTATCGTAAACGGAGGACTTATATATAGGCTATCGCGCCAAAAGTGCAGAGCAGCAGAATCCAAGAAATCTTCCAAAAGGAATATCCTAACAGCCAACTTATTTTCCTTCCAATTTCGCCACCGCTGGATTCCGTTTCCGCCCATCCCCCTATTCGTTTACCTCCCCCTCCTCCTCCGCGTTTAGGGCCCGGGACTCCTCCTTCCACCTCACCCTCCCCCAGGCCTACCACCCCACCTCCTCGCACAAATAAATCCTCAACTTCATTTCGTTCTCGCGGCCGTTCATCTTATGCGGTATAATTCTCTCTCTCCCCCTCCCCGCTTCCCCCTCTCCTCCATCCCTCCTCCTTTTCATTCCCCTCCTATCTCTCCCATTCACTCACTCCACTACTATCTCCTTTTGTTTTTCTTTGCGAGAAGTTTGCTTCTGGTTGAGAGAGAAAGAGAGAGGATCTCCTCCGTGGTGGTTGGAGGAGGATGGTGAAAAAGAGGGTAGGCTGAGTGCGAAAAGGATTCCTGCAAAAACTAGGGGAAGTGAGGGAATGGAGTAGGGAATGCGACAATGGAGGTTTCACTGAAAGAGGTGGGTCTTTTGAGGATGAAAATTGGGCACAAGTGAAGTATTTTCAAACGCAACGAGGGAGATTGTACGCTATGTTTAGGAGCCATAAAAATGGTTTCACTTAACACAGTCACTTCTTTTGCTACTTTTAAAGTTAATCCAATATCATAATGGCCAATAAATCGAGGAAGATAATGATTTGGAACCGATCATTATGTTGCCGATAGTACAAAACTCTAATTGATTCTTTTCAAAACTACTGCCTAAAGCTTTTTGCGTAGATAAATTATATGGGTAATCAAATCTGGTACCTTTATTCTATTGTTCTTATTGCAATCTAATCCCCTAAGGCGAGATGGTGATGTTATCATTACATTAGTTTTGTGTATACAGTACCTACTCATGGTGCCCACTCATAGTTGGTACTATATATAAAAAGTACGGTAAGTCACCCTACTATTATAGTTAGAAAGGTAAAAGCGTGTTTGGAAATACCTACCCTGTTTTCTAAGCACTCGCTATCGAAAAGTTAGAATCCATCCAACATGCATCTAGCAATATCATACATTATGCTACTAAATATTAATATCGTCAATAAAATATTTCTTGTGGAATCTGCGAAGTAAATTGTGTATTTAATTTAGCTAATTAATGTAATGTTACTTTAGGGTAATGCGGTGACAAAAGATTTGTTTGATGCAAGGAAATAATTTGATAACTACTGAAATTTCCAGGAATCCACAAATTACTCAAAGTTTTAAAAATTATAAAAAGAAAAAAGCCTTCATTTGAATAAATTAAAACTCAAATTGACGGAATTATTTTGTATTGTCTTATGTAGTAAAAATCACATTGTATAATAAGTGATCCTTACACTTTTGGCCTGTTTTAGAAGCTACGTGGATCTGTGAATGTTGAGACTCATAATTTCTGAAAAGTTGTACGAATAATGAAACATTTTTTCTTGGAGACATTTCAAAGCCAATTGTGTGCACAAGGGACTGTGAATTGTTCGAAAACGATTATCATCGGAATATTTAGTGGCTTTGGAAGGTGAACGGCAATGCCGCCATAAATTAACGCTCAAGGTGGCATAATCGTTCAGCCAACACTACTTACTATTTCATTGTGTTTCTGTTTGCTATTATCTTCATGTGAACTGTACTCTCCACAAAGAAATAATAAAGATCTAAATGCTTTCGGTAAATATTCTCTTAAAAAATCTGTTCTGCTAAAATTCTTAAGACTTTTTATAGTTGAAAGAGAAATTTCTACTTGCTTTTCCGGTTTTATAATATTAATTATTAATGGCAGTAACTTCTTCTCGGGATTTCATGCGGGTAATCCCCTCAATCTCCATCGCTGCCGACCTTGCGATGAAATTCTTTTTCATCGTCATCGGGGTCGATCACTTCCACCATTCTCCTGGTAAAAGCGAGGTCCTTCATTAGTTATAAATAATTAGTGAAATTGATCTCCCACTGGTTTAGTCGCAATAGTATTATTTTATCTAATGCGAAGTATGATATGCTGAATAGCCTGCCTGTTATCTTCAGTTTGCTCTAATAAGATTTGCAACTCTTCGGAAATGTTTCATACCAATAAAATATTCCTACAAAATTTAAGATGACTTCAATGAAGGAATGGCTTAATTCTATTGACATATACGAATTTAAGTGAGGAAATTAAGTCTTTTCATTACTGATAGATGAAAAAAATGGATATTTTGGTAAATTACAGTAGCAATTCTTTGTTTCCAAATGACCTCTTTTCCGGAATATTGATGCATGAGTACTTCTCTTTATCAAATAGCGATACGAAAATGATACATTTATTATTATTTATCTAATTTATACTTGAAGTTTATCTACAATTCGTCAGTTAAAATATGTTTAGGAAGAGGAATTGATATCTCATATTGAACATGTTCGTAGCATTTTGCTATAAAAAAAGAAATACGAGGCGTTTTTTTAAACAGAATGGAAATTCGCAAGGGGCCACAAGCTCACTCTCGGCTAGTTTGAGATACTTTCTGGTAACTCAGGACGTCTTTCACGTTACCTTAGAGGTAATAAATACAATTTATTTACTATATATAGCTAAGTTGAGCTTTCAGAATATAAGGAAATAGAGGTATATAGTAATGTAAAGTATACAAAATAACATTAAAATTTCCTCGATCAATTTCCTCGATTTTCTTTTAAAAACTTCGAATAAAATTTTAAGTAAACAAACCAATCAATCAATTGATATTTATAAATGCTTATGAAAAAATTGCATGACCAATTTCGAGGCAAAATATTTCTTTGCCTATCTATCTCTATTTTTCAGTCACTTTTAGTGTTGACATATCACTCCATCTTTGCCGTTCTTATTTGGTGACGTGTTACTCCAATCTAAAACTTATGCGATCACTAAATATTTTAAGAACAAAATTTTATACATAAGAGGTTCCGACAAATTCTTGAAAGTGTTGAAATAGATGCAGATACAGGCCCGTAGGTTCCTTTCGGTAAAGTTCGAAAATTTCATAGTGATCAAGAAAGTTCAAACGATTTACTCGTTGATACAAAAGACGAAGCGCAATCGAGGGAGAGTATTGTATTTTCTAAGTGATGATATGTGATATGGATTATTGATCAGGGAAACGAAGGTTCATAATACTTGTACTTTGAGTGCTCAGGCTGCGTTCAGTAGTGGGGAGGACTGAGGTGAAGTAGAATGGATGTGAGTGAAGTGGAGGCACCTAAGAAAGGGAGGAAGGCTGGAGAAAGAATGATAAGCGGACGGGGGGAGGGCTGGGGAGAATGTGGAAGAGGTGGAAAACACGGCGGTGTGGCTGGGAGAGGATTTTTTGGGTGTGACGATGAGGTGCGAGCACATGGGTCGGAGGTTTGGAGGATGTCACAGGAGAGGAGGGGGGAGGGAGGGATGGCTGGTGGCAGGAGGGTGGAGGGGCAGGGTGCGGGGACGGAACAAGGAGGGATGCGGCAAGGTAATCCATCTTCTTGTCTCTTCCAAACAGAACCCTTGAGAAGGAAGAAGAACGGGTGAGGAGTGGGTGGGGGTTAAAGGAGGGGAGGGGTCGGTTGGGGTTTGGTTCGTCGCAGAAAGGTGACGAAGGAGAGGATTCGAAGGACCAAAAGGGATTTAGATTCAACCTAACGCTGCGGGCGTTCAAGGCGGTCACAGAAGCAAATACTCGAGAACAAAATGTCTTCCTAGAAAACCTATTGTGAGAGAGCAAAAGTGGTATCTTGCTGAAGGAATTTGTTTGAGAAAAAAGAAAGATACGGTCAAAGTAGATATCGTTGATGCCAAGCAAACTTTCTTGCTATTTCTTCTAATATTTGTGAGTGTTACTGCGGTTTTTCTGAGAAAAATTGCCTTCCTAATGTAATATGGTGATCATTTATCATCTATATTTTGAACACCGTTCTCGGAATTTAAATTATTCGTCTTTCGGAAAAACTTTACTTGACAATGCCTTATGACAGTTTAAAGAGTTATGACTTCAAGCATATTATTTCCTAAAAATTCATGATAGATGTGGAAGAGATTGGTTAACAGAAGAATAAATAGAAGAGATAAGTACTTTTTAAGTGATAAGTAAGAATTAGGTAATTAATAACTCAATTTTCCTTAATATTTTGTCAGTTTCAACCAGCACCTAATTGATAACCATTATAATTAGCCCCTAAATATTTTCGTTAATATCTTAAATCATGGAAATGAAACGTTTTATTCACGGATAAATATTTAGAGGTTCATGCGACAGCAACTGCCTTCGTAACAGCATAATACTGAAGATAAAAATTCATATAAAATGAACTGTGTTTAGCTCGTGCAGTAATAAGGCTTCAGTAATTTTATTTCAATTGGTGTGTAACATTTTCTACCCTTATAAATTTGCGAGTTAATCCAAGATGAACGTTCGAGTTATATTAAGTTAAAGTTTTCTGAATTACTTGCATTCTTCTGCTTGCTCTTTGGCTACTATAGTGCCTCTTTACATTTCATTGCATTATTTTAAAACAACTCATCATCATCATCAGTCAACAATCCTAAGATTGGTTTGACGCAGCTCTCAATTTCTCTCTCCTATCCGCCAATCTCTTCATAGCTACATATTTATTCTCTTTTACATCCTTTATAACCTGTCCGATATAACTCATTCGGGGCCGTCCCTTGCCCTTTTTCCCTTCCACTTGTCCTTCAACGATTGTCTTCATCAGACCATCGTGCCTCAAAATGTGGCCAACTAAGTAGTCCCTTCTTCTGCTTAATGTTTTTAGGAGGCTTCTCTTTTCTCCTACTCTCCTTAGCACTTCATGGTTACTCACACGGTCAATCCATTTTATCTTCATCATTCTTCGGTAACACCACATTTCGAATGCTTCCACTCTTGACTTCTCTGCTGCTGTCAACGTCCAAGTCTCGCTTCCATAGAGAAACATACTCCATATGTAGCATCTGATGAATTGTTTCCTTGCTTCTATGCTGGTATTTTCAGCTGTAAGAAGATTCTTCTTTTTGTAGAAAGCCCTCTTCCCCTGCACTATTCTACTGTATATTTCTTTCTTGCTCCGTCCATCGCTGGTAATTCGGCTTCCCAGGTAAGAGAACTCGTTCACCTCTTCAAGCTTTTGCTTTCCTAGGTTGATGTTTGTTTTAGCCTCCTCTCTTTTACTGCAAACTAATATCTTAGTCTTCTTTTCGTTGATTTTCATCTGATATCTGGCCATTGTCCTTTCCATGTTTGTCAACGTCTTCTTCAAATCCTTCTCTGTCTCGGCTATGACTGCTATGTCGTCAGCATATCGCAGCATACTAATTTTTTCTCCGTGGATGTTGACACCCGAAGTTTTCTGCTTGATTTCGTTGATGGCTTTCTCTATATAAACACTAAAAATTAAGGGGGAAAGCGCACAACCTTGTCTCACCCCTTTTCTTATTCTCGCTTCTGCACCGTTTGGTCCACATTTGATCACAGCTACTTGGTTTTTATACAAACTATGAATAATTCTACGACCATTGTAGAGTACGCCGATTTCTTTCAAAATTCTAAGCATTGAATTCCATTCCACGTTATCAAAGGCCTCCTCTAAATCGACAAATGCTATGAAGGTTGGTTTGTTTTTCTCCATTCTCTTCTCTATGATCATCCTAAGAGCCAAAATTGCTTCCCTTGTGCCCCTGCTTTTCCTAAATCCGAATTGGTCCTCATCCAGGAATTCTTCTGCTCTTCGTTCAATTCTCCAGTAAATGATTCTTATCAGAATCTTCGACGCATGTGTCGTCAGGCTTTGTGTAATGCTAAAGATCTATTTGTTTCCGTGGTTCTACAGGAGTTGGGGAGAGTTTGGGAAGACTTTTTGGTTATGTTTTAGTTAAATTTTGCGATGCGACATGAATTAGCTTATCAATGATTATTTGACATATTTTTAGTGCACGTATTTATGTTGCTTTTTCATGTTATTTTGGGGTAGAAATAATTTTCGTGACGTTTTACTTATTTAAGCCTTCGCAATAACCTGATCCTCAAACTACTTGCTTGCTTTCCCTCATGATTCAAATGATATCATGAGTCGACAGAATGTGAGCCTAAATATTAACATCCTGTTGTTATTGGTGGTAAACTTAAATTTCCCTCGAAAGATTTTACCTCCCGTAACGGCGGATTCAACCGTAACCTCATTAACGAAGTGTTATTATCCTTAGGATAATTTGTCTTTCATTTTAAAGGACTCCACTGGTATCGTTTATGCATTGCTATTTACGTGGATACCAGCGGATATACATGTTGGAAGGAAATTGAGAGTTTTTGATCATTTGGGCATATGGGAAGACCGCTGAACTCTAAGGTATCGCCTTGGTACAAGCATGCAGCTGTTTAGTGCTACCTCACTCTAATTCGGGAATTTTTCTTGTTTTATTGCCAGAATGTCATCCTAGGCACGCCTCAGTGGAGATCTTTCTCCCATTATTGGGACTATATCTATTCCTGGTATAATTAGTCAGTCGCCGATCCTCCTGAGCTCGAGTATCTACGGTAGTAGTTTCCCTTTACGTAAACTATACCTCTCGTTCCATACTCCCATTGTATCCGAAGGAACGAGAGCAAGACCTAGTCAAAGCTACGTTCCAGTAATTTCTTATTCTACCATCCTTCTCTCTAATAAACGGTACCCAATAACGCTTGAAATGTTCGTATTTTTAGTGATTCTATGCGTTTAGTCAACTTTGCATTTAAAATATAATGCATGCCTTGTAATTAGATCGTCTCATGTTTTTACTCCATCGATTCATATGACCCTGCTCGCTTTGCTCGCTGGGGGGGCTCTGCCCCCCCTAGGCCCCCCCGAAAAAGGCCTGCGGCCTGTTATGCTCACTGTGGGGGGTCTTACACTTTTTGTTTGCTACTTGTTACTTAAGGATCGTTTACTTTTAAGCTGGCTAGCTTAGGTATAAGCAATATTTCCACTTTCACGTAAAACGAGCGCATGGTACGTAGGCTACAATACGAATGTAAATATTTATAAAGAGAAACGTTTTTCTGAGGGGCTAAAAATGTAAAATAAATTTCTTCGAGTATCTCTAACTTATTCAATTCAAATACAAAAAACGTTGAGACCACGTTCCACTGTAACACCCAATGCATACGTAATATCATAACATAACGACTTTACGAATTACAATTAAAAACACGTTTATTAATTATTTTCCACAAAACTCAACCAAATTATTGATATACGAATAAGATGTAACAGCTGTTCCCCTTCGTAAGCGAATTACGTTGGGACAGAATATCAATATCTAGAAACAAATGCGTCTTAGCATAAATTGGGGCTAGTATAACGAATTTTATCGAAATATTATTTATCGTGATCGCGAATGATTTCACTTCAGAAGTACCTCTATTTGAAGTTTTAATGAATCGGGATACACACATATCTCAGCTTTAATATCCAACGCAATGCGCAATAAATCTGGTGAGTAACGGATCACAGCCTTTGGTGTACAAGACATTGTGAATGTCAAGATTTCGATAATTTTCACAGTTGAATAACTTAGTCACTCAAGGAAACGTGATTTTCGCTAGACAAATAATTGAATAAGAAATACCTTTATTTGCACGTATCTTACATATTGTATTATTCACTGCCTATTCACTCCTGCAGCTCACGGATAACATTGGACATAAAAAAGGACATTAACGGGAAAAAGAACGTAAACAAAAATAAAAAGTTATCACCATCACAAAAAATGAAAATAAAATCATTTAACCTACCTATATCATGTAAGACTTGTTGGAAAGTCTTTCTACTACAATCGTGTATCGCCAACAAGATACGAACTATAGTCAACAGCACGAATCATATTTCTAAATTGGCATTTAGTGCACTTGTTAACTTTGATATTAATAACCATCACACTTTCGATGTAGTATGTCAAAAATAACAACTAACTTCCTACCTTATATTTCTCCGCTTTTCATTTGAATGCGCTTTGATTTAAACAGATGTTTGTTCTTGCGGAAAGAAGACGCAAAGAAATAGACACTTCAAATATTACTTTCTTAATTTCCTTCCTTATATTTATCAGTTTTTCGTTTTAATTCCTTTATCTTCTTTCCCAATTTAGCTCCTCTTGTTTGCATAAACAAATATGTTGCTATGATTGTTCGTTTATATGACTGCCGCGCCGCCATTGGAATTTGGTGGCCATTTTTTGAACTAATCCCCATACTCAATTTTAGATGAATAGACAGATAAATAATTGTAAATTTAGTGTTTTCATAATTTTTCCTGGGGTTTCAGACAATTTTAGAGGGGGGTCTTCATTAGACTTTTTGCCGTATCTCGTCTCGTTCACCCCAAACATTTTTATAGGTGAGTGAATGAATGAATGAATGAGTGGTCGTTAGGGGATTTTATTATACATAGATTCCTGGTTGCTGAGTTGAGCATGGTTTTCCTTTTTTAATAATGTTAAATTTAATGTTTATTAAAAATGTGTCGCAATGCACCATGTAAAAGTCACATGCTTTAGTTTTGGGAGAAGAATCACATTATTGGCTATTTACCGTAAAGTCTACCATTTACGTCTTTCAGGGAATAATTATCAAAAAAGGAAATCCCCCTGATACAAAATGATACAAATCATGAATGATACAAAAAAGAAATGATTTATTTCCGGTACATAATTAATTGTAAAGTTTGTGATCGGTTATAAATTTAATATTATCCCCATTGCGTACTACTGTGAACGAGTTGAAGCAATTAAAGTGACTGATTTAGATAACAATAGTAAAGCAAGGGTGCGTATATTTTTGCCTAGTTACTAAAATATTATGGAATCGTTTAAAAATTTCGTTATAATTACGCTATGATTGATCACCTCACCATTATTAATTTATAATTCATTATAAGTTACTGTGTTCTTCACCCCCTCTACCTACATATATGGCCGCATGTCAATCACATAATCAGTATACTTTATCATTTTTAATTAATAATTCAGAGATAGAGGCGAGAACCAGCCTTTCGCCTGCAACTTAATATCTACAAGAGAAACGCATCGTAGAAATCGTTGTTGTGTGCGCAGTAAACGCGAAAGTCTTGGTTTTGCTTTATTTTTCTCTTGAAAGCCAATTTTAATTTTATCGCCTTAGGCAGATTTGAAATGAACATACAAATTGAGTGGGCTATGGGCCTCTTTGCGCATATTATCCATACTTGAGAATTTGAGAATGGAAATGGTGAGTGGCGACCACGGACTAAGAATAATAGGTGGCGACTGAAGACGCAAAGAGTCGACCTAAGGAGGGGTGAGAGTCGGGAAGAGGAGGACTATGGGTAAAAGAGAGGGATTCCGGGTGTCGTATATGAGCGTGGATGGGTATGCGGTGGAGAGGTTGAAGTCTCCTCCTCGCTCACCCCCCCCCCCCCCCCCCCCCCATTTCTGATGGACCCTCTTGCCCGCTGCGGCTCGTTTCATTTCGGTCCCGGATGTCGAGTGTACTTCGCCTCAGACTCTTCTTTTTTCCACGTCAGCGCGACTGCTGTTTCTTTTGTTTCCTCCCTGGATGGAATGGACGGCGGGATGGACAAGCGGTCGGTGACAATCGTGGCTTGGGAGGGTAGAGAGGAAATGAAGAGCGAAAGAAGAAGTTTTCGGTGAGGATATTTCGGAGGACTTCTTATCGCACCGTGGAGCAGACAGGCGTCTGAAGAGGGAATCTCGGGGTCTTGCGTGGAAGGGGGGATTGGGAGCGGAAGGTTTTCAGGGACCAGGCCTTCCCTCCTCTTCCCGTGTGTCGGAGAATAAGGACGATCGGGAAATTCATTCCGAAGGGAAGAGGACTTCTGTGTGGGGGGATGGACTGAGGAGGAGGTGGGGAGAAGCGGGTGGGCGCAGAAGTGGAGATCACTTCGAGAATTCCTCCGTTCCCCTGGGCCACAAAAAATCCTATTGAAGGAGTGCCCTCGGTGATGCGACTGAGATGCGTCTCCGCGAGATTTTATAGTGTTCAACAGTGATCAGCATTGGAAAGATCAAATCTACGCACGAACATTGACTTTAGCTCTAGAAAATTCGATTTTATGCCATTAGCATTAAAATTGACAACTCGATTATAGATGATTAAATCATTTCAAGTGATAAATGTAATAAATTCTTTGCAAAATTTGAAAGAAAATCAAGGTAGAATATATTTTGTTGGTCCTTAGTGGGGTAACAATCCAGGTTATGCTTTGCTCAAGAAATATTTATGGAAGGAATCAGGTCACCCAGTAATTTGAAAGCTTGTACCTTCTCTCATTTATTTGAAGTAAATATTATCTGGGGTGAGATACGCAATATCTAGATTTACTTATATATCACATTAGAAAACGTCGAGCGAGGAACAAACAAAATGCTTCAGTTACAACTTTCCTTCCGCTTTCAAGGTACTGTCGTGAATAAAAACATGAACGCATTTGTTAAATTTTAAATATATCTCGACCCAATGTAAACTTATGGCAGTTAACGAGAAGTTAGATATTGAAATAGTATTTAATAATAGCCAATACAGAATTGAGATTGATGCCAGATCATACGTACTATTTGCGGTGAATAATGGAATGATAGACCCCGGCTCAGAGTAAATAAATTTAAACAAGACCAATAATAATGTTCTGTGCATGAGACCAAGATTAAAACAGAAAAATCCTTGATCACAACATCTCTGATAGGCCTTTGTTCGGCTGACTCCGTCTAAGTGTAAATTTTTGCGTTTTTACTTCTATTGGTGAATTTATTTCTATATTATTCAATATTTTTGAAGAAGATGAGTTATCAGTAGATAATATATATGTATTCATCAGTAGCCGATCTATGGGGGGAGGGGGTTAAGGGGGCTATAGGCCCCACTTGGACATCCAATTTACACTAGATAGAATGGCAATTTCTGTTCGGAACCGCAATACTTATGGGAGTTTACCGCATACTTAGCCCCTCCCCCTTGTCCCTACTTATCTTGAATCCGCTACTGGTATTCATTAGTATTTTTTTTCGGTATGACTGTATCAACCAATCTATTCCATATAGATTTTCCATTTTTTTCATGTCATGTTGTGGTTTCAATATTGACTTTGGCTTCTGTTTATTGCGCTGCAACATTGAGCACTCCTGAATATATTTACTCTGAGGTCCCCAGAATAAGTCGGACCTATAGGTATCCGAAAAAAACGGACGGCACAGAAATGTGAAGAAGACGAGGTAAAAAGAGGGAACAGAGGTCGCGGAGAGGACCGAGGATGTCCCGCTCGCTTTGGGGCAGGACAGAATGCAGTGGGAAGGGAAAATGGGAATCTCTCTTGTGGGGAGGCGGTAAGGGATTGAAGTGGGTTGGTTGACGCGAACGGGAGGGAAGAAATTCCCGGTAGAAGAGGAGGAGGACGCCGAGGGACTTAAGAGAGAGATGAGTGTGAGAAAAGAGGAGCCGCGTGGTGGGAGGGGAGTGGGGTATAAGACGGTAGGACGAGGAGTGTGGTGGGAGGAAGGGAAGGCGATGGGACCGGTCATATCTCTTACGCACGTCCTCCTCGCTGGTCGGCGGAGATAACTCACTGGTAGGCGTGGTTTTGACACTTTAGCGTGGATAGGGTTCGGAGAGGTTCGGTGGGGAAGGGTACTAGCGGTAGGAGATGGAGATAGGTATTGGATGGGTGTGTGCGGGCGGTGAGGAAGGCGGTTGGCCGAAGGGTGACAGTTTGGATGGGGATTTTGACGGGGGAGTGAGGTTCACGGGGGTGGACGGGGGTCGGGAAGGGGTTGCCGGAGGGAGGGGGTGAGAGAGTGACATGTGGGCGGTGGAACGTGGCCACGGGTTTGTGGATGTGACCGCTGGCTAATGAGCCACGGAGACGATCGGCCACGGGTTGATGAATGGGCGGCAGAGGTCGCCAATGATTAGCGGCAGGTTTAACGGGAGGGGGGAGGCTCTCGTGCCCAAGTGACCAAGGGCAGGGAGAAGTGGAGGTATCGCGTACTGAACGTTTGTAAATTCATGCATAAGAGTGTAGGCATTCCAGTGCGTCGACTACTAAAAAAATACTCTCTCTTAGTTGCGATAGAGGAATTCTCTCGCGCTGGTAAAAAGTATGAGCCAGCTCCAAGCTTAGGAATGTTGATAACTTAATTTCTCTGGTAAAAAAATTTGCATGAACGGGGAATGCCTTCAGTAATAATTAGCTTTTCAGTATTTAAAATATCGTTTTGATTACCGAAAATGACATGGACAATTAATTGGTGTCGTGACTTATACTGCTTCAACTATACGACAAATTTTACAAATGAGCGAATTGTATGCGTAAATTTTGACTCTCATCTAAATCTACTATACCTTCCAGTTAATTGACAGGGGTTAATTTAAAAATTTCCTGCAGTGGTTCAATTCACAAACTTGTACACATTCATATATGTATGGAAGTTGATAATCGGCGAGTATAATTGATTCATTGATAATTTCATTGACTCACTTTTCGAGTGAGCGAGAGTAACTTCATATACATTTTAATGTTTTCCGTCATTGTATGTTTAAGTTAATCCTTTGGATAGTTGTTGATAGTTAATTCAACGACTTGGATTACGTATAGTGAACATTCTGAGCAAATGAGGTTTTATGATCCGGAAATTTGGAGTACTAACAAATACTATCTATGCTTTACTATCCCTCGACTAACGTTATATTTTATGCCACAAGGGCACATTCTGATAGTTCAAGGTGTTTAGATCAGTAATCAGCGAAAACATGTAATATATTAGTATGCATTCAAGTGGTAACGTTATCAGTAGTTACAATATTTATGATTAAGACAGAGAGCAGTTACGAAATAATAATTTTTCGCAACTTTTGAGGGTGTATGGCCTTATGTTTAATT
This sequence comes from Ischnura elegans, assembly GCF_921293095.1. Taxonomy (NCBI): domain Eukaryota; kingdom Metazoa; phylum Arthropoda; class Insecta; order Odonata; family Coenagrionidae; genus Ischnura; species Ischnura elegans. Next base: position 128,211,709 of record NC_060246.1, read on the forward strand.
TTAGACAGTAATATATTATACTTACATTTGGGTTCTCAACTGTGGAGGTTAAATCCAACTACTACTCACACAGCTGCACGCTGATGACATATGTAATGATATTCACCAGCTTTCGGAATCTCTCGGTATCTTATCGTTTTAGTAATTGATCTTCTTATTACCATAGAAAGCATGAATCTTTCAAGCTCGCAATAAATGAAGTGGAACGGGTTTCTGAAGCTATCTTGCGGGGTTTGCATGCCTCGCTACATGCCTTTGTGCGTCTCAACTCCCGATAACTTGCGTCTTTGGTTGAGCTGCATTCTATTATCAAGATTTCGAACTGAAAGGAAGCGGAGATTGCTTTTGAGAATCTTGGGAAAGATAAATGAGATGGCGCATGGCAAAGGTAGAAGAAGTGGTGATTGGGACGTTGAGGCACTAAGCCAATTAAGGGAAGGGTGGAAGCGGTCGGTGGTGGAAAAGGATGGATGAGGTGGGGAGGAATGGATTACAGAATAAATTAAAGTTGCCGAGACGGAATTCGGTGGTTTTCGTCAGAAATGGATCTACATTCCTGCGGCAATCAGTCAAGATCGCTGTGAATGATGTATGTCCAGTAAAGAATCATTTTGCCAAATCAACATTATTTCGTCTTACTGGCGAATGAAAATAAATTAGTCTCCGGTAGCCGTATTTTAAGTTGTTCGCGATGCCAAGCACAAGTAAATGTAATTTATTTGCTAATTAAAATGCCAATTAATTATTTCAAAAAGTTAAAGAATTCTATGGTGTGGTAATGTAAGTTATACCGGTAATTATATAAATTATAGATAAGTTTCGATAATTCACACTATTATTATCATTTGCATGATTGACATAAATGCTATTGTGATTTTATTAGAGTACTTCTTATCATCATATGAATGACGTAATTTGCCCTCAGTCTAATTAATTTCCTACTCATATAATCTGTGTAGGTTTTTTGTTTGACCCACACACAATTATAATACTCTAAATTAATATTTCATATGGATTCTGTAAAAGCATTTTTTAGCATTTCACATGTAAAATATAATAGCAATACTGATGATGTTACAAATTTTGGCACAGTGGCAGAAATGAGACTACCTATAGCAAAGTCAGGGATTGCAAAGAATGCCTACTTTTATTGGTGTGAAATCGTGCGAAAATATATATATTCCTTTTTTTTGTAACTCTTGCAAATAATTTATGTGCGTATACTTATAGCCTAAGTTCTCCTCAAAAAAATATGTTTTGTTAAATGAAGAATTAGGTTAATAATTCTTTATTCCTGCAATTAAATGAATCTATCTTGGTTGTTACGGTGCAGCATACATATTTCACAGTATAAATTGATGTTGTTTATATACCACTGAAACTATGCCTTCAGCATAAAAGTGCTCTTTTAGATGACTTAATGATAATATAGATAAAAATTAAGACTCGATGATAATATTATTCATAAGTTGAGGCATTCATTTTACTGTGGATTAGATAGTAAAATGTTCGGTTGACTGACGCTGTATTTGAAGGAAAAAACTAAACTGCACGGAAGAATCAGAAACTCAATCTTATAACCTTAGGTGTTATGTAACGTTTTGATTTCGGTAATACACCCTATCATTGTCATTTAAATGGTTGACATATATGCTAATGTGAATTTATCCGGGTACTTCTTATCACCATAAGAATCACGCAGTTCGCCCCGTCAGTCTTAATTAATTTCCAACTCATAATCTGTGTGTTTCTTTTTGTTTTTTTGTGCCAAGGGGGAATTAAGTCAATAACACATTCATAAAGTTAAAAAAATCGATCTTGATTTTTACGATGCAGCATAGATTTAATTTACAATATCAATTGATAATTTAGCTATATCAAATAATAAAAATAGTTTTTTAAATATTAGTTCACTACAGAATAACATTTTAAATTATTAAATTATCCAAATTATCAAAATCCATTAAATATCCAGGAAAAAAATGAGTAACTTATTAATATCTCTTTTAGCGACACCAAAGAAGCATAGAACTTTATGTGAACATTTCTTAAGTCTTATGGAATCATTGGTAAAAATTCTTCTTCAAAATTGAATAATTTACAGGAATAGCACAAAGACGCAAGCTTATGCTCCCAGCGCCCATTTTAGATTTCTAGTACCATTGTGTCATAGATTAAAATCCCAAGCATTGAGAAATTCAGAATGGATGGAGTAGCTCATCACTAAAGGTAAAGCTCTCCCGTATAGGTGGAAGGAGTGCGCTTGGGAGGAAGTACACTCCGGTTGCACTGGATGATGGCATCAATATTCTTGTTAGGAACAGATTCCGCAACACGCCATTCCTTAGGGCTCACTTCCCGCCACCGCCGCACCCTCTCCAATTTTAATTCTTCCCTCCTCTCTCTCTATATCACTTTTATCCACTCCCCCCCCCCCCATCCACCCCTCTCATTCTTCTCGCGCCTCTTTCCCTCCTTTCCACCTTTTTTCTTCCGCTCACACACCCGCCACACAGTTCCCTGCCCTCCCCACACCCCTCCCGCTCCTTCCCATAATTCCTTCGCCCTCAACCTTCTCTCAGACTCCTCCTCCGTAGATATTCCACACCCCCTTCCCTTTCATATTCTCTCTTTGCACCCTCTCCTCTCTTCCTCCCTCCCTCTCTCCCTTGCTCTATGCTGGTACCCCCACACCCCGCCTTTCCCCATCTCTCGCACCCCCCCCCCTCCCGACTACCCTATCCGACCAGACACGCGGCCCTCCTCTCTCGCAGCTGTGGCCCCGCTAGGTGCCCCGACAGAGATGAATTCGTTTCATTTCACGTGACCGATGATTTATGCGCGCGGTAAGCCATGATTTACTGCCCTCCGCGTTACCCTCAATAGATTTGAGGGGGTGGAGGCTGCCGTGGTGCAAGTAAGGGGACGGAGGGTGGGTGGGTGGGGGGGGGAGGAAATGTTAAAAGGGAGAGAGGGGAGGGGGGCGCCGGCAGACGGGTGGGGGAGGAGCATGTTTGAAGTAAAATGAAAATCCCGAAGGGTAAAAGGATTGTAGTTGGTCGAAAGGAATATGGTAGAAGGGGGATGGAGGTAATAACGTTGAGAGAGTTGGAAAAAGGGGTTGTTTGGGAGTTGTAGGAAGAGAGAAAGAGAGAGAGAGGGAGGAATAGTTGCTAACGAACGAGAGGAAGATTGGCTGCACGAAAAAAATACGAATTTTCATCATTTTTTTATTCGTCGTTCGAGGGAAACTGTATATATGCCGTTTTTTTAGGAGGGGTTTCGTGGGGCGGGTTAGCGCTCCCCAGCGTCAAAATGAGTCGAGGGAAATCAGGAGATCTTCGGGGAGGGCGAGTTACGACCTTCCGAAAACCTCGCTTGCAAATATTTCAAAATCTCCGCTCGGAATAAATGCCGTCAATTCCGCGTAACGAGTCGATCAAAAGTGAGAGTTTGGTGTTTTCGCTGCTCTATCCGCAAGATGGAGAGTTGTGCGAATAAATTTGAGATGCTGGATTGGAATTTAATTCTGACATGATGTCAAATTTTAATGACGGAAAAAAGTTGATGATTTCTCCCACAGTAGTAGGTATTCATAAAAAAATAATTACTTTACGAAGGTGATTTAGAAGCCCATTTTTGGAAGTTTTATTTATATATTTAAATATTGAATTTGAAGTTGGTTTTCGCTACAGATGCTTGTCTTCACATAACATTAACACGATTGCGTAAAATAATTTATGCAAGATGTCTCTAATATTTAAGTCTTTATTCAAGAATATTCATTTTAATGGTTTCGGATGGTACAAAAGAAAAAAACTTCGGTGGTTCTAAAAGGTTATGCAGTGCGTTAAGTGACTAGAATGCCTCATCAAGTAATATTTTAATAGTATACTGAAAGTAATGATAGTAGTCAATTCAAAGTCTTCAACTTTTACCCCATTCAATGCGTAATACTTGAAATTAATTGTGCAATTTGTGTAGCGGAAATGCAATCGGGCATATATTTTCCCTTTTTACCTGGTCACAAGTATAGATGACGATGTTTTGTAAGTATTTCACTATCCTGTGAACTAAATTATCGGCACTGAATGTTCCCCAAGCGCCTTTGGTAATGATAATGTTGTGTGGCACATGGACAATCTTTCAAATCGGGTTATTGGACAAGCCTTAGGTAACCTTCAATTGAGGGATTAACTTACGTAATTGGAGAGGTTCGAGCAAGTCTACTCTGCTGTCACTCACGCTCTAATTATTACCTTCAGTTGGAAAGCACCATATACCTAAATCAATGTTTGAAAGGACGTCTTCGGTTGTGCCAAATAATACAGTAGATCTGGTTTAGGAGTTTTCATCCCAACGACCTAGGGGCATTGAATGAAATATTGAGGCGGTACACATTTGGAATAAATTGCATTAGAAAACTCATTATCCACTTCGACAAAACAGTACCTGGAGTCAAAAACATAACTTTTAGCGAAATAACGCAAATTAAATGCTCCAAATTCATGAATAATTTGAATTTCTTTTCTACAGACACGTGTTCCTGACGAATTTCCATGACATCTCTTTGGTGTTTTCAATGTCTATTTCTTACTTCGCAACCGATCGAATTACTCGTCCCCTTGCCCAAATGAACATTTAATGATCCCCAAAGTAGGTCTAATAGAGTGAAGCCTCTCAGAAGAAGGGGCAAAATAAGGGGAGAATGACATTATATTTTCATAAAAACTTCCACCAGTCGCAGAAAAAAAGAGAAGAACGGGTAGGTTGCTTGCTTCCATCAACCATTTTCTCCGCCGCTCTCAAAACATCTGCTGGGAATGAGGGAGAGGGCGATATTGAGCAGCTTGGGCTATTGCGGCGGAGGGAATTAGTCTCGCAGGAGGGTTCGGAGGGCGAAATTGGTCGGGCTGCGTCCTGAGGGGGTAGAAGGGGTGGAGTGCGTGCTCGGGTGACAGATGAAAGGGATGCTGGGCGGGGTGGGACTAGTGAGGTGTGTGATGGGGAAGGGTTTCATTTGGGAGCGAGGGCACCCCGGGTCAAGGGTTGTGCGGGATAGGCCCCGCGTCGGGCACAACTGTGAGTGCGCCAAAGAGATAGGAAGAGAGAGAGAGGAGAGACAGCCGCTGCTTGTAAGGAGAAGGGTGGGGTCTTAAGGAAAGGCGACGGTTGGCGACGGAGGAAGCTGGATGTGTCTGAGGCGGCATGATGAGTGGAGGTGCGGGGGACGTGGCGCAGCTTAGGAGTGGTCTTCTCACACGATGGGGTGGGAGTTATGACGATATATCGGCCCGGTGCCGCATTCCAATACTAATCATAGCCAATGAAGAAAATTGGTTGCGCTAACGATTTATTTTAGTGCGGTTTGTAACTTTATTTCGTCACCGTAGGTTATAGTGGGTTCCGAATTGTCGTTGTAACTAACATCAAATATTCATTCGACCAACCACTTCTATTTACTCCCATTTTATTAGGCCCTGAATAATTTCCTCTTTCTCTATTTCCTAAATTTTTCCGTATTTTCTCATGGACGAGATTCATCGAACCGAGATATCACGATACACCGGCCCGTGTCATGATCCAATATTTATTCTGGCCAGTGAATAAAATCGGGTAGCTTTTTTATTTGCAATTAAATGTTAAGTCGTTGTAGGTGAACATCGCGATGTTTTAGAGCCATCATCAACCCACCTCATCTCTCTTTCTGCAATTTTATTGGACTCTTGAAGAACTCTTAAATTTATTCCGATATTTTTATTTGACTCTCACATAAAATTATATTTCCCACAGTTCTAATGGGTTCCCATCAGCATATACACTACATTTGTTTATTACGATTAAGGTGTCTTCCCTATGCTCCCTTAATCTAGACAAAGTTCATATTTCTGTTATGTTTTCCATATTGTCCATATTGCCCCAAAGTAGCCCCGTGCACGTATTCCATGACATAGGTGGATAAATACATGTAAAGAACTGGAATCACCACCATTAGGTAGTTATAATGCAAGGATTAATATCTATCTTTCATGAATTATGGCGTCTGTTGAGTAGGAACCTGATCTTATTTGCGTAATGGTTTAAATTTCCAAGATTTTAGTGTGTACTCTGTTTACATGGTAGTGGTTTACCAAAAAGTTTCGGTGGGTCGGGCCACTGTGCATAAAATTAGGAAAGTTTGGCGCAGAATGCAAGTGAAGATGGGGGCTAAGTTTGAAGAAGATGGAGGTAGTGGGACGGAAGAGGGTGAGAGAGAATTGGCTGTCCCTTGTGAGCATTGAGCCCAATGAAGAAGAAGCACGATATTTCGGGAGGGGAGTGGGATGATGCAGGATTGGGAAGTGAGCTTACGGGGATCTCCCCCGTGGGTCGCCTTCTGTCCACCCTCCCTTCAAATCCCACTTCCCCAGTAGGGGTACGCCCCCCCCCCTCGCAGGGCAAATGGTCGCAGATGGGGTGTCAGGAGGTGCAGGGATACGTTGCATTGGGCGAATGGCAAGCAAGTTGCTCCTCTAACTCCCTCTGCGAGAACCCTTCCTTCTGCTTCGAAATAGACATCCGTATGTGTGATGTTTTTATTTCTTTGCTGAAATTAAACCGCATGCAATTCCCTAGAGTTATTCTGATTGCGGCATTGTTATGCAAGTGGGCTACCAACCCCGTGGTATACTTCGTATCGCAACCGTTTACTGATGCATGATCATTGTAGCATTGACAGAGTTTTTATTTCCTCTAGGTACACTTTTGTGCAGTAACTGAAGAGCGAATCGCAACGGTTTTTATAATGTAGTTTTCCAATAACATTTTTACACCAATTCAGGGGTGTATATGAAAAAAATCAGAATATATCTTCAAAATATTTATTTTACGTCCTTCAAACCGCTTCAAACTTTATGTATATATTGTTAAAATGTGCGTTTTGTTATATTTTTAGCGATGTTACTGAACAATGGTGGATAATTTATCACAGGTCTACATGTGTCATCAATTTATAAAGTTGGTAATATTTACTCAGACGTGTGACTCAGTTTGCAGCAATTTATTTGTCGACGGAAACGAAAATGGCGAGCAGATGAGGAGTGAACTTTGAGAATGGAACGGAGAGAAAATATTTGAACATTTCACGGAGCATTGATCTACGTATAATACGCTTTTTACCCATTTTATGAAAGCTAATTCGCGAAAAAATAACGATATCCATTCTTCCCACTCTTCGTTGTTCGAATGAGTAAAGATGATACCGTAACCAGAATAGATTCGACAGACCCTTTGCTATCACCTCTACGCATCAATGGTTCTTTTTTCGAATGTGCAGTAAGTCGTCTCCCCTTTACCCTAATTTTCCCCTCCATTGGTTTTCCTTTTATCCGAAAAATTTCGGAAGGGCAAATGAATCGAGGTCACGAACAGGAGCGATCAGAAGTCGATGACCATAAAAAATTCAATCGTCGGTGGTGTCGGCCGACATAGGGCAGTAGAGGGGAATGGGATGGGGGCCGAGTTGTCATGGCGCGGGGTAGGAGTGAGCAATTTGGGAAATACCGATGACACACGCTATGTAGGAGTAGAGGACATAGAGAAATAAATACCCGCCCGAAATTCGATGCCAGGAAATAATAAAAAAAAGAGCTCCCATACCGTATCACACGTTTATAAATATATAGCAAAACATTCTTCCCCCAACCCCGATTTCACGTCACTCCTCTCATCCAACGCCCTTTCAATTTGCGCGGCCCGCGGAATAATATTTTTCAACCCCTCTCTCAATTCAGGCATACCTCACGCCTCCATTCCCCACGTCGCCATATTCATATAACTCAGAGCGGTGTTCCCCATGCGCGGCTTCAATTTACCTGCCCTCCCCCACACCACCTCCCGCATCAAAATCCCCTTTACCCCCACCCCATGGCGCGATCCACACACAAAAAATCACCTCTCTTCACTACACTTGGCTCTCCCTCATCTTCTTTTCATTCTGCGGAAAACATCCGCGATTTGACCCGATTGATTAGGGATATTTTTTCTCTTCCTCTCTCTATATTTTTTTTCCTCGTGACGGTTTCATGATTTAATGCACGGGTCACAATGCCACGCGCTCCCGCCTCTCTTACTCCCCCTCCCACTTCCCAGCTGGGGATGGCCACGTAACCCCTTCAACCCTTCCATTGCCCGCTTTCCAAGTCCGCTCCATTGTTGTGTGCAAGTCCCGGACGAACCCTTTCTCTCGTCCCCAATCACCGCAACCCTTTCCTCCCCTCCCCGCCACTCTTTTCCGAACCCCTTTCACTCTTGCACGGAAATCACCCCTCGCACCCTTTTGCCGCATATCCCCACATGGCACCCTTTTCTCCTTCCCTCGATGTCCCGTTCATGTTTTCCATCCCGTCGCCAGCTGACCCTAGGGGAGAAGAGCCCCCGCGAGGGGCAGGCCGCGTGTAGGATGATGCACGTCTCGCGATTGGTCGGCGGCTCGGGGAGGCAGCACGAATTCTAGGGGGAGGGAGAGTTAGTTAGTGTGTGCTATGCGCGCGGGGGAAACGAGATGGCGCGAGGAGAAAAGAGACTGTCGCATATGTGTTGAACGCTTAGAGTCGTGTACTGATTCGAGAGTTTAGTTTTGTGAGTTTCGAGGAATACGTTTCCCCTTTGGGATCACAATGCTTGCGGGCGACATTGGATACACCCTTCGCTCCAATCCTTTTCTTCTCTCCCGAATCGAATCTCACGTGTTTTTTTTCGAGAGCGAGTTTCTGCGTGGGGACATTTGCTTCGATACGTCCCCCTACCCCTCTTTGGGTCTTTATAAGCGATTTGCTTGTTGAAACCCTTCCATTCATTCTACTTGCACTCATTACGATTGTAAAGATAGCGAGGCCTCCAAAGAGCGGTTTGTTGTCCCGAAAACATTATTGGGCTGAAAAGCAGTCGTGGGTGATTTTTTTCATGGATCTCACTATCATATATTTTCCCTTCCTTGCGGAAGTTTTATTCTTCGCTTTCTTAGTGATAATTTTAGTCAATTTTTCTCAATCTAAGGGAATGACTTTGTATAACTTATGTGGTGAGTTAATTCCAAAGCCATTAACTTGAAATTTAGTGAAACGGAGATCTAATTCATACTTTATTCAAATAAATGTCATTACGACAAAATTTTAAATAAAAGCTTTAGATAAATCGTGTTTATTGAAGAATTTGTTCAAAAAAATATATTTCATAGAAAAAAAATACGTAAAAATATGTTTCATTTATCGAACATCGTGAAATTATTGTGGTTACTTTTTTGTTTTAAGATGCATAAAAGAGCATTCTTCACTGTTAAAATATTACTATATGCTATTCTTGTGGGGTCTTCAGTACCACGATAATTCTTAGGTTATTGAACTTCCTAGTCATCTTCAGGTCTGCGAATGTAACATTTCTATAATTCATAAAAGATTCTGAGGCCAGGTTCAGATCCCTTATTATAGTAATATGGAGCTAATTTGTCTCTGCCCTACTTTTTGTGTAACTTATACCATAACGATGGCCTAGGTTAGTATACATGTTTAGCCAAGAATATGATGAGTTGTTGTGTTGAGTCTATGATCAGGATAAAACTCGATTTTTTTATGAAGCTTCGTGTTTTATAAGAAGTAAATATTGAACAAGTCTAAGACACAACTTGCTTACCGTTCAGCATGATAGATCACTTGTCTCAAAAAGGAAGGTGATCTCTTATGAAGAGGGGAAGGATGTCGTGAACGATTAAAAAAGATACGAAAATACAAGTTTGCGAGCCACAAATATGCAAATCATGTTAGCTTTCCTCACTCTGCTTTTTTTCCTTCTTGCTCCTAAATGAAGTTCTTTCTGCGGTTCGTTCGATTGAAACGGTCAAACGGCTTTCAGCAAAACCTCCAGATAACGTGCTTGCTGACTACAGGCGCCTACGGCCCATCCTTTAGCGTTTGCTAGTGAGTAGGCACACTACACATGCATGCATGAGCACGGTCGGTCACACGACTTTATGAGACCCCCCCGTACTCCTTCCTATGTCTCCCTCCCTTCCCCTCCTCCTCTTCCTTGCCCCCACCTCTCTCACACACACATACGCGCTGCCACAACTCCGCTCCCATTGGATTAATGCACTCGCCCGGTTGGGTAGACACCGCCATGTTTCATAGTGAAAGATGCACAGACTTACTCCAAACTTGAGAAGTATTTATGTACTTTGCCCACCTCTCTCGTGGCCCCCCGAGCTCTTTCCCTCCCCTCCTCCGCCCCAATCTCGCTACTTCAGGGTCTTCGAGCTTCTACTTCTTCTTCTTCTTACCTCCTCCCCTCGCCCTTACCCCCTCTCCTCCCTCTTCACATACACACGGGCGGGCGGCCCTCGAAGGCCGTACACGACCCCTTCTTATGTGTGCGCTCTCTCCCTCAGACATGCCCCGCTACTGATTCGGCGCTCGCACCCCTTTTTTTTCATACTCCTCCCCTCCGCCTTCTCCTTATCTCTCGGGATCCACTCCTCCGCCGTGTCTCCACCAAGTCTTCTTTTCCTCCTTTCTTCCTCCACGCGGGAGCGTGTCTCTTGCCAACTCCTCCTCGTCCCAACCCATCCAGCAATCTCTCCACCTTCATTGCTCGACTCCGCACAGTTCCCGACCCTTGTCTCTCTCTCTTCGAACTATTCCTACCTCACTAAGTCTCTTTTCCTTTTCTCCGCGATGCCCGCCGTTCACTCCGCGACTCTCTCTCTCTCTCCCGCACTCCTTCCTCCATCCACCCTCTTTATGAGTTATTGCAGTCTTACTTCTCCCAGTATTTTCCGTTTTCTGCTTCCTTGAGCTCTCTCCCCTTCACCCACTCTTCTTCCTTGCACTGTATCAACAGTACCAACCAAGTGGCATTTTTGGCCGGTGCTTTCTTTCCTCAATAATTTTACATTATGTCGGCCAAAATCTTCATATTACACGTGAAGCTGTCTTTTATCCATATTTTGAAGTTTTTCGCCACCTGAGGATAGATAAAAAGGATATTTCATAAGATTATTATGCAAAATATGAAGCTGCTGATTTGATTGGGTAATATTATTTTCATTTAAATTAAATCGATTTTAGTTCAGCATAACAGAATGAAAATGCCCATATTTTTTGTAAAACGTTATTTGAACCCGCCCGCATCGGCGAATGTGTCATTCGGCCATTAGTCTCATGCTCAATTTAATGGTCACTACAATGGTAACCGTATTAGGTAATACCATTATAACCATTTTAAAAAAGCCTCATGATTAGAATTATATCGTGTATATACTGGCCAACATTATTTCAGGAAAAGGGGAAATGTAAAATGGCAATCTTCACGAGCATTAACGACGTCCCGATCTAATGTCATTATGTACGCAACAATTATTGCCTTTGGAATCCGCTAATAGAATCTACTCTTCATCTCATTCATACATCAGGTTTCACCTCTACCATTGCGTTAGGAACACATCGTACCACAGTTGCCTGAGTGGAGTATAATATAACACGCCATCCTTCAAGAGTCATTATTTTTCCTCTCCGCTTTTTTTCGTCTCCTCAACCCTGGCGTTTATTGAGTCTCCTCTTGCACCTCGTGAAACTGCCCCTCTCGTCACCTTTCAGACCTCGGCTCCCTAGCTCATCCTGACCGAAACCACCGCCCACTCCCACCTGACGACCGTCCCATCTGCCCTTCACCCACGCCATAGGTACACACTCCCGCCTCCAACACAACAGCCCTCCCAAACACCTCCGCCCTCTTTCTCCCTCTCCCTCAGAGCGTCGCACGAGCACAGGCCTCCCCCTCTCCCTTCGCCTGGTTAAGGAGATGAAGATATTTCGTCCTCGTCCCACCCCTTCGCCCTGTCGCCCGTTCCTTCTGGCTTACCAACCCCTTGAGCACTATTTGCATGGCTTCGACCCGTTGGCGTTCTGTTTCCTCTTGCCACCGAGAATTATGGAGTCCTCTCCTCTCGGCTACCTGCTCCTCCTACTTCATACGACCTCTTCTTGCATCCCTTATAAGTCTTTTCCTCCTCTCTTCTCTCGCCCCGACCATTTTCCTTTCCCCGTCCTTTTCTTTTCCCGAACAAACCGTGTCCTTCCCTCTTTTACCTAGTAAGAATAGCAGACTTTCCCAGTAGTGGTCTGATTATGGTCATGTAATACGATGCGATTTCCAGTCGATTCCGTAGAACGTGATTACACCCTAATCGAGCATGCATTGTTCCGCATAACCGTGGTTCTATACGAAGGTAAGATAGTCGATCAAGACCATGTAAATCGTTGTGATGCATCGAGTGAGGTTTTTGGAGCTTCCAATTGGCTTCGTAACGTACTTCGTTGGTTCTATTGCCTTGGAGTGAAGTGAACTGTTTTTTTAGTACAGTGAACCCATTTAACCTGAATGAGGCGGGAAGAAAAAATAATTTTGATACCATGTTATGTAGTTAGGTGAGCCTCGGAATATTCCCTGGTTGTGATCATTTCAGAATGTGCGTACGTGGTTTAAATTTTGCCTCCATGTGATTGATGACACCAGGATGTTTCTAAGCTGAGACGATACTGATAATATTATTTTTATGAACTTCGTCAGTGCATTTCAAAAGACTTGTGCAAGTGAAAATGCCCCTTTAGTTATCAACAAATTATTTCGATATTTAGGAAAACCCTGCTGATTTTTTAAATTATTGGTTATGCCTACACACAGACGTTTTCTTCATTGTTGATATTTTATTCCTATTATGGCTCACTTTTTATGGAAGAAATTATTTAAAGATTTTATTGAAAAAAATGATATAATTTTTGGCGCTGATATTTGCATTTTCAATGCGATTGAAAGTTATCACTTTTTCGAGGCTGCATCTTTCTGTTTTCATCTATTTTATTTTTAAACTTCTGCTTAATTATGCGCACACTCATAGAGAAATTTCTCGGTATGGCAGGTCATCAAAACCCAGATGTGTGCTACTTCTTGATCATCGGAAATAAGTGAAAAAGAGTAGTTACTTGTAGTTACCTGTTTTTTCTCATGGACATCTTTATCTCACTAAAGGCAGTTACATTAAGCATGATGAAGATAAAGAATTAGGGGCACCAAAGAGGAACTGTGATGTCCCTTCACGCTTAATCATGCTTTTATTTTGTAGCATTCTTTCGATTTATGTGAGAATTAGCCATTTTTATGAATCGACACAAAATTGTATATTTTGATATATAGGTATTTTCTGTCCCTTTTTATTGGCCAATTTTATGATTGGGCCTTCTTCAGTGCCTATATTGATGGACAGTTGCATTCATTGGCCCTTCTCCTTTTACATGGCCTTTCTTGCAATTTTATATATATCGGCCTTCTCCAGTGCCTATTCTGATAGACAATTTCATTTCCTTGTCCCTCTTCTCTTACTTCGGCTGTCTCTATTCAGCTGCATTCCCCTTCCATCACTTAGGACCTTGAATTATCTCTCTCAGCCGGCTGGTTTGTCTGCCCTCCGTGCTCACTTCGCTGCCGAAGGTATCACTGGCGATAATCTTCGCCAAAGATCGCATCATATGCTCCAACTCGTCCGTTTCCTCAAATCTTCTCCGCGTATGCTCCTGGAGTTTCCACCGGACGTCTCAGTGCTACAGGCTCTAAATAATTGTTGCTCTGTGCTACCGTTTTGTGAAGAGCGGAAAGGAAGTCGTAGCTTTATCTGACATCGATGAAAGATCTTATCACACGGTTTTAGATGTTCAGGTTCTATGACCGCGCCATTAATCATGGGAATGAAGTCGAGAGAATTGGTGTTCTTTTTAATACTCGCCTCCGCGCATCTCACGCTCAAAACACATGCGATTGCCCGCAAATCAGAGGATGATAAATTTGTGATTTTTTGAGACTGGCTTGAAATTATTAGCGATCTTTGAAGTTTATTTCATGTAAGCTCCACGGTCTCATTTATTATGAGTGAGTTATCACCGTCTCAATCGATGGTGTATCATGGCAATTTCTGCGAAAAGGTTTATATAAATACATAAATTTAATTTTTCTGGAAGATTCATACATTTTTATTTTACATAATTGCCGAGGAACATGCAACAAAAAGCATCCTGTTTTTATTATTTATATCGAAAAATACTTCCTCAAATGGTGATTCCGCCCATGGCGTTGGAAAGATTTGGGGAATCAGAAGTAATCTGGTACTGAATTTAGCAGGTTGCGTAGAATTCAGATATTGTTAAAAGTGCATACAAGAGGCAGATGAGAGAATCATATAAAAAGTTGTTAGTGTATCATTTTTTGCTCTTGATAAATTTGGAAATTTGTTGCTCAACTCCATATTTTCATATGTCAGCGTATGCATTTCAGCTGCAGCTACTGGCAGTAACAATGAAGAATCTGGAATTCAACGATAGAATTGTCAATTGAAATGTTTTTAGAGTTTATTAACACTTTTTTATAAATACCGTGGCAGCATAAGACGAATAATAATATTTAATGGAAACCTACCTCGAACTATCGACACCTTGAGCAGAGAAAAATATTACCTTAAAACTGAGAAATATACATAGGTAGGTACTAATACGAATATACTCGAGGTATCATAGTTAATATATAAATTGTTTTTTCCCATAGTCTGCATTTCAGCATCGAAGTTAAGGAACGTAGTAGAAAGAGAGTCGTATAAAGTTATCGATGTAACTTGCTGCTCCAGTAACCGTTTTTAACAAAATCGCATTTTTAGCTAAAACTAACGAATTATTGAACGTGATATAGTTGAGGATAGTGTAGCACAATACGAGTGCCGGATGATTCATTCGATGTTTACAATAATTTTTGTACACATGCCAAATTGTAGTGTAATATTTACACCTTGCTGTTGATTACACCTTGTTATGAGTTCGAAGAGCACATTCCCAGGAGAGTTAGTTTTGTGATTCTTTTCGGACTGAGGTGTTCCGTTTTCACTAACGTATCTTCTCTCTTGTATGCTTATTCATTGACTTACTTTTCTTTTGAATCGTTGAAATTTGATAGGATAATGCCAATGTTAATATTATCCCGGTAAACTTGCTCCTCGTTGAAATAGCATTGCCGCATACCACGTGACTTAAGCTAATGGCTGTAGTTAGTACCCATAAATGTTAGTTCCTCTGACTGTTTTGGTAAAAAAAATAATAGTAATGGCAGGATTTGGTATGATTGTGGTGCACGGATTTCGAAATATGGCCTCACCCTCCTTTTCTCGTCATCGAAATTTACTTTCGCGCCTTCGTCTCATGTCCCTCCTGTATTTCACAAAGCGAGCCGCCTCCCTGCTCAACCCGACTGGGTCCCTCCTCCCCAAACTCAACGGGGCGCGGCGTGTGAATGAGCAGTCTTATGGCCGAGGCGACTTGTAGGGGGTACGACTGAATGCCGTAACTTCGTTTATGAGCCCTATAGCGGCCCCTTAACCGTGGCAGGCGCTAAACTCCGGGCGTCGTAACTTGAGAAGGCAGTAAAATTCGGAGACACGTGGCCCGAAGTTTATGAGCCGCTGGGTCTCATGAATGAACCGCAGCTACCTTTCCCTCTCATTCTTCCGATCTCTTCGCCTTTCTTCTCCCGTGCTCATTATCTTTTATTTTATGCCTCTTTACACATGTTTCCCGTCCTATTAAAAATGCTCAAATTACCTTTGAAATGCCTAAAATGGGTTGCGATGGGTTAAACAACTCTTCTTGTAATTTATTGAGCTGCATTTGGGAAAGTTATGGGTGAAAAATATTATTTTTATCACTGATATTGGCTGGTATGCATCTAATATCTTCATAATAATATAATCATAATCATCATCATAATATATTTTTAGTCGAAGAATCGATTTAAATTAATAAAAATAATGTATAATTAATTACATCATCTAATAAATTCATTTAATTTTAATTTGCATTCGTAATTATTTTACATAATTTGTATATATGTTTTCGATTCCCCTCTTGCCTAGAAACGAATGAAATAAAATACTCAAGCCTAAGAAAGATGCACGCGGTCTAAGTTTTCTGCGTTTCCTGATTTTCAAGATTATTTTTATCTAATGAGCTTATTATTTAGATAAGGAACCTTTAATATGGGCATTAAGGAGTAGAAAAGAAGTGGCATCGTAAATTGCATACCGTTAGAAGGCGTGGTGGTCAGAGTACTGCAATGAATACAGCTCGACCGGTACTCAAATAACAATTTTTCATATTTTTTGTGTTTGGGAAGTTAGCTAATGTTACTTTTACGACTCACGAATGAATCTTTTGAGCTATATCACCCTCAGCTGTCTCTTTGCCACTTAAGGAAATAATACAGTCGCCTACACTTCGTATTTGATTTTGAAGTACAATTTATATAATTGGGTTTTAAACTTCTCAAAGACATCTAGATAAAGTGAAAACTTAACTAGTGGTGGGAAGCCTCAATTTAATTTTACAAACAATATTGAAATCAAGAGAACTGTTTTAAAGGGTAGTCCTCAAGTAGTATTTGCGAATAAAATCAATATACACGCTGATAAATTTTTTATATGGAATGAATAAATGCGAAAATCAGGCAGTATGCAGCAGATTTTGAAATAATTACTGTTAATGCAGTAGCTTAATTAAAAAAGTCGTTGGTTTTTTGTCAACGGTGCGCCCTTTCATATCATATGTCAGCGCGGTAAGATATAGGCGAGAGCCAGGAGTAATTTTTATGTTATCAGTAAATCCATGAAAATAATTTATTCCGTACCTTTTCTTACAACCTTAAGACCTAAGGCTCCGCTCAGTGTCTCATCCAACCCCGGTTGATCCCGTCGAAGTCATAACTAAGAATAGATACTCGTCACTTTGTTATGAATAAAACTCTGCTGATTTGATGTTACCAAAATACTCTACTGTCCAATTTTACCAGATGCTTAGTATACTTCTCTACAAACGCAATTCCACCACTTCGGAAATTTGGTACCCACTCAGCGTAATTTATAACGGTATACGGTCCTGATCACATACTCATATATCTGCAGTTTTTCTTCCCCATTATTATAAGTCAGAGGAAATTGACTACCATTTTTCAAATAGGATATTCATAATTTTCTGCAGTATTACCGAGCCAGAGTCTCAGATTAAATATCAGCAATTTTTGAAGGTGGCCGCTTAAAGCTGAGAACAGCATTGAAATCTCCAGCAATGAACAGCATTTGCTGACTGGGGTGTAAGGCAAGACGGTGGGAATACTGATTTGAATGTAATCATCTCCATAAGTAACTTCAATATTGCACTTTAAAACTGAAAATGTTTTAAGTGAAAATAATTTAACATTCGCAACAAGCAGTTAATGGATCAATAGGACCGTTGTGGTCAGGCTAGCAGTCCCATAGGGATCACGTGATTTGAATTTTTCCATTTCAATATTAGCCGCATGTGCCCAAGCCACAATGTTTGGCCTTACTTTATTTATAAGTTAAATTGACAATTGTAATAGTTCCACCGAGTTAACTGTAATATTGAAATTTCCAATTTTACTTATATTAAGAACTTCCACCACATCGTGCCTAACATCATAAAAGTACTGTATTTATTTTTATTTACTCTAAGGTCTGAATCTGGTATGATTACATAGTTAACTGATTAATTTTCTCTCACAGTTTTGGTTACCAAACGCACGAGCCCTCGTGAATCCCCATGCTCCAAATCAATAACACTTCTCTGCCATCCACTTCGTTCCCTTTCCTCTGCAGTTTTCCTCCAGGGATTCCCGCATCTCACTCATTTTGGACCCTGACCTGCAGCACTCGTTGTCTCGGTGAGATCTTGTCCTCTATGTGCGTTCTGAGATCCACGAACTGAGCCCATCCGCCCACAATCCCGGCTCCCAGCCTCCTTCCCCGTTCTCTCCTCCCGTTTTATCTGCGTTTCGCCCCCCTCCGATGCCATGAGAGCCGCTTTTATGGGCTCTCGAGCCGTTTTATCGCCACGCATAAACCCAGCCTTAACATTCGGAAGAGTGAGCCAATACACGACCTTGCTTCGATCGTCCTAAGCACGTCACTCAAAGAGTGCTTGGCAGGGGTCCATGTTTATAAAGTGCAATCGCCGCGGGGATTATGCTCCCTACAAAGGGAGTTCATTTGTCATAATATTATTGTATCTAGATACTGGGGGTTTGCCAACATATGTGCCAAATAGAGCTCATTGTTTCACTCGTTTACTTTCTGATTGCGCATCTTCATTTTCTATCAGGGAATATTCCAATGGCTTATAAAATCTTTAGAGAAGATCATCCTTCAAGGCCATCTTATTTCTGCGAGCGGGTAAAAACGTTCTGAAATATGCAAATAATGATTTAACATCAATGTGTAGTAAATTAAAATTCATTGTAGGCATTTAAAATGTGGAATTCTATCCTTTCATTTCATTAACGAGTACTATTTACATTTATTAATTATTTTTCATAAATTGAATAAGCGTCACAACGCGTCCTAAGGTGTAACTTCGAAAGATATCAAGGCGAAGGAGCATTGCAAAGGGATTGTATAGCCTTGATAGCCTTTCATTCTCGTGGGAAAATGTGTGGATCACTCATTGACGTATCTCGAGAATAATCTAGGATAGAAAATTTTGATGACATTTTGCTGACTCAAATATTAGAAGGTATATTGGCTTGCGATGTGAATTCCTTCTGATTTTTCAGGATTATTCAGAGTTCAGCGTTACTAGGAGTATAATGAAAGGAAATAAAGGCTTAGTCCCCCGAAGAAGACCCAGAGATACGTACTTGGAACAGGTGAAGAAGGACCGAAGGAAAAATAGCATCAGGGAATCGAAGGAATTTGTTTGAGAAAGAAACATTTTATAGAGTATTTTGTACTAGACCATTAGTCGGTCAATCCATCGCTTATCTTACGTTGCCCATTAAATCATCTGCGTTAACTGCTTCAGTTGACTTTGATGTAAATAAAATGATTTTTCTCAGCGCAATGCCTCAAAGTGTTTTAAATATTTACCCTTGAGAAATTATGTTCGTGAAACCAATTAGTGTCTGCTCAATGCAGACTAATTTACGATTAAAATAAAAAACAAGTTTTTATAGTTGTCGGTCAAAACTTGCGTGTAAATTTGCCAGAAAACTGCTGAAATTTTAATGATGCCAATTTAAGAGATCTTCATTCTGAGGATAAGTGCCTGCACCACCTGGAATCTAGTGCCCCTCTTTAATATCTGCACTTCTTAGTAATCCTTTCTCTTGGCCACTTCTCTTCCATCTATATTTGCCTCCCCTCTCCAACCCACCGTCGCCCACCACCTCTCTTACTTCGCAACCCACAACCCTTCCCCCCCCCCACTTCCCTCCTCCCAGCTCTCCATCGTTACGCGCCCGGCATTCGTCATTGCGCCTTAACGAAGGCGGTGGCTCTCCCTCGCGGTTGCCTTGGCCCGAGGAAGAAGGGAGTCTTTGAGCAGGAGAAAGGGCTGGAGGAGTGCATGAGAGAGAGAGAGAGAGAGAGAGTAGGTGTGGGGAGGGGGGTGGGTCTGTGGGTGGGGGTAATGGAAGAGGGAGTGGCCAATGGGGAGGGGGTTGGTAGGGGTGTGTTTTGCGAAACCAAAGCCGCCTGCCGGGAACTAGGCTGGTCCTTTGGCGGCGGTGACAGTTCTAGCAAAGTAAGACATCATGCGATGATTTAAACCCCGATTGCCCGCTGTATATAAATGTATGCTTTACAAGTAGCCACCGGCTGCGGCTCCCAGAAAACATGGCCGCCAGGAATCCAGAAAAAGATATGACGTCCGCGCTGTTTTTTCCCATCGAGACTGCTGTGGCGCTGTGATAAGTAGCGAAGGAAATTGGAAAATATTAATAAGCAGCCTGCTTTTTGCTTATGGAGTATTTTTTTCAAATTTTACAACCCGCCTTTTCGTTTCCAGTTATTTTTTCGAATTATTTTTTCGCATGAAAACCAATATTTGAAATGTAAAGAGATGGAACAGCGCGTCATCATTTTTGAGTCAGGATCTATGAATTGTGAAATCTTATTTGAGAATTGAATATGTAAAGATTAAGGGATTTAATTACCTTTAGAAATGTTTTAATTCCTATATATTCCACGACTACTGGCGCAGATTTTTAAGTCTCAAACTTAAAAAGTAATACGCATATTGAAATAGAAACGTTAATGTTTAGTTTAAATTTTGCCGAAACCTCATTTGCAAAGTAACTTATTGGTTTAAAGAGATTATAAATTTCGAAATTTTACTTTAAAAACCGAAGAGACAAGTCATAAAATTGCCGCAGAATGTTTGTGCATCCGCGTGTTTAATATTGCAGAGGTCGTTTTAATTAGACAACCCAATCTAACTCAGTGCTTGGTAACTATCAATTGAAAAATAGCATTTGCTTGATAATTTTTATGCAACTAAAAATTAGCTAACATAATGAGAAAATTGTTGTATTCTTATTTTCATCGCGTTTTTCAAAACTCAAGCTTTTTTCTGCTAATGCCAAGGAAAAATATTTTTTATTTCTCGATATTCCGTATTCCGACGATTTGATGTTGAATCACATGGTCAATCGATGTCAAAAATCAGTTAGAAACGGTTTACTACCATTTTTAAGGATGAACTTAGTTTATTTTTGCATTTGTCCATTATTTGGCAATGTAAGTTTTGCTATCGTCAATGGGAGTATTTTTGTAAATACTATACCTACGTAACTTGGCATGCAACGCTATATACCTCTCGCTGAGTTTTTGCATACTTATGATAGTTGCGTTAAAGTAGCCATAGCCTTATTATATTTATTGCGGAGATATTAAAACACATGTAAATATAATATAAGATTATATTTTATGTTACCACTGAGCAAAAGAGCCGTCGGAGGAACAGAATATTTACAGGTATTTACCTAATTTATTGAACAAACGCAAAATTCTCATTTTTTTATATTTTGAAAGCACAAGTTATCCATTTAAGAATTGTGTGAGAAACGCGCAAAATTGGCCCATTCCTCTTTGGTTCTTTGCTTTCGAGTTGGCTTGAGATATAGTGATAGATATGGCACGTAAATGATAATAGCTTTTAATATTAAATGAACCACTAGTTGAATATTCATTCAACCGTGGTTGCATCAATAGCGAACGTACTAACGAATTCATTAAGGTAGTCTTGTGGTCTTTTATTCCATTTATGTCAGTCGTGTAGAAACCAATGTACAACAACGGGTAATGTAGCGTTGCAGGTAGTGAAGTCTCATTTCAATTTCATTTCAATTTCAGTGGCAGTGCTTTCTCCAAAGTTTCATTAGCTTTATTAACGCCATTAATATCTACCCATCATGACGGTAACGTAACAGGCTTATGACACCATTTTATTCATTACTGAAACAAATCAAGTTAAAAAAATGTCAACTTCCGCAATATATAATTGACGGGCTGACGTAATTTCGGAGGCTTGTCTAGCGGAAGAGGCGAGACAAGTATCTGATTTCATTAGCAGTTATGTCATTATAGCAATATTTCAAAGGTAGGTACTAAATACCCATCCGGACATTATTTGGAGAAAACAAGGCACAAAAGGAGACCACAAGGAGATTTGACGACATTTTCTACTCATAAGCTATTTTAAGATTTCCTGTCAGTAGCTTACCTAAAGAGAGTAAAATTGGAAAGAATTTGTATTGCACTGAAAATATGTTTCACTATCTAACTGCGTTGTCTGTTTATATTTTTGTCAGTGCATATATTGTCTTTCCATGCCAGTATTCTCTCTACTTTTGGCCGTAGTGAAAAACCTCCTCGGGCATAATGATATGAACTTGAACTCCTGACTCCGTTTCTTCAGAAAATGAAGAGAGCTTATCTTTTCACATGTCGCGCGAAAATATTGCTTCATTAGTGCGGGCAGCTCAAAATTCCTTGCCGTGTGGGCGTGCTCCAAGGTGAGAGTGTCGTCTGAGTTATAACGATAATAAGGTGAAAAACTGCTGACCCATCCCTTCAGCATCATGTTCCACCAGCGGAAGCTTAAGTTCAGAGGATCAAGTGGTAAGTGGCTTGATTCATTGATACCAATATTAATCTGAGAGCTTTATCTCTACAGATTTCAGCAAACTTTATTCAGTCAAGCTTGAATACCAAAATCTGTATGTGTTCTATTTTCGTTCAATATAAATAAATCTTCCCACCGTAATGTTAGTTGTAAGAATTTTTGTAAAACATAAAAATTAAATTTTCTCGTTCGTACTGCCAGAATACTTCTTCCTTAATACTTTTGCAAGAATGGAAAGAATAATTCTTTAGTTTTCTGCCCTAGTCTCGTAAGCATTTGGGAAAACGAAAATGTGCCTATTATTTTAACGCATTAGGAAGTGCATATGGAGGGAATGGATTAAATTGAGCGTATCAATAAATTACTTATAAATATTTCATGAAAATATTCGTATGCAACAGTCGAGGCTCACAACGAAGTATATCATTTTTATGTGCGGCTTAGAATAATAAAAAAGATCTCCTAGACCTGAGCTAAACTGAATACCAAATAGTTATATTTATTAAATGGCAAACGATTCTGTTGGTCTCGATATGACATTCTTTTTCAACATTTCATATTGGAATCGGCTGGCATTTGGGCCGGTGGGGTATCATCATCCTAGGTTAGTGTTTGGATCCTATTGACCACCTGCTAGGTTCTTCTTTTGAATCCTCAATAAATTTAAATCCTAGATTAGTGAATAAGATTTCGATCGATTCTTTTATACCATGTAATTTAAAATGTAATTTAATTTACCAGGAAGTAATTTTGTCAAAATCATTTTAAATGATGAAATTCAGGAGAACCACTACCGATATCTTACCTTTCGAATTAATTTTCAAAACTTTTCCGCGAGTGCATAAATGATTTACTTAATGTTTTTACATGGATGACTTTTTTGTGTATTATTGTGTAGTTTCTAAGGAAAGACCTATCCATACTACTACCAAGACCTATTCATACTACTAAGAAGTATCCATACCCCTTGTGGTCGCTTTTTCCTGGGAGATTTTCACTGCTCTATACCACTTTTAAATTCATATAGATATTTAAAAGCCGTTGTTTGCCGATGCTGCTGCTTTCATTTTTACTACTTCTCGACTTATCAACAAGGCAATAGAATAATTCAATCGACTATATCCTGGGGGTGATTTACTCCATTAACTTTTGCCTTTTTTCCTTCTCAAATTACCATAGACATTTCAAACTCATTTCCAACGCATTATATTCATTCCGAGGCTATTCTTTCATGAATTTACCTATTCTAAATGGGGATACTCAGCATTTGAATCGGAACATTCTTTGCTCCACTGCTAGAATCGAATACCTCCTGCTCCATCCCATCTTTGCCTGCCCTCTGTATCTCCCCTTCCCTCGACCTCTTTCACCTATTCCAAAAATGATCCACCCCGCATAGTACCGCTGACCTCCCCGCACGCAGTCCTAATTGCATTCGTCCCGGCGTCCGCGCACAATGGCTCCGCCGCCACGTCGCTCGCGACCGCGGGCGGTCGCCGAGGGGTCGCCCGCAGTCCTAGTCGGGCCCAACAGAGGCCGCCCCAACAACGGCTGCGGCCCTTTCTTTTCCCCACTCCTTTGATTTATGCCCACACAACTCCTGCCCTCTTGTACTCGCTTGGCCCTCCTCTCGAGGGCCGCCCCTATGGCCCGGGACCGCTGCGGGAACAGGCGTTCTATTGGCGGGCGTGTTTCTTTCTATTATGTGGGTATAGTTCTTGGAACCTGCCCTCCCGTTGATGTGAGGTAATGACGAAAGGATTAGTCGCGGATTGCATCCACCATCGACGCAACTTGCAGCCCCCAAAAACATAACCAGGCGCTGCTCACCCGTCCTAAAAACTCGATCTCATGAGTGACTACTCCTTTTCCAGTTCATTTTTTTCTTTTGTCTGGTCCATTGACGTCCATTAAAAAAATGCTACCTTCGCAGTGACTAAAATGGTCCGGAGACCCCTGCCGAGTTAATTTCATGGGGCTCCAACCGCTGGAGTATAGCTATACTAGGAGCACTAGGCCTTTGCCAGTACAAATTATCACCATCTGTGGATACGGTTGAACCTTATGGTAGCGAATTTCCATATCAGAACATACAAATTTACAGTATTGGCATGCATGACTGGCATTAATTCACTTGCTGTCGTTTCATCCATAATTATAAAAAAATTTAATTTAAATGGTTTATTTTTTAAATGATACTTTGGTAACATTCTGCTTAGCACATTGTGGATATTTGACTTAATTCAAGTTACTTTCAACGAGCACATCTGAAGTAAATAGTATAGTATCTTATGTATTAATTCAATTAGCCATTGTAAAATAGTTACAGTATACCGTGTGCGTTTTTTTTCCTGGACAAAAATAAAAACTTCATCATTTCGTTCATAGACCACTACTGGGGACTTTTTTTTTTTTTAAACACGTTCGATTGATGTCACTGAAACTTCATAATATTCATTTATTCAATAATTTCATCGAAATCTATCTATATATAAAAGAAAGTCGAAAATCGTGTTAGTTAGAACACTTATAACTCGAGAACGGCTGCACCGATTTCAATGAGATTTGGTTCTTTGGATTCGTCTCAGGCGGGGTTAACATATAGGCCATTAAAAAAAGGATAATTTCACAAAAAAAACTCATCTCTTTCCTATGGACATGCTTTTAGGAGTTATAGTAACACAACAATTGATAAGTCGGTCAAAACTACAAATTAAATAATTTGTTTTGTTTTTACCACTTTAATAACTGAATTTAGTAACAATATAACATTTTAATTACTAAATATATTCAAAATATTAATTAAATTGAAATTACATATAAAAAATTTAATTCGAGCTGATTGTAAGCCCAGCCGTGGCCTAGCTCGAGTTGACACTTCACTACCGTGTTTGTAAACAAATCTCCAAGCAATTGTTGACAAACAGTAATGTCCGTGTTCCTGTCGAGGAGTCGAGTAGTTTTAACTCATTTCCTTGGAATGATTGCAAATTAGTTTCAGTGAGCTCATCAACAAAGAGTTCCAGAATATGATTGATCACCAAAAGAATCAAAGATGGTTGATTTAGCGAGCAAGAACGAAGATGTGGATGACTAAAACGAGGTAAATTCAAATAGTTCGAACTCTGCATGGATTCGAATCTTTTAAATGTGTAACAAAGGAAGACGAAATCACCAACTATCTATCTGAATATTTTAAGTCCTTGGACGTACCTGGCTTACCAAGGCACGATTTACAGAGAAATGTAGTTTCTGTGCTCATGATCTTTCGAAGCCTAAACCAACCATAGCTATCCAACGGAACGTGTTTGATCATTAAAAAAATTGGTGATGAATGTGATTCACGCAACTTTACTCAAAGGAAAATTCAAAGGTTAGGAAGTCCTCATTTTGTGGCTGTGTGAATAGTTAAATATGTTTTGTTTGGTAGTCATCCGTCCCCCAAATATTAATAACAAAATCTTTCATAAAAATTCTCTAAGCTCTTGGGGGGGGGGGGGTTTATCCCCCAAAACCTCCCCTCACTGCGTCACTGCTTTGCTTCGCTATATTTATTTAGCTTCATCCGCTTCATCTAGCGCCTGATAACAAAACAAAAACTGTTGTTTCTCAGAAGGTGCTTGACGCAAGACATTAAACCCGAATGTGTAGGGCTCACCGTGGTGCGTTTACGCATGCAGTACGTTTACGCAGTGCATTTTTTCCAAACAGAGATACTAAAACTGGCGCGCCTTAAGTCATTTAATGCGAATGCTGCTTCATAGGGGCTTTTCTTGCACGATTTTGAGCATCAGTCAAGCGTCGGTCTGGGGTCGTGTCAACCTGCCCCCTGAATGGGCCAAGTGTATGCAACAGACTTGGACCTAAAAACATTTTTTTACAGCTAATAACGCAAATAGCCAACAACTGAATGCGTATAATTTTTTATTTCATGAACTGCTTTATTAAACCACAATGCCAAAAATTTCTTAAGCTAAAACGTAAGAAAATTTGTTGAAAAAAATCCGCGTAAACGTGCTCCGATTCACCCTATGTAGATTCAATAAAGAAAATGTCTTTCTGACAAGCAATTTTGGTACTCATTTACGTAGTTTTATTGAATTTGTATCCTTATTTTATTATAATAAATTAAACATGATTAAAAACGATACAGCCGCTCTTGATTTATAAATGGTGTAAGTAAACTGTAAGTTCATTGATTGCTAGGCGGTACGAAGTTCGCCGGGTCAGCTAGTCTATTGTATAATCGTAACGATGTTTGAGAATCTGAAACCGTTAATTTTTTCAATAGCTGTGTTAGTGGTTAAACAAGCAATGAAACGTGGATGGTAATTCAGGGAAACGAAGAAGAGTCGTAATTTTCTGTTTCTTTATTAATTCGAAAAATGTTTTACTCTTGAGCTGCCTCAATAAGGAATTAAGGTTATCTCTCTATAGACTCACCGGGAGGTTAATCTTTTTAGGCCACTAATAATAAGTAATGTCATAGGGAGACTAACTGTAAGCAGAGAAACTCTATCAATACATTGACATCCATGAAGCATAATTGTTGACGCTACCATCTTGGTCTCAGTGTTGGCAGCGTGAGGCACTGCAGTGGGAGGCACCTTTATCACTCGGTAAAAATAATTAGTGGGTTTATTCAATGATTCATCTGCTGAAAGAAAATATTGGTAGCTAAATAATTAATATGCGTGCACTGTGTGAAAAAAATTGTCCTTCGATGACAATACTCCCTAATTTTTAATATGTCCTATTAGCTGGTGTACTTATAACATGGACTGGGTGAGTGACCTCCCTAAATAAATGTGACATTTTGTTATGGAGACTTCATACGTTTCCATTATTAAGAAATACCAATTATTAAATATTATATATTACTTTATCTTAATTTTATACCTACTTAATTATTTTTTAAGCTGAAACTCGATTGATTGGTGTAAGTATTTAGGCGGAAAACTAATTTACCACCGTTTTATTGGGCAGTTGAAATAGAGCATTGAACTAAAAATCTTTTTCTTAAAATAATACACATTTTTGAATTCATCGCAGATGCAAATCATTAAATACTGAAATTTTGCTCCCATTTTATAACATTACCAAATCACTCAGTCTTATTTGAGAAGTTACTTTCTCAATCACGCGATTTAAGTCCGTTACACACATTATGCGAATGCTATGAAATACGAATACTATATCATCTCAAAACGGTAATAATATTCTTCAAATAAACAAAATTTACATTCTTTAAATTCACCAATTGCTTAATTTCCTGTCATTATGCACATTTTTCTTCGGGTTGATTGAACAATGATGTGTATTTTCCTTAGATGATTTCTTATACGCGTAAACGTTTGGTTTTTATAATGGAGACTGTTGAAATCGAATTTTCCAACCTGTTTTTTGTATCCTTGGCATCCCAAATAAAAATTTGAGTAGCATCTGAATAGCTTTGTTGATTGAAGATGCCAAAACGCAAATAGGCTGTAGGTATTTGCCTTCTTTCCTAATCTTTTTTTCCCCTGAAGGTGGGATTTCCACTCTCCTCGTCTACGTTTATTTGCTCTCATCTGTACACACACACATCGTGATGTTGTAATATTCATTTTATGCAGGCACTCAGTCGAACGGCGTTGGTCATTTCATGCCCGTAATTCTTCCACCGTAGCTTTAACCACGATAATCCTTCCCCTTATCCCGCCCTCCTCGTTTAGGTGGCCTCCCCACCCCACTGCCACATCCCGAACCGAGGAAACCCATCCCCCCCCTTTAGCCCTCCCCCACCCCCTCGCTCCTTCGTTAACAGGTTGGCGATTCCCTGCAATTTGAATCGTTACCAGGTCCTCTATCGCCTGGAATTTTGGTTCATTTGCACACCACGTGCACGTCCAAGTGCGGTTTTATTTATTTTAATTATGGCGCTAAGTCGCGCATTATGTGCGGAAGTGTAAATTTCCTGGGAGCTCTTTGTTTCCTGTCATTTTGTTTTCGTGGTGCAACTTCTCTGTTTAACCAGTAATTGATCTCAGAGTATTAGTCGGGAATGGAGATGTTTGAAATAGCTAAATAGCTAGTGCTGTAATTTATTCGGTAGACTGCACAAGCAAATAATATCAAAGAATGTCAATTAGTTATTAGTCGAAAGGGCTAAATGATAATGCTCTTAAATAAAGAAGAAATAATTTTCTTCTGAAGGGTAGCAAAATTGTATGAAAAAATCAAAATATTCTGATCATATTAGTGAAAATCTGAGCATGTGTTCTTTGAGCTACTTAATATTCGGGTGAAGAGGAAATAAATAATTTCGAAATCCTGCCCATTTTGAAATATTTTATTTTAGTAAAAATCGTAATCCTTTAAATTCGAAAACTTTAGCTGAGAATAATTATCATCACAGATAAGTAAGAATGCTATTCAAATATGAGAGTGAGTCCTAATACTTGCAGTGTGATTGAATATATAGTGGTTACATTAAATATTATCACTTTAATCGAGCGTTTTATTAATTTTATCGAGCGCTAAATTTTTTAACTGGGCTCAGTGGCGGTGGGGTGAAGTCCTCGCCTGCCAAACCGAAGGTAGTGGGCTCGAATCCCGCCTGGGTAGGTGGTCCCTATCTAGGGCATTGATGTTTGTGACGTCCTTTGTTAATTCTACGTGCTGTGTGCTATGACTCATAGTAAACTCTATGTAAATAAATTACCTGATTTCACCATTTGTAAAAGTAACGGTAAATTCATAATTAAATAAACATCCGTCCAATGTAAACGAGCTCTTTTGCAGCTTGAAAGGAAGAATTGTTTTTCCCTCACAGAATAATAAACTCATCATTTTGGTACGGCATGGGAGAAAAAATGATTTATCCGATTATTGCTCAGCTGTGTGAGATTTTATTCACAAGAATAATAAATACTTTAAAAGTGGTTGAAATATTCATTAGAGCATAGAAAAAAATAACAGGCAACTAATTTTTAAAAAAATACATGACCACCAAGAAAGAATCTTTGGCCTTTAAATAGTTAAATGCAATGCTATCAGTTTTAAGAGCAAACCATAATATGACGCTTACCTAGAGATATCATCAAATTATAAAATCTCACAGAATCAGATACCTTCCTATTATTTAAATATCCGTTAGCCATTCGGCTTTTTAGTAAACAGTCTAGCGGCAAGATATTTTATTGATACATTAGCTGCACTTCATGGGAATCCTTGTTCATTTGGTCGACGGAGTACCTCGGATGGTTGGATGTGTCTTGGAGGCCAACTCCGATAACTCATGCCTGACTTGCGGCACATGACGGCATTCTTTATTTTCTCACCACTTTGACATTTTCTCAAGCCTACTTCATCCTCCCTCAGACAACTCGTGGAAAGCTTTGTGAAGACATAACTCCTTATTTGTATTTGTGTCAGATAATGTCTTAATTACAGTTAGGTAGGAGACTTGTTTTTTTTAATTCCTCGAAGTCTGCCTTAAAAAGTCATTACGACTTTGGCGACTCGCTTTCGTCTGACTCTCTCAAGGGGGTCGGCGTTTCTCCCCCACCCCATTCCATACGCCCATCTTCCTCCCCCCTCACCCTCCAACCCCCTGCCGCCATGTAAGCCTCGCCCATTCCGTGTTACACTCGACTAACTCTCCTATCTTGAAAAAGGAATACGCACGCCTTTGACGCCGATTCTTCAGCGCCTTTGTAGTGAGTCGCCTTGGAAGTTGCCGTTTTAAGTATACAACCCCGGCTCTCCTTGGATACGCGCACCATACCGCCAGCTACGGGCATTTCCTAAGAGTAGGTTAATTGAGATTCTTGTAAGTTTAAGGCAGTCGGGGTAAAATAGGTATTCATTTGCAGGTTTCCTTTGCGGCTAAAAAAATCAATGAAGCGAAATAACGAGCACCTTTGCTGCATGATTGGAAATTGAGCCGAGGACTCTGGTTGAGTAAAGACACTTCATTTGAATTGCTATCACCGCACTGAAAGGGTTTCTAAAAAATTATAGTACACCAAATTGGTCGCATCCGTTTTGGTCAGATTTGTTAGTGGCTTTTAAATGCCAGAGTGGGAAAAAGCTATGGCAGAATCTCGTAGATTTTTTTATGAAAATTGATCTTCAGTGTCTGTTTCCTTCAATTTTGAACTATTAGCAGCATCTCCATATAATATATGACGGACTGTAAAGAGCAATTTACTCCTTATTAATAAACGTTATCCATTCGAATGATTTTTTCTTCTCTCTTGCAAGCTTACGAACACATTTTTTACCGAGAAAAGGTAAGACATCTGCTGTTTACCACTTCTAGGGAATGGTTTCCGTTGTTCAGTGAACCTTAATTAATTCACCCAAGTGCTAAGAGGTTGGGATAATTAAAGGAACCGTATTTGGTATCAAACAGCGGGATTTGCTAAAAGGAGATTCTTATGCAGCTCCATCGTGATCAGGCTTTACCTCCCATGGCGACCATTTGTTTCGCTTGGAAGGATAGAAGACTGGCAGAGGGCACGTATTCCTTTAAATTCAATGATCAAAGGAAATCCATGTTTGCAAAATTTCCAACCCCTGTCTAGTCGGCTAGAAACGCACCTTCTTCATTGGTTTGCGTAAAAGGAGATGCCCTCATGGCGTGGGCGCGTACTATAGCTCAGACCGCCCTCCACCGGTTGTGCCTCAACTGAAAGTACGGCGTGAAAAAAATGGAGAGTGAAGTCGAGTACCCGCGTGGGAAAACCTGGATTTTCCTTTCTCGTCGCATTGGAAAAGCATTAGCACATTTTGAACTGCGAGGAAGATGGACGCGACATGGTGATAAAAGCGAAGTGTAGAGCAGAAAAATTGAATTCAATGCAAGCATGCTCCACGTGATGGCACTAGGTTGTTATCACTTTAGGACGGGCAGGAATTCGAAACGGTAAAATATTTTTCCGTTCGAACTAGAAGAGAATCTGATTTTTTTTCTCTGCAGGTCCTCTTGTACTGATTAGGAAAACTGTACTTGTTAGTGACATTACGTTCCACCGGTTTGGGTAAAAAATTCTGAGTGCTACAAACCTTGTTCCAGAACGATTAAATTATATCAGTATAATTTTGAGTTAAGGTTAGAAATATTTTTCCCTGCAACTTACACACTCACTTAAAATCTATCTACGGAGAGATTAACACAATACAACACTTTGTACCGCTAGACACAGATTATTTTCGTCTGATGCAGTGGAGTCTTTCATTATCATAATTTTCATTGCAATTTTTCATGTTTAAGAGTTATCTTTCACCGTGAAACCGAATATGAGTAAGATTCTCTCTCGAAAATTGCCAATAAAAACTTTGTAAGATCTATATAATGCCGTTAACCGTTGTTTTTCTTAAATGAGCCTTTTTGGATGATTTCTCCCTATGTTATAAACGTAAATCTCTGGTCTTCACGTTGAGTTAGGTTTTTTTACGCTTTAGATATCTTTCTAACTGGCACCGCTTCGCTCAAGTCAAACATAGTGGTATGAATAATTTTTGTTTTCAACACCATTAGATTCCAATAAATTTCTACTTAATAGAAATCAATGATTCCATTCCCAAAACAATTTATTGCTTCCAGCCGAAGGTAAATTAATCCCATAAAAAACGAAGGCACACACATGATTTTACCAGTAAGTTGGCGCTCCGCTAGCTAACCGTGAAAGAGATGCTTTGGTTGACATGAGATGGAGAATTGAGTATCAACAACTGTATAATTTCAAACTAATGTAATTTTTCATCTATATATCCAAAGTTGATGAACATTTAATAAATAATTTAAAGCCTGTGCTTTCGTGAAGGTTTCGAATAGACTTTGGAAATCAATATTGAATGATCTCGATAGAGTTACTACCCAAATTGCAATAGGCTGGCTCCTTAGAATTACCTCAATGGAGGTTAAACGAGGAAATTCTCCAGCTTAACCCGAATGAGTGGAAGAATCTACCTATCTGTAAGGGAAATGAGCTTGAAGTAATCAGCTGCATTTTAATGTAGCTTGAAGGTCACCGCTATGAGTATTAGCCAAAAATGTTATCTTTGTCCCCCCATGTGTATCATGAATGCAGCGTTTTTAAAACAGTTTTTCATTTGAATTGGACCATAAAAGGCATTTTTACATCCAAGGAATCCATCTCTTCATTACATCCATCTCTTCAGCCTGGAAACGGTGCTGAATTTATTTTGACACTAATTGACTTCATTTCTTTTCGTCAACTTCCTATTATTACCATGACGCATACCGTGGCTCTCTAAACCGTGGCTCTCTAAATTATTGGCTAGCTGATCAAATGTTTAGACTCTGTTTTCTCCAAACACCATTAGGTGACAAAATGCCTACAAGTATTGACGGGGATGGCAGTTCATCTGCGTGTAGGATAGATACGTCGTTGAATGCAAGAGTTTCCATCAATTTTTTGTTTTATTTTATGATGAATGAATTAAGGTGAGGATAAGTGTAATGTTTAACCCTTTCTAACTCAGAGCTGATTCTGAGAGAAATAAAATTTGAAGATTTTTCAATTTGAAAACTTGAACATTTTACACTCAATGATAATTATCGTGGCCGTTTAATATTTCGCCATTAAAATTTACACTACAAAATAATAGGTAGTTTAAATATCTCTTAAATAGAGCTGAAAGTTGAAATATTTTTGATGTTGCTTAGAGGCAACATTGGGTTATAAAGGGTTAAAGCGATGCATCAATTAAAATATCCCCAGAAAATTTCAATCCATTGAGAAACCAACGTAAAATTTGTAAAATATCAGCATTTTCCTCATCGTTTGGTGCAAAATGTACGCCTTGCAATGAAATGAAGTGTCGATTGAATCTCTACATATCCTTTAACAGCTTATTAATTTAAGTAATCAATCATTTTGTTGCTTAATCTACGACTCACCATGCTTGTACACCATTTTTTTACTTTTCTCCGTTTTATGCATGATACGATGACATAAACTAGACGCAAGATATGTATTACTAAGAGAAAGAGTATGTACAGAGGCATGAGTATACCAAATGGAGATGAATAATGCCATAATCGCATGCTTCGCGGTTTTTTCTATTGCTTCTCGCGTTCTTTCATTCCATTCCATCCTCTCCTAACTGTTCCCATTGACTTAGGGACCCATATATACTCGATTCAATGAAGATGAAGCAGATACAGGCGAGAAATGAGAGAACTCATGAGATCCCTTACAATTTGCGCTTTGGAAATAACGGCGGGAGATGCGGCCGAGGAGACTGGAGCCCGCTCTCGTTGCGAGGCGAGGCGATTGGGAGATCTCGGCGAGCACGTGACCTCGACGTCACCCGGCGGCGTGTCGGCGGCGGCGGTAGCAAGAGGGGCGGGAGGGGGAGACGAAGAAAAGGGGAGGGGTGGACGGGGATGAGAATGGGAAATGAGAGGGGGAGAGGCGGGGAGGGGTGGAGAGGGTTGATTTGGACGTAAGGCTGGGGGCGTGCTGCGTTTTGACGAAGGAAGAGTGGAGAAGTTTCTCAAATGTGGCGGGAGAGGGAGGAATACTGTGGTGAGGGACATACGAGAGGATAGAATGACTGTGCGGCCCAAGGCATGCGACTCCTCTCCTTTGTACGCCATGTACTTCTCTGTTCCCCTATTTCTTTTCCCTGCAAAAGGCCCCACCACAACAACCGCTCCACCAAACATTCCCCTCACCCCTAAACCCCAACCCATCGTTGTCCTTATCTCCTCCTCTCTATCTTTCTCCCCTATGCCCAATGAAACTCCCTTCATCCCAACTTTTTTCCTTTCTAAGCCCACTTTGTAGCCACCTCTTCACAATTTTCTTACAATAAGCTTAGCTTTGCATGGCAAGTCCTGATACTAGCAAATCTACTCACTGCTTCAGGCCGAGTAGTTTAGCTAGGTAGTAATTGATGTCAAGGAAGGAATTAACTGCGATTGAAGAGGTCCTCGAACGTTTCACAAAAAAATGAAATAATTCTTTTAAAATAATTCATTTTTTTGGAAGGCATCATCCACAGCTGTAAGCAACTGCAAAAAATGATGAAGATCTAGGAGACAGAATATGAAAAAAGAAATTCGATGACGGATACAAAGTTTTTATCGAGCTACGTCCGACCATCTGTAATAAAGTCAAGCTGCTTTGCAGGTGGAGTACTATGAAACTATCTAATAGCTAGTCGATTCTATCTCAAACGATATTGCTAAACTATAGTACTTATTTGCTAATGTTCTCGATATCATGCTCGTTCTGATGTCGTTTGACACAGACTTTACAATTATTTCCACCACTGACTGGCATCGTCCCTTTTTACCATTCCGGGGTCCTCAGGCCAGGGGGTTGTGTTGTGGGGGACAGGGACCATCCCCCGAAGCCATGGCACCCCTTCCATCCCCCTCCACCCCTTTTGCCGCCCCCGACCGCTTCCATCCGCCTCACGACTCCCGCTCTCCCCCCTTCCCTCCTTCAATCTCACTGTCCCCCCCTCCCCACTCCTTCCCCTACCCACCCCACCTCCTCCTCTCTCCCTCCCCTCGCCTCAGCACTAAACCATCGTCAATACTTAACTCACGTATTGCCAGTCGACGGGCAGAATTTCTCACGTCTGGTTTAACTCCCCTCTCTGCGCTCACCTCTCGATTGTACGGGAGTGGTTTTTCAGCGCCGGTGTGACGGAGCAATAACGTCGCCAGAGACAGCGCGGGCATTAGCGAGACAAGGAGGAGGAGAGAGAGAGGAGAGGATAGCGGCGAACGAGGAAGACACGGACACCAATAACAATAACAAAAACAAAACGCACGAGATTTTTCGGGAGTCGTGTGCTTAAGTGCATCGGTCGGGTTGATCGAGGAGCCAAGAGGGATAGGAGGTGAGAGAGGGAGGTTGAGAGTGAAGAGTAAGAAGATAGAAAGATAGAGAGAGAGGGAGGACAAAGGGTGAAGAAGAAGAAGAGGGAGGGTGTGGGAGTGGTGTGGCGGACAAAAGTTTTCGGGAAGAAGAGCAGAAGCTCGGGGGATCCGAGGGAGAAAGAGCGAAGCGGAGAGATCGGTCCGGCCGTTGTGTGCGTGTGTGTTGGTGTCGGAGCAAGAGAGAAAGAGAGAGAGAGAGAGAGAGCGGGAGATAGAGGGAGGCGTTCCGCGCGCGCAATGTCCCCACAGCAAGCGGTGGGGATAGGAAGAGCGGAGGAGCGGCAGACGGCGTGGTAGAAGCACCAGCGGCGGCACAGAGCCACTCTGCTCTCCAGTTCGCTCGGACAACCCTCCGCGCTCTCCCGTGTCTCGGAAGCAGCCAGAAGGAAGCGAGGAGGGAGGGAGAGAGAGAGGAAGATTAAGAAGAGTGTGAGAGAAGTGAAGAGGAGGAGAAGAAGAAGAAGAAGAGGTGTATATTTGTATTCGGCGGGAGTCAAACCCCGAGGTCGCCCACCCCCACCCGAGGAGGACCCCGGCACTGACCGGCTCGGTCGCCCCCCTATTTTTTTGCCCCGGCCCGAGGGCGGCCGCCGAAACCCACCTGAGGACTCGTCTCCGTCAGCGTCTCCCGATAGAAGGGGGACAGCGCCTCTTCCTCTGGCTGTCCAACGGAAGACTCGCCCTCTTTTTCGGCCGCCGATCCGCCAGGCCCGGACCTCGCTGTCTTGGTGACGGCGCTGCACCATTGGCGACGCCCGAGGACGGAGGAGGACCCACCGGCGGTGGCTGTCACAGCATCCCATTGTTCATCCCCGAATTTTACTGGTGAGTCAACTCCATCAGGGTCATTCTATGGCTACCAAGATCTTCTTGCGTACCTTGTCGTGGAAAAATTTTACATACTGTATATTTAAATACTAGTATGAAGCCCTGATGAACAAGTTGTTAGTGAATTCACATTTAAATCTGGACTGATCATTTTTTTTTGTGTTAAAACATTTTTAGGTTTACTGTCAGTTGTAGCAGATATTACACATTATTGACAACCTTGAGAGACAAATGCATTAATTGTTTACATTGGTCTATGTTCAACACGTAATTATATTCTCTGCGAGGAAACTTGTTGGTGTCTGTTCACAAGATTATTTTCTTTATGCTCATTTGCATCTAAGTGAAGTATATAAAATTTAACTAATCCAGAGCTAATTAATTACTAATATGATATGCGTGAAATAATAAGTTCATCACATATTACAAATGACGTACAACTCATTTTCAAACCTGAAAATTCATTTCTTCCCCGGAGACGTAGACTCGTGTCCCGTTTATTCTAATTGCTTTCCCCACCCCATTAGCTGAAGTTCCTTTTCTTTTCCGAGCGCCTCGAAGGTAGCAAGCGCATTAACACTTTCGTGACTTTCCCCTGAAGACAAAACCCATTGACCTCGCCAACCCCCGCGTGTGAAGAGGGCATGGAAAAAAGGGTGTATCCTCCCATGTCTTGTAAAAGGGAACGAGTTATGTGGGTGTCGTGGCCGGAGCACCTTAACCTCGGAGGTGGGCGGAGGTCAGGCGTTTCCTTCCTCCGGAGAAACCCTCTCCTGGTAAGCGGTTGAGAGCACACGTGTGCCCTTAGCCGAGACTGAAGACTGCACCCGGGGGGAGGGAGCAGGTTGTGGGGCAAAAAGTTGTGGTAACCCTCTCGTGCACGTCAAACCGTCAGATACGTACATTTTGCCCGCGATATTTACTGGAACGAACGCAACAATAGCAGGTTACTGGGCGTGGACCTCGATGGCCTTTCCCGCCGAACTACCGCGAGCCTTCCCTTTGCAGTCTTTTGTGCGTTGCGTGGTAGGGAAAAGAAGAGACGTGATTTGTTTCCGTCAGAAAAGGCTCAGCTCACGCCAGATCTAGGAAACATTAGGGAGCTGGAAACTGCGTTGGCAAGGAAATACTGAAATGAATGGTTCTGAAAGGTGGCAGGTATAGCTACTACCACTTTGACTCCTATGAATTCGACCACTCACTTTAGGGAAAAACAAAACTTTCCAATTTTTAGGAATGTCAACATTGACCACACCCTCTTCTTTGGCAGCTCGGGTTGAGCTCGGTGGTTCAAATAGCGCGAAGATCCAGTTACAGGTTCCAGTTCCCACATCCTCTTTCCATGTTTTGATTGTTATCGACACTGGGTATTTTAAAATACTTGGCACAAAAAAGAGTCGAAATGGGGCTTTATTAGTTTTATGAGTCCGCTGGGGGTTTGGGTCAAGGGAGGCCTATCGAGATTTTTTCCCTGTGGGCCTGTTCCATCCGCAGGCGTTTGGAGACAGGGGGTGGAGATAGGCAGAGGAAGCTGCGTGCTATGGTTGAACGAGGAAAGGGGTGGATTAGTGAGGCTCACTTTTTTCTCCATGGACCACGCGTTTTCGGCAGGGGAGTGCAAAAAGGGGTAGAGTCAGTGAGTGTGTAATTTCTGTGGGGAGGCAAGGGAGAGGTACACGTGGAAGGGGGCAATAAATAAACAGATTTGTCCCATAACTCTCCGAGAGCGCGTGGCACTTCCGATAAGCCCATATATAAGTTACCCATCCGCTCTCTTTCCGTCTCTCGCACCGTATCTATCTCATTCTCTCTTTGGCCGGAAGTTGTGAAGGGCTGGAAACGAGGTGGTAATTGCGAGGATAACTCCATGGTTTCCGTACTCCACATACTTCCCACTGTTTCAGCCCCGACCCCCTACAAAACGATACGTTTTGCTCATCATTCACTTCGCTGTCAAAGTTTTTAGCAAGCTTCTGCAGTCTGTATTCTGGTGATCGGGAGAAAGACTGCCAAAAAATAGACTCACGGCATTTGGAGCACGCCAGTAATGGAGGAAGTTTTGTCACTTAATCCAATATTAAGCGCTAGCTATACGGTATGCTCAGGTATAGCTCAGGAATGCAACGAAATTAATCGTATTTCTTTTCATAGCTGCCTAAAGAAATTATCTAATGACCCTTCCATATCCTTATCCCGCTATACTATATTTTTGAGTTGTTTCCTGCATTCAAGTTTGATAAAATCTAAAGTAATTCAATTTAATTTTATTGAATATTTGATTGGTAAACACATTCTGAACGGTAGCAGAATATTTTTCTGTATCAGAAAAAATGTTTCATTCGCTAGCTACCCTGAGTTCACAATATTTCAAAAAATTTTTGCTAACATGCATTCAAGTTTCCATTCCAAGTTTCATTTTCTACATCTGAATTATTGCTCCTTATGTGGCTTACTAAGTCGTTTACATATCATCTTTTCATACTTTTTTCATAATTTTCATTTGCTCATCATATTTTGTGAAACAGAAACTTACTTAATACTTTGGGATCTCCATTATTTACGCTACCATACTAACCTCGTAAATGAACTTGTATTTCAGCTCTTTGCCATGAATTTCAGAAATATTATATTTAGTATTCATATCAAAAATACTTAGCAGATTTTGTGATACATTTGTTTTTATTTGCGGACAACTACACTATTACTTATATGAGAGAATTGGTCAAATACTTGAAACTATGAATTATACAATTTTATAACACAAATTTCATTTTTCTAATTTTTTAAGTTGTATACAACTAGTAAAAACTGATGAGTCAACGTTTGCAGATAATTATTGTTCAACATGCAAAATAATTTTTGCATGCTCAAACTATGGTGTAGAAGGTCTATAAATCTTTTTAAAGGCTGTTTTGGTATTATACTTGCCCTGCCTTGCCATAGGCCTTAATTTTGAGTACATGGAGGAATACAGTACACATCTTGATCAATTAATCCACCATACTTAATTCTATGGGCTAAGAGACTAAAATTATCGATTGCATGTGGCGTAGGTATTTTAGAACTATAGGGATTCCACCAATTAATATTCAATTTGAATTTGATATGCGTACTATATGCGCTCTCCAAGAAAATTGCTTGAAACATTGTTAACTCACAATAACTCTAAAGTGGCGATGGTAATTATGCCTAAGTAGTTATTTATTATCTGAGATGTTAGCATGAGTATAATGATGAGGTAAACAAATTTCACTTGACTGATACATTTAGGCTATAAATTTGCTGTGCAAAGATTAGTGAATGCCGACGGTATCACATGTAATGAAGGCAAATTTGAGAATAATAACTGATGTAAAACACAAAAAAATATTTACATATCTTGATAAATGGATAATATCTAAACACCAAGTATAAACATAAAATTTAACCTGCCCATTTGAATACTATCCTTTCAATTTTTAAAAATTCCTCTCATCGCAAGACATACCAAATTACGGCAAAAACTTAGGTTTTAACCTTATTTAAGTTTCCTTGATGCATACTTACAAACCACTTTTTATGAGGACTATCGTCACTCAAATTATTTTATTTACTGACTGTTACACGATAAAATCCAGAAATATTTTGCCACTAGTACTGCCGATGGAGATTTCATGACCCATCAAGGGCCGAATTGATCGTTATTTAAGTCATTCCCTCATATTTATTCTGAATCCTGGATATTGAGCATAATAATGATTCTTCCACAATAACATGCAATTGTAATATGTAAGCATATTGAAATAAAAGGGGACATTTTCATTATACAGGAGAATAGTGTAAATTTCATTACAGTAAAAAAGCTGAAGCCATAAAAGAGCTGAAACCTCTAAATACGCGCCAAAAAATTACAACTCTTTATATTACTGTATTAGCCCATTTTCAATTTTAAAATATAGTAATTTTATTTAATTTTATTTCCTAAAAGCACTACTTGCAGTTGAATACTCCGAAATGGAATAGGATTTGATTTATGACTAATCTATTAGAGTTTTATCGAAATAATCCGTGGTAATGGGCAAAGATTTATACTGTATATTCTTCTAAACAGCATATTGTATTAATGTGGAGATATTAATTATTTAATTAACTTTGATTCCATTCACAACAGTTAAAAAGAGGACTCAAAAGGTCTGATTCAAATATTCAAGTGAAATAGAGCTCTTCGTCTTATTTTTGCAGATTGAACTTTCTTTCCGACTAATGAACCTCAATAGCTGTAATTTCAGTCAAACACAACCTAATCCCTTTACAAAAAAATTGCCATTTGTTGATATGACGATACCTTTTGATTTTTTAAATCTGTTCTTTTGCCATAACTATGAATAAACTCTCTTTTATTCATTATTGTAAGGGAATATTTTTATCGATGTACAAAAAATTAGGATGGAGTCATTGCAGCGGACCACACACGTTGAAGAATCTCGGTTCCACACTACCGCAATTACGAATTTTTAGGAAAAAATAATCTCAAATTAATTATGCTATTAATCTAATTTGAATTCACGTCTGATTTCTGAGATTGATGCTTCGCTAACTGTATGGGTTTTCTGTGGTGGGCTTTAT
The DNA here is from genome assembly GCF_921293095.1 of Ischnura elegans. Lineage (NCBI taxonomy): Eukaryota > Metazoa > Arthropoda > Insecta > Odonata > Coenagrionidae > Ischnura > Ischnura elegans. Next base: position 128,252,089 of record NC_060246.1, read on the forward strand.
CGCCACTCTTATCAGAACTAAAAGCAAATTTGAACTTCTGGAGTTGACCTTTCTCCGTCCAAAGTTCACATTCCATCATAAGAGATACACTTAATGGCGTATTTCTGTTCTGAGATACCTACATTAAGTATATTTTTCTTCGAGGAAATTTCATTGTGTAAATCTGCGTTTCAGTAGGTACATAACAATAATAATATCATTAGTGTCAATTTATAATTCTAAAAGTAATGAATAAGTTTTGTATGTACAGTTTTTCGTCTGAATATTATCATGTTCAAGGAGCTATTATTATTCATGCTATAATCAGACTAGTTTAATGCGTGGTACTTTCATACCTTGCGCTCGAACGAAAATTCACATGTAATGTATTTTGTGCTCGTTTGATGGTGATGATGCTTAAAATGCCTTTTAATTGGCTATGAATGCACCCCTAGCGAATATTGAGTACCTATTCATTAGATGTCATACTTCATGCAATATTTCTTATTCTCATATACATATCTCTTACAATATACATCACTCCTTCTGAAACTGCGTATACTCGAAGTTTTCCATCCATAGGGTTACTGTGAATTCATATATACATATTTCCAAAGAGCCGTTATTTTTTAAGTGCATCAAGAAAAACGTATATAACTATTCAAAATATGGGAGACAGTTTTACCGTAACTTGGAATGTATCTTGGAAATTACTCATGAAAAGTTTCAACACAAGTGACTAGTGTTGCGGCTGTCAGATATTTTAACTAAATTTCACACGAGAGTTGAAGATTGAATCCTAAGTGTGATTATCTGCGGTTAACTAAAAATTTACTGCATGTGTTTTTAGAATGCAGTCAAGAATTGAGCTTTACTTATTTAAGCAGCAGCGCAGTTGTAAGGCCTTGCTAATTTATGTGGATGTGATCCTACATTGCGTTTTATTGCCGTCATTTTGTCGATCATTTTCCGGAAGAGAACTTTTTCATGAAAGAGATTCTCCTCTGGGGCCAGGCTATGTAGGAACCTGAGTGAAACAAGTAGAGGAACTGAGTGAGGTAAATTGCGAAATAACATTTGCCACTCTTTTGCAAGCTATTTCACACCGTTTTCCACCATACTCATTCCAACCATCTCAACCCTTTCCTTATCTCTCTTCTATGAGTGTAGGGTCTCACAGCCCTTTGCCTCTTTTAACGGCCGCACGAATCCTTTATCCCCCGCGCGGCGCGGACTCGACGGACAGTCGTCAATCTTCGCCGCACCTCCAGCCCCGGAAGCGGCCCGCTAATTGCGGAGCGGCAACGCCACGCATCGTATACCGCGACGCACCGAGTCCCTTGCGTACTACCCTCTCCCGTCCCGCCCTCGGGGCCGGCAGAAGAGCACCCCTGCCCCCTCTTTCGACCGCCCCCGACCATTTCCCGGGCCCGCCTTCCGGTGGGTGCGCCGCCGGGCCGTGAAACCAGGAGCAGAGATGCACCCTCTTCGTCTCTATCTCGCCATTATCGCATTTGCAAAAAGGGAGGACATTAATGTGCGTGCCCCGAGGGTAGGAGTGGAGGCGGAAGTTATGGTTGCTCGGATAGGTGGGCAAAGCGCGACTCGGGGTAGATTTGGAAGCGCCACGTTCACTTCCGCCAAGTCGCGCACCTGAGGAAAGGTTGGCACTTGAGCTGTCTGAGAAAGCGAAGGAATTGCTTTGATGTGTCATTCGCAATGTGATAAATCCTACGGCGAATCCTTAATATTTCGTCTTAATTGCTTCTTGGATAGCCTGGAAACCGTCGGGTAAACTTACCTTGCAACGAATCCCGGGAATAAAGTAATCCAATTGGACGAAATTTCTTTGATTAATTATCTTCAGGTGAGTCTTCTTGAAGATATTAAATTAAATACTTTACCATTAGGACCTTTTTTAAGACATGGTATCTTATATTGCTCATTAAATTCCAAAAAGAACTAGGAAGTTAAATTTCTTCATAGATTTTCCCTAATCTCTCATAAAATTCTCTGCTTATATGAATCTTAGGAATTAAGTCAAAATTAATTAATGAGTTTGAAAGTCTCTAATAATGTCTTCATAGATCTTATAGTGAGGGTCAAATTCTTTGTATTTTGAAGATGGTAGTGATTGAAAATATTATTTGCTTTATCTCCTTGTGCCCGCATATCTTTAATTCGTAATTGACAAGTTCACAGTAAAATACGTAAGGGACAAGATTAAAAATAAATTGTTTAATTCGTTTAAATGTATCTGTAATAACTTAAGTACATTTATGAGGCCCTTGAATGTGTACTTAGTAGTAAATATTTCGGCTTTAGTGTAATATCACCCAAATAGATTCCTAATGGAGAAATCGTTGGCAATATTTATCAATATCATACAATTCAAACAAAGAAAAAGCTTTGATTTTGGAGTTTCAAAAAGAGTTAATCTCAAAGCTTAAAGAATTATATTTTAAATCCAATTTAGATATGATTGAAAATAATGGAAGGGAAAAAACTTATTTTAGCAGGGTTAAAGCATTTCAGGCGAATGATTTTTTTCAAGTAGATTATGCCGCTCATTCTCTTGTTGTGTAGATTCTTTAACTTAAAAACCTGTTTATCACTGTAGTAGCTTAATTCAATTGGCAATGTGATGATTTATTTGATCAAAATTCATTGCGCTATCTCTATATAATCATATACTGAGGGCAATTTTCAGCAGTAAAAAGACAGCCTGTACTTTTAATTAAGTATATGAAAGATTCCACATTTCTGTAGACAGTTTTTACACAGTAAATGAAATACATCATGTAATTCTTTTAAATATCCGTAACTACTTAATTTTTCTGTCATAAAATAGCCCCACTATATCAAATGTTTTCCGTTGTAGCAAACGACAGAAAAAAAACAGCTTTCTAATTGGATAAATAGGACAGATTTTAGGCTATAAGATCTCAGTTACGGTGCCTGAAAGAAAGAAACATAATACAATGGTAGCGAAAAAATAATTTCATCTCCATTCTCCTCAAGGTGGAATTCGTTCAAGAAAATATTTCCCCTGTGTGTGCAATTTATGGAAATATTAATTCTACCTATTCTTTATCAAGCCATTTAATCAGATAATGGACGTGTTATAACTTTTGTTGCTACTCCTTGTTACAACTGACTCAAAGATTTTAATTATCCTTCATTTTACGCCTTGATGGATAAGCTACAAGTTTTATTGCCTAGGGTAATTCTGAGTGTATTATTATCAATGGAAAAATATCAGTCTCCATCTAAATTCAACATATGCTCTTGTTCTACTACCAGATGGCGTACTTCGTACAAAGTGTGGAGGAATTAACCAGTCCTTACGTAAAACTCGTTATTTTTTCAAGAGTTAATTAAAGATATGAGTAATATTTTTGCTGTGACCCCTCTTAGTCATTTCTTAATAATAAATATTTTTTCCAGCACATCAAGATACCTTAACATACTACTGATTGACGTAAAACACCCATCAGCCTTTGCTCCTACTCTACAACAAATCAAATTTGGCCGAACAGCTTGATTATAGATACATTACTAAATTCATAGCAATATAAAAATCAGTTATTACACCAATTAATCTAGAGTAGTTAGATCCAGGTACTTTTACGTAAGTTACGAAATTCATTCAATAAGCAACGTTATGGTTATCAATGAAATACTCTAATCTCTTTACATCTACGCCTTGATAAATCATGGCATAACATATTCCAGAGAAGCAAATATATATTTTGTTTCGAATTGATAGTAATTGCAAAATTCGAGGCAACTAATAAAAGGCACTCCTGAGTTGCAAATTAAATGGAAAAATGTTAAAAGCACTTCTGTCGTAATTTCACCAGTTTTCCTAGAAAATTTATGCCTAACTCCCAAGTTTGCTGGGCATAATAAATAAGAAACAATAAGTAATAATTACAAAAAGTATATCAGCATAAGTCGTGTAAACTCTAATTGGGATCTAATTATATTAGTGATGCATACAACAAGCCTTTACCTGGGTATTTCATCCGGGCAGACGCAATGAATGATGAAGGAATCCCACTATGCAATGATTGCTTGCCCTCTCCATGTCAGTTCATAGAGAATCCACCAGTAAATGACCAGCGCGCACCAGATATAAATAATTCAGGTACATTCTGAGGAAATACTAGAAAAAAACTAAATCGAACAAATTAATTTAGGTAGAAATGTTCTAACAAAGATTTATTGCTTTTTTCAAAGTTATTAGGCGAACTTTCATATTTTATGTACGCTTAATTCATATACTTAAACTATTAAATTTCATTAATTCCTTCCATAAATAATTTTAATTTCCGTGAGTTTTAATTAGATAAAATATACCTCATTTGGTGGTAGAAAAAATTGTTCTACTTCGTTCTTATTGTTCAAACATTAAATATTTATTGATATTTCACTGAAGACAAACCTTTATGATGTTTCGACGAAATGGCCGTTTTTAGAAGCTCATTACAAACGTTTGATATGGTCTCTTTCAAAATAAAAGTAGCAGAAAAATTTTTCTCGTGATACTGTGAACTACACAGCTGAAAATGCGATATTCCCAGAATATTTACAGATTTTTAAGGAGCGACTCTTCTCATTTGAAACAAAAATTTTTACCATTTTCTTCTGATTTTTCGCTGAAATGAAAATTCTAAAATTTGCAAAGAATAGTACTAGGAAAACAATCAAAGAATAAACAAAGGCCACTCTTTGCGAAATAGCATCCTTCTCACACAAAAATTGTGATCCTCGCCAGCCGACACATTCATTTTTGACCAAAGTCATTACGCAAAGCATTTTTACAAATAAACTTTTAAAATTGCATTATCTATTAGAAGATATCTTAAGGAGCCAATTATCTGAATGTTAAATTTATTTTCAGAAAACTTTCAGAAACTGTTTTTTCAAATTTCAATGTGAATCAAGGTATTTTTTCATTTATTTGTGCTAAGCTAATCATAAATAAAAAGTCGTAAAAACTGTACATAGCTAGTATTCACTATCAAAAATAAATATCAGTCTATTGATCAAAAATTAGTTTCCCAAGATGATTTTGGGCGTGACAATACCTCTGAATGAATACTTTTTTAAATATTTCTTTTTTATTATCATACATTGATATTCTGCTATGCTCACTATATAGTTAATAAACGGTTTTTAAATATTGTCCAAGAAAACAATAATAAACATTATTATTACAAAAATTGAGTTCATTTCCCGAAAAAGTAAAACAAAATCATGCAATCAAAGATAGATATCTGAAAAACTATGTATAATATCTTATGCTTATTACGCTCATACATTTTGTTGTTTTAACTAGATATTTATGTCGGAAAATTGCTTGAAAATCCCTAAAATAATATTTGAAAACGGCGCAGCACTTTACCTGAGATTTTCTTTTTCATTCTAACCGCAACATAGTTTTTGTTAAAAAATATATTGCCACGTTATCCAAGTAATTTCTCATTAGATTGTGGAATTTTTAATGATGTGAAGTTGTAGGTACGTAAATAAGAAAAGGTTAGTTGAAAGGTAAGTGGAGTGAAACAAATCTCCGAATTTTTGACTCGATATTAAGTCGTAATCAGTGAATTTTGAGAAAGTTATAGATGAAAGAAAGAAGTAACACATGTGATTACCGTTAATGTACAAACTTTAAACACTCGCATTTATTTCCGTGCAACTGAGACTATGTGCCCATTCAACCAGTGTAAAGTGTACGCACAAGAAGATTTGCGTGAATAATGAACTATTCGCAGCGAAAGGGCTAAATTGTTTATATCCTTATGACAGACTACGACGGTACATGGCAACTAAGTATAAAGGAAGAACGCATGGGCGTGCATCCAAGTGTAGGATAGGAAGTAATTGAAAGTTTGTGCCAACGTCACCTTTTCTCGGTTGGCTGGCACTCTAGTATTACCTGCTCCGACGACTTTACCATCTCAGGTTAAATTGCACATCTAATTTATCTCTTTTCTCCCACCTTTTAGTCTTCAATCATGCAATAAATAATTGTACAAATCGAAATTTAAAGCCGTTTAGCGGTAAAGAACTGTTATCATAGTAGGAAAATGTTGTGAAATTGGTATTGACTTGCAGTCTTCCAAAAGAAGTGAAAAATAGTGCTTATTAGTGTATTTACGCTGAGCATAAAGTATTGCTTTTTTAACTTAATGTGGTTCAACGGCCGACACCGGTCGTTGTCTGTCATTTTGTACATACTTAATGATTGTATGTACCTTGGGAGCCTTCAGCCGTGTTACCTATCCGATTTAAATTTTAATTAATAGGTACTGAAATATTAATACGTTTTAGTACGCTGTGTCAAAAGTGATTCGTTTACACTACGTTTATAAGTACAAATTGTAGACTTTCTAGCAGAAACCCGAAGGTATTGATGGGCGTAAGTGTGTGAAAATGAAAGTGCTTTTATTCCATGAGGACAAATATCTCATTGACGAACCATTAGCGGCGCTAGCCGCCTTCCGTGATCCAGCGTTCACCCTAGCCCGCTTTTTCAACGCCGCGGGATCCCGCTATCTGCGGAGGGCACTGCGGGGACGGCTGTGGAGGCAGCCGGTAGCGATTCGCGTCTCGCCGATCGTTCCTCACGGCGGTGGCGTCGACTTCGTCCGCCGGGCGCCTCAACTTCCGGCGGCGGCGGCAGCCGCTTCTTCTCTTGGCTCGCCACGCATCCGCGCGCCCATTTGCACGGCCCGCCGCCCGCGATATTAACGCCCTCGGCCGCACTCCACTCCGCGGAGCCGCGGCGTCGTCGGCTCCCCTGCAAAACAGTCGCGCAATGAGCACTAACTGCGCACCCGATCTACGTGATTGAGGAGGCAAGCGGCCAAACTCCATTGAAACAAAGTTTCATTGCCGTTGTTGTGGCCACTGATGGGCAAGTTGATAGAATCTTCCACGTACTTACGCCATGAAAATTATAGGTTGGTTCCCTTTACACCATTGCTGACTTGTCAGTGAAAGATACGATTATGAGTCCAAGTATCATTACACATTCGTTGATGCTCGTGAATTAATTAGAAAATTGAATGATTATACTTACGATAATATTAAAATACAATTGCAATTAGGTGTTAGCTCATGTTGTTAGATTAATTACGGTCATGAGTCGAAAAGCACTCATGACTTTCATGTAGCCTATTGAATTTTAAGTGTAATAACAACGTTGACGAAGTCCTTCAATCGCACCTCATGGCAAAAAATCTTGTTTGCCTATTCTAATGTAACTTTCCTTCATTTGATTCGTAAGAGAATATTGTACTTACTCTTGGTCTTTAGTGCTCCGTAAAGCGTGACTAATTGTGCGATGGTGAGATTGAGATCCGCCCGAAGGAAGTGTCTGATGATGATGCTATAATGCATCGCCCATGTCTGAAAGTAAGAGTGTAGAAAAATTTCAGGTCGATTATATTCAAAATGAACTACTAATCATAGTATTATTCCTTCCTTCTTTTTATTACGTTCAGCAAACTTGTCGGTATCTGGTGTTCAAGTTTCAATGTCTGTGGATTTCTTTTGCCTCGAATATGATGCAATGACCAATGGCTTTTATGTTAAGTTCTGAATTTAAAACTATCAAGAAACCAAAAATATTCTTGTGGTACGTATTCACGTTTATTCGTATTACGCGCAAAATTTGAGCAGTGGTATTAACACGGTCTGCTCTAAAAGTAGTAAAAAGAATTGGCGTTATATGCACCATCAATTTGAACTTCATCGCTTTGTCAATCTGAATGTTTATAATACGGCAATATCTTCAGGAAATAATACCCGCTGAAATTTAGCTAAAACGAAAGACATCAAAAATTTCATTTACTCAATGGAGGCGGAAAATATCATTATGCAAGGAAGACTCAAGTATAATTCAGCAATATCTTGCAACGGTTTTACCAAGATCGTGCTGGCTGGAAATCGTGCTGGTCGGCTATAAATATTATTTTTTAATTAAATAGGCTTTTATTAAGGTCTAAATAAATGACTGAATGATCATTTGGAATTTTTAAATTAATTCATTGATAACTAATTGGCTAACCACAATTAGGCTAGATTCCACTGCTAAGTTTGAACCGAATAATGGACAGTTTTTGTAATGTTTTATGATATGAAAATATGTCAAAAACTTGTATGTAGGTATTTCCATCAAATGCGAAGTATATTTTCAACCAATCATGTCCATGAATGTTTCTTGCTTTTATATATTAAGTTTCGTAAAGTTAATTTCATTACTGCGCTCTCATTAATTCATGATAATACATTACATATTAGCTATGCGAACACTTTTTTTTACCTCTACTACAAAGAAAGAGGATGAATTCAAAAACAAAATTCTGCACAGTAATCTCACAATATTATATGCTTTGAGCAGTAATTTTTAGCATCTTAATTTAATTGCTGCCATGATTCACACAGGAAATTTAATTGGAATACAATTAGCTCCAAAAATCACTCCAAAACCGCAAATATATGCATGAAGAGCAAATAGATACATGAGCCACACTTTCAAAAACTGGTTTTCTGTGGAGGATGATAGATTCCAAACAGATCTTTCGCATGAAAAATTCTTGCTAATTTGTTGAATGATTGATGTGCTTTGAGCGTGGTTTTGTTTCACCCGAGGAACATAATATCGAATTATGCTACAGTGCATCGCCAAAAACTGCATAAATGTCACCGCAGAATTCAATGCATACACTTTATGAGTTGGACATAATGTCAAATGCTAATTTCCGCATGTCCCTGTCATGCCCTCCGGGCGAACCCATCATGTTTGGCGGGGACACGCGTGTACCTTCCCTCCTTCCGTGTCCCGATCGCCATGTCGCTCATCGTCCTGCATCGGCGTGAATTTACGGCAACCCTCTCCTCCTCCGGTTTGATGGAAGAGGATTTAATTGCCACCCTTTCCGACACTGCCCCCACCCATCTTCCTCATGCCCCTGGAACCCATCTCCAGCCCGCTCATTGTGTGCCTCTTGATCGTTATGAGGGCTGATTAGGACCGAATTAGGAGGGTGGGCAGGCTAAGAAAAAAATAGGTCTTCCAAAGCTCCACGCAGAGTTCATGCGTCGTCCAACGGAGGGAGCACTGGATCCTCCCCGGTCAATGCTTTTGGGCCGCGCGCGGTCCGTGTTTGGCTCGGCCGGGACAAGCGGCTCGGGGTCCCGCCCCCTCGCCAATGAGCCCCATCGCTCTTTCGGTCTCTGAACCGCCCTATCTGGCCCGATGCTCCCGCTCTCTATGACTTGTGGCCCCGATCAGATCGTTTGTTAGGCGGTAACCTGCTGCCGTCGCCTCCCGCCAACAGTTTTATACGAGCCCGATCCCACCGAAATGAAAGATAGGTGGGCCGTGGTTATTAGCTTCGGGGCATCGATGAAAGGAGGTACCTATGCAAAAAAAAAGAGGGCAGGTAGACTCTCTGTGTGGCAGACTTTGGCAGCAAAAAGGGTGAATTTCTTTTCAACGTTCTGCGGTTCTTTCTCCTGGTGAAGAGGCACTTGTTTCAAGGGTATCTAAGTACTCTCTTTGGATTGCATGCGACCCACCAGGAGTTCCTGCGCCGCCGTTCCTGTTCTGCCGAAGATGGAGAGTGTTAGCCGGGCGGCCGGAGGAGGAGAGGTCGGCTCCTATGAATGGTGTTATGATTGTTCCTGTCGCGGCATTGTAAAAAATGAGACTGCTTCTCTGCTCTTGCCATATTCGTTCGCCAGATTGAGATGTACGAGATTGGGTTGCGTGGGGTTAATCGCCGCCCACCACCAGTGATGCGAGGTGCTGTCTTTCCGACTTGCCTTGCTTCATTCGTGACTCTTATCTAAATTTAAGTGTAGGTAATGAACTGGCAGAATAATATTTATCAATTAAGGTCATTTAAGGGGGCGTTTTGGCCAGCAATAACAGCTTTACGATCGCGGTGTATCTACTCAGAGTTATCTAATCAATATTGTTATATCTCTTGATCTAACGTAATGGGATTTATGAATTTTGCTCTTCATTAATATGGTGATTTTTTCATTTTTCCGAATTTTTCCCGTCATTCGTTTCACTTTTATTCCGCTTTATTGGGTTAAAATGAAAACGGAATTCAGAGTATTGAAACATTTGAGGCAAAGGAAGTTCTGTAGTAAGGAGCTTTTTTCCACTCTTCGAAATTTATTCGTTATGTATTGTTTATTCGATATGAATTCGTACATGTATTGTTTATACGAAAAGTAGTTTTGGCGATGAATAGCATCACTATCATCTATGAATGAGAAAGATTATTCTCAACTAGAACGCTTGAAAGTGGGATCCTACCATGTGTTTGTTATGCCTTTATGTAATTTACTACACGGTGATACATCTACTAATAAAAATATCTAGACTCAAATAAATATAGGTACTGATGAATTCAAGTACCCTATTTTAAGGTTTGTAAATCATTAGTTACGAAATAAGTTTTGCAGTACAAATATCTGATATTTTTTTAGAAAATCTCACTGGATAACTGAAAAAAGTTTAGTGATAAATGAACTACTAATTTCAGTCTATAGGCATCACAGATGGCTGGCCGTGAAATACCCACCTCGGGAAGAGACTTTGAGTCACCTAGATATCTGCCTAGAGCATGAATAGACGAATGAAAGCGCATCCCGCATCTTTTCGTTGAGTGCCAAAACGTGCTTACACGCATTGTCTCCGCCCCTCCCGACTCATATGCATCAAAAGGCCCTTCTCTATCGGTGCACGCCAAATGTTGACATTTTCTCTTAAAATTCATTCTCAAAAAATAATAAAATAATTCTTTTTATGGCACTTTATATTATTTTTCTCGGAAAATAACTATTTGATTTCGATGAAGGTGCCTCCAATGATTATTCTCCTATTTTATAAGGGTGTTTTGTCAATATGTTCTTAGGTATATCCCATTTCTTCTCAAAGTATTGATGAAACGCTTACCTCTCAATTTGGTTTGCTATTTGAATTTTAGGGCTGTAGATGATAGATATGCCAGCGAAATTATAGTTGTTTTCAGTGAGATAAGGGGCTTGATTTTTATTCGATTTAATGCTGCTGAGGTCCCGAAATCGCGAAAGATGTTTGAAAAATAGAAACCCTCTCATTATAATCCATGCGTCAATATATTTCCAAGAATTTAGTAATATAAGATTAGGTAAGTAGGTACCTACCTCTTTCTCGATGGAGAAGTATATTTGATGCATGTTTGATGCATGGTATGCATAGCGTTCACTAATCAACGAATCTTTTCATTTCTCACTACCAACTATTGCGACTACGCCTCACTTTCTTGTTTGTGTTCAAAATGGAGAAAGTTTCAAAAGTTCAGTCTTGATATATATAGATCAAATTCATAATAAATATCAAATTCTGAATTTTTATTACGATTGAATATAGCGTAATGATATTGACGTAAATAATTTTCCATTTTGAGAGGTATTGTGGTAAAAAATATTCTCATTTTCAGTGGTGTTTACACCATAATAACTGCACGCAGGGATTGCTTTTCCCTGGAAGTACGGGTAGGAGAAAGCTCATTTCCCAAAAATAACGGTTGTATCTATTAGCGTCGTCTTACGCCTTTTCCAAAAATACAGCACACTGATCCATACATAATCGAACAACATATTTGACAAAAAAATGAGACACTCAATAAGTAGGTATCAATCAAATTAGAAAACTTTTAAATTTATTCTATATTGTAATTTTGCCATTGAATACTTTCTTGGCAGCACTCACTATATATTTTGATATTTTTCACTCACTAAATATGATTTTTATATTTGTGCGGAAAAAACCCTTTCTTTTTTAGTTTTTTTTTTCATCAATATCTTTTCTATGGTGGAGCTTTTGGGAATCAAGAACTGATGGCCGTACCAGAGTGAGTGTCTTCATTGGTTATAACGAGACATACTTTATTTGGCTCGCTACAGTTTAGATAAAGATGTTTCAACTCCGTAGCGCCAATATGATGAGCAAGAATCTAATCTTTCCAAGAGGGAATATTTTGATACTGAGCGTTGCAAACATTTGAGGTGTATATGATATAAAGCGCATGGAATCACCCCTGAAACTAAAGTCACCCCTAAAAATGCATCAAGAGAAACGACGCAATGCCACGTCTAATTACATTACCATAGAAAGCAGACACAATCAGTGAGGAAAAAATAGAATTTACGTTATTCTTATCTTTTTGTGAAGCTGAAATTTCCCAAAGATACAGCGAAAGAAAAAATGGAGACAAAAACCACTAATTGATTAGTGGAAGAGCTCTGGTGGCAACTCAATTAGAAGGAAAAAGATGTTTCGTTAATGAGAGGAAAGATTCCTCCCCTTCGGAGAGAAAGAGTGTGTGAAACGATTACGGCAAGAGGGAGGAGCGAGGATGAGAGAACTAACTGGAAGAGAGGCCTAACGAAACTTACGCTTCGTGGCCATAGCATCGAAAGAGAGAAGTGGAGTCGCCGGCGCACCGACCAAGACGTGTTCATCACCCGTGTGCGCCTCCTCCCAACTTACGAACGAATGCAATCTTATCTCGACTGCTTCCCACTCTCGCCCTGCTCCCGTCCACTTATTTACCCCGCTGCAAAAGTCGCTCCCTTTGCCGCACTGCCGTGGGTTCTGCTCCTTCTCCGAGTCGGGATAAATAGGGGTTGAACGGGTGGAATCGGACTGATTGAGAGGAAGTCTTTGGGAGAAGCCGAGCGGGCAGATAGTGCAGAGGACGAGAGATGGGCGTGCTCTTTTCCTAATCGCTCCACTCTGCTCCATCTCCGCTCTCGGACGCTTCGTCCTCTTCCCGACCGCTCAATCGCGAGGCTGCGACGATGCCTCCTCCTCCCCCACGGATCGTGATGCTCGCCGTCGCCCGTTGCTCGCCGCGCACGACTCCTTCTTCGATAGAGGAGCGGGATGACGCGGAACACGCCTCGGGTGCGATGGGTCGGAGCGATGCCTGACAACCGCGTCTCCTCCGCCCCGTGAGAAGTAAGCGCGGCCCCATTAATAGGACGCAACGCTCTCGGTCCATCAGTTTTCCTAACGTATTAATTCAATAAAACAGTCATCAACATGGAATTTTCAGGGTGTATGTAGTAGATCCTTACCAACAACTATATGCCTATAGATAATAGGTAAAAGAGTCTCAATTTTCTTTTGAAGCAATTTTTTAATGTTTGGGATGCTGGCAGGTTTAAATAACCATTTATTATAGGTTTCCCATAGAGGAATATCGAAATACCCGTATCGAAAAATACTGCAGCCCGAATTTGAGTGGAATGGTGGGACGACACCGGTGTATGCTTACGAGGGTTTGCTCTTTATTCTGCGAATTTCACCCATCGTTATGAATGCCAGAATATCCCCGAGTACGTACCTATCGACGGAAATCGGTTTCTTGGATCCTGCGCATTTTCACCACCCCAAGGCGAGCTTTCAGCATTCTTTATTTAACTGCTATATTTAATTTATAGGTATCATTATGTCTATATGTTATGAGATAATATGGAATAATGTAATGTTAATTGCATACGTTAATTCATCGATTCAAATCACTCAACGCTTGTTCCTTTAATGATTTTGGAGTAGAAGCAGAGCTGGTTTCCATTTTGTGCGAGGTCATATCAGTATAATATCCTGGTATGAGAGTATCATAAAAGTTCTACCAAACCTTATTTTTAAATGAAAGTTTTCTAAATTAAAATCACATTGAAATTTCTTACTTTTTATACATGTATGTATCCACTTATTGGTTAGAGTTTATAATTTAAGGAGCATCATATTCAAACTAGATATTTATGATGCCATTGGAGTTCCTTTGAAGGAGTTTTGAGTAAGGTTGGTATTGTACTGGAATATTTTAATTCTTACTCTGTAGAATCCGTACTTCTAAATCCTATTAAAAATGGATTTTACTACACCTCATTGTTCATTAGTAACGAGGCAAAAATGCACATACTTTCTTTTAGCATTTTAGTTATCACTATAGCATGAAAAAGGGAACATAACCTTCATTGATATGTTGGAAATTATCTGGTTATTTTTGATATAGAAAGTATTTTGAGTGAAAAGTACTCACTGTTAATTATTTAGACTTTAAAAAGCGAGATAAATACCAACAAAAGCAAAATGGTTATCATAGTTTTGTAAAACTAGACTAGGTAGCAATACATTTCAGGTTATGAATGGTGGCGAGGCAGTGCGAATGGGACTATTTATCAACGCTGTATCTATTTATTCTGTAAAGCTTCTAATGATATCACATAATTACTTTGCTTAGCAAATCTTAACCATGTCCCACTAATCCGTCTTCTTTTACCATTAAGTTCTGATTAGCTACTCAGATTAATGGATTAAATCCTCGTTTCTCATGTCATTATAAGTGCCTACGATGAATATTTTTTTTTGCTCCTGGCATTAATCACTGTATATCATGCGCGAGAAGCCAAAAAGTTATTGATCTTCCCTGAGAAAATAGAGCATATATTATCCAAATTGAATTCACCCGCCGAGGCGCCCTTGCTTGCTGTAGATTGCGGTAACGCGAGGATTTTTTTATTTTAATCGGGGCCCATCCTTGGCGCGGAGACTGATTCGGAGCGAGGAAATTTGTGAGTTAAGGACCCTCTTCCTCATCTCCCTAAAACCCCTCCTCCACGCCGAAGAAGGGCTTGCAGCACACACAATCCCTTCTCTCCCACGCCAAGGCCACAGGCAGAGACAGAGAGAGAGGAGAAGAAGGGTCGTACGCTGGCGGCCCCCTTCGGCCGGGCGCCTAAGCCTCTCACGCAATCACGTGGTCGGCCGCCGTCTTCGCTCGTGCACATGGCCCTGGCAGGCAGCGCCCTTGCCCGCCGACCGGCCGTAACTAACACGACCGAGTGACCGCATAAGGAGGGCGAAGGGAAAAGTTCTAAGGCCCGAACCAAGGCGATCTTAGCTTTTTTGTGTCGCCGTCCGTCCCAACGTTCTTTGCGTGGAAAATGTAATCCTGGCCCCCAAAGTGAGCGAGATCGACCCCCGATGCCAGTTGACACTTAACTTTTGCGCCTCGCGGAAAACTCTCTTGCCCCCACCATCATCAACTCGGATTGTGATCTCAGCGATACATTTATGGCGACGGCATTTTGGTACGAGATCCCCGGGGAAATCAGCTGCGAGGTCGAAGACAAAGGACGGCTCCAAGACCTGTGATTGACAGGGTGTAAAAGGAGTCGAAAAGGTGGTTTCAGAATTCCGGACGCTGGAAGAATGTGGTTTCCGTGTTTTTTCGTCCAATTCGAAGGTAAAGACTACATTTATCAATCAAACGCTTTGATGCGATGCCGAATCGGTCAACCGATGTTGCTTATTTTTTTTTCAATCATTACGCCTCACATTGTACTCCAATGTTTTTGGTGTTGGGGTAATGATCGATGTTGAATGTCGAGTGAATTTCTTGTGGACCAATCATGAGACTTCGACGTTTTGAGAGTGAATATTGCCTTACTTGTAAATACCATCTTCCACTTCACGTTGACGGCAGCACGGTGATTTAAATTAGCCCGAGTTGTGGCCCGAACTGCCGGCAGTCGCGCTGCCGCTTTCTCGCTGCTAAAATTGCTCGTAATTTCTCTATTTCTATGCACTTTTAATTTTCAATTGCTATAAATGAACCTTATCTGAATAAAAAAAGTAATTAAACGTAATCTCAGTTTCTTGTAAAATCGTGTATAGGTATTGCTGCCGCGATAATATGGATACAATTCGGAACTTGTAATGCTCGTGAACATAAAGTGAGTGGCAAAAAAATGGTATACATGTCTAATCTGAAAATTTTCGTGCTACTTTTTTAAAAAGAGTTTCGTAGGAAAATGTACGAGATTATTCGTTATAACCACATTTTAAGGAAATACCTTTGCAAGTAATGACCACAAAATATCACAATTAAAATCTTACGATATTGCGGTAAGCGTACTTTCTTGTATCAGTATTTAAACATTACGAACCTATGTTAAGAATGCCGAATATAATATTATTTGCAAAATTAAGATCAATAAGAAGCCACGAATTGGTAGTAGAGGAAAGAGAATTCAAATTTGTCTTATTTTATCAGCAATTTAATACTTTGAAATGATGAATATCCTTACAAATTAATTGGTAATAAATTTTTGTCATTGCAGAATAATCACAATTAGTAAAACATATTCATACTGCTTAAGGAAGAATTGCGCAAGATTTTTTACTAAAACAGTTGCATTCCAGACTTAAGTTTATGAAAACAGAAATATAATTTTGATAGAAAAGAAGTCTAGCTGATTGTGGAACTGAGTTAAAAATTGCTCAAATCTATTTCCAGGATTGTTGAACAAAATTAGAGTGCCTGAAAACAAATAAAATTTAATCCCACTCAGTGACTCAACGCAATGGTTTGCTTTGGATAGTGTTCATGTAGCCAATTCAGTATTTACATTTTCAATACTTGCTCAGAATGCTTTATGAGGTGCCTACATTGCATATTCTTGTCGACAAGATTGCCGATGAAGCTGTCTTTTTGGAGCATGTTTTACTTTGTTTATATAATTTTGAGTATCAAATCGATATCGGTGAATGGTATAGATACAATTTTTATTAAATAATTTTCCACTTTTTATCACAATTCTCACGGGAAATATTTTTGTGCTAATATTATCAATCAGTTTTCTTGTGGGTGTTTCTTCGCTATGATCATTTGAAAATAAATAATTTAAGGCACTTATAATGGGTTGAGAAAAGAAGTACTTATGATGCAACAACGGATTATTGTTTTTACCAGCTTCAGTCGTTTATATTGCACGAAATAGGCCAATTTAATTATTTTGCCACTTGGGCGATCGCACTACTTAATCCGAGGAACTCAGGGCGGTTAGATAAAGTTAGCTGAAGCATCTAATTTATGTGTGACTTGTGTTAAATTTTACTAATTATTAATAATTTAATGTGCTACTTAATGAACCTACTTCCCAGATAAATGAAATTTGGGATTAATTGTTTGCCACTCAACCAGTCAAACTGTGTCCTTTTGATCAGTAAATAAATTTAGAGCCACAGTTAAGACAAGACTTTATTATAAACCATTAACCTACTGTATTGCGGTGGAATCGTAACGTAACTTACTGTGTTATGTAAAAATTTACCCATACTTTGGTCCTAAAATCACTAAAAACTTCCTTTACTCCATGATAAAACCAACGCCTGCGTGGGCCACGTGGTCTGGTTTTCGCCGCCATTACGATTAGCCCGCTTCTCCCATTGGGCCGAAGGATGGCGGGGAAGAGTGGTCACGTACTGGGCCAATGGGAACGATTGTGCGCGCTCAAATAGACCCTACCATCTTGCTTTTACACCTATGAACTAGATTCTTGTTTGATCTGTTTGAGCAGACTTATGCGTGTTTTTCAATGGTGGACTGTTATAAAATTTCATTATAAGAAGAAAACTAAGCTTTCTTGGTATTATGAAATTATAATATGCTTCAAATAATAGCTTCCTTCTTGTATTAGAAATAAAATTGTCATTACATTTTTCCATCTTGCAGTCAGTCAATCTATTGAATACCTTGGAAACTGTTGAGACAGTAATAACATAATTTCAGGGGGTATGTCAGTGAAGTCTATGAGGAAGCGTAGTATAAAGTCTGTAAAAGAAATGATAATGAAGGATATTTATTAGAAATTATTTCCAGATGTATTTTATGCATTATTTGTTTATATAAGGCACTAACACGAGTGAAATGCTATGTAGTATGAGATTTTTACTCAGCTGTTATTTAAAATGACATTTGAGAAAATAAGGCTTACCTTATAATGCATAACGGCTAGTATTTTGAGTTTTATTTATATTTATTTGATTACGAATTAGGTTATAAATGTTTCAGGACAGAAAAAGGTGTGTATTAGTCATGATTCACACGGTAATTTTGATTGAAAGCATAGGAAAAACATGATATGGATGCGTAACAAAAGATATCCCGGTTTTTAGAAGAAAGAAATAGGATGGTCACATCTGACATGAGTGAAACAATGTTGATTCGCTGTGATACCACTGTCTCACAAAATATGGGCAGAGAAATGTTTTGGATTTCATGCAATCAAGACAAGATATGATTAATAATTGGGGGAAGAAATAAATATTGCGAATCAAATTATGGAAATTGCTATGAATCTAAGGTTTGCATCAATCTCAGTTAGTGTAGAATTGAACTGGATAAGAAATATAATGCTCGTTTTTTATTATGGCGGAAAGTAAAGAGGAAGAGTGTGTGATGTGTAAATGTTACCAAGGTATCGCATGATTTGGATGTCAATTTAAGAGCCTTTATGTTATTTTATTTTGGGACGTCATGCGTCTGTTAATTTACCATACGGTTATCGAGAAATCTATTGGTAGTAAGAAAATACCGGTAGTAAAATAAATATTGTTATTATTTAAAAAATAAGCTTAATTCATAAATGGCCATATATTGTAAGAGATATTGCAATTTAATTATGACAGAAACATTTCCACCAAATAAGAATTTGAAATAATTATTTATTTGTAAAACTTCTTCTACCGACTCTATTGGAGGCAAGCAAATCTTTCTTTTCCTCGTCATCCCTAATCGCCCCCATGAATATACAAAATGGATGGGAACGTACTGGCTATGCAAGAGCCAGCCGGTATTGGGCGATTGAATGGTCCTAAAGCTAAATGTTGTCAATAATTTTCTTGTTCCAATTGAAATTTAGAGATGATCACTTGGAATATTTTGGCACAATATTATTACATGATAGATCTTCCTTGCATTAAACTAGTTGGTTGCATCGTATAAATAATCACTTCCTTGAATGATGAACACCAGTTGCAGTTGACGTGGTCGAGAAGCTCGTATTCATCTCAGGGCACGTCAAGTAATCTTGATTTTTTTCATTTAAAATATATAAATGTTTTATTATTTGATTTATCATGTTGTAATTTGATTGACCAATTGCTACATTGTTTCATTATTGGAGGGTTGCGATTTCATTTCTCTTATATGAAATGTCTTTTACTGATAGCAACAATCGAATTTGCGTTGACTAATTAAACTGTTGATTGTGCTTTGCTCTTAATAATGTTGGCTGTCCCGGGAATCGTTATTACGTTTTCTATGCTAAATTACGTGAAATGTGAAATTATTTGAAAACTATCATATGTGAATTTCATGTTTTTATGACTAAGCTGCATATTAACAGTACTCTTATGCGAATTGATGCTTGTGATAGGCTGTATTTTAGCCACGAAAAGTGTATCCTTATAGGTCAAGTATTGTACAAAATCTTCCCCTTTCTTTGTCTCTGAATATGGGCGGGTACATTCCTCTGACTTTCAGTAATGTGTGTATTAATGGTCACAACAGTACTTTAAGAAGTAGTCTTTTATAAGTTACTTGAAGCTCTGTTTAGCATTCGTGGCTTTATTTTGCGGAACAAAAAAGTAGTAAATAAAAATTTACTTTGTACACTCTTCACTTAGTATACATAATTCAGGCGATGATCTTAATAGCATAACGCTATTATCATCATTAATAATAGCATGGTCATGTTGAATCCATATCCGGGGATTAGTCACTACTGTATAATGTACCGAGTGAATCTTAATTATAGCTTTGATAAGTTTGGTTTCCAAATCTATTGATATTGTAATTGGTTTTCATTTTTTACTTCTCTTAGCCATCAAATATGAAAATTTGGAAACAAAGTAGCATTGTGATTCAATGAATCCAAGCGGAATAAAATGATTATGTTTTTTCCATAAAAAGAGGGTAAAATGTTATTTTTATCAGATGATAAAATTGTTGCTGAAAATAATTGATTGGTGAGGGTTAAAATGAGTATAATCCATTTATTAGCCACCCGAGCCTCTCTGTGCTCCCTTATCAACTTGGGTTGAAGTGCATTTTTCACTCTCGATTACTGGATTCGCCCCTGGAAGACTGTTCCGAATCACGGCGTGGAAGTGGTTGGAGTGGCTGGAAGGGAATCGAGAGATGGACGGAGATGGATGGTGCAGAGGAGAGAGAAGAAACACTCTCCGCCGCCACCGCTGGCTCTCGCGACACGGACCCATTGCCCGGCAAAGAGGATCCCGTCGCCTGCCGCATGTCCCCTTCTGTTACCGTTCACGCCGAGTCCTTGGAAACGAGTGGTTCACACATGGCAAGGGAGCGGGAAGGTTTTCTGTTGTCCTCTCGCTGTTTTGCTTGCTTTTGTATCAATATCGCCAGTCTCTCTCACCGAATCGCCCTTGTGCCTATTGTGTCTGACCGCTAGATGTGCCGGTCGTATAAGGTACCTATCTAGATACCTTTCTGCGTGTTTTAAATTCCCCTGTGACTCACAATCAGTTGTTTTTTTTTAGATGCGCAGGAACCTATATTTTCGCCTTGATCGTTAAAAGAGTGAAAAGAAATAAAGTCCGATAAATTGGGCCAATATGCAACCTGAGAATCGCATTTATTTTTTACCTAACTTGGCATATAATATGGAACCACTGTTATGCATGAGTTCATGCAAAATTCCTAAGTTCCTTCTGGATGATACATTTTCCGCGAACAATAAATTAAACTATATTGGCGACGAAAAGTGTCCCTCTTACAGAACCCATCTACCTCGGGACTCAATTTAATTCCTTTTTCCTTGGAGTATTTTCACGTCCAAAAACCGTGGTTGATAAATTCTTAGTTGATAATGGATACATAATTAATTACGTCAACTTCATCTGAATACTATGAGCGACATTTATAATAATATGTTTCGGGATCATTTAAGAGCGGTGCTGCTCAATAATTTTTCAGCACATCCAAGCTCTCCTCAAACCCAGTGGGTAATTTGCAGGTCCAAATCTCGGGCACGCTCGTATTTAACACGGCGAAGAGCGGTAAAAACACGCGAAAAAATCTCTGGGCAAGTAGGTGCAAGTATACGAGTGGTCCAGTCACCCGACAAGGAGTCAGTATAAATGTCTCTTCCCGCTCGCCTCCCCTTCGCTGGAATGTACCCGAGGCACAAAAGAATTCTCTCCACCTTCCTCCTCTGCATGCATTTTTTCCTCAATTCCATCCCCAGTTCCTTGGCCGTGGGCATTCAAATGGATTCCTGTGGAATGGCAGCAAGCGAGGGAGGAGTGGGGACGTGGGAAAAGAGAGAGAAAGGGGGTAAGATGATATTTTAAAAAAAGGAGGGAAGATTCTTAAGAATATGGTGGAAGAAAGCGAATGGGATGACGGCGAGGCAAGGAAACACGGCCTCCCTCAGAATGCTGCTGCCTTCATCCGCACGATCCTGGAGACGTTTCCCGACTATCCTCCCCTTCCTCCTTCCCTCCCCCGTCTTCGCAGTGTTATCCGCATCTTCCATCTCCTCTCGTGGCTGTCTCGCAGGTACCGTTTGAAAGAGACTCCCTCTCTATCCACTCCTCACCACACAGCACATCTCCACCTTATCCTTTGCCTTCCCCCGCCAGCACTACTAGCCGCTCTCATTCCTATGCACTGCGCTCTTCGAAGCAATCCCTCCCCACTCCCACACTCCTAATTTGGACACTTTGGCCACGCTAGCGTTGAGAGTGCCCGCGCCGAACGCTGTTGGTTAGTTGTTTGCGCCCTGACCGCCTAACCGACGAGCCGGATAAATAGACTGCGCGCCCTTCTGCCAGTATATCCTCCCAGAGTGTGGATGTTCACGCAAGGTGCACTGTGCTTATGGTCGGACGCTCTTTGCTGGTAGCTCTGTAAGCGCTGGTTTCTCGATATCATCAAGCCGGCCGATCAAGCCCTCGACGGGAGATAGAGACAGAAAATTGTGTCAAGAAAATAGGGAAAGGAAAGTGAGGGTGGGGAGATAGAAAATAAGGAACATAGAGGATGAGGAATGCATGCATTACTCGTGGGTAGGTTGATGGGGAAAACAGGAGCACGTTGAACTTGCTACATGGTAGAATGGGCGGCATGGGTAAGTGGTTTTGGTCGAATGAAGGCGGTTTGGGATGAGTTAGTACAGACCCGCTTGCGTGGGGTGGATCCGGCGATGTGAAGCTTGCTGGTAGCGAGGTATTGGCGAGTCTTTGGGGCTGGACGGTGGCGAGGGGGATGAGTTGTCACCCCATATTCGGTGGAGTGAGAGACATGGAAATTCCGACGCTACCGTGGTAGTTGCAACAGGGAGAGGATCGGAGGGTGGGGAGAGGCGGGGGATGCGTCGGAGGTGGAGGGGAAATGTGTCTCGAGTAAGGTCTCGACAGGACCGCGACTGCATCCGAAGCTCGTACCAATTCCTACTCGGACATTTACGAAGGAGATGGTCAGCGTCCGAGGTAGTGATTCTCGTCCGTGATTAAAATTCATAAATAATGGATCGCCAGCCGAGATTCGATCCAAGGTTGGGCTTAAACGTCCTTTATCTTTCATTAATCTGCGCTTCTTTTTAAGGCGAATTGATGTTCGTTACGAGACCCGGAGGAGAATCAACTTATGCTCAAATGAGTCCAAGTCTCCGAGGGTGGGTGATTCGATTGTCAGACAAAATGATAGTTCTGTCTCCTTCGAACTAGTGTCCTATTCTAATGAACGAAAGAGAATCTCAAGTCATATTTAAATTATATAAATTACTGTTGAGATCATAGCAGGGATGCTTACAGAAATCCGTAATTTTTTTAGGAAAGCTTTATAAACTAGGACCGAATTTTATTACATCCGGTGGAGGATAATTTTATGAACCTTTAACCATTGTTTGAAAGCCACTAAAGTCAATTTGCAAGGAAATATTGCTAATCTAAATTTTGTAGACTTAATGACATACAATTTAAAATATTATTTATAATATTTTCCCTATTACACTATTTTTTGGAAAAAGATAATGTAAAATTTTCAGTTGAAAAACTCTTAGATAGCCGTTTCAGTTAAAGTTTAAATGATGATTATTTTTTCTCATTGATAGAAATCTACTTAATCGCAGGAAAAAATACATTGACTTAAATTAGGAGGCCATATGTAGGTATGTGCAACGATGACGCGATTTTTTGGAAAGATTATCCTTATAAATTCTTTTGAAAAGGTAAAATGTCTTAAATATGTTTCAAGGAATTTCCTTAAACAAGAGGACTCAGTCGTCGACATTATTAGGTTCCCAACAGTTTAATCTAATTGAAATATTACTGTGAGTAGATAATGGCAATTTTTTCGACTTCAGATTCTTTCTGAATATCAATTTCCCAAAGAAATCATCTGCACCAGCTATTAAGTGGGAACTTGAATTCTACTGCGATGAAAACTTTTGGCCTACTAGTGGAATTTCCGACGATAATTCGTTCCTAACGTTGAATCTCTGCCATTTCTTTCCGCACGTTCATTCGGTGGTCCGACGATTGAGTAATGTCTCCATTCGAGCTCATATAAATTCCCCATTTACATAAAAGTGCCCTTTCGTGACAGTAAAGTGGGTACTTAGTGTGTAAGGGGCAATTTCCAACCATCAGAATGCCGCGAAGAAAAGCGGCCAGATCCAGCAAAGCGACAATTAGACGCGGAGTTGAGGAAAGAAACGCGAGTGCCTCACCCACGGAGAAATCTAATCTAAGGAATCTATCGCTCGTGGCCAGCGTAACTTATGCTTCCACTATAATTTAACCGAGGCCAGATCCCCGGAACCTCTCTGCTCACGACTGTAACACGCGTATCCGCACACGCCGTGCCTCACCAAACACTCCCTCGCACCACAAGTCTCTCCCCCTACCAACCCCCAAACCCCCAATGCTTGCCTCCCCTGGCCCCTCTCGCTTTAGGCAGATCACAAACATTTCACGTCCGTCAACGTGACTGCTTTTCCCGTCGGATGGAATCGCTGGTCCATCGGGCGCATGCACGCTCACGAACGCTGTTGTTTTTCCGTCGTCTCGCCGGCGTGTCCGTCTACCGATCCTACCCCAAGGAGACGGGACACCTCGTTCCCCAACGCGTCTATGGTAGGCATTTCCTCCCGAAAACTATCTCCCCTGATTATTCTCTAGACGCAATTACAATCAGCTCATGTTTCCACAAACGGTGTGAAAGGTTGATTATTCTCTTTCTGGTTTTTTATATTATTAATGGGTCCCCTGTTACCTAAGAATAAATTTCATTCAATTTCATTACGTCCGAAATGTGGTGCACATACCGAATTTCAATGTTTCAATCTTTATAATGCCGTAAAGTAAATTTATTCACAATCTAGCATAAAATTGAAGCACAGTATGACCTACTATAGTAGGGCCAATGTCCAGTGTTTTGTATTTGGCTTTGAGGCATTATAATGTTTCATAGTTCGTGATGGAAAATCAGATGAATTAGATTTTATGAAGACACGATGATTGCCGATAGCTCTTCTCCAAATAAGTGAGTACAATGGAAAGATGGATGGATCACTTCATTTTTTCTTTGACGTATCCTGCTAATTGGTAATTTGTTTTTTTCTAATATTTTTAATTATCATGGACTCGGTTCAGCGCAAAACTATTGGAAGAAGTAGGGATACATGAGAATTCATTGAGAACCTTAGCTTAAGAAAGATGAATAGCCAAGCTAGGCCAGTCTACCACTTCAGCCAATTATGACATTATTACAATTGGCAATTCATTTTCTTCATCTTAATTTCCATAGCTTGTCACTAGGTTCACGACACATTTGAGGATGAGCAATATTTTTTCATTGAATCAAATCACGTATAGAATACTTCCTGATTGTTGTACTCATGAAAAGAACCATAATTTTTTATTTAAATCTGGCATATGTTACCAGAAGGCTTCAAGTTGATTTCACAGTCAGGGCATTGAATTTTAATTTTTATTCCGTTTCATCCAAGTGCGCCCTCCAATTCTCATCTGGGACACGAGCGAGGCCGCCCCGCTTAGAATGCCGAAACGCGCGGCATCAAAGCCTGCTTGCTCCGTTCCTTCATCCGCGGAGACCCCACTTCAACCGCCCAAACCTCCTCCCGACCAATTCTCGAATGTGATTTATATCTTTGCTCCAAGTTAGGAGTTGCTCGTTTTGAATGCGATATGGGGCTGAGAGGAGGGGTGTGGTGTGGGCCAGGTCGTGGGAGGTGGATGACGCCGAGAAAGGAGGGTGGGCGGTGGGAGGGGCTGGTGAAAAAATGCTTTCTTCTTCCGCGGGTGGTTGTGGGGGGGGGGGGGGGAATTGGCGGTTTGGCATCGTGTCTCGGTTTCGCTCACTCTAGATCAATCTTCCCTCGGATTCGTTGCTCTTTTGTCGTCCCGTCCTCGTTTCCTTTTTAATTTCGCAGTCGGCCGGTCCCTTCAAAGTCAATTGTGACAGTAGTGGGGGAGGAAGAGAGCGATTATTGGGTGATGAAAAAAGTGATAATGCATACATAATGCATCTGGATTTAGATTAGATTGAAATAATGCAGACCTTTTGGAAAAATCTTTCTGGACTTATAAAACCTAATGTTTTGCGAGGGAAATTTCCGTAAGGTTGTTTCATTTAATATGAAGGTAAAGCCGAAATATTAAATCATGTATGATTGCGTGAGAAATTTTTAATTCACATAATCAGTGCAAAAATATTTTACCGATGAATTTTATTTGCTGTTGTATTTATGTTAACAAGTATTTTCATAACTTTTAACCATTCTCATCAAATGCAGTTCTTGCGTCAGAATAGGATTTTTTAAAGATATGGTATTTCCACGGGTGTCAGTTGTAGTTGTAAGATAGGCACATGATCAAAGTGTTAATCCAGTAGAACTTCAATATATGATGTACTCTGGCACGGAAAAAAATATATTGGGTAAATCATTCAATTGAGGACTACATGTAAACATTTCCGCCTTCTTTGGAGCAGGACGCAGTTTCCAAACCATAGTCGGTGATATCCGGTTGTAGAAGTTGCATGTTGTCATAATATTAAGTGGGGCTTGTTCTCCTACTGACAAATGTCACCAAAACATCCTTTTTCTCTAAAAATGAGTCGAAGTCGATTGAAAACTTTCGTGATTCTTCCAAGATTGAAATTCTATTTAAATGAATGTATCAGGGAATAAACTGATGTATTAAAACGCATCTTTTTAAAATGCCTTGATCAATCTCTCGCAAAGCATGAGCGTGAAATTGCTACGATTACCGAGGGAAAGTACACGAATCACGTGGTTTAACGCAGTCGTTGCACGTTGGTCGGCGAGGCGCCATCCCAATTTAGCAGACGTCCCTTTAGCGGGACAACAATGCTTCTGTATGACACGCCCTCGTGGCCCCTCGGGCTGCAGGAGAGACCCACGACGACGCTCAATTGTTTTTCGTCCGCGCGGGCATTTGAGGGGCCCGTCACGCGCGCGGCCCAGCCAGCAACATTGTCTCCGTCACGGACGTGCCTCACCCCCGCTGCCCTCCGCTTGTAAGAGGGTTGCCCCTGCGTATCCGATTCCATCATTCCGCACCAGTGACGTCATCAGTGGGAGCTAAAAATATGCGTTCTTCCTTATAGAAAGCATTCCCATACCTTACTCAAGTTCCATTGAATAAGCCGCTCATTCATAGCCCAGATGAACGCAGAAATATAGGAATATTCGTGGTGCGCCGTTAGACTCATGCCTGCCCAAGTTTTTTTTACAGTGGAGAAATATGAAGCTTTGAATTGGTTGCACAAATTTACGTAGACTTCATAGCTATTTGTACTTATGTAAGTAATTTACTCTCGAGTCGTGAAAATAAGCTGGTTATCAGGGCTATGTAGTGATTAAATGGAGTATCCGGAAAAATCATTTTTCTTGGAGAGATCGGTTATCATTGGAATATTAAACCTCATTACCTGTTTTAATTATACATTTATTAAAATATCATGCCTTTACTGATGGAATTATTTTCCGTCGAAAACGATTTTATATCACATATCACATTGATGAATACAATCATCCGCCTTCTATTTGCCAAGGCTTATTTCCTTTAGCTGTGGCGTATTAATATTCAATTTAATAATTATTTGGCTGTAAGTGGTAATTTTTACGTTACTGACTTGCACATAATCATCAAAATGATTGGTATGAATGGTGGCTTCATTTAATTCGGCTAATGATTGTAAAATGATTTTTTCATCTGACTTAACGCTTCTGAAATAAAGAAGTAGGGTTTAATTGTTTTGGTTTTTCCTTTTTTGTTCGGCCGCTGTGAGGGCAGAAAAAAGTCGCTCACATCGTAGAATGAATCTGCCCGAGCGTGCGGACTCAGTGTCGCGCATTTGTGTAGTGGTCGGTATCCCTCCGTAGGACGCTGGGATTAAGGTGAGAAATGGACGATCGTTAGCTTGCGGAGAAGGGAAGAAGAGGGGAGGCGGGGGAATGGTTAGGTAGGGGGAAGTCTTCGGAATTAGGGAAAGGGAAGTGTGCGTGAGTTATGCATGGGAAAGGGTGGGTCAAGTGGGGGAGGAAAATGTGTAAGGGACCACTCGTAGCAGGAAAAAAGTGGGCGTATCCGTAAAAAAATTAATATTTATAAATTTTTACTGTAGCACGCTTCCTAATTTATAAGAAAAAATTTTTAGCCGTGCCCACTTTCCCCTTGATATAATTTTCACGCACATTTTTATACGGTTCCCGAACGCCGAACGTTTGGCCCACTTCATTTTCATACTTTTTAGCGCGGCAGTTGCTCGGTACGCCAGTTACCCGCAGACTAACCGCTCGTAATTTGTAGATAAAGACTCGTTAATCTCGGGATGGCGGCGTCCTCCGGTCGCGGTCCCGCAAAAACCGTTGAATGCGATGCCTCGGCCGACCGCCCTGTCCCGCCCGCTATACCATCCACGGCCGCTGCATACGAGTCAAATTATAGTAAGGGATTTTCAGCGGCAGCGCACCTTTCTTTTAGCGTGGAGAACATATAACATCGCGGCTCGTGACGGCCATCGTATATCCATCCGAAATACGATATTTTTAGCAGGAACACGTAGCAAGTACGATATTATGGTGACTGGCATAAACAAAATCGAAGGGTTAAAGAATCGGAAATCAACAGTATGCGAGTTCAATTTGTGGAATGGTGGCATGATAGATTGAAAAGTACACTTTTTTGTATTCTGCACACTATCCATCAAAAAATTAACCGGTTTCGACCTTTTCTTAACATTATCAAGAGGTGAACAAATGAAGGTGACGTGAAAAGGTCGAAATCGGTTGAGTTTTAAAGAAATATTCTGTGGAATACGACAGAGTTTACTTTTTAATCATTCTATTTTACCATTAATTTAACCACCGGAAAAATTAATTTGACCATTGCATAGTAAACGTGTAAAAAAGGCAATTAAATAGACTGAACCGCTTGAGAGCGTTTCCATTGGGTGGAAAAGTAGCCGCCTTAGAGAAAGGATAAGAATTGGCCCAATACGCTATGCTTAGATAAATTGGGAGAATTGAGGTGGTTAAATGTCAAGGAAGAAAAAGGACAAAAAACGAGCATAGTGAGTGGCATGAGAAGGCTGCTTGAGAGAGTGAAAATATAACACGGCGTGTGCATGATGTATGCAATAAGGGAAATAGGCGGTGGAAATAAATCGTGAAAGCCAAGGATACTGTATTGATGAATAAAGGGAGAAATCGAACCAAGGTCATGGGTACAATAATTAGCAGCCTGCCTCACGCTTATCTGAAGAAATAAATGAAATTTGGGAACGGGTAAAGGCTTGGGCGAAAAGTAAAATTTGCGCCTCGTAATTCATTTAAGGCTAATTGACCGTTAAATTAGCTATGTGGTGATTAAAAAAATAAGGAAATCTGGAAGTGACTCGGGGGTGCAAAGCATTTAAATACATTCAAATGCGCGGTGATAGCCATGTAAAAAATTCGCCAATACAAGGAATCAAGCAATTTATCTGTGACCATCTACAATCATAAATTTATTGTCAATATTCCAGATTTAATTGTACCTGTATATTCAAGAGAAAATTATCCTTTATGGAGTATCGTTTATCAGTCCTGGCAAACCTTTCTAATCAATGCACAATTTGTCACCATTCATGCGAAAGTTTCTAAATAAATAAAGTTATTCAGGCATCCCAAAACATATTTATGCTGAATTATTTACAAATATATCACTAATATTTATTAAATATTTGGCTACACATATATACGCATCCGCATCGTATCAAAAATTATACAGAGGAAAAATATTTTGTTCAGAGACATCCAAAGCATCAATCCTATTGAGGAGTAGTTATAGTGGCTGGAGCTTCTGCCTAATCAGATATCAACTCTTAAGGGCCCGCTGTTATTAACTTTGGAGAAATTTTGACTGTAATATGAAGAGAGAGAATGGAGCTGGGGTTGGCCCTTTCGTCCGCGGGCGCAGCGGGTGCGGGAGAGGCGCGGGAGGGCGTGGGCAGAGGAGCGGGCGTTGGAAGGTGCAAGGGTGGAGGAAGGGGAGAGGACCCACTCCCTCGTCATAAATACGTGTCTCGTACATTACCACGTTCCCTTTTAGAAAAGGGTTTACGGTCCATTTATTTCAATCCTTTTCCAAGGCTATTATGCCCCATATTTACCAGGGTTTACAACGAACGCTCCTTGTTCGCGCATCATGATATCTCAGGGCAATGCTTCATAGAGCTTCCAGGGTGCACATGTACACGCTCTAATTGATAAGATGCAAGCGAATGTCGTGGAAAATGGATTTAAAGCTTCATCTCATGCTACATTTCATGCGTATCAAACAAATTTGGACACCGATGCGACGGGTTTAATCACGATGTTTGAATGAAATTGCTCACAATACTTGAACTTTCGCATAGACCCTGAGTTTTTCAGTCTAAAATTTATCATCACTCTTCGAAATCATATTTTGTGAGAGCATTTAAGTACTACTCAATTTTTATTCTTACATTTAAATATGCTAATCTTCCCCATGAAAGTCCATGGAATCCCTTTTATATCTCTTTTTTAGGATTTTTTGTGCATGAAATTGAGGTCTTGGTTTTTTTTAATTGAGTAATTCCATGCTCTTATGGGTGTCGCATCGAAATGCACTGACCATCGAGTTTGGTACATATTTCAAATTGCTGAGCGAATTTTGCGTTTCGCACGAAAGCTATGCGCGGCAAACCGATGGAGCGTGAGTCGTGTGCGGTGAAGAATTTTGAGAAGGCCGATGTGGCAGAGCAGGCTTGCAAGCGGATATTCGGCATAATGAATAAGAGTTACGACACGCCCACCGCGCATACCTGCGTCTTCAAAAAGCGTGGAAGCGGAGATGAAAAGCACGCGAGGCCACACCGCATCATCCTCATCCGCAACAAATAATCGAATTTAGGACGAAAGAAGATCGGCCACAGAAATGCACCGAACAACATGCGCCGCCGCACGTGTACCTCTGCCCCTTGCTTCCATGTTAGCCCTCCTCCCCCCCTTGCTGTAATGCCCTTCCCTCGCGTGCCTCGCTCGCAGAGGAGCCACATTGCGTGTGTCGCATGTGAGCGTGCTTGCATCCAGGCCCTCCACAAAGCTCGCGACACATAGGTGCACGTTGTACATACATACATATTTCGAGAGTTTTGGGCGCGCACAGGAGCGCGTGCAGCGTGGTGGATATGCACGCGGCGTGTTTTACGACGACTCGTAATGGAGTTTTGTCGGAGGTGGGCGTGGGTATGCGGGGGAAGGGGAATGGAAGGGGTGTTGATGCAGTTTGCATGGAATGAATGCGGGGGTGAGGGGGAGTGCGTGGCAAGAGTTCATTAGGGGAACGGGGGAATGCGTTGACCCTCAAGCAGGGCCACCTAGTCCACTCCAGTTATGTATTGTGTCCATGGAGGTGTTATAATCGCCCACCACTGAATTCATGCACACTTTTTACTAATTTTTACACTCATTTTGAGAGACAATACATGAGAATGTGAGCCCTTTCATATCTAATATTGTGTTATTAGGTAAATTATCAGTTCAAATATTGTATGTACATAAGTCTATCTATATTTCCACCACTCTAAGCATTAGTACCGACGTCGAATTTAGTTATCCAGGTGGAACCACCCTTGGGCTCAGTATTTGTCCTAAGCACTCCATAGAAAAATTAAGGCTTATAAATAAAAATATCAAATTAGCCTATTTAAGAACTCCTTTTTTTCTCTCTACCATAGTACTCAAATACTGTGATGAACGCAATTTTTAAATTAGTAATCAATAGTGAGCAAATTACTTTGACTATTTTTCATAACATTTATGCTTAAAGAGAGACTTCTTTTGGATCGGAGTTCTCTCTCATTACTTTTGAAAAGAATACTTATTCTTGAAATTACAAGTAATTTAACTTTGATTCCTCGTAAAGGGCTTAAGAAACATGCTCGGTTTCACTCTTACGACAACATTTTAATCAGCATGGCGCTAATTTTACTGCGTAAACACTCTGGGTCGATCCTCAAGCAGGCAATACTGCAATTGAAATTTCCATGCTTAAAAATTCACTTAAAATATGCAAATGCGGGATAGATTTAAAAGTGTGTTGAAAACACCGTACGCACGAACGCTGTTGGATCAGAATCAGGAAGGTGGGATGCGAGGTTTTCATCTCCTGCTTTTGGTATCCGCCAGCTGGAGTTCGGGCTTTGGACACAGAATGCGAGTGCATCCGAGGGTAGTTAGGAAGGATTGCAAAAATTGGTTCGGAGGGATTCGAATGTTGGATGGATGGTGTTCGGGGGTTGTGTGGGTGGGTTCAACCGTGATAGCGAGGTGGAAAAGGAGTGGATCTGTTTCAGGAGACGAATCCGTGCGTTGCAACCCGCTTTTCCATCCCGCAGAGTTCTTCCCAACAACTCCCTTTTACCATGCACCTCCCATTCCTCCCTCTCTCGGCTGCCCTCTCCATAAATCGCGTGCAACACGGGCCCGGCATTGGCGCACGCGTGGCCACATTTAGCGCGGGGGCCCGCAAGGACCGCGCGAGAGAGCCGCGCTGTTAATAACGTCGGCGGCTGTTGTAAATATCTCTACGCCGTCCCCTTCGCTGCCGTGCAAGTGTGAGTGTGTGTTGTGTGATGTGATTATTTCGTTTTGTTCCGCCTTCCACCCACCCACCCACCCCCTATCTTCCCTTCGCAACCCGTGACCCTCTCCATCCCTACCTAACCACAGTTCAATCCCTCGGTCCACAGCATCCTCTCTCTCTCTCTCTCTCTCTCTCTCTCTCCCTCTCTCTCTCACTTCTGCGTATCTTTTATCCTGCCAACCCTTTCGCGTCCTCCTCCACCTCGCTGCTTTAATTCTATTTCCACGCATAAACCAGCGATATCTCCGTTCCCCGGCGTGCCCAGACTCCGGCTGATAATAACGAATGGCAGACTGGCTCGCGCCGCTTACACACTCTTCTGTTTCACTGCTTCAACTCCCAGCGGCCTCTCGCTCACCTCCCTTCCCCACCCGCCCCTTGCACTTTCCCCCCTATTTCACCCACCCGCCCTCAAACTCTCCAAAAAAGTGAATCAAATCGAAAATAAGTGTGTCCTCTCCGCCGCCGCGGCAATTCGTTCCTAGCTGACGTGTTTATTTGATTCAATGGTCCTCGTCCTAACTTTTCTGGTCAAACGTTGGGTGGGTGGACAAAATGTGTTTGCCGTTCACCCGGAATGGACTCTCTGAGTCTGTGGATGAAAAATCAAGCGAGTCCGCCGAGCATTTACCCATCGGTCGGCTTGTTGTGGCCTCGGCATTCTCTGAATTACTTGTTTTGACTTTGAAAACAGTTTTGGTTCTTTCTCGGGAAACATTGGTTGTTTTCGAGTAGGAATGTGGCGCAATGGTTTATTTTGAAGCGATTTGTATGGCGTTAATTTCATGTGACGGTATTGGAAGCAAATTGATATAAGTAGTGCTTGATTCAGCAGACATAAGTACGGTAAGAATTAATCTTTTCAAGTATTTGCATCGAGGTTTCATCGCAATTAGACATACATGGAGAATTCCGCTGTGATTAAATGAGTAAATGTTTTTCGGTTTAAGGTTTTGATTCATATTAAAAAGAATTGAAAAAACATATCCTTGCATTGCAAAAATTGAGAAAAGTTCGCTTCAAAAAGTCAGAAAATTATTGAATAAATTCCCAGCAGAAATATATAGTTTAAGTTATCCTCGTATTTTTACATCATCGCTCTTCTACAAATTTTAGCAAAAGTTTTTTTCTGCTTTTATAAAAAAATATGATACTTTACTGCCCATTCGTTGGAATGGCTTTATTGGAAGATGAAATATGACAAGATTTACCCGTCGTTTGTCGAATATGCAAACCAAGGGCAATAGATCTCGCAGGCATTACACACACCTCAAAAACTGCCATTAAGGCCACTTGTTTTTACCTCGTCGCTCTGTAGCCATCCCATATGTCCTCCCGGCTCACGCTTTGCGCTGCTGTCCATCACGGACGTCGCAGGATGGGAGTTTTCCCATTTCACCTCTTTGGGCCTGCACACGAGGGGGAGGCGACGCAATAATTTACGAATATCTTTTTGTCCCGTTACGGCCTCCTAATCCGCGCTTGGCACAGCTTTTCCCTCATCCATTCCGCCGCCCGCCCAAACTCCGCACCGCGTGTATGCATCGTTCCCGCTACGGTGATTGATATATTGTGGTCAGACGACGTGCGGAGAGTCCACCACGCTTATGGACTGCTGTGGAGGAGTAAATCTCTTTTGCGTTTATGACGCGAAGGTATTGCCCCAAAATCCCCC
This sequence comes from Ischnura elegans, assembly GCF_921293095.1. Classification (NCBI taxonomy): domain Eukaryota; kingdom Metazoa; phylum Arthropoda; class Insecta; order Odonata; family Coenagrionidae; genus Ischnura; species Ischnura elegans. The sequence continues at coordinate 128,285,853 of NC_060246.1, forward strand.
CGTCCCGTCCACCAGCGGCCAGCCATACCTCGTCGCCGCCGACGCCGGCCTCCCAAAAAATCGTGCCGGGACTCGGGGCGGAATATCCCTCATTCTCCTTCGTCATTTGTGGGGGGACAGCATAGGGGTTTGTTTGCTGGATAGCGGGAGGTGTGTGAGTGTGTGTGGAAATCTGTGGGCACTCGTCGATGACCATATTGCAGCGCACACCTCGCGACCCGCTTTTCCTAACGCTCCCTCCGAACTCCTGTTTTCCGACACCAATATAACCCTTTCCGCCCTGGAAACTTATGGCCCTCTGCACGTACATACGTCGCTGCATCCTCCTACTCCTCAAAATATCTCGCACTACTTTCCCACCTGCCACCGTTCTATGCTTCCTCCTCCACTTCCCTTCCCGACACCATCCACGGCTCCCCCCCCCCCCCCCTCCCCACTTCTCCAGCCCTGTCCACGGTGCCTCTGCACTCACGGACTATCTATCAGTGTTTCCGGAATTTATCGCCCCAATCACCTTTCCCTATCCTCCTCTCGATCACGTGACCCCTCTCGTTTGATAATGAGGCCCCTTTCTCCCTCCCCCCCGTGCCCCAGGCCATGCATCAAAATTACTTTATAATTTACTGCGCTCTCCGTGCCGCGTTCACCCTTTTAACGCCGTCGTTGGTCACACCGCTGCGCTGTGGCCGGCGACATTCTGCGAACGACACCACCTAGCCATTGCCTATGAACCAAACCCCCCCATTTCTCTTTAGACATTATTTTTCCTCTGTATTAATCTCTTCTCATGTATTCTCTTTACTTTCAGCTATTCTTCGCACTCTTGAGTATTCCAATTTAGAAAATACTCCCATATTCTGCTATTCCATCGATCTTTGTAATCGGATTAATGGAAGAGTTTCTGCTATCCACAATTCCTTCCTGTTCGTGATATTCTATCTTTATTCCACGTTGATCTTACTGACACGGCTCATACCCCAAAAAAAAACATAGGAATGGAAGTATGCATGGTGTAAGTAAAGTACCAAAATTTACCAAGAATTGAAAATTTAATTTAAAAATTGGAATTTTTGAGGATTATTTTGCGTATTATTTAATCGATCTAGGCATGTAAAAGAAATAAATTCACTCTATTTTAAGCCTTCGCATGTATTATTTGTATATATTACACAACCGTTTTCTCGTCTCCGTTACCATTCTATTGGTTTCAAAATTCATAAAATACACCAACCTTTTAATTTCCCATCGATATCTTGGGATCGAGGATTTTTGCAATGCGGTCGGTGGAATTATCTCAGCTCTTCGTGATAACATCCTGTTTGCTGCTTCCCTTCCCTCTCCATTCAACGCTGAAAGCTCTTGAAGTCCATCATCATTTTGGTGCCTTTGGTGTCCAATAGGTAATTAGAATGAGGTGTTCGGTGATGGTTCAGGCTATTAGTACCTGTGGAGAAATTCAGTGCATTATATTCAGTATAATATGACTGCATTGTCTGACATTTTTGATACTAATACTATATTTAAAAGTTTAAAAGTGAATGTTTTATCGCTTCAAACTAATTGATATGTTAAAATTGCATGAAAGTTTTGCTTCATGAGATACAGTTAAAAATCAACAACATTCTATTTTATCTGATGAAAAATTAGGTATTCTTTGTGTGGTCTTTTAATTAATTTCGGTGGATGACAAATAAATTGCAATGTCAAATTAAACTTACGATACTATTTATTAGTGGTTATGAAATGATTGAATTAAATATATTTTATATAACTTATATTTAAAATATTTCGTTTTATATCACCTCATTCCAATGTTGCCAATTTGGGGCATATTTTGATTGCACAAATAACATTTGGTAATTGATTTTTAAAAACTTTATATTTTCTGAGGATAAAATTATGTTTTTCCCATTTATTTTAGGTTTACTATACCCACTTCATGTATAATGCCACCATATGCTTTCGAAGGAAATCCCCAGTGATGTAGAATAGGCATAAATAACAGTCAAAATTGAGAATATTTAGAGATGAAGAGTTCCAGCCCATATGTCCTCGCTACTAATCAAATCATTCACTTGAAGGTACAATAATCTATTCCAGTGAGTCTCCATTTGTAACTATTCGTGTCAACGCCAAAAATGACAAATGCATCCTTCTCCCAGGTTTTGCAAATTTTAGTCGTCCATATTATTCATACGTATGGCTACACCGCTCCGTTCTTTACAGCCTCTCATTGTCAATTTTCTATTTTTGTCATTGCCAATTTTCTGTTATTCTCTACTTTAAGCCAATTGAATCTTATCTATTCTTCATGAAGAATACTTAATTTAATCTCACACTCGTGGAATCATCGCGTACATGACTAGTTGTTTAATCTAAGATGATATATGCATTCTTAGTGCTCTATCTATAATAATTTGAGAATTATATCCCAAAACAGAAAAATGTTCATGTTGATAGGTGATGCCACCTACGAGATATTATTTGTTTGTACACGTGTGAAAAATATTAAAAAATAATAATTTTCGCTAATTCTTCTTTTCAAGATGTCGCTTGCAATAGTATGCCAATAATTAAGTGGAAAAATATATTTTGCAATAGATTCCTCCATGAGAATGAACTTGCCATATGTACATTTGGTTGAATATATTAAAAAACGGCCGTTTGAAAAAAGTGGTGAATTCTATTCCTTTTCACGATAGCAAAATCTTGTGCGATAACTATTTTCTTGGGTAACTGGTTTAGGAAAGTCCGTTCGCTCCACGAAATTAAGCAGGGTAACTTTTAGTGATGATTTAACTGAAAGAAAACATTAAAGCGTGCGACTTTGTTGAAATTGAAAAAAAATATGATAAAATTTTTAAATTTGCGTTACAAACGTGGCGTTTCAGTTCCAATGTGAGTTCTAGTGCACAAGTTTTTATTTCGCTGTGTAAAATCAACTACAATATGCTTACAAAGACAGTGATTAACATAGCCCTGATTGAATCTTATTGTGAAAGAAATGTAAATGCTAAGTACGGAATTATGTCGAAAACTTTGTGGTGTCCTGCCTTTTTCCCATATTGTCCACTCCTTTTTGATGATATATTTACGAATAGAAGGTAGGATCCCTACTGGGGAGCTTCCGTGGAAGAAGATGGGCTGCTGCAGTATTTTTTTAGAATGGCTTCCGAGAGGAAATTTGATGGTCAGATTCTTCCGCCACATTCATATTCCCGGAAGAGGTGGTCACCGGTAGCTGGCGGAAGGGACAGCCAACAGAATATAATATATGGCCAAGATAAAAAGATCGGTCTTTAAGAGCCCTTGATTTACGTGCAATGAAATTCCTGCTGGAGTAAAAACAGTGGATGGAGAGGACTCGACATGTCTATCGGTGAAAGCGTTCAATTCAATCACCATTTAATTTTTTTACAAAAGTGGATCCTACTGAGATATGGGTCGTTCAGAAGCATGTTTCGAACTCTGATATCATTCATTCACCTGTTGAAAATAGCCTCAAATAATATTTTATCTTTTCTTTAGATGAATGTAGCAGGGGTCGTTTAGAATGGTGAGGGCTGACTTCTCATTACGTTGGAGTGTTTTATGGAAATAACACTGATTGAATTATGCCCAGCAAAAGTGCCTTCCATGTGATTTATAGTATTGAACCATGTAGATGTATTCACAATAACTTGCTCCTTAATGTTAACATAAAGTCAATTTTTTTCTACATCTGTACTTCATGCGTAGATACTTTGTACAGGGATTTTGATTGGTAACTGAAATAAGGTGATGCAGATTCAAATTCTGAAACTCTTGTTTCGTAAAAACTTTTTAAGTTAAATCAAAATATATAATTTCCTTATCTGGCCCCATTGGTATTGCAAAATCCCTTTCAAAGACCGCATTTGGTGAGTATTCTTTCTATTTTTAGGTTACTTTTTTTCTGCCTCGGTTTCACATAAGTGCACACATTGGAGCCCGAATAAAGGCATAATATTCCAAATAGAATGATGAGATTTGTCTCTCAATAGTTTAAATGGTAAAAAAATCTTCTAATAATTAAGCATTCGACTTTCTTCAAATGATACCTCATGCTTACTTTCACTTTAAAATTATTCATTACATAATAATTATTTGTAAAATTAGGTATTGTGCTCCAAAGTAAACTGAGCTCTGATTGAAACTGCACGTTTTTGAGGCTTTTTTCAACATGTTCGTGCTTTTTTTAAAGAATGCAAGGTATTGTCATGCTTGTACATGTCGTGAAGTTTTTTCAGTAGTCTTTCCAGTCCAAGCATTAAAGAGGAAATCGATTCGATTTGTTGTTATTATTTAGGCATATTAAATATTTATGATTCAAATAATACATGAGTTTAAAAGCTCTAATGTTATAAAAGAATCATTGCAATACTTCTTAAATTTTTCAATTAACATTTTTATGTCATTCTGAGGATTACGTGTGTTCATCGGCTAGGCAGGCATGTTGACAGTTATAACAAAAATACCCTAGAAATGGAATTATACTAGGCATCGTCGAGAAAATCATATTTTTGCAACACCTTAAGGTGATAAAATGTGGAGAAAGGCGAATGACGTAGGCACAAAAAAGAAATCATTGATTTTTTAAGTCCCTTGTTCCGATACCATGTATATACATCCTCGTTATAAAGCCTACTGAGGAAACGTTAAGGCATGCAAAATTTCCGAAATCGTCCGGGAACATGTTCAAGAAAACTCAATTGTTTGAAAGAACCACCAGGGAAGGGAAAAAAATCCACCTGTCTCGCTAAGCTCCAATAAGTCTTTCTTCCCGCATGTATTGCTATCGCTCAACAGATCTCGATCATATTTGCGAGCTATTTTTCTCGGTCGGCGCCGTGCCTCCAGAATCGGACGAAGGATGGATGACTGCTGGTGCTGCTGTTTTGAGAGATTTAAAGGAATCGAAAAGAAAAGTGGGATTGAGTGGATTTTGAGATGGAGGTTCTGCTGTTGCCGGAGACTAGAATGACGGATGAACGCCAATTGTCCTTTCGTCAATTCGGACGCGATAGAAGGCCCAACGTGGGGGATAACGGAAGGGTGGGTGATGGCCAGTGGGCTGGCCGGGAGATGTGACGGTCCAAGACATCTTGGCCGTGGTAGTGATAGCCGGGGGGAGTAGGGGGGAGTGAGGGGAGTCCGGGCAGTCGCGACGTAATCTTTGATGGATAGCACACATCGCTGCAGTGGTGGGTTTGCGCTATCGCCGTCCCCCTTTTGTGCTTTGTCTTTTCGGTCTCGCTGTACCGCCGTGAGCGGGTGCGCGTTTTTTGTTTCCCTTTCTGATGGAATATCTTGATGGTCCCATGAATCTCTCCATTTCCCGACTTTGGAGGTCCTTTAAAAACAATTCCGACCTTATTACTCGATGATACGAGGAAAAAGCTGATGTTCGAGTGGGTATGCTTGGAGTCGCCTTCATAAATTTTCAACTCTCCTCGTGACTTATATACGAGGTTCATGTAACGATGGAAAGACCTCTGCCTATTGTCCAGCGGTTTCATTGAAATAAAATCAATACTAATCATATTAGGCTGTTCACTTCCAAGCGTGGCGTAGCTGGAAAGGATATCCGATATCCGGATTTCTTGTCTTTCAATGGCACCGCTGCATTGGCTTAAAATTTACTTGGAAAAAGCATATTGGATTTATATATGACTTGCTTGACGAGTTCTTATTACTTTGAGCTTGGCAAAATTTGCTGTCAAGTCTTCTGCCCAACCATTTCAAAAGACTTCTCTCCTATTCTTCTTAGACCTTCCGTATTACACACTCCATCTATCTATTTGATCTTCATCATCCTTCTTTTATACCACATTTTGAAAGCCTCCAATCTTGATTTCTCCAATTTAATGTTATTCCAGATTTCTTCCATCGATTTCTCTGTATCATCATCTTCCATTTTACTATCTCTGCAACTTGAAATGCTATTTGGTATTAAGTTTTATTGTAGCTACAAGATTAAAACTAAAAACGCCGAAATAAGATACATAATATGTATATTAATAATAAAATAATATATATTATAAAATTATTCAATCATAAAGTGGGTCAAATGGCAGGCTTTGGCAAGAGGCAAGTTTTTCCAGTTGGAATTATTTGAATGATTTTTAGCAAGATTTTCGTAAATAGAGAACCCATTTCGAGTCACGTTGGTGACAGAAGGCATTTTCTATTCTTATTAAGGTTTATTTTTTATTCAGAGAATGTCTGAGTTCGCTGAATAACACGTGGTCAAATGTTTGAAGCATGTCGGCGTGGAAAAGGGATGAGATAAATTGAAATGGTAGGAGGGGGACAGACAAAACAAGAGAAAGACAGAGAGCGAGAGGGTCGTTTCGTTATGACTCGTAGAACTCCTCTCCTTATCAGATGGGATGCTTTCGTCGGGAGTGCGTGAGTTTGTTGGTTGGGCAAGGTCGGGAAGTGAATAACACAGATTGCTTCTAAAGCGGAGACTTGGCTGAGAGGAGGAAGGGTGTTTGAGAGCGCGGCGGTGACAAAGAGGGGGTGCACTGGCTGGAAAGTAAGCGTAAACTGCTCCCCACACCCCCTCCCCCAGGATTCCGGGGAAAGGCCCGTATGAAAGAGTCGGACGGGGGTGAAAACGAGCCTTTCGAAAAAAAAGTGGGTCCTTAAAAAGCGACAGTAAACGGCGTTTCGGATGCGCGTAACGCAAATGTATGACGGCCGGCGGGGAAACCGGAGCGACTTTTATGGAGACGGGAGTGGGTGAGTGCGAAGTGATGAGAATGGAGAATGGGCATGGCAGGAGCGAGCATTTATGTGCGTGGAATCCGTGTGTTTTGAGACGATGAGCATCGGTTAGAATGGGAAGAGCCCCTCTATGGGGGAGTGGGGAAGGCGCCATAAAGTTTGGAATGGGACCCCCATTGTAGCGGTGGAAGGAGTCGAGTCGGTGCGAATGCTTTGCGGTTTCCAATGCGACGGACTGAGCGAGGTAGTAGATAGTAGGCGATAAAGATGGGGATGGGAGAAAAAAAACAGTGTTTTTGCGAGTGTGAGAGGGGTGTTTGAGAGTCTCCCATCGTTTCAATGAAGGGGAGAAGGTTCGGTTGGAGTGGGGGATGGAGAGGAGAGGGGAGAAATGACCTATTCCGTTGAATTGAGAAATCGAAAATGAGTTGAATGGCCACTTTATAGGGGGCAGGAGAGGACAGGGTTGGTTTGAGTTGCCTCTTAAAGAACCCTTCCCACCCCCGTAATGTTGTGGCGGCTTCCCTTTCGCGACCGAGGGTGGGAGATAAAAAGAGAGGGAAGCTTCGGTGGGTAGAGTCTAGCAGCGTTTTCATGAGATGAGTGGAGTGGGCGAAGGGAGCTCGTTTTCGTAATCGGCTGAAGGGCCCGTGATGGCAATGGGCGAGCGCACACTCTCCTCGGGTAATCTCGTCGACAGTGGGACAAGGTCGCCTTTTATTTCAACTGCGAGTCGGGGAAGTAACCTTGCGGCACTTTGGGAAAATGACTCCTTTCAGCGACACCCGGGCCCGGATGAATATGATGTCGTGTTCGGTGAATGTCGAATGCCTCATTGCTGGTTGCTCTATCTCTCCTGAGGTGCGATATTAATTTACAGAGGAAACGGCTAAGAGACTTGTTTTTCTTTTGACTAAGAGAAAGAATAAAAGTATGAACGCTCATCTTTTTTTTTGGGAAATTTGCTAATTAGAATTTTTATTATATAAATTCATGGAATTAGCTTTCATTGGATCCATTAATTACATTACATTTCGAGATATTATCACATGAATAGATCTTCTACATTGAGAAGGATAGTGTCTACCAATGAAATATCTATGTGGTACACGATACCCATAAAATAGCTATTGATTACATAGTTTTTGCATGATATTTCATTTTTCATCTCAATTTTTATCATAATGTAGCTTACAGCAGCCCCTGACGAGGGCCTGAAAGCTATGGCAATTCGAAAGTAATGAGATATAGGGTGTAACTATACATATTTTTATGTGAAATCCCTGGACTTTCTATTGCTATCAAATAGCTATTACCAAAAGTTTTTTCTTGAGCTGCACACTGTATGTTGCCAGACAAAAGCATTATGAAAATTCACTTATATGCAGGACATGATGTATTCCATGAGATATTTCAATGCTTTATTCCTAGCTGTACTACTGCTAGTGGAATTTTAGGTTACCTTAAATGAATGTGACACCATATAAAAATGAATGAATAACAATATAATGTTAATTCAAAATGACAGTGTCTTTTACTGTTTAGGCCATAGGAATATTAATTGTAATAGGAGTCTTTCTCTCAACATATCACTTTCCCTCATCCTACTCCTTGTATTTCAGAAACTTTCTCTATTCGGAGACTTGTTTTTCTGCAAGCTGCATTCGGAATGCATTAATAGTCACGTCAGGTTGTCAGAAATTCAATTGAATACACATCATAGCAACGGAAATATCGATATACCTATTGATTGAAATGTGTCTGCTTGCTATTTTATACAAATATGATTACTTACTACAGAACACAATGAAATGGGATCCAAAGAGAAAGAAAAATGAGGAAATAGCAATAATTTCACGTTTCATTCTCAAATATAAAATATTCTTTTATTTTATAAATGTTTGCGTCCTGATCACTACGCTTGGAAAATGGTGCAGAAATGACTTAAAAGTCGAAAATGAATTATGAAACCTATAATAATGAAATGATTCTGATTCATGAGCATACATTTAACTCACTAACCTCGTATACAACTACTACTTATATCTCATTTGAGTTACGCACATAAATTCAGTAATGGAGCTACCAAAAACTTAAATAACAAATAGGTATACGTCTTTAGTTTTAGGTCCATTCTTATTGTAGTGTCAGTGCCTATTATATGTCAGTTTTACCGAATGCCTGATTGGTTGCTGGGATATAATGTGTTATGTGTGAAAAGCTCTTCGGAATCTTAAGTCCCATATACTTTTTGATGTAAAGATATCGATGCTGAATTATTTTTTTTAATTTGATTAAAATGCCGCGACATTCATTAAACAGAATTATTCATCCACACTTTCATGCATGGGGCCCCTCTCTGCAAAACCTACGACCTCATCCTCCTCCCATTTTCGCAAGACACGGCTCCCCTCCTTCCACTCCTTCCATCTTCCAATTAGCCCGCTCGAGTATCGCAAACCAAGCAGAAGTCTGACGAGGTCCGCCTTAATTAAAACTTCAAAACCGTCCCTCGCTCACCTCCCGAGTCTCCTTCGCACCGCACTTACCTCCGAATAAAAATCTCTGTACTAGACTGTGGAGAGGCGGAACGGGGCTGCTGGGAATGCGGCTCCGTTCTGGATGGATCCAAATTACTAAAAACCGCACACAGGGCGAGAGAGGGTTGCAGATGAGGGCGGGCGAGTGCAAGGGAGGCCACGGTCGATGAGATAGACTCTCTTTCGCAGCGGATTGCTCTAGTGGATCATGCCATTCCCTCCTCACATCTACTCGCTATTCGATCCTTGCCTGCATGTAGGTATACCCTCACGCTTTCGCTCCAACTAGAAATTAAATTTCTTTGCCAGTAAATAGATTTCATTAAATGCCTGTTCTATCTCTTTCTTCATGAGCATAAAAATTTAAAATTTCTTTCGCGGCCGGTCTCGGTGGCAGCGGGGTAAAGTCCTCGCTTACCAAACCAAAGGTCGCGTTCGAGTCCCACCTAGGTGAGTTGCCGCTTTCCAGTGCATGGATGTTCTTGTACGTTTAATTTTTCAATGCTATGGAACCCCGATGTAAAGGCCAAGTATAGTTGTTTTCGGTGGTGTGGCAATAAATAAATAAAGACTACCCGTTGAAACTCGTCTTTTTGGGTTGATTTTTTTTAATTCTTACTAAGCCTATGTGATTCTCCTTTATTACTTCACAATTTTTTTCAAATCATGCATGAAGCGTTTCGACTTACAACACTGATATGACAGATGTTTTGGCGAAGGTAGAGGAGTTACATGTTTTCTCAACCCCCGCAATGATGAATTTTTAAGGAAAAGAGAAACTTAATTATAATAGAATCTTAATTATACATAGCATTTACTTACGTAAGTTTTCGGTCCATTGTTTTTATGCAGCATCCTGGTATTATTCAGTATTCAAATAAAATCCGACAGAACTGATAAAATAAGATAGGTTTGTGTACTGACGTATAAATAGAAATAGGCAGGTATTAATTCTTTTACTTGCAATAAAGGCACACAATAAATTTTGGAGACTATCTCAGAAATCCGAAATCCACATTCTGTAGCACCTACCTTGTTACATGCATTGTTTCAGGTTAACGGCTTTAACGCTTATGTCAGTCCAGATTACGAATTATTTCCTCCACCACATGAAGCTAAAGGCTAGCGCCTGCAGACGGCCCAGGTTCTACACAACCTTTTTTCGTGATGGGGAAACCGAGCGCCCTTTACTTAGGACGTGCGCAAGAGCACGCCAAACTGCATGAATGCATGACTGAGTACGGAGTATCTTGGAAGCGGATTCAAAAGCCAGACAAAAATGCACTAGAGCTCTCAAGGTGGTTACGCAATAACCAGAAGTTGAGACAAACATGGAAAACCTCAACTTCGGTATAAATATTGGAAATGGAGAAGGTATTAAAAATATTGCTAAAAAAGTTATCATTTAATTCTTGTTTCTCCGCCTTTTCATGAGTATTACAATTAAATAATTTCTTCCTTTAAGGGGTTTGTCGGTCCAAATAGCAGATCAGCTTCCGACGAGTGCGAAGTAATTATTATGAGTACCAGTGGTGGGAATAAAATACATCAGCTATTAAATGTAGTGAAATAAGCGTTCCCATGGAAATATAAAGATGAAAATAAGAGGCTATTGTTGATATCTGCCAATCAGACACATCACGCGATCCCGGAATTTCCCATTTCAATCTCGGTCGGATGCGCAGAAGTATATAATCCCTCTAGTTCATACTTACTCTGAGATTCTAAATGCATGGGATGGGCGAAAGAGGGAGCGGGAGGAGAGCAGAGGATGCTGAGGCGGTGCGGCGGCGGATGGATTAAGGGAGGAGAGATTCGTAGCGTGAGGTATGCGGTTTGGGGGGGGGGCTCTTTTTCACGGCGGAGATGTATGCCCGCGTCCGCACGGGATGGGGGATGTCCCCGGAGACGGAGGCGGGCAGGTGGATGCGCTGTCGGTGGGCGGGGGGTGCCTCAAAGGGAGTGATGGAGCGAAGTGTTGCGGGGAACACTATGAGGAACTACAGGAGGAGGAAGATGAAAAGGAAATAAATATGACAATAAATGAAACCGTTGGGATTAAAAATAATTTCTTAGACACTTGTATATTTCAGGGTTGTTGGCATTTTAATTATTTTTGGTGCTACTTTATCATCGTCATTTATAGCATTCCAAATGCATAAAGGTATAATAAAATTAAAAAAATAATAAGATAATAAAACTTCGTATCAAATAGGGATCAGCAATTTAAATTTATTTAGCCATTGTGGGTAACAGAGATCCTTTATGCTTGCAAGATTATTTTTGCTTAGCGACAATACGTCGGGAATAATAGTATGAAATTTTGAAAAGTTGCGTAAAGTTTTTATCTAGCATGAATATTAGTTGTTGATGGTTTCATACAATTATTGAAATTAGGTAGGTATGTGTTTCAAATTAAAAATCATAAAATTTGCTACAACAATAAAATTGTATCAGTTTCTGCCAAAATGACGAATATATGATGCAGTACTCCACATCGCTTTGGCATATATCGCCTTATGAGTCTGTATAAAAAGGTTGAATTTCGATCGCAATTTCCAGGAAATATAGAGTTGAAAGTTGCAAGGGTATATTTGGATAGTAATCCTTTATACGTCAACTCCTTAGTTACTTACTTGATTCATTACTTTTTATTCGTACTCTAACTGAAGTAAGGCCAGGAAATGGAAGCGAAACTGTTAGAAATCAATCTTTCTAACGAGAGCCTTTAAATCTTGTCATTTACTTACATTGAGGATAACGCAAAATCAATATACCAATTGAACGAAAGATATATTTTAGGAGTGTGGATTGTGATCGTGCGGATGTTGAAGTATAAAAATCGTAGAAGAGAGATTTGCGGAAGATGTAAGATTTGGGGAAAGAAAAGTCGGGAGATCGTCAGAGGGGAATGTCGGAGTGTAGAGATTGTTGCCCATGTCTCGATTTCAAGCTCGTTCGCCAATGCACGCGCCGAGTGCAAGCAGCAGAGAGCACGCGCAAGTTATTCCTGGCCGATGGGAAGGTTGCCGAGTCGAATGTTTGAGGGAAGAGTGGGATTTGTCGGAGGTCCACGGGTGACTTCTGCAAAGGGTCTGCTGCAGTTATTCACAAGCACGCGGAACAGAAAATAGTAGCACTTTATCCATGCAATAACCCCTCCTGGATTTGAATAAGTCTTCAGTTAACATCCAGGCTATATTTTGCAATAACTCGTAGATTTATTCAAGCTATCTTTTAAATAACTACAAGTCCTGTCAAACCTACCCTGATATTTATACGGTGTAACAAGATTTTCTCTTAAGATATTTCATACCCCTTCTATTTTACTCTTTGATACAAGGGGTGTTCAAGGAATAGTAGTAAGTCATCATATCCTTTTTACTTTCGTTTGAAAAAAGAAATTCATTGTAATCGCATGATATCACAATTCAATTTGTAACTGTAAAGATGATCATGAATCGAGAACCTTTTACCCTCCATTGAGGTACATGCAATTAGTTATTTTTTTATTCAGAAGCATATGCTCAATTTGACAGAATATCACAAATCACATCGAGAGTAAAACACGATGGTTATAATGCATATGAATTATTATCATTTATCTACGGGTAGCGTTGAAGATTTTGCCCAGCTATCGAAAAGGCGCTGGAAATATCTGGTGGTTATTTTATTCCTCTGGTGAGTATGTGCACGATATGCGCCCACCTCAGCCTAGATAGGAGAGGGTAGGTGGTATCTGAGGAACACGGAGCGAGGAGTGATGCTGTCGAAGTGGGATTATTTCCGTCTCGCCGATTTGTTATTGTCAGGCGGGCACCTGCTCCCGTCTCCCTCACGCGCGTGACCTAAGCCTCCCCCCTGCCGCCTTGGTTCCGATCTTCCCCGTTCCGAGCGCTGCCTTCGCACCCCAATCCCATCGGAGCCATCGCTGACCCCCGTGGCTCGGGCGATCAGGGAATGTGGAGGCTAGCGGCGGTAAATATACAAACCTGCGGCAAAAAGATTAGCAGGCGAGCGACACAACCATTCCTTTGTCTGCTCTCAAAGGCTGAGAAGGCATTCATTTGTTTCGTCTCCTCAGCTTCCGCCATCGTTTAATTCATGATATCAGAGCGAGTGATTGATTGAAATGCTCCAGAGTCTGTGTTTGTCTGGTAAGCCGTTTGTTTAATTTACTCCGGCATTTAAATAATGGTTGACATATTAATCACCATAAATATAACAGCGTGGCTTTGATGCCTCGAGCGGAACCCCAGCAGACCTCCCGTGCAATCAGTCGCGTGCGATTCAAAAGATAAATAACTGCTTTCGGGAAAGTGCTTTCTGATTTGTTTTAAACCCTAATTTACGAATATTTAATGGGTACAGAGGTTGGATTTAAATATAATCCTATGTATCCAATTTCCTATCAGTGTTTTGTGCATTTTATCTGCCAAGATTAACATTAAGACTAAATATTTATAACTTTTCCATAAGAGTTTAGTCTATAATCCTTGTCCTCGGTTTCCCTAAGTTTCACGTTGTCTGGATTATTGTCGATGACTGATTTTCAAAAATAGGCATATTCTACTTCCACTTATTTTCAGCTATAATCTAAATTTAAATCACATATTCATAGCCGTTCTTATTTCCCCAACACTTTGCTTTACTTCGTCTGCAAATAAATCAATGCATAATTTTAGTTATAACTGTCTTCTCTTTGTACGCCTACTAAACATCTTTCTAAGTGATAATACAAAAAACGCAAACATAATTAAATCTTAAATTAATCCTTAACCCCATTAAGGAGAAAAGGAAAGCCTTATTAATCTTGCGAATTTTTCCAAGCATTGATTGTTGATATCCTATCATAAAAGTAAAATTAGATGCAGCAATTCGATTGTAGAAATTGAAGCATTTTTTTAATAATGTTAACCGGGTAGCCGTGTTAAATTTTTCGAAGTTTATCTCCGCTGTCTCTGCTCGAAGTGTCCGCTGCAGTATTTATAATGGAAGAAATTTTAACTTTTAAATTTATAATGGAGGAAAGGGAATAATTTGGCTATGAGATGTATCATTGTAGAGACTTGTACTCACAAAGTATCCATGCCATTGAGCATATTCAAATTTATATAAAAAACCAAGGTCATTTTGTGTTCTATTCTGAACTTGGATGATTATTCTTCTAGTAATGCTAGGAAATTATGGTTGCTATAAGTAGCAGCTACCCATAAGATTTATTTATTCATGCTAAATTTTGCCAACACGTCCTTTACACTGAGTCTCTTTTGCACTTTTATCCTTTGGCTGGTGTACACCTCTGAATATTTATCACCCAGCGTTTTGTACACCATGTTCCATCTCTCAAAGTGTAACACACTCGCGTGGACTAACTATGAGCTTCATAAACATTACTAGCGTTTTGCTCGTCGAGAGTGTTTTTGCTAGTTAATGCCGCGTGGGAATGTGGCGATAGGGCGGTTGAGGGAATACGGAGAGGGGCGGAGGGAAGGCGAGAAACCGCCACTGCCGTGTGCAACTGTTTGGAAGTTTAAGTTTGGGGGGTTTTCGAGGGGAGGAGCGAAGAAATTTTCCACCATCCCCCTACGCCCGAGAATCCTTCTTCTCCTTCTCCTCGGCTTTTCCACTCTCCTCTTCGTCCTCTCTTCTTCCTTGAGCAACAAATTGGAGGAGGCGTCAGAGCGATCTCACTCCCTCCATGCCTTTTGATTAATGGCCGTCCCAGGAATACACGGGAGTTGCTCGTGGAAACGACGAAGACGGCGGGTGGATGGAGGGAGCGGGAGGTGGGACATGCGAGAGAGGGAGCGGGAAAGGGGTTGTGAGTGTGTGTGTGAGAGAGTGTTTTTTTTCCTCTCTCTCAAGTTGGAGAGGTGAGAGGAGAAGGAGGAGATGGGGGTGGTGTGGTGAGGAACTTAGCCGGGGGGTTGGGGGAGTGTTCATGCAGAGGGGGGGGGGGGGGTAGGCTCGCGGAGTGGCGGTTGGCACGGACGGAATTTTGGGGCGGAATATCTCCCTGATCCGTGATTTGTGGGACGGGAGCCGTGAAGGCGACGCGGGAGGAAGGAGCGGGGGCGGGCGGGGAGGAGGCGGTGGGGGGCAGCGCATGCCCAATCTCTTTTACTTTTTTCTCCTTCCCTATTTTCTTCCTCCTCACGGCGAGGCTGGGGGGTTGGTTGACACTTCACCCATCGCTCCATCTTCCCGACCGCCTCCTTTGAGGAGATGCCCCCGGGAGCTGGACAGATGTAAAAAGGCCACTTGGACCGCTCTCTGCTGTTTGCTAGAAAGCTGTTAATCCGACCGTTTGCACGGTTTTATTTAAGGCGCTGATGGATGCCCTGGCAAAATCACCAGAATACCTGGTAAACACCCTCTTGGATCGCAATAACGCATGCCTCGGGCGCGATCAATTATGAGGGTCGGGAAAAATAATTGCGCTGGCTTACATTTTGGCGATTATCCTTTATGGATGTCGGTGTGATTGTCGTTTGTTGTATTCTGGAGACGGTATTAAGGTGATTGCTTTTTAATCCCCTCCGGAGACTTAGAGCAAATGTTTTAACCCTCTGACGCTCAGATCTGAAGAAAATGCTCTCTACGTGCTCACGAAGATTCAAAACAGCACTCCGTCTTGTGAATCAAAATTTACGAAACCCAGTAATATGTCGTCAAGTATTTCCGTTTTTGCAAAAATCTCGAAAGTAGAGATCAAAAGACTACGAGTCAATTCATTACTAGCAGATAAATTTGAAAAGAAATATCAGCGATCTCAGATTGAGAAGCAGAATAATGTGATGCTTTATCTTGTGCCTTTGCAATAATCATTTAAGTAATTTAAAGGAGAGACTTATAGCCTCCATTAATAGTTATTCCAATGTTATTTGTTTTTAATTCCGAATTTATTAGCTGTTATTTCTATGGATAAATTTTAAATATTTATTTTTAGATATTACCATTAAAAGGGAACATCATCTCAAAATGAATTCACCAGTCCCAACCAACTATTTTAGAACATGACGTGGCCTGCAACCTCGTGGTTGATGTATGAGGTATTTGTGGAGACGAATGTTGGTTGCACTTTCCGGAGAGAGGGTTTACAAACCTCGTTGCTGGTCGGAGAGGATAAAAACATGGACTTGGCAAGGTCCTCCTGCAATGACAAATAATATCGTTGTCTGAAGTACTTAGAAATTCACTCTTTAAGTAATGGTTAGAATAACATGATTTACTGGTAGCTAAATATTATGGCAAGGATTTCACATTAAAGCTGAATAGTTGGATTAAATCTTGCGTCCATAATTCAGTAGTAACATCAACTTAATTTACACTTATACTTTTCTTGCGAAAGATATGACTTAATGAGAAGAAAACTTGAAGTTTTAGCTAAAATAAATTAATGCTAGAGCTTATTTATTTACCTCTTTCACATGGTTGTTTTAGGTATTTGATTTTCTCATAAGTCATCCCATTTACTAAAGACACGGCTAGCACTACCTCTGAAAATTTTGTAAATGCTTAAATTTATAGGAAGATACAAAAATCAAGGAATTTAGCAGACGTGAATACTTGGGCTATTTTCATGCAATCCTCGATGATGTCTGGTCATGCCATTATCTGAACATAATGACACTCTCCATTTAATTTCTAGAGTTTGAACATAGGTTTTAGTTCCACAGCTTAATGAATACATAAACCGTCGTTTAATATTGATGATATTGGTAACTCTACCAGTATGGCTCCTGAATGATACATTTTTGGTAATAAGTTACCTAGGTCATAAAACGATGTTTAAATTTTCTTTTCAAATAAAGGCATGCAGAGGCTTTTCCGGTGATATTTCCTATAATTGACCGCAATGACTTATGTAAATTCATTATTTTTACCACCATAAGGCATCAGAGTCGGACAATGGCGAAATATTTTCTTCATATTAAGAATTATTTTGGCATTTATCTTAAATATTACTGTTGGTTGACCACGCAGGATTTTTGTAATATGCATTTATAAGGTTTTTTGGTCAAAACCACGACACCATACTCAGGAGTGAGGGATGTGGCAAATTTGGATGGTAGAAGACGCCTTTCAGTCGCTCTCCCGCTGGCGTCAGCACCATCTCCGCCAGCCTAGGCCAACCTTTCGCGGGGAGTCGTCGCCGTACGCTATGCAGATAACGGTTCATCTGCTCTCCCTCCCTCTCTGCCGGCACGGAACCCCTTCCAATCCAAAATCCTCCTGACTCCACACACCCCCTCCGTTGCAGCATCCCACTTTGCATTTCTTCTCTTTCCACATTGCGGGACGGATCTCCTCTCTCTCTCTCTTCTACGTTCTACCCCCACTACGAACCCCTCCCCCCCCCCCCAGTGCCCCATCTCCCAGACAACCACGCGCCTGAATCCACAATGCATAAAGCCAGGGGTTTTAAGCGCGGTCGGCTTTCCCGTCCGCCCTCTCTCCCGCACACTCTCACACATGCCCTGCTCCCGCGTCCGAAACCAACTCCAATCCCCCTTCCCTTCCTCACACATCCCCCTCCTCACCCCACGGGCCTATTCATCCCCGTCGACTACCCCTCCCCCCCACTGTGACCCGCCCTTTTTGCGATTACCGTGGAATTACGCTCACTCTAGACGCTGTCAGGCCTGAGGCTTAGCGAGGAGAAGGATGGCGCTATCCGGAGGAATACCTCTTTTCTCCGAACCATCCCTTCACTTCCCTCTTTCCTACCCTAAACTCACTCCCGCCTCCTTCCTCTCCTTCTGTCACTACCTATCCTATGTTCCCTTTCTCTCTTATCTCCTGTCTTCTTCTTCTGCATCTCTTCTTTCGCTACCCTTTTATCCGCGTTTGCTCTGTCCCCCATATTTCTTCACCTTTTCTTGCCGCATTTCCCGCGAGTTCTCATTCTGAATCTTACTCTCACAGCCAATTGCTTCTTTTTAACCTAAACCCACCTTGTTTTCTCGGGTACCGTTTTTTTCCTCCTATCAACCAATCCATCTCTGCTGCGTATCACTTATTCCCTGATTAGCAAGGGATTTTGGTGAGAATGAATGAGATAAATAAACCCGACCTTAATTCAGTAACAAAAAAGTATATCTCCCCCGTTCGGAGGTCTATCCAAGGACATTGTATGTTCCAAGATCTCACTCATTCCACTATTGCTCTTTTGCATGCCATTAATTTTAAATTATTTTTTTATTGAGTTCTTTAGAGTTACCCTTGCAACCATATCTTTCAATCCCGTGGGAAAAAATTAAAATCTGTCCAAACAGGATATTTTATCAATGGAAACTAGGTATTTCGATTCTTGCGCTAGTTTCTATCCTTTATAACTTTGCGGCAAGCCCAGATTTATGCATCCCTGTGAGGCTTGCGGTGGTCATACCGGGTAACAAATTTATCGCATTGGATACAAAGCGTATAAATGAGGTAAAGTGCTACGTTTGGAATTTCTTATTTCATTTTTCCATGTGGTAGTTGCGATAATATTTTGAGTTTTATGTTGCAACTGTTTTTAAACAGATTATTTGTCATAGTTAACGAACGTTTTCATGGTGATTTGTATCGAAAACTTATATTTTCGCTTTGATTTCCATATGTTATAATCACTAATTTCATGACTTTTTTCTTTTGCAGGTGAGTGAAATATTACAACTATTTTCCTGAAAAATAAGGCAGACCGTTGCAGTGCAACGTGTGAGTATGTTTATTTGGAATGTAATGTCTATGCCAACTTATTGTGTGTTATTGGGTGGCTCATTTTCGTCTATCTTAATTGAATAACTAGAATAGAGAAAGAAATTATCTTACAAAATTCCCAAACAAATTTATAAAAACCTGTTATAAGTACCGTATCCTCAGGCATTAAATCCAGAAACCAGCATTAATGAAAAGAGGTATATTTAAGATGACAAGTCATTTTTCATAAAAAAATATAATTATTCATGTAAATACGTGTCATCATTGATATTTTCAGAAACAATTAATTGAAAATTGTTCCTGCTCATCACTTTGTATTTAAGATCATATCCAGTCATAGTGTTGATTAACTTTCAAACGAAATTTCTGCGTCAAATTAAATATAATGTACAACATCAAAAGAGAGAGAATTAACTCTCAGCGATAGGGTATTACACCTTTATGTAAGAGTCAAGAAAAGAGAAATAATCGAAGTAACATTCTGTTCGTGAACTTGTTCATTGACTCTAGAACATTGCAGAGTTACTGTTTAACAAACGGCTCAGTTCTATGTACAGTAGAAGACGTGAAAATGAACTACTAATAATAAGGCTGGCATATGCTAACGAGTAACTGATTTTCCATTAAAATTTGTCTCGATTAGGTACTTCTTTTGGAATTTTTTTGTAACCAGTGCACAATCTGTCAACGTATTAGCTCCAAAGCAATGCGTATTATGGGGATTGAGTGGGGTGATTTAAGGGTGAGGGAGCTGTGCTGATTCACCTGTCCCGTCCCCCCTTCAACTCCTCCTTCTTCTCGTCGGGAAATACCCTTCTACCCTGCCAACTGTTTTCCTTGTTGTTTCGGAGGGCGTGCGACTGAAACGCCTCCGTCTAAGAAGGGCATGAAACATTGAGCCAGCACAGTATCCGCGCCAGTGGCAGGCGGAGGCGACAATGGAGGGCGGGGAGGGGCGGATGGAGAAAAGGGAGCAAAGGCTGGATTTGACTTCAAGATCAGACTTGTCGGGGGTTCTCCGGGGGCGATGGATGAGGATCGGGCGGGTGACGGGAGGGAGGGGGGGATTTTTCGGGGTGCGCAGTTTGTTCGCGGGGCGGCAAAGGCGGAGTGAAACCCTCGGAGCGCAACCTGGGAGGAGTGGCGGTGTCGCGTAATTTGTAGATCCTCCCCCGTTGACTTCCCTTTACGGCTCTTCCCTCTCCGCCACTGTCTCCCTCATCTGCGCCTCCCCTCCATCCTTCCCAGAAACCCCTCTCTGTCCTCTCTGTCTTTCTCCAGAAGCCTTCCATCTTTTCGGGAAGTGCCCCCGTCCCCTCTAGTCTCCCCTCGCCGGCGATACCTTCTCAGGCGTGGCGTGTTTTGAGCTCTCAACGAGGTTATATGCGGGTGGGACGGGTGATGGTGTACAAATCGTATAATCTTCAGAAAGGAGTCGCCATATCTCAACGATTTCCCTCCTTGGAAATATATATATTTATTTTTCCTTCCCCGCATCTCTCCTTAGCTCTTAATACCGATCTCCCGCGACGCGAAACTTTGTTTATGGAGCAATTTATCTGCATTAGAGCCAATGCAGGGTAATGATATCATTCCTTTTTTGACGCTCGAATGCCTGGTTCCCGATTTTGTTTACAGCGTGTACAAGCACTACTCCACAAAAATACCCAGCATAGAATTTAGACCATGCTTTATCGTAGACATAGTGTTTTTTTTTTGCTTATTGGAAGCCACGAAAAGGCTGGCAAAATTTCATCGTGACCACTGTTGAAATTTCCTTTTGAATTTGTTTTTATGGAAATAATATATGATTAATACACTTATGCAGCCAAATTATTTATTTAATACAGGCAGAAATCGATTCCCAGTGATGCAATATACGCTAAAGTTTGGTGGGATTATGAACTAAAAAACAAATCCATTACTTCTGGATCCCTTACATGCGGTTTTAATTCTGCAAGTCATATTTTTTTCGAAAATGCGATATTATTCGAGAAGGATTTCATGACCAAAAAAGAAATAATCCAAAGGGCGTTGGTTGGAGACATAATTTGCGGGCAAATGCCTTCTTTTTTTACTCTCGGAGAATATTTGGAAGCCGCAGTCGGGGTAAGTTCGCTGACGCTTGCATAAAATACTCGTACGTATACCCTTCGCCGTCGTCATGACGGTTTCCTTTGCCTTCAGCTCCGCATATCTCTCTCAGCAACCACGTCCCTCCCCCCTCTACCTCCCCTCCCTACGACCCCACTTTTCAACTCTTTCAGCCCCAACACACTTGCACGTCCACGCCTTCGCTTTACTTTCCACAGAATACTCTCGCCTTTTTTTCCTTTTTAACCCTTTTTATGTTTCCTCTTTCCTCTTTTTTTCTCTTCTTCCAACTTCCTTTCCATCACAGTAAAGTTTTTTTTTAAATCGAGCCTCCACCGCGTTTGCACAAAATATTTCTCGCATGTGGCTGACCCCTTGTTCATCAAAAGGTGACCTGGATATCGATGCTCAAGATCTGGATATCAATAAAAATAATTATAAAATTGGTGTTTCAGAATAAAAGGAAGATAGAATTGAGAATTCCGAATTTTAATTTTTGTAGCCTTTAAAATTGATTTTTACGGTAACTTATTGCCATTTTATGTATTAGGCCCATTAAATGATCGCTCCACCGGTTGCCAAAAAAATTACATCTCTGTTTTCGTAATCCATATCAGTATTCTCTAAATTTTACATTCATTCATATTCAAAGGAATATTAACATCTTTATTTTATAAAATGGAACGAGTTTACTGCGTATTAATATTTTTTGATTATCATTAGGAAAATATTTTTTATTTTATTAATAGAACTTGAAAAGATTTTATGATGTATTTCAATAAAGATGGACGGATGTTCTTACGAAAATTGCAAATGAATGAATGAGGAGAGAAAGAATGAGGATGTGATGCAGTGAAGGGTGAGTACTGGAGACGTAGTGTCAGAATTATTTTCTTCGCTCTCATACCGTGAAGATTTGTGTCACGTACAGAAGAAAGTCATTTCCTTCCCCATAACAACCCTCCAAAGTTTCATGTCTCCCTCGCTACTTCCAGCCGAAGGAAAAAGACTTCCGTTCGCTCTCCGCCCCATTCCAGACTTTCGTCTCTCCAATGGGCACTCCACCTTCACCACTAGCATTCCCACACCCGCCTTTCCGAATTAGTAATATCGAGTCTTTTATTTTTTACTAGAAAAGAATTCTTTCCGAATGAAGTTGAAGCCGTGTCTTCTGACTCCATTCTATTATATGTAAATGGAGACTTCGCTAAAAATAACTTTTCCAACAGTCGTTATTATATCATGATCTCTCTTTACGCTCTTTTTTCATAACAATTGCTCCTAGATATCTTTAAAGACGGAAAGTTTCCGAGAAACTGGAAATTCCTTTGCTGGTGTAGGTTTCTATGATAATATAAATAAAAAGTGCACGTTTGATTTAGGTATCTTAATATTCGAGAAAGAGGGCATTGTTGCATAAGTAGTGGTAAGCTATGGAAAGAATATTTCAATTTCATAAGCTTTGGGAACTCACGTGTAATTTGTACGTCTAATTTCATTCCTTGGTCCAAGAAATCAATCGTGAAGAAATATATTTTTTGCCAATAAATTGCCAATAAAAAAAACATGAAATCTCATCTTAAAATCGCGCTTCTTTTATCTACGCCATGTGATAACATTTTCCTACACAATTGATTCCTACAAACTTCATATACTAATGGATCCATAATCTGTTCGATTTTTTATACTACTAATCCGTGTAAGTATAAAGAAATGAAATTTTTAGTTGCGTGAGGGCAGAGAATTCGGGAATTAAATTATAATTTAGAAAGATTACGTAAAATTATAAACAATCGTTATTTTGCTATTATCGGAACAATAGTTTCAGTAAAAGTCACCTCCGAATCTGTTATAGTTCGTTAAAATGGAATCAATTTTTCAGTATTTTATAGCTTTCATTTTTATTGTGCCGTCAGCTCATCAGACATAACTATTCAAATTGAACTAGTTAGAACCCTTTGAATAGTTAAAAAATTTACACGACGCTCTTTTGTAAATTCTTTATCATCACATGAAAGACAGTGATCCGTTTAATAGTTGTACAAAACTGGAGCATAAAAAGCTATAATCACATCAAATTTTGAAATAATACATGATTTTTAAAAACAGCCCACATGATTTTTAAAAACAGCCCTCATTGATGTTTAAAAAGCTATAAAAATTCAGGAACAAAGAATACAATCAATTTCTTGAGTGAGCCACCGTCTGGAAGGAATGGGTAAACAAGTATACCTTTCTCATATCTCGACCTCACATTTTCGATATTTTTGGTGCGCGCTCAAATTCTTCTTGCGCTACCCTTCTCGCCATTTTTATCTGCTTTAGCGCACCCCACCACATCCCATTGCATCCCCATCTTCCGTTATTTTTCTTTCATTTTCCCATCGCCATACTTTTTCGCTCTGGGGCGTCCTCTCGGAGTGAAGGGGGTGCGGGACAAAAATGCAATAAAATGATAGAATAAAGATAGCCCAACTCACCCCTCCAAACTCACCTTCCTTATCCTCCCCTACCAGTGGTCCTCCCGAAAAAAATAACCCTCCAGGCTCCCCACTCCCCCTAGGTTTCCTACTTGAATCCGACGCCAACCCCCTCGAAAGCGATGTTAACCCCCAAACCCGCCGCAACCCTCTCAAGATTCTCCCCTCCCCCCTTCTCCTGGATGCTTCCGCCTCGCGGTACCTCGCTAATACCTCCTTCTCCACCCCTCTCCTGCACCATCGCTTTATAAAAGTACCCCCCGGCAGCTTTTTCCCACCCCCAAAACATCCTCCCCGTCTGGAGAGAGATTGCCCCTCCCCCTCTGCCCTTCCCATCAACCCCGGCTCCACTCCACCCTTTATCTGCGAGCGCACACCAACCAACTCCACCCCTGCTCCGGCACCACCGCCACCTCCCGCACCTCGCCGACTCACCTAACCACACCCTCTTCCGAAACCGCTTTTTCTCTTTCTCCACCTCATCCCACAGCTTCTCCCCCCACCCCACCTCCCATCCCCTCCCCTCCTCCTCCTCAGCTCCAGCCCTCGGATCCGCGACGAACCAAACCCCGCCTCCCACTCCTGCTCCACCGCCCCTTAGTCATAATTCCTCGGACGCCTAATGCAAAATCGATACGGCCCATTATGCCTGCCTCGTAAATCATTCGGCAGGCAGGACGAAGGGGGGTGGGTGGGTGGGTGGGTGAGGGGAGAGGTGGTGGTAGCGGAGGGGAGGGTGGAGGGGGATGGTTTGCGAGGGGGTTGTATGACGGGAGGGAGGAATGGCCTGTGTTGTATGTGTGTTCTTGTATGTGCGACCGGTTGTTGCGGGGGCGCTTTGCACAAGTGTGCTGGGGGAGAGGTACTTTTGTTTTGAAGTGAAGTTGGTCGTTGGGCGAGTTGCTTAAGTCTAGTTTCGTGGGGATAGTGGGTGAGTAACCGAAGGGAAGTGGTGGTGGACATGTTGAAGTTTGTCTTCTTATAGGGACGGACGGCAAGTAGACACACACACCTGCATCGAGGTTAGTCGAACGAGATGGCGGAAGACTTATTTTATGGTTATGAGTGACTTTGGTATACTGATCGTAAGCCTGCAATCAGAAAGAATAGCAATATTTTCTGTACCATATCCAAGAAGGATGTAACACCATTCAGATAACCTCCACTTTTTTATTATCCTCAATTGTTTTCGGAATCCAAGGACTACGAGTACCTACCAGAAATGGAGTGTTTAGGGCTTAATGTATCTCAGGTTTTTTTTAGATTATTCAATTGTTTGGAGACTGCACTACATGATTGAATTGAACAATTCAAAGCCATATCAGTTTTAAACTGAACAGTGATAAAAAGTAGTGTACCTCATTATTTTATGAGTTAAACTTACACGCTTTCATGTAGTTAGAGGTAAAGTTAGTGTGCTTAACCTGGAAAATGTGAAAATATATCAGTATCCTTAGCGATAGAACACGCGATGAACATGATTTTAATAATGAGATTCTTCTGCCTTTTCATTCAAGGCCTATACTAATAAATATACTAAGTTTAAAACGTGTGCAAAGCTAACGTCTATAGAAGGGTAATAGCTAACACTCATTGGATCAGGCCGTACCTGGTGGAATTCTTGGGGCCCATCCTTAAACAGAAAGCTGACGCTTTTTTCCCAAAGCGATGCATTTTAAAACATGGACTACAACAAAACATATTAATACATCTTGACAAATGTTGTTGTGACTATTTGGAATATAAAACGTCGATTTTTTGATGAGTTTAAAATTAGTCTACTTGATGAAATATCAGTATGAATTTTCAGTTATAAGAAAATATCTAAAATATTATGCATACGGGGGTACAAAGGCAATTTTTCAAATCCCAAACCTCTTTGAAAACTGAACAAAGGTTTTTGACAGCCACCCTTACTACGCATCATTTCCAAAACATTGAATGTTCTCACTTCAAATAAAATTTCACTCTTCACTGCCTCCCCTTTCCATGCAAAGAGAAATTTTGTATCTACTCCTACCAATATTTGCATCCCCATCGATTTTTTTCTCCGGTGTCACACGACCTCACGGATGTCGATTTGCGCTCAGGGTATCTTCCAATTCGTCCCCAATTGCGTGGATCACTCGTTATGGTATATGCATCGCTCGTATGCAATACAATTTATGCAAGTTTTTTTGTCACCTCATTTCCATGATATTTTAATAAAAATGAGAGTAACTCTCTACCTCTACTTTAATTATATAAAAAATTAAGGAAGAAATTACATTTAGTAGCAATTAAAATATTTATAATTATAGGTGAATTTTTCTTTGCGGTTTGAAGAAATTTGGTTCTGCAATTTTAAAGAGTATGGGGTGAATGAAAGTTTGGGAATGATTTGGAACAACTTGAATGTAAATTAATTATTCTACTCACTGATGTAGCTGAGGTTAAATTTCGATCAACATAACCCCATTTCGAATTCGTTTTTTTTCTATTAATATTTTTTTAAATTCAAGTGTATTTCGATATTCCTCAAAATTATGTGTCATTTTATTCTAGCATTTGCAAATGTTTCATGCAAAATTGTAGCTGCGTTCCTTCTGCTGAATTTCGTGGGCAACAAGTTCTAAATTTCAAAATCAAACTTTACTTAAATTGCTATCGAAATCTTACCTAAGTATAATTTTTTAGATTTCTAAACTTCTGGAATTGAATTTATTAGGGTATTAAATTCCTTTCCTCGAGAAACCTGATGTGCTTGTATTTTCACTAAAAAGGATAAGACTTAAAAAATGGAAATTACAAATTTTTCAGAACCGAAATTTGATAAATTGCCCTTAATGAAATGGCGGAGAGTAAGATCATCCTCAAGCAGAAGCGGCATTCCATAAACCATATACGCAATACTACGAGAATACTACTATTAATGTAATAGAAAGTTTCAGAAATGAAATCGCTAAAGCTCGTGACTTAAACTGCGAATCGGCCAGCTTACACAATCTAAATCAATCCTCAAGTTAGGCAATTTCATTGGGATCTACTCCTACTGATTGCTATAGCTAAATTTATATTATTTTGGGTATAAGTCTACTCAGCCATACCATTCATTTTATTACATCCAAAAGCCAGTTTTCACAAATTAAAAGTTACATTAATAAAATGCTAATCGATAAACAATATGATTACAATTGAGACGCAAACATACATTTGTTGGATTTTTTTGTTTTCATGCAATGCAGTTCTTTCGAGTGACCAAGTGTTGTCAAAAATTTCGTGCACTGTCTTTCCTAATTCCCTGGTCAATGCATCATCTTGTACCTAAGAATGAAATTATAGCGTTAATATCTCGTGTGGCTCAATAGCACCATGATAATGCTGTTTACTTTATACTCATGTTGTTTGATTTGAAAATTTTCCATGGTGTGAAAAGTGTCATTTCCACTGGTTTTTGTATTTTAAAACCAAACCATATTGGACAAGGAAAAAAAAGGATTTTGTTTCTGTGACTTCGTCTCCGAATGCTCCTTTTACTAGCATTGTAATGAAGCCGCTTGGATTTGTAATTATTCTGTGCAACTCCATTTTCTCCACATTTGATTCTGTTTATGAATCGCGTATAAAGGCTGATAGGTAGGTATACTGATTGTCCAGCGGTGCCTCGGGGCTGGAATCCACCCATGTTCTGAGCGTAGAAAGACCCATGCCAGAATTAAACTTTCGACTCCTGCAGTAATAGGTTAGTCTCCTCTCCAACATTGACACTAGCATGTTGAAGAATTCTCATATGATAATTTCATTTCCTTTTGATACTAAGAGAGTGAGAAATGAGTGCTTTAGTTCCCTTCACCTTCGTAATGAAAATCTGTTTAATACTTTGCTGCCGCTTCTTTTTGGCGCAAATCTGACGGATAAATGGAACACCTTAAATGCAACAAAAACATTGGAGGCATAGGATTTCGAATGGATGAAACCGATAAAGGTTATACGTTATTGTGCATGAAATTCATCTGCGATCTAAATCATTAAATTTTATTATTCTGTGTATATTTCCCGACAAGCAATCCAAAGATCATACGTTCTGTTAATTCCATTTTCTGAAGTCATGTATTATAAATCAAAAATAAAAAGGATGCGGGATAAAAGTATTAAAAATGTTTTCCTAACGAAGTTGTAGGGAACTAAATCGCTCATTTCGCTTTTGTATAGTATCGAAAGAACAAGACATTATGATCTGAGAGGTCATTAACATGATAGTGTCAGCGTTGGAGTGGAGAGTACAAGTATGCTTCAAGTGGTCTCCATCATAAAGGGCAATTTTACTCTCAAGCACGCGAGTCCATCTTTCTGTGATTTCACCCCACCTCTCCTACAGTTTACCCGATTTCCCATGGCCGCTCTTCACTCCTAGGCCATTTATCTCTCTCATCCTCATTTTCTTCCCCTCCTCTCCGCTCTCCTTCTCCCCCACCCCCCTTATCACCCTCCTCTCCCTACCTTCCCACGCCATCCCACTTTCGCCCGCCTCCTAATTCATTTGTGCGTCCGGCCCCTCTGCATGTGTGTGTGCCCGTGTGTTCCCGTGAGCACTCGCGCCCGGCGCGTGGGTGGGAGGCTCCACCGTGCCCACGCTCCAGATGGGAGGGGTGGGAGGAGTGGAGGGGAACGGATAGGGAGGTTGGGGGGGAAAAGAACCTGCTTGAATAATTAACCTTCAGTGGTTCGGAGGAAATGGAACCGGCATGCAATTACACCTGAGCTTGGTCCTCCGCGTGGAAGGTGGTGTTGGTGGCGGTGGCTGGGAGAAGATGGGTTAAAAGGGTGCGGGAAAGTGGTTTTTTTTTTAAGAGCGAGGAAGGGGTTCGCGGGGTTCGCAACTAGGGTTTTAAGAGGGGGTGGGATAGGGGTAAGAGGGGAGGGGTTTGACATTGTTAGGGGGGGGTGGAGGGTCCGTTTGGGAGCGTTTGCTTCTGTTGTTGAACTAAGGGGTGGAGGAGGGGAGGGAGTAGGGCGGGAATACACGGGTGCCCCAAAAACGGATGTACGTACGTAAAATGTGGGAACGAGGATTCATTAAAGTTAAGTGATGCACGACCATTCCGTGGGGCAGAGGGGACCCCTCGGTCCTCCCTCATCCTCCCATCTCTCCCCTTCAACCCTACCGCCCTCCCCCGCAGCCTCCGCTCTAACCCTCACAAGCGCCCCTATTTTTCTCGCCCTAAGTCTTTTCCTCATAAGTGACAGCATAAAGATGTTTGTCTTGTTCGCCGGGAAAATATGAAGTAATTTTTTCCGCCCGGCGTCAGCTTAAGCTTTTTTTGTGAGTCCACCTGCGCCCCGATGAAGTGAGATTGAATTTCTCCCGTGTTTTTTTTTCGGCTGCGATCCCTTTTTTTGCATTGACGAGCCCGGAGGCGTTGGGGTGGCCAGCTGAGCTGGACATGCTCATTTTGTCCTTCTCTAAATAAGCCGTTATTGTATGGTGATTCAAGAATTTAGATGGATGACTCAACTTCAAACAACAAAGTCATCAAAGTTTTGCTTGAAGTCAACTGAATCCAGGGCAAAGCAAAAAATTTGCTTGTTTAGAGAAGCTAATTATTGCCTGACATATGAAACCTAATTCAGGTTTTCGAGAATACATTTTCTTCTTATTAGCCTCTGCAGGAGTATGACATGTCCTTAATGATATTGAAGTTATCCCAGATATATGTAGATCAATTCTAATGTTATAATTTTTAAGAATTGGTTTGTTTTTTAATATCATTAAACTCCATATAATTTAAGCATACTTTAAAATTATTATCTATGTCATTTTTTGTCGTGTTGTCGCTTATTAATTGCAATTAGAATCAATTGATTAATACTGATTTCAAAGTGCTCTTTAAAGCACCTAAATGAATATGCATATTTAAAATAATCTTATAATGTTATTGATATTTTTATAATTATGTGTAACTTTTCTATTCCTTAATATGAAATAAACTCTGCCCTTCAATATAATTTATGATGAAATCAGCATTTTCTTCAGTATGGAAGGAATTTCAGTAGAAATAGTGCCGTAATAAATATGAATAGTATATTGCAGAGGTGGATCTTTAATCTGCAATAAACCTGACTTTAAAATTGTTTACCTCCAAAAAATATGGAGTAATTAAATTCTCATTTCTGTAACAGTGAAGTTACTTCAAAATATTGGGAGAGAGCAAGTAAAGTAACATGTCATAAAGTAACATTTTAGTTCCCTTTAATCGAAGTCCTGGCTATGCTACGTTCTTATTAATTTTTAATACCGATTTTTAAATTTTAAATTGAAAAGCAAATTTATAGTTATTCAAATCATTGATTATTAAAAGTTTTATACTTAAATCATTGATAAGTAAAATATTTTTATTCAGTTTCTGAAAAAATAACAGCATCTTTTTAAGTCTTGGAAAAGTGAAACATTTTGTTATGCAGCTAAAGAAAGAATCATACAGGACATATATGCTGTCTCAATCTATCATCCACAAAGCTTAGAGAGTAAATTAAAAATCTACTATTTTTTGGACCAATCCAATTTTTCTGCCGTGCTCAGCGTAAAATATGAGCGGGTTGTTTACGCAAATTAATAAACTCCCGAAACCTTCGCATGCACTGAGTCAGCCGAGGGAGGAGAGGGGTAACTCAAATGGAAGGACGTGGTCGTGGGAGGAAAGGTCACTTTCCTGTTTTCCCTCGAGGATCCGCGTACTTACATTTCGCCTTTTACAGCTCTCCGCTTGCATTGGCGTCGGTCACTCGGAACGACGACATGGAGAAGCCGAGTGAGAGAGAGAGAGGGAGCAAGCTACAAAGAATGCCGTGTGTGAGTGTGTATGTGCCTTGGATACATAACGTGAGCGGCATTTAGGTTCGCTTCCCGACGACCACTCCCTCTACAAACAGCCTCCAACCCCCCCCCCCCCCCCCCCCAAGCATCCCCCTTGACTAATGAAGATGCATTTTGCGAAATAAATTCCCATGGTTTGGCTTCCGCAAAGGAGTCTCCTTGGCAGCAGACATTCGGGCATCGCACGGCGGCGTCCCATCCCCTTTTGCACTCCTTTTTCCTACGGAGTGACGCATAGCCGTGGGCGTCGCGACGGCGAATAAAAGTAAGGGAAATAAAACCGGCTGGGGAGATGGGAGGAGGAGGAGTATGGGGTAGGAGGTTGAGAATAAAAATGGGTTTGTGGTGGAGTGGGAAGAGGAGGGCAAGATGGGGTGGATAGTGCTTCAGGGGGATGGGGTGGGTATGGAGGAAGATAAGAGGGTGAGGAGGAGTGGGGTGGGGAGTTAAAAAGACTGCGCGAGGGGGGGGGAGGGTGGTGTCGCGGGGGGAGGAGAGCAGAGAAGTGCTGGGTCGGAGAAGTGAACGTGAGTGCAAGGCGAGGGGGTGGGTGGGTGGGAAGGGCATACAATCAACCTACCAACCAAACGGCGCGTGAATGAAATGCGTCCAGCGCCTGCCAACGGAGGAGGGCCGAATCTCGGCGGCTGGGAAGAAGGGAAAGAAAGAAGTGAAAAGAAGGATGATGGTGGCGGAGGATTCGTGAAGGGAGCCGTGTGAAGGGAAGGTTGTGGGGCGGAGGATGGAGCAGTATAGCCGTGCGAGAGTGTTGGTGATGTCGGGGAAGAGGGTGGTGGATCAAGGGGGGGATGGCAATAATACGAGGGACTCACGATGGGGTGCTTGCAGAGGCAAAAAGGGTGAGCGATGAAGGGTGGCGCTTCCGAGTGGCACTCTTATGGGAGTGGACGGCATAGTGCGTGCTCGCGCGCTGACAAAGGCGCCGACTATACTTCTCGTGTCGTATCTTGCTTTTCCCTCTACATTCTCTATTTCACTTCTTCCTTTTCTAAAAAGGAGTCCTAAGGATTTTCCATATTTCACTCCCTATGTCCGTGATAGGATCCTAACAAAAACTTGGAATAACAAAGTGCTAGACGAACTTGATGTTCCTGGCCCAAAACAATTTCTAGCTCTCTCTTTTTTTATCCGATGACCTCGCTCCTCCTACTCTTTTTCTTTCTTTGCCTCCGAGTGCGTCTTGGTTCGACTGTCGTCCTGGAATGAGCGAGGAAGAAAAAGGTCTGAACAAGCTGTTTCTCCCCTCGTCGTGTCACTGCGACATCCTGGAGCATCGAGCAGGTGAAAAATGAGGATCTTGCCGCATCGTAAACAGACTTGGTCAAAGAGGAGCCCTTCCCTGCCTTAGTTGTTGTTGTTGAATAGTATAATTGTACTTGAGTTCCAAGTATAAAGGTATCTTTAGCCTTATACACGAAATTTAATACCGAAATCATTTGTTTCTCATCGTCACCTGCCGCCTTCTTTAATCGTATAAAATAATTCATCTATTAATTGCATAGAATTCGCTTTAGTTTTATTAATTATATTTTGATAAGACTTTCGAGTCCCAATAGCCTCGATATCGCCAGATATTCCGTCTATTCACTTTTACGTATTCAAATGTTTAATGTTTCTTAATTTTAATGTCTCCGTTATTTTGATTTTATGACGCATGCAGTTTTAAATTGGTGAGACATTTCCAGGTTTACCTTCCTTACATTGAAATAATGTGCTATAGTTGAAGGTTGACGGAGAAACTGCAGCCAAAAATAAGGGAGGAGATAATGTTATATCATTTAATTAACACGCCTTTTGCAACAATGTAATAAAATTTTTAAATATTGTTTCAAAATTTATTTTTGGTGTCAAGATTCTTTGCATGTTGCTACACTTTAGAACTAAGCTCTGTAGCTCCAGGAAAACAGGAGTTGACTTTGTATAAATATGGATACAAAACATTTAGGCATTTAAAACTGCGTAATAATATCTAATATTCCTCCATCATTTGAAATTTAGGGCTCAGCCTACTAATATACTTGGCAAATGTTGGTGTAAATTATAGTCATGGTAACTATTTGTGAAAATCAATCTAGCAAACATAAATAAATCCAAAAACAGCTATCAAAAGATTTATTTCTCTTTTAAAACTTAATAATCCCTAATTCACGAAAATTAAGGGGATAATTTTTCATCATTTCCCAAGCGTGAAAGAGCTCGTTCATGATGAATGTTAGATATTGCTTTTAGTGATCATAATTTCAATGATCCGTACCCTATCGAATTTCCGCACCACCACCACCTTAACCGATTACGGAACATGCATGATCTGATTATGATTGCGGAATAATTTTTAGAAACTCTGGTCACGGCTAACTTTGGCGTGTGGAAATGCTAAATATTACCCTCATCCTAAAACACTGCCCTCTTTTCTTTCGATAACTTGTCATAAAACTTTATTATCTGATCTGAGAACCACGGAAAATTAATACCTGCCTTTATTGTACTTAGTGATCCATCTAAAGATTTGATAATTCCACCTCATTCCGTCGAGGGGACGGAGGAGGTCAGAAGGATTTGCCGAATTCTGTCCACTTTGTGGAAGTGTGTATGCGAGAGAGGCGATGGGATATTGCGCTACGTGGGGTCTTAGCAGTCAGTCGTCCGACGATGGACTCGATAGCTTTGCGGAATGGGCGTGAGGGAGGAGTGGATGGAAAGCGCAAATTGTTCGCTCAAGACGCGAGGCGCGCACGAGTTGGATGGAGAAAAACGCCCGCGCGTAGCGAGGCGATGGGATGGGCTCGGGGAGATGGCCGGCGGAAAGGGAGACGATCCAACTGTAAATATCCATTTCTTCTCCTCCCTCTCGAATCCTCTTCCTCATGTTTCACCTGGGATGTTAACCTCCTGCTTCCGTTCCGTCCTTTCATTGCGGGCCCGTTGCCGTATTTCACCGCCCAAAATATCCTTCTTCTTAATAAAACTTGTTATATTGCCCTATACAATGAAGGTGGAGATTTTATTGCCCACCCGAAGAGTTATGGTACGGAATCAATCACAATTATGTGCGAGGAAGAGGAACGCTTCTCTCGTCGGAATTTTTTCGGATGAGTATTCCAGGAATGCCTCTGTGGCCACATAGTGCGATTGGAATTGTAATAGGGCGCCGTTACTCTGATCGCCATCGAGCGTGGGATGCAAGGTGTCGCTAAAAACAACACCAGTATCTTTTTTATAGTCGTAAAAATATTCCGTTAACATTAAAAAAGTGCTCAAGAATCTAAATATCAGGGGGGCTGGTAAACAATATCAACACGCCTCTGATATTTCCCTACTTTCTCACGAGTCAAAACCTTTTTATGGACCTCAGCCAAAGTAGTAATTAACCTCATACCTTTCCTTCTAGTAGATAGAAGAATAATAATTAACCCCTACAAAATCAGATAGACGACCAATCCTATACAAAGTCTCTTTAAAGTTAAAATTTGTGTGTTATTTTCAGGTGGCTTGGCTATCCATCAGTTCGGAAAATGTTCCACTTTTATATCTCAGTAACATAGGATGCTGATATCTCAAAAAGTATGAGCCTAGAAAAAAATATTTAAAATTGTTTCGAAGCAAATTTCTTCTGAGGGATTTTATTATTTTAATTTTCAGTGCGATCTGTTGAATGGAATTTTTCTCGTGTCTCGCCGTTTTAAAATTGCGGAGGACATTCAAGCCCAAAATTAAGAGTTTTAAACCGAAATTCCTCCGTTCGCGGCGATATCTCACTGCGTCTTGGTGGCTTTTGGAGAAGAAAAGAATGGCTAGGTCGATATCCATCGTGAAAATACCCGGCATTCATCTTAAACAGAGGTTTTAGGAACCATTAATAAAGGGCGATGGTGGAGGGAAACAAGTGTGATTAGTTTGACCCACCTCCTTATTCGAATTACCGTACAATACTCGAGTCCTTTCCCTCCCCATCCCTCTTCCCCCATAGGGCTCCCGCTGCCGCGGAGTAATCTCGAACTCCGGCAGAGATGCTTCTTCTTCGCCTCCTCCTCCTCCCGCTCCTCCTTATGCCTCCCCTCCCAAAACCCTCTCATTTCCACCTTCGGACCTCCCAAACTCCCGCCGCTTCCGCCATTTTCTTCTACACCCCCGCACTCCCCCCCCTGAAACCCTCTCCCTACACCTCCATGGCTTCCCCAAATCCTCCTCTCTCTCTCTCTCGGTGCCGGAGCCACAAGCTCCGCTCTTCCCTTCTTCCTTACGCCCCCGCTTCCACCATCTCCACGATTCGTGCAGATCTGGTGGGCATTAAATCTCCCCGCGCTGAGACAAATTCTTTTATCTTCCTTACTTTTCCCAACAAAGATAGATTACCCCATTCTTGCAATTTCCCTGTCGTATCGAGGGCAATAATTCTCCGTGAAATATGGTCGGGGTCGGGAGGCGGAAGGAGGGGCCTCTGGGAAGGGAAGAAGGGCCGGGAGCCCGGAAGGGGATGGGCCCGGGGGCCGCGTATGCTGTGGGGGCGGAGGGGGTGGTGGGGGTTGGGGATGAGATGGGAAGATCGGGGATTTGGAGGAGGTTGGGTTGGGTTGGGATCGCATCCCCCCCCAGCCCCCGATCCCCCGTGCTACCGGCTGGGAAGGATCCTCTCTCGGAGGCTGCGAGGGTTGTGGGTGAGTTCTCTCGTGGGGTTGTCGGGGAAGGATTTGAAGGGGGTTGGGTGGTATAGTAGTCCTTATTCGCCGAGGCCGAGGGGAGGTGTGGTTTTTAACCCGCCTTGCGGCAAGGCAATCCGAGTACCACGTGATCAGACCGCGTAGTTTTTAGATTGGAGGAGGTTAATGTAATCGATAGGGTTACCCACTTCCCTGAGCAGTTCTGTGACTGCCCATTTCGTGTCGTGCCATTTTCAGCCGCCAGATTGGAATCTCGTGTCATTTTTATGCTTGTAAACATGGGCTATCTCGGGTATTTTCCGTTATTTATGCATTGTTTTCGTCGTAAACGCTGCATGCTTCCTCGCAACAGTTATTTTAAGGTATTATTCACGTTATTTTTATGGAACCGGTATTTCAGGTCGCAAAAGAAGTGATTTATGAGGTCAATAAGTATCATTTGATTGAAAACTTATTTATTAGAATAACTCAATTCTGCTGATATTTTTATTTTTCTTATAAATATTATGAAAGATACCTTTATTTGGAACAGTCAACGTAACTGTAGTGTTGAAAGAAAATCTTATCATGTATCGCTGATAATTCAAAGGAATGATTTTTAAACTTCATTCTCAGTTTTGAATCAAGATTTAAAAAAACCTAATTTACTCTTATATTTAATTTAATCCTATCACTTAGCATCCTAATTTTGCTAGAAAACACTAAATTTTGCCACTAACACCCATGCCAAAAGTATACCTATCACGCAATCAGATATCCATGTTTATACTCTATGCACTTTTCCGTAAGCAATAGAAAGTGGTTACTAGCTAGCGCACACCGTAGTTGGGCGGAAGATGAGGATGTCAATTACATTTCATAGGTTATTTCACGGGAAGGTTGTATGAAAGATTCAATCTATCGTCACCATTCTTTGTAAGAAGAGGTTTTATCAAGAAATAGAACAGTTAATTACATTATTTTAGTTTTCTAGCTCAATTGAAGTTCATAAAAAATGAAATACCCAAGTATTCTTGAACATAAGCCTTAGGCTTTCTTTTACTGCCATACGCATTTACCACACTTTTTTACTAAATTTTAATGCATATCTTCGTGCGACGTCGTCAGAACCCACTCATCGGTGCCCACCTCCCTTAAAGCCATCCGTCCTTCATTTCCTTTTCCTCTCCGGCTCCGCTGGCCTCTATCTCTTTTTCTTCTCTACCAATCCCCTAGAGCCTGGTGTCGCGCGAAAATTGTTGTGAAAATTTATGATTCATTCCTTTCCGGTTTACTGAAGAATCTATCTTTTCCTTCATTTGAGCGACGTACCCTAGTTCCATGGCCAAAATAATGATGTAATACTAAAAACCCATAACATGAAATACATATTTATCCAAACTAAGCTAAGTTCTCTTGGGTAGAACAGAAATTAGGGCACTATCCCGAAATACATTCTCAATAGGATTTTAAATGTAACTACCACTTATAAATTCCAGGTGGTTAAGGCAAAGGGTATTTAATTTTTTTTCGTTCCATTAAAAGCGCCTATCATCTGATAAATGATGGGTGCCAAAATATTATACTTGGGTGGTTATACATTTTACCTCATTATTATATTTTAATGAACCAAAGTTCGACGAAGACATTGCAGAATGTCTTTGCCGACAGAATTGACTACTTTAATCAAAACTTGGTCCTACCAGAACTTAAATTTTCTGTCCTTTGAGATGGAGAGCATAGCATAAATGGGGTTAACGAGAGGAATATAGGTAAAAATAATTTTACATTAAACCACACAGAAATCGTCATAATCCCTATTGTTAAAAAAATGCATTTTTTCAATTAATATTCTAATTGCTGAAAGAAATGAAATATGTTATGAGTTGTTACGAGTAAACATACTGAAATCCCTTCATCTCTCGACCGCTGAATAATTCCTCTGTCAGCAGTGATCTTAATTTCCACTTTGGCCAGACACTCGCTCCTTCGGTCAGGTAGAAATTGGGGAAAGTAGAAATGGAAACAAATATGTACTCCCATTTAATTGCACATTAAAACCTGTCTTAGCCAATATCACTGGATACAACGCAATTATCCCTTGAAACGAGTGCGGTCGCCCACATTCTTTTATTTTCATATTCCGTCAAACGCGGCGACGGCACTGAAAGTTTAAGTAAAATCATCCGCTCTTTTCGTTTTCCGCCATAAATGAGATCCCGCAATTATTCGCTCATTATCTCTCCATTGCCGATGTCACCGCGGAGATCCGTTACCTCATCCTCTCCCATTCAGACTCCCACATGCGGGTCCACGCGGAAAAACAGTCGCAAAACTCCCTCCTCATTCCCCTCTTTCACTCACCTCTCCCTTATTTCCCAGCGCCGACCCAAACAGACGGCAATTCATATTCCCCCGTCTCCCCAGCCTCTCTCAAAACTCATAAAGTCCGACACCGAGGAAGTGTTGATTGCGTGAGTTACGACGGCCATAATCATAATGCTAATAAGGAGCGTGCGAGTGTCATAAAAGGTGCGTTTAAAAAGGACCACCACCACGCCTACTCTCCCCCGTTTCCTCGTATTTTTCCGCAACGCTTTTCCACCCCACTCCCCATTCCCCCCCGCCCCCACTGCCGATTCCCCCCCCCCCTCCCTCTTCCACACCTCACACTTCCTACCCCTACAATCCTGGAGCGACCAATGAGGGAAGGGGGAGTGTTTTTCAGATGGAGGAGATCGCAATTATGAGCTGGAAGAGGGAATGGGACGAAATGCTTTCGTTTCATTCGAGCCTCTTTTTCGGACGAGTTTTCTCCCCCGTGGGGGTGGTAGGGGGGAGGGAGAGACCCCCCGGGGGACGAAAGGGGTGTGGGGCCGAACCTATGTCATTCGTTCCACGCAATAAGTTACCTCATCTCCCTCTCTCTCTATCTATTTCTCTCACTCCTGCCCAGCCTACTCCCCAGTTTTTTACGTCGTCTTTTTCCTTCATCTTGGACGAATATATAACAAAAACTATCAGTCAGCATTTTTTGTTAATTTATTAATAGAGTTCTATCATACATGACATTCATATCACCTGTGCCTCTGGCCTATTTTCAACTTCTTCACCTAAGCATCTTTCGATTTCTAAACGCTTGCAATATTTTCATATTATGGGGTAATTTTTATGCTATTTTGTAATCTCAGCAGGGAACACCCTAGACATGTACGCATGCGCACTATTCGCCTTTAGAAGCTATTAAAACTTTGTTATTTGATTTTGCTAATGGTTTTCTTCATACATTTTCACTTACTGCTAGTATTATTTTCCAATCATTCATTTCTCATTTTCTAACTCAATTTAGGCAGTGTATTACGGTTCAACGAGATTACTCGGAATGGTAAGGCTCCCAGTATGTAAGTCAAAAATGTACGTAACTTTTATTGCCCCTTTTACTTTTGAAAGTCACCCAAACATCGAAATTTACGAATAAGTCTATGATATGATATTTTTTAGTTCCGAAAGCCACTTTAAAAAACATATCAAAGTCACACATCAATGTGTGGTATGCAGACTCGAATGGGGAGTAATTTTTGGCCAAATCTATCCACATTCTTTCATTAATATGAATTGTCTGCACTTTTAGAGCCGCAACAGCTGCCTAACACTTTCTGGTGGTCATTATTTTAAGAAGATTTTTCTCGGTTATCACCGCTCACCGCAACGACTTGCTAGGCATCACCCTATTTTCAAATTAGAAAGCCGTTACACATTAAGGAGAGGGCTGAAATGAATTTTTAAAACCAATCCTCTGTGTAGTAGTCCTAATCTTTTATGTGGAAACTAATCTAGTACCACTACCATCTTCGTTCCACTCTTTTATTTTAGCTTCCAGCCCACCACCCTTTCCACCTAGCTTACAACCGAGAAAACCCTTCCTTACTAATCGTCATTCTTCCGGCCGAATGACAGTTTGATCCTTAAGGGACTCGTGAAGGGAGCCCTCTCTATTAATAGCGCCCCTCCGAATAATGAGCCCGCGATGAATGGAACTTTCGTGGAGGGAGACGACGAGTTGAGGGATGGCTGCGCGGATAATTGAGCACACGGCTCACGCCCATCCTTCCCCCCCACCCGCGCGCTCCGACAACCTGCCGAATCGCGCGAACCCCTCCCCACCGCTCACATCGTCCCAGCCTGAATCATATTTCGGCCCCTAACCAATCCACCGCTTTAATTCCACCCTCCCAGTCAGTCACCCTAGAGAGTAGACACCCCTTCAGACCACGTCATTCGGTGTGCCTGTCCCCAAGCCATCTTCTCTCCCCTTCTCAACCGTCAACCGACTCGACCACCCTCTACCACCCCCTTCTCCTCAGCCCACACCCCCTCATTCCGTGTGTGGGGTGGGGCTAAGGGCAGGCACACGTTTCATCCCCCCCACCCCACACTCCTCGCATCAGACTGTTCCCAAAGGAATGCCTCGGAGACAGAGAGAACGAATTAGATCTGGAACATCCCTCATCTCCCGCCACCCCCTCTCACCCCCGGTCGCTCCCAAAACTCCTCTCCCGTCTCCCGCACGCCCACCGCCACTTTTTATCCCCTTTTCATATTCCTCCCACTCCCTCCGCCCCCGACCCTCACCCTCTCGGCGGCGTCGCGCCCGCTTCTTCTTCTTCTTCTTCTTCTCCCGTCTTCGCCAAGAAGTCCCCTCCCCACCCCCTCCGAATCTCTCTTGGCTTCTTCCAACCCCCTTGCTTGGTTTTTTTCTCTGTTGGGCTTCTGCCGGTGAACACTTTATTCGTGTCGTATCTGAACAGTAAATTATCGCTCTAATTCCGACGGGAAAAAATTGTGCGGGGGCCTGAAATACGAGTCGCTTGATAAAAATAGGTTTAGCGCATAAATAAGTGGTGGAGACATATGTATGTTTTTGAGAGCGAAAGCTTTGCGTATAATTTTTGGAAGAATTTCATGAGTAAAATCGAGATTGATATTACTGTGAAGGGAATTAGCCTTGCATACCGTTTGGATTATTAGATATTAAAATAGTTTAATATAAATTGGAAGCATTTTAAATTCTTTAATGTTGTTCTATCGAATGAACCTTGATGTGAATATATATTAACGAAATTGTGATGTGCAAGTGCAGGAAAAATGTTGGGAAGTAAATGTGAGAGGAATTCATTAGGTCGATTTGGAATGTGAGATGATTAAAATTACCTAGCAGAAATCCTGTAATTAATTGTATGGTATTCCTTACTTTTGTTGATTTTTATAAAGTTCATTCTTCTTTTCTCTTTTTATGTCTACAACAGTGTTATTAATTTTGTTACTTGAAATATCACACTTGTTTTGAATCAATTAAAATGTACTAGCAACAGTTTAAACTATGCAGTTTTTTAACTAGCCCTTGGCTCTATTTCTCTCTATTACCTTTATTTGTGTCAGTACAAGTTGAAGTACCAATTCCTGTTTTAGGTATTCCTTTCCCAACTCTGGTTGAACATTGCACGTGACTAAGGAGGCTCAAAGGTAGCTACACAATTATCGTTCCGGAAGTGGCATTCTAGCCCAGCATCCTCTCAGAAGATCAATTGGTATGCTGAAAGACTTTCAGGCCAGCGGCATACGTGCCTAGTAACAAAGACTCCTTCTTGATATGCGCGCGTGCCCAAGGTTAAACCTACAAATCGATTTCAATTGCTTGGGTTGCCGATGAGACGGGCTAGTGAATCGATTGCTCAGGCATTTTTCACTTTTGGTCGGGAAAAATAGCAAACTTTGCTTTCTACAACTTAGCCTTTAATCACCTACTAGGTTCGATACACTGTATCAAGACTAGTAAAAGTACTAGTCCTGAAATTGATACTTTACTATACACAAGTTAACATATATTCTCCAACTAGTTTCGATACTCTATCCTTTTCAAGACTAGTGAAGTACTAGTCTTGAATTTGACACCAACTTTGCACTCTACAACTTAACCTTTAACCACCTACTACTTTCGATAAACTGTATCATTTTCAAGACTAGTAACTCACTAGACCTGAAATTGATACAGTAAATCGAAATTAGTTGACGATCAAAGGTTAAAGAAAATTATGTTATCTTTCAGAATTTAAAATGAAGTTTTAAAAGGTTAAGGCCTCAACAATGTACTAATATCGTTTTTGAATAGGCGAGCGTATCGTTGCTCCAATCTGTTTGCAAAATTTTCCGCCAATTCTCAGCCATATTGATAGCATTTCTCGATCTCCCTTGCGACCATTCATAATCTTTCCGAGCGTTGCTTGGTATGCTCGACGGATACACGAGGTAAAGCGATGAGAACGATTGTCCTCTCCCTCCATCGCGATGCGCCGCTTCCTTTGACCGCGGTACCCATCCTCCCGGAATGATAGGACAAAATGCTGGCCCGCAATATGTCGCTCTGCATTCCGTGGACATGAAAGAGGCAGCGAAGCAAGATCGTCAATGGGTAAAACTGCTGTCGGGACGAGGGAGAGGGAGGGTAGCGAGCGGCTGGGTGAGGAGGCACGCGGAATGCAGCGACGATAGGAGCATCGGGAGCGGCATCGGGCATAACGGCCGGGGAGGCTTGACGGTCGCCATCGGAATAGCGATGAAACTGGGGAGCACCAGAAGAAGGCGCGGGACGGAGGGAAGACTCTTTGGTCCAAGACGCCGTGGGTTGTGCGTGGGTGGAGAGGAGAAGGGGATGCTCGACTATATCGCCCCAACATTCCACCCTCAACCCCAATCTCTTTGCGCCCCCTCTCCGCCCGCCGTACACCCGACTTTTATCCCTCCGAGGAATCCGGGAATAATTTCAGCATTCTTCGGTTCAACCTTCAATGCCCTTCATCCCTCATCTCTTCGCCCTTAGAATTCATTCGCTAAGGCTTACGGCCGCCAATCTCTTGTCAGTGTCGTCGACATCCCCTTCCTCTCCCGTGACATCTCGCGTCTATTCCTCTCAGCCACCCAACATCACCTTCAGTATCACACTCCACCCAATGTATCGTCTATGGTCGTACCTGGCTTCTCCTCCAGACAAATCATCCATTCCTATAACGTTGTTTCAAATCTCAGTACTGTACTCAGCCTATACTCCAACTTTGCATATTCTAAGTTGTTATTTCCGTTGAAGTTCTGAAAATTGACTGAAAACAGAGTAAATATTAAATTTTTCTATCGTAAATAACTAATATTAGCTTCTAAACGTTCCTGTTTATAATGCAGTGGTTCATTCTTAATAAGTATTTATTAGTAATTTAGGTAGGAATGGAAGAAAGTATTTTATTTAAAATCGAAGGGACGCACATTGGTCCGAAACCGGAAAAAGCCGGACTGAAGTCCAAAGTAGCGTTTCTTGTGGTAAAGACTTGAAACTTGGTGTATCTATGGTCACAAGTAATTGGTGACTATGAAACAACTAGTAATTTTTCATAGATATTAGCTGTTGCTAAGATAAAAACTACCAAACATGACCAAGTTTCAAAAATCAAGTCCGATCTTGTATTTCTTCGAACAACTTAAGAGCTAAGCTGCTGGAAGAGTTTTGGAAGGATTTTAATGAAATAAAAAACATTACATTCCAGTAATACGGTACTTTATCAACACTTTCTATCATTTTTTAATATTTTGGGTAATATTGGTAATGTCGAAAAATGGCGGACCCATTTTACTGGCAAAACCTGACACAAAGTAAACAATATCTTTAATTTGAGAAATAAAAGTTCTATTATTTCTCATTATAGTATTTAATATATATATATAGTTTAAGAGTATAAAACAATCTTGGAATAAAGTTTGCGGCTGCGAAAATGAGCGCAATTTTTCAATCGCACTTCACGTCCCGGCTTCGCGACGGGGGGGGGCTCACAGACTCAGAGACACTGTTGGATTTTTCACGTTTTTTCGAACATAATAATATTAAATCTTCCTTTTAAGCAGACTATTCGGTCTCCATTGATCCGAAATACTAAATTGAAGACATTGAATACTGTATCGATGTTGGTACTTGGTTACTGAACGTGTAACTCTGGTGAACATGGTTTGGTTATACCATAATAGAGTGAATGGAGTCTCTGCTACACAGATCTTCCAGTTTTTGGCGATTTCGTCGAGGGTTTTCAGGTGGTCCTCAAGCATAATCTCCTCCACTCTCCGTACAGTTTTTACACCCCTGCACTTTGAGCCATACACTTCTTCCAATGAAGGTTGAATTTGAATCAGATTAACCTTCTTCGCTTTCAGAAACTTAATAACAGACCACACTTCGCACTAATTGTAAGAGGGAGCAAAAATCGGAACGACCATCAAGATTGTGTTTTATTTATAAATCTGTACCT
Organism: Ischnura elegans; assembly: GCF_921293095.1. Taxonomy (NCBI): domain Eukaryota; kingdom Metazoa; phylum Arthropoda; class Insecta; order Odonata; family Coenagrionidae; genus Ischnura; species Ischnura elegans. Next base: position 128,329,281 of record NC_060246.1, read on the forward strand.
TATTTTTGAGTCACGGTAGGCTAAGTGTAGGCTCAAATTTACTATCAAAATATTCACCCATTGAAGCCTGCTGATTTTTGAATACCTGTTCGGAGGGTGAATGATTTCATTTTACCTCTACCAATTCAAATTATTCCCACCAGTCATCACGAACTGTGGGTTTATGTCCCATCTTTTGACGCCATCAGTTTCTATAAACCCTATGGCATCTTCCCATACTACTCCTGCCTAGGAGCTATTGCCCATCGCCCAACTCTTAGTCAGAACCATCACATCCAGTTCTCGTAATTGCTCAGCAAGATGTCCATTCCTTTCTTTAAGCCGCGTTTTATTGCGTGTCTCACCGAACCAATAATTTAATCTGCATACTGCGGCGACTCGACTCGGGAAGGAGGACCCCTTTCGTGCAACCCCACCCCCTCTCCCGGGGCTTGAGTCCTTTAGGGGGAGAGGGGTGGTGACGTGATCGCTTTCCATTGGACCCCCTGCTTGGGGCAGCTTGTGGATACGTATTGCATGGCTCCAAGGAAAGATCGTGAACCATCATTCCTACTGAAAAGTGGAATGGAAGGACTCGAATGGAGTGCACGGAGGAGCTTGCGGTATAGCAACTTCTGATGCTCAATTTCCTTCTCGACGTTATTATTTTTTTTTTTTGGGTGGTCGATGAAAGGTCGTTCGTCTTTCGGGCAAGTATAATTAGCGGCTGTGTTTGAAAGCTTTCTAAGTTATCTTTCTTCGAGTATAAACTCATGTACGCATAAAAATAATATGATGAAGGTCTTGCGCAAAAGTTTTAGCACGTAAGACATCCAAATATATCACTCGTAACTCAAATTCTTAATGCTATCTTGCATTCAAATCTACACAGGTGATTATTTCACATGTTATCAGCGCAATGCAGATTATGATGCCTGTTTCAGAACACCCCAAGCATTTTTATTTGCCACAATTTTAATAAATTAATGACGATGATTTTCTTTGGTAGGTACATGAAAGAGATGTATTTTTTAGGCAGAATATCCATTTATACATCTATTTACGATATCATTATTTTTACCGTCTGCAAAATAGAAAGAAAAAGATTCAAATAAAGTGGATTAAAATTAATTAACCGGCTAAAATTTAGCCAACAAAGTTTAAAAGCATCTCATTTACTTCAGTGATATCGACCGGATGTATTTTCCGTAAATATTGAGCTTGGCAGATTCCCAACTTTCCATTTTACAAACATTATTTTTCATCTGTAAGGGAATCTAAAAAAATTAAATGTCTGTAATAGGGGGGGAATTTCCCGTGTTCTTCGGTTCCAAACAAATTTATCAAAGTTATGCTTTGGCCGGTAAGATCAAAATAATTATGCTTTTTTATTTCGGTCCTTAGATAAAGGGTGAAAATGATTATGGTGCGTGCATACGTTTTCTAGTTGAGGGGAAATGAGGTTATATTATCGCATGCTATAATGTTTTGTTTTTTATTTTCGCCGCATGCAAAGATGGATCAGAAAACCTGCAAATGACAATCTTACGCATTCAGGATTATGTGATTATATACCACGATGCGAGGTTTAGGGTGATGATATAATTTTAAGTTAAGGTCGATGTTTTTCGATGTGCTAGTTCATGGTGAGGTTTATCTGTGTGGTGTATCAGCATGGATATTTTTTATAATTTCAAATAACCCTGCTTTTTGTAATTTCAAGTAACCCTGCTTTAAAAACTCAAATGATTAATTATATTGTATAGGAGTTCTATGGGTGTTTTGGGATAATAATTTTGTTTTTCAACTTAACGTGAAAGTTATCAGTCGAGTAAAATATATGGTAAATAGCTAGAGATCATGATGATTTGGAACAAACTTTAGTCGAATGGATGGTTTGAGGCGTAACTTTGTGAAAGCGATCCATTATGAAGAATGAAAAAGAGGAAATTTTGTACTTTCTCATGAAATACTTATTCACACATTTACACGACCATGGTTTCAACATAAGACGTCATCATTCCCTGATGATGACGTCTTACGTTGAAACCATGGTCGTGTAAATGTGTGAATAAATATTTCATGTGTAAATGTGTGAATAAATATTTCATGCGGGAACACAAAGTTTCTTCTTTTTCATTATTCAAAATTTAGTCGATTTTGTAGATCTTATTCTAAGCAAAACGTGGATGTAATTTATTTCTGAACTACTCCATTGTATATTTTTTAATTCCATTGTTATGTTGCCATTTTTTCCATTAACCTGCCCACCGTTATTTAATCTCGTTTCCACCTCCATCGCAATTCGAAAGATGCCTGAACACAACCACTCAAAAGCCCTCCCATTCCGTTCAAACCCTAACCTCCTCCTCCCCGCCCCTCTGCCCCTACTACCTTCCCTGCCAAAACCTATTCGCCCCCCATCCCACAGGGTAAATAGGTGGTGGAGGGGATGGAAAGTTTGGGACGCGCTTATGGCCAGGCCGATCCCCCTATAAAGCCCCTCCGTCAACCCCCCTCACTCCCTCCTTCGCCTCTTATATCGCATGCATGCACGCTACCCTCTCTCACTTGGAGGTAATCAACGCGTTTCCGTTCCCATGAGTCACTGCGGTGAAAGAAGCGGGATTGCGCGCGCGGCGGCGTCACGAGTGGGGTGAGAAGCGCTGCGAAGGCGAAAGAACGGGAAAGAGGAGAGAATGAGGAAGGGGGGAAAAAGGGAGGAAGGTAAGAAGAAGAGGAATTGAAGAGAGAGTTTTGGTGATGAAGAGTGGGCAGACATGATACGCTCCGTAAAACACTCGGGTTCCGCGCGAAAAAATGCGCGCGCGCCCGTTTCCCGTCGCAAAAAAATTACCGGTGCAAAATACGATTTATCTTAATTGATCTACGAGAACGCATTGAATTATTATGAGGGACGTATTTAATTGGAATATAGATGGAAACTACATATTTCCATAATGGGGACAAGGGGCTTATATTAGTGAGTTTTTAAAAAGCTAAGAATCTTATATTGTACGAATAGTCGTCAATATTTGGTAATAGAGAGAGTAATTACATTGACGATCAATTTTTAGCCAACTTGTATTCTAAGCAATATCACGTGAGTTGGTTTTGCTGTTCGTATTTCCTTGTATGATTTGGGGTACGATGTGGAGTAAGTTCTTATCACTAGTTTAATTTGACATTGCAATAATTCCATTGGGTTTTATTTTAACACGACACGTTTCGTTGTAACAAAAAAAAAAATCATTATGTTGTATATTATTATAATGTTGTCTGTAACAACGAAACGCTTCGTATTAAAATGAAACCTAGTGGAAATATTGCAATGCCTAATTTAACTGATAATCCTATTTCATTCTAAGCCAAGTACGACGTGATGACGATGAAAATCTCAGTGTTATATTTCTATTGTTAACCAGTAGAAATGGCCGTTCATACTCAATGGAGGTAAAGGAGGAGGAGGTGAGGGATTTATGAAAGATAATGCTGTTATGTTACCAAAAATGAAATTTACATGTCTCGGCCTTGTTGTACGGTGAAATTAAAATAAAAACCTTATAATACAAAGAGAAAGAAGGGGCTCAAAGCCTAAAAACAATAATCTTTGCCTGGTAAATAATTTTTCATCATATATTTTGACGCATTCCCCTATCTTCCTTATGAGAACTTCATAACAGTAGAGAGTTTGTTTACTATTTGCGGACAGACGACCATGGCGAAAAGTCCACTTTTATAAGCATTAAAAATATTTTTGTCAATTGTAGTAATAACATAAGAATAATTGTGAATATTTTAGTCAATTGTAGTCATCTTAAATTTTCCCAATCAAATTCCCAAGCTTAGCATAGGAAAGACTTACTCTAACTCATGCAGGCCAATAATTAATCTCGAAAATAACATTTCCACATTGATTACATCTTCTTTTAAGCATTTGGACTACCAGTTCCAGATTCTAGAGCCAGTTCTAACCGGACAAAGGCTCTATGTATGGCCGGGAATCTATGCTACACCGGGGATCCCGAGTCTGGCAACACAAGTTTTGGAATAATAAGCATTGATGGACATTGGATGCAAATATTAGAATTTGTATTTTGTATTCTCTAGGCAAAAGAGATGTTGAGGTGACCGTTTTAAACTGAAAATTCGTAAATATGTAGTCGATATACAGGGTTCCATTCTTCGTGGTACTTTGATGATCTGCAGTCATAATTTCTGAGAATCCTATTTTGCATGAATAGAGGTAAACATTTGGTAAAATATGAAAAAGGGGATATATAATTCTGAAAAAATGTTGAGAATCGTAGATTTAAGCATATTTAGAAAGAGGGCCTTTTTTCACTGCAAGTGGAAACCAGCATGAATGCGATTCAAACATTTTTCCGTGAGAATAAACTATATTCACTGCTTTACAAAAACATCGTGAACTTAGTATCTCTACTATTTTATTCTGAATGTGTTGGTGGAGTTCTTTTTTATTTTGGGCTGTAATATCTTTGGGACCTTTCCAGCTAATCCTGTAAACAAATTAATGTTGTTTCGTTAATGAGAAGGGAACAGAATGAATGTATTGTAACTAGTCAATAATATATCGTCACTCAGAAAGAAATCCACTTATTATGGTGGCTTTTTTTCCAGGTGTAAATGTTAAGTGATCTTATAAATGAGGAACTTCTCTGAAAACTAATGGCTGTGTGAAGCGATTGATTACCATCGCATCCAATTTACCATATGCATCACTGGATTTGTTCGGCACGAGTGCTTCTATATTTATTGTACCCACCATCTCCTTCCAATTCTGCTTCTTTAAGTAAGCAAGGCACTCCTAGCAGATTTTTTACCGACATAATAAACAGAAGAGTTATTTTTTCCGGCCTGCTCAATCCGCCTTATACGCATGCCCACCCCCAAATTCACAGCCAGTGGCCTAAAACTCAAAATCCCCTCTTTTCATACGGCTCACACTTTTTTTCTACACCTTTGCTTCCTCCATTAACATAGAAAGGGGCATATTGTATAATGTGCGCCGTTGCTTCCATTTCATCGTCGGGTAAATATCATCCCTGTCTCCCGGATATATATGTACACGCGCAATTAAGTGATCGAGAGAAGGTTTGTTCGGGCCCAGTGCGTCGGGTCCATAGCTTCCTTGGCTCCGTCGCCAAGATCGGGGTCCATCGCGTTGTTGGGGAAGACGAGATAGGAGGGAAGGTGGGGGAGGGGTTGTTATAGGGGTGAGACAGACGCCAGAATCGGGGAGATGATGAAAGGGGATAGGTTGTTCCCGAGGCGTCCACCGTGCGTACGTACACTGCCCTGCCTCCAGGCTATGCGATGCCGTGAGTTGGGTCTGCTCCCCCCAGGCGTGTGAAGAGGGACAGCTTCCGGATGTCGTGTGCACTCCCACTTCTAGAGGGTCCTCTCTCTCGTTTGAAAAGAAGAGCTCAGAGGGTTACGTCTGCGAGTACCATTTGTAGGGTGTATCTCCCCTAAAGAGTTCTTTGGTGAACTAGACTGGAGATGAAGTGTTCTTTTGAACGATTTCTGACTGATAAGGACTTAACGGAGATATTTGAAATTTGGATGGTGTATGGGATATGTAAAAATGGAGTCAAAAATGAACTGATGAAGTAGCTCGTCCCAAAATAAAAATCCGCCTCATTTTGATTGTTACAGTGTACTACCAACAGGGATGATCTGAGGGTATTTTTTCAGAGGTACGCTATAGCGTTTGGCGCCTTTTGCAACCCTCTAGAATAATCTTATATTAATATTTATCTGACGTTGATATGAATTGTTTTCGTATTTTTATTTATTTTCTTAAATTTATATACACCTGATTAAGTACATAGTGGGTAGTTCATCTGATATCTATTTCAAATTTTCCGGGCAAAATTGAAACCCTTTTCCTTTAATTGGATATTGGTAGCCCATGTAATTTTCAAAGGAACTACCTTAATTAAATGGCATTAAATAATTGCTGTGGATGAGCCATCAATAAATAATGCCTTTATTCATAAAATCGTAATGAAAAATTTAAAAATATTTCTCCAGAAATACGGTTAATTTGATAAGATCCAATACTTCTAAGAAATGAGTAGTTTTCTTCGGTTTCATAAAATCTGAGAGTCAAAGGAAAACCCAAAAATCGGCTTCCTTTCACATAGCAGTCCCGAATATAACTGAATATATACTTTGGGTTATTAGCAAAACTCTGCTAAGAGCGCGTAAGTTGTTCATATGAATAATTTGAATTGAAAACTGAGAAAGTTTTTCATTTTTTTGTCATTTTGTAGTACCTTCAACATTTCTTGTCAGGATATCCTTGCCTATGGATGATCTTCACTAAAATAAAGCCGGATGGTGGACGTTCCTTCAAGTTTGATGTTCTAAAAATCTAGGGTCGTCCGAATAGTTCTAAAAATCTGGCCCAGTGTCGTTCCTAATCATATTATTCTCGCATGGTTAGAACAAAAGCTCTTTTAAAAAATGGTTATCTCCCGCAAAAAAATAATGAATGTACATTATATTGTATTATTTTCTATTTTAAAATATTTAAGAATACTTAATTTGATGCATTACTATTAATTTGCTGTACATATTTTCTCTCGTGCATTTTTTAATGTCATAGAGCAGAACATTGCTTTGAGTTCCTCTGATTCGTTCCCTACGAAAGGTTTGGCTGAAAAACAATTGCACTATTAGTAAAATAAGTTTACGATCGCAAAGGAGGCAAAACATATATTTTATTAAAAATCTCAATTATTTTATAGCATAAATTACGCTGTATTTTGATTATTGGCTGCATGATCGGAAAACTAATATTTATTACTTTCTTTCCAGGTGAGAATCGATGCGCCGGCCTTGCTACTAATTTGCACGGATTTTTAACTTATTTTTGTGAGTATGCTTCCAAATTAGTTGAAGATTCATGATGCGTATTATGTCTCCTAAAACAAGAGTTTTAATGACAGAAATGTTGCACCCATGGCATTATAACCATATTTTGAATTATAGTTCTTTCATTCAGGTCTATGTCCATCGTCTTTTAAGTACTTCACATAGAGATTCATTCAGTTGTGAAATGTTCAATTATGTATCTATTCTTTCAGTTCACGTTATGCTAGCATCATTCGTTCTTGTAATTTTATTGCTTTTTTAGAACTCTTTTCGTCACCCAAAAGTTTGATATTTTATCGCATCTAAGAAAATATTCAGGTAATAACTATAGGCTTTTTGTCTGCTTTCCGGAAAGACGTCGGCATTTCCATATTCAGCCTCATATCTCATCCTTTTATTAACGGCGGATGGCCTGGCCGATTCTTATTGCGCTTTTGACAAATCCCTCGGATCCCAGTGAATAAATTCTTTAGCACATATTTTCGGTATTCTGGACATCCCTCGGCCGAATGGACAAGAACGTTGAATCATCTTCAATGGGCCCAGCAGCGTCTTCACGAAACCTGAACGTATGCACCACCAAGCTTCTCAAGGAGCCCTGGCGTTTGAAAATATTCAGATCTTTGCGACAAGTTTAACGAATTGCGCGCACTTCCTCTCGTTCCCCTACCCCGTCCCTCCTTTGGTCCACCCTCATTGCCTTTCTCCCTATTGCCACCCAATTGTTAAAGGGTCTCTATCCTCATCCCCTCACCTACTATCCCTTGCCTAAGTCCAGCCCCAACATAACATTCTTCTGAGAGAGCCTAAAGGAGTGTAAGGAACACAGGAAGGACGCTAAGATGGGGAGGGCTAATAATTCAAGGACATGAGTTTCATCGTCTGAGTGATAATGAACCAGGCAGTGCAGCTGAGGGCGACAACTTGCCATTTCCCGTTAAAATATCTAGGGATACAGTTTTTGTAGGCATATGGCCACTTAAGATTACACAGCTAATGGAACAAGACGAGTTATCGTAGGGTCCGATGCAATTTAATACTCGAAGTTGAAGAAGTATCACCCAGATGGGGATTATAAACGTCCTGGCTCTTGAAAATAGTTTCTGGATTATTTATTCTTATAGCCGAAAAAGTGCACCTAAATTTTGACGAGGTAAAACTGATTTCATTGGAGCAGCGAGTAATTTTAATTTAATCAGGGTCATTATGTCGCATTTTGACTTGGTTACATTATGGATTTTAAATCGGTGATAATTGGTATCTTTTATGATACAAGAAGAAATTATCTTAACATCTTCAACAAGTTGAGCTATTCGGTCTTTTACATAGGAATAAAATTTAACTTATGAAAATCATTTTTGTATTTACTGTCACCATTTATTCCACTTTATATATTTCCAGTCAATGCATGGAATAAAATAACATTTAAATTCCATTTCACCGGTAATATACTCTCAAAATATAGCAAATTATATGGCAACATTAACTTTTGATCTCTCCTCAAACTTTCTGTCAGTTCTCAAAACCTTGTGAGGTCAATAACTTGATGAAATAGCATGGCTTTTGTAAGCAGTGATTAATTTCATCTAGAGGGAATAGAATATAAAAGGGTGAAGAGGGCGCCGATAAAATGATGAGGCGATGCGGCGAAGAACATAGCAGTCGAAAACAGGGCGTGGACTTCCCCCAAGCATGCATTCACAAACCATACAATTTGGGAATTCGCTCCAAAGATGATCACCTTCCTTCTTTACGAACGCATCAAACTTGTGATTCTTCCTCGCATTTTTCTCTCATCTCTGCTTGAAGCCTTCGGGTCGATCGCACCGTGGCAATCATACCCGAATGATGGTTCTCCCTTTGTCATCAAGACTCGACGGGGGGGAGGGGGGAAAAATGCCGCGAAAGACACCACGGTTGCCCGAGGATGATCTCGAAATATGAGGGACTCCAGATGGCGTGTGAGGAAATCATCACCCGCGAGCGAGCGCCTTGCCTCTCCCATCCCTCGTTAAGTGGATTATCAGAGTGGTGGGGTGGAGATAGAGAGGGACGGCGGAGGAAGATGGAGAAGAGTAGAGAGAAGAGAAGGAAGATGTAGATGAGTAGAGAGAAGAGAAGGAATATGTATATATGTTCCTTCTCCTAGGAAGAAGGTGGTAGTGTCACTAAAAATTTAGTTGTGTGTTTTTATTTTGTCTTTCGTCGTTTTTATACAGTGTGTTACACAACCTGTGTTATATTTGTGGTAAATATCTCATCGAGGAATATCTACGGATAGAAATTGAAAAAAAGAGACAGGAACGCATACCGATGACAATAAAACTGCAGTGGCGTGGAGATGGAATGATGTCCGAAATGCACTTGAAAAAATTTCACTTTGACCGGGAATCGAACAACTGGCATTCTGATAACCGGACAGATGCTCAGATATGTATGTATATATAGTGTTCATGGATGGAATGGTGTGAGTGTCCGCGGAGAGAGAAAGAGAGGGTGGGTCGTATAGTATATGTGTGTGTTTGAAGAGTGAGTGGGTGTGAGGATGAAAAAAAGAGGAAGGGGTGGGTGGGCGACGATAAAGTATGGGAAAGGGGCCGAGTGAGGGCCGCGCTCTTAGCTCCATCTCCTCCTTCTATTCTCCCCCCTGCCCTCCCCCATCATCCTATCTCACGCCCCCCATGGGTCCTCTCCAATCTCCCGACACCCACCCCACTTTCTCCTTCCCCGTCATTCTTTCCCCCTCCCACCTCCTCCTTCCTTAGTTCTTTAACCCCCCCCCCCCCCCGCCTCCTCCCACCCCCTAAGCACTACCCTCTCCATCTTCCCCACTCGGCCACTCAAACGCTTCGCACACAAATCATCCCGATAACGCATATCTTTCCCTATTCGCCATTTTTATGCGTAGAGTGGTCTGTGGACCTTCTTCTTGCTCCCCATTCTTATATTTTTCCCCCGACCCACCCTCCCATCTTCTCCACAAAACGCACTTCTTGCTTCTCTTCAGACTACTCATAGCCTAAAGTTCTCCATACTTTATCCTCCACAGAACTTCAGCTAGAAATCTGTTATATTTCCTCTGATGTCCACCAAACTTTCTCCCACTCTCCATATTTTCCGTTCTTCCGCCTTGGTTTCGTCTTCTTTTCTATGTCTGGTCGGGAGAATTCCATATCACACGCTTACGCTTTTCCTTGGGCGAAAAAGCGTACGCAGCTCCTGTATCATTAGGAACATCTTCTCAGGCAGTCTGAGGTGTACCTCTAAGGGTTCGCTACTGGCATATTGTTGGCCTTTCGTCATCCCGCCGCCGAAATTCCTAGAGTCGACAATACGTGCGCTACCTCCGACTCATCGTCAGCTGATCGCGAGCATTCGGCATCGAGAGGAGATGAAGTCAATCAAGCAAGGAGAGCATATTGGGAACGGAATCACGTGGACGTGGTCAGAGGGAGTAAAAATTGATTGTAATGAATCCCGTGATGCATTTGAAGAAATATTCGCATTTTCTATTTCGCCAGAATTCAACTTCTTCAATCATCACGAAAAATAAGCAGACGCTAATAACTTGCATCGGTTGCACAGATTGTGCGTTTTTACCTGCTGGCGAAACCGTGCCTGTCCACGCCCGTAGGCAGGCTCCCTGCTCGGACCGTCCCACCCGAATGCGCTCAACGAGTTGGAAGATATTCTGAATACATTTTCTCTTGGAGAATAAAAAAGGAAATTTTATGGCCGTATAGAGGGGAAATATTTGATGGTTTCTTGAGTGATGCGTTTTCTAGGCCGTTGAAATCCGTGCCCCACCGTTTAGCAAATTTTCTGAATGCTGTGCGTATGCTTTTATGATATGTGGCTGTCGAGCCCAAGTCCAAGTTTTTGTGAATGTCCTTTCGAAAATGTATGCTTTCATTGAGCCCATATCTGAGATTGGTTGTGAAACTTTTGCCATAAATGCAACTCTAACCGTAAAAGACAGTTTTTGTTATGCGTCAAGAATAGGATGCGTCATGCGTCAGTATTACATTTTTTGTGTCATTCATTACTTTTTAGGCAGGCAATGGTCTCATAGAATATTTTTTTTAATAGTTACTTATGCTACTTTATTTTTTAAATAGTAGTTACTTAAAGTTACTGCCAGTTAAATTTAATACTATCAATTTTCTATCGATGCCCTTTTAATGTATGGTAAGATAATTGGAGGAGGTGACCGATAGTTAAGATCATTTGCGCCATGAAGTAAGGATGGGTGGAGAGAATTTCGCCGCCGGCATTAGCCTGCTCTTCACGATAGGCGCCAAGGGAACCACGGAGTAACATCCCAACCGACGGATTTTTCGCTTGAAGTACCCACCACACAACACTCAAGGAGGGGCCAGGCAGTCTCTGAAAATTCTGTACCACCGCCGTGAATCGAATCCTGGCCCTCGGGGTGTGAAGCCAGCACTTTAGCCACCCCATTCCCAAAACCCTATTGAGAACATTTCTATTAGGAATAAGTACTGCATTCATTCGATTTACCTTTTTAGATACTCTTATTGTTAATCTAGAAAAATAAACTGTAATTCCTACGGAATCGCGTGAATGTCCACCGCATCTGTTCGACAATAATGTACGCTCGAACCCCGATACACCCAGGCCCGACGGCAACCTACCTAACCAGTTGGGATAGTAAACTTCTGAGCATTAATTATTGCTGTTAACTCTCACCGACGACCATTTATACATGTATTTGAATCCTTCTAAATTCAACACCGAAAGCTCCGCCGTAATAACACGGCGTTTGTGTTATTCCATCGCCCAGCGGCGATGAATCGCGCGAGAATCGAGGTTAATTAACGGCTCCGGAAAGGTTTTGCAACTCTGGGTCTCGGTACTTGTAGCAATGCAATGCTGGACGGGGGAGGTGGACGGATTGTAAACGAAGGAAGTGGGTGGCGGGGCTGGAATTGGGCCGGAGGGGGTCCCAGGGAAGGCATAAAGGAGGAAGCGAGGGCATCCTGTGGGCACCCAGGGGACGCCGAAGCGAGTGGGAAGGAACAGGGGAATGGGACGAAGAAAAGAGAAGGAGAAGAAAGTGAAGGAGAGGATGGAAGTTCTTAAGAGGAGGATTTGAGATGAGGAGGATGAAGGGGGAGGCGGATAAAGGGGGGCGGGGGCTGTGGAATAAGGCGAGAGGAGAGGTCGGAGGATGGCGGTGAGCATGGGAGAGGCAAAAACCCTGGGGGGAGGGGGGCAACGGAGAGCCCCCCCACAATGCCTTATACGAAGAGGCTGCGCCTGGGTGTCTGGACAGTGATGGATTGCCCCTGAGCTGAACGGCCAATGCCGGGCTCTAGACTTCCCTCGCCTTTCCCATCTACCCATGCCCGACCCCCCCTCCCGCTCCTAACCTAACCCCCTTAACACTCCCCCCTCCCGACTTCCCCGATTCCCTCGCTTACGCTAGAGAATTCTTCTTGTTAGACTACTATACCCGCCATCACTTTGGCCTTCCTATTTCTACCAAAACTGTACGATGCATACTTTGTGCACGTTGAAGCTCTCCCTTTTTATCTAATGCGAATTTCTATAGCCCTTGGCTATGTCATATTATAAAGCTTCCTGGTTTATATAGTAACAAGCCCGTTGGTTCATATGTCAGTTAGTGATTAGGGCAATTATATCTTGAAATATGTCGCCAATGATAAGCTAATGAAATATCGTTAGTAGACTAAAAATCATTATTCACTTTTATATCTCGATGATTATTAATTGCTAGAATTTGCAAATACTTTAGAGTAATTTGATCACGTCATCCAAACTCTTCTCTACCTATCATAATTTTTTTGGTCTAAATAAACTTCTAAATCCTCACTTTACTCCGGATAAAAAGTTTCGGAGGTAACACGTCTCTGCGGGTGCTAACTCTAAATAAATATTTTATTGAATGTTTTTGATGATTTGCTGAAAAATGTATTGATCTAAGGAGATGCTAGGAATGAATATAATTGAAAGCTTCCTGTTTCGCTTTAATTGGCATTTCACATGAGTTCAGTTTTTTAAATTTGTAATCAGTTTCCCTTCAAGATCAGTTTTTTCGAGTGTGGGAATATTATGACCAGGTGCCTAGATGGATTGTTGATGGTCATCTATTAATGAACCTCTAGCTTTATGCATTCTCAATTTACCCACATGAGCACATCTTAATTTCGTAGAAAAGATATTCATATATTCAGAATACTAGATAAGGTATGCTACTGTACTAGTTTTCTCCGCCATTTAGCTAATTATTTCCTTTCTTACCTATATTTCATAATCCATGAATTTCGATTCTACTGCCAAACAGAGGGATTTATTATTTTGGAATGAAAATTATTCTTTAAATGTTATCCTTCATTGGTGGGTGAGGTGTTGCAAAGTGATACGAAGATTTTGGTTAGGTTACGACATTTTAATTTATTGTATTCGTGCTATGAATACTTTGCTTGAAAAATGCTCAACTAATGTCAATATCGAAATTAGAAAAGCATGCGGTAAATTATATACTTATATATATAGTACATATATTTATCTAGGAATTCTCATTAAATAAATCATGATATTTTCGTCAGAGCATAATATTTTATTTAAAATTTGAATTGCTGGAAATGAAACGTTTAGGATAAAACATTTTTTCAATGTTTCGCAAGCATTGTTGTATATACATTTATTTTCCTTGAATCAATCTAATTAGTGGAAAATTCTATGCATACACTCTTTATATGAACAATCGATACTTTGCTGCTCCTCGCCGAGTAAAGACAAGTAAACTTTTTGGAGATCTTGCTTCGGTTGTATTATTCTTCGTATGAATACTTCTTAATTAAAATATTATTTTTTTGTCTGCTGGAACTATCGTTCTTGATAGGATGTGAAAGTATTGGTTAGGGATGCTAAAAATGATTAATCTCTGTATATAAAGCCGTTTTCGTTATGCATCATCACGATGTAGCGGAATTATTATCTTAACTTACACAATAAAAAGACCCGTATTTTTTCAAGCATATTATGCTTATACTATCATTTTACCCTTTAAGCACACTAAAACGTCCACGGCAATAAATTGCCCCTTTTTCTTATCCTCTTATTTCTGTTGCTCTTCTTAAAGCTGAAGGTTACTGGGTATCCCCAAGCAAGAGGTCTTCGCCACACTTAATCAAGTCACAGGAGTAAGACGCAAAACTCACTGCCGGCATCCGTGAGCTTGCATTTGCCATGCGGTTAAGGTTATTAATCCCTACGGGGCCATCACTCATTTAATACGCCTTGTGTGCACGACTTTGGAGCCATATCTCATGCCATAGGATTCTCGCCTTTCTTCATTCCCTCTCCCCCCCCCCTCCCCCCGTCTCCAGTTTACCCGAGTTTCATTCCGCAGCCTCACATCCTTGCAAGTCTTAGCTGCTTTTCCCTACACTGTAGCATTCGCTCTCCATCATGAAAACCTATTTTTTCCACCCATTGCAATTTATCATCCACTTCTACTTTGAACCACCGAAACTTCAACAAAACTTTCAAGCGGTTGACTAAATTTGTTCATATTTGTACGCAGCAGTGGTAAATAGTAGGAGTGATACTAGTGATTCTGATTTCATTACAGTAGACAAGTTTGTAGGCTAGAAAATAAAAATGAGAAAACCCAAACATCAACTTTTCCAATTGAGAAGTATTCACATTACCTTTGCCACTGTAACTATTGTTGGGAAAATTTAATTTCGAAAAAATAATCGGTTATTTGAGGAAAATGCTGGAATGAAATCAAATTTTTCGGGCTACGTCCGCGTATGTTGACAAATATTCACAGTAGTTTCCCCAGCTATCCTGCTAGCGTCCTCAGGTGAAAGATCCTTCACGCGAAGACACCATAGGATAGTGGGCGATACTTTTGTGGACCTTAGTCAACTTACGCTGACGCAGTCTAAAACATTTACCCTGCAATTCATTCATTCGAAGCCGTGGAAACCTGTGAATGAACAAAATGCTGGAATATTTATGAGGTGGGACATGATTAAAAATTAATTTCCTCGTATTATTTTCTTTAATGTATATTCATCAAAAAAGCATGAATGTTATCCAAAAAAATATAACAATGTATCAAATCAGGGAATTTATCTACCGTATCAACGGATAGATCAATGGATAGATAGATGATCAGATACAAGCTTGCCAATGGGTAGAACTCTGATCAACTGCGATTTCAAACTTGGTTATCGTGGTAAACCGTATGATCATCATATCCGCAATCGACAGAGGTGTGATTGAACCATCATCGCCTTCATTTCTTGCGGAAAGATTACAAAGTAGGAGTGGAATAATCGCCAGAGTGAGAGAGGCAGGAAACGGAGAGAATCAGTACAGGGCTCAAAAAAAGGCAAGGAGCAGTGCGGAGCGCCTTAGAAAAGGATGCCTTGGCATCTTGGCAAAGAGCTCTCAAGACAGGGTTCAAAAGGGGGGGGAGGAAACGTGGGGGGGGGGGGGTAAAAGGTGGGTGCGGGCGTAAGGCGCTCGTCGCTCTGGTGCATGTGGTGCGGAAGGAGGCTGAGGGGGTTGAAAAGGGGTCCGAGGTTACCTCCTTAAGGGAAGCGCAGAGGTACGGCTGCTCCCCTTTGCAATTGAGGGTGTACGTTGGAGTGTGTGCAGAGGGTGGTAGCGATCGTGTTGATGAGGTGGCAGCGAGGCAGAAGGCAGGGGAATTAAGAAGGGAGATGCGGCGGCCAAGTGCAATAGCAGAGCTGCTAAGGAAATGGGTTGGATTTATCGCTGGGCGCATCTGCAGGGGCAGTGATGGGGGTGAGAGAAGTCTTTAGGTGGAGGGTGGCTAGGCGCGAGAGCCCACTTGGATTTTTTTCTCCATATTTCCATTCTTCTTCAATCGGGAACTAGTGAAAAAAGGGCTCGGTATCGCATGACGTGAGACCTTATTTGAGTAATATCTCTTTGAAGCCTCGTCTTGTTATTTAAGTGAGGCACATCTCCTCAATGGCTATATTGCAATATCCCATTTTGCTAATATTAGTAATATCCACCACGCCGTGCCTCGTCTCAAACAATATATTCGTAATGCTGCGTCTTGTACTAAATCATCAACCATGACGGTAATCGCCATAGCTGTGAATTGTGATTTTTATCTACTTTATTACAAAGGAATGGTTTTTCTTTCAAAGCTTTGAACTTCAATACAATTAACTACCTCTTTGCCAATGTGCTACTTAACAAGTTACATTTCTTTCAGGGCTTCCTGTATCATGGAATAAAGGCAGATGCTTATTCCTCCATTTTTAGGAAAACCGTTTTCTAAATGTTCTTAGATATACCTCTCTATGCTAGAACAAACTTCATTCTTTTTAATTACACGTTAATCTTTGACTATGCTGAAATGATAACGTGAAATTTTGTTTATTTTAATTTTAGTAAAAATCTCGATGGATGGATGTGATGGATAAATGGATGTGTGAGAAAAATATTTGCAATGGATCTGAACTCTTGAAAGTGTTCAATTTTGAAAAATTTCGGGTTTTTGGCTTTGTAGCCTCGGTCATGTTATATATACTATGAGAAGCTTCAGCCAAGTAGTCTGGAACTGGAAATATTATATTTAGTAAATTTTAATCACCCGTAATGTCACAGTTCATTGCGGTGATAGATTGTTTCGAGCTAATTCTAACTATTTAAACATGGTGAATTAACCCATTTACGCCAAAGGTGCGAAAAACTTATTACTTATTTAACAAATGTATTACTTTTGAAAGCGTTCTTAACATAAACCGTTAATTGAATGTTCTGGTAAGAAATCAATAAAACCTTGTGTGCCAACAAAAACTATTTTTGATGCCATTAGTAACAGCAATAAAAGGAAGTATTTTTTGGGCAAGTAGGTATCTAAGATGACTTATTTTAATTTCTCTACTATATAAATACATCAAACGTCTATGAAAAATTTTAAATTACAAGCGTCATATTAATCAACTCCTCACGCCCGCCATAGCATTCATATTCGTCATTTTTGTTAAATTTTTAGCAAAATCGAAGTCATTTTGCAAAAACATTAATGAGATATTTTTTGGTGGTTTACATTTTTTGTGATTTTTTTAGTGCCTACCCCTGAGATTTTCAGAATTACAAAGGCAGCACTTCCATTTTTTCGATGATAATATTTTTTTGTTACTCTTATGATGCATGTTGACTAAATTTAGCTTTTAATTAATAGCACCAATTTGTTATAACTCTGTAGTCATATCTGTGGGAGAGCGAAAACATCCATTAATCAACGCGACGTTAGTTTAATACCGCGAATTTTGTGGGAAGCGGCACGTTTCACCAAACTCAGTGTCACGGAATGTGGTTGCAGCGAATATTTTGGTGTGGTTTCTATCCATGAGAGAGAATATTAGAATTTTATGATTGATAGTTCACGTGGCATCCATATTTATTGTTGTGTTATGACACGTTGAAGTAAATAAAAGTTAATCGATGTGATTTTTAAAAATGGATGATTTTTAAATGGTAAGATAAAATTTGACGATATGACTTTTAAAAGTTTGCAACACTATAAAACTTTTGGAAAAATGTTGTCTGATTGGGATATTAAGATATAACATTAGATGCCATTGTTAAATACAAAACAAATGGCTACAATTAAAGTTGCTCCGAAAACAGGTGAGGAAAATTCGATTTTTCGAATGTGCGTACATTCTCGGGAAAAAATGGTTAAGCACGTGCAGTCAATTCAAACCTATATATACACGAGCTAGCATAATCAAACGGTGAGCCGAAATTCAAAAATAAAACTTGGGAAAAGGGTTTATGTCATCCTTGAAGTGATGCTACGCCAACCAAGCGTCAGTTTTATGGCATTCCTGATTCATTAAGTACGTGGCCCGGTTAGAACAATCATCGCACCATTATATTTGATTGTGTTTACTTTTCGAGTCCGGAATTTTGACTCCGGGGGGCGCAGTGGGGGTGGGTGGGAGTGGATTCTGGCGGTGGACCCGCGAGGACGATGGAGGGTGCGTTGAAGGGAGGGTGCGGAGGGAGAATGCGGGAGATGGCCGGGACGGGTGCGGGGGATGGGTGCGCACGGTGTCCGTGAATCATCCCCGCCGGTGTCATCCGCATACTCGCCGGCTGATGACGCGACGCTTTTTATTAGAAATGTCCCCGCAGCCACTCGTAAATCTCCCGGCGGTTTTAACCACATCGAGGGGAGGGGGAGGGTGGGACTAGCGGCCCTGCCAGGGGAAATGGCGCTGAGTGGGATCCCAGGGAGTGGGCCCCGAGCGTTTGGTGCTCGTGGCGGCAGCGGCCTTCCAGTGGACCGGGCGATGAGGCCGGCGAGAGAGGATGTGACAAGCGGGACGACCAACATTGCAGACGCAAAAATGCGGTGGACGAGGTCGTAGGTACCTATTTACTAGCTTGGTCGCCGGGAGGGGGAGACCACCTTACACTCCATAGCCTCGAGAAAAATTTTCGGAAATTATTGTATCGGCTACTTACGTGATTTGAAGAGGAACTATGTGTTTGGATGAGTAAAACAACACAAGAAAGAGCAACTAATATAGGTCCTCTTCAACTATAATTCTTTTGTTTTACAAGAAAAGTTTGAATTTTAACAAAAATATGCTTAAAAATACTCATTATAGGTTGTCGATGAATGTGCGAGAAAAATATTTTGTAATGGATCTGAACTCATTCAGTCGGTCTGTTATTAAATATTCCGGATTTTTGGTTTTGTAGAATTGGTTAAGCTAAAAATACTGAGGAAAGCGCACCTGCTACCTGGCACTGGTTAAATTGTGTTTAGAAAATTTAAATCATCTGTTTCTTCAATTTTTTATATTGGTTTTTGGTATTATTCGCAGTATATACATGGCGATTTTAGGGCCTTATTTATATATTACTTTTGGAGCCATTATCAACCGATACCGCCCTTTCAAACAGAACCTTTATCGCCACACATGGGATCATAACTCGGCACTGAATTGACAATTTATCTACCGGCGCCTATGAGCTACTAGGCACACTCTATATGGAACCCGAGCTGGGGCGCGTCTAACAGGAGCGGGGTGGTGCAGGTGCCGTCCGCGGAAGCTGCTCTCCCGGACGAGGTGGAGTAGGGGGTAAGGGAGAAAGCAAGCGAAGCGGAAATGTTGAGATTAACGAGAGCGAAAATAAAAGCGTGGGAGTTATAGAGAGGCGTTAGAGGGAATATAATAAACTGGAGTCGGGCAAAGGGGGCCGATCGGGGGTGCGCGGGTTCTTTTCTCCTGGCCCCGGGAATCGGAAAAATATTATTCAGCTTGTCGAGCTCTTGGTTTGCAAACCTTTTTTTTCCCGGCGCTTTCTCCACTACACTGGCCTGGTTCTACTAGGTCGAAGCGGCAAAATCAATCGAATTGTTTGGATATGCGTTACTCTGGAAAATATGAACACTGCCTTTTTTATTCAATCGTAATCAGTCAGATCAGTTAATACTTTTCTGTAGGTAAATGGCAATTGCAATTCACGAAACTTCATAGCTTTCACGTGAACTGCTAAAATTCTCATTCAAATGGTGGTGGCTAAATTTGAGGAGATACCACACTTATTTCCCAGGTATCTAAAATATTCAGTACCTATGACTATTTAAATTTCATTCGTTCATCTAGCACTGTGGTTAACAATTATCCTTTACTTTCGTAAGCATTTCTCTGAGAAAAAGTGGGATCATATATTAGTTAGTTGATATATCGTTCAGAGCAGCCATGGATTTTCTCATGCTTTACTTATTACTTGCGTTTATTTTCCTTATTGAATTAGATAAAAAGCCACCATTGAAATATTCCAAAATACTTTTACGATATATTTTTATTATTTAATTATAGTAGCCAAAATACTACGACATGTTTCAAATTCGATAAAATAGAGTTTATCATTTTAAGTAATGTTAGGTTCACTAGTAACAGAATTATCAAATAAAGATTTTTTTGCAACAATACACATTAATTACACACCAATTTCATTCGCATTAAAGTAGAATTTTGCTTTGAATGCTATTAAATTATATCGGTATACGGCGTGGATGAATTGTTTGCTCGCTGTCTATCAGCACTTTGCTCCGTTCGTCAATCCTCAATTCAAATCCAATTTTAGATCCATGTCCCTTCTTCCCACCAGTATGCTCTCCACCTCGGGAAATGACCGCACGTTACATTTTATGTCACCTCTGCGGAAGGCCGTCACCAACGATTTATTCAAACGCAATTACTCCACTGGATTTTGATTCGATATTTTCCGCGCGCTCGTCAAATTCTCACCCCTCTTTCCGCTCGCGGTAATACCGGAATCTGTTCAATAATTAACCCTACGATTTCACCACGTAATTACATGGCGAACCTTGCTATGTCTAAAAAAAGAAGAAAAATTTATTAACAAAAGAGAACTAGGTATTTACATCGAAAACAAAGCAAATTTTATTTTTATTTCGAAGTGCCATTTAATTTAGTAGATACTTCTGTGTTTTTGAAAACATTCCATTAGTAAAGTTCCATTCCAACAGTAAAAAACATTCATCTGTATTCGTTAAC
Organism: Ischnura elegans; assembly: GCF_921293095.1. Lineage (NCBI taxonomy): Eukaryota > Metazoa > Arthropoda > Insecta > Odonata > Coenagrionidae > Ischnura > Ischnura elegans. The sequence goes on from NC_060246.1 coordinate 128,349,752, forward strand.
TGAAAAAAAGGACTTAACTATGAGAGGATTTTAGTTTGTTGGAAATTTCTTGTCTCGATTAAAACGATTTTCGTATAAAAATAATTTATTCAATTAATTTTTATATGAGCACATTTTCAATGAAATTGAAATTTCGACTAGGTACGTTGGATATATCGGTGTCTACATTGCTATTTTCTATTTCTATTATTAGTGTGGATTTTATTCCATCAGGTGAGATGAAACCGATTCGAATTGGAAGGAATCACGGGAACGCAAAGGAAATTAGACGCATCACACCACCGGAACACCGCGTTAGGCTTCACGCGGAATATGTTTTTCCCTGGTCGTTCATCTCTCGACTCCTCTCGCGGTCATCCGACCCGCTCACGGTGGGGGGGGGGAGAGCCGTAAAATTCCAGCGCCACCCCCAATGGGGGCGACGAGGGGCGGGAGGGCGGAAGCGGGCTGAGGGCCCGGCCGTGCGTGCAATTGCCACCGCCGCCGTGTGTGCGAAATGCCAATCAAGCGCGGCGCCTCCCGGCCGACCCCCGCGCCCCGGCGACGCCATCCGTGCACCCGGACCGTGTGCACACGAGGCGCATCGCAAACACATTGCAATGCCGCGGGGGGCAGAGCGACAGTTGGTGGACAGGAGGGGGTTGAAGCCTGTTGTGTCCGGGTGACGACGAATCCCCAAACTTTCCGACCGTGATGTTGATCCCTAGGGCTTCGCAAAGGCGTAATAGGTATGTACTGTGTGAAATGTTACTGCTGCCCTCTTCAAGATAGAAAAATTCAAGCAGCATCGTAATACTAGCATGCGTATGGAATGAAAATATCCTCGGATTGCCTAAGCTGTCCATTGTCACGATAATATTTTGTGTCCATATAATCTTTCAGGAGGAATGCTACAGCGCCGATCCATTGCACAGATAAATATTTTTTCGTTTTTTTCACCATGCACAGTGGAGTTGAAAAATTTGAATGCCAACTGCATATATACATATATCTAATCAACATTAGTAAAATCAGGAAAACGGTGTGGTTCAGCCGATTGAGATAAATAGGTAGGTAGATAGGTATATCCGTGAAATTTCCCTATAACTTCACCGAGCGAAACACTTAATTTATTATGCATGGTAACCTAACAAAACCAATGCACTATTTGTGGTGCAGTACGCATTGAACTCTTATATCCTCACTGCTTATAATAGACTACATATGTCTACTTTCTGAGAGTTAGTTTGCGTGATTGCATGATTGAATTTCTTCTTAATTAATGAAAAGGCGTACTTACTTCATTTGTTGCGATTTGAATTAACCATCAAACTATGATAAGAATTAGGGATTCTATTTAGACTATTTTCTAGTGAGGCTTGATGAAGGCGACAGCGACCGTTATGGCAGAAAAAATTTTCTATTTTGAAATATAAGATCACGAAATGACAATAGCATCATCGACGCTAACATAATAAAGAGGACAAAGAACATGCGGTTAACATTTTTGCAGACGCATGTGTATTCTGCTTCTCATTATTTTCTTTTCTGCATCACTAAAGGTGACCCCAATTCATTTTTAGGTACTTATCTACGAAGCGATACAAATGCCCGTCTAAACTGGTCATGGTAATTAAGAGTCCTCTCGACAGAAGATCTGCCCGACTGGAACTTAAACCCATCCACACCATATTTATAATTTCTGACTTCTATGGGAATGCTTGAATCCATCCTTTGTGCATGCTATTATTTTAATCAGTGTATGATACAATCTATGAATGATCCTGCGCTAATTTTTTATTGCATATAAAGTTATTTTTTCGACAATAGGCGTTAAGTATAAATGTTAAAAAGGTAATGGGGTAAATATAACAGTACCGATTCATTCTATAGATAAGTGATGTTTCATTTGTTCACTGATTAGAGTGAAGTGAGAAAAATTTAAATATATACTACATAAATATATTTTACTGATATTAATAAAAGCAGGTATTTAGGTATTTAGTATAGGTTTATCGGTGAGCATATAATAATTAATATGTTATTTGAAGAAGCTTCAGCTGATGAGATTCCTTTCGTAAGCCTTGGAAAAAAATTCTTTATTGCTCTTCGCGATTCTTAACTTTTCCAGAAATATTTTTCACCTTAAGTATTTGGAATAAAACTGGCATAAGAAATTTTCCTCCCTCTCTACGGCATTTCTACTTTTTTTTACTGCATCTAGCCGTTGAATCGTTCTCTAGGGCCCACAGGAACTTTTTCCTTCTGCCACCGAAGGCACGTGCTGTCTCTGACACTTAATCTTCATTCCTAAGAGGCGTGCCCTCCCACACCCTCTTCTCACCTTCACTCCGCGAAGGTGCTAGACGTGCAGACGGGTGTGAAACAGACGCTCATCGCGAGGCGTTCGCGGGAACAAAAGGAGGAATGCCAGACAAAAGGTGGCCAGAATAGGAGCTGAGGTTTGAACGTGCTGAAGTTAAAGACCAAGTCAAGTTTAACGATGACATTTTATCCATTGCAAATAAGTCGATTGCCGTTTTCATTCGGAAAATAAGTGGTAGGGATTTTTATTTTACATCGCATATTTTGTGATGTGATATACGCATGCATTTTATTATCAAATAAATGAATAGCTTCTACCACGCGATATCATTATCTTTTGCGTCTTTTTTGAAGTGAAAATACATAAGTTAATCTGCACGTATATAATAGGCATCAAGCACCCAATCGTTAGTTCCTCCGGTATATATGAAGTCCAGGGCATACCTGGAATCATTGAATTCTTGAATCAAATAAGTAAGAGTTCCAATGATTCTTTTGTAGTTGAAGTCAATTAAACGGAATTCCTAGAAAATACCGCATTGCAACGATAAGCACGTAGATAATGCTCTTTTTATATTAGTCATGCTTACATACTCATAGTCTGAATCCTCAGTTTCGTGCTCGATTAAATATCATATTTCCAAAATGCGAATCACAAAAGGCAATAGTTATTTAAATGAGTAGGTAAACTATGTATTAATACCGATGGGTTATTCTGGGTCAATTGGAGGAATGAAGGTAAGATTCGCTTTTGGAAAAAAATGAGTCCCACGAAAGCCCAGAATACAAATACTTAATGAGAACATTATTCATCTAAAAAAAACAGTAGGTACCTGCTCTGGATGATTTTTTTCCACTGCAGCAACAAAATCAAGCATGAACTACCATATAAGCATGACTTGACTATACCTATAGCTTTAAACTCATATTGACTGTCTTTCAGGTTACACAGAGGCCGCCTAATTATTTGTGAACTTCATTACGCATGCCGCGCAGGTCTCTTATTTTTCACTACCCGCTCCTTGCATCGAGTAATCGCGAAGTTCATTCTGTAAGAAAAGGAGAGCGCCTCCACAGCCATCGTTACCATTCTCCGATTTCACTTCTCCGTCGCTGAATAGGCGTACATACCTCAGCGCAGCGAGCGATGCGAGGGAGCGGCCGGCAGCTCAAAGGAACACCCAAGCGCGGAGCACACTGATAAGCAACAGGGACGAAATGTAGGGCACGTATAGACAACTCACTGAACTAAATCTGCACTGAATACTCGATTTCTGCTCTAAGCGGTCAAGAGGTGTGGGTTCGAGGTGGGGAATTGCATTCATTCCCGTATTGTGCGGAGCCGAGCCAATGGGAGCGAAGGTTCGGGCGACTCTCGCTGAAAGTAGAAGAGAAGGGAGTGTGCAGTGTTAATGTTCCTGTTTCTGCCCTTGTCCTTCCGCGACTCCTTTGGAGATGTTCGTTCGGAAAGTAGGGCAAGGGAGTGGAAGGGACGGTGAGGGATACAACAGCTGCTCGGGAGAGACGACTCAGGGTCGGAGGGTGGAGAGGACGCCCCGAAGGGTCGTCCTTTCGTCACGCAAGAGGATCACGTGACGCGTGCAGCTGGACCCTGTTTAGCCAAGATGGCGTCATGATGTGAGAGCACGAGAGCGAATAGATATGAGATCACGCCCCGAATTGAGGAAAAATTCTCTTCCATTTGAACTAACATTAACTATTTGAAACATCAGCAAAGGCAGCAATTATGAATGAATCTGCTCAGTGTTGCTAATTGCAATATATATCAAGAATTTATATACTTTCATATAAATTGAAGAGGTCTGATCATTTTTCTGCATTGCTCAATGATAAATATGTTTCCTGTCTTTACTTTCATCATTTGCTGGGAAGTAAACGCTCTCGGATTGGAGGTATTGTGCTCCTCATGAAATACCTATGATATTCACTAATAAATTGCTATCTTTGAAATTCACTCAGTAATTGGACAATAACGTTATTCCGAGCCGCTGACTCGGAGTAACGATACTATCCTATGACTTGATATCCACTCCGTAAGTTTGCAAAAATATGCATTACGATTAACCTATTCGAGTAATAATTTCTTTTAATTATTTATTTAATGATGTTAGTTGCCATTATAAACTCGCCATGAAGCCACAAAGTTCGCACGAATTATTTTGGCCATTTACATTTCGACGACAGCAATACACTGACCGACGAAGTACGTTTGCTTCAAATTGGAAATCTGTTTTGCCTCAATTTTTTTTCAAATAATTCAAATAGTATTCCATTAGATATTTATATTTTCAACCATGCATTTTTCCGTCATTCTAGAGCAATATTACGATGTCTGTACGTTAAAACATGTATCACAAAACGGATTTGGATTTGCTTATCATGTGTCTCAAAAGATAACAGTACTAAGGAGAATGGAAGGTAAAAATAAAGTAACATCTCCCAAATAAATAGCATGTGGCCCACAAAATACTGACTGAATTTACAAATTATATGAAAAAATCATTTGATGTAATCTAAGGTATGAATGGGTGATTTGAGATTTCCTGAGGAAATTACCTCTCTTAGAAGAAAAGGAATAGGTCGGCCACGCATAGAATCGCCAGGTGACCTTAATTTGAGGCATGGTCTAAAAAAGAGGCGAAGGGAAAGGTTCAGATGCGCGGATAAAATGAAATTGGCATTACTGGACTTAGGATCGAGTTCAAAATAGACACGCGCACGGTGCGATGAGATTTTTCTCCGTACCCGGTTGAAGTGAGCTCTGCACTTGGGAGATGAAATTGCGCGCGGGGCAGCAAATTTCGACATCGGACCGGTGCAACGAACCTAGATAGGTGCAGCGGAACACGCTGTATCGGAGCCAAGAAACCCATCCGCTCGAGAGGCACGCGAAACGAGGCGTGCTCCGAGACGCGACGTCTGCACGCCTGGCTGTTCTGCCGTGCGCCTCCGAATGAATCTTTGGGGAGACGTTGACTCGTCTCGGCACTATTATCGCCTCGGGCCATGCCTCATTTCTCCCTCTCGTTTCTGCGGCCGCCTCCCGCCAGCACTCCGCATCGACCTTCCGCCACTCCCCCCGCGGCCAGCCGAGCCCTCACAGGACTCCAGTTTCATCCATCCGCTGGACCACATCACTGGGGGGCGAAAAGAAACGCCTGACAGTCCATCCCTCCTCTCGAGATAGGCGAGCGAGCTCCTCCACCGCGTGGACATCAACAGACCGCTCCCTCCTCTTTCTTCTCTCTCAACCCTTTAACATCGCCTTCGGCTGAGGGCACTTAAGAGGGCGTTGCCCTCTTGCCGACCACACACTCCAGAGAGATGAGAGCCACGGCTTATTTTGACTCCCTCTTATTGCGGAGCGCAAGTATACAAATACAACTCCCTAGTCGGAAAAATGCTACGAAAGATTTTATCATCATGCTGACATCGTGATCTCTCGAAGCTAATATTTCAAATGATTCAACACTACAAAAGGCATAAAAAATCGGCGATGTATTTTCTGCAATTGGAAAATGTACTTTTTTAAATACTGGAGAAAAAGTAAAAAAATTGACAACTAAGATGCTTTATTTATTTCCGATTGAAATATTATACTTGGAGATATTTTAGAGATGAATTTTATAAGGTATTATTGCAATTTTGTGGCAGACTCATCACGAATATGATTTTTCTAATCTTTGACTCAAATTATTTCCATATATTTCTCTTTTCAGACAATAAATAGTTTTTAAATTTAATAGACTTCTTTCTGTGCAAATTCTCATCATATGCATTTGCAAGCTTTTATACATCATGGAGCTTTTTCCGGTCACTTATGTAAAAATATATTAATTCATTTTAGACTAGGAATCCTTGACTCAGAATAAGAAATAATGGATATTATGACCAAAATCAATAAATGGAATGATAAAGAAAAATTGTGAAATTGAATGCGAGCAATTGAATTCAACGAAACGTGGCCAGCCAAAGGTGAATATTTATGGACCGAATCGCAGGTAGGAATGGTAGGAAACAGATAGTTTGGAGCTGAAAAAGGGCTTAAATTTATCATTGAAAAATTGGATTAAATTTCAAATATCTCTGAATGAAGTCTCTCATCCCAGCTCAGAATTTTGCAAACGTGCTTCTTTATTTTACCATCGAGAGCCAGATATAACTTTAAATAAGCCTAAAATAAATTTAATTGGTTTCTTAATCAGTCAAAATAAACATTCAAATTGAAGTTATAATAATGACTAAGCAAAGCAGTTCGCAAAGATGGCGCATTACTATGTTCTTGAAGAAATTATGGTGAAACAAGTAATCTAGAACGTTCATGGTACACTAGTTTAATTTGGATACGAAATAGAACTCTCTGAATTTTTTCGCTACATTTCATTTTACTGCAAGCTCTCTTTGATTGAGAACTATTTCTTTCATGGACATTTACCAGATTGAAAACTCATCGTGAATTTATCTCATTCACAGTAAACGTTTCCTCGAATGCTGCTTAGATTTATACATTAATTATTTTTGTATTTATTGTTGTATGATTGAGAAGGAATTGAAAATAAAAAATAATGCATTAAATATCATTCAAAAAATGTTCTATAATGCCCACTGCATTATTAGTTTTCTACCAATAATTATTATTTTCATTCCTCATCGCAGCTTGTAAAAAATGAAAGAGAGGGAGTTAGTTATGTTAAGTTTTAACTATGTTTTATAGTTAGGGTAATGCGGTCATTCTCCTGGCCGCTCTGTCCCCCAGCAAATACATATATCTTCCTTGATGAACTGTATTAAGGATCTATCGATTCGGCTGCACTTCTATTTTGAACGGCATAGCCATTGTCGCGCGTGGCGTGAACATGTCTCGGTTGTTGGCTGGCAAAAATAAATGGACCGATTGTTCTGGGCCGCAGCTGTATTTCTTTTTCACTCCCCGCTGCCCTATGCAGCGTCCTCCGACCTTTTGCTCCCAATGAAGCCAACAATTCCAGTGGACTTTTTCTCGACCAAGGATCCTTCAAACAACAGAGACAGCTTAGGGAAACAAAAGAAAAGGCTTCGTCCTGGCCTACGAGGGAGAAACCCAAGTGGACTGATAATGGGGGTAAGGGAGCGAGAGGGGATAGAAGCCACGTTTGTCATCCTCACTAATTCAGCTATATGACATTCCATTGATGTCATCCAGCGTAATTTTAGTAGAAGAATCGCTTGAAAATCAGCCATTATAATAGTGGTAATGGTGACTTAATTTAATGAATAGTTAGTAAATTATTGGATTTTACATTCTTTTCGTCTATCATAGTTTTTCTAATTTTTTTCTAATTTTTCATAATTGCTACATGAATTTTTCAAATACGAAAAATAGATCATTTAAACTCTTCCTAACCCCCCTTTGTTTTCAGAGATATCCCTTTGTTTATACAAAATTTTAGATTTTCTAGACACACAAACTATAGTTTCACTATTATTTTTCCGTACAATTAATAATGATCAATGCTTTCTTTCACCTATGACGTATCCTGAATTGAACACTTGGACACATATATAGCCATTATAAATGCCTACTTATATTGCTTGTTGGCAGCCTTCCGTTATGAAAGAAATATAACGCAATATCAGAATATTTCACATATTACAACGCCCGACCGAAGTTAGTCTGAACGCAGGCGTCTTTGTTACATTCCTACGATGGTTCGATGTTAGCTGTAGCATTATGGATGAGCGTGGGGGCGATGCTAGCTCTGTTGTTCCGTCAAGGCGCTCGCAGTCTTGCGTGTGGGAATCGCCTCCCGCCCTCAGTCAGCCCTCGAACACGGTGCCAGAGTGATGCAAGGATATCCTCCGCCTCGTGTCCTCTCCTTCTCTCTCGCTCCATTGGGCTCCATTCGATCATCGCTCGCAAACTTTCCATGCATATAGTACTATCTGTGCCCCCCTCCCACTCTCTTTGCACACGGGAGCATCCGCAATACGTTCCGCGAGTCGAAACAACAGACGGACGGAAACGCGAGAGCGTGGTATAGGACTGGATGAGAGGCGCACATGTTTCATTCCTGCTCGCTGAACTGCTGTGCTGCCTTTTCCCGGCATCTCTCTCCCCTTCCCTCTGGCTCACTTTTAACCCCCAACCACTCTCCTATACGCTTTTCCCACAGCCCTCACCCTCCTTACACTCTCTTCCCGCCACCGCCGTCCGTATCCGTTCTCGTCTCGCCGCCCGCGTTGTCGTAGTCGACGCGGGATAGTAGTTCGTCGTTTCTCCAGGGAGGGGCGTTGGCGTGGCGCCGCCATCCGCCCCGGCTGGCAGCGCAGCGGTTTGTTGTGGATTCTCGTCGTCCGCCATGAAGGAGGTTCCCCGGCGGGCGGTCCGCCGCGATATCGGGAGGCGATTGTTTTTTCCCACGTTTTCTTTCGGGGACGTGTGGTTACGAGTGCGGCTGTGGAACAGACATGGGAAGAGACGTCTCCGGTGAACCCAAGGAGGTGAGAGAGCAGACCACTTTTCGTCCGAAAACGCGATAGGGGGCTCGAAAAATGGAGATGTGTCCATAAATTTCGCGTTCATGCCTTTCTCAATAAGCCTTGACTTCCATTTCGAATGAGTCGATGCTCTACTTTGTGCTTAATTTATACTATTCGTCTTTTTGTTCACTTTCTCAGCGCAAATGGAAATATTCCCGAAAGAAATTAATTTGCCGCCCGTAAAACTTTCTTTATAAAGCACCGGGTTAGTCGTCACCCCTGTCAAAACTTTTGTGTAAAATTTATGGCATTTTATCTATGTATGAAAAAACCACCACGAGATAGGGATCTAATGTATCCATGTAATGAATCGAGAAATATTTGTACTTACACCAGTTTTATTCATTGGCATTGATAGGTTTCCTACATTTTGAAAAAATAATGAAATAAAATTTTCTTAGGTTCACTTGTAGGTATGTTTAAATAGACATGACCTAGGTCTCATCGCATAGTTTCATCCTCAGGTTATCTTATGGATTGTCAGTGTTATGAAATCGGGTTTAGACCATTTAAATATGAGCCTAACAAAGTTTTAATTATTTATTTTCCATAATGGAAAGGTTTCACATAGTTAAGCCTGAAGTTATTAGTTATATTTGTATGTTTTCCTAATACGTTCCTATAGTACTCACAAAAAGCATGACTGTATTGCTTAGAAAGATATGTACGGCGAATAAGAAACTTCTAAATAATTGGAAGTACTAAGTAATTACGTGTATTTTCCTTGCATGGATCCAGGTACGAAGAATAGGGTGATTGAACGTTTACTCCCTAGTAATTATCAAAGATAGTACAAACGTTTCCAGTGATAGGATTTGATAAGGTATATTTTCTGTATTTTGATTGATGAAGGATGTGTAAGAACTGAATTATTATTAGTATAGGACACAATTAATAATTTTGATGCACCTGATGCAGTAAAAACAACCTGATTAACATCTTTTTCATATTTCTTTGTTACAATCACTAATTTCAACCCGCAGCATTGTATGCGATTCTATTCAATCGTTACAGTTTGATGTATCCACTTCGAGTATGACTGTTCAACGCCTGCTTATCTCTTATGGCCTTTTCTAAAAATACTTTTAGAAATAAAATGCCATAAAGTCTTGGCATTCGTATTACGGTATTTTAAGCCAAGAGTTAATGAAGTTAGTTTCTTATTCGAGGTGTGCTAAAAAAATAACGGGAGGTGATATTTTAACATTCTTGCGAGTTTGGGAAGTCCAAGTGTTAATTTTTATAATAATGTTGGTAAGCATGCCCCAGTAGTATGATAACATTTTCAGCGGTATAAATTGTTTGCCATGTCTATGGCTGCCGCTAAGGTCGGACGTGTTTTTAAGATGTCGGCTATTTTCGGCTCTCGCTTCATTACTTGTTCGTGAATGTCTGGCTAAAAACAATATTCTTAGTAACGACTCTTCAGTCTCCATAATCGCTAGACATAACTCGTGTGACTTTTTCCTATTTCCATAAATAAAGAGAAGATTAAAGGGTCGTCGCTTCACAAGCATAGATGACATTAAAAGAAATCGCTGACAGATGTAAAGGTTATCCAAAAGATCGAGTTTGAGAAGTGTTTCGAGGATTGGAAGAAGCACTGACTGGCACAGGTGCAAAATATCGAATTGAGGCTATTTTGAAGGCAACAACATTAGTATCGACGAATAAACAAATACTTTTTCAAAAACTAAAAATGCCATCATTTTCTAAACACATCTCGTTAATAGGTTTAGGTAACTTCCTTTGTATTTAGCAATCATCCATTAGTAACTAATGCTTATTGTGGAAACTAAATACTTTGATAGAATAGAACAAGCGGGGGTATGTCTTTAATGCCTCATTTAAACGGAATGACCCGCATAGTATCCATGTGTCATCACAATCAATGTGTTTTCCTCTGGATTATTTTGCATGCCATATTTCACTTATTTCCTAGCAAGCCAATCAACACGTATTTATACCGTGATAATTTCTACAGGATTGCCCTCTGAGAGTTATCTCTCTCTCCATTGCGTCTGACTGCATACCTTTTACGGTAATAAAAGCAATAAAATCAGTCGTTAAACCGGCTCCCCTCCTAGACCTCGGTGAACCATGTGCTACCAGCCTCCTATTACCTTTCATTGCTTCCTTTACTATCTTCTATGCCACTTTGTGTTGAAATATATTTTTTACTGAAAATAAAATTAGTAAGACACTGCGGCTTGGAAGGAGAATACTATATCGCTCTACTCTGAGTAGCTAATAAGTACAGTCACCTTCTGAAAGGAGCCGGTTAAAAAGTATAAAATCGAATACAAATACAGGTGCTCAACATTCAATTTAAATTCACTTTATTTCTCAGTTTTAAGATATAAGTATGTCCTCAAGGGATTGTTGTGTTAATGGAAAAATATATTTTACTGAGATATGGAGGAGAAAGAAGGCATGGATCCAGCGAGTACTTAGCGGGGAGAGAACGTTGAGTCCATGAGGGTAGGGGAGACTACCGGAATGCTTCGTGAACCTCCATGTTAACCTGCATTAATCGGTAGATAGTTGAATAGTAATCAATATTTAACCACTTTTATGAGTTTCTTTAACGAATTTACTCATACTGGTTGTGTTATAAAATTAACCATCTAGTAAACCAGTCACATCAGCAGAATCCTAGGCGGTGATTGCTTCTCTCGCAGATATGAAAACAGGAATATAGCGTTGTCGATCCAGAAGGATGTGACGAGGCTAGAATGTTGTTTTTTTTTCAAATGTTTCCCTTCCACCATGTCAATGTGCGTGGGAAGAGTGAGAAGAGAGATGGCGGGAGAGGAAGAGATTGTGAAAGGAGGGAGGATAATTGATTAATCACGGGGAGTGCGCCGAGGAATTCCCCGTTCACGAATGCGTGAGGCACGCGCAATTATGAACACGCTCTGTGCTAAACCATGCCCTGCCCTGCCTTTTGGGAAAACTCACGCTCTCCCGACGAAACCGATGTAATTTGGTCACATTTCACGCAAAAAGGTTGGCTTTTCCATGAATCTCATCACCTAGACCACTGATGCCCTAGCACTCCTCCATGCGCCCACGAGAAGACTAAGTTTGGGAGTAGTTATATATGTAAGAAGAGCAAGTAAAAGGATGGTTGGTACAGAGGGCAGGGCTTTTAAATGAACGAAAATGGTAGTACATTAGCATCAGTAGGTAGTGTCAATATTAGCATAAATATATCTCTGATCGTGCGCATTCTCAGAATCGGATCTCAGTGGAAAGGAATTTGACAACACATAAGAGTGCGTTGCAGGTTTACTATCTACTGTTTACTATGGTTTAATTGCTAATCTGTTTTCTGAAGTTTACTTTAAAAATACCTGTCCCACCGTTTTTGTGATACCGATAAGTTAGGGACCGACTGGTAATATCCGTCATCGAAAGAATATCGATGGCTAAGTTCTAGCAACACGTGTCTCAAATACGGCCGGATTGAGACAGGTATCTTAAAATGGGTGTAATAACATTTAAAAAAATAAAATTCAAGCAAAAAACAACTCTTTGTTTGCAAATGAATGCTTCTTTTTCAGTTTTATGAACTTTTGATTTTTAATTTAATTGTACAAATAAAAACATTAATCGTTTTTCTGCTCTCCTGAAAAGTTGCTTTTTTTAGATACGTGTTGGTAGAACTTAGCCGTCGATATGTGCTTTGAAAATAATCGAAAGTTATGAAGGTAGACCTCGATGACCTGATGCTATCTATTCACGCGACATTCACGGAATATGATTTTCTAATAGCTAATGTAAATATCGGAAGAGGTGAATCTGTAAAGGTGTACATGTGACTGTTCATGCGACTCGTTCCATCTCTATTAGTCTCGCAATGCGTTAGTCTCTCTATTAGTCTCGATATGCGTTAAGTGCTGGCCCGACTTACTGCTATAAGTTTCCAGGCCGAAATATGCCACGCATGTGTGTATCGCAACATGGGCCGCAACTTGTGTCGTAGGAAATGGAAGCAAACCATTTTAAAATTATCCTATCAAAAACTTATAATACTTACGTGTGTGGTTTCACAATCATGTGTCATTGTCAGTCTTAGTTGTGTGAACACGTTCAAATATCATATTAAAGTTATCTTTCATCGTATTCCCGTTTTTAGAAATGGCTTATACGCATTTTTCTTTCAAATCCAAACATTTACGTAGCCTAACTGTGAAAAGACGATCAAATGAACCGAAAAATCACATAATTAGCATTGGAAAACAGAATTTAATTCAATGTACCAGCTGTATCTTTGCACTTTATGACTGTGTGAATTTTCCTTTTTCTGTTGTCACAGATACCTGGAAAAGTAAGGCCAATGCGTGGTACATGTTATCAAAATTGTAATTATCACAATGAACAGTTGGGATATAGTTACTTCCGGGACAGATTGTAATGCATTCCACGTGACAGATGCTTTGTCCTTGAAAGTTATCAATTATGAATTGACTTGAATTTCGACTTGAATAAATTCCTCGTAACTAAACCTGCTGGAGTGATGATAGCTCCAGTGGTCTTCAGAAATTGCCTTCATTTTGGTGCTTCGGATGGTGATAGCGTTTAGTGTTTCGATTTTCCTACGATAAGGAGGGCCAAAAATGGTTATGAATAGCCAATGGTGTTAGTAAATTTTCCAGAACATGTCTTCTTAATAAAGTTTTCTTTTAACAAGGGAAATCAGTCCTTCAATTTATTCACCTACCTGCTAGCAATCGTTCCGTTGGGCAAGTCACTGGTGACCAGAGCGGTTCTCCGAGGGGCCCGCCTCTCTCCACCGACGTCCTGTGACGACGTGGGTTCCATCCGGCCCTGTGGGGCGGTCGCCCAATGGGGTCGGCCCTTGTTCGTGCGGGCCCCGTCGAGCACGGTCGCCCCCCGCTGTGCCGAGGGACTGGCCTTCCCTCGCGACTCCCATCCGTCTTGTTCATCCGTCGCCCAATGCGGTCGGAGGCGGAGCCTGCGCAAGGATTAAAAGATGGGTCGGCGAGCGTTAGTGAGGTTTTCTGCGAAGGACGTTATGCATGATCACCATATAACTTGCGGGAGTGCTTAAAAAAGAAAAACATTATTGTGTGATGTGGCAAATTTCTTTAGCCCTTGTTTCCATTCCAAAATCTGCTCTGTCCTTGTTCCATCCAATTTGATACAGATTTTTTGGAATCATTTACTTTCCAAAATCGTTGAGTTGTACAAAACGCTCTACAGAAATCTATAGGCACATGTCCTGTGTTCTTTGGTGGATAAAGGACAATTCTTGGGCATTTTATTGCCCATTTCTAGCAGTGCGTTTATACCAATAAGTATTTGTATGCAAAAGCATAGATTAAGTTAAAAATGATATATTTTGGTAGTCGTAAGAACATGACGAGACATGAATTTCTTATCCTCTTCAGCTGGCAAATGAAAAGAAATATCAAGTTGAAACCTTTCCACCTTACACAGACTTTAGCACATCTAGATATGTATTTCCCATCCCTTTTTGGACATTTTGTTGTGGAATAGACCAAGTAAATATGCTCACCATCGATGAGGAGTACATTTGAAAGAGTCAGGGGGTTCGCATATGTTTTGAGCACTACTCAATAACCGTTCCAAAAAATCAAATTGATACATTCAAAGAGTAACTGCAGCCTGTACGGTAATAAGTGTTATTTAAATATTTCAATCAAGACGGCGCGGCGTTAAGTAAATATGATATTTGGAACTGAATGAAGATGCAAGATATTTCACATACTCTTCGATCGGGTGGTTATCCGATAAACGGTAGTAGCGGCCGTAGTTAGATGTAAATTAATCAAAACTAGAAATTATCTCCTCAGAAAACAAACATTTACGTGATGAGTCAATTATTTTCATCAGCATTTGCTATAGTATTTGGAACTGAGGGACCGATTGAAAGAAAGAAGACATAGTGTGAGAAAATTTTACTTAGATGACTGGCTTCGATAAAAATATGTTTCATTCACAAAGGTATTGAAAAATGCCACATATAATGTTTTATGGGAAAATGGAAGCCTATGTCCTTTGTTTGACAGCTCACATTATTTCCTAATTTCCTCCCTCTTTTAATGATATAGAAGAAAACATGAGATTCTTATCGGTAAATTACCTTTTAATAGTAATCAATTTTATTAATTGGCTAAAAAAAACCCAAAATTTTCATCCCGCGCGCCTGCCTTCACATTCCATGCACATGGAGGTGAGCACGATTTAGGAGGTGTTCGAATAACTTTAATTTTGCTAAAAAATTTGCCTTGCAAGTACCAATATCCCCCTGGGAGGGGAGTCGTGAAAATATTGACGATGTTTGCGTTCAATCCCCTGATTAAATGCGGGCGCATCCCCCACCTTCTTTTCCACCGTCGGAAAATCCCCCTCAAAGCGTATTCGGGCGGGGGTCCCTGCATTGTTCCCACATTCGGTACTACACGAGCCATCCATCCTGGGGCGTATGCTTTATCTCCTTTCGTCTCCCACCTCCACCACCCATTCGCACCTTCTTCTCCAACTCACCTCTTCTTCTCGTTCCGTCCCAAAGCCTGCCTTTCCCGCGACCTACCACCCAAACCCCTCCCGTTCACCCCCATTTCTCCTCAGCACCCCCACTGCATCACACCACCCTTCCCGCTCACCCCTGATTGCTTTTCACCTCCGCGACCTCATGCGCACAATCTTCCGCCGCGAAGAAATACGTCCTTCAACCCCCGCTCGTCTCTCCCGAGGGGTTTTGCGCCATCTTTTCCATCCGTCCCCCGCTCCGCCTCTCACCTCCAATTTCCCTTCCAAGGGAGACCGCCACTTATTTTTCCCACACCCTCCCTATTCTATTCTGATGGTGGGGAGGTTGCTGCCCCTTATCTCGGTGGCACTTTGGGTCGATAAGAATTTAATTCCACAAAATGCCATTCAAGGGTAATATCGGAACGCTTGAGGCTTCTTCCTTTTTATAATGGAATGGAAGGGGGGTGGGGCGGGATGCATGTGACCTCACTTTTCTTCGAGCGGGAGGACGACGCTTCGTGTAGACACGGGATTGAGCATGCGTGATTTTGTAGAACAGGAGCGGATGACATGAGGGGTAGTAATCCTGCGATGTTGACAAATATAAGAATATTAAATTTCTTTGAGACATTTATTTGAAGAAGAGGTTTTCTCGTCTTCAACTATCATCGAATCTAAATAAATTCAAATAAAATAAGAGGAAGTGCTTTAGATTGCATTATGAAGGCAAGTTCTCAAAATAAAAATAATGGAGAGGCTCTATACATTCCAATTTTGTTACGATTTCTCAAATTACGCTTGTTTCGAACCCTTTTAATCGAAAAATCATATAGATAACTTATTTGACTTAACGTTCAATATTTAATTCACTCCAGAGTCAATCTTTATTATTAGACGTAGAACATCATTAACTGAAAAGCGATTTTTATTTGCCAAATATAATTGACGTGTTTTTCTAGCTTTTCTTATCTTACGCGAGTAGCTCCTATTGTGTCAGTCATTTTCTTCGTACACATTTTGGGAAAGATCTTTTTCACCGTGAATCCGTGCATTAATTTAGTTATTGGCTTTTTTTGCCATTAGATAACGGTTCATTCGATCAACGCAAGGTGAAAAATATTTTAAATAATGAATACTTTGAATACAAAATATTGATAACCATGCGAGAATTTCGCTATAGAAGGTGGTAGGAAACCATGTTCACTTTAGTTTATTGTACCTTTTTCGAGCAATGTGGCCGTTTCTATTATGGAAATTATTCAAATTTACATAATTTCTGCTGCTTTTTAGTATGTTTCTCATCGATAGGTACTATTTTATTCCTTTCTGAAGCTATTTGTACAAAATTCTTGTGTACAATATCAAATTTTTGTTGAAAGTTTCATAATAATTTATGTTTCCGCGACCTCATATTCTGTAACCTTCTCGCACTCGCTTGATTCTTGTCCTCAAATGCTATACTCTCGATGTTCGTGAGTAAGCCGGGGGACTTTTTCTTAGGAGTGATTTATGAAAGCCATTTTTTATCAGCCGACAAAAAGTGTGCCCACGCATTCGGTTAGTTTCCCTTATCTTTTCTGTCTCACTTTCCTACCCCGACTCCTTTTAAGTCCTCTCCACCCTGCACCCTCGTCCCTACTCCCTTCTAACCCTCAAACGGAGGGAAAGGCACTTTTAATATTTCTTTGAGTGAATTTCGTCTAATCTTTTGACGGCGTGTGCAGGACAGGCTGATCGAATTTCTGAGAGGGGTGCTACCTCGCCGGATGTATTCAGCTGAAGGCGGGGTGAGAAATTTAGGTGTGATAGGTAATGGCGTTGGAGTGCCTTTTTTCGAGTCGCTCCAATTTTTGGCTCCCGGAACATATCTCTCGAGAAATCAAATTGGAATCACGCAGCCCCGAAAATATATTGCAGGTGTAACCCTTGAAGTTATTCCTGGCGTTAATTGCTTTTCTTCATTAATTATACTCTCTTATAACTATTAATATGATCAAAACCAGTCAGAGCGTCAGCAACATAGCTAATCCGGGAAAACTAATTATTCATAGTTTTCTATCCATACGATATCAAGCGAACCAACATTGAACTAATTTTCTAATATTACATGAAAAGAATTTTTTAAACTGGGTGTTACTAATAAAAAATATTTCATTATTTAATACTTGTTATAACTGTCCAATAAATATACGTCTGAACCGTAATACATAATATACATTTATTAGATAAATATGTATTCCATTTTTCGTATCCCTTAAAGATATATCTACACATTCCATATGTTATGAGTTTATTCATCCTTGCCTATTTAGAGAACATACTTTCGTATTTTACAAAAATAATCGTAACACCACATTTTCATTACGCCCACGTTATCATTGGATTGTACGGAAGTGTAATTCACTGAAAATATTCACTCTTATTTTACCTTGTTTTTCACAGTTGAGTGGAGTCGATAGTAAACCTTTGACATCAAAGGATTTTCCCAAGTTCAATCTATAGAATTAAGAATTTCTCTATGTATTGAAATTTTTTAAAAGCCTTTGACTTATTTAATTAACGAAACGAATTACCAATGATGCCGGAAAATTTTGCTTCACTATTACGACTAGGAATTCAATTGTCCTCCGTGTCTACACGTACTCTGCCGGCCGTCTGTGAATATTTTTGGTTATTTTATCTGTCGTGGTAAAAGCAGGCCTCCTCGGGCAGAACAGGTAGAATCCCCCGAAAAAAATTGGGGCTTGTAATGGACGTCTTGAAGTGGACATTGACCGGCCCACTCTTTGCCTGTCGCAGTCACGTCCGGCCCTTTACGTCACCTGGACAACCTTCCCTTATCCATTCCTGCATGTCCTCTGCCAACGTACCCAAACCGCCACCTTCCACTCCCTCCCTTCTCTCCCATACCTGCGAAATCTTCTTCCCTCTGCCCCAGCCATTATCTCCAGAGGAGGCTCTCCCTCCTCTTTGCCTTCGAAGGACGTCCTCGGTCCATCATCCCCTCCTCCCTCTGTCTCCCCTCCCCCCTTGTGACTCCATGCCCTTGAGCCGTCGATGATGAGTCGTCCTCTGGCCCATTTGGAATTCCTTACTCACTTGT
The DNA here is from genome assembly GCF_921293095.1 of Ischnura elegans. Lineage (NCBI taxonomy): Eukaryota > Metazoa > Arthropoda > Insecta > Odonata > Coenagrionidae > Ischnura > Ischnura elegans. The sequence continues at coordinate 128,368,224 of NC_060246.1, forward strand.
GTCCCTGTCCATTGTTATCCGAAGCAGCCAAAAAAAGAGAAAAGGTAAAAAAAAAGCGGAGCGAGAAAAAAAAAATACGTGGTCACGGGAATAAGTTAGTGCATGGACTTGTGTTTTTGTAGGTAAGAGGGTTTTTAAGCCGGTACCTACAGAGAGAGAGAGAGAAGTTCCATGGATGGCTTTGGTGCCGGTTTCGCACACAAAAAAAGAAGTGCTCTTCCGCCTCCTGCTGTGAAGGCAAGCTCGGCAAAAAAATATAAGGGAAGGTCGGTGGTGATGGAATTCTTCTGCATGTCGTTCAAGGGACCACAAAAGAAGAGGGTTGCTGTCGGTGAGATCACGTGTCTTGAAATTCGCGGAAATTGGGAACGCTGAAGTGGGCTGAAACGATTACTTTTTTAGAGAGCTCTTTGCGCGGCTTGCTTACGCGTTTTGATGGGCAAAATTCTCGCCAAAAAATGTCAATTTATAATTGAAAGGATCGCGATAAAAAATTCCGGAGAAGTAGATCCAATGTCAACTCTGAGAACACTCTGGGAGAGGCTGTTGATTTAATTAAATAATTAAGGAATAGCTATATGAGCTTGGTAAAAATGCTTCGAAATCAAGTGAATTTGACTCGGAACAGTCTAACTTCGTTTCACAAGGTGATTCGTTTGGCACCTGAAAGCGACATAAAATTATCAAGCGGGATTGAATTTTGACACTCAAGCTCAAAAGTCTTCTGTTACGTATGCAATAAGCACAGTTGTCGGCTGGAAAATGTGCTTATGATTAATCCCTTGAAGTCTGCCGTCGTATCTTCCTCAAGATACCTGTGTGCATTATATTTTTAGTGTTTGATTAAGAAATAATCTTCCCATTGTATTTGATATCTGCGTAGCACCCATTTCAAGGAAGTAGTTTTACCTTGAATTCATTTTCTGGAGCAAGACTATATTTGTTTCAATTTTAAAACTAAACCCCTTGATTTGCACAGCAGACTCTTAACCGTTTGTTGATTATTTTTACATAAACTATCCTATACTGTCTGATTGTTGGTGATCAGATATGAATAAAAAAATGTCACCGAGGATGTCGGTACGGACGATCTCTGCTGCCCTGGTCACGTGAAACCTGCGTTCGCAAAAATCATCAATAAATCGGGACCTCAGATCATTCGCGGCAACTGGATGGATGGTCTTGGTAATGTTGCCCAGGAGAAATTGAGAGAACAATGAGTCGGGAATGAGGTATACGAGTGAATCGGGGTGGGGAGAGCTTTACGTGGTCGGGTGAGAGAGGTGGAAAGGGATGGTATGGGACTAGTATTTATCCCACCTGGTTGCGTGTGCTTGCCTTGTTCTTTTGTCCTGTTCAATCGATGCTGCATCTCTCTCCCCCAATACCATCTCCCGCTTGCTTCTGCATATATATCCCACCCCTTCCATTCCCCTCCCCCTCCCTACTCCCCCTTCTTCTCCTCTCCGGCATCTCTTCCCCGCTTTACCTTTCCTCGGCCGTATCTTTCTGCTCGCGCGGTATCTATCTCTCACCCTCCCGCTCATACTTTGTCCGGCCGAACAACTCCTGTGCACGTTCGCGAGTGATAATGGCAACATAGCTGAAACATGACCGATAAGCACTCTTTTCAGCCGAGTACGCCAGCGTGCTTGCGTGTATCTAGTATCTTAATTTAAGGGAAGGAACGTAAATAATATTTAAATGATGCACTGCAATAATGCGCTCTTTGAGATAATAGCTCCATAGTTAAGATTTGATTTGGTACTTGAAGTTTTAGTCTAAATTTTTCCATTCATCCAATGAAAAATGAATCCTTTGATGTAATGCTAACAAAAAATATTTACAAAGAGCTACACAGACTTTTGGCGCTACCTACTCATAATGATTTCATCATAAGACTTCATTAAGATTTCATCATGGTGTTTCGAATTAACTACACTACAGACTATGCTTGTAATTGAAATTTGCAGGGCACAAGTGCTATATTTGCGTATTAATCATTCTCAAAAATATATGTTGGTATATTATTGTTTTATATATCAACCGGTAGGGTAAATTTTATTTTAATCAGATTAAAGGCTCTATTATATGTTGTCCTCTTGATTTGTTGATAGCGGTTAGGTACAGTCAATGAAGCCAACGATAGTACTCATTAATTTATGTTTTACATTTATGTATGCCTACTTCACAGAAAACCCATTACTCTAGTGGTGACCGTGTTTCCGTATGAATTTTCAAAGAGAGTGTAAGTTTTCAAGTGTAAAGAAATTTGTCATTTATATAGAAAAAAAACAGTAAGAAGGCATTAAAGGACTTCTATTTTACAAATCAACAATTTCGTTTATTGAATTCTGCCGATGAAAAGATTACATATCATAATATTATTTTCAAATATAATATAAGTGAAGTGAGATGAATCACTATTCCCGCACGTTGACTTGTTCACTCATACTGGAGTCTTAACGCTATGTTTATAGTATGCGTATTGAAATTATACCGTCAAATGTGAGACATGAAAAGCCTGACTCGCACTCCTTGCCTCCTTATTAGGCTTAAATTCATCCGTTTTAATGCTGACCAAACATGGGAAATCCTCCCCGCCCTCGTGCTCAGGCGCGCCGTTTAGGCCGCGCGGAATGGATTATCCTTTCGCCGCCGCGAACGAATCCCAGGCACCCACGTCTTCATCGAAGCATTCATCGATGCATAAATGGTTTTTATTCCATATTTGCGGTCTCAATCGAGTGAGTGCGCACCTCGAACCTCTTTCGCCCTCATGTTTCTTTCATGCCTCACCCCAACCTCTCTTTCCTCTCCCTTACTCCTCTCCCGCTACACATACTCACTTCCACTTCAGTTTCATTTCCCTCTTCTCCTTCATCTCCCACCCTCTCCCCTCGCTTCCCATCCCACTCTCCCCTTCGCCCACAACGCTGCCCCCAAACACTCTTTTGAAGACGCACCGTTCCCTCATATCTTTCATCTCTGCAGCGAAGAAAGGGGTGCGTTCGCTTTCATCTCAACCCCACCCCCCATCCTTGCATCCTTCCTGCCCGTCCCAATGCCGATCGCTCGCTTACAACCAACCCACACTCATCCACTCCAGTCGCGGTGGCATCCGTGCTCATATCCCGCTCCGACGGAAAACCATCGCACATATCTCGGCCTCTCTCTCCGTTCGATCCCATTGCGTATTCTCCCTCCGTCCCTTCCCCCTACTCCTCCGCACTCCCTTATAGTTCCGTACATAGGACGGCGGCCCTTGGCGAGGAGGACTATGGAGAGGTGGGTTCGTGTGGGGAGTGTAGGATGGTTGGGGAATGCGGAGATATAGGTACGGCGGCGAGGAATGGCTCCGAGACGAGCTATGACCGAGTGAGAGGAGGAAAAGGTAGGGTTGTCGGCCGGCTCCTTTCAGAGTTCAAAACATGTAGTTAAAATCGTAGAACGCTGGCTGTACTACACCGAAGAATCTTAACCGAGATTGGATTATAAGCGCTCACTTGAAAATGTCCACAAAAAATAATAAATCGCAGCTGGTATCCAAAATAGAGGCGTTTGAAGTTAGTTATCATACATATTTCTCATTAACTTCATTTAACTTCATATAAACATTATTACAAATAAAAGTTGAAAGAAAGAGACAGAAACATCAACACAGGAGGAGACTAGGCGTGGCGTGGAGATGGAATAAAGGCCGAAAACAAATGGAAAATATTTTTCCTAAACCGGAAATCGAACACGGATCTTCTGCTTTCTGGGCAGATGGTCAAACCACCAAGCTATTGAGGCTAATCTTATTCCCAGTGTTTTCAGCTATATAAATATATAGAACTATCACCCATTGTGCTACCAATTGCTTTAAATAAATGAAATGAATTTTATTTGAAATGCAATGAGATTATGCATTAACTGTACGTCATGATTAACCATGGATATCATATACGATAGATGAAAATCGCTCCATCTTTTAGCAGAATTGTATAGGGTTAAATTTCATTTCACAAATATTGTACGCTACCTTCGCATCTTGATATTTTTTAACTCCTCGAAGGATTTACATCGTTACATATTTCGAAGCTTTCTTTTGAAAAAGTTACGGTAAGAATTATTCATGAAATTTTTTCGGTACATAATTTTCAAGAAAACAACGTACCATTGGGGGCCTTGGTTCTGATTACCAGTAAGGCTTTATTTTGTGCGGAACGTGTGAGGTCAATTCAATTTGAATTTTACAGGCAGGGGAGTCTTCCTGAAAGAATAGAACGAATTAATGAAAAAATATCTTATCATGGAAGACTATATACTATGTTATTGCATATTTGAGTATCCTGAGGATGAGCAGTTGAAAAAAATGCGCGTTAAAGTTTTCTGAGTTTAATATTTTTCATTTCCATTTTAGTTAAGCTCGGTAAGAATTACATTGGACTGGTTTCAAGATAAGTAGTGATAAAAGACAAGTTTGTACACGGCCTTGATGTGTCTTTAAGCTGTCTGCTACGACTTTTATAAAATTTTTATATAAAATATATATTAGCACGGATGGAATTAAATGAAAAGTTATATTTGCGAAATATAGTATTTTATTTCTTTTATATTGAAATTAAGTATTATAAAAATATTGATAGTTTTTGAAATTTGTAAGCCTATGTGAATGCCAAGTATTAAAATGTACAGATGAAATTCAGCCATCAACTTCAGGTGAAGAATATGTTTAGCTTTACCCGCATTGGCAGTGAACCAGTGACGGTCCGAGTAGGGAGCCTCCTAGTCGGGAAGCGTCACACCCACGCCGCGGAGACACCCTCTTCAATTTACGCCGTGTATTTTGGTCCAAACCCTTCCTCCTGGCATCGAGCCTAGGGGCTGGAGCTGTAACCGAAAGATTAAAAAAAAGAACGATTAAATTTGTTTTTTATCTTTTTACCCAGTTTGGTCTGAGTGTTAGTGGGATGAGGCTGACATTTTGTAGAAACTCATTTGGAGAAGTGAATAAAATATTTTTTTCCAACTTTGAGAACCATGTTGACGAATTTTTCTACTGCTATCATAAATTCAAGCGCGTTATGCTACTTATCAGTTTATATCGTAATTATCTGCATGATAACTCTATAATGCCGCAGAAGCAGTTCGAAAAAGTGTGTTGAATTCCGTGAAACATAGGGATTACTACTACTGGCTTTTAAATTTATTATTATAGATCGTCAAGTACCTTTCAATTAAACATTCAGTTGTTTTTTCAGAAAGTTCTAGTTTATCGTAACTCATTGTAGGTAATCATAAGTCGCAGATTAATTGTTACACGCTCATATGAGATAATTCACCTCCGTATTCCTTTCGAAGTCAGTTCTATAATTGGTATCGATGTTCGTTTCCCCAAGGAGAGTGGCCGGGAGACCCTCAACAGTGGTTCACAATTCATCGTTTGGAGATGGGAATCCAAAATCCAGTTTGTTCGCAAACGCGGTCCCTTTGCCCGTTAAGTATACACGTCGCGCGCGAAATGACGAATTGGAATTGCATTGGCGGGGACCGCCCGTGTCCCTCGAGGGACGAGACGCGGCCCATATCCATCCAACCGGGCGCGGGCACTCGAATTTCTCCCGAGAGCGAACTAGATGGACAAAGAGCGCAAAAATATTAATTGGGCCTTGATTGGAAGGCAGAGTTTGCGAAGTCCGCACCCATCCAATTAGCCCTTTCCATGAATACTTGAGCCTCGAATCTTGAACAGATTGGTACGCGCCCTAAAAGACAATTATCCGCTGGTTAATTCACCAATGGAGCTGCGAGGGCGGGCATATTCTCACACCATCCGGTGAATTAAGCACCCCACCACCTCAACCGTGGTTGGTACCCACCTTCCTCTTCCCCCAACACCCGTCCGGTGTCGACCACGGTGGCACACGCGCGAAGCGGAAAAGGGGTGGGGGAGAAGAGTTAGATGGTAGGTGGTAGGGGGTGCATGGTGGGTATGTGTTTGTGACCGGGAGTCGGTACGTGGACGAGAGGGTGGTTGGGGTGGGGGTGTCCGAAAGAATAGAACGGGGAGGTGGAGGGGGGAGGAGGGTAGAGCGAAAAGGGGAGAGGGATGGGAAGAGGGTCAGTGCCGGGGTCCGAGATGGGTGACCCGGATATTTGCTTAAAATTTATGAACACGCCGTGCCTCCGGAATACCCGTATGAATATGGAATGGAAAGTGAGAGGATGTGCGATGGTGTGAGGAGAGGGGGTGGGGGAGGTGAGCGGAGCAGATAGGGTAGTGGGAGGGGGTGGAGCAGCCGTGGGATTTGAGTTGAAAAGGTTTTCGGTGGAGGAGGCGTCGTTATTCCCCATGCAGCCTCTCTGCCGCGAGTGGCGTGGGGTGAGGGTAGCGGGGTCGGGAAGCGTTCGTCATGATGAAGGCAGAGGGTTAATGAGTTGCCGTGGAAATAGTTCGATGAGATTTTAACGAGGCATATGGCAAGTGAAATGGCCGATCTGACACACGGAACGGTCGTTCTCCTATCTCGCCATCGAATGGGCGCGCTGATAAGTGGCCCGCAATGCCTTTTCCTTTTACGTGTCAACGTCAGCTAATTATTAACAAGGAATGGATTTACGGGAACGATAGGTTTGTTCTCATGGAGACATCTGCTGGTGGGGAGTATGAATGAATTCGCACGCGCACCACTCTAACAGTTTCGTTTTCAATAAAGGGTCAGGTTTATCAGTCGTTTTAGTTTTCGAGAATTTATTGCGATTTAAGTTTTGTAGTTTACGGAATTTTTCCTGTTGCCTGATTTAGCACATATTCGAATGAAATAGTCTGTAGTGATTTACATCGTGTTATTTTTGCTTTTATTTGTTCATTTTTTCTATATTTTTCAATGTCTTTAGTAGTAATGTATTTAGTCATGTAAAATAAATAACTGTAGCATATTATGGAATGCTTTTTTTCCAAAGAAGAGAACACTTGAGCATGTGTAAGAGCAAAACTGATTCGGTAACGAAGTTATGTGGTTCATTTCAAATAGTGATTCTGTTTTGGTGACTAATTTCTAATAAATTGATCGAAAAAATTGATGAGTAAGTTTATGCGTCTTCAGGCACCTTATTTTGTGCTACCCTTATATTTATTTGAACGCTACTTATTTGATGCTGAATTTTCAGTCACTTCAAATGAATGTAAACGTTTTCCTCACAACATAAGAAATATTACTAGGATATTACAATAGATGAGAAACTACATCCAAAGATTGACTTTGATTTTATGTTTTTAAAATTAGACTTCAGTAATCATTCGTTAATATATATGATGTGGGTTATAATAAATGTACCTACAGGGAAAGTGTCATGAATTAAGGGCGGGAGAAAAATCGCTATGGTAAATAAGTAGGTATGCATTTATGGCTGTGAATGAGAGGACACCTGGGTAATTTAAACGGATGGAATCTTGCCCCTCGTTTTTAATACCCTGTGAAGTGGCTTGCAAAATAGCTCCTTCTCGATTTTTCAACAAAATTAAGAGAAGAAAAAGATTGAATTGGCTTTTATGTTCGTGAAAGTAACCCCTTTCATTATTAAAAAAAATTCAATATGGTATTTATGAATGCACAGCGAAAGAATGCGTCAAGAATCAAACACGGAAGATGTGTAGCTAACTGCTGTTACGAATAGGTATGCACTTGTTGTTGTGCATGAGGGGGTAAATATATAATTTATTAGACTGGAATCATTCCCCTTGTTTTTATTGCTTTGTGTGCAGGGGAGTCTGTGTAAAACGGCTTGTAAAATAGCTCCTGCTCGACTTCTTAACAAAATGGAGTAACGAACAAGAGTGCCATATATCTTTCTCTCCTTCCGAGTCCCTCTTCCTCGTGTCTGTCCCCCACGCACATTTTTTACTCTCCTTCGCCCTTTATGTGTCCCACCTCCTTCCCCTTCAGCCTCTCCCCTCCACCACCCTTTCATATTCATCTCACTTAATTCTACATTTTCGTGCGGGAACCTTAAATTCCAACTCCCTCTCACAAGGATAAAAAAAGGACAAGCGTCCATGTTCCATTTTTTTCTACCCCTTTTTCACCATCACTCCCTCACTCTTTTTCCTACGCAGAGTGCTCTTCCTCTTCTCCTCCAGGCCCTTCCTTTTTTCTCTTCCCCCCCGCTCCCTTGGGGGTCCGAAAAAAATTGCAAATAAACTCCGCTCCCTCCCTGCCTCGCAGGCGACCAATCTTCCTTCGAGGTTGAGCGCCGCGGCGGCGGCGGCGGACGGCCGAGCCTCGGGACACTCGCGACGGATGACCCGACCACCGCCCCCACACCCACACACGTGGGATTTTAAACCAGACAATTATGTGCGGAGAAATGTGAAATGTCGTGCCGTTGTTTCAGATTACGCATCTTTGCTCCGTATTTATTTGGTTTCTTTTTTTCTCCCCACTCCCGCGTCCTATCCAACAATTCCGCAGGTGCGAATGGGGAATGAGAGAGAGAAAAATAAACAAAATCTCTGGCGCCAACTTACATTCAACTGTTGTTTTTTAATTTCGTCCGCTATGCACGTCGTCGTTCTTTTCTCTCCCCACCCCTTTGCCGCTGCTCTCCCCTCGTCCCTCTACCCCCTCACCCGTCTCCGTTTATTTTTACGACTCTCTCAAATTCTCTTCCACTCAGATTTCATCGCTCGCTTCTTTCGCCGTGATGAAGGGTTGGGATTTTTTCCTTTCATTGGGCACTTCGTTATTTTTGAGTAATCCTTCAGTAATGATGGTTTACCGTGTTTCCTTTACCGACCATTTCCCATCATAAAGTCGTAAAAGGAATTCCGGCGATCAGGCAGCGGTTCACGTCTTAATACGTGAGTTATCTCCCAAGTAAGTGAGATGTATTCGTAGGCATTTTATTTTTGTGCGGAATTTCCAAATCAATGGGCAACCTATACCTCCTTAATTCTTTTTGCATACGCTCTCAGTCATTTTCTCATAATTTGTACATTCAGAAGCAAGATACTGATGGCATTAATCTATGTTGGCGTTTATGCAGGGTAGGTTTCGGATTCCTTTGATAGAAAATGGAACGATAATCCATGATAAATTAGGAATAAAATATTTTTCTATGTAAAATGTACCGCTTTTCAGGGTTGATATTTTGAAGCTGTATTAATGCACTTACTTCCTATCTAACATTTCCAATGCTTGAAGGCTCCACTGAGTTACATACTTGGATGAACATTGAAAATGCTCTAATGCTTAATTCAATCCACTGCTATTCTCAGCTTTATGACCGGAAGATTAGTAATTCAAAATTTCTCGTATTCAAGTAAACTTAAAAGGCGCATTTATTCATTCATTTGCATGCAATTTAAACTAATTGTACGTACGATTTTTCCATACAAATTTTCAATTAAAATATGATGAATTTTATTGAAGATGGAAAAAAACGTTTGCTTATAAGATAGCTGTGGAAGTATTGTTGTGATGATATGACGCTATTTATTAAAAAAATGTTACATCGTTAAGAAGTAAAAGGGCAAAGGTTGAAGTTGCAGGTTCGTAAGAATGAGTAATATTTAGACTCAATATTCAATAAGAATATTTACAATGTAAAAATGTTAATGTTGACATGTTTGCTATTCTAATTCAAATCACTACGAACGCTAAGTACTAGGTCAACTATTACAGGAGCAGGAATAAAGAGCACGTTTGGATATTTTTTTTTCATTTCCATTTCCCTTCGTTCGTCTCCACCTTTTCCGACGACATAAAACTCTTTCTTTTCCTTTCAACTGGGAACAACGGAGCATACGCCCCTCTCAAAGGGAACTCCTTCCATTTCCCGGCGCTGTCAGAAAGCAAGAGAGGGAAACAGAAAGAGAGAAGCTGGACATTCCAGTTGGCTGTCAGATTGTCTCCTGGGTGCGCATGTACCTCCGTCAACACAGAGACGTTATAAAAAAAATGCTAACGGTGATAATGTGGCTCCCCCTTTCTCGTCCAACCCTTCCTGCGTATGTCTTTTAGCTCGCTTTCGCCGCACTTGAAATGCTATGCAAACAAGAACATAACGAAACCTGCCTTCAATTTCCTTGCTATTTGCGTCCGCTCCCTCAAGTAGTCTCCTCAGTGATGGCTTTTAAGTCGAGTTTAGCATGAATGTATCTTTTTTTTAGAAAGTTATATTGTTTCTCAATTTTTTTTGCAGACCAAGGTTACTTGTCAATGGTAATGTCGTAAATATTTTTAGTTTTAAATACTTTGGTAACATGAGACGTTACCAGAAACTTAACCATCAAAGTTATTCGGGAATTTTGGTCGGGCATAGGGTAACAAAATGTATAAATCCAAAGATTCAATCATAATAATGGAGTGGAATATTTCCATATTTAAAAAAAATACTTGAAATTTTATACGATTATATAGTTTATTACAACCAAGGTTTCAATGTTACAACATCACCTTGAAGATGATGTCATAATAAAAGCTTTATTGCAATATCAAAATAAAGTCGCTTTGATTTCATGGGTCAGTTGGCATAGGAATATGACTGCTAATGGTTTATTATTTCAGAACTCGGGTGAATATCGTTGAGTTTATAGTCCACTGAAATTTGAATTTTATTTTATTTTTTCAATTTTTAGCATCAAGTGCCCTTTTAATGCTCATGAAGGTTATTAATTTTTAAACGATTTTATGTCATCTTACAAAAATAGTGTTTTTTATCAAAACCAAGTCCATTTATGCTATACTCTCAGCAAAAAAAGGAGAATCGTGGGTGACCGTATTAAGAATAGTAGGTATTTATTGTAAAACCAATTCTTTCTACTCTTCAGCCCGCACCCTTTTCATTCCATTTCCCCCTTACTTATCCATTCCCTCTGTCTCTCTTATCTTCCGATCCATCCGACCCTCCCTTCCTGTTTTTCCTTCTGCGCCCTCTCTCCTTTCTCGCATCTTCCTCCCCTCCTCTATCCCGTGCACCACAACCTAGTTCCCACACCCTTCCTTTCTCCTCTCCCTCTCATTTCCACCCACAACAACCTTAGGCTCACTCTGCCCTCCCTTCTCGCCCTCCTCTTCAACCTCTCACACTCACCCCCTCCCCCTTTTTCTCTCGTCAACTCCGATGGGGATTTATGGTCCTTTCAATTGGCAACCTCGTGATGAGTACGAGATAAAATGATTTATGCTCGCCCTCTGTGGACGGCGTCCGGAACCTCACGCGCCTCCAGTACGTAACGTCCACTCATTCCCTCTCTCTCCCTCTCACCTCTCTTTTCGCCTTTGTCCTCTTCCCGCCTACAACCTCATTCTTCTCTTTCTCTCTCATTCTGAACGCGGTCATATTCCATTTCTCTCTCGCATTCTTACTTATTCGACATGAGCCCCTCCTCTGACGTGTAGGTAGTGTTCCTAATGCCCGATCGTGTCCATGCGATGATGCATTTCCATGAAGATGATGGTCGTATGGGTGATAATCGTAATATATTTCGCATATTTTTCCGTCATTTTAAGTGAGAATGTGCAGATTAAGATTTTTGGGAGCAAAATTACGCCCAGTCTCCAGGATTTGGGCATTTAATTAATGCGGTCAACAGTAAGGAACTGTAAAGATGATTTGATATTCATTGATTTTTTTGTGAAAAATAATACTTTAGATTGCAATGAGATTACGGTTATAATAATGTTTTTAATATTATTATGTCCTAAATTGCATAAATCACAAATAAATTACATCAACAAAGTTTTAAATAATTTTAAATCAAAATCTTTTAGTTGATTTTAGATTAAATAAATTCATGTGATCGTTACTGCCAGCAGAAATGTTCCGAAACCGAAAATTACATAATTAATCATAGCTGTGCGGTTAATTTCAATTATTCTACGATGCATAATTGGCGTCTCAGCTTGGTGTAGTAGCAAGTTTCTTACGAAAATGAGAAGATTAGGAGAGAATGATTAATGGGGGCAATACTTAAGATTGAGAGAATGAATGGATCTTTAACTACTGTGCTTTGGAGGAATTTTTTTTCTCAAACTTTGTTGTTATCAACCAGACAATTTCATCTTAATTACTGTGTTTCCACGGTGGAATTTTTTCTCATACTTTGTTGCTATTAACCAGACAATTATGTCTTGGTACCCTTTTTTGCTGATTGCTGATTGATTGCTGTGTTGATTGAAGGATATATTTCGGGGAACATTTATTCATTCATGATTTATTTTTAATTTCAGTTTTCGTTTGACTTGATTTAATTGCACACTTAATCGTTATCTTCTATATCGATACTTTATTTTTAACAAGAAGAAGTATAACCCAATTTATTGTTTACATTACAATAGGATCCTCTTCTATCAGCATATTATGTGCGGTCTTCGAGGTACCTTCTGCGTTTTTGCTAATTTGATTGATACATTGCATTATCTTTCATCTTTAGCTATTGTTGAAGGATCTGTTAATCCTAATTCTACTCAATGCAAGATCTAATAGTAAAAATTATGAGTACTCTTTCTTTTGATAGTTAACGATTATGTATCGTTACATTTATTTAGTCACCGCCTCTTACTCAATACATGTTAATAGTCCGTACGTGATAGAAAATAAAATTCTCTGCTTACGCTTTGTGAGCGCAACTTTTCATTGGCTTCATTGTTGAGTTTGCTCAGCTGACGAATTACGCTCCGCGGCCATCTTGCACGAGAGTTATTGACCGCGTGATGGAGGGCCTGTTGTGGGTTTCCCTGGAGAAGGGGCGGGGGTCTGGCAGAGGGTTAAAATGGAGGCGACGGGGAGGGGAGAAGGGCGGGGGCTGTGTGGGGAAACGAGCCAGCCCAAAGACACTGAATTAGTACAAGTGCTCACTTTTAGGGCCATTGCTTATAATCAGTGCAATTACAGTTTCTATCACAGGTATCTGTAAGCGAAATTTCATGAATAAGCCTTGTTTCTCTATCACCTATCGTGTGTTTGCATTCGTCGGCCATTACAGAGATTGGTTCAATGCTCATATAGGCTGCCCTCATAAGAGATTTTCCATTGGACAATTGAAAGGGTGTTCTTTTACTGTAATGTCAGAAATAATGCATACATAGATATACATGAATACTAAGTAGGACTAGTATGAGTGAGGGAGGGTAATTAGTTATGCTTTACTTTACATTATCAGTTTCCTTATCGAGAGCAATAGCGATGTTGTGACAAGTGCACAATTCCATACTCATTGGGTATTTTAATATTGATACTACTTAAAGTCAACTAGTATTGAATGGATTAACTGGCTGACACACTAAGTAGAACATTAGGGTACCTAGAGCAAACTAATTTAACAACTGATTAGGTCCCCTACGATACGTTACTTGGTGTTACTGATTATATAGCCAATAAATTATTATGGTGATATGATGAGTAACTAAGCCTTTACGCGAACCAAGTCTCTCTGTATTTTATGTTCAGATATTGTGGCTATACTATTTTATCTCTACTCACATTGCTGATACTAGAATAAAACTGTGAACATTTCTGAAACTGCTGAGTGGAAGGATATTTAGCCACCAGGAATCATCCCTTTGAAATAAATAGGAAATTTCAGCGTGCATTCTCGCTATTGATTTGAAAAACCTAAACCAAAATTTGAATTTATTTTTTAAAGGAGATAAGTGTCCACTTAAATACAAATAAATATGAAATGGTTTTATTGATTAGCCGTTGTTTTACCAAGCACAAAATAAAAGTAATCCAATTTTCATATATTTTTTCATAAAAATCTCTTCTTAGTACTTACGGCAGGCATGACGTAATACGTCCACCTAACGAGAACAAATGGCATATGGAGATTAACGAATTTTACATGATTGGAGGAATCTGGTGAAAGGTTTTCCGATGAGCTTATATTGAAATATCCCAATTTGATTTGTTCACCTTCTTTTTATTATCAGTGAATGACTAGTGTTAAAGAAAAATTATGGTTATTATTCTCTTGCATTTAGGTATTATTAGCAGAATGTATATCCACTATGATTTTCACAAATAATTACAAATTTTCGCTTGTCTCACTTTGGAGAAACATAAAGTTAGAAATTATCATCTTTATGTTATAAAAAGAATCTATCATTTCTTAGTGTTATAGTGCTTACCTGCCTCACATTTACCAGTACCAACTGGCAAATATTCGGGTGGTTAAACCCAGACCCCTGTGCACTAATACTCCTAGAGAACCCTCAGAGCTGGAGGTGCTTAAAATATCTCGGGGTGAGAGACGCGAGGAATGGACGAGTCGGAGAGAAATGGGAAGATTTGAGGTTCGAGTGGGTGGACGCCGGGGAGAATTTCGTTGCCCTCGCGAGAGGAGGGTTGCTCGCCGGTTGGGCGAGACCACGGTTGGGTTCCCGGCAGAGGGAAAAGAGAGTGTTGGCAGGCGGTGGAGAGGGAAGAATTGAGAAGAGGGCGAGAATAGACGAGGAAGGAGGGACGAGGGGCGAAAGGGAGAGACCAAGAGCGGCTGTTTCGCTCGCCCGACGCCAGTAGGAGAGGCCCGGCCCGTTCGGCGGTTGCATTCCACTGGGCCCATCCGGTTTCTGGTCACCCCACGACCCAGCCTTCATTCCTGACTCCACACACACAACCACTGGCCCAGCTCCCTCCACCACCACCACCACTCAAAGCCGCCATCCCTGCTCTCTCTCTCTCTCCTCTCCCTGGGCATATAATTCCGACTCTGCCATGGCGATCCCCTAAAATCCAATGCCTACAGGATGTGGGTTAACCGTGCAAGAGGAAGAAGGCATGGGATCGTGGTTCTACTTGGGTACTGCTGTCGGCTCCCTTAGCGACTCACCTCGGCGAATGGTTTATATGGCGCTACCTGTTCGAAATGTTTACCTCTTCGCCTCGTTCCGTCCTCTTCGCCAGTGAAAATAAATCGAATCAGGTTCCAATGTCTCCGACGATCCTGTTCAGGAACATCAGGTTTGAGTTTGGGTTTGTGCGACATAAATGCTGCCTCATAGTAGCCGTAATCACTCAGAAGGTGATAGCATTTTTATTTCAGCACGAATGTGCCATGAATTTGTAGCTTAAGAGGTTTCTCTAAATGCAGAAATAAATGAATTTCGTGATTAATGGGATGATATTACACTTAAGTTTGACTTTAGCGAATGAAAAATAAATTTAATCGAAAGGTCATAATTTTTTGTAAACCTAACGAGCAGATATAACAGCATTAAATTCAAATAGGATAATGAAGGAGGAATAATGAAAATTAAGAAGTAAAAAATTCCTCTTTTATTACAAGATAATCTCGGCCAAGTTTCCTTTTTAAAATTGTAATTTTACATTTATTTTTTATGTCGCTGTAGGAAGCATCTTGCATTTGTCGAAGTGACTATGAAAAACTCCAACAAATAAAAACTAAATTCTGACCGAGTTTTATTATACTTAGTTTGATTAGTGTCGTGGAACAGCAAAATGAAAATCATGATTATGATAACCATCTTACGAAATACGATTTTTTATTTAAATTATGATTATTACGTAAAATAATATTTTTTAAATCTCCGTTCTATGATTCTAGAATATAATATGTCAGCAGCAAATAAACACCTTCTTCAGACCTTACATTATTGTAATTTTAAACCTGAAATTCTACATTTAGAAAGTAAGGGTACAAGACTGGATGTTTTTGAGCAATTTGAAATTGTACAAAGTGATTTGAATACGCTTATGAATGAGCAAGTGTTTTTCACCCACTCCCCTCTCCTAAAGATACCCTTCACCAAAACAAATGGTGAAATTCTTTCCTCACCCACGCCTTAAGTGCCCCAACATCCACGGGGTGTTTCCCGTCCGCCCATCCTCTCTACGCATTTGACCATTTTCTATTGCTGGCAATTTCCTCCCTTGAACCCCCGCTAACTTTCACTCCTTCTCAGCTAACCCAAAGGGACTCCTCACCCCGCCTTTTTTCTGCGTCGCTACTTACTCCTCTCACTTTCAAAAGACACGCGGCCTCTTTTTACCCTAAGCCCCCCTTTTTTCACTCTTCTCAACACCCCCTCCTCCTGTTTTGCTATGGTCTTCCGCACGTGTCGTCATTTTACAGTTATGACCAGAACCCTCCCTCCAACGTGGGTTCTCCACATCCCGTAGTTGTATCTTTCCCCATTGTCTATACTCTGTACACCCGCTCCCACCCCCCCCCCCATCCTCAAAGATGTCAAATCCTCTCCTTCTCCAATACTCTCCTCTCTCAAGGGTATAAAAGGGATCTTCACATGTGTTCAAGCGTCTTGTACCAGATGATGGCTCAGTGAGCTGAAACGCGTTGTACGAATTAAAAATTCTTGTGGAAAAGTGCTACGACCTTTCATTTACTTAAACATTTTTTCATTAAAATTCCTCTACAGCTAGTTGGAAATCGATGGTTGGGTATAGCAGATGACTTTATACAAATCATACATACTTATATTGACTCAGAGAGTTTTTCCTATTTTTTTAAAGTGTGATTCATGATTAAAATAGCCCGTTAATCTAAATTAATGAAATTAAATTTCTTTAATTCTATCTACTTTGAGGACTCCTATTAGTTTCGCAGTCATAAATACTCTGGAAATGTTATGTATCACATATTTATCCGTATTCATTCAAAGTAATCACCCCGATTAATAAAGATCCAATTAATATTCCAATTAATATTCATTTTGGTGCTAGTGATCATTCAATCACCATTCATACTAACCGAAAGATTTAATAATTACATAATGATAAAAGATTGTGTAGAAATTTTATTTCTAATAAAGCTTTATTCTGTGTCATTACTGACCACGATTTACACTATAAAGAAGGTAGCACATCAAACAGATGCGAATGATTACCACCCATTCGCAAGATACCGCTTCATTACACGCGGATTCTATTTAAATCTTAAATACAGTGCCCCGTTGGTAACGGAGGCAATCCAATCGAGTTTTCATTCAGATATATTGATAAGATATGGTGCTTATGTCCCCCGATGAGAATAACTTTGGCGGGCTATTCAGCGTGCGGGAGGAGCAAGAAGGGAGGGGAGTTATTGCCAGCGGAAGCCTTCTGTACACTCGACACGTCGTAAAGTTTTTCGAGTGTTTTGGGGAAGGGGAGTCGGGCTGATCGGCAAGTTAGCGTGGCGGAGAGCACACGAGCGACGGCGGGTGAATTATTCAACGGCGGTCCCCGTCCGCTCCGCAGGAATATCTCGTACCTCTTTCGATCCTTTTGAGATAGTTGAGCGAATACGTCACCTATTGTTGCGTAAGGTATTGTTCGGTGGACTGCAATCTATTATCTTCTTTTATTCTATCTAGATTTCCTATTCCCACGTCATGTTGAACTAGCTTAATCCATTATTTTATCTTGCCATCGTTTATCGAAGAAAAATTGTACTACAGCTCCTATCTGCAAAGTAACAATCAATTATTCTCGAGGTTTTATAAGGAAATATTTGCAACTGTCTCCTTGGATGAAATTTGTCGCTCATTGTGGAGGGGCAGTTTTTGCATTCTATCTTCGATACGCCTCAACTTACTTTCATTTTTCATAATGTGTTGTTCCTTCTGCATTATCATAACTCAGTCATTTATTTGTAACAAACCCATATTCTAGTGAATATTTTTAAATTTTTGAATTGAATTAGGGTATATTATCCCAGGTTGTCAGTACCGCAGAAGTGTCTGCAATACGTTTTTTCGTGAAATTTTCAGTTCATATTTATAGTTTGCCTCAACTACTGCTGCATTGCATCATAATAAAGTATTCGAATTTAATTAATTGCTCTACGCTACCGAAACGTGGTTGTGTTATTATTGAATCCTTTGAATTTATGTTATCCCGAGAAAACTGTTAAAAGTTACTGGAGTGAACGCTCATTATTTATTTAGGAACATTTAAATAAACTGTTTGCGTTTGAAATAATACAGGTTAAATATTTAGTGAATTTGTTTTTACCACACATAAGTACCGTACGGAGACAAAGAACGCAGTTAGTTCCTTCATGTGCACATTAAAATACGAAATCAAAACTCTTGTGGATAGCGAGATTTTATACCATTTCAGATTTGGCTCCATTAATTTTGATTCCTACAAATTCATGGATTCTTGTTGATAATTCATTATTGCACTTTCAAGGTTCTTTGGCGAGCATATATTTTCTCTTCATATTTCTGTGAAAATTGTAATATCCTCTGGGTTCATTTTGAAATAGCCGTTCAGAAAATGCTAATGTAAGAAATTGGCAGATAATCGGTTAATCGGGAACATAAAGTTGCGTAGCTATTCGATAAATGTCATTTATAAAAACATTTAGAGAAATAAATCCTACCAAATAATTTGAATAGTATAAGGTAATTATAGCTTAAAAAGGTAATTATTGATTTACGAATAAATCATTATATTCACTATGTTTTGCTGTACCCCAATTACAGATGATCGCAAATGTTTTCGTCAAAAATGAATTTTATGACTGGTGTATACATAGTTTTTTTTATATTGATCAATATTTTTAATAGTTTCGGGAACAAAATACCTACTTCCTTTATTCGTTTCAATGCTACTACATATAATTAAACAAAGCTTGTCAGATAGCGTGGCATTTTTCAACTTTGTATTATTATCGAATAATCTCCGTAATGAACGGTGCGATCGTGATGTAGAATGTGACATTCTCTCGCCAGTTTCTTCTTTCAGACACGCCGTTTCGAATTCTCTCCTCCCAGTAATGAATGGCGTACTTGCAAGGTTGATGTCGCCTTGGAGACCTTAATTCAGTTATCTTCACTTACTTAGTTGGCCAATTAATCCCACGTGCGCTCCTCCATCCTTCGAGAACCAGTGATGAGTTCTCCATTCAAGGATAAACCCCGATCGCGTACAGAACATCAATTCAACCATCTTCCCTCCCCCTCTCCCACTCTCTCTCTACTCTACCCATTCCTCTCTCCTACCCGCGAGGCACAACTGCACTTGCACCTCTTACAATCGCACTCACACTATGCTCTGCCTCACATCCCCATTCCAACCGAACATACCTACTTCTCCCTCTCAACAATCGCAAGCCATACTCTCGCCCCGCAATGGACATGAGGAGAACACTTGTCCTGTGATGCTACCTATTTCCACCGGCCTTTCCGCTTGCACTCTGAAGATATCCCCGCCCTACACAAAGTTTATCTGACCTTCGTGCGTCATTTCATTGCACTGCGCACCTATTTCGTGGCTTATGTTGCCCTCTTCCTTTATTTGATTGTCTAGTAACAAGCTTTAACGATCCTCAGAGGCTGTCCCTATATGGTTTTTCCTTTTCCATGCTGAGTAATAAGCGATTTTATCGTGATGAACACCGTAGTATTTTCCTCTAGAGTTTCTTTTCCTGACTCTCTGTGTCTTCATCCTTATTCTCTGAATATACTCTCGCCCCACGCAAACTGTATTGGACTTTCTTTCGTCAAACCCCATTCTTTTCTATTAAGTCTATTTTGTTGATAACAGTACCAGCTTCCTATAATTTTGTGTGCGGTGATACTTAAAAATGCTGCTCAACGCGCTTGATATGTATTTAAGCCTATATTTTAAGTTTTATGATAATATTCCCCGTAGTGAACGGTTTGATCGTGTTGTAATCCTTTACAATTTTCATTTATAGTTTCTTTTCTCAGCTTCGCCGTATTTTCTGACTTGCATTTATAGTCTCTACTTATATCTTTTCTCAGCCTCACCGTATTTTCTGACTTGCCTGCTGAAGAAACCCTCCCCCCAGGGAAACTTCATTAAAATTTCTTTCGACACCCCCAGTTCCTTCCCCTCTTCACGAATTTTGTGTTAAAGTTACCGACTTTCTTTAATTTAGTGCGCAATGACTTAAAAGATGCTCATCAAGGTCTTCAGAATATTTTTCCTTCAATTCTCGTTGAACATCCCTCCGTAACAAAATATTTGATCTCGATGGAAAACGTGATGTTTTCTTATGCAGTTTCCTCTTTCAGCCGCAGCGTTTCTTAACCACTTTCCCCCTCCCTCGTCCATTGCATTACATCCTTGACTTCCCAAGCGACCCTCTTTCACCCCCCTCCCCCACGAACTCTTTTGCCCTCCGCCTTGCTCCCGAGTAAATGGGGATAGGTTACCTTGTTTGAGTCGGTGCGGGGGCGGTTGCTCGAGGAATGAAAGGGAGGTCGGATGATGGCCTTTGTGGCTTCTCTGTGAGATGGGAGCCAATTCCGAGAGGGGCCGCGTATCACCGCCCCTGCCCCCGCAGGGGCTTTAGCCTAGAAAGCCTGAATCTTCTCCACCGCCCTTTCTCACCTTTTTAAACCGCTCCTTTTCCCCTCACTCGTCTGGAAGTACTTACTTTATTAACTCTCGCTTTCTCACACCTAAGATTTTGCTGGGCTTTCTTTAGGAAGATTGTCTCCAGGGATATATTTCATGTCGGTTGACTGTGCACGGCCAAAGCTTGGGAAGGATATGAAATTCTGAGAAAATTTTTCCGTTTTATAGTTTGGGCTGTAATTAATGCGGCGCAGACATGCAGCTAACCACTATTTATGTCGTAATATAGACAAATAAAATGAAAAATTAGCGTAATTTCTCAACGTACGTTCGTAAAAAGCCATACCTAGGTATTAAACTCTCTGGAAAAGTCCTTGAAATGATTAAGCATCCTAAAACGAATATTCCTACTGATTTTCAATAAATAAATGACTGTTGATGATTGAAATACCTTGAAATTTGTGCCTAGCATTAATTAAAAAATATTCTGATAACTTGTATTCATGTAAGGCAGATACCAATGTAATTGAGAGGAAAAATATTTTCCTTAATCCTCTGTTTCAAGGAAAAGTAAACATATTTTTTTATTCTTTTATTCTTTCAAGAATGTGAAAAATTTCGATGCATAGTCATCCCTTAGCTTTATTTTTCAGCACCTAATTGTTGAATAGATAACCAAAACCTTTGGTTTTTTGTCCCCAATACATCTAAAGTTGATATTAGGATATCAGTTACTCATTCTTATAACTAAATACCAACGAAACACCAAGAACTACTTTCTTCACCGAGAATAGGTATTCCTTATTCAGTGGAAATATTTTACTTTTGACCAATCCATCGTTTTTTATGAATTCCACTTTCCATCATCATTGCAGTACTTAAAGTAGCAGTAGCAATGTCAATGAAAGAAATGCACGTTTAGCTCGAGATGGAGAGCAATTTTTGATTGAGTGGTAGTTAATGTAGTTTCTCGTGCCAGGCTAATATGTTAAAAATATATTTAAGGTTATAGGAATATTTTCCAGTAGAAAAATAGCATTTTTATGTGATTATTTGAATTAATTTAATGTCTAATAGGAAGAACATCTTTTGCCAATTTTTTACCATAAGAGTATTTAATTCCTTCAAAAAGGTTAAATAATTGATGATTAAGCTCTTCTATTTCAGGTCTCGTATATGTACGTATATACGTACGCATAATAATGAATAATTAATGAGTCCTCAATAGCCTTCACCTATTTCTCTCTGAGAGTTTTCACTCCCAAATGATATATCTATAATAATGGTACAGAATCTCCATAGCTAAGCTAATTTCATTCTCAATGTATCAATTTTAAAACAATGTATGGAGAAGGAAGTTTATATTTCACTCCTCGTCTTTATCAGAGTAATCAGATCGAGGGCACCCGAAAACTTCCAATTTTCTTGTTCGGCTGGAATTTAACCGGGAATTATATTTAGACATTACTTTTTGTGCCTCTTCAGGGCATCGGAAAAGTGATTTTTTTCTTCCGTTTCAATAGACGATCTCCTTCGACGCATCGTGTTAACACGTTCCTTGCCGTGAACACTCATTCTTCAGACCTCTCTCTCTCTCTCTATCTCCCTCTTCCTTCTTCTCCGATTTTCCCTTTGCATCCACTTCTTACCCACTCGACTTTGTCCCCCGCGTCCGTTCTCACCTCTCCTCCACCGTTTCCACGTTCTCGGAGCGCTCCCCAAACGCCCACTCACTCCCACAATCCCTGCATTTCATCCACACCCCTCACACCCCCATCTCTGGGGTTCCAACTCTCTCGCCATGATGCCGGACCCATTCCCGCCCGACCAACCTCCCTCCTCCTCCTCCCTCCTTGAAGACCTTACCACGAGTCTCCCGCACTCCCCTCTCAGCCCTCCCGGTTTTCATCCACTTTGCCATCTCCCGAAGGACCAGGAATCCCCCAGGCTCCTTTTTCTTCCAAGTTGATTCCACCACGAAAGCCAACCTCTCTTCTTCCCCTCCCCTCTCGAGAGCACATTCCCTCCTCCCCCTCCCCACATTTCTCTCCGGTTGCCCACCCCACTCCTTTCCTCCCCCTCCTCCTCTCTCCTTCCCGCGCACTCCGCTTAATTAAACCACCGGGATTCCTTTGGACGCAACTCCCAGGATCCTTTTCGCCAACGCCACCGACACACACACCCCCTCCCCTTCTCCTGATGCCATCCCCCTCCCCCCGTCTCGCTATATCATCCCCACCCTCTCCCACCCCCGTGGTCTCCTCCACCCCCTCCCCCTTTGCCGTGTTTCAGCCACCCTCTCACTCCACCTCCTTGCTTAGGATTGTTTCCAAGACTTAAAGTGGGAATGGGGGTATTTTACCTCCTTCTCAAACCCCCCCCTCTCCTTCTGTTTCTATCTTTCTGTCACCTCTCCCCCCCTCCTTCCCTCTCTACCCTCCTTCCTCCGCCTCCTCCATCCACTTTCCTTCCTTTTCTTTTGCTTCCTCGCACCAGACGAGAGAGTTTATTCCTTTCTCTCCCTCACCTCCCGCCCTCTTCCCATTCTTTCTTCTGTATTCCGCCTCTTCTCCTCTCTTTAGTCCTCCTCTAAATCTCACCGAGCCATCATTTCTCTTTCTGCTTACTTTTTTTCGATGGCCTATCTCCATAACCTCAGTTTTCCTGCCGACCAAAGTTTTGCCCCACTAGGGCTTCATTTATCATGCCCACCAGAGGTATTTATATTAAATATATAATGGTAAAACACTAAACGGTATAAGTTTATTTTCAGAATTTGTGTCGGTAATTTTTTTAATTTTTATTTTCAAAAGGGAAACGGTAGCAGGTATGTTTATCATGAGGTGGAAAACATATAAATATCCTCATTCTGAAAATTGCTTTCCCTTATTGTTCAGAAAGGTTACTATTTATCGATAAAAATGAAAAGTTTTATTAAGATAAAATTTAATGGGTACTCCACTTTTTTATGGAAATGTTGTGAACTAAGTATGCATTGCATAGGCATTGAATAATCCTTTATTAGGTCAGTATGGATCCTGGGCATAACTTTGTGATTACTAAATAAACAAGAACCTCTTTGTATATCTGGTACTATTTTGGCAAATAAACTCCCATTTTTCTATGGTCTTAAAATTCTTCGGTAATTCTCATTTCCTATGTTCGAAAAGTCATTTATCAATATGCTTATGATTGTAGCCTAATGTCCGACTTCGGGCTAGCTTGAATGGAAGTAGGACACAGAGTGGAGCAAATAGTGAATTTGAACATGGTCACAATAACAGGAACATGCTCACACACGCTCACAATAATCGGTGTCCGTTGTGCAAACGCATTGGTCATTCTAATGTAGCATGCAAGTATTTATGTAGATAATTAAAAAATAAATAATGTCGGAAATGAGAGCATATCTAAATTAGATGATATGACCGTAATTAATAATCGTTTTCCTTACATTAACTTCGGGGTAAAAATGGGGAGAAAGTTTTGAGATGCTGAGGAACGGAGAGCAGGCCGAGGTGACTGCCCTTCACCCAAAGCGAATATTCATCCCCTTTTGCATGTCAGTCCCTTGAGCTTCATTTGTTTCCTTGGTTCACTTCGTATACACGACTGTGGTTCGCTTCCGCTGACCTCTCAAGGAGGTACGCCCACAGGCCACGAAAGGAGGACACCCACACTCCGCTAGGCCCTCCTACATCTTGCCCTGGTCAGATGATCTCCACCAACTTTCAGCGAGGTTTGTTTGCCCCGTAGTGGAACTTTGTCTCCCATTTAAATTCTTTTTAATCCCTCAGTCAAGAAATACTTGCCCCCATCTTCACTAAGTTACTACCCACGGTGGCAGAAGGGTAAATTCTATTTTCCTGTAAAAAGATCTAATTCTCTGGAGCTATACATTCTGCGCGTTATCACTAGATATCATCAATTTATCATTAGCTGAATCTCAACAGGAAACAAAAATTACTATCATTAGCCTTGTTTTTCTTAGAATTATACGTGCTTTGCAGCGATTCACTTCGTTGATTAAACGTACGAAATGGCTATGCCATGATCCTAAGAGGAGTTGATATTCCAAAATATGGATCCCTCATTAGAACCAACAATAAATTTATCTGAATGGTACGTAGATGAAGTACATGATATTCTAATTTTTTAGAAACTGTGGGATTTTCAGAGATTCGTAGGCATAAATCCCTTTTCGGTTGCTAACAATATTATAGCATTTGAAAAGAATATTTTAATCGGTTTTTACGATTACTTTTTTAATTGAAAACATCTTTAAAACGGGAGGAAGTATTTAAAAGACCAAGGTATGATCTCCAAAGTAATTCAGCGCACTCCTTCTTATGGTATTGCTACCATCAAACTTCCAATTACTTCTCAAAATTGAAACCATGAAGATGAAAGAAAGTCACAAGAAATAATTTACACTTTTCGGTACAGGATGTTACCTATGATTGAATGTGAAATCATTACGTACGTATTCCGACACCACGAAAAGAAGGCGAGCCATATTCATTCCTCTTCAGGTTTTAACAGTCATTTTAGATAATTTCACCTTCCCATGGTAAAATTGAGAATAGCAAGGTCTTCAGGTACCACAGAGAGCGCACTAGGCCGTATATCTGTTATTTCTGCTGCAACTAAGCAGCTATCACGCAGTTCTGTTTATGACCCACCAGGGTATAATTTTGTCACTTCCCATCTGACGTGACAAAATTTTAACTTCCTTCCCCCTAAGTGTCTCGTATATTAAGTCAGGGGAGAGAAGGTGGCAAACCGCTCGCTTGGAAAGGTCCAATATTTCTTGGGAAATGTTATGTGCTAGCATTTGGCTAAAGGTTATTCCCAAAGAGAATATGGGCGGGGAAGGAGAGAGGGTTTAGGAAGCAGGTCACAAGAATGAAAGCAGTATTTTAACACATGTTATAAGACAAAATGAATTATCCATATATGATAAATTTTGAGCAAATATTATATTTGAAATAAAGATTTATTCCGTTCTGCGTAATAAGTTTACAATAATGATGGGATAAAAGAACCCAAACATTACATTTATCTTCAGAAGAGATGACACCGTTAAACTTACCACCCGCTTGTTTTACTTCATTCATTAACAAAATTTATTAGGTTGTTTAAATTTTATATTGGGGGATCAAGGAATAACAAGAATATTATAAAAACTAATTTATATTGATAATATCTGATTGTGGTGTGAACTGACACAGTGAATGACCTAAACTCATCTCACTCATCTAGAGATTCGTTTGATCTTAATATTGTTAGATCAATGATGTTGATGCATATTGATATCGAACAATAGGTTATAACAGCATCTGCTATTGACCTTATTGATCTATTCCAAAAAAGTAGGGCATTTCTTATCTCACTTTCTACGAAAGATTCATTGATGCTCTAAAATCTCTCTAATACTGCAATTGTTTCCTAAATGAGATGAATCATGTCTATAAAAGTAGCCCAATCTGAGAGGGATGGGATAGGAATTGCCAAGTGAAGCGTTCGGGAAGCGTCCGTACTGACTCTTGGACGGTCGTAGTAGCGGGGTAATTAATCCTTTTGCCTCTAATCCTCGACCCCCGCAACAATGACTCGGGGTCTTTTCCTATGTAATTGAGGTCCGAGCTGAGAAATGTGGGATGAACCGTAGGAGTGAGTCGGTGTAAACTAAATAGGGGGACTCGAGAGGGACAACGATCGTAAAAGGCCGCGTCCGTCCGCCTTAGAATGCGTCCGAAATTACTGCCCGCCATGCCTACTTCCCCTTTTGTGGATTGCTCGGTAAACCCTTAATTAACTCTTTAAGCAGTTGTCGATGGATGAGTGTGGGGCATGAGGGCGCAATTCCCCTTTCCTTATTCCTCTGAATAAGAAAGACTTCCTCCATTTCTGCCCATCCCCATCCCACCGCGGCATTGGTCGATTAGCATCTCCCCTCTCCTTTCCTTCGCAGTGCGGCTGGAATGGTCGGGAAGGGCGGGAGGGGGGACGGAGGGGAAGGGCTGAAGTGTTACCCGCCCTTTTGCTCCCCTTTCCCCCCTTTTTAAGACCCTAGGCCCAACCCCCGCACGCCCGCTCTTTTGTGTCAAAACTCCTCCCCCCTCCCGGTTCTCACCCAATGACCTTGTACGGCTCATCCCAACACCTATTAGAGAGCACTCTCTTCCATTATGCCTGCCGTTTTGAGTTTTCAGGATGCCTATCGGCGCCGCTAATGAGTTTTCACGGCCAGATTCGTGCCAGCGGAGCGCGAAAGTCATTCATGCGCGGTCTTCATCGGCATATTGGTCAAACATCCCTCACCTAATGAGTTCAAGTTGGGGAAACACCGAAAAAAAGTGATAATGGACCTATAATTTTCAAACTTTTTTTGCTCCTTTTTTCCACGGAAAGATAAAAATTTGATGTTTCTATGCTGTTTCTTCATTGTTTTTGACGATTTTAAAGTTCATTTCTTTCAGGCCGTAATGGTGAATATTTATTTAAGCATTTACTATGGATGCACACAAGGGTAAAATACTTAAATAAAGTAATCAAAAAAAACTTTACCATTATACACATCCATTGGGAGTATATGATGTAACTTTCCAATTATCATTGATTCCATTGGCTAAGAAAACCCTTCGCGTTCTTCTGTCTTGATGATTAACTCGTTCAGTTTACGGTGCAAAGGATAAGCTTGTCCCCGGTTTCTCAACAACCTAATTTTATTGCTTTTTCCTCCGGGCTTTATCGCTTGTTTAGTGAATTTAAGCCCCGCTCCCTTTCGTCGCCATCCCATTGTGGATTCGGTCGTATACCACTCCTCCGAGCGCACCGCTCATAATAACTCTCTGCGCGCCCTCTCTGTTCACTTCCCATAACTCCGCCCGCTTCCTTCCCTCCCCTCCACTGCCGGGCATACGTCCCGACGGGACCACGCAGTTCAGTCTTTCTCCGCGCGTGGCGCATGGCGCTTGCTGCCATCTTCAGTTAAGGGAGGTGAACTATGTGGACCCACTGTCACTCGGCAAATGTTTGAGTGCGGTGAAGCCGCGATACCGCCCTCCCGGCAGGCGAAAGGGCTTCGTTCGTCCCTCGGTGGTCAATCGATCATTGCTGCCGAGGATTTTATGGCGACGCGCCGGATTGTTTTTCGCGTATTTCTCAGCAACATGGGAAAATTTGACGCGCGTCACATCGCTCAGGGATTTAGTTCAATCGGACTCAAATGCGGTCCGATATGTTGAAAAACTTTGGCCGGCGACGGAGAAGTAGGAAACATCGTTTTTCTTTTCAGCTCGTGTGATCTTCATGTGTTTATCCACGTGAGTGAGTGCTTTTCCTCTCCGCTGCGCTTGTGATTTTATCAAATTATCCAAACTTGATTGCGCTAGTATAAAACCATTGGATTCGGGCCTGGAGTTTACGGAGAAGACGACTCGGATGTGAAAAATACACGTGATCATCGAGAAAATCACCTCAAAATCTTGGAAGAGTGAGTTTTGAATTATCGCATTGGAGTTTTTGTGTTGTTTGCCGAATTAGTTTGAAATACATTCCCAGAAAGCTTGGTCTTATAAAGTTTTTTAACCACTCTATTTCACCTGATGAGTGTTTTCCATAGTAAAGTATCTTCGTAAGAACACTATATAAGTCCAAGCCTAGCTACCTATGCATGCAAATGTTTACACATTGGCACTGAAAGATACAAAGCGCCAACCGTTTTACTCCTCTAAAGGTAAGAGAAAGCTGCACTATTATAAGCTTAGGTCTCTCAGCCTTGTTCCTATTCCTTCACTCTTCGCTGAAAGTGTGTCGAGTGATATGTTCATACCGCTGGTGGTTATAACTCCCTCGACTTCCAACAGTTTCCATCCAGGATTCCGTGTGTAGAATGTTATCCAAAACATTTTTCTCTGTGATAAAATGAAACTGATCAATCTCTTCGTGAATATTGCTTGTGGTTGCGGTATAACATTGGAAGCTATAGAGTGGTCACCAGTTTGCTTATTTCAAGTTCAATCATTGTTTATTGAGCAGATATTATGATTCTCAAATGTGTAACAATATTGCCAATGTTTCTATTAACAGTATTGTTTGAAAGAGCATGAAATTTTCAGCTACTTACCTTCAACTATTTATTTTTGTTCTCCTTAGATAGTCGTCCTATTAGAAATTATTTGTTAGACGTTAATGTTTAATTTGTGGTGAAATCAGATTAGTAAGTCAAGATAATGCTATATCTAAGGCATTAAGAGGCTTTATTTAATATGAATTGGATGATACATTTAAGTTTCAAAAGCCAGGTATAAAAATGGAAATAATTAGATAACACGTTTGCGTATTTACATGATAAAGACTTGTGAAAAAGTTGAGAGCAACTTTTTATCCATTGCCGGAAAAGTTAATACTTTGCGTTTATTTATAAAATATTTAGTAGAACTGTTAAATTTCCATCCGTCTCTCATTCTAATAGGGACAAAATTCAATTCTATTCCCCGCTATGAACTAATTTGTGAAATGGCTCCGGAAATTTCCTAAGAATTACAGAAACTTTCTGATTACAAGAAAAACGTTATTACCTTCTATTTCATTAATCTCTTAAATTGTGTGAAAGCTATTAACACGTCGCGGTTCCATTGCCTCCACAAAGTGTACGGCCTCTCTCGTTTTCCACCTTCGTCATCTTTCCTCGCCGTTACTTTTTTCTTCATCCCCATCGAAGGAGAAAGATTGTTCTTTACGTACTCTTTATTGGCCTGGACCCCGTCGATTCTTCTCAAATAAGGGCCGATCCTTCCTTCCGCGATGGCCGAGGTGACGCTTGCCGTAGCGAGGCCCGAGAAAGCACGTGCGCGTGTTGGCCGGTCCCGCCGCCAGGAGGCGCTCGACTTCCCGCCAAAGGGATCGGAGCCTGCGGTCTCGTGAGTTATGGCGAAGTGAGAGGATGGGCATGCGGCGGCGGCCGCTGGGGGTCGCGCCGTGCCGCTTATGCATCCGTGATCGGAATCGGGAAGCAGGGGCGGCCAGGGAAATAAGGAACGTCTTTTCCGTGCGTGCGCTGTCCACAACTCTGCTCAGATTCAGCGGATTATATACTTCGGAGACGCATCGACAAATGTGCTTGTTTACCACTTTTTATGGTCATGGATGACCGGGTTCCTCAGTTGCGATAGCTCCATGCAAATGAGCGCGATAGCCAGGAGAAAGACATGCATGGATTGTTAATGCCAATTAAGGTTAAGTTGTGCCACTCCAGTGGACCGCTTAGCTTGTTTTTTTATGCCGAAGTATATATTATCAGTGATGGGACTTGCACTCTCTCGTGGCCGATGAAAAAAAAACTTCCATCTATTTTCCTCGGTAACGCAAGAAAAATATATGTTCACCCTGATTTTTAGACGGTTAGGCAAATACCAGATCTAGTGGCTGACTTTTTGGTTTGACTAGTCTAATTTTACAGAGGTTAATCGATTATGTGCATCGTTACTCATGTTCTATATATCGTTTGCTCACGACCAAACAGTGCCACCTAAAATTACCTAAGCGGATGCATCATTTTTGTTCATATATACCCTTTCTTGGAAATAATAAATAATAAAAGCATTAAATTGTTTAGCTTACATTTGACCAATTGGTTCGCATTTAGGTAGATCGGATATGAGCCAAGCTTAATAGATCTAAAAAGTTCTAAAAAGTCTAAAAAGATTTCATGGATAGGTTTAGGAGTGCTAAGAAGGTGCTTTTTCAATTAAGAATTCACCAAACGTTAGGGCCCGTTTTCTTCTACTCTCGGTATAAAGGACATACATTGATATGTTTTATTCATGTTATTTTCCATGGGTTGTTTTATAAAACGCTTCAGAGACTTGCGAATAACTATTTTTTCTTCGAAATACAATAATTTTACATGTGAAATACAGAAATAATTTAACCGAAAATTAGTATTCTGGTTACTTAAAAATATTTATTAATTGATGTGTAATAAATTCCTCGGGATAATTTTCAGTTCATTGCAACGATGTTCAGCTTATATGTAATGAGGTAGCACAAATGTTGTTACTAGAAAAGTTACTATCAAAACTGGATATTTCTGCCATGGATACATCTTAGATACCTATTAAATTTCTTTCCCGCGCATAAATGTCACAATAAGAGCTTCAGAGCAACAACTTTGTGGTGTCGATGTGATTTTTTTCTAATTGTACCGAATGAAAACAATTTTTTATACCAACGCATTTTAAGGTAAACTATATATTATCTACCTAATCTCGTTATACCATCAGTTATTAGATATTTTTGCAAAATGAAAACTTTTGAGAACTGCGTCTTTTGCAATTTCCTTTGAAATATGTATATCTCACAGTGATAATGTTGTAATGCCATCTTCGAATTTTATAAACTGCGACATGAACGTGTAGTAATTATTCTTGATGACACAATTTAACTTGCAGTTAGCATTTATTTTAGCAAAAAATACTACTAACGAAAAGTTATTTCTACTTATTTTGTTTACTCTAAAAAGGAGCAATGTCATAACTATCATTTTTTGTATTACGTGGTATATCATTGAATTTTTTGAGGAATATATTCCATAAGTCATTTTAAATGGATTAGGTATGCTTTCAGTTACCCAGTGACTAATAAATATCTTTATTTTTATTTTGTATAAATATTTGAAAAGTCTACATTGATTGTCACAGACAACAACTTGGAAAAACTCCACATCAAATATGAAGCTTATTAGTAATAAATCGGTAATTATCCCTGCGTTATGAATAAGCACGCTACACAA
This sequence comes from Ischnura elegans, assembly GCF_921293095.1. Taxonomy (NCBI): domain Eukaryota; kingdom Metazoa; phylum Arthropoda; class Insecta; order Odonata; family Coenagrionidae; genus Ischnura; species Ischnura elegans. The sequence continues at coordinate 128,399,302 of NC_060246.1, forward strand.
AACGCTAATTTTCTATGGTATATTTCTGTTACATAATGAAATGTTTCATAATGGACCTTCTCTTGATATGTATTTGCGAGAACAGATTTGAAGCTGCAAAAACTTGATGAGTGGATCAAAAAGGGTATTTATTATTTTTAGTTAAGTGTTCTCATCCGTAAGATGTTATCAGAGACAATAATTTGGTTATAAAGTGTCAGAAAGCACATTTAGTTTGTACTGATTTATTATTATAAACATTTGTGCATACACATAGGATCTAATGTGGGCCTTAATGTTTTCGTTAATTTAGTTTCTAAATTTTTAATTTTATCATACAGACCTCCAGTCTCCCTCACTTTATTTTATCATCACTTGGGTTATCCTTTTAAACTTACTTTCGAGCCGAACAACGGTTTTTTCTCTCATTATCGCCTTAATATCAGTGGATACATAACATTCAATACTCAACAGCCAAATAAAAAGTTTGTTTCCAATAAAACATATGCCATCAAGGCAATATGAGGAAGCTCCAATTGTTTGAAAACAGACGGACAGTTTCAAAAATTTATTTTCAACAGATGGCAACTCAGTTCGGTAGTAATTTTAGGCTTGGTGAAGCCTTCAAGTAAACTCAGAATTATTTACATTCGTTTACAGAATTTTGATGCAATTATATTATATCGCCGAAAGTCAGAAGAACCTCTTTCTGCAATTGTTATGGCTAAGAATTTTGGGCATTTTTTTCATTGGTTTGTGTGGAGGCATTAAAAAATCACATTATGAGTAAGCAATCTAAAATACGGTCCCTGTAGTCATTATTTTAATACAAAGCTGTTTCTGAGAGGAAGTAAAGAGTTATTCGTTCCATGCATCGGTGCTCCATCAACGTAATTGTCCTAAACATTACTAGCCTAGGTCAGATACGGTCAGATACCAATTGTGAATTTTACTCGAGAGATTGGGGTTTGCGGTCATTTTCTCACTGAAAGCGTAAAAAAAAGCCTCACACAGAAAAATAGCGGCATCGGTCTCAAATAGCATTAGATGACAAAATGCCGTGCCAGCTTCTGTTGTTAAGAAGGATGATATGAAATATTTACAGAATCTATCCAGTGAATTGTTAAAGGTAACCTACGGAGAGAATCTTTTTGACAGGATTTTAGTTGGATGCAGTACTGAAGAACAACTCTGATGGGGCGGAAAGTGGTGAATCCTTCCAATTCAAACTCGCAGGCGAAGTCATGACGATCATGAGACACTAATCTTGCATGGGATGTGAAATCTTTTACAAGCTTTATCTTTTCCTTTACCTTTAGGAGCTCCAACTCAAGTAAAAACCCTTTGGGCTGTAGAAACTATGCTATAAATTCAAAGCTCTATGGGATTTACAAATTGAAAAATTTTCCTTTCAATAAAATTGATAATTGTATTCTTGAGGATAAAAACATTTTTCAGCTCATAAAAAGCATATTTTTTCAATATACTTAATGTTATTCACAAAAAAGTACGAATTTTTATCGATACGTTGTCGCCAAATAATGTAAAAAATATGTAAGCACTATATATACATTAAGCTTTTAACGACTGAGTTCGCGCATGGAAATAATTCGTATTTATTTATTTAGATAGAGATACATTTTGTACTCTCCCAGCTATAAATATTGGGTAAGAAATAGATGGTTTAAATATAGTTTTTGCTTGAAACGCTTCGTCTTGGATTTCCAAACGCCCCCAGCGAGCAAAGAAAGCGGCTGCGGATGCCGCAATGGGACGGAGAGCGTGCACGAGACATAAAAAATGGACTCCGCGTAACACTATAGGCTCGCGCGAGTGTCGTTTTATTTACCAAACGTTTTGGTCCCCAACACCCATTTAGGAAGCCATGAATGGGGCGTAAAACCGCACAAATCGCCCGGCCTCGTGTTTTACGGTCGTTCCCACCCTCGAATCTTTCCCTCCCACCCACCCCTTCACGAATGCCATCTTCACTCATCCCATCCACTCATTCACCCCACACATTCCCCCCTCCCTCCCGCTTGGGTTCCACAAAAATTCCTCCACCCCCGTTATGCCGGCGACACACCCACCCGTCCGACTTGTCGTCACCCACCCATGTCCGATCAGGTCCTCTCCATCCTTCAGCACTCATTTTATTGACGACCCACTGGGTGCTTCTTGGGAAGACGGAGAAGGCTCAAAAGAAACATATGTCAGAGAGCAAACCGGGTTAGGAATATATGGGACCAAGATTGAATTGGAAAAAAATAGATCACGTGATGGGTCTGATTGGTTCGGGTGAGGCTAGTTCGGTTAGCTGAGTAATATTAGGTTAAGCATTAGGTTTTGGTTAGTTAGGTTAGGCACATGAAGCCAAGATTGGAAAGTAAAACCCCTAGATCACGTATGGGATGATTATGACGATAAATTTTATTACCATCCTTATTGCTTGTTTTGATTTTAAATTGAATTTCCATTAGGCTTAACGCTTGAGAAGAAGGAAAAGAATTAAAATGTTTACTCAATCTATTTATAGGTATTTACATTAGTATTTCCAATTCCTATATCAATACGGGAGTTATATTTTCATTGTTGGTCTCTTATTTTGGTAACTGTAAAGCCAGCACGCGTGCTATTGTTTCATTTGCTCTGAGGGAGAAAGTATATTGTCCCCTTCGCCCAGACTCGAAACTCAAACCTCTTCTCAAGACAAGCGGAACAATATTTCCAAGGATATGGAGGCAGATAATCTCAGAAATTACAATACTTGATGGATATTGACGAGCAACTCATATGCATAAAACTTGATACATTTGGCCACGTTCTAATGTGATGTTTTGTAAATATGGGTAGGTGAAAAATTAAAGACAGCTTTTAATAAATTATCCACATTAATTTATTAGTATAAATGAAAAAATTAAAAAGCGATACATTTTAATTCATTTTAATGTAAGAAATATTTATTGAAAGCAATAATAAATAGAAAAAGTGAACGCATGAACCTGAATACACTTATGCGGTATTCAGGAATGCTAATGCTGAGTAGCATATGCGGGAGCCGAAAATTTCTCCACCATATAATAATTAAATAATTTCCTTATTTTATTTTGAAAAGCGATGAAATGCTCCTTATGGTAATAAAGTTTCTGAGTTCATATTTGGTTTTTGCTTGGCATATATCTTTATATTCACTGGAGAAGGAAATTCTGATATGCGTATTTTTATTTCAAAATATCCTAAGATTTGAAAATAGTACCTACTTGTGTATACTACCTTTTCAATATTTTGCAGTCTACGAATTTTTGAGTCATTTACTGTGAAAATGTTTCAATCAATGCAAGGGAAGTTGTTGACGCTACTTCTTGCTCTTGCCAGATAAATGAATAGTTATAGAGCTATGTGCTAAACATCATACTCTCCCTTGCTTTCCAGTACATGAATTAGGAGATGAATTTATCTGTATTCAACAACTTTAGAATTATGTGGAAACTCTCGAGAAACATTCCTTAATAAGTCTAAATGTGTCTGACTATACTTAAGACAATAAGGACCAATTCTATTTTAACAATAATATTGTGAAAATAAAGAGAAATAATTGCAAATTTCTTTCAAAGTTTCTTTCAAATTGTGTGTTTCTTTCAAACTAATTAAGGATACCTCAGAGTTTGCTACAATTACCAAAACGAGTTTCCTCAAAAATAAAATTTCTCCATTCGTGTCATCAGAAGAAAAAAATTAATAAATGAGATCAATTTTGTACCTATAGTGGTGTATGAATTAAATGGAAGCATGCATGAAAATACTAACAGAGTTTTCATGGGAAGAAGTGCTTGAGGTACGCACAAAATGGTAATCGTTTCGATCCTCACGTCTGATGACTGGCTATGCAATTTTTTAATTTCTTATTTTATCCAAACAAGGGCTAACAGATCAGAAATTGTATTGACCGAGGGTTCCCAGGAACAGTGCAGTGCAGTGAACATTTTTTGCGCCAATTATACTCAGAAAGAAATTAGATTGGTTTGGCTCATGGATAAAAATCGTCCAAATAAATCCTTCTAATAGTTATTGCTCCAATTTAGAAAACTGTCAATTTCGTATGGTGAGGATGTTATATTTTCTGATGAATATCCATTTTAAAACAATTTTTGTGACTCTCTGGAAAAATATTATTACTCAGATTATCCGGAAACAATAGGTACATTATTATTACCAACTTTTCAGCGAAACCAAGAAAAATTGGTGTCTGACGCAATTTTATGCATTGCCTTATTTTTGAGTTTCTAGTTACAGGTGTCGCTGTTAGCTTTTCAGAATTTCTTAGCAGATATTATTAATGCATTCATCTAGGTATGAAATTTTTTCCGCAAATATATCACAAAAAGGAAGGTAAATGGCTCAACACATTATTTTTCTGAAAAATTTTCAATCCAATACTAAACAACAATGCCGGCAGTTAGCTCTCCAGATAGCCAGAAAAAGAAAATGATTCTGAAGTATCAAGGCCTACAGTGACAAAAAGGTGACTCTCACACCATTAATTCAATACCAATAAAGCCTTAGCAGAAACGGTACATCTTGACTGATGCGCATGATAATACTCTTCTTCATCATTCGTCTCTCATGGTGGAAAAGTAGAGCTTGCCAATTAACATATTGTGACTGGGAGAGAATTTAAATCGAAGAATGTGGGTAAATGCTTACTTATGTGTTTAAATGTCCCACGTGGCAAGATATGTTGCCGTACAACCATGGAAGCGGCATTTTTAATGGTTAAGCAAAAACCTATGGAATCATTTGAAGTTGGATTACCAACTGTATTCAAGCGCTGAAACAACTTTACAGCCTTTGCATCAGCACCGTCTCTGCATATTCTTGCTAAAATGCAGTCAACACTCAATTTTCACTTACCTACCGTTTAGAATAAACGGATAAACGGTTGAATAACCACTAATCGTGTTGCGATAATGGAATAATACTCTTGGAATAAGGTAATCGTTAGTATTATTCACTCTCAGTAACGGCCTTAATCAGGTGCGTAATTATTGGAAGCATTTTTATCCCTCCTCGGCTCACTTTCAGCTAATGAATAGCCTCCAGCCACCGATTACGCCTGCATGTTATTTTCCCAACTATCAGCCATCGACGCTGGCAATTAACCGAGTTCTATTCACGCTTTTTTTCTCCTCTTTCTTGGGTCCCTCAGCATTCACAGTGTTTTTCTCGCTTTCCATCCCGCGATCGCGGCGGGCCTTTGATCTCTGCGGCGCGATTTCTTCCACCCTTGCTGGTGCTCTCGGGATTTTAGAACGAGTTCCTTTTTGCCAGATCTTAGTCTCTCCCACCCTCTACCCACCCACCCCACTCGGGCACAGTGATGCGGGGAATTTATTCCGAGCCATTGGAGTGTCTTGCGCGCTTAACACCTCGTCATTTCGTCCCCACCCCCCGTCCCATCTGGGTGGCCCTTCCATCTAAAGGCGGCGAGCAGCCGGATTCTTTATGGCTTATAAAGCGCTGCTGTCGACGAGCCTTACCGAAACACGTCCTCCTTATCTTTCCTTCCTTTCCGAAATGACTACCGCCGCTCTTCCACTTCTCCCATCCAGCCTTTAAGTGCATGAGTTTCCCTCATAATTTTGCGGCATTCCGCAGTGTGTCACCGTTGTCGATTTCTAAAAACGGTCCGCAAGTTTCGGTAATCCAGAACCGCAATCGACCAATATCGATGGGTATCGATTGACGCCGCGATGGTTATAAAAGCATGGAGAGCTCATTCGACCACGAAATCATAACCGCACACGCCTCGCATATCTGGTAAAGAGACGAAGACTACCTAATGATAAAAGTGGATCCACAGGATGAAACAATTCAAAGCAAATAATCAATGTTATCCTTTCTTACATATTTTTATTATTTAGCCTTGGTACCATCTGGAGTTCATATGCGTAATCAGGTTACATAGCATATGGAAAATGAATTGAATGTATTTTTAATTAACCTTTTTTCAAGCTATTTCAGGCAATTTTACCAGTTATTATTTAAATAATTGAAGTTATTAGTAGAACTAGATAGCTGAGAGCTTTAAATCCTATTCGTTCAGTCCTATGATTCTACTTTATTCTTATGAGGCTTTTGTGAGCACTAAACAAGATGTTTTCGAAATTATATCGATAATCTTTTTTTATCCATGTATCTTCAATGTAAGTACTTCAATCTAATATCATACATAGTACCATTGCAATATGTCCACTGTAGTCCAATAAATCAATTGGACTCCAGTGGAAAGATTGCAATGTCTAAATTTGCTAGCATTCCAATACTCTTTCTGCGATATAACTTAGTTTCTATTTGGAAATTCCTGTATCTTAGAACAAATTCCCCCGAAGTAGGTATTGTTTAAATTAATTTTTCACGCCATATACCAGATTAAATCATCTATGATCTTCATGAAGGTATTTTTTTCAGGAGGACTCACTCAGTAAAAGATATTAAATACCAACTATAAAAATATCGGTTGCATGACATACATTTTGATTGGTCGATTAATTTAGCTGGTGATTTGCTTCGAAATGTTCACTTATTTTATGTTTATATGATCTTATTTTATCAAATAAATTTTATTTTTTCAAACAATATGAATGATGAAGTTCACGCTATGAAATAATAATAATATACATGCTTTCTCTTTAGCAATAAAATTATAATTTCATTTTTATACAAGTTTTTTTTTCCTTGTTTTCACAGGTAAGCGACCCATCCAGCAAGAATGGTTTCATAGGTGAATTGGCAATACTTCGGCTACCAGGTTAACCGCGAATTGAAAAGGTAAAATGTCATCTGAAAAATTTCTGATGAATTCATGCATTAAAAAAACCTGTTTACGGAACGTTTACAAAGGTTTGAGTTTGAGTTGACCGCTTCCTTGGGATTTCATTGCATGAATTTCTTTCTCATTGAAGCGATGAAATAGTCAATATGCATACGGTGATCATAATTGCCATCGGGACGGCGTTAATTAGAAAACCAGTTCCCCGATTCTGATAAGAATCTGATCTTTCCCACTCTGAAGGATTTATGGAATAATATTCTATTACCACGATTACATAATCATTTGATCAATCGCATTTAATTCGCTTTGCTACTCTATAATGTATAAGAAAAGTAAGGATTTGAACAAACGAATACAGTATTTTTATTCGACGATAATCGTGGAAGAAGGCAACTATTAGGAATGAAAATGCCTCAAATTTTAAGAGGAGTCTAATTCTTATTCCATGACCTGTTGCCCCCTCTACGAGTGCCCGTAAATCCATAAATCTTCGAGGCCTCGTAGAATGGATCTCAACCGTGAAAACCGGTCATTTACTTCAGCTGGCGTCGGCTCGAGGAGAACACTCCGGCTTACCACTTACAGGCACGTTGGGTAACCGAATGATCACCGTGCAGGCCTTGTCTAGATCATCCTACTATCCCTAGGTTGTCTATCGATGATTGCCTTTTGTTTTCCTGCCGTCGGATTCCCACTGCTCCTCACTCGAGGGCCCTCGTACAATCCTCCGACACCCACTCTCTCTCCTCCCTGTCGGCCGACCAAGGAAGGAGGAGGAAACCCCGTTCTTTGGAGCATTCATTTCGTCCCCATTATATCCGACTCACTGCCACCTGTCCAACCATCTTCGCCCACCATCATCTTCTCACCCTTTCGCCTCCATCATCCCTTTTCAAGTCCTTCCTTCCCGCCCCTTCCTTCCACGCCGTCCACCTCCGCTCCCCAAAGGAAATCTCCGTAGCATTCGACCCGCAGCGGTCAATTCATCCGACCACAAATCCTCCCTAACCGTGCCTAAAACACGCCCCGCGCACCCCTTCCCCCCGGGGATCATTCCCCCTTAATTCCACCCACTTTTTTCACGGGAATCGCCCCCTATGCCTCCCCATACTATGCTGCCCCCCCCCCCTCCCGTGCCATCCATCCCTTTCATACGCATGCCTCAAACCAACCAACCCCTTCCACCTCCCGCACATTCGCTCTCTCTCTCTCGCATTTAGCTCCACCCAAAAGCAATTTAAGTCGGACCTGTAGCCTGTCTATCAGTTTGCAGCGGAGATTTTCTACCTGGGTCCATTAATCAGATTCTTTATGACTGATTTACGGCCGTTCTGTGAGAGACAGAGAAATCTCCTCCTAGCCCCTCTCTCTACCTTACTCTCTCTTTCTTCTCCTTCCCACCGACTCTCTCTCCGTCTCCCTTCCTATAGGAACCTTTTTCCCACTCTTTCGGATCTCATGAGAAGTTCTCTGCTGACAGGGCAGCCACACACAGTCTTGATCACCCACTGGAGTTTCCATTCTCGTCGTCCTCTTCTGTTAGTCATAGGTAACTGACTCGCAAGAGGGGTGTGGTATGATTATTTGACGACGGAAACGGCAGAAACGTGTTACTTTTATGTTTAGGGACACGCTGGAACATGAAAAATGTTCCCTTAGTACAACCCCTGGTTCATATACATTTCCTCAATCTATATTATTTTTCCTCAATTCAGCAGCCGAAGCGACTGAAGGTATTGATTTAGTATTTTGTAATTTGGAGTAGGAGACTGGCAACAATTATTTTAATTTTAGTCTTCTAAAAGGGTGGAGAGAAACCTAGAGTAATGCTAGTCTTCTTGATGTAAACCTAAGGAACCATTTCAGTAAATAATAATTACCTGCTGTATTTGAAGTGCGCCTTACGCTGTACACAATCTAGGGTCTGCATTTTTAACTAAATTTGCTCTCGGATTTTTACCAGAACCATATGGGAACCATCTGGAGGAAACTCTATTCTCAACTCGTCTATCACTACCAACTATCAAACTTCCCATCATGCTATAGCCTGATCCTAAAACTTGCTAAACTTCAAATCTGTAATATATCATTTCTCATCTCCTCCACTGACCCTTCTCTCAAATGCTCCCTCTCTTTTAGCTCCTCCTCGGGCACTTCCTAAGTATTCCTTGGGATCGTCCCCTGGACGCTTACCCTTCGACCAACCCCTTTCCTCCTCACCACCCAGGTAATAGCAGGCATTGTACCTCTTCCCCGTAATCTCGCCTTCATTATCCCCAACACTGGGCGTAGTCAATGGAAACGTAAACGTTTGAACCAATTTTTAAAAGTCTTCCCCTTTCCCCCCACCCACTTCGCGTCTTTCTTCTTCTGCCTCCTCCTCAAAAGAGGGAAGGGCGTGTTTCGGTCAAAAGTTCGTGCCTTACGGTGCAAGGCACGAGGTTTATTCCCTCCGTCTTCCACAGCTACCCCCACCCATCCCCCTCATTCTACTTCCATCCTCATTTCAAATCCTCTAGCCCCTTTTTCACCTTCGATTCGTTCCATATATGTTTTATGTGAGTTATTTCCCGTGAAGGCATGATTACAATTTCGAGGATGATGGCAATTTACGCCTTTATAATTTGCGCGGATCGTCTAAATAAAGAGTTTCCCTTAGCGGGATGGCGGTGGTTTCTCGACTGTTCATCTTGGCCGGGGAGGGCTATAAATCGTGACACATTGGAATTTTTGGGAAAAGGCTATCATTCATTCCGGGAAAACCTTCGTCCACGCATCACTGCTTGTGGAGGTTAAAAAAAATGCGTTTCGAAATTGCGGAAGGATTCTTCTCCACCTCGTGGGCGTGTGCATCACAATTGGCACGAGAAAGAGATTTCCTCGATGATTTGTCTTTAAAACGAAGCGTTCCCAGGAAAAAAATAATCGGCCAACAATTTGCAACTCGGTTGTAGTTTGTTTTTTCATCTTTTGTACATAAAGTATTTCCTGGAAGTGTATTTTAAAGGAATATTTTTAATTCGAAAAAAAAAAAAACCTTTTCGTTTTTATAAATGGAAAAATATTATATTCAATGCTCAAGTTTAATGGAGAGCTCGTTTATGTGTTGCCCTAAAGCTATTTTTTATCTCTCTTCACAGACAATCATGCAAATTTTGACAAAATGAATGCAACTATATAATTTTTCATTTTTTTAATGTAAAGAATGTTTATTGCCTATATTCAACCGGTTCTATAGATTTGAAAAAATGGAAATTCCTTGAAACATATAAAAATAGGTTATTTTTAAGCTATGCATCAACTGGTTTTGAGCTAGTACATTAATTTCACTTTTATTTAATTTTCTGTTCTGTTTCTTCTTACCATTATCTTTGGCTGTGCTTTCAACTCAGCTATGGATAGAAATGACTTTTCTCATTATGCGATGATTTTTGCCTACGAAGTCCACCCATTTCTTTCATGTTAGGTACTATCTACGTTTGGATATGGAGCTAACGAGCTGGTCATGGCTGGAGATGCACGACCGAAGCATCTCGTGGTTCCCTCCGAGGCGTGTACGTACTCTGCTTCCTCCCTCCCCTTACTGCCCATCACATCCACCCATCCGCTGTCCAGCGACCACGCCCTCGTTCCCCGCTTTCCAACCCTCTCCTTCCCGCCAGCGCCTCGACCCCAAGCACCCACTCGACACCCCCATGCTCCAGATTTAAGCTTCCTGCACCCGAGCAACCTCTTTGTCCTCCTCTTATTCTTCCCTCTCGCTTGCTTCGCCTCGTTGCACTCCTTCCGCCGAGCGAGAGGCCACCGTCTGCTACCTGATGAGGAGCCACCTCCCTCGCCTCCCTCCCCACCTATTCAATCCTCGCCACTCGTTTGTAATGCAATTACTTACCACGGGCCCCTTGCTGCGGAAACCAGTTCATACGGCACCAATTGCATCGTTCCGAGTCCGAGGTGTGTCGGTGAGTGTTAATAGAGCCGTTTTGAAAGTGGATGAATAATAGCGGGAATATCGTGCAGAAGGCGTTTATTCCCTTTGCTGATTAGCTTTGTTTACATTGGCGCCATTTGCTATCTTTCACCACGGTTGTCCATTTTATGATGCTTCGTTTTGAGCTCTCAAAACAAGATCAAATCTATATTATTTTACATTCAGTTATCATATTTTTGCTACCAAAATACAGCCGAAATACATATTTTCCGCAAGGTGTTGTGTGTGGGATAATGGAAGTGATTGGCCGCAATCGGTTCTCGTTTTAAATACTTTTTCGAGCTAAAATGGCTTCAGAATCCTATTTGACGAATCGAAACTCCAAAAAGACATGATGAGGGGTGGTTAATTCTATTTTAACACCCACCTTTATATCAAATATTCGATTTCCGGTAGAGGATAAGTTTTCCTTTGGCTGTTAATGTGAATTTCTACGCAATTCACGTGGAAGCACGGTAATATATCACATTCGTACAGTTTCCCAATTTCAAACCAGCCAAATCTTTATCACCCGAACCTACCTTGGCCTCCATAGACCTCCTGTTGACCAGTTTATACAACCCTTTCTGGCAAAAAAGGATTGTTTCAACTATGAGGTGTGTATTTATACTATATTCTTCATCATCGTCATAATCATAAGTCAATAATCTTATATTTGGTTTGACGCAGATCTCCATTTCGCTCTCCTATCTCCTTCTCTTTTCATAGTGACGTAATTATTTTCTTTTACATCCTTCGTAACCTGTCCCATGTTATTCAATTGAGGGTGTCCTTTGTCCTTCTTTCGTTCCAGCTGTCCTACGATTCAGCCGACTCGTCTTTATTAGGCCATCATGCCTCATAACGAGGCCAACTAAGTTGTCCCTCTCTTCATCTTAGCGTTATTAGGAGACTTTTCACTTCTTCCACTCTTCTTTGCACTTCCTCATTACTTACTCGGTAGATCCATTTTATCTACATCTTTCCTCACACTCGTCTTAGCACTCACTCATTACTAACTCCCCTTAGCTAAATTTAAATAATCTGAACCTACCTTGGCCTCCCCAGACCTCCTGTCGACTAGTTTCTAAGACCACATGTGATGTTTATAGTTTGTTTCAACTATGATGCGCGTAGGTATACTACTCTGCTCTTGTTGGCTTTTCTTCGCTCGCGCTGCCCTCATCTCCCTCGCGGCCTCCCGGCCAGCGCAATCTCATCACCGTCTTGTCCCTCTCCTCTCCCCAATCCTTCCGCTGGCTTACTCAACCTCCGCCTGCTTGACAATCCAGCCGACTCGAAACATAGACGCTCCTCATAACCCTCCCCCTGCGCGCCTCTTTTCCATTCCCGTCATCCCCTTCGTCCGCCCCTCCCCCTTTTCTTCCGAGTGCGAGCGAAGGGTGAAGGCGCCATAACTCAAAGTGGTGTCGGCGGTCACGATGGGCCTCAGCCAATCAGAGAACACCCTCGGGCCGCGTAACGAATTGTGCCGAGTTCAAATGTCAGCGGTTTCTATCCGAAGGATTTCTATTTATTTTCCTCTCGTATCCTTCCCCTGGTCAGCTGACCCATTGCCTATTCTTCTTCTCTGCGTCTAGTCAGGTCACCTCTCCTCGGACGACTCGTTAGATGATAGACAATCGGATATTTATTTTTTCATCCCTTCAACGCATAAGAATAAGTCTCTCGTTTACCCAATAATTCTGTTGTTATACCTCAAGAATTTGAATTTCTTCATGAAGAAACTTCTTATTCCACTCCGGGCTGATGGTTTGCGCACAATAGGCTCTTATCACACCAATCATCAATTTTGAAAGTGCGATGTTTATATGACATTAATCATAATGAAATGTAAGTGGCATAACTTCAATTAGATTATCTCAGTGGCGTAACTAGGAATATGCTTTGGGAGGGAATGAGGGGCCTAGGGGGCGACTCCCCCAAGCAATCGGGGTCGGAGAAACCTTTTGAAATATGACATTGCATTTTACAAATTAACATATGCATTTTACATCATTTTGGTACTTAAAATTTAACTTTAACTAGATGCAGTTATTATATATCAAAACTAGGCAATAGTTTTATAATATTTTTTTCTCTGAGGCTTTGGGGGAAGGGGAGGGGGGGAATCTATCTTCCTCATCCCCCCTTAGTTACGCCACTGGTTTATCTGGTTCCCTTTGAGTCGTCCGACATGTTTACTATGTTGTCTTCGAGTCTAGTGCTTAATTCCTATAAACAATATGTGCTAGTTTTTTGAATAATCATAGGCTATGAAAACAGAAAAAAATTTTGGAAACAAACAGTTGCGGTCGTCTGCTATTATCAATTTAAATAATGAATGAAAATAATATTTAGGTTATAACTGGAATTATTTTCCATTTTTCTTCTAATTACGAATGAATACTTAAAGAAGAAATTTTGATAAAATGATTAAAAGCCTTTCAAACAAGAATTTAAAAACAAAGAATTAATATGATTGAATACTGCAAAACTTAATCTATGAATTAAATCGATTTAGAACAAAAAATAAGTTTACCTTTTGAGATGGAAATAGAAATATTTGGCACGAAGCGTCCATTTTCTCAGAAGCTTGTTGTTGCTAAATCGGTCTATTTCCCAGTCGCTCATCTTGTCTCCTTCGCCGATATAATTATCTAAAAGCCCCCTGCCATCATCTACGTCCCTGATCACGTGGAAATGAACACGCACTAAGTGAATCGACCCGCGACAAACCATCCTGTAATCGTATCGCCTCCCACACACCGTTACGCCGTGCTTTTTCACCTTGCCACGCCCCCCTCCCCAGCAACCTTTCCTTCCCATACCCGTAACATCGTCGGAGCTGACTGAGTCTCACAGAGATTCCATCCGCTGTTGCCTTTCCACCAACCTATTGATGTGCTACGTGAATCGAGCTGGCCTAGGTCCATGAGAGAGCCTTCAGAAACAATAGGTTTGGTTCTTACTCTGTGCAAGTTTTAGGGCTAGAGTACTTTGTGTGCTATTTCAATGCAATGTTTGAATATATTGCGTGCTTTACGCTGGAGCTTCGAGCAAGAGATTGGCTGCTTTGGTGCACTTTCTTCTGGAATTCTAAAAGCCGCGCCTCGCTGCACTTCGATTGGTATTCACCGCATTCGGGAGACTCAGGTTAAAAGAGATCATTTCGCTTGAACTCTTACGGTGTTTCCGCATCATCGGTCACCCACATAATTTCGTATTTCGCAAGGCCTCTTTCGTAATGCACGTGAACTGATGCCTGAGGTGCACCATTCTACCGATTGGCTGAATTTTACGTTTTTATTTCGTAGCGCTTGCGTTATTCCCCTCCGTTTTATTTTTTAATCGTTTTTAACCAACAAATAGATGTTATCACTATTGGTTACATTGTATTAGACAGAAGAAAAACTTTATTTGTTATTAACAACGAGATGCTTGCATTTTGGATGAATTAGCTGAAAGTTTGATTTTTTTCGTGAATCCACCCTCTGACAGTAAATCTATTCTTTTCCGGATAACCGTATTCTCCTCTCAACTGCATATGTAAGTGGAAGATAGTCGACTTCTTGCTCTCTGTTGTACTGAAAGACTTAAAAAATGGAAATAAGAGCAGTTAGTTCCCAATTAACTCGTATGCCACATATTTCACAGGCAAGGAACAGATATTCTTGAGACATTTTAATGAGCTATAACGAGCTGACGAAGAATCTAGCGGCGCGCACTTTTTATTAGAAGTAGCAAATGAATCGGTGTTACATGTTTCAGCATGGAATGTAATTAAGGAGTTAAATTGAGGGTAATCACTGTAGGTAAGGGAGACACATCAAAATTCCTCCCGCTCATTGTCAGACGCAAAGCGCATTGAAACGCAGTGTGCCTTGCCACCTAAACCTCGTGCAGCTCGGTATGTGGATTGATCGCTCAAGCCTTCGAGTCAATCAACAGTCTCGCAACCCAGCCCTGGCGCGGGCGCACCGCAGCATCTAATCAAACACGGCCAACGGAATAAATCTCCAGAATCCCTCCCCCCACCCCCACTTGCTTCCCCCGGCCCCTCCACCTTCGCGACCGTTTGTTTCTCTTGCCCCTATCCGTGCGTCGAGAGAACGACCAATGGCTCAAAGTGGCTACGCAAATGTAAATTCACATTTCCATCACGTAGTCACCTATCTGTGACGGCCAATGAAGCCGGGCTTTTGTTCTCCGAATAGGCCGACTGCATTTGCTGTCTCGTCCGACCAAGTCGGCTTCTCTCTTATGAGACTGAAATCTCTCCTTACCTACGGATGGAAGATCGGAGTCTCTAGACGAATGGAAAGGGGTGATTCCCAAATGCCGATTGGGTTAAGGCGGGAAGAAAGGAAGAGGGAAAAGGCGAAACAGAAATGCTTTGCCGGTCGAGGAATGCGAGAGGGTTGGCATGAGGAAAGAGCGATTGTCGCCGAATGTATCGGTCGCTCATCGGCTAAGCGTTTGGGTTATGCAAGGGGGAGATATACCTTCTTCTGGGAAGCGGAAGGGATAACCTACCGAGCCCTGGGTTGCAGCCGGGCGACCCCTCGCCTGAGCCAGCGGCAAGCGACGGCTGACAATGAGTTATTTCCGCTGTGCATTGCGATTGCAACGAGAAATCTATTTCCCCGCGTCCCGGGATGAATTTCAAGCGATAAGCTGACCGCGGTTTTTTGCATGTCCCGTCAAGAGTGTGAGGCAAATTTCAATTTCATGCTCAGCTGCCTGGCTGAGTCATAAGATTATTCGTGTTAGATAGTCACATTTCTCGATTGTGTGCTACAAGGATGTAATGAATTCCAAATAAATCGATGTATCTGACGTGTACTATGAGCAAAACATTCAATTTCCAAATCTCATATCTCCCGTCAGATCAGTGCTATATTAAATCCAAAAGAACCACCTTGTTAAGAAAGCATTGCTTCAATATTTAAATTATTATATTTCTTACAAAATATTGAAGGATAAGAGGTATTTTCCGGTAACACTAATTCAAATATTGAAGACGCTTTGAAAAAATACGGAAATTTTTAGCCTATAGCAAGTTCTTTCTTTAGATTAAGCTAAATTTCTACCATCCGAATAAACTCACTCCCTCACGCGGAATTTAACTTATTTATTTAACAAAAGAAGCTTTTTGGCTTATGAAAGTGAAGGAATATAAAAATACCAACCTTATCTTAGTCACCTAATTAAAATACTTTCTAAACGCAGTGATGCACAAGTTCCAATTCGGCGGAAAACAAATGTAAATATTCACAAAAATATCAAAAATATATTACGTCTTTTTTTGGTGAGATCGCATCGGCCGTTACCGTTCGATCCTTCGTGCAAAGAGAATGCATTATTCCTGCTCTATCGGCCGTTTAATGGGCGTATGTATCTTTCCCGATGAATTCTTAGTTCAAAACTATCGTTTTAGAACTTTCATAGCATTACATAGAGGTGACCTTCAACGACGCCTACCCATACATAAAACTGAAAAGTATAACCTTTGAGAAAATACTGAAGCAAAATGTACGCATTTGAGTCCTTGATAGATTTTGATAATGGTGAATTTTTTCACTGAAAATTTGAAGGTGTTTTTCAACTTAGGTTTTCAGCAATTAATGAATATGTCAGGAATAAGCGGCTTTAGAGTAGAAGCGATGCGTCCCCTCAAATAGGCACTCAATAGCCTCTTCGTCTGAATCAGTGGAGGCATCGTTGGACGGGGATGAATATGCAAGAGAATAGACGAGGTCGAGAGCGTCGCGCGCTGCCTCCGGGAGACGCCGAGAGCAGCAGCAGCGGCGGCGGTGGCTCGTCCCTCCCAGTGCCTCCACCCTTCATTCCGATTCCAACCCTCCTGAAGCGAATCCACTCCGTCTTCTTCCCCTGGCGCTGCATTCCACGCTCGCATCAAACAAGCAGCGCTCGCCGCTTCTCATGCCACAGCTCGAGATCCATTGTTTTCATTTTTTCCCTTCCTCCCTCCCTCCGTCCGATCCCTGCCTGCTCCCATCTCACTCAGCAACCGCCCTCCATCCCATCCCCGACGACTCTAAATGCTTTCAGTCCCGAGTTATACCCAGACCTAACCCCTTTGATCGCTCGATCCAACGCCCAACTACCTCTTACGCGCTCAACCTGAGCAGCACGCAAATATATTCCGCAATTCAGTTTAATGTAATTGAATTACTGGATTTTTGGAAAGCTTAAATTTTCGTCCTTCTTCCGAGGGGTGGTGATCTGTATTTAATTGGTGAATTTTCGATTGTGCTTCTCATATTCATCGTGACACTCCTGCAAAAGTAGAGCCTGGCGCGCAACAGTTAAAGTCAAGCAGTATATCTCTACCGCATTCTTCCCATAAATATCATATTTTAAGCGCTATATATGTGTAAATCCCCTAATAGCTTTATTTTCCCAAAGAGAGCAACCTATTCCAAATAATAATTTTTTATCGAGGATAAAAATATTTCTTTAGAAAATTAGTTTTTGCGCTCAAATATTTAATTATTCAGCTATTTTCAGTTAATAAAACCATGAAACGTATGTTCATTTCCATTGTAAAACATTTAACTAAAGTTAATGTTTTTCATGGCATGTATTCTGAGTAATAAGAATTATAATACATCCCAAAATAAGAACGCACACTATCTGCTAATAAGTAATTCGTTTTAAGCAGCGTTCTGGTAATAAGGAGATTGATTTTTACTTCAAACGCACTACAGATCGAATTTAAGTTTGCTTAATATCGACGATGAAAGTTCAACCTGATAGGTATCGATGGTTTAGAGAAAGGATTCTCAATGTGCTTGCATAATTTATGTCGGCCATGTATCAATTTACAATTAATAGGACACATCGCTGTCAGCATCGGCCTTCCATTCAAAAACGTTTAAAAGATCAGGGAGGTGACGTGGAATAATCTGATCTTCGTATTCCTAAGGTTTGACTACTCTTCCCAACTAGCGTTGAAAAGGGGTACCATGTAGCGGTGACAGTTAGATGGCTTGAAGGAATCAAATACCAAATGTCCGCTGTCAGCGCCGCCCTGCGGGATGAAGGACGACGATTTGGCAGCACAATGGCCGTTCCAGCCCGCTTTATTATCCTCTCGTCTCGAATAAAAAGAGCGCTTCCTTGGCTCATCTCCCCATAGTTCCCCCCTCCACTTCCCCCTCCCCCAGCCACTGACCTCTCCTCGTCGCTTCCTTCCTCCACCCCTTCCTCCCACCCTCTGACCCCAACTCCTCAATCACTCCTCGCCCTTGGCATCTAGTCTACGAATATACCTACACATCGTACGTAGTCAGAGACGTTCAAGAAACCATCAGCGACAGCCATGAGATATCCTCTTGGCTGAGTTCATGCGGTGGAAAACCGCAAAGTATTCACAACAGAGATGAAAAAAACTCAGGCAAAATTGAATGAATGCGATAAAATTTTGCGGAAGTGAGTTAGTCATGTGCGACGGATTAAGAAAAATTGATAAAAACTTTGCTGAGAAATTAACTCCATCGTTTGCAGAGGTTTTGTAGTTTTACTTTTACTGTTAATGTTTACAAAAATTTTAATCACATTTCATTTTGAAAGCCCAACGAAACGTCAAAGATTTTGCACTAAATGTATTCATTTCTTAAACATCAGCGTTTTAATATTATCTACTTTTATCTTATTTTGTATCTTGGGGGCATTGGTTAATAAATTCTGCTTCATTGGAAAGTGTAAACATCACATATAACATAATATATCCGTATTGGTATCCCCATATTTAATGACTGCGGTTGCATACTGATTCTGTGATAGTTGGATCATTCCAGTCCACAATATTTGGCACTTAAATATTTACAATGCTCACCAATCGAAGTGACCTAGGAAATAATCATGTACTTTGCATTTGGTAAGCTCTCAAGTTTGTCTAATCTCATCTTCTTTCGCAGTTATGTAATTCACAATATACAATAAGCTACTGACCGTGCTCTTTTCTCATACACCAACATATTTTTACAGCAATAAATTTCATTTCACTCACTATCGTGGAGTATAAAAGCTATTTCATAAAACCATTTTCATATAGAAGGGGACTGCTTTTAAATAATATTTCATTAATATTACCTTTTCCTATGTTATTCTTCCGTATCAGACTAAGGGAAAATATTCCAATCCTACCCTTTCGGTTGTATTATAACATCGTTATTCAATTTCCACGCCATCTCCATAATCACACTATTATGAAATTTGCTTCTGGCCGTGAGCTCGCTCATCCCGGACGATCAAAATTACAGTAATTTTACTAAGCCTTCACTTACCTTTTTTTCCACCGCTCCTTGCTGCGATAAACCTCGACAGATGAAGGAGGCATCTGAGGAATTGTCGGAGAGGAGAACGAACCAGGATAGCCGCGGTGATGGGTGGTTAGGCCGGGGAGAGACACGAAATAGCGCACACTCGCCTCGAAGACCTTCAGGTGACACACTCAGGACAAACACTGACGATTCCCGAACGTTGTCACCTCCAAGGACTCGTCTCCTCACTTACCCCACCTTGCGAGTGCTGTTTTGGCAAATTTTTCGGAAAAAAGGAAGAGAAAAAAATCGTAAACTGGGTCGACGGAGGGTGGGGAACGCGCGTCTTTTTTGTTGCGTCTTCAAAAATGCAACAGAGGCGAGGGTGGTGGGGAAGGGAAGCGTGACATTGTTGTTTGGGGACAAGGAAGTGTTTTCATTTTTTTTATTTCAGCCGGCGAGATTTGAGAGTGTGGGAAGAGGGGTTGGATGTGTGACCGGCGTCAAGGCGAGGGTGGGTAGGGAAGGGAACGGGGGCAAGTAAGCGGGACCCTCTCTAAGGGTTTTATTGCACCCCCGCCCTCTCTTCAGTTTCTTTTTACGCCGTCTTAAAAACCCTCGAAGCAGGGTCTCCTCCTCAGGGTAAGTTCCTCTGCTTTTTGGGCGAGAGGCGGAAGGACTGACACTCATTGCTGGCGGAACACAAAAAAACGCAATCTTAGAAAAAGCAAGGTCATCGCTTCCCTTTAGTGTTCGACGGCCGCAATAAAAAGGACCCAGCGAGGTTGACCTTGCGCTCCACTTCTGGGAGGGCCCGCTCCGAAGTCACTTTTAGTCGTCGGAGGATTCATCGTAGCCTTCTGGGAATGGTTTTGGGCCTTTTATTTATGTGCTCCAGAAGTCAAGAAAATAGGGCAGCTAGCAATGTGGTACATTGTGAGGACCGAGGCATTTGAAGGGAGTCACCACACATAAGGACCAGCATAATGCGCTCAAATATTTCAAGAGTAATGATAATTGATATTTCAACCAAAATTATCTTCCATGCCAGGGTAGAGAGGCAATCCAAGCTAGGATTTAAGCCTAGTTTCAAAACTTATTTTATTATATAAACAAAATTTAATATTGAGGAAAATATTATATAGGATAGAATATGAATTTGCAGTAACGGCCCAAAAATTTGGCATGTAAAATCAGCCAAAATGATGTTACCCCTATAATATTTGAGCATTAAGTTGCTCAAGGGCATTGCTTATTTATCTTTAAACATCCTTTCACCAGTAGCCCTTAAGGGTGAAACAGTAAAAAATGCACTTATCTCATAGGCGAGGAAGTAATATTTATATCGGTGTACGCTAAAAATTATGTAAACATACGCCGCTTTTATTCAACGCTCTTCTGCAAGCTATGCGGGCGACTAATTAGTGACCCAGGCACGTACAGCGTTTCCATGGGCCCATATGCGGAATTAATTTGGAATGGTATGTTTTCCGTAGATCCCGTTCTCTTACCACCAATATTCATTAAAATTCAATAAAAACTTTTTATTAGGTATATTTTTTTATTATATTTACGTAAATGGGAAAAACGAGGAATGACTAGTGCTTTCCGCATTTCCACTAAGTAAGAGAGAATAATATAATTTCAGCATGATAACCCAAAAGTTTTTACTCTCGGTTTATTTACCACTCGAGTGGATAAATATTACATTTTTTAAACCAATGATTCATATACATCTGTATATTTTAATAATTTGTAAACACTCTATGGAAAATATAAGTAAGGGTTTTATTTTGGACAAGGGGTGTTGAGGAAAATTGATTATGATGAGAATCTTAAGTAACGTCCTCATTGAATATTCAAATGTATATTGTAAATATGTTTGTCTGTAAAAATGAGTGTAATTATGTCTGTGGAAATGACGCCAATACTGTATTTATAATTTAAATTAATCTTCTTAGCACATTCCTTCCGTCTCGAAATACATAGCTAATTTGATATTCTTTACAAATCTATTCGAGTAGTAAGTCAATTTATGACTTCGATTTATTCTAGGATCGAGTCGAAAGATAGAAGGTGTATTTCTAGAAGGTATAACACTGAATGGAGTGCTGGTAAATTGGCATATCTTACTTAACCATGAAAATACGTGCTTCTATAAATGCACTTTTAATGCTCTCTTACGGTGATTAGTCATCACCGTCAACTCATGAATGAAATGAACAGCGAGCAGCGAGCACACCTTCGCAAAATCACCGTCAGCTCGACGAATTCCAGCGCCAGTGAAACTTAAACGGGAAAAGCGAGCGCACTGCGGCCACCGACGGTGCTATGAATAACTCCATTCGGAATTTATTCATTCGCGTCGCACTGCATGTGCACACGTCCGTACGGGCCCGGGCGTATTTTGATGGCGGCAGATATCTCCTTTTCCACCTCTCTGCGACCGCGATTACCATTGCAAAATCGAGAGAATCGCGGCGGCAAATAGAGGCAATGGCGTGCGCGGGAGAGGGAGACAGGCCTCCGGACTATCCCTCCCTCGCGGCCGCCCGCCCGCCACCCCGTGGGCCCAGCCAGCGGACATATGCGATACGACACCGCCCCGCGGCGTATGCCCCACTCCCTCCCTCTCTCTCTCTGGTGACGCCAACCGACACTCGTCATTAAATCTGCCGGGACCGCCGCCCGCCCGCCCACCCACCCACCCTCCGCGGATGCACCCCCGTCCCCGGGCACCCATAAAACCCCGCTGCCTCCCCGCGCTTCCTCCCGTCACGAGCGAAATCCATCTCCCGCGGTCCCCCGGCTTGCCGACCATCGCCACCCGCCGGAGGATGGAAATGGTTAAAACGGGGAAGCAGTCGCTCAGGGTTCATATCCCCAACAGGATTGCCATGCAAACTCGAGCCGATATGCCTGTTGTCTCTCGTCCCCCCCCCCCCCCCCAAGCCGGTGCAGCGTTCCCGTTTTGCACGCGGTTTGTTGTCCGCTCCCTTTGAATCTTCTTATGCCCCTCTGGATTTGACACCTCGCGTCGTCCTTTGCATTTCTCAACTTGGCCGTCAAGAATTAGGTGCGGTAGTATCCTAGCCCTTATGGTGAATCCTATATCTGGCCCGGAGTTGTGTTGTTGCCATTAATTAGTGGTCGGCTTTAATGGAAGGACTCCTTTGAACAATCCAGATAGAGGTATGCTTACACAGTGACGATGGCTGAATTTCAAAGTAGCGCCACGGAATATCAACCTTACGCTATAAATCTATGGGGTAGAGATATTTCTTTATTTGCTGAGAAATTCGCACAAATAGCTAGATAAAACCATGATTGTTCAACTGCCAATATATTTTATTTGGATGATGTTGACCCACTTCCTTTTCATTAGAAATATCTAGTGTCAAATGGTTCAATATTCACGTTGTACTTTTCACAATATAACGACAATTAATAAAAACAGATGTGAGAGTGAAGTAAAATATTATTTGGGTAATGAGAATCCATAGATTTTTTTGATCAATAGAAACTCTGCGTTGAAAATACTAATAAAAATTTCCTCTTTTCCGGAAATAAGTATTTTTTATTGATTTATTACAGATGATTTAGAGAAATTTATGGTATTGAAATAATTATTTTGATATTTCAGACAGTTAAAAAATCTGTAATGGATCACACCTCAAATATTATATCATGTAAAAACTAGGTAAATGGAATTCCACTGCGTTAGAGAGAAGCTCTATAACTTGTGTATGTAATTCAATAGTTATTGCATACGGATTTAATACTTCTATGCGTTATGGGTCGCTCAAATATATAGCTCATATTTTTTATAAGTTAGAGAGGTCAGTTGATGTTCTACTCTAAATATTTATAATATTGTCAGTCACATTTAAAATCAAAACTAAAAAGATTCCATAGAAGTTTACTTTCACGAATAATAAATGCATTTTTTAAATTTATTCCTGATTTGATTTTAAGTACATAATTTCCACTATGGAAATAAAATTTTTCACAGTGTGTAATCAGTGGCAAACAAATGTTTATTAATACGTATTATCATTTTTTTAGACATACATTTTGGTTGAGATTAAGGTGTTGATATTATTTTTTCTGCTTCATATGCATTAGTGCATAATATTTCCATCCTAAAAAGAATTAATCAAATTTGAGTTAATTTATTCTCCCTCGATCCCACCACCCAAAAAGCTTTCTATCATACAATTAACACAAGGTTAGCAGTATTTATAATATCAGGTTAAGAGTATGAATATTTATGCCAGGTTTGGGGTATTAATTTCGATGCAATTAGGTAGGAACATATCTGCGTGTTGATAGGGAAACTTAGAGCCTTTTATCAGAATATCTCTCTCTTTGTTGTGCGGAATGTGATTAGGAGCACTCTTTCAGGGGGCGAGGCAGCAACCTTTCCGCGTTTCCTTGAGAAGGCACAATGCATTTCCAATCTTGCCGACCGCATCATCCTCTTCTCACTTTTCTCCCACACGCAAACGTTTTTTTAACGTTTCCTAACCGACACACACTCATCTGATACCCACACCACGTAAAAAAATACCACCCACCTCCAAAAATCTCTCATTCCCCAAACCTCCCGGTCGACCACCCCTGAGCGCTTGTTCCACACTTGTGCCCGACAACACCCTTTTCTTCGCCGGGTTTCCACAGAACGTCCCTCGCCGAAAACTCAGACCCCAAACCAACGTTCTCAGTCATCAACCCCGCCCTTCCTCTTAATCCTCATCCCAGACCACCGTCTCATTATCATTGGCCCCCACCTCCCCCCTCTTCTCGGTGCAATTAATCACCCACCCTCCGTCAACCACTTTTTCCCCTTTCATCTGAAATTTCCCTCCCTTCTGACACCCCTTGCATTTGCCCTCGCGATATTTGTAAAAACAATGGGCTGCCCACGCCTACCCCTTCTCCCCCTCCCCCAGTATCGCCCGCCTCCGCTTTTCCAAACCGTTCTCTTCCCCCCATGCCCACCGCGGGCAGCGGAGCAAGTCTTCCCCATTGTCTCTCTCCTATTAACTCGGAAATCCGTGAGGGGTGGGGCATGAAAAAAATGCCCCCAACCTCTCCTTCTTCCCCTCATCCTGGCTAGGAATATACACCTCCACCTCCTCCGAGAAGAAATGCCTGTAAAGAGAAAGAAAGGGGGAATATTAAACAATTAACGTGGCGTGAATGTATTCACTTCGTGCCGGCAATGACAATAAATTCGGCATTACTCACGGAAATCGTATTTGTCTTCCCGGCTGAATATGTTACCTGTGCCTGTCCCCCATCGCTTGGGTTATTTCCCTCCTTTGCTCTCTTAGGTGTAACTTTACCCGCCTCTCCCTTTTGCTGGGAAATGGGACGTTGCGTAAAGATTTATAGGAGCTTAAAAGTGAATTGAAAACCTGCCGATCGGTTCGACGGAAAAAAATGAATAATGATTATGTGTACCTGAATCACTGAATCTCTCCCTCGTTCATTTTTGGCAGGACGCAGTGATATGACAGGCTTTTGAATGCTGATCGGTATTCGGAATTTATGAGTGTAAACGCGCGTCTTTTCATTGGCCTTTTATTATTCGGTCACGGTGGCAGCAAAACATTGTTTTAATTGAAATGATTGATCTTCCGCTTTTATTTCTTTTCATCAGTATCCCCGTGAAAAATTACCATAACAAGGCATTCAAGTTTCGGCCAATCACGGATGGAGCTTCGTCCTGCCGTGGTTACATATCACGGTTTCCGTTATATCATGTCAAAAAAACACTATTAATGCTAAATTTCTTAACTATTCTGTATTTGGAAGTTTTTTATCAATCATTTTACATCAAATTGTAGTATTATCTTTTTGGAATATGTATACGTTATTAATTATATAATTAAACAAAGTATCTAGTTAAAATCAAATTTAGTGTTTTAACGATGAAAATCGTGTGAGCCACTAATGAATTCATTGATGGAATAAATAATACTATCAACCAGAATAGAAATACCTGAGTAAACGATGAGAATATATCTCAAAATCTGTCATGATTATGCTAGAATGCAAGAATAAAAACATTCAACCACCGCCTACTTGCGATCCTCCAACAGATAAATTTTTTGTTTGCCACATTGCATTGTCCTTAGCTGCATATTTCACATTCCACGACAATCTTTTCTCGGAAGACCTTAAATGCAGTTTTGCTTCTCTTCGAACTGAATGTCACGTCAGACGGGTTAACAACCTCTCAAGGGAAGATCCATTATTAACGGCATTCCTCCGAATGTGAATCGCATGCGGGCATACGTACTAAGAAAAAATTGTGAACTTGAAATTTTGATTGATATCGATTTCTTTCTTTTAAAAAATACTATACCAGTGACTAGTTGTAACAGTAAACCACAGTTTTTGTTTTTTTTACTATTTAAACACGTGATTTTGAGAGCATTTCGAATTATGAGAATTATAAGATTTACCATGGAATTTGTTTATTGCTCCTCATCGGTGTTTACTTAATACTAATGTTATTGATTAAAATATTTCACAAATGTTTGATGAATTTGACCAAGGGAAAACATTAGTACTTGCGAAGATGAAAATGAAGTGAAACTAAGGAAATCGCTTTCGGCGGTATTCAAGTATCTCCTTAGAGTAGCATTTTTCCTTTGTTCAGGACTAATTTATGAGAAATTCAAAGCAAGATTATTCTATTTTTTTCTTTTTCCCATCCTTGCTGCGCAACAATCAGGATGGGCAACCAGGTGGCTTTTAACTTTGTAACCGGAAATCGTGAGACTGATAACCTTGCCCTTGTCTCGGTTTTTATTTATCTTTTTTAGTTTCTTCGAGGAATTTATCATATTTTAAGTGATTATAGGTGTACCTGGACGATATTTACTCTTGTTGTACAATAGTCAGCATTAGCCCGTCTTAAAATTACTTGAGCATTACCGTG
Organism: Ischnura elegans; assembly: GCF_921293095.1. Classification (NCBI taxonomy): domain Eukaryota; kingdom Metazoa; phylum Arthropoda; class Insecta; order Odonata; family Coenagrionidae; genus Ischnura; species Ischnura elegans. The sequence continues at coordinate 128,425,326 of NC_060246.1, forward strand.
ATATTCCACTTATTTCACGTCTCGGAAGGGGTGAAATTCACTCAATGTCTACGACTGTAATGTTCAAATTTTAGTTAAATGGCTCAAATATTACTTCAGTGCATTCATTGTAAGATGCTAAATATACCACCGGGTAAAGAACCAGATATTCTGCGAAGTAGGTAAATAGCAAAACCTTCAAAATTTGACTTCTTGCAAAAAAATCAAAAATACATTTTTGAGGTTATCAATCATAGGATAGGCTCTAAGTGAATGAAGATATAGGAAAGATACAACTGCGTTTTTTAAGCATACTTGAAAATTGAAACTTTTTTACTGCTGTGGATAAAAAAAACAGAAATTCTTCAAAACTGGTAAGCAGCCTCACAAATAAATTTTTATCAAGGAGTAAAAATCTGTTAAAAAATTCATGAACCAATAGTTGCATACGATTTGAGTAAATGAAAACAGAGGAAATTATTGCCGTAACCGTAGATTGCAGAAATAGGGTAGTTTCCTTCATTAAAGAAAACGAAAGGTATTAATTGCGATTCGTTACCCACCATTAGTGCATTCATAATATACAAATTATTTGGTTTTAGAAATCCCAGTGTAAACGAATTTTAATGGTCAATTTTAACTTCATTTTAAAAAGGCCAGATTGGCGCCCATGCGATGCCACTCCGCGTGACGTCACAGAGACCTAGATTCTGTGCGAGTAAATAGGAATTTTACATTTTCTGAGTTTACCAATGCATGCATGAGTCACACAGCTCAAGAACACATCTCCTAATAATCACCTATTAAAATTGCCTATGGTCGGAAAGTTTCCTACGCTTGATAGGGTGTTAATAATCCTTATTTTAGCCAAGCGCTACCTGCTAGCAGGGTACTCGACCGAGCACGCTACCGCAGTGCTCGGTCGTAGTGGCATTCATAGCCTCGCGACCAGATGGTCTCACACAGCATCCGCCAGGCGTCACAGGGGCTTTTCCCAGCATTCATACTTAGCCGTCGCGTTTTCGCGCGCTTGAAAATTTTCACTTTTCATTAAATCACGAAAAATAGATGTTTTCATTTAAAAATCTAAAAGCGTTAAATACGTACTCCAGGTGTAATAATCTTTCGATATGGGCAGTTAAAAAATAGGAAACCACCCTATTGATAACTAGAGACTGTTATTCTTGACAGTTTAGGTGCCGCGTGTGTTTGGAAGGCTGAAGGAGGGAGAAGAGGGTGGACTGGTGTTGGCGATAAGGGAGGAAGCGAGGAGGGAGAAGGGATTGGGGCACACAGGGGCCCAATGTGCATGGGGTGGGGGGGGCGGAAAAGGGGACGCGGGGGGTTGGGTGACGCACGAGGCAAAAGGGGACGGAAATGTCAGGGCTGATATCCCTGCACCCCTTTCGCGCAATTCCTCATACCACGTCCCCTCCACGCTTTGTGGACTCTCCCTCTCCCCTCCCCCTCACATTTTCCTCTCCCCTCCTCGGTGCACGCCCGGCAAAAGGTTGAGCGTGAGAAGGAGGATGGGTGGAGCAAGGCACGCTCAAGTTTCGGATGCCTGCGATGCGACCGCTCCGAACCAATTTCAGACGGAGTTTGACGTTTGATCGATTCAACCATCTACCCGGATTTTTCCTTGAATATCTCTTGGAAAGGTCACAGGCTGTTTGACTCTTTGTTTCCAAGGGGTACATTAACGCCCTAATTCATGAATATTTCATCCATTATTAATTTCTACAATATCCTATTTATTTATTTGAGTAATTGCTCACGTATGTGCATACAATTTCTGCCAATTTACAGTGATGCGGTGGCAAAGATGGAATATAAACTAAAACAAAGAGCGTAGGCTAAAAATAGTAAATAACACAAATACAAGACACGTGGAAAAGGAGGTAGGGAAGGAGGTATCACCTGGCTTTGAGAAAAACACTTATATTGTTAAAGAAATTTTAAAAGTAACTGAAAGTTGCTTAAAGGATATGAGCTACGAATCTTTGCGCAAAGTCAACGTTTTAAAAGCTATTAGTTAAGCTGGGAAATTGAGTATTCAGGACTCAGACGAATATGATGAATTCATTCGAGATTTGGTAAAAAACGCGTTAATAAGCGTTATATGAATACATGAAATAGAGCATGTAATAAAAAGTATGAAAAACATTTTTTTAGAATGAGAATGATGAAATGTATGAACAACGTTACTGAATGATCGGATTTTCCAAAACGAATGAACCCGGAGTAATCATCCAAGCAATTTCATGATATTCATTTGAAAATTGCTTAGCTCGTAGAGTAAGGTAACGCCCGCTCCGTCACTTTATTCCGTAAAAACCATCAGAATATATCTTAATATTATTTTATGAAGAAAAAAGGGTAAAATTATGTTTTTACATGCAGACAATTTCTGTCAATTTTAATGCAATTGGATTTTTTATTTTCCTTTAACCATTTAAATAGTCTCTATCAATGAATTCAACTTCAATCATCTTTGATAGTTAATTTACTTTGCCGTTTGATAGGTATCATTTTATTCCAACTATTTTTTTCCTTTGAAATAGAGCCTTTAAATAATGAGACAAGGGCAAATACGTAACTTGATAGTTCCATTCAATTGGTTTCGAGAATGCTTTATCCTAAGGTATTACGAATTATCAAAGCCGTAGGACGCTTAATATTGCCACAATAGAAAACAAAAATATGGCGCATTTCTTTTGTCTTCTGAATATAGTTCAAATACTAAAGTTGATACACGAAATATACAAGCGTTCATGGCTCTCGTCCATGGTAATGGCTTCAAAATTTTTTCACTAGCAACAATTAAAGACGTCCATTTCTTTTTTACATTTTAGCCTAAAATTCTACCAATTTTTAAGCCAATTGTCTTGAGTTTGTTTTTCAACAATTACATTCACGCCGCATTTACTTTTTTCAATTCCATGATCAATTTCGTAAAAAAATGCCGGCAAAAAAAAACTCTGACGTCTTCGGATGTCTTTTGATGAATTATGGCCAATAGATAGCACAGACGGCATCCAATGGACGCAATTAAGGCTTTCCATCCGACAGCCCAAGCCCGCTGGTTAGCTCATTGTGGTTAACTGGCGAGATGGGCGAAGCTCAGAAATTGGTGAGGGGAAAAAGCGAAGGGCGGCAACTTCAGGCAGAGTCAGCCGACGCCGCCGCCGCCGAAGGGGGCCGCTAAGGGGGAGGGAAGAGAACGGGGTGCCTTGAATGAGGGGGGGGGGACCGGAAGGGCGGAAATGACACCATCCCCATCTCGCCTGCTTCCCTCCTCGCTCATTTTCCCTCCCTCCCATCTGCACTTCTCTACTTGTGCTCCTCGGCTCATGTCCCGCACACTCAGGCCACGTCGTCGATATCCGCTCAAGGACCAACTCCCAATCTGTAGGCGCACGCTTTAATTTCTCGGAATGAGAGTCTTGAAGGGTAAATGATTGGGTTCCGCGAAGACGGACCTCAACTGCCGTGAAGAGCTATCGGTATTAAGGTTTCACGTGTTAGAAATACACCTTGCGGTGCGAGGGCTTTCATATATTGGTCATTCACTTTGGACACCATTCGCTTGGGCCTTCAATACATTTCGGAAATGTATTCACACAATCCGTTGGGCAAATCCAAAGGAAAAAAAGCTGAAATGTATCTCGGATGCAGAAGAAATAAAACATTTTCAAATGCGGCCAAAGAGACTTTCTTTCGCTCTAGGCGACGGGGGACGACGAAAACATGAGCCCATAACAAGAAGCAATCCTATTAAACATATTCGAATATTCATTGACACAATGACACCTACTCAGTCATTGAGCTATTTTTGTATGAAAAATAACCTTAGTTATTTTCGCATTAGGTACCTTTGCATATATGAATATTGTTTTTATTCGCTCGGTAACCTTGTATATATAATATACCGAATATTTCAGTGTGCCTTTTGTATATTCATGCCTTCAAGTTTTCATAGTGGAATAGAGTAAGCTGCCTCCAAAACTCTTTGAAGAGTAAAAAAATTTAATGATAGTTTTTTATTCATTACGCAGAACTGCCTTAATTAAAACTTTAATAAGTAATAAAAAGAAAAAAATATGTTTTCATTAAGATAGAATAAAGAAACATGAATGCCGACGGAATCCCTGGCAAGATAAAAATATAAAATGTGATTTTGCATTATTTTTCATAATTTATCAATGTTTTGCTGCATTGATTATCATGCATTCTGACTAACTAGCTAAAAAGCTAATTTCATCTTGTGAACAATATAAACTACATCGCTATACATTATTTTGGAAAATGAACATGAATTCGTCACATACTTACTGTTAGTCATAATTTATGATGGCTCTCTTTATAAAATTTGAATTAATAAATTACAGTATTTTATGAAGCTTCACTGACTCCACATATCGATTTAAAAATGCTTGTTATTATGTTACATGAGGTACTTGTTATTGCAGATTAGCAAGTCCGAGATACCATCTGTATAAGTGGAATGAAATCACTTGGACTCCCGCGAAAGTGCACCGATTCAGCTCTTGCCCTTGCCCTCATTAAGATAAGACAAACAAATTGACGTGTGCTCCCGAGTATGCGGTGCGAATCGCATTGAAACAATGAGAGCGAGATCTGAGGCTGCCGGCAAAACGAGCGACGGCCTCTTCTTCGCGGCAGAATATATGCAAGGGAAGGAGCGTAACCGAAATGCAGATGAATCCCTTAGAGACCTTGAGGTGCTCCTCTCACTTCTATCCCCCTCTCCCTTCGTGTTTTCTTCTCGCACTCAAGTTTTGCAGACAGCCTCACGTAATGGTACACCCCGTGCGCCTTGGCGTCATCCTCCGACCATCCCGCGGCACGATGTGGGCGTCGGTGAAGCGATAAGCAGCATATCCCCTTCTCTCGTCCGCCACACGCTCTCGACGACGACAGCCGTACCGATGGGGAAAAAATTACCATCACCGCAACGCAGAAATGGGCAGAAAGGCTCTGGCTCGCATCGTTCCTCGTCGCCTTGGAGCGAAAGCAAACCCCTTTCAGCCGGCATGGGAAACGTTTTCTTTCCTCTTCCTACGAGATACATTTCTGTATTTTTTTCCACTAGCTTTGCCCGAGAGATTGTGGGATCTGTTTCCCAATCATCCGAAGAATTTCCTGTTTGTCCCGTCTCGCCCATTATTGATGGCGCAATGCAGTTTACGACGAGCGGTGCGACAGCGTAAGTGCTGCGTTCGATGGAAGGCCTTCGACACACGTACTCCATATTATCTGCTGAGCGTACGAAACCTCAGCCCTACACAGAGCTGCTACACGTGGCTTAATCACTGTCACGAAACTTCATTGTTGATATCAAGATAATAGTTGACATTCGTAATTTTAATAATTATAGTTAATTTGTTTAGTAATATGGTTTTATCCATTTTGATTGGCGGAGAATGCTAATGAAAAGGTATACAATTTTATTGCTCGCGTCTGTAATCATTTCCTTATTTTTCCGTTTTTTGGACCCTTATATAAACTGTGTTAACAATGTAACATTTTACTGCATTAGTTGTCACGAAAAGTTTTTTCCTGGTATAATATTAAGAGAATATTTCCATATTCATGAGGTTTCTTAACCACATGTTTCAACAAGACAGAAAAACAATGGTTTCACCGTTAGGTGCACTCAATGTTTCTTAGTTGCATGTAACCATGTTTGTTCCATTCGCATTTAATGCATGAATATTTTTACTGCGGATCCAATTCTTGCTTAAAAATTGGTAACATCGCGTGGATTTTAAATCCACAAAATGAGAGGAGACAGAGTGCTGTTGGCAAACTCGACGTAACTATCGTCTACATTGCAATGCCGAAACTAAGGAATAAACTCTTGATAACAGTTTCTAAACGGAGCGGTCATCATCTTTGGTGGGCTTTAGTTTGACTTTGTGATGATCTTAGAGGTATTTCATCACTTCAATTCCATATACCCAGGCTACTCCATTCGTCAATTTGAAGATAGGTACATTTTCAAAAATGTTAAAAATGTATTTCGAAAGCAAGAAATATCTTCGCGGTCATGTGAAGCTATAAAATAAAGCAATATGTGGAATTTTTGGCAATACTGTCCTCAGGAGAATTACTTTCCTACACGAGGAATATTTTGGGTTCAAAGAAGGAGACTGCTGCTAATCATCTATCAATCAAACACCATAACATATTACTTGCATGTGAATAGCAGCGTTAAAAAAATAATTTAACTACATTCTCATTGATTAAAACGTATAACGCGTTTATAAAATAACGATTAACTTCTTTTCTCGAACCAGCTGCAATTTTTTTAAGGATTGTAGTAATGTTTTGTATAGATTATTTAGACAATGCATTTTTATTACACAGTAAAGAATATAAATACACTAAAGCTCTCATTTCTCGGGTGTTTTGAAGACGCGGACTGAGACAACTTCAAAAGTCCATTTCGCACTGGTCAAAATGGTGTTTGCCTTCCACCATCTCCGTCTGCTCTCTCCCAACCCTCTTGCCCACGAACAGCTGGTTCCCGGTTGGGCAAACCCTTCGGCGGGATGCTCTGCCCCCACCTCACCGCTGCCTCGTCGCCGTCGTCACAGCCACCCGCCCCGAAAAGGACGCCTGACCCTCCCATACACAGAAACACATCCCACTCTACCCTCACCTTATCCCATGCACTCACTCACACGCTGCAGGACCGGGTTCCGACCCGTCCCCACCTCCATCTCAACCCCCTCCACCAATTTCCTCTCTTTCCACCGCTCCCCTTGCATCCTACCCTCCACCTCCCCTTCCGAACGTACGTAACCAAACGAAAGAAGGGAGCAGAACCGTTGGTTCTCTACCGCTCTCCGACCTTCCCCCGGCCGTGCTCTTGCTCCGCGAGGCCTTCCGGCAGTCGGCATCCCGAAGTTGTTCCGACCAGTTTCCTCCTCTTTTTGGTGCAAGGGAAAATATATGCAATAAGACCTCTTGCGGAGGATTAACCTCGCGGAGTGTTTGGGAGACAAAGGTTGCTTTTGCGGTAGCAGGCGAGGTGATTTTAACGATCGTTGTATGTGTACGCAATGAGGTTTCCGTTGATGGTTGGGGTAAATTATTTCAAGCAAATATGATTTAAGCGTGCAACGCTGCGGGTATTTATTTTTTAAGCTAAGCTGGAGTTGTTGGAATATTTGAAAGGTTATCATAAAGTTTATCCCATTCCATTCATTTTAGTGGCCAGTTGAACTATGTGTTGAGGAAAATATTTGAACAATTGTTTGCCTAAAATTGCGAAGGAAAGTAAAATAAACAGAATTTACGTTTGATAGAAAAATTGAGCTCTGACATTGAGAAGTAATTACTTCACCAAAATTAAATTCAAAACTATTATGTTTTATAGCCACCTAATATTTTTATCACTAAGAGCTCTTCTATATTTCCTAATATTTTTTTCAAAAATTGCGCCCTCTCTTTTTACTTTATTAGGTAAAAACTTTTTTGCACGGCGAGTTAGTACATAAATTTCAATAAGTTATATTTGGGAATATGTGAAAGTTTACCCCATTCAATTTATTTTATTCGCCAGATGAACAATGTATTTTGAAAAATATTTGAACAAATATTTGCCAAAAATTGCGAAGGAAAGGAAAATAAAGATAATTTAACTGCCTAGTATATAAAATGTATCCATAGTTATATTCTTTTTAAATGTATGCATGAATGATTTACCAATAAGCTCCAAAGCCACGAGAAACAACATGGCCACAGGAGTTGACTGCGTACAATTCTCCTTAAAGCAGAGTTCACCTTTGTAGTTATGCATGCCTGCTTCAAGCTGCGTATTATCACCCCGGGTTCCTTGTTGCTAATGTCTAATTTAACCCTCCTATATTCCCATGACGTTTTCTTTTATCATCCACTGACGCATTCTCCTCTTATGCCGTCGCCCTCTCTTTCCAAAAATTAACCCCTTCCTCTTCCCATGTTTTCCTCCCTTCCTCCCCAACGAAAACCCCTCCCCCTCGCTTTTCCATTCGTTTCTGTCAACTTCACGAAGCATTTGATTAACGGGGGCCTCGCGAATTTCCCGTCCATACCACTCTCGGCATGAATTATGCCCCTCCTCCTCCCTCTCCCCGCCCCCGAGCATCCGCCGCCGCCCCCCCGGGCGACCCCTCCTGCCCCCCAGACAGTTCCTCCTCCCTCGTCCTCTCTCCCACGCGCACCTCACCCGCCCCCGCATCTTGCACAGAAACCCACGGGAGATGATCCCCTTCCCCCATAGCCATGCATTCCCTCGATCACTCCGTCCACATCCCCGAAAAGAGTCTTTCTAGGGCCGTGAGGAGAGGGAGGGAACCGCTTTAGGGCCCCGAAACACCCAGTGCTAACCCTAACTATACAGCATCCAAGCATCATTCCCCATCTTGGAGCGAAAAAGGAAAAGGGGGACCCTAGCTTCTCAGCTCTGCTTTCTAGGGCATACAAATAAACACACCGAAGGCATCTAGTCTCCTTTAAAATCTCAGAATGCCGGCCGTGCTTTTTGAGAGTGAAATAGGATGCACGGCATGCGGTAGTTCTGTCACGAAAATCTGTCACCAAGAACTTTCAAAGTCTAAACCGAGATGAAGGCTTAAGCAGCTGTTGTGTCGCTTAAAATACTTTATAGTTAATTTCAAATATCAAATTACTGTCGTTTTTGCGCTCTATCTACCATACAATGAAAGCACATCTCGCTTATCTTTTCTGTTTCGCTGAAAAGCTATGCTGATCACCTCGCTGGAATTGTGCCTACTACCTAATTCAAAAGACATCAACATTTGACATATCTTGAATAGCTCTTGCATACAAACTCATTAGTTATTATTTTGAAAATGCCCTGCATTGAAACTGGAAATGAGCATTTTTACTCAATGCAAAATACATACTATTGCTATCTAGTCATAAGATTTAGACTTGCTCCTTAAAGACCTTATAACAGAAATATGTGATATAAATTCCTGAAATGTCCATTCATATAAATGACGAATAGTTTTTATAAGAATCGGTAGCGATAAAAAATAAAATGGATCGAATGAAAAATACCATAACTTTTGCACTAATCGCGGGCTTTACAAATCTGCTCTTCCTCGACAGCACGAGCAATGTTTGTGACATTAGCAATGATATTTAACATTTTCCAACAAAATACACTAAACTTCTTAAACCCACAAAAAGTCTTATTTTACGTACATAAATCATCATATAAAAATCATTACGCTCACTCTCGCTCTTTTACGAAAGTTTTTTTTTAACCCATTTACGTGCTAATGTGAAGCCAAATCATTGAGGAAATGAATGCGGAGGGGAAAAAATGCGTGCTCTCACTCTTGAGATGTTGATGGGGACTGTGATCGTGTCCGCATGTGTGGCTTTCGAGTGCGTGAGCGCGCTTGATTGAGGCGGAGGAGTGGGATGGTGGTGGTGTTGGGAATTGGAGACTCTTGGGGGGGGGGGGGGGGGATGATGTGAAACGATTGAGTGAAGGGCGGAGAAGGAAGAGGGGGAGGGGTTCGCTCTGTCGAGGCACTCGGAGCATGTTTTAGCATCGCGTAGCTGTTCTATCGGCATTCGTTTGGGACGATGGAAAACCGGTCGCCTTCGGGAGGAGGCGAAGGGAGTTTTTATCTCTGATAGAAACGGGTTCAACGTGAAGAAAGGACTGTACAAAGAGAAAGAAGGGAAGAAATGAAAAACGAAAAAGTAGGATGGGTGAAATTGACAGAAAATCCGGAATCAAAAACCGTGCAACCGAAGATAGTAAATACTGAGTAGCTCAATTAACTAGTGTTGTACATACGTATGTTATTACTGATGAGAAAAATAAATATATACTTCAAGAACAAATTCCAATAGGCGCTGAAGCATACTGGAAGGCACGAATTATAATCAATAGATGACACACAACCTTAGTAAAAGTAAAGATTTTCAACTGAAACTATAAATCCAATGCAGGTACGGCCCTAAAGATATCACAAATTTGAAAAATACAGTAAATAGCATGCATAGATTAAGAAATTAACTGGCGTAATATAATGGAACGCTGCTCAAACAATACTACTGATCAATTGACCTGATAAGGAGGTATTTATTTTGACAATAAGTATGTCTACATCGGTTTATGATGATAAAGATATTTACCCTCTTTTAAAAGTTCATCTTTTAAATAAAATTAGCTCATGGGAAAAATTCTAGTAAGCAAATGTGAGACAAAAAGTCCAAGTTGAGAGAAAGTAAAGCCATTTCTTTTTCAAGACATGATTCAATGAGAACTTTCCAGTCACATTCATTAATCAGTATGCGTGGCAGCTTCATCGGTAAAGTAAAGCACTTACATTGGAATTTTTAAATTTAATTTTCTATTGACTCGTATAACATGAATTTGCTTCACACATGAAAAGTCCATTAGTAGAGTTTCTTTATTGGCCTACTTCAGGTGGTATATTGAAGATAATGATGCTGTTCGCATTCACTAAACGTAGGCAACCACTACCCTGGCTCCAGTGAGGTGGCACTTATATTTAATAATACTTGGTGTACAACGGCTTGAAAGTTCTCGTTCAGATCTCTTAATGGGATATAGCACACTTTATTTCTCTCTCTCTTAATAATTGCGCTTTTATGTGAGAATATTTGGCTAAAACATAATTTTATATTATTATAATTTTTTATGACTTTCTCTCCATAATTTTGTCGTTTACTTCTTGATATCATCATGTTTTAAATAAAGATACAAATTTCAAATTAATTCACTCCCAGCTTTGATCATGACTATTTTTTTTATGATTCAAACTTTATGAATTAAATTGTTTCTTTGAACGGTGATATATGCGAAGAAAATATTAAAAATAGCTCAAAAACTAGTCACCGGAATAACTGATGTCCAAAAGCGTAAAATATGCTGCTCAACTTGCTGCTTGATAACATTTCCTGTTCGGACCTATTAAAGATCAGTTTATTTTTTAACTCACTAAAATTGATGCGTTCATGTTTTCTCCTGCAAACAATAAGATTCCATTTGGTATCTACATGTTAATAAATATTTCTGATCTATATCTTTCAAGCTATGAATTATTATTAATAATAATTCTTGTAAATTCTCGCTCCCCTGATCATTCCTGAGATCATAACCAGCGTAAACGTAGGAAGGTCTTTTCGTAGGTCTTATTTTCAAAATGAACAACATCTTTGGGTTACTGTATTTTAAAACGTATTTCCAGCCACTGATGACCCAGGGAAACAAAAAGGCGCTCAAGAGTTATTACCTTATTGCCTTACCGCGTTGCTATACCGCGCGTACTCCAGAATGAACTCTACAATCACTCTTCCAAATCAATAAATGAATGATTTTGAGAACTGTTTAATGTTTATTGTTGTTAAAAATTCCCCATTGTAATGGCCTTGTATATGCTGTTATTGAGAATGAGAATATAAAAAAAATATTTCTCCTAAGATATACATATAGAGATTATTATCTTTGGTAGAACATGATATTATTTTTTTATTAAGTTCTAAAGTATTTCCTGCCACTCATGATTCATTGAAACAATATGGCCCTCAGCGGCGCGTTGTGAATGAGTCCATATTGACCTCTACATACATTTTTCTTCTTCAAATCAATTAATTGATGATTTTATGCGTGTATAATCGCGTGTCTCAATCATTGCAATCGATCATTTGATTGAGTGAAAATAAATGTGACATAGTAAATAATTGCAAAGGGGGAGAATAGAAGATTGATCTTCGTCTGCGTCGCGGCAGCAGCCGTTCCCCCCCTCCTTGCCTCACCTCCTCCTCCAGCCTCGTCTCTCCTCATTGCGTCACCCCATGAGATGTTGTTGTAGGTGGCCTTTCCACTTGCGTTCCATTTTCTGTCCGGCGACGGCGGCGGCTTCGCTCAGGACACGAGGCATCGGCTGCTACGCCCCCGCTGCTTGCCACCAGTCTGTTGTTTCAAAGGACATGAGAGTTGCATTAGAAAACCAAGGTTAACTTAAAAACTTAAATATTCTTAGAGCTTATGTAACTTGATGTGCTCTTGTGAGACGAGCGCGCTCGTGTCCCATCTTTTGTGGCAAGTATTTCACAACCTTATTTAATCCGGTTGCTATTTGCACTTGACGGCGTGTGCGGTGAGTTATGAAAATATGTTTTACGATGATTGGTCGGTATGCGAGGCGTCTGGAGAGGAGAATCAAAATGCTTCATTCGTAATCTATAAACACAGTCGTAAGCATTCTAAAGCAGTATCCTTTTTTATCCGAAATTTGGAGAATCGAACCTGGGACATGAGGCATGATTGATTTGCTTATTGCTCATAAAAATCTTTTAACATAAAGAAATTCTTTCGTGCTCTTATTCTTTTTTTAAATCCCAAATTATATCGAATTTCATACAGATCACATAAAATTCTCATGTTTGCATTTTTCAGTTCTTTATCCATAAGATTTTTATTTACGGCCTTTATTGTTTATAAAGAAATTGTATCTTACGCTGCTAATGCTGCTGAACTTTTTATCTTACCTACTTCAGATAAACAAAATTATGCATCCTTCAAATTCTTTGGGCCCGAAGATCGGACGAGAAAAATGAAAAAAAAACATGCGAGTCCAAGAAAAAACATTGAACCAAGTCAATAGATACAACAAATATGAGTAAATAACGTCCTTGCATGCTCTCAATTCCTGTGTTTCTCAAAGGTTTTTCTTAGCTTGCGCCTGAAACTAAGGAAATAGGACTTCTCCGAACACGCTTGGCGCATTTATTTGAGACGAAAATCGCCCCGCTTAGCCTAACTCGCGCTAATATCAGCCTTTCTGACGTGGCTATAACTTACGAAATCGTAAGAACGTGATCTTGACGCAAGAATTGTTCATCATTTCCCAATATCCCTCGAGGCACAGTTAAAACGCAGTGATGGCCTCTCTCGGAGACTTTAACGCACGATCGACAACTCAGCCGACGCGGTAACCGCCACCCCTCGTGAACGCTTTGCAATTCCGTTCTCGTTCGAAATAACATTGTTCCGCACACGACCATAGGCAACTATTCACTTGAAATGTAGGTCGGAGACGCTGCCGATGCTGCTTCCCTCCTCCAGACTTTTCGTTAACTCTCCGAGGCATTAAATGCGTAAAAAAACCTCTGGTCAACTCAGAATAACATCCCGGAAAAAGGGCCCGCTGCCTGGGAAGGGGCATCGAGGTTCGGACAAGCCATGCTTTCGACCTTTAGTTCCTCTCGGTCCTTTTTCCACCGACCCGGTCAGTATCTCCGCGGTGCTTATGGCAGAGGGTCGACGCCGTGGGTAGGCAGAGGCAGGAGGCAAAGAAGAAGAAGAATAGAGGAGAGACCTTGAGAGTGTTCGTCGGCGCGGCCGCCGCCCCTTTCCCAGCCGTGCGCGCCCCGAAAAGAGAGGGACCGCCCTCCCGGTGACTGCTTGTCTCCCCGCCCACTGCGCTGGCAAGACCCCCTGCCTCGGCCGAAGAAAGGCCGGATCTCCGAGCTCCTCCAATGCAAGTATGCAATTTATTGTATTGCATCCAGGGGCCATATCTTTCCACATAAGTCTTTTTTGTTGGCCTTTTCAACGCCTGACTCACACATGTAAGTAATTGTAGACATCCCAGTAACTCATGCAGTAGTCATTCAGATCTGGAAGAGTATAAATTCAGACTGTTATAGCTCTTTAAATTCCCAAAAATATCCTTTAATTCGTTTTAAATACTTCCCTTCGGTAATCGAAATCACCTTTCGGCACTCGAAATTTCAATTATTATTCTAAAAAAAAACAAACGGGCCTAATAGAGGTAGTGCTGTGCTTAAGATTTCTATTTCAGCCACTTTCCTTATTGTATTTTAGGTAATATAAAGTATTCAGCTCTTCATAAAAATTATTAATTGTGAAGCGAGGACTTGTAATGGCTACTTAAAATAAAAATATAATCAATAGGAGAAAATATACTCAAAATCAAATTTCCTCGGAAAGATCTTTGTCGTAATTGAAATCATTATAGAAATAGAGGTTTTAAAATCTTTGCTATTTTAATACACCACAATTTTGCTTATTGAAGAGGAATTAACCAGGGGATAGTTATTTAATTGCACCACTTACTTCCTTAACTAGCGTAATTTCATTTATTGCCATATGTTAGTTAAAGGTAAAACCTAGAAATGATTTTGATGCTTCATTATCATATCCGAATAGTTATATTATGACTTCCTTGTAGATCCGCTTAAAATATTTTTACCTGATTTTTATAACGAATTGATTTTCCAAACTCTATTATAGGTATTATTTTCCTGGAATGTTTTGAAGTGAAAGTTTCACGGAGTTTCTGGTTGTCTTTAGAACCGTAAATACTCATCTGTGACGGGATCCATTTTTTTTATGAATACACTTACCATATACATTGGCGAAAATGTTCTGAGTTTTGAGCTATAAATCGTTTTAGTTTACTCTTTTAAGAGATTTTTCTGAGAGTTATTTAAACTGACTTAGTTAAACTGAGAAACTTCATCGGTTAAATTTAACAGAGACCTATTCATAGAATGTCAGACTCACATTTGACGTCAGTATAATAGAATAATTATTTCCATCCATATATTTCGTTAAACGTTTTCTCTCAGACTTATTTGAATGCTTATTTAATAATTATCGTATGTTGCATAGGATTACATATTTTAATACGCCACAGGCTTTTTTAAATTTTCTCCAAACTGAACAGGTCAAAACCACGGTATATTTTTAATTGATTCTATTCACTTAAATCTCTGAATGTTATTCCCAATATCTTATTGATCTCTTTTTAGGCTATTTTTTATCTATTTTTATTGAGACTATTTAATCGAGTGAGAAAAAATTGACCTTTTTATAAGTGGATATTTTTATTGCACGAGTTCATAAATAGCATGGGCTTTTAGGTAAAAATCGTGGTAGATAAGTGGGATAAATTTTGAATGGATTTTGAAAAATGAAAAAGGAATCCACAGCCTCTCTATTGAGAACGTTAACTCAACTCTAATCAAACTACCATTAATTTAATCAGTGCTATGACATGTTATATAATAAAATTGTTCCCTGTTATCCTTTATTTCAATGGCTTGAGTAATTCAAGGTACATTTTTCAGTTTTGTTTTTGAGCACCGTAAATGTTTTTACTAGAAAATATATTGCCACCATGTACTCTTGCCCTTCAAAGAAATGATCACATGTCAAATTTAGTCGTTGTTTGATTAGTAGCGGTTCACCACTTGTTTTGAATGAAATTTTATATACATAATGATATTTAATAATAACAACTTTATGACGACACAATAAGTAATGGAATTGGAAATTCGTTTTATACTTTTGAAAGCTACAATCCAATAACTTCTCAGAATTCAAAATGATATCACCAATATCCCAAAAGGACATGCACTCACAATGTCGGCTGTCCTATTACACCTCAGCTCTATTTAGGTTGGCTTCGTTTCGCTGGTAAAGTGATGCTCTGTAGTTAGTATCTACTATTGTAATATCAGTCAAATTTTCAACGGAATAAATTGTCCTTGTCAAAACATTATTTTTCAATAAAATGCTTTACAATTACAGAAAATTATATCTAAGGTAGCCCAGCGATAATGTATACACTTTATTATCTATATTAAACATCTTCAATTTTTTTTCAACTTCATACTTATCTTTTACATTGAGAAAAGCATTTATAATGACCTGAGTTCAGACATGGATGAAAATTAAATACTTTTCACTTTGCCTTGTTGGATGAAAATTACCAGATAAATTTTAAAATCAGTTATGAAAGAGGGCGCAAAGAGTATTCTATCACTTTTCGAATGTGGGAAGATCTCTTTAGTCTTTTGGGAACAATTTCGTAATTGGGCCGCGAGTCCCGCAGACGGGAGAGATAAGGCCCAAGCGGCGGCACGGACGTCACGCCGTTGTTG
Organism: Ischnura elegans; assembly: GCF_921293095.1. Taxonomy (NCBI): domain Eukaryota; kingdom Metazoa; phylum Arthropoda; class Insecta; order Odonata; family Coenagrionidae; genus Ischnura; species Ischnura elegans. The sequence goes on from NC_060246.1 coordinate 128,441,301, forward strand.
TTGTTGCTTCGATGCTTGACAGGATCCAAATTTTGCGGCGCGAGGACAAAAGCCGAGCACGTATGAATGTGCGTCCGCGTGGGGTGGGGGGGGTTGGTTGGGAGGATAGGAGCGAGGAAAAAGATGAAGAATAAAGGAAAAAAATGAGCGGGCGAGAGGGGACGGACGGAAGGGATGTGAGGGGCGGGGGTGCAGGAGTGGAAGTAATGAGCGCCATTCATCACGGGTTCTTTGCAATCAGCGCGGCGGCTGCCGTTTCGGCCTCCGCAGTGGTGCATGCTGTCGGCCGCGAACATTGATTCCCACCCTCCCCGCTTCCGGCTAAACAATTTTCTCCATATCTTTGTGTGCGTCGCCTGAAAATACATTTTATTTACCTTCCTTTCTTTTTTTTAATTCCTCTCTTTTTATTTGCCATTCCTTTGCTCCCTTTTTTTTGCATGCCCCCGCGAATCGTGTCTTTGTTATCCCTTTCGTATCCCGTGTTTAGTTTTTTTCTCGTCACTTTTCTTTTTTTCTCGCATTTTATTGCTTTCATTTTATTCTTCGATTCAGAATTTTCTCTCGCTTCGATGTTTTCCCGTCACGGATGGCGGAGCGCAGGTACCCCCAAAAGCTCTTACCGTTTGCTACATATATGTATATATATAACTACTCAGTTGTACACATTTGCATATATATGTATCTGTATGTTTACTTTTTCCCTGCTTCTCCACCACCGCCTCTCTTCCCTTCCCCCTTTCCGTGATGCCAATTAATTTTTCACTCTCTCGCCGAAGCGTGAGATATTGGATTGCTTTCCGCAAGAGATCGGAAGTGAGTGTGGGTGGGGATGGGGATCGAGGGGGTGGCCGAAGGAAAGAATCGTGGAGATAGGGGCTGAGAAGAATTAACAACTGCCCATCGGATCGATTGAAGGACGGTTTCATTGGCGGAAATGGAAGCGATTATTTTTTTACCTCCAAAAGGTTAATAACGACCTTTTTGCGAATCCGATTAATTGCCTTGCAAGGGTGGACTCTGATGTGGACCCTGGGGAATAAATTACGTAAAGTGATCTTTTGATTGATATGGGGTAGGGCAAACGTAATGACGGGTAAATATTTCATCAATGGCTTCCCAATTCATTTATGTGAAGCCAGAAATACCTGCGATGCTATTTTGCCTCTCGTCGCGTGGCCATAGCCTCAATAGTCGTTCTCACTGTTTGGCTACTGATAGAAAAATTTTGTCCTATGTCATCGAAACGTTAAACATACTTGTATTATGAAAAGATCGATCAAGCTTTTTTGTGTCTCAATATTCTTACTGTGGTTGAATTTTACAAAGCAATGTGCTTTAGAATAACGTCCTTTCGTCGAAAAAAGTTGGTCCTTCAACCCAATGTGGGGAAAAGGCACTCATGTGAGACCTTAAGTATTTGTCTCCTAAAGCCAGGCTCATACAAACTTACGAGGGAAATCTATTGATAGCGCATCATATGAAACTACTAGTCGAATACCTGAGCTCGTACCGTGGTCAAGTTAAATGCACTCTTTCTCATGATCTAACCTGTGAGAGAAACTTTCGAAACTTCCACTCTGAAAATAGTTTTCGACATATTTCTATCCTAGTGCATATTTTCGTTCTAAGTTCCATACATTATTTAGGACATTTTTTAGTAATTTTTAATTAAAATGTGTCTTGTCATATCGAAAAATACCCTGTACATTTTTTTTCAAAAGCGAGGCGTTTCAAACAGAAGAACCTTCAAAGTTATGTGAAATTATACTTCAAGGGTGGAAAAATTTTATCGCGAATGTAATTTTTCCTCTTGTCTCTACATTCAGTGGTTTCATTTCTCGTTATATAATTAATGATAACCATCTTTAGAAAACTAAAAAGTAGATGCCATCACGCCTCGTTTTCTCCCCGTGCCGCAAGTCGATTTGAACGCTAGGGAGAACCAACAAAAGATCACTTCTATAATGAAAATGCGGCATGATTTGAGAGATAAAATCTCCGCGAGGGCGCATCACGCAAGGGTCTGCCCACCAGCGCCGCTCGCTCTCTGCCGCCGCTTCTCGCCCTCGCTTCGAACCCCCGCCTCGCCAACACGCATATGCAGACATCGTCTCGCCTGCTCCCGCAGACCCCACTAACGCCTAATACACAATAGACGCAAGGCATAAGGGGCATAATATGCCTCTTATATGGTGGGAAAAGCTGCAATAATGATGGACTATTTCGGATTGCGTTATACCAATTAAACCTTATGGTGAACAATGGACTATACAGAACGATATGCTCGAATATAGCTCATAGAAGGACAATGCTTTGATATGAACCCTTGGGAATCAATTACGTTTAGTGATCTTATGATTGATTTTATTGATTTGGAACCCACTGAATGATTCTTCAAGAGTATCTTAATACGATTTACTTACTCGGAACAGTAACAGTTCAAGCAATATTGACATTCTGATTAAAAAATGACTGAAAGATAATGATGCCTGATCATGATGACTCAGCGTTAAAACTAGCAAAAAAATTAGTCTGTCTACTTTATTCTAATCTAGGTTTTTGGGAAAGGTTGAACTAAATGTAATTGGATTCACTACACTTTTTTATTCCGTACACTTACAGCTGTAAAAATAAATAAGCGTGCGATAGAAAAGTTTTGGATTCGTTCCACTGGAGGAGGGATTTCCGAATGACTTCCTCAAGTGCCCAAAGCCAAGGACGTGAAGAACATGCAGGGGGTTTGATTGACGTGAACGCAGTACGTGGCCGATTTTCACTATCACGGATGAGAGAGCGCGTTGGAAAAAGGTGGCCTGAGTGGTTTAAAAGAGTGGGGTCGAGTTAAAAAGGAGGAGGTGCTTGCTTACAAAAGGATAGGGACGGAATAGGAGGTTAGGGGGGGAGGGGCAGGAACCAACCAAGTAAGGATGGCCAGCGGCTCCGATTGTGTGTGGCAGGTGTGCTTTTTTCGGGCGAGATACTCGCATCGTGGAATGAGAGGGGTAAGTGGGGATAACGCAGCGCTATAGGGAGGAGAGATATGGTGACGATAAGGATTTGATGGGAATGGAGGCGTTGTGAGGGAGACAAACAGAAGGGAGAAAATGATATGCCTTTAAGGAGGCAGTTTACATGGGAGGGGGAACGCTTGAAGTAAGGGGGATATTAAGGTAATCCACGAAGGCGTGAAGTTGGTAATTTGCATCCCAGTGATTCCCTTGACGAGGCACTGATGTGTCTTTGTGCGAGTTACCACGGGAGGGACTAATTTGGGAATTTTGATCGGAATCGGAGTTTAGTTTGGCAACCGGAAAATAGCAAGATGTTTAAGGAAAACAATGAACCCGAATTAAAAGGGTTGTTTTAGATAATGGCGGCTTTTACGTGATACACGGTGTTTAGGTGAATGGTTTTAAAAGCTTTTTTATTCCAAAACTCTACGGACGGAGGGGCAGTCTCTCTAATGGTGATTAATAGTGATTAAAGAATGAGCTCTTCCGCTTCGTAAAGTGTTTAATCAAAATCATGGAAAAATCTTTTTTTTTTCCTCCTGATGCTTTTCATCTATTAACTGATTATTGGCTACGGGAGTGCTTCATTTAACCTGTTTACTTTTTGATCACCAATTCCAAGAATATTGATACTGTTCGAATTTTTTATTTTCTCGAGTGCTGAAACCCATTTGGCAGTGAAGAATCATTTGTAACTCATGAAAAAATTCTAGGACCGAAAGTTTACTTGTTTACTTTTCTTGTGCTTTTGGATTAACGTAATCGTCTTGTAATCAGGCGTTGCAATGTAACCACTACGTGCCTAAGTGTGTTTGAGCGATTTATAGTTTATAAATAACATACAGCACCTTCTTCATATCCAATAGAACCTTTAAAATACACATATAATTTCACTAGTCCTTATGTTAAATCCCCAAATAAGCATTTTCACACAGAAGCTCTTTATAGGCATTCTTCAGCCAAAAAAATCGTTTTAATAATTACATTTTCGTATTGTACATCAATATCTGAAATCTATGCAAAATAAATGAGTCTACATAAGTTCTGCATGAACGAGTATGTGATGATGAGAGATTTATTTTTTAGGCCGGGAAGAGAAGTGAAAGGTGTATGTTTACTTTCTTGGAAATCGCGTCTCCATTCGTACCTACTTTTCGCGGCACACACTGGTACCCCCGAATTCTAGACCTTACATTTACGTAGTGTTGTACACCAATCCATCATTACTGAACTCTATGCAAAATAAATGAGCGTACATGAGCGTAATCTCCATAAGCGTGTTAAGAAGAGAGATTTATCCATTAAGCAGTGATGGGGATTGAAGGTGTGTTTTAGTTCTCTTGGGAATACCGTGTTTTATTCGTACTTACTCCCTTTCCATTTTTCCTGCTTCGGCCGCTGCTCAATTTTCGCGGCACGCACTGGTCCCCCCGAATTCTGCACCTTATATTTTCGTATTGCTGTACACCAATCCTTGATTACGGAACTCTGAGCAAATTAAATGAGCGTGCGTACTTGAGTGTAATCTCCAAAAGCATGTTATGAAGGGAGATTTTTTTCAATAGGGCGGGAAGAGGAGTGATGTGTATTTTTGTTCTTTTGGGAATTCCGTGTCCATTCGCACCTACTCCCTTACAATGCTGCTTGCTGCTCACTTTTTGCGGCACGCACTGATCCCCGCCCAATTCTGCACCTTAAATTTACGTATTGTTGTACACCAATCCATAATCACTGAACTCTGTGCAAAATAAATGAGTGTACATGAGTGTAATCTCCAAAATCGTGTTGTGAAGAGAGTTTTTTTCGCTAGGCTGGTAGAGTGAACGTGTATTTTTTGCTCTCTGAGGAATCCCATGTTTATTCGTACTTAGTCACTTTCCATTTTTTCCGTTTCGGCCGCTGCTCACTTTTCGCGGCACGCACTGGTTCCACCCGAATTCTGCACCTTCCATTACGTCCACCTCTTCCCTATCTTTCTCTCTCTCCCCATTTTTTGCCTCCGTGCGCACGTGGGTGGGCCCTTGGCTCGCCTCGGTGACGCGGCGCACGTGACCGCCATTGTCCAGTCCCCGCCGCCGGCGATTGCACCTAGCGATTGCATGAATGATATACGTCGCCCCGAGATGAGTGCGACACCGCACTTGCCCCCACGTACGTATGGACCCTTCCCAGCATGTACCCACTACTTAGCATCCCGTACTCCCCTCCTCCAAGCGACGTACTCATCTTTTTTTCGTAAAATCTAGCGTGTTGCCGACGTAACCGAGTACGTTTTCTATTTCATGGCTTTGACCGTAATTTAAAATTCGTGGGTAGGTATTGTCACCCTGCTTCTTCGCATTATAAATTCACGCTCATACATGATAATATCCTCAAGTATATCCTAATAATTGGGCTTCATCACGTAGGTCATTTATTTTATCCACACTCACTTATTGGCTGCGTTAGCGGTAACTTTAAGACCTAATTAAACTAGATTTGTGCTCCACCTTTGTTTCGCAGAGCCTACCATTGTATTTTCCATCTGTTATTACTTATTTCGTCAACGAGTTCCAAGTGAATTTGTGCCTATTTTATTGATATTTTTAGTGTACATATGATGTGTATTAACTTCTTTTGATAATTAAAAATAACTTAGAGAAAGTTGTTGCTTAATGTTTGAAAACGTCATTTTCCTATTTTTTTTTAATATTATGACGAAGCATTTGGACTAAGGAAAAAAATGCTTTGACTCCCAAAATAGTATCTTATCCTTCTAATTTCTACTGATCACAATCTTCGGCGTTGTGTATGGAGGTCTTGCATATAAATGTTTTGAAAACTTTTATTACCATAGAATTATTTTTGCAATCATTACACCAAGGAGGTTATAATGCCGCGGTCATCGCGCAAATTCATTTTTTCCACCCCAACGACCGAGCGCGCAAAACCACTATCGGTGGGTTGTAGCTACTCAACCCAACGGAATATTTTTTTTGCTGTCGCCGGAAAATGTATGCTTCCCCGAGCGTCATCTGACCAGGGTTTGTTTTTTTCGTACGCCCGTGGACGAGGGTGTCTTGTTCCACATCATCAGGCATTCCGCTCGCCTAATTCAAAAGCGACAGCGCCCTGTGTGGGACATGCAGAGAAGATAAATGCGCATGCGCTGCCCGCCCAGCAAGAATTGCCTCCGCCAGCCGCCTGAGCAATGACTGAGTCCGCCGTTTTGGCTCAAAGTGTGCGCGTATCGCGGCATCCATCGCGGCGACGATTTGGAGTCGAGAGAGATGACTTCGATAATGCTTCTTTTCTGCCACGTGGATAAAGAAAAGTGATCGATTCGATGACTCGGAAGCAAAGATTTCCAGAAATACGCTAGGCTTTAGTTATTTTATTTGTAAAGTACGATACCTACTAAGTGCATCTTCATAGATCAACTGCATCTGATCGTGATATTCGTATTTTAAATCAGATTCACCTCCTCATTATCTAGGCTGCATAAATACTCATATGACATTGACATAATACTTTGATTTTCTAAGTTGGCTCATCACGCGTAAAGGCCGTTTTACACGGGGCACGGAATGTCGCAGGTTATAACTGCATTAATTTCTAAAATGGCGTGGAATTGCGCGAATGCATGAACGAAATTAGAACAGGGGATGATTTGCCATCCTACGTCCACGCATTCTCGCATGTGTTCTAGCAATTCACCGCTTTACACGATGCAATTTTGACTGCGCCTTCGTACACACGTCAGATTGTGCAAGTACGTGCCCCGTGTAAAACGGCCTTAAGAAAAGAGCTGAGCTGCTTGTAAATCCTTTGAAAATTTCGCTTCATTCCAGATTATGTTTTCAAATGTGTACCTAGTTTTTCACTCCTCGATCTTTATGGATCGAAATATTTAAATCTATTCTTCAAATATTAGGATAGAATAGTCGTTCTTTGACAGCTGTTTTCAAAATATTATTTTTGATTCTTACGGTCGTGCATACGAATGCAATAAATTCGACAGTTACCTTATGCCGACTGTACCGGCGAGAGAAGAAAAGATATTTTTGTAAAATTAGTTGTATTCTGCTACAAGAATAATCTAGTTCGAATACTCTTTCAGCCTCCATTTACCTATTACTACCGTCGTTAATAACGTGCCCATAAAATTAGTACATTTTTACTTTCCAAATATTAAAAGAATATTGTATAAGAACTGGATCATCCCTCCTCTCTGATACTACTTATGTTAGCCCCTCCCATGTGGTCCAAGCTGTTGACACAGTATCGTGTTATCTTAAAAAAAACGATGATAAACGTTAATTACCCTCTTGTCCGATGGAAAGGGCGTAAAATCCCCCTCAGGTCAAGGAAAGGTGGTCACCGGCGGGTGTGGTCGATTTCCGAAGGTGCAAACTTGGTTTGTCGCCCGCGAGGTCATCGACGTCCTCCGTGTCGCTCGTCCCGGCATGCCTGAAATATTTCGGAGCGACACGGCAGCTGTATATGAATGGAGAGTGGGTTGGTTGGCACCGTGGGGAAAGGAGGTGCGGAGAGAGGCGCCCTTAGGGAATGTTCGGCGCCGCAACACGACGAAGAACGAAAGCCGTAATCAATTTGCACACAAAAGTTACGCCGCAGGAGCATAGCCCACCTCCCTCCCCAAAATAGTATTGATTAGGCCTTCGGATACTTTGCTGTCGATCCCCTTTTGCCCTGGGTTTGCGTGCTCACACGGATGGCGAGGAATCCTTTGGCGCATGTTCAACGGCTTCCCCCGATTTCAAAGACACGCGGTCTACCTATCGATTCCGTGAAGGGCATAATATATATTTTCACCGCTCTAGGGTAAACGGAAATTCCTGGATCTATTCATCAAGGTGACGAGCGCTATCTCAAACTGTGTAGATCCGGGAAATATGTATAATGAGCATGCTCACAGAGTGTCAAAAATATCTGGTGGGTCGAATCTGTGTGAAATGCGACGATCTCTCCTGTTATTCGGCGGGAATATTTTTTTTTGGGGAGAGGGAAGAAAATAATCTTTTCAAACCCCTCGCCGAAATTATTTGTTTCCTAAACAACGTCATGCAAATATTTTGATAATGATCGCGCATATTTGCCACATTAATGGGGGATCGGACCTCGAAAAAGCCCTCTTTCGTGCCTGAAAAAAACTCGTATCACCACCATTTCCATTGAGAACGGTCGGCGATGAAGGCTGGAGCGTGTTCCTTTTTCCCGCAACGCAGGCGGCGAGTGGAAATAAGCCCACGTTTATGAAAAGTGATGTCTTCCGTCCCCGAAAACGTGTCATGGAGTGATTTACAACCGAAAAACCTTTAATGAATTCTCAAACAAATTAGTGAACGCACCTCTTAGCCGCATTGCGCCTGTGCCTACAGCAGTATTTAGAGAGACAAAACGAAATAACTTTCCAACTCCCTCCCTTCCTATGCTTATCTCTTTTATTTACGCTCGAACTGGAAGATAATGATTCATTTTCGGCCTAAATAACTGAGGAAAGAGATGCCATTGAAAGGGAGGGAGGTTTTCCACGAAGAACCAAGGTTCTCAGCAGAAAATACGCGCCTAAATGGGATGAGGCGGTTTAAAGGACGATGAGAAAACACAACGGAATTTAAGTAATAAATTGACGCAAACTTGATACAGGTCAAAATACCCCAATTGCACTGGTAAGCAAAAACTTCTCAAAGGACAGTTTTTTCAACTATTGGCAGATTTTTTGGACTGAATGTAGGATACGAAATTGCCTTTGAGCCACCATCAATTGTATTTCTACTGATACTGATGTGTCACTTATGAGTTTAGTTACAGGTCAAGTGGCTGGCGAATGTATCTATGTTACGACATTTCAAGTAGGCATAAAAAATGAAAACGAGGTATCATAGTCAACAAATTCAAATCATTTTTAAAGAAAAATATTTTCCATTAATCAATAGCTCTTTATTAGGGGTTGTTTTCCGAATTTGCCTGTACTCCATGTGTTCAGGGAAGAGATAGTTATTAAGAATTCCCTCTTCCATTCCAACAGTGTTTTTTTACGAGACGCCATCACGTGGACTACCTTCTTCTGGCTCCTACCCTTAGACCTATCTGGCATGGGTGGACCCTTCCGGGAATAATTTGGAATTAATCCCGCCAATGCAACTCTAGGGGTCACAGGAACTCGCAAGTCTTTCCACCGCGACAAGGTTGTAGCCCAAGGGAAAGGAATTTGATTGTACCAATGAAAAATAAAATGAGTTAGATATCGAGAGAAAAATATACTCGCCATACATTGGCATCAATAGGATGACGATTACATTTTGATTTATAAATGACAGAAAAGAATGTTTTAAATACCTCCCACTGGTTGAAGCACTCTAGCGAATTCGAACGATTCTGGTTTCGAGTTCAGGTCATGGTGAATTTAATTTCTTTCGTGAGATTTTCGCGCGACGCGTTATGCATGCAGCCAAACTGGATGACATGCACTTGCTGATGGCCGAGGGGCGGTGAGTTGCAAGGAAGCGCGGGGAAGGAGGAGAGCCGAACTTGCATGTCTGCCCTCGCGAGAGTGGAAAGAGAAGGGGGGGGGGGGTTTCGGGAGGTCCTTTGCGGCTCTGTGGGATTGGGCCTCACGGACCGTGCGGTCAGTGTAAGCCGGCCCAAGCGGGGAGTGGGTATGTAAACCATCCAACCTCCTCCCAACGGCGGAGCGCAGAAGGTGGACGTGCAGGTAAAACTGGCAAAATTTGAGTTGTCTGGGCTGTGGGGTAGGCCGTGGGGAGGGGCAGGTGACATGACAGCTGAGGGCCCGGAATGGGCCCGCCCACCCCGACTGCGTGCCCCGGGCTAATCAACCACATCTCCCCCCTTCCACCGCGCCCGTGGCCAACCCCCACTACATCCCCCCGAAACCTCAAAACTCCTCACGTCCTCGCGGCGACCCTTCCTCTCATTTGCTTCACCTCTTTGCTATCTCACGGAGAGAGCCTCCTCTTCCCTTCCCACACTTCCCCTTTTTTGGGAGTCGCGGACCTCACTACCCCCACTTGGCCCCCATTGTTATCTTTCGTCCGACTGCTTTTCTTTCATTTATTCTTCTTCTTTTTTTTGTTCAAAAGAGTCCCGAGGCAGTGTTCTGCGACGTTATAATAGCTCGAGCGATCGCAAGGAGATCTTTCTTTAAACCGATGTATTTTTGATGCGTTATTGAATTATTAAAATGCGCAATTTAAGCGTTTATTTTTCAACATGAAGCCCTTAAAATAGGTTAAATGCTATTAATATTACCAATGATTCTATTTAGCCATAAATGACAGTTTGCCTGACACTAACCAAAAACAGGCTGCCTTCTTTCCTAACTTTTTCTATGTTCAAATTACTGGAGAAGTGTTCGAATTACCGTTATGACTCCTGATGTAGTTATCTTCGAGTAAGTTGTTTATTTTTGGCTTGAATGCGGGAGAACGGACAAGTTTTGTTGAATATAAAAAATACCTATTGTAGACTTACTTGGTGACCCTTTTACTTAACATTGTCGACAATCTTTTATAAATGGATACGAGTGTGAAGCAAATATGAAAATTCCAATTGAGGCAAATAGCACGCATAGACTACACTGAAGAACCTGTGGTCAATAGTAGAAGAGAAACTTTGTCGTGATAGGAAACTATTTGTCATTAAATATTGCCCCTACCTAGTTTTATATATCACGAACTGATGATATGTTTCAGATTTTGAAAAATTTTCGTAGTTTGAACTGTACCTATGAATCGTATTCAAATATATGTTAAGTGTTTGTTGAATTCTCGTTGCTAATTTTGCAAATGCTCTGCGGAGTCTATTCTCTGTGATAAGTAGCTCTGTTCATGACAAGTGAGAGACCATCTTGGTTATATCCATCAGATTTTGGGACTGCAGCTGGTGCGACAGCGGGAATTGAACGCATGGCCTCGATTTCAAGGAGTGTGTTTTCATTCGTTCGCGCTAGTTTATGGCCCCGGTTAATTAATAGCCTGAAGGGATTTGCGGAGGTATTTTTCCCAGCACCATTTAAAACAGGAACGTTTGTTTCGGGTCCGCGCAGTGGATATATTTGGAGACTTGGACCGGAAACGACCATTTTCGAATGGATCAGAATCTCTGTAATTTATAATCGCACCTCTCAATTCAGAGTGAAACGGTGAAAAGCCTTGTAAAACAAATTTACATATTTTCTAATGAGAAATTCTGATGACCACATATTTCCCAATTTTTTGAATGGTAAATTTCACGCTAAGTTCTTCTACGTCGGTTTTTAGAATATTATCTAGTCGTGTAGTGATATTAATTAAGAACTTCAATCTAAGCATTTAATACTGTCTTTCAACTAAAATATTAAATGCATCTCTCACGCATGTTATTCTGTGCTAGTAGCAACGTCTAAATCTCTTTAAATTATGTGGTATTTATACTAAGTTCAATGGCTTTGCAATCTAAATTATCTATACTATAACAGGACTCAGGGTGAAGTCTAGAGTTGTTAAGCGTTCTTTGTAGTCAAAAGGTTTTAAAATGTAAATTTGTAAGCACTTTAAATTATATACTTTGCTTCCATAAGTTTTTCCGTAACTTCCACAGTAATTCTCTTTGCAATAATTTCAATTTTAGGCTAAGCTTAAATTCATCTTCAAGTTGTATTGGAAATGAAACAGATTACGCATTGAATTCTCTCTAAAACATCTTAGCTCCTAGAAATCAACGGTGGGCATGTATATATCTTCAACATTGCTTTTATTCATGCATAGGTAGTTTGAGTAAAAATTATGGAATACATCTGCTTCGTGTATACCGACATTATTCGGTTTCCGGGAGCAAGTTTGAAAAGTGTTGGCTCTCGTATCATGAAAAGTTTTCATTTTTTTAATTTAACCAAAATAAGTAGGTAGCAGTTATCTATCATACTGGTAATTTTTTCCGCATAATTATGAACTTGTTCACAGTGCTTAATCTCGGCTGCAGCTTGTGACTTTTATCAGCATATAATGATTGACGGAAGCGAGGTTATTCGTTTTACCATGCTATCAAAGTCTCGGGATGAAAACGGTATACCTTTATCTTTTCCGTATCCCTCGATATTAATTTTGTAAAACCAATTACCGTGCTTCCTTAATGCATTGCAAGTGGATTTTTCAGATCGATTAATGAAAACTATCACTGATTTCGTACTCCGCGATTGAATAACTGATATCCTCTCCTCTGAATGGCGAAGGTAATTGAGCCAGCGCCATTCATGGCTTCGGGTTAAGTATTGGTGTAAATGGCTAAAATATTTTTATGGAATTACGCCCAGAGGGGGGGGATTCTTACTAATTAAAAGGGGAAATTTTTCACCACGCCTCTTCCTTTGCACAAACCACACGCATTCCGCGAGGCTTCCCAGAATAGGTTGACCACCAGAGTTTGGAGGCGGCAGTCGATAGTTATTGAGGAAGTGAGGCTAGTCGAAGCGAAGAGCTTGAAAAGAACGGAGGTGGGTATGGGAGGGGGAGGGGGGAAAGGGCAAGCTGAGGAGGGCTAGCAGGCCCCCCTTGCATCGGGAATTAATAGAGAAACGGGGCAAATTGCCCTGCCAAGGGCCTTAATAACATGGTTCGCCATGATATATGGCCAGCCCCAGGGCCTGAGATGGGCACGATGGCGGGCGAGGTGGGGGTAGGAGGTGCGGCAAGGAAGGGAAGGAAGGTGGGTGCCATGGGAGTTTGGAGTGCGTTGTTTGGAGGCTGGGGGAAGGGTGGGGGGGGTGGCGCCCTCTTACGGGAAGGTGGGAGCGGACGAAAAGTATGGCGGTTTGGGGGAAGAGGTTTTCGAGTGTGTCCGAGAGAGTCGACGTGGGCACCCAAGCGTACGATTCTCTCTTCCCGTGGAGGAGATCTTGCTGCTCCGACCACGTGGCCTCTAACCCGTCGCCTCACCTCACCAACAAACGCTTCATTCGGTCGTCAAGTATCTTGTGGGAAAATAATAACAGAATAATGCACGACAAACAACGAAAATATTATTTTTTACGTAATTCATTTGAGTTCATGTGCTAATTATTTGCTTACTATCTTCCCTTGGTATTCAAATTTCGTTAAACAGTGATTTAAATCCATATTTTATGCGTAAAACGGTTAATTTTGTTTCTACATCATAATTATAATTCCATCTTCTATGCATTCAGGACCACTCACCAAGGAATAAAGCTAAAATGCTGAACGCTCGAAGGAAGGATTTTTATCGGAGAAATATTATGCCATTCCCGGCCGTAATCGTATCCCTTTGAATAAGATGAATGATAGCATAAAACTGATATGATAGTAAATTAATCTCTCGCGCTTTATCCTCATAGTTACCTACTATGAAATACATACCACAATTGTTCAGAGAAATGAGTAAGATATACTTCTATGTTTTCCAGTATGTAACTACATTTCCGTTACATCAACTCTAAAAATAAAATAGAATAGAATGATAACTTAGACTTGCTCATGTTTTCTTTCATTTCCATGCTCTAGCAATCAACAAATTTTGATCTAAAATATTTTTTGATGGTAGCTGGGGAATATTTAATTCATTTTTCTTTAATTGACTTCTTGCTAAGTTTAGCGGTGAATGCATTTTAATTTTATTTGCATCGGTTTCGGTGCATGGATTGAAATCAATGTATAGCGTATTTAGATATATCTTTATATATGTTAGGCAAATAAATTCGGTAAAAATATTATTTTCGTTGATTAGCGTACAATATTCTGTGAATTACTTCCCGCCCACACTACAGCACAAACGAGCAAGGACGCCGTTGTATTTAAATAAAATATGAGGCGGTTTTTAAGCATATTTAGGGCAGCACCTCAAAACATTTAACTGCTCTGGAAAGAGGAGTATTTAAGATTTTTGTGACGCCATGTGCATTGCTCTCTTTCACTCAGCACCAGCACATCTTCATTCATTGATTATGAGAGATATGCAAATGACTCCTATATTATGAATTAAAAGAATTATTTAGAATGGAATATCTACAATAAAATTTTAACCACCTATTCTGGACGACCACCTAAGGCATGATGTTTTGGCAAATCAAGGCCGAAGGTATTTAAAAAGAAAACGATATGTTTAACGAGACCATAATTTTGGAACTGTTTCTAATCCCTAATTTCACAAATGGTTTGAACATTAATGACAGCCTTGAGAATGATGTGTTTAAGAAACAAAGTATATATTAAGATGAGGCGGTGCTCCGGAATACAAGCTGTCATTGGTCAAAGATCTCCACTCAAGACGAATGTAAAACTGGGCGTTTATATTGGATGACCGGTTTTCTTCTCGCTGGCATACTTAGTCACGCTTGATGATGTAATTTTGACCCTGTTTTTCCTGTCACACTTATATTTCACTTCTCGAGGTGAAGACCCTAATTAATACGATATATATTATTATAATTTGTAAATTTTCAATGCAGAAATAATTTAATTGCAATTTTTATGGGCATAATTCCGTGTAGTCATATTAAAATCTTAATTGTTATAAGTATGTGGGTCAAGAAATGATGACAATTTCTTTCTTTTTGTTAAAAAAAAACTTCGAATCGTTTTCTCAGTCAGAAGCAGATTTATGACATGGACTGGTTTTTGGGCAGTTTTGACCTTTTGCTGTAATTTCTGGTTCGTGATACTCCGATGCATTATGAGTGATGTGCAAACGATTAATTTTTGGCGGTAAGGAGAACATTCACCCACTCAACACGCGGCCGCAATCAATAGTGGCTTTGGGGATAGAGTAAATCCGCGACAGTAATTCTATCCGAGTTTGAGCCCGCATCCCCGAGGGATAAATTGAATGCGCAATCTAATTTCCCCGCAATGCACTTCCTTACTAGCACTACTCGTCCCCTAGAATGGTCGATACGTCTCTACAAAGGTGGCTGCCATGTTTGTTTACAAAATTTATAGTAATGGCCGCCCCTATAACTCAGCCTTTCCCCGCACAGATGGCGTTAGACTCAAGTAGCCTCTTCATTGGCTTTTGGGACGTGGTGGGGTCGGGCCAGGAATTTTCGGCGCTTCGTTCCCCACTTCCTTTTTTTATCCTCTCCCGTATGGGGTATGGGGTGGAAGGGACTGAGCGTTTGGGTTTTGGAACGGGGAAGACGAGGAAGGGGGGGAAAGGGACCTAGGGGTGCTCACAGCCAAGTGCTGCTAGGAGGAGAGTGGGAGGGGGAACTAAGAAAGGAAGGGGAAGGCGACTGCAGCGCCGAGGGTGAACTCATCCCTGAATTACGAGCTCCCTTTCCTGGCGGCTGACTGGGGAATCACATAAACACTTATCCAGGCCACGCGGCGGGGACTTGTTTCCTTACAATGTCGCAAACGCATGACATGATTTTTTCCCGTTTGGTCTGAGGTGCGATGGAGACACTGTTTTCTGGTGAGTTTTTCGTGGAAAGCACGCTCTCAATCGAGGTCCAAGGTTTACGGTTTTTTGGCAAATCTTTGCTAAAGTTATTGTAACTCACAGTCATCCCTTAAATATTAGGTCTTGATGACATTACATGGAAGTAACTCACTAAAATTCATCCAATCTTCCTACTATGATCTATAATACCACATTGCAGTTCTACACATCAATAAAGCCAATACATTATAATCATGCATGGTGAATTATTTTATGAGTATAAATTTAAATAAAATGCTATTCGAGACGAATTAGGGAAAAATATCAAAAGCTAGATTACGTGCAACAGGTGTTTTTCTTCAGCATGGGTCGGATTGCGCTCAACAAATGCCATTGGGAAAATTCTTTCCTGGACAATTTCTGATAAGTTAAAACGTCGCAGTCCAATCAGCGTTCATAGACGACAGTGTAAGTTTCTTAATATTGTTTTCCAGTGAAAAGAGTAATTTCAGAATTAAGCAATTGCTTTGCATGGTAAAATACGTTAAAAAGACCTACCAGGTTTGATATTTTATAATTTACTACTATTGGAGAACTTCTTCATCCACATAAGGATTTATTCGTAGAGAATAATCCAAAAATGCCATTTTAGTATCTCCCTTCGGTATTTATTGAATAATAGTGTCAGAAACTCCAAGTAAAAAACTGATTTACCTACATTTTCATGTTATCATCTATGAGCATTGAATTCCTGTAAGTGTCCTTCATTTAAATAAAAAAATACATAGCCGTACTTTAAGTGTGATATACCATTGGCGAAAATGGCAGCATTTAACAATGAAATTTTAGAAAAGGTATACATATAGACGGATATGGGAGAAAGATAAACGAATGGCCTCTTTTTTACGCCCATTTGTAGCTATAGATGCATATAAAGAAATAATTTTGTAGCTAGAAGACGTTTCTTCTCATAAATATATGTAATCATTATATAAATCCATCATTAAGTGCCATCAAAATACTTCAAAATTTCAATGCTTGACAGAAAAAGCATTTGAACGACCTCATATATATGACCCATAGAATTTCTAAGATTTTGTATCATGATTCAGTGACAACAAATGTTGGGCATTTATTTTTCAAGCCTCGTTTGTATTGCACTTAAAATCTGAAAATATTTCACCATAACTCGTTCAGGGAAAGAGCTGATTTTGTTTCGGGGGCTTTCAGTGGATGTGATTCTATTCCCTGACGGTGTTGAGTGAGATAAAGAGTGATTGATGGACGCCATTGACGCGGTATGAGCATCTGTCCCCAATGAGAGTTGAGAGCTACAAAGCAATCAATCGAGTGCCTATGATTCGATCTGACCTGTGCATCCCAAACTCGCACCATTAGCAGCTAACGGGAGTGAAAACTAACACGAGCCAGAGAGTATTTGACTTTCCAACATTGATGTGATTTACTGGTGTGGGCCATTCGTGAAGATGCGTCTGGTAAAGTCAGAGCGATGTACAGCAGGTTTCGGCGAAGAATGTGTATCTATTTGCAATTTTGGGAAAACTTTCATTTAGTTTCTCTCCACGCACCAAGTTTGGGGAAGATACTTTCCACTAAGTTCTTTCAATGGACGAAGTGAAATTCTTTGTGAAGTAAAACTGAGTAACTTTTAATGACATTCAAGGATGAAATAATTTTGTTTCATCATATAAAGAACCAGAAAAATATTCTCACTGAAGTCTGTGGTAGTAATTTACAAATTTGTAGCCAATAATAATTTATAAAATCTGATGAGCAATCATATTTTCAGCATCATTTCAGACTACACGCATGAGTCGGCAAGATGTGTTTGAATTAGGAGAGCACGGTATTGTGCCGTAGGTATGTCGATAACAATCTCTTGAATGAATTCAAATTCAATAATAAGGCGAGTATTGGAAATACCTTCTTTTCCACTCTATCTCCGCAGTATAAAGAAGCAATTTAGATCTTTCCCCCGAGACGAAATGAAGTGTTTTCGTAAAAATGCAAAGGTTAACTTCTTCATTTCCATCAAATGAACATTGAAAGAAATAGTTTTTACTGCTCGAAATTGTTTTCCCCCCTGAAGTCACTTTCTTGCTCACCAGAAAAATAATTGTGTAATGATAATAATAATAAAAGGTGCATTGTTTGCGGAGGAGTAATTTGAACTTTATGATTCAATGGTAAATAATCCTTGCAATATTTACCATTAAAGCCATAATTCATGAATTTTTCCCTTCCGATTGAAAAGAGTCAGCTCTCTCAGCTCTGGGAGGATGATGAAGAGGTTTATAATCTATTCGGGACATGATCCTTACCATGTTCCATTACTTGCTGTCCGTGAAGGATGAGAAAATGTTTCGTGGTCAGCAATTGTGACGCGGAATCATTGGATTCCTGGCGATTGTTCGAGGATGAGTGGTGTTGGAGGTCCAAGCAAGAGGAGCGACGGGTGTAGTGGGGCATAAAGAGGGAAATGGGAGACGGACTGAGAGCTGAGGGATTAATGCGGGAGGACGTTTCGTGTTCCCATCCAGGGGTCGTAACTCATGCCGGAGGAGCATAGTTCCCTCTTCCGCCACCGCCACCTTCTCTCCCGCTCACTCTCGTGCACACTTCACCTCCATTTTTGGAGTCTCAGCGATTTTTTGGCCGAGTTTGAATATTCCGCATTTTTGGGCGCGCAGTGGTCGGGAAAATCTCGCCGAGAGGCATGCACCGCTAGTTGCTGGAAAGCAAGTAATTACGAAACATGGCGCAGAATTTTCATGCCTCTGATAATTCATTTTTTCGTTTTTTTTTTCGTGTGCTGATTTATATTTCACACTTATACTTAATTCTATGCGTGTACCTCAGGATATTTTGCTGCTGACTGTAGTGGCATTCCGTTCTTGGTTTAATTATTTAAGGACAAGAATTTTCCTTGCTTCTAATTCAGTTGATAAGATAACCTATACATTCATATAGATATTATCTCAACTTTTTTAATTTTAAATGGTCAATTTTATGTGATTTATATCCTGAGAAAATTATTATTATTATACATTATTATTATTATTAATTACTATTATCGCTTTACTATTTAGCTTTGTATACCTTCAGTATCAACTTTCCTGAAATCCTACACATATATGCCGAAATGCTACAGTTTTAATAAATATATATCTGTTTAAAATATCCGAAACTTGGCTAAAAAAAATTCTGCTCTGAAAAAAAAACAAGAATCCAAGTTATCTCTACACAAGCACTCCATGCATGTAATAATTGCTTTTTTGGCTACCTATCAGGCACGTAAGTATGAGATATTTTTTATGAATAATCTAACTATCTAACATTTAATGAATTTAATAAGGGGACCATCATTATTACTATATATCTTATTCAAAAACTCATTTTAAACCTGGCCAATTGATTAAATATATTAAGTCAGCCTTCCGAATAGAATTAAGTACACATATGAGGATAGAATATGAATGCCACTTAAATTAGTCCCTTCAATGCCTCGTAACGAAATACTCTGATGTGTTGCGTGCCCGAAATTGTTGGAATAACATTATTTAAGTCGGAGAAGTTAAACAAAACATGAAATTTCGTTTGCTGAAAATAATCTGAAATCTCTGTTAAATTGTCCACGTGCTCCTTCAGTATTAGTTTTTCTTGGTTATGTACTTGTGAGCTTGTTATCAGTGCGTAGCTCTTTTCACAAATGCTAGAACTCTTCTGACTGGTATTAAATGCAATTTTCCTTACGGGGATAATGGCGTGGGCCGAAAGAGGGCACACCCATCGCTTCGTGCCCCGCTTTCGACCTGCCTGAGAATCGTGTCGACCGCTACGCCCCCTTCTGGCGCCTTGCAGCTTGAAGACTCGAAACATTTTCACCTCCGGCGGCCACCCTCCCTGGGCGACCCATCCACAGGACATCGATCAAGCGACACGGCTCTGCTCTCTCATTTCCTACACACCGCGCACTCCATCCTTCCTCAATTCCACCCTCCGGCCTATCTCCCTCTCCCCCTCCGTATTGCAACACTCTCTCCCGTTTAGGGCCGGCCTTCCTCCCAGGATTTCCTCTCTCCACATGCCATCCAACAACCATGTCTCCCAGCCATCTCCTCTCCACTACCCAACCATGCTCGGGAAAGATATTAAAAAAATACTCTTATTGAAACTGAAGTAGAAAACTTTTTAACTATGATAAATGCTAGCAAGAACCTTGAAGATGATGCAGTAGGTCGTAATAAATTTTATAATCGTGGAAATTTGCAATTATTTATCTCGATATGGAAAAATACCACTCCATTACGCTTAAATAAACTGATTTTATTACAAATATAATCGATTGAATTAGTGGTTAATCTCAGGAAAAATACAACCGCAGGGTAAATTAAGTTTAAAGTTGCTCTAAAAAAGCAATCAATTTATATGTTGAAGCAAATACTGATAATGTTTACGTTAAAAGTAGGACTTTGGGAATTTTCGGTTGGATCTTATTAAGAGGGCGCACATTTCCTGTCCAAGTTGTGTTTTTACCACGGATTACTTTATTTAAACTAATCATTGTTAAATTTTCGTGTTAGGTATGAAGAGGATACTAGAGTATCTCAGATTTGAATAATGTTTCTCCTTATTTTCTCACATATTTTTTTAATAATTGAGAAACAGCAAATGCTATATGTCAGTTTAACTCTATCCACTCTGAAATTTTCAAAATGGTAGCGCCTGTTTTAGTAATGTGGCACCGAAAAGGCAGAATATAACCGGTCGAGAAATACCCTTACGCCTCACGCTTGTAATGAAGATACTTCATATTCAAGTTTTACTCAATGATGATATATTTTCCACTTGTAAAATTAAATGTGTGTGAAAATAACGGAATCATGGGAATTCCTCCTCCTTCCATTGGGGAAGCTGTGAATCTGAATTCACTGAAGTCGGGTTCTACCATAAAGTTGCGAAAAAACAAACTGAAGGCATTAATTATCATTTAATGCACATGTTTAACGACCAAAAGTTGGTGGTTAAATAAAAAATTTAAGCTCATGTGTAAAATCGTTCTCCTCTAGTATGATGGCATCCAACCACTTCAGCTCCCCAGATTCGTCTCCCTTGTCACCCATCCCTTGAGCGTGTGGCCCCGGTGGCAGCAAGCGCCGCGACCCGATTCCCGCTGCCTGTCAACTCGGAAGAAATGGGAGTGATTCATGGTCGGCGTGGTCACATCGACTCCTCTGAAACCTTCGTCTCCTTCCTTTCACTCTATCTAGATTTCCCTCCTCGCCCGCTCAATGCTACCCTCCCACCCTCCTGCCTTGTGTTTCACGATCCGACGTCATTGCGATCCTCTGCGCGGGGCGCCACTCCACGTGGTAATATATTCCGGAATATGTCTCTAAGCTATCGGAATCACTTAGACCGTGTTGATTAAGAAGAGATCTATTCGTTGGGCTATTATGATGAATTATGTGGCTATTCAACTAGGCGAGCAAATTCTTAGCCGCTTTCGAAAGAGCCTCGGGGGAGCCCGATAAGAACCTGGGTAAATTAAAATTTATACGCTCTCTTGGTATCCTCATTCGTCAGCAACAATTTCTCCTGATATCTTCGAGGAAAATTGGAGAAGCTTGTGTTTTATCAAAAAGCTCAATGGTACATATTATGTAGTGGCATAAGTCATTAATCAAATGGATGTTTTTCTCTAGAGGTAATGATAAAAATACTAAGCCTTGCTTCGAAATTTATCAACAGATCTGTTCAGCTTTGAAGCCTTAATAGCCTTATTCCTTGCTTTCCCGTTCTCCTCACCACATTGAAAAAGTTCATTTTTTTATTAATAGGCACACTTGGCAGTAGTATCATAGCCTAAACCGTATTTACAATAATTGTAATTTTTTTAAATGCTATTTTTCAACAGTTTCCTTTAAAACTGGGTTTAGTTGAAAGACGTGAGTTGAAAAATATTATTGTAAATACAATTTAATATAATCAATTACATTGAAAATATATGTTAATGCGGCTATGTTCTCTTATTGCATGATTGTAAATACTATCATCGTTTCTATAATTACAAGTATTTTTACTTAAGCACTCACTATAGTTGGGTCTCGTCATAAATATCGTCTTCAAAGCAATGACAGGTGAATTTATGGTGGATGTAACTGCAACACGCCCCTCTATGAACAAAACGAAAGAGTTTCAAGATGCGGACAATGGTGGTCTAAGTTGCAAGGAAAATTAAATAATAAAAAAAGTAAAATGAAGAAATCTACAGCACTGAAGTTAAGCAAGATATACGTACGGAGACATATTTTTAAAGTATTAATTAGGCACAAAAATTCCAATTAATTACAATAAATAGGCTGTAATTATAGCATCACGGCAACTGAACGATATTGAGTGCGTTAAGTACCGTGTATTAAAATATTCGCCTTCTTAGAGGGTGCCATAAATACGTATCATGAGAGGCAAAGTCACTGATAGGCAATAGATTAATCTAAGATTTGCACGCGGGTACCTTATTAATGTTGATCTATGGAACCATATATTTTATGATTTTCGTTGTGAATTTCGAGGTAGATGAAAAATTACAATTTATTCACAAATAGGGCATTGAATTATTATTTTGACATCAATAAAATTAGTTTCCAAAGCATGAAACGATCTTGATTCGAGGATCGGGTTGGTATGGTGGCGAGAGTGTTGGCTTCCCACCCGGCGGGCTCGGGTTCAAATCCCGGCAGTGGCAGAGAATTTTCAGAGACTACCCGATCCCTGCTTGAGTGTTGAGTGGAGGACATTTCAAGCGCAACACTCCGTTCGTCGGATGGGCCGTTAAGCCGTGGTCCCCTTGGCGCCTTTCGTTAAGAGGAGGCAAATGCCGACGTCGGGTTTCTCTCCACCCTTCCTTCCCTACCCTTCCCTCATGGCGCAAATGACCTCAGCTGTCGGTCGCCTCCTCTAAATACCATACTACGATCTTGATTCGATACCCCGCAAATGGTATTTTCATTTTTTTACTTTTCAAGTGGACCCTTGTTTAATCTGCTCGTCTGTCAATACCACGCCTTATTGCAAAGATTTTTTGATGAAAGAGTATCTATGAAATGTGATTGAACCGATAAATTATTGCTCGTTTAAAGGAATTTTGTTCACGCCCTGAGTCGGAACCTTGGTCTCCCACTTGTGTGAATGTTCCCGGCGACTGAGGATACGGCTAAAATCGTGGGCATCTTCCCTCCCGCAGAGCTTATTCCTCGTCCTCTCGTATTTGCGGCGCAGGGCAGTGTGGCTGCTCGCGTCAGTTGCCACTTGCTGTTTGTTGTTGCGGGCGAGCGTCTTTCCTCGACATCTCCCCCCTGCCCCTGCTACAGC
Organism: Ischnura elegans; assembly: GCF_921293095.1. Taxonomy (NCBI): domain Eukaryota; kingdom Metazoa; phylum Arthropoda; class Insecta; order Odonata; family Coenagrionidae; genus Ischnura; species Ischnura elegans. The sequence goes on from NC_060246.1 coordinate 128,464,106, forward strand.
GCGGGGCTGATTTCATCACGTGCCTGTCAGCACCCCAGACTCCCTCGATTCGGAAGATTTCTTATTTTGAGACTGACAAATGCTGTCAAACATTTGATTGCACACGCAAACAGCATGCCCCAGAGGTCGAGCGTGAGGCTTTGTTTGCTATCATTTGGAGTTTACGAGTTACTCGCGCGCGGAGTTGGCTGTTGAAGAATGAAAATCAATTGATGAAGGACACAACCCTCCTAGCCGTGCCCGGCTACGTTTTCTTTTGTTGCTTTAGTTTACTTCGCCAATATAATCCATGCAAACGAAGGTTTTTTTCCTTATTAATTTTTAAAAGTTTCTCTGTAAACTCATCGCCAAAATAAATTGACATTTGGAATTAATATTCTATATTTTTATTATCTTCAATCCATAGCTAGTTTATCGTTACGTGTAGTTATGTCGATAGAAAACGAAGGTATGAATTATTGTTGCGAAATGTATATTTAATTATATGGTATCCAGACCGAATATCTTACTGAATAACTGCTCTCGTCTCATGATTGCAATTGATTAAATACGCTAATGACTTAGTTTATGATAATCTTCCTCATGAATTTCAAGTTTTCGCCCTTGATGAAGGAATAGGAAAACTGATTTCTGAAAGCACATGGCTGTTTTTCTTAGTTTTCATTCAATTGAAAACTCATAAGACGTTCCTATGTGCATTTTTGAGTGTGGAATAATTTTACATGAATGTCCATCACATCTCAAGTAAAGAACTGGCTAGTGAGAAATTCTCCCTCCTTACTTGGAGGAGGTTTAGAATGGACCACTTCAGGTCCCATAGCGGTCTATGAAACTAGCAATCTTAATGTATAGGCCCTAAATAAATGGAACCGTGTCAATTATTCTCACCAAATTAATTATAAAATTAATACAACGGCTTTTTTTTGTCCTTCAAAAAACTAAATGCCATCGATGGTGTTCCTCTACCGTATCCGAGCTGTTAGAGCATCCGCACAGTGGTGATGTATGGCCAATGATCCGGACTAGAAATTTTTTCTTTAGCAGGGCAATTAATATCCATTAGTCGTTATTAGCGGCGTCGTCTACGGCACAGAAAAAGGGCCATTTTTATCAATCGGCATCGGAAGTGTCATTACTTGCTGTGTGACATTCCTTCGCGGAAGGGACGATCCCGTCGCTCTTGGCCCTCCTATTGTTACACTTTAAGGCTATTTTTTTTTGCCTCGCCATTATTTTTTTTCCGCGGATGGGAACTGGCTCGGTGAGCACCGCTCCCCCATCTCTCACTCCCACAGCCTTTCAATCTCCCATCACCCCTCATCTCCCCGCAGCTGAAACCCTCCCCCTGGGTGTTTTGGGGGGGGGGGGGGTTGGTTGTAAGTCCCTTAAGCACCAATGGGTTGGTGGCGCTCATGATCCATCCCTTAGGGATGACAAAAAAAGAAAATAAATAAATTATGGGAGAGTTGCGCTCGGGAATGGTGGACTGTGGGCAGCGAAGCAGGGGGACGGAAAAAATTGAATGATAAAAAAAAATGAAAAATAAAAAAAGAAAATTAGCGCTCGGATGACCCGTTTTGTGTTTTCTCGGATTCGGTTCAATGGCTATTGTGATGGGGGGGGAGAAGTGAGGGGTGGAGGAGAACGGGATGGTGTATGTGATATGTTGTGGGCGGGGGTCGAAGGGAGGTAGAAGAGGGGGGGAAACGGGAGTTGGGTGGGAGGAGTGCGTCGCATGTGATGGGGTGGGAAGGGGGAGGGGGTGGAAGAGGGCGGGAGGGAGTAGATGGGGAGGAGGGGAATGAGAAGCTGTGGTGTGGATGGAGGAGAGGACAAAAGAACGAAACAAGGCGAGAGAAGAGGAGATGATGGAAGGAGTGAGGGACGAGGAGTTGAAATTAAAAGGACGGCCTCAGTCAACGAGAGCATTTGCGTTGTCATCGACCGCGGCGGGTTTTGGTCTATCAATGTTGGCGTCGTGGAAGTCCTGACCAAAATTTCTGCGAGTCATACGCGTGTCTCCAGTGTCTCAGTAATAGGCTCAGATTAATATCAAAGAAAGAGCAATAGTGGGGAGTATTCTGATATTTTGTAGTACGAAAATTTAATAGAACTAGCCATTCCCCGAAAATGTTTTAAAAATGTCACCCATCAAGAAGGAAAATGTGTTGTGGTTTATTATTATTTGGTGGAATTATCATTTATGTTTTTTTAAATTTTGTGAACAAACGAACGTAGTGCCTCGTAAAAGTTGTAACAAACTTCCGGCATAAAGGGCAATTTAGGGAATACTATAATATTGTAAGAAAATGAATTATCTTCTATCTAGATTCAAGGTCTTGCATAACTGGAGTGAACTCTTGACATATTCTACTATAGTTTGTGCATTATAGTCATAGGATAATATTTTTTAGGATTGAAACATGCTTTTTTCCATCACAATTTAACTTGTTTTCGAATTTTACCAAACTGATTCTACTTGTTTGTTTTGAAGATGATTTATTGATCTAACGGGTGGAAGGTTTGAGTCGAGTTATTTTTATGGTAATTATCATAATATTTTTAATTGAGTTATATGCTAAGTAATCTGTAGTAATTTTTTATTTTTTTCTATGACTGCGTAGTTGTTTCTCTCCGTAAGCGGAAACAAATGCGCAAGTTCTACCTGAAGATAATGTTGTTCTTTAAAATTGATGAATGAGAATAGCACCGACGCCATGCTATTAATCTAATATATTTCTCTATTTGAGCAGTCAATAAAAGCGATATAAATTAACTTGCTGGAATTCCAATCCTTGATCTTTGACGGTATAAAGAGAATGTTATTTCAAATCGTTACGTTTAAATCACAAATGCCGATTCGCTACTTACAATTGAGGGCGCGGGGTCTATTAATAGTGATGGGAGTACTAAATTGACCCAATTAGCTCCATTCTAAAAATACACAAATTTACAACATATGGTTTCATCTTGAAGACAGAGTTTGGTGACACAATGAAAATTGATCATAGTTAAGTAGAGAAACTAAACCCCTGCTCTGGTAAATATTCCTTCCTCTATAGGACAAAATAAAATTACTTTGTTCTATTCCACACTTTATTTTAAATAGCACGACCCGGGTTACAGCATCTCACGCTATCATCATGAGATGCTGAAACCCGGGTCGTGCTGTGTAAAATAAAGTGTGGAATAAAACAAAGTAATTTTATTTTATTCTATAGAGGAGGCAGTTCCACAAAGTAACGCCTGAGACCGTGTCTTATATTTAAAAAAAATCCTTCCTCTAGTTTGGTAGGTACCTTTAGAAATTCGTCTAAGGGATACTCTTTGCTTAGGGGCACACGCAGCGAGAAACGAGGATGCAATATGGGCGGTGAGCAGCGTTGAACGACCGATTTGCAGATAGGAAGAGGAGGCATGGTGTGGCGTGCTGTTCACGGCGGAGGAAGGCGATATAGGGAAACCGCGGAAGTGCGAGGGGGATCGGGGAATGCCGTGCGGACGGACGCGTCGACGGGATTAGCGCATGGGGTCAGGGCTGCAGGATGGACGTCGAGTTTAGGGCTAAAAGGCGCCAGATACTGCCTCCCACGCTAGATACGAGCGTGCAGCGTAACGGCGGATACGCGGGGAATTGTGGGACGAGGGTCCGGGTATGCGGGAGTGGGAGGCCAGGATTCCTTCGCTTTAGAATTTCAAACGCCATCGAGGTGAGGTCTCAACACCGCACTCTGCGTTAGACCCCAACCACCCGAATCCTCAGCTCTCAAAACCCAGAAATTTCCTTCCACAGCGTCCGCCCAACCTCCTAGTCTGCTAGCGGCACCTTCCACTCCCAAACCACGTCGACGACCAGAGAGGCGCACCTCCGCCCTGTGCAACCCCTGCCACTGTCATCGCTAACTTTGTGTCTCCCGCACCCCCTGCACTTCCCACCCCCCATTATACACGCATGCCTTAGCCACCCCCTCACTCCACCCTCCCCACCCCTGACTGAGCCACCCCCACCCCCCGAAAAGCCACCGCCCGCCTGTCCTTCCCCTCCCGCCCCGTTTGAAATACGACCGTTATAATTCATCCCATTGCAAAGCGAGCCAACCAACCAACCCCCTTCACTCGCCTTCTTCCTGACTCTCCCTCCGCCTTTCCGGTCCCGGGTTTGTTCGCTAGCTGCGACCTCTCCCTCCCTGCCTCTCTCTCTGCCCCCGCCGCCCCCACGAGTTGACGACGGCGGTCCCCGACACGAGCACACACATGCATGCCCCCGACCCCCTCCTCACCTTTCGGTAACTTCGCCCCCCCATCCCCTACTCCATTCCAAAGGTCTCTTTCTGCCTCCAAGGGCCTTCGCATCCCCGCGTATCGCTTGCCCACCCATCCGCCCCCGTCATCATCATCACCACCACCATCCTCATTTCCTCCACGATCACAATGGACGACACTCGTGTGTGACCGCTCCGTGAACGGACTTGTGTACGGTCGCCAACGCGAAGAGTCGCCGTTCAAATACCATCCTCTCCCGCCCTCGCCTTTCCTTCCTCCATTCCGAGCCGACGGGAGCCTTAATCAATTTCCTCCAAAATTGCATCACCCTCCCCATTCTCAGTGCTCGCTACACGATGGGTGACAATGTAAGCGTTTAGGTATAGTGAGGATCGTGCCATTTACTTTACCGTGAACAAAAAAATACAGAGCCCCAATCCGCCTCAGTGTCATGTTAGGGTAACGGGGCGCCAGAGCACCAAAGATGAAGGAATATTGGGTTGAATTTTTAATTAAAAATATCAACATATTTCACTACTACCAACGTTGGATGATAATAATTAATTTGTATTTCACAATTAAATAATAATTATTTTCCACCGTTCAAAGTAGTTACATTTTTTCACAACCGTGTGGAATTTCGAAGCAGAAGTTTTGATTTCCATATTATAGTGAAAGATCACAGGACTAAAATACTGTGGGCTGATATAATAAAGTAATGTCTCTTTGTCTCTGATTACTAGGGTACCTGTACAGTGTACATCGGTACACAATTAAAAACCTAACGTCGTTGCTCACTCAAAAGGTCACTCAGAGTATTTTATTTACTAGGTTAGTAACACATAATTCGGAATTTGATAATTTTCCTGGTACCTTCCTTATTCAACTATTTCATGCCATTTATATTTTAAGCCGTTTGCTATATCAATACTAAATTCTATTTCACTGGAAATAACTCATTAGATTAGTTAAATTGTAATCAAGTTAAACCGTCGCACTCGGAAATTTTCAATTTATTTAGCATGGTTTCACAAAAAAGCTGTTAGAGAGATAAAATTAAATGAATTTCCTTGTAGAAATTTCTCTATTTCCCTGAAACCACCTGAAAATTGGCGAGAAACAACCTGGGACCTGTAATGAGGTGCTTATGAACACGGACTCAATAAAATCCTGTTATAGATTATAATAATTGATGCAGAACACATCGAATAGTAATGGCTTTACCTTCAAGCTTCTTATCAAGCCAAAAAGGAATGGTGTTTTATCAGTGTTATCTCTTCAAAATTACGCATGCTAACGACTGGACGCGATTTATTTACATTTTCTGTTGAACCTGTGCCGATAAAAGATAAGTTTTTGGCCAAAATTCGTTAAAACGATAAACGGTCATTTTTCTACGAAAGATTGTCAAAGGATAAGCTGTTGAGGCGAAATCTTGGATAACGTGGAGTTAGGCAAGGAATTCCAGGACAGTGCAAAATTTGTTCACAGAAAGTTGTAGGCAAAGAATAAAGTGAAGCTTTGAAGACACCTATTTAATAACTTTAATTCCTCTAATTCACAGTAAACTACTCGTAAGGTCACCCGCAGCCAGATGAGTATATAACCGAAGAAATATTCACTTGTAAACATTCCATTCTCAACTTTTTTACGAAGTTATTATGTTCGAACGACACTGAATCTGTAGTACAGAAGTATCCATAAGCCTCAATAGACACTCATCATCATGAAAAACAATCAAAACCGGAGGATGAGAAGCTTGTGCATTTAATTCTTCGATAGTCTCTCGGCAATTGGATTATTTTTTGTTATACACATGACCCCGTTAAGTTGTCTCTAACAATAAGTTCCATTTAATGTATTTTAATGGGTTTACTACATAAGGCTGGTGTTTAAATTATATAAATTATACTACCAATTTATCCACAGTTTGAGAAAGAGTTGTTGGCATGTGATGAAGATGAATGGTATTACAAATAAAATTCACTAACTCTTGATTAACTTTGTGCTATTCCATTATAAGTTTACCTGGATATCACACAATTACCTATACCACTTCTTCAAAAGAAAAATGAAGACAAAAGAAGGAAAAAAGAAGATAAGTTTAAAGAAGATAAGTTTTCTTCTTATTTTCTTCTTTAAAGAAGTGGTATAAGTAATTGTGTGATATCCAGGAAAACTTAGTATTGCAAATATTTATGCCATTTGAATAATCTGCATTCCTGAAAATTTAAATATATCCTACCCACTTATTTTCCATTTTTATAATCGTTTGCTCCATCTAATAAGTATGAATATTGAAATCTATATTATGACATTGATTGAAATGACATAGTGTTAATATTTTTTCCTTCCTCCATTACGATGATCAGTGCCTATTGGCCTGATACTTCCAAGTTTCAAGTTTTTGAAAACGCCCTTAGGGTGCTTACTCACTGTGTATGAGGTGGCAGGTGAAGTGTGGGTAGCCGCAGAAGCACGAGAATAGCTCGGTGATGTGAGTGGAATGACGGAGCATGGGCGAGATCGTCGTCACAATCCGTGGGTGAATAGACGATGGGGGCAACATTTGCTTGGACTCGGAGCATCTGCCTTTTCTTTTTTTTCCTTTCCTTTACCATGGCATAGATCTGAAATAGATTTAATGAGAATACTTTTGCAACCAATTTTTTCTGGATCTTTGCTGAAAATTTTCCACGCTGTGAGTAATGCATTAAATGATCGTGAGACGAGTCAATCCTTTCCCGTAAACAATTATCTTGGCAAACCACTCAAACGTGCTGGTCTGTAAAAGTGAACCGCTCACGTATACAATAATTTGCGGGAAAGTTTGTGCGCGGCAGGCACGTACCCGGAAATGCTACGGGGTGTTTGAATGTAATGCAGGTTGCCTATATTGATATTATTCCAGTTGACACGCATTGGAAAACCATATATTTCACGAAGTCTGTTATATTTTGTTTGCATAGTACTGAAAGCAAAATTTATTGTTGGCCTCTAGGAGACACTATTAAATGTAACTATTTGGGGGGAGGGGTGAAAATGAAGCCCCCATTCCCTTCCTATGGCTATATTTCTGGTGGATTTATGGAACACTGAATCATCTTAGCTCCAAAAGTTGAAAGTAATGAAAATAATAATATATTCATCATAGTCTAGTTTGACCACTTATAGAAATGTCAATATATTCCAAGATATTAGCTGTAATAGGAATTAACAGCATGCTTACATCAGTGTTACGAAACATCCAGTCCCGCCAATCATCTCTTTCGTAGCTTCACGCAGAAATCGATTAATGGGCGACGACCGTTAACGATTCACAATCCACTGCGTAAGAGGTGGAGGGTGAAAGGTGGTTACCCTCGATTGCCTCCTTTGTCCAGATGACCGAAGTAATAAACAAAGAAAAATTCAAGTCTATTGTACGCGTAATGATAATTCTTATTTTTTATTCAATGAAAAATGCGCAGATTAAATTCGCTGAAAATATATTTTCCTGGTGAAATAATTTTGATCTTGTCGAAAACCGTGTTTTCAAATTTTACTAAACCTAATGCTCCTACATCAAATAACATTTTTTCTTACGATTGAATTTCAGACGAGAGGTCTTTTCAAGTTCAGCAAGATTTCACTACCTTCCGAGAAACTTTAATAGTTTGTTTCTAATTTTATTTGAGTTATTGAAATATTTTATCCAGAAAGAAAATTTCTGATCTGAGTAGAACCATTTTTTATTGTGAAAAACCATCCAAGTTGTCTCATGAGAGCCAATGAGATTGCCATTGCTAACTTGGTTATTTTTGTAGCTTCTCGTCTCAAAATTGTACTTCTGGCCATTCGACCATCTGAAATTTAGTTTCTCTCTCAGTTCTCTCCCTACCTCTGTTATCAAATACATAAGAATTAATAACTTAAATTAAATAGCCAAAGTTGATAAATGATTGGATGATTATTATTTACCTCCACATAAAAACCCTGTAGAACCCTATAAACAGCAGTGAAAATTGAAGTAATGCGTACCAACTACTTTTGTAGAAATTTTCCGTGATGTAAATGCAAATTATGGTTGAAATTTTATACATCATTAAGATAAAACAAAAAACTTTTTGAATTTCATCTGTTCAGTGTCATTTTTGGTCGATTAATTCCTTAAAAACAATATCTAACGCTGAAGCTCCTAATTATCAGCATTCCTAGGTACTTTGGACAATTTTAATCTAGGCCATTGGAGAATACTGGGGTAAAATCTTCGTTTAAAGTGCTTTACCGACTCGCAAGGGATACTCGCAACGGGACCCACATCGCCATGCAGCAACCCCTCATTACTTCTCCCTCTTGCCATTCGCCCCCTGCGCCTTATTTTTCTCGCCTCACGGCCACCCACCCTCGCTCGCTCTCCAGAGAAACTTAGCCCTCCTTCCCTCCCCCCTCTCCTCCCTCGCGCTCTCTCTCACAAATTTGGAGACTCGCATGCAAATTGTCGTCGGGTGGTTTTCAGAGGGGCGGGGTGCGGGTCGGAGGAAATGTTGGAGGGGGAGGGAAATACGGAGAAACGGGGTAGTGTGTGGAGTGTGTGTGTGTTGTGCTGCTCTGTGCTCTAGTAGGAGGGTGGTGCGGGAGAGGTGTGGGGCGAGGGAGGGGGGCGCGGTTGTGTGGGATATAATGCGGGTGTTCCGATGACGACGGCTGAAAACACGACTCCGATCGATAGCCTACCCACACTCCTCCTCCTCCTCTTCCCGCGCTGCTTGTCTCATTTTTTTTTGAGGTCGTCAGCGGCTGTACGGTGTGTTTTTCACGGTTTGATATTTATCGCTTTTCACTGTGCGTGTCTCTCTCTCTCTCTCTCTCTCTTGGTGGGCCGCGGCGGTGACGCTTTGCCCTCGGCACTCCTTGCCCGGAATACATTCCGTAGATCACAATTTTTTCATGAAGTGATGATTACATGTTACGATATCACACACCCTTAAGGGATAAGAATTTAATTCCTCTCCTTGCAATTATTTTTTTATTTTATTATCCAGTCCCATGGCGTAATGGTGTTTTATGTTTTTATATAATTAGGCGTTTGCGGTAAAAACGAGAATATTAAAATTCCGATTTTTATCGAAATATCTTTCGTATCATGATTTTATGACTCAGAAGTACGCACGTGGTGGAATTACGGTGTTTTTTTTTCTATTTAAAGCTGGTGACTTTTGTTGAGCTTTATATTTTTGAGCTTTTATTACATATACTTCGGCTAGCTCAGTAATAATTAACAATTAAGTTTTCTATTTAAAGGTAGTACATTTTAATTTAGTTTAGTAGAGGTTATATTTTTGGAATCTCATGACAAACAATACATTTTGATATTGATTTTTAATACGGTTTAAAAAAGAAAATAGCTTTTATATAAGTGTACATTTTCGAAAACTGTAAAGAAATAACTTCTGCAATTACTGCTATGAATATTTATTCGCAAATTTTATGCACTGTTGAAATAAATTAATATCTACTAGTATAGATACTGTTTTTGATATTTTTCTTAGCATCTTTTGGGTTTGCTTGAATGACAATTAATTAGATTTCCCAACGTTTTCTTTAGAAACCTCCAAATTATGGGAACATATTTTATTTTTAGAAGATGCCTTTCAGTGGAGAATTCCAAAGTTTGAGAACAGTTTTTTACGTCTTTCATGGTAGGGTCAAATAATGTATTAGGTTAATTAGTAATAGCATCTCAAATTTTCTCTGAGTTCCTTAAATTCCTGTTGTTAATGTTGCCTGGCTTCCCGGAATTATCACAGATGATATGATTCTCATTTTGTAATTCATAGATGCATGAACGATTGAGTTAAAGCTAATAAACGCTAATTGCGTTAATCTGAACACATATGGCGCTATTTTCAATAAAAAATTCCCCATTCCAGGCGAGATGAAATAAATATTATTGCGTTTATAATAAATGGCACTAATAAACTCTATTTTAGGATAAATGTTGGAAAACTTGTTGTATTTTAGGTTAACTGGCGTGAAAAAAATATGTTTTTAAGTTTTATTTTCCAATTAACAATATATTTTCGTTTAACCGTATGTACGTTTGATGTTTCATTTCCTGTTCGTTGATATTTATTTACAAGTCCAGGGAGTGATTAAATTAAAACATATTTTTTTTTCTCAATGGTTACAGGCAAAATTTTTAACATTATCGTTGCACTTTCAATTAGTTATAAATGATAACTTAGCGGTAGAAATCACTACATAGATATTCGTAAAATATTCTTTTCCATTAATTATTTTCATCGCATAGAACACAGCTGTTAAAATTAATTGCGAACTTTGTGTGATTTTTCATCGTATCACTTCTAATGTCTCGTGCGTATTCTCTGTACAATTTAGTAGTACAATTTAGTGTAGTAAATAACATTGCCTTCAATATGCGAAGTTTAAGTCATTTAAAATCTATTTGTTAATACACTAAGTGTTTCTGTTTTGTTAATCATAAAGTGGGATTTACTTGAAAGTATCAGTAATATTAACGATTGCTGAACTAAGCAATCACCGTCATGCTTGAAATTATTTAAGTGCTCTTCAATAGCGAGAGAGTTTCTCTCTTATTATAAAAATACTTCCTTAAAAGTTGGCTTTAAAATAACACAATATATTATGAAAAAAATGAAATCGCCTCTCTAGGGTCAAACGTAGGTGCAGGAGTTCAAAACAACACCTATGGCATTCTGAATTATTCGAGTCAATCATTTTCTTTCTCCCTCCTAGTATAGCAGCTACTTTAATTCAATCAGAGCTTCATCCTGTTGGTAATTTAACGCAAGCCGTAAAAACGCCGTGTTTATTAACCCAAAGCATCTGTGAGGAAGTAATTTGCATCTTCCCCATTTCATTCAACACTTAACAGAGAAATGATGTTAACTGATCATAAATTTCCCTTCATTTGTACACAATATGCTGTTGACCATAATTTTATAGCTAAGGAACGCCCCTCTGAGTCATTAACTGCCGTAATAACAGTAATAAACGCCCGTACGATTTGGCGCGAGTTCCCTTTCCCTTAGGGTGGAGCACATAGTTCGCCGTTCGTCAGAGAAGCGGCGCTGGCTGGTCGATATGAGCGCGACGGGGTTCCGTAGTTCACACGAGTGCCACTAGATGGGTGGGCGGCGGGCGATTGGGATCCTCGCTCCGCCTTCCGCATACGTTATGAGCCTTTCGGCGCTCTCAATAACGACTATCGGGATCATTTATCGGACGAGGTTGTATCGTAAATTTTACGCGTTGGGGCTCGGGAGCCCACTCAACGTTACTCACCACGAGAACTCAAGTCTGTCGTCGCCCTAGACGCCGTAAACGTCTCTCAGGGATTCCATGGAAAAGAAAATGTTGCACTCCCTCGCTGCATTGTCGGGCGTTCAAATTTTTAATGCTCGTGCCCGAGGATAGAATGGCATTTTCGGAAAAAGTTTTAGGAAGGCAGATGGGGAAATGGAGAATGTTTTGGCTCAGTTTTTCAGCCATGTTTATCACGAAGGCATACACTTTTTCTTCGAAAGTAGCCGAGCTGTTTTGGAATCATATACACTCTGGACTAAGCTTTCTCGCGCGTGGTAGGAGGGTACAATCTTCTTTTTTCATTCTTCCCGTTCGAGAAGCTAGAAGACGTGGTAGGGAAACGAAAGGGGTTTTAAGTTAATTTGGAATTCATTGAATATTCAGAGCTCCCGAAGCCTGCCTTACTTGCCAAAATGTATTCCAAGTCCCTCTTCCTTGCCTCCGCCCCCCGCTTCCCACTCCTTTTACGTATCAAGCGCACTTTCTCGTTCCTTTTTTTTCCCTTTCCACCTACCTATTCTCTCTCTCTCTTTCTCATTCCTTACGTCACTCTTTCCATCTCTCCCTCCTGAATCCTGGCTTCCGAGGGATTAGCGCCCTCTGCCTTTCCCGTCTCTCGGTGGTTTCGCACGTGGGATCGAGAGCAATGGGGAATAAAACTAATCTCTTGTTGCACGAGGGGGTGTGAGGGTGGCAAGGAACGAAGGGCGCAAGAGAGGGAGGGAGGGAGGGGGTGGGGGAGGGTGGGTCGGAGGAGGAGGAGGAAGCGCGCCATTGTTTCATGAATATTTATAGTCGTGCCTTTGTCGGAGGAGTGGAAAGTCAATGTGATGTTTTTGAAGCGGCCTTTAATATTAATGAGGTTTTAGTATTCTCCACAGCTATTCTACAACGTGATTGGAAGCATAAAATATATATAAAATGTAAAATACATTGTTGGTGAGACCAAAACTCCTCGGAAAATACTTTTTTCTGGTGTGCCTATTTTTTTCCCACTCCTCGCGGCTCAAAAGTTTCGCCCAATTTGGAAAAATTGACCCTGGCAGCAGGTCCGTAGCAAGAATTGTGGGGGACGAATTAAGGCATTAATGTGTACTTAATGAGTTCATTTAGTTACCTAATTAGCAGCAGCAAGCTTGTGCTGGTCTTTCTAAATTGCCTCACAAAAACATTCTCTGGAGTAAACCAGTGAAGCAAAATATTTTTCTCTCTTAACTTGCTCAGATAATTCCTTTCCTAGATGCTTAGTGGAAGTCGGAAATTCTTTTTCAATACATGATAATGCGATTTCTTATTCATTACGTATGGAGTTCAGACTTATTTTCTAGGAAATTCTATTCATCCATTCACTTCCATCCGACTAACTCATTAAGATTATGCTGTCTGTTTTTTCTCATTCTGGGTTACGCCAAGATGACTTCATCGGCAGCAATTAAATGGCAATATTCATCAACTGAATAATGAAAAATATATTTATATTGTTCTTTAAATATTAATTATGTAATTTATAAATATTCATGAAAATAATATCTATTTGATCAATAGCATTACTTTAAGTTTACGAAAACATCGATGGAAAATCGAATTTCTCAGTATAACAAGCGAATATTCGAATTTCACTTTATATAGTAAGTATACATTTGGAGGCCAAGCACTGCAGTCATTGTCCATTTAAGTTGTTCACCTTTAAAATATTATGCAGGTACCTAATCCCAAGCCTCAAGCCTTAACACCTCTTCTATTCCTGCACAACAAGTAACATCAACGTCAGCATGTTGCCGTTTCTGGGCAATATTTTACAAGCTGCACTTCAATAATAAAATAAAATACGAAATAAATTGCTGTAGTTTAAAATTAAAACCCGCTGATACTCTTTCAAAAAGTAATTCAAAGCAGAAAGAGAGTTCAGGCGACTAAAATGTTTTAAATATTATCTAACAGATGTTCATCAATTCGAATTAAAAAATAAAGACTACCATGTGAACTCAAGGTTTTGTTAATAATTATTTGCATTATAAGTGTGAAATTAATATTTATTTCTTTTTCTCTCTTGCAGGTGAGTTTCCTCAACCTTTAGGATGTAGTAAAAGTGACTTTTTTGGATAAAAATATAAGGTAAGAAAATTCCAAACAATTTAGAAGCAGCATAATAAGTACTTGCATTTCTAGAATTTTGTAGCAACCAATAAAACGATTAAATTCAGTTATTAAAAAAAACAGAAATGTTTTAAAGCGTGATATTTGAAAGAATAGCACATTGAGTTAGTAATTCTTAAGTAAATTATTTGCTCAAAGACCCATTCGGTGGCGATTCCATTAGTAATCTGCTCCGAGGGAAGCAAATGAACTTAACAGACTGAATGCGTAAATTAAGTATTTGCATTTGTACTATTTTATAGTTAAAAATAACGTTTCAATGGCAGCCGTTTAAAAAACAAAAAGAGCTAAAAGCGTGATATTTCAAATAATACCAGATATAATTGATATTATTTACGTAAATTATTTGCTCGAAGACCCATCGGCTATTTTATTTCGAAGCCGCTCCGAGGGAAGCGGTTGAAATTAATGACTCAATGCGTGAATTATTGCCGCCTTGAAATCTTGAGTCGCTGCCGCTTGTTCGAGTCTCGATCGCGGAGTTACCCACTTTGTAGGTAGATACGCTCTCGCGCACTGACCCGCCGACGAACACCCGAGCATGCGAGCTCCCTTTAAACACCTGTTGACGATTTAATTTACCGCAATCAGTTTTGGAACACTTTCAACTAGTTCGGCGAAGCCCCCCTCCCATTCTCTCCGTTACACCACCAACGCGGCCGCCGCTACGTGCCGGGCGCCATTACCATGAGGAGATCATTGATCACCCGGGCGGCCCGGAGGGGATAGGGGAGGGAGGGATGCCAGTGTCATGGAGGACGACGTTCATGGAAACCCCCCTCTCCTCCCTCCCGCTTGCCCCTTCGGGATACGGGCCGCATGGCTGAAAACCACGATCGCCGCCGCTAAACACGTTTACGCCTCGAAGCAGTTCAAAACCGACGGGGCTGCCGGTTCATGACGCGTGTTGGATACTGCTTTCAATATTTACTCTTATTAAATGATTGATTTTTAGGTAATCTTGCATTAGAATACAATGGCCAATTTCGGTCAAATTTAGCTCAAATGAGATGTGGTTTAAGAGGACGTTTCAAACGCCTTAATTATTTCACCTTCAAATTAAGCTTGTGGTCTCTATTTGTAAAAGTACTCCACTTGATAGATATGCAATCAACGCTTTTTTTGAAAATGGATCCAAACTGTGCATATCACAAAAATATGATACATTACATTGCTTCAAAAAGTGTGCTTGGGATAATAGAAATAATTTTCGTCTCGCATTCATTGCTTTCCGGATTTATGTCCCCACAGTGTCATCTAATACAGTCTGATTTTTTATACTCTTCAAAAAGAAAATTAAAAATTGGCGCTTAATATTCTGAAGTAAAAATACATTATGATTGACCTCATACAAATATTTTGCCGGGAAAACATCAGGAAAATTTTTTTGTTATGTTAACCGCAATCCAGCCAACAGTTCGTCTTTTCCCTCCCTGAATGCTACGGGAAACCTCATCTCGATGCAATTACCATCCAGCGGATCGCCGCTCCCTCGTAAGCACCTTCTCCCACTCATCTGCTCCCGTTTGAAGTGGACTCGAGTGAGTGTGTGTTGTACACGCGGTCGGTCGGCTTCCGAGAGACGCAAAGGAGGAGAAATATAGCGGCGAGCAACGCACGTGCTCTTGCAATCCATCACCCTTTCCCGCAAGTGTGTGTGTTTGCGCTTCGCGTGGGAGGGTTGGCCGCGTTTTACGCTTCATTATTACGCGGCGTTTCATGTTATTTCCGTTACTCGCGTAAACATTACATATCGGTTCTATGCCTATAGGGTGTGGTGTTCGAACTAGAAGCGTTTGCCCTAATATAGATACGCTACATATCCATGAGGAGATATATGGAAACAGTAATGCCGATTGACCGCATTGTGATACCGATAACGTTTCCTTGGATGAAAACGCATAGTTGTAACTTTATTCACCATTTCCATTTCATCACTACACATTATTGTAAGTCTGAAATTGAATGTCTCAATTCGCTTCGGTCTGATTCAGATTTAGAGGTTGTGAAGGAGTGTTGTTGGAAATTGGAAGTGCAAAACAGTCAGATATGAGTCAAGGTTGTGATAATATTTACGTGCATTCATAGCCGAGTACGCTTCAAGAAATAGTTGAATGTCCTTCAATCCCAAAATCAGAATTCTAAGAATGAGTTACCGAATGGGAATTCATTTTCTTCGTAGAATTCAACATGATGTGCGTGTTCTCGTGACTTGCCTGAAAACCAATTCTAGGAAAATACCTCCCAATCTGATAAAAATCTCTAACGGTAGCAATCATGAATTTTGGAGAGGAAATATTATCTTCAATTCGTCGGAAGTGACAAAGGTTTTTCATATTTTTCCACAAAATCACCAGTTTTTATCTATAACTCAGATATTCATTGTTAGGTTCCTATGATCATATAGCCACAGTATCCATTTTTAGTAATACACCTATTATTAAATACAACTTGTATATTTATTGTACATCATGTATTTTATGGGATGAAAAATGTGATGCATTTTATCTTTTGGTCTCCTGAACAAATACAATTTTTAAGGGCAAAATTTAGCATGTGTTTGTAAAACATTAAAAAAATAATATTTTATTTAACTTTGGCTGAAATTATCACTAAAAACTATTCGTTTGCTGATATTTGAGGCTTACCTATAATTTTGTAACTGCAATTTTTCTCTATAAGTGCACCCTATAAGTTGACCTGTGTTTAATTGCAATGCTCCCGTTACAAATCAACTTTCTCAGGCTACCATCTTTTTCTTCCAAAAGTCCAATCCATCAATGCTCACTGCCACACCATATCATCGACCAATACTAGGACGTTGGATTGAATTGAAAAGTAAACAAAGTTTTCAGTAAATATATACAAAAGTTTAACGTCATTTCACAGGTCACAAATCCTATTTTAGCACCCTAAATTTTGAATATTTCCTCCATTTCAAAGAAAAGATTGCATCTCAGAGATGCAATTGAACAGCCAAGGAGTTCGTAAAAAAGTATCTTGGGTTCGGTGAAGACAGGGAGGTAGGAAGGGCTACGAGCACCACACACACTAAGTTCCAATTACGGTGGTGCACGGCGGTGGCGCACGGGGTTGGGGGCGTGAATTGAGTGCGAGGGCGTGACGGGGCGAGCGCGGGGGTTGGTTTGGGTTTAGAGCGATACGGGGTGGTTGGGGGTGGGTCGCGGGGGCGTATTTGTGATCACGGAAACCGGGGGACCAGGTGGAGGGAGCGCGCTATCGCTCCCCCCCCCCCCCTCACCCTCCTAACTCGGTCCGCGTGACCGCGTGGCGTGCGCTGCTCCGTCCAGGTGCACGGAAGGGGCGGGGCGGGAGGAGGGGGCGTGTTCTCGGAATCGAAATTGGGATGGATAGTGCACGGGGAGGGAGGGGGATGGGGCGTGCGTTTCCCTACCCTTGCCGAGAGGGTGGATGGAATTGTTTGAGTGCCGCTTGGATGGATAATGGCAATCGAACTGGGGACTGAAGAGCTCATGTTGGCAGAGGTGGCGTGAGAGTTTGAGGGAGTTAGTTAGTTCTAGGCGAAGGGTTTGATGGAAGGACGTGGAGGCGCACGGCAGAGTCAATCGGAAAGCTCTCTCTCCGATCACGAACTGACGGCACAGAATGAAAGCCGCAGCTTTATCAGATGATTACATTCTGCCTCAATTCCATTTCTTCCTAGAAGTCTCTTTTCCTTCCTACAAGATAAGATTATTCTCTGAAAAAATGTATTTTAATCTTACTTTTGCCATTTACGTTCTATTTATGTGCATTTAAAGTGTTTTTTATTAATTAATAATTTGTATGCATCTTGAGTAGGCACAATTTACTAGTTACCGCTAATGGCTCAACTTAAATATATCTTCACTGCTAGTTACTAGGTCATTCGTCTCAGAATACAAATTTTGTAATATTACATTATTTTACTGTATAAATCTATCCTTGAAAACGCCTCTATACTGTATTGCGATGCGTATGGTTATGGTTGTAAATGGTTTATTTAATTTTGCATTCCTTATATTTTTGAATGTCGCTCTTTGGTGATTGTTGATTCTC
This sequence comes from Ischnura elegans, assembly GCF_921293095.1. Lineage (NCBI taxonomy): Eukaryota > Metazoa > Arthropoda > Insecta > Odonata > Coenagrionidae > Ischnura > Ischnura elegans. The sequence goes on from NC_060246.1 coordinate 128,481,914, forward strand.
TGTTTTAAAGGCGGTAAATGTTCTGTTTACGGGGAGATGAAAATAAATAAATAAACTGGCAACATGCAGCATATTTTATCAGCTAGGTAGAATATTATTTAAATAGATATATAAAATTTCAGCGGTCTAACCTATCTTTCCATCTGATACCTCAATTTTTTATAGATTTATTTCTATTAAATAAACTCAGCCCTACTTGGCTTAGCACACAATTTCTCGAAAAAACTAAGATAAATAATTACACGTCAGGAAATCATGCTAATATTGACTCGGTGCGAAAATGAGTAGCCTTTTAATAAAATAATTGCATTTTTCCCAATCCCACAACTGTATTGAAAAATGACATTATAGTAATGTAGACAAACATTCATGCGAGCCTGATATTGAAATTTCAATTCTCCTTAAATTAAAAAAAATTTAAATCTCAACTATTTGCCAGCCAAGCCGTTGCCAATCAACCATACATATCGTTTTGCATTAGCGATTTTAGCTATTTTATTTTATGTGTCCCTTGGTGTCATGGAAACAGCCTATCCGATGAAGCGACTGGCATGGCAGTTTCCCAACATTCGAGATCAACCACGTAATCCTTACACCAAGTATTTCACCATCTTTCCGCCACTCTATGTGAGAAGAGTTGTGGCTTTCACTCAATTAGTAAGGCCCCTCCGTTCCGCTTCCCTGAAACAACCTTTCCGTCGTGCGTCATTTGAGGCGCCTGTGGACTATGCGTCCCACATTACTCCCGGCAGCCGTGCAATAAAAGCTTCTCCCAACGCCCGCTTTCCCTTCCTTCGTAGCACCGTCTTACTTGCCACGGCTTCCACATTTTGTGCTGAGGGTCTCTCCGTCATTCTTCATGAAAGAGGGAAGAAGTGAGACTCGTCCACGTGATCCCCGGCCGAGTTCAAATGAGCCGGTGCACAGACTGTATTCCCAGAGCCAAGCTGAGTTGTATTTCGATCGTTCAGCACCGAGCTATATAGTAGAGCTTGCTTCCTACTTCGTCACAATGCTCCTCCTACTTCCAATATTTACGTTTTCCTCATCTATTCTTCACCCTTCGGTAGATAAATTCTCAAGTAATGAAAGAATGCAGCATATGAACGCAACGCAACTTCACTTAGTAAGGCAATCTCGTTTCTCTTACATCTGTCAAACTATTTTGGCCTTAGAAGTCAAGAATCTCTCATTATTTTGTAAGTAAGAGGAATGAATTCCAGTAATCAGATTTTAATCTGCCATTGAGTTCTTATTGGCTAACGAATGCCAAGACTGTTTTTTTTTCAGTGTAGCGCATGATTCACTCCTTAAGAATTTTTCAGTTATCTCGGGATCGTAAGTTGCATGATTTAACAAATAGATAATTGTGAATGCTATGTTACAAATCACTATGGTGTCAATTCAATGCTTTTACGATTGAGTCCAAAGTCCATCAGTGCTCGCTGTTTCTAGCTGCAGCTGAACCGTTTTTGCTCCAATCTTTGCTGGAACTGTATAAAAGTATTTTATAAAATTACTGCATTTACACATGTTTTTGATTTTATCTTGCACAAGCAACTTTAATAATAATACACTAGAGATCAAAATTCAGTGTTGGTTCATTTTAGTACGTTTTAAGTTGAAATTTTTATTTATGCTTAATTATATATTTCATCATTTGTTAGGCGCAAGGAAACAACGTTTTAACGTTGTTCTTAAGCTTCCATTAAGTCATACGGAATATGAGGTAGAAAGGCGTTTGAAAAAGCTTCCGAAGCAATGATGTATTTCCTTGTGCACAGCACCTTAGCCGATTGGGAGAGCGAACGTTAGCGTAAGCCGTATGGGGTAAGTTCTTTGCTTGCGTCATTCGAGAATCGATTTCGTGCGCGAGATGACGCCTCAGAGATCAGGCCGATACTATTTCAATATTGATTTCTTATTCTTTTTTCATGTTTTGAACTTGAATTTTATTAAAAATATTAATGAATGTATTGGACAATTAAATATGTAATAACATTTCATATTTAGAAAGCCAGTTAACGGTTTGAGTTTTTTTATGATAGTGATTCAAAAATAGGAGTAAAAATTTCGGTCGCATTTAATGCGAAATGTGGATTTAATGGACTTTTATTTATATTAAAATTGATGGGAAATGAATTACTTTCAAAATATTTTCCTTGATAGATATCTGGTGATGGTTTTCTCCATATTTTTATTATTTACTTTAAAATAAAACTGCATAATTTATGGGAATGAATCCGAATATAGAACTCATAATATAAATAGTGTAAAAGGGGGAAAAGTTGAGAAGTTCATTAGGATTGTGGTCTTTGGTAACGAGTTAAAGTTAAACACTGTCCTGACAGTGACCGTAGTTTCTTCAGGTTTTGGCCGCATCGATTGATTGAGGGACAATAGTTTCGCCTGCCTTTTCGCTGGCATCGTCAAGTCTTGCAGGCACAAAAGAGATAATGTTGTTACTGAATGAAAATACTATCAATAAATGAACGCGGAAGCCTCCTAACCGATTAAACTGTCCTGAAAAATAGAGTACTGCAGGTTAAATATGACTTTGCCCGCAGTTAATAATATTTACAGCGGATATGATCGATTTCAATATTATTTCTTCACCGCCATACATTAGTCATTGTTCTAAAAGCCCAAATGTAATATTGTATTGCACATCAGTGGGAAAATCGAAGTTCACTCCCCAGTCATCGGACTAAGACACGCACGCTCCATGATCTCCCCCCTTACGCCTCTTGACTTGGCATACCCTATTCCCAACCAATCGAATCGGAGGCCTTCTCCTCCTCCTCAATACCACCTCAGGCGGGAACACTCGCTACAAGGGTCACAGAGGAAACACCCAACCCACCCAAACAACACTACCACCACATGGAGGACCACATGGGATAGGGGGCGAGCACACCGAGAGGAGGACCCCACAGCGCCGGGTGCGGTAGGACGGGAGATCCATAAAATTCCTCCTCGCCCCTCCGATCGACACTTGCCGCTTCTCGCTCCTGTAAGCCGTGGGCAAACACGGTGCGCGCCCGAGAGAGGTTATCCCTTCCCCGCCCGCATACACCCGATCCATTCCCAACCCCCGCACCCTCTCTTTCCGTTCACCGAAGGAAGGAGGGTGCGGGAGACGCAGGGATTTCCGTGGATGCGATTCTCCCCCGTTGGGTGCGGGGAGCGGCAATGTTTCGGCCAAGGAAGGGGGACGGGTGGGGAGGCGGAGGGAAGGGTGGTGGGGGCGGAGGGTGGGAGATTTAATTGAATTTCCACCCCCCTGCACTCACCTCACCCCTTTCACCTCTCCACTTCGAACGCCTTCTCCTCCGCGGGGGTCATTTCTGTGCTTCTTTCTCCCTCATCAATTTGGCCCATATCTCTGCTACTTTTTCCTCTCTCACCATCACTGCTATAGCAACTCCTCACTGAGGTGAGAGAAAAGTAAGAATGATACAGTGAATTTCTTACCGTAGGTTTTCTTCGTTCCCTGTCTCTATTTTGTGTCCCTTAGGTTACATTTGACAAGGTATTTTGATTAATTTGCAGCAGAAAGCGTAGGATAACTTACCACCTCTTTTAGGTATACTAAATGTTATAAATTTTTAATGAAAGAGAAATTATTATACATTATGGGTTTTCCATTATTACAGGCGTTGCAGCCCAGTATTGGTTTACTATACGGTGGTACATATACGTCAGGTATCCCGTTTCGCCTTCCATGCAGTAGAAAGAAGTAAAAATTAAACTCTACTCTATTGAAATATTGTAATCCAAGCAAGTGGAATTTCTGCATTTGAAGCATTACAATTCTTAACATAAGCATATCTTTTAAAAATACATGTATGATATTCTTTTTATAAAACTAAATTAAATTAACAATAATTACCGTCAACTGAATTTTTCCATTGGCAACAGGTTTTATTAACGAAGTTGATTTTAATAGGCATTTTTATAAAAATACAATATTTTCCTTAAATTACGTAACCACAGTTTTCAGTCAGCTATAGATTCGGGGTATATTATTTGTCAATTGAAATTTTATTATATTTTTTTTAATTCCCTTAGTCCTTACTCTTTATTTCAAAAGTTGAAAGAAATTTTATTTAGAAAGTATGTACACATATGCAATATTCAGATGTATAAGAAACGAGGCATCATGCTTGCGTGCTATAGATTACTAATCTTTATATTATTACACTTCTTAATTTTTTTAAATTCATATTTATTAGAGTTTTTTCTTTCAATCGCATACCCTCAGACAATAAGTGGAAAATAATTTGAGAATAAATCTATGGTTAACTTCTATCGATTCTTGATGAGATGACCCGTTAAGAGACATTATCATCGTTGAAATTTGAATCCTACCTTGCAATATTTTGTTTGAAGGATTATGGACTACAAGTTTGGAAATTTAAACATGATGTAGCAAGCCATTTCTTGTATTCCTAGTGGCGGAGCGGCATTTCCCTCGAAATCCGTATCAACCTTTCAGGAAAGCTATTTATAAGGATTAATCGAGGGTTTTCGGTCTTTTACCTTTGGAAAAGGGGCAGAAATACATGCGTAAGCGGTTTTCGCTTTTTCTTTTGTTTTCATAAGCTGAAAAGCGAGATATTGGATATTGAAAAATGATTTCCCCAGTAAGCCATCACCTGGCGTCCCACCTCTCGGACCTTCCCTTCCGCCGCCATTGGCAACATTCACCTCCCCCGCTCCAAATCCCCGCGGATGCCCACCCTGTGCCTCTCTCCTCGTTTCTTCCCTCTGACTCACCGATTGAAAAGACACTTTGTTTGTGCTGAGAGGGAGTAAGATATTGATGGCCATATAATGTTTGCGTGAAGGCAGTAATTAATCAAGGTGTTGCTATGTTCATGGTGAAACAAAACCCAGCACTGTTCCACAAACTTTTTATTGTTAGCTGCCAACTAGTTTCCACGTCTATTCCGTCATTATCAAGACAAATAAGACTAGCCCTCTTATTCTTGATAATGACGGTATAGGCGTCGAAACTAGTTGACAGATAGTAATAAAAAGTTTGTGGAACAGTGCTGGGTTTTGTTTCACTATGAACATTTCATCGTTTCACCAAGTAACACCCAAATCAGTCGATTTTAAGGTGTTGCTATCAAAGTACGGATTTAGTCTCTGAGTAGTCTAGGAAATAGCTAAACTGCCGTTCTAACTTTTACCGAATGATATTGCTAGCAACATCGTACTGTTGTGAAACTATCATGTTTAACTTAGTTTGTGAATAAATACACCAATCTTACGAAGAAGCATTTTTTTACATCTATTTTTTAATGGATGTGTGCAATGCTATGCACACATTACACCTATGCATAGTACATTAATGTTGAAAGGCATAATGGGATTTTCATGTGTATATATGAGAAACATTTAAATTGACTGTAATGACTAGAAGCTATGTGTTATGTGTATGTAAATTGCATGGATAAGAATAGAGAAAGTTATTTGCATTATGTACAGTGTCAGAGTAAAATTTTCACTGATATAGGCTCTCGTTGTTTCTTCCTCCACACTCATTACAATCAATAGGCGAGCTATTTGATTCCCGACGGAAATTGAATCCAATTACGCGAGTGAATGGGGATTTGGCAGGAAGTCTCTCCTTTCATTTTGGTCGATGCGTATGGAAAGCCATGCTGTGAATTGAAGGGCGAGTGAATTTGAAGAGGAGCGACCGTCTCAGTGCTCCCTGCGTGCTCTTTCTCCCCGACTGCACCGTCCCAGGGGGCGTTTGAGAAGACGGAGAAGGGCGGGGGGGGGGGGGGGCGAAGAGGGCTCGGATCGCATTCGCAGTCCCTCTAGGGATCGATGCATTGCCGGTTACCGCGGATTACTGGCCGTGTGAAGCTGCTCTCAAAAGCCTTCACCTTTCTCCTCGGCCGCTCCCCTCCCAATCGCCCACACCTTTAGTCCTGCTTCCCCACCGCCCTCCCCAGAAACTTGAACTTCAAACCCCCAATCCTCTTCTCCAATCTCCCTCTCTTTTATACATCCAGGCACGGTGACCCTTGGGGATACGCGGAATGGAAAAAACCGAAGATTGCACCAAGAGTAGATTGGATGTAACGGGCTTGAGAATCTCGGAGGATGTTTCGCTCTCTCTCTTTCCAAGAAATTTCTTTTTTATACCATGCGAGGGTCCAGAGAGATATTTTTTTCATTTTTTTCTCACTAAAACTCAGATCGACGATAAAATCGGTTGACTTCTCTGTTGAAAGGATATTAGACAATTTCTCTAAGCTTTCCGTCAAGTGATGCAATCAAAACTTCATAGAACTAGCTAAAAGGAATTTTTAGAGTTAATATAATTTTTTTAATTTAAAATTTGAAATGAGAATTTAGTATTGTCGATTTATTTTCCTGTTAAAATTGATAAATTTCGGACACCGCTGGTAGCGGACTAATTATTCAGTGGTGGACAAATTAAACGGGCTAGGTCAGCTTGATTATAGTATTATTGCCTCATAAAATTGTTGTTCAAATTTTCACAGGTTTTGCAGAGAGTCAATGCAGTTTTTATCAAGAATTTAAGTCTGAAATAGTCAAAGAAAACTGGAAAAGGATGAGTTAAGTATTTGAAAGGGATTTTATAGCAAAAGTGTTTTTAAAATGAAATAATTAAATAAATCTTTTTTCGTTAGTTTGATAAAAGTAATAGATTTTTGAAAAAAATAACTCAAATTACGGAAACATATATATCTTAGAAAAATGCAACTAATTTCATAAACTCAACCTAAGTTCTTTTCTGCCACGGTGACAGCACAAAATACTCTCTGTATTGCATTGATACTTGTTTCGTTGCATCAAAATCTAATTTAGTATTGAAAAATTGCTGGCATATTTCTAATACAAATCCACAAATCTTTTCATTGAGCATGCTTTGAGACGTTTATACCACTGATATTTGAACCTAAATATTCTCATAAGTTTCTTTGTCATAAAAACCAGATTTATCACAGAACCATCCTTTCAATTGCGGCAAAGGTACTGTATTATATCTTGGTGCCAAATAAGAGTTTCACTTAAAATTCGTAAATATTTCGAGAAAATTTTTATGGTAATCAGAAGGCAATGCCGATTTAGTTAACTAAGAGACAAAAATGTGCAATATGCCTAGTAAAGTATAATAAATAAGAACTAAGTGAAAACATAATACTATTCGATGCCCATAAAAGCTATTCCACAATATGCTATACACGGATTTTGTTTCCATTGTGCTACAAACATATAAAGGGCTTTATCCATTACCATTATTCATACGCACCAAATTAACGTGTACATAATTTTATCAATGAATACTTACAGCTTACTTAGCTCTCCATCGTCGTTCGCATGGCCCCTAGATAAACTCTGCGTTTCTGCGCCGTCAATTGTCGTGGGTACTCCTGGAAATGCTGATCACCTCATGAACCCCTTCCTTCAGCTCCCGATACCTCGTTGCACATTTTGACGAATGCGATGCCGCAAGTGAGACTCCCACAATACTGCTTTGCTCCCGCTAGGGCCGATCGTCCTCCTCCGCTGCGGAACTCCGGAAGGCCTCGGCCGAGGGCCCCTCCTTGCTCTCGCGGTCCCACGAACATGGTTCTCACTCCGCCAAGCGCACTGCCCACTCACTCTCGACTGCCGGGATGAAGACGTCTTCTTCCCTGCTGTCGCACGGGTGCCGCTGATTTTCCAAGCGTGGAAAGGTTCCCACTCATCCCTGGAGGAAGGAGTGAGAGGGATTTAGAAAGAGAGAGGGAGGGAGAGGAAACATGGTGAAAGTGAAGGTTTTTCGTGTCGTATTTCGGTCCCTTTTCGCGCAAAGGCTCGAGAAGAAAGAAAGGGGGGGATCCATAAGGCAGGCAGGAGCCGATGGCGACGTGGATATTGCTCGGTTGACAATGCACGGAAGGCAGCAAGGAATGACGAGACAAAGGAGACCCTTTCGAGGGATGAGGGAGGCTCGAGGTTGAGGAGGGAAAAATTTTGGGAAGGAAGAGAAAGTGGACGAAAATTCTGTGTACCTATCTACTTTTCGAGAGGATCCCTTTTTTTCCTCTTTTTGGGAGCCCCGCTAAAGGAGAGCCAGGACTGAGAAAGGTGAGGGGTGGGTGAGGCTGTGGCAAGGGGGTGAGGAGATAGAGCAACAGCGCTGGTGGAACAAGGATAATGACTCAGAGATAACCAGGAGTAAAATACGAGATTAGTTCTGAATATAATCCCTTAAATTTTGTATCGAGCTGTTGGAGGAACTGAAATTGGAAAAATTATGATTCAATGAAATTTTATTAGCTCTCAGATACATGATCACGTGATTACACAATACTTTAGCATATAAAAACTTATGGCCGTTCGGTAAAACGTGTATTTCACATAGTTATCTATTAGTTTGTAAACCGCTTCAGTAGGTAACAAAGAGAATGAAACTTTACGTAACGTTTGTGTCATTTGGTGGTGAAGTTATGTGATGGTAGGATGGCGGTGGGAGAGAAGAAAAAAGATCTGTAAAAATAGAGTGAATGTCGAATCATTTTTCTCCCTTCTGTGTCACATTTGGGATGATTTAAAATGCAACCTGAATTATAATTTATCAATAAAATTTGAAATTCGGGCATGAAGATCGTATACTTATTCTCTTAAGCGTATACTTATTGCTGGGGTAAGGACTTTTAATGACTAAAATAGTTTAGAATTCATTTATTTTAGTCCTACAAATAATGAGGTACTCCTAAATGTGAGGATATTTAATAAACGGAAGCGTGATGTATTGTTAGGAATGTTTTCCATAGTCTTCAATTGTTAAAGTGATCTAATGAGTGATTCAAGATAAATATAGAAAGAAGTACGTGTAATTCACTAAGGATGGAGATAACTTGAATCGAATAATATATTGTTTGGGGAAAAGAGAGGATGGAAAAAAATTAGGAGAGGAATGGAATGGATTTTGGATGGGAGAGAGGGATGCGCTAGGAGATGGTGGTGTGGGAGGGGAAGAAGGGGGAGGGCGAATGGGTGGCGAGAGGGGAGGGTGGGTTGGAAGGAGCGCCTCGCAAGAAGAGCGCAGGAGTTCCTCTGGCGGCAGTAAATCAATTCGAAGGGACCTCGAAATGCTCCCTCCCTCTCCTCCCTCCCCCACCCTCCCCACTCTCGCTGCAAGCCGAACGCCTCCTCCCTCCATCTCCTTCCTCCCCCCTCCCTCCCGCATCCCACCAATCTTACAACGCTTTCTCGAAAAATGTGCGGTGCGAAGTATCCCTTGAGTTGATAATTTTTCCATTCAACATCCCTTCCACTCAGGACTTCATATTTTCAATTCTCCACCCTGAGCAATTCCATTTCCATCATTCGCCTCTTCATCTTTTGTTCCAGGAAGATGAGGGTGAAATACCCGACGTGTGCTTTGCGTAAAAAGCGATTCAACATCCCCCATTCACATATTATCAAGGCGTTACAGGCTCTTATCTAAATGGGAAAACCAATTAAATGCGAAATGCAGAAAGTATTTTCGTGAGGACGTAAGAGTACGCAAAATAAACGTCTAAGAATTGAAATCAAACTGAGTAGAATGGATATAAAATTCTTACTTCGATGCAAATACTCGCTAAATAATTGTAAAAATAATTGTACAGGTATTCATATCATTATTTATGACAATCATACAGTTTTCGATAGTACGCTACTTAATTCTATCTTTGCTTTATTGCGAATTTCTGTGCACACTTAAATGATAATGAAATGTTTTCATAATTTTCCTGATATTTCACTTTATAACTTTTAATATTTTCAATGAGCAACTGGCTTACCTGATTTTGGGAGACAAAATATTATCGATTCTTAGTTCACACTGAATGATCCTTATAGCGACTTTTACAGGTAACGTTTAAAACATGAAGTTATGTTTGTGCCAGGTTGGTAATGTATTGAATTGTCTGCTTTTAAATATGCATTATGTCTAACTAATTTTCCAAAGTTCAAATGTTTGCCAACATATCACTGAGAGCGAATGACATTTCCCATCTACGCAACTAAACATGCATATGTTTCGTGAGTGCCGAAGTAAATTTTCTCACGATACACTTTTAACATATTTACGCCGAGGGCATTGTCTGCGAGCTTCAGAAAAGTCACGGTCAGAGATTGCGGACGTAAACAAGGAAGTAAAAGAAAAGCCATTCTATGAGAGGGAAAAGGAAAGCGAGGGACGGCCAGGAAGGAGAAAGTTTTACAGCGCACTCCTGTTTCTCGCAACTCTAATAATCATGTGTATCCCCTGAAGAGGTTCTCCTTCCTCCTACCCCAAGCCTCCCTCCGCAACCGGCCCTTGTCCTTTTGTTAAACCTCATGGTCTCCAGGGGCAGGTCGAAGAAGCTCTGGCCGGTCCTTCCAGTAAGGCTTTCAAGGCGTCACCCTCCTTCCAACCCTCTTCCTTCCCCTCGGTGCGAGCGCAGCACTATGATCTTAGCCTCCCCCGCACTCCCCTCCAACGCATGGATGCCGGCATCCTCAGTTTCCCACCTGAGGGACTTTCTCCGCCTCTGATGGCTTAATCTAGGGTGCGCGGACGGCCACTGCCGGACGAGGGGGAGGTGGGGAGCGGCGCGGGATGAGGGAGGTAATGAGATGGGGGATTAGAGTCGGTGCGGACATAACGTAATACCCTGACACTCGGCGTGTGCGCCTCCTCGAATCCTTGGGTCCATCCTTCACGCTCCGCAACCCTCACCGCCAGCACTGTGCTCTCCTCGCCCACCCTCCCCAACGGGCATAGTCCAAGCCTCGCCCTCGGCCGCTCCCAGCACCCACTCGGCCCCCCTCCCTCCATCTTCTACACCTACGCATTTCGCGCGTTGGGAACTATCCTTGGTAAAATTAATTAATTGCACATTATGAATTTGAACACGATTCTTTAAGTATTTATTTCCTTTACCACCTTCACAGCTGTATACTTAAAATCCAACATTTTCTGTTATAAATGGCAAGTGTTCAATATAATAATATCTTAATTCTATCATTTGATGATATCTAATAGGTTAATTGTGTGTAATATGGGATAAGGAGATAAGGTATAGACCTCCGGCAGTTATCACACTATAATATTTAGAATATTATGTATAAATCATCCTCCTCCCGACTTGGTGGGTTTGTGATCACACGGGGGAGCTCGGAGATACGGGGTGGAACTCTGGGCTACGTCTTACCTAACTGCGCTGTATAATAAACAACGCGGACAAACAAATGCTTATTGAATGACAGAATTAACAAACTTATTGTATAGATGTGGGTATAAAAAATATACTGTGGAAGTAACGGTGAAAAAGATTGTATTTATTACATTGTTTAAATGAACAGGCGCATAGAATTATTATTATACAAAAGGATGCAAAAAACTGGGTAACTTAGGGAAAAAATATTGAACGATGAATCTAAATGACATGTAAAATTATCCATCTTTCGAGAGCGTTGAATGCCTTCTAGCTAGCTTGACGTTTCCTACTAACCATCTATTCTTCGCACTTTTTCCCTAACCACCCTGTTTGAGCGGTGTACACTTCTTGAGACTCCCTGGCACGGCTGCGTGATATAGGATGGTTGTGCTATCAGAAAAAGGTACCATTAAAAAGTTGGGGAGGAATATGTACGTGGAGGGGACAAGAGAATAGACATAGGAAAACTGGCGCTTAACAACGTAGAGCGGTAAGGAGGCTTGGCGGCTGAGGGCAGGGGATGAAGGCTCTCGGCCCGTAGTTGGTCGTGGGTGTGGATTGATTTGTGGTGTTCGTAAGTCGGCGGCGACAACAAAGGGAGCATAAATAGACCCCATCTCTTCATCCCTCCCTCTCTCTCACTCTAGTAAATATCTTTCTCTCCACATGCATCCCTCCTCCCCTTGACTTCCCCCGTCTTGTCGAGTCGCTTCCCTCTTGCGGCCAACACACTTCAGTTTGCTTTGCCTGGAGTCGCGTTCGCGTCTTCCCTCTCTCTTGTGTTCTCTCGCTGCGTGGTTGGTTGAGTGTTTCGTGTTTTTTTTCTCTTCACTTTGGCGGATGCGATGAGAGCAAGCGGCGCTGAGGGATAATAAGAGACGGAGAGAGTGTGGTAGAAGAGGATGTCCTGCCCGGCGAAAGATGGGAGGATTTTTCATTCTCGTTCATCAAGAGTCATGAGAGCGAGACCGCAAAAAGCTGGGTGGCTGCGGTCAGATTTGCCACAAGGCTGTAGAATTAGGGCGAAACAATGGGATAGTTTCTTACTCCGTTTTATAAGCATCGTTGCCGGCTATTAAACCCACATTTCTGTTTGTAAAGTAGGATTATCGGGTTTCAACTGTCTTGCGTGACTGAACAATCTATATTTTTCTCGTTGGTAGTATGAAAATCATCGCATTGGAAAAATTACAATTTTTCGCCAATTCAATGGTTTTTGAATGCACCCGTCTATGCTGGAAATAATGCAGCTTTTTTTAGATTTCCCTCTGAAATAATATTAACGATTGAAATATCTATAAATTTTTCTCTTTAGTTATTGATTTGGTTTAACTGTATTTTCAGGCAAAATAATTTGAATACGGAAATAATAAATGAGAATAGCATATTCTTACAGGCAAAAAATACTGAAAGCAAGAAATTAGTGTCCCTATCGCATTTTAACGAGTTAATCAAATTATTTTTCTGGTTTAGTAATTATTTTTATATTGTTATCCTGAAATGCTCGCCGGTTTTCGTTTCCCCGCAACACAGCAAACAGATTTTGTATTACTAAAGTGATCAAGCAGGATAATGTTTTTAAACATTAAATTCCATTTCCTGATTGGATCATGTACTCATTGATTTTGCTTGTTGAAGTAAGCGTATTTCGTAAATATTTTCTTGAATATCATTCTGAAATTCTCTTTTTGGTTCTTAATTTAATTTTATCCATTATTAAGCTCTTTTAATTTACATTGAATATTATTTAGCATCAGTGGTGGCAGCAAATTTAGTCTTTGCTTTCTAATTTGAAGTTCATGGGCTCGAGTCTCACCTGGATAGGTGTGCCCTATCAAGGGCATCGATGTTTGTGATTGTCATCTGTTACTTTTTGTCACGCAACCCCCTCTCCGATGTAGAAGCCAAGCTATACTGTTTCTAGGGTAGTGAAGATAATTTTTAAAATGAGTGGCACATGTTACAAATTCATCAATTCCTCCCTCTTAATCCTCATAGGCGTAAATGTTTCGTGATACCGTAATCCGTTTCCAATCTTATTCAAATATGTTTTCTAAAAATGTATATTCTTGGCATTTCCCACTTCGTCAATATTTCAACACGGTTGTGATTATTCTTCTGAGTTTCTTTGATAATCAAAGAAACTCGGAGGAAGAGAAGATGAAAGAAACACACCGGAGGAAGAGTTGGTAGCGTTACGTGAACTATCTGTCCATTATCATCTCCTTTGCCTCTAAATCAACCTCATATAAGCCTCATTAAAATTTCGTAAAATTAGAGCTTCTTTTATGAGATCAAATATTCACTCCTTCAATACCATAAAACAGGGCAATCGCATTCGGATGACTATTTTTCAACTTAATTCAATTATTTTTCACCTAAATTTAAAGATCGATTTTCCGAAACTTCGACCTTGGCTGGCATTTAGCCTTAATCAATTATTCACCTAATTATTTTTATTCGTGATAGTTCGTCCATGCCAAATCAAAATTTGAAAATAAATTTTAGGGGAAAATAGAGATTCTTGCTGCCTAAGGTTGCAATTCTAACATGATGTTGGCCCTAGCCAAATTTTTAACCGTTATTTATAAAAAAGAATAATCTTTGAAAATAAATTTAGTACTTAGCGCGGGACTGAAGCAATTAACGAGAAGATATAAACTTTCAATAAATTTTCCGTATGTTTTGTCAAGGAAGACGTTTCGAATATACAGCCTCTTAATGAATAAATTTAAATTGATTACAGCCTTTGTTGAACTATGGCCCTTTTACGACTCCAGGCCCATCCTCCATGTGCCCCTCCATCTTATTCTTTGAACCAACCCCTCTGTGCTGAAAACCATCCCTCTCACTTGCATCCCACAATTCCCGCTAAATGCCCCCCTGCGCTCTCCATCCCCCTTCCTTCCAGCAAGTGCACCCCCTCTTCCCCTGACCAATCAATTTACCAACCCAACCCCCCAGCCAACCCAACCCACTTCTTTCCCGTCTTTTCTTGTCCACCCCTTCCCCTTCCTCTTGTATTTTTCCCCTCCCACTCCCCCTGCACGCCTCCACCAGCCGTGCGTCACTTCCGTATCCGCTGAATCATTCTTCCCCCCCCTCATCCCCTCTTGGAGAAAAAGGACTAAGTCGATTCTTTTGTCTACTCACCCCTTATGCTGCCGCTTCCCTGCACCCTGGGAAACTCCCACACCCCTCTGCACCCACGCACCCCCCGCCGCGTCCCGCCGCACCAATCTCACCCCCGGCGAAGTCCACGGCCGCTCCCCCTGAGTCCTGCCCCCCGCGGGACAGCACCCCCCCCCCCAAAACGCTGCATCTTTGCCTCAATATTATTCCTGAGCTCCCCCCCCCCTTTCCTCGCCCTTCTTGCAAACTACTCCTCCCTCATTCTCCCTTCTTTTATACGTTCCCGAACCCCCTGCCGACTCTCTTCCCTCCCTCCCGAGCTTCTTTCATCATCTTTCTTTCCCCTTTCGCAACTATTCTTTCCTTCTTCTTCCTTGGAAGATTCATATATTTTTTTACTGCTTTCAAAGAAAATGCGTTTGTTTTTGTCGTGGGGGAGGAGCTTTTGGTTGGCTTGTCACAACACACTTAGTAAATATTTTCTTCGAGGTTAAAATTTTGCTAAGGTTAATAAAAAAAAATCCTTGTTGATATAAAAAAGGTCCCCATGGTAAAATTTATGGGAGATGATGATGTTTTCATACAGTTGTGATAATGAATATAGGATAACTAAGTGATAAACAGCCTTTCTACTCTGGTTTCTCACTTAATGTACCCCAAATGGATATTACTTTTTCGGGATTTCGCCACTATTACACTTCACCGATGAAAAGTAACTTGTTTATGGGATTGAAGGCAAAGGACGGCTTATGAATGACTTGCCCCTTCCTACTAGTGCTATTGAATATTACTGCACGTCAATACTTTAACCTAAAATATATCAATTAGGTGCAATAATAGTAAACAAAACTTCTATATCACCACTATTGCTCAGTGAATGAATAAATCTACTTATCAATTCCGCGTGGCTGCCAATAAATGGATATTAGGCGTACAGATAAGGCCAACTTCATTCTGGTTAACAGGACCTTAACTGCTCGTGGCAAAGTGGCGAAGTAGACACTTAAATCATGGCCTCACAGGAGCGTGGAAGAAACTAACCGGGGTGGGAAAATTCAAATCAAAGAGAGGAACACGAATGGGAAGAAAGATGCAATGGTCGGAACGAGGAGAATTTGAGATCCCCATGTTAATTACCCGTGAGTCTACGGGGCTTAATGAATGCTGGCGTCCCCTCGTGCTCGGAGAAGGCCGCTTAAGCGCCAGGCGAAGCGGTGCGATATGGAGAGGGAAGGGAAGGAGACAGCAGGAGGGGCAGCGTTGGGAGGGAGATTTCAAGGACTAGCGTGGATGCGTATCTTGGTTTTTCCAGAGAGGAGGAATACGCGGAAGCAACAGGGAAGGAAGAACACCATTAAATTCCTTGTTCCTCGATGTTGATTCAGAGGGGCCTTTTAGAGTTATATTCCATAGTACTTGCATATATTTTACGCGATATCTCCCATGCCAGATAAAAATAAATGTATTTGTCACGTTATAAAGTTCTAATGAGTTAAGGTATCTAGAGTGCTAATTACAAGAAAGGTAAGAGATATTTGGTCATTTTCTTATAATTTTACACGCTTTCAGCTACTGAAATCGTCACTTCTTGAAGTTCAAGTTCAATCGTCCGGCAAAGTTTTTTCAAAGTGATAGTAACTTTAACAGTAAATAATAATACGGTAAAATTACTCGTTTTTACTCCCAAGATCAAATGCTTGTCTTCAGCATAGCTTAGCCGTCGCTGGGAATTGAAACCTGAGCGTTTGATAGCTTAAATTATCCTTTCACTATGGGTGAGGTGATAAGACCCCTTCGCTCCCATGGGGCTTCATCAAAGGTCCAGAGTTCCCCTCGTGGTCACAGTGGCCAGCGATAGCAGTGGTCCGTCAGAATGGGTGGGCCCATGACTCAGGGACTTTGCTTGGGATCGGCCAAATCTCAGGGGAGTTGGTGGAGGGATACAATTGCTGCTGAGAATTGAGTGCTGCGCCGAAGGAAGCTGAGTAAGTGACCTTTAATTACATTGGCGCTATTGGTGCCATAAGTAGGAAGAGGTGATCGGAAATTCGGTTCGGATATTCATTCTTAAGTATATCTTTCAATAATATTAAGTAATATTTTTGTAAGCATATTTTCTTTGATAATATCTAACTAGTGCTTGAATCGCAAGACTGCTTCCAAGGCTTTTTATTTGTAAATGCATAGACCTTACCAACCACTACGATGAGGAAAAGTTGAGATCTTTAATCAATTTTTTTCACAGTGAAAGAAATTGCTACCTTTTTCTAAAAAAAAACGAATAAGTAATATAGGTAATTACATTTTTGTATTTTTAGTGAGATACTGATGACTTTTGACTAAAAAACACCTACTATGTACCATAAAATCACCCACTGTGTATCATAATTATGCAGCATAATTAGATTAAAAATACCAGAGTAGTTTATTTTTATGTAATACTCCGGGTGTGGGCCTCCATTTCAGGCGAGGTTTCACGTTTCAACCCTCCCTGCGTCCAGCGTATTCAAGTTATCTTTTTCATGCTGAATGGTATGGTAACCTACTTACAAAAACTCTGTTAATATTGAAGTGCTCATCTAAGTAAAAAGTTCGAACACGCTTGACCAATTTTAATCGCCGGGAGAGCATCAGGCCCGTATCTTTGAGCTTCAATCGTCATAGGAATGTGAACGAGCGGCAATTTTTTTTTCTAGATCTTCAGTGTGCTTCACTTGGTTAAATATTTTGTTGTTAGGTGACCAAATTTAGATACTTAATAGAACAAAATTGGTATTATTTCCATCGTTTCGTTTTAAATATTAAAATAGATATTATGGGAATTTATTGATATATGTGAAATATCGAATAATCCACTTTAATCTTGCGAATAAGTGGTAAATACTTCACCTGCACACCCTTTGGAATGTTATTGGAATGTATTGATCAGTGTGAATGAGGAAATTTATTGGGAATGTTAGTACTTAGCTTGAGAAACGGCCGTATTATTACTTCACGTGCCATTCAAATGACTGCTCGTGTAGGGTATGAAATTCTTCTGCCAAGGGAAGATTGAGAGGGATGGCGGGAGATAGGGGAGGGCTGGAGAGGGGAGGGGGAAAAGAGGGGAGGGAGAGGTGCGTCAGTGGGACAGTGACTGATTCGACAGGGTTGGCCAGGGTTGAGTGCCATTCGTTACCCACTGAGACGCTATAATGGGCTTCTTTGCATCTCCCGTTTTTTAAGCGTCCCCCCATCGCTCGGCATAGTGTCAGCTCTTGCGGATGACCCCCCCACCGATATGTCAAGTGTCCCTCGGATACTTGAACCATGAAACATTTTGAACCGTCAATGCTTACATCGCGTTTATTCAAATTCATAACGAAAATTTCGTTGAACGCTTGTCTTAGTATGGAAATGCACAAATAATTGTTTGAAAGGCACAGCGACACCATTTTGAGGGATAACTACACCATCACGCGGAGTAGAAAAAAAATATTTTTTTCTATTAAGACGTCATGATACTGTTGTATTTTCAGGAACAATAGGCATCACTTGTTTTTCTCGAATAATATATGTGCTTACACTTGAAGCAAGATGTCAAATTCTTAAATTTATGAACATTTAATAAAACTGTCGACCTTTTACCAAAAAGAAGACAAGAATGTGGTGAGGAAAAGGAAGTAGGTGGAGTTGGCTATTTCAGTAACTTGTGTTCCACCTAACCCTAAGTTAACAGGTGTAATTGCTACCTGTTATCACGAGCAATTATGCCTCAGCAAAAGATATGAACAAAATCAAAGAGTTATTAATTTATGAAACCGTCGTTCAACTAACATCCGGTAGCTTCAGATGGCAACAATCTACGAAATAAAATAACGGTTATCTTTCCCATCTCCGTAGCCGGTAAAAGACAAATCGCAAGGATGTAAATGTGACATTGAGATGGAAGTAGGCTCACGTGCGGGTCACCCAGGAGTCCTATCTGAAGGCACACACACATCTCCGGTCGTTTTCAAAGGGAGGGCCACTCAAAAAACTTTCCCTCTTCCAGACCTTTCCTTTTCCCTCCACCGACCTCATCCAAGGAGCACCATCACTTACCTGCGATTGAAGCCGTCTTCAAGACACGACCAACCGAAGCGACCTCACTAGATGATGGAGACAAGTCTTCTCGGGGTTCCAGCGTTCAGCGTTCTTTTCCCTACATTTAAGGGGGAGAATGCTAGGAAGAGCCTGGAAACATTCCTTTGCCTCATTTCAGCCAATGGTGAAAGGATACGAGCCAGCCGTCTAGACCCCATCCACACTTGACTACCGAAATTTTTCTAGAATTTTGGTAAGTGTCTTCTATCCAATGAGTTATTTTCCAAATTCTGTAATTCTACGAGAAGCACTTAGAGGTTGATTTTTGAAATTGTAATTCTGGATGATGTTACTCTTTATTTCTCGTCTTCCAATTAATCACATATCATTGATGAATCAGCTTATTTTCTATACTGTTGCCAGTATCAAATATATCAAAATTAAACGAAAAATAGTGGTTTGCCATATTACGGTTGCGTTTGAAAGGGAATATTGGATTAGCCATTAACAATTTCAGAGAACACGTAGTTCCAATACGTTTCATATAGCAGGTGAGTACCGCTTATCTGCACATATTTATTTTGTGGAAATTCGACCCATGATTGGGTTTCCATTGGTAGTAATGCACCCTACTGCATATGCCCTGAGCATTGAACAGATTCTTTGCATCTCCTCAGCTGACTCGCTTGATCACCTACTATTTATTTTTTTTCCTCCTGGATTTTTTTCTCTTCTCGCACCGTTTCTGAGGGAGAGCCAATCACATTACGGGAGTCAATGCGGTCCACGGCGCAGTGATCCCAACAAATGGGATAGGGGAGAGAACGCGGGGATGGGAGAGTGGGAAGACGTTAAAAACCTTGAAAGAGATTGAGTGAGAAGAAAAGAAGGGGCGTAGTTGAGTGGGAGGACGGGGGTTGTTTTTTGGAGGTTATAGGGAGCGAGGAAGGGCCGCCGGCGCTCACGTCTTTATTACTGGTCAAGAAAATGGACGTTTGGTGGTGGGCCACATCCTCATCTCCAAAACGTCCCTCTCATCCCCACCCCATTTCTGTAAGCGATGCAGCAATCCATCCATCTACCTCCTCCATCCGTAGCGTTACCCCCACACTCCGCTGATGCTTTTATCATCGGTCGTGTTAGGTATTCTTTTTCCTGGCCTTTATTAATTGAAGATATTACAGGAAGCAGTATTGTTAAGGAGGTCGGTACTTACCATAAATATCGTATATATATACGCCCTTCTGTAAACTTAAATCTGTTAGTTATATATTCAAATAATTTTTCACATGCAGCCGAAACGCCAATTCACAGTGACAATTTAAAAAAAACATGAATTATACAAAATACAATGACATTCTACGTAAAAACTAACTAAGAATAATCCAGAAATTTATGTGTACATTAGGTTTTGCGGACTTTAATGCGTCTTCTTTGTTTCAGGGTAACTTACTTGCGCACAAAGTGTAATTGCGTAAGTGTGGTACAATTTTATTCAAAAATATGCCTCTATATTCGTGCAATACTAATACTGAGACAGTAATTTTTAAGCAAACATACTATTGAAAGCAATTCTCCAATTTTTCTATTAAAAATCCATCACCGTATAATAAACCCGAAAATAAATCATGCATAATGTAAGTTCACCATATGGCTAAATATGCCCAAATAATATTTAATAGAAGTATAGTAAAAATTATCTGCATATCTTTCGGAGTATCACTTCATTCATCCAAAACACGTCTCAATATTATTTGTAAACAATGAATGATTATACCAGTATCTATTTGCCAGTGTTTTTTCTAATCATTGGTAGGTATTCTTGGACTACTACGAATGCTATTTTTAACGATCGTTGGTTAAACCATACCAGTGCTTCTTTGAGCATCGCGTTTTATGATTGCCATAATTTTAACTTTATTCCCGTCCTGACTTAAACATCGAAAAGCCTCCCTTACTTCCATGGGACTATTTACTTTCTCGCTGCATCATGATCTCCCATTACCTTCCCAAGCAATCCTCAAGTAGCTCTCCTTCCACTAGTGCACGATCCTCCGCCCATCAGCCGTGCCTCCGTGGTGAGGTGGCGCCTACAACACGGTCACGTTCCTCCTTCCCCTCCTCCCTCTCGTACGGAGTGAGCAATGGCCCATTGTCTTGGTTCCCGCGCTAAGCAGAGCAGGCGTTTGCCTCGAGATTCAGCGGTGGCATTAGCGCCCTCCCTCATTGCGCCCTCTCTCTCTCTCTCTCTCTCTCTCTCTCTCTCACCAATCCAGCGGCGTGCAATGGATGACGTCTCTGTTAATCCACCGTTAGACAGCGCAGGGAAATGCGTGCGCAATAAATATTGATGAGGTGGCCGCTGGAGTCAATGAGGAAAGCAATGAGCCTATTTCTCTTCCCCATCGAAGGCATCAGGAAATTCATCCATTCTGTTACAGATTAATTACTGTCATGAAGAAATTCAATCAGACAAATAAACAGCTTGTTATTTGGTAATTCAATCAATGTAGCCTTATAAGAGTGGGCTAGATTTTTTTATAATTTAGTTTTTAACGTGGAACAATTAATTTTACTTGTCACCGTCGTGCACAGAGATCTGAAAGTATCTTAAGCATAATAAGTGAGCAGTGAGCAGTTTTGAGCATGTTGAATCTTTCGATTTTGTATTAGTATAAACAAATTACAGAAAGCTCGTTATGAAGCAGGAGTGTATGCTAGAATTGTGGTATTATAATTATTGAACGTTAAAAATATGTATAGTTTCCTAGGAAATAAATCAATCATTCGATTGAAATGAAAAATTATCAGAAGAGCATAGACTCTTACGCTTCCTCGGTCATGATCAAGAAAGACATTTCACGCAGCAGAATATAATCACATGCCTTACTTCATAGAGAGTCATTGCAGGTTGTTTTTTCATTCAAAGAATTGATGTTGAGATATTTTGAGGATTTAGTCATTCATCATTTTAAAGGTGGTCATTATTTCCTCTTTCCCCTTGAATTCGTGCGTAACACTTTGATCCTCTAAAGCATATACGTTCCGCTCCAATGCAAAAAAACTTTCTATAGCAGAGTTATTTATCTTTTTAATGCAGTACAAAAACATCGCAAGACCAATTACAAAGGACTCATATTAACATAGAAAATAATTAACAAATATTCAGCAAAGCGTAACAACGATGAGCAAAATAATGTGAAATAGAATTATTAAATAAAAAGTATGGTAGTATTCAAGGGGTGGTGCAATTTAAAGAAATAATGTGCATTCCACAGGTTCACGCTTGGATGTGACCTCTCTCTTCCACGTCTCTCCAGCTCGCATCATTTCCAGCTTAATTTAATGCGCCGACATGACACTCACTCTGCCACCTCTTCCCTTTAGCTAGCCTCAGTGACAGGGGGCCCTAAAAATTACGAGAGCGAAAGTTGTGGAGGGAGAAACTCGGCTGAAGAGTAAAACTCGTAGTCGAGGGATGCTCATCGAGGGAGGGAGGCTAGCTAATCCTCACCTCACAATCCCGCCATCGGCAAGTCTGCCCCGAGGGCGCGCCCGGCAGCCATCTTTCGTGCCTGGAGCTCATAAATCCCCCGTGGCACCCCACACCCTCCCTTGCCCTCTCTGCCTTTTGCCCTCCACCCCACCCTCTCCCCACCGTTCGACTCGATACGAAGCCTCTTTTGCTTCCAAGCCGCCATGTCCTCCCCATCCCTCAGAACCAACCCATGCCATACACCCATCCAGCCCCTCTCCGCTGCAATATCTCCCCACTCTGTTTGCCCCTTCACAGCTGCAATCCAAAAGAATCAACCCCCAAACTAAGGTTAGGGATACGGAGGTTGCTAGCCGTAGGTCGGTGGAGTGGAAATGGGAGGCTGGGGTAGGTTGTGTAAGTCTCCCTCCTCATATGGCCATCACTTTAGTCAGCATTATTCCTTACTTAATGGTGCAAGACAAATTGTCTATTTTTTTATTCGGGGCAACTCATTGGTTCTATAATCCCCAGTCTACAGGTATATACTGCATGCAAGCCTAACTTGAAACTGGTCGTGAATATAATATCCAATTTTAGTACAAATAATGGTGGTAAATGTATTATGATGCTCCTTTTATACTAACCCTTTTCAGATGATGTTTATAGTTTCTCATCACCACTATTCCATGTGCCAAACAGGTACATTGAGTAAAGATATATTTGAAAAAAGACAATAAAATAGAGAAAATGCGTGACGGCGTAATTTTTGGTTTCAAACGGTTTCACGAAAATAATTTATCACGACCGAATGATAACAGCGTATGCGATCATTTCGATGCTGAATTCGTAACCTAGTTTTAAAGGTGGCGGCGTTGATTCAAATGTGTGATTATCTCCTGATTTCCCTCCAGTTTCAATAGGTATCAAACATTTATTTCGAATGAATCAATGTTTAATGAGCTCAACTGGTCCTCAATGATAGATTTACAGTATTTACCTTGTTCAATCACATTTCATCTATCTTCCCTTTTCCGGTTCTATCTAAGTGCTTTAAAACGTTCATGAAGCAGCCCTGAAAAGCTTGTTGCTCCGAAATCATAATTTTTTATCCTTTTTCAAATTTTTAATGCTTCGTATTAGTTAACGCTCCAAACATTATATTTTTAATTCAATTTAAAGGCCAAATCAATTGCTTTTTAACAATAAAAAATAAATTCTGGAGCGGCGACCAATCCGTCAGAATAGCCGTCTTTAGATATCAGTACCACCCTGGTGACGTAGGGATGGAAACATTCCTACTATGCAAGGTAAGATAAATAATTCTTTTTATTCCGTGCGTGATCTCATCTGAAATGCTGTTTCTATATCTGCGCTCCATTGGATGGTCCCGTTTCTCCCCCATAGTGCAGATGCAGTAACAAGCCAGGACGGCGCGAGGTCATTGTGAGTTCCCCGCGACATGAACCTACGGTGTCTATTGGAGCACGGCAGTGCCACCCCCTGTGAAACACTTCCTCCGTCCACGCCACCGCTGCTATCTTCCCACCGCCCTCGCACGACCCCGCTTGCGACGCCCGTCGAAGAATCCCCACGGGCGTACACGATCGGCCACCCTATCAACTTCCTGCTCATTTCCACAACAGCAATTTCACTCGGACCCGGCACAGGCCGGCGTCCCTCTCTTTCCTTCCTCCCACGCACTATACCAGACCGCCTGCCTTACCCCTCCCCCCCCCCTTGCTCCCCGCAAACCCGTGCGAGAAGTTGCACGCACGGAGGGTTTTACTCCCTGGGTAATCCGTTACCACCGCCTCACGGCTTAGGGGGGCCCTTTCCGCCCTCCGACCGTGGCCCAATACCATCTTCACCTCTCCCAATCCCTCCCTCCCTGTCGCCTCCAACATTGTTGTTTTTGTTCCCCCTCTCCCACCCCCCTTCCATCCCACTCTGATCGGAGTTGAAACAAAAGCGATTCAGGCCGAGCAAACAACTGCTGGCAGCTTTGAGAGCGGAGTGGCACGAGAGGAGAGCTAAAGCGTGTATCACCGTTGCTGAAGCGGAAGTGTTTCATAAACGGGCCTCTGTAATCTTATGCAAGATAAGGATGGCATGATACTTAGGACAATTTTTGCTGCTAATGATATTTTTTTTAGACGTCACTCCGTTTGAATATTTCGTAGACGAGCTGGAATGTAAGAAGTTGGTTGATTTTTACCCCAAATACACTCACGAAGATGGGTAGAGTTCAGTATTTTAATTTATCAATTTCAAATATCAATAACAAGAGAGCAGTCGTAAATATATATGCATAGACAAATTGACTACGCACTAAATTTCAATGCAAGCTTTCCCAGTAGAAAGGAAAGAGGAACTATTGTGTTCAAAGGGATTCCTATAGGAATTCCTGCTTAGTTTTATTAGAAAAAAATGGAAATGTAACGATTCATTTGATGATGTGAATAGGTGAATTTAATCAGCCCTTTAATTTTGAAAACGCATCATAATTTATTTAAAATATTTTTTTATTTATGCCAGTTTTATTATACTAAAGAAAGTTTTCCAAATTCCGTTAAAAATTTAAGTTACTCGACTGCTTATATTGCCGTTAATGTATGTTATTTTTTCTGGGGAAAATTGCTTAGCTTTTTCTAAGTTTAATGGATATTTTTAAGGATTTATATTTTTGTATCACTCTAGCAATATGCTGAAATTAAATAGCACGCACCATGCATTGGGTTATTCTTACATTGTAAACAGCGGCTGCTGCTCTATTTCCTAGAATAATAAAACCCACTGTTTGATGAACTCTTTAATATTTACTTTGTTGTCTCATTACGATTAAAAATTAAAATATTCGAACCATTGGGAATATTTATCAACGAATTGTATTATTGTATTACGAATTGTATGTGAGTGATAAACGGCGCAGGATTTGTCGCTTGGACCGGTGGGATTCCGATCATTCAGTTATAAAGAGTACTCTGGTCTAAATAAAAGGGATGTTGTCGTCGCACTCACTCGCTCACCCTCTTTAACAACGTGTGCAGCAAAAAACACCTCCCCACTTTCCCCTCCACACCCCGCAATATTCTCGGGACTCGGCCGATATTCCTCTCCCTCAGAGCCGCTTACGGCCGCTAGATCCCACTTCATCCCCCTCTGCTGTAACGCGTGGGAGAGCGGTCTCAACCACCCTTCGCCGATCCACCCATCTTGCTGGTGCGGGTAATCCCTCCTCCTCCATGCTTCATACCCACCCACCCACCCCCTGGTTGGGGAGGGGTGGCCACAGGTCCTCCCACCCACCGTGCGAGAGCGCCGAGTTTAACACAAAGCGCACGAGGGCTTATCTCTTCCGATTATTCGACCACGTTCATTTCCTCCTCTTTCCCCTCTCTCTCCCTTGCCACCCCCGCCAACCCACGTCAGCCTCCTTCCGCACGGATAGGGACCCTTCCTCTACCCCCTCCCCCACACACGGGGTGCCTCGCCCCCGCTTTCATTGACTCCGTCGACGCGCTATCGGTTCCATCTCGGTCGAAGACCGCGTCCGCCAACCCCCTCGCCCGCCACTTCCCTCGCTCGCTCGCACTCCATATCGCCCTATCCAACCTCACTCACTTCTCTTCTATCCATTATCCCCTCCCTTTCCTCTCTCTCTCAGTCCACCTCCTCCCACGCCGAGCCGCAAAACTATGCGACACGCTCCGAATTAGCAACCGAGGCTACATCTTGCCCGTTACTTCCTCGCCCAGAAGCGGCCGTCCACGGTCCAAGGTGGTGGTGATGGTGGGGGTGGGCTCCCTCTTGACGTAACTTCCGATTCCTAGGTCTTCCTTCCGGATCCCGCCAACCCATATCCAATCTTTTCCTCCCTCCCCAAAGCGTCCCCTGTCTGCACATCCGTCTTCTACCGAATTTCCTCCTCCGCATCTCACTCTTTATCCTCATTCCTCTTGCACATCCTCCCTTATTAAAACACTCTTCCCCCTTTATTTCTCTTCTTCCCCACCGTTTATTCTTCTCTCTTCCTCTTTTTATATGAACTTAGCATTCTTTTTCTCCCCTTACTTCTCCCCTTCCTCTCCTCACTCGGGAAAAAATGGGTGAAGTCGTAAATTCCGTTTTATCCGGCGTAAAATCATTTTTCAATTTCTCAGGTTTTTTATTATTATTTTTCACTTAGCCCAGTCGGTTGGACAAAAACCGAGAGGAATCCCGTTGGGTGGGCGGTTGGGCAAGAAATCCGAGAATTCGGTTCCTTTTTTTATTATTTTCCTCACTCTTTCGGCTCTCCCGCTATCTCGCACTCTTTCCCCGCCGCGGCGGCCGAGGGCATTGATATCTAAATGAGCATCGATGGGTAAAAGTGCGACCGTGGTCACGGCGTGGATTTTCGGCCCGTTTTCATTCCCTCTTCCGCTCGTCCGAGGTCGTCGCCGCCGCATATGTCCCGCTCCGTGGGCCCATGATGCCTCCCTGCCATTTCCTTTTTTCATTCCCGCACCCCCCCACAACTCATGGACCCACCTCCTACTCTTTTTCCGCCACGATGAGA
Organism: Ischnura elegans; assembly: GCF_921293095.1. Lineage (NCBI taxonomy): Eukaryota > Metazoa > Arthropoda > Insecta > Odonata > Coenagrionidae > Ischnura > Ischnura elegans. The sequence continues at coordinate 128,508,372 of NC_060246.1, forward strand.
AGCAAATGATTTACGTCTCGGAGATGACTTTCAATTTAGTTCACGGTTAGTTTTCGGGATGGCTACCTTATCCAGTCTCTCGCGAACGCGAGGTGATGTAAAGAGAAATGCGATAAATTTAATACATCTTGCTGTTAATTATATCTCTTGATTAATGTTTTTGTTGGAACTACTACTTTTCATCAAACTTACATTGGAAGAAAACAAAGGAAAAATGCACAAGTTTATTCATTTTGCTCTCATCTGGCTTTGTGCGAGAGATTTATATCTTTCCAACTTATGTGTAGAAATGGTATTTTCCAGGATATTCTGTTTCAGCTGGAGGTCGTATTGAGAACGTCCGCCGCAGCGTTTGCATTTATTGGGAATGTTGATATTTCTTTTTATGACTGCAAGCGGAATCCTATATGAATCAGCGCTTCCATATGTGATCGAATTAATCTCCTAAAAAATAATGGAATGGCAGTCATCACATTTCACTTAGGCTTTTTACTCATCTTCTCCAGGCTCCACAAGTGGTATAAATTAATCTCAAAAAGTATATGATGTTGAAAATCTTGTATGTACGTGCATTTCAATTATTTAAATACGAATAGCTTCTATGACCATAGGTTTCTCCGTAATATCATGATGTCTGGTTTCATGAAGTGATAGTGTGAGGAAGTGAATTGCTATTTATTGGTAGCACTTAACGTAATCATTAGTTCAATATATTGTCACTTTGTGCTTTCATTTAAGTTGGTAGGATGATTTTGCTTTTTTCTCGTATTCCTACATATGCTGTATCTATTCGTTTCATGTTACGGGTATACATTCATAGATTAAAATTTCTAAAAAAAATTTTTTCGATTATTTTTTACTCTTAAAACTTTTAGATTAAAACTATCGCTCACTGGATTTCCCGGCACCCTTACAAAACCGTGTGAACACGCACTTCCATTGAATTTTACTCTATCCAGCCGTCACCATGCCGTAAACACTATGGCAGCATATACCTCGGCCTTTTGGCACTGGTTCCGTGATCCCTGGGTCCGCTGCCCGTGTGACTGCGGAAAGGCGCTCGGTGGTCGCCCTCCTGGAGCACCCAACCTGTTCGTTGGCGGACTAGGGCGCCACCCTCCTTCCGGTAAAAGTAACGCTCGCGCCTCGATTCGCAAATGCATTCCCGAGATTCCGGGCGGCACGCATTGGGGGAGGAAGCGACGCCCGCGCCGCCGACGGTGATGGATGGAGTCTCTCCGACGCCGTCGTCGTCCGACCAACCCTTTCCGAACCTTCCTCCTCATCTCCCTCCTCCTCTTCCCTTCGCATTCCTGACCGGGGCTGCCCCGTCCATCCCGCTCCTCACGGGGCCAGAAAAGGGGCGACTCGGAGGAACAGGAGCGAGGTACGACCCCTTCTCCCCCTCCCCGTATAGCTTTGACCCTTTTCGCTACCCCCCACCCCTCATTCAATTCCCCCATCTCCGCCCCTTTCCTATTTTTCTTCTCTCCGTCGCGCGAGTCCAAAAGGAATTTTTCCACTCCCTGTTATTTCATTTCCTCGATTTTCCGTGCGTGGCACTTGGGAAATAGCGTCCCGTGTCAACGCTCAGGGAAGGACGTCTTCTCACGGCCTCTTCCTCACCCCCTTATCTCAACGTAGCATGGGGAGAATGGCGGTGGAGTGAAATCGTAGGGCACACCATCACGTTTCACGGTGTGATGAAAAATCCATTCCTGAAAAGAGAAACTAAGAAATAGAGCGCGCTTAGTCTGTAGAATTTAAGTCGAACCTAAAATTAATAAAGAGACAATTCCATAAAACTGATAGTCATTTACTAAGCAATTTATTTAAATGGTAGTCGTCATAATGTACCACCATGTGCGTTCAATACTCTAAAAAAATTATATCATCAGCATGTTAGAAAATTCATTTACGATTAGGCAGTAAATAAAATTTATAAATAGATAAAATTTTCATCTAAAACGTGTAAATATGAACCGCAAAACATCTATGGTAGCCTCTTTTTATCATTGTTCTGATTACTGTTCATTCTTGACACACATCCAATTTTTTCTTCAGCTCTCCTCAATATACCAAGAACAACCTCTGCGATAAACCTGGTTCCGTCGCACCTTATAATGTCATTCAAGAAATGCATTATTAATTCTTTAAATTCACACGAATAATTTTTTGTTCTTAATTTTTCAACCTTAAGCTTTTTCAAAAAGTGCATATTTTTTCTCCATGCATTTGACCAAACCATTTTTGCTTATACTTTAAGTCATCTGAGCGGAGAGGTTTTTTGTTACCATGGAAAATAATCTGTGTGGAAACTTTGGTAAAATACAGATAAGGAAAATATGGGGAATACGATGTTATAAGAACACCAGGAAAGAGTGTTTACCTAATCAAATCTTGGAAGCAAAGACGTCGCGTGCATTTAATAATACCGAGATGCTTATCATAATTCCTCGAACTCTGTCCCCAGTCTTCGTTCAAGAATTCGACCTTTTTTAATGACCGGCCGTAATTGCACCGATGTCAGGCTTCTTTCCGGGGAAGTTGGAACTGGATACCAATTACGAACCTTCGGAGTAAGCTGACGATGGGATTTCTTCCTCTCTCCCTTTGCCTTGGCGGGAGCTATGGAGCCTTTATAGTAGAGGGGGGTGAGGAAATAGAGTTGGATTTTAAAGGGAGGGGGCGAGAGAAGGGCGGAAGGAAGGAAGGGTGAAGGAGAGAGATAGGGATAGAAAGAGAAGGAGAGGCTGGTCCCTCTCGCCGTCATTATGCCACTATCCCTATTTATAGGGCGAGTCGTGTAGGGGCAGAGGAGGAATGGGATCGCGGTGGGGTTGAGGGGGGTTTTGGGCGACGGAGCATGTCTTAAAGGCCGTCTTGTACCTCAGTGTCGATGCTAAAATTACCAACGGTGCGTCTCTCACCAGGCCCGAAGGCTGTGTTTCCACAATTATTCGCGCGGCTAGCCCCGCTATAAATCTGTCATCGGCGCCTTTGAATGTCATCTCGCGTTAACCAATATGGCAGTTCAACTTCCACAGTGTGAAGGGGTAGGCTTTATGACTTGTGTCCTCGTTGTTACCTTGGAAATATTTATCATGTTTTATACGGTGCTGAAATTTTGATGGGCCCTTTGAACCGTACACCCAGTCCGTAAATGAGATGAAATTTATAGGTCAATCCAGGAATTATGCCTTTTTCTTTTCAGAAAGTAATAAACATCTGCAGGTATTCATCATAAGCCTTATAATTAGAAAAATTAAATATTTTCAGCTTCACGCTTTTCATCGAACGTTAAAAACTCTAATCTTAGGGCGTAAAAGGCTGCGATTACGATTGTAGGAATAAATCATCTGTAATCATTGAAAACTTACACTGTGTTGTGGAATTATTACGGTTTAAAAACGCTATTTTTACGCTATTGGATTATTTTTGCGTCTCCCTAGTACCGAAATATTTGAGAAGCGAGTAATGAGTCATTACTCCCTGGAATGATAAATATGCACATTGCTGTGTTAATTACACGTTAAATGCGTACATAAGTATTTCTAATTTCGAGAATGAGTTTATGTGCTAGGATTAAATTTTTCCTTTTTTTAAAGGAGTGAGGGCTTCATACCCAATATTTGAGTCAAGAATGGAATTCTGCTAGTACGAGGATGGGTGAAGAAACTTTTATTCCATTGAGGGATCCATTGTCACCGTATAATCTACATGATAAACAATACATCGTTCCCGACGGTACTAGCGCACACTACTGTTCAATTTCAAAACGCAGTCAAGCATATTCTGGGGAAAATGTGAATAGGCTTTCAGTGTCCACTGTTTACGGCTCGGAAACTCTATTTTTAAGCCGCTGAAACATTTTCTGCGTGCCCCGAGCAGTGAACTGAACCGTTAGCAGACAAGTGGTACCAACAGCAGTAGCAACGCTCTTGAAAAAAAGTCGATCCGACGTCGGGCGAGCACGTTAAGTAAGAACGCGGAGGAAGGAAAAAAAACCAGCGCCTCTCAGAATTCGGCGACGGGACGAGGTGCGTTTTTTCTCTCTTCTCCCTTTTCTCACCGCACTTCCTCTTTGCCGTCGATCCCACCAAACTTCCCCCCTCAACTCACCTCTCTCCTCCCGCCATCCTTTTTTCTCTTCACTCCCCGATCCAGCCCCCGCTTTTAGCCAACCGTGTTCCCTCTCTTCTCTAGGGGAAAGACGACAGAGCCCGCGTCCTCAACCCACCTAAAGGGACACCCCGACAGACCCCTCCCACAGCGCTGACGGCACCCAACCCCTCCCTCCCCTCTCCGCACCAACCCTTCCCCTTTGCCCGGCAAAACTTTTTGCTTCGTCACACACCACCCTTCTCTCTCTCTCTCTCCCATTGTCGTCCTTTCCCAGCAGCCATATTCCCCCTCGGCCCTACCCCCTCGCTACCCTTCCCCCCTATGGGTCTCTTGTCACCCCACCCATACCACGGGTCTCCTCACTCATCGCCGTCTCCCACTGGACGCAGCTGGCCAAGCTGACAGAAACCCGGCTATGTAGGAAACGAAAGGGGGTCTGACGGGATATGGAGGGGGTTGTCAAGGGGAGGCTGAGATCCACGCTGTGGACCATTCGCATCTCCCGCATTTCGCCCCCCTCACGGTCGACGGGCAAACCAATCTCCTCCCTCGCAACTGTCACTTGTCATATTTGAGCCTAATTCCCTTCACGCCCGGTAAGACCAAATGCTAATATCCTCCACGCCCCGTCACTAAGCCCACCCCAAATTCTAAACTAATGCATAACTTGATGATATGAAATGGCATGAAATCCTCCCGCTCTACCTTGCCTCGAGGAAATCCCTCGAGTTTCGTGGTGTCGTCTTGGAAATTCGTCCGCTGGGATTATAGGTTTTGTGGCGGACCTGTTTTATTTAGTGGTATTCAAAGGGAAAAGAGGATCAACATTCATATCTGCAGGACTATTATTTTCTTTGGCCGAGTTTTCGTTGGATGATACATTATCGCATTATTAATTATGTTTAATTTGCTTGAAATATTTTTATGGCTGTCCTGTAAGCCTCGGAATCCATAAATATTTCTCTGCCCTGTGCAATTATTTATTACTTCAATTAGTTACACATCTTTTCAATAAAAAAGTTAAGTAAGTAATTGAAGGAGTGTCATATCACCAAAATATGAATAAATTTATATTTCTCCTTCGACTAGTTACTCATATTTTCAATAAAAAGGGAAGAAAGTGATTGAAGTTTACAAAGTTTCTAGTTTTTCCGCAATACCTGTAATGATCCTTAAACACAAATATCCCTATTACCAATAGTACCTGATACAGATGAACATGGTAAATCAAAGTGAAAAGTCTTCTTACAAATTATTTTTCATGTATGGATGGGAAATGATTCTCCCCAATAGAATACTTAACGGGATGCGTAGTTGTGCAAATATTTGATATTCATTCCATCGGTCCTCATAATTTTCCTAATTTCCATAGACAATACCCCAATTGGGGAGGGAGCCTTGAAGACGACACCTTCTCCCGCCTCTTACCACTTTCAACCCGTAAGGGACCTTTTCTTCCCCTCTCCCACACCTCCTTATTTCCTTGCACCAACTCTGAAGCCGCGTCTTCTGCTCTCCCTTCCGGATGGGCGGGGGTCGCCGCTAGGGGGGGGGGGGGCAGAGGAAGGGCCGCTGCAAGGCCCTAAAGCCCTAATGGAAGCGGAAACTAACCCCCAGGATTCATCTCCCTCCCTTGCCTCAAACAGAAACTCTTCCCCGCCTCCTCCATACCCCTTCCACGCCCATGGAATCGAGAGGGAAGAGAAGAAACAGAAGGGAGAAGGGAACAAAGGAAGAACAGAGTAATGCAAAGTGCAGAGAGGTACTGGAAAACGATGTGTGAAGCGGAAAGAGTTGAAAATTGTCCAAACTATACAGGAGTATTCATTGTAGCATGTGTTGAAGGTGCAAAAAAATATTTAAACTTCAGTTGAAACGAGTGCCGATAAATATTACCGGCGAATCTAATTAACCTGTGAATATTCGTTTCGAGTCAATTCCATTTCAGAAAAAAAGGAATTTTTAATCCAATTTAGTTGTGTACTTATCCTGGGAGTAGAGTTTCCCTATCTGGCCATTGTACTGGCAATCAGCGTGTCTGTGTAAATTAACTTTTTCTATCCTACCGTAATACATAAGCCTTACACAAAAATGTCCTTACTATTAATAGTCCCGAATGCAGATGGACATGGTAAATCAAATTGAAAACTTGATTTGATTGAAAAACTGTCTGGTCATTCTATTATCTCGAATTCATCAAACTTATAGCCTATATTAACGCATATTTGTTCCACATAAGCAGATCCGTACAAAATTTTAATAATCAATCCTGTAAAAATAAAATAATATGCCAAAATTGTATATATTTTTAATGCATGCACTTTCCTTCCCGCATTTCATTCTCTGAATATCAAAATTTTCTTTGTTAGAACTTATGGTGAGTTTTAAATATTTGCATTAGCACAGAATTTAGTGAGTTAAGACTGTGAAAATCCACAGAAATTAAATATATCACCTCAAAAAGTAGTTAGTTCAGTTATAATGAAATTTTGGTCACTTATCAGTTTTATTTTTTTAAATCGATACTCATTGAGAAGGTAGATTTGCTTTTACTTTTTGCTTCTGCTTCCCTTTCTCGTGAGTATTCTGTGCGAGGATGCCATTTCCCTTGTTTGTGCTAATACATTTTGGCAGCCATTTTTATCCTTGCCTGATCTTTTATTTTTTTGCCCTTCATCGCTGCATCTGTCCTTTACACGCTCGGTCCCTGCCAGCGTCATCGCCCGTTCATTCTTTACTCTCAGTCAATGCCGTTGCCAAGATACCGCTGGGACAGCAACGAAATTTTTTTTCCCTCATCCCCCCCAGCGCATGTCTGCATCCATTCAGTTTCGGACGAAACAAGCGATGTCCGTAGCTGTTACTCTTTTGGAACAGAAATTCATTTTGGCTTGAGGGAACGTAGAATTTCATTTTTGTGCCACGTACCTCGCAAAAAAGTCGATTACTTAAAAATGCGAGGTAAATGTAACTATCTTCTTTCAGTATGTCTCACTTTAATTTTTAATCATGGTGCATTTCGCAAATTCGTGAAATTGTTAATGAAATGGATAGCCTATCCTAAAAAGCGTGGCATTTAGACTTGTGTCGTTATCTTGCAGCAAGTGCTTGTAGCTATTACCGTCGAGGGAATCAAAAGCTTTACTGCCTTAAACAAATTGAAATTTTTAAATATCTATAATTGTAATAAATTCCACATTATGATTGTCAAATGTATCCTTGATCCCTATTTTTTATTAAAAATAATATTTATTTTAATTTCATTACTTTCCTACCTTTTATATTTTAGGAGCCATCAATTTATCTCATAATAATTGCCCTATTAAAAAATGGAGCCTCACATAGTACCAATCTTCGCAAATGCTCAGATCTTCATACATAACTGAAGTGAGGAAACGTCTTCCTGATTAAAACTAGCGATGCATCTTTCAAATAGCAACCCGAATCGTGTCTGCAACTACAAAATGCATTCCTAGATTACAAAGTAAGCAGGCTTATAATTATGGCTTATGAATGCTCTCTGAAACCGTTACCATATTCCAATATGTTTCATCTCTAAGTCCACGGATATTTCTTATCCTGCCCCGCACTCGATCAGGATTGACACAGGGCAATATTCTCATTTCTGTCGTCACTCATCTTCGGGCCTTCTTTTTTTCTGCAATGGGCTTCAGAGACCCTATTCTATTAAATTCCTAGACAGACAGACAGAGAGAAAGAGAAAATTTAGTTTTCCATCCTTTGACTTGTGTTGTGATATTTTCTGACCATTCCTTTTTCTTGACAACGCGTCCCACACTTTCAACTACTTTCTCTCCCGAATACAAGGTTGCTCGTCCATTCTCAACTTTTTAGCTTTCTTTTGAAAGACCACGTCTCTGCCTGAGCAACGGGGCAATAACCTTGGAATTCGTCCGCCCTGAAATTGTAGGGCAAAATTTTCCCTTCATTCCGACACCGTAATGCGTCAATATTCAATGCAAATAGATATTATCGTTTGAAAAACATGTTTAAGACAGTAATTCTTAAAACAAGATCGTTAGCTTCGAACACTACTCTATTACCATGGACGACCTATTATTTTATGCATGGTCCGCGTACATTTCATCAAAAAACGTTTGTACTCATGAATAATTTTTGAAGAAATCGAGGCTTGTGAATGAGGGAAAAAGCTGCTTTGATGCCCGTGAGATATTGTCAAAACAAACGAAAAGCATGAGCCGCAGCATCTTTACTTCTCTTCTAATATGGCGTATGATAATCAAGTCATTGAATGAGAATAAGTGTAAATAATTGAAAGAATATACATTTGTAACTGAAAAGGAGAGTATATAATTTTTTACAGTTTCTGTTGATATCTACGTTAAGAAGCGAGAAATACACTCCTGAAATGATTGAGTCGTGGCTTTGGCTTTAATGCTCATTGGGTCTCATTAAAAACCCTTAAAACAAAATGTTTGCTGCAACAATTTCAAGCCATTTTATTGGCATCCAATTTATATGATGGTGCTTGGAAATTTAAAACATTTTTACCTGTGTAGCCGTTCGTTAGTATATATTCAAAACCAATTTTCTATCGAGCTTACGTCAAATTAATACATCGATCTCAAGGACTCATACGGGGACCACTGTGTCAGCCTCAAGGGATTTGGTTAGGAAATGATTCAGCCACCGAGCGTTAAAACGCATCCCCATCACCGCAACAACAACTATAATAATAATCACTTCTGTGAGAGGGGACCCTCTCGGCGAAGTGTGTGTACGTGTATGTATATATCTGCGAGTGTTCCCGCCCCCATTGCTCTCCCATGATCGGGCGTATTTCCGGTCCGTCCTCGCCTCTCCCCTTTTCTTCCGATCCAAGCGTCCTCCCCGTCTAATGCGCACTAAATCTTCCATTCCCTCTCCCACACCCCTCATTACCTCACTCTGCTCTCTCTCTCTCTTCTCCTCTGCACCCCATTCCGAAAATCCTCTCCTCCTCCACACACCGCTGCCGTCACCGTTCCATAGGTACCATTCCAATCCCTCCCCATCCTCAGTCCGCTGCCTACTGTTTTCTCTCTCTCTCTCTCCGCCCCTGAAACCCGAGGTTTTGATGGGGAAGCAAAGAGAAGTGAGTGTAACCATGAGGGTGGGGATAAGGCCTTGTTCACAGCAACTTAACTTGGAGTAACTACGGAGTGTTATGGTGGTTTACAATGGTCACTTGAAATTAAAATAAATACTATATTTTCATAGAAAAAGAACTAAATGGAGATAAGAATATCAAATTCTTTTTCAATGAAAAATAATATTTAGTTGACTTTCATTATTTTCCTACCGTCTATATTTTAGAAGCCATCAATTTATTCCATAATAATTTCTTTATTTACTAAAACGAACCCTCATTTAATATGAATCGTCCCCATTGACACTAGCAATATTCTTGTTTGACGATATTAATGAGAACTTTGTTATAATTATATATTCTTTATTTTTAAAATATAAATTATGAATTTATCACATAGGCCCTTCTGCTAGTTATCAAAAGTTTGAAAATGCGTAACTAGACATAGAAGAGTCATTAGTTGGTCTCTTTGATATTTTCGAAAGTGTATTTCTTAATCTCGTTGAGGCTTACAGTTATTAAAAGTGGTTGTTAGGTCCAAACGCCTAGCATAATCGTGAAGTATATCTTTCATTTTGCCACGAATGCTAAAAATCTGATAAAATATGCAAAATAATATGATACGACCAACTATTTGATTTTCGAAGTTCAAAGACATCCAGTCATTAGTCGTGGGAAGCTCATTTTTTTCTTGAAATTGCCCACTTACATCGAAGATAATTTGGCCTATTGAAAGACGTAAAATTTATCGTAAACACTAACACCGATTTCACGATTGATGCGTGATTGTTTTCATTGAAGGCTTATGTCATTCATACATCTGATTTGTAATACGTAACGCCAAGTTAATTTGCTACGAGCTTAGCTGAAGGGGGTGGAGTGAGAGGAAGTGGAATGGGAAGGTTTCCGTCCGCCCCACTGGAGATGCGATTCCGCCCAAGCTCAATTTCTGAAAAGGGGGAGACGGACGGGGGCCTGCCGGCGAGTAGTATTGATTTAGAGGCTCCGGAGTAAAGGGAAAGGAGGGGGTGTAGGAAAGAGGGGAGGGGGTGTGAGGGGAAGGAATGGAGAGAGAGAGAAATGGAAGAGATATGACGTGAAATGTGGGATAATGAGTGCGGGCAGGTCGTCACTCAATATCTGGAACTTCGATGTACATGTGTCTACGCCATTTATCATACGTGTTGATCGGGGGTAATCGAATATTCTAAATCTACTTTCATGAGGACCTCCTTAATTTCATGCGATATATTCTGCAGTTAAAAGAGTGATTTTGTGATTTGAAGAATATTTTTGCTCATCGAAGAGTTATCTTTTTATGGCGGTCTTGACTTTTAGTTTTCCTTCTTAAAAGTTTAAAAAGAATATCAAACCCATCCTAAGTGTTAGCTTTAATTATAGATGAAATTTCAAATACGGGTTGAGAAAGGCTTTAAGAGAGGCTTTAAGGGGACGGAAAGTCTGTGGAAAAAATAAGGCCGCTGACTATTGAATCAGTAGCTACAATATTAAAGCTGCAGTTATGACTATTTTTTCGTCTAATTATGTAGACATAAAAAAGGGGTCGCCATTTCTTTATCCATGGATGAATAGTTCATTCAATGTCTCATAACGTTGTCCTAGGCATGGCAAATGTCATGTAAGACACTGAAATCAATTCGATTACCGTGCAGAATGGTGCTGTTCAAGTGAGGTTATATTTACAGCTACCTGGCTACTTTAATTTTCATAGAGTTTTCACAGGAATAAGAGAACTTTAAGTGTTTCCTTCGTGAATATTCACCTCTTCCTCCGAAGTTACACCAAATCAGCAAAGTTTATAATGCAGAGCACTTAATTTCTCATTTTAAGAGACATTGGTACCTTGTGATGTTTTCTTTTACCTTCGGCAAACTTTTTCCCTGGTAAATAAATAAATCCATCATGATATGATTTTTACCCTCATTGTTCTATTAATGATATCTCTCAGATAAAACACTAAAATGTTATTAATTAATGTAAATCAGTACCTAAATACGATGCACATAAAATTTGAAATGTTAACGGCGACTTTCGAGGGATATATCACTGAGATGGGCCATTTTTTCACTGTCTTTATAGTCTTAGTACACAGACAGTGCAAGAAGAATAAGAAGAAACTAGAAATACCGAGCTGTTACAGGGGAAGAAACGCTCCCCTAGCCCTGATTTCATAATCACCACGCGTCTGTGGACATGTTTCCTAGATTTATATAAACTATCCAAACCAATCTTCAGATTGAAGCACTTGGATATGAATAAGTTCACTACATAAACGCATCATTAAATTGTTTAGAACGGTTTAATACATTTCACTGAACGTATAGAATGTGAGATGCTGAAATACCGTCTATAATGTCTTTGCTCAGAATAACCCGTCGACATCACTTTTACATATTCCTCATTTTAAGTAGCTACTGCATCTATGGGTGTCCTTTGTAGCATGCAAAAGTATCCATGTATTAGCTGACGATGGAAAGTAAGGGTGCCGGACTGAGCTGCGAAGAGAGGATTGTGCGGAAGGGGTGAAGTTGGGGTTTTTGGGGGGTGGTGAGGGGATACGAGGATGAGGGTAGAGTGGGAGATGACCCCCGGGGGATGGCGTGCGGTTGAGGGTAAGCCGGTCGGGGCGGAGGAGGTGAAGAATAATAACGAAGGCAGCTTAGGGAGGAGGCGAGCATTTTCATAGAGGCTCGGCGAGGAAAAAATAAATTCAGGCAGGAGAGAGAATCATGAAAACGTTACATGTTAATAATAACATCAAGTTAAAATTACTTTCTTCATTTTTCCATACTTCTGCGTAGACTATTTTTCTGTGACGCATCTATGATTCATCAAATTCGACACAGTCAATCATGAGGGAAGATATATTATTTTACTTTTTCTTTGAACCCCCATTTTTGGAAGGCCCATACTATCAGTACGTAGGGGCAGTAGATGAAAAATTATATTTTCTCGATGCCATCAAGTGACCTTATTTTCAATTTAGGGCATTCAAATTTTGAGAAAGTTTCGATAGCGTAATACGACAGTGGTGGCTGATATATTTCAATATTTGTTACGGTTATTTGATACCTTACTAACAGCTATGAATTGAAAATTATGAATACGCCTTGCTTATATCGTTTAATTTGATATTTCATGTTGCGTTTGCTTACAAAGTTGGGCACCAACAGTAAGAGAATTTATCTCGAAACAATAGGATGATTGATTAGTGCAGGGACGCATATCAATTATACTGAAACTATTGCTGCTGAGTGCTTGCGTTCGCTTCATCTTTCTCGAGAGGATGAGAAAGAGATACAGTCCGTATGGCGAAAGGGGGCATTCTAAGGAGGGGGTGTGGAGAAAGTGAAAGGAGAGCGGGGTGGCGAGGGAGGCTCACGTGAGTGGGGGATGATGAATGAGCCGGCCGGGAGCGCGGATGGCTCGTGAGCGAGTGCCGAGTTCGGGGATGAGATGGCGCCGTGAGGGAAGCGGCGGAGGTGGCGGAGGTGGGAATAAGGAGAGACACCCCTCCTCTTTCCTCCACCTTAGTCCAACAAACACCCAAAATATAAGGTTACTTCATTCTAAGATTGAGAAATTTACTTTGATGGTGACTATTCGCCTCCACAGAATTTCCGTATGAAACTGATTGTAAATTATTGAACTGGTGTTATAAACTTATTTCCCATTTCCGTGAGAAATTGTATATATTTAAATTTTTTAGAATGATAATATGTATCTGCTTATTCAAAATGGCACAAATAATTGGATTTTTAATAAGTTCAACAGATTCAGGCTTCAATTGGTGGAAGTTAGACATATTTAAGAAAATGAAATATCGTAGCACTTTTCCACAAGAATGTTTAATGCGCACAACGCGTTTCGGCTCACTGAGCCAGACTGAGGTGTACCAGATGATGGCTCAGTGAGCCGAAACGCGTTGTACGCATTAAAAATTCTTGTGGAAAAGTGCTACGATCTTTCATTGACTTAAATTGGATTTTTATTTAAACTAGGTTTATTCAAGCATCTTGTACGTTTGAGGCAAAGTTTACGTCGATATATTTATAATTGAAATTTTTATGCAATTGCAAAATTACAGGAAAGAATATGTTTTTTTAAGCAGCGTGATATGGAAATAATAATTTGGCTCATTTAAGAGTGACTTTTATCCAAAAATTCAAACTTTTTACATAAAAATTTTCCTTCATATTACGAGGCTGAATCAGATGAGAACCATCTGTTGAAACGCTTATGGACATTGAAAGGCCATAAAATAAAAAAACCATTTGATGACTACGACTTGCAAATTACTATTCAAATTATAGAGGAAAATTTTCTCGAAACGCCTTTCATTTTTTTCTGCCACAAGTTTCGCACGCTAAAATATGTATTCATATCTCCTCCTCCACTTATTCCATAATAATGTATTTTATTCCACGCAATTTCATGTATGTATTGCGTTGGATTTGTTCCTTTTTAAAGTATGTTTTGTCCCACTACCTTTTTAGACGTGCGCTACCACTTTATGCTACGAAGAAGAGTGCTATAATAAAGATTACACGGCTTGTTTGCGTGAAAAATAAAAACTATCAGTTTTGGGCAGATTATAATCCGTTGGGTGGAGCTCGTTTCCGCACGATAACGATGTGAGTTCATTTTGCACGTTGAGTTTGAAAGAACTGTGCGGACGTTTGGCCAATCGATCGCACCGCCCCTGTTCAGGGCCGAGTATTTTCAGTTAAAAACAAAAAAAAAAAGAACGCCGATCTCTGCCCCGATCGCTTGCTCCCGCCCCCACTCCCCCAAATCCTCGTTTAGGGGTCGAAGTGCATTGCAGCAGCAGCCAGTACATGCGATCGTACACTGCTCTGCGCCTCTATCATCCGATAAGGCCCCTGCCCTGGGCGAAGGGGAGCACGGTTATCCGGCATCAAAGGGTTTTGCGCCCGGCGTTAATCTCGCCGTTCGAGCCATTGGTCTTTCCGCACGGAACATTGATATTGATTCGCGAGTGACGTTAGGATCCCACGCCATTGATGGACAGGGGGCGGAGTGAAAGGTTTGGTAGGGTAGGTTGTATTGAAGAACGAGGTGAAAGGCTGGAGGACGAGATCGAAACACGGTCTGTGCAAGGGACGAGGATTTATCAGAGTTTTTAAGCAGTCTTTTGGAATGAAATTATTACCTCAAGTGTATTGCGTGAAAGTATGCGGATATTTGCGCCCTGACTTTTTTTGGTATTTTATTAGTTTTCAAGAGGATTAATTACATTATTGATGTATCCTCACGTCATGGAAATGAAGTATATTTTACTGTACCACTATAAATTAGCGGAAAATTTTGAGAAATATTTAAATAAAAGGGTAAATTACTTCTTTAGTTACATAGCGTCTCCTCAAAAATATTGCTACCATTTCTGTAAGTAATGTAAAAATAAATTTAATTTCATGCCTGAATTATATTTTTTCAAAGCTTTCCTATTCTCCTTAATAACTCTATACATCGCATATTTCCTGTTTGTCGCGAAATATAAATAAAGAAATGATTTTTCCATTAGACATGTTATGACTCATTCGTTTCTTGTTATTCCCTTCATATGTTTTATTATTTTTGGATTTGGGTAGTTTAAGCTGTTACGCAGTCCACTACAAAATCATCTTTTAAAAAAACCTGATGAAAATCGCTGCAGAGTGAAAATCTCTAAGTTTTTTGAACGACGGATTGGTACGCTGAATTGCCGTATCTGTGTCCTCTCTATGAGTGCCCTTAAATAGATCTTTATATCATGCAGACACTGTTACACTAGTGATACGAAAAGCGTTATCCACTGTAGACCGTCGCCTCATGCCAATCTGCCCCAGGTCGCACACAGGATCAAAACTTGGGGGGGTGGGAAGCCATGGTTGCTCAAGTAGGTAAGATTTAAGCATGGAAAAGGTGATTGAAATCAACATTTGAAGGAAACTGTAACAACTCTTTATTAGTTTTTAAAATTATTAGCATGAAAAAATACTATTTTCCTTAAAGACATTCGCGATTTTTGCTTCTGGAGGGGGGAATGCCCCCTCCTACCCCTTGCTGGGTGCACCCATGAATCTGCCAGTAGCCACCCTGTCTTTCCCCTTTCTTCATCCTTGTCCATCTCGATCGAGCGCGAAAAGCATATTTAAAATAAGTATGTTATGAACTGCGGATGAGTACCCAGGGATGCTCCTTAGAGGGTATAGCACACGAGGGCAGGAACCAAGTAGTTCAACTTGATGTAATGACCATCCGATTCCAGTTTGAACAGGTATATGAGCGGTAAAATGGTACTTTTTGCTCGTGGGACCGTTAGGTATGGATAGAATGAGTTTACGCCATGCTCGAACGCGTCAGGGATCCCCACAGATCCCCAGAGGAATCGCTCCCTCTCCTCCCCCGCCGCTTCTCTTTCCTCTCACTTCCCACAACCCGTCTACTTACCACCAGCAGTGACGGGATTAGAGCAAAGTGGATTTGGCTGCCATTTTTGAGGCCCCACCAATCGGGGGTGTAGGGAGCTTCCTCTCTGCGCCAAGGGATGAGAGAGGCAAATAGGAAGAGCGTGGGAGGAAGGAGAGGCGGAAAGAGGAAAAGAGAGAGGGCGACGGGATGAGGAGATTTTCCGAAGAGTTGAAGGAAAGGGGCTTTCTTGAGGATAAAGTCTTCTTTTTAGTTTCGGAGGGGATGAACGGGGTTGGGGGTGGCTTGGGGGTGTTATGGGAAGGGAAGGCTCCGTGGCGAGTACGTGAGCCGGAGAGACAGGTGTCAATTTCCCCGAGCTTCCGAGTGGAAGGATTCTGGTGGGGCGTTGGGCGAAGGGCAAGTCAGTGGGACGGGGCTGGAGAGGGGTGCTGGAGGTTGGGAGGACGGCGTTGGCGTGGGACAAGGACGCTTGCGAAACTTTGGGGGCGAATGTGATTTATTCGCTCAAAAGGCTTTTCCCGAACGCGGAGTGGACCGCTGGAAGGGCTTTTGACATGCATCGCGGGTTTTGCCAACCTCCGCTCACACACACCGGACTGGCGAGGCTCGAATCGCAGACAAGTTTCCTGCTAGTCCCACCCCCTTCCCCCGTTCATCCCTTCCTAAGCCTCACTTCTCTCTCCCCCTGCAGGTTTCGCGCCCTTCCTTCTCTCCGGATCCGGGAAACTTGGGAGAGGTCTAGTTTTCGTGTGTTGGTTGGTGTTGGGCGGAAAGTGGGAGTTTCGGAGATTGTCGAGTTGCTGCGAAGGGGATGGATCGGGGAGGGTGGCGCGCGCTGTATCAGAGGCCGAGATCGTGGATCCCCGGAAAGAGGAGAGAGCGACGCGCGGGCCGGGCCGTCATCCGAGCGAGCGCGGCGTGTTGCGATGGGGTCGGGGAACAGATAGCGCCGGAGGCTGGGGGGAAATTCGAGCTGTCGAGGAAGTCCCCCCTTCCCCTTCCATCCGAATTTCTGGAGGGTAAAGAGCATTCCCCTGCAAACGTCACACCCCACTTCCCGCCGAATAAGTCAAAACTAATTATCTCACCCCCGGAAATTAGCAGGAACGGAGTTAACATTTTGTGACCGATACGCTTAGCATAGGCGGAGCGTCGTGCGAAAATTACTTACGGCATCTCTCTATTTTCCACTATGCCATAACTTCTTCCTAGTTAATTAGCAATCTTTATCAGTCTAAGTGAAATAACGTAGATTGGTCTTGCGTGAACTATAAGCTACTGTAAAATAACAGTGGAAAATTATACATTACTTTCATGCAAATTACCTCTCTTAATTATCAGCCTATTTAATGAATATAATTTATTATTACATGTATTGAACTGAAAAGATTTATTGTCTATGTCAAAAAATAAATTAAGTCTAATCACACTTACAAATGCTTCCTAATTTTATAAGCACCCCCTACTCTTTTACATTTCCCACTGGAGTGTGAAAGTTGATGATCATACTTAGGTCTCTGTTGATGGCTGTCTTCTAAACTAGCATAGGTGTTCTGTATTATGATTTTTTTTAATCGATAACCGATTTTTACCTTTGCATTTCCCACGCATATTTTTGATTATAACTCGTCAATGAAATGATTTGATCAACGGCCAATATATCAGCAAAATTGTTCCATTTCAGCGCCTTGAGCATTAAAGTAAACAAACACTCTTTTCATCGAGTTCCGGCTGTTTGTGTATCGCAAAAAAATGTCCCTTCGACGCCGCGGGGTCGTAAATCTTTTTTAATTGCCCTATAAATAATAGTCCTTTTTGGAGGGTTCATCATGAGTGTATTTTTTCATCCGTTCGACTCCACGGTGAGTAAGATAACGAGATATATGGCGAAGGGCATTAGTAGCGGAAAAAGAAGTGAGGCTGAGACGTCGGATGAGCGGTCGTGGGAGGACTGAGCAGGGCGGTGTGGGGGACAGGCGCCAGGCTTCGACGTCTGCTGCAGGAGGTCACCCCGGGGGCGTGGAAGGAGCGGTGGCCTGCTAAAGCCATCCCAAGAGCGACAGCGGCTTCTTCTGTGTTGTTAGAGTCGCTCGTCGGCGTAGGACTCCAGTCATATCGGCCGTCCCGCGAACCCACACCCGCAGCTGTTCCCGCTCGTCTCCGCCGAAAGCCTTTGACTCCACCCACTTCCAAAATCCACCCTCCCGCCCCCCTTTTGTCATTTCCCTCTACCCCCACCGCGGCACAAGGCTATCTCCGGCCAAGCCTTTAGCCGGCACACCAGCCAACCAAGCCTCTCTCTCCCTCTTCCTCACCCCTTCCATCCCGCGACGAAACCATCTCTGTTCTCTTCTTTCTCCATATCTCTGCCGCCTTCTCGGCCGCTCCATCTTCACCCGACCTCCTGTCCCTGTCTCTCATCTCGCAATACCCTTGCTCCTCTCCAAACTCTTCTTCTCACACTAACACCGCCTTCTATATCTCGCATTCCGCGCTCCCCCCCCCCACTACGCCATCCAGAAGCCTGTCTCTTGCCACACCGCCTCTCCCACCAGGCAACCCGAGCTAAACCTTCCAGAACTCATCACTAATGAGTTCTCCTCTCCTGGCTGTGAAAGAAAATGGTTGCTATCTCACGCTTTAAAATGTAAATCGTATGAATCTTTGTTTATATTTTCCATGGAGCCAGGCATATGTTCCACATTGGGACAAGTAGGATGTAGCTGCAGAAATGCATGCTTTTATATATTTATATTATTCTCAAACCACCGAATATAGCTCATATTGGCCATTTTACATCGGGGAATTCAACAAATTTAACAAGTAAACGTACACGAACAACCACCCCTAGACAGGGGAAACCTACCCAGGCAGGACTCGAACCTGCGACCTCTGGTTTGGCAGACGAGGACGCAGAGGATAGTGAAAGCATGGTAGCGTTATATCTTGGAATATTTTAGTAAATATATGGCCGCCAGCTTAATTTTTAATAGTCCATCTAAATTGTCTAATCCCATATACATTCTAACGGTCAAAAGAGATTAATGCGGAGATTTCCGCGGCGTTGGTTAGATATCCTCTGAATTTTCGGGGTTATGCTATCATCACAAGTGACATATGCGGACGTAGTATCCGAAAACGCTGAGAACATATGATCAAAGAATTGACTAAAGCTAATATCTATTATCCAATTTCCTATTTATTGACTCCATGACATGGAAATTATAAAAGTAAAAAATGAAAGACATCGGTGTTGAATTAATACTTTTATCCAATAACAAATTGTGCTAGTGAAAATCTATGACTTTTCACCCATTCGATTGGATACTTTATGAGATTACGCTAGCAAGAAAACTCCATATTATTAATTTAATGGAATCAAGCTGCGATTAGAAAGCAAGTACAGCAACGCTTAAATCTTTGTCACATTTAATCGTAATCCAAATGCTTTTAAAAATTAATTTCCTTCTTGAGATAAAAGGAGCTAAAGAGTTTGGTTTGGGTCAGAGGGATACGAAGCGGGAACGAGTGGGGGCGAAACGGCTCATTAGTTAAATAGCAATCTCAAGTTCAGGTGAGCCCCCTTTGCGCAAGTGTCGTCCACAATTTAAAATCAAGGCCGATTCGAGCGAAGTGCAGGGCTGGAATACGGAGGTGGAAGTTTATTTTTCGCGTCAGACGGAGGCCCGAAGGGCATGAAAGGGGAGGCAAAAAAAGGGGAGGAGGTAATGGGGAAGGAATAGTGAAAATTGGGAGGAGGGAGGCTGATGAGAATAGGGGCGCCACTTCCAAGAGAACATCCTGGAGGAGAAGGAGGGGGATGCTGTGTTGCTGGGGGTGGAGGAAGAGTGGAGAGGCTGAGCGAGGGATGGAGAGGGGGGGGGGTGAGAAGGATCAAAACACTAATTTCGGGAATGGAGAGTGAAAGGCTTATCCGTCTTTGTCGCCTCACTCTCACCCACACACTTGCAAAAGCGGGACAGACTCACATCTAGACACACCAAACTTCCTCATCTCCATTTCTCTCTCTCTATCTCCCCATATATACCTCCACCCTCTTCTCCTCTCACCCACTTCCTCCTCACAGCCCCCTTTGGGCTCTCCCCCTGGCGGGCTCAGATTAGTCGGAGGGTGTGGGCAGCTTTGGAAATTTCGTGGAAGCGATGGTATGGGTTGAGATGGTGTGAAGTGAAGGGGGTGATAGGGTAGGTGCCTCAGAGAGTGAAATCTCAGGGGGAGGGGAGAGCAAGGGGGTTGAGCGGAGGCCCTAATGAGAACGTAGGCGGGGGTGAGAGGGTGAAAGGGGGGGAAGTGAGTTTTGATGAAGCAGAGGGTGAAGTTTGCCTCGTCAGAGTGACTACTTGAAGGAAAAGTGAGTTTAAAAAAGAGGAAAAGTGAGCGTAGGTTTGAGTAGACTGAGAAAAAGGTCTCAGCCATCAAGCCGATTCGCTGAAAACCCTTCTTCCTTTGATCTCATTAAAGCTAGAACTTACTCTTTGATATCTCCCTAATCTCCAACTCCAATAGTTCCACCGTTCGATGCTCTTAAGTGTTTCTCAAAAAGTGTCGCGGAAATTCACATCCAAAAGAGATTGTGCTGCTTCGGCTTCAGTTGACTTTCTCTATTTTATCCGATATATTTGTTTTTTTATATTTTCAAAGGCATTTTTTAATAATCATCAATGGTGTTTCAATATATCACGATTATGGACGAATTTGTATGCCATCGTTTCATGCCGCACACACTGAAAAATTGAAAATGTAATCACCGAAGAGGAAAAAGTTTGTTTTTCTGTATTTATTTTGGCTTTGGAAAGTCAAGATTTTCTTCTAATTAAAGCCGGCGACTGAAATGTCGATGAAAAGCCACTCATCCCTGAAGGAAACATATTTTACGATTAATTAGCAGGTTGCCCGTCCTAAGTAACTTCACCAGATCGGACACCCCAGTGAGCTATCTCCATGAACCTTCTCAATCCTCGTCCTGTATTACCCGCCCTCCTGTCGGTACGAGATGAAAATGTAGATAGAAATGTGCCATGAGAAGCAAAACGAGAGATGGTCAAACACGGGTGGGTGGGTGGGTCAAAATTTCGTGAGAGTGAAGGTGGATATCTCGTGGGAGAAAATTCTGGGGATATTGCGCGGGAACGGGAGTATTGGGATAAGTTAGCGAAAGGGATGACGGGCATCCGACCCAGAAGACTCAGAAGAGGAGGAGGATGCTGAGTAGGGGCCAAAGGTGCTGCTTGTGAGGAGGGATGTGGAGCTTGGCGGAAGGAATAGAGGAGGCAGGGAGAGAGAGAGGTGTCTAGTTGAAGAGGACCCGATTTCCGGAGGTTTCCGGCATCGTAAATTCACCTCGAGTTTCCGGCCTCGGAGGAGGAGGAGGACGGCGGGGGGGAGAGCCCGTCTTCCCTCTTGACTCTTATACGCCTCCTTTGCTCGCTCGCGTCCTGCTCAGACCCCTCTACTCCTCCCCCCCCCCCCCGAAAACTCTCCCACCCCGCTACGCACCCCTTCCCTCCTCCTGGTCCTGCCTCCTCTTCCCGCCTCGCCCATAAATCCTCTTCCAGCTCCGTTCGGGAATAGCACCAGGAGATGTTCAGCCGTCAACGTGAAGGGAGGAGGCGCAGGGGGAGGAATGGGGAATGAAAAAGGGGTTGGCGGAGGGAAGATAACGCACCGCTCCTCTCTCTCTCTCTCTCTCTCTCTCTCTCTGCCACTCCCTTCCTTCTCTTTCGGGAGCCGATGTCTCTCTCGTATTTCCTTCAGTCCCCACTCTCTCGTTCTCCTCTCTTTGGTGAAAGGTTAGGATTACTGAGTTCACTTCTGGGAGTTAATCGTACGGAGCTCTCTTTGTTGTTATAATAATTTCTTTCCTCCTTGGCCGGATCAAATATTTTCCTATTTCCCCCTAAAGATGGGAGTCTCTCCTTAAGGAACCAATGGGAAAACTTATGAAATGAAACACAATTCCATATCATTTTATATTTCCATTGAGAATTTATACAATTAAACACTCCTATTAGACTATCCCAATTTTGAATAATTTGGAATGAATAAATGCGAAGTTATAGAGTTATGTTCTCAACTTTTTCGTACCGGAAACATTCAAATTAAATATGGCGACGAAATAGCATTTTAAATCTCGCTTTCCCTTTAGAGCATATTCACACCTCCTCGGCTTGGAGAAGCTTCCGTATTTTATACACCTATTAAAGGCAGTGAATTTATGTCGCCAACCTTTTTCTATCTTTATCGGAATAAAATGTATAAATTTCTATTAGGAACATCAGAGAACTCTGTTGTGCTTCAAAATTTAAAGCGTTAGGGACCATATAGTTACCTCCAAGTGTTGAAGAAAAGATTAATGACCAGATTCCATGGATTTTAAAATACTTGTGGGTTTCGCTCCGTTGAGGAAGGTATTCGGTGATGAAGGGCGAGAGGCTGCGATGTTTGTCTGTGGATCAAGCGGCGAAGAGGGCTGAAGGGAGATGCTTCTCCCGCACACCACTCCATCGCTCCAACTTCCACATCCAAACCATCGCATCGTTGACACAACAGCGGAGCCGCACCCCTCCAGCGGCTCTCCTCGTTCCGCGCGACAGCAGAGAACGCCTCGTTCCCTTCGCATTCCATTCGGCAGTCTCATTTTATCGAACGCTTTTTCAAGTGTCGTTGGCACCACGACTCTTGAGGAGGGTGTGAAGTCAGAAGGCAACTCAATGCTACCGAAGAGATCACGGATCGAGACCGGAGTCTTGTGGTGTCCGTTTGGCATTGGATCGGACTGCTAAGGAGGAGACCAGACAATGTTCTAAGGCGTTGTGGCAGATTTTCGACCTTTCATCAGCCAGCTTACGACTAAAATGGCATTCCAGCTAACTCAATATCCTCTTCCAAGTAGTTGCTTAAACCGCAGAGTACACCGAAAAATTGTGTCACTCTCTATTGATTACCATGAAAGTATGAATCTCTTGAAACAAGAATGTGAAATTGCAAGTGTATTTTTTTGAATTGTACCTTTTTTTAATCCTCCCAAACTCTAATTAGAAGAAGTGGGCGCTAAATTTGGAATGCAAATACATGCGATGCAAGGCCTTTGCCAGAATATTTTTTCGAGGGGTTTACTTTAATGGGAAATACAATTCGGGATGGGCCATTTGGAGGGGGTGCACCTAAGACTATATCTAGAAAAGTATTCGGAGGATGGTGTTCCAACCCCTTGAGCCCTGCAGTTAGCAATGATCATGCTAGTGTGCTACCTTTATTACATCAACTTAACTAATATTCAGCAAATTTAAAATTTGTGACGAGGGATAAGAAACAGTTCTGCTTTCGTAGAGAGAAATCCCTGTGATTCAAGGTTAATTACTCCCGCTCAGTGAAGGCGCTGTCTCTCAACCACCCTTAGCAGGCTTTAACAATGAGCGCGTGGGTGGGTAATTCGAGGAATGATTTGGGCGTGGCGATGGACTGGCTCGAGAGGCCGGAGACAGCCACAACTCGTGCATTCAGACGTCTGTCTCCCTTCCAACTTTTCCTACGCCTCTTCTGCTGGCGACCAATGGGTACCGAAGGATTTACGGCGATCCTCTCTTCATCATCTCGGCAACTGTGACGACGACGTTTCAGGGACCGCTCTCTTTACAGGCACCACGGGCTACGATGCACTCGGAACAGCTCCTCAGAATACTTTATTTTGGGGCTGCCGGACGAAGGGTTATTCATCAGAGCATCCATTCCTTATTTTAAAAGAGGAGGAATGTGCAAGAGTGGTATTAGGTGTTTCTTGCTTATCGAGGTATGAGTCATGATAAATTTGGACACTGGACCTACATCTCTCGCAATTTTTTGAAATATAAAAATATGATCTTCAGCATGCGGAGGAATGTCGTGCACTAAAGTTTGAAATGAAAATAGTTTTGGTCGATACCGTTACCGAGAAATAAAAATGTATTTTTCCTGCTTGTGATAACTCGAGATTCCGGTAGGCACCTTTATTCGCATATATGTATTTATTTTCCTGAGATTTTTCGGTTTCAATTAAACTTATGATTACCGTTGCAGTGTTAGAGCAGGTTTCCCACTTTACATACTAAATAAAATATTTATTCATGTAATAAATGCATATACCTGAGAAAATTACTTTGCTGCATTTGAAAATTGATGGGGTAGCCAATATCGTATCTTGCGTATGTCTTCTTGGTCAGTTTTCTAAGTCTCTTAGTTTACAAAAATTAAATTTACACTATCTTTAATTCTTTATATCAGCATTATGTTATTTTCATATTAAATCTGATATTGGGGATTACTTTCCCCTTAAAGCAAAGAGCTAGTTAGGAAGAAACTAAGACGAAAATGCCATAAAGATGATGTCTTCTCAAGGTTTACGCATCGCAATGAGAGGAGAGGTTTACGGGCTGGTTGGAAGATGAAGGGAGGGTTGTGGGTGGGGAGCATGAGTAAGATCGAGGGATAGCGAGCGAGGAAATAGGAGAATGAAAGATGGAAGCGAAGGCATTCGACGGGTTGGGGATGGAGGAGACGGTGGCGGCGTCTGCGTCCGACGTGATGAATTGGAGAATTCTCGAAAATTGAAACGTCAGATCCAAAACTCAGACTTACGGCTGGTTGCATCTTCTCGGTATTGTATTTCCGTGGCCACAAATGAGAAGGTCAAAAGTTTAGACGCTAAGTCACAGGGTCTTGAGAGGGCTACAGGAAAGCCTCTGTTAAATCCTTCAATAAGTATGTACGACATATATAATTCAAAAGAGATAATAGAGATGCGTGGAATCGAAATATTGCTTCTTCCTTTGCCCCACTATTCTAAACAATAAAATATTCATTTAAATAAGCAAAAATTTAATACACATGTTCTATATTTAGAATACGGTATAGGTGCAAGGAATGCCCAACAGAACAGAATTAATTGACATAGATAATTACCGCATCAAACAAATTAATCAATGCTTTGAATGAGATACGGCAGCTTCTTAACGGTACTATAGCAATCTTAATGATGTTGAAAGACGAATAGTTTATTTAAAATTTTATTACCAAGCTGACATTACTTTTGCACGTTTTTGCTGTTTAATTTAGCTAATTGGTATGGTGTCAGCTTTCTTGAAAACGTTCGTTGTTACTTTTAATTTTGTGGTGCATGTTTTTCAAAACTCAGTAGTGCATGCAATTTATACGGTAGACAGATAAGCAAATGCTAAAAGTGACATCTAATGAATGGTAATACATATCATTGATGGTAGATTTTGGCTTGCGTACGCTAATTTTACGGGCAGAAAACATTAAATTCCTAAATTTCTCAATGGTAAACCATTCTTGGAATGCGATCTGTGGCATCACTTGGGACGCGACCAAAGAATGAGAAAGAAAAATTAATGAGGAAGAACAGGTGCAAATGGAGTACCTCCGAGAGATAAGCTAAGTTCATGCCAATTGGAAAGGAATCGAGGTCGACGCCGCCGAACGAGTGAAGTGAAAAACATGCGGAACCATCTAGAGGAGAAGCAGAAATAGACAAACCCTTTAGCCTTAACCTCTTACTTGAAATTCCCTCTTATAAAACCCAACCTTTACTCTTTCGCTCGAACCGTAATTAGGACTTACGCGGTGGGAAGAAGGATACCGTTGGTGATGGGCACGGTCTGAAGTTTAAATAAGTAACGCGGCCAACTATTGAGGAATAAATCAAGCGAGAGAAAATGAGCGTCTGCGATGCAATCGGATTCTCGGGAGTGACGTGAAAATAAAATGGAGGTTTAAGGCCGAAAGAATAAGGCAGGGGATTGGATGGAGCGGTGGCGTTGATGGATTATCCCCCTGCCCCCGCTCGCGGCGGCGGCGGCGGCCGGAGTGAGTGAAAGGGGAGGGGGGCGGGGCTGGGCGAGGTGATGAGTGGGGTGAAGGCTCCGGGACCGCGGTGGGGGAAAGAGTTGGGGAGAGTCTAAGAAAGCAATGATGCCGCAGCAAGGTGGGAGGGAAGAAACTTAGCGGTCGGGAATGTGGTGTCAATGAAAGACGGATTGCTTTTGAAGAAACGATTGTGGGAAGTGGTCGGCCAAATCGTAATCTGGGTTGAAAAAGGCCACCGAAAAAAATTGGAGGAAAAATATGTTTTAGCGTTTTTTTTACTTTATTTTGGGTTCTTTGTGTGCGTTTATCTAAATATTAAGTATATAAAAATGGTTTTGGCGGAAAGCAGTGTTCTTCACGTAAAGACTCCATATTCATATTAGGGTAGATACACATTTGGACAAAGAATAATAATTACCATACATGTAGATACGGTCTGCTCTAAGATCATTTTTTTTTTTAATTTTTGAAGATCTTTTAATTCGTTTTTGGAGATATACGTTATTTTTTGTATAAAATCAAAAATGCACAGAAAAAAATGAGGAAATGAAAAAATTGATCTATTTTGGATTTAATATCATGTTGAAATACGAATGGAAATTTAATATATTTTTATGCACTTTAAAGACAATGAGTCATAGGAGTTTTTTTTAAACTTATTTTCTTTAAAAGGTAACCAGGTAAATACCTGCTCAATCATTACGAAGGAATGCCAACTCAAGCGATTAAATTATAAAAATCTTCTTTATTCTTGGTATTGCCGCGGCAATAGTTTTTAATTCCCAATTATATGTTACAAAATTAAGAATGGCTGAAAACCTGATGACGGCTATTTAAAAAATTTAGTTTCAAATTTGCCCTCCTTTCTGCCACAAAAAGAGACAAATATCAGTCAATAAATATTTCACAATGCCAGTTTTGATTGAATTAAGGCAGCTTTTTAATCCATCACCTTGAACTGAAGTGTTATCTAAAAGCTTCAAAAGCAGGAGAATCCTTCTTGAGGTGCTGAAGTGTTGAAATGTGCGGTCGCGTATTTCGTTCCCGGCGGTCACTACGCTCCCGATCAGCAAAACGTGGGCGGAGGGGAAGGGCTGCCGTACCCTTCTCTCCCCCTCCCGTCCATCCCATCCCCATTTCCCTCCGATTCGGTCTCTGATCAGTATTCGACACGGTGGACCCCTTCTCTCCCGGATTGAACCTCTTCAGACTCACAAATCACGAATCGGGCGCGGACGGCCGACGTGATGGGAGGCTGCAGCAGCCTCCAGAGGGAGAGATCGCGGCATGGGGTGGATGGAAGGGGTGCTGGGGAAGAGACCCTAGGGGGGGTGGAGGGGTGCGAAGACTGAAGGCCGAGATTGAAGGCGGTTCCAGGGTTGGAATATATCTCCGTTGGGGGGGGGGGGGTAGGAGAAGGGTAGAATGTATACGGCGGCGATTCGCAGTCGGACGCCGTGAAGGGTACGTATGGATTGACGCCTCCGATGAGCTATGGAGAAAGATGTCCGCTCCAATATCCTTCCATCTCGAAGCTACAAGCTGCGATTCCAAATCGGAAGAATCGATCCATACGGACATGATAATAACTCTCTCTCCTCTCTCTTCCCTCTCCCTCTTTCGCTTTCCACTCTCCGTCATTCCCTTTTTCGAACGTCCCTTCCTCTCATCTATTTCGAATTCGTCGGCGGCGAAGGAAAAAAAATGAAGAATGTGTTGCGCGGAATGGGTTGGCAATTAATCGCACACGAGCGGAATTTGTTTTGGAATCGTTATTCATTTCTGAGCCTTGCCATTTCTGTACTCACAACAAGTCGATCCGAGATGAATGGCGCCACGTAGATCACTGCTGAATTGATTCTGCGAGCAGAGAGCGATGCTTATGCGAAAGAGAGCGACTCATCGCTGACGCTTTGGGGGGAGTTCCCGCGGAAAACTAGTTCAGAAAAAGAATAATGGTTTCTCGGAAGGTCATGAATTAAATATGGTTGAAAAATGAATGGATTCCTATGCCTTAAGGAATCATTTTCTCCATTATATATTCCCGGAGAGTAGGGTAGATGGATTTCAGGAGACAAAATCCTATTATAAACCTTAATCGGTATCAATTCCCAAAAGAACGTTTTAATGTAAGGTGAACGGGTTATGCAATGAGTCTATTGATAAATTGCTCCAACAGAAGCAGTTAATGTTTCAATAAATGAAGTTATCTCATCCTGCCTCTTTGAACCAATCGCAGTGGATGCTTTCATGATTTCATCTTAAGATCGCCCCTCTCTCTCTCTCATTCAGTTTTATATTGAAACCAGAGCAACTGTAGATTTGCAAATCCCACCCTATTTATGAGCAAAATCGACAAAAAATTTTTTCATATTAGGAATAATATTGATGAATGGTAATTTTTGAAGCAGCTAAAATACTTATGCATTGTTAGAACTTCAGCGATCATTGTAAATAGATGCATTTTTAGCAAGTAAAAAATGAATGTAGAAAAGTACTACCTTTGTGCATGGCCATTCATGAGCGTCTGAGATGATGTTTGTATATTGAAATAAAATATTTAAGACAATTGGGTACATCCGTTAATAAATACGAGCCAAATTATCTTAGACAATATTAATTTGTCGTTGAGCGTTACTTTAAAAGCATTTTTTACACTCTATTAAACCAAGTCTGAAATGGTCTGTTGGATAGAGCATCTATCTTATATTTATAATATGCGATTTAAGTTACTAATTTATCTTTTTTATCGGTAAGATATATTTTTAATGGAATGAATTTTTTAAATCTATGCCCAACTACTGAATTCATAGTGTTCGAGACTCCCTATCCTCTCTTTCTCGGGAAAACTCTCCCGAGGCCTGAGAGTGTGTCGTCTTTCCTTGTTTATTTCGGTTCGATGGTGCAGCTGCACCTGCAGACCGCGCCCCAGCATTATTATTTGAGCGCTCATATGCTCTGTAAGCATCCCCAGGCCGCCGCACCGTCTCGTCAGCCCCTCCCCTACACACGACTAAAGCCCCGACGCGTCGTAGCAGCCCGATCCGACAAGTGACGCGTGTTGCATGCGCTTGTCTGCCTGTCTGTTACGTACTCTATATACGCCGTCCTACCGGATCCAGCTACCAACGGCTCTCCCCTTCGCTCCACCGATGCAAATCAGGCCTTGCGCAAGGCATCGACGTAGTCCTTCGCTTCCACTACCCGCCCTGACTCCGGGCTTGTACATCGAATCCCTAATTGCACCAAAGACTCCATCTATGCCACTCAGCAGCACTCACCGGAATACACCGTACAGATGCAAAATGTTTTTCCTATTTTTTTTTATTTTTTAAAGGTACTCCATCTGTTCAGGCAGATTTACATGGAGTATTTATGGAATCACTCAGGCTGCTCGAACTCCTGCAATTAAACTTCCTCTTTAACGCTTACTAAGATCTATTCCCATTCATTTAAACAAGGAAACCTATTCTCTTGCTCTTTCTCTCTCACTTTCCAAAACACATTCTCTCTCGAACGGGTTTTATCCCCTCTACGCTTAGTAATTGCTATATTCAGACACTCTGTTTCCCACATTTCTCCTAATTGTTCAGAAAAATAATAAACTTAGAAGAGAAGTTCGTATCCTCATCCACCAAGAAAAACGCTTTCTCGTTTCTTTCCCTCTCCGTCCACATCTCGTCTGCTCCATTATCCTCCATGCTCACTTTCATTTTTGATATATTTTGAAAAATAATGAGTACTTTCTGCTATTTAGTTTTCATCCTTCTTCTAATAACAATTTATGGGTAGCCGAATATGGCAGCGCTAATCGTTTCGTGGAGTATTTTTGACAGCACTGTCTGCCCCCGAGAAATTAATGCAAGCGTCTCCATTCATCCATATTATTTATATTTTATTGGAAATATACTGTAACGATTTTTTATTCAAATTTAATATCATTTCTACATTATTGTTTTCCATTTTAATACAAGCTGTTGCATCAACAATTCTCCTTTAATTTCATCGATCATTTCCATCCATTTACGATTTTTTTACAATTTTGCGATCAAAATATAGAGAGAAAATTACCCTGTTTCGAAGATACAACATATGGAAGTCTATATTTTACTCTTAAAAAGAAAACTATTGTTATCAAAATCGAGGTCTCGCGTAGGAAACACGTTGTTTCTTGTGTCTTGAGTGTTATGGTGAGGAAAGAGACTGGCGGTGCAATTTTAGGAGCAATGCTACCTTTCAGACTACCGGCACACAATAGAGGAATATTTTTTTCTCTCTCGACTGCACCCCTTCGGATTTTTCCAATCGTCACTTGAACTACGTAGGGGCCACCGTTTCAATTTGCGTTCCACGGCAGGACAGCGGACGAGAAATATATGGAGCATGCGCGGGCTGTAACCCCCTCCCCTTCCCCCCCAGAGATGAGACTCCCTCCCCTTCTCCGTTGGCCCCCTGTTGTCGTTCGCCCAAATGGCAGTGCGCCTGTGCGCCGCACCCCTCCCCCCCGAAATCCCAATTTCCCTCCTCCCTCCACCCTCCCGTGGCAACAAAGGCAGCGTGGGAGGGACGAGAGACACATGAAGTGGAAGGATGGCCGAGAGTGTTTAAATGCAGCCGCACAGAGCGCCCGCGATGATGATGCAAAACGATGGCCCGAGTTTACTCGCGGTTATCCGGCGGCGAGGAGAGACGTCAAGGGTGCTGGTGCCAGTTCACTCTCTGAGTGGATTGACGCATTCGTCCTCACTAATGACGCCTTTCCTCCCGAGCGAGTTGGAATTCCAACCCTGCCGACGAATGGGTTGCATTTTTATTTTCATTTGGTAGGAGAGCATGGATGTGCTGGGACAAGTTTTCAATGCTAGAAAAATCTGTTGAAATGGCAATTTGAATACGAATTACTCTATTCTCGTCCATTGCTGAAGATTTATCATCATAAATAAAAATACTCTGTCCATTTCTTTCTGATCCTGATGATAGCATGATATGCAGAAATCCGGGTCGTACTATTTAAAATAAAGTGTGGAATAGAACAAAGTATTTTTATTTATGATGAAGCAGTTCCACAAAGTAACGCCGGAGACCGTGTCTTATATTAAAAGATTTATCATTTTCGGATATTTAAAAAAATTATTTCGTCTTTTACTTCATTCTGAGATCCAACAGTTGACTCTAGGAATGACGAGTGAATAAATTTCCCGACCATCAGGATTTAAGTCAAAGTTCTGCTGACATCCTGTTTAAATTTCGATAGTCAATGAAATTTTGATGGAAACTCGGAGCACTCCAAAATTAACTGCAAAGAATTTCGTAAACTTTCCAAATTTTTCCTATATTGCTGAATTTTGTTGAGACAATTGGTGCCTTTATTAACTGCATACGTGCGGACCTACATTCAGAATTCGCTTGGTTCATGAAGATTTAAAACCTATAGTCTCTACCTTGGAGTAGAAAACGATAGTTGACGGTAGAAAGTATCCACGCTTACCATGTTCAGTGGCAATTCTAAAGACTCATATTATCTTGATATGTGATGGAATAGTTAGAGAATTATATAAGACAAGTAAAATTATTCCTAAAATAATTTCCTATGCCGCTTTGTTGAAGAGAAATTACGTCTTGGTTTCAACAATTACTGTGGCTATAACACATTGAGAGGCTGCGATAATAAGGAATGAGAGGTTCAGAGAAAATGATAAAGGTAGATACATCTCAAATTGTTATTACGAGCAACCTGACCATACCTACTTTCCCGGGTGGTAGCGGAGGAGCGTCTCCCGAACGGAATCACGTTCACCGGGACAATGGCTCGCAAAGGCCGTTTGCTTTCCTTCGACCCCTTTGTTGTTCCGCCCCCGGCGCCGCGCTCGCATCTCTCCGGAGCATCTCCGGCATCTGGAGCGGCAGCCAGCTCCCTTCCCCACGGCACACCACCTCTCCCCCGACGCCGCCCCGGCGACTGCTGGCGACGCGGCGGCGCGGGACGTGCGGCGCCCCCTCGCTCCCGAATCAGCCGCTCCCCTCCCCCCGCAGCCTCCCTCCCGCCCCCGCGATATATCCCGACGTGCGGAAGGGAACTCGGCCGCTCAAACGGGCCGCAACACCGCGGGGAGCCACAAGTCGCGAGAGACACGGCCGCCGTAGCATCCTCCGCTCTTTCGGATGCGATCCGAGGCGGACGAAGAGAGGGATCAGTCCCCGGTTCGGATGCAGTATCCAGACGGACCCAACACCCCGAGTGCATGGACGTGCCGAAGGCGGGAACCTTCGAACTCGGTCCACCGGACTCGGTTGCTGGGGCGAGACGAGGACTCGCCGGGGTCCTGCTCCGCGGTTTCGCCGGCCCTTGCACAAGCAGCGGGTCGTACTTAGTCGACAATTTTTACTTCAATGGAAATGTTTGACAGTCGTTCCGAGCGGTTGGTGATTCGAACGGAAGGTGTGCAATGTTTGAATCTTTGAAAACCAAGAAGGATTAGGACGGTAATGTTCCAAAGCATTTCTGTGTAAATTACAACTGTTGTGCCTTTAAAATCTCTTTCTCAAGTGAATTTTTACCATGTGTTTACAATACTACTTTGTTGATAGCCCAATAATCACCAAGTTTCATCCACCTGCCTCGCGATATGTGGCTCTATAACCGTGATTCTTACCCACGCACGTGACCAATCGCTCAAATTCCTCACCTAGTGCTTCTCTGGACCTGGATCTGTCCTCGTCAGGGGACGTGTGAGTTTTCAGGTGCCAGGTTGTGTCAGTGTTGGATCCAAGTGGTGGTGTTGTTGTGTTGTGTTGCGCGCGCTGCCATTGGACGTTGAGGTCGTTGTGGGAGGAGGAGCAGGAGGCTTCCCCCAATTTGACGGTTTGCGTGCATGTGCGTGTCAGGGGTTGGGGGAGGTGGCCGATAGCCCCGTGGCGGGGAAGGGGGGACGTGTCAGAGAGGGATGCCCCCGTCGGTGGTGGATATGACGTTGGCGGTGGTGGGGGAGTTGTCGGGGGCCAGGAAATGGTGTTGTCTGTGCCACTGGTGATTCATTCCACCCCGATCGCCCGCACCCGAACCATCGTCCTTGCCTCGTCTGCCCCAAAACATTCGACGGGGAGGTGACCCTGGCCACGATAACAACTGGTATATCCAAAGCTGGAGGATATGGTAGAGTGCAAATTCGC
Source organism: Ischnura elegans (assembly GCF_921293095.1). Taxonomy (NCBI): domain Eukaryota; kingdom Metazoa; phylum Arthropoda; class Insecta; order Odonata; family Coenagrionidae; genus Ischnura; species Ischnura elegans. The sequence goes on from NC_060246.1 coordinate 128,541,115, forward strand.
CGATACCTCACCCGCTCCTAGATAGCAGGAGACGACTCTTGTGCAACAAATTACAGCAAAAACATATATCCTCAACAAGGAGCCATTCAGTTTTATTCCTTGGAAGATACAAACAATAAACTCCGGATCACGTTATGGTCATTGGTCCAGTGAATAGCCGTGTGGCGGGCTACCGGCTCGTGGGACGCGTGTAATCACACGCCACTTGTCAAACGTTTTCTCCCTTTCACGTGGAGGGAATGTGACCGCTGGCAATGGATAGTACCAAAAAGTGGGACATGAAATATTGGGTCTACTTTCTTTTTTTATCTCGACGGTGGGAAGAAAACGTCAAAACAGGCGTATGTTAATCTTCCAATCTCGCGGTGGAAAAAAAGTTGTTCGACAACTCCGGTGTAAGAGGTGTTCCGAAGAACATCTTGATTAAGTGAGCTGTGTGAATGCGTGTGGAAACTTCGTTGTGACTTTTGCGAAGGAAAAAACATAAGGAGTGAACGCGATATATATCTACACTGAAGTGAGTAACCACCCTCAATTGGTGGTAGCAGTGGTCATTTCTCTGTCGAAAACGCTTCTTTTTATTCTCCAAGGTTGGAGGCATTTTGTTCAGACTATTTCCACTTTATTCTTTTATCCCATTACGTTACCCTCTCCCTCAACCTGTGTCTGGAAGCTTCTGTCTTCTTCATTCTTTTTTATTCCTCTCCCATACCTAGTCTTTCAACCCCTCCCAGTCCATACCCACCAAGACTCCTCAACTCCATTATTATTTCGTCTCCATCAAACGCACACCAACGCAACCCCAACTCCTGCCGTGAACCGCTCCCTCACCTTCCGCCGTCCCAAACTGCCTCTTCGCATGCAAAAGCGGCCCCCCATTATCCCTCCCATCGCCGCCACCGCCCCCACGGCCTCCCACGAGGGCTGGAGGCGTGGAACACGGAGCGTTGCTTGAGCGGTGGTCTTGGGTGCGGGAAGCGAAAGGAGCCGCGGTGGACGTGGTTCCGAGGTGTGGCGCCGTGTCTGCCAAGGCGACGGTGGAGGTGCTCCGAGTGATCCCTAACGTCTCCCACGATCATCCGCCTTTACTGCACCTCCGGTTCTGCCAGAGTGTCGTGTCGCACGCAAAAGAAACACCTGCCTCCGCACCAGAAGAGGGAAGGATCGCCGGGTGCGGCCGAGGTGCCGGCGCTTCCGCCGCCGCTTCCCGCGGCCCTGCCGCCGCCGATCTCTGCACCCGCCGCCCCTGCGCTGTGAGGGAGCGGGAAGGGTGCCCTCCGACGGCGAAGAGGTGGAGGAGAGGTTGGTGCGGTCGCCGGAGGAAGAGGAAGAAGGTATGCGCCTTCCTCGCGTGCGTTTACTATTTGGTAGAATCAGGTTTGCCACTTGGCGGCATACAGAATCTCTGTTAGCGTCTTGAAGTGCAGTTAGCTCGAGCTACACGAAATCCTCACTTCGAAACGTTGGCCGATATGCTGAGAATGACCCGGTGGCGAACCCGGTTGGAATTGTTTTGACACCAAAAAGCGAGGACACCAAGATCATTTTTAAGGATATTAGGCCTCTAAAATTGTATCCCTTATGTCTAAGTAGGTTGGAAGTGCTGCGTGTTGGGAGTGAGGTTAAGAGGTAGTTTTTGCCAATATGCAATTATTATTCTACATTCTCAAACCTACCTTTAGTCATCTGTCATGCCTTATCTCATGAAAAGTAATCAAATTATATCATCGTCATTTTTCACACTGACAATTATTATCTCCATTGGGTAAACACAAAATCCGTAATCTAAACAGGTTTTTCTTTCGTCTTTTCAAGGTTTTCACTCACGTTAGGATGCCATATCCGTTGATTCAATTCTTGGTTAGTATATATACGATGTCTTTATTCGGCATTATAAACTGGACCGTGCCACTAACCCTGTCCACGCAAGTTGCCGTGATGCATAACACAGAAAAATTCGTCCCCATTAAGTGCAGTATTCACTTCTTTTTATTAGCCAATTATAATTATTTCCTAAATTTTACGTAGAGCAGGTAAATGAGTTCTGTTGCTGCTCACTGTTCGTGCTAAGAAATTTGAAAGATTTCGTGGAGGCGATAAAATTCTCGAGGTTGTAGTAGGATCCGAAGGTAAGAAAATTTGAGAAACCCCATTGTCAGCGTGTTGGCATGTTCATTCACGTTTTTGAAATGTTGGCAAAAGTGGCTGTGCTCGAGCGCGTGGCAGGCGCTAATGGATTCACCACAAACTTTTCATTCAATCAAGGCCCTGTTTGAAGACGGAAAGGGCCAGTCGTCGGTTTTAAGACGTGGCTCACGTTCTCTGTCGTCTTATCGAGCCTCATCTCTTGATTTACGGCGTTGTGCGCGTGAAAGCGCCCCTCTGTTGAGCCGGGAATTATTCGGACCATTAAAGTGCCGCCCTCTGCCGTTTTATGCATGCGGACGCCGCTTGGGAGTGTTTTACGACTGCCGACTTACTTGCGGCATTTCGCTAATCATCCATCCCAATTAAAGAGCCCTTTATCTCGATAGAAGCGTCGGCGATGTGGGGAACAATGGGAGTCCATAGCCATTCACCGTCTCGCATGCAAAATCATGCCAGGGATCTGCCCGGCGGCGTGTTTTCACCTGGCGCAATCCGTGTCAAATGTAATTGTTTCGGTCCCCACCGGAGTGCCTAGCCACGAGTAAGTCACGGGCGGTGGATTCCCGTGTGTGGCCCGCTCTTGTCTCCTCTCGACTCACGTTTTATCGTGACTGTGGAATGCCGACCTTCGCGCACGCCTCGCCACAGATCCCTAATCTCTGCCGTGTCTCTTCCGGCGTTTCCCGCCCTCTCTCTCGCCTCCGCCCCCGGCTTGCCCCCGCTACGTCTCCGCCTCGTGCCCCACTCGGCCTGCCCACTCGTCGCTGACTGTTCCCAAACAGACGACACGGCGGTGTGGACTCACAGCCCGGGAACACCCCCTGCCACATCCGTTGTTTACGTCAAGTTTCGGATGTGCGTGACGGTGAGATGAAGGAGACATGAGCACCGGGATTTGCAGCGCAGAGCTGTTTACGCTAGCGTGTTCCATTTTGCTTGACGTTATTTTATTTACTTGCGTTCATTTCGTTGCGGCCGTGAACTTTGAGTCGTTTTTAGTGAAGAGCAAATAATTCAAAGTCTAATTTTTTACGTTCCATGTGGGTTTTGAATTATGGGACAACGATTTTAGAAATTTAAGGATCCTATACCTTTTTGTAGTAATTATTCTGTGGTGCACGTTTTGAAATGTACTGCACAGTTTTGAAGGATTTCTGTTTACAAATTTTAATTTTTAAAACATAATTTTGTTAATTGCATTGATAAAATATAATATTATTCTTGTTCTCAGGACAGAGGGTGATATCTGAAATTCCTTTTTATTCACAGGGTAAATTAAAGATTATAATTTAGTTGGAAATTCTAGTTTAGGACCGTACTGGTGTTACAGCGACTTTCACACCGTCTACTCCTTTGTTAGTTTAACCAATAATCATTGACAGCGTGAGACAATTCATAAATAAATGCCAAGCGCAAAAATGCCTTCAATTTTTTACATAGTGCATAGATCTGTCAGAAAGTACCTTTTGGCCCAAAACATATGTTTTGTACAACCACGGCTCTCTTTGAAAAAGCTGGGCAATCGGGGAAAATGAGCGCCAAATATTGTAGCAGAATAATGCTTAAAATCATATTTTGGGACCGATTTGTTCATAAGCTCTTGGAATATAAAGCTACAAATTTGTTTTTAAAGGCACGCATAATGTTTTGCGTTAAAGTGATTTAATTAAAAATATATCGATATTTATCATCTTTGTATGGGTTTAATAAGCGAATTTCTCTCTCTATGTCAATAAGGAAACTGTTATTCCTGAATATTTATCTTAAATAGTATTACAAATGATTAGCACTCGCAAATATTGACGCCATGTTCTTATGGGGCCCCTGTATTGTGCATCTGGTAGTTAAGACGCTTTCCGAAGCTAATGTGTACTACGAGAACAGCAGCTTAGTTGTCTTTCGACTATGAGACCATTGCAAATATCAGTGTGTCTCTTCTTATCTCCATGCAACAGCAGTGTATTTTATACCCATCCAAGTGTTCTCCAATGCACAATGTAAGACGCCGAAGTGTTAGGATTTTGTTGAAGAAATGTTAGTGCTATTCAAAATTGGGAAAAAAGTTCAATTCTTCTGCGTTTATATAAATATAGCAGCAACGAATTAAAGCTTTTTTTTCTTTGACGTAGAAATAAAAGAAAAAAATTTACGATAAAAACTGATTCCAATAGTAAAGTACTTTATCAGCTGATTTTTCACTCCAAACCTGAGTTTGTATCAAAGCATCAAAAAACAATGATGTGGAACAACAAATTAAAATATCAAAAATTACTTTTTTCGTGCATCCCTTGTTTGCATAAGTTACTTATATATTCTTCATTGGCAGGTAAAATTTTCTTTTCCTTCTGGTTTTACAATTAATTTTCTCTTTTGTCTTATTGTTTAGTTTCGATATCCTTATTGGGACTTTCTTTTACAGCCTGAGGTTCGTTATCATGGATATTTCTTGGCCAGTTCCTCTTTCTTCCCCATCTTGGATTGTATTCACACATTTGAAACTTACGAGTATATCCAACTAGAAAATTCTCACATGTTGCTCAACACCAAAGGTCATATTTATGCCATATTACTTCCGGACTCGGATGCACTGTATCCTATCGGCACCCTAACGCTTGAAATCGGGAGTAAAAGAGGGAGATGTGAGTGCCAAAGTATCCTATCGCCGGCTTCTCCTACAGTCACACATTCGTCAGTGTCGTTGACTTTGACACAGAGGCCAGATGTGCGCAGGGGGTGTAGTGGTCGTCCGCCAATGAGCTTCTCCCTCGGGGCCGCACCAAAACTCAGATCCCATTCGCCAGGATGCTGCTAGTGACTCGGGCGCAGGTGTGGCTCTCGCCGTGAAAAACTTCACAGGAAGTGGACTCTTTGTCCTTTTTCAACAGTTGTTTCTCCATGAGATCCTCACCATACCCCTGAAAAATGCAAAAAAAAACATTTCTTTGAGTCATGAAAGTGTTTGTAACTAATGTTTGGCATAATTTTGCACTTAGGAAGTCAGTGATATCTCCTTTTCACCCTCACATCTGAAAAACCATAATCGACAGCGGAAGTTTAATACTTTAATGGCTGTACAAATTAAAATAGCAGTATTAATTACTCTTTCAACACAATTTAAATAATGTAACTGAGATTTTTTAAAGATTACTTAAACTAAAGAATTGTGAAATTTAAATGCTGAATATGTACTCTGCTTCATGAAGATTCTCCGTTAATTGATGCATTTTTGTACCCAATATTTTTAAAATATGCTGCCAAAGCTTAAGTTGCGCAAAAAATCTTCAGCTATTTTTTGGAGAGTATGCGGGAGACGTTTTCATATATTGGGTTCAACGTAGGCCTTCATATTTGAATGTCTAGCAGGATTTAAAAAGAATTTTGTGTCAAGAGTGCAACTAAAATGATACGGAAATAAATCTGCTTAGCTTATCTCCTCAGAATTTCGATCCATTAAGTAACTTACTCATTCAAATCTGTATTCCTCCCTATAGCGACCGATGTCAATTATAATCAACGTAAATCAGCTGGCTGGAATTGAATTTCCTTTCATTAATTCCCGATGTTTACTCCGGAGAAGAACTCCTATTGCTCACTCCCATCACGCAATCCTCTCCGTCTACCCAAATCGAATCGCTCACTAAGAGAGAGAGAGGGTTGTCTCTCGCGGTGGGTGGGGCGGAAGGGGCGGGACCCGGGGTAGGTGGGTGGGGGTGGAGGGAGGGAGCGTGTTCAGGGAGAAGGGGAAGGGATACGTGTTGAGAATAGATTCACATTGATTGGAAACGGAACCAACTCACCCGTGATGCGGTTCGAATCCCCCAAACGAAGTGGGTTAGCCCAAAGCACCAGAGGGTTGGTTGGTGGATCTCATCACTCGGTGAACTTCACGTGTTCACTGACCCCACTGGCTTCGTATTTGTGGAGCACGGAGGGTAGATTTTGGGTGAAAGTGGTGTGTAGCTGCTGACCCTATCGGGTTTGAAGGAGCACGATAATCCTGGGGTAGGGGATTCAGGGGTTTGCTGATGGAGGAGATAGTAGTTGTATTTGGAAGGGAGAGAACGATTGGAAGTTCAAGACAAGATCCCCCAATGGGATCAAGAAAACAAAATGCCAGTCAAAGCGGGACACAAATGAAGAAACATTGTCTCTCGCTCCCTTTTCTTATTGTCAGAGTTTCAGGATTCGTGTCTGATTCAAGGTTCAGCTTGGGCACATCTTGATTCGGGGTTAAATTGGAAGTAGGGGTTTGTTACGGGATAAACCTTAACGCTGCCGGCCGGCATGAATATTAAGGTAAAATGAAAAACACAGCTGAATGAAATACCTTGCGTAACAAAACCAGACAACTTTGATAAAAGATATTTGTCTACTGGATGGCCGAAAAGGTTTATTCTAAATAGAAGAGTCTCATTTGTAACCACTGGTGTCGTCGAGTTATTATTAAAGAAAAGTATCGAAATAGTTTTACAGTGGTTGCGCTACCAGGTTAATGTTATCAGTATGTAAAAACTCTACTTTTTTTTAAATTATTGCATCGACATCAGAAATTTTTCTTTTGTAATACTCGGGGTATACTCTTAAAAGCTATTGGTTGAGAAAGACATCTAATTTATAATTGGTCTAAATGCCCTTATTATCAATGTATGAAAACAAAACAATCCTTTCGTACTCAAATAGGGTATTGATTTTCATTTTCCAATCGATTTAGTTTTTTCTAGCACTAAATGACCCTATGGAAAGCATTGCGTTATTTTTGCAGTCAATTCATTAATCACCCTTAAATTTCACGAAATAAATCCGGTCGGATATTCATGTCTAGGCCGATACTGCATCGGCGGTGCGTGAAACCACCCATCTCCCCCCACTCACAATAACCAAGTCCCCTCTGAACCCTCATCCCCTGCGCAGCCAAGACGAGGACGACGCTACCGCCGGTGGAACCGATGAATAAATCAGGTAGAGGGACGGGATTCTGCTGAAGATGCGTCAGGATCGAGGTCGGCAGTGCGTAAGGAGGCTGTGCTAGAGATTAAGAAGACTCGTCGAGGGTGGGCTCTTCCCTGTTGGGTACTGCGAGGAGAGGAATGAGGAACGAGGAGGGGGTTGGTTGTATTTGCGAGGAAATCTGCCGCACCCTCCCTCGCTCAGCCTCCGATCCGTCCCACAAAACCCACCCAATCTGAGCGGATCCTCCGACTACCGCACGCAAAAACGCCCAGCACCACCCGCACGGTCTCGAGGAAAGATCCCGACCCCCTTCATGCCCCCAGCCACCGCGACGCATCGGCGTCACCCGTCCACGGTGGAAATCCTTGGGGGGGGGCACCACCCCCGCTCCTTCCTTCTTCAATCCCTCCGAAGGAAGGCGACACAAATGCCTCGAGGAAACTAAGCGGTGGAGAGAGAGAGAGAGAGCAATCCCCGTGGCCAAATCCCTCTCTCAACTGGGCGATTAAGGGGCGGTTTTCGGGGCGTAGGGGAGCGGGGGAGGCGAAGGACTCGGGTGTGTTTTCTTCGTGGGTCTTCGGAGGTTGAGAAATAGTGGGGTACGCTCTGCGAAAGAAGATGGAGAGGTCGTGTCTGGACCCCAAAAGTGCAGTTGAGGGAGAAACGAATTCATTTTTGATTGTAAGGTGGTGCAGGGATTATTTTGTGCTTCACATTAGCATGAGTGACTAACTTCATGGAGTATAAAGAAAATTTGCAATTATTTGGCGTACTTGAATTTAATAATGTAACAATGATTTCTTCGCTTTTTTGTGGGACAGTGTACGCGATTAGTTTGGAGAATTGCGGAGAGAGATAATTGATGCTAATCTTAAACTTTGTTGATCAATGCTGATAGCCTATTGTTAAAGACGTAAGGTAATTGATTAGTTTCTTCTGTAATTTGCAATTATTGACTGAGGCAAAAATGAAACTTAATTTTGGCTTTGGAAAAGTATGTAAAATATTCATCAAAGTCCTTCGATTGGGGTAGTTATTTCTCTTATTTGAAACTGCATCTTGTACCTTATTGTTTAATAGTTTATATGTAAAAATTCATTTTAAACTAGTTCCGAATAATTTTCTGCTTTACCTTGCACCAAGTGACCATAGCAAGTGAAAATCCCTCAGATATTGCAGCAACCATTTCTAGCCATCAGATAAGGGGGAGAAGCATATGCTCCTCCACCATCTCGAGTGGCCGTTAATTTAGGGGAACAAAAAAATCAATGAATTTACCTTTTGACACATAAAAAGATTGCCCGGAATAACGCTTCCATAGACCTTTTCCATGGAAAAGGGTGAGACGGGGGAAGCAAGAGAAAGAAAGACCATTGCTCAAACTTCGACCGAGAAAAAAAAATGGCGGGGGATGGAGTTGGGGGCGATTTCGGGACGAGCCCTTCCCCCCACTACCCCCTCCCCAATCGAGCACCCCCGCTCATCGGCCAACCTCCAGCCCCAGCCCCACCCCCCAGCCACCCTCCGTCACCGCTACGCCTTTTGCCGAGGCTCCGTCTCGCATATCTCTCCCCTTAGTTTCTGCATCAGTGAAACCTCCACAAGCTTTGCTTTCCCTCCTACCCGTTCCGCCTCCCTCCCTTACGCACACAATATTCCTCCGACCGGCGGCGGTCCCCTTCGCAGGGGCCTTCTGCGAGTCCCCAAAAGACCCTTCCTTCATACCCCTCCCCCGTATCTCCGCATCAACCCTCCCCCATTTTGTGACAACCGCCACCACCCCCCGTATCTCGCCCCCGTAACCGACCCTGCACCCTTCAGAATCTCACTTTCCCTCCCTTGTCTCTCGGAGAAAGGGCTCAGGGTTCTCCGAAAGCTGTCTGTTGCCCTCCCTCCACACCCACCCTCGCCTCAATGATGCTGGGTCGCAGGGGGTTGGTGGTTGGTGAGGCTCTCCGCCATGCGATTCCGTCACCGGAAAACACCCCTTTCTCCCTGTACCTTTCCGCTTTCTTGACTCGATCTCCGCTCCTCACGACTACACCCGCTGCGTCCCTCATTACTCGGTCTGGCTCGGTCACCACACACATACGCTCGAAAGTGACATCATATTATATACACGAGTCTCAGCGGCGGTGATGGATGTAGAAGTGAGAGAGTCACCACATTGGTCGCACTATTTATTATGTGCACCATGCAAGTTGAGACAACCACTACCAGAATTCTCAAGTCACCGAAGTTGAGAAGGAAAAGAGTCGTTGGTAAAAGCAATCAAGATTATCTAATTTTCCTCAAAAAGTCTCCCCTTTATTCTAATGTCATTCATTATTTATCGAGGGGTGGCGATTATTCTCACCAAATTTCTGTACTCATTTGTAAGCACTCAAAATTTTTATTCTTGTTTACGGTAGGAATATTTGTTGTATCCAGTGTTATTTTAGAGTTCATAGTTTCAAGAGGTTAACGTTTTATGCTGTAATTATCAGCGTCCCCGGAAAAAAAGAGAAGCGAGTCGAATTTTTCAATACGGGGTTTATTAATCCAATACTCATTTTGATTTGCTAATTACTTCTGTGGGGAATTCACCATAATTTTTAATCGCGTGGGTTCCAGGATACTCGAGCCTAATTTGATTCTTCCCATACCATTGCCAATCTTGTCTTTTGTGTTCCCAATCTCCATTCATTCAAGTCCCGTGTATTGTACGTGTTGATATAACACGTTGTTATGAGAGTGGTGTTCCATATGGAGGCTCGAAATAAATATTGCGTGGAAAATATTAAGTTTCCTTTCCAGTAGCTCTTCAGCAGTGGAGGTGGCTCCGTCCCCCTATTACTTGAAACTCCCCCACTCACCCCGCAGCCTTGTATCTCCCCGCCCAGAGGCAGACCAGTCGACCCCCGTCACACTCTCTCCCTTCGCCCTTATTCTCTGGTCCAGTCTCTAGGGACCGCGAGGGGTGGAAATGAGGCCCACACGAAGGCTGCAGCGCTCAAAGAGTCAAACACTCTCCCCTTTCTCGGGGGTTGCGGCCGTCCCGACTGCCCCGTGCCTATCGACTCCTCCCCGCTCATAAAACGCTGCGACGCCATCAGTCACACGCGAACCACGCTCCAACCCTCCCTCCCCCTTCTCGCTTCGGCCATTTTTGATGGGATGGGCCAAGTTTTGGTTCGAGATCGATCTATCAGCCCGAGGTTATTGATTTATGTCGTGAGGATGCGTCCGGGTTCGGATACCTCGCCCGGGACGTTTGGAACGGGGTATACGAAACTGTCAGCTTGCCATACGAAACTGTCTCCCCCGAAGAATTAATTTCCATCAAGTATATATATGATGTTTTTTCTATAAATGATTCACTATGACAATACCAGTCATGCGTCCTGTGAAAATCACGAGCTTGGTCATTCGATTCATCGCGAAGATCAAAGTGAATGGCGTCCAGATCAGACGTATTTGCATTTTGCTGAGCTTTAAGGCGTCCTATTACATTGCACATGACCATTATAATCACCATTTAAATTAAATGAATTCTAACCCTCATTCCTTGTCTTAACTTTTTTGCAATGTTTTTCTTCTTGGACTTCTTTACAGCAAGAACACAATACTTTTGCGCAGAAGAGGAGGCAATGTGTATTTATTTTCTTTGAGAAAATACTAAATTTTTCTCATAAGCGCACACGACAGTAAAATGTCAAATTTCTGGCATTAGAAGGATTAACATTTCATTCAACTTTTTGTCACGTTTTCTTCAAAATTCAAGCCCTCACTTATCTTCTCAATTGCATATTATAACGCTGTCTTTATCTTTCTCAGCTCGCTTCTTAACCTCCCCGCTCTTGCCTCCCAGTTTTTGCCGATGTCCCCCCGAGGGCCTCTTCCGCAAGAGCCTTCCAAGTCGCCCAATCTATCCGCCGCCGCAAGCATCAGGGGGGGGGGGGAGGAGGAAAGACGGAGCTGGCCACGATCGTCTTACCCTTCGTCGACCTTTGCTGATCGGGCATCTTGGCGATACCCTTAAGTGGGAGGGGGTCTTTTTTGGCGGAGAGAGGGCGGGGGTTCAAGCGACGGTGGTGGGGGAGCCGCGGACTCTCAGGGCGGCCATAACTCAAGCGTGGCTCTTGCGTAGGCCCACGAGGGACCGCGCCGCCCATCCGCTCCCATAAGAGAAGAAGCTGGCTTTAAAGGGGCGGAAGTGGAGGACGCCGGAGACGGAAAAGGAGGTGGTTGACGCTCATTCGAAAGCAAAAGGAACAGAAAAGTCACGTCATTTCTGTGATCAAAGATGCTCCGTTTCTTCAAAGCCCCCGTTCTCCACTCCCACATCTCATAAACGATAAAGACAAGAGATAGTCGCATACTATCCTTCCGTGATTTTGTGCTACCATCCTAAATTACATCTTCCACTTAGGGTACTTCATTCTATTTTTTCAAAACACCCCACCATTATTCATACACTCACAAGAGAGTCATTTTCATGCGAGAAATTAGAGTTTCAGGCCGAACAATACACGAATTACTTCCTAAACCTAAAAACTTTTGTCAACAAAAATTTTCTTCGAACTAAAAACATATTTAATTGCACTAAGCCCATCCTAAACAACACTAATATTATTGCTATGAAAAAAATTTTCAGTTTCCTGGTAACTCGTTTACGAGGTTTCTTGCACCTTTGCTTGAGCAGAGAGGGAGAGCAGATTGTTTATGGATTGAGCAGAGGAAAATTAGCAATTTTATGTTGTTGTAACTAAGCACCGTGCCACAGAGGTTCTTGGGAAATCGGAGCCGGAAGGTAACAGTGGAAAATATAGTTCTTTAAATTTTAAGGGTAGATAAATTAAAGAGGAGTCAAGGAGGAGATATCGGGTATGGTAATTTAAGATTTATGACTTGTTTACAACGAATGTTTATGCGAGGTGCTGATGTGGGTAAAAAGTGGTAAGAAATTTTTAGTTCAAAGGACCAAGGGTCCTATTTATAAGTGCACCCGACAGTGCAGATAGATCAATGCAAGAAAGAGGGGTTCAATTATTATAGGGTGGAAATTCTTCTTAGTATCATATCGGAAGTGTCACACCATCAGCTTGCCATCTCCCGCTATCCATCACTTGCTCTATCTAATGAAATATTCTCGTTTTCCAATCCGTTGAGTCGGTCCCCCTCGGCTCCTGCTTCATTTGTTTCCCTTCTGCACTCTCCCGGACTAAGAACCCACACCCCTTATAATTCACACGATATATCAAGATACATAAAAATATGGCATAATACGAAGATGCAATCTCTGTATGTAATTTGGTTATCAATGTCGTTCATTATCTTGCGGTAATTTCGACATACATTGGTATAGTATTTAATTCTTCATGAGGTTGATGCCTAAATTTAGAATTTTCCCAAGCTTGACAATTACATCATCATCTAGTCGAGGTTAATTCCTAATTTGTAATTCATTGCACTTTGTGGTTTATTTTACGTTACCGCAACATTTCCCATGGCTCCAAATCCATGGAAAGGAAAACATTTTAAAGGTAGTGATGATAAAATCAATTATTTGGTAGGAAGATAACCGTTCATTTTCGAGGTCTTTTGAATGCAATTAAAATAAAATACGTCGCAATAACTTTCTCCGAGAATTCTTTTTATTTTACGTAAAAATGGAATATCTAGCTACTCTTACATCCCCTGGTCTCCCTACCGGGGGAGAGACGTTCAAATAAATGGCTCCTTTCTACCTACAAAGGGGCGTCATGTCCCTTCATTAGAGGGGATGACGCATGAATGCCCCGAGGAGATGAAACATAAAAAGCCCTTTAGACTGCCTGGCGCTCTCTTCACCCCGAGACGCGAAGACATTGAAGCGCTTGCGGGAAAAGTAAGGGCATCCTACCTAAATGTGGGAAAATGCTTGAGCTCGCTGGAAACATGTGGAAGTAATTTTGTCACTGCGTTTCATTCGACTAACGGCTTAAAATAACACGTTTTAAAGTATTAGAATCAATGATTTAAAAGTAGATGTTTATAATTACTTTGGATAAGGTAGCAATTTACGAACGCATATTATAATCATTATTTTAAGGGGATTTGAAAAATGCCGTTTATCCGACGCGGTGAATACGTCTTTTAAATACCTTACAATTTATTAGTGAAATCTTTTTATCTTGCTAGTATCTTAAAATGGATGCTCAAGACTTTTCACTAGAATTTATTAGTTACTAAGTATGGTTTTCTATCTTCTCTTCCATCGGTTTTCCCACCATTAATTATGAATGACGAAATCGGAGGCCAAAAGTACATTCCTTGGATCGCTAAGCGATCTATGCCTGCAGCGATGGTCATTCTCTTGGCGAAGCCCAAGGCGATAAATCTCTTGGGGAAGTGGCATTCGCACTCGTGTTTGAAGACGCTCGCTGAGATACGAAGTCAAGTGTTTGCACGTGATCGAGGCGTAATGTGCCGAGAGCGGTGAGTGTGAGTGGATTAGCATGTGAAAGGGTGCAAGCGGAGCACGACCCGTGACCCGTCCCGCCTCAAGCTCCTAGCGATCCCTTTAACCCTGATCCACTTATCACGAGGTCCCGCTCGCCTCGCTAAGTACACGGAAATATACCAGCGACATGCTGGCCGTTTATAATGCGAGGGATCACAGCTATGATGGCATCAGAACGTTTGTAAATAGAAATATGCAGGACATGCATAGATATGCCATTACGCAAGAGGTGTGCAAAAGGATGGAGGAAATTGAGCAAAATAAGTCTTCAATTCTCGTTTTCAATTATAGAAGGCCATCTTTAATTAATTTTACCCAAGATCCGCAGTAAATCTGAACGAAAAAATAAATTCTTATGGAAATTGGACCTACTTTTGAAAAAAAGGGTACGAAAAAAGCTTGATTTTCCCAAGTGGTCGATAAAATTTGCATCGATAAACAGAAAATGTGTTCATTAAAATGCCTTTCCTCTAGATAGTTAAGGTTCGAGCAAGTATTATTAAAAGCAGTTACGGGTGTATAGGAAATGATTGCTTTTCATCCTTGGGCATTTACAATGGCCTTGCTTGCGTACCGTGCTGAGGTTTGTTCTTCAGCAGAGTTATATCATGTACGCATCCAGCTTTATTCATAACCTATTCGTCCTATTAATAACTTGGCTGTTGAGAACTTCGTTCCAATTGGCAAACAAGTATTGTGAATGCATTTTTAGAGTGGCTTTGAATCACCTTGGCAATGAGTTATTCCCCCATATCCTTTCAACTGTAATGTAAACACACATTCAGGAAATTTATCTCTCATACATCGTTTCATACATCTGAAGTTAGGGGTATTAACGAGCGACAAGTGATGAGATTAAAATCGTATTCGTATGGCTTTAATCCTCGCGTGCTATTTGAGAAGCGGATTTGTATTGAAGCGTTTTATCATTAAGGTAGTCTTTAATTATTTTTACCTATATATAGTAATCCTATTTTTTATATTCAAACATTCCATTTTTAATGCTTTCCTTCTGGTCTGGCTGAATCGCAGTTGGCTTGTTGTAATAATAATTATAATAATGGTAGGTCGATTCCAAATAAGTTGCTCCCCATGTATAGAAACAAAAATTTTTACCATTTCCTCTGAGGAACTTATCATTCGGAATCCACTTGCTAAAGGTTCCTCGTACCTACTGAAAACTTAGCAATGCATTAATCTCAGTTTCTACGATTGTCTCCGTAGTGCTCAAAAGTATTGATCGGAAACGAGGAGAGATAATTAAATGTTCGGTTTGAAAAATAATTTATACAATGTTATAAGTGTTCAAATCAGCATAGGTAATCACAGAAATATAACCCAACCGCTACCCAATATAGCTCCTTAAAATACGTCCTTAAAGGCAGAACTACATCTACAACCAGCTGGCTCTTCCTCCTCCCTTCAACCCCAACTTCCCGACCCTCCAAATCCTCGTCTTCCTGAAAGGAGCGCCCAGCATCCCTCGCACTCCTCCTCAGCTACAACACCCACGGCCTCCCCCTCATCTCCGCCGCCGTCACCCAGCCTTCTCCTTGCGCTGATACCCACCTAACTCTGCTTCGCTCCTCTCTCATTGATCTTCGCCATGACGTCGTCGAGGGGGAGTGAAGGATGAGGGGCGGTGCTCCAGCGGGAGAGAAGCGGAGCTATGCGAGTTGATGCTGCGAGGGAGGATTTGAGATGCTGGGGACGTTGAGGGGGGAAGAGATAGTGGGGCGGGCCCGGAGAGGCGAGGATACGGTAAGGGAGGGTTGTCTGGTCGGTCGGCTGGCTTACCTACCAGCCGCGTTGGCAGGAGTGAAGGCACTCGGGCATCGCAGCGAGGAAAATTCTCAAGTCCGGAAGTAATGCCTTAAGTTATGAGCTTATGCTGGTCATGCTCGCATTGTGCTTGTATTTATTCTCGGAGTAGTTACCCAAAAATAACACTCACTATTCGTAAATTAATCCGAAGTGAGAAGCGCGAGGGAATTTTTAGAGGTCGTTAAAAATCATCTTTAAGAGTGTGATGACGCTTTTTCGTAGTTTTTTGTGTGTGATTAATGGCATAGGAAACGATGCAGAAATGGAAAATGTATGAGCCCGAGGGAAAAATGTTGACCAGAATGAATTATATGCTTTGCGGGTATTTTTATCGGTACGAAAGAACTCAAGTTTCCTGTTGCAAGGAAATGCACTAATTTTACATATAAGAGAGAAATGGTATTCAGTGCTTTGTCCTTGAATTAAGCAGTATCTTAAATCTTTTAGAAAATAAAAGATACCTCTTATGCACAGTTTTATTTTTTCTGTCATTAGACTCAGAGTTGTTGTAAATTTAAAAAACTGTGCGTCTTCCATTCTGTAAACAGACTGTCATTAATTATTTGATCCATACGTTAAAGATATTTGACATACTGAGTAAATCCAAGGTATAAGAGGAGTAAAATCATAAACATTCTTAAATCGGAAGCTACATGATTATAAAATTCTTTGTAAGTTTTTTGACCGTTTACTAGGGCTGTGAGTTATTTTATTTCTGTGTAGTGTTGTCGTGTTAATTTATGTATTATAGTATTTTTCTAGTAGAAATGCAGTTAAGTAGGGCTAATAACATTAAAATCTATTTTACATCTGATAACTATTGCCTCATTTTATTCTGACTATTCGTACAATATGGGAATTTTACCTGCGGTGAAATAATTTTACATTTTGAATTGATTCTGTTCATGACCCCATTGATTTTCAAGCACATCAGAAAGTGGAGTAATTTAAATACGACTTTAAGTATCGGTACAAAAAAAAACTCGATACAGCCCTCAAATTAATAAACGCCGTAGGAGTGTATTTATACAGTGTGAAAAATTAAAAATGCTTACAATTGTCGTATTTTGTAACGGAACTATAGCTTTTTAATACATTCCAATGTCTTTTTAGCGCTCTCTTTAAGGAGAGTTTCACATTCTGAGCGTATTAAACGTCTCTATTGCTATAACTTTATTCAGTTTCTCGACACGTGATTTCTATCTTGTTACCTCCGTCTATCCTCCACCGTTCATTGTCGCTCGTTCCTTTCCTTTCTCGATGGTAATCCACACTTCATTACGCTGCTACCCTTTTAGGTGAACCCCCCCCAAACATTTTTGTCGGCTTAAAACACACGCTGTCGACTCTTTCGTGGCTCATGCGTGGACTCCATGTTTCCCGGCATGCCCTACACCCGACAGCAGAGCGGCTGAGGCAGCCATCTCCCTCCAACTCCCGTCACTCCTCCATTCCCGCACCCTCCCTCCCGTGGTGTGGGTCGCGTGTTGACAGTTCCCTGGAAGAGCATCCCGACGGCCGGGCTCCGCTCTCTCGGCCCCCTCGACGAATGGGATGGCAGTGAGGAGAGAGAGAGAGAGGGGGGATGTAGGAGTTGGGGAGGACGCTTTCATTCGGAGCACCCTTTTTTATCTTCCTCTTCCACCACTATCGCACCCACACAATGCCATTTATTCCTCCCATAACACTCGTTCTTACTCACATGGATACCAGTGATCTGAGAATTATGTTGTTACATGTTTCTGATGCTGTTTTCTCTTTCCTTAAGATGAAAAGTATTCTTAATTTTGCATTTATAGTTAAATTCCAATGGTAATGCACACCATTGTGTTGCGTCGATTGAAGCTCTGACCTTGTACACTTAATCAGCTATTCTTCGTGGGTTTTTTATTATTTCCCGTATCGAAACTGCTCGTGTGCACTTCAAATATATGTATCACTTTTGTATATTGATTTGGATCCGCAGAAGATATTAAATGAAATTAGAGGGATGAAAATTAAACAGCAGATAAACATGCTACCTATATGTGCGTGTAGATTTTTTTACGTTATTTTAGGTTTATAAGTGTCACAACCTTGCTGCAATAGTCTTGCAAACTTCCCTGTGGCTCTAAGTGAGTCTTATGTGCAGAATCCATGTTGTTTCAGGCTAACATTATATATTGTAGGGGAAACCACATTCTCATCCCACGTCATCCTGCTCCACGGCTGTTCTCATCAAACCATCTCCGTGGTCCCATCTCCTATTTCTTCTATTAGTCTCATCCCGTTCCCAACTGTACTTAGGTTTCAAATTCCCTCGAAGCGTAGGTTTCTCCCCGTCACTAGTGATTAGGAAGAGCCGAAATGTCTCTCTCCGCCTGTCTCCCGGACGGTCATTAATCGTATGCGAACAAAACTCCATTTTGGCGGTACCAGGCCAGTAATAACTCCTCCTTTGGTCGACTGGGAAGATGAGGAACATATATGCATCTATATATTTCAAACGTGATGTTTGACCACGCGCATGTGTTTGAGGTGATAGCAGTATTCGTATCTCATCTGTATTTCGAGTGAACCATAAGAGTACACCTCAAACCCCTTCGACATATATTTTTTAGCGACAAATCATTCGTTCAAAACTTAAGACATTAGATTTAAATTTTCAGGATTTATTAACTCTAATAAAATTTTTCCTGTATTAAGAATTTTATCTCCGTATTTTTTCTTATGTTAAGTGTTTTTTATGCAGGAAATTTTGAAAACTTTATGCTCACTATTGTCTTGAAATTTTTATTTGATAACCTTATTTTTAAATGAGTGATTTGTGGCGAAAATAGAAAAATTAAAACCAGTAAAGAGGAATAAAAGCGTAAAAGCTCTCTGGTAAATAAAGCAGTTCTAATATAGGAATGGCAGATCAGGCAATAGAAAATCCGAGAATTTTTCATCACCTTAGCAGGCTGAAATTTTAGCCTTGAACAAGAGAAATTGTACTTTCTTTAATTTTGCATGTTAATGTTTCGTCCCCCTACTGTTGCTACCTTCACTATTCTTTTGGAATATTCATTAATTCTTTGTTGTTTCTTTTTTCATTCACAGGTAAGATATGCATTTCAACACCTCACCCGCTGCCAAATAGTATCTAAAAATGGATGGAGTGGATCTGTAAGGTGATGGGAGTGATGTAGAGGTGGGAGAGAACTGAGAAGTCTTCGGTGAGTCACCCGCTCTAGCCAGTGTGAAACTGAGCCGTTACGACACGGACGATAAATTTAGACACTCAACCACCTTTTTTTGGTCTCAAGCCGTTGCTTTCTTCTTCATTACCTGCTATTAGCATCACTTTGTTGGAGGTTTGGGTGGAAAACTCTCTTTAGTTAATTGGTGGCTGTCGGATTCGGAATATAATTCTGATTTTCACCATCCTCCTTCTGGCTGTAGAAAGAGGTGTCATAAGTACCGTTATGCTAGGATCAGATATTTATTTTTGTGGTTGAATAAGACATCGGAATTAGATCAAAAGAGGTAGGTAATGTTTTAATGAGACTTCAGGAAGTTATAAAGACAATCGATATTTAAATGCGAAATTCAATTTATTCCGAGAATTTCATGCTTAACATGGAGTGAATTTTTTAATTCACCCTAAACGAACGCCTGCAATTGATTTGACAGTCAAGCCAATCAGTTTATTTGCTTATTTTTGTGTTAACTGAATGCATCAAGTATTACTTACATTCATGGCTTTGACGTGGAGTTTTTGAGTAATTTTATCAAAATTAACTTGTAACTGAATTAACTGAATGAAAGTGAAATACTACGTAAATGTAAGAAACTGAACTACGTAAATGAAAGCATCTGAGTTTCAACGAGATTGTACATGTTATTTAATTTTTAGTTATGTTATTCAAGACGTTCAGAAAGGATAATCAAATTAACTCGCTAAATATTATATATTAACCTTTGGACCTGTTAAAATAAATTATCTTCGTCCTATAAAATTTGAGTATCAAAGACTGAGGAATCTCTTAGAGGCTGAGGAATCTCTCTCTCTCGCCTTGAACTCCCACACGGTCTTAGTCTCCAAAAAGTGTTCATATATTCTTAAATGACGACTTTTTTAAGCCCTTTTACATGTCTGTCTAATCTCAAAAGTACTTACTGTTTGCTTACGTAGGCTTA
The DNA here is from genome assembly GCF_921293095.1 of Ischnura elegans. Classification (NCBI taxonomy): domain Eukaryota; kingdom Metazoa; phylum Arthropoda; class Insecta; order Odonata; family Coenagrionidae; genus Ischnura; species Ischnura elegans. Next base: position 128,560,682 of record NC_060246.1, read on the forward strand.
ACTCATACTAGAGAGCTTTTTTTTTGCATACGAACGTATGATGAATTTATAAATCCCGATTTACCTCACTGTCCATTTCTACTCGGCCGAGTGTGAACGGAAGCGCTGACCAGTTATAGTTTCTTCATCCGATTCAATTGAGCAATGGTTCCCGCAAATACTATCTGTTGAGGAGTCTCCCTCCCAAGGTGCTGGGGCATTTCAAGACCGTTTTTCGCAATCGGTCAAACCCAATAGGTGGGGAGGTCGCCTCACCGCAATGCCTCATACCGCTACAGCCCACTGCGGGCCACCGGGATGAGGAGGAAGCAAGGGAGGAATAGTGATTACAGCAGAAAGGGCGGCCGGGCGCGGTGGAACTAGGAGGAGAGGATTTTGTCACGGGACGGAAGGCGTGATTTATGCGTGGAACCAGGCGCGCAGACTCTAGCATCACCGCGCCAACCACCCGTTAATTGCGGGACTCGCTGCCGTGTCCAGTGTCGTCCGGCAGACGTCGGAATTCCTCCTCTCTCACGCAGGAGGCGAACGCCACAGTAAAAGTGGAATGGCAGCAGAGAAAGAGCTTTGGGCTCGGGTTGGAGGCACCTCTGCAGTGGAAGGTCCGTTGAAGAGGCATGGAGAAAAAAAATAGTTGCGATTTAAAAAAATAAAGTATTTCCAAGTAAGTAGAGGGAATCTACCTAGGTTGAGGACAGGGAAGCGGGTAGGGTTTAGTTTTCTGTCGTTGTATAATGCCGCAGCCGTGCCCCACTCTGGGATCTCTCCGAAAACGGTGGAAAAATTAAAAGAGTCCCGTGGAGTGAGGTGGATAGGGCGAAGGGGGAGTTGGAGAGGGAGAATGTCGCAGTTTTGCGACGACGTGGTACCGCGGAGGGGACGATGGCAGAAGTGGAATGGAAGGAGAGGTGAGGACGTATGGGAGGGATCGCTGGGAGAGGCAGGATGGCCGAGTATAGGGCAGGGAGGAGGAGGAGAACGTTTGGAATGGACGAAATAAACTCGAGTAAAAAGGGAAGCCCACCTCCCTCCCGCTTTATAAATACGCCCCTCCTTCTCCTCTCCCTCCCCCCCCCCACTGTTAATTTATGTCCTCGACTCTTGAAGCGGAGTCGGGGGTGGGGTCCGAACGGCGAAGTTGGTGAGCGCTGGGTTTTTGGAAGAGAGACAGAAAGGGGGGGAATGGGAAAGAGAGGAAAAAGAGGTGAAAATTGGAGAAACAGCAGAGAGAGAGAGGGAGAGGAAGGGGTTGGTATAGGGAGGAATAGGAGGATGGGATGGGATCACTTGGCCCTCCCACTCTGGTGGTGTTGGATTTAGGTCTTTCGGTGGGGAGAGAAAAATACGGTGGAGTCATGGTGTGGAGGGGATGCTCGCATGTAGTTACGGGAGACTTGTTGTGTCGTCGCTCGGTTACGGAGCCCAGATGAATGGCGCGGTTTTGACCATTGCTCGAAGCCCTCAAAGACGGATGAGTCGCGGTCGTTAAATCAAGGGAGGTTTCCCCCTTCTGTTGGTTTCAACGCTCGCCCCAGCGTTTGAAATAAAATAAAACTCTCGTCATAATTCTCAACTTCCCGGAACTTTAAAACGTGCTCCACTTTGGGAGTGAAGGAAAACGTTCTATCAAGAATCGGGATATTATGTTATTTTCAATTGTCTAAAATTAATTTTATGCTTCATCATTTAACTAGCAATAATAAGTCAAAGCACTGAAAGGCTGATAGATATCATGTGTCACTAAAACAGGAAATTAATTTTTATTTAGTTAACTTTTTAATTAATTTTTTAATAAATATTAAAACTAAATACCTAAATTTATGATTGATGAATGAAAATACATTTTATAGGATTCTCAAAATTTTTAACCAAACCAAGACTTCACTCTTACCGAAATAACGAAAACCAACTATTTTTACCGCACGCAAATCCAGGCAATGAATGTGATGTATATCGTGGCGTTAGGTATCACCTGATTTTTTTTACAAGAATCCTTATTTTGGGAAATTAATGTTCATGAAGTTAAATCCAGATCTTGGCAACTTGTATAGTGGTCACCCTGAATTAAGCGATGTTTGAAATGCGAACACCCGACAACTAATGGCCCTGTACTCAATTACTGCTCGGATCTGACTGGTTTACTTAAGGGTGTTTGCGTTAAAACCTAACAAAATGACAAATGAAGCATAAATTTTCTGATAAACTCAGGCCCCCTAGTATTTTCAATTAGTATTCCGCTAGAAATTCATATTAGCCTTGAAAACATATCCAGCATTGGAGAAGAAAGGTTGTCTTTTAAATTCAAGACCCACATTCATCCCAAAAGTTTTAAACTATTTTAATTGAAGAGAAGAATTTTTACCTTTATATCATTAACTCGATAGAATTTTTTTTCTATTTTACCATAGTATTACAGTCTAACCGCTAAAAGGCAGTTTACGTAGAAGATACTTTTAGTTCATAAGTTCTCCCGTAATATTTTTGCACCCAGCACTGTTACCTATTAACTGATTGATAATTTTTAGGAATTAAAAATGCCTTGAGAAATGGATCATGCTACATCATTATCTAATTTAATTACATTAAATGGAAGAAAAGGTCCTGTTAGTTCAGTCGAAATGTATTCATTTAGCCGTGCTGCGACAAAAGTGTCAAAAGCCTTCTTGTGCGATTCACATTTTTTTAATGGCTTTGGGTAAGATCTTTTTCTGGTACCATTGTGGTGGGTATTTACTCTTAAAAAACCGGAGAAATAGGCCTCATCACTGCGTTTTCTATTCTAAACGTGGCATGTTACATCGGGAGCAGTGGGTGGTTTATATTCGGATGTAAATTCTTCGATTCTCAGAGTGAGAGGAAAACTAAGGGGAGGGAATCTCTCTCCTGTGTATCGTTCTTCCCAAATCTGCTCTCCCCCCTCTGTAGACACCAACCTAACCCGACGGTGTATTTATAAAGTGAAGGTGAGGGTAGTGTCGCGCCTTGTTGGAATATTCACAGCCTCTGACGAATGCTAAATACGTGCTATTCTTGCTTCACGCCGGATTCCCCATAATACGGTGTTGGCCCAGTGATGAACTGTGGTGTAAATTATTTGATCAAAATTAAATGTGTCGTTGGCTGTAATTTTAATATCTACCAAATTATTCGTTTATTTGAGCTGCAATAACTGTCGACCAACGAAATCCTAAGAGGTCATTTTAATTTATTTCAACACCCCAACAGACCTACTAATGTCGAATTTTTATTAAATAGCAAATGATCTAGATAGAAGAGAAATTATATATTAAAATTATTTCTAAGAAATTAATATTTTGTTAAGAGAATCGAAATTAATCCAATTTCAGTATCACGTTGGAGTCCAATATCCTAGGTAGTTGCGAGAGTTAGGAGCTATAAAATAAGTCAACACAATTTAGAAAGGTTTCTAAAAATATTGCTCAATGCAATGATATTTATATATTGACCCTATTATGTTTTGGTAATTTGTAAATCCACTCGCAAAGAATCACTCCGCCGATATGAGAATCCGCAACACCTAATGTTTCCCTTCAGGTCTTTGATAATGAAATATATAATACATTTATTGAAAAGAAGAAAATAGTTATATGAGGCCATGAGAATGTTGTTCACAGAGTGGTATTTCTTATTACAACTTTAATAATTATAAACACATACTAGGATATTTATTCCTCCTTGTCATTTTTAGTTACTTATCAGTAGTTTGATGTGAATAATCCAGTAGCTTACTTTGAATTATATGTTCTATCGATGCATTAAATGTAATACTGAGAGAAAATGGAAGAGAAAATATTTTGCTGAATTACGATTTAGTATATGGAATGTGTACATAATGATTTTTTGGCTATACAACTAAAACTATAAATGCAATGTTCGATATAATCATTCAAAATAAACTTTAGCCTTATAAGTGAAGCTTACGTCTTGGTTTTTGCTAATTATGGAATATCATTTGTATCACCCTTAATCAGTATCATGAACGCAGTATTTGATGTAATGCTTATTCCTGTCGTGTGTGAATAAAGGTGCACTCAAAAAGTACCTAAATTTCATTGAATTTAGTGGCTGTCGAAAAAGCTTTTAGCATAAAAAAGCCAATTTGGAAGCGATACCTCAATTTGTTTGTCACGGCGGCGTCCCTAGTGAAAAAATCGATGGTAATAAGATTTAAGAGGCGATCGAGTTATGATAAGAGGTTAACGGGTGAGAAAAAGATCAAATCTCACCCAAGTGGGCATTCATAAATTTTTAAACGGCCATAAAAATTCTATTGCCGGACCATTGAAATTAAGTGGGGAATAATGTTTTGTTTCCACCATGAATCCTTGTTTTATCGGCGACATTTATCACGATCTTTATTGCGAGCGAACACCGCCTCACTCATAAAACGGGGAGCGCTCTTCAAACTACCCGGGCACGGGCCATTACCACGGAAACCACTTGTTTGTTTATCTACCCTGCCTCCCTCAATCGGCCACCGCCATTAAGAGCCGAGCCTCGAGCCATAGGCGTGACTAAGGCTACTTGGAATGAACGACCTCCCTCCCACCACCCTCGCTTGCCTGAGCGACGGTGGCTGGCGGGCCGGCCGGCCGGGATGGAGGACAGCGTGTGAGGGACAAGGTGGCTGCTTCATCACTCTACTTCGCACCCCTCCCGCGGAGAGAATGTGTTCTCATTATCAGTTGTTATTGCCCCCCCCCCTACTTCTCCTCCCCGATAACAATTGCTTTGATTCACACTGGCCGTTGAGGTAGGTCTTCATTCGGCCGAGTGGGACGCTTTCATTGCTGTTAGGCACGTGAATCGCGAGTAAAGAGATCGTTTACGAAGGCGAGAGTTTATGGGGCTGGGAATTAGAAGGTTAAAGGTGGATTAACATCTAGAATGCGCTGTTGCGGTCTTGTTGTTTAAATCACTCGAAGCACGAAAAATACATTCCGCTTGTCAACTGGTCGCTCATTTTTCATTTGAGAAGACGCATTCTGACGATAATATGTTTCTTATTTTCTCCCAAAGGTATGGAAAAAATGTTGTACTGTTGAAAGAAATTCTCTCTTCTTTATGAGTGTATTATACATAAATGATAGAAACCGAAGGAATGAGTATGTTGGTCGTACTAAGATTCCTATATCAGGTTTTCGACGTGAAGTCGGATGATATATTTCGTTCTCAATGCACTTGCATATGAATTTCGATGCCTTATGATACGAATATCAACATGAGATTAATTTTAATAGGTAAGAATAATAAAAAGAAAAGCTCCTAAAAACTGCCGATCGTAAATCCACTACAACTACCAGTACTTCGAAAGAGCCATGCTACCTGACTGAGGTAAAGCATTCTCTGTGAATCAAAGAGGTACTACTCCGAGTTCGAACCAAGGCAAGTGATAGAATTTTCGTGCTCGTAAAAAAATATTTCGGGAATATCATGAGATGCTGCTTTCCTTTCATCAACTTAGAGAGGCCCGGTGATGAGGATAGCTTTGGCGGTCAGTCCTGTGTGCTTTGAGAGTGACGAAAATATCTCACAGCTGAGAGAAAGAGGAAGAGACACCTTTTTAGGTTAAGAGACCGGAGAGGGATGAGGCAGCATGGATGAGGAAGTGGAGGGAGCGAGAGAAACGGAGAAAGGGAAAAAGAGAATCGGGAGAGGTTACGTCGCCTCCGACGGAGTAGAAAGTTTATGGCCGTGTACTAACTGTCGTGGCGCTCGTAAACCAAACCTGCGGTGTTTGGCTTCCCCGCGCGAGCGTGCTGCTGCCTAGCGGCAGGGGCGCGGAAGTGGAGGGGCAGGGGTATGAGGAAGGAATGGTAAAGAGATGAGAGAAGGGTGTGGGGATGGTTGGTTTAAAGGAAGAGGGTTTTGCGAGCACACTCCACCCGCGCACTTCATCGTTCCGACACCACCCGCGAATCGCGCTCACTTGTTTTATTTGTGTATTGCCCTCCTCTCAACCACGCGGCCTTTTTTGCGCACCGTACGCGCAGCAGTGTGGCACTACGCGATCCTCCGTGTCGCAGGTGGTGGGGTCGGGGAAGTGGGGGCGTGAACCCGCTCGCTCGCTCCCGCCTTGCTTTATAGGGCATTAATACGGGACCGATAAACATAAAGCGGTCTGCTAGAGGAGTTAACGTCTGCTCTTTTAACCTTGTTGCTTATGTTTTCATCCATCTCTCACGCCGAGACAAACACTTCGCCGCTCCTGTCTACCACGGAAACATTTTACCGTTATCCACGGCATTGTAAAGAACGGTGTGTTCAAAGAAGTAGCTAAGTAGCTGTTTGCAGCCGAGTAGAAGCTCAATAATTTATGATGCCAGCAAAATTGAAGCCTATGATCCTTCATGCTTCATCACTAAATTTTGGTCAGGACTGATTTGAAAACCCTCTAGCTACGAAGAAATTTATCCTCATGGAATGTATTCGCTATAAACATTTACCATGCTTCTGGTAGGCAAAGATATTTCATTAATTCAATTCGAAAATAACTCAATTAAAGTTTCACTGCCCTCAAATATTTTTTTCAATTAGTAGAACCTTGGTGCTGGTATTCAATAAGTGATATTTTTTATCATCATTGCCTGCTGGTAATCTGGTAATGTGCCTGAAATTTTCCTAATATCTAAATGAAAAATCCAGATCGAATTTATTTTTATCAGGATTCTAATCTTAAATAAGGATTCTAATAATAAGCACATGGCGGTATCACTACCTTGAATTCAAATATTGATTAGTGACATCTTGTTCCCACCTTATAAAATGGAAATTCAGATTTGTGTTAACTTAACAATGGGATTAAGATAGTCAACATTATAGAGCCACCTGAAAAAAATCCACCTATTCACGTGTTAAAAATCTCTGTAAACTTATGAATTTTGAGTAGATATTGTTTAAAATTCTAAAACCTTCTCTTTCGATGCAAATTTAAGCCGAAGTGATTACGTTATCACTCCCGCGTGTACCTGCTCCATTGACAGCCAAGTATTACGCCGCCCTTGTCACATAAATTCGAAATAAATCGGTGCCATATCGCATATTCCCACTTCTGACTTGACACGGCTCGGAGCGAGTTTTCGCAAGAGGATTGAGTGAGCCATAACGATGCAGATAGGCATCTCAAGAGGAGCAGTTGCGGCTGAGGCGGCCAGAGCGCCAAGAAGCGAGGGTGGGAGGGGGAGGAGTGGGGCAGGGGGTCGGACGGCTGAGGTGAAGGGGTCGGGAGATTTTATAGGGGCAACCTGTGGGAGTGGATTTAAATGGCGAGGGAGCGAACAGAGGAGGGGAGTGGCGAAGGGGGACCGGCTGCAGAAATTCGGGAAGAAACGTTAGGGCAGCTAATAAGCAAGCAGAAGTGAGGTATTTTCAAGACAATTCTTAGTAGGCTTTGCTACAACTATTCAGAACTAACTTACTAGAGCGAGATCATTCATGTTTTTGGTGTTTCCGTTGGGATACCACACATCTCTGATAGGAAGGCATTGAATGGTGCTGAGAAGGGTTTTGAATTCAAATTTTCAATAACTGTCCTAGCTATCAAAATGGTGGATGATCTGAATTAAATTATTCGCACGTATCCATACGAATACGTTTTTGTTTTTATAATAAGTGTATTCCCATGTTGAGAGATAGCCGTTTTACGTTGGAAGGGGTACACAATAGGAAATTGGGGGTGAAATTCTACATGCCTACTGGTCCATGTTACACGTGATTATCCTCCTGCCTACTGGTCCAAATTGAGAATAAAAGACTTATTCTCCACAAAACGGATAAATAGCGCATCGTAAGAGGAAAACAAAAAGGAAGGCACCATCCCCCCGAACAGATTTCGTTTGCAGTGTATATTGCGCTGCCAGCACAAAGACAGAATGGGCATACGCGGCTCTAAAGCTTGGCTAAGTCCTTGAGCTATTCTCTAAGGCTGCACATAAAATATTTTCTCTGAGGTAATGTTCAAAGTGCCCCTACCGCACGCTCCATAGTCTGAATACAGAGTGATCAATGTGAAAAAAGACTGGCTCAGAAAATCGGGGCAAAAAAGCTCCGGAAATGTGTGTTGCATTGGATTAAACCACATTCTTCAATTTAAATTTGCTAGTTTTTGCATTTCAGCTACATACTTTCATGAGAAATCCGATAAGATCTGACAACCGGCGTGCATTTCAAATATTTTATACCTCCTTAGATTTGAGAAATCATTTGAAAATGTGTCTAAAATTTCGCAGCTAATGGCGCTGTAAATTTTTTATTCGGTCTTTAAGTATTGCTTTTTCCACAATGTAAACTTATAACAATGAAAAAGATTTAATTGTGGTGTTAAGATAAAATTAGCAATCTGCTCTTAGCTAAATAGTTGCTGTGACGCAGGAAAGATAATCATGAGGAGAAGGGCTTATACATGCAGGATATCATGAAAGGAATTCACCCGCTCAGATAAGGCCGAGGAGACAAAAGGCCAGTCAATTACGTGAGCGCATGCGACATGAGATTTCACCGCGTGCTATCGCCCGGATCGGGAGATGTATTGAGGCTCTTTTCCGTTCTATTATGCACGTGGTGCGCGGCTCATGTCGCGTGTGTCATTTCTAAACGGCCACTCATCTTTATTAGACTAGGTCCACACGGGATAATTATTGACTTCTCTAAATCCCAAAGAACTCGTTTGCACCAGGACAAAGAAGAGCTCTTATATCACGAAAGTTCCTCAATTTTAAACCTTCACTCGGTTGAAAGTCATTTATGCGCACGAAATAAATATTATTTCTCCAGTTGACATAAGAGTTGATAGTAACAATTATTTATTTATTTCATCCAAAGGATGCCAATTTTTATCTAATTACCTTCTATGTTTCATAGAAGTTGTATATCTTTATAAGCAGCTGTGCTAGGCAGATTTTATTGGACTCTGTCGTTAGGTTATTATAATTTCCGTTTCTTTTTTGGTGAATAAAATTTTTGTCTACTTTCAGCTACAGGAGAATCATGTACTACGCTCCTTTATTTATAATACGAGTTTGTTGTCGGTGAAAATTTATTTTCTAGACCGTTATCTCCCATTTTTTATGTATTGACGTTGTGTAAAAACTTACACCTAGTAATTAATATCGTCTGCGGTAATATATGTAATCCACTTAGCGAAAAATCTGATTTTTTATAACGTGTAAATAATTGTATGTAAGAGTAGGTACCTGAGTGTGCTGTGCTAAGTATCTGAAACAGAAAATTATACTTTTACCTGCTAGGTACACCTTGCTCCGCTGAATTTAATTCTTTTTCGAAAAAATGTTTCAGAAAGTTTCTCTGTTCATTCAGTTGTGATATTGTCGATATATCTTCCTAAAGATACCCATATTATGGGCAATGAAAGCAAACAAGAATTGAGAACTACTCCTTTAAGGCCTACCAGTCAATGCACACTTTGTATTTGCAGGAGAGGGCTTGGGAACTGTGCGTAAATGCTTGATTTATCCTCCGCTGCCATAGCTATCAGTGGATATCGGTTTGCCACTCGACTGGTTAGCCTCGCATTTAATCATCCCGGCGTCAAACACTCGGGAAGTTAATCTTCTTTTCCATCTGCTTTTCGGTGAGTGCAACCGTCGTGGAAGTCGTAATGGCCCCCTGAGTTACACACGGCAGCATCTTTTCGTCATTGTTGGTCTATTCTAAAGATAGAGGGCGTGGCCGAAGCGGCAGTCATGGGGTGGTCGATGTGCCATAGGTCACCTCTCGGGTGGAATAAAAAATATCTGGCGGTTAAACGTCCTACGAGGTTCCCACATGCCTGAACACGGTACTCACCCTCCCATTGAACAAAGGGTTTCACCGCTGTTGACGTTATTTGTTAGGCTTAAGTAACGCTCTCAGCCTGAGCAAATAAAAAATTACGCACAAAAATGCAAATGGAAGGCGTGTCGAAATGTTTACCGAAGCATGTCACCGATTAAAAACTTGTACCCTCGTCATCAAAAGGACCGAAATGATGAATGTCTTCTAGGCCGTAAAAATAAACTCAGTAGCTATCGACCATGGTCATCTTATAGGCTCTCAAATCAAAGTATTGACGAAACGATGGAATTAAAATGTTTCAGTTATTAAATTAAATCAGTTCAAAATTGCATATAGGTGGGAAAACTATGGAAAAAATGCCGTTTTAAATTTATATGAGAGTTGCGGATGTTTTTCTTTACAGGATAATATTTATGGACTTGCTTAATAAGGTTATGAATCTTTTAACAGCAAAAAAATCTTACATTTTAGGTTTGAGCTCAAATAGCCAACAAATGTATCTATTATTCGCGGCTCTAAAATATTCACCTGCCAAATTATCACTTTTCCAGATTTTATCTGCCTATTTTCTTTTACAAAAGCCGCTTATTTGATGAATTAAATCAGCAAAGATGACAGAAAAGAACAAGTGATCTAGTGTAGAAATCTGCCTCTAAAGCAAAATAGGCAAATGATTGATTAAACTAATGCCAATAATAGAAATGAGAATAGCTCGAATACTCCAATCCAATAGCTGGCGATATGAACCTCGAAGTAAGTGTTTCATCAGTTGCACGTAAATGTTTTAATCATTTTTTTTTGTAATTTTCAATGCATACTGCTGTCATGGGAACTAGTGAGAAAAATACAAGAATTGCCATGAGAAAAAATTTCCCTGGACCGGGATTCGAACCACGGACCTTTGGCTTTCCGGGCCACTGCGCAGACCACTACGCTATCTGGGTTCTGTAATTCTTATGGCAATTAAACCGAGGCTCATGGTACTAGGTGCTGGTACTGGTCGTGAGAAAAAGTTGGCAAATACATGATTAAAAATAATACAAATAATTGTAATTAGAATAGCTTGCAAACTTCAATGCGAAACCTCGGAAACCTCGTGATAATAGCCTCGCCGAAAATGTTACATGATTCGCACTAAGACTTTTTAACTTTTACAGTTGACGGTTAAATTTAATTCGTCAAACAGTTCGCTTGACGCACCGCTCAGCACACTTCTAACGTTTTTCGTAATCTTTAATGCATATTCCTGGCATGGAAACTCTCTTTTTTTTCGAAAAGGATTCGTCCGTGACCTGGAAATGCAGTGTATTTTTTCCGCATTCTCCATTCCCTCGCCCCGCTCAGGATCCAACCTTCCGACACGCATGACCTGCGATCGTGTGCGGCCCACCCCAATGGCGTCGGCAGCAGCGGCCCCCGCCCTTAACTCGACGGCAGCAAATCCCTCGACGCTCGTGTCCTCAGTTCGAAAAATAAGTTCGCGCTCCTTCCCCTTATTATGTATCTCCCGTCCCGAGGTTTTCTTTTCTTCCTTGCCTCTGGGACGAGGGGTGGGGTTTTTGCCTTGCCGCCGTACCCCTGGTTTCCGCCTCCCCATGCACAGAGCGCGGCTGCCACATCGGCCGGCCCTTCGCACGTCCTCGCGCGCCGTCGGATAAAACGAAGCACAAAACCTTTGAGAGGAGACGGTGGTGGAAAAAAAAGCTGAGCGAGAAAGAAGCAGGCCGGCACCCAGACTTCACACACCCCGATGGAGTGGAGGGACGCAACCCCGTGGAAACATTTGGAAAAGGTTCTCTTCTGCCCTTTTCACGAGGCTGCGCCACTCTGATTCGATTCTTACCTTCTCTTGCTGTTCCTTTTCTTTTTCCTTGCCTTTCTCCCTTCTATCCTCACCCGGAATGACGTCTACGCCATCTTGACGTTCTATCTTTGCAGCGCTTCGTGTAGCACTCACACTTCGTCAAATTCGTTAATACATTTTCCAATGTCCCTCAATGTAATTCCATAGCATTCTTTAAATAAAAAATCCCTCAAATTGTCTCTGAGATACTTTCTTCATTTTAAGTGAAACGAAAAGCTGCAACTTCTGGCCCACTAATTGCTGTTTTTATTAGGCATAATTTATTTTCGGTTTTGCCACCACTTTGACAATACGGATCAAACCAATGGATTCCAGTGGCGTCAAAACTGTGACCAGGTAATTCAAAATTAATTTTTTTAACAAAATGGGTAAAAATTAATTGCAACGAATTATTCTCCCAAGATTTTCTTTTTTGCATTTCCTTAATGAGCTGATCCATTGGATGCTGATATATTTTTGAATATTTCGGATTAATTTCTGTATTTTTCTTAAATAGTGTTCTTTTCTAAATCGACTAATTGTGTCATAGTTATATTATATTAATCGTAAATTTTGATGATTGCCTCGGATAACCTTGAAGAAAAATAAATCTTTTAGATCAAAGTTCTGCCATAGAGATGTGGTTAGCGATGACGCACTTCGTGCATCTTAGGTTTAGTTTACTGAAGCGGAAAAATAGTTTGTGAAAAAATGGAAAAAATTATCTGAAATCGCTTTAGAAAAAACAATTGCGAACATATTCTTCTATCAAAAAACGGCGTTCGGAGGAGATTTGAGGCATTTTTCTAAATGGGAGTAAAAGAGCAATGTTAAGGTAAAATATGGAAGTTTTCCAATTTTCAAGTCTGTATTAAATAGTCCAACCTTCGGCGAACGCCGTGCCCATTCTCGAGAAAGATTTCGAACCTCTGACCTTTGTGCGCAGTGCCAGGGTGCAGCAAACCGAGAATCATGCCTGGAATGCTTCGGAATGAAAATTACTATTCGAAGCGTGGGAAGCCTAAAAGGGGATACAATTTTAAAACCTTCAAACAAACTTGGTATATTAACGAGTGTTAATGGCTCGAATGTTCCTTCAGCAATGTCTGAATCTGGACGATAAGCGGTGCATATGGTTTAGATTATTGTTCGCCATGATAAAACCTATCAGAACTTGTTACGATTATAAGATATAGCATTGGTTTTCTTAGATAAAAAGATGTACTTTTATTGCAATATTGCCTCTCTTGCTACGAACTTTTTTGCTACGAATTGCTTGTAACTTGTCTTGTAATCATAAGTCTTTCAAAACTTTTGAGGCTATTAGTAAAATTAGGCCTTTAACTAATTTAACTAATATTAAAACTTCCATTACATCGTGCCGCATATCATTCAAGATAAGTTTAAGGCTAGTTCCCTTGAAGTATTTCATAGTAAGCATCCATTGGTACAACATTTTTTTCCATTTAATCATTTAATGGACGTTTCTGGTTCCACTCCCAGAGTCTTGGAAGTCAAGAGCAGAGTGTACCAGAGATATCCGAGAGCTGCCTATTTCAGGTGGGGGGCAGGAGGAGGGGAAGGGATGGAGAAGAAAGAGGGGGATCGCTGGAGCCCTGGCCTAGGTGACAGCCAGGGAACATGGCCGAATGGGTGTCCCTTGTACCTTCGCGGCGAACAATATGGCCGCCTCTGGTTTTGTGACAGCCGATGGCAGGCGGTGGGTGGGGATGATCGGGTGGGAAAAGGGGACGGGTGGGGGGGGGTGTTCCCAGAGAGTGGGGGCGGTGTTGCACACTCCACGAGGTCGCCTCCTGCGAGTGTGGAGAAGGGATCACCTCGGGTTGAAAGGAGAGCAGCGCAGGGTTGAGGGACGGAGGCGAGGGGACCACGGTGAGGGAGGAACCGCTGGCTCCTTTTTCTTCCTCGCTTCTTTTCTTCCATTTACCCCACATCCAACGTGGATGTCGACTGCAGAGTCGGTCGCGGACGATCTCCAGAGGCTTTGCCTTTAGCCGTGATCCCTGTGGAGAGAGAGTGAGAGAACTATACGCGGAAGTTTCCTCTTCTCCGATTTTATTCCGTGCGTCTAACTGGTGCATTTTCGGTCGAGATTCATGTGATTTATCTTTCTTCAATATCACGGAAATGATAAAGTCGCGTGCGTAAACTTAAAACAAAAATATCATTAGTGTACATTTCACGAAAAATTCATAGCTCTATTGAGATAAGTTTTATTATTTTATTAAGATAGATGACACTGATATGTGCGTTTAGTCAAAATATTTCGCTGCAGCTTGAGAATCTTTCATTCTGGAAGAAGTGGCATGTAGAAAATCAATGAAGTTTCCAACCCTGTGGGATGCGCGAAATGAACTCTCATAGATCCGCTTATTTAGGTAATCATTTATTTGATTCTACTTCCACAAAAAAGTGCTTGCTGAGTAACTTAAGTGAGTAACGTTCTCTAAGGTGAGCCCTCGCATCTAGGCTGCTGTACTGTGCTGGAAACTGAGGACTTCGTAACGCTTAAACGTAAGCATGGTAAAAAAAAGGTTGTATTTAAATCGAAACATGTCAGCTAAGTAAGTTTGCATAAAAATACCCACGAATTTTTCGTATAAGGTAAATCTACAACCGCAGGGTTTTCACATTTTCCCATCCTACTCTGACGACCGATGGGTCTGAGAAAAGTATCCTTTCAAAAAACCAGCCCCGAAGGAACACCTCAGTTCATCTAGGGAAAATCGTTGAATGGGAGGCGTCTTTTTTTCCAACCCAAAGTCCTGACAGCGTGGACGATGCACCGAATTCCGTGGGAATATCCAAGGCAGAGCGGGGCCCATGGAAGGCCTCTCTCGGCCTCGTCTTCCACCTTCATCTCATCGCTTTCTCGCAACCACCAATTACATAATCCTCTTTTCATCTCCGTCGGTTGCCCAACCCTCTGATATCTACTCCGTTGACTATCTCATATCCATCTGCAATTCAGAATCGGAAAAAAGAAACAATGAAATAATGGATAAATACAATAAAATATACAATAAAAGGTATATTGTATATTCTATGTATGTAATTATGCGTTTATATAAGAAAAATAAGAAAAATAGTTATCCTTGTCCAAATATTTGAAATACGTTTTGTAATAATGAATGCAATCGGCAATAGAACAAATAACTGAATACAAAGAAATTTTACTTCTCATGTGTGCTAGCACCAGACCTATGTAAAAAGTTTATGATGGTAGCCCCAAAACTACTAAAAGGGGTACCTATATATTCCAAAATATTTAAGTATGTTCTAAAATGTAATATTTGATTGTAAATGGAATAAATTATATATTATTATTATATTATTATTATATAAATATTTCTTACCTTGAGATCGGAGTGTTGTGTTTATAATCGAAGTAATATTACTTCTTACTTGAATTAAATTCATAGAGGTAAATTTTATACCAAATTATTCTTCATTTTAAGGAAATCAACGATACTGAATATAAAATGAAAGGACTTGTGCAATCTGTGATACAACTACTTCTAATTAAAAATCAATTGTTTCGTCGTCATCATCATAAATCAACAATTATGAGATTGGTTTGATGACAATCTCAAATGCACTATCCTTTTCATTGTGAAGTATTTCTTCTCTTTTACATCTTTCATAATTTGCTTTTTGCGACTCATTATGGGACGTCACTTCCCCTTCCTCCGTCCACCCATCCCTCGACGATTGTCTTCATCAGGCCACCATATCTCATGATTCGGCTGACCAAGTTTTCCCGTCTTCTCTTTGGGGTTTTTAGAAGACTTATCTTTTCGCCCACTATTCTTAACACTTAGAGTTAGTATTTAAGCACGCCACACAATTGTGGCGTACTTAAGTACTTTACAAAAATTGTCGATGCGCTTGCGAGATGAATTTTATTAATCTATTATTCATATATTACCATTCCAGGACATTTTTACCCTATTTCGTGGCTATTTTGTAGATTAGTCGCTATTGCTCGCATGGAAAAATATGTATTATCTGTAAAAATTTTAACTCCTTTGACTATACCCTCGGCAGCATTTGAGGGAGCGTGGTCAGCATGTATTTTGATTCTCCGTACTTAGAGTCTTAGTCGTAAAGAATTAAAAAAAAACACCGTGAGTGGAACGACGGGTTATTAATCATTGATTATCAAATAAATATTTGTTTTTTTTTTCATCGCACGCATTTGGAATGGTAACAGGCTTAATTCAATAGCTAAGGGAGACTTTGTTTCTTAGATCGACATTTTTTTCGTCCCTACCAAAGTACGTTAAGCCACATGAAATTCGCTTAACTATCCTACTGTACCCATTCCTACTCCTCGACTCTTTTCTTCGATAACCCAACTCCTCATCCCCTAACGGGTCCGTCCTTATTTCCCAATACTCTCCCCCACCCCTACCGGATTTATTCACCGTCGACTGACTCCTCCTCATTCCCCGCTCTCATTCAACCGATCGAATCCTCGTGAACCCCTCCCACCCCCTCATCCGCACGCAATATCCCCTCACCCTCCTCCCTAGGCCACCACCGTCTCACCAGACCCCCCTCTGCCCCCCCCCCCAGATTCCCCCGAAACCCAGCCACCCACGTTGCAGCGCCCTCCCTCGGGCCGCGCCGCCGCCGCGCGGCGTGGAAGAGAATGACGGGCAAAGATTTACGACCACCTCCTCCTCCCAGCTCATACCCTGTCCCCTCCCTCCCACCACGAGCCCATTTTCTCCCTCCCACTCCCCCTCTCTCCCTCCCGTAGGAGTACATAAGACGACGATGAGGGGAGACTTTCAATTAAATCCACGTACGCGGAATTAATGCGATTCGAGCGTTGGATCCAGGCCTGCGCCTTTTCCCGAAAGCAATGTCAACCCTCGCCGCCATTTTGGCCGGCTTCACTCAAATCCCTCCTCATTTTTTGTGATTATTTTAAGCTAGAGATTCGATTCAGAATGAGCTACTCTCATTAAGAGTTTGAGTTTCATATTGATAAGCACAAAGCACCATCGTTGAGCAGCTCCGGTGTACTTTTTTTGGGACATTGAAGAAAGTTTAAGGTGAGGTTATTCAAATATTCTGTTATTTTTTAGACGGGAGGTATTTTTTGTGGATATAAATGGTCTTCATCTACTTGGATTTCCCTCCTCCAGTAAAAACTCAGTCTTGAGTGACAGGTAGTTAGGGTTCAAGTTGAAAAATGCGTGCTTTTTAAAATAATGAGGCTTCGAAGGCCACGCTACACCTCAGCTCGATATTATCCCGCAAAATTATATGTTTTGAATAACATTAAGCAATAATTTGGTGAATAATTTAACACAATATTCTTACAATAGCATCGTTTTATTGTATTCCATAGCTATTTATATTTATTAATAATAAATTAACTACATTTTAGTTCGTGGTTGGACTGATAGTGATCGTTCTATGTTCATCAAGTGTAATTTTGAATGAACTCATTTCTTTATATGCTTTGATTAACATTAACGATGTTCGCTTATTCCTAAATTGTAAACCATGCCTTTTGATGGTTGATAAATCATCGTGGCTGTACGGGCGCATGCCATACATTGGAAACGTTTACTTTAAATGTTTTCAATGGAATATATCAGAAAATATTTATTTATACGGAATCGAATTAATTTTATCTCATGAAGAGATAACGGCATACGACATGAACCACCATTGTAAGTGAGTCAAGGGTGAGGAAGGTCACATTTTCGGCACCCAAGGTGTATTCTGTGGAGAGTGACGCTGGAACGGTGGAAAAAGTGAGAGGATGGCGGATATTGTTATCTCTAATGGCTCTCCGCCTCCATCTGCTCAATCTCTCCAGCTTTTTTTCCCTCTTTCTTCCATCTTTGGCACGCTCGGGCGAGGATGACTCAAAGTGATGTGAGAGGGGGGGACTGTAATGGAAGAGAGGGATCTAAGTGCGGCGTTAAGGCGTTAGAGGGACAGACGGGTGGGGGAAGGGAGGGAGGGGTTGGGGTAAGTGGTGTCGGCGCACTGGTTCGGAGGCATTACGGGGAAAAGAAAAGGAGTTCCGCAAAGAGGGTTTTCTTGGGGGATGGAAGCAGCGGAGAGTGGCAGACGAGATTGGGGCGGTCGGGGAAGAGAAAACTTGACGGAGAAACGGAGAGGAAGAGGCCGAGAGGTGGGAAAGATGAAAGGGGATGTGGGAGAAGGAGCACTTTCATCAATCACATTGAATCCGGCCGGTGGCGGAGGCACGGGAGTCATGCTTTAGCGGCGAGCGACTACGACTGACGCGGCTCACCCCTATGTCTTCTTAAAGACACTTTTGCTTTTAACAAAGGACGATAGCCAGTTCACCAGTTCATCCTATTGCGCCTCCTTTCATAGATTATTTCTGTCTTTGCTGTCGTTTCATGTCCCTAAACTTGTATACACGGATTTTCATTGCGATGAATGTTGATGAGTTTTCTAGGAGCAAATGAACTCTGAGATTCTTCGCTGAATGTGAACTTAACCTCACTACATTTAATTCATTTTATTCTTTTGGTGCCCCCCTTTTTTTTAGATAAAATTAGAAACCTGTCTCAACGGAAAATGTGCGTGGATAAGCAACCAAGTTGAAAATGTCGAGTGATTTGTATTTAATGCCACATACTGGCAATGGTGTATGTACCAATTATGAGTTTCAAAATAATTTTTCGGAATAAATAAACTGATAGATATAATTAAATTCTACTTTTATGAAACTCAGACCATAAAATACTCCTTATGAATTTTTCATCTGCTAATTTGTTCAATTTTCATGTACGTACCGTTTTAATTTTTATGATCGAGCCATATAGTTTACGAAACGTTTTTCAAAACAAATATTAATTGGTATTTTTTTTTAATCCTGGTGGTAATTTACTGATCCAAAAGCCACAATTCCCGCAAATAATTGTATAGTCTCCCATACACTCTCCCATATCTCATAATTTACGATGGATACTCTTCATGACCCTTTTGTTTAGAATGATTTTTTTTTAATAATTAAAGGATGCATTTAAATTAGTAAAAATAAAGATTCGAAGTTTATAAATGTGAAATTTATTTCATTAATTGCGACAGCGTGAACTCATGATACATGACTATTACGATTAGCAATTTTGACTATACAATTTAACAATATTATCGTTGAATGAACATCTACCGTCGAGCTGGATTGTTAAAGGAGCATCCCCCATCCACCTCATGCCCGCGTTAGTGGGAAGGAGTGAGGGTAACGTCGTCGGGTGATGGGAGTTGTTCTGGAAGACTGGGAGGAGGGGAGATGAGGGCGTGGTGAGCGTCTTGATGGAGGAGAAGCCCTACCTTCACCCGCCCACCACCCATCTCCTGTCCTCCGCTCCCAGAGGGCTCCGCGCTGATCCTCCGGTCCCTTCCCCCCTCTCCCTAATCCCCCTGACATCTCCCGTCTCCCCAGACTCCCAACTTCAGCGGCGACTCCGCCCTCCCCCCCCCGCCATCCTTCCATTTACCAGCGTGACGTGTCTCCAAAACTCTCCCCGGCTTCTCCTCCCGCGCTCCTCCTCTCCCTCCATCAGTAAGCCCTCCTCCTCCTCACCTCCCCCCTCGTCTCCGAGGCTGGTTCATCTCTGAGGAAGGCAGCAGCATCTCGCACCCCCGATGCGCCTCTCCTCCTCCCGTCGAACCCCCTCTCTCCCTCCGCCGCCGACGCCTTTCACGTCCCCTCATCTAATCCAGATATTTATGGTGCAGTGACCCGCGAAATTCCTCCATGCTTAACGGTATCCCCCGCTGCCCGTGACCCCTCCTCCCCTCCGGCCAATTATCTCTCGAGGAGCAAACAGGACGTCGGTAAACGCTTTTGCCACGGACAGCTACCATATTTCGCGTGCTTAGCATTTGTTGCTTCCTCCTTCGATTGGAAGTTACGAAATCCTAGCTACGCTATTCCTACATTCTTACTCAACTCCCATGAAACTGCGTGTTCAAAAATGACTTTTCTGAGTGTCCAAAGTCAAAAATGTTAGATATAAAGAAAGTTAGATAGAAATGTGTCGTGGGACTATCATTTTCATTAGTTGACAGAATGAAATGATTGAAGTCACCTCCTTTGGCTGAAAACTACTATGTTTATTTATATCATGGTGTTCAAGAGGAGCAACGTATTTGTTGATCCGATGAATAAACAAGAAGAGAGAGATGACGTCCATTAATAGGGTTACTAGACGCAGTTTACAATAAAAATAGAGAATCAATGCTTTTTATAGTGCATATAAATTATAATTTATTTTATATCGTCGATTGTTATGAGATTTTGCGATATTCACCAAAATGACATGATCCTTTGAGTATGTTGGGACGAAGAACCATAGCCGTGTGTGTCCCGGAAAGCCTACGGGTTTACTTCATATACCATTTTTGAGAGTTCCTCTCTCTCTCAGGAAGCGAGCATTGCCCAATTTTATCTTTTCTCTCTTTCATGCCTCCCTTGCGAGGATAATGAATCGAAAAAAGAGAGGAGGACGAGTTGAGAGCTACAGAGAATCAGAGAAGGTGGGTGTAAGAGGGTTGTATGAAGTTAAGGGTGGGCGGTCGGTGGCATGTTTGCGGCGGATGGGAATGGGATAGAATGTAGAGGGGGGCGGGGGAAAGAGAGGGAAAGAAGGAAGACTTTTGGTGATAGCACAGGGATCGATATTTTTAATCCACTATCCACTCTCGCCCCTCCCTCCCAACAACCCCACCCAGCAATCTTCTCTCGCCCCCCCCCCCTCCTTCCGCCTCGCCCACTTTAATTCTTTCCTCTCAGACGGAGACGAAAGGAGAATGATTGGAAAATGGGGCGGGGGAGTAGAGGGGCGGGCGGGCGTGTTTACTTCCGGGGGAGGGAGAGTTTTTCGGGGAAAGATTGGAAATGGCGTGCGTTTTGAAACAAGAAGGATGGGAGTTTGAGGGTGGGGTGGGAATAAATAAAAGGTGAATTGGAGTCTGTGCGACGCCACGGAAGGTTCTCATTTCGCCCAGAGACGACTCTGCCAGTCCGTCTCCTACATCCAGTTGCTCGTGATGTCTATCAAAATTTTACCAACTTCTATTGGCGTTTAAAGTTTTCCGCTACATAATGATCTAATGGATTGAACATATTGCCTCTCATCAAACAAATTTTAATGTAAATTCTGATGAAGTCATGCTGTTGAAGCCGTGAAATACAAAGTCTAAGACGTCCATTTTTAAGTAATTCCTGACAAATCACAGTCTCGATATATTGTCAATGCGAACAAAACTATTATTACGACTTTATCCCATGAACAGGAATGCTACTGCACACAGGGTCGGTTATTTGAAAAAATCGATTCAGCATCGTCCAAAATGTTTTCCACAAAGACTATTCATCCCAAATCCGTTGCAATGAGATTTGTATTTTTGAATTCGTGGCTTCAATTGAGGCATTTTGACCTGAATTAGGACACTGGCCCCTTTGCTCTAAATGTGAGAAATTCACTTACCTATTTAGTTATTTGGATAAACTCTCCCATTTCCAATCCGAGCCAACTGTTGTGCTTAATCGCTGAGTATTACCGGAAACGTATTCCATTTTTAGTGAGTGCGGACTACCTGCAAAGAAAAATTTGAGACTATTATTTGTAATCTTTATTTATGTAGGTATTCCTTTCCAAAAAGTAAAATTTTAATCAAAACATTAACCATGTGAGAGCCTAGCTATCACAAAATTTTATTTAATATTTTGAGGTCCATTTATATTCTATCCACCACCAACTATTGGTTTGAATATTATAAATGAAAGAAACACTTCAATGCCGGTAAAACAGTAGGTCAACGATATTCACAAGCCAAAGGTATTAAATAATACAAAGGAATGCTCTTTAAACAGTCACTTCGGGTTGTTATAGTTTAGATTAATACGCATATATATATGCAACCTCATTTTTATCCTCCGCATCTGAGTGGGTGAAGGACTTTTGCTCGCGACTTTTTTTTCGCGCGGTTTCGTGGCGGTGTAGCTTCAGTTATCTATTCAACAGCGAGCGGAACATACAAAACGATCCGGTGAATTTATCGACTCTGATGGTTCGGCTTTTTTTTTTTTTAACCATCGATTTTGGATTTGTTGAGTATGCGATGCAAGTGAAAATGGATTTTTGGCGAGAGGGAGAGAGAGAGAGCCCCTTTTTTGACGCGGGCCGCCCGAACAAAGGGACAACGGGGGTGAAAGAGGAGAGGGGGGACAAAGGCCGCGTCGGCGGCTGCTGCGAGGGAGGCTGCGCATCCGTCGATCGTCACGAGATTTATTACTTCTCCATTAAACTTCCCGTAAAAGGGCGTAAAACTGTGCGCGGGAGCGATAGATAGGGGGAGAGGGAGGGGAGGGAGGGAGTGTTTTGAGAGTGGCTTGGCGTTTTGGAAAGGCGAGATAAGGTGCGAATGAGAGAGGCATGGCGGAGGAGTGGGGGTGGAGAGGAGGGGAAGGAAGAGCGAGAATTGAAAGCAATGAATCGGACAAGTCCACTTTTTCCCCATTTATTCTGCGGCGAAAAAATGCTTTACTCGTAAATAGAGAAACGTTTGTTAAAAGCCTTCTTCTCTCTCTCTCTCTCACTCACTCACTCTCTCCCAAAAGGCCCTTTCCAGAGCAACAAGTTTTTTTTCCTATTTTATTACCATCTCAAGTATATTCATGTACGGGGAGTGCACTGTTATATAGGGGATGAGTTATTGCGATTTTAAGCTCGAATGGCCTGAGGAAGGAAGTTTTAACGATGAGTAATATCGTTACTGTTTAAATTAATTACTAAATTCATGTGCCAAATATTTTATTTTAAAAATTTTTGGTTATTTTGGATTCCTATGTTTGCGTGCCTCATCTCTGTACCTAAACAATTTTCTTTTATAGTACCTTAAGTTCTATCAAATTGCTATCTCAAGATCTATATAGCTTCAGAATTGTGGTATTGCCTAAAAAAGTACATTATTGGGATACAATATGAAGTGTAGTCATAGGGCTTTACCAGGTATAAGTAATTAGTTTCGTGCTGTGGAACTAACTGTGTTTTAGATATTGCGAGATGTGTTGAATTCTTTTTTGTTTCCCCATTTAATTCTCCACTCTTTAAAGATTAAACGGACCTCAGAAGGGAAGAACAACGTTCAGGTGGGAAATAATTTACTATAGCCCTTATGAAAGTATAAAAGCGCTTTCCTAAGAAGGTTTGAGAAAGATGGTCTTAAATAACAATATAACAAGCAATCATATTGAGGGTTGAAGTTTTATCATTTTACATGCGAACTTTCTTCTAAATTACTTATTTTTCTCTTCAATATACAGAATAATCGTCATGTCACGCAGTTCTACAGAACATATTCCCGAGTATCGTGCCTTACGTAGGTACCAAGATGTTTCCACCAAAAAAAGGGAATCCTTAGGTTTCTCTCCCTTGATAAATACCATTTGAAACCTTCCAATCAATCTTTCATTACAGTTTCCATTATTGGTGCGATTCTCTGTGGGATGTATTTTTTACTCTCGATAGCCATTTACTTTCCGATTCTTCCTCTCGGACACGAGTAACCCCGTCCATCCGTCAAGTGGCACCGTCCCCCATTTGCCACCTTAGAACCCTCCTCTCGCGTCCCCGCCAGAGTCGCCAGCCACCCTCCCATCCTTCTCCGTACGCGGACGTCATTTTTCTCTTCTTCCCCCTCTCCACAGTCCATCTGCCTCTAAACCTCACTCACACATGTTCCTCCTTTTTTTCTCTCCATTCCTCACGCTATCTCTGCCTCACCGAAACCTCTGTATGCGACTCCTTTATTTTTTTCCACCTTCCCCGCAGTCTCCCAAAGCCCTCTCCCCTTCATTCTTTCCCATTCTAAGGCCTCCCCCCAATCGTCCGCTCCCCCTTCCAATCTCCACCTTTTATCGAAGGGTGCGTCTCCTTCGCAGCGCTTCACTTGTCATTTCGGACGGAGAGCGATCACCCACGGCCACCAATCAACTCGCCTCATTTCTCTTCCCCCTCTCCCGACTCACATATTTTCTCGTTCTGTTCATTTCCCCTCCGCGACGTCTTCCACTTGGTTTTCTCCTTATCCAATGAGATCCATTTACCTTCCATTCCATTGAGTTCCAGAAAAATGATTTGCCGAGTATCCACCCAGTGAAAGAGGCACCAAAGTTTCGTCAACAGTTGTGGTCGAAGACCTACCAGTGACAGAATTATTCAATATCACTTATTTCTTTAATATAATCTAGTACTTGAGCATAATTGAGCAAAAACTTAGGAAACGATGATACTCGCCACCAGGAAATGGAAAGGAAAAAGTCAAGCTGCCGTAGGGAGGGTTTTTCTGTATTAATGCCCTTAGAAGTAAAGCCACATTATTACATGAACTGTGGCAATTTAATTATTAGATTTATTCTATTATAGTGCTCATAACGTTCATATTTCGGTTTCTATCACGAGACAGTTTTTGATAGCCGTCTCAATATTTCAAATTTATGATAGCTTATTTCATTTAAGAATAGGATCAAAATCCTTTTCTTATTCTCTGAAGTCCAAACGTCCACAGTTTTGTAGCTAACTTGTACAATCAGTTTTATGGATTGAAGAAGTGTGTTTCCGCGCAATTGAATCGCCTCATTCAAGTGTTGGAGCAGGAATTATTTTCTATTTATCGATCACAATAACTTCGAGTATTTGTCAGTGTACTTTTCTCTTCAATAAATTTTGATCTAGAACTCCGTCTCTTCCCCGTCCAAGTCCTATTAACGGTAGTAAATTGCGCTTGAAATCGACAAACGAAAAAAAAGAAATTTTTTTCCCGCTTCCCTTCAATCTACGGAAATGCTGGATCAGTTATATGAGGCTCCCGAAAATGTTTCTTACAAAATTTACGAAAGTAATGCAATTCATTTTTGACGTCGATGTAATATTTTCGGGTTTTCACAGCAAAAATGTATTATTTATGGAAATTACTGTGTATAATTTCTATCTACACCAATGATTTTGGAATAAGTAACCAAAAGCGTATCAAATTCATGCTTTAAAAGTGAAGTTATTTCTGTTTCATAATCATTCAAACAATGCATTACTTAGTTATAATTGATTGAGAATCGCTCTTTTAAAATATTACTCAAAAGCTTGAAATTTTCAACAATAAGCCAGTCATTATTATTATTCTGAGAACCGCTTCGGATTTATGATCCTTTACTCATTTTAAGTACTTAATTTTGTTGCATTCGATTTCAAATAAATACAATGCAATTTACTTCTCACTGACGAAAAATATCATGATTTCTGCTTGAAGTCATTGGGAAGAAAACGAGACTTGAAACGGGTAGACGCCAGACCAACCGAGGGGACTTAACATTGATCCATGGCGAACCTCGACCAGTGGACTGAGTGTGTGTGGGTTTTGGTGGACATTATCCAATAATGTCACCATTTCAGTGCCCAGCATCCAATTCCGGGCTGAATTCTCCGCTTTTATCCAGGCCTGTAAGCATTAATACGCCGCCGTTCCATACCCCACTTCGTGTCCCCGATACCAATCTCATTCTCGCTGCTTAGTAAATTCCCCTTTTCCGTAAGGCAAACGTGCGGTTTGCCCCCGTAACTACCCGTTCGTCGCAAACACCCCGTTCCTCATTCCCTTTCGATCCATTGCGTGAGCTCCATACGAATCCTCTTCGCATTTTCCCCCTCCTCCTCTGTTCCTTGCAAATACGGACCACCACATATACACACACAAGCAAACACATATTCCCTTCCCCTCCTCCCCCATTCCCCTCCCCTCAACCTCTTCCCCCGACCTCTTCGCCTCAATCACTGTCACTTTGCCTCTGTTTCGTGTCACAGGAGGGGGGCGAGCCGGCATCTCAACTCTTGTGAGGTCATCGCCTCTCAAAGACGTGTTCAGTCCCTGCAGCAGGGAGGGAAATTTGTCACTTCCTTAGCCCTCTCAATATCTCCCATCTTTCATTTTATCTCCGGAATTGGTTTTCGGATCGGAAGCGAAAGCTTATTCTTGCGCGGTATTTATCAACGTTCAGGGCAAATGGCTAAGTCCTTAAGAACACCACTCCAGTTACTTCTCCCGGCTATTTTTTTTCCTCACCCTTCATCCTTTTATCCTAGTTTTCCTTCAACCGTGGTTGCGTCAGTTTTATTCCTCCTCGAGCACATCTCCCATCCCCACAGTATTTGCCGGAGAAAGACATTCTGATCACGAAGTATGTCCGTTTCCTCCGCGCTGATATTCAGAAAAACTTTGAAAGTTGATGGCTGTTTCTTTTTCCGCGACTCTCTCCTATATCTTGCCGTTAGTTTGTGGAATGCGTTGCGAAGTGGGTAAACAAAACTCCTCGCCTTGAGCATGCCCGGATTGATGGAATCGCGACACGTCATTAGCAATTACTGGTCGCTGTTATTTTCCCACCGGATGCTTGGGGATCCTATGAACCACTTCAAGCACGTCCTCTTGAGAATTCCAACCGACAGCCTAACGGTCCTTCTCCTCAAGGATGCGAAAACTTTTCCCGGCTTTCCCTCCCTTTCATATCCTCCGACCGATTAAGATTTCAACTCTCGTGTTTTGACTCCCCTCTGAGCTAGCGTAATCCGCGGAATAACATCTGTCCCCTTCCTCGATTACTCAGTCTCTGGAGTATTTCCCATAGGGTTATCCCTCTCGTCCCCATGCTCACCGCACGGCTGACTCCATAACATTTCGTGATCTCAAATAAAATTGCAGAAAAGTATTGCAATGCAAGTATTTTTTCTCTTGTTAATTTAATGATATACAATAATTTTACAATTCTATCCCGTTTTGATTCCAGAATTCTTGGTGGAGAAGAATATTATTAGCTTTCCCAGGGAACGAATAGTCCGAACTTCGATTTCGTGGAGATGAAAATTATATCTAAAGGACTTATGAAAGCCCTCGTGCTTTCATGAAGAACCAGCAATATTATTTGTTGCAAGGTTTTAAGGTTGTAATAGAGTATGTCCTTTGTAACATAAATACCTCATTCCCTTACATGACGTGTGGCGATTTGGACCACAAAACGTAGGTTATTGTGGATATGATCCCGGTTTGAAAACACACGAACTCTGATCGCCAGATTCCTGATTGGCTACATTAATTGAATAATGAATTATTCCTATTTGGATTGGATCTTAACTAAGTCATTTGAAGATTTATCCATTGACCGCGACTCCCGAATGTTTTGCCTGTCGCGAAGGAGGCGTCCTTCCCCTCTAGATTCGGCAGCCCACCCTACTCGGCAGAATGAGTGAGCGGTGCCATTCCGAGTCGGCAGTGACGGAAGAGGGGGAGGGGCCGGGGGCGGGGACCCCGACTGGGAGGGTGGGAGGGGGTTTGGCGTGGGCAGGACGGGGACGGTTGAAGAGGGCAAAGGGTGACGAAGATGGGGCCACGTCGGATTGGACGGCTCAGCTGTCACGTGGGGCCCCGATACTCCATCTCTCCTCCAACACCTTTTCGGCCCACTCATCATGCTCAATTCATTCCCTATCTCTCCATATCTCATCTCTTTCTCTACCAGACGAACACACTCAGCCTGTCCTTCGTGAAGCCGTCCTCCACGTCCCACCTTCGACTTCCTCTGACGTCTTTTTATTTTATTTCATATTTCAAGGAGTGTCTCTCTAGGGTTATTGTAAGAACTATAGTTATGAGTGGAATTTTCTGCTGCTCCGACCATATTTAAACAAATCAGTTCAAGTTAATTGTTCAATTTCTCATCTAATGCTGCTTAGTGATTATTGCAGACTAATGATCTCAGCGATTCTTATAATTTATCGATTATAAGCGTGCATCGTGGAAATGTTTAAATTCCGAATCAGGTTTCGTATCTCTACTTTCTACCTGAAGCAGACCTTACTGATAGTAAAGTCCCTTTCATATGATATGGTAAACTCAGATGCATGAATGTCAAGGGAGGATATAGTTGCAATTGCCTGCTAATTCTTGTTATAAATTTTCATTTGCTCGAGTCAAAAATAGTTTTTTCATTAATGACAGTGTACCAATTTTGGTTCATCTTTTCGAAATGATCATCATCTCTTTGAATATATTTCAGACATTTTGTGGTGTTAATACTGTTAAACCACGACGGAACTTGCAATATAGTTATCGTCGGCACAATTCATATCCTAGCACATTAGTGTTTTAATGGTGCGCAGATTTATGCATAAAGGACAGTTAGTGGTAATCATCTAAATTTGGAGTATTTAAGGGAATAAGACTAATTATAGAAACAAATTGTACTGAGAATGGGGAGAATGGTGAAAGAGCGGGAGTAATATGACAGAGAGGAGCAAAGATGAAGAGAACAGCGAAGAGGGCAGTTGGGCGCCTGAGAATTCGTTCTTTCGTGATGAGCAACTTTCATTCCGTGACGGAGTCGAAGCCCATGGCCCCAAGGTGTCATCCTTCAACGTGATTATCTCCTCAGCCTCCCGCGCTCATCTCCCTCACTCAAGCCGACTTTGCTCCCAGGGCCACCTCCATCATGCCACCCTCCCGTGACAACCCCTTTCTAGAACCTCCCCCACCCCAAAACAAACTCTGTGCGGCTCCATCCCGTACCCCACACATCGGAAACGGAAAGGACAGGCTCTATGGGGGGTGGAGGGAGGTGGGGGTTGGAAACTATAGGGGCTGGAAGCGTGGAGGGAGGCAAATGTAGGAGTTTAGGTGAGTGAACGAGAAGGGACGGTGAGGGGCGAGTGTGCTTTTTTCTTGTGCAGCGAGTGAGTGTGTGGATTGGGGTGGCCTAAAGGTGGGAGGTTGCGTTTGGTTAGAGGGGGGGGAAGCTGTGCGGACAAAGGGTGGGTGGTGGTGGCGGTCTGCCCCCCGGGGGGGGGGAGAGGGGGCTTTGTGAGAGGGAGATGCGGTGGTAGGTGGGAGAGTGGAGATGGGGCGGGAAGAGGGAGGGGGGTAGAAATGAGGGAACTGGGGGTGGGGCGAAGCGCGCGGAGGATGAGGAGGGCAGTGGCTAAAAAAAACGAGAGGGAAGAAATATGAGGTGGTGGTGAAATGGGGAGTACCCTGCCATGCGCTATAGTGATGTTTCGAACGCTGACAGCGGCGTGGCCTGGGAAGTGACAGTCGCTCGGGGAGCCTTCGGCGGGCGGACGTGATCGACCACGCTCTCACACACAGCGAACGGCCCGTGCTCTCTCTCTCTCTCTCACGTGCGTCTGCGAAAGGGATGTATCGGGGGAGAGTGTGAGATGGTGATGGCGGCGAGAGAGCGCGAGGCTGCCGGGGACGGGTTGTCTGGCGGGCGAGGAGAAATGAGAGGACTCAATTAAGGACCTCGCTCGCGGGAATGGGGCGGAGGATTGCTCGTGACGCGGGACTCTCGTCCGTGTGTGCCGCGCTTCGGCCTGTCATGCCCCGGGAAGTTGTCTTCGACAGCTAGAGTGCTAGTTCAGTGCGACGTCGAGCGGACAGGAGAGAATACTAACTATTCCAGAGGAGCATTTGACTGTGTTCTCGATTTCTCCTCTTAGGATTTTCTCCCGCTTCCAGAAGTGAACCGCGTGTTGGAAGTTGTTTCAGCCTTAGTGTTCGCCGAGCTGTCAGCTGATCGAGTTTCAACCTGTGCACGAAGAGTTTGAATGTGGCAAGGAGAGTGATTAAAAAGGAGCAAGCCGGCAACAAGGACTGCATATTCTACGTAATACCAATTGACTGTGTTATCCTGCACGATTGGATTTTCACCCGTTCCCACAAGTGATCTTCATTCTGGGAGTTGTTCCAGTCACAGTGTTCGTTAGTGGCCAGCTGATCGTGCTTCCGCGTCTGAGGAATCTGGAAAGTTCAGCCGGAGGAGAAGACGACCCTCGACATCACCCCCTGCAATATCCTTCCACCCCCGTCTCGTCGCGATGCCCTGCGCCCCGTCCCCCGCGGGGGAGAGGCGACGACTACGCGGAGGAAGGACCCCGCCCCTCTGCGCGGCGGACGCGCTCTCGTCACGCGAGAATCGGACGGCCAGATAGGGATCGACGTTGCCGGTAAGTTGGCGTGCGAGCGCAGACGACGTAGTTAGTGCCGTGTCTTGATTAGGACGTGTGCGAGTTGACAGGAGGAAGGGGGTCGCTGAATGGAGAGGCGGCGAAGGGGAGTAGTTTAGCATAAATATCAAGTGGCCGAGAGAGAAAGAGTGGCTTCCTTTATATTACTTTTACTCTTCTTCGGGTCAAGAGGAAAAGGGTGAGGAAGGATGAGTTTAGGGGGGCGGGGAAATGACCAGGGGAACTCGTTCTCCTTCCGGGCGTCCCGAGATTGTCACTCGCTCCTAATCCGTGACCAGTCGGTTGTTTTTTTGGATCCCATTTCTCTCTTCTCCCCCCACCCCACCCCGCTCTGTTCTTAGCGCTCAACTCTTCCCCTTCCCTCCTTACCTCTCCAACTCTTTTCTTCTCCCTAGGTGTGTATACATACCTCGTATGCAAAACCGGTGGTCATCCGGTCGGCCTTACGCCAGCTCCACTTCCTAAGGTCGTATCAAATTGTGGTCTATATCGCTTACCGATTCTATTTATTTGAAATAACAACGGACTCTTTTTTTTCAATCGAGTTTTTGTAACTATTTGTCACTTTGAAAATTCTTATCTTCTATAAATCGTTGATTTTAGAACTTGTTTACCTGGTACTGACCTGAAAATACTTCATCGTTTGATGCAAGTAGATTATTTCTCACTCTTAATGGATATTACTTTCAGTTCCCAGTTTTACCCCCGAGTTCCCCGTTCGGGATTTTAAAAAGCATTTTGGAAACAACAATATGCTTTATTTTTTAATCCATTATTATCTTAGAGCATAAAAATAAAATAACGAATAAGAAATTCATATCATGCATGCATCAAGTTCGTCGATATATTTTATGCTTTATAATCATGCCAAATAAACTCTTTAGCTCCGAGTAGAGTCAGCCATCAGTTGAAAGCCATTTCCTATTAATTGTACATACGACTCAGGATCCTCGATGCAATATAAATGAGTGTTGTATATTCTCCATGAATCAATATTTTAGTGATTACAAAACTGAACACTGTGTGATATTAAGATTATCTTTATTGCATTTTTTATTAGAACCGAATATTAACATCGGCTATTATGAAGGATCAATTTATATTGTTCGTATATACTATATTGAAATAGTCTGAGAGCCATTTTTATCGACATAAAGGGTCTCAAGGTGATAGTAGTACTGATTCAACGTCACGGATTGAGAAATGTAATTTATGTGCATGTATTTTTAAATGGAATTTAATTTATCAACTAAAACGCCAATCCAACGGTTAGGGTACTGTTCTATCATGTCTCAACTGCTTTGCCTTATTAAAAGTAATAGTTTAGAATATAGTAGTGTGATCATAAATTAGCTTAATTCTTATTTCACGACGTTCGGTGCTCTCTGCTAAAAGCAAAAAAATAATTCAATGGTTCTATATCACTTGGTGTTGTCAAAATAATGATAAAGGAAATTCATGATGAAACCTCCGTGTGAATATAATGTTATTTTTGGTAGAAAAAATTTTTTCGAAGCGGTTTTGAAGAGGAAGTGTTGATGCAATATATTGTTTTTTAACATCATAGCAAAAATACTAACAAAATTCAAGTATTCTCTCTTTGAATACCTTCTTTCGCTTACGATTATTTTTTAACATACTATTGAAACTTTTTATTTCGTGCATTAATCGATTGGATTAGAGTCAAGTAATAAAATTTCGCGAGAAACCGATATTTTAAGTCACTAGTTCTTTAAAATAGAGCTGGAATACAGTTACCGGCGTTAATCCGTAAGGGACTTCCAAAAATTACGCTATTTTCCCAGTTTAGACTCGGCTCACCGAGCTCTCCATCCACAAATCATTTCTCAACTCAAGAGCTTTCGCAAGCGACTATAAATAACGCCGAGGTATCAAATTTGCGTGCCCATCGAACGGATCAGCCTTCCTTCAGATGGAACATCTCCAAAGAGCGTGACCGAGAGAAAAAGATACGCCTCTCCACGACCATGTTCGACTAATCTCTCCCCCATTCTTTATTTTTTCCTCCCCTTCTCAAATGCAAACTCTACCCCCCCCCCCCCCCCAACTTCCCATCCCTCCCTTCAAAGAATCGCAAAGCGCAAAAGCGCACTGTCTCTCGGGGACGGATTACAATAACACAGTCTTCCCTCCCTCTCTTTCCGTCTCCTCTTACGGGGCCAGTCCGCAGTTTCATCCGTCCTCCATAACTTATGCGACCGTCCTCATCCATATATCCAATACCTCTTGTCAATTAGCAAAAACCCCGCGTCCCTTCTTTCACCCTCCACAGTCCCTCGCGCACAGTTCCTCGCATGCCCATTATAATGGAGAGGAACTCTCAGTTCATCCCTTCGACTCCTCCATAGCTTTATGTACACTACTCATCCCCGCACCTATTCTTTCCCATCGGCCTTTTCCCTTTAACAATTCATTTTCTTGGTTCGTTCTTCCGTCGCAGATAATTCCTTTTTCGGGTCCCGATCGTGGCAACCTTGTCGCTGTTTGTATAGGCCTAATTGCCGGGTAAGGCTTTCGGAGCAGGTATGCGTATACATATATATCTCTTCCCTCGCTCTCTCTCTCTCTCTCGTTCGATTATGCCTGAGGGGTCGTCTCGCGTTTTAAACTCTACTCGCTGTAATTTCCCTCCGCGCACTTCTCTGAGTTATGCGCGGCGTGCACCTGCCAGCCATAGACATGGTTTCCATTGCATTTGTCTACTTTAGCCGCATATTGATGCGATAGCACATTCATCAGACCAAGTATCAATACAGGCATTCATCTAAATCGGGTTATTAGTTCCTGACCTGTTGTTGGAATTCAAATAGGTTTGCGGCGTATTCGCTGGTGAATGATAAATATTGTCGTGCTAGAGTGGTGATAATTCATGTTATTAATAAGCTTAACATCTGTGGTATAAATCTATTTGTTTGTACATAATGTCATCTATTATACTCCTGTGAACGTGTGTAGACTAAGATTCAATCCACGTCCACAAAGCGTTTGTCAGGTTATCTCCGTAGTATGTGCCGACATATGATTTGTTTTATTAATTATTATCGGTTTATATAAATGGCGCTTGAATTGTTTCCAGATTTATCGCTCTCTCCGTTCTTCGGTAGTCTGAATTCATTGTCAGTTATTCAAACACTTTAGCTTTGAAAAGCGTAATGGGATACTCACGCGTGATCGTATGGTAAATGCAAACTTAATGTGGCATAAGAAGAAACTACGAATATTTCTTTAAAGTAAGGCATAAGGTAAGTATTGATCTATGCATGAAGGCATCTTCAAAATTGAAAATTAACTTAATTTGAAAATACGAGCATGATTTTGCGTTGCAGATCTCCTCATATTCCTGGCAACGTTTATTTATCCTTCTCCACCCACTGCGCTTCTTTTAATCTCTTCCAAGCGACCATCGACGTTGCCAGCCGTCCTACCACCCCCTCGCCTTCTCATTCACCTTCTTCCCCCTCTTCCACCCCCGGGCGGAGGGAGGGAAGGTTCGTTGGGGAGGGGGGCAGGAACTTAAGAGGGCTAAATAAACACATTTGCATTCGACATTGTGCGCGCCATTGGTGCGGGGAGAGAGAGGGGAGATTTTGCCGCGTAATGAGAGAACGCAACGAGGCCTTCCTTTTCATCTCGCAATCCAACCGTTTCACGCGTTTTGTTCGTATTTTTTTCTTATACCCTTCCTCAACCCCACTACAATGTAGACTTAAAAAGTGTCGAGTGAATCCTTTCATTATAAAATTTCTCCCCCACATTTTCTCTCCGAATGTGTCCTCTTTCAAGCACGGCATTTTGTTTTCGTGCGTCCGAGTCGCAGTCGCCGCGACGGAGGGTCGTTGCCCATTCAAGTCAGGCGTTGGCCATAGGCAAACTCCACCGCGGCAGTGGAGCGGAGGCTTAGGTGATGACGCCGAGAGTGTTTGGGAATGAAAGGGACCAGCGAGTGTGATCATACTTCACGCGCGTTTCAACCAGAGGGAGATATGAGGGCAAGGAAGAGGGATATTTGAGTTCGAACGGTGTTTGAGGGGAGATCCGCCGCCAAAGCGATGGTTATGTGCAGCGGGGTCCTTGTTGGAGGGAACGTGAGGTGAAGGATAGTGGAAGGGTGAATAAGTAAATTAGAGAGGATAGGGGGTTGAATCGGGATATCCGACACCCGACAGGGAAGGGACGCGAGCGGCGTTGCGCGATGTCGGCCTCTCGGGCGAGCGGCTTGGAAAATCCTTCTTTTCTTCTTCGATTCTGCGGAGGAAGATCGGCAACATTGCATCTTTTCCTAAAATGGGAAATCGAAATGCTTCTCTTCCGCTGCCCTCTCCCCTTTGTTCTTCTTTAAGGGTCATTTCGATAAGTTAGTAAAGGCCTCTGGCGGCGTTCGGCGTGGGTGCCTTAATGAACGGCTGTATCCATTTTACTGCCAAGATTGCTTATCTCAATTTGTGGTTTTAATTTGTCATGTCCACATTGAAGAAGCCATGCGTTTCAATGCGTATCTCTCGGCGTGTTTTCATGAAATAATGACAACGACAAGACGTTCATCCCGGGGGCCTGATTAATTGCTGTTTCGGCTACTGTGGGGCAGCGTGCTTCGGGAAAATGGTGAGCTCATCGGTTTATTTCCACATTATTACTCATAAGTGAAAGAGAGTCTTTAAAAAGCACTTTAAGGAACTGTATTATCATGTAAGAGGAAAACATAATCATGATTCGTGATGCTTACTGTAACTACCACTTCGAAAAAATTGGCGATGAACTATCGTGAGTCCACGATTGTTGGAATTAAAAGATTTCGAATTCTTATTTGCACATCTCTACGCTGTAGAGCTTGCCCAAACTAAAAATATAGAATTCACGATAAATTTTAGTTAATATTGTCACGGGTTTACTGGATAAAAACTGTTTAAAATAAACATAATGGGGAATTATTTTATAGATACGCTTTGCAGGTTGGTACGCAACGAATGCAATTGAAGATTTGTGAATCAGAGATATTTGAAACGGTAGATATTCATTTAGACGCCATGCATCCCAAGAAAACCGCCTCGGGATTGCAAAAAAATATGCGTGGTTTTATATTTCACGGCATTGGTTGAGGGGATGTTCTTTCGTACATAAGTCACGCGATGAGGATGTTATGCCGAGGCTCTTTTGTTTCATCTCTCACCGCCTGTGAAATATCTGAATGCATAAGTTATGTCTTCTTGTAATCCTCCGAAATAGACTCATCTTGCACCGTCAAGGAAGAAGACACTCTGGCCACAGCCCTTGGCTGCCCAGTTAATGGACGAGGGACTCCCAGAGTCTCCAGGGGTCAGCGGGGCCTCTCCGAATCCACTCACTCCCACCTACATCTTCTTTTTTTCCTTCTCTAACAGGCATAACTCCTCCCACCTCTTTCCCCACTCCTTCCCACTGCTCTCATCCTCCATCGCCGAAAAAGACTGTAATTTTCCTCATCCCAAATCATCCTCTCCTGCCCGTCATGGTAGCACTATAACCCGCCTTCCCAGGAAACCACAATGTTTCGTTCTCATCTCCCCCTCCTCCTCTCCATCCTACGCTTCGTTTCCTGGCCACGACTCCAGGTATATCCCGCAAATGATGACATTTTACACGCAATGAGATAAGAGGTAGTAGACCCCCCAAGGACAGTTTTATTTCTCGGGGCGGTGCCAGAGTAAGCGATAGGTATGTGTTTTACTCCTACGAAACCTATAGCACTGAGGATTTCGGAAGATCGTGAAACGGAAGAGCATTAGGACGAGCGGGAGAGGAGTGAACTGCGGACAAAATGGCCAAAAAGGTGGAGCTGGACGTTCTCCAAAACTTAGTCACGAGGCGAGCAACGAGCAGAAGCTTCGAGGATGCCGATCTCTGAAAATCCATTTCTGTCCCCAAAGAGTTCGTTCTGGCTGGTTCACAACTTTACGGGGATTTCCGGAGTAAATTTGCCGCCGCCGACCGCCGACTTGACTAAATTTGCAGCTGATACAACCCCTTGGTGATTTTCGAGTTTACAAGATACGGGTCGAGAGAGACCATTCTTTGATATCAAGCTCGATATTAAGTAAGATTCTAATTGTTCGAATGTTACCGGGATAAAATATGAATGCTAAAACTGATGAACTTAAAATATAATTTTACATGAACTAAACTTTTTATCAGTGCTATAGATCATTGAGCGGCCAATAGCTCTGTATTATTTGTTAAATCGATCTTTCTAATGGATTAGTATATATTTTTTCGTGTTTAAATATGTTCTGAGTTCAGGGAAACCGAAAGCATGTACCATAATTGACGAAAAATCAGCGCTGATTGAGAAACTTAACGATTAGGAAGAATTTTCATGTTTC
The DNA here is from genome assembly GCF_921293095.1 of Ischnura elegans. NCBI lineage: Eukaryota > Metazoa > Arthropoda > Insecta > Odonata > Coenagrionidae > Ischnura > Ischnura elegans. The sequence continues at coordinate 128,596,813 of NC_060246.1, forward strand.
TGAACCGGAAACGGTGCGTTCATGGCTATTTGTTGTCATTGTCTTATTGGTTTCAATCTCACTTCCCTCGGACAAGGAATAAATAAAACAAAAACCTATTGGTTTTATTATTTGCGATAAAGACTATGAATTCAAAATACCTACATGCCGGCTTGGAGATGGTTTTTTCCGTTGAAAAACCGATCGTTTATGATTCATGTGCGCGGCACTAGAAGTTGCTGTCATGGGATCTAGTTGTGGAACATGGCTGCCAAAATCCCCGGCCCGCCTCTCGTACCCTGCCCCCAATCCCCGTGCATCCTCCGTCCCTTCTCCCCGCCCCCTCCCCCCTGCCTTCACCCGTCACTCTCACTCTTCTTTTTTCCCACACCGCGTTCCCCCCTTTCTTCCTTTCTTATACCCTTCCCGGCATGCCACTCTTCCCCACCTCCCCCCTCTATCCTTCCGTCCTTAATTCGGCGAGCGTTTCACCCTCCACGCCAACCCCCATCCCCCTCTCCTCCCCGCCTGTCACTCCACCAACATCCCCTTTTATACCTCACCCCATTACACTCCCCCTTTACCCATTCGCTCCTTTTGCTGACCGTGCTGCTTCAGAGTAGCCGAGCCCCAAGTTTTCGTGCCGATAAACAATTAAAAATTCCTCCCTCGCCCCTCATTTTCTCAGGAGACACTTTTTTTCGCCTCGAGAACACGGAGAGAATGTTGTTATCTCCTCGGATTACGACGCGACGGGAAAATTGCGCAATTCACAATGTGTTTTTCTTTCTCTCCTCCGAAGGACGTATTCTGAAGGCGTTTATGATTTCTTTCTGCCCGCAGGCGTCACTACTGTGGCTCGCTCGGCCGCAGCAGGGGGTTGGGATATTCGTACTGCGGGGGTAGGCGAGGGTTGGAGCGAGGGAAAAGCAGGCTGTATTCCCGCTCGCCATCTCCTTCCACCATGAATACTGTCTCGACCGTCCAGCCCCCAGGATTTCCACCCTCTCAATACCCCTCCGGTTTGTCCAACCAAAATTTACCCTCACTATTACTCGAATGCGAAACTTCAATTTTGTCCAGCATGAATAACGAAAGGAGTTTGGTGTGGAAATGCTATTTTTTAACCATGATTTTCTTAATTTAGGACTGGTTTTATCGGTTTTTCGTTCATTGGTCAACTCCCGCGAAATTTACTGAAAAGTGTTATTTAAAAAACGTGACCGTTTACTGTGTTGAAAATTTTCAGTACTTACCTCTTTTCCTGGGAGACTTTATCGGTTAAGGAAAATAATTTTTCTATAGTGAAATAGTTGCTTCTCGTGAGAAAATGAATGAATTTGATTGCAGCAACTGCTAAAAATAAAGCCTCAGACATATCATTACTTCGATCTCATCATATTCCCTTTGAGCCGCCGTACACTTCCTTCAAGCTAATATCTTGATGATATCATTTGCGACTTACCACTAGAAAATTTGCCCGTATGGAAATGCTTTCTTCCCTCTCTCCGTAAGCAATCAGCATTCTAACCAAAGCAATTTATTTATGATACATATTTCTCCGATTGTTAATTATTTGAATTTTTAAGGCCCCTAAAAAGCACATTGATATAGGGACCTACGGATTTTTCCATGCAAAGAAGCACTTAGGTAATACCAGTAACGGTGTGTAATATGCGTTCTGTGGGAAAAGATGGTACTTAATCTCCCCTTCCTCCATTGTCTGTCTGGCAGTTGTATGCGAGCGGCCCGAGTGCACATACGGCGGCAGAGTGCTCATACGAGGGCGCGAATCCCTCCATCTCATCGGCCTGTCACACTCGCTGCCTTCCGGCCGTGCCTCATCGCTCTCTTTGCAGCCGCCACTCCCACGTAATGAAATGGGCGCCCGTAACGAGATACGCTCAAAGCAGTTGTTTACGTGAAACGGAAGGTCGGAGCCGTGTTTTTCTTCAAAATAACGGATAAGCTTTGAATCAGCCGAGAGAGGAAATCTTGTGCCATAAATCCTCTCTCCCCGATCGTCAGGCTAGCGTAGCGGCTCGTGTGAGCTGAATGCATACAGTCACTTACCGATTGCGCTTATTCACCAGATTGAGGCTTTAACCTTTTATCCATATTGCCTCACTTTCAAACATGATTAACATTTGGAGTAAATCAACGATTAATCTATGCAAAATATAAAAATGCTATGAGTAATGCCATATAAAAATGAACATGGTTTGTAGGAGTGATTCTAATTCAAATTTATTCAATTATTTCAATTCTCTATAATAACTTTCCCGTAAGCTTTTGAACAAAAACAGCAACGGACTGATATTTCAAAAATGAATCAAAATTATATCACCTTATTTCCCTGCATTAATGCACTCTCAATCCATAACCAGAGTGAAAAATACATGACACTGTTGCAATCTGCAAAAGATAGACCGTCAACGTAGTCGCAAGCTACAAAATCTTAGCCATAAATCATTTCAATGCGTTTCGTATTGGCAATGTGTTGACATGTACGGCATGAATTTCACAGTATATCGTGCTCTTCGTTTCGGGGAATGAAATGGACACCCATCGGTTAAAAGTCAGATCGATTACACACTTATTTCATCCCAAATGCGACTCATATTTTTTCCGAAGTTCGCGAATTCTTTTCATCCCGTCAACAATTCGCACGAATTCATGAACCCAAAATAATCTTTCTGCTACGGTACTAAATTTCGTTCTTTTGCTTTGCCATTCAAAATTCATCTCTCATGGAAGCTATGGAGGGCGGTAAGCGACTAAATCATGTCACGCGAATTCCTTCCAAATGGCTGCGAGGACAAAAAAAGTGGTGATTTATCCTCAGATGGTATTTAGAATCGATAAGCGATCGGGCATCCCTTTCACCGAAACAGCAATCTATAATATTCTGATTTTCACGGAGAAAGAGTTCGACACCTATTGACTGTCGCCACCAGAGTGACCGTAGCCTTCTTTTTTTTTCGACTCGGCGCGCCTTGTGTGAGACCGCCATGCATCTTTTGCATTGCGGTCGGAAGCATTGCGATTATTATCATTCAATCGCGTGCTTCGAATCGACTGCTTTGACGGAACTGCGCGTTCCCGTATTTACTGCACACCCGTCCTTCGATGCGGATTTCTCCCACCGACTCATTGAAACCAGTTCGACCGTGGGATAAATAGCCTTTATCTCGCGTTCCCTGGTTGCATGAAGTATCGGCGGCAGCATTGAAAAGGACGGCTCAAAAGAGGCGCGGCGTTGGGGAGAGATAGTAGGCTCCGAATGCAGAGGAGCAGAGGCCGGAAGGAGATATTCATTCACGAAGGCCCGCTGGGTGCTCATCTGACGCATTGATGCTTCCATAAATGACTATGCTTTTAGTGTTGAACTTCTGTAAATAGATTTTGGCTTTAATTTACAGTTGTGGATGGAAATGAAATTTATCGAAATAAATTAACGTGCTTACGACAATGATATGGTAATAGCTAATGGAGGAAAAATTTAGTTCTATCACCTCCTGTTTTCTCAAAGGAAATTACCTAAAGTCTATGCACTACCCTTAATCCTTGTGGTGATAATTTTGTTACTTATACCGATAGTCAGTGGAAGATGATTAACGTACACGGGAAATGCTCACTTTTTCATAAGGAATATCACAGTGAGTTAACGTAGTAATTTTCATGTCGCAGAGTTTCTCTTTTTCCTTCGGGCTCGAATTTAAAAGGAAATAAATCCCTTAAAAATATTATTATTTTTCCAAAGATAGAGTTGTCCTTGAAAAAAGAGACAGTGCTATGACTTATGTTATTCCGACTTAGAGGGAATCAAACTTGTTTTTTGCGTTTTATTTCGTGGATTCTTGGTCTCATTGTTAAAGAAAACCATTTCACTCATTTATGAATTAGGAGCATTATCGTGGTGAAGAATAAGTATTTTATATTTTACTTTGCATTGTCTTTGTGATTGGCTATGCAGATGCCTTGAGCTTGTTTATAATGCATATAATTAAGCAGAAAATACTAACATATATGTTGCTTTCCTCATTTTTATGCTTGAATATGTATGTACGAAGTAGAAATGCTCAGCTTCAAAGATTTGTCTTTTTGTTTAAGTCACTCCAGCACATTTTCTCTAGTGTAATTCTCCAAATTGTTCACGTCACCGAGATGGAGTCTAATAATAATGACAAAGAGCAGAACGTATTCGAGTATTCATGCGCTGTGCGAAGTTCTACTGAACTCAACCAATCTCGTGGGAAACTCGGGATGATTCCTGACGTTACTTCCTGTGGGGGAGGCGAGGGGGCATGGCGCCATAGGGCTGCGGTTATCACGAGCGTGTTTTGGTTCCCTGACTGGCGTCCTCGGCTCCCAGGAAGTAAAGGGGGGATGGTAAAGCGTGGAAGTGCATTTGCCGTTTCGAAGTGCATTGTGGGATCGTGTGCCCGATTGGCTTCGTGCGGACTTGCCTCGTGTTTGGCGGAGCGTAGTGATGGGATAGGGTAGGTGCCACCTGGTACACGGGCGTGTATATATAGTGGCACGCAGCCACCATTCCGGGCTGCTGTGGGAGGGTTCGGCAGTGGGAATTTTGGGATAGAAGGCTGGGAAGGAGGGGGTGGAAGTTGGACAGGGTAGTGCCTACATGCGTGCATGTGTATATACACTATGTACCGAGATAGGCGAGGGGAGGGATATAGATGTGCACAGAGTTGGAGAGAGGGAGAGGGATGGTTTGACGCGATGGGGGAGAAACTCCGTCTGCTGACGGCAATATCATCGAGTGCGCGGGGCGATCGTCGATTGATTCACACCTGCTTCATCCACGGGGATTGTGTGGGTGAGTTGGTTAGTTGCGGGGGAAACCGTTGTGTGGTGGGTCGGCGCTAGGCTCGCCCATGCTATCAAGTCCTGCTCAACCTTTAGATGCCCTCTCCCGCATCCAAACGTCCCTCTCCACCACGGAATGAGTGAGCTGTGGCGTCCGACGTTCTGGCGGCGCGGCACCCGCTCCGCTGCGCAGTCCTCAACCCCCGCGACCGCACCCTCCCCCGGCTCCCTCTTTCGCCGTGTTCCCATCAAGCCTCCACTTCCCCATTTAACCTCTGCTATCTATCCATCCATCTCTCTTCCTTTCTCTCTCTCCTTGCACGTCTGATTTCGCGACCGACAAGGGCGATCGAGCCAACAGGGGTCCGAGGGAGATTGAACAAGCGGTGCACATCTCTTGTTTGGGGTCGGAAGGCAAAGCGGCCAAGCAGCGGTATCTCTCTTGTTAAACGTTGTTGCTTGCAATCTACTACCCTCCCTGATGCTTAGCCGTGTCCTGGTCGACACTCCATGCCACGCGTCTTTCTCGGGAAAATACTATCACGTTCATTTATATTTAATTGGATGAACTGATGCATTTTCCGTCCAAAATAAGTTCATCTCTATGTTATTATTTAAGTGAACTACCAGACAATTAGAACTGTGCCAATTTTCATCATGGCAGCTTTCATTTTTGCAAAATCATTTCCGTATTCTATTCTTTTGGTATCAATGATCATCCTTGTATTTCTAATGCCCATCGTTGAATCGTACTCAGCTTTGATCAAATAGTCGTCATTTGTACAATCGTTCTGTGGTGTAACAGAAATTTGAGTAATTTTTTTATTTACGATTTGTTTATGACTTTGATGTAATCGCACCCCCTATGTTTGGTTTGTTATTTATAATTGTGAGAAATCATCACAGGTTGGAGATTCCATAATTACATTTTAGTTATAAGAGCGGGGGAGAAATGATAAAATTATTTATTTTGATGCATTACATCGAAGTTAGGATTTTATAGCATAACTTTAAAGTTTAAAAATCAATTAATGGTTATATAAATTTGGTCATATTTTTTTTTCGTAAATTTCTCACTCCAATTTAGAATTATTATATTCACTACTTTACAATGCAGAATATTTGTCATGGATTTGTCACAGCTTACACACATAATGTAGGGTAGAAGGTCTTACATTTACGTGAAGTAAATCTCTCCTACTACGAGCTCTTTCGTAGAAAAAGTGTGACTTGGAAAATCTTGCACGCTGTCTAAGCCCCTCGGAACGTAGATGCTTCGCTCTCTAACGAAAACAGTGGAGATGGAAATTTAGGTTTTCTTAACAGGAGAAGACCGAAAAGTTTGCCCTGATTTCAAAAGTGCGTGCATTTTTCAAGCTAGAGTTCCTTTCTTGGGATCACTCAGGTAAAAGCATCCTAGTCCACGTCTCAGCTGTCAACCGGAAACTTTCTCTTCTCCTTTGTGCGTTGCGTAACTTTCTACTCGGGTGACACTACTCTATTCTCGATACCTGGGCTTACTGGGAAATGCTAGCTCTGCATGCGCCTTACGCTCCTCTTTTGTCTGGACACCTCAGTCAACAACTCCTCTTGCGCCTCTCTGCTTGCCCGTCAGCGGGAGAAACCAACATTCATCCACCCACTCCTCTTCGAACGAAGTGATGCTCCTTTACGTGTTTTCCACGCAACCGCACCCACCACTAGTCTGAAACGTGAATTTCATTGGAAATTGTTTCTATGGCAATGAGAATGTGCACTCTTCCCGTTAAAAGTTCACAGATCGTTAGTTGACCGTCGTAAATCCTACAGGTGCCAACCTCCACTGGACAAAATCTCTGTGTTTCTTTATTTCCCTCTCACGGAAGAAGCAGTGGATGAAATTCAGCATCCGGTTTTTATTAGAGAATAAAATATTTTTGTACCGGGTTCCCGTGAGAACAACGATAAAAGAATAAATTTTCATTTTTTTCTTATTTCATGATGGATCTTAACTCGAGAATGAGGATTATACTTCATATGTTTTCATTTAAACCAAAAAATTAATAAAGTTATTTATTTTTCTTATACAATTACAAAATTGTATAAAAATTCCCACGGTAAAACTTGCATTTCCTGCGCGTTGGTATTGACATTAAGACGTCGTCCTTTGCATTCAGAATCCAATTCTGGAACTATCTCAAGCGATAAAGAAAATACCCTTATTTCGAAGGCTTTCTCGTGGCTGTCTATTTTACGATTTCGATATCTCTATTGAAACCTTTACGAGCGAGGCAGGTTGTAGTTTCTTGAATATGGACAGCGATACGTATGCATTTATTGAGCGTCAACTTCGGAGATCAAGGTTGCATCCCTCGAGCCTTTTAATCGTAAATCAACGATTGAGATACGTACGTTGAGTTTGACTGCGACCCATGCATTACTCCGCGTCCGTCATTTTTCAAACTAGCCCATGCTTTTATTATGGCCGACCCCCTCATCCCCTTACATCCACGCCTCTGGTGGGCCTTCCTACGTCCCACTCCATTTCTCGCTCTCCGAAATTCGATTCTAAATTGCCCGTCATCCTTCTAACTTCTCTTCGTTCTCACGATGACCTCTGCACTCAACCCACACCCCACCGCTCGACCCTGAACACGCTCTGTACCGAGGGAAGAAAAGGGCACCTTCTTATCGGCCCTGCGCGCAATTAAATGAAAATAGCTTTGAAGGTGGAGGAAATGTGAGGATAGTAGAGAAGAAGTAGAAATACTTTTGCACGTACCTATGGGTTTGAGGCATTGTTGGCGGAGCGGGAGAGGAGGATAATTGTGGGGCTTCGATTCATAGGAGGGATAGAATAAGGAAGGAAAGCAGTAGAACAGTTAAGACGAGTGGGACGGGGGGTATCGGGATGGCGGTCGTAATTACAGGACTCTAATTAGTTAACTGCCGAGGAAATTGTGAGGGAGGAAGTGGTCGGACATTGTCGTGGGATTCGAGCGAGGAAGTTGGGAGAACACGTGAAGTGGTTCGCTTCTGTGGTGTCTTTGCTCATCGCTGTGTATCATGGGAAAGCGTTTGAAGGCTTCTTCTGCTTCTAACTAGGTAGGAGTGGGATGCTGTGGGGGTGTCATAAGACGTCAAACGGGGGAAAAACGATTGATTGATGTTTGCAGTGGGTCTTGTGCAGGGTTGGGAGAGAGTTGCGGGATGTAATTTATCTTCGATATAGGATGTCTCAACTTCTAGGGCTTTGTTAGTGCACAGTCGAATATTTCTTCTTCCAGGATTTATTCTGTTTTTGTTTGATAGCACGCAGCAATATTTTTCAAGTCCTTCAACCAGTGTCTATTATACGCTATTTCAATGCTTGCAGGAGAACTGACGAAATTTTATTTTTTATTGAAAGCAAAGGATATCCCGGAAAATTAAGTACTCAACTCTTGACTTTTACCGTGAAAAATATATTTTCTTATACTCTTCTTTATATACTCATTATCCTGGAAAATAATCTGAAAAAAAAAAACATTTCCTATTCATATTTACTGGCTTAAATCAGCATTTTTATACTGGTTTGGATCCCTTGTTTGAGCGCATAAGCGTTGCTACAAATGGCATGATAGCTAGGATGTAAAAGACGCTACAGCTTTCAACTTCGAAGGATGTTTGCAAAACGCAACAAAACTTCTTGAGTTTTGCTAAAAATAATCGCTGGAATTTTTTTTACTATAAAATTTAAAGACTGCCCTACTGACAACAAGAAATTGCTTAACTTGTCACATGCAGCCTGAGAATTACCGTCTTTTTTCATCAGCGTATAAGGTATCCGTTTTTCTTGCTCGAAAATCCGTAATGCTGTGTAAGTGTTATTTATCAAAATTAGGGATTCGTGATAATGATCTTAATCATTTATGAATCAATAACATGTTAACTTTTCTCTATTTATATATAAGTGACAAGTATTTAGGGCTATTTAATTTATCCTGTTAATTTATTTTCCTGCGTGAAGTTAAAATAGTCAAAGGCGCGGAATTTGAGAAAGAAAAATGAGGGTGAAATGCCTTTGCTGAGCATCTCTTGGCAAATGTGTAAACATTCTTTGAAGCATCGAATCCATCTCGTTTCGTAAGCAGTCACACACTCCGCCAGATGAGAAACAGGCGGAATTAACAATGGAGACATGGGCCCACATACCTCCTGTCTTGGGGGATTTCGCCGTGCGATAATTAAGACACATTCCGCCGTGTAGTCTCCGCGTAATCTCCCCCTCCCCCTCCCCCCCACCCTCCTTCCCCCCTCGCAGTCTCCGTCCCATTGGGATGGTTGCACAAACACGAGGTACCTACCTCCGCGGGCAATTTGAGCGTGTCCATTAATATGAGGAGACAAAGCAAAAGTGGCGCGCGGATAGCATCTTCACTCCCGTGGCTTGCTGTCCATAATTAATTGTTCTCCTCTGACGGAGCTGAATTCTTAAGGGATGAAACCGTTTGTCCTCTCGTGGATCGGCGGCGTCGCGACCTCTGGTGTCGGACTCCAGGTATGTGTGGGGATTTTTAAAAGGTCACAAAAACGGGGGCCAAAGAGTATGGAAACCTGTAGGAAGCGATAAGTGTATTCGAGTGCGAATGTTTATTTGACACAAACAGGCATTTATGCGTAAAAGAATTAATCGTTCCTCTTTGCTTATCCTGGAATGATTGTTCATCTACAGCTACGAACTTCAACACAAGCAGCCTCAATAGCGCGTGGCTAAGGGTATTAGAACAGGAAAATGCGCCTAGTACATTCTACTAATCATTTATTTAAGTCCTTCCATGTTATCTTTAATCCCTTTATTGTTATTTCATCATAGCGGAGAGATCATTTGATTTCAATCTCTCAGAGAGCACAGTAATTGTTTGCTGAAGCAATTCCTTTACTTCTTACGAATTTATTACCTGTTTCAGTCCTTTCAATTTTACTGTAGACTACTTAAATGATCGTAAGTACGAACGAAATCTGGCTATGTTCAAGCATAGAGGAGGACAAGAATATGTTTCAAGGAGACTCTGTAATCGAAAAAAATTATCGTCGAAGCCCTTCTAGGAAAGTAAGCTGTACTACTTATTACCTCAGAATTCGCGCTTTATTTTATTTGCTCGTAGACATGGTGAAAAGGTGAAGTTACTTTGAGGGCCCGGACTCTCTTTATTGATAATAACATTTCAATTTAAATCGGAAGTCAGACAAGACTGTTTAGTCTAAATTGTACGCTTTGCTGTTCGCTGGACTTCTGTTTCATAAGATTGTAAATACGAAATTCAACTTGTCCACCAATGCACGTTTCAGACTCAATTGAAGCATCGATAAATAAAATGAATCGATAAATAGAATGAATCTCTCAGAATTTATTTCCTGGGTATTAAAATATTAAATATGCCTTTGTATCTATATCTTCGTATCTCTTAATCCTGGTGAGTGTTGGATCACCACAACGCCAGGCAATGAACACATTACAAAAAACTGAAGTCTAAATGTTACTCTTCGCTGAGTGCTGAAATTCTGTTTCATGGTCAATACAAAATTCAATTTATCAGCCAATAAATGTTTCGGATTCAATTAAAGCATCGATAATTGCACTCAGAATTCTTTTCCTGATCATCAAAGCATTAAATATGCCCTTGGAATGTGTATCTTTTTCGTATCTCTTCGTCCTGGTGTGTGTTTGATCACCTCAACGCCGGGCAATGAACACATTATCCCATCCGGCTCTTCCCCATCCCCTTGCTCAACCGAGCATCATATTTCGACCGCATCACGTCCTTCATCTCCTTCTTCTTTCCCTCCAACCGCCGAATTGTAGTCCCTCCCCCGAATCTATCTCTTGCCCTCCTCCCCGTGAAATGACTTCATTTTCTGGTCCCGTGAATCCCCAGCTTTGCGTCGCGTCATGCGGATTGCCTCCCAAGCCCACAGAGTTAACAATCGCCCCCGCCGCCTCGGGAATACAACCTTGCTGTCTATCGCTCAACTTATTTCCATCAGCAAATTTTCTGCGACCAACCAGCTAATTTTATGCTTCATAATTTATTTTGTACAGCCCTGAAAATGGAAAACTAATATCGGCTTTAATTGTAACTAATTTATATAACCTTGTGGTTCCATCCTTTTCAAGTAAAATTTTATCAAATCATATCTCTTTGGTGGAGAGTGTAGAGAGTCGTCATTGCTTTGTACTGCGATTATTTGGAAAGGGAAGGGTAATTTCCAAAATGCTTTCAAATAATACTATGACATCCCTACAAGAACAAGGCAAAGGAAAACAGTATTTACGTATATATTCCCTCATGCATTCATATATGTCGAGCACAACATAACGGGGAAATATTTCCCTGTATTTATGAATAAACTAAACATTGTAGGTTTTCCTTTTACTGCTAAGGAAATTATAAAGTATGGGCTAAAAATATTCATTGTAGAGGAGGACCGAGCAAAAGGATCATAGATATAAGGATTTTTGAATATTGTATTCATCCCTGGCAATATGGTAATAAAAAAGTTTCTATTTAGGCATGAAATGCTTTCATCTGAAACTTTTGCTCATTTCTCGAACTAAAATAAACCCCCGCACCTTCTTGTAACACAAAAAATGTTTTCGAGTCACTTCTGCCAGTTTTCCCATGGTCCGGATTAAACGCTGCACTTCTATTCCGTGGACTAGCTCTGGCTGACACCGATTCCGTATTCATCGCGATAGTGTGTCCAAATCTCCGACTGCCCCCTCCCCAACCCCCACACCTCTTCCTTCCTTCCCACAATTCTCTCCGCTCCTCTCGTTTCGATTCCATTTCCTCCATTAAAGAAAATCTTTCCGAGTTCCGTGCCGAGAAAACATGCACCACCCAAGTTTCTCGTTCTCTCGGATTTTCGCCCCTTTCCCCCCACCTCACCCCCTCTCCGCCTCACCCCACGCACCCATTCCTGCTCCCTTGTCTCCCCCACCCCTTCTCATTCTCACACCGCTCGCCACTCCCCCTCGCCTCCCTATCTTACTGAAATCATTCCTTTTTTTTTCTGAAGAAAATAGCTCGCTCCAATGCTTCGTGCCCAACCCTGCGACGCGCTTTGCTCCCGATTGCTATTCCCGATCCATCTTTCTTTCTTCCTTTCTTTCTTCCGTAAATACCGATTCAAAGTGTTTGTCACAGGTTTCTTACCATGAAGTAGAATTTCCAATAAAAAATAAAATAAAAATAATAATTTAAAAATCGGATGACCTTTTTTAATACGGTGAAGTACAATGTTCGAAAACACCCTGCTAAAACCGAAACTAGTTACATTTAACATGATACATTCCTTCTAAATAAAAAAATTATCCATATTGAACTGATATCGTATTGCCTATCCACGTTTTAGAGCAACAAGCTTTGGAGGAATAAGTAGTAAATCTTATTGTCTTGTTCTCTGAAAAATGGTTCGGTTAATGCGCCCAAATACGAAGTATGAATATCTTGCCTGATGTTAGGCACGATGTGGAGGAAGTTCTTAATTTAAATTGGATAATCGGACATTGGACAAGCAATGACCAATTTTACTGATACGAAGTGTGAATTAAAATGTGTCGGTTCTCCGTTTTTTCTTGGCTTTCAAGATGACAAATGTAAACAGGAATATGTAATGCTTATCGTTAAAATATGCAGAGGGCAATTAATGGATATGAAGTTACCTAAAGGTAGGTAATGTTCCCTCGCATCGTGACGAATATCTATCCAATTGAGTGTTTAGGCAAAGGTGTTCCTCGCAGATGGTCGCGTTCACTCCAGTATCACTAGTTCCTCGATCGATCCTTGATCAAACGTGATTCATAGTGTTGAACTATTGGTGTATGGATTTCCGTTAAACCTATGCTATTTTCAGAGAAAATTGCTAGTAGTTCTTGTGATATTGTCGGAACTCTGCGGAACTGTTGAGATCGAAGAAAGAGGAAAAGCATATGCTCAATCTCGCATTTGTCTTGAATTGTTTCAGTGTTTCAAAGTCAGAGAAAAAAATCATCAGCAGTTACTGGTTAATGAAACTAGTTTTTTTAAGGATAAATTAGCACAAACATTTTGTAACGATTACGATATTTATGCTTACATAAGTTTTTTTTCCATTTTCATAGTTTAAATATACTTTGCTGCTTTTTTAAATAAAAAAATTAATATGGCCTTTGAGAAGCATTCGTATACATTTCCCAAATATTTGCTGTTTACTCTCGGTACATAAGTAGGTATAAATTATAATGACTAAAAAAAAACCGCCAGATTTCCAAGTGTTAAAATAATGGTCTTATCGCCATGCATGACTCTAATATGCTGCACTAACTCGGGGCTTTGTTTCTCTCATTGTCAAAAAGAATAGGTAAGCAGTCTCTCACTCCGTTTCTTTCCGCTTGCCAAGCTTCTGTTGCCGTTTTTATTTTCCCGTCCCTACCAACACTTTTCCTCGACTTCCTTTTCCATATGTATTCTCCACTCCCTTATCCATCGGGCTACTCCGCTTTATCCGTGTGGTCTCCAAATCGACCAAAAATGAGATGGTAAACGGAAAAAATCGACAACGATTTCCCTCATCCCCTATGTCCACTTTATTCACTTGTTTTGGTGCCTTAAATCGACATCACGACTTTTCCATTTTTTTCTGGATCAAGAAAACGATAAAAAGTTTTATCGAAAACGTGCTCCTAACCTCGGCCTCCTCTTTCTTCGCTTCTTGTGATCCCATCTCAAAACCTGACCTTGCAATGATCTGCTGAAACATCTATGGGAAGTTTTAACGGTTTGGTTACATGAGTAGCGGTATGCCGCAATCTCAATGAAGATACTCACATTCTGTTTTTTCAGTTGTTCCCATTCAACCAAGAAAAAGGTAGATCATTTGTCCAAAGGATTACATTGGGTACATTTTTTAAACTACTGAATTACTGATTAAAAATCTAAATGGATGCACATAGAATAATTAGTCATTAAGTAATATCATTAGCATTACATTACTTATATATTTACTTGTTTTGGCAGTCAGAAACTATTTTAATTCTACCTGAACCTTTTGCATCAGAAGAAAGATTATCCGCGTACATTATTACAATTAATTTGTGGGTAAATGCACATAATTTTGTGAAAATTATTCAATCAAATATTAGTGAAACAAATAAATAGGAAAGCAGAGAATGTGATTAGTGAAATCGTTGTTCATGATAACCTGCACTCAATAACTGCTCCTTTAATGCTGGTTTTCGACTGTTCGTATTGACTTTATATTGTTATAAGATCGTAGCGAGGGATATCGAGACTTAAACATATATTGAACTTGTCTCCTTCAACACTGTCACGAAGTTTATCATATCGCTCATGATCAAATCCATGTTGATTCCATTTACATTCCGTAATTCAATGCTGATGGCGGGGAAAGTTCTTGCCTACCAAACCGAAGTCCCGCCAGGGTAGGTTATTTATATCCTGGGCATGGATGTGACTACGTAGATGGGCTCCTGGGCATGGATGTTAGTGATCGTCTGATGTTACTTGTTTTCGAGGCCCCTCCCACCAATTTTTAGCCTTAGTTTTGCAATTTTTTGGGTTATGAAGATAAAATAAATAAAAGGGTAATAAAATAAGTGGAAGCGCCCAATGGGATAGCTCAGAGCAGAGGGGATAGGGGGAGGACATCTTACAGCGAGAGGTAAGTAGTACCTACTTACCTACCTTTTGACGCGAATGCGATGTGAAATGAATCCCCTCCGCTTTGCCTTGTGGCCATCGTGCGAAAGAGAGGAAACGGAATGCGGCCGCTTCCTCCTTTACGGCCGGCATTCTTCGCCAGTCCCTCCTCCCCTTCTCCTCCTCCCCCGCGCGTCCCAAATCTCCCTCCTTCTCCTCCTCTTCGCGTCTTTTCTTATTCTCCCTCCTTCGCCCCACACCCCACCATCAGATACTCCTCCCCCCCTCTCCTTCACCTGCCACTCATTCTCTCTCGGTCCGCATTCCACTCGGCCGCACGCTAGTTCCCAGTCCCACCGGGCGGGGGCGCCGCCGCCGAGGAAGGAGGAGGGGAGGCCCGGTCACGCCAGCGTGGAAAACTCGGCCTCCCCGTCAGCTGCTGCCCTTCATTATATTCTGCCCCCCGATCTCCCGAATCTTCAAGCGTCCCACCCACCTAACAACTATTCTTACTCCCCCTCTTCCCTTCCTCCATCCATTGCTCTCAACTATTGCTGCCTTCTTGTATAGCATAAATGTATAAAAAATATGCTTTACCTGTGCTTTTGTAATGCGTCCATTAATCCATTCATCATAATTAAACTTCAAATGTGTGCGTGTGCTCAAATTTGTTATTTAAGACTAGTTGACAAGTGTTTGTGATATATTTTAAGAATCGTATTAACTCCTGGAAATGCATGAGCTCTACTTATCTTTCAATGTGAGACACTTAAAGAAGCATAAATGCTGCATGAAAGGCAGTGTTATCAATGACTTATCACATTTTAATGCTAGTATGTTTTTCGATCATCGGCTTACTTCCGTTAGTTTTTTTTCATGAGTTTTGCTTTCAAAGGTGGTAATTCAATCACCACAAAGCGAGAGAAATTATACATTTGAGGCATTTTCAGACTCCAAAGAAGAAAATAATTAAAGTCTACATACGTTTATCGGTCTTTCTACTTGTAAAACTTAAATTCCAGCACCATTTTCCCGCCTGTCGTTTATACTGTGCTGACCCCTCTTCCTCCGCGAGCATATTTTATTTCCCTTTCGTCCTGCTGTCCCACTGCCGCGTCCCTAACATCTTACGGCGCATCCCCCGCCCGCCCACACCTCCTCCCGCGTCCACCTTGGCCCATTGTTACATCATATCCGTCCGCTTTTCTGCCCCGACACTCTCGCGGGAGTCCCGTTGGTTGTTTCCCAGACTCTGCCCTCTCTCCTTCCCACGCACTCACGAGCCCCGCGTTCCGACAAAAGAATTGCGCCCGGGATGGCTTATTTACTACCGGATTATATCACTCGTTTTTTTTCGGGTCAGTTTTATATGTATAAAAAGGAGGCGGAGGTCCCTTCCGTGATACAGAAATGACGGTAACTAATCACACGCGGTTGAATGTTCCCACTTTTTTTCATCTCTCTCTACCGTGCCCGCACGATGTCTTTATCGGAAACATTTGTCTCAATTCGCTTCCATTAACGCCTCTTTTCACCAATTACGGCGTCACGGGATAGTTGCCATTTTTTTTCCTCTCCTTATAGTTTTCTCTTCGATTTAACGCTGATATACGGCTAAAAAGTGGGCAATATTTTTATGTAGGTCGTGGCGATCATTTGTTTTGATCAAGTTTGCGCTTTTGTGGGAGGCATGTATTTTTTCGCAGTAACAGAATGAAAGGAATTATATCCCATCTTATGCATTGGAAGAGCCTACTCGTTCACTTAATTCCCATCAAATCAATATTCACTGAATTTGATATAGAGACAAATGGTCGCACCTGGAAATAGTTGAAGATCCAGGTCAGAATTTGAGAGATGGGTGCAAGTAGGTGTTTTCTGTCCAGATTAAGCGTTTAATGACCCTTAAATTTTCATTTATAACAATTATAAGGCCACAAACATTAAATGATATTTATTATTACTATGCCTAGCTTTAAAGCAAACATAAGACCACAAACATTAAAGAATATTTATCATCATAATGCCTAGCTTTGTGATTTCTCGTAGAAGTAAAATCCTAATAATTTGGTAACAAAGGCACTGGGTAATTGATTCCCATAACAAGGCATCTACGAATAAAGAGATACACATTCCTTAACTATTTACAAAAATGATTCATTTAAGGATATGTGCGGCAATTGGACATTTCTGAAGGTAGGTAGGTATGCTTTAAAATCTCTCTCACTTTTAATTTTAATGAAAATTATTTTTTAATCATATTAAACTCTTGACCGGATTAATGGTGATTCAAAACTCATAATAAAGCCATATATTCGTTCAAAAATAGAATATATGATCAATTTTTGATCTTATTTAGCATTTTTTATTTGCGCCAGAAGATGATGAGAGTTCATTGAAACCCGGATAAATAAGTGGTAGATATAAGTGATTATGTGATATCCAGGAAAACTTATAATGGAATGCCACAAAGTTAATCAAGAGTGTGTGGAATTTGGAAAAAACATTGCTGAAGTCAATCCCCACTTTTATCCTCACATTGTCAACGTCTTGCTTTTATGACTACACACTGTCAACAACGGTTAGTTTGTACCTCAGTGTTGAAAGTGTTTGTTATTGCTTCAAATATGTACCTTATTCAAATTTAATTCTTTAGATACTAATAATATCCTTTCATTGCATCACTATGGCACACTGCAGTCCCACTTTGAGGGAAGGAAGATGAAGGATTAGAATTTTGCAACCAGATGACAGGGTTAAACTCGGGCAGAATCTAATTTAACGTAATAACATATCAAGAGCATGATCCAATCACTAGATTACACGAACACTCGGGAGAGCCGGGAGAGATAGTCAGAATATTTTTGAAATAGGAATATTTTGAGACGGTGTACGTGACCACCATTTTGATGCCGTGCCGCGGCCATTGACCGAGCTTAGCCAACCAGCTGCCAGCCAGCCGCCCCGGCGGCGGCGGCGGGAGTCTCCCCCCCATCCGAGCCAGCCGTCCGCGTTCCCCCCCGTAGCCACACAATGGAAGGACGCCACTCAGCCCGGCCTTTACCGACTTCTCGAGTTCGTTACGTTCCTTATTCGTCCCCGTTTTGTGTGTACTTCTCAGAAAATCATGCTTTCATTTTTGAGCATTCGTCAAGGGTTTTTGTTAGGATGCGTGTGTTATAAAACGGTGGAAAAGGACGCAGATAGAGGAGCCAAGGGCGTGCCATTTTGTGCAATCGAAAGAGCAGCGAGCTGGTTGGGTGAACCGAAAGGCGGGCTCCCATTATCCCGGCTGACGCAGGCACACTGCGCCGCAACCGCCATGGCCGACTCGACGGGATATTCCACGGGAATTTAAGACTCGATATCATTTGAATAGAGGCAAATTTTTATTTTAATCGGATTAATATTAATACTGCCTTACCTTATTTTAATCTTAAAAAATTAAAATGCGTCGCCAAAGTTTTCATTGGCTTTTTTTTAATTATCATAAGAATTCCAGAGGGAATAGTGTTTACATTCGTAAGCATTCTCGTGATTTCTTATTTATTTATGTTATATAAGTCAATTAACTGAATAAAAAAATTCAAAAAAGTAAGTTCATCCAATAAATAAAAGCGATATTGCGTTTGATACTTCTATATCAATGGTTATAGCCGTTCATGGTAATAGGTGGATTTCTTATTTAATTGAAGTTAAGTGCGCATTTTCCATCGACGTTAAGAATGCTTTTCAATACTCAATAAAGTAATCTTGCCAGAAATTTCATATCAAAGTTAGAATGAAAGCACCATAACGAGTAATTCCTAGGTATTTGATTACACAGACCATCAAAGTAAAATGAATTTTTATACTCATTTTTGCAATGGAAAAAACTCAAAATGCATCATTAATCTACAAATTGCCAATGCTTTACAATAGGTGAATTTATTGAGCGCTAATTTCTTGCACAATACCGCTCCAAATTGCGATGAAAACCTTTGCACAAAAAATGAGTATGTGGATGGTGTGTATTTTCTCAAGTATACATTTAGCAATCAGACATAAACACGATACGAAGAATATGAGTTAACAAGATGATATTGAATCCTTTACATAATTATGTAGTAAAAAAGACAATATTCGCAGGGATCTGAATCGGTAAGGTGAAGAAATTGATTAAGCCATTCTTTCGTTCATAGAAAACAGAAATATATTGAATAAAGGTATTTCACAATTTGAGGAGGAATAGCACAGCACAGCTACAGAGACTATCTATAACTAGGTTCGTATTTTAAGATTAGGATATCATTTCATGTCTTTTTGTGAATAAATATCACCATGTCAAAACTTGCATATCAATAGGGCATGAAGAAATGTACACATGAATTTTTTCAACAGTTATGACTGCAATGTTTGCCGTGTTTTTAACTGCTTGTCTGACCATTACCACCGAACACAGTGTAAACAGTATCTTTAACATACGGACTATAATAATTTGAGCATGAATTTTTATGTATGCCGTTGTTATGAGTTTTAAATTTTGAAACGGTTTGATAATCAGCAAATAGCGCCTAAATTATTCACCCTTTAAAAGTAAAGACGGAAATATGCACCCATCACGTATTTAATCCAATGTTTTATTCGAATAAACGACTTGAATGCAATTTTTTTCTTCTCGATACGTATTGTAATCTTTATTTCTGGATTTTTACCCTCATCACCATCAAGGTCTTTCAAAATATGACCGCTTCCGCCACTTCGTTTGTTTTCGACACATGCATGTGACCATCTCTTAATTTTATGCTTTACCCATGTCTGTACATTTGAATCAATTGCGGCTAGGGTGAGAAAAGTATAAATTAACCCAGCCAAGCATCTGCCTTTATTTTATACGAGATGGGTCCTAATATTTTTTTCCGCCTTGAGCGACGCGGTAATGACCAATTTTCCGTAAAAACCCTCGAGCGGATCCCAACAAACTCAGTGGACTCTCCTCGTACACTATCCGGCCTCCTTTCATCTCTTAATTCCCATTGTTGCCCTTAATCCTCTTCCGCTACTCCCTCCACCATCACCTATCCCCCACTCTCCCAAGACCCCCGGTTTTTGTCTTTTCCCGTGACCTCCTCCACGAACTCTGACCCTCCGCCCTCTAAGCAGACCAACCAACCTCTCCTGTGTGCCGCTTTTTATCTCCCAAGTAAAATGTCAAAAAAGTAATTTGTGAGAAGGGCATTGGCTAAGAGAAGGGAGCAGTCGTGGAGATGCAGGCGGAGACGGGATGGCCCAGAGTGTGTTTCTCCGCACCCCTCACCCAAAAACTGCCGCTCCTCTGCCCATTCTGACGAAATAAACTCCCATCGCACTCCTCCCACCCACCATTGCTCGCCTCCCCCTTCTACCGTCGTTTCTCGAAATCCATTAGCAATGAGAAAAGGGAGCAATGCCGCATCTCCATCCCGTCCCACACCCAGTCCACACATCCACCCACGCGTTTTGCCGCCTCATCTTTGTTACCAGCACTTGGAGCACCCAAAAATTACTATAGCGAGTTAAAAAATGACTGCATAATTAAGAGCAGGTATTTTGTGGGTGTTATTATAAATAATAAAATGCGTTCTCCAGTTTTAACCTAATTTTTATATTTACTGAATATATAGAGAAATTAGAATGAATAATACCGTACCATTCAAAGGAAACTTGAAGGTTTATGAAGAATCAGGAGGGATGTTTGAATAAGGATATCAATGAGAAAAGGGAGCAACGCTTCATATCCATTTCGTCCCCCACCCAATCCTCACAACCACCCTCATATTTTGCCGCTTCGTCTTTGTTACCATCACTTGGAACGCCTAGACATTACTAAAGCTTTAAGGAGTGTTAAAAAAATGACCACATAATTAAAAGTAGTTACTGCCTAGTTTGTGTGAATTATTACAAAGAATGAAATGCATTCTCCAATTTTAGTCTATTTTTGAAGTAATAACTTCTTTAGCGGCGTTAAGCACTTTTGCGGAATGGGGAAAAAGTATAGAATTCGCGTGAGAGTGACCGACCCGACACCGCGATCTCTACAGCGAGATCTAAGTAAATTTCGGTCTTAAAATTCGTTTCTAGGTCGTGTAGTGGTCAGTATCCCCGCCTGTCACGCGGGAGACCGGGGTTCGATTCCCCGCCGGGGAGGAATTTTTCCCAATCTCATACAATTTAAAAAATTTTACAATGGATATTTCAGCTACGCAGGCTGACTAGGTGTACAAAATAAACTTTGTTAATATATTGTTAATATATAGACTGTTAAAGTCTTTTTGTTTTAAAAAGCATTAAACTTGAAAATAAAAATCTATAGTGTATATTGTATAAGTTCATTAAATATAAAGTGCTCGTGCATGAACGTGCAGAAGAGTGTTCACGCTATAAAAATACAGGTCAGTACAATTTAAGGCAGTTTCTTTTAAGTATGTGCATAGTGAACAATTATAGGTTTAAAGCATATTAAATAAAAGAAATAAAAGCATATCATGTTTTAATATATAAATGATGTTGCTTTCTATTCATACACGTCGTATTTTTAATAAATGTTTAATAATAAACAGTTTGCTGAAAAAAATAATTTCAATTTTTGCTGAAAAATGAGTATTACTGGAAAAATTAGTTCTTTAATAATATTAAATCTATATAAAAAATAAATGGATAATAATTATTTCAGTTTTCACTTCTGTCGGCCAGTCCCACGACTGCCCCGTTTTTTTATTTGTTATTAAATAGATTGAGAAATGAGAATGATTGATGTACTGATGATTTCAGAGTAAACATTGTGAAACATTTCCATTATGGAAAATTAAAGAATAACCTGAATAAGAACCTTACAAAGTTTATTCTTGCATTTTCCTGAATGATGTCCTTTCATTCCAATGAAATCTAACAGTTAACTTATTTTGAAGTATCCCTCAGGTGGGGTGCTCGAAAAGGGACTTCATTCATCTCGATTTAAATCTCAATTCCCTCGATTAATAGACTTCACGCCCCTTAGCCTTTTAAGCTATTCCAATTTTCTTTCCTGCCCAACATTCTCTCATCATAATCTTCCAGCCCTTTTATAAGCATCAGAGCGCACAGCATCCAAGAAAGCCATTCAATTATTAATAATAGTATCTATTATGTGTGACTTTTCCCACTTTTTGATCTAAAATCTCAATTAAAAAGAAACGTCCGCGCCGTTCATTTATTTACCAGGTCATTAAAGAAACATTTTTTACACCCATCACTCCTATATTCATTCATCTATTTAACATATCTAATCATCTATTTTATAATATTTCAAAACGATGTCCGGTTAAGAGCTAAAGAATCGCCAAGTGTTGAGTAGTAACGCTCAAAAAATATTACAATGATGAAATTTTTACCATATTTTCGTTTATAGGAATGGTCTAAAAGAACTGGGTATTTTTTTCCTCCGTAAGTAATCCCATCTCTCGTTTAAGAAATGTCTCGCTCCTTTATCTCTCGGGGCGTCTCTAAAAAGTTTGCAGAGAGATGCGCATCGTTTAGTTCCTCTTTAATTAAGCTGAGAAATGGCCGTCCTCCACCTCCTTCTCCTCCATCGCGAGGTCTTTCGCGGACAAGAGGCCGATGTGGTGGGGGCGGTGCTAGGCGCTTTGATAGATCCCCACCCCATCCCGCTCCTTTGGCCCGCGTCCTGCGCTCTGTTGTGAGTTGGTAGTCGCCCCTTACACACCTCCGACACCGAGGGAGCGCTTTAATGATGAGGATTTCTTTGGCACACACCTAGCCTCCAACTTTCTTTTGCTAAGAAGTTACATTTTATCCGAGGGGGGCGATTAAATTTAAGGCGAAGTTGGGTAAGCTCATTTTTGTCCGGGATCAACTTGAGACCAATGTGTTAAGACCTGTGTCACCATCTCCTGTTACTTATTAATCTCGCAAGCCCTCCCATCTCAGTCGCAATCTCGGAGTAAATGTGTACCAGAGCGATCAAGAAGGCTGTGCATTTAGCAAGTCCCAGGGCCATATTGAAAGCAATGAAACTCGCAACTTATTATGTAAAACAATGCGAAAAAAATATTATGTGTAGTAAAATACTAACAATTGGGTTTTATTAAAACCCTGAAATGCACTTCTTCTTCGCGAGAGTGAGAACATTTATACGGAAAGGAAATTAAGTAATGGAATATATGTATGTAATTACAAATCCAATCAAAATAAAAGATACGTTTACAAATGCTACCGTGGGAATAAGCGGGAATCAGAACCGTCACACCTATCACTTGCTCTAGTATTTTGGCAATCCAATTCATTCTCGGTCGCATGCTCAGGAGCCGATTATCCCTCTTGTTCATATGATCGGAGGTCGCAACACCCAATCCACATGACGACCGCTGCTTCCTCAACGTCCTGCGCTTTTTCCCCATCGGAGCACGTCTTCAACGTGTGCACATATCCCTACGAAGGCCTAACTGTTAAACAGCAAAGAAAACCTCATGGAATGTCGGTTGGAAAACTCGCTTCTTTCTCTCTTTCCCCCCCCCCCCCTCCCACCCTCCCTTCACTCACTCTGCCCGCTTGTGATGTTTTTTTTTCCCTCCTTCCTTTCGTTTTGCCTTCACGGCCACTCCCACAATTTTTCCTTTTCCTTTCTCGGAGCCGAGTGACCTCAGCGATGAAGGTCATCCGGATACATTCTAACGTATGGCGAGGCGATATTCCCGCTCTCGACGCATGGCAGGGATCTTCGCCGGACTCGGCCTATTCCTCGGGGCGGCGTTTTCTCTCTCTCTCCTCTGCAGCTGCACACCGAGCTGCGTTGCCCACGGCAGCGGATGAATAGCGTTTAGCTTCTAGCATGGGAGTTAGGGAGAGGTGGTATGGCTCCAAGCCAACGCTGGGGAAATGATTGCCGAGCATAAAATAAAAGATTGGGCGAAAACTATTGATGAAATCTCCGCATTAGAAACGTCCCTGTGATTATTTGGTAGCATTGTGAAAAAAAACTCGCATTAATTACTATTGTTTGGATACACGTTACACTTATAGCTATCTCCTCATTGGTGCTCGAAGGGACAAATATATTTTTACTATGAGCTGTGGATTTCGGACTGTACTGAATAACTTAAAGTCACAACAGAAATGAAAATAATTCGGCGAAATGATTTTTTAATTTTCAAAAGGAAGAGAGGACTTGCTACTCGTCATTTAATTTCACGTTGTTAAAAGGCGAAAAATGGCATATCACTCGCGTTCAGAAGGTTTTTCAAATATCTCTTTTTTTACAGCTTTCTTACATCAGTTTGCTGATGTTGTAAAATGTCGATCACAACTTGATTCCTATTTATCGACTATATCAATTTATTAAGATATGATGCATAAATTTTCACTCGTTAAAAGACTAATATTTTCCAAGGAATACTCCAGACACGAAGGTACGCATAATTATAAGTTATTTTCCGATATTATCGTTTTTTTTCAAATATTATTTTGACGACCCCCTATATTTTACTTTCACATATTATACTAAATTTACTCAGTTCATTTACCATAAAACTACCGTCATAATTCTGCATACTTATATGGTTTTTGCGTCAAAACTCATGATTTTTAAATCCATCAGCGGAAATTATGTTTGCCCACAGTCGGTTAATGAAGCATATTAAATGCTGCTGTTTTGCGTTATGCCGCATGTCGTATCATAAGATTCTTGCAGAGAAAACAGGATTATTTTTCCTTATGTGGAAAATCAAGGTTGTATATAACGCAAGCAAACAGGCATATTCGTAATTCTGTGTCTACAATAAAGGATAAAAACAGCGCATGGATTCGCTTGAAAAGGTAAGCAAGTAGTGGATTACCACGCTAGTGGACGAGGCCAATTACTGAGATAACTTCGCCTTCGGTGCATATGAGACCCACGTTTAATAATCGGGCAAATGTGTGAACAGATAACAAAGGCGCATCAAACTCTATTCGAAAATGAGGGTAATCTGAACGGGAAACTTAGCGGGCATAAATCTCCCGCCTGTATGCGCCAAACAACCAGTGTAAAGCTCACCGAATGATATCGATCTTCCACTATCCCAAGGACTTGTCATCAATCTTGAGCAACAATGGATGGAAATTTAATTAAGTGATTGAGGGCATGTTACCTGTTTCTCTAATGGTGTAAATGGATGGAGGAATTTTTTCCGAGAAATAAAAATAGAATGTGTTTTTCAAACGGTCTATAAATTTTTTGACGAGTCTTTTCGAAACGCTCGAGTATAATAAATCACTTCACCAGCTACATTGCAAAATAATGTTAAAAAGTATGTCTTATTGAAACATAATTGGTCGTTAAGAGTTGCACTTGCGTGAAGGTGAAGAGTTGTTCTTGCACGTTTGCATTATTAATTTTATAATCACAAAGAATGTATGTATGACTCATTCCTAGCTTTATCGCTTGGATATTTGCCACATTTTGGCGAGAGAAGTTTGAAAAAAAATCCGGCTCTTCGAAAAATTTCGCGATGAAAGCAAATGCATATTCATAATCTTATATGACTTTCCAACTGCAAAATCGTTTTAACTAGGACCATTTATTATTATCAAAATATACTATACTGCCTAAGCGTCTAGGTGAATCGTTTATTTATTCTGACTCATCAACTTTTTCCGATTATCTTGCCTTTTACTGCTTAAGTAGCCCTCATGAGATCGGCGAGCGTGTGTAAATAGTGAAATATTATTTTTACCTGTGAGGGAGAATGTTATGCGCCTTTTCTTGATTTCAAGTAATTACATTTTGGCTTAATTAGTCGAATTTGGTTTAAATTAATTAGCGAAATGAGGATATAGTACTACATTTTTATTTTATGATACGTGTACATGTTTCATCATAGTTATGAGTAGAATTACAAACACAAACCTACTCTCAGTTATCATTCCAAACACTTACTCATCTATTTTTACAGTTGGTACCCTATATGTTATTATTTTTGTACGACAGGAATGTGAATTTTGGCATTCAGCCGGTAGATCCTTTTAAACATGCACGAGCCTACTCTTATGACCCTTAGTTGCGAGTGGCAATTTGACGGCAACGCCTTCTGACCGTCATTCGCAGCAGACGAACATTTCATTGATCCCGGCGGGACATTTTGAATGCGAGAGAGCTCTGTCCTTGACTGGTAATCATTGGCAGGACGAGGTGCTTTGCCGCAGAGGCGCACGTAACACTTGCTCCCTGAATCCCAACGCCCGCGCCGTGCTGTCATTCGTAAGGCAACTCCTTCCTCCTCCAGCTCGGCGCTCTATCGGCCAGTTTATCATCTGCATTCCTTGCGCTCATAAAATTTTGTTTGTGCAGCGAAAGGGATTCTCTAAGGTCATTTGAACGCATTTCACCGCTTATTCACTCAGGGAATAGGTCCTGTCATCCGACCTGCCATCGATTTGCCCAAAATATAAGGGTTAATTTAAGTATTCGTTAACGGGCGCATTTTTCGTTACGTTTCTGAAGCAAGGGTAACCCAAAGTCAACGACTTCGAGACTGTTGTCCAATATTTGTGATTAGAAGGAATTCAAAAGGATATAGTGATAAAATTGTAACGGTACCAAATTAGGTGTTTTCTGAACTTTTATTGTTAGTATGTATAAGGGTTATTTATAAGGATTTCCAAAATTTATTCGCATAAAATTTGGTTTCTGCATTATCATTAAGGTAGGAAAGTTTCTTCGAGTTGCCTAATTCTGCTATGCTTGCGGTATATTGTTTACATTGCCACTCTTTTGCGTCTGTCATTTCTTTGGCTGCTCTACTTGTTCAGCTGGAAGAAGTGGTAGCGGTGTTAATGAATGGTTCATAATATTATTTTTGTGGTATTGTAATTTTACAAATTAAAATGATTGCCATTACTATCCCTTACACCCCTCCATTTCATACTAGTTCTTCTGATGAGGTGATCTAAAGTAATATCTATTTTCAAAATTCAGGTATTTCAATGCTAAAAGAATCATAATCAAGTTAGATTTTCGGTTCAAAAGCATTCCTAGGATGCCATTTAATGCTTAAGTGATTTTTAATCAAAATTTATAAATGAAAAACATGGACTGAGTCTTATGTACTTCAAGCCTCATCGTGCATGCCAAGCATTTCGCTGCGTAACATATTTTTCAAAAGTTTGGCAGTTTGGTCCGCAGAATTAAAATTTACGTCGATCAGAAATTGACATCGCCAGTGAACCAGGGGCGGATTCAGAACTGGTTCACTCCATTTGGTAGTCCTTTCGCGCGTAAGCGTGAGCCTGAAAACGCAACGTATGCTCTTATCCGGCGACATCTGTGCGTCACATCGACCGTTATACGCGCAATTAAAACCTTGCACGGAGAGCAGCGAACCGTGGGGGGAAGGGGGGGGGGGAGGAAGGAAGCACACATTTCAGTGGGCGCGTTGGCGAAAGACAAGAACCCCACCCCGCATTTCACCAGCTTCACCTCTCTTCGCTTTATTCGCCCGGAAAGTGAAAAGGCCTCGCCGCTTTGTTTCCCGCTCCCAGAGCGGCTTCGAACCCCCCAAAAACAGAATAAAAAAACATCAAGAGAGAACAGCACGTATTAAATGTACTGGTGTGTGTAGCGGCGATGCACACGGAATTCAGTGAAATAGAAAAAAAGAGAGAAATTGAGAGAAAAAAACGTACACATCGAACGGCTCAGCTGTCATGTCTTATCTCTGGTGCTGTCAATGAAACGGGAGCCGCCACTAGGCCGACACAAAATTACGGAAGACTCACACTCGGTTGCATGGACTCAAAAAGTACGGGCATTCCCCCTCCCCCTTCACATCCTCCCTCCCCACACATGCACTCCCAGCCTTCGATCCTTGTTTATTTCTCCCCAAAAAACTCCCCTATCCCGTCATACGACTCTCCACCCCCTCCCTCCCATATCCTACCATGCACGCCGACTTCTCTCTGCGCGGCAAACTCTCCCTTTTTGTGGTGATGTGCACGTCACTCCGGGGATGAATGGGATTAAAAGTTATTAGTTTACCCATCTTTTTTCCCCAACGTCAAATGCATGCCGGTGACGTTGTGGACGGGGAGGCCGGAAAGAGCCCCCTCCCCGCCCGCGAGTGGGTGGGCGTTGGTGGACTGAAATGAGAGGACTCGACGGGGGAGTTTTCAGGGCTCGGTGTGTGCAAGGGTTTTAGTAGAAAGGGGCGGGGGAGAATGAGAGCGCGCATATAAACCCTGGGAAAAGGGTTTTTTTTTTGTTCTGCTTTTCATCCCGGGCGGGTGGAATGGGTTGTGCACCACGATGGCGGGTAGCAGTAGTGGAGGCGTGTATTTTTATTTTATTTTCATTTTACCTTTTTCGTCATTCCCATTTTTTTATTCCCCCGAAAAAGTTTGCTTTCGGGCTTTCACGGGAGAGAGAGGCTGGACATCAGTGGTACCCTCCGTGATGAGTCTCGAAGGATAAATGAAAGCCGGGGGTTGGATGGGGTGGCGCTGTGGGGCCGGGGGGTGGACTCGGGGCCTCTCTCTCGTCAGCTTGATATTCGTCCGTCGGATTTGGTCGCGATTTTGAAGGGCTGCACAGGGAATATGGAGCGAGATGAGCAGAGTTCTAATCCACGGAGAATGATCCGCAGTCTGTTGTCTGTGCCGTCAACTCTGCCACTGGTTCGTTCGTAAATGGCATTTGGAAGTTAAAAAAAAGCACCAACTCGCGAAGGAAGCATGTAGGTTTAGGTATTTGAAGGGTGGAGACTTTATTTGGAACGACTTCATTATTCCATTCATATTGCTTTTTCTGTGTCATGAATGACATTAGGCACGACATGTAGCAACGCAGGGGAAATGGGTTCAAAATGTTGAAAATATGGAATGAAATATTTTTCCGTTTTATCTTGTTACTCCTTTTTGTACATCCTTCCTTATTATGTCCCTTAGTTCTTTTTGGGTTGAAATTTTCGCTTCCAATGCTTGTGACTGTTTTATTCAGCCTGTAGCCGTAATTTTTTCGTATTTTTTTCTAAACACTGAACCAAAACGGTTATTGAAGCTATATTAGAAGATGTGGATATTTAATTATGTATGATCTCCATTAATATTTTTAATCTATCAAGGCCCAGTTAACTGTGAAGATGGAAGATAAAGTGATAGGGCATTTTGTCTGGAATATGAGACAGGGAAAGGAGCTGCCTCTTCGGAAATTGTGACTTAAACTTAAAAATTTGATGAAAAATTATTCATAGTACTTAACCTATCCCGGTCTGGTTGTTTTATTTAATAAGGTCAAAATAATTTAAATATTGAGAAGCTCCATTTGTTGATTACGCATATTAAATGAAGAATAAAATACTCATAAACAACGCTATTAAAGTTTTAAATATCATGAGATATTTAATTGTTAATAAAAACGGGTTATGCATTTAACAAGGATTAAATTTAAGTTTACCGGGACTAGTCACGGGGATAGCTTCGCTGAGTCGCCCGTGATACAAAAATTGTCCGAAATTTTCTCTGTGGAATTTTTGTACATAATAAGGATTACTATACTAAGGCTGTTTATCGTAAATATTTTTTTAATGCTCATAGTTGTTAATGCCATGCACATAGACCTGTCAACCGTTGTTCTCTCTCTCACTCTCTCCGCCGGAATCCATCCCCTCTCCCGCGTTGCACCGTTCGCCAAAAATCATTTTAGACAGCCACCTTCCCCTCCCATCTGCCCGTCCGTCAACTATTATTAAACTCCGCCACTGCCATAAGCCTTTTCGGTTCGCATCCAGCTTTTCCAAACTCGCCCATTTCGCAGCTGACACCCCTTTTCCCGTCGGCGGCCCGCTGACCCGCCCCGCACAGTCACTTCGCGTCACCCCTTCCCTGCTTCCATGACTTTGATTCCATCGTCAATCACGACGTGATTAATCATGTGCTGCGGTGCGAGTTCCACAGTTCGCACCAGCGTTTCCGATAAACAGAGGCCATAACTCTTCGTGATCAGGGTTTGACGGCGGGTGCCAAGCCGTGACGCCGACCAACCCCTAGCCCCAGTGGTCTCTATTCTCGTCTATGTTACACATAGCGCCGAATTTTGGCAGCCTCCGTTCATTTGGTGTTTTTACCTCATCAGTGACTTCTCTTCTCTCGCCCGAGTTCCCAATTTACTCTTGAAAAAGGTGTTGTCATTTTAAATGGCTCAAACTGCCAAAAATGCAGGCTATAACTCAAGCGCGCAGTGCCTATTTAAAGCCAATATTCTCCAAACTAGCAAATTTTATGCTTTCTATTTCTTGTTTTTGCAATGTTTTTTGTTAATCCCATCAAAAAACCACTATTTACGCATTGAAAATAATGGTGATGTATCGGATTATGAAGCACCGATTCAATGACGTGTCACAGTTGTCCTGCAAGCCTATGCAATACCGGAATCATCATGATCCCCATTAATTCGAAAAAAGGAGGGTAGTATTAAGTTTAAAAAAAACAGTTGCCAGTTTCTTGCCCTCCATTTTCGCAATCTATCGTTCACCATGTTTGCTAATCCCAATCAGAGCCACTGCTTTGGGGAAGCACCGTAATCAGTTCTTTTTTTCTGTTTCTTTAAGTAATCACTGCTCACTTCCAGGAAGCGACCATTTTACCCTCCTTTGCTTTTTTTCGCAGCCGTGTTTCTCCTTCCCTCCCCCCGCAAGGGTCCCCTCGGTCAGGCCCGCTTGCTCCACCCCCAAACCCTGAGTCCCATCCCACCGTCATTAGTCTCTGCCAAGCTGACTCCCCCCCTCGTCAAAACCGCTCGTCAGCGCCAGCCAATGCGATCCCTTGGCTAGGGATTCCGCCATCCTCGTCGTAGTTTGGCAAGGGGGGAACATGGCCCGGGAATATTTCTCTCTATTTCTTCTTATTCCCGAAAAAATCGAACATGCTTCGTGGATTAAAAGGTCTACAGGTTTATTTTTGAAATAGAGTGTGTTATTTAAAGCTGTTTAAGCACAAACTTACATTTTCAATCGTATCGAATGAATAACTTCCCTGAGGTCGATAGAAGCCTTATACGTTTTGAATTCCTTTCCTAGCTTCTCACTCTCGCAAATATGATTCATATATTTTCATATTGTCCTAAGCATGGTTTATAGTTAACAATTTTGAATTTCTACAGAACTGATGCACGCATCCAACTTTTAAGACCTGTACAGATATTTTCCGATCTCTTTAGTCATGTGTATAAAGCCATCGTAAATATATACCTACGCATTATTTGTTTTGAGAAAACAATTCAGCCTGATAGTCAAGTATTTTTAAGGTACGGATGAGCTTCTCTGGACTTTCTTTGGCCCGTCCAGAGTACATACTGATAAATACCGTTATTCAGTTTTTATCACTGATCTAAAGTAAATCGTAAATAACTTTTCATTGGAAGTTGGATCATTTTACTTTAGTTAATAAACAATTTAAGCAGACATTATATTCATTGACCCTCGCAGTGTCCCTGATTGAATGCGCAAAATTGCCTTTCTCTCATTTTATGGCTATTATAAGTTTGTAATTTAAACAATATCCTCGCATGATTTTTGGAAAGTATCAAGCAAATGGGAAATTAGAGAAGGCTGCATCATGGTCCATTTTACCTTTTCAAGTTTTCAATCTGGGCGATAAATTATATAAACAACTTTTTAATCATAATTTCTCTGTAGACATAACTAGTGGGTATAAATTTTTCAATTGTTTTTGTAACTTAAGTTGTGCCGGTGAAGGGAATACAAAAGACTTATTCATCCATAAAACAAGTCATAAGTACATCTGATGCCCAAAATCATTTATGAAATTGGTGACTGATACTGCCTCAGATCTAAGATGTAGAGGAGACTGTGAGCCGGATTTTTTTTTTAGCAGTTAAGACGAATGGAAAATATGAATCGGCGATGGAGTGATGGTACAAAATGATTATAGCGTTAATTGGATGGGGTTTCAAGAGCTGCAAGTAGGTACAATGTAGGATTAAATAGGGAGGCAGATTGGCAATGTGTGTGTGAGAGCGCTGAGGTGTAGCCGGGGCGTCACTCACCTCCAGCGGCGGATGCCCGCGGCCGATGATGGCAACTTGGCGGTCGGGATTCGGGAATCGGTGGCCCTGCGCTCTCTTTATGGCGGTCTCCCTCAACGACGCCCTCGGGACCTCGTGGCGCCTCCCGCGGCAATTCCTCGCCCGCTGATGTAGTGGGCGGAGGGTGGCGCAGTTGGCGGTGGGGATACCACACGCGGATAGGATGTATCAACACTAGAGTAATGGGAAAACAGAAAATAGGGGAGAAGTGGCATTTTATGAAGAGGGTAAAGCGTGCAAAGCTATTCATTATCAGCTCATCGATAAGAAATTAACCAAAATGGTACTCATGCATTGGTATGCAAAGAGCTATTGAGTTGAGCAGTTGAGAGGCTAAAGCAGGAGTTATATTTGATCGCTGCGATTCCTGAAGTGTTGTCTTTGCCTACTAAGCAATCATAGCACGTGTTTAAGAGACTGATTTAAGTTAGTGTAACCAATTTCAACCCTCCATTAATCCTTCAATGTACATCCATATTAAAAGCTTTAGTGAAAATGAAACTAAGTTGACAAATATTTCACATATTTTAGCGAGGATAAAAAATCCTATTGATACTACGTTTCATTAATTATGAAAATATATTTATATTTCAATTACAGGCAATATGCCCCACATATCTTTCTGCATTAGCTTGACCGTGATGTTTTTGAGCCTGTCATCTATTTTATGGCATTCGCACTTCATATTCGCGTCATCATTACGACAAACTCTACAACATGTGTTACAGTATTGAGAAGACCCATGCTCGCATGAGGTGGCAAATATTTTCATTGAAATGTGAATTTCATTCCAATAATTCTCAAGAGTAAGAATGAAATAGGAATTTTTCCAGAGTTTGAATTAATATATTTTAAGAATAAATCCAAGTATCATAGCCAACAGCAGTTCCGTCGTGAAAATTACTTAATCCTTTTTTTATGCTCTCGGAATGGCTTGACAAATCCGATAAAATCTGGTGTACTATTTCGGCCTCGAACGGACTCGGTTCCCCCCATAACTGCTATGGTATGTGAGCGGCCGCCTTTTTAATTGCCACAACCCACGCACCATCAGAATGCTCTTATCGCCCGTGGGGAAATGCTTTCACAACGTTGTGATGCCTTCATATCGCCAGGCTCGACCTGTTCGCAGAAAAGAAGCGAAAAAAGTAAATGAAAGGGAATGAGCGCGGGGGAGGAAAGGGGAAGAGGTAGATATGGAGTGGGGACGCGAGCGAATTTAACAAATAATCGCCAAGGGAGCAATATTGGGGAGTGGACTGTGCGTTGCTTTCTCGCCACACTGCTCTCGACCCGCGAATCATTTTTATGGCACCCGATGGCGACTCTCGCAGATGGATGGACGGACGCCGTCACATTATTTTTTTTCAAAAACAGTTTGTGCGAACAAAACTATCTGAGAGCGACCTTCGGGTTGGGATGACGGAACAAGATACAGCGCTGGAATGTCATTTCCCCTTGGCCCGTCCCGTGCATTCAGTGTAACAGCAACCGGCTCACGTTACGGCAGGGCAATGGTCCACGCGGTGGACGCCATATCGCCTTTATCTCGCATTGCACCCGCGCTATCGCGGAGGAAGCTCTGCTCCGCAAACGGAACGTTTCTCCCGGCCGCTTTGAAAGGGAAAGAGAGGAGAGATTTCAACTGTTGCGCTGTTATTTTTCAACCGGGCGCGAAATCGCGATGTGTACGTGTGGGAGGATGGTTTATATGGCAGCGGGGATAGCGGCCGTGAGCGGAGGTGTGTTAGATAGGGGTTGAACGAGGGGGATGATTGCGAGTTTTTGGATGGGAACGAGCTTTCATTGCGCAGCGTGAACACGGTGAGGAAGGGGAGAGGGGACGGTGGCCGTATCAGGGGAGGCATTATCCATCAAAGCGGAATGGATAGTGGCGCTTGGGGAGAAGGTGACGAGGTGTCGGTGGGCGTGATGGAATGGGGAGGGCTGTTAGTGGTCGGGCTTTGTTATAGGGTCCCGCATCGTCCGGGAAATGAAGTGTGAGCCAAGAGGGGGGGTGGGATGTGGGGTTGGAAGTTATGGGATGATGGAATTGCCATGACCAAGGTTCTCCGCGACCATGGAAACAAAAGTTTGCGAAGGAAGAGAGGGGTGGATAAATGGGGTGTAGGGAGGATTCCTTGGTTGGCAGCAGTGGAAATGGAATTGTCAGCGGAAGTGGCCGTGTAGTTGTATTTTTTTATTTTATCGCCACCGTCCTTGTCACACGCTCCACTATCCCCTACCTCCTACCACTTCAAAACTCTTGTTTTTTTCACCGTCGAGTTTCATAACGAAGTCTTGTCAGCGAAAGAGGGGGAGAGTGAGAGGGATGTCAAAGAAATGATCGCATTTCTAGTTTTGATCGATGTGCTTTCGTTCGAGATTGGCCGTTCGGGGACGACGCGTCCTTGAGGCTCCGTGTCGAAGTCAACGAGCCGTATCATACGAGTAAAAAATAAAAGGAGGAAAAATGTTTCCGCCAATGTGACGCTGATTATTGCAAAGTTATTCAGTATATTGAAAAAATAGCCCCTCTCCGTAAAGACTAGATCGAACAGTAATCGATCGATATATAATGATCGTTTCATGACGAATCGTTGTCAGCGAGAGAAGGGGAGATTGAGAGTGAGGTCTAACACAAGAAATTATCGCATTTCTAGTTTTGAACGATAAGTAAATAAGATATTTTTGCTGTTAATTTTTATTTATACGTAAATTATCATTTTTGTACGGAGTGATTTCGGTTTGAGCAGATGAATGAAATAGGAGTATTATGCTTATAACCTATTTTTTCATATTGCGTCACCTTTGGATTTCCTTTTTCTCCATAATATTCTGGCAATTGTCAATTTTATTTCTCTATTGTCAAGAAACTCAGTTAAAATCTCAACACCATTTCAAATTGCTATCCCGGGTTCAAATTGCCACTCTCCACATTTTTTTACCACACTTCAAAACAAATCATCAATCAAAGTAATACTTCTTCCATCCGATCTGCAGTGACCGTTAAATTACTGTCGCGTGCTTCATGCATAACAGTTTTAAAGTCTTCGTACGCGCTTTCCCATTCCTCACATCACCCTTGACGTACCGTCAACTTATGAGCGAGATGCGCATCAAAACACTTCGTCGCGGATTTGATTAATGTGCTCTTGTTCTCGCCCTATCTGCCTTTCCTTAAACAGTGTATTAATCGATGCTTGGAGAAATAAACTCTCCTTCACTTCTCGTGCGGGGGAGAGGCGGCCATAAATAAGGGCTACCGTGCTCCTCCCCCCCCCCCCCAAGTTATCCCTTTCTCTTTCAACTCCTTAACTCCTTACTGCCCTATCTTTCTTCCTCCATCCCTCCCTCTTCCTTCCTCTTCCATTGCTTTTTCCTTCCCTTTTATCTCATTCCTCCCTCCTTCCAATCTCGCTCAGTCTGCCTTTCCAGTTTCTCTTCCCCGTAACGGAACGACCACTTAAATTTCCATAAATTAGTTCCCGAACTGGTTCAACAGCTGTGCTGGCCAGAGAGAGAGAGAGATGGCGTAAAGTGCAGGCCGAAGAGAGGCAGTCAATCCACCACCGCGTTCCTCTCCACTTACTCTCATCATTCCGTTGCACTCATCCTCCACGGAATTCAGTCCCCAAAACTCAATTCTCTTCCCATCATTATTCCCACATCTTTTGCTACACCTCACACCCCCTACGAGCCATCCCATTTATCCATCAGTCATCAGTTTTTAAAGTCATGACCGTAGATGTGGGAAGCTTGCGGGGAGACCAAGTACCTGATCTTGGTGACTTCATTCATCACTTATCAGCAACAGCGTAACTATGGGGGAAAAGGAGGTAGATATTCGCCCCCCCCCCCCCCCAAAGCCTCAGAGAAATAAAAAAAATTTAAAACTATTGTCTAGTTTTGACGTATAATAACTGCACATGCTTACAGTTAATTTTTTGTGCCAATATGATGTAAAATGTATTTCCAGGCATGTCATTTTTCAAAAAATTTCCCTAACCTGGGAGGGGGGGAGGTTATCACCCTAGGCCACTTCAATCCCCCAAAGCATATTCCTAGTTACGCCACTACTTCTCAGACCTGCGATCACATCAGTGTATTTCATTAACTTACTCAACAGAGCGTCACATTCGGGTGCATCATGCATGATTTCGTATGGATTTGAAATCAGACGGCATAAGCAATGCCACAAATCAACTAGCTAATAAAATATTTATCTGATGAAAATGACCGTATTCTTTGAATGAGGCGATTAATATGCGTGTATGTATTTCATGTGATGAAATATCCGATAACACAAAGGTATTACTATCCCCAAAGCCTATCCCCAAAGTGCTCGGAAAAAATGGTGCTATTTTCGCGAACGTTTTATTCTAAGGATGAAAGAAATTCGGTCAAAACATAGCATTTAACCTTGCTACTCCACATATCTGATACAATGCGACAGCGGAAGCAGTTCAAAACATTCACTGACCTCCACTTCCAGGTTGAACATTCTTGAAGATCACCAGTTCCTCGCCCCAAAGTTCCCGCACGAGATGAATTGTAATGGCCGGCCATAAATATTATCTGCTGTTTGGGTAGGCCATGAGCCTCCCCGATCGTTCCCTCCCCTTCACAGCGTTCCCTTTCGTCTCGCTGGCTGTGCTTCTTTTTCCTCCCGAAGCAGCAGGCAACCACTCCTCGCCCCTCGTCCTCTCCTTCCCTCGCGCGGGAAAGTCGGGACTTGTCGCTCCCAGCACGAAGTTCAAGCGATGACCGTCAGAGGCGCCAGGACTGGATTTTCATTTCCTCGAGTTTTTCCTGCGGAATAGGGAATTTTACGGGGTCTATCGAGCGATTGGAATCGGACACTTTCCTAAAGAAATAGAAATGTATTTCTTTTGCTGAACACGGGCGCTATTCGCAGCTCTTCGCTTACAGAATGGTGAAAAATTAGCGACGAATCACAATTGAATTAATTTACTAATTTAACAGTTGGAATTAATTTTTTTTCTCACAAAGAGGGCTCGTTTTTTTAAGTAATTGCTTCTGTTCTTGGCTCAAAGACAGTTATTAATTTGGAGCAATCATAAAAAACTTCAATTCTCGCAGAAAAAATTAAGATTGGAATTTCGCTGAAAGAATAATATTACCATGAAATGTATAAGTATTAAGTCGTCCTTTTGAGTGTAATGAATTGGTTGCATATTTATTACGAATATATTTGGTGCTTCATGTACATTTTAATCTTGGAAGAATATTTTAAACCGATGGCCAAAAAATTTGTCTAAAGTGTGGTTGTTTCAAAAGGCGAAAAAAAACATTTTAACAATTTAATAGAAATTTGATTCGGAATTTTTATCTTACCTTAACTTTTCTAAGTAAATTTAAGCGTGATCAACTTTAAAATTACATTGTAACTCTTCCGTAAGCTGCCTTATTTTTACTTTTCTTGTAGCAATGACTCGCATTCCTTTTTAGGGACCATCATTCCAAAACCATCTGAGATGAAGGTCAAATATCGGGGAGAGAGGAAATCAGCTTTTCAAATAGCCATGCTGTTCACTTTCCAATGGTGAACGTTACACCTCATCAAGATAACTCACGCTTCCCATCTCAGATTTTTTTTTCTTTTCGCCGAACACTTCGCAGCGGTTGGATCTGAATATTCATTCACATAATCCAGGGTTCACTCCCATCATGAAGAGCACGGAAGGAACCGGCGGTGGTGATAGACCAGCCCACGGGTTTTACCGAGAGGGAGAGAAAGAAAAGACTCCAGATTACGGGTGTGGGTATTATGCAGTATCTGCCTCCTTTGCTTTGCAAATGTTGAATCGCCAAAGAGTTCTGAATAGTTTTTTTACTCCCAGAATCTCATGGGAGTAATTGGCGGTTTCGGTTGAAGTGGGAATGCCGTTGGCCATCATGAGTGGTCCGATCAAAAAGCTTTACACCTACCAATTGAAGGCGAAGGTCGGAAGGCATGAAAATGAGACAGTGCGTGTCGAATGATTTCATCCGCTACGGTGACTGCTGACGGTGCTGACCAACAGGAGCGAGAAAAAGGGAATCGCCATGATGCCGTGGCAAATGAGTAACGGCCAGAAACGTTTCGAAGAGTCGTTGATGAATCGCTCGCGAGTGAATCTTGCAGACAAAGGCAACCCGTTGAGGGTAGCTACTTCAAGTTTCGGTCTGCCGCGTGATGGAATTTGAATTCCGTTGCTACGTAGAACTCATGCTCTTAATTTGGCATTTTTTCCATACAGAATGGCGGCAAAGCATATTATGAATAAAAAAATTCGATCATCATCTTAGTTTTTAAATTAAATTATAAGTATCCGTGGAATAGAGTGTCATTGCAAGAATGGAATTAATGTTATTATAAATTTATAAATAGGCCTCGAACAAAATATATGGAACAAGTAAAGAGAGATGTGAAAGAGAAGAAATACGTAGGAGTGAAAAGATTAGCTGATAGGAGAACTGAGTGGAGAGCTGCGTCAAACCAATCCTAGGATTGTTGACCAGTGATGATGATAAATAGGCGTTCTCCCTGTCTTTGCAGTCACACTCTGATTTGCTGAGAAAAATGTTTCCATCATTTTATTAGGTCGAAATCAAATCATCAACATAGCCTTAAAAATAATTAATAAAAAACGATTTTTTCAGTGAATTAAATAATGAAAATTCACTTAAAGAGGGACAGAAGTGAGTTCTATCATGGATGATTGTCTTGCATTGAGAAAATAGTATTTTACGAATCGTATAAGATTCAGATATAAATATTAGAATCGCAGTTTATCTCAGCCTCCCCAGAGGTATTATGTAAATGTATGTGTTAGTTTTAGATCAGGGGTTCACCTCAGCTTGCCCAGAGGTATCACTCTTAGATCAGGTGTACTTAATTTCCTAACGAAAATATTTTTTCCCCAATGTTTACAATTTCTCCTCTCGTTTCAAAACTTAACGTCACTAATAAACTTACGTTTCTTTCGTGTTGCGCAAAATTTAAATTTTCACCGTTTCATCTACTTCACGGCAGTAACTTCAAACTTAGATCCCTTGCCATCCCCTTCTCCACATTGACAAGACTTGCTTTTTCAGGAATGTATCAACTAACCTGTCTGCGGCACTATTTCTCACCATAACGATCCAACACTTGACAATAAGGTTTGACTGTCCTTTTTGTTTATATCCTTCAGGAGAGAAAATCGTTTCCTTTGTGCACTTTCAGTCACCGCAATCACTTCTTTTCCACCAACATGACTCACAGATATCACAAATCCTTCACTTGGAACGTAACTTCCGATCACTCGCTGCGAAAAATATGACTTTAAAAAAGCAAGAATCACATACCTGTAGTATAAGAATAATCCGTGAGCAAAGTTCACCATCCGCACTTCTCGAGATGGAAGATTTGACTGAAGTAACCCAGGAGGCGGAATAGTTAGTTTCTTTGCAGGAGAAATTTAGAAAGTTGAAGAATATCCTTAGCCCTGGAGTTGGAAAACCTTGAGTTCCCTTGTAAGTTTTATGGTGGAAGGTGAAAATACCGCAGAAAAAGAGAGGCGAAATAGGTGGCCCGCAGCAAAAAGTCAGCGGGTGAAAGAATAGAAACGAAAATAGAAAGTGCGAATGTTGGAGTTTATTTTCGTTTGGTTTGGGTCGTGTCCAATCGGCTTTATTCCGTGGTCAAGGGTAACAGGGTGGGTGGTAAAGTTGTGTAAAAGTGGAGTGAAAGTTTGCCGGTTTAGTGCAAAGCCGTAAAGGAAGGGCATTAAACGGAGCAGGTACCTGCTCTGCCAAACATTTCTGAACGTGACTCTTTCCCTTGAAGGACGAGAAAATAGTTAAAAGGATTCATGACCAAGGTTTTAGGAATTATAAGAATTACGGATAGGATTTAAATTTCTCACTAACAACTCTATTAAAGAGTACATTCTGTTGTAAAATAATTATTGCTCACATTTTTGCAAATGCGCTCATTTATTCGTAATTAATGGGCTTATCAAAGATGTACGTACAGGCAGTTAATAAAGCTAATTAGTAGGATAGGTATTCAAGTTTATTTTTCCTTGAAAATGAGGCTATATATTTTTATTGAAGTGAGCTTATGGATTGCGATATGTTTTTAAATTTTGATTTCAGATAAATTTCAAACAAGAGCAAAGTTTTATTTTAATTGAATAGGTACGAAATTAAGATATTCTCTTAATCCATAGTTTCCTGTTCCGAATAAACCATGCTATTCAGTCTCTAATCCACTTAAATCATCTGAATTTGATAACGCAATTTTAATAGCGTTAAAGGGGAAAAATTGCAACAAAACGTAATCTCAGGCCATGAAATTGGGAATAGCCAAAACAATGATTGCATTTGTTGTGAGTCTACTTATTCGGTTTCCAGTCCAGATATTAAGGAAACATTATTTAAAATACAATAAACCCGTGGATATTTTTGTCAAAGAGACAGAGTAGAACCCAATTACTCTCGGAATACTCAAATAAATATTTTTAAATGCCTTATGTAAATACTTAATTTACCTAATAGGTTTTCGGGGATTTAAAAGGTCTCTAGGATCGCCTGTGGGCAATGTTCTGAAAGGGGTCATTGGCACGAAATTTGGGGGATTTTCTGTGCTGGCTTGTTTGGAAAAATGTCCTTAGAATTCATTGCGTGGATGTTACTCAAAGGTGCCAGTGAGGGCGTCTGCGGAGGCGATGTGACGACGCATTCCACGCCGGTCTTGTCCCCTTGGTTATTGTCAGTCTCTCATTCCTGAGCACCATCATAAAACACGAAGAGGTGCAAGAGGAGTGAAGGGGGCGTCGGGAGACAAAGGCGGGAGGAAGCGGCGGAAGGACGCGGAGGTCGCACCGCCTTTGTGCCTCGCCTCGCCCTTCCGCAGTTTTCCTCGCAAAACAGGGTCTCGTCCTCTTCCTTATTGCCCTCGTCCACTGAATACCCACCCTTCTCCCTCCTCTCCGCAACTTGACCACTTGACGGTCAAGGTTGGGTGCTCTCGTGGTACGGGTGAGAAACGTCCTTCGTCCACGTGGTTCACGGGTTCGACGACTGAGCTGATGGCGCTGCTTCTGATTCTTGTCCATGGGTACCCGCATTGGTTTCGAGTCTTACGTAAGAAATATCATTTCCGCAAGGCGGATTACTCCAAGGGCGTCTCTTTTTATATGCAGCCAAATATGAGTAGTAATTATAGCCCCATCCACAAGCCCTTTTCTTTTGTGCTCATGTCTCCCTGAATGTTTCAGTAAAATCATTTGGAACCATCGGTAAAACTGACAGATTCATTTCCGCTCTTTTTTATCAATAAATTCGGGTCGTCACTTGTGGGGGCCATCTGTTGGAGTAGGCGGATCAGAGAATCGGAGGTTTAGAGCTGAGGTTAATTTCCTAGACCGGAAAGGAAAAGTTATGGGACCATTTATAACTATGTACAGCATGCCATTTCCTAGGTATGATGTATTGGGGTTAATTTTATTCTTTGGCAAAATGTATGATATTATTATATCGGAGACTCTTTTATTAAAAACGGTATACACCAATCATGCTTAAATCTTCTGCAGTGAGAGTTTGTAGAATTGCCGTCAAATAAATACACTCACTTGAACAACTCCAATTACTTTGTTATTGGATTTTTTGTTAATCTTATAGGTTAACTATTACTAATGTGACACAATCAGGTTAGGTATTTCATCAGCAATTAATTGCGTTTTGCATAATTTTTCTGATTCACCTGCGTATGTATTTTAGTGGGTTTTACCCTCTTTTGATAGATTCCTTCCACATTATGCTCTTTCCATTTAGATTTGGCGAAGATTTTTTTCTGCGAGTTTAAAATTCGAATGCTATTTACCTTAATAAACACATTGCTTATATAGGTATAAGTATTATGAAAAGTTCATTTCAGGACCAAATACTAATGTTAAATAAGAATATCTAAATACATAAAAGTTATCAAGATTAAATGAGAATGTGATGAAATTAATATGGTTTTTAGTGATGGTATTGAAAGGCAATCAGAGCTCTGACTGACATCTTGATGAAAAGTGTTTTTTAGCCATTCAGTGAAGAAACCACGCACTCAATACCTGTCAATGAAGCGTCCATTGCTAATGACTACAGCGAAAAAACAATTATTTCATCAATTTTTAGTTGAAAATCTTTGCGAATGGCAGCATATTTATTCTTGGAAGTCTTCATCGAGTTTGATATCGCTGACTTATTTCATTTCCATATCCCATTTATTGCGCTTCTTCCTTCTATCGGTGAGCTTGAAACGTGAACCTCGCACGAATAGATTTGTGTGTGTGGATGCTATTGAAGGTGCGGCAACACCGCTCAAGGCAGACCGTATGTCTGCCATCCACTCGCTCCGATATTCATTCTGATGAAAGGCACCCGTGAGGTCCTCTCTCGGGGAGAGGTGGAAGTAGGTCGGGAAGCATGGGTCGCATAACCCGCGCGCTATTTGTGAAAAATCTTCGGGAAATAGCGTTAGTTTAGAGCCGATAATACAGCTAGCGGTACAAAGCTAAATACATTCACTGATTTGGACACACACCGAGATAGTTATCATCGCATGTCGTACGGAAAGGTTAAAAGCAAACACCCGACGCCGAATGCGCGTATAAGCCTGGTCGGTAATTTTGCTCCCACAGTTGTTGATCATTGCCACTCTGCCCTTGCTTATGGAGTGTTGGTGAAGGACGAGTTTCATGGCTAAGATGCAGAAAAGACTTGGCTCCCAACCAAGTGCATGACTGCCAAAATAACCCAAGGGACATTGGAATTAGAGGACTATAGATAGATAAACATAAAGCCTGTAAAATTCTGCAGTTATTTTTTTTTTTAACCTGGGAAAGATCAGGCTCAGTTTACCGCTAATTTTTTTTATAGATGAACCTTGCACTGAAGTAAATTTCCTTAAAGATTCCTTTAAAGATTTCCTTAAAGAAAATTCATCTGCTTATACCCCGAAAGTAGGTCTTTAATATTTTATCGCATCGTTCGCTGTTATTATTTTGTGATGAAAAAGATTTTACTCCCGTAATAACGAAGATCCTAAGTGTATACGTTTATAAAGGCTTACGCTAGGTTAACATTTATGTTTCACTCATAACAGCAATTTAAAGCTAAAGATAAAATTCACTGTGGGAGAATTATTTTTAAATCTCGCATTTGAACAGAAATTTTCCTTTATAAATTTTGATCTCATAACAATTTTTTCTCTGAAATTTCCAAGGTAAATAAATTTTTACAACTGATATTTGCGAAACCTCTTGCGTTATAGAGGTCTTATTGAAAACAGTGCACATATATCTCATGATAAAAACTCATGAATATATCTCGTATCGTCAAAGCTGCTGTTCACTTTTTCATCACTTGCAAATTCACATAGAAGATTTCACATTCTTTCAATGTCGCTTGTAATTTCTCAATCATTATAATAGTAAATTAAGTAAGAAACTACATTAGAATGAGTAGAAGTTTAAAGAAAACGAAAGTTTAGCTTAGAAAGCTTATAGTTTAAAGAAAAATTTTTACTTCGGAATTATAGGAGAGTTGAAAGGAGAATATTAAATACCTAATCTGATAACTGCCACTTTCACTCTCGTCGAACTTGTGCATGTGTTGCATTGTATTTGTTCTGTGCGCAATATGGTTTAAACCCAAGCAATAACCATTTTTATTTATTTTAATTTAGAATAAGGGACTTTTTTAAAGGTATTTTTCATCAGTTGGAAGCTTTATTTCTCATAAAGATGTATGAAAATTTTATTTTCGTTGATGAAAAGTTGATAAGATTATTAGTTAGATGTGATCTCTAATGATGCATTTTTAACCTTGATTAGTGATAGTATGAACATATACTCCGGTATTAATCGGTTTTGAATACATTCATTATTTATTGCTAGATTTATTTACTTTTTAATTTTTTTATTCTTAATTATTCAATTCAGGCCAAGGGTATTCTTTCTGTACTGATTTTGAAAGACAAGTTATTTTATTTCAATGTCATAGTTCATCTTTTAATGTTAATACTTATTCCACTTTAAGTTTCCATTCCACCAGCCAACAGTTTAAGCACGATCCACAACCAACTCCCCCTCACCTCATCCCCCTCTAGTCGACCGCCCAACCTTTCGCCCCCACCCAACCAGAACCCAAACCACACATAAAGCCACGCTGCCCGAGAAGAATCTCCGCTGTTGGCGAAAACGTGTTGAACATCTGCCTCTGTGGATGCAGTCAGTGGTGGTGCGGCGGCTTCCTCCAATTCTCCTTCTCCCGTTCCTTCCTTCCTCTCCTTCCTTGTCTTCTTCCTCGGCTGTTTCGAACAGCCTTCAGCCTAGGTAAAAGAGAGTCCTTAAGGCAATGCTATCGGATATCCGATGCGCGATGGAGTGGAATTTTTCCATATTGGAGTAAACATTTGCAATTTTCCATCATTATGAAATTTATTCCCAACCAATTTTTCGATGTTACTACATATTCTTCAAGGAACTAAAATGTACCTTTAAGATGAGGTAGTAACATAGGAACCTAGGTCGGGCATAATTATTTTAACCGTGGAAAGTTGCAAGTGTTTGTTTCACTATCGTAATTCAACCGATT
This sequence comes from Ischnura elegans, assembly GCF_921293095.1. NCBI lineage: Eukaryota > Metazoa > Arthropoda > Insecta > Odonata > Coenagrionidae > Ischnura > Ischnura elegans. The sequence continues at coordinate 128,641,009 of NC_060246.1, forward strand.
CAGGCATGATAAAGTGGAAGTTCGAAATTTTGAAATGAAAGGTAGTTGCACGTTTCTGTGGTTCTTTCCCCTGAGTCGTTCTTCAACAGTTACGACTAAAGTCCTCCTTCTACCCCCGGGTTTTCCCAATTCTCTTAGTTGAGGGCATTTTGTCTCACTGTCGCATCATTGTAGGTCTGTTTCCACCCCCTGGTAAACATGGTAAATCCTCCCCTCTTCCTTCCTCAAAGGTATGGATCTGATTTACCTCTGCTACAATGTCTGGTACCAGATGAAGGCTCTATGAGCTGAAACGCGTCTTACGCATTAAATAATCGTAGAAAAGTGCAACTGCCTTTCATTTCAATCTATCGGAGGAAAGATATTTTAAATGATTCTTACAATAAACGGTACAGTGTCCGGTGTGATACGGTGGAAATCTTTGATATTCAGGTTATTAAAACCACTAGTCTGTTTCCACACACTTTTATTTTCACCGACCATGGTTTCGGCAACTTGTGCCATTATCAACGCATCTTGATAATGGGACAAGTTGCCGAAACCATGGTAGGTGAAAATAAAAGTGTGTGGAAACAGACAAGTGGTTTTAATAAGCTGATTATTACAAATTTGGAATTTAGTCTTTCAGTGCTGATATATCAAAAGTTAAAATTTTAAAATGGTACCTAAATTTTTTCAGATGAAGTTAGCACTGAACATGTTCTCATTTCGTATGAGTGGATTTTTATAATTCGTTATCCTTTGAAAATTAATTAAATTTTCTAAATTGTTCTGATATTACGGATAAAAGTCAAGATAAAGCATGCTTGAATCGATAACATCTCAATTTATCTGCATGTTTAAATCGGGGAGAAACTGAACTCAACTAGGAATGTTGGAGGAGAATAAGGGTTGGGAGAGAGACCTTTAGAGGGAAGAAGAGGAAATGGAGTCCGTGGAAGAAGTAAATGAGGGGTGGATGTGGAGCAGCTAAGAGGCGCGATGTTTCCGACTCATTTCGAGGAACAGAAAGTCATTAAATATATTTTTTTTCTTCCTCCCTAAGACGCCGACCACCGAGCCCTGTCGAATCCTCCAGTCTCCCAGTTCCCACGTACCGGGTCTCCATTCCGCCTCTCAAATTCTGATTTTCCTCGCAATTATAATATCCAGTCCTGTATAAGATATTATTAAAATCCCTCGAATTTTTTCAGAGTTAGTCACGGAGTGGGGGGATCCGTCAGCATTTGCCTGTGGGCAACTTCTTGGCGAGGGCTGGTAATTTTCCATCCAGCTCCCCGCTGGTTGATTGGCAGCGGGAAAAGCGGCGCATCTCCTGCCTTTTACGGTTCATTCCCTCATCTCTCTCCGCATCTCTCCCTCTCTCGTCCTCCTCTCATCCTCGCTACAGAGCTGCAAACACTCAGTGAGCACCTTGCCTGCCTATTCAACTCCCCCCTTCCTTCTAAGCAAAGTATCATAAGCTGTAGGAGGCAAGTTTGACGGTTTACGTTCTCTTCGTAATGTTGCTACCACTAGTTGCAATCAAAATTATTTAGATATCTCCTTTGGTGGAGATAAAATGAGGATTGATAGATCAATGATACATATTTAGTAGCATGTTTCAATCGCTCTCTTTCAAATTTTCACTAAGTTATTCGGCTACTCTACTCGTAAGACATAAATGAGATAGTATTTGCGACTGATTTAAATGTTTATTTCCCTACGATTAAAATATTTTCAATCATTAAAGATTGCTACGGACTAGATTGTGGTATGCAATTTATATTAAGTTTTCTACATGTACTCTGTTCTTTACAAATATGGCTGTAGAGAACGCTTGCGTTCGTTCGCAGTTTCCAAGTCATTTTTAATTTATGAAATATTTATTTGAAATGTAAATTTTAACTTAGTATCCGAAGTTAATTTCAAGTTTTTAAAAACCCACATGTATGGCAACTGCTGCGCCTGAGATGCTGCAGAATTTATTTTAAAAATGAGACGCTGTGTTGAGGTTGGTTTCCATTTCCGTTCATGTAATGCATTTCACAGTACTTTCGCCTTCCACAGAGTGCATTTTCATTAAGGATGGCGACAAATTGCTTCAATACATCAATCGATGCTCGCTAAGAAAACGTCTGGGCCATTCCCTTGCCAAAAGGCGAACGGATGGCACGCGTTGTATTCCCATTTCTTTCTTGCCCCGCATCTGCTACATCCTCGTCTTTGTTCCTCTTGTGCATTCAAATGTTTCCTTTGGCCAGTCACCTCCATGCCCTTCTCTGCGGCCGTCACAAGAGCGTCCGGCTGAAGTTGACCAGCCGTAGTGGGCGGAAGGAAAATCATTTGCCTAACGTGACCTTTTATTTTGCCCTCACCGAGCACCGTCCCACTTCGACACTGTCGATTTTTCATTGCCTGGCCGATGTAAACGTGGTTTAGGGTCCGCAGAGGTCGCATTACATGGCTATGTGGAGCAGAAGAAATGGTTCTAGTCGCAAAAGATGTCTTCCTAGGTCAGTAACAGCTCTTTACTCAATCTTTACCCTGACTCCAGCAACATTTGCTCCAAAATATTTGTTTAGTGCAGTCAAAATATACATTTCTACTGCCGTGGGCATTGAGCCCGTGCTTATAAATAGATATATTATTTTGTTTTCTCATTTATATCCATGAGCTTATATCTTCGAAATATTAGAAGAAATTTTCTTCATTTTTTATGAATAGTTAAATTGGCTTTACTTTGACATGACGTCTTATATAACTGTGTCAGCTAAATTATATTCTGTGGATCAAAAGTGTGAATTTATGTTCCTTAATTCATTTGTATTCCCTGATTATCTTCATTCTGTGAGTCTTTGACTTTAGGAAAATTATTTTTCTTCGAGGAATGTGTGCTTGCCTTAAAACCGTGGTTCCTCTTTATTCCTCTCTCGACTTCCCTCCCATTCTTGCTCTTTGACTGTAATCATTCGTCATAGTCAGTCTGAAATCTGGTCCATGCACTCCATCCCTTATAGGCTGAAAGAGCGAAGAGGACGAAAAATCGCCTCTCTCTCCTCCCACTCTGCTCTCCTTTCCCCATGAGCCACCTTCTCCCATACCAACTTAAGGGGGGGAGGGAGTGGGGGTCCTCACCCGCCTCCTGTTCCCAAAGGCGACATTTCTTCAAGCGAGAAACCCTTGCCACACCGTGTTCTCCTTCTCTCGGAGCATTCCCTCAACTGTCACTCAAAGTCGATTCGTGGGGGTGGGTGGGAAGTCAGGGCGATAGGGCAAAGGCACCCTCTCTGCCCCCCTCTCCGCTCCTTCCTTTCTATCTCCTATTCGTCTCTCTATTTCCATCCTTGCCAGTCCTCTTCACACTGTGTCACAGTCAGTGACTCACTGGGAGCGGCTGCGGAAGTCTCTTCCACGTCGATCTCTTGGTGTGCACAGTGTGAGGTGATAGTGTGCGGGTCGTGGTTGAACGCGGCGCCTCGGTGGCGTTAAGCACGCTGTTGTCGATTCCTCCTCCTTCGGATCATTTGAATGGATCGTTCGGGAAGTTCTCCTCCTCTGCGGCAGACGGGGGGACCACCCACCTGAAAAGGGCGGTCCAGGGAGATAAAAATCGCGTTCCAGGGAAGTCTCTCTTCCTTTCTGGAGAAGGATTTATGGAGCGCGGAGGGTATTCATGAGGGAATATCCTTTTCGTAGAAGGAGTTATTAATTCAGGTAGGTGGCGCGATGTGCACGGCAAACGGAACCGTCTCTGTGCCTCCAACCCCCCTCTCCATAATTCCCCCCTTCTCTTATTCCCTTCCGAATTCCTTTTCGTATCTCCTCCCCCTCCTTCCTCACCTGCGCTCTTTCACAGAATTCCCTTTATAGTTCACCCTTCCCAACTCTTCCTCATTTCCCAATGGGACTTCCTGACAGCCACCTCCTCTCTTATCACATTCCGACGTCTTTCCCGAACTTCTTCCACCCCTCTCCGCAAACGGAGGTCTCAGTCCTTTCTTTCCCTCGCCGTGTCACGTGCTATATCCCGTGAAGACACGCTTGAATGGGCCGCCAAGGCAGCGGATTGGCGGCGGAAGGCGTACGGCGCGTGCGCTTGGCCTTCAGCACGCGCACCTCGTGATCTGCTTCCTGGAAAAGGCTCACCGACACCCCTTTCGTCTAAAACAGCCTTCTCTCAGTGCGAGTCCTTTCCCTTTTTTACTCTTTTTAACTCTGGCCTCAATGCTAGAATCTTACCCTTTATGTTAGGATAACGACGATAGGTTTTAATATTTAATTCTATGATTGGGAGTTACTCATCCATTACTTCTATTGCTCGCTAACTCATATGGAATTCTATAAAAAGCTCCGTAAAATATTTTGTCATATGGTACTTTAGCTTCATGGTTGATTTTAAATTCTGCCTAATGATCACGTTGTTCCCCCTTGAAAAATAACAACAAACCGTATTTTAGGTTAATATATTCTTTAAATCAACTTTTGAGGCGCAATACCTCACTCTTATGCGACTGTATTGCAAAACAGTAAAACATATTGGCTAGTGCTGTTTTAGTTTAAATACATATATTTAAATAGTTAATCGTCATGTGAAAGTTAAATTTTGGTTTAATTACCAGACACATACTGATTTCATAAATCCGTCCCTATGCTCCGAAACTAGGAATCTTTCGCTTGCGTTCACATACGTAAACTTTGTGCTGATAACGCGCACTCCTGGATGCTCAAGTGTAGCCTTTGCCTTTAAATTTCAAATCGTCCTCTTCTACCATCCCTCATTCAAAACGATTGGTATGATGTTGAATAATATTTCTAGGCTCGTTTTTCAAACTGTGCTATTTTTGAAACGATTCCCATTCCCAGCGAATTAGTCATGACAGTTTGTCTCACTTCGAGAGTCGAAGTCATTACCATTGGGATAGTGTTCTCATTTCCGCTGCTTTGCTTATGGTGAAGAGATTTATGTGATTTGGTCTCATATTTGTCCGATTTGCTTGGTAAGCATTTTCAAGACAATTTGGCGCCTGATGATCAATGTATTGTTCGGTAAATATTCTGCAGAGAATAATTACTGTGTAGCTTAGGCTTTAGGAGTATCTGTTCCATACAATTCCGCGTTATTTTGGACAAGACTAATTGGACAGAGAGCTGCACTCGTCAAATTCCGTGCTGTCCTTTTCTGCTCCCCATCCCTCCATTCCCTCCCCTTTCAACCCTGCCCCCACCCGGTGGCTCTCACCCTTGCCGTTCGTCGGGATTGGCCCCGTGCTCTTTGAAGTGCTTCGTACCCACTCCGCCACGCCCATCGCTTGACATTCTCGGCAAAATATTTCCTGTCTCTCGCTGAGTGATCACTGCCTCTTGACAGCATTCCGTGCTTCGGGTTTTGTCTCACTATTTATGAGGCTCGAGAATTGGAAGCAAATTAACATTCATAGATCTTATGAATGTGCATTTTCTGTATTTTTTTCAAAATGTTGATTTGGGTTTCTGTTTTATTATCCATTGCTTGTGAATATTTCAGTCTTTCATACTGTGATCATACCAGTGATAAATACTGAAATCTCAACGATCTAATTTGTGTATCAATATCCACCACATAATATTCTCTCTACCTTTTTCCCTCCCCACATCACATTACAATGAAGTACCATTGGTCATTATCTTATGGATACATTTTCAAGATGCTTGTAATTTATAGACAGTGTTTACGCTGACGTTTATCACTAATTATACCTTTTTTACGATGCATTGGAAAAATTAATTATTTATTAAAAATTGAACGGAAATTGAGGTTAATGATGCATTAAAAATAGATCCTTCACATGATAACACGGTGAGAATTCAGCAAATAATTTCTCAAAAACCGTTCTAATAGAAAGAAGTCCTCTTATTCCTTCCCTAATGGCGAACTTAAATATCAGTTTGTATGCGAGAACTATTAACAGAAATCATTCCAATGAGATGAATATAATTTTTTTATTCAGGTTTAAATTCCAAAAATCATAAATAGTCTACCTATAAACGGCTAGCGCTACGCGTTCACAGAGTAAAGAGTAGCTTGATTTATTCCAAGAGGGCCTCTCGAAGCAACCGCGTCGCGTCGTTGTCGTTTGTACTTCATTATGCTCGCTGAGTGCGGGGGAGGTCCTCGGGTTTCCGTCGAGAGTGTGCGAGGGTGGGCCATCGAGGATGAGCTCTTTGCACGGGGATGGGACCCCCCTCTGCCTCCTGCTTCCCTCCTTTCCGATTCGGCGCGAAGGAGTGGGGTTGTCGGAATCGGACATGGGCGGATGGCGAGAGAGCATCCTGGTCCGCAGAGGCTCGTTGGGGGAGTAAGAGATTCATTGCCGGACAGCGCCGCACTCGTCGGCCCCCACATCGAATTCATTACTGCGCTCTCCACTCCTGATCCCGACCACTCCGCGATTTCTCTCCCCCCTCTCTCTCTCTCTCTCTCCCACTGCTCTCCTCTCCAACCCCACTCTTCAAACCACCCTGTACCCAGAGCGCATATCACCCCAATGGGGCTGCGACGCTCCAGTCCCCCATCCTCTCCTCTCTCCCAGAATCTCCGTATGTCTGCATCCTCCGATACCCTTTCCCCACTTCAGTTTGATCCCCTTTACCATTCATAGGGTAGGGAACTATCTCTATCTTAATGGGAATCTAAAATCTATGCTCCGCAGTTAATCGCTGTCCTCGAGGTGAATATCCCGTGCTTCCCCTTCCACTATCTCCATCGAGCGTCTGATTTATTTTTATTCCTGCTCTACAGGTGCGTTCAGTTCGTTCTACCATACATCCGTGGTTATAGTGACTTTAGAAACCCTTTCATTTGGAAAGTAATTTTCAAGTGAGCGGTGATGATATTCCTCTTTATCCATTAAGAATGATTGGTTAAAAAGACAGAAACCAGACATTTTCTCAGATTTCTCAGTCGTTATTCCTTGTCTATCATATTCCATTTTGCATTAAAAAATCTATTCATAATATCAAAATTTTAAAAGCATTGATAAATATTTTCTCGAGTGGTAATTTAACCACGAAGCGCATGGCAACTATAATCAACTCCAAATACTGTATTTTAGATATGTGTGCTCATTCCAATTGGAGATAATTACTCGATGGTAAAGAAAGTCGTCGATTTAAGTCCTTTTTACCTAGGGACTCCTTATGATAATGGAATAATTTAATCAGACACTAGCAATTTTTATTTTGAGTTTGAAACTAGATAACTTTTACGGTTTTAAATAATCAAATGGTCAAAACTTACTTCAATTGAAACGCACTTTTTTCACGTTACTCTTATGTTTCCTCTCGGATGTGGTTATCACAAATAGATAATGAAATCGTTCCTGAAGCCTCACTCTTGGCACTCCGTACAAGATTTTCCTAGCTCATCGATCCTCTCCCACACCCACCCTCTCCTTCCCATAACCCCCTCTTCTCTCAAATGCTACCTCTCCGCGCTCGCCACCTTTCTTGCCATGCATCATCGATTCAACCGTCCGACTCCGTTTTTCCAGATTCGGCGCCTCCATTTCAGAGCCGCACCACTCCTCCCTCAGGTCCGCTGCTCCCCCGCCACGGCCCTCTTCCACCCTCCATACATTTCTGAAACACTCTACATTTCACCCTCCGCCACCCATCCCCTACTTCGGGTTCCTCTCCACTCCCTTCCCTTCTCTGTTCGATACGCAGATACGCGTCGAGGTGGATTATCCGAACCTTCCGGCCATCGTTGGGGATGTCCAAAGGGAGGCCTATCCGGGCAATTTGTTATTCCGGCAAAAGTAAACCGACGTGGCGAGGGAGGTGAAGTTTCTGATGGGGGTGCGGTAGGACCTCTCAGAGGGCCTGGAACGGCGCGATGCTCAAAAAATGTAAAAATAGCATAAATCAGTTGATTAGTACTCCTCAGAGAAGGTTTCAATAAAATACACTTTTTTCCTGTTACGCTTCAGAATTTTTTCACTTTTTCAAAAACCGAGAGCAATTAATTAGTATTTCAAGGGCTAAGAATTTGCAAAATTCTATCGAAATTGCCATATTTTTTCTCTTGGAAAGGAATATAAATGGCCCTGATTCATTACCCTGCTAATTCTGATTGGTGATAAATTTGATGTCTGCGTGTGGATTCATATTTTTAATTCTTATTGCGACGGCATTAATTTTGTCGTTTCAACGAAATACGAAATATGAATGCTCCGAAAAAGAGCTTGTTTCATAGAGTATTGTATTCAGAGTTTTATTCTTCTGAAGCACTTAAAGTTTCGTCCTTAAAGAAATTATTCCCACTAAGAAGATACCATTAAGAAGCTAAATTTTAGTTTTTTTTAGTTCACATCGCAAACTTGGACGCTAACTATTTTTGAGAAATTTTCTATTCTCATGAAATAAAATGTAGTTTGTTTTCCAAGTTGCATTTTAGTTTTTGATATATTCATTGCCCTTAAACTTTTGAGAAGGTGGTGGAGATGAGAATATTTTCCATTTGCTTCTCTTGGAGCTGATGACAGTGACTTTGACAAAAGGGACTTGAAAAATTGTAGCTCTTCAATCACTCTGCCAAATTCCCCGAGTGTTTGATTTTTGCGAGGTAAGCGGAAGTCTTTGCCAGCGGATTTATGGCATTTATCTTCCAGCCAAGCCTTTGGCACAAGGGACACAGAGTAAAAGTGACCGCGAGTGTACTTCGTCACGGCTAGCGGAGGAAATCAAGGTCAAAAGAGGAGAAGAGTGAAGAATTGGGAATGGGCGTAGAGAATGGGCTTTGATTATTGACACTCCAGCTCCAGTGGGAAACACACGGGGCCCAAAGTCCGGGGTGAAAGAGAAGTGATATGTATTTGTCATCGCCTACGTATGCACGCGGCGAGTGACAATGGGGCAAGGTGAAGTGGGACGGGCGTGGAGGGAGGGAACTTCGAGGGGTCCGCAAAACCGTCATCGCTTACTTCCCAAGAATGGAAATGCAAGGGAATCGGAGCAGCTCCGCAACCATGCCCTCGCGGCTGATCAGGAAGACCGAAACCAATGTGTGTGTACTCTGCGGTTCCCTTTGCCGTCTTTTTTTTTGTCTTCGTGGAGGATTTGGGGTTTTGAGTGTAGATCCGTGTGGTCCGGAGACGGATCCTCCCCTCCCCATCTCCCTGCCACTGTTTGAAGGAAGAATATGCTCTCGCTTTTTTCTTGCCCTGTTCTCCCGCGCGCCCACCGTCACCCCTTCGCGAAAACTGTTCATGTATATGGGAAACGTTTGCCACAGACTCAATAGCGAGGGGGATCGAAAGGGGAGAGAGAAAAAAAAGAAGCATGACGCGCGTTATATGAATGGGCACCGCGTGCCGACTTCACATCACAAGAGGTCGGCGGAACTTTTTCTCTCTATCGTTCGCGTGATTTTTTTTCGCACTCTTCATGTTTGAAGGGTGGGAGAGAAAGAGAGAGAGGGCGGAACTGCGTGTTGGAGAGTTTTGTGGGAATGGTTGGCGTGGCATGGCTCCCAACCTCTTCTGCCAGTTCCTCCTCGTGTCCATCGCTCGTCTACACTGTACTAAACCGTGTCTCTTTCTCTTCTTCTCATCTCGCAGGGGCGAATGCCACGAGAATATCGTCCGGAGGAGGAAACTTCGTCGCTGCTCGTCTCTTCCAAACGTCCCTGTTCACCGTCCCCGAGTTCGCCGTCGTCGGTGCCCGGAGGTAAAACGAGGGCAAGGCGGCGCAGTGTGTCCGCCGTGAGCGCCATTGTCACCAAGGAGATTGCTGAGCGCCACCCCTGCAGCAATCCGTCGACGAAGACTCGATAGCCCCGAGAGGGGGGGAAATCACCCCCGAACACTCCCCTCATCCCAGTCATACTTTCCAGCTTCCCCCGCTCAGTGCTAACAAATTCCTGCAGGTCCCATCTGAGTTCCACCTTTTCGTGGTCCCAAGGATTTCTGCGTCATCGAGAAAGTAATTTCTTCGTTTCGATTTGGATTCTTGAATAAAATAGCTGTGTGGTGGCCAATCACGTTTTAGTGAGTGATCAGTCCGTTCCCGAAAGTTTTTCTTCTTCGAAAAAAAATTTACCATTTTCTACTGAGAGCTGAAAAAAAATTTTTTTTCTTCACATGGTCTCCATGAGTGAAATCTAAAGTATATAGTGTGTATTTTATTACTTTAATCTCCCAAAACATAGCGGCATCTTCTAGAGTTGTTGTGTCAAGGGTGTTGGACCGGGAAAGTGTGCAATAATCGTTTCTTGATTACCAATCTGATCGCCTACGGGTGAATTCAGGAAGAAGGGTTAAACCAAAAACAGGCACCCCTCTCTGAGGGGTCTGAGGAGGAAGTAGTATTTTTTTTGTAGACTTTGAAGAGGTCGCTTTAGGTCCCCCGTGGACCGCGTTTTCTTCGGCGGAAACTGTACAATTAAAACCGGTCCAAGCTGGAGAGCATGAGTTCATATTTTGCCAACTCCTACATCCCCGACCTGCGGAACGGCACCCCAGACCACTATGCCGCCGCGCAGGTCAACACGCCGGACCCCTCGTGCGGCGACCCCAGCCTCCGGCAGGGAATCCCGCACCACTACGGGGGGCCCCCGGCCGCCGGGCAGCCTCCACCCGGCATGCCCCCGTACCCACGCTTCCCGCCATACGACCGGCTGGGATACTACGGGACTCAGGGCCCCGGGGGCGGAGGGGGCGGCGGAGGCGGAGGAGGCGTCGTCAACCCCATGGTGGACAGTCAGGGGGTGGGAGTTGGAGGCGGGGGCGGCTACCGGCCCAACTCGCCCGGGGCGATGGCGGCGGCGGGCCACATGCCCCCACAGCACGGCCCCCAGCAGCAACAACAACAGCAACAACAGCCCCCGACCCACACACACAACCACACGCATAACCACACGCTCAACCACAACCACCACAGTCCGGTGGGGGTGCAGCAGGCGCCGCCCCAGCAACAACAGTATGCCACCTGCAAGATGCAGGCGAGCGCGGTGGTGGTCGCGGGGGCGCCTGGGGGCGTGATGGGCGGTGGAGGCGTGAGTCCGCCCCCCAACCACCAGATCTCGATGCACCAGCACCACCAGATGGTGGGCAACGGAGGCCCGCCCACCAACCACCACCAGCAGCAGCCGCCGCAGCCCCAGACCCACCTCATGTACAACAACGTGAATCCGCAACAGCACCACCAGGGGCAAGTAGTGACGCAGCACCATCAGCAGCAGGCGCCGCCCCCGCAGGCGATAGTCCAACAGCAGCAGCAACAGCCCCCGCCCCCGCACCCCCAACAGCAGCACACCCCCCCGCAAGCCAACAACCCCAGCGCCAACCTTCCTAGTCCTCTGTACCCATGGATGCGGAGTCAGTTCGGTGAGTCCCGATTTGGTTACTTTTCATTATTTCATATTTTTGGCTCCTTTACATAATTTATTCTCTGGCATGTCGAGCAATTTAAATTCAGTCCTTTCCTTGTGCTTAGATGAATGGCTGACGCTGAGGAAAATAAGCTTTATAAGTGTTAGCCCTCAAAAATATTGATTGATGATCCATTGATTCAGCTGTTTAACAGTCTTCCTCTTGGTATTTAATCTTTCATTTAGTCATCCTTTCACAAGAAAAATAACATTACTGTTTTGCTACAATTTTACTTTCCTCATTGAGAGTATTTGATTACGATTTTTTTTTAATTTCAACAAGATTTCACAGCGGATCATATTTGACCAATGCCCCAATTCAGACCTTATAGTTATCAGGCGATTTTTAGTAAAAAGTTTGTAAACGGTACAGCTAGGAATAGTACCTACGTATAAAAAACAAAATTCCAGAGCAGAGATTTGTGCAACCGTACATATATCCACTTTTGAGATTAATAAATACTCTCTATTTGTTAGCATTTATTCTTTGATTTTAAACATTTTAATATCGAATTAAAAGATCAATTTTTATCAATGAGATAACCATGTTAAAAGAAGTTTAGTAGATATTGGTTTTTGAGAATTACAGCAGCGTTGTTACATAATTTCCTTCTATTTCATAAGTAAATTTGTACTGCCTCTTCCGGTCTTCCTAAGGCAATTAGCATGGATGAGACGAGAATTTTACGGAAGAAAACATACATCTAATGATTTAATTGCATTAGGATGGATATCGGTTTCGTAATAATAACTTGGTTATTTTTTTAAGTTCCCTTGAATAACTGTATAAATCGAAAATTAAATAGAAAAATTAAGTATATTTTCTTTATTTGCTTCACGAGCAGTACCACTATTCTTTTCCTCTCATCAAAGCTATTAAAGAAAAAGGGTCGACCACTTTATGTGGGTGTCTCTAGAGTGACGCATCGATGCTGTCCGAGAGTTCATTTGGCTTTCTCGTCACCTCCGAGCGGGGGACGAGCAGCCCGGCCGCACACAAGCCCTTTCGCCTTCGCATGTCCTGTCCATCATCCCAGCAGGGGTTTATTTTTAATGACACCTCTCAGACTGGCCGGAATGAGATTCCGTAAGCGTCTCTGTTCGGAGCCGTCCCCTTAAACCGCGAATGCTGCTTAAAATTCCGCGCGCGCGACACCAATCGTCACCTATCGCTGTCCCGCATCTCGTGGATCGCGACATGCCAGTTGCGTATTTATCACCTGCCTCGACGTCGCTGGAGGGCGGGGGGACCACGTGGTCAGTGAGGGCGAGTCGGGGTGGGTGGGGGAGTCTCGTCCACTGCTTGGGGAGGAGTAGGGGGCCTCACTGTGGAGTGACCATGATGGGTTTAATCGGGCCCTTGTCTCTCTCCCCCGGTTCATTCCCTAAATAGCCGTGAGTCAGCCTCGGGTGATGGCATTTCCCCTCTCCGAACCCTGAATGACGCGAATAGGTAGCAATGTTTCCGGTCATTCTTATTTCATCGGCAGATAAAATTTTGAACGTCTGTAATTATTTTTTTGACGATACATACACCGTCATTCCTTGCATCTCTTTTCTTTAGACTCCAAGCATTAAAAAGCTCGTGCATAAAACAAAATTTCCGATGGTAAATGCTCAGATGTGTTTTCGAGAATGAACCTTAATTTGTAGACCATTTACATATAAAATCATGAGTATTATTACGGTTTAGAAAAATAATTTTGGGGAAATTTTCACATTCAAATGATATACATGAATGCTATAATCAAAAGAATGAATTTATTAGCATCAGCTTACTAAATAGTTGTTGGAATGATGAAAGCTGCGAGTGGTATAAGAGTAAAATATTATTCCATATTCATCGAGTAATAAAAATATTTAGCGATGAAATAAACTCATAAAACATTCACACACGAAAGTGTTTAGGGATTTAGTAATTACAATTCCATCTTTCCTTGAATATATTTGGCTCATTTTTTTGTAATTTTAGGTTTTCTTTCTTTCTCAATTTTAGTCATTTCTTTTTTTCTAATTTTTTACACTGATTTGACATATATTTTATTTTTCCTAAAAGTATGAAAGATGTCTTTATTTATCAAACCGCAATGAGTTAAGAAATCATTCTGATCGTCCACTTTTTTGATTTGAGAATGTTTCTGGCAATCGTTTCCACTATTCTTAATTTCAACTGGAGAGAGCATTTATTTTCCATTCCTCTCCACATTCCTTCCACTCCTGTATTATTCTATTTCTTTGCATATTTGGCATACTATTTCATCTGATTAAATTTATCGCTATTTTCTCTTTTTACTACGGTTATACCTCCATGATCTTGAGTGGTGAATGCTAAGTAATTAAAGAGTAAAGCATAATTTGAAGAGATGGCTCAATTTATAGCGTTATTGAAATTTTTGTGGATGCAATAAGCGTATTTTATCTGATACACGAAATCTCTGCTAAATATTTACATTCATATTTAGCCATTCCGCATTTCATTACTTTTTAGTTCTATTTCTACTCGTATGAGATACGCAATTTCTTCTGACTAATGTTTTCGCCATTTCCTTTAGTACAGCGATTTGGTGTCTTGCTACACCTTTAAAAAGATCTTCCAGTTTTTCGTGTTTCATATTCTCTTTATATCTTGGACTCCTTTACCTTATTTTTCGCAGTGTTTTATCGCCACCAGGAAGGCAATATCATTTCTGATCTAATAGGCGCGCCACCGTTTTCGCCGTGATAGCGATCGGAGCGGTGACCCCGGGGGCACTTAAAGCGGAGCCAAGCCTCGGGGGCTCTGGGGATAAAAAGAGGAGCTCTGGTTCAAGTGCTGCGGGAGAAAGGCCGCGCGCGGAAACGATTTACAAGGATGAGCAAGTTTAAAGGGGTTTTTGGGGGGAGTGGGGAGGGGGCAAAGTGCGCCCACGAGCAAGTGGAAGGGGGGGGGTGAGGGAGTGTATGTTTATGGGTGCGGGGGGGCGGTCGTGGGGGGGGGGCGGATTCGTGAAGGAGGGATAAGCCGCAGAACCTCCTGTTGCTTCCTCACCCCAGCGCGGCTCGCAGGTGGGTGCGGGGGGAGCGAGTGGATGGAGGGCACCCGACGGGTGCGGAAGGGTGGGTGTGGATGTGTGGTGCAGCTGAGATGTATGGCCGCTGAAGAGCAAGAGTGCCGGAGGGTCCCGGGGGCGAAGAGGTGGAATATGAGTAGAGTCGTGGGCTGCTGTTTGGACCTTGAAGAGAGGGGCGGTGGAATCGTCACCCCTTGATGTGGGAGTAGAATAGGTAGGTCGTCCAGTTTTAAAGGGGTAACAGAGGCGGCTACACAGATTGGTGTCGGTCGCGAGCGTGAGGGGGAAAATCACTTTAAACCGAGTGTGGAAGACTGATGGAGGCAGTCTCGCGTCGAGTGAAATGTGTTTTTAAACGCGGGAGGGCTGATTAAACGGTCAGCAAAACGGATGGGGTGACTAAGGGGTGGACATCGGGGCGAAGCACCCCTTTGAATTACCCCTTTCCTTCTTCCATCTCTCTCTCAGCGAACCCACCCCTACGAGCCGCCGGGGATGCGGATCTTGGCCGTTCGGTCCGGACGTTTAGCAGTCTGCGCGGTGGGGCGGGAATGGGGATGCAGTCGGGGGTGGGTGGAGGCGAGGGAGATTGGAGTTATGGCTCCGAGTGAGCACCGTGGGGACCCATTCTGTTCCTCTCCTCCCCCTCTCGCCCCTCCTGCACCCTTCCCCTCTTTAGCTCCCCGGTCGCAATTTCCCACAAACGCAGCAGGTTGTAGCGTGGCGGCGACAGATTAATTCGTCTTTTAGCGTCGTAATCGTAAATTCATTAGCGGCGGTGTCGGGCACCACGAGCGTCAAGGCCCGCAACTAACTTCAATTTATTCCCGGCGTTTATTAAATACTCGCTCAAGTAGAATAATCGCAGATTTCGGCCGCCGACGACCCCCGCCGTTATGAATGGTCAATCCCCTAGGGAGATGTCTCAATCGCTGGAGGAGATAAAAGCATAATAATACTATTTAAAAATTTTGTATGATAACGTTCGCTAAAACGTTTATTCATATGCATTTCATAGCCTCATAACGCGGAAAAAGGATCAGATTAAATATAAAATACCTGTTTATAAATGTAAAATGAAAATTACTTAAAAAAAGTATAACCCTGCTGTTAACGTTCAAAAAGTTTTGTTTTAAACCAATATCTTACTTTAAACTATTGTGTTTATGCTGATAATGAAATTTTATAACATTCTCCAGCTCAATAAATTTAATAGATAGGTAGTATGAAAATTTTAATCAATGGCTTTAAATTCATCATCGTATACTAGCACATTTTATTATTCTACGTTCCTTTTCTAGTTTCCATTCCCTAGTAATCAAATGATCCAGTGACATCTGCTACGAATATCCTTGAAGGCGATTTTCTAAATTCAAATTTTTAAACTTAATTTGGTGCTATGAGGAAAAGCGCTTCAAGTGCTGTACTCATTCTGCCAAATACAGCATTGTATGTGTGGAAAGTGAAATTGGTAACCTTCACTTTTTGCTTCCTTGAAAATTTTGTCTTGTCACTCAGCGCGGCTCCAACTACAACTCCACATATATCACTCCTTCTCCACGTATATGTGTATCTCAAACACGAAAATTCGATAAAAGATTTTTTTCTCGGAGGTTAACTGTTAATATTTCAATTACAGATGAATGTTTTTGTGCCCTGAAAATTTCGAAGTGACCGAATAATTTTAAACCAACCAAAGTGTCGAAAAAAGGCAAAATAAGACCAGTCAAGCGGGAGTGATGCGTCATTTTAAAAACTTCGGTTCCCTTTAAAAACTTGTGGCACTTGATAATGTTGTTGTAAAATCGAAACGTGTCATGTTAAAATAAATCCTGCTGAAATATTGATATGTCTCATTCACTTACATGAAGAATAAGGCTTTGAACTCAGTTACGGAAAAAAATACGGAAATTTTTACTCCTCCAGTTCCTTTGCAATAGGCAGTGAAAAGAACTGTGATGAAATGTGGTGAACCTGCTCATTTGGTCGACAATTGAGTATTTCTTCCTTGTACTTCCTTCCATTCCTATTATTTCCCTATTCCATTCGCCGTTTCCCTTCCTCGCCACTCCCAGCCAGCTACCTCTCTCACTTAATCCCCTTTCCCTTCCGTATCGTCCCCTCCCTTCCCTCCTTGCAGCCCTGCCCCCACCCACACTCCCTCCACGGGCCCGAGAGAGGACTTGTTGAGTCGCGATTTATGGCGGCGCAAGGCTCCAGCTTGCGTTTAGCGAGAGCGCCCTCTCTTTATTCCGGGGGTGGGTTTGGTTTGTGCGGTGGTCGCGGGGTGGGGTTGGGGTGGGGAGGGAAAAGGATCGTGGCGGAGAAGGGACATAAATGTACGGTGTTCTCTCTCTCTTTTGTAAAACGCAGGAATTACTCGTGTCGCCGTGTAAACGCCTTGAGGCAGTGGTCCGGAGAAAAACATTCGAATGACGGGAGTCGACGACATCATTATTGCGTGGCTTCTTTCAGTTTCCTCCCATAATCGAAGTAAAAATCGTAGCGAGATGAAGCGCAAATATAATTGGTGAGATTTTTTCGACTCGCCCAGTGATCGTTCATTGAAATTTCAAGGCGTTATCCAATAAAATCTTCCGTAAAGCGCATATGAGGGCATCATATCTGGATGCATGGACAAATTTTCGTTCTCATGTTATGAAACGGAGTTTACGCACGAGGCAGCAGCATTAGTATGTTCGACGAGAATTCAGAGGAACGCTGAAGTATATTTTTGGCGCTAAGATATTCTTTGAGCCTTATTGACAATCAACAGTGTGAATAGTTTAAGGAAACCAATTGTTGTGAATTCTAAAGGAATAGCGGACGAGACTTATATGAATTTTTGTTAGCAGAAGCTATCGCACCATTAGCTGTAAATATAGTGCTGTTTACTATAGCTGTTTTGAAAATATTACCATTGATAAAATAAAAATTCGATAAGGTTATGAAAGGAGACTATTTCCTCCTCAATTTTCTTTAAAGAAGAATCTATCAATATCATTTGAGCATGAAAATTTATGCCGCTAAGTTATTCATTCCATATACATAGTGTAACATTATCGCCCGCCCCAAATTTTCAAATAAGAGTCTTAGTTTTATAAAATAAAATCGTTAGAATTAAAAAAATAACGGCTGAACGTTTACGGCAGCTATAAATCGCAAGTTCCTGCAACCCACTTTGGGTTATTGCTATGATATCGCTAATGGTATCTTCGATCTGAAGACTCGATAGACTCAGGATAACTCGGCACGACGATTCGAATACAATCCCGTTCAAGTCTCCCACTCTGGCGATGCACTCCGCGGAATGAGGAGAGCCAGATCGGTGCAAATGCAATTAGACGGTGGGAGAGAGGAGGAAGGATAAGGTGAAGTAGGGAGGAGTAAGGCGAGTGGTACTGGAGAGAGAGGGAGGGGGCGCTGAGGCGGAGGGGGATCGAACTGGGCATCGGGGTCAACGAGTTGTGCGAGAGACCCTTGGAGGGTGAGTAGGGAAAGGAATACGGTTTGCGCTGGAAGAATCCAAGAGAGAGAGAGAGAGAGGGAGAGGAGGAGAGAGGGGACTTCCAGTTAGTCGCCCGCTTAGGGCCGCTTCGGATACTTCTGGGTGCGTGGCAATCAGTTCCAGGAGTCAACTCCACCCTTCCCTCCGCACCCTCTGCAATTTCGTCCTCTTCCCATTAAAAGGATGTGTGCCCCCTCCCTCCCGCAACCCAAGAACATCCTCCTCCCCGTACACTCCTCCTTTATTTTCCCGTTCACCCTCTTGGACTTTTTGATTAGTGCGACTCACTCGAGCGAATAATTAACGGGCCTTCCCCTCCCTCCAGAGATTCTTCTCTTCGCCCCATTCCTACTCCCTGATTTTTACTTATTTCTCTCCTATTCTTCCTTCTTAGTATTTTCTTCGTCCCCTTCTTGCCTCTTTCGCTTTGATGTTTGACAAAAGGTACCAAAAGTAGGGTTTTCATTTTTTTCCAAGGTGTATGTGATAAAGACGGCCTTCCATTTAAAGTTCAGTAAGCTCAGTTTTAAGACAGAATCCTTTACAATCTTATGCTATTAATTAGATAGATTAAAACCTGAATACATGAACCCTCTTTCGTTCTAAGCTATGGAACGAAGTTTGCGTGCAACGTCAGTGTATTTGAAGATATTTCAATATGACTTTAAAGTAAATATTTGAAGGATGGATATAGGGTAGTCAGCCTTATTCTTGGTGCATAAATGGTAGAGTGAATAGTTATTGGACAACAGAGAAAACTAACTGATTTAAAGTATAAATTTAGAAAGCATTGCGTTTTTAACAAAAACTACCGCACTTTTGGCTGTAAATAAAAAAAATTGACATTTATCTAAATATAAACTTTCATGATTTCTCTCGAAGGGAATTCATTATGAAAAATTATGAAACACAAGATCATTTGAAGTTTTCCATCTTTGGAAAATTAACGCCTAAATATGGCACCGTACCCTATGCCCTTTCTGGTAGGAGGAGAAAGAGTTGCCACTTGCGCTTATATGAGAGTGGGGATTTACGTAACTTTTTACAGTCGAATCAAATGAAAGGCAAAGTTTTTATACCTTCACATGAAATAAGGCATGGGAAAAATCAAGTTTTTTTTGAGTGTCTTAAATTATGTTGTCGAATCCATAGAACGTAAAGTACCAAGTCAGGTTCATGATTATCATTCAAAACGGTTTCTTACGTTTCTCCTTTCCTCCATCCTATATTTCTCCATTACATGTCTACTATTTGTTACGCTGCTTTGAATGACCACGTGAGACACCCCTCAACTTTCCAATGTACCCACCCTTAGATACTCAATTTCCAAAAAGATCCAACCTGCATGTATTCATGCAGACTCCGGTCCCATCCTTTTCGATGACTACCACTCCCTTTCCTTTCCCTCCCACGCTCGGAGGGAACAATAATAATCCATTCCCGAGCAGCCAGGGTTTTCTTTGCTTCCCCCATGCCACCGACCCGAGTAGCACTGGGGAGGGTACTGCCCTTCTGCGAAAGCCGATTGAGAAAATATGCATTGAAAATATGATATTCATGGGAGAAGTAGATTTTATCGGGTCGGCCGCATCAGAGAGTGGTGCTTTTAATGAAAATTTATGCGTGTAATTTATTTCCTCTTTGATTGAAGTCGATCGAGATACACGGGGAATTACTTATTTAATCTTCTGAAAAAGAACGCCGCCGCCTACTCCGTTATGCTTGAGGGCGTGTTTATATGTTATCCTTCTAAACAGGTACTTCCATTTTGACTTCGCAAATTGGAAATGTTGAAATAAGAAAATAATAGAAAAAGGAGAATAAAATCTCACAACCTGCGGGCCATTAGCAATCATCTGAGGCTTAATTCAGTTTTCTGGTTTGTAATAAAATCCGTGTTTGCCACAGTAATCATATTCATACTCGTTATTGATATATATTTATTACTCTGTTTTCAATGGCCACATTTCCTCTAATGATAATCTCAAATAATCAATATAATTGATAATTTTAAATAATCAATATAAATATTATTTTTCGCGCAATTTTCATTTATTGATATTTCACTATATTTAATGCCTATTTCATTTCAACAAGTTACATCCTGAGGCCGGAAGTGCTTTGGCTATGATATAGGTGTAAGTAGTAATATAAGACTAATATGTATGATCTTAGGTTACCCCGGCGTACTTATCAGGAGCAGAAAAAATTCCCGGTTTTTCCACCGGTTATTTTCTCCCTGTCTTCGGACGTTTCAAGCAGCGACTTGCTATTCATACTCAGGTGATCTTCTGAAGAGACGAATATTATTAAACTAAAAATCTGTAAATGAGTGGGTAATTTAAGCATTATAATACAATGTAATTGAAACGCGTCGTTGTATTTCAATTGGCCATTGATACTTGAAAGTGGAGCATGAATGAACGGTGGTTACTTTAAGTTAAACATATTTTGCATAAGCTTTCAAAAAATTATATGTATGTCTTTCCAATTAATTTTGGGCGAGAAGCTACGGTTTAAAAAATTTTATTCTATCAAAACAAAATGCACAAATGTTGAAATAAAATATCTTCATAGATTTGTGAGATTGCAGCGTATTAGATGAATGTTTAGGAAGGTCATTTTCTGACCGTTCCCTTGTAATCCACACTCCTTAAGGTTATCCTCTTCGCTTCCCGTCTCTTTAAAATTCCGAGAGCACGTGCTAGATCCCGGCATTCTCCCTGTCGCGAGACGCTCTCTCCCCATCCTCCCTTCTCCCTCATTCCCACCCTGTTCCCATCCCTCTTCCTCCACCCTCTCCTACCCACCCCAACCCCTCAAGCGAAAAGCACATTAGCGGAATTGCCTCGCCATGGAGTTGGGTCATTTTGAAAAGTGCTTTGCGTAGGAAAATGTCTCTCAGATGCGGCTGTCCCCTTGTATCTTTACCCCGCCACCACCTTTTTTCTCCATCCCCTCTCGCCGCTGCGAGAACTCAAGCAATCATTTTAACAGCGAAAAGGAGGAACACCCTCTTGACTTTGCCAAATTAACATTCGCGGGCGTGAGGAGCGTGCGACATAAAATCAGTACCGGCTGTTGTTTTCAACCATGGTGTGGTTCCCTGCTTGATGTCTACAGTTTTCCATAAATGAGGGCCAGCGATAAATATGGAAGTTCTAAAGATTTGTTCATTTTGAAAATTACGTGTTGGATTTCACTTCTGTTTGATGAAATTGTAGCTATAAAATTTTATTCCTTTATGATCATAATCCAAATTTAGTCGATTTAAAATAGAATGATTGGGAGGTTGGCCATTGAATCTTCAGCACGTTCCCTTCAGAAGTCACTTTTAATTCGTTTTCCTTTTAAAAATAGCAAATTTATGAAGTAATGATACATAAACTTAAATTTAGCTCTGATAATTATATATATTTAAGGATAAAATTATAAGTTCCCGGATTGTTGGCCCACTCTTCCTCCTACGCATGCAAAAAAGTAAAAGCGTAAATAAAAAATTCAGTTTTCTCAAGGATATATACTAATTCGTTGGTCTCATGTTCTGAGATTATTCGTCGCCTAATTGTTCAGTGTTGATTTGTTATTATTCATTGTTCATAAATTAAGGCATCATTAATTCTACTACTTTACTTAATGAATTCCATACATCGGTGAATGCTATTCATCAACTCGAAATGTATAGTTTATTTCCCTGGTCATTACAAATCCTCACGTTGCAACGCAAATGTTAACTTTTGCTATTATTTATTTTACGGAATAACCGCAGAGTAACTTGTGGCACATCTTTTAAGGAGTACTTACCAATCCTGTAAAATAGTGAACGCAAAGAAAACTGCCTCCAGGTCGTAGGTATTATCTATCTTTCATAGCACACGTAAAACCATCTATGATAAACCAACATGACTTTTTGGTTACTAGGATGGGTTTTCTCTCCTTATTATAGTCCTTTGAAGGCACAAGGAAGCTACCTACAAGGAAGCAATCATCGCCGTCATTGCGCATTTGATCAACATATGATACCTGATCCAGTTTTAGAAGAATCCTAGGTGATCCATGGTTCATTATTAATAAAAATATTAGAAAAGACCTAAAGTTAACACCATTATTGACCACTCTGAAATATTTATTAATACGTTTTTCAAAATATTTTCACTCCACAAATAATGAATTACTGACTTCCCTTTAGTATTACACCCCATCGCCCTCAAACAAACACGAAGTCTCCAAAACCGCCCTTGACCCTTCCCACATCCCCACTCCTATTAACTGCATTTATGTCATGGCGTTACCACTTATTTTATTTGCCAGAAACTAAATTAAAAGTGATAATCTGAGTAAACAGCTGCAAAGATGGGAACTTGAGTTCTATGAAAACAAATAGTGATATTTCAGCGCAGCACAGCGTAACTTGAACCAGCTTCATTGGCTGTTGCAGTGGCGGATCTATGGGGGGGGGGGGGGAGGGGAGATTAAGGAGCTATATCCCCTTTGGATATCCAATTTACCCTAAATAGAATGGTAATTTTTTCCGACCTCCACTACTTCTGGAATTTTAACCCCCACTTAGCTCCCCCCTTGTCACTATCCTGGATCCGCCACTGGGCTGTAGTTTCGTATTCTTCCCTTGGCTTGCTCTTTGCTTCTCACGGCCGAGAGGGTCACTTGTTCACGGGTG
This sequence comes from Ischnura elegans, assembly GCF_921293095.1. Taxonomy (NCBI): domain Eukaryota; kingdom Metazoa; phylum Arthropoda; class Insecta; order Odonata; family Coenagrionidae; genus Ischnura; species Ischnura elegans. Next base: position 128,663,634 of record NC_060246.1, read on the forward strand.
CACTTCTCGCGTGCTAGTGAGCGAGAGAGAGACCCGTGCGAGGGCGTGCCAGTCGCGGGGTGTGGGTGGGGTGGCGTCCGGCGGCAGCGCCTACGGCTGCGAAGGGGCGGCGTCGGCGGCGTCGAAGGCGTCCTTCCCACAGAACACGCCATTGGAGGACTCGGAGGCCTTCATTTGTATCCGTCGGCCTGCTTAAACCTGTCCCTCCCCCGAGGAGCCCCCCTCCCTCCTCTCCAGGCCATGGGAAGGGGGGAAAGGGCGATGGTTGCCGCTCTCGGGACCTCTTGGTTTCGAGATCCGCGGACAGAGGGTGCTAGCCTCTATATTTTCAAGTTTCTTGGGGTTCCGCTCAGTATTTTAGTACCTAGTCAGGACACTCGCTCATTCCGCGCAATTTGAATAGCAAACGGTGTAAAAAAGCGTCATTCCTGTCTTGCCTACTTGAAACTGATATTTGTAAAGATGCACGTAATCCTACATTACAATCCGATTACACACCCAATTGCATGCTCTGAAATTTTACTGCGGAGTTTTCAGAATGTATAGTGTAGGTGAGCCATAATCCAGGCCTCCGATTCATGTAAAATTCACGCTTACACTGTTTCCTTATAGCCTCTAGAAATTAAAAGCAAACTTATAACTATCGCTCCACATGTATATTGCCGCTAAATATTACTATTTCGCTAATAAATAGTCAGACGCTGGTCAAATTAGTGGTATGACTTAGAGCAATTTCTATTCATTTTATACCCCTTCATGACAATTTTTTAATAGGAATAATGATAATTCTGAGAATCCTTCAGCATTTTCAGATTAATTAATACAGATACACTGTTACAGCAAAGATGACTGCTGAGGAAATAACAGAAACTGAGGATATATATCCAGGATTCATTACGATTACCATTTTTTACTTTTTATTGTTTAAAGCATTGCGATTCTTATGTGCAAGATAAATGTTACACGATGGTCGGATTTATCGTGTATGAGATTTGCTTTCCAAGGGCTAGGGTTCAAATCCTAAAGCTGGCAAAGATGATTAAGGGGTAACATGGCCTATAATATAATTCTTGATGGATGGAAAATTAGATTTCATCTCCCGAATGGAGAGTTCATCTCTGATCCTGAAGGCGTATCTCCCTTTGAGGATATCATCGTGTCTTGGAGGACACAATTTTCATTGTTACACCTGGTGTCAGAAAGTTTTTAATATTTGCTTTGAGAAAATATTTGAGAAATTTAACATCATCGCTATCTATTTCTCACTCATTGATCACTCACTTTTATGATCACACATCTTTAATGCCTTAGCATCCCCAATAGATTGAAATGATAGCAAACAAAATAAATTTATCCATACCTTGGAACATAAAATGAAATTAATAAATCAACGAGCCAATATTTAAACCTTGATTTCTCATACAACAGCATTTCTTTATGTCGTGCAACGCCGTATATATCCCCCAATTAATAAACTTAGTGCTTGAAAATGACCTGACGGTCGAAACGCATGCTACGTAATTAAATAAATTTGTGAAAAATTGCCATCTCTCTTTTTCATTAAATCAGGATGTAATTCCATTGCATCTCGCCTGCTTCAGTTACTTCTAATAAACTTAGACTGTCAATTGCGTGGCCAATTCGTGAATAAGTCTGAACGAATTTCGATTGTTATAGCTCGAGTAAGCTCGTATCTCAATTCGTCCTAATGACTTTTATCTTGAACTCCGCTTTTTGCCGAGTACGTGTAGGTAAGTAAGTATAAAATAAAGTACAGTGTTAAGGTGTCCGCCTCCGAGGGGAAGGAAAAAGGAGAAGTTTTGCCGTAGGAGGAGGGAAAGGGACTCATACATCATTATGGGTGCTCTCCTGTTCGAACAAACCCCTCTCTTCCCCCTCCTCCCTCTCTCTTCCTCTCTTCCCTACAGACCTCTCCATGCACTCACCCGACCATCTTCCCTCCCACTCCCTCCCCCCGCACACAGCCGTGACTTTGATGGGAAGATAATTAACCGCCAAGTTCCCATCTTTCCCCCTCGGCTCTCTCTCTCCAATCTTCCTCTGTGCTCCTCCTCCGCCTTGTCTATCCACCCGCCCCCCTGCGCCTATCCCACATCCTCAGACGATGTGGATCTAATTTAATATGCCAACCGTTTTGAGCATAGCAAAGAGTCCGAGTTTGAAAAGGGTGATGTTCTTTCGAGGGCCACTTCAACTTCAAAGACTGAGAAAGAAAGTGGGACTTTATAAGGGGTCTCCAATGATGATAAACAGTGGCGAGGAGGAATGCGGAATGCGGATAGTTAATGCTATAAGGAAGTTAATCGCAATTTTGGAAAGATTTAGGATATATTTATAATGATTCACGTACGATTAGTGCATAGACCCGGAGTTGAGAGCAATAACTCCATTATGCAATAATACCAACACAGCTAAATTATTCTCCAAGTTACTGCGGGCAAAAAATGTCGTCCTTTTTTAATAATTAAGATTTGGCCATCAATCAATGCAAATAAAAGCCTGATAATGAGCAACAGAATTTGTGAGTAAATAAATTTTACTGTGTACCTTTTCCACCAGAAAACCATACCGACATATTTAGTAAATGGAACACTGGATTAAATCCTTGAATTTTAGGTTAGTTGACATTCGTTATTCCTATAACAAAGAGCATATTTTGCGATTTTATTCCTAAAGAATAAGTGTCGGATAAAATTCGTAGTCACAAGAGAAAAGATGAAGTAAATTTCAATTTGGAGTTGAGGTTCATTTGGGTCTGTAGGCCACGGGGAGACAGCCTCTCGGCATCTCCGGCCTCTCTCTCGGCTGAAGTCGGCCCCCGATCTAGGGCGTTCTCACGGATTTTGACGCAATCCGAGCCTTTTTCAGTAAAACAGAAGCGTTGAAAAAGAGGTGGAAAAAGAACAGAAAATTTGGATCCGGGATGGAATAAACTCACTTATTCTCACAATGGCAGTATAATTTCAGAGAAATAATTTTCCATGTGAAGCAGCAATAGGGACGTGTTCAACCACAGGTCCAGATAAAAGGTTACATAGCTATATGCTGATGAATCAGCCGTTATTTTACAAATTTCATTTCAAACACCTTGTAAAATACCGATGATGACCAATTGGATATCTTGGAAGTGGATAATGAAAGTAGACAATTATGCTAAAATAAATAATTCTAAACATGTATGTAGTAGTATCATCTCAGGCAGAAGAGATGATATTTTGGTCGAATGTATGTCTTTCGGAAAAAAATCTAGAAAGAACTAAATTTGACAGTTTTGGCCTTTATTTCCCTAGGTAACCATGCATTTGTATTAGCTCTGAAGTTTATTATCTCTGTTTTCGTTCATGATTATCGGTGAGCATTAAGGGAACGAACATTATCAAATATGAGTCAAAAAGTTTGTGTGAGTGTTTCCTCTCAATTATTGTTGATAGTATGGTCTTTTATGGGAGAACGAGTTGGTCGATTAAATACAGAGAAACCAAGGAATCTCAAATATCATGCATACTCAAGGGAATCTATCACTCGTTGAATGCTGATGATTAGCGAGAAAAGCTGTGATTTTTTTATCTTTTTCCATTTTATGAATCTTCCTAATCTAGTAATATGTTAGTAGTCGAAATATTGTTTGTTTTATCTCTTAATAATGGCATTAAGTATCAGCAGTTAATACAACAATAATAGTAGGGTTGACTGATTTTCAACTGTCTCAGAATAGATATTCAAACTTGAAATTTTACACAGTAATTCACTCAAGTTTTGCCTCATAATTGATGCCCCTACTTTATTCAATAAATTTTAAGCATAGCAAATTAATTCAATCGACATAGTTTGTGTGGAACCATAAAATTTTTCTCAAACACAAAATTCATTTGCTACATCTGCTATTAAAAATTATTCATGCGTATGCCTTATTATATTATTACTTTTCTCTCGGAAACTGTCATTGCCTTTTTATTCTCTTCATATGATTGCTCGACATGCCACCTAACTTATGACTGTTGCTCGTAATATGAAGCATGCATGTCACATTTCCTCGACCACTTTCGCGAGTCTTCTCATCCATCTTTTCTCTCCCCTTTCTCTCTCCCATCTCTTTCTTCCCACAAGCAGAGAGGAAGCGTGGACGTCAGACGTACACGCGGTACCAGACGCTGGAGCTGGAGAAGGAGTTCCACTTCAACCGGTACCTGACGCGGAGGAGGCGGATCGAGATCGCTCACGCCCTCTGCCTCACGGAGAGGCAGATAAAGATCTGGTTCCAGAACAGGCGGATGAAGTGGAAGAAGGAGAACAAGGCGAAACTGGAATCCGGGCAGACACCCGACGGCATGCAGCCCGACTCTCCGCCCACGCCGCCACAATAGCTGTCGAGCCCCGGTCCCCCGTTTGACACTCCCATCTATTGAGCACCGAAAGGAAATGACGTGGAGGGAAGAGAGCGGCGGAGACGGTGGTCGAAACATTCGGTATGGAAGGCCGAACCAAGCCGGCCGACCGTCCGCCTCCTCCGGCTGCGGAGGTCGCCTCGGCGTCCGGAACCAGAGTGGATGGACGACGGCAGCCGGCCGCGGCTCGGACGGGCGACGAGGGGTCGACGACACTGGCTCCCGTTAGGGAACGAGCATGTCGCTCCGGGTGCAGGGCCAAGGAAAGAAAGGAGATCAAGCTCATGACGACCAAGCTAGTCACGAAACGGAGATGCTTTGGCATAAATTCCTTGAGAAATGATTTGTCAGCTGGACATTGGGATAAAGGAGAAATAAGCAAAGTAAAATGATGCAAAATCCACCAAGGCTCAATGCTATATTTTCTTATTTCTCATTCTTTTGAATCATGAGTATTACTTGGTAACTGCAAACATATACTTAATAAATGGTACATTCTAAAGAAATCGTGAAAGAAAATTTTACAAAATTTATTTGAAATACCGAAGCCATGTAGTTTAAATACCTGCAAGCCAGCAATTGAATCAAATTTACGAAGAAGTCGATGAAAAATGCTCTCAAGTACATTTTTTGAGGGAGTTTTTTTGGGAAAATATTGAGTCAAAATTCTCCTTTCTGCAAGGATGCCGTTAAGAAATAATATCTCCAGCTACTACACATACCAGCTATAATGATCCAAAATGTTACAAGCTTTAATATCCGATCGTCCTCACCTGATGAAGCTTTGAGCAACGCCCTCTTCACTCATGCATTTACTTTCTCTTGATGGAACGGAATGGAATAAATGATCAAATTAGGGGAGACATAGTAAGGGGAATCGAGCAGTGAAACGGATAGCTGCACACACATGCAGCATCTTACCAATTTCGTCGAATGTGGAGAAGACCCTATCCCGAGGGAAAAGACGATGGTGATGAATGAACAGAAAGGAACAAACGTGCTGCACGTTAGCCTTTAATTTTAATTTGTGTACAAAGAGAAATTAAGTGAAAACTTTCAGAGAGGAAATTCAGGGCTTGGACTATTTTATTCGTGTACTGCGCCCTGTTTTCCTTTTCTCAACTTCGAGGCTAGTCTCTGCTGTGAATGGAGTGTGAAACCCCAAAAGGTTGTTATTTTTTTTCTTTACTCCACCTGTAGAAATCCCCCGTAATTCACATAAGCAAGCCCCTCCCACAACCTCTATCAAAATTTCGGCCCCACGTATCATCGGCATCAATCAGCCACCATCCCTACAGTCATCAACGTGTCATCTCTAAATCTCCCCGCTGTCGGGGGATTCTCGGCCCCACAGTCCTGCCAAGAGGCATGGAAACATCTCGGACGCATCAGCAAAGGAACTTTGGGAATATCAAGGTAGACTTCGAGTTCGTTGGTGAGAAGAAACCTTCTTTATTTTCAGTCCCCCACGGCACAGACATGTGCATCATCTTACGCCAATGTCGTTCTCTTCGCAGCGCTTTCTTCATAATAATTACCTATCTTCCGAGTGATCTTCTCAACCATTCAAAGTAGATTTAAATCTTATGGGCAAGAAAGAAGAGGAGAAATCAGCCGTCGAAATATTTTCCGTAACTTTTTTCGCCTAAAATGAGTTCCAGTTGTTCCATTTTAATCAGCAATCGGAAGAATGTCCCACAGCAATTTAGTTTCAACGTTTTAAATTCATCATCGGTACATTTGAAGTCATCTCTTTAGTTATTTTCAAGTGTAAATGAGAGTTGGAAACTGTGTTCGAAAAGTTCAGGAAGAAGAGTGAACGAGGACACTTGAGATTGTGTGCCCGTGTACCTGTCTGACGTAAGATTGTGTTTGTCCCTCCCCATATCCCCGCAAGATGGTGTGCTAAATTCTGCGGACTTCAGCTTGAAGTCTCCTCACACGCTTTATTTTTCCTTACAAGTGGAGAAAAATCATCAGTCCCTTCCCCCAATCCGCAAATTTTACCCAAACGCCCTAAAGAGTCAGCGGTTCCTCAGTGAAATACCTTGTTTGTCGGCGGACATACACATTTTTTGAGTGCAATTCTTCGTGTGAGAAAGAGAACCAGTAAGTTAGTCTTATAGTGACTAAATAGTGAATTCTTCTCTCCTTTCCCAGAAAAACCCCCCCCAGTGTGTGTTGGATTATGTAAAGTATATGTATAAAAAGTATATAGAAATTGCGAGTGTAAAACGTATATATAAACACAGATACATATATATTTTTTTTGGAGTCCCTCAAAAGTGCATGCCCCGGTAGGAGAAAGTGATGCCTATGAATCAAGAGTGTTGGCAGTGCAGTGCCCACCGTTTGTCGAGTGCAAACGGGAGGGAAGGAGAGGCAAGTGAGTGCACAGAGCCCGACGTCCCCTTCGCCCTCCCGCACCAACCCGTGGATTTACTTGCGGGAGGGCAGTGGGAGGAGACGGCGGGAGGAGGGGGTTGAATGTACAGTGCGACTCGGCGGGTGGCGAGGAATATGAGACACAGCCACGGTTGACACCAGCAGAGGACGGCGACGAAGCAGCAGAGGAGATGAAGCAAGGTCAGTTCTTCTCTCTGAGAGCCAGCATCACTCCCTCCCCTTTCCACCTCGACATGCATACATTGTCCCTCCCCCTCCCCACAGTCTTTTCTTCTGCCAACGTTCCCCAATGTAGTAGCCACGCATAGAAGGAAAGGGAAACGTGGGAAAATATTGATGGCGTCCTAAATTGAAACCTTCAAACCAATCTGATGACCAAAAACCCTTGTCTATTGGGTCTTTTCCATCCTCATCGAGAACTGCAGTGGTTGTGCGGACCGAAATTAAAATATTCTGCAGGGGGAGACACTGGAGTGGGTGACTGGGATGGCTTGCGTGTGTACACCTGTGCTCGGGAGACAAAAGTGGCGGCCAAAAAATGATGAACATCTTTGGAGTAGGGACATGCAGGGAAAGTGAGGGGAAGCATCAGACATTGTGGTGCAAATTATCAAGATGATTATGAGCTAAATAAAAACAAAAAGACAAAAGACTAGCTTAAAAATCTTGAAGAAATGACAATTTTTATTGAGTGCCAAGATTGATGATGTTTGTGCGAGTGAATGGTGATAATTATGTATAAAAAATCCCTAATCTTACTGTTCCTTTTTTATACAACACACGAAACACACACATACACACACCCTCATGTTGCGTGGGATGACCAGAGTCCGGAGCACCTGAAAATTACTATCATGTGTCCTCTTTCGCTCTTTTGAGCAAGTGGGAATATTCGTTGGGAAAAGGGCACTTTTCCGTAAGAACGCGACGCTTTGACAGCGCCGCCGCGATGTGCTGACAATTTCGGGTGTCCGCTCGACTCTCCATGTCGCGCAGGAAACTCCGGGAATTCAATATTCACGACATTTGGACCTTGGGTCACAATCACGGATGGAAATCAAGGGACTGGCGGAAGAGTGGATCAGAAATGAGTGTGAGCAGTGGGAGTTCAAATTATTGCCTGCAACTCTCGTGGGTCACCATGTAAATATATTTAATGGGAGCCATGATGAATAATTTAAGCTACTAAGGGTAATATAAGGCTAAGACGCTGACCGTTGAGTGATGTCACGCGTTGGTTTTGCCGGTTCGCTGGTATTTCATTGCGTTTGATAGCATGCGTTCACTGGGTAGGGAGCTCGCACTGTAATTGGTCGTAGTGTTGGTCTCCCTACGTGGCTAGTGGTGAAAATAAGTTGTGAAACGCGTCGCCCTTGCTGGCGAGGGGAAAGAATCGAAACATTACGAGGGTTGAGGGTAATCACACATTTCGAATCCACTCTTCAAGTTATCATCTCCTCTTGAGGAATTGGTTTTTTTTTGCCTTTTTCGAAAACCTATTTGAAATTGATGGAAGGCTGTTTCCACGAAAGGAACAGGTTTCCTAGGTCCAAAGTGTCGTGTAGTGTGTAATGAGGGAACCTTGCTTCTTCGCCTTTGGCGGGGTGTAATCTCGCTCCATACTATGTGTATATTAATATATATATTATATATAAATATATTTTTAACTCGAGTCGATTGATATTCATAATATTATATAATTGATATTGATTTATTATTGCATTGAAAGCGATATAGAAAAGAAAAAAAACTGTAGGTTGCGGTCGACGTCAGGGGTCGGGCCTGCGGGTTGTCTCCTTCATTTGTTTAAAACGAGAGAGGTGATAGACAAGATACGACGAAATGGACAAATTTTTCCGCTTCAAAAGAGGAGGAGGATGATGCGGGAAACTTGGATACCAAAGTACACGCTTTTCTTTCTCCACTTACAGTTTAAGTTCTACGCTCATAAGGTTTTGGTAATAATTCCATGGCAGTTGAATTGCACTACAATTTTGTTTCACTCTGCGTTCCTTTGATATTACAATATTTGCGCTAATTACTCAAATTGAACCTCTTTCGCATCCATCAAAACATTTTATAATGCCCAAATTATATCTTATTCCGCGTCGAATGTACCAAAATTTCAATAATTTACTTTTCCGGACACCACATTCAAAATAGTTACCATGGGCTGTCGTTGAATCTAAAACTAAACGATGGAAACGTACCAACTATTGGCTTCCGTTCCTCTGAAGTTGTATTCGTAAAATGTACCTATAGACGAATTGTAATTTATACACCAATTATTAGAAATTTTAAAGATGTAACAATGCATGTATGAAAATAATTTTGTGATGTGTTTAGTGGGGAGTAAGCTTAAAAAAAATTCTGAGGAATTTTCCGTGAATATGTTTTACTTTCAGATTCACTTTGGGGGTCGATTTTAATTTTAACTGCAATAAGTTCAGTTTTATGGTCATTCCATCACTAGGAGCTAAAGAGGACTACATTTCGAAACGACATGCCTAACTGTTTTATTATTTTTACCATCTCAATTTCAATCTAATTACTCAATTGATGTAACTACTTTTGAAAGATTCAACAATAGATACTGCCAAAGTTTTAATTGACGTGCAATCCTGAGTTTAACGAGTATAGTTGTTCGAATGACGTTTTGAATGAAAGCATTTTCTTTTAACGATAATTAGGGACGCATATTTTTACTGGAAATCCATGCTTATATCGACTTCCGTGACGGATATTGGCTACTTGGAACCGTCAAACCATGTTTTATTTTTAACTTAGCATCAATTTGAAGACTGAGATTTTGTCATTTCTTCGTTATAAATACCTAATATACGTAAAAAATGGCTTAAATATACGTAAAATGAAACTTGAATGAAGGACCATTGAATTACTCGAGACCCTGTTCAGTAAAATTGGGGGAAAAGAAGAGCCTTATTTCTGTATCCAATACTACCTTCAGAAAGTATACGTAATAAAAAGTCTCGGGAAATTTAGGTCCATATATATAGCGCTGAATTTCGTCAAAAAATTGGATTTTTATTGAGCGCCTCTTATACGTCCTTCAAATTTTTGAAACAATGTAAATTAATCCGTGGTGAATCTAATTTTATAAATTTATTCTGGCGTCGGATTGGGACTTCGTGGGTATAGTCTTATATTATTTCGATCAATACTCTTTCTGGTATTTAAAATCGTGCTTGATCAAAGGCATCCCAGACATTTTATCATTTATTCACTTAAAATAAATTTGTTACCAGTCTTGCTGCTGTATACATGGATTTAACTTATTAAAATCAGTTACTTTATTTCGAGGTTCTGAAAGCCAATTCTTTTTAGTTTTAAAATGAGTGAAACTTTGTTACAAAATTGATTTTTTTAATGCAGATCAAGTGAAAATATAAGAACATTCTCGCCAGATCTCCATGAGGATTTGGTTAAGGGTACCTGCCATATTGCAAAAAAACTTTCCTTAGGTCTTTCATCCCATATACGTGTATATAGCCTGTATACGAGAGCATTACTTTTGAAATCTCAATATTGCAAATAATATATATTATACATAATTGTTTTCGTTATTTATTCTGAATACTTTTACTTGAAAATATTAAAAAAAAGAGCTGCAAGTGATTGCATGGCACGTTGCCTTCCTGTGCATAAAACATGAAAACCTCTCCTCGTGGAAATCTGTCTCGTTTACATACAAGAGTAGGTTGTAGGCTTATATAGACATTGAAATACCTCATCGTTCTTTCGTGGTATGTTGTTTTTAACGTTTAGTCTGAATTGTCAAAGTGCAAATTAAAAAAATTTCTTATTGGTAGCCTAGATATCGTACATGTAGTGTTCCAGTTCTAGTGTGCATGATGAGCCTGTCCAAATGTGTTTGAAAAAAGAAAATAAAAAGTTGTGGTTGAATAAAAAAAAACATCTGTTTGAATCTCTTAAAATCAAGATAACCCTTTCCTTTTTTTACGTTTAAGTTGACAAATATGAGAGAATTTCTCTTTGATTTGAGGGTAACTGTTGACGAAATATACAGGGTTGTTAACGGCGGCCACTGCTCATAGAAAAAAACAGCCTCGTGCACAAATTACCATTAGGGAAATACATTCACACTCATCGAGTCTATACCTACTTACGCTGTAACTTATCGGATGAAAAGAACTGACACGATCAATTTTTATATTTATTGTCAGTTTTTGTTACATTGTAATTGTTAAGATTACGCATTTTTATGTTAATTTTAACCCAAATATTTTGTAAATACATTTCTTTTTGTTTATTTCTTAAGATTGTGATAAGTTGAGTTTTTGTTATTGTTTTATTTTTTTGTGTGCCACAAAAATTTCTGTACAAAGTAATCAGTACACTCAATATAGAGTTTTTGAATACTATTCTATATTTCTTTATTTTTTTTAACCATGACCACGCCTTTTGTTTATCACCACTAACTCTGAGTCGGGCATCGCCTTTTAATACCTTCTTATTTATGTTCTTTAAGTTTCACAAGCCCTTACTTTAAAATTCATTCCACAAGCTAAAACCTCAGTTGAAGCTCATAAGCATAAAAAGACTTGAGGAGGGTCTTATTTTGCAGTGTTCTCTTATTTTCAAACGCATATCGTTTGATTCTGCCGGGAGAGCAGCGTCGTCTGCTCCATCTCCCGTTCTGCTTGGGAATTGAGCCCCTCTCTCCCAGTCTTCTATCGACTATTTTAAAATTCAGAATAATTTGGATCTGTGTAATTCTCATACCCCGGCAAAGATGGCTGCAACCTTCCTCAGCAGAGAAAATTATTGGCTTACACCATGTCAGTGGCTCCGCCTTAGAGTTGGTTCTTGACGGAATGATGTATCGATTGAACCTAAAATACAGCTATGAAAAGCTTTAAGTGTCAAACTGCTCGGTGGGTGTTTCAGTGCTGCCGAGACGGGGCCGGCGGAAGATTTGTGAACTAACACCACCTACCACACCAGTTTTCTCGTTTGCGGAGAAGTCGACCGCCGTTTGTCTTACTTTAAGATGCTCTCACTCTCTCGATCCCTTCTTCCTTGAAGAGTTCTATCTTCTTAACATTCCATCTTGTTTCGCTAACATCTCTTTACCGTGCCCTGCAGACACAATTGAAAATTTGACTGCGGTATTTTAAAATAACTTGTAGTTTGCCTTGCTTATCAAAGTCTCTAACATATATTCGTGTTCATCAATGGCGATTAAGTAGTTAATCCTCGCTAATCTACTTTACTCCTCGCAATTCCGGATGCCATGCGGGGCAACAGGCTGACTTTTTGAGCTTTTAAAAAGGATCCTCTTTTGCCGCTTGCTCGTCAAGCATTGTTTTCCGAGAGGAAATTTATGGCGGACGGGAGGAATGAGAGAAGAGGGGTTCCTTGGACGGGAATTACGACTGTTGGAGAGGGAAAGAGAGAGAGATAGAGAGAGAATGAGGAAGATAAACCGCGGTTTGGCAAGGTAGACGAGAGAAAACTGTTTTTTGATTTATGATTTTTTTATGTGTCAAATGGATTGACATATTTGACGGCTTGAAACTTAGGCGTGTTGGATTCATTTTCATTGAAACAATCTAGATCATATTTGGCTGTTCGTGTGGGATTATTGGTGAGCTGTTCATTTATCTACCGCGGCCTTAATAATGAAAATGATGATTTCCTTACAAAATGGTTCCATAAAGGTATTATGGGCATTTCCATGGAAATAAATCCGTCAAGAAGGCAGTCTGGAGATAAGATATGGTGATAAAATTGGGATGAAATAAATTTGAATGGAAATAAATGTGATATCCCGGCTTTATATTTCGAATTAAAAAAAATATTTGTTTTTCAATCTGAAAATGATAAATAATGATTTCTATTACTATTTTACTTTTTTGATTCATTTTACTTTGGAGAATGTAAGAATTAGAAGGTAATTTATAACAATGGGAAACATGATTTCTCCCACATCTCTAAACTTCCTCTAAATATATTGCCCATATTTATGACTTGAATAGCTTATTCTACCCCATAAAAACAATACGAAGGAGGAATACAATACCTGGGAGATTCGTACTGAGCATGAGAGCTCAGTTCGAAAATAATCTCCAGGCATTTTAAGTGTTATATATTTCACCATCTGAATTCAAGGTTGGCAATTAACCCTCATATGGATTTACAAAATTAGTTACGTCGTTGGATTCTCGGCGCCGCAGCGGCGCCGCGTCATTTATTGCTATTATCTTTCAAAGTTAGCCAGATTTTACAAGTTTTCCGATTGATAATGGTAAATACATCTATTATCTTTATTTCTTACAGTGTTTTGCTAGATTTAAACCCTTATTGTTGAAGTTATAACAAAAAATCTTGAACGCTGCATTCTTTTCCATTTCTTGCCGTAATGCTCTTTATTTCAGTTCCCTTTGTTTGTTATTTTTGAGTGAAAGTTTTAATTTCATGTGTTATTGTTGTTTGAAATATTTTTCTAATATGCAGAACTCAACAAACTCCGCTTTTTAATGATTATATTGTTTATAATTTTATGTATCTAAATACTAAAAATGATGACGGAATAAAATTCGTTTATGCCCATATGACATAATTTTGCTTCACTGCGTCCACCCATTTGTTATATCTTTGCAGTTTATATAGAAGGAAAAGTTATTAAACGTTAATAATGGAACAGCTGTAGGTTAAGTGAGAAGAGACGAGTGTTACTTTCGTGATTTTTACAAGATTCTGGCGATCAAGACAAATCTTACGAATATTCTGGGAGCTTATGTCCTGCATTAAAAAAAATCAAGTCTTATGGGTTTTGAAATATAAATAATATGGGATGACAAGCGACGTGTCAAAGAACCCTACGCTTCTTTGGAGTTGAAGCTAGAAGAGTCGGTACTCTTTTCCTACCACGGAGCCCTATTACCCCACTGGGGGCGTGTAGCCCAAGGGAAAGGTTTCCTTAGATATGGACGGGTAACTGTTTTGCGTGGGAGTGATTCTAGATTAGGTTTTACTCCTGGATTGGTGGGAAATCCAAAAAAAAAAAATTCTTAGAAGTATGTGTTATTGGTGGTAGGGAAGAAGGATTAGCTGCCTTTTTTTCGTCCAGCTCTGCGTGAGAAACCGATGAAAGAATGCTCTGGGGTGACAAAAATACCCTCACTTTAGAAGGACTTACCTTACATTTTCTTTCCGTTTCCTTTCTTAGCGTTTCACTGACCCAAACATTGAGACTGTCCATACCTTCCCACTAAGCTCCCTTATTCGTCATTCACCACCTTCTTCCCCCCTCCCACAAAACTTGATTGAACTTATCTCCACCCTAATGACCCACCCGAGCTGGACCTTCTTGGAAGGAAGGGAGGGCCACCGCGGGGCGTTTTGACAAGGCTTTTGTTCCCTGACCCTCATGCAGCGTTGCAAGGATGAAGAAAAAGCATTATTTTGTATCTAATTGCCTCCTTGCACTCCCAACCTTTTTCGCGATAAGGATTTTCTACTCCTACCTGTCCTAACGATCTGGGTATTCCCCGATCCTTGGCAGTCGACACACAACCACCACTTCACCTCAAAACAACCTCTTGGCATTCCTTCTCCTCTCTCCTCCTCACTCACCCCTTTACGTTAGTAACATCCCCAATGCATAAAACATCTGTGCATTTCAGTACACAAAGAAACGAGAAATATGTTCACAAATTTTCACCTCACGGTAAATTGTCTTTTCACCTATTCATAATGAAACGATTTTTACCATGTAAAGTCTAAACTCATCGTCAGGAAAGAAAAATTATTTTACTATCACACAATTAGTTGGGTAGTTATCTGGATTTCACCCCAATGGTAAACTGTCATGTCATCAGTAACTATATAAACGCTTGCAATTTTGTATAGACTATCTTAGACGCAAAGGGATTTTTTTTTCGAATGAAAGGTACAAGACATATAACAATAACTGTGCGATGTGTTCTTCACGGTAGTCGGTGAAACTTCTGAATCTCCTGGCAAGTTACAGTTACTCATTCAGCGAGAAATATTCACACAACGGTGAGGAAGCATTATTCTATGAATTCGGATAATGCATTGTGTTAAAGTTTTCTTAGAATTGCGGCTTGGAGTAATTCTAAACAGAGTCACCCTAGGGTTTACCCAAAGGTGACTTTCACCACGGCAGGTACGTGGGCGCGGAGCGGAGAAGGTGTCCAAGCAAAACTAAGTCGGAAGCCACGGAAAAAACAAGATAAACTTGGCTAGCCATGAGTTTCTATGAATAATTCTTGCGAAAAGATGAAGTTTTGCCAATGAACATTATAACGAAGCAAACATAATGATTCTTAGCTAAAAGAGGAAGCACAATTGGTATTGTATTATTTTCCTTTTGTTAAACAATTTCACTTGGTTTATAAGTTTAAAAAAATTAAATAATAGGATTATAAATATATTATTGCATTTCATATGAAACATAATTGCTTTGACATTAGCGTTGAGAGTGCAGACCCTGACGTAGCGACGAGGAAATTCTCGGCCCAAGCAAAACTAAGTCGGAGGCCCATGAAAAAACAACTTTGACTAGCCATGAGTTTTTATGAATAATTCTCGTAAAGAGATGAAGTTTTGTCAATGAACATCATAACGAGGCAAATATATTGATTCTTAGCTAAAATAGAAAGCAAAATTGGTATGGTAATATTTTCCTTTTGTTTTACAATTTCATTTTGTTTATAATGTTTAGAAATATAAATAGTATGATTATAAAGATATTATAGCATTTCATACGAACTATAAGTGCTTTGAAATTAACATTGGGAGTGCAGTCAAAGACGTAGCGACGAGGAAATACTGAGCGCCGCAGCGGCGCCGATAATCCAACGACGTAACTTTTTCCATTAGAGGCCAATAAAATGTAACCTATCGATACTATGCTAACAAAATTTTATATGTAGACGAAGAAAGCAGAAAAAACAGACTACTGAATATTTCAAAATGATTCATTCGAATAGAAAATTTTTACACCATTTTTAAAACGACGAGCGCCGCTAAGGCGCAGCAAATCCATATAAGGGTTAAGAATCCCAATTCTTTCAGGGAAATAGTGGTGAGGCTAAATATCTAGAGCTATGCAAGTGTTTTCAAATGAAATGGATGAACGAATAATACATATTGACAACACATATAAATATATATCGATACCACTACATGCCAACTATTTGAATTTGTAAGATTCGTTTTGAATCACCAGATAAGTTATTGGCTCCTTCGTGCGCGAAAGAAAATTTCTTTCGTACCCTATAGGGTTTAATTTCATTACCCTTATTACAAATCCTCGAAGTGCTTTTGAATATTTTGCTGAATATTTATTTTAATATTTTTTATATTGAGCTCAGTCTTCATTTGAAATGAATTTCATCAAATAAAATTGAATTTTTGATGTAGTAATGGATTTATTTAAATTCAAACTTAAATTTGCATATTGTTTAAATTTTAAAGAAGAGTTTCTATTCTATTTTGATTGAAAATTCCTACCTCAAACGGCTCTAGAAATATTTGATACTAAGGGAGGAAATATTGAGAAATATTTGCCACCAAAACCTTGATATACTCAGCTACAGCGTTGAATAACAACTTTTTTGAGTGTGCTGAAGGAAAGGAATATAGAAAGGATGATGGCCAAAGCAAACATGACGCCATAACCCTTTGTTTTGGTGTACATTGAGGACCCCGGCCACCTGTTAAGGCACCTAGTTTTTCTCCCACAACATATTATAGATTCTTGGGGAGACACACTTGGTAATTTCGTTTGTGACGACGAAACGCGTTGTGTAGTAATAAAACTCAGTGGAAATATTGCAATGTCTTATTTTAATAATATTAAAAACTCCCACCATATCGTGCCCAACATCATACAAGACAAATTAAGGAGCTTTGGAAATTATGAAAAACTGGCGTTCTGAAATTCACATTGCCATGGCTGCTGAATGGATGTCGGTCATTGGCAAGAACATGGGGGTGTGGGATGGAATCTAAGTGAGAAGAGGCCCGAGGTGAGAGCCGAAGTGGTTAGAAGCGTTTGGAGATACGGGCGCATTGGTAGGGGCGCGAGGGTGCAAGGGCTTTTGAAATGGAAAGGGGTTGCTTGCTCCCGCCACGGCTACCGCTTGGATGCAGCAATTTATGGCTCTTTTATCACTCGAGGACACGTTTATGGACTCGCCCGGAGCTTCCTCTGCTCTCCTCCACCCCTCTCCGGCAAAGGGGTGGAGGGAAAACATCCCCCCTCCTAATATCCCCTGGACCCTGCCACCCCTTCCCGATTCACGTCCCTCTGCACCCGCGATATCTCAGTCATCCCGCCCACGCTTTCAAGAGCCGAACGTAATCCTCCTGCCCCGCCGACAATGCAGGTCATTGAGGCGTGTATGAACGTATGTGCATGTTTATTCGATTCCCCATCCCTCCCATCCCCTATCCGACTGCCCCGAGTGGAGATTGCGTTTGTGTGTGGGGGGATCTGCTAGCAGTGTGTGCACACCGCGGAGGCGGCCACTTGTGGAATCGTTCTCGGGGTTAGCCACCTCTCGAGGGCGGGCCGTCCCACCGCGGCATTGCGCGGTCGCGCCAAAAAGACGATCGGCCCTCCTCCTCCCAGTTGGTTCGGTCGTTAGACCGCCGCCACCAGGAGAAGTGTGGCTGCTGATTATCGTAGGAAGTCGTGCAGCTAAGAACTTGTCTCCCCACTGTTTCCTTTGCTACCTCCTTCTATCGCCTTACATCCAGATTGACCTTCTTGGTTTTCTTTGAGCGTTTCTTCCTCTCAATTTTCACAATTTTTTTTTATTTTTAGTATTATGTTGTCATTTGTTCCTCAATTTCTTCACTGAACTCATGCATCCACCCTAATTTTTGTCTCCCATAATGCGAAACATTTTCTTTCATGCTAATTAGTGTAACTTTTTTGCAGTGAAAGTTGTGGGATGGCTTCACTCATTATGGGAAATCGTTTGTTCTAGATTGTATGTTGATTTATAGCAATCGTAGAATATTTATGATATTTTTATGAAAGTTTTAGGTGCTTGTGTTATTGAATTGAGGTGGACTTCTGCATTGAGGTGACATAGGCTTTCTCCAATCCCATATGGAAATGATTACAGACCAGCCCCAGCCTCTGTCAAATAAACATTGGTTTCATCACAGAAATCACAGTATTTCAATGTCATGTTTATGAGACAGTAGACACCAATATAGACACCGGTAACAATGGTCAGAGGCCGAATCTGAAACTATCATTTACAAATTGTGTGTGTTATTCATATTAAGAGATAAATCCACTGCATTTGAATATTTACACGTTATAGGAGTAGTATATAATTGTAAATGTAATCATTGTAGTACGTAGGCAGTAGAATTAAGCAGATTATTTCATCAGTTGCAGTGACGAAAAGTTTAGTTTAAACTTAAAAATTCATGACTATGAATCACGCCTTTGCTTGTTTGTACTAAGTTAGTGCAGAATGAGACCCAATTCGTTACACTCGGTTGATTATTATTTTTTAAATTTACATGATCAAGCAAGCATTGCAGTTGTATTTCGGACTTGAGTATTCCATTTGATGCTATGAATTGTTTTCATTTAATGCGATAATTGTTATTACTCCTCCATCAGGAGTACTAAAAATCGTTAGGGACCTCTCTCTAATATTGGCGAAAGATGGCTTAGTTGTGAAGAGCGTGATTTGTTTTTGTTTCTCTTAAGTACACCTACACTTTACTTAATATTTTTGAAAACCAGATAGTTATCGAAATTTTCTAATGTACGTAGGAAGTATAATCATCTATTTATTTAATTGAAAATTGTAATCCATCTTGTTTTTTTTACACCAATTTTATAATTTATAGTACTCCTTAGGAACCCCAATTGGAAATTATTTTCATATAGCTACTTCATATAGTGTAGATGCATAACATATCCATTTGGTTTCATTTATCATTGACAGTGGAAGTTAATGATGAATTTAATGAATTGCAGTCCATTCATTTTTATAATACAATGAAGATGTTTATAGATACTAAGACAGAGATCTTTACTCGAGGAACCATTTCATAACCACCTATTTTGCCTTCAATTAAGTACATACAATTTTTATCAAGTTCACATTGTTTAAGTGTTTCTTTGTAGTCTTTGCACAGCTTAACATTTTTAGGCACAAATACAAATAGATTCATCTTTTTCTATTATATCGGTCGATTACTACTAACTTCATTGCAATAATAATTGAAATATGCTGGAATTCTCTTCTGTACTTGTTTAAGGTCTTTTGAAAGGAAAAAAAACTGACTTGATAATTCATGATCACCATAAATTTTCCAAAACATAACAGAAATATCTCTCATTCCTATGATAATCTTTGAAGACAATTCCGAAGAAAATCTTTATTAAGCCTTCATGACAATCACTTACTGTCATTATTTAAAGTTAAGGTATAACTTTAATTTTGATGAAACATTCTTTGCATAATTATTTATCCTCGCAATTTTTATTGGAGGCAGATGGATTTTTTGCGTAGTTTAGTAGGTATAATGTTTCCGCATTTACAAAATGAGTTCTTTTACTCCTAATTTTCCCTAAAACACACCCCTGGTATCATCTCATTGGAAGGAGCTATGTTTGAGAAGTATAAAATTCAGTTGGGTAGGTTTCGGGTTTGTTTCCTTTTTCTCTCTATCGTTTGTTGTAGCAATCCATCACTAAATCCACGTTTATATTACTTTATGAATACATATCATAGCGCACATAATACCTAAATTATTCCTAAGATGGCAACGACAGTAGATATAATTTTTATTGCCGCTTGAATTACGTCTAAATTTTTTAATTTTTCAAATTTAAAAACTTCGAACTCACTTCATTCAAATTCATTCATACGAGGCAGTCCGTCACTCTTACTTGTTAGGCATTTTAACTGCAGTTTTGAAGGAAAACGACACCAACCGACGGCTGCCCAAATCTCGATGGGGCCCCCGACGCCTTCCCGCACCGTCGGATCGGGAGCGGCGCCCTCGTTGCTGCTTCCTTGCTGGGTGCGGGCGGAATGGTGGGACGGTGGGAGGGGCCGGGGCGAGGGGGAGGGGCGAGGCGCCGTCGCCCCTCCCAGCCCCGCTTCGTCTGCGTCGCCCGTCAATGCCGCCCTGCCCCCCGGGACGGATTACAAATCTGCCCCGGGCCGAAGGAGGAGGGGCGAGCCGCGGTCTTCGGCGTAAACACGGGCGCGAGGGCCGGCCATTGGCGGGCTCCCTGACGGGCCGCTTAGGATATGATAAGGAGTAAAAATTAGGGGGCGGGGAGATGGTGTGGTGACTTCGGGGGTTTGGGGGGTGGAGAGAGCGTCTAGGGAGGTGAAGGGGATGGGGTGAGCGGCATCCGAGCATTAGCCGGTGGTGTGGGGTGCCATCATGTGGGGGAGGAAGGAAGGGCCGTCACGCACACTAATGCACGCTGCAAGAACCTACTGCCCTCTCTCAACTAATACTTGAACTTGAGGCTGGCGAAAGGAAGTTGTAGGGTATGACGGGAGTTGGTGGCAACGGTGGTGAAACCCACGGAAATCAATAAAATCATGGAGTTCTCGACTGCTTTATGACCCCTCATAGTATGCAGTAAAATTCTATTTTCCATGCGGGTTTGCAACTTATTCAGCTCTTAGTCATCTCTTCTAAAACAGTAACCGCATTGCATATTATTCATAAAACCCCTTTAAAACTATTACCCAAGGAATATCTTTTTAGGCATTAATTCTTCGTGAATATCACGGGATCAGAGCCAAACTTTAGCTAGTATGCCTTTGTTTGTGAGTGAGAATTTTCAAAGCTTCCACACTAGTTATAAGTAGTGTTTTAGTGCTCAAATCTGTCATAGCAATAAGTCATAATTTTAAATTAATTATCTTTTTTACCATGCATAATATATCCTTACTTAACTTTATCGTTGCTTGATTGGACAATATCTTCTTCGAATTTGCCAAAATTACTCAAAGAAGGTGAATTCTATGTAAGCTTGATAGATTGTCAAAGAGTAGTATTTTATTTTGCTACTCTCGTAAGTACGAACGGTTCTTTCCTCAACATCAAAGGTGTCTAATTCACGATGATCTTTGGACATCAATTTATGACTTTATTTACTTATTAGTTTTAGTGGGACCTTTTTGCTTCAAATGTTACTGTGCCTTAGCACTCATTTCGACAAATTTATGATCTATACTTATTATTCCCACGCTTATTATCTTTTTAAAGTCAAAATCAGGCATTATATTTGGTGTATGCGGTCATCATTTATTTGTTTATCAGGGCATATTAATTTCCAATGTAATAAAGTAAGATTGAAGGTATTAGAGAAATATTTTAAGTAATTTTTTATTTGATTATGTAAAGCGAAATACAGATCACATCACATATTACACAGAAAACCCTTCTAAAACAGTATTATCCAGGGAATATTTGTTTATGTGTTAATTCTTAGAGAATTTCACTCGACTAGGAGCTAAATTTGAGACCGAAAGAGACAAAATTATGCCTTTTTTGTTCAGTAAAGAAAGTAATTTTCAAAGCTCCCATAGATTTTAGTTTTGTTCAAAGTAATCAATTAGTATTTATAAGTTACAAGTGGCCATAATTAACAAGTTTTATTCCTTAAAATATAGTGATTTATTGATATTATACTACTCAGAAATGCAAGTGCATGAATAAATAAACTTTTACGTATATTATTTATCATCATGAATATATAGGTGCAGGATAAACCTCTAATTGATAAAATTTATAGTTTAGTAATATTCTCTCAATGACACCGTAATTCTTTTTCTTTTCCTTTGAAAGGCAATCATTTTTTGTTTATGATTCTGCAACTTGTAATTTGTTAAAGTTCGTTTTCTCTTAGGAAGTAAATTGCCCTTAAAATTATTTATCACAATTTTGGTCAAATTATTTGATTTGAGTTGTTCAATAATGTGATCAGTGAGTTGTGTTTTATTTTGGACCTCTGATTGCTCTTAAGAGGTATTTTGAACTCTCGTATTGCTACCTCACTGATAATCGTAGTGACTTAACACGATGTAACAGCTCTTGTTTTATGGGCCACCACGCTCTCCTGTTCTGACGCCCAAGGAGTCCACCTAGTCGGGCCGCAGGATTTCCCCGACATTCCCTCTCGTAAATATTGCTTGAAAGATTTGCTCTTTTTTTAACGACCACCACCCCACAATGTGTGTTAAGTGCTTTGCGCGGGAGCCATCGGTATGTTTTCCTCCGCCTTGGCCCATAAAGACCTTAACTTAGGGCCCTACAATCCCTCAACGGCTTTTTAACGGCTTTTGTGGCGTAGGTTCGTTGTCCGGGACACGGCCGTATATTTGATCGGCTCTCCACCCTGCTCCCTTGCCCACGTGCCTCGTTGCGTGAACCGCCCGATTCCCAGCGCTCAGCCACTGATGCGACGAAGCAGCCTTATCACCATCCTAATCTAACCCCATCGAAAAACACAAATGATCACATTCACTTCAATATCAGATTTCATTTTATGGATGCTATTTTCTCATAATATTTTACCCCTGAGTTTGAATCTCGGCTCCTAGATGTTTCTTAGATTTATCGTCGAACAAGGCTTACCTGCCTCTAAAAACCAAACAATTGTCTTATCAGTTTTATTGTCATTGATATTTACAGTATTTTTTTAATTTTAGTTTGTTTAAATAAGGTTAATTCTTTACTTATTTATGTTGATTTATATATTTTTGTCAGTGTGCTGAGTTTGTACTAAGTAGCTTAGAAGTGAGTTTTATAGAAGAAGCTATAGTTAGCAGATTTTCATTCAATTTTCATAGCAAGTAGATGAACTTATCTTTCAAAGTTGAGGGGACAAAAGCTTCTATCTCTGGTGTTACTGGTCTAGTCTCACTTTTTTCCGTTTAAAATTACCGGTATATAAAAAAATAAGCAGTTTGTTTTATTCCTACCACCTTTTCATTAATATTTATGAAGATCCCAGACCCAGTAGTCTAAGCAATTTTTCGTATTTTATCGTGTTTCACGGACAGCCTAGAACGAATTGGCTAAGCAATGTTATTTTGTAGGGAGTTCGAATACATTCTGGTATTTCGGGGCAACTTACTTGAGACTAAATATCAACTTCAAAGTTAATATGTAGTTAAAAGTGTCTTTTTCTGCCTAAAAATTTTAGGTGATATTTTATATTGCGAATAAAGTTTTGTATATTTTATTTTCAATATGGTAGCTATATGTTTTACAACAATTTAAGATTATCACATTAAATTTTATTAATCACTGCTTCTGTCATATCTACTTTCTTTTTTCAGATTCAAAAAAATATCACTAACAACCTATTGAAATTTATTCCACCTCCTGCTTTGCAATTCACTAGCAAACGGAGGCAAACTTTTATTTTACGAATGAAGTAGCATAATGCATGGTTAAAAGGGCAAATATGAGTTTTTTAACCGTCGTGCATTGTGCACACGGGCATTGTTTTCTCAACAAAGTTAAGTATTTTGTGGATTTCTCTTACAGCAGGATGCTTTGTGATGGTCCATCTTTGTATCCATCCACCTGTAACAGTTTGTGCCTGCTATCAGGGAAGAAAAAATATTTCTTAGATGCTGAGCCGTAAGAGAGAAATAAGAAGCTCATTATATAAACATAAAAGGCCTAAATGTCTCTATTCTTTAGAATTTAGAGTAATATTTCAATAAAGGAAGTGGATGTAGTAGTAGTGAAGTAAAATATGATGAAACTAAAGGACTTTGAAGAAATTTCGGTTTAATTTAACTGCTGCTTTTATCGATAGTATATTTTTAAGTAAGGAATTTTTAAGTAGGTATTACTGTTTTTAGCAAATAGTAAACAGACACTGAAACCAGGCGGTTTGGATTGTAGAATTTTTAATGAAATCCGTGAGCATAGGAAGTGAATTAAAATTCTAATAATTTCATAGTTATATTATAAGCGATTGGTAAATCGACTGCAATAGTTACATCAGGTCACCCAAGTAGGCAATTTGAAACTTATTTCTTAAACAATAATTTGATTACTTAATTTGTGTCTTAAAAAATTACAATATTCAAAGTTGTTGAGTCAAAAGTATTCTGAGTTGGTTGACCGTTTGTATTGGTAAAACCAAAACGCCGCTGAACTGGTAATTGAAATTAATTCTGGGAGTAAATTATGGGGTAACTTTTAGCGAAAATTAAATATTACAGTAATTTTCATAATTTATTTCCAAATTTGATGCTGATAGACATATCAACTGAAATTACAGTTAAGGTAATTGATATAATTAAACTTTTTACCATTGAAACAGCCATATTAATATTATTTGAGTTCCATGAGGCAACGGACAGTGTTTACATGAAGTAATCAAGTCAAATTTAGATACAAAATGATTAAAAAGTTACAAAATAATCAAATTTGTATCATTAGAAAATTAAGCAAAGTAATGTGATAACAAATAGTGCTATCATTAATTCCACAAATTAATCAATTTAAATAAATAAATGGAAGCAAATTGTAAATCGATTTAATGTTGAATAAAAAGAAACCAGTACTAAAAACAGAAGTATTAAAATTGAATTTACATACCTTTGGAAATATAATTAAAATATATAAAAGGAGAAATAACAGATGGAACTGATGATAGGAAAAGAGAATTACAAAATATAAAAAACATGGTTTTAATAAATAAAAAATGTGTTATACATGTGTAATTGATAAAGGGTCCTCTAAACGCTATGTTTGACCATTATTAATGTGCGTATACATCTTTCGAATATGAAATAAATTATAGCAAAATCTATAAAAATAATATCCATTAAATATTATAAATGAATTTCAAATTTGAGATTTATACTTACAATTCGGTTACTTTAAAAACTAAAGATATAAGTCATCTAATTTTTAAATGAATATTTGCCTTATACAATACCATATGACAGTGAATAATAGCAAAATGTGACGAAATTTTCAGCGGTAGTCCATAAACTTCCTTCGTTGAATTGGTATTATTTTTTGAATTGACTGTCACTGCCATTAGTCAGCGTGTTTAAAATTTCATATGCATACCGAGATCTAGCTAATCAATGATCTTTTTCTACCATCATAAGTGAATGAAAATCACGCATAAATTTTTTATATATTTATAATTGCTTATCCTGTGAAATAATTCACTGAAATTCAATTTATTTCATGGTTAACTTCCTATAATTAGTAAATTAATTCATTTTTTTATTTTTCATGAATTCTTATTCACATAATTTGAATGCTGCATTGC
This sequence comes from Ischnura elegans, assembly GCF_921293095.1. Classification (NCBI taxonomy): domain Eukaryota; kingdom Metazoa; phylum Arthropoda; class Insecta; order Odonata; family Coenagrionidae; genus Ischnura; species Ischnura elegans. Next base: position 128,688,777 of record NC_060246.1, read on the forward strand.
ATTCACCATTCTCAATCAAGTCTTTCATTATGAAGTAAGTAATTGTGCGGATATGACATCAAATCATCACTTACATGCAGAAATGTTTTGATAAACAGTGGGAAGCTTCCTAACTTACAGCTGACTTTTGAATTGACATCTCTTTTCAGCATCTGAATGGCACATCAACTCTAAATTATTTCTTCCAAGGCCCTCAAGCAGAATGGATTCGCTGATTACAATCTTTTTTTTCTCTGGTGAAGTCTCGATTAAACTTATAATAACGGACAACTATTCTCTTCTTCCAGCCCTCACCTCGACCCGGCCTGGGCAAAAAACCTACGCGGATTAGCAGCATGCATGTTTATCCTCAGCAGGAAGTGGCGTTTGCTTGCACCAATGGCTTTATTTGCACCTCATATCTCCGAGGCCATTAATTTTTCAGCTCAACTTTTAACGGAGCCGGGAGAGTTAAGCCTCTCCCTTGCGTCACCCGTGCCACCTTGGCAGGAAGGTGGGTTGGGGGCGAGGTGGTTCCGGCCCTGAAGAGTGGAATGGCATGAGGAGAGAGAGGCATTTCTATAGCGCGCTAAAGCCACCCGCTACTGGATCGCCATAGATACGCCTCGTGTGAGCTGCCCTCATGGCCCCCCGCTGCCGCCTAGTGGGGCAACCGAAAGCTTAGGGAGGGGAACGGAGGGTTTTTTTTCTCAGGCTGAGGTACCTACCTGGTTGGGTGTACCCCGTAGCATCTCCCGTCCTCTGCTCTCCTACCAACCTGATGCCCCACACAACCTCACAATTCGGTTGTACCCACCTTTTTTTTCTTCCTCTCCACCACCATGCCAGAGCAGAATTCTTCCTTCCTCTAGGTATGCGTTTGTATCCACCTCCTTTTCGATTTTATCCCACTCCTCCCTCCCTGGCTTTCCTTTTACTTCCAGAGAAGAGGGCAGAAAAAGCGGTGTCGGAGGTGCTTTGGTGTTGGTGGTGCGGGCGAAGGAAAATGCGGAGGGCACCGTGGGAGATGAACGCGCGTCCCCTGGTGGCCGGCGCGGCGCGAGAGAGGGGTCAACTTCTGGAGGGGGCGAAGGGTGAGTCCCTAGACAGTAAGAGAAAAGGGAGTGAGAGGAGGAAGTAGGAATGCTTGCTTGTGTGTCAAGGCGAGGGAGATGAGCCGAGGGTTTGGAGTTCAAGAAAAGGAGGGTTGCTTCATGCTTACGGAGAGACTTTTAAGAGAAGGGTCGACAATGAAAGCAGAAGAGAGATTTTGGAGTCACCGAAAGGAACGGTATTGCGTGTATAGAGACCCTAGTGCCCACACCCAGGTGTCCTTCCGACTTTGGGGTGTTATTTTCCACTCTCTCAACCGTTGCTCTCACCCTGGAAATGTGCAACCCATGAGTTCCATGTAAAACCTTGTTTAAGTGGTATGATTAAAGTTTTTCTACTACCAGATATGAATGTATAAACTAGGAAATTTTTAATTTATTTGAAATTACTTTTTCTGTCCAAAACTTCACTGAACTTCAATTTATTTCATATTTTAATGCCTATAATTTTTAATTTTTTTTCTTTTCCATTTTTCGTAAATTTTCCCATAATATTTATGAACTTGCGAAAATTCAAGGCAAATGACTTTTTCTCTGCGGAATTTTCTCAAAATTTCTGCATTGCTCCGTAAAGTTTTAACAGCGAAAAGTCGTGGAATACTTTAATTATTTTATGAGTATTCTCGCTATTTTTCTCTTTGTTCATGCATGGTGGAAATAGAATGCGGAATGGAAGGAATGAAGTAGGAATGAGTTAGTTCAGCAATGAATAGATTGATCCCTGATGAAGCTTCCCTCATTTAAGTTGCATCATACCGTAACTGTTTTCCTCCAGCATCTGTTACTGGATGCTAGATTGCAATTCGCCACCGTTTCATGTCAATCATGGGATTGAACTATGGGCTGGATTAATGCAAACTCTTCTGGGTCGACAATTGACTTTGATTTATGCCGAGGAGTCGTAAGAATGTTGATTATACCGGCTTCATTTCCTGGAGTATGAGAGCATGTGAGACTGGATAACCATCACAGCTATCGATTTCCTCCGTGCCTCTATCCTTCCTCCACCTTGGCGGCAGCGGCGGCCATTTAACTTAGCCTGGCGATCACCTCCCTCACTTTCAGTGTGCCCAGAGCACTTCACGCCTTCGGTAAGCATCCAGAAGAGGGGAAGGCAAAACGTCAAGGCGAATGGTATGAGATGGGGGGAGGGACGGGAGAGTTAAGAGAGGAGCTGAAGAAGGAAGGAGAAGTTGTGCAAGGAGGAGGCGTAAGGAGGAGGGGGAGGAGGAGAGTGAGTGGATGGGGGGCGTCGCGGGGAGAGGGGGGAGGTTGAGGCGGGTGAGATAGGACCTGAAATAAGATTTATTGCTCGAGCTCCCTGAAAAGCATGTCAGGAAAATAAATAGCGCGCCCAGCGAAGGTCTGTCACTCGTCTACGAGGGTGGCTTACAAATGCGGAGATGAGACAGGGAGTGTGGGGGGGGGAGAGGTGAAGTCCGGGGGGAGGCGATGGGGGTACACGGAAGAAGGGGAGAAGAAAAAATGTATAAATAGCATTGGAGGAGGAGGTGGTGGTGGGAGGTGGAAGAACTTCAGGAAGAGGAGGGTGGGAGGGTTTGGTCGCAAGAGGGGTGCGAGATGATAGACAAGGGGAGGTGGGCGACCCGGAGGCAAGCAGGGAGAGAAAGATTATGTAGATTAGGAATGAGTTTTTATCTAGGGAGAGAAAGAGAGAAGAAAGAGTACGGGGTAGAAAAAAATAGCATGTGCCCAAGAGGCGTTTGTATTAAGAGCGACGGGGGTTCGACCCCGTGGCAGGAAAAATTAACATTTTCTCTTTTGCTAGAAGTTATTGTCGCAACGTCCATAGTAAACAGACATAGGGAGTTTCACGCGCGTTCGGGTGCGATCGGTTAGGAGTTTGAAAAAAAGGTTTTTAAAATCTTCGACGGTGGTCCCTTATTTTTAAGATGTCACCTCTCAATAGGATTCATTCACATATTCTTACAGCACAAACGATGCCTTGAATATCGAAGAGCATGGTTGTATGAGCTTCTTTTCTCTCACATGCTACTAAATCTGCATAGGAGTGCCGGTTAACCTTATACTTACTTAACTATAAGCCTGAATCACAACAGAAGCGGAAGAAATTTTAGCCAACGCTGTTTATTTATTTATTGAATTATCCAAAAACAGCCAAAATGGCCTTTATATTGAATACACAACATCAAATCTGCCGCTTTAACAAATATAAACTATAAGACTATAAAAAGGATATAAAAAAAAGAAAAAAAGGGATTCAGAAGATGGCTTTTAAGGTGGTCGGGTGTCTGTAAAAATCTGTCTGTAAGGATAAATCTCTGAGAGAGAGAAAGACGGAATTTAGGTGTCGTATAATTTTAGAAGTTAACCCAGATTAATTGAATGATTCACATATTTTTAGTTCATAATAATGTTAAATTATTGCAGCAATCATGTTTCATAAGATTTTTTTAAATATGTGATTAAATAATTAGGCAAGCGAGATTTCAGTTTCATTAGGAATATACGTCAAATGAACATTCGAAAACGATGAGAGGACTCTGTCCCTCGTCGTTGGAGTTTAAAGTTATTTTCGTAACCACCTTTTTGCTTATCTTTTTTCAAATGCTTTTTTAAACACTTTTTATGGTTTTGTTGATAGTCCATACTTACCTCTTAAACCCAGGTTTTATAAAAAAATGTAAAGGTGAAAATATTTAAATATTTTCTTAGCTTACGATAATTTTCAATGTATTCTTTTTCAGATAGCATACTCAAGACCTTGTTGAGGTGAAAGAAGGTGGTGATGATTGAGTAAAGGAAAGTCCTTGAGGCGATGAGGAGTTGAATGGGTTGTAGATTATCAGACTTAAAATGGTTCAATTTATGAAATGACTCACTATGTTGAATGGTATATAGAAATTTGACAAGTATGTTAAAGGATAGGGTTTCATGGTTAAGGAATATGGTGATTTGTGAATTAAAAAGGATAGTACAATGTGGGACAAGGGACAAGATAAGCAAATGCCAATTTTTCGAATTCTCAATTTTACCGGTAAATATCTTTAGGATTGCCGTATTAAAAAATTATTATTTTTAATCCACTGTAATTTTCCTGGAATTTTTGAAAATCATGATCGAATTAAATGCCAAACTGAAATTAAAAGCATAGAATAAAATATTTACTCAAATGTCAGTAGATCATTCTAGTCAAGTATCCATCAGTAATTTATTTTCCAGTTTTATCTGGCACCATATGGTCTTATCTCTTGCTTCCATGAGAAATTTCATATTCTCATAGTATGGGAACTCCATCTGAGAATCTTAATAGGGTGGTTTCCTATTATTTTTTTATTGCCTAAATCGAAAGATCGTACTCCTGGAGTACGTATTTCACGCTTGTAGATTTTTAAATTACGATATCTATTTTTCGCGATTAAATGAAAAGTAAAAAATTTCAAGCGCGCGAAAACGCGACGCGTAAGTAGGAATGATGGGAAAAAGTCCGTGCGACGCATTTCTGGTTCCCCATCCCGCCTTGTGAGGTGACCTTGATCGAGGCTCTGAGCGCTGATAGGACGCAGGATGCTAGCGGGTAGCTGAGTACCTTGCTGGCTGGTAGCGCTTGGCTTAAAAAAGGTTTATTAATACCTTGTCAAACGAAGAAAACTTTCCGACCTTAGCCAGTTTTAATAGGTGATTATTAAGACATGTTTCCCTGAGCTCTGTGCCTCATGCATGCATTGGTAACCTCAGACGATGCATAACTCCTATCCTCTCGTGTAGAAACTAGGTCCCTGTGACGTCACGTGGAGTGGAATCGCATGGGCGCCAATCTGGCCTTTTTCAAATGGGGATAAAATTTGACCCTTGCCATTCGTCTAAACCAGTATTTCAAAAACCAAATAATTTGTGTATTATGAATACACTAATGGTGGGTTACGAATCGCAATCAATGCCTTTCGTTTTCTTTGATGAAGGAAACTACCCTATTCCTGTGTCGCGGTCTAACTGCTAGAAAAATGTCGTCTAATATATGTGACGGAAATATAAAATTCTTGTTCGCGGCTGATTTAAGGGGTTTAATGCGATTGTAGAAGTTTATCCAGATTAATTGAATGATTCACATATTTTTAGTTCATAATAATGTAAAATTATTACAGTAGTCATGTTGTTAGCCGAATATACCATTCATAGGATAGAACTGCTGTTGCAATATAGAAATAACATTTACCATAAGAGGTTTTTAGAGGATAGTTTAGTCTCCCTTGTAGTTTTAATCAGCATTACCGCGTCATTTATCAATGATTGCACGTAAGAAATTATAGAAAATTATTTTACCATAGTTACATTAAGGCCTGTGCCTGACCTCAATTCAACGGGAGTTTAGGTGTAACTAATATAATGTATTTGCGACACTAGGTGCTATAAGTGTAGGGTTAATTTTTCTCAAGGGGATTTTGTTAAAGGGAAGTTTGAAGATTCCCTCGTGGCACAATGGGATCTTCGGAATAGTGCGAAAATTTTTAGTTGCCCCTTAATGCGTTTTAGCCTGTTTATGAATAGAGGAAATGGAACAGGGTCCTCAGAAGTATCTTGAAATGTGTTTGTGATGCCTCCGGGATATGCAAGTGTGGGTTGAAGAAGTAAGCAGCTTGATGGTGGGGTGTTGGAAGGTGTCGTGCGGTTGCATTCCGAACCAAAAGGGTGTGGAAGTGAGAAGGAGTGTGGAGTGTAGGAGGACTTTTAAGGGTCCACGGGAGTGAGCGGCAGATTTAAGGGAGGCTGCAGGGGAGGAGGGGGGCGAAGGCGTGTCGGGAGATGGTGATAAACGTCGAGCAATCATCGCTCTCTTCCTCTCTTCATTTAATTATTCCATTAAAGTTGTCCGTGTTCCACAAGGAGCGACCAGATGAAGACGGAAAAGGGGGGGTCTGAAGGGTTTTCTTGGGACGGGGGGTCGCGAAGTGTTTTGGGCTGGGTTTGACACGAGGGGAAGGGGTGAGTTTTAAGACGCCTGAGGGGGGACATGAGTGAGGAAGGGCTGCATTATCAGGGGGCGGCGAAGACGCTGGGGATGGCGGGGCGAACGTAATGTCGCCGAGGGCCGCGTCCTTTAAAAGATGCCAACGGAGCAGTCGCAAAACTCACTCGGCTCGAAACTCGGCACTGTTTCTCGCAGATTTTAGTGGCCCACATGAGGGATCGAATCTTTTTTTCTTCTTCTAAGATCGTAATCTGTATGGGGTGCATAAAAAAATGCCCACCGCTGTCCTTCGGATGGCAAGGGACCTTTTTCGGAGTTGGAAAGGAAGGAGCTAGCTAAAGCCTGGAGGTTGGGAGGTCGGGTCGGTAATGTGCGAACCGCAAATCGCGGAGCTACTTTGGACGGAACGTAATCGTCTTGTACTCCCGTCTTAATTTCCTGTTCCAACCCCCCCATCCCCGCGTCCCTCTCCGACCATCATCCTCACTTCCCGTCTAGTTCCAAGATCCTCCGCTACGACTCCATCAATCCCCCATCCCCTTGGTGGCGCCCCAGTCCCGAGAGCGGCACTAAAGCAATGATGAGGACCATCCGACGCGGGCACACACTAACTAACACTGCTCCAACATTCTCCTCAAGACAGTCAGAGAGAGAGAGAGAGAGAGAAACAAGAGCGCAAGGGGTTGGGGGGCCAAAAACGCGGACCAAAAACTCCTCGACTTGTCTGCTGATGACGTCACCTCCGCCATCATCATTACTGTGGCCATCAAGAGCGCGTGTTCGTCTGGTTCGGGAGAAGTGGCAGGGGGCGTGAGGCCCCCACGGGCTCTCCAGCATGGGAAGTTGCCCGCCCCCATCCCTAGCTTCCAGCTGTTTTTTTAGGATGAGCACGAGACTCACCTTGTATGAGGGGAAGGAGGCTTCTTAGCCTCCCCTGTCTCTCACTCCTTGATCTCGACTTTGCAACCTGAGCTGCTAAGGAGACGAAAGAAGGACTTCGTGCGAGTTTCGACGTGTAATAGGTAATTATTCCACATGGTATGCTTTGACGAAAGATAAATTGAAAAGGTTTAAAATTTGGGTTTATTTTTTATTAATCTTATTAATATGTTTGTAATAAATACTGGTCTTTCTCGGTAAATTTATACCTATGACCTTTCACTGAAGAAAATATTTTAGAAGAATAATTAAATAATATGCTTTCATGCTACTCATACATAGGGAGTTTCTTTTCGAAAACTTGAGTTTCAAGAATAGGATATATTTATTTTAAATGTTAATGCATCCAAAGCTAAAGCCATAGTGAATAAAAAGGCATGCAAATTTTTTTTCTTATTAAAGTGAGGCAGCTATATTTCAAACGCGTGAAATTAATAATTAAACTATGCTTTAAGGGTGAGTGTTAAATATTATGCAAACAAATTTGAGATGATGCAAGGAATTACGCTGGATTTGATTCTTAATATGCTTGCTGAATTCGTTGAAATTCAATATTTAATGGCAAGTTATTTACGACCAAAGAATAAAGTTTTACTTACCTTATGTGGGCAACATGATATCTATTTACTAGCTTACGATTCGTATGCACGTCGCGTCGGGACTACATGAAAAGATGCAATGATGACATACGTTAATATACTATATTTGGTCAGTATTTGGAGAGTATTGTAAAAAGGGATAATTCTTCGTATTAAAAATTTAATTATTAATGTCTATTTGTAATTTTATTGTAAATTTCACCCAGAAATAAGCTTATGCTACATAAGAACGAGAAAATCCAACTTGGTGATATTTGGCTGATCACATTTGGAGCCACGTAAGTGTTGATTTATGCATGCATTTCTTAACCTTGCACAAATAATTTGCTTCAGATACATCACTAATGATAGCTCTGATTCTATACTGAAGGTGAGGAGTAAACACCAGCGGCAAAATGTAGGTCTTTCTGATGACAAGACATGTTTTTTGTTAATGACGTCAAATATTGTAGAATAATTTGAGCATCATGATAGCCGCTTAATTGAAAAGATATATCTATTAATGATGAGAAAATGGAGAATAAATTTGGTGGATAAAAACGTATATATTCTTAATCGACTGCTTGCCATTCTATTTTGATTACACGAGAAGATAATGCCCGTACAGGATAATTTAAAATAACTCAGGATATAAAATTCACGTATTACAGAGAAATTGAGTTGAAATTTTCCTAATTTGGCCAATTTTTATGGAAATATTCACATCACCACTCCGATCAATCTTTGATCTTCTTTCAAGTTCTCTTGAAACGCAATAATCGAAGCGATGAAAGCAGTAAGTGATGAGGAAACAATAATATATTTTGTTCCTATATTTTCAACAGATATTATGAAAACGTTACTTTTTAAGCTTATTACATAATGCAGCTGAGAGAACCATATTATTTTATACTGTCATTATCTATGCATAGTTCTTGGCAAAGCGTCGTGAAAGGTGTGCTTCAACTCCGATTTTTTAAAAACTAATATTCCATGTAAGCTTCCTAGCTCTTGAGCTCTTAAGCGGATGAAGCCAACGCCAATTAAATTTAAGTGAAAAATATTAAAAGTGGCGATTAAACTTGGGTAAAAACAATGCAAAGCTGTCAAAAGGTATATTCGAAAGAATTTTTCGTCTCACCTCCGCCCTGGTCGTGGCCGAAAAATTAATCTGCGCCTCTCCCCCTCCTCCCCTATCCCGATTGGGATGCCCTTCGCTCGTAGGACGCGGAATACGGGGCCGGGCGCCACGGTTGGCCGCTGTTTACATTGGACTCCGGCGTTAATTCCATCACACCTACAAAGCTTTATAAATATACACACTCCCGTCCTAGCAAATACTGTGCAAATCCCCTTGACGATCATAAATCTTCGAATCTTTTCGAACCGCCCTCCCTTACCCTCCACGTTCTACTTATCCTCTTCCTGCAGACCGAGGCTTTTTATTTTGCATTCCTCCACTCTTTGGATGATCTTCCTATTCTCAAACCCCTTCCTTGAGCCACAGGACTCCTGCTTAGCTCCCTGCTAATTCTTTTCACCTTTTTTTTCTGCATCTGAGTCTCGGAGACTGTGTGCAGTGCACTGTAAAGAGCACATACCTCCCTCCTAGGTGCGTCTTTACCAAACAAAATGTCCCCCAAGCCATGCTTTAAAGGTGAGACCCACGCAAATGAGATTTTTTTTCTCTTTTAATCCTCGCCATAGCCTGCTCGTTCATGCGTTACGAAAGTGCATCAGCATATACGGATGAATAAAAAAATTGAAAAAATTGGGAGTTAAATTTGATGGATATATACATGTATATTCAGAATCGACTGCTTGTCATTTTATTTTGATTACAAGAGGAGTTAATATGCTCGTTCAGGATAATTTGAAGAAACCCTTGATATAAAATTCGAAGGTTACGGAGAAATTGAGGGGAAATTTTCCTAATTGTGTCAATTTTTATAGAAATATTCACCTCATCGCTTCGATCCTGAATCTATTCATCTGATATTGATGCTTGATTTTTAAAAATGCGTAACAATGTCAAGCTAGTTGAATGCGAAGGTCCAAATTTTCACTTTATTTTTTTACACTTAATTTTTACTTTTCACATGGAAATTCATATACTTTGGGAATTACGTATCAAGATTTCTTGTTTTCTGTGAATGTGGTGGTATTTTTTTACTCATGGATAGTGAGAATTCACAGCTAATTTAGAAAATTTAAAGAATTTGCATAAAAAATTCACTTTCAAGCATGGATAACTTCTGCAGTAGTGTGTTATATTTATGCTTCTTTTTTATGCTCATTGCCTAAAATAACACAAATATTCACGTCAAAAGATGGAATAAATTTATTTCGTAGTTATTAAATAATTCCGCTTGAATGTTTGCTCTACAGGGAGTTTTATTCATGAAGAGCGTGAAATAATCACATTTCAGTCGTAGGAAAGTATCGATGTTATCACTTCAGCCATTTGAAACGCTGATGATGACCATAACACTTGACAAAAGTAATGGCAAGTTTAATCTTGTTAATCGAGGTACATTTGACTTTAGGTTGGAGATTTGAACTATGATTTTTGCTCTGATTATTTTTTTTACATTTGAAGTCATTTTGGAGTTATGAAACTATTTCCCTCCTTTTATTCTTCTTCGCTTCTCTCACTGTGACTTTTCAACCTCAAGGGTTTAAACTCATAGCTAACCAAGTCACTTGTAACAAATGTTCCAAATGTTATCTTCTAATTTTATTCTATTGTATTGATTTTATAAAAGTATCATTGTCTTCTTAGTCCATCCATTTGCAAAAATACCCTAAATTCGCATAAGAACACAAAAAAGAGTCCCTTTTACTTTTTTACGGCTTTGTTTTATATTCAATTCTCGAAAAATGTGAACTTCGTGTAAAAATCGTGAAGCATTCACAGGCAAAATCCCCCTCAAGGATTTAATTTATTTTTTATAGTGGTATGAATTAATTCCGCTTCTTCTTAAGCTCTAAATAATATTTGTACTCCGGAAAGTGTAAAATCATCGTTTACGTTGTCATTCAAATGGAAGGAAAAGTTCCAAATTCTCACTAATTTTCATGATAAGTCGCTAAAATGAATTTTAAAATAAAAAAATTCAATTACAAGCATGGAAAAAACTTTGGGGATAATAAAAAATCACGCTTATTTTTTATCGCAATGCTAGATGCTTTTACTGGTATAATTGAATGAATTGTGAAACACTTAAGATTAAGAGTGGTATAACACTTACTTAGACATTTATATAAAGGAATCACATTAATATAATCATTTGAGAATGCAGCTTCAATCTCGTTTGCTTTATTCTAGGTATAATTAAAATTTGCTTTTGAAACGTCATTAGAATGATAATAAATGTTGCAATTATTTTGGAGTAAAATGAAATATTTGAAAACATTGAATTATTACAGCGGATATCAAATCAAAACACAGAACTCCGTTTTCAGCCTCCAAATTCAATGATTTCACTCGATATTATTTTTCAAGACTAAGTTATTAACGCTCTTTCCGCTGTGCATAAATGGTAAGTTTTGCAAATAATGGGTTATAATAAAAACGAAAACATAAAACGTTAATGTAAACCAAATTTTATTTTTAATTTGTTTTAATCATGAATGAATAAAGTTTTAGGCGTAAAACTTGCTGTTTCTCATTTCATAAGACATTGACAGTGCCAAAAAAAATTGTTAAAAAACATTTTACGCAATTTTATCCTTCAAAAGTAAGCCACAGTTTCTGCAGGGAATTCGACAGCATTCGACATATTGCTTTACTCAATCTCATCATTCGGAAATATATTTTTATACGTTGTTGTTGATGTTTCACTCTGTAAAAACGTAACATTGCGTAGGTATGTGTTCAAAGTATGTGAACATTTAAAATATGGTAACAAAAGTAAAATAAAAAACCGGTGGTAGCGTTAATCTATAGTTTTTTCCCGATCGTAAGATACGATCATCAGTTTCGCTATTTAGTTCTGCTTCTTTCACCTGGAAAATCTGAAATTTGGAGTTGATAAACCTAAAGGAAAAAACTGTAATCACCGTTCAGAATAGTATTGTTTACTGGATTATATCATTCCTGAATGCATTTTAGACATGTTTTGCGGTTTCTAATGGCAAAACTATGAATTCAATAGAAAGTAAAAATTTTAAGTGAAATTAAACACAAGAACGATTTTGTTTACTGTACTCATCATAAATCTAATATTTTGCGAGAATAATTTTTTTTAATAGAACAAAACCGTTATCAAAATCATAAATTATTTTACTATATATTAATTACTATATATGCAGTAATTATTTACGTTTATCCTATTATTACAGACACAAACGTAAATAATTGTTTCAGCTTCATTCAATTTTTGTTTTTAAGCAATCTTATCGATCTTCAATATTTTTTAATCTCACCTACTTGAATGAGTGTTTGAAAGTTGTTGCAGTAGTTTCTCAACGAAAAATTTGGATTCGTATCTGGATAACAAAGTGTATTGCAAAAAACTGATGAGAGCGTTCATATTTTAATTGACCTCTTTCATGTGCGAAAAATCGTTGTCAGCACTGCGTGCATTGCGGGTGACTCTGTAAAAGTTATCACCATGGCTAGTCCCGGTATACCTAAACATGACCTATTTCAATTTGCCTCATCAATCGAAACTGATTAAATTGATGTTTCGAAACATTCGTTTTGCAGATTCTAACAGTAAAATCTTAATTGAGAGATAATTTCTAAATAATTAACAAAAATAGGTTAAGAATTCTTTAACTTAAATATTTCTACTCAATGCTATCATTTTTCAATAAATTGTGTGCTGCTTTACATCCAAAAGATATCTTATTTATGGTCAATAAATTAAATACAAGAGGAGAAAAATCGTTATTAGCACCAAAAATGAATTTTATTGGGCAAACTTGTCCTTCGGAAGAGTGGTTTTCTTAACTTTCTAGCTGAAAACATTTCTTTTGAGAATAAAATCAAAAACAAAAAATAACTTTGATAGCGATTAACATCAATTATTTAACAAGATATTAATCGAAATTGAATTCCAAATACTGATGCTAATACTTAAAAACAAATACTGTTGATTTTCAAATAAGATATCTTACATAGAGGTTAGAGCACTACATTTAAATATTCTTATTTTCTATTAGTCATGTTATCATGTATTCATATTCAATTCATATTTAAATATAATGCAGTGTTAACTTATGATGATTTATTCGTTGAAAATTTTGAATCTAATGGGATATAAAAAATGCATAGCGAAAAATCCTTTGCAACATTTAAACTCTTTTACACGCTTTAATTATTTGAAAGTAACTTTCATATTATGAGCTACTTTATTATTCAAAAATGATTTCTTACCTGTTTTGCTTTTTCTCGCTGGAAAAATCTGTAGCTGACAATAAAATTGGATAAGTGAAAAAAGTAGAAGAAACCGTCATCATTGTCCACAATTTATTTTTCATTGGATCTTTACATCCGGAAATTCTTTTTTATGGCACTATATATTATTATATAATGCTATAAAAAGTATAAGCAATACTGTAAAAATTTTACATTTACATTTTTTTTACCTGATATTGTTATTCGTAAATCTTCTTAATAAGCTTGTAGTGCTGTTTTTCACGAAGAAAATCTGATAATAGGAATAAATAAATAAATTGTAGAAATATGACGTCACAACGCTTTTGACGCGACGCTTTTGCTATTGTTTCTCACTGAAAACTATGATATCAATAGTGCAAGATAAAATTTTAAACAAATATTGTTGAAAGGTCATCGCTTTAATATAATGAGACCTTATCATATCAAAATAAATATCATTATTTTTGCTGTTTCTCACCGGGAGTGTATAATAAGTTATTGAACAAAAAAAAGGCGTTAAAATTTATGTGCAGTTGAATTAGATCTATTTATTTTGTAATACATTTTTAGTCGTTGTCTCTGCTCTTCTCCACTAAAAAAACTTTAAATAAATTGCAGAAATTAAAAAGAAAACGAGAAAAAATCCATATCATACTCTATTATTTACTCATTTTTTACACAATCTTTTTCATTCCACAGTTTTTTTTCTGGAAACGTTGGGGTGCAATACTTAGCAAGAAAATTTAAAACTCCATAAGATTTTCTTAGTTTATGTGCCGTTTACCATTGGTGAATTTAAGAGTGTATTAAGAGTGAATAATGAACGAAATGTGGGATAAAGAAATTAATAAATATTAAGAAAAAACAAATAACAGCGTTCAAAAATATATTTATTCAATCTTATCGTAGTGGAATACAGTTTTTTACCTAATAATTACCATCTTAATGATGAATTACCAGTAACCTTATTTTTACCTGATATAGTTATTCGTAAATATTTTGCATTAGCTTGTAGTGCTGTTTTTCACGAAGAAAATCTGAAATTAAGAATAAATAAATAAATTGTAGCAATAAGACTTCACAAGTTATTTGGAGGGCTACAGAGGTAATGCTTTTATTTTATACTAAGTTTCAACAAAAAAATCTAAAAAACTGATAATAAGAGATTCTTATCTATAAGAATTAATAGAATGATTCGCAAGGATAAACAAAGAGGTAAGCTTTTTACCAATTGTAAGTTAATTTTGTAAGTACCATAAAATAGAGTGCAGGCCAAGTAAAATTTTATGTAGTGTATGCAATATCAATTTTTTTTAAACAATTTATTATGGATGTGAAGAAAGCACAGTATAATTGTTGGCAAAATTCCTATGATGATTTGAAAATTTACATCTTCGTACCAATTACCTCGGAAGAAAGAATTTTTGAAAATATCGAAGAACCTAATACACGGGACCCGGACATGATTGAATATCTGATAAGAGACATAAAAGTTAACGCAACACTACTTCAGGTTTTTGTTACTCTCATAAAAAGATGCCTTATACACAAGAACCATAGGAGAAACAATTGCATTAGTGCAGCCTATTTAAAAGGGCGTTTTGTAGAGAACTTGTTTATTATGGATGGATTTCAGTATTACGGACGATTAATAATGTTATTGAGAAATATGTAGCTTATACCTTATTCATTTTTGCATTTATCTGTAACTTAACCAAATAATACCTTAAAGAAACACAACATTAATTAATAAAAACAGCGTGAATTTATAACAGGTACTAGAATACGGTGCGCATAGATATTTTGGATGCACTGAAAAAAATTGCTGACATTGCACATAAAAATCGTGTTGAAATAGGAGGGTCATATTATGCAAAATGTTCACTTAAATGAGTTTCGGAGATATTTAAATGAAACTGTTGCAAATTGAATGAAAGTAAATGTACCCAAAATTTTCTATCAATTTAAAAGACAGCCAAGAAAATGTCTCTCGGAAATATAAACCCGTGGTAGGTTTTTAATAATGTATATGTATAATTTTAATATTCTTTGATTTTATAATATTTAAACATATTTATTGTGAAATTTTAATATGATGAAAGGTGCAACATTAGTTATTAAGTTACGCTTAAACTGAGTTTTAACGACCTAAAAATATTTTTGCATTAGTTTGTATATTAAGCTAGGTATAAATTATTACATGTATATTTTACTTGCAAAAAAGTGCAACCAAAAAAGAGAAAGGTTAAATGGTCATACAACTCCTTTACATCTACAATGGCCAACAGTTATTTATCAAATTTGGTAAACAGGAGTTTTCTTACCGAGTTAACTAACGGAAACTTAAAAGGATTTTTCCACCTTTTAGTCGATACTGTATTGGGTGCTGGACTAGTTATTTTTACAAACTTAAGTTAAATCAGAACTTTTTACATTAAAAATTTTCTGCTTATAGAAAGTATAAATATAATGAAATCCACCGTAAATAATGGAGCTGATGTCAAGGCAGTACTTAGTCTTCAAATGACAATGGACAATACTAGATGTCGTACATACCTACAAGTGCCTTTGAGACAAGTCCCTTTAGATGCAAATAAGGTGGCATTATCAACAAAAATAAAATTAAAATACTCTATTTAAATATTTAAATTTTCACTTCACTTGTCATATCAAAACTAAACTTCGGATGTGGAACAGCAATGACAGCTTTATCGCAAATATGGCATATTTTCATCGTTTTTCCCAGTTATAATTGTTTAATTCCATGTCTTAGAGTCGTAACGCAACACCACATATTAAGCTTGGGAAATAGATTGTTAAAAAAATAATATCCCGTTTTATGCCGTAGTTTTTATTCTAATTAACAATGAATTTTTTGCTGCACTCACTGTCAGTGTTTGTACGCATAGTGCTCTTGTCTTAGTCTTATTCTTGAAGTAGCTCAACAAGCAGCTCATCGTCCGTTTCAAAACGATTCCCTTCGAGCCTCTTTCTCATTCCAGCGAAAAGTCGGTGCTAGTTTGGGATTGCATTGCAGTTTCTCAGAGGAAAAGTTTAGCCTTGGAACAACTGCATTCACATTTTGCCTTTATTAGATAAATATTTTTATCCGCAACCGATAAATATTTCTATAGTTCCACAGATTCTCACTAAAAATATCTTCAATTCAAGTCAACAACTTAATTATATGAATAAAATTCTCATTAAAAAGAAATAATTAAAAATTTTACCCGATATTATCATTCGGGAATTCTTTTTTAGACCCTTTTTCTGATGTTCCACATTAGAAAAAACTTGAAATACATGGTGAATGAATAAAATGAAAACGAAAAAACTTTATCAGCATCATTTTTTTTTATAACTCTAGGTATGTTATGTTTTCATTCAAAAGTAATTTTTTGACGTACTTACCTACTGTCCTTTCTCACTGAAAACTTTTGAAATTCTTCTTTGAATTGTAAACTAGACAAAAAACCGTTCACAGCGTTATGTAAAAAGATAAATAAAAATAACTATACGCTTATAACGTTTAATTTCACATGCCTTTGTTACTTGTTGCTGATCTTTTACCAGATCTTATCGTTCTGATATGATATTCATTTGCTGGATGTTACTCATCCCTTAGGGAAAAATCATTGTAGGTGAAAGCATCAGCACATAAAATTATTTATTTCAATCTTACCATTATAGAATAAATTTTAGATGTTGTTTCTGCTATTTTAAATGGAAATCATTAAATTAATAGTATCAAAATAATTATAAAGAAAAATGACTTCTGCACGTTCTTATTAAATTTTTACGCAATTTTTCCTTCAAAAGTGATTTTTAGACACTATTAGTTTAGATTCTCAGTAAAAAATTATGAATTCTATAATGCAAGTTAAAATTTGAAACAAAAAAAATGGAATGTTAAAATTTCAGCGTCATTAGGAGGCCTTATCGTTCCAAATCGATTCTTACATTTTTGCTGCATTTCACTGAAAGTGTATAAAAAAACTTGTAAAAAGAAAAGTTGTAAAAGTTCAAAATCAATTGCTTTACTCGACACTAATATTTGAAAATAAATTTAATTCGGTTTTTCTGCTTATTTTTACCCGGGAAAAACTATAAAAGTAAGCTATAAAAATATAAAGTTAACTATTAAACGTATAAACTATAAAGTTTAAAGCCTTTATTAAGCCTCTATAAAGTTACTTTAGTTAGCAAAACTGAAAACAAATTTTTATTATTTTGTTTTGTAACGTAATCTTAAACTTTGTAAGTCAGTCTTAGACGCTGTTGCTGTAGGAAACTTTTAATGTTTAACACCAAAAAATTACAAGCAAAAATTATAAAAGTTTTTTTTGAAAAATTATAAGTTTTGACGCATCCCAAGGAAAGCCTCTGAAACCAGGAGTAGATAAGTTAATTGCCAACAAGAAAACCCACTAGCGTTCATAATATTTATTTCATGGCCTTAAGCCTTAAGGTGTGGGAATAGACTTTTAGACATTATTTCTGCTGATAAACATGTAAAAATTTGAAAATGATGGTGGATGAAAATGAAAGGTATGGTTCTCAAAATTCAATCCGAATTTTTTACGCCATGATCTCCTCCCAAAGAGGGCTTCAGACGCTATTCATACAGCTTCTCCCTGGAATATATTTATCAAAAAATGGGAGATAAAATTTCTAACGAAAACTACTGAAAACGTTAAAATTTTTTTTTTCAAATATCTGATATTTCAAACTTTGGTCCATCCGTTACTTAATTACGAACAAAAAAACCGTTTTCATCATATACATCATATATTACTCCATCTTTTTAACTTTCAAAATGAATTTAACATGTTATTGTTACCGTTTCTCATATTAAGGGTGGATTACTGGGCTGCAAAGATAAGCACTTATCTTCAAAAATTAATATCTTCATTAGAAAATAACATTCGGGAATTGTTTTGACAATTTTTGCTGATTTTTCTCTATTGATGGTTCATAACGTAACGTTAAAATTGTTGCCTAACAATTAACGTAAAAATTGTTTTATGCATCCGATTTATGTTAACGAAATAATTTTTCTTTTTTTCAGTTCAGTGACTTTTCAGTTCAAAATGTCCCTTTGCTTCAGTTTCTCACCGTCAAGTTTTGAATTTAATGATGGAAAGAACAATATAAAACACATTTGACATATAAATATATAAAAATATCATACTTACCATGCACGCCTACTATGAGTGAATATTCCTATGTTGCGACGTTTTCTCTTTAAATATTGAATTATATAGTTGGTAAGAAGATTGAATAAAAATAACTTACATAGTGTTCAATATTTATTGTCACATACTTGTCACCACCTTGATTTTCGTATGTTTGTTCCGCTGCTTATTCCAGAAAAAATCTGATATTCACTGTAGATAACTTAATTTGAAGCAAAACACTGTTATCATTTGTCCAATTTAATTATTTGTCTCCAAATCTTCACTTGAAAATATATTTTAGACGTAAATTTTCCTGTTTCTTATAGAAGAAATTAAATTAGATTTTATACAGCTAAAATGATAAATAAAACCGTGGAAAGGATACAATTTTTTAAGCCTTCTTTTACCTCGAAGTTACATTTTTGTCTCAGTTGCTGCTGTTTCCCACAGGAAATATACATTGGGTAACAGAAATAACAGCAAAAAAATGTTTTTAAATATTTTATTGAATGATAATTAATTTTATTTTTTCAAATTTCGTTTCAAATACAGAATGATTCCTTCAAAAGAAAAATGTTTCTGTAAAATCTCATTGAAAATGATGCGGTCAATAGAGAAATTTCAAACAATAACTTTTTAGCTAAAACTCGATCCCATTATTGGGATATGATTTTTCTACTTTTAGTGTACTGCCTCTCTTTGAGATTATTAAAAAGTGAGAGTTATTTAGGAATGAAAGAGAGTAATATAAAGAAAAATAAGGTTAATAATCAATGAAAATTAATTTCTTAATTAGATTTCACTAATCGTGAACACATAAGTGGGCATTTTTATAGGTTTAAACATTGGTGAAACTTGAAATTGGTGGTGGATTACTAACATAAAATTATCGTTATTGCGATCGAATTCACAATTTTTTAAGCAACCTAATTGCCTTTTTCGCTGTTCCCTCAGTTTTTCGCAAGAAAATTACCAATTTAACTGTGGGTAACAAAATGTCAAACTAAAACCCCTCGATAGGGTCAATAGGGATTTCATTTACTACCTGATACAATTATTTAATAACGACTCTAATTCACTAGTTCCCCTGTTTCTATCGAGAATAACTTTTAATCGGGATGATAACCAAAATGTAAAAATCTTATATTACCACTCTTTGTTAAATATGTTTCTCTAAATGTCATTCGAAGATGAATGTTGAGATGTTGCATATACTTTTTCTCTCTGAAACCAATGAAAAATATAAGTGTGTGAGTATTGCACAGAATTTATTTAAGTATTAAACAGAAATAAAGATTAATAAACCGTCCTAAGCGTGCAGCATTATATTTTTTACCAAATCTTAATTAAGACTGATTTTGTAGACGCTGTTGCTTCATTTTTAAACGGGAAAATTTGAATTAAACAATGGAAGTATAAATTTATAAGAGAATGCTGTTGAAAGCGTTAATCTTTAATTTTTTAATGCACTTAATATAGTTATGATATGGTGGTTCTCATAATTCTCAATGTGAAATCTGAAAACGAGAGTGGAGAACAATGGTTTTACAAAATTCGATGGTTTCGTCTAAATGATTTTTTTAACTCGATCTGATATTTCGGGGGAATACGTTTTTGTTTTTGTTTTAACGTAGTTTTTGTTTCATTAGTGCAAAAACTTGAGATTGATAAGATAAATTAAATTTTAAATAGCAGAAAAAATATATTTTTAATATTTTTTAAAGACTTTTATTTAACGTTTTTAAATATTATCTTTCGAAAATAAAATTTTTACACTGGTAATGCTGTTTTCCTTTGGTAGAATCTGAAATTGAGATTGAAGATCTCTAATTTTCATTTTTCCTATTTTTGGAATGTGACATTTTAGAATCTTTTTATTACATTAAAAAATAAATTTCGGAATATAGTGCCTTAAATTGCATTCATCTATATTTTTACCCGATTTTACAGTTTGATTATTTTCTATGTCCTATGTTAGTTCTGCAGCTTTTCACAAGAAAAATCTGTAATAAAGAGTGAATCGCTAAATTATAAACTAGAAACCCTTATCAGCGTTTAAATTCAAATGTTTGGACACGATCTCACCATTCGAGAATACATTTTTATTAGTGATGGGTCGATTCCAAAATTTTATCGATTCCGATTCTACCGATTCCGATTCCATCGATTCTGATGCCATAGGCTCCAAGAAAAATATGACTTAATTCCAGGAAACAAGAAAACCACTTTTAAAAATATTACTCTGTAATAGAGTCAGTTGACAAAAGCATCTTTTTTATTTTTTATTTTTTTTAATTTCATTCTCAAACCACCGTATACAGCTCTTATTGGCCATTTTACACCGGGGTGTTCAACAAATGTAACGAGTAAACGTACACAAACGACCATGACCTGGACCGGGGAAAACCTACCCAGGCGGGACTCGAACCCGCGACCTCTTGGTTGGCAGGCGAGAACGTTACCCCGCCGCCACCGAGGCCGGCCGAAATCATATCTTTCATATCATCACTATGTAATTAAAATATAATTGCTAAATTTAAAAACAGAAAATACCTGAAAAGTGGTGTTACATGATAGGTATTACTTTAGAATATTGGCACTCATAATATGTCGACCATATATAAATCCAAACTACAAGGGAGAGCCCTGAGTACAGAAATTTTCATAGCTATAATAAAGATTACATACTACATATATGAATCATGAATATGAAACTACCTGGCCAAGGCATTAGAATGACTTATCGGCTTTAAAAACTGCATTATTACATGAGTTTCATGATAGCGCTTCCTGTCGGCAGATTGCTGGACCTACTGGCCTCGAAAGCTCTGTAACCTTAACTACTCGACTCGACATTCGTAATGCGACTCGAAACGCTCGAGTCGAGTACCAACTACTCGATCGACTTGAATTTTCGAGTACTCGCGCATCCCTAGAAGATATGTGTTTTGTCATTACGATTACGTGGCGCGAAAATTCAAATGACTGTTGGAAACGCGGTCGTATATTTTATAGTTTGAAGTACTACTGGAATCGGAATCGATTTTTCACCTTGGCAAGTACTCGTTTTCGATTCCGTTTCTTGGTCGAGAATCGAGGAATTGAAGAATCAAGGAATCGAACCGACCCATCACAATTGCTAATGATAGACATTGTTGCTAATGATAGACATAGTAGATAAACATTGTTGCTAATGATAATAAGAAACTTGAAATTGATGATTTATTACTAACAGCGAAATAGAAATATTTTTTCAGCATTGAATCACAAATTTGTACGAAGTCTAATCCGAATTTTTGTTAGAAGTGCTGAATCACATGGTGATTTATTAGAAAGTTTTTTCATACTTCAATTTCAACCATGCAAAGTAATTAATAATAGAAATTTATACATTGCGAAAATGGCGTTGTTGCTGCCTAAATTTTAATTTAACTAATTGTTACCATTCTTAAATACTTTTATTTGTACCTTCATTTAATTCTCATCGGTAAGTTCTGAATTTGAGATTTCTAAACAAAATTGTAAATAAAACATATCATAAATTGCAATAAAAGCATTATCAGTGTTCAAAAATTTTTGTTTACTCGGTTAAATCATTTGAGAATAAATTTTTAGACTTTGGTTCTGCTGTTACAGACTGGTAAAAACACCTAAAATTGACAGAGGATTACTAAAAAAATAAATTAATTGTCAGCGTCCGACAAGGTAAGGTAATGCAATACCAGATACTGCAATCTTATATCACAAATATGAGATTTAGAGGCTGTTGTCAAAATTTGTCTGGATTATTTTTAATTCAATCGTGAAAAACAAAAAATATATTTTAGAGCGACAGTTTTCGAAATTTTTGTTTTCCCTTCAACACGCACTCCTGGTTTTTCGGTCAGTGTATGAGAGGGAAAATTTCTATGCCTCTAAACCTTCAACTACCACTTAGTGACATGATATTTCCCTAAAGCAGTGTTTTTACCAGGAAACTCCTGTTCTGAGCCCCTCTCTTCCTCACTGCCTTATTCTACATCACTGTTCTGAAATTGGTTCTTAATAAAGTCTTCTTCTCTATCATCACTGTTCTCGCTTCCGATAGCTCTGAATTAGTTTCTTCTAGAAAAATTCCCTTAATTGACGATCCTTTTCTATCACCGAATTGAACGTTTACAAGGCATATATTCTCATCCTATTTCATAATGAGTGCAGGATTTGCGGAATATAGTCAGTCCGATGATGGTATTATTTTTATTCCTATTTCGTTTTCGACAAGAGAGAATACAGAAGTTTCACGATGTGGATTTTGCTTAGAACTTAGCAAATTATTTTGATTAGAGGTGTAATATTTGATTATGGAAACGTTTCAACCAAAGTATTTTCTCCTGTCCGATTGATAAGTTATTATTCAATGTAACAACAAAATTTTTATGTGTATATTTGCAGTAAATATTTGTCATCTTTTTCAACGTTCACACCCTACAAACTACCATAAAGGAGAGTGGCAGGGTGTAATATTTGCCAATGTTCACTCAAATTATGTTTGAACCATGGTAAGTTTTTCGCAATAGTATCATTCAGGTGTTATACTGATTACGATAAAAAATGCGCAGCAATGAGATTTTTATCAACATAAAATGCTTTAAATAGCTGTTTGTTTAAGGTATTAACGTAATTTAAACTTATCAACGAATATCACGCTCAAACTGTCGCGTAGCGTCCACCAGAATCTAAGGGCAACGAAATTTCAATTTTTTTTTCAGAAATGTGGCAAAACATAAAATCACATTATTCAAAATTAATGCAGAAGCATGAAATAATAAGATACAAGGAAGATGAATTTCCTAAATATGAAAACATGATGTGGGATAAGAAAAGAAAATGGCTTGGCACGTTGATACCAGGAGAATGACTTGGCATTTTCTTTTCTTGGCTCTGGTGGACACCGCACGACCAACGGAAGGTAAGTGCTCGCTCAAAAAACCGGTGTCTAATTCAAATAAAAATTTCAACAATTAATGCTATTCACTGTTTATGTTTTCGTCAGAGGAAAATTTTTGAATATGTAGTAGAATTATTTTTAGAAAAAATAATTTCAGTATTGAAAATAATTTATTTACCAGGAATAAATTATGAAATGTGATTTAAGACACTTTCTCATACGGTTAATTTAATCGAATAGCTACCTAAATTTTTGCACAAATTTAGCTAGCTATTCGATTTGCTGTGTTCAAAAAATTAAGTTTATCACTAAGCCAATTATTAATTAGAAATTAAATTAGGCACTTTTTTTAATGAATCTAAAAGGAAAATTCAGAATTGATCGCAGATATTTAAAGCTAAATCCATAAACCATTTTTAAAGGAAATTTAATACACTTTTTTTCGCTGCCAATATTTAAAATTTATGGTAGCTTGCTAATTAAAAGCAAAAACCGTTTTCTAAATCCTTATTTAAAATTTTACTTGATTTAATTGCTAAATAGTGAACTTTGTGACGCTGCACAGTGGGCGGAAATCGAAAAAAGCTTGACAAAACTAATATCTCCGTTATTATTCAACGTAGATCCACGATTTTTTCGATTTTTAATTATTTTTACCTCCTTAATCCGATTCTAATGTTATTTTTGCTCTAGAACAATCAGGGGCCTCTCTAAAATAAAATGGCGGAAACAGTAAAAATTCCCTAATTTTAATATTAAAAGCACTGCATGTTAGATGCTTATTATATTCAGACAAGTACTATCACTGACTTAGAAACTTTGATACATAACCCTAAACAACTTAACTGTGATGTATCGATACATCATAGAATGTAAAGATGCGTGGTATCTATGTGATATTAAGGATATGGATTTAACCAATGTATTCCACGGAAATTAATGCAAGTATTTTTCGATTATTTTCATTAGAAGTTAAAACCATATTTCTGTTTCTGAAATGAATGACTAATGAAATGGAAATAATGCATACCTGAGTAAATACAGTTATAGGTCTTCGTTACCTGAATCAATCTCGTCTCCATCTGACTCTGCGTTCTCGTCAATCAGAAGGAGGTTCCTAGCTCCCTTAGGTACCTTCACATTTCCGTGTTTCGAATCGATTGATGAGGATACTATTGCGTCCGAAGATAGAAGAAGTCTTAGAAAAATAAAATTTTGCACTGGAAATTTTTCTGGAGTGCTGCTCTTTGAACCTCCTAATATCCTTGTGCCTCGATTCAATGGCCTCCTTCGACAATTGTCCAATGGGTAGCACTGCTGCGTTTACAATACACGCTCCATGTGTTAGAATCTTATGCACAGTTGGGGGTATATAATACCATTCAGAGTGCTCCACATAAAGGGCGGCAGTGGAAGAGCAATACTCGCGGAAACGATCTTCATCAATTAGAAGTCGCTAATTTCCCAAAAAATCCTTTATCTCTACATCTCCCCCAATACTAAATTTTTCAATAGAAATTTGAATGCCAATAGTTTTTTCGACTCTACCGTCTACACCATTCCTTGGCACATAGCATCGAGCAGTTCTTTTCGAGTCACTTTCCTCCTCTTCATTTTCTACCCTGTCGGAGATAAAAGCTTCTAAATCTACAAGCCACAAAAAATTGCTACATTTTCTAACGTTGCCTTATCGACATAAAATATTTCTACAACTAGTGGTGTTAATCATACCTGTGACCGATTAATGTATTCCCTTCGTCGTGTACGACCTCTCTGTATTAGAGTAAGTTCGACAACCGGTAACCAATCGCTGGGCTCACCTAGGAGAACTCCTCTGTCAGTAGTCACTGTGGCTAAAAGAGGTAGATGTTTCAACACTCACCAGCTAAGTTAGACTCACCGTATGAGTAAAACTGAGGAAGCAAGACATTATCTAAGACAATAGAACGTGTGAATTTTTGGGAAAACCGCCCGGTAAATCGCCAGCTAACTCGCTCACTAGCGTGTTCCAGAGAAGCGATCTTTTGGACGGCATTAACCGATGCACGTGCGCTGCGGTGGTAAAACAAATAGCGGCGAGTTTCAAAGAAAAAACCTAGCCCCAAACACCAAATTCAAGAGCCCCACATTTTGAAGGAACAATAAGCTGGAGTAGTCAAGAGGTGTTACTTAGAGAACTACTAGTAGTGGAAGCGGATAACCGCCCCAAGGAACAATTGCGGTCTGTCGGTCGTGTGCACTGACCGCGCCTGCTTCGATTCTTTCCCTCTCCTCAAGGTCGGAGGGATTTCTAGTTTGAAGGGACCTAAAGTGCGGGAAATTCCCTGTACATATGTATGTGAGAATAAGTACGAATAAGGGAACAAAGCACTCTGCCGACGTATGGTCACACGTCCTCATAGGGCTCATGGGTGACCGGCGGCAGCGGCGAATTTTCTATTTTCTATGTGCAACAATAGAGTACGAAATTTTTTTGGACAAAATATTGCCTTTACTTTTAGATTTCACATCTTTCCTAACAATTGTGGTAAAAATAATAGTGGTGGAACCATTATTTGCTTTAAACTGGAGCAAAAACCAAATCAGGGTAATTTGCGGCCGGGCCGGGCGGCAGCGTTGACTTTTTATACATATCCCATCAACAAGCAAGGTAGCAAGTTGGAGCAAGATTTTTCTTTTGAATCATATAGTCAAGATTCAGGTATTTATTTCCATATGAATTTTAAGATCGAGTCTCGTCGCCCTCATAAAGTTTTTTTCCAATTTATGTCAAAAATAGTCCAAAAACAATGCACTTTTGAATGTTTAATTATTATATGAAAAATTGATAAAAATAAATAAACTATCGCGTGTAATTCTTAGAAAAGGTTTACTTTTTTACAAAATATGCGTTGAAATTTATGGAAAACCATATTAACGGCTCAATAGCGAAAGTAAATACTCGATTTTTGCAGAAATTCAGAATTGACATTTTTTATAATTTTTTCTCGTCTTTAACGGATTCTAATGATTTAATGGGTGAACCAAATATTTAAATAGCCATAGTTCCTTAACCCTTGGACATTATTCTATCGGACTGTACCATTTTTGTTTACCAAAAAAATAGTGAAAATTTAGGGTTTTGTCACACTTTTTTCGATTTCCGCCCACTGTGCGCTGTTACTGCTGTTTCTGACTGAAAAATATCTGAAAATTAAATGTGATATCAAAATAAAAATGAAACATCGTTTGAATAGCTATAAACTAATATTTTTACTTGATCTTATCAATTTTTAGAATAATTTCTACTGTTTTTCAGTCTAAAAGTTTAAAATTTAACGATGAAACAAAATGTAGTTTTTTAACACTGCAGTTACATTTTCAAACTCGATTTTATCATTCCAAAAGGAGATTTATGCACTGTTTCGTAAAACATAAAATTTCGAAAACGAATAATTTATTCATTGTACAGTTATCCAGCCAATACCTGATTTTTCAGGGAGAAAGAGAAAATCGTCTGAAAATTCATTTAAAAATAATAATACCGAGTTAAAGAGTTAAAAGAGATATACACCAGAACAGCAGCGTCTAAAAACTAATTTTTAAAAGATTGCTGTGAGTTGTCTAATTTAATTTGATCGCCAAGGACGTCTTTTCTTTTGAATGCAGTCACCCACCATCAGTTTCAAATTACTGCTAAAATTTAATTGAAATGACGTAAAAGTTCATTCTTCAATGATTAGATTGAGTAATATATTTGAATTTTTTTCTCAGACGTTTTTGAAAATGAGTTCATAATTTAGTCTAATTTATAGAAACTATAAAATTTATTTAAATTTTCATATTTATATAAAAAAGTAAATTTAAAAAGCTATATATTTAAGAAGTATTTCAAACTGATAGCCGAATGCAATCATGAGTTCTTAGTCTACCAAGAATAATATCATAATATTAATGGAAACTCCCGAAGAAAAAAATTTATAACATATTTTTTTCTTGCAAACTTTCTAAAAGTATGCTCTTTTCTAGTCTATGCTAGTAGTTTTTCAATTTAAACTTATCGATATGAGAGAGAAACTAGATTACGCTGTGATTGCATGCTATTATTTCTCAAGGTTGATACCAGGAGAATGGTCAGAAATTAATGATGCATTCTCAAAGCTAAATCCGAAAATAGCAGTCTTGCAGTTTAATTTCCATGCAGAAAATTGAACTACTATGTCGCAACAACGAAAACAATATGAACTTCCTTTTCTTAAATCGGTCTCACTTAAACTATGGTAATTTAATACCAATGAATAAAATGCTATTAAGGAACATGGGCTTTTGAATTTCATTCGGGTATAAGCAAGCTCCATATCAGAAGAGATTTTATTTTTACCTGATCGGAGGCCCGAAGTAAATTCAATGCAAGTTCCAGTGTGAGAAAAAATTTCAATAAAATAAAGAGAATTCTGTTCCCAATCATGGAAAATAATTAACATATAAAACAAATAGTCTCAAGGCTAGCTGTCTCGCATTTTCAATGTTGTCCAATCCTCTCAGATTGTCTAATTATTTTTGTTGATATTTCCCTTATTTTAAGAAATGTTTTGAGACACCTCCGAAAGTTTCGAGAATAAAGGCAATTTACCTTGAAGGCATTCTGTAAAATTATGGAACTTTCAGCTTTTCACATATCGAAAGGCTTTCAAGCGACATAGATTTTGAGGAGTAAGAGATGTTGTCTCTAAGATCACCGTGTAAGAACTTTGTCCTTTGCCATTTCCCAAGTGGATGGGAACGGCTTCCCATGATGTGCCGGAAATGCCATTCCCCTGATACATGGCAACCCGCGTCACCCAAAACTCGTCGCCGCGAAACACTCAATATCGAGCACCAGCCACCAGCGACCCTCTTCGCGAGCCTCTCAATTTTCCCTCGGCCACCTTCCTTCCTTCATGGTCACAGACTCATCTTTTGCCTCAATTACGGCGGAACAATCCAGATTATGCCGAGAACCACGTGCTCAACAGACCTCATGGTAATCACAAAATTCTCAGCACTCCTGTACCTGAAAAATGAAATGCTGCATCGAATAATTTCAGGGGACAATTTGGATCGCATATTTTCCTTAGGTTATCAAAAACAATAATTTACATTTTTTTAAACATAGTAATAAAAATATTTTGAAAAATCTTGTAAATAATAATACCATATTTTTTTCGAATTAAAGTTCGTTTCACAAATTTTCTACATATAAATGAAAAAATATTAGTAAACACCATGGCTACGTTAAAAATAATTTTACTTTATGCACGTGATATTTAAATTTACGTATTTCAACCAAAAAATCACTCATTAAGAAAGTAAATGAAAAGAAAACACTCATCAAATTTTGCAAAGAGGGAAGAAATATTGATGGATATATACTAAAAATACCGAAAAACAAAATATATTTAAAAGTAAATCGTCATTTTAAAAATTCTTCTGGATTGTTTCCTATTTCTTCGCTGACAAATTAATGAGTGTTCTGTCCTCAGTTTATGTTTTTTTTAAACATTATGATTGTGAAGGCATGGAGCCACTCTAGGCAACCTTAAGCAACTCTAGCTGGCCTTTATTACCTATATTGGACTTCACAAATCAATCGATTGCGAAACAGCTGGTCGAGATATCGGCTCACGATTTTCTTTATTGAATTAAAAAGGCTTTTATCCCCATAGAGAAATAAAATGATTAAATATTTTTATTTTTATTTCAACAGATTATAGAGAATAAGCAGATAACTTAATGTAACTGTACTTGCTCCCATGCGAAAATATTAAAATACTTAAAGCTTCAGATAGAGTAATAGTTTCAGTAGAGGCTTAAAATTCTTCTAAAATTTTCTCTTGCAATTACCTATAATTCCATAGTTCTATGCGAAAAATGGTGGTAGTAAAATTGGAGTGCTTTGAACCTAAAACGCTGACGCCGGTCGTAATTTGGGCCTAGCTACGCTGAAATTTACTTGGTTTATTTACTGATCCCAGCCATTGAAGAAGAAGTGTCGCAATTTAGCTGATTGCTTTCGATTTTGATTATTGACAAACGACTTATATTTTTAGTAAATTTCTCTCAACAAATCTACGAATAGTAAAATATATTTACCAAAACTTGTGTTTGAAATGAGCTCGAAAGTAAATAACTTTTCCTTGATTAGGCTGTGAAACCAACTTTCATTTGTTCATAAAAATGACGATCATTTGCTGTGAAATCATACGTTCTCTTTGAATTTATGGTCACGCATCGTGGTTTTATGCACAAATAACCTGTGATTGGCAGTATTATGAAGCTGGTGATTCCTCGTTGTTCGCAATTGTGGAGACAAGCGCCCTTGATTATGTTCATATTTCACACTTCCTTCAAGGTTCCGCTTCAATAAACATCTTGCACATAACTATGCTCAACAACCTGAGATAATAAAAATACGCATTATATTTCTTCATAGGAATGCAAGTATCCTTGAATACACGAGGAACATGGCCAGTAATATCTTCTTCAGTTGTCCCGCAATTTAGTTATATGTGAACTCCAGTATCCTTGAGTGGCTCTCAGCTACGGCTGCCATTACGCCTTCACTGTTTTTTTATTTTAGAGTACCATGTAATAATTTAAGTTCTGGACAGTAGTTTCCTGATCTTGGTTTTATTGTTCTCCAACTCAATGCAGATATTTTAAGATACTTTTTCCCTGCTTTCTATTTTTCAAATATATTAATTGATATTGTATTCAGTGTAGCTATTTTCGTTATTAATTGCTAAAACTAGCGTTATAGTCAAATATTTGAACGGTTTGAAGTCGTGCAAACGGCGGAGGATTATTAGCCAAAGCAGAATTATTTGACGCTGCGTAAGAATTCCATGAGCACGCGCTAGGGAAAATCCTGCGATACCTATAGCGACACTTAGTGAAACAGAGATTATCATTTTTAACTCTCAACATTGAATTCTAGGCACCATTGGGATAGGTAGCGAAAAAAGGAAATATGTCGGTACAATCACGGTCGATACATTAGCATAGAAACAGAGCGCATTACTCACCTCAGGGCACCCATATCATGTTACAAGTTTCAGCATACGCATTAGTGAGAAACCCGTGGTATTACGAGACATCAGAGTGTCGTTTAATGGGAAATGCATTATCGGTGGTGTTGACTTGGAGATAAGAATGATGGGCGACTCCCACTCCCGCCTTTCCACCCGGAGGATCACTTACCCGATTTGGGCAGAGCCTACAACCACGAAGCATAGCTATGGGAGGCACTTAATGACTTGGAAATATCAACCGCGCATCTACATATGCATAAATACATATACATGCACCGGGGAGTAGCGACGGAAAGCGTGGGGAGCCGAGAGTGGAGAGATTCGCCCGAAGAGAGGCTCGACGGATGACAGATGCGAGGAGGGAAAGACTCGATGCGGGGAAGGAAAAAAATGGAGAATACGACAGCGTGCGAGAATAAGAGAGAGAGGGAGAGGGAAAGATGGAGGACAATGGCACGAGGAGGTTCCCAAGCGGATAAGGCAAAGACGAGTGCAGCAGGAGAAAAAAAAGAGATGGAGAATACACGAAGAGTGGAAGAATCACACGTGAAAAGAACCGTGAGCAACTTCATGAAACCCATAATAAGAGGAGGATGAAAAAATAATTCGGCAAGAAAATAGAATGGGCTTCCCTCCAGATGGGTTCCGTGCATTTCTTTCTAGTGAGAAGGTTGAAGAAGAGTATGCAGGCGAAGAGAATGTGCATCGTGGATGGAAGTCACAGGGAACCTGAAAGCACCGACAAGAGATGGATATGGGAGCCTGGGAAACGAATTAATCATAACCTTGTTATCCGGGAAATAGTAAAGAGCTTTGGGCAGAGGGAAGATCCCCCAGAGGAGGAAATAGAAGGAAGAAGAGCTGAGAGAGAGAGAGAGAGAGAGAGAGAGAGGGGCTGGTGGGGGTCGGGGATTTTAGGTTTTAGGGGAATGATGCGAAGGAGCCGCGCTAAGACGCCAGAAATGGAGGATGAAGTGGAGGTACGAGGCGAGGGAGAGCAGGAGAGGAGGAAGAGGCGGAAGGGGAAGGAAGTAAAAGTTGAATGACGTGAGGTCGTTTCGAGGGCGGGGGGAGGTCACACCGCTGGGAGGATGGAGAAAAGTAGCCAAAGAGAGAGTTAGCGCCTGAAAGCGGGGTAATGTTGCGAGAAGGATTTCTCGGGGGGTTGAAGGAGAGCGTGTATGCGACGGACGGAAGGGCGAAGAATGGCTGAGAGGGAGGAAGGCTGCAAAAGAAATCTTAGGGCCCGCGGGCGGCGGGAGAAGGGTGGGTGCGGGGCGTGGGTGATTTTTCACGGGCATTACGGGAAGGAGAAGAAGAAAAGGGATCTCTCCCCTCCGTGGTTCCCGCGGGTGCGGGAGGGAAGGGAGCGGGGTTTTCGGGGGGGGTGCCGGGCTATGGAATTAGAGGGAGAGGGTGCGGGGGTTGGATGGCCAGAAAGAGGGATGAATCGGGAAAGAGGAGGGTGGGAGGTGTGGATGAAACTGTGTTGGGTGGGGGTGGGGTAGGATTGATGAGAGCATGGGGAGGTGGAAGGGGGTGGGACGCCTGTTTTCGGCGGGAGGCGAGCGGGCGGGTGGGTGGGGCGTCGGCGGGAGGTTGATGCGGTGATTTGAAGGAGATCCGAACTGGTAACGAGTATAGGAAATGGAGAAGAATCCAGATGAAAAAAATGAGGAGGAAGGATTCGCTGATGGATTGTGGGAGGGTGTGCTGGGAGGGGGGAGAGAAAGTTGCGATGGAGGGTCTGCAGGAGCAAGACTTTGAGAAGAAAACTCTCGCAATATCAATCTCTGGCGAAGACGACAAAACATGAAATCCAAGAAACATTAGCTCGGAGTAAGACCATAAATATTAAGGCTTTGGTGTTCCTGCTTCGGATTTTTGTGTAGCCATCTTCCTTAGAGACTAGCTTTAACCTGATTTTACGGCAATCCGGTTTTCTCAATTCATCAAACGGTATTCATCTCAGCATTGGATAGTCTTCTTTGGCTGCTTGCAATTAACAATATTTTCAATTCGGTGATGAGAGCATAGGGAGGCGTCTATGGTGGGGCTAAGTTTCCACCAATGAATACATTGAAACCCTTAAAAGCTCCATGAAAAAATGCCAAAGATCCAAGAAAAAAAATATTTCAGGCAAAGATAAATTACACTCAGTTATCCAAGACCTTCTCAAATGTTTGTGACCGCGGCTTAGAGAATATCCTGTTTCATTTTTTCAATCATGATTTTGCATAAACTCATCTGATCATTCATTATATCCATGTCTGAAGTGTGAAATTATTCAAAATAACCATATGATATGATGGTTTTTGAAAGAAGATGGTATTTAAAAAAGCATTCATCCTTCAGCAGATCTTTATCGGCAGGGTTCACCACGTCTAATTAATATTCACATTCAATTGAATATGTGTATGGTTATCACAGAAAAAAGAATAAAAAATCGTTAAATCTGAAATGGCAACAGCTCAAGATACACTTTAGCCAATGGCTTTGAATTTCCCCGGTAAAAAAGTATGAGAACGTGAGTCCCACGATAGTTGTCCACCATTTTCTTGCGTATGACCTTCTTAAGGCTCTCAGTTGTTAAATATTAGAGTAACTACACATGGAGCGAAGTGAATGGGACAAGATTTTGTGCAAAGCGTGATTTGATAAATATTAGTTGATGTATGAAAATGAAGAATCCTAGAGTAGTTCATGCTGTATTCTCTCCAATTTTTGGTTTTAACTCCTGCCTGTACTGCAAAAATACTATCGTCGAGTATCTTCGACAAATAGACATTTCGAGGATATCTAAAAATGTATGATTTTAAAAAGATAAATATACGACCGATGGAATCGGTGATGGAACATTGAATGAAAATAAATACCCTTTTATATTGCCCAAGCTATTAGCGCATGAAGTTGAAAACGCATGTATATTAA
Organism: Ischnura elegans; assembly: GCF_921293095.1. Classification (NCBI taxonomy): domain Eukaryota; kingdom Metazoa; phylum Arthropoda; class Insecta; order Odonata; family Coenagrionidae; genus Ischnura; species Ischnura elegans. The sequence continues at coordinate 128,721,806 of NC_060246.1, forward strand.
GTGAACAAGCGTAGCAAAATTAATAATTCAAACGGCATTCAGACGCTTCCTTTGGAAAAATCAAACCATTCCTGTTGAGGCCATCAGGAAAGAATGGAAAAAAACCAATCCTCGGCTATTGAAAGCCTTCACGACTCCGTAAAAATGAGGAATTCATATTTGTTAATATAAATAAAAATTGATCAAACACTTTTCAACTGGTTTATCTCTGCTTTAGGCTTGGGGTATAAGATAAGTTTTACACGAAGCTAATTTTTTTCCCCCCTGCGATGATATCGCCTTAAAATTTATTATTTTTCCATCAGTATTAAAATTATTAAATTTCAATTTACTGGAATTTTTTTATTCTTACAATTATATCTATGCAATAAATCAACTCAATTCAATTTTTCTTTCAATTCATCCCTTTCATAAGAGTTTTGAATTACCCACATAAGTGAAATATTGAGTACTTCACCCGCACCATGAGTGCATTGTCGTGCTCGGAAAACTGCGAGGAAGATGCGAAAAGAGGAGAAAAGGTCGATAACTAGAGGGAGCAGAGAGAGAGAGAGGTGAGGTCTCGACCCAGACGACCCGAGAGGACATAAAGGACCTGACGAGCTTGAAGAAGTTGGAGGTGAGGCCCCCGGATTATGGTTTCGAAACACGGTGGGAGGTGGCGCGGAAAGAATATGTGCAGAAGGGGGTGGGGAAGCTGTATGATGGGATGGGGAGGGGGTGGGGTCAGGGAGGGAGGCGATATATAAGTTTTAGAGGCAAGATAGTCGGGGCTCTGAGTGAAGGGATGAAGGCTTGTTCCGGAGGACTTGAGGAGGCTGCAAAATGCGGGAATAAGTATGGGGGAGGAGGGTGGATGATCTCCGAGGCGCCGTGAGGGGGCGCACGAGGGGGGGGAGAGTGGGAAGAAGGTGCTACGAGGCAGGGACGTGATGCGGGGTTCTCGGGTGCGGGGGAGCGGGAGGAGTAGCGGAGGCGAGTTGGTTTGTTGGGAGGTTGGAGGTGATGCGAGCCATCGCTCAAGGCGTGACTTATCCGTCGTCATGGTCCCAAGCCCATCTTGAGATGCGGCGCCAGCATCCCTCGGCAGCGCATAAACTACCCCTTCCACCACATCAACCACCCCATCTCCTCCTCCAACACCCATAGCCCCCTCGTCGCTTCCTCTGGAAAAATCAAACAATTCCTGTTGAGGCCATCAGGAAAAGGAGGAAAAAAACCACTCCTCTGCTATTGAAAATCTTCACGACTCCATAAAAAAGTGCCTAATTTTCCTGAATTTTTTCAAGTAATGCCTAAGGGTATCACGGAGAAGACATTTCGAGGGGGTTTATGAATAGAATAGTTTTTATTTAAGGCCGCGATGAAGAAATGACACAAATGCATCTTAATAAATTACATAGAATGATATTTTGAGAATAAAATTGACTTTACTGGGACCTAATTTTGTGCAAAGCTTAATACAGCATCATAAACTATAAAAAAATATCAGACTCACAGTTACGGTACGTAGTTTTAAATTTTAAAGAAAGATAGGATAAATCATCGTAAAAATAAGATAAGAAGTTTGCCTTTATTATTTCGTTTTCATTTCAATTTTCATCTGATTACACAAATTTTGAGAAGCTGTTATCTCCGCAATCATCTATACAAAAAAGAAAAGTTATTTAAAGAAAATTATCCCTTAATTTTATTCATTTTGACATCTCTGCACAATTTACCTTTATTTAAATCATTTGAATCTAGATGAATCATTACATTTTGGCAATTAGACGTTGCCGTGGAAATATTGCAGTCCAATTTTACTACTGTTGAGAACTTCCACCACATCGTGCCCCACGTCGTACAACATACCAGCTGAATCAGTCTATAATAAACATACTTGTCCTGATTCATAATTATTGTGCACTAGACTTGCAGGATTTAGATACATGACATCTTGACTAGAGTTTTGAAGATTATCAAAGATTTCATTCATAACAAAGTAACTGAATGAAATATTATATCTACGAGTACTCAAAAATTTTACCTTTTTATCTGTGCACCATTGCGATATAATTTATATAATTTATTAAAATACAACTATGTATTTCAACATGAAATACCGTTAAAACGTTAACATTTAAAGTGCCCCATATATGGTAAAAATTTTAATTTATGATGAGATTTGCAATTACTGAGGACTTCAAAGCACTCCCATTGCCTGAAACCGACTTATTTTTTGAAATATAAAAATCTTTGTGCATCGAATTAATATTACAAAAAAACATCATAGGGGACGTGAGATCAAATACACGTTCTTTATTAAATGCTGTCTCCTAAAATGCATAATATTACACATTAATTCACACATCGATTTTCATCTAGTTATAACTTCAATTTTGCTAAAATATTTACTGGACTATGAAATAGTAAATCAAACTACAATGTTCAAAAATCAACTTGAAATCAGGAACCAATATTGAAGCGCAAAAAATGCATTAGGTCGGAAGAAATGGAGGCGTTGATCCCCAAGGACACACTACAATGAAATCTACTGGTGACCTTAAAAAATTTAGATGGAAAGAGAAGAGAAAAAATCTGAGGAAAGGTCTTACTTGGATGCTGCGGAATGCATTTGGACACGGCTGATCTCGGCGATAGTCCCGGCGCCCATTCAGCTTACTCCGTGGGCGGACGAACTCCCCATCTAATTCCCCCTTCCTCGATGCTACTGCTGCTCGCGCTCTTTTCCTCCCGGGGACCTCGCTCATCACTCTTTCTAATAGGCCCCATCCCGTTCCCACTGCCGCGATGACATCTCCGTCCTACGAAAATCCTGGCCCCGGAGGCGGCCCACAAAACATCAGGGAATCATTGGACCATTCCTCAAACCACTGCGATGGGGTTGTGGGTGTGTCTCCGCGCCATCAGCGTCATTTCGAGGCCATCTTATTTCTTTCTCTCTTCCCTTTGTCGTTCTCTTTCTCACTCCTCCGCGTCAGCCTCAAATCTCATCTTCTCGCGATCTTTTCGCAACGGCGGCTACTCAAAACCTCGGCACATTCCTCTCCTCCGTTTTCTGCGAGATAGCCTTCCGTGTCGAAGAGAATGCCTCATTTCCAGGGGACTTAACCCGCTAAACCATCGTATAAAACCTACCACAGTATCTTTCCCCGTGGTCACTGTTGAGTAAATTCTCTCAATTGCATTTCATGAGCATTTATAAGTGTGACCCCGCATGTGACATGGCATTTTCACGAAAGCAATAAAAAAATTTCTCTGGAAATGAGAAATTCTTATTTTTTTATTTGACCATACTTATTCTCTTATTTTTTCTGATAATTAAATAATGATGAAAATGTTATCTTATGCTCTAAAGAGGATAAATGGTTATTTTGCAATCATTTTAGCTGTCAAATACTTATTGAATAAATAATCATTGGGTTACATTACTTTGTTGTTAAAATTAGGTTATCTCTGTGAACGCATTCATAGCGTTCTTATCATTGCATTTAAATTTTATTATTTTTTGAGATACTTAAAACTTTATGTGCCGTAAATTTTGTCATTGGAGAATGCCCAAGTGAAAATGATAAATTAGGCTGAAGTATCAAGATTATATTAAGAAACCAGCATATTATAATGAAGAGAATTTTAGGTGATATATACATTACTGTTTCTCCAACAGCGTCTCATAATAAAAAAACACCGCATTTTCGTGTGGATTAAAACTCAAGTCTGACAGGATAATCCTTCGGTTGAGTGTTCAATCTATACTGAGACTGAAGCAAATATTAAAACTTTTATGAATACATGGAAGCATAAGAATAATTAACGAAGAAGCACACATTATGAATACTTAGGTACAAGGACAAAAAATGAAGAAAATCACAGGAATGATTGTCAATCATCGAAGTTAGCAATCGGATAACATGTAGCATGACAAAGAGTCATGAAGTTTGGCGACCAAAATGGCTTTCCAATTGGTTCGTCAAATTTATACCTAGGTACCGGTGCTGTAACATAAGAAATAGTAATCACATTCATAGATTCTACTGTTAATAGAACTACTCAAATAATAACTCATACAATAGTTTGGGTTGTTTATTATTTGAATTACTAAAATTTTTACCTAGGTTAATGCAATGAAATTTTTGGCAAAAACAATTATGTGATATTTTATCTTACAGGTTATGGCCATCAAACGGCCAAATATTGGAATAAACAAGAATGTGAATGCTTTTATATTTTCAATTATATATATTGCAGACACGGAATTGCAGAATAAAATTTCAATACCCTGTGCGAAAATAGAATATATTTTTCTCTCTTTATACGGTTGCACACATATTAAAATCAATAATAATTACTTACGAAATTGTACACGGTCACCCTTGAGCACGGATTTTCTTCTTTTCATGTCTTAAGCAACAATGCACACACTTACGATGGAATGATAATCATCATACAAACACGGATTAATTTTACATTATTTTCGTTGATATCGTACAAGTAATAATGCACAAAACCCATACTTTTTACTTAGTTCGTTTCATTGTGGACGAAATGCGTTTGAAGAAACTACAATAGAGGCGATTAAATTGATGTAAAACGTGAACTAAATAGCTGATTGATTCACCATCTATGAAATCTCGAAGAATTAGTAATGCTAAGTGAAATTCGATTAATAACTGATGGTTAACGAAATCTTACACGGGAAATAACCACTCGTGAGAATCCGTTTTCAACAGCACCTTAAGTTTCGGATGGGAGTCATTATTTGAAGATGATAATTGCGCACTTTCCATCGAAATATTACGTATTTTACTATTTTAACTATCTTGAAATGCGCATTAGTTATTTTTTTATATACTTCAGTATGCAGTTATATTTTTTGCCTCAACAAGATCAGGGCCGGATGATTGGGGCCGCATATCACAACTTGAGTTTTGATGACGACAGTAATCTATACCATACAGTAGATATTTATTTCAAATTTGATTATTGTAGAGAAAATGTTTTGTACATTCTGCAAAGCGACATGTGACAGCACCTATTGCTTTCCAATCCGGGTGACGATGAGAGCGACGAACGATAGAACCAGGCGGTAGATGAGTTTGAGAAATGATTCACGAAATGTGCTCTATTACACTGAGAATATAATTTTTAGCGTAGAATTCAGGGAAGCTAATGAGGTTCTTTTACTTCGGCTGAGAATACATCGTGTCCTGTGAACTTCATTCATAATTGTACATCGTACGGCATTTGCTTTTGATACGATGCAGAAACTCATTTCTTTTTTGCTACATAGCTTGGATAAAGAATATTAAAACGTGTTATTGCTTCATTAGAGTCAGGTTTTCATTATCAATATGAAAACAATATTTCATCTTAAATTTAGAAATATATTTTTGGAGTAACCTATCCCACTCTACCTCGACCGAAAGGGCCAGAATTTCCCATTGAATGTTGGTTTAAGTGTCTAGAAATCCAATCCAACAGTCGCACTACAATATTTGCTGCTGTCAGCCGATAGTTTATTCTATATTTTTAATGCTGTTATGGTAAATCAACCTGCCAGAAATGTTTCTAGCAAGCATAAAATATATGCTTGTCGACAATTACGAGCTTAATCTCGCTAGAACGTTAAATTGTCATTTGACTGAACCGTTGAAACAAAAACTGGAATGTATGGAGTCCAATTTTCTATTTCTTTATATTTTTTCATAAATAAACGTTATGTTGTTTAAGTCAAGTTTTTATTTATATTTGGACATAAGTTTCTCATAAAAATAAATTTTAATGCTATATAAAACTTTAGTAGGTGAAGTTTAAGTTTTGCTACTCTCATACAGAAAAAGAAGAGAATGAACTTATCGTTAACTACTTCTCATGAGGCAGTTAAATTAAGATTATAATCGACCGTTAAGCTGAGAGCATAATTCGAATTTGGTAAATCAAGTAACGGCGTGCGAGATAAAGTGGATAGTGAAATAAGGGACAGCGGGGGACTCTGGGAAGGGAGTGGAGCGACGGATGAAAAGGAAAGACAGCCGGAGAACCGCGGAGACAGATACTAAAGAGGGACACTCGGTCTTTTCCAAAGGAGCTTGTTATTCCATTAAGCACGAAGGTCCACCCAGAGCAAATGCTATGAGCGGCAGTCGGGAATGGTGGCGGCGGTGTAGTAAGCCGTAATGGGAGGGCAGGGTTGGGCGCTGTCTCGCGACCAGATTAAGGGGTCAGGTCGAAGGGCTAACGGGACGGGATCTGGCAAAGTGTGAAAATATGAAGGAGAGGATGGTTCAAAGGGATTCTTGACGCGTCCGAAAAAGTTGAATGAAAGACAGATCGGCCCGCCGCACGGGGAGAGATGGCAAAAGATATCGCTTTGGAAGGGGGAGGCGTGGTTCGTGGGAAGGGATATATTTTTGTACAAAGGAACGGATCGGCGGATGGCGCAAGGCTAGCAAGGGAGGTATGGGCAACGGGAGAAGAAAAATTGAAACTATATAATATTCGTAGTATGCTCCGACTCGGCAGACTTTGCGCGAGCTAGTTACACGGGGATGAAAAAGGAAGCGAAGAAGGGCCACAAAGAGGAAGAACCACTAAATGAATAAAAAAGGAAGGCAAGGAGGCAGAAGTGATGAGGGAATAGGCGTGCATAATGACGTAACAAATGCGGGGCCATTTGATAAAAAGTCGTGCTCCCGCTTTGCCAAGATGGGGGAGGTGCCTTCCGCGGGATACCTTGGCATTCACGAAGGGTAGGAAAGATGGGAGAGAAATTATGAAGGGGTGGATTCCACCGGTAGATGTTGAGATGGGGGATGGGGGAGAGCTCTCTTACGGCAAGGTGGACGACGGGTGACGGGGAGGCACCCTCATCCGGTCTTGGTTCGGTTCCAATGCTTGTGTAGAGCCGTCTCCTGCCTCATAAGGGGTTAAAACGTCTATTTCTCACTCTCTCTCTCTCTTGAAACCCCGACATCGGTGCATTCTACCATCGTGTCGGCCTTCAATTTTTTTCCGACGCACAAACAGAGTCCCGCAACCATTCCGTAAGGTTGGGTTTGGTTCACTGGTCATGCTTTTAATCCACGCAACGAGAGATGAGGTAAGAGCAAGATGAAAAAGGGGAGGTAAGACGGCTCTTTTTCCTTTCAATCTTGTCATCTTTCTACGCCTCATCCGTAGCTGCGTGTGCATGCGCCTGTCACTGAGAAATTTTTCCACATGCCTCCTACCGCTCCGACCCACCCGTTTATTTATGGAGGCGACATGCTAAGAGAAACTCGGCGACATTCGTTACGTGTCGCACCGGGTGGATATGTTGGGTGGCGGCCGGGCGTACGCTTTTTGGTGGCCCACCGCACCGCCGACCCCTCCCACGTCCAGGGGCTAAAACCTCCCCATCCCACGCACAGCCTCACCTTAATCTCCCTCTCTAGCGCGGTCCTTTCTCCTCATTTCCAGGATTTTCCGGGTGCGAATATCATTCATAAGCCTCCCTTCTACACGGGTTCCCTTCTTCCCCCCACCCATTCTGCATATGCTCCACTATAAACTCCCACCCCACCTCCTTTTCCGCCCATTGGCCAATCTGCCCGCCGCTCATATTAATGACATTTCGTTGCCGTCCTTTGGGGTTTCTTGGACGTAAATTTTAAACTGGCGCGCGCTCGCCGAGGACTGGTCATGCTTCGCTGTATATGAGTGTGTGTGAGCCGCGTGTTTTCGTTCTGGCCGTAAACTCATCATGTCAACCCGAATGCTTCACATGGCGTCAAAACAGATGAATTTATAACGCTTCCTGTCCCTTTCATCCCGGGCCCCGGTCCGCCTCCCCTCCCCCCACGGCTCTCGCACAAAATGTTTAAGGCCGCCTCATCAATCCTTTGCCGGCTTTCTTGAAGCCACGCATTACATCCTTTTAGCAATACGGGACCGTTTTAAAACGTCAACGGCCATTGTCGTACCGATATGAGAGCGCTTAAATCAGGACGCATCATCGTTCTGCGGGTGAGTGTGAGTTATGGGTCTAAAAATGAGCATGGGGTTATTGTATCCCACAAATGGCTGGAATTGAAATTTAACTTCCATAAGAATCTGATTTAGTTGTAATCGCGAAACGCGAAGCTTAAGTGTAATTTGATATTTATCCGGTTTTGTCAACACCCTGATTACGTTTCTCCTTACACACAGGCTTCGACAGAACCTTCGTCATCGACCTGTGTCAAGCAACAAGACTCGGAGCAAAGCCTTTGGCCCCAGTGGAAGGAATTTGGAGCAGTATAAATTGTGTTATAATAAGAATACAACTTATGACGACAACTACTGTATTTCATATGCATATTGATGCCTAGTAGTTGAAAAAATAAATACTTCGATTCACAAGTAATTTGTTTTCAATCGAGCATCTGAATGCCATTCATTTTCCTTTTCTCAAGTGAATGATCGTCTTTTAAGATGGGTTCATTGCGCTCATTCCAAGATAGATTAATGCAAGCTCTATGCATCCAGTCATAAAATTCAGTTTTGCAAGCAGTATTTTATCAAAACGTCTTACTACATTTCATTGCACTCTGGATGGGAAGGCAATATCGCGCCGGGTGGATATGTTGAGTGGCGGCCGTACGCTTTTTGGTGTGTAAACTGGTTGAGATTTTTTTTCGTAGAAAATGCGATCAGAATGCAATATTGTAAGACTTCTGAGCGTTGATTAGATTTATTCCGCGACATAGTTTAAACGTGCTGCCTCGCATGGAAAATATTCTTTCCAGGTGGCATTGAAATAAATATTTTATTCAATACAAAAGGTTAAACTCCATTTTTATTACTACATTTAAATACTTCTAATTGAATAGTGTACTAGAGAAAATCAATTTCAAAGACATTTCATATCCTGTTCTTTCTCCTGGTCTCCAAAATTGATGTCGGCAATTCTCTATTATCATATTTAAATCTGATTCCTCTAATATCAACTTGATCTCAAATAAATAAATTACAAGTAGTGAAAATCAATCAATTTAATGAGATTATTAGCGGCACTGAAGGCAAAATGCATGATAGTGATTGGAATTAGTTAAACTATATTTTACTTTAAATTCTTTCCCAAAGAAATTGCTTCATGCATTTCCTAACAAAACGAATCATAGCGGAAATAAATATGATGCATTTTATGAGCAACGATTGATTCAAGTGATTTTGATTTAAGTCTATTTGATTGAACAAGTGATTTTAAATATCATCACAAAAGCGGTTGAATTTTTTTCCGCTCCGCAGAGATGCGAGAGTGCGATGAGAGAGTGAGGACAAATGTAAGTAGAATATTGCTAAATATTTTCATTCCTCAGGAACACTCATGTCTCATATTGCCTCGCTAAGTAACTTTCACTAATAGCCATAGGGAATGCATATTAAGTGACATAATTTCTTGAAAAGTGACGCAGTAAACCCACACAACGATTCGTGGTTTCTTGGAAGTAATTGAAAGAAGGGGAAAAAACTTGCGCGCGGAAAGACAATATTTAGGCAAAATTCATCACAATTACGGAATGCGAAAAAAGCATTGGCATTTATATAATTATAAAGTATTGGAATAGTTACCGAATAAATTATTTTACTAACTCTTGATGTATTTTCATTCCACATTTTTGATAATTTGAATTTTTGGATATGCATTACGCACAATCTTTTGGTATTGTTTAACACAATTGTTTTCATATAGGTAAGATCAGGTAGTGAGGGTAAAGAGAAACCAGGCTTCAACATTAGCTGAGTCTTAACGGAAGGTGGCAAGGGGCTTCACTTTTCATCCGACGGGGGAAGGGACCAATTTGAAGTGCCAACCAAACAGTACCTTATCAGGGATCGGGAAATCTCTGTATTATATCCGTCACTACCAGGATTTGAACTCGTGCCCACGAGGTCAACAAATTTTAAATTCCACCGGTGCGTTTGATATGAGATTCAAAAGATACGTTCGATATGAATAAAACCGTCACAATTGGCTCATGGAAAAATCTTTATCTGCGCCTAATAAATTGTCTCCAGTTTTTCAAACGCTCAATCCATGTCGGACCCCACGTGAGCCAACCCCACGACCGGGAATCAGCCACCACTCCCATTCACTTGCTCAATGCTTGACACCTCGAAATTTTTCCCCCGCCAGAACAAAGCAAAACGGTGGATTCCTCCGACTCGACGGTCCCTTTTTCAACGGGCGTCATTCCCGTCGATGAGAGCCAAGCGAACTTCTCCGACTGACAGCTGCTTCACGCATTTTCCCATTCTATCGCTCCCTCCCTTTTCACCACCCCCTTGCCCCCTCTTCGTCCCCCCCAAAAGAAATCTTCTCCCAGACACTCTTCCCTCATTATATCCCTCCCTCGTTTCTTCTGCGCCGAAAATGTATAAATGACAGCGCCGGCTGCTTCGACTCCTTGCACGTGAGCATCCACTGCGGTGCGGGGATCTTATAGATATCCCTTCCTCGCTTCCTCCCTCCACCGCCCCGCTCAATCATCGCCATACCCCCTCTCGCCGCCCGCTGAAAATGCCAATGCCCGTAATGCTGAGTGAGGAGTGGGGAAGTGACGGATTCTCTCTCTGGAATTCTAATATCCCTGCTCTTAATACACCCGAGTATGGAAAAACGCTTTAGCCAATAAGGGAGGTTGCCGTTTGTGCTGCTGTTGGGATCTCCGGCTGCGGAGGAATGAATGGTCCATAATGACAACCAATGTTCCCATCTCTGAACGTAATTTCTGCGCCAAAAGAAATCTAATTACGTTAACATCTGCATGCGATTTAGTTTGGAAAATGTTTTTATTAATCGTTATTAATTATTGCTCGAAAAGAATATTTAGTTTCCTTTTACAATTTAACGTCACGTATACCCAAATTCAAGATTCCTCTATAGACTGCTCTCCTCTAATTCCACTCTACTTGAATTTTCCAATAAAAATTTTCAATTTTCACTTCACGGCACAAATTATATTAAACTGGAATTAAATCCGTACTTCAGAGGTTGCATAGAGTGTAAAAAATACTTCACACAAATATAGGGTTTCATTTCTTGCATCGCTATAAAAGATAAACTATTTGAGATATTCTCAAATTCATTTTCTAATCTGTTAAAATTTGATATCTCAGATTAAGCCATTTAAGAGCTATTCTTCACTCCAAAAGTAGGCATTAAAACGACGTTTTGAATGTATCACTAGCATTCATACAGATAGAAGAGGGAATCAGGTTCCAATAACGCAGACAGAAACGGAATTATAGGGATATTATTGCATGTTTTTTTTTGCGTTTATCCCCACGCACCCCTGTGTTTGAGAAATTAGTTCACAGTGATTGACAGAGATCCCAACGATCTCCTTCAATCGCAAGGTGCCTTTTAATGCATGGAAATTACCTCCTGAAGAAGTCATCCGTTTTTTAAGGCTTACCTCACTGCCAATGGCTCTAATCAGTCACGCCAATCACGTGGAGTTGGATTCCCGCCACGTCTTTGTCAATTCAACGTGCGTCTTCGCGGCGTGATGGAAGGCTGAGGCTAAAGCGATTCGTCGTGATAATCTCGGAAAAAATGACCGCCGGTTGACGGGATCTCTTTTAAAAAATTCTCTCATGTCAAAACAGATCCCTTCCGCCTTGATTTTTTTCCTAAAACGTTAAATTGCTTTCGAGAACCAAATAGTGTCTTAATATGTATATCGATTTGTAAGATAGTATAAATATTTTTTGATTTCGCTTAGGATATAATAAGATATGAATACTAACTTGATACGAAGCGCGGCCTGAACAAATGCTGTAATTTTTGGAATGCATAATGTTGATATTGTCTTAGAGGAAGGAATAGGTCTACAACTACGGATTATCTAATATTCCATAATGGCGGTCACCGGTCAGCATTCCAATTGATTTTCAGACTCTCATCGCCAAAAGGGATCCAATTGGAATGGAATTTAATATTAATTGCACTTTCCAATAAATATTCAATATTTACCTACCGCGTAATAATAAATACTCACAGGATTTTGAAGTCAAAAATAGCGAAGAGCACAGAGTAATTAGCCTCTACGCTCTGAGTCTCCGCGTATAACTCTGCAAACCTGCAAGTCTTGACGTTCTCTGCCAGACTTTACAATGCATTTCAAAGTCTTACGTCATAGTAATCACGGTATGGCATAGTGCAGTTTTTCTTAAAAAATGAAATATTTAGTATTTTGTCATTTACGTAATTTTCTTATCTTTCTCATCTCTTACGCGGCTGGAAGGAGGTATCTAAAAAATCATAGATGCACATTGATGCGTTTTGGAAGATTCTTTGAATGTATGATAAACTTTAAGTCATGTCATTTGGTTTTTTTTAGATTTTACATATGCTCTAAAAATAAATTCAACACGAAATAAATAGGAACGCAGATGTGAGAACAAAATTTATAAATGCTTGGCGGTTAGGATTTAAGCGTGTCCAATAAACCTAAAAAAGTCACAAAAAAATGAAGAATCGAACAATAATTTGGTGACTATGCGCGCTCAAGCTCTTTATCCCATGTTATTAGGTATTGTTAACTTGACAACCAGCGAATATTTTTTGTTAAGAAGTATGTTAATATTAGTACAAAGGGCTCCAAATAACATATGTTCGTCTTGTGTTTGGAATAAATGTGTCTATTTTTTAAATGAATTTCAAAAATAAGTTTTAACGGTAATTATAAACTTATGATGCAACATCTAGTTCCATTAACCTCGATACAATGGCCATAGAAATTTAGAAACCTAGATAGCGTAGCAGTATGTGCAGTGGTGCGAAAAGGCAAATGGGTCTGGTTTGATTCCCGGTCCAGAGAAAATTTTCTCATTACAAATCATGTAAAGGGAAAAATTTCCCTGGACCGAGGAATAACTTAAAAGTTGCATTTATTTACAATGCAATTTTTAAGTTATTACTAAGCAGACCCTCGCATGCCCTTCGGATTCATATAAAATTAAAGATGGGGATGACGATCGGCAACGAGATAAAATGACGAAAGACACATCTGAGGAGAGAAGATGCAAGATGGCGATCCATCGACCCACGGCCCCTCTCTCCCACTTTCAACCGTCTTGTCTCTCTTCGCCCATTTCCCTCCGCCCTCTCTCCCTTCCAACTTCTTCCCTGCCAACTCCACTCGCGCCACCCGGAGAAGGAGGAGACGTCGACGAATGGCAAGGAGGGCGAGCGAAGGGATGCGCACGGTTGGGCGTGGTGGTGAAAGCCGAAGGGAACAGCAGGAGGGGGAGGAAGGGGTTGGCTGTCGGAGAAAGGGTTGGTCATGAGAGAGAGGATGTTTTCATTTACGGGGGTGGTCGGTAGGGGGGGAGGCAAGAGAGTTTGACGAGAGGAAATACGTTTGGGGGAAGGGGGAGACTAAGATCGTCTTGGGGGTAATTATTATTGACCCATGTTGCTGCTTTGGAGGGGGACCGCGGCGGGTAGATGAGATATATGTCACTGGGGTGGGTGGTTGATATGACGGGGTCTCGTGGAAGCAAAGAGCGCGGATCGGGGAGGAGAGAATATGCAAGAGGAGTAAGAAAGGTCTTTAAACCATGAGGGATTGGAGGGAGGGCCGATATATGCATGCAGTGTTTCCAAAGGGTTTGAATGCGGCACGTTTTAATTGCTGCCTTTGTCTTGATGATGAGTGTTTGCTTTTGGCGTAAAGAATCTATTGTGCGGGAGATGATGGAGTACCTCACCCAAGATCGAGGAGACCTGTGCCGGAGGGGTGCAAATAACGAGAAGAGGGTCGAATGATGAGTTTGATTACCTCTACTCGATGAGTGAAATACTTTAATCCTTTTCGACTAAGTATTAATCTCCATGCAAAATTTGTTGGCCTCGGTGGCAGTGGGATAAAGACCTCGCCTATCAAACTAAAGGTTGCGGGTTCGATTACCACCTGGATAACTTACACTTAACAAATGTACGGGTATTAGTGAAACATCATTGCTGTTCATTGATCGTATCCCCTGATAGAAAGGCCTTAACCCTCCGCTACTCGCGTGGCGTCTGCTGGACGCCAACCAATATGTTTTTGTTTTTCTTCGGCCAAAGTGTGCGTATAATAGTTTCTCCTTCTAGGTACCTTACTCTTTTCGAATTGTCTGCCATTCAGTTAAATCATATCAGATAAATTTATAGCAGGGTGCCAGGCAAGGGTTTTTGAAATGTATTTGAGTCTGTCAGACGCCACGCGACTAGATTCGTTACAATTTAATAAATATTTTATTTTCAATCAATGCTCATTTCTTATATTTTATAATTGTTATTTAATGCTATTATTAATTATGATTATCTTTAATTTGTTGTAAATAAAAATGCAATTTTTTTCTCTTATTTATTTATGTGGTTTAAGCTCGCGTTTTTGTTTACTGCGGGAATATATCAAGGAATTACTGCTCTCGATTTCACCGGAGACAATCATTCGAAGGTCGTATTTCAGCCACCCATCCATTGTGGGTTTTTTGTGTGCAACTTAATTGCACAGCAATTGATTGCAATCTGGGGAGCGGCACGCCACGGCCTGCTGTTTCGGCATATGCCCAGCTGCTTTTTTTTCTATCCGCGTAGGTCCAACGCTTGTCTTTTCGTCGAGTCTCAATTATAACGTATCTTACCCTAGTCTATTCAGCACTGTGGATAGGCGCCGCGTCGCGAAACCATATCGGTGACGACTTTGCTTTCTTTTGAATTCGGCATATGCCCTGCTAATTTGTTTTCTATCTGCGTAGGTCCAACGCTTGCCTTTTCGTCGAGTCTCAATTTTAACGTATCTTATCAATGTCTATTCAGCACAGTGTGATAGACGCCGCCTCTAAAACCATTTCGGTGACGACTTTGTTTTCTTTTCAATCTGCAACCTTAGAGAAACTCTCCAACATATCTATGACAAGTTATCTTTTTCTTATCTATTTCTCGCAGCCGCAGAGATGCCACGTCGGGTCCCCACATATTGCGCTAATTTACTAACTTGTTTTCTTTTGGATATACAAATGTGCAACTCTTGTAGTTCCTCCGTATAAATACCCAAGTATCCCGCTATCGACCACTCATTCTTTGTCCGTTGGTGTATTGGTGCGTCAGAAAGGAACTTGTGACTGCAAGGAGCCCCTGAATTTTATCAGTAAAACGTGCGAGTAATTCCAGAGTGGTGCAGTGGAACAAGCTACACTTCATAGTGTTTCATTGTTCGAAAGTGTAAGTTTTATATTCCTTTATATTTATGCATATACATTTATGAAATTAATCACGCTGTAGATGGTTGTTCCCTATTATGATGTATCTCTTCTGGATTTACTTACGTCCCTTAGATGGAGAGAAAAAAACAGCTAAACCTAATGCGTGAGGAAGATCGTAGCTATCTGCAGCGTCTTCTGATGGAATCATCAGATTCAGAATTGTCTGCAGTAGATGATGAGAGCGAAGGTGAAGAAGATTCCTTAGAGGAACAATTGCAAAACACGGATACGGAGCAAGAAATTACTAGTGAGGAAGAAAGTGACCGAGAGGATGAAGAATCAGGTAAAGAATTTGTTTTTGGGAAAGACAAAACTACGAAGTGGGCTTTGCAAATACCAGTGGTGACTGTAAGGACTCGTCGTCATAATATTGTAAACCTGAATTCACGTGTGAAAGAAAGTGCTACAACCGCTAAGACTGTACTCGAGTGTTGGAGATGTTTTTTTACCGACAGTCTGCTTGCTATTATTTTGGAAAACACTAATAAATTCATTGAATCCCAAAAAGATCGTTACGATAGGGAAAGAGATTGTAAATTTACCGATTTGAGTGAACTGAAAGCTTTCTTTGGATTACTGTATATGGCAGGTTTCCTTAGAAATAGTAAGCTAAATACAAGTGATTTGTGGTCTACAGATGGAACTGGTGTTGAATTTTTTCGATTGGTGATGTCTCGTAAGCGCTTCCACTTTATTTTACAAAGCCTTCGGTTTGATGACAAAGCAACTAGAAGCGATAGGAAGCTATTAGATAAGCTTGCACCTGTTAGAGAGGTTTTTGATATATTTGTTCAAAATTGCCGTGAAAGTTATTCTTTGGGAGAATACGTAACTATTGATGAAATGCTATCAAAATTCAGAGGAAGATGTGCATTTAGGCAATACATCCCGAGTAAACCAGGAAAATATGGAATTAAGATATTTTCTCTAGCAGATTCTAAAACATTTTACACAGGGAACTTAGAAGTATACGTTGGGAAGCAGCCGGAAGGCCCATTTTACGTTAGTAACAGTGCCAATGATGTTGTAAAAAGGTTGGTTAGACCGATTGCTCACAGTGGTCGCAATATAACCGCCGATAATTGGTTTACCAGTTATGAGCTAGTTTTAGACCTACTCAAAGCTAACCTTACGTATGTAGGAACAGTAAGGAAGAATAAACGGCAGCTTCCACCCAGTTTTACATCCCCTGTCGGTCGAGAACCATTTACAACTCGTTTTGGATTTGATAGGCATTGCACATTGGTATCATACATACCAAAGCGACGAAAAAATGTAATTTTAATATCTTCAATGCATCATGATTCCACAATCGATGAAACAACAGGGAATTCGAATAAGCCAGAGATCGTGACATTTTACAATGCAACTAAATCTGGCGTTGATGTAGTTGATAAATTATGCGCGACTTACTCAGTAGCAAGAAACACCAAAAGGTGGCCGATGACTATATTTTATACCATGCTCAATGTGGCAGCAATAAATGCTCAGGTTATTTACCTTGTAAACAACAAAGAGAGTTCTCATGCAATTTTGAAAAGAAGGCATTTTATCAAAGTCCTTGCGCAAGAACTAACTAAAGAGCACCTGCAAAAACGTAGTCACGTGGTAAATTTACCGAGGGAATTGAGAAAAAGAACTTTAGCCATTAGTGAGAAAGACAAAGAAACTGAACATAATGAGTCAAGTACTTGCAGTTCCAAAAGTATTCGTAGGAAATCGGAGGAAAAAACGAAGGAGAAAAAAGAGAATTCTAGAAAGAGATGTTACATTTGCGACAGAAAAAAAAATCGAATGACAAAATATAGGTGCATTTCCTGTGATCATTATATATGTTTAGAGCATTCTGAATACGTTTGTATTGTTTGCAAGGATAAAAATATGTAATTGTTGCTGTGATGTGGTTTAATTGAGAGCAATGTATCAAAAATGTGCTTAGTTACTAAAAGATGGTTAAAATGTCTTAAATAAGTTAAAAACTATTGTATTTACAATGTTATAACTTGTAAAGGAGCAAATAAATAACATAAAAGTAGTGTGTTGCATTTAATTTTAATATTAACTATTATATTATAATGTACACTATTGGCGTCTAGCAGACGCCACGCGAGCATATTTGTCCCAAAATTTGACGCGAGTGCGGAAGGGTTAAATGTGCTTTTTTCGGGGAAAAAGGTGAAGATGACTGATTCCGAAATTATCATAATTTAAAAAAATGCAAAACAATGCTGCTGACTAAAGTAAAAACCTAAAACAATAAATATTACTTGCAATTCAGTAAGGAATAGGATATTCTGAGCACTGTCAAATTTTATAATTTAATCTCAATAAGACGTTAAAGAAAAACATCAATATGAACTGAAATTACGCTACTGATTTTAAATGGCTTAGTTACCTGGGGAAAATTGTTGAATTGAAGAAACAAAGGCAAGAGGAGTTAAGAATGACTTTTAATGTAACCAACACATTTGAACATATTGGAGAATTGGATAGATTGACGATGCCTAAGAGCTAGCTGGAGAAACATTTACAGTCCTTCAAGCTTATTGGCAGTGATAATAAGTAACAGACTGGGTTGAATCAAGAGGGATACTGGAAATCGAACAGATAATGCAAGTTCATCAATTGGATAATTCAAGAACATCTTAGGGTGGATGACACTGTGAGACTAGTAAAGGTCCGGAAAGCTTAATAAGAAAGATTTGTGAACATAATTTTAAAAGCTGAATGCTGGCAGGAGAAAAGTATAACAAACGATATTGAAGCGAACATGATACATACTATGCTTCAAATTCACGAAATATATCATACATATCAAAGCGAAATGGTTCTCATATGGTAAATGCAATGCAGTGGAAGTAATTCCAAAATTACTTTACGATAAGAATTTCTATGATTTTTGGCAATTTTTAGTACATAACGCAGTCAATTTCTTAATTTCAAGACATCAATGGAAAAATTCAATTTCATTAGATATGGCTTTGTGAATATTACATAAAAAATAAAAGTCTATCGCTCTGCTAATATTTCATGTTTTTTTAACACTAGAACTACCGATGGAGTCATTTTGACTCCTCGCCATTTTTATTTCTCTGCCCTGTCTAAAATTTTCCGAATTCCGGCCTGAAATTCCGTGACTTTTATTCATTTTTGACACAAAATAAGGCTGTGCGATTAAAATAATTCTAGAAAATAAAATAGTGCACGTTTTTCAAAATTTACCTTTAACTACCAAAGGGAGTCATTTTGACTCCCTACTGTATTTTGCTTGTCTTTTCACCAAATAGTAATATTTATACAAGTTTTTATCTCTTCTTATGTCAATAATAATTAATATAAATCAATCAAAGGCTTAAATATACAATTATTTTCCTTTTGGCCAATATTTGCGAGACTTTGAAAGCATTTCTTATTTTACGGGTCTGTGTTTGGATCTACAAACTATGTGAATGTCCTGATATTATTTTACCTTGCGATAAAGTGGTGAATATGCAATTCATAGCATTTTCAAATCCATGTGTTTAGAATCCGTTGTGTCTGTCCCTCCTCCTCTCCTTCTCGCCGCCCACCTTTGCTGCCGCCCGCTAATACTGTGCATTGCGTGCAGCACTTTTATTTCAGCCTTGACTGCGTGGAAGTTGATTTTCAAATATGAAAAAGTACCTCTGATATACCGATTCCTCAGAAAAATTGATATACTGATGAACCAGGAAAATAAATCAGTAGAATGAAATAAAGTTACTGTCCTAGCACGTTCGGCTCTGACAGCGCTGGCTGCCGGGTGCCGCACAGGAAAACCGTGCGCTGTCCTTTGCATTAGTGAATCCAGTGAACTCTCGAGTGGACTGCAAAACTCCTATGAAGCAAGGATTTCATTTTTCCTGACTGGGAGTATGGCTAGAAGAAGTAGGCGAAAGCGTGAAGAAGTCCTATCTATGTCGCATTCTATACCGGAAGGTGAATCAGAACGCGAAACAAAAGATCATTTCGGCTGTGACGAAGTCGAGGATTTTATTCCTCAAAACGTTTCTAGTGAGTCTGAAGATTCAGACAAAACGCGTGCAAAATATAAGCAGTAATTTACATTTACTTTCCCTTTCATGGGTTGTTACAAAAAAGGTATTATATACGATTACTAGCTGACCCGGCGAACTTCGTATCGCCTAACAATCAATGAACTTAAAGTTTACTTACATCATTTATAAATCAAGAGTGGCTGTATCGTTTTTGATCATGTTTAATTTATTATAATGAAATAAGGATACAAATTCAATAAAACTACGTAAATGAGTACCAAAATTGCTTGTCAGAAGGACATTTTCTTTATTGAATCTATATAGGGTGGATCGGAGCACGTCTACGCGGATATTTTTCAGCAAATTTTATTACGTTTTAGCTTAAGAAATTTTGGGCATTGTGGTTTAATAAAGCAGTTCATGAAATAAAAATTATACGCATTCAGTTGTTGGCTATTTGCGTTATTAGCTGTAAAAAAATGTTTTTAGGTCCAAGTCTGTTGCATACACTTGGCCCATTCAGGGGGGAGGTTTAAACAACCCCAGACCGACGCTTGACTGATGCTCAAAATCGTGCAAGAAGAGCCCCTATGAGGCAGCATTCGCATTAAATGACTTAAGGCGCGCCAGTTTTAGTATCTCTGTTTGAAAAAAATGCACTGCGTAAACGTACTGCATGCGTAAACGCACCACGGTGAGCTCTACACATTCGGGTTTAATTTCTTGCGTCAAGCACCTTCTGAGAAACAACAGTTTTTGTTTTGTTATCAGGCGCAAGATGAAGCGGATGAAGCTAAATAAATATAGCGAAGCAAAGCAGTGACGCAGCGAGGGGAGGTTTTGGGGGATAAACCCCCCCCCCCCCAAGAGCTTAGAGAATTTTTTTATGAAAGATTTTGTTATTAATATTAGGGGGACGGATGACTAACAAACAAACATATTTAACTATTCACATAGACACAGAACCCACTATTTTGAACCATTTATGTTAAAAAATGTCTGGGGGAAGTGCCCCCACACTTCCCGCTTACCTTAGCGAGTTTTCTATACCCTACAGATCCGTGGTATTAGCTGCGCCCAAAACCCCCTATCCTAGCTACGCACTTGAAGCGAAGGAAGAAATACAGAGGATGGTTTATCGACTCGTGAACATAGCACGTTAAATTGACCATGAGAAAATCATGGGTTTTCATTAGCACATGAGCACAAACAACACAAAAACTGAAAGACTGACCATGCGATTTTTTAATCGTTATCACGAATGCAACACGAATTGGAAATTGAATACGTTTAATCTCAAAAGGGCATATGAGTTTAGATAATGGAATCTACGGAATAAGGACTTCCTCACCTTTGAATTTTCCTTTGAGTGAAGTTGCGTGAATCACATTCATTACCAATTATTTTAATCACCAAACACGTTCCGTTGGATAGTTATGGTTGGTTTAGGCTTCGAAAGATCATGAGCACAGAAACTACATTTCTCTGTAAATCGTGCCTTGGTAAGCTAGGTATGTCCAAGGACTTAAAATATTCAGATAGGTAGTTGGTGATTTCGTCTTCGTTTGTTACACATTTAAAAGATTCGAATTCATGCAGAGTACGAACTATTTGAATTTACCTCGTTTTAGTCATCCGCATCTTCGTTCTTGCTCGCTAAATCAACCATCTTTGATTCTTTTGGTGATCAATCATATTCTGGAACTCTTTGTTGATGAGATCACTGAAACTAATTTGCAATCATTCCAAGGAAATGAGTTAAAACTACTCGATTCCTCGACAGGAACACGGACATTACAGTTTGTCAACAATTGCTTGAAGATTTGTTTACAAACACGGTAGTGAAGTGTCAACTCGAGCTTGGGCACGGCTGGGCTTACAATTAGCTCGAATTAAATTTTTTTAATGTAATTTCAATTTAATTAATATTTTGAATATATTTAGTAATTAAAATGTTATATTGTTACTAAATTCAGTTATTAAAGTGGTAAAAACAAAACAAATTATTTAATTTGTAGTTTTGACCGACTTATCAATTGTTGTGTTACTATAACTCCTAAAAGCATGTCCATAGGAAAGAGATGAATTTTTTTTGTGAAATTATCCTTTTTTTAATAGCCTATATGTTAACCCCGCCTGAGACGAATCCAAAGAACCAAATCTCATTGAAATCGGTGCAGCCGTTCTCGAGTTATAAGTGTTCTAACTAACACGATTTTCGACTTTCTTTTATATATATAGATTTATCGATTCGTTTATACTGACTCACATAAAGCGATGTACAATTGTGGAACCACGCAGGCAAAATTACGAAGATTTTACACTTCCCGATGTGGAGCTAGTTGCATGTATAGCCATATTTTATGCCCGAGGAATATCAGGTACAATGATTACTCTATTGAGAGTATTTGGTCAAACAACTGGGGAATACCATTTTCTACAACGAACGACTAGGTTTGTTAACATTTTGCAATGTCTAAGAGTTGATGAGAAATCTAATTGATTCCAGCGGCTCAAAACTGTCAAGTTTGCCCTCTTTTCAATAGTGTACGATAGATTCATAGAGAATTACATTGCTTGTTACAAACCTGGTCCGTACATTATAGTTGATGAACAACTTTTTCCCAGTGTAATTAGGTATATTTCACTCTGTACATTCCTTCTAATCCGGACAAATACAGCCATGAATATTGGCTACCTGTTGACAAGGAGAGCAAATATATTGCAAATGCCTTCCCTTATGTTGGAAAAAGTAATTCACTTCATGCAGATTGCCGTTTAGCAGTACTGAAACTAATGCAATTATTTCTGAAAAAGGGCGAAATGTTACTGTATATAATTACTTTACCTCAGTCAAACTCGCTGAACAGCAAAAAATCCAGGGTACTAGCATTGTGGGAAAGGTAAATAAAAGAGAATAGAAGAACCAAAAGAGATGAAATCACAAATATACCACAAGAACGTCTACTCAGTGATAGCCTATCTACTCGTTGGAAAATACTCCCGACTTAGCAGGTATTCATGGATAGTGTACAATGAGACTACCTAAAACATTTCGCGCAAGACTTTTTAGAAAAAGCTCGTTACAGAGTTGGCTGATCCTCATGTTAGATGTAGATAAAAGCGTTGCGTGTCCAATGCCGCAGATTCTTCTGACGGGTTACTGCAAAAAAATTATTTCCAGGCAAAACCAAAGTGCAAAAATAATCTATCAGTTGGGAATTGTAAGACCTGCCAAAAGTCTTTGTGTGGGCAATGAAAATGAACGACAATGCTTGAACTCTAAAGCACCTTAGACAAATGCGTGGCGTATCAACTGCATTTTTTTGCTTTAGTTAATTATCTTCCCAACTACCATGTAGCCTAAGTAATATTTTTGATCATTCAAACAATATGATAAAATGTGTTGAAAAGTCTACGTTTGCTGTTTTATCCAATTCCTCCATTATAATTCTATTAAAACAACATAACATGTAAGAAAAAAGAATTTCAAAGCAACACTGTCGAATTTCGCATTTAAAAAAAATATATTTTTTTGTTAAAAGGACGTCTGAAATATTGCTATTATTAACAAAAATGATAAACTAATGCAATCTATCAATAAAAACAGACATAAACAGCAAAAATAAACAATTATAAAGTAGGAGTCAAAATGACTCCATTCGGTAGTTCTAGGGGGGGTGTCAAGTCCGGTATTCCTAGTGTTAAAGTGTGAATATCGTTTCGAGAATGGTAGTCTTTGTAGATTGAGAGCAAATCGAGGAGATTGTAAGGAGTGGGGATTTCTTCATTCGTGTGGGTGGTAAGATGGTCGTGAAAGAGAGAGAGAGGTAGGTATTTGTGGACGGGAGTAGAGTGGGAGGGGTCAGGTGAGGGTGGGGGTGGAAGGAGGGAGTTGTAAGGGGTGGCGCGAGCCCCTGAGAAGACAATCACTTAAATGGGACCTTAGGGGGAGTGGTGTTCTCCGACCCAAACCCCCCCTCCCCTCCAACATTTCTGTCCTCCATTCCCCTTTTACTCGGCCGTAATTAATGAATGCCCCGCCGCCGCTGTGGGCGCCGACAACACATGCGCGAAGAAGAGCACCGTCTTCCACTCGGCGGGAGTGATAAGTGGCGAGGATGAAGGGTGGCGCGGATGGCGAAGGAGACGTCCTCTTCCCCCGCGACTCTTCTTGTTCCGAGTGCGGCGATCCGAAGAAGTGGTGGGGTGGCTCTTGGAGGAGGGCTGAAATGAGCGGGGGAGAGGTCTGTTTGAAGCCGCGGTTGATAAGCACGACTGATGTGCGACACGGTGGATGGGGAAGGAAGTGAGTTCCCTCCGCACGTAAGACGACTCCTCCATCCCGACCACCCATCCCTCTCCCCTCTTGGGAAGGACTCACCCGCCCCTCGTGGATATGCAGGAAGCAAAATGTATTTTTATACATTTTTGAGAACCATTTCGATAAGAAATTTTATTGAGGTTATTAAAAATTCATTTACCAAAAATGTACACTATTGTTACCAAATACATATTGTAGACTGATATAGGGGATACAGGGGATAGGGTTGATGTGGTGGCTAGTGTGTTGGATTCACACCTCGTGGGCCCCCCCTGCGGTAGCAGGGGATATTCAGAGATCACCCCATCCTCGCTTGAGGTGTAGAGAGAAATGTTGAAGTTTAATACTTCGTCCGTCGAATAGGACGTTAAATCGTGGTCCCCTTCGCGCCTTTCGATAAGGGCAGGCTTATGCGATTGCCAGGCTTCTCTCCAGCTTTCCTTCCCTATCCTTCCTAGATAGCGAAAATGCCCTTAGCTGTCGGTCGATTCCTCCAAATACCTTACCATTGGTTAACATCATGCCCGTAATATTAAGAGAAAAGTGAAGTAAAAACGCATTCATTGCAATTGTGTTGTGAGATTCACACATTGCAATCCATCGCTCAGCTCAAGGAAACAGCCAATGTCTCTTTCACCTGAATAACAAGTAGCGATTGAATTACGCCAAGATCCAGGATCCAGGATTTTTCTGGAGGGGGGTCACAAGGGTCTGACAGGCAAATGGCCTTCTCATATTTGAGATTAGAAACTACGTACAAAAATTACTGTACGAAATATTCTCTTTATTTTAATATGAAATTAAATAATTGAGGCTCCGTAATTCACAAAACAAAACGAACGTATTGATAACCGTATTAAAAATCTTGTCTATTTGTTAAGCGAAGAGCCTGGGAGGGGAACGTTCCCACGCTCTCCCTCCCTCCTAAATCTGCTTATGCGCCTCGATATTTATTATTTGTAGCCTCAAAAAGACGGCCGAGAATATAACCTCCGCAAAATTTCGGTGTTTGCCATTTTCTGTACAACGCTAGTGATCGGTTGGTATCTCAACCTAGAACTCCATTCAGGTGTGATTTGAGATTTCTGGATTGGTAGGCGAGGGCACAATACCCGCGTCATCGTGGCAGTTAAACGAGTTCAGAAAAAAATTCAACTCACTGATTATCTATCCCCTATCTTAAGGAAATGTCATTGGAAACCCAACAAATCCCATTGTATCACTCTTCAAGGCTCATTCATTTATGCTTCATTAAGTGAATTAATAGCGGAGAACCGGATGCCTGAGGCAAGTAATGTGCATATATGCCGATGGACAAGTGCGGTGCAAATGCGCCACTCACTTCTTGAATTAAGTAGATACACCTCGCCACTCGAAGAATTTTGCTCGCTATGGAGACGCTTCATCTGTCGGCTTTTGTTTTCGCATTCCCTCGTGTTCTCTTCCTCTGTCCTTCTCTGTATAGTGCCAGGGGCATGTGCCTTGTCTTCCGCCTCTCATGATTTACTCCCATCTGAGCACGTGACGCGCGTGTTTTCATGGCTATACGTGCTGAAGTGATGGCCTATCTCACATTCTCTTTATCAGATTCTGTCCATTGCGCGAAAGAGATTAACCTACTTCTTTTCCACGAATCAAGATATTAATATCACCTGAATCAACATAGAACCAAGCACTTTCCTAGGAGAGGTGCATTCATTACATTGTTCTATCTATCCGATTTCAAATTTATATGATCGTATTGAAGCCGTTGAGCATTATCAAGAGAGATGCATTTTTTATGCATTGATTCATCACATATGCATCAATGATACAAATAATACAATGTAAAACTTTATATGTAATCTATCTCACATGACTTAGTTCACAAACAACTGTGGTGTTGAAAAAACTCAGGAAAAATCCCTGCGATAAATGATCCGTATCTGCCCTCCACCTTCATCTGATACCGAGGACTCATTAGACTTAATTAATCAAACACTCATTCAGTTACCTTATTTACCGATTTTTGCCGTAAGTGAAAAATTTAAGACGTATCTATATACTATGTTGAAAATATCTTGCGGAAGGTTTCATTTCCATAAATCGCCATTAATTTAGTAAACCATTAATTAAAAACAAGACATATTAGCTGCTTCCATTACTTTATTGTGAATTGGAAGGTATAGGAGATGGTTTTGCCTATGCCTCAAAACACCAAAATTGACGGTACCATTATTCAGTAATTTGTTTGAATATCAATCAAATATTTTCATAGTTATAAATTTATGTGGGATTATGGAAAAAGCTTGAATGCTGCATTCATAGCAGAATCAAACAATGGCGTGATGAAAATTTTGTAGCAGCAGCGAAATAGAAGTATATCATGACTTCCTTTATCTCAATAAAAATACCCATGAACTCTTTCTCTTAGACATCTAGTAGATCTGCGGCATATTAAAATCACAGCAACAATGGATCATGATCCACGGGCGACTTCAGTCTGAAACTATTTTGTAATCCAACATAAAAATTAGTAAAATGGTGTGCCACCAATTGATAAGTGCATTTTAAGCAAATTATCTTTTATATACATATATATATATAATATATATTATAAATTTAATTAATCACCAAAATCTGGAATGTGCCTGAGGGAAGGATCGATTCTCTGGCGTATTCATGCGGCAAAAAATAAGGCGGTCCGAAACTGTTCTTCGCACGTATCCCACGCAAGGCGAGCTCTCTAATGTCATGAGGGCTGAGCCTTCGATTATTCCTTCCATCGGCTGGAGAGTGGTTGGGCGGGCGGAGAGGGAGCGCAGCGGATGAGAAGGGGATTGTGGCAGTGTCCCTTTCGGAGGAAAAGCAGAGGATTCGCATCCCCCACCGCCCCTTCCCGCTTCAGCCTTCTCCACGCTAATCTCACTTGATTCATTCGCTCTCGTCCTGTGGATCAAGTAGTCCGAGCAGTATTATTCCGAGTGGTGTGGCTGGGGGGACAGCGTGTGAGCGGGGTGGATCTCAGTGGCGTGGATAAGGTGGAGCTGGAGGATGGAAATGAATAAACTGGGCGAAGGAATGAACCAAGGGACAAAAAAAGGGGTGAAATTCTCGTGGTGATTGAAGCAATGGCTTTCCGCGAGGAGGAACCTGGTTCAAATTGCGATAGTTTTAGATGGAACATTTCGGGAGGCAATCTGACTTGCTCTTGGGTATTTCAACAATTGAATTTCGGTGCATTATCTGGTCCGTCTTATGGAACCTAAGCCACGTCTCCTTGCCCTCCCTCGTTAGGGCAGTTTTATGAATATCATCCACTTAGTGATTCAACTTGACGGTTTCCAAGGAGGGTGAGGGTAGAGCTCAACCTGGAACAATCCATGGGTGACTATCACACTCTCAGGGAAATGGGAGGAGAATGGAAATTAATGAGGCGCAGATTGGCGCAGGAGCAAGAACGTGGTCAAATTCACGTTGAGAAAGAAATACTACTCTCTCACGGCGTAACAATGGGTTGAAATTACGGTGATGCTAGGGGATAGAATATTATTCAGAGCCATTTATAATTCAACTTGCGTATTTCTAAGACAGCCGTAGAGCACATTGCCGTGCCGTCAGCGGAGATGTCAATCCAAGCTCTGCTAGCCTTTCTTCAATATAAGTTGGCTCAACAGCTCGTATGCTCATCGGCCATGCAAGCGACCGATTCTACAATCTTTTACGCCCAACTGATGTCTTCAATGTTTATCCAGCCTTTCCGTCATTTCCCACAAAACCGAAGGTTTCGAAAATTAGTTGCCACAGGAAACTTGTAATAAATCGGAGGAAAAGAGCTAGCTGAATATTTGATTCAATTGATTGATTGGAAAATTGATTCTTTTGGCAATAATGGTAGTTACGGCTTTTTCAGTGAACATTGCTACCTCTGGGTGAAATTTCTGCTTTAATATTGACAGTAAGTCGACCAAGGTAAATTCTTATCACATATTTGGCATCATCCTAATTTATTTGCATAAAAATTTTCATGCTAATTATCATGAGTACATTCATGCTGGAAGCCATCTTCTCTTTGTTCCACCGTATCTACAACTCCTACAAAGACAACTTATTCCGGAGAGATCTCGTATAGCCGCATATTAAATGATATACAAGAATCAGCATGTAAGAGATCATCAGAAATACCTGAATTATGAAAACACCGTATCAGAGTAATTTAGTCAAGTATATTTTTTTCTGTCCACTTAATTTTATTTGTATTGAGCAATGGAACAACTGGTCTGATGATAATTGCAAGCCAAACTAAAACTTGTGTAGCTTGTGAAATTAAAATTAAGTGTGCAGTACGCAGCAGTGCATCTTAGAGTATCATTCCACTCCTATCCTTATCCTTTCCTCTGTTCTGATGCACCGAATCGTGTGGAACGGACTTGAAAAGTATAATGGTGAGTGAACTAAACAACCAGTAGGAAAGTAGGTACTTCCAGGTTCGGGACGAAGGAGTCCCACGGCCCTTCTGCCTAACTAAACGCGGACTTAGCGTTTGCGCAAACCAACGGCACACCGTTCGTTGGCGGCCCGAGTCCATTTCTTCTCCCCCTTCTCTCGCCTCACCTTCCCGCTGATGCCGGCGCCTGGCGTCCCCGTTTAGACCTGTGTCGGTTAACGCTTGCTTCTCCTCCCCCGCTCTCCTCATCCCCATTTAAGTAAGCCTTTAAAGGGTCGGAATGCAAGTGATTAAGTGCAGCACGGAGACCCGCGGGATGCATGCGAGCGGCGACTTCCTTTTAAAACCCGACGCTAACCGCCGCGAGAGAGAGAGAGAGAGGACAGAGACGGAGAGGGAGTAAGGAGCGTGAATAATGAAGAGATCCGAGTATTGAATGGGTCTGACAAATTCCGTCCCTGCCATTTCCATGCCACACGCACTAAGCTGGCTCGCGGAGGAATACCATCCTCGCGACGCGACCCTGCCTGTCAGTCCGCCGCAGTTACTGCACCACGCTGAGCGCAGGATCTGCAGTTCGTATGGGATGATTGAAATCCTTCACCGTCACTCAGAACGAGGTGATGGTCCATTTGGTAATGTCCTCATCAGAATGATAGCAAAATGAATTAATTTAGCGAATAGGAGCTGGATATTCTCTTTCATTCTTCCCTTAGCAATCAGAATAAATTCCGTCCATTCCAAAATAATTGGTCCATAATAATATGTTTTTCAATATAGGCCTATAAATTCTTTAACTAAGGCCACTAACGAAACGTTTGAGAAAAAAATAAGATATCAAAGTTAAATAAAAAATTATATGATACTATCTCCGTAGGTACCCTAAACTTAAGCCTGAATCACACGATCATTTTTTTTCGTCGCGAAAGTAATCACTATCGAGATCACTTTTCCCGTCGCGAAAAGCAATCGCTCTTGTGATCATTTTTCTGAATCACACGGTCACTCCCGCCGTCGCCTTTCGCATCATTTCCAATATCACAGCTCGTTGTCATAGGACCCGCATCACGAAATTATATAGCGTGTTTGTTTATTTATGTCGTTCCCACAATTGTCAAACGTTGCGCTGCAATCGCTCCATAGGGGAATGCGTTCCGATTGGCTGATATGGGGTTTTAGTGACGGTTTTAGCGACGGAAAAAGCGACCGGACGAGTGATGAAAAATACCGATGGGAATCCTCATCGCGATCGCGATCGCGAAAAACAATTGCCGCCGACGATCATTTTGCGCAGTAATCGCGATAGTGATCACTTTCGCGACGAAAAAAAATGATCGTGTGATTCAGGCTTTAGACTTATTAAATGTGATGGAAAAAGTATTGAAAAAAATAATCTGGCACAATTAAATTTACAATGAGATACCAGTACTCGTCCGTAAATAGCGGCGTTCATAGAAAAAATTAGCATGGGACCTGATGAAATTAGCGTGGAATTAGCGTTCAGTTTAGTCGATTTTGAATTAACAAGAAAATTAGCGTGAAACTTTGACGCGCAGTTGTTTTCAATATATTTCATGCGCTTTGTAACCGTGTTAATTTAGTGTGGAAGAAGGCAGTTTGGAATGAAAATAACGAGGATATCATGTGAAATAGAAATGTAAACTCTAGTAAAGAAATCGATGCAGCGAATAAACAGCTCAATACAATTTCAATACACTATGTTTGGCAGTTCTCTAGCATAGTCCAACAGAATAATCATAATTGGCGTCTAGTCTACGCTACTTTTTCTATGAACGAAGCTGTAGATATATTTTTTTATTTACCGTAATTTATATTCATTGCTTATTTTCCTATGAACTGGCCAAAAGAGGGCATACTGGAAAGGGACCTTAGATTTTCGAGTACATACCAAAAATCGTGAAAAATATAATGGATTGACACAACACCATTTCACCATTTGCCTTACATGGACATTCAATAAAAAAATCATTATTAGACTGCCCATCGACTTAAAATCTGTAATTCATCTCGGGTTAAGTATATCATAGCAAGCATTTAAGTGAGCGTTAAGTTCTCAAATCATATTGGTCTTTCCCTGGTCCCTTAAAGTGTGGTTGTGTATTTCTTTCATGATGACAGAATTTATTAACAAATTACTGTACTAATGCTACAGCTGTACATTCTTCACTTTCAGCTTCTCCGTGTTCCCAAAAGCTGAAAATCACATTCAGTAACAGCTATCAGTAGAATCTATTAAGCGACGGGGAATAACATCAGGCACCATTGGCAAGAGATCTTCAGAAGTATCTCAATTATGAAAGCATTGAGTCAAAGTAATTTAGTCAACAACAATTCTTCCCTGAAATATAAGTTGTTATTGTCATTGTCTTCAATTTTTTTTCATTCCTAAAATGTTAGGCGGGAGCTTTTCCCCGGCTGAGATTTTAAAGTTCATTTAGCATTGATGGCAGCATTAATTAAGGTTCATAATATTCAGCTACGTACAAAGGGAAATTGATAGGTACACGATTCATCCTATATGGACCTAATCACATGTTCATTCCAAGACCTATCTCACCTCATAGAGACAATGCGTTGCTCCAGTGTTTTCCCATGAAATGATTACCCTCACCTTCTAATGCCAAACATGGCTTTGCCGCTATGGCTCTACAACACAACGGTCACTGAAGCACCTGCGTGGGGGGACCTTTCTCCACCTGAGGGCCTCACGAAGCCCCGTAATGGGGAGGGCCTTTCACTCCGCCGCAAGCCTATTTCAAAGCGGTCGCCGGAGAATCCAATCGACAGTCGATATCCCCGCCACCCCTCGTTGCCTTTGTCTTCCCGTCATTGTCTGGCAGCGGCGGCGGAACAGAGTAGCGAGGAAGGGTCGAGGCAGAAGAGAGACAATGGGAAAACAATGAAGGTGCGATGGACACCCGGCGGAAGGTGCGTGAACAAACCAGCAGCGCCCTTTAGTGTCCCTTCCTGGGCTTGCATCACGTGCCTCAAGGAGAAAGACGTGCGAGCAGTTGTGACTAGAATGGGAGCACATGCTGGGAAAATATCGCTTAGATCCATTCTTCTTATTTATTTATTAATTTATAATTTTAGATAACTTTAAACTATTAGGAATATCAGTAGTTTCTCATATACCTCCCATTCTTTACGTTAAAAGAGAATATAAAGTGTACATATATCAACTTCGTATGTGAAAATATGGAGTGAAGAAATTAAGCCAGTTTATGATGAATTAGCAAAATGTCAATGATATAGGATTTAAATTTATGGCTGGTGAATAATTGTAGATTATTTATATTGTAATTGTAATTTTAACTTTTTATAGAGCCAGCGTCAAGTATTAATTAAATAAATGGTAATGAACGCTGGTGGGGGTCTGAAAAGTGGTTCCCGTGTAGATTACCTTATCCTAGGGTTAAGCGGATATTAATCGAGGGGCCCTCTGAGTTATTGATCTATTACGATCACTTTGTTTTGATCGACTTTATCTTTTATTTTTTGTTTTGTCAGCATTCCGGATAAAAATTCAAAATTAACATTAATTTCCAGTTTCAATGAAAATACTGGAATGTCAAAACCTGATCGATCGTGCCGGGGAAATAAAATTTTAGACTTTTTATTTTCGCTTATTTACTCCTCGTGTTTTGAATTTTTCTAAAATCATTTCTTTTTATTATAGAAACGGCGAGCATGACTGGGTACGAGGAAAGAAGAGAGGCAAAACAAGAGTAACATGTAATTAAATTGTAAAACGTCAAAACTTGAATTATGTATAATCTCAATTCACAAACAACAACTGTATCAAATTGGCATGTACTCAATAGTTTATATGCAATAAACATTTTAAGTCAGGACCTTCTTTTTTTTAAATACTTGACAAATCTTCGTTTAGCTCCACTCAATCTTTAGAGAGATGCAAACGAGGGATATTGCAGGGGAGCGTTTCCCGTGAATAACAAATTCTGTCATAACTTAAGTTGAATCACATATTGAATCATTTGGATATATGGAGCTAGATTTTCAACGATGCATGAGTAGATAATAGAAGAAAACGAACGTATTGGAAGCCTGAATTAATTACAAATGACTTCTTTCCAACATTGAGCACTTCATTTCGTGATGCATAAAACTTGGCTTATGAGGTTAGTTGCTCGAGAAGGTATTCATTAGGGTACATTCTGATAAGCTATTTTCTTATTATAATGATTCTGAGTATAATCATTGTACGAAAAAAAATAATTCAACACAAATGCTTTACTTTATAAAAGGCCAAACAAATTTTATACAAATATCAGCCAAAGCCTTTAAAGGCGTATGACCAACATAGAAACACTTATATTTAAAGCACGCTTATCTGAACTAACAGTGTACCTATAGCAATACAATCATTAATAATATACAAAATAAATACGAACAGAAAATAAGGAGAAGAAGGAAAGCTATTTCCTGCCAGTTGAGACAAAAGAGCTATTAAATAATCGAATCACATGATCAAACGTCTCTTTTAAGAGGCTATTGGAACATAAAGGTATCAATTATTAGGGATGATGCAAAATTAAACATCTGATAATAAGATCTATGATAATTAACACAAGCGTGATCAAGGGACAATCTTATAACCGAGGACAAAGCAAATAATGGACGTGTTTCTTGAGTAGACCAAATTAAATCGTGATTTTTCACGAATACATATCTCAACCAATGCAATGGAGTGAATTTTTCCCATTCTGAAATAATACGCATTTCTCTCGCGGAAGAAAAAAAGCAAGGTGCGCAGCCGTCTAGTCAGCATAAAATATCTCTCTCTGTAAAGACAGTAGGCACCACCAGGGTGTATTGCTTTGAAATTCTTTACGTTGAAAATCCTCCTGTCTGGAAACAGCCCGCAAATTCAACCTCGAATCCAGAAAGGACACAAAAATAAGAGGCGACCAACATCGCTCTTAGTCATAGCTTTATATTAATGACGGGATTTGGGGAAGCAGGACGAGACAGCCATCTGGAAGTGGAAGGGGGGGGTGGGAAGGTGATCGAGGGAAAACGAAAGAGAAAGGTTTTTGGGATTAGGGTTGTCGAGATAGGGCGTCAACGAAAAGAGGGTCGGGGTCTGCTAGCGTTTGCGGGCGGGAGGGAGCGAGTGGGTGGGTATATTGGGTCGAGGGTGGGAGGAAGTGACGTGTTCGGGGAAAAGATTCGGGGAAGGAGGAATGCTACGATGAGGAACAACCCCCAGCACACACCACCCCCAACCTTCCATCCCCAAGGGTTGTCCCGCAGCAGTCACCCCAGAGCGGTACAGTTTCGTTTGATCGCCACCCCCCTTCTCAAACCCCTTACACTCCCGCCAAAACTAGTCCTTCCCTTCCTTCCTGTCACTTCTTACCCCTCTATCCCCCGACCCTAAACCCTCTTGCTGCCACCCTAGCATTTCGGCCAGAACCGAGAGGGAAAGCGTGATGGTGGTGTTGGCGGTGGACTCCACCCTCTCACGGGCTTTACTCCCCATCACGAGCTGCCCAACAACCACTCAACCCCTCTTCCTCCCTCCCTCCCCCCACAGCCCCAAGAAAAGCCGCCACAGTCCGAAAACTTCCGACCACTCCCACCTCTTAGTGCTCTCTCTCTCTCTCTCTTTCCCTCACTAATGAAAGAATCGAATATGGCCGGGGTGGAGCGGGGAAGGGTGAAGGGAGAAGGAAACGACGTAGGAGTGGTGAGGAGAAAGAAGGAAATGGCGGAGAAAGTGCGACGGCGATGGTGTACGAGCTAAGAGGAAGGATAAGTAGAGGACGGGTTACGTCACTACACTGGTTGGAACATAATTTGAGTCTGTGAATGGTATCGTGTAACGTAACTTGCGTATGATTATTGAAATTTGCTTTATTAGCGGTATTTCCGTGTGCGTGGGTGCCAAGGAAAATTAATTCAAGGGAAGCTCAGAGAACTTTCATGCGTAAGTGAAGTCAAAAACTATTTTTTTCAATTTATATTCACCACCCAGGTAAGAGTGTGGTCCTTACATCGGGGGAAAGGGTACTACAGGAACCGGGTCATAAAGGACGGTCATAAAAAATAATGCCCTGAGTTGGATGACCTACGTAGGAGATGTTAATATATTGTGCTTAATTTTTACATAATAAATTTGTCAAGAGCCTAATTTTTCCTCCTAGGCTTAACATTGTGTCGAAAATTACCAATTAATACCATGTGAGTTTAAGCTTGCTTCATCGTCAAAATGCAGCATAAATGCAGTGAGATCAAGAAGCATTATTACCAATGCGTTTTTATCAATTATGGCTTCCCTAAGGTTACTCACAGTAGAAAACAATAGATTCGATTTAAAATTGGTGCGTAAATGTCCCCGTCACGTGGTACATATATGGGTAGATTCTTACTCTTGGTGTACGACTCGCCTTTGCTCGCACGACGGGGCTCGGTGTGGAGTCATGGAAAGCGTCGCACGGGGGGAAAGCACGGGGGAGTGATGATTGGGGATTTGAAGGACAAGTGGGGGTGGGTTTGAACTCGAGTGAAATCATTTGCGCGAGGGACAGGGTTGGACTGAAGCTTTCGGGTGTGAAATGGGGGTGGCCGCTGCTTTTAATTCGCTGCGGCCGAACATCAAGCACGCAATTGAATTCCCAGGGAATTGGCATGCCGACCAGAGCATTACCAATTCAACGAATATCCACTTTGTTATTTCAAGTTTTTTAAACTCAGGCTTCATAGTGAAAATAATATTAATTGAAGTCTTCACTTTCTGCCCTAATACTGGCTTAGTTTTATTACTATTCCCTTCAATGAACTTATTTGTAGGAAAAGTTTTGATCATGCAGAGATAGTTTCCCACCAGTTTAAATTGATCAGACAAGATGAAAAGGTCTCACAGTAAGTAAAATTACACGGAATTGAGTCACTTTTTGCCTCAGCACCAGCTTGCATTCATAGACGCGGCGAAATTTCTCAAAACGGTCTTGATATATTGAAAGTCCATTGCGGTTACGACGTTACAGGCAGGTTAAGAGATAATAACGGGAATAATATCAATAAATCCATAATCAGAAATGTGTTTATCTCGGTTGGGTAGGAGATTCTCTGAAAATGGATGGCTGTGGATATGAATTCCGCATTATTAGCCTAATTGTACAATTCATCTATATTCACCAAACAAAGCAATAATTTAATGAAGTAGTTACGTAGTTCTTAATATTTTGAAGGGTGTCAATGATCAAAAACATGATTTCGGGGCAAATTCATTCAGTAGGAATTGCATTTTTAGAACATAAATTGCAAAATATCCGTAACTCTATCTGACTACTATTTTGGTGGGTCACCGACGATTAAACAGAATTTCAAAATTTTCCGCTGTTTTCTGTCTTCTCCTATTCCTCCTATATTGAAAAATTGAAAAGGCAGCGGCAGTATCGAATGCAGAGTTATTTTTCATAACTCATTGTAAGAGCATTTTACATAAATTTTTTAAATAAATTATAGAATTAAAAATATAAAATCATGATGGGTCCTAGATGACGCCGAGTACATATCCCAGTGATGGGACACTTTCTAACACTCAGTATCTTTAGGCTGTCATATCTTGAAAACATAGTTCTTTATAGATTATATAGCACAACTCCAACAAAGTAGGAAAATTTAATCTGACTATACCGAGATGAATGTCAGAATTAAAATCAATATGGGATATTTGAAGAGGATAATATTTTCTATGGCTTAATAATCCATACTTATGTGCTAAAAAAACGAAGAAACAAAATGAGCGGCTGGGTAGTGATAAACAACATCCATATAATATTTTGAATGGCCTAAGTGGACACGCAGCAAAACGTTGGGAAGCTCTGGAGGGAAGTTCTTGAAGTCTGAATAAAACCTCAGCTTCGAGAAATTTTTGCACTTCAATCGTGAACGCACCTTGATAAGGAAGATTTCGGCAACAGGAGAGGGAGCAATGTGGGCACAATATGAGGCACCAAGCAGCAGAGTGAAAAAAGAGAGAAAAGCGTAAGGATAGGAGCGAAAGAAAGGTGGGGGAGGGCACTTGGGAAAGTGTGGGAGGGTAAGGAACGGTAGAGCAGTGACGCGGCACGGGAGAGGGAGGAGTTGTATGGCTGTGAGATGGAGGGTGGGGGAGGTGAACACTCAGAATGGGAAAGGGGGAGGGGGAGGAGGCTCCTGAACTTGCGTTCGAAGACCGCCATGATTGCCTGACTCCTTCGGGACTTCCCTCCCCCCACTCAAGGCCCCAAGACGACGCCCTGGAAAACCACCCACCGACGCCCGCCCTACCCCCGACATCCCCAGCCGGGGCCCCCTGCTGCCAGTGCGGCCCACCCGCAGCGGGGAAATTGGATTTCTGCTAGCAAAACGCGGGGCTGGGGGAGGAAGGGCGTCGTGAGGGAGGAGAGGGTGATGGGGGGGGGGCAGGTCCTCGTGGACATGGCAGTTGTGGCGGCCGAGTGAGTACAGAGACCGTCGGGAGGAGTGGAATTGGCGACGGGCGGAGAAATTGCGAAGGAGAGACAAGTGGCTGTTGAGGGCCACTGCCATGGTGAAGAGATGAAAAGGAGGGCAAGTTTGATGTGGAAGGTGACTTATTATAAAATAATAACAATCCTTTTAAAATATTGTGTATTTTGCATAAAGTGCATAAATTGTGTATTTAGGGTCTTAGCTATGATTGGGATTTTGTAGAAGCAATAAATAGTATTTTAATGGTTTTAACGTGTGACAGGGTGAGGGCTACTACTACAGTGAGTCGAGGAAATAATTAAAAAGAGGGAAAACGTGATGCTATAGGTGACTCTAAAATGATAAAACTCCTTTTTAAAAGACATGGATTATAAAAATTCGTCTCTTGGCTACAATGGGGGCTACATTAATCAAGCAAGCAAGTTCGTGTAGGCTTAACTCGTGTAATAAGTTCAATACTATGAATGTTTGCCAAAAAAATAAAAATAACTCATCAATAACCACAATAAAATAAAAACTGCATCAGCAGAGCCCAGAAAACCTGGTTTGCATGAATAATTTTTTTTATTGAAATAAAATTAAATTTGAGCTCCGGAGATGACTGCTACATTGAACTCATTTCAATACAAGCAAGTCCCACCGCCACGTTAATTAAGTTTACTTCTACTTATCCCGTATTACGACATGGTTTTAGCGAAAGTTTGAAATACTAATTGCAGAAAATGCGCAAATTCTTTCCGATGTTGAAAGGAAACTTTTGCATTTTAACCATGACCGACGGAAAACTAACTGGAAAATGTAAGAAGGTAATAAGCCTTTCATTGCATCAATTCGATAATTATCCTTTTAACACTTTGGGTGCCACATACGTAATATTACCTCTAAGTAATATATCTGAATGTTGCCTAGTCTACACTATTGCACGTGAAACAACATCTTTTGTGATTTCCTTGAATAAAATAGTTCACATTGAACATATTAGAAAATTATTACGCATTTAATGGCTGTAGATCAATTATGTCAACCTCTTTCATTTTTCAAAATCATAATGTTTTCATAGTAACATGATATATTTAAAAATCAGCAAATAATTTTATTCATAACTCATTCATAAATTAAAACCAAAGTTCATTCTTATTGAAATACTGTTTGTAATAAATATAAATTTTCTGCTGATGTCTGAAAAAAATATATGCATTTAGTCAAATGGCCAGATTTTTCAGAAAGGCTTTTAAATTAGCGACTGGCACTCAAGGTATTAAACCGGAGAAGTCGAACATATTCAAAACTGGCATGTAACGCCATGCGATCTTTTCAAGGATTTAAACTATCCTTCGAATTCACCGGTTCTTCACTGATGTAATGAGTACAATACTGGGCATAAACAAATTTTTGTTATTTGAAATAATGTGGATAAGAAGTATAATTCCAGTGATGACAGCCAGATTACCTTTCTTTTAGTGCAAGCATGGCCTCCATGATTGCCTAGTTCTTTTGAAAATATCAGTTCATTTTAAAAGCCAGAATGTCTAACAAAAAAGGACGTATATTATTAAACACTTTGTCAAAGCAAAAATACCGTTTGTTTTATACCGGAATAGGGTGGCTTTAATAAACTTCAATGAGTTATTATGTAGTCCCTTCCAAGGCCCTGCAAGAGTTTGGTAGAATGCTAACCTTCCATCAACTGCTGGTATCATACTCTAGCTAGACGGGCTATCATGATACAATACGCTCACAATACGATTTCAAGTCAATGTAATATTGGGATAAACAATTGAAAGACTGGTGTGTATTCCATATACTAGTATAGAGCCCAAGAATTCCCCATCCCGAGACTTCCATGAACCAAGGAATATGGACCCTCTGTGTCCATATTCCTTGGTATGGAACAATTGTGACCAAGGTGAAGGGGACTCGGTAAGCTTTCTGCTTTAACTGTAATCACCTCGCAGTTCCGTTTTTCATTCGTCTTGAGCGCCGGGTACTACATTTCTAAAGAGAGAACACATTCAACAACTATAAATGTTTTTAGACAGACGAGAAACAGAGCTACATAATTCTTGTGAGGGGGTGAGTGAAACTACTTAATAATAACCATAATATTTGCAATAATAATTTTATTGTCACATAACGCGTACATTTCTTTATAATTTTGATCATGATAAAATTATTGGGCTAACTTTTGTATTTAAAACCCGTTGGCTTTTCCGATATGCATATAATAAACAACACATATATATTCTCTAGGCAATGTAGATAAACCTTCATTCTTAGATAATTACAGAGAAAAAAGATAGAATAAACAAAATAAGAAGAAGAAATTATGTTACATGCATTAATAATACCCTTACATACAGCATATTTAAAGCAAGAGTTTGAAAAGTTAAAGAAGAAATTATGTTACATGCATAAATGATACCCTTACAAACAGTATATTCATATCGATGTGCATCTTTTAACAATGCATTGAGGTTACAAGAGATGTTCAGTATTTTAGGAGAGTATTTTGTATTTCTGAATCGATGTATACATAATGAGCGTTTTTTAGATCCGTCATATAGCTTAAATTTTTTAGCATAAATATAAAGTCGGCATCCGAAGAGCTTCCCCATAGAAGGATACCACCAAGGGATAATAGCACCCTTAGTTAAATTTACATTAATAATTTGAAGAAATATGTTTACTTAACTACTAACTTCGTATTTTCAAGATATTTCTGAATTCTGTTTAAATTTTTGTTTAAGAAAAGTTGCAAAATTTTTATCAAAGTATTAAAACTAATAGACAAGTTTTTAACATAATATTCGACTTATTGTAAATATTAATACCCAAGCAGTAAGGACATTTTTTGTAAAGCGGTAATTGGAATAGATATAAAAAGGCCATTCTTGATCCCATAATCAAGATAAACATTTCCTTGGTTGTCAGTATGAAGATTTCTTCAAACATTGCATAGAAGTTACAATAAATACATTGACATCATGGTGATTAAATTGTATAGAGGTCCGCATGAAGACAGTATTTATAGACCCGCCATGTACCTCAATTTTATTGGGTATAAATACAGAATTGGCTTCCGAGTACCTTCCCAAGAGAATGATATCATATATCACTATGGGTTAAAACTACCCATTATAAAATGGTAATAGGGTGGTTTTCTATTATTTTTTATTGCCTTAATCGAAAGATTATTACTCCTGGAGTAAGTATTTCA
Source organism: Ischnura elegans (assembly GCF_921293095.1). Classification (NCBI taxonomy): domain Eukaryota; kingdom Metazoa; phylum Arthropoda; class Insecta; order Odonata; family Coenagrionidae; genus Ischnura; species Ischnura elegans. The sequence continues at coordinate 128,761,576 of NC_060246.1, forward strand.
CGCTTTAAGATTTTTTAATGACGATATCTATTTTTCGCGATTAAATGAAAAGTGAAAATTTTCAAGCGCGCGAAAACGCGACAGATAAGTATGAATGCTGGGAAAACTCCCTGTGACGTCGTTATGGTTCCCGCTGCCGCAAGTGAGGTGACCTTGGGGCGAGGCTTTGAGCGCTGATACGACGCAGGATGCTAGCAGGTAGCAGAGTACTCTGATAGCTGGTAGCGCTTGGCTTAAATAAGGATTATTAATATCTTATCAAACGAGAAAACTTTCCGACCTTAACCAGTTTTAATAGGTGATTATTAAGACATATTTCCCTGAGCTCTGTGCCTCATGCATGCATTGGTAATCTCAGACGATGTAAAACTCCTATTTACTCGTATAGAAACTAGGTCCCTGTGACGTCACGTGGAGTGGCATCGCATGGCCGCCAATCTGGCCTTTTTCAAATGCAGTTAAAATTGACCTTGATCGTCTAAACTGGGATTTCTAAAACCAAATAATTTGTATATTATGAATACACTAATTGTGGGGAACGAATCGCAATCAATGCCTTTCGTTTTCTTCGATGAAAGAAACTACCCTATTGTATCATGTCAAACAATCTTTGAAAACTTGGCATTTAGTAGCAAGTGGTATTTAGTTTTATACAGTTCCTTTGTATGTTCATACCATATCAATTGTGCATCTACATTTATTCCAAGTAAGTTAATGTGCAGTAATAATTCTATTTCCTGCATCTCTATTGAGATTGAATGAATGTCTATGAAGTTTTGAAAATTTTGGAAATTGTTATGACCACTTCAATTTGTTATTATTTTATTCCATTTACAGTAAACCACGAATAGAGTTTCCCATTTCCCTCAAATTTATTTAATTATGTAAGTTAGGTTTTATACGTTAGGAGTTCAAACGTATTAGTACGGAAAACATTCCTCGTAATAAAGTATTCATATCCTAGTGAGAATAAAGGCCAAAGTTTCACTGCGTAAATAACTTATTTTCCACTCATTTCTATGCCCAAGTTGATAATCTTTTTGTCAACCTTAATATAATTACAAAAGTGTTCCATCAAAATGATACTTGTAGACGGAATGAATCCCTTAAGTAAATTAAGGATGAAAAGTTAATAGCTGGTGACGAGACGAGAACTATTTTCTGTGAAATCTTTATCAGTAATTCTATCATATAACTTAGAAAGGATAGCTTAAGTAAATTAGAGCTGTGGTCAAAATATTTTGGTAAACTTTGAAAATCCACCAGGAAAGTGTGAATGAAGGCGAAAACACGAGTGGGCGTTTTTTGAAAGATGCTCATATTAGGTGCTTCTGATCATCAAACGCTAAAACAATTCACTGAATCTTTCTTCGCAATGAATAGCCCCAGACACTCAAGAGAGGAGAAAAATCATTTCTATCGTTCGTCCGCTTCCAACGAACTTCCAAATTCTCTGACCTCCAAGGTTGCTACCGCCCCTCACTCCTTCCCACTTCACTTTCTCCCTCTTCCCCCTACCACCCTCCGCCCTTCGCACCTCAGCCCTCACGCTCGCATTCTTCTCGAAAAAGAAAAGGAAACCCTCGATCCATTTTCTCCTCTCTTCCATAGTTTCCAATCTCTGGCACTCATTTTTTTCATTTCCCGCTTTTTTCGCCTCGACGTAGAATTATAGTCGCCAGTCAAAGCGCGCAATTACTGTCTCAACTTCTCAAAAGGTTTTCCTTCATCTCCATTTTCCCTTCTTCAAGAGAAATCTATTTCCTCCACCCAGAGGCTCATTATTTTTCTAAACCACTTTCTCTCCATTATTTTCGTGAAATGTCAAATTAACAAGGGCCAAAATAAATTCCAAAGGTTTCGAGTGTGAATGGTCTCATTTGACAGCTATTCCCTGCAAAGGCTTCCCTTGAAAAAGAAATAATCCTTTGTTACTCAATAGGATTTCACTTCTACTCTGCAAAGACATGTTATTTTGTTCCTTAAGTCGATTGCAATCTGAATGATCTAACTGATGTAATAAAAACTCATGCTTTTTTGATTCATCCAAGCGTTTCGTAGGGTAAACCTTGAATTCACGTTCTTGAATAAATAATTTCGTAATAAGCCGTAAAAATTATTGGATACAGGCAGTATAGTTTTTAAAAATTACCTATTGTTACATATTAATCAATGCATGTAAAGTCAAATAAAAGTATTTATATCCTAATGTAGTCCTAACGTGTTAGCCAACTTAAATATAATTATAAGTGTTCAATCAAAACACTACTTGTAAAAGGTATAAATCCCCAAGAAAATTAATGATGAGAAGTTAATAGCTGTTGGGGAGGCGAGAAGTATTTTCTGTGAAATCTTTATTAAGAGTATTACAAATAAGATTTTTACTCCGGTAAACAGGGGTCCATTACTCGACATAAATTCTATTTTTCATGACAAAAAAGTTTCGGAGATGCATAAAATGTCAATTCGTCGCGAACAAACCGGAAAGTATTCATAAAAAGATTCAATTTCTTCGGAAATTTAGAGTTTGAAAGAGCTGATTTGGGAAATTTACTCAAATGAGTCTCTGCGAAACCAAAATCAGACATGATAATGCTGGTAACTTTCTGTTCTGATTCGAAAGCTAATCCTAAAAAATTCGATTATTTCCGCGTCGAGGCACCAACGAATTAGAAGCGCAAAACTCCATTTTTGAGTCTGCTTGATATGGTTTTATAAGAATTCTCAGAACTCTACCCTAACACATGAGGTAACAGTAGGAGATAAAATTGAGGCAAACCAATTTTTTCACGCATACTGCCATGACGAAATTTCCGCAAGACGACATACTCGTAACGTCCATATACGAGGGGAGGGGAAGTGCGACGAACTGTTTGGGCCCTCTGCCATTGGTCTTTTGGATTGTACACACACACACTCACGCACAAAATGTCCATCTGGGAGCAAAGAACGGAACGGAGGAGAAGGGAGGAGTGTTTCGGGGAGGGTCCTGGCCCTGCGGAGCGTCGCAAGACAGGGGACAAAGCTGATAGATAAGTGATTAATGATTCTCTCGCAGTGAGGCCGGAGGCAAAGGGGGAAGGGGATGACCCGCGGCACCCAACGGGGATTCTTCTCGCAGGCGGAGAAAGAAAATGGAGAGTAAGGAGATAAGGTGTGATGGGAAAAATATGTTTAGCGAGTGAGGAGAAGCAGTGCTAACGTGGCAAGGGATGCATTTATGGTCGCTATGACGGCCGGAAATTGTTGAAAGAGGAGATCGGCTCCTTAGTCATATGGAACTAAAGGAGAAAGATCTCCCTAGAGAGAAAATACGTTATAACATTAGTTATTTTGAGGCAAAACGTGTCACAGGTAGCCTAATAGGATATTATTAAGTCGAAAAGATGTTTTTACGTCAATATTTTACGTACCTAGAGGTAATAATGGACGGATTTCCTTACTTCTTGAATCACTCATAACGATAGAATTAGTAAACAAATATGGTCTACACTTGCAGCACACCAGTTCTATTGAACTAACGCCTTTACAACGAAAAAGATACCTTAAACCTAGGCCAGCCATAAAAAATGGAGAGTTACAAATATAGGTACTGTCGTAAACAAGCTACATTTCACATATAACCCGTAATTATTGCATAACACTTGCTAGCTAAAGGGTACAATAGTGTCTTACTTTATAAATTGGAAAAATATTTTATGAAAACCCTAATGTTGATGAGTTGGATATAAATATGCTACATATTACCAAATAAACAGATTTTTTATTTTCCTGGAATATTGCATTATTCTGACATACAAGAAATATCCGTAATTTCAGGTAGGAACAGCGCTCCTTACATTTGCAAAGCGTCCTCATATCAGGAGTTTCACTGCATGGAATGACCACTACTTCAAAGTGCAGCTAAACGGATGTCGCAAGAGTAGCTACTAAGTAGTTTCACTACAAATAGGAATTGTGGGAACTGGATTAGATACATCCTGTGAAATAACCCAAAAAATTCAGCTAATTTTGAGTTAAATTAGAGTGAAGGTAACTTTGGAGGACAACTTTTCATTAAGTCCTGCTTAAATAGAAATGTAATGCAGAAATGTAGAATACCAGGCAAAATTAGAAATCGCAGTAAGAGTTTACACGATTATATTCCTCAAAGAACCAAGCCAGCGATAAGCAAGCCCTAATTACAGGCAATAGACATGCTTGCTAGCGAATAAAACGCCAGTTTACTCAATTCACAGATAAGAACATCGTTAAATTTTACTAATTGAACGATTGAATTTTACGGAATACTATTCTAGTGAAGAAAATATCGACGCGATATTGAAACCTAAGGAAAGAAGACCGTAATTGTCAGTGGACTGTTCAAGGAATTCTGGCTAGGAAAATATTTTAGATATCACTTCCCAGCGAGAGTTATGCAAGGAATGCCCAAACAATAAGACTTTGCCTTGAGCAGTGCAACGTGTGATTCCATTGTATCCTGCCAATAACGCCGGAGGCAGGAAGGAAACGCTGCTTCGACCCTTCGATATATGATGTCAAGGAGACCCAGGGAGTGAATGGGATGATGCCCTCGCCATCATCCCTAAGAACCTCTCCCGTACCCCCAAAATGAATGTCTTACCCCCTCAAACCCCCTGCTTCATCATATCTTTGCCTCCCTCTTCGCCCCGCACGAGGGAATGGCCATGTTTTCCATGACAATGGGCGCCCGCGTCTTGACGAATTTCTCGTCGCTTTCGGAAACGGCCTACCTTCCAGCATCCCTCCCACGTCTCCATGGCTACCTCATCCTCCCACCCAAAGCACCCACATCCACTCCTTTCATTCTCTCTTCGGGAAGCGTGCGAATCGTATACGGTAGGACAAAGGGTAGCACAAAGCGTCATAATGGAATCGTTACGAGATTCAAGGCGGGAAAATGGTGGAACAATGATAACAGTGCATGCCTTGGCATCCGGCGAGGGAAGAATGATTAATAATAATCCACGGTCTACTCTCCTTTCATCGATGAACGTGATTGATGATCGCTTTCAGTAGGTTCTTTTGTCTCTAAAAGAATGAGAAAGTATTTCAAAGGTGTTATTCTAGCTGTTATATTTGTTTTGTAGAAGTATTATTAACTAGTCACACACATTTCTTTCACAGATTCAATTTCTGCGATCAGAAGGATGCGATTACTTTGTTATAATTAGCTTGAGATTTGGCCATGTAAAGTTTCTAAGTAAATATTATTCTATACTCATATCCCGCCTGAGAAAATAAACTGGACGATGGAACTCTAATCGTACGAATATGAAACATAGTACATTCCAGTGGTGTAACTAGGAATACGCTTTGGGGGGGGGGGAGGAAGAAGCCTAGGGGGTTCCGGGCAGCGGGGATTCCTCTCCAGGCAACGAGGGTTCCGGGAAAATATTTTAAAAACGACGTGCCTGGAAATACATTTTACATCACTTTGCACTTAAAGTTTAACTTTAAGCAGATGCAGTTATTATAAGTCAACACTAGACAATATTTTAATTATTTTTTTTAATTTCTCGGAAGCTTTGGGGTGGGGGGATCTATCCCCTCATCCCCCCCCCCCCCCCATAGTTACGCCACTGGAACATGTCTCTAGAAGTAATATTTCGCGCTTACCCTGCATATTGAAGCGTTGATTTCCAGAGCTCCACACCGGGTGAGTGAATTCAATACTGGTTGGGAATCGTCACCCCAAACGTTGGCAGTATTAAAGGCACTCACTTGGTATAGAGCCCGAGGAAAATTCATCATAGCACAGTGGTTATGTCACCAAACTAATGAAGATGTGTGAAATACGGATTATGTGTTCTTAACCCTTCCGTACTCGCGTAAAATTTTGTAACAAATATGCTCGCGTGGAGTCCGTAAGAAGCCAATGGTGTACATTACAATATATAAGAGACCCTAAATTGAAATGCTATACACTAATTTTGCGTTATTTATTTGCAACTTACGACATTGGAATATTATAATGGAACCTTTACGAGATTCAAGGCGAGAAATTGGTGAAATCTTTAAATCTATACAATAGCCTTTCACTTTTTAAAGACATTTAAAAAGCCAATTTCTTATACATTGCATACAATTAAATCACATCACAGCAAGAATTACATTTTTTTAATTAAAGCAAAATTACATTACAATTAATTTTCTGACCTTGCAAGCAATACGACGGCATTCCGAATTTTCTAAGCATATATGATGTTCACTGGAAATGCACATTTATTTTGTCATTTGATTTCTTTTTGGTTGTAAATGTAACATCTCTTTCAATAAATCTCTATTCCCTCCTTCCCTAGTATTTCCCTACTCGAAATATATTCATTATTACATTACAAAATTATCAACATCTTACACTTTAACTATGGCCATCAGCCACGTTAAATTCTTGCTATGGTTTTGGGTTATGATCAAATGAAAATTAAAAAAAAGGCAAAGCAAAGGAACTAAATATCAAGGTAACTAATTCAATCATATATTTCAGAAAATTTTGGGGGAAAAGTAAAACCTTGCCATAAAAGTAAGGCTAAACAAAACGGTTTTTGCATCCCAATGCATTTATTTATATTTATTTATATATATATATTTATTTAATCCAGTCCAAAAACAGCACGAGGCCAATTACAGAGGACTCACTAGAACAGGAGAAATGATTTAACAATATAAATCAACGTAACCAATAATGAACAAAAAACATTCAACAGTATTTACAAATAAATAACAGAATGTTAAATTTCATCGGGTGGTTGAGGAATAGGGGGAAAATTACGGTATAGGTATTACGGTAACAGGGAAGATAATTCAAGATGGATAGTGGATTAAAAAAAGGATTAAATGATGGAAATGGATTATGGATATATATCATGCATGAAGTTGTACTCGAACGTAAAGTATTTTAGTAATTCTAAAATATTTAGAAAATATAAATAGTATATGACTAAGTACTGAAATATATATTTTTCACTTTGACTCAATGGTTTCACAGTTTAGTTTGAATTTTTAATTTCTGCATCGTATTTTCGAACAAAATCCATAAAGATAAACCCGTTTATGTCACCAAATTATTGAAGGAGTATGAAATACAGGTCACAAGTTTTTAACCATTACCTTATTACGTGAATGTCCCATCAAAACTACTATTAAGGTGAAACCAATCATACAGAAGTTAAATTTATGCCAGTGTCAAATTTTTTAACTCCATTCACTTTTCAAGCACCATTCACTTTTCAACCACCAATTTATATGCCTTGGAGTGAGTTGAAAGAGCATAAATTGATGTTTGTTAAAATTTTGAATGTCTCTAATGTACAAATGGTCAACATAAATCAGCAAATCTATCGAATATGGTACATTTTCCAATACAGGCATACTATATGAAAAATTCTCCATATCACCTGCCATGTTATGCATGCTGCTGTCATAAAAAAATATTTTACAATGAGTGCGATTGTGGGATCGGTACTTCATCACCAAAATATCACATTTTAAATCCAGGGATGAATTTTAACCCCGTGCTTAGTATTCCTAAATCCATTTTCAGCTTCATATTGCAATTGAGAGCAGTATCAGATAAAATTTTATCAGTAAATCAACGAGGAGGACTCGATATCCAAAATTGCCTCACAAAATAATCATTCTGCCGCTCATTCCCGCTGTTCAATGTGTTTTTGAGGCTCGCATGTGAACCTCGGGATCCTATATAAAACATCTCTAGTTCCTCCCGATGGGCTTTTTCCTCCCTTTACCTGAGTGTCACGTGTCTGCAGGTCGTCAAGGGTCGACTTTCGCTCCCAGAGCGGTTGGTTGGGACTCGTCGGATGCTCACTGCGGCGGCGGCGATTGCCGGAACTGGTCCCCAGGGACCCAATTAGGGGTCACGCGACAGAGTGATGTGGCGGTAAAGGTGGAGGCACAGCGAGTGGTAGTGGACCATTTGATTCCCGAGGGAATGCTCCAAAACCCGGACAAGGTGTGCACCCTGTATAGAAAAAAAAGAAACCAAAGAAGTTAAATCCATTTCCCGAAAGGGGCTGAGTAATTCCAACCGATGTATTGCATGTGAAACAGGCATGAAAATTATGTACAGATGAGATATATGTATGCATGTCGAAAAAGGTCATTAACAGTGGCGTAACTGTATAAGCATGCATTTTTATGCAGAACTCCTCATTAGTAAAAATTACAATAAAATTAATCGCTTTCTATCCCATAAAAGCAAGCTATATAAAAAATTACCTAAATCATCTGCCATGTTATGTATTTTCGGGACAATACACATATAGTTCCTTAAGGAATTGGTGCTTTAAAAATACGATGCGAAAACCAAAATACGATGAGACTTTTCTTTGGGGAAAAAATTATCTCCAAGGAATGAAGTTTCACTTCCATGAAGACCTGTTTAAATCAGATAATTAATATATTAATTCACGATATTAAATGTCAAAGAGATTGCATCCTAGGGAATTTTTTTATGAAGTGGAATGACAATGAAGATCTTTTACTATCCTCTCGAAAATATCTTACGACGAGTGTTAGAGTTAGCTTTTAAAACTTATGTATGGTTGAATAGTAGGGCATAATAAGTGATGGTAACTCATGACAATCATATCATCTAAATATAATAAAAATCCCTATTTATTATTACCTTTAAACATATTTTACCATGATTATGAATGTCTAGCGACGAGACCAGCTTCTCACTTAACTAAATAGAACGTCTCAGGAAATGCTGGGAGAAAAAGTGATATTGCAGTTCAAGTCCGAGAGATGAAAGCGTCAAAATGTGGTGCGATCCCCATTACTTTGAGAGGAAGCGCTGCCTGCAGTGAAGATGGTCAAATTCTGGCGAGGCTATCTAATGGCTGGGAGCAGTTGGAGGACGAGCGGTGGAAAAACATCCAAAGAGAGAAACGGAATGAGATGTCATGGACTCACGCGACTCCCGGGATGAAGGGTGAACACCTGGGGAGCAGCAGAACGACGAGAAAAAGAGGAGAAGCAGCCGATCAAGGAAGGCTGATCACCTCGGGGCTTAATCCCGAGGAGCACGCAACAGGCGAGGCTGCGAGAGCAGTCATTTTCTCAGAGCAGCAACAAAAAAGCGAAAATCAAGTGGGATACTTCGTCAAACGGAACTAGTAGCAACGCGGAACGGAAGGCAAAATATTTGTTTTTCGTTGACATGGATTCACTTCCTACAATGAAGTTACTTTAATGGGTTTTTCGTTACTCTCCGAGGGCTTACTACATCTTGCGATAATTAATTTTTCCATCAATAATCCTGCTCTCTTTTTGACCTCGTTATTTTGGTACGAATAATATGCTAAATCATCTAGCTCCATAGGATTTGGAAATGAAAAGATTACTCCACCTAAATATCTTAATGGTGGAAATCAATCGTGTTTGAGAAACAAATCGAATTAAGTAGGACGAAGATTGGCCTGAGAAATTAAAAAAGCTGAGACATCTAATGAATTAAAATTTTACTTCACGCTTTCCGGGAAATTAATTTTCCAAGAAAATGAAAATTTTGAATTATAGCCGGAATATCATCGGGGAAGTTATCTCACTTAATGTGAAGGCAACCATTCTGGTAGTGGGAATGGTAATGCTGCATGTGATATCCATGATCATGTAAGACAAGTATTTCCATGGGACGGCTCCAACAAAAATAGTACTGTCGACACTCAATAGACGGACCAATTTTTATCCTTGTGGGATATACAAATTCACCAAATGGTTAATTAATAATTAATACAATTAATATTAATTTCAACATAAATTATCAGAAGCAACGGTGACTTTAAATTATATTTGGTAGAGTCAATTTTCAAAGTATATACCTAACTTATTTTTTAAATTTCACTGCTGCAGCTTACCCAGGAAGAACAGGGGTGTTTCACATTTCCCCTTTTTCTTTAGGACTGCCATATATATAAATATACGTTGTTTTATTATTCCGTCTTTTCTTCGCTTGCAGTTTTTACTAACTCGTAAATAAGTCTTTCTTCAAAATTTGAAGGTGGAGTTAAGCATCAAACATAAAACGTTCCAATGAGCGATATAAGAAAATTTTACGATGAGACTCGTTCATTCCCTATGGGCCTTATAAAGTAGTTTGCTGGTAATGAGATAATGAAAAAAGAAATGATTTGTCTGATTTATTTTAATGCCTCAGTAACGTAGTCTTGGCGACGAGAGGAGTGCACGAGGCAAAAGAACAGAAAAAGAAATATTAAGGTAACTAGTCAGCCGAATTATATACGTTCAGAAAGCGAGAAAGGTAAAGATAAGATTAAAAGATGGAGACAGGCAAACACTAAAATGCGTAGTCAAAAATCCAGAACTCGGTAATTTAGTTGCTAATATTAAAGACGTGTAAATTAGATGACGTAGACCTCTGGTTGAAATGTGGAATGGTTTAGGTAATATCTAACTTTTAAATATGCTTCATTTCAGGTCCTTTTATTTGACTGACCAAGAATCATTGCAGATCAATACTTGTAATTCTTTTTGTCAATATAATGAACGCCATGTTAATACTAATATAAAATCGAAGTTATGGTCGACGAGAGCAAGGAATATGCAATAAATATATTTGCAAACCGCAGTTGAGACAAATTGAGGATATTGCATTCATTTTTGGAGATTAATTATTAAAAATCACATGGCGAATCTCATACCATTCATGCATACATGAAACCATACATGACCATATATGAAAATATTAACCAACCATAAATGAAAATATTTTAAGATTTTCCATTCATGGGTTGGACAAAAAAGTGCTAATAATTGGCCGTTCTGAAGAAAAGAAACTTTTTAAAGAAATTCTATACTTCTTCATAGGGTTTGGAATTTACACACCCCGTTTTATGGAATTAACTTATATGGAAATCATTTTTTTCTCTGCTCCATTCTTGTTATTATTCCGTTCCTCGATCAATGGTAAGACTTAATTTAAATTATGAGTTAAATAAAACATTGCAATATTTCCACGGGATATATCCTGTGAAAGTACTGCATTTCCTCATTCAACTAATATTAAGAACTTCTACCACATCATGCTGTAAATCATGCTAAATATAAAGGCTGCCCAGTACAAAACCTAAATGCTAACTTTGCAAAGACATATGAACTTGGAAGGAGTTCATTCCTTTCGAGGAATTCGCAGCCTTGTCAGCGGCCTGAGAATCCATGAGCTCTCGGGTCTTCTTAACATCAACAGATGAAGCGAGAGGACCCTGGTTTCTGTTACCGCTGAGTCTTTCCCGATACCCTTCCTTTCATGCATCTCCCCATTCTCCATTTGCGTCTCCTAGAAGGCGCACCCCCACCCTCCCGCCGGCAAGGCGATCGCCTGCAGCTATAATTCTTTTCCTCTCCCTAGATAACGCGGCTCCCAATTTTTTCCGCCCTATCCCACCTTATCCTCTTGTCACATGCTCCTTTCACCCACACACGACCCATGCCCCACCATTCCCCCGCCCCCGCCGCCCCAGATCCGCCTCCTGCCGCCCCTCATTTATAAGGCAAGGGAGGTGTGTAAGCCCATGCGCGTGAGCCGCGGCCGCAGCGGAGCATCCATCACGGGGCGACGCGAAAAGGCGGCCCACGTCCAACCTCCCTTCTTTCACACACTCCCGTCTCCTTCCTTCAAAACCTCTTCCGCGTCCTTATTCCATCCAGGTTAAGCTTACTTCCGAAAAGAAATTTTTTAAAGGAATTCTATACTTCTTCATAGAGCTTGGAATTTACATACACCCGTTTTATGGAATTAACTTAAATGCAAATAATTTCTTTTCTCCGCTCCTTGCATGATATTATTCCGTATATCGATCAATGGTAAAACTAAATTTAAGTTATTATTTTAATGAAACATTGCAATATTTCCACGGGATATATCCTTTGGTACAAGCTTATATTGCGTCTCTGTTATGAGAGGCATTGGTTGACCAAGTGGATGAAGAAATGGGTTGTCGAACAAAAAACCCTTGGTTCAAATAATAGATGAAGACAATAGGTACCTCAAATATGTCCTTGTAGTTCGAGGAGGCATTTGTATCATATCGCACTATTACATAATATGGTGACTTATATTCCTACCAGTTCTTAAATATAATGATTTAAGATGACCTAGTCGGTAAAATAATAGGCTGCACACCCAATGATCCTCACTTCAAAACTAGAGTGATAAATTCAGGTGTCATAAAGAAATCTTACGGAAATCTTATAGAAATTATACGGCCATACTTAGTATTCATCGCTAATTCTAATTCTACCGTGCTTAAAAAGGGTTGTTAATTGAATTAGTGGGTCAAATAATATTTTGCTGACTGAAATGTCTTTAGATGGTTCCGAAATGGAATTTGGATGGTGATAAAAATGGTTCTCTTCTTGAATGAAGTCCTTAGAGACTTCAACAGAATCCTCTCAGGTCGAGGATGCATATGAAAAGGAATTGGCTGGCTAACCTGAATGTGTATTCACATTCCCGTGGCATATCCAAGGATGAGCTCTAACCTCACGTATCCAAACCAACTTTTGTACTGAAGCACTGAATGAGGTAATGTGAAACATGTACTTGAAGTAAAACTACCATGAAGAGAAAACAAGAATACCGAGGAAAAGGTAAAGTGGTAACGTGGGAGAGGAAAAACGGGGTTCAGTTGCGGAGAAATGAGGAGGAGATTAGAGACAGGTAGAATAATATCAATAATAATATATGCAATCGCTTGAAACTATGGACATATAGGGCACATAGCAAATGTTACTGTATTTAATAATCTCTTGATGAGCTAAGGCACTTCCGAAGCACTAAGAATCACTTATATTAATAAAAAAAAACATTATAACTACGAAAATTATAAATCCATGATTATAGCAAAAATATGTATCCACTCCGAATCTAGAAGAACGAAGAGGCGATAGCGAGTGATAGTGAACATTCAAAATTATTTATTGTGCCACATTTTCGGTGAATTATTTTCAATTACTTCTTTAAACGCCCCCATATTTTTAAAAATACCTACAAATCGTAATTTACTGTTCTGGTAAAACTTAATAAAAAATACAGGAAACCTGGGTAACATAGTGGGGTCCGCAAAAAAGGGAAGGGAGGGAAACAAGGGAGCTTTACGTGTTTCAACACTTATGTGTCATCATTAATGTATGCTTCATACTTCAATCAACTTATGTTCATATATAAATGAACAGAGAGAAGAAAGATGAAAAGAAATAAGCGCGGTGGAGGAGGTGCGCCAGCAGCCAGTAAATGTTCGGTGGAAAGTTCGAAAGTGGAGTGTATTTTTGATGGGGTGACGACAGAAACGATGAGTGAAAAATTCTAGTTAATAAAATTTTCTCTCTCTCTATTTCTTCGTGATCTCTCTTTTATCCAACGCTCTTAAATTATGCGATTTTTGATTTAAATGAAGTATATTCACCTCGGAGACTATATAATGAGTCTCATTTAGAGTTTGGCCAGTTGGTTTTAAAGCCCTTTTAGTCGATTAATTCTTGTGTACAACGGGTACAATTTCAAAATGTCCACGAGCTTAGCATTTATCACGCGGATATGTAGCTATTGTGAACAACTAAATGAAGGTCGGTGTCGTGTAAAAGGAGAGTTTCCCACTTTGAGAGTGAAGGTTTATGTAGTCTGGCAACATCCTCCGCCAAGTAGCCCACCTTCCTTCATAATTATCAATCATATTTTGCCTGAAGGTGATGTGCTTGATCTCAAATATTATTTACCAATAAGGTATGTTCACCTCTACCCATTTTTAGGGCCTTAACATTTATTTTCTTATCATTTAGGGCCTTATCATTTATACGTCTCTTTCAGAGTTGTCCAATATAATGTCCAAAGTTTCCAATATTTTTCAAACACTGGGTCAGTGGGATGAAATTGGATTTCCGATGAGGCATCGAGAATCATGAGTTTTCCTGTATTATGTTTTCGATGTATATGGGCTCACAATAGATATCAAATATGTATCTTTTGCGTGAAATCACTGTGCCGAGAACCAAAAAAATTAAATCTTCTCCTGAGTCCGTCAAAACAGAGAAATTTATGAGAGGACATAAAGTATTCAAAAAGTTTTAAAATTGTGCCACATACCAACGGCTGCGTATCCAGTATGTCCTTACGTCACAAGGCAAGTATTAGTTTTCTACCGGTGCACGACGGCTTTGAATTTTGATAGCTGCATAATAACTATAAGCGTTCTTAAAATTAAGGAATGATAATGAATTCTTTTCATCGGCCTCATCCAACTCGCCGTCCCTCGGTACCCTTTCGCTTTTGAATTTCAGCCGTTTGCCGCTATAAGCTGTGATTCGTTTGCAGGGAGCGGGCAGAGGTGCGGTGCATGCGAAGAGGGTCTTCTGTCTGATAGCACCCTAAGGACACCTTCGCTTTTGCATCTCTGTTTTCGTCCCTTGCCCCCCACCCTTATCCTTATCCTCAACCCTTCGACCAAACTATCCACCAACTCAAAATCCTCTTCCCACGCCTGATCAACGCAGAGTCGAGTTTGCGGACCTTCTTCCCCTGCTGCTCCTCTTCAGCCAGTCTCGCAGGGGCCATACAGCACAATGCATGAAGTTATTTGAGTAAAAACTCAGTTAAAAATGAAGAAAAACTAAATGAGAGAAGGGCACCGCCAATCCAAACGCTACCAGTAAGTCACATTTGCATTAGTGAGCATTTCTATTGACAGCATACAATTTTTTTTTTTTTTATGGCAACTTTTTTCGCCTCAAATTCTGAAAAATCGATTAAACTGTAAGCACTGATGGATTTAAGCCAAAAAACACTTATTTTTTATCCTTCAAAATGTATTAATATCACCAACTAAGCAGAAAAGTCATTAAATGAAACAACATGAAGAACTTTCACCATTTTAGGCACCTATGCCACAAAAATAGCAATCATATTTGAAATCAAAATGGATTCCATTTTCAGCGTCATGCGTTTGTTTTGCTAATTTTACTACATCGGAAAAATGAACAAAATTGATAATTGATTACCGTGACTACGAAAGGGTTTATATATTGTTTTGTTGCTCAGGTTTTCATTGAAAATTTCAAAGGAAAATTCCTCAAAATTCATATCTTCTCTTTGCAGCCTGAAAGCATTCAGCATAGGCTTTTGGTTAACATCTCACTTAGGTGAATACGGCCTATTTTAGATGCTCATATCACTCGGTACCGGTAATTTACTGACGCGAAAGTCATAGCATCTTTTTCACCCCGAGATTTGATAGATATTTATCCCATATTGCATCTTACACAGGCAGTACTGTACTATATCCTAAAAATTCATGAGGTGAGCAGTAAAGGGGCATAAACTATGGATTACCAAATTTTAAAATCAATTCGAAGGGATGATTAGCCCATTTTCATTATTTTTTACGAGGTGTTTGAACCTTCGAGGAGGCATAATAGGACCATAAATTAGGAACCGTTCCACGAAAAATTTTAAGCACCCCAGATGAATACCTGATGTTTCCCTTCCCTCGCCTTAAGCTCCTCCGGTGCCTTAAGACGATTAACTCATCTCCACCTAACCAACCTGCCTCTCCCCCCACTCTCTCTCTTCCTCCCCCTTCCATCCTCCTCTCGCCAGCCAAAACTAAACGTATACTTTCGGCAATTGACCGTTTTCAGTTTTTTTCTCCCTTACCTTTAACACAAAAAAACCGTATCAGTTTAGGCTAATCATTGGGACGATAATAATGGAATAACCTCTTCATTGCTGCGGTGAAAAACCCACCGCAGGGGGAACGGAGATTATAAAATAGAAGTTACGAGATCTCGGCTGTCGCTGGGGGGCGTTATACACGGCAACAGCACCACTGGTGAAATGCATACCACCAACCTGAATTCATTAGGCGGGCAGCACAGGAGGCATGGAGGGGAAGTTTCGGGGCGGTTGATTCGGAAAAAGAGGGGCAGGAGGAGGAGGGACTTGGGTGAGTTAAAAGGTGGGTAACGAGCAAAATATTCGTGTGAGAAAAGGCGGGAGGGGAACGTTTTTCCCTGCTCTCCATAATGAAGGCCTACGTCCCATCTTGGCTGCGCAGTGCGTGGCCACGCGATGGTTTTTGGATGGAGAGAGTATGACGGGGATTGGGTACGCCTCCGAAATTGTGAAAGAAAGGAGTGATTTTCACGTGGCGGAGAGAAAAGGAAGAAATGAGGCATAAACGGAGGCGTGGAGTAAAACCCCTTTCATGAGGGTCAAGAACCAAAACGCGAGGGAATGCGCACGTGGGGCAGATAAGAGGGAAGGTTCGTTCATCCTCCTTTTACCATTATTTTCCACCAGAAATCCTACCAAGCTTCGCCCCGTTCCACGACGAAAATCATATTCTAACCAGAATTATAACGGAAAGAATTTTAATTTAATGAACGGTTTCGAGCATAAAAATTTGGTGCTTTCCAGTCACTTCTATAAAATGGAGAGGGCATCCGAGCAATACCTATGAGGTAATAGCTAAGAGAATTCATTTACATCAACTTTTTCACGCGACTGCAATTGACAATCAAAAACCTTGAGACCAATTCCTACCGATTCATGTATTCGTGACAAGAAAAACCGATTGACCCAGTTTTTTTGCCAGTTAAACTACCGAGTGATATTAGTTAAGCTTCCTATGGATATTTGCGGAAAAATGGTAATTATTATGAGCCAACAATGATTTTTTTCTCTGTGCATTTTTCGCAAAGTTTATGCAATGCGGGTGACTGCCGTATAATTTGTTACCGTGGCTAGTCCAAGTATGCTTAAAACCTAAATTATTGTTTAAATATATCGGTGACTTTATTTCAAATTTTTCCTTTGGTGTAGGTTCTTCTCTAACAAAGTCAGTGAAAAAGTATTCGGTTACGATTAGCTATCGCGTTAAATGCTTCATTTTATTACTACGTTTCAGTTTATTTCAAAATGCAGGCAGTAAAACCATGTGGCTACAATGCTTCTCTAAATGAAGAATTTCTTAACCAAATTGTTTCGGTTAGGGTGCAGCAAAGTTTGGTGGTTTGCCCTTACTCACTTTGAAGTGGGAAGTCAGAGCAGCCAATCCAGATCCCTCCCTCTCCTCCACCATTCCTGTTCCACTGTCACTCCACCCCTGGCGGTCCCAGAAGTAGACAGAGAGGGCAGGTGGGATCTTGGAGGAAGCTGCAAAGTTAGAGGAGACCCCACGTGAGGGTAAGGGTGTGATGTAAGGGGGATACACAGTAAAATTTTGGCACAGAATATTTTGTTCGTAATCCTCCTGCCACATTTTTTTTCTTCCCCCTGGCGTCCTAAATTAATATACCAACTTTTTTTTCATTCCTTCGCACGCTTGATGACTTAAAGAAGGAGGAATGGCCTTGTGAAGCGGCTTTGCTTATTAGATGAGGTAAAAAAAGACGAAACTCACTCCTTCGGGTGGGAGATGAAAAAATGAATTGAAGAATTAAAATAAGATTGGATAACATTTTTACGATACAGCAATAGGGGGAAGTTGGAGTGATTTTGGCAGACAATCAAGAATGGGGGAAGGCGGGTGGTGGGAATGGAATGAGGGATGAGAGAAACGCGTTGGATAAAGAAAGATGTTGGCTAATGGGTGTAACGTGGGAGGAGAGAAAAATGGATTAGAAAATTAAAATATGTTAGGATAAAAGTGTTACGATACGGCTGGTGGTGGTGGAGTGATTTAAGCATAAAATTGAGGAAGTTTTTCAGGAGGGTGAGGAATAAAAGGGATTAGAGGGTGGGAGAAGGGGGAAAGTGTGTATGGCATGGGTTGTGGCCGTGGGTGGGCGAAGGGGGCTCGTCATCAGCCGGCGAACACACAAAGAACAGCACTATCTCCATCTCCCGTCATCCGCGGATTGCTTCAATTGGAACGCCAACACCGCGACCTCCCTTTCCCCCGCCCCCTTTCAACATGCCCTCACCCCTGCCATCCACTCCGCCTCGCCAAAAACGTACGGCGTACCCCTTTTCCACCCCACCCCTCCCCTCCCCAGCGCCCCCTTCCATCTTCTCCTCGGAGCCACCCACGACCAAATCTTCCGCCCTCCCACCCCACTCCTGCGTCGTAATTAAACTCTGTCTGCAAGAGGGATATATACTCCGGCCGTGATGGATCGCTGTCTTGTCCAGCTTGATTGAAGAAGCTATTAGCTTCTCGTTACGCTCTCAGTTCCAACCCCTCTGACACTCCTCTCCAACCCACCCCTCCCTGCCTCTTCCTCCTAGATCTATCCCCTCACTCTATTTCTTCTATTGCAATCTCCCTTCCTTGAGCCATTTTTATCCTATTTTGTTTGCAAAAAAATATCCATCTAATCCCGTCTAAGTTTCCCCAAATATTTTAGGCAGGGGTTTTGTTTTTATTGTCATGTGCTACACAGTACACGTTAGACCCTTACTCTACGTTATTAATCTGTTCCGGATGACCCATTGGAAATTGAATTCCTCCGTACTTTAATTCGGCATTATTTCAGGACGAGGAATCAGTTTGAAGAACATCAACGCATGAGAATTTTGTTATGTTAAAAAGTATGTTCCGTGAACAAATTAGGCGTAGAATGCCATAATTGATGGCATATAGCACGAGTGGAAACAAAATGTGCAATATTTGAAAATTTTGAAATCATCTCAGGCAGTACGCCGAGTCCAAAGTTAATTTGAACACCTTGTGCATCGGGGATATACTGTTCTTCATTTTGATGCAAAGCGGGGATATGAAGAAAACATGTTAAATAAAAAAAATATTAGAAACATGAAGATTTTACTCTTTCAGTAGGTACCTCATCCTTTGTCTATACCTGGGATGATCTTTACCCCCGCATGTCCAAACCATCCTGCAGGTTAAAGTATTGATTAAGTATTGCTGATGCACATAAATTCGACTGGTTAACTCACCCATCAAGCACCAATCTCTCCATTTATCTTTCCTATTCCATTTATATGTATTCACATCTCTAATTATACTTTGTCCTCATCATAGGAATGTCCTAGGAAATAACTGGGAGTTTGGGGCTAAGAATATATTCAGCTTTTTGAAATAATAGAAATGAGGCTAAAAGGTATTGCATACCTCATTCACTCTCCTAAAGAAACCAAGTGCTTAGCCTTCCTCCAGAAAAATGTGGCTTTCCTAATTCAAATACACCGGGAATAGCCACGGTGATAACCTTGCGAAGTCACCCGAAATGCGCAAATGTGCGAAATTTAACAGAGATAAGATTCTTTTACCTTTAAATCCCCCTTTTTTTGCACAACTTAGTCGATTTATTTCATCAGATGCTCAATTTTCCCGATAATTGGCCAAGCATTGTTTTAAAGCAATAATTTGCTCACAAATTACAAAGCTGTAAAGTTCACGCAACTCCGGAAGTTTACGTTCAACGAATATACCACGGATTATTATTCTCCAATATTAAAAAGAGAAAGTGAGATGCATTCCTATACTTACAGATGCAAACTTTATCTCCATCGATTGCAGTTGTAATGGACATTAAAATCCCTCTTTATCAATTCAATCACTTGTAAACATTGCGATTTATTCATAAAAAAGCTCTTGTACGTTGATGACTTGTTCCTTTTTCCTCCTTTTACTCCAAGCACGTTTTGAGTGAAAGGAGGAAAAAAGACTACCTAAAACAGAGGCTGTGTATATGAGTGTGAAGATTGTAGGTGGAGGATAATCTTGGACTTGGGCTGATTTTGTTTTCGTTCCGACTGGCGAAGGGGGCACTCTCCTCCATGTTTTCTCAATAACTCACTTCGAATTCCCATGAACAAGATAGAGGACATTCAACGCACGCTCTTCAACATGACACTCCAGGATTAGGGGAGGAAAACAAGATATCGCATAGCATCCAGGATTCGTGGTTGAATCACCCATTATAAAGCTACCTTAGACCGTGTATGGTTTCTCTCTACGTACCACCTAAATATATTTTTTTAGGCGAGCGATTCCCCTCTTTTAACAGAAGTGTGTCAAATGAAGTTCCTGTCAAATATGGTTAACTTCAATGAAAGGCTCATGCCACCTTCCTTAGCAACGTAATGAGCTGTTCTGAAACTAAATAAACTGAAAATATAAAAATCTATTTTTATTCATTATCAAAACTGACAGATTCCAAAGTAAAAATAATTAAATCCTTTTGCATTCAATTGATAATAATTAATGATTTAGTAATCTGTTTGAAGAAATCATGTCATTTAGTAATTAAGTGACTTCATTTTTTACTCATTTAGACGTCGGAAACAGCGGAACTTTGCCAATTTAAAGTTAAAAATTTCGTGGTAAATATCTATTTCGATGATCAAAATAAAATGTATACGAGTTCTAAAATAATAATATCCAACAGGATAACAATCGTACAGTGTAGGAATTTACCAGGTTTATAGTGATTTTCAAACTTTTTTTGCAGCTTCAATGAAAAGATTTGCCAAAGAATAAACTTACCTGAGAGATTGATGAGCTAATTTGATATTCTGTTATCTCACCACGATTCGCTGACGATGAATTTAAGAAAAATTGATGGAACCTAGATACATTTTTGGCATTTTCAGAAATATTTACTGGACTATTTGGTCATTTAAAGCACAGGTAGTTCTTGTCATTACATCGAAACCTAAGCCACATACACTAAATTCAGAGGAAGGAAGCCGGACTACCTAGGAGTACTTTTTCTCTACCCAATCTATTCCATGCTCATGACTTGGATTAGCTCTATGATGACACCTTCGGCTGATAAAACTATAGCATAAAAATTATTCTATCCAAATATGGCTTTAAAATATTTCCTGATATTGAGAGAAGAAATCGGAGTTTCATAGAGAAGGACCGCATGCGATGACAGCCTTGAATCATGATTTGCCAAAGTATAATTTGGCAGTATATATCTGCGGTAGTGTAAAAACATTTATTTGCCTCATTGCAAAAGATGTTATGTTAATAGTTTTCCTTCATTATTCATGATAATTCAGTGATACTAGTCTCAACTCAGCCAAATTAAAACTCATTGTTTATTTCCAGATTAGTGACCCGAGATATTCATCCAAAGAAGTCCTCACGTTGTAGTCCCAGTCATGGCTCCAAGAAGGATGCTCGCACAACTTCCGCTACGTCAACTCGGCGGATGAAAACAGAGCATAGGAGCGCTGTAGGATTTCCAACTGGAGAAGAATACTTCGGCCGGAATATTTGTGCCGAGCTAAAAAGTAATTACCGAGCAGATCCTATCTCCAAGAGGAAAGCTCCTACTGTTTCCTATTCCTCTCCAACATTATCCTTTCGGAAACTAATCTCCGCCGTCAGTCCTCCGCCCTCATTCTGCCACCCCTTCCCTTCCCTCCCCTCTTCCCCCACCCCACTTCTCTCCATTGATTTCTCCTCCTCATTCCTCACTTGCTCCTCACGGGTCGATTGGTTGGCAAGATGGAAGAGGAGTTGCGAAGAGGCGGCTGCCGCGAGTGGGGGCGGAAGGGAACGCTTGCAGTCGGGGGAGGGGTGGGCAGCAGAAGGTTGGCGAGCTTGGTGATGGGAGCTCGAGCTCTCTCGGGCTAACCCAAGCCGAAGGGAGATAAGTAAAGAGAGAGAGAGGACCTTCCGCCGACCCATCTGGCATCGGAAAACACTCTGGGCCCTGGGTCCCTCCACCCCACGCATCGGCAGCAGAGGGATCGCACCCAGGAAAAAAGGCCCAAAAAAGAGAGGGCCTGAATGCTTTCTTTTCCGTTACGAAGGCTCTTCTTCTACTTTTTCCCTCGCTCTGTCTCACCGTGCACCTCTTCCATCCCACTCCCTTCTCTTTGCAAGTGACGGCTTCCATTACGACTCGGGAGTAACATCATTCTCCGTGTGAGACCTCCTTGTCAAACCTACCCTGAACAGCATCTTGCTCTCCGGAGAGAGGAAAAAAGGGGAGCAATTCTCTTCAAGACCAATGAATAATGTACTTTTAAAAATTCGGAGGTGTGGACGGTTTCCATAGTTTGCCCCTCAGAGGGTAAAAGTACAAGACCAAATACCAATATCGATGCTACTATTATCACGGGGCACGATTATCCCATGACCTTCAAGTACTAATAAATAAAATTTATCCCTCAGTAATGGAATCTAATTTTTTATCATGCCTACCTAATCAGTTGATTTGGACGATCGATCAAGTGAAAAATATTCATTTATAGAAATCTATGAGAATATATGAATTATATCAATAAAATTTTATGTCATTCAGTTTTCGTTTTTTCAATGTTCTTTTTCGTTTTCATTCTTGTTATTTTTACCCAAATGATTTTATGCCAATTAGTTGCACAAGAGGTTGGATTACTTTGTTTTTTAACGCATTTAATTTCAAAACTTTTATGAATATCAGAGAAAGACACACTCGCTCCACTAACATGACAATACTCATACCATATTCGCAAAAGAACTCTTCCAGTATCATTAAATGATGCTTTTAAAATCCCGATGAAATAGTTCAGATATTGCCCATTACTCAAGTTTAATGACTTTGACCCGAAGAAAATTACATTTTTTCCTCACTTCCCATAATAATTTTTAATTGAATGATTAAATGCATGGCCTTCGGATTTATGATGCTACCGTTAGATGAAATTTGAAATAAAATTAAAGATACTAACTTAGGTATCTTAGAAAATAAGTTACCTTGATTTTGTATTTTTTATTGGAATCTTTAAATCTACCTTTACTTGCAATGACCAATAAGTGCTGTATATAGACACTGCAATAAAGATAAATTACAGTTATTGCTGAGTTATTGACCATGACTTTTTAAGGTAGGTATACCCTTACTTTAATACGTCAATATACTTGGGCATGAGCAGAGATGCAAAGAAAATATTCAAAAGTTGATATCGAGAAATAATATGGTATAGAATAAGAAAATCGAAGGAAATGGAAGTAAAAGTTGATGAAAAAACCATTATTTGGTTTGTCTTTGAGGAAAATGTCCTCATCTTTTGAAGTGGCATGACGCAGCGTCGTGTTAGTGATTAAGAACCTACACCCGGAAATTAAGATGCGTATAACTATCTATAACTGTTAATATGACGAAAAAATATGCAGCTAAAACTGAATTACCTACTACCAGGACCAACTGGAGTATTTTTTCATACCATTTAGTACGTTTATCGCGATATATATGAAATTAATGCATGCTTTTTTATGAAAATATATGCGAATTGTTGAAAATTCAAAAGCTACTTATTTTTCGTCCTTGGCTAGCGCTTACGCATGTCTGCTGAAGCGGATCCTCTCCAGGAAATTATTAATGAGATAGGTGTTTTTAACATGAGCGTTCTGCATGAATGCAGGGAATGGACGAAACCCATTTTTCACCAGCAGGGACACCACCTAAGTTATTACTGGAACCCACGTAGAGTACGCACTCCTTTGATCTAAGAATGTTGTTTTTCATTGCCCTCGCAAACACTTTCTGGCTAATATGTCTCTTTCAGAGGAACATCTCGTTCTTATAAGAAGACGCTTGTAAAACGCTTGAAGTTGGTTAAATAAGAGCCTCACGAGTAAACCTGCCGTCTGAATTTCTGGGCAACCAAAGAAAAAGGCAAAATGACCAAGATCCACGCACAGCACTCTCAAAGAGCAGAGCCAACTGGGTATGAAATAAACATTGAGTCGTCAACAGCGCCAAGCGATTAGGGAACAATGACTTAAAAACTCGTCTACCAAAACTAATAAGTTATGAATGGTTGATAGGGCTCGCCGCTCCTTTTAGCAATGCAGATTGAAATGGATGGGGGCTGTGAGCCGGGAAACGTTGAATGAATCATCCCGCGGCCCCTTGCGGATCATTTCAATAATTCTTCGCCGGCAATCAACAACGCCATGGCCGTCAGTTGCCTGGCAATTTCGGACCACCCGGGGTCCAACTACCGCAACTCAAGCTAAGGGGGGGCTCGGCCGCGGAGGTGGATCTTGAGGCACGCCGAGGCGGTTGGCTGGTTGGAGGTTGCATTGCCTCTCTCCCTTCTCATTATTACCACCTCCATCCCAGCTTGCTTGTTCTTATATCTCATTTTTATTCTCCGACTTCTATGCGTCCCTTATCTTGTCGTTTAGATATTAGTATCATCTAGCTCCCAAGTGAAAAGATACTTGTGAAGTTGACAAGAAGAAGAGATAATGAGCTACGTCCTCCATTTATCCTTTGTGAATAAAGAGAAAGTTTTGACACTGGCAAATTAATATGTTATATTAATCCTAAATAAAGAAGCAATTTTTTCGCCTAAAAGGATACTTTAAGAAAAGATTAATCGTGAGCAGTTAAAAAAATATTTATCACCACAACACAGCACCTAATGACAACTTTAGTTAAGGAGTCATGGCAAAGTATCAAAATGATGCCGTCTATCAATGAATCGTGTATAAACCTATTTTTCTATCTCAGGAACATACCAAAATGTTTTGCCAAGTCATACCCATTTCAAATATGAGTTACTACTTTTGCATTGATTTTCCATAAAAATTACCTAATTCGCTAATGGAACTACCTTTTATGGGAAGCAAATCATAATTCATGTGAGCTAGCTAGTGACACCTATCACGATGGATGGTAAACATTAATTAGAAGCGTAAGCGCAAGAATGTAATATTGTGTTCATCAGTTTCATAAAAGTGATTTCTTGTGCCTTAGATAAATGTAATGCAACTAAAGTATTTTGTAATCCACGTGAATCGAGCCTAACACGGAGGGTATAGGAGAATACTTATAATTGGTCAGTCTGGAGAGATCAGTCTCCCAAATGCAGAGACGATTTTGCTCGTGAGCCAAACAACAACTGCAACTTATAGGAGCGGGTCCTGCCGAAGCTATATCTCATCTCTGCGCTCCCGAACGGAGGAAGAACATCTTCAAAGTCACCCTCGCCGCCCGCCACCCCCTCTCTTCCTCCCATTTCCCCATTTTTGTCAACCAATCCCTCTCTCTCTACTTCTTGCGACCGAATCCCTCGCATCCCCGAACCCTGCCCCCTCCCCCTTCATGTCACCCTTGACATCCCCCTACGTTCCCCAACCCCCAACTTCCCTTCGGTACCCTTTCGCCTCCCAAAGCCACCCTCTTCCTCCCCTCTATGTCGCTCCGCGCGCACAGAATCCATCCACGCAACTTCCCTCCCCTCCGCCCCTCTCCCCTCACTCACAGGGCCCCCTGTCCCCTGTCGTCCCAACCGAGACCCTGCCCTCGTCGTCATCTCCTCTTGCCCCTCGCCCCACCCCTCCCCCCCTATGCCTCGCGTGTCACAGCGGTAGAAGTTAACAAATGTCTTCTTCTTTGTCCACGCTCGGGGAGAAAGGAAGGCGGAGAGAGAAGAGAGGGGGGAGGAGGTGAAGGAAGGAGGAGGGAAAAAAAAGTCGAAAGGAACGGTGAAGCAGGGGGGGATGGGATTGTGAGGGCTGTGGCAGGGGGTGGCAAAAGAGTGGAAGGATGTGTACGTGGGAGGGTTTTTCTCAAGGGGGTGGGGGCGCTAGGCAAAAGGGAGGCGGAGGGGGGAGGGGGATGGAAAGGGCGTCGCATATTTCCCCCTCCCCCACTTAGCTTCTTTTCCGCCACCTCCCCCTCCCTTCCTCCAATTCTCACCCCCGTGTTTCCACGCACTTGCGAGAAAGAGAGGAGTTGTCTGTGCGGCAGGAATGGCTGAATGATGGAGGACGAAGGGGAGGGAAAAAAATCCGACGCCCGCGGAATCCCCGGGAGAGAAGGATATAGAATGCGAGTACAATTTTAAGATTAGCATCGTCGTCGGGGTGGAGAGGAGAGTTTAGTCTCACAGCTGGAGAAGGGGCCGGCCTTCCTTCTTCTTTTTTTTAGAGAAAAAGAGGTGTATTGTATAATGTTTTCCCAAGATTGCCCGGGTTGAGACGGAGGTGGTCCCCCAAGTGTTCGGACTACTCTTACGATTTTATAAAGCTCTGACTGATCTTTAAAGCGTCTCACAACTTTCCCTCCCATGATATCGTCTGAATAAGGAGACCTGATGCAATTGCAGTAGTGACAGGCGTGATTTATGCATCAGTGGGAGCATTGAGTTCGAGTGGAAGAAATAAAGCCACAGGTCTCCAATGAAGCATTTGCCTCTTTAATTTTTTTATGATAGGTCAAAGTGATGGAAAAATATTTTTTATGGTAAGCCCTTTCTGTATCCCTCCAAACATATATGCAATAAAAATGATTACGACGTAAAAACTCGCACATATGCCCTATTGGGTAATAATACATAGAAATATATTAAAATAGCTAATAGGCCGAGATAACGTTAAAATACTATTGATTTTCATCGCATTGGCGTTGATGTTTACATAGTTGAAGCGATTCTAATTAAAATGAAATCTTATACAAAATATGAAAGTATAAATTCATAAACTGCAATTCAAACCATAGATAACTCATACAAAAGCTTTCATAACAAGATTTAATTCCTTTGTCGAGGTTTTCTATCCGATGTGCGACTTCATATGAGAATATATTCACTATTGATAGGGCAGCATCTTCAGCTCCATTCACCTGCTGCAGCGTATTTCTCGCAAAATTTTACTTATCATTTGAAAAAGTCCTTGTTGAAGTGTGAAATATGTTTTCTGTATGTAATTGCAAGTGGCAGGAACCGAAATTAATCCTCATCTATCTCACCTACACCACGTATCCAATAGAATTCTACGAATTCCTTTTGCCCTAATATTAATTTCTATTAGGTGTTACTAGTTAAAGGAATCTTTGGATTTGGATAAAACTACATCTGAAATCATAAGTAATCAAATCTGATCCAAACATCTACCGTGTGTCGCTGGTAAAGGAAATACGAGTCAATTTACCCATGCCATTGACATCGCAGTGATTGTAAAAATATTTTCGGAGGACAAAGATCGCAATCTATGTCTACGGCTTTGTGTTGAAGCGATAGGAACACCTAGCACTCATCGCCCAGCTGATTTATTTCCCAGGGTTCTTCCGGCGGGCAGAAGGCGACACAGCCGATCGGCTATTCGTTATTGCCTCTCCACCGCCCCCGTTTGAAGCTCCTCCATGCAGCAGTCAACACCAATAACATCGCCCTTTATTGCCAACTTCTCTCTCCCTCTTCCTCGCTTATTGGCTTTCAACACGCCAACAATTTCAACCTCTCCTGTCTGCCTGTCTGTCTTTCATTATTCCATCCCTGTATATCGCCCTCAAGCTTAGTTTTCCTAGGTAAGGGACGGAAAATTCGGCCTCCTGTCAAATAAATCGAGCTCATTTCTTTTGGTAGCCTCAATCTACTGCAAACCTCTGAATAATGGCCGTATAAACTTTCAACACGTTCAAAAATTAATTTATAACCAACCTTACTGGTGTCAAATAATTTAGTTACAATGCTTGCAACCTTTTATTGATACCAAGACAAAAGGTCAGTAAGAAGAGAAGTATATTCCATCGAAAGTGCCCTAAAACGTTTGACGTACCATGATAAAATATCCACCAAATAACTTACCTACTTATTAATGATTATCAATACATTTTAATCAGACTGAAGTGACATTAGTGAAGTTTTTGACAAAAATCTGAATAGATTAAAGAAATAATTTCTTTCGCTTAAGAAAATATTACAATCAAATGAATACTCCTCGATGTACTTGGCTAATTCGTGAAATTAGGTACAATCAGGATTGCTGTTAATATCTCGAGAATATTTTTAGCATTTTAAATAAATGTAAGGACTTAAGCACATCTAAACGCATTCCGTTTTTATAGGTAATATCAAAAGTATCCATGATAAAATATAAACTACTTACAAATGGTAATTTTCACGCTTAAATATAAAGCTCCACTAAGAACCATGATTTTGACATTCTCTGTAATTTTCAAGGTCAGTTATTTCCACCTTGATTTAAACCATTGACGACAGTAAAGTTTCATACCAAAGTTTTGAAATTACCATTTGTAGTTTATACTTTATCATGGATATATCGCATTGCCACCAAATCAAGCCTGAAACGATTTCATAATATGAAAAGGTTCAAGGCTAAGCAATACTCATATTTTTGGCGGATAAGACGTCGAGCCACTCGTAAACTCGTAACTACTCAGCTTGGGCAAAGGTAAAATCAGCCACAGCATTTTAAAAGCTTTGAACCTAAAAAAAATTGCCGACCAGTATTAAGAAACCATAAATTAGGGGTATTTAATGGAACCAAAAACGTTTTGATGGAGCGGAAATTGGGTAGAATTTTCTCGAGGAGGGATACCTTCGATTACGTTTGATCCCTCATAAATTGTTTAGAGCGCATGGCGCCATGAATCCGCACACGGTGCGAAGGGAACCTCGAGGGCACAACAACAAGACTTCACGCACAAGTATAGGGGAGGTGGAAGGGGCAGCCAGCAGCACGCATTTCGGGGATATTGGGGAAGGAAAAAGCAGTGGTGGCCAACCCTCATCAGCCGCCATTCCCTCCCCGCCGGGAAAGAGCCCGCCGAAGGGGGAGCACCAACCCCCGTCTGCGGGTCCTTTTCTTTCGCACGGTCGACCGCCGACCCCCTCCCTCTCCCGTCCAACGCCAATCCCCTCCCGACAAACCCCCCCGAGCCATGTGCCGTCTCCGCCGCCTGAACCCTACTCGCTCGTGTTGCTCGCCATCTTTCCGTCATGGCGCATCGATTTATGATCCATGGATAAGTTCTGCGGTTCTTCCGCCGCCCGAGGCGCACTTGTTCCGCTTTTGCGTCTCGGGCCTTTTCCGTTGTCTCTTGGAAACGTCCCGCCCTCGCAAAAGCATACAGCACTCTTGGACGATTCCGCGAGGTTCGAGGAAAAGCCTACGACCTAGTTTCTTCGGTCATTAGCTATAGGGGATCATAAGGTTTTGTTGTCCTCATCCTGCCGCTCCCTCTAGAGCCCCGATCTTGGCAACCGAGCTAAGCCAGCGAGATTTTCGACCCGTTAAACATTGGGGACTCCGAAAATTTCAGCTGATAGATGAGAGATGTTCTCGTGCTTCTGTCATCGATTTGGGACGCTACCGGTCGAGACAAATCTGCTTTCTTACTCGCCTTACGTGCCTTATTTTGAGCACTTGATTTGAAGAGGAGACCTATGTTTCATAGAAATCAAAGGATCTCATAGAAATACCATATAATAAACAAGTTATGCAGCTACAATAATTTCAACAGAAGTTACGGGGAGAGTTAGAAGAAAAAACTGTATCATTACAAAGTGTGCTTGGAAAAGTTTGGATGAAAAACGTCATGGGTTTCATTTTTTCAACGTATTAGTTCCTTGTGACAATACTTTATGATTGGATAAAAATCCTACGGGGGAAAAATTTGCTTGAATTCCGATTTGAAATCGAAATCAAAAGATACTGATCTTCACGATGAGAAAATGAGATGGATATTCAAATATCCTATGAAATTGCAGAGACGAAAAAACGGAAAATAATGCATGTTATTCCATGAATAAATACACCTTTTCTTGGCATTTTTGGGGATCCATATCCACTGGCCAAAATAAAAATTTCATATTCGAAGATAAGAGCTATATGGCTCGAAGGTTAGTGTTAAAGTGTAATTAAACTTGTCTATTAGCGATGCCGGCTCACGAATCGCTTTTTCCAATTTCTTTTAGTAAATAATTCAATGTAAGAACAGAGTTATTCATCCGGTATCAAGAAAGGTTAGAAATAAACACACAAACAGAATAGGGGGAAACAAAAACCTTGAGAGAAAAAGGGACGTACACCGTTGACCCTTCCTCAGTTTATCAAAGTACAGAGGATCGGGGCTTTGCGTGACGTAACTCCAAAAAGGGAGCCCATAGCTTTTTTATTCACAAGTCTCTCTTGCTTGCTTGTGTCAGCAGTTCTGATCCCGTATTAAAGGTGGACCGAATGTGCGATAGAAATAACGCCGATATGACACACTACTTGGTAAGGGGAGAACTTTGTTGTCTGATCAGCTTAGCTTGTGGTCGCCGAAGATGAATCCTTGGAGCTCATGAGACGAGGATAGCTGGGGAAGGACGGACTGCCCTCGCTTGGAATGGGATGGGGGCTTGCGGGAGGAGACTGAAGGTGGGAAGGACTGCATTGACAGTTCGCACTGACGCGATATCAACTATTGTAGCTACAACGTCAGACAGGGGTTTTAATCGAATCAAATAGAACCATCTACAATGATTTTTTTAACCAGTGAAAAATAATTCGTAGTTTTTTTTTAAACCAAACCCAGCCAAGTCAAAAAATTCATTCTTTTTCGATACAAAGACCCGAACTTATTTGTTATAAGTTACGCTGTATGGCAGAGTATGTCGACACTAACGAAACTAAATGGAAGAGTAATTTTAAAGTGGAATTTTTAATTGCGTGAATCAATAATACAGTGTAAATAACAAACAAACAGAAGAGCCAATAATCTGTGATGCGATGATATTACGTTGTATCCTCTTGATAATAATATTTCGAACTTCTTGTATTCAACACGGTATTCCAATGTAATGAATTCTTAAAATATTAATTTTAAATTTAGGATTTTTCTTGTTTCGACCCAAAACGATGTGAATTAGAAGGCTGCATACAGTTTTTTAATAGATGCGAGGATATCAGCATTGAAACGCAGAATCGTCTTCCGGGCCATTCTCAGGAGGGCACGGATGGTTTTTGAGGGGTTTTCGTGCAACTGTGGGACTCTTCGCATGATCGTGTACGTATTTCGGATAGCTGAGGCCCTGAGGGAATAATGCCCACTATGAGAGAGACAGAGGGGGGGCACGAGGGTAGAGCCACAAAACCAGAGCGTGCGAGGCTCGTATCCTAGATAGACACAGGGGGCAAAGGCTCGAAAGGGGGGGGGGTTTAGTCAGCGCTTGTTTGGAGTGGAAGATGGAAAAAGGAATTGACGCAAGGGATATGGGGGGTAGGGGTTGACGAGCTGGAATTTTTCTCTGGGGGAAGCGGGTTGCGGCCAAGGCTGAAAGCATAAAGGAAAAGGAGGGAAGTATTTCTGGGATGCGACTAGGAGACCAAGGCAGTCAAAGCTATGATAAGGGGGTGAAGAAGAGGGGTAGGTTTTTCGAAGAGAGAGAGAGAGAAGATCAGGAAATTGGGAAGGGGCCTACAATGCGGGGGTTCAGGGTGTGTATTGCAGGTTTGGGGTGGGGATATCCCATGTGCATAGCGCGGGGACAGGGGTTTGGTATGAGCACGTTGTGTGTGTTGCGCGCATGGCATGGGGTGTTGGTGTGCGTTGGAGGTGGTTTTGGTGGATGAAGGGGCTGCTAAGGGAGTCTCGGAGGCAGTGAGAAAAGGGATTGTGTCAGCGGGAGCGGGCGGAGTGAGTGTGTGAGGCGGAACTCCTGCACCCACACACACGTGAGAAGGGGAAGGAGACGGGCGTGGAAGAGTGAAAAATGGCATTGATATCCGTCTCTGACGTCACCGCTGGCGTGCCACCCCTTCCCCCTCTTTCCAGAGCCCGGAAAACCCCTTCCCCTCACCCCACCTTTCTCGCTCACTCCCTCCCTACCTCTATTCCGCACTCCCACAAATTTCTCATTACCCTTCTCTCAATCAACCTTTCCCTCTCATTTCTCATTCCACCCTTTCTCCTCATTTCACCATTCCTTACGCCTTTCCCTCCATCTTCACCCCAAAATTATCAATTATCCCCACATTAGAAAGATTTACCTATTTTTCTAACTTTGGTTCTTTTAGACTCTCTTTAATAGTCATATTTAGCCTAAGTCACCTGATCAATATGTTACTTATGAATTTGCTCTACCACTAAAATCAGCGGAATATAAACTGCTTACTTAATATAAATTAATTAAATGCATGATACGGAACCCAGGGAAGAAAGAGCTTTAAATTGATATAAATAAATCATAGTCATATATTTTAGACTTCTTAATTTAATTACATAATAGTTCACAGTATACAATATCATTGCTTCTCTTCTTCAGTGTAAGACTAAATCTCATGAAAATCCTCCATCAACCCTATATTAGTCTTGTCATTTACAACAGGTTCCCTCTGTACTCCAGAACTATGTACACATTAGGGTGACCAAAAATTATATGTGTTCAAATTATGTGCGCCGCACCCTAATTTGATGACTAAAAGCTAAACAAATATTTTTCAAATTTTCATATTGATGCGCCCACTAGAAGCTATGCGCCACGTAGTGTTATGTTTCACCATGTGACCCCTCCGAGTCCTATAGAGTGCGGGAACATGGATCGTGCGTATTTATTTCCTTTCTGCGAATACTCGAGGTGCGATCTGGGAATTGGTTTTATGAATGCAAAATTACACCACAATGTTCACTTTCATTAAAAAAAAACTTCAATTATTCAATTTAAGCTGCATACTTTATAATACTTGCTCTTTCCGGACAATAAATATTCGATTCCATGGCTGACTAAAATCGCTTCTAAGTTCCTCAATTTTGCAAGAGGGTTTTATTTTCGTCAGCACTGTCATATTTGTGAAATGAATTGCTTCTATTCTTCAGTTTTAGTCTAAATCTCATGAAAATCCCATTACTTTAGATTTACTTCACAGCGCGCTCAGTCTTAACGTTTAACACAGGCACCCATGATATTTTTGACATTCCGTCTCTTCGATGCACTCCACCCCTGCGGAACATCATTTAGAAATTCATCTGGGATGTTTAATTTGTAGAACAAGTTTTTCGTCTTCATACACACCAAGTGGTTCAGAGAAAAGTTTTCTCCAACATTCAGTTCTCCTCTGGTCAGGCAAACTCTTTACTGTGAACTTT
Organism: Ischnura elegans; assembly: GCF_921293095.1. Lineage (NCBI taxonomy): Eukaryota > Metazoa > Arthropoda > Insecta > Odonata > Coenagrionidae > Ischnura > Ischnura elegans. Next base: position 128,794,420 of record NC_060246.1, read on the forward strand.
GCTTATTCTTCTGAAGTGCTAATTGCGTTTTCCTTTTCTCATAAAATGAAACTATATTATCTTAAAACACCAATCCAACCAAACTCTTACTAAAGTACCAGAAATTTCCTAAAAGTTATTTTTAAGAGCTTTATCGATGCCTTCATTGACACATTTGAAACGTATAAGTTACTTTAACGAATGAAATCTATTTTTGGAGCTGGTAGAAGAGCTAGGGCAATAAATCACTGAAGAGTATAAAATAAATTAATATAATAAATATACAAACTTCATGAAGACAATCCTCCTTGAGTAAGCTATATCCGTAGCACTTGAATTGTATTCTTTTTGGGCATTAATGCAACCCTAACAGAATAAGAGAACCAAAGTTGATACACAAGTGAAAGGAAAGTACGAACTCGAACCCGTGGATGAATTTAAGCAAACAATATATACGGGGAATGTATCTATTTCTCAAGCAAATAAGAAAAATAGAGGTACTTTGTATGAATACAAGTCCCAGGTCACCTTTTAAGTATTCGCAGAAGAAAAAATATCTTCCTATCCATATTGCCTACACTAAAGGAGTCGAAGGCAATTCACGGCAGAAATGGCACGGCTTGTAGTGGGAGCATTAATCCGAAATTTTGCAAAAAATATTTTCTTAAAGTTATCATCGAATTAGAATCAGCTGTATTTGTCTTTAATTATTTTCCGAGTACCAAGCCATTCTTTTTTCTCTGTGTCAATGTCAGTTCGTAATTTAGCAATTGGTAAAACACTTTGCGATAATAAGAGTTACTTTAAATAACTACTGCAGTCCGAAAGACAGATAAGATAGTCAAGGTTGAAAACATGAAATATACTTTTCAAGAAAAGAGTAGTGCGTGATAGGAGTTAAACTTATCCAATTAAAATCAAGCGTTTTCAAGATTTCATTCACGCTACATGGACTATGCATTTCTTAAATTAATCTCGTTGAAAGAGCTATGGTATTTCTATCATAAATGAAAGAAAAAAATATACTCCTACCTCTAACGATGGAAGAGCATAAACACTTTCCCAAACATCTACTTCGTAGAGAAAAACTTTTCTTATACTTGGACGTATTATAGAAAACCCTTGTTATGGACAAACGACTGCGAATTAGTGGTGCAATTTGCCGATTAGACCGCGTGGATATATAATACCTAAGCGGCGACTGATTCATCGTCACAAATGACGTCAATCTTAATGCTGCAATCATCGTCCAATACTGAATTCCAGTTAAGTTAACTTTATTATTCGTCATGCCTATGGTTTGGTTTCTTCTACAAGCCATCACACAAGGTGCTCAACCAACCAGAATGAAGATCAATCGACCGACAGTAATTTTGACGCCAGTCCCTTCTACTTATCGCTTAATGAGTGGAGAGCTTTGCAAGACGGAGGTGATTTCATAATTGCACCCAATAATGACCACTTTAAGGAGATTGGTAGTCTAAAGTGGCATTTAAAGGCACAATTATTTAGCTAAACACCAAGGTACTCAGAGAGAAGTAGATGAAAAGCGTCATCGTATACGTCTTTTTGTCTTCATTCGTGTGAGTGTGAAAGCGTCAAAACTCTAGGATGCTACTTACTCTCTTTAATATGCACATAAAGTCATAAAAGTGTCTCTAGTAAGCCTGCAATTACTTGAGCTCCAACTGCTCATAAGGTGATTCACAGGTAACAAACGCGGTTATAACTTTCTGCAGTCATTGATCTAGAGCCATTTCTTTTTCTCTGTGTCAATGTCAGCACGTAAATTAGCACTTGGTATGAACACTTTGCGATAATAAGAGTTACTTTAAATAACTACTGCAGCCCGAAAGACAGATAAGATAGTCAAGGTTGAAAAAATGAAATATACTTTTCAAGAAAAGAGTAGTGCGTGATAGGAGTTAAACTTATCCAATTAAAATCAAGCGTTTTCAAGATTTCATTCACGCTACATGGACTACACATTTTTTAAATAAATAAATAAGAGCAGGCAGCTTTAAAAAAAAACTAAACAAGAAGTTTAGTTTCCTATCAGAACCGAAAGTTTTCTCATCAGGGTATCATTAATAACCGTGGCTGCCAAGACCCTCCGTAGGCTCCATACATTAACAATATCTTCCCTCTCCCTACTCCTCACAACTTTTTTCAACTTTTTTTATCCCACGCCTCACTTCCTTCTCTTCTGCCTTTGGACTCCTTACGGCCATCTCACTTTCCACGCTCTCTCTTGAACTCTCTTCTTTCACCCGCACTTATTTAATTACCCTTTTCCTACGGGCAGTTATTATCATTCCTTTTTATATTTTTATTTCAATTTATCTTTCAAGTTAGCCGCATGAGGACCCGCCAGTTATTCATACGTTTATTTTACCTTACGTCAAACACTCAAAAACAATTAGCACGGCCTTCTCCTCTCCTTTTGCATCGCCATTCCTTTAATCATCATAGCAAAAAATCATTTTTTCTTTTATCAAACTTCTTCGACACGTATCCTGACTATTCTCGTGACAATAATCCATTCAGGTTATTCTTGGGCCCCTTCCGTTATTTTAACAGAGCATAAGTATGATAAATGCATATAGGATGATAATTAATAAATTTTAAACTATTTTTGGAGCTGCTGCCATATTTATGGATTAGCCGCCATATTTTAGAAGTACTAACGCAGTACTTGGCTCGAGATTGCTGATATGCGTGATTATTGAATAAATTATCCTGGATGAATGAAGGCTCAGTATGCATGGCTAAAAAAATAAAGTGAACAGCATTTGTTAAGATGATACTGGAGTAGGAAAATAGGATTGGAGATCGAAATTGTAAGGGGATGATGGTGCCAAGTTCGGTACTCATAGAATCAATTAAAATTTTGAATCTCAAGTGTAAAATTATTTCCAAAACTAACATATTTTTCTTAAAGTAATCTTCAAAATGAGATAGCTATTTTAGTGATGAAGAAATGAGTATTCTATCCCCAATCAAAGATTATTCAAATGACCCCTGGCCCTAGTTTTTCCTGTTCTTTTCTTCACTAACATGTGAGATAAGTAGGTATATCTTAGTACTTCTGAAAGTATTCCACTTGCCTTAAACATCCTCTTCCCTCCCATGCCTCTCCGCCCACGTTCACCGCTTTCCGCATCCCTGCCACTCCCCTTCCCTCATTTTCACCCTCCTTCCAATGTCCTCTGAATTCCCCACCCCTGTGAAAGCTTCCTGTGGTAATTAAAGGGTGCCTCTGCTTATCGCTCACGGTCTGAACCCCGAATAGCTGTGCGCCAATCTCTTCCCCGGCGAGATTGAATTTTGGCGGAAGGGAGTGGAACTCCTTTGAACTATATATCGATGAGTTTTTCTTCTTCAGAAACTTCGTGTTTACAATTGGTGCGAAAGAAGTATTCATTAATGTACGTTTAAATTTTCTACCCATGAAAATAAGAACAATTTAAACCTAATTCATTTGTAACCAATGCTTAAAAAATTAGAAGGCATATATGATCTCGGACCATAGGTCATTCGTAATTTCAAATTCACCGTACAATAGGTAAAATTTTAGGCATTTATCATGGTGCCAGCTAGCGTTTAAAAAAAACCCTTTTTACCATGAAAATTCCCAGTTACAGTTTGAATAAATTTTACCTCTTCCCTAATACACTGATAACCAGTATTATTTTTAACGAATCATAAGCTCTCATAATTCTCTCCTCAGGCTGCTGTTCACTGCCTACACCAAAGAGTGGGGTGGGCGTTATGAAAAATCCCAAACTGATACTATTTTGAGAATATTGATTCATATTTCACACCAGTAATTTAGTGATATCCCATTAGTAAAAATTTCATTGCAAATAAAATGCACTTTTCTTAACCTCAAGACCTCAACCATTAGGAATCGCTAATGATGTGCGAAATTGCTATATTAGTCCGATTTGGAAGATGTTCGTAAGTATGGTTTATATGGTAGCATATTTAAAAGTAGTTGTGTTAATGCTCACGGTTTCTAGGATTTTTTTTTTATTAACATGAGGGACAGTAATGAAGTTATTAGGTACAGTCTTTCACAACTCTCTTCCGCGGAAATAAAATATTAAATTTGACATGATTTTATCATGATAGTAGAATAATAGGATGGGAGGTGTGGTGGCCAAGGTTACATATGCGGATCAGAATTAATTGGTATGTCTTGATCCCTGGTGTGGTCACACGCTGAAAGTAATTTGGAGTAAATTATAATGGCAGAAGATTGAGCAATCCCACTATTGATTCAATCTATTTTTCTCGCGATACCTACGTAGTTAAAATATTTATAATTCAAATAAAATAAAATAATTATATAAATGTTAAATTCTCTAGCCATTGAAATCGCAGCATTTTAAAACTACTCCATTTGTACCTACTATTAAAAATATCAGATAGCATAATTACTCTCAGATCATAAGTCATTCATAACTCACTTCACTCATAAGCCATTTTTAACTTCTCACTGCAATAAGTAAAAGTTTAGGCATCGGTTAAAGCGCCAATTAACGTTAAAATATAAATATAACTCCTTGTTTTTTTGTTATTCTAGAAAATATTACTAGGTTTATGTATATCGTATAGGATGAACGAAAGCGTCAGCCACCGCAAAGATACCGTTCAATTATTTTATTTTGCACAAAAACCTCAAAAAAAGAGAATTTTCGAATACCTAAACGAGAATTTTTACCCTATTGACTCTTGTAAAAATGGCGAAGGGGATTTATCATTGGGACAGAAAAATTGCCACCATGAGGGAAAAACCTGTTAGAAGACATTTATTTTTGTTAAAACACCCTAATGATTACAGAATTCCTGGAATTTTTTTAAGTATGTAAATCGCATAGCGTTATTCCCAATAACGAGTTACATACACCCGCAGACTGCGGGGATACTTTTATTCCTCCTCTCCCTTCTAGAATAAAAATGGCCTCGGATGCCTCATGGCAGACTATTCATGTAGAAATATCCTCGCCGTGGAACACGCCGGGTGATCCAGCCATCCCCCTCACCTCATAGCCCTACCCCACCCCACCCCTGCCCTTCAAAAAGCTCATCCCCGCTCACAGCCAGCGAGCTCCAAAAACATGTCCACTGACGTGGCATATTTGAGCCTCCGTGGCGTGGACAAAGAGAGGCAAAAATTTGCGGAGAGTGCACACGTGAGTTCGAGGGAAAAATGTCCTCGCCGGAGAGGAGGGATGGGGGGGGGGGGGGTGAGGAAGAGTGAGTGATGGAAAAAAAAGAGAAAAGGTTAAAAAAAATAGCACCGAAAAAAATGAACGGGGAGATGAAAAAATTAAAACCCCTCTGAAGAGAGGAGGAGTTAAGCGAGGCAGTGTATGTTGCACTGGAGGGGGTTTGAGGTGAAAAAATAGAAATAATAACGAGGAAGGGAGGGAAAAAAGCGTAAAAAAAACACAAAACAACGGGCTTCGACTTGAAATATCGCCATGCGAAAATGACCATGGCCGCGGATATTTTCACACACCCTCGCGCCTGTCACCCCTAACTAAACTCGTCAGTATTACACCGAAAAAGCCGGCAGCCCTTTTCCATCTCCTTTCTCCAGCATCCATCCCCTGGACCATACACACTGCTTCTCCCTCCCGAGGACAAAACCGCCCGCGTCAACAACACCTACCCTTTTGGTTTCGTCTGCGTACACCTACACACCTCCTCAACCTCTCTCCACATTCTCCACACACCCTTCCCTCGTGCAGACGAGTAAAAAAGAATAAATTTATACACAAAAGAAGAAGCGCAATGCGCACACATGAGTCGCTCTTTTCTCCACCCCCACTCTCTCCCCTCCGATGCATCCATCCTCAACATCCCTTTACTGGCATGCATGCGCCCGCGCGAGCCAAAGATGCATGGTTCGCATATGTTTGGTCCCTGCTGAACTGAAAGGGTACAGCTAGTGACGTAATGAGCACGAGCGAGGGAGAATATGTAGGGGGTGGCAAGGGGGGGAGGGGAAGATGACAGTCATGCGGCATGCGTGTGTCTGTAGAATGGAGAAGGAGACACGAAGATCATGGTCCATGCGGGCACGAGCAGGCGTGATCATGGTGAGGGAGAGGATGTACAAGGGACCGGTGGGCGGAAAAAAATATGACGAGATGGGATTATTTGCTTCTATTTGGCCCGAGTGTTGTTTGCTGTGGGAGGCTTGAGTCTTTGGCAGGGAAGAGATGGTGGCGAACGGACTTGGAGAAAAAAGGGAGGGCTTCTCCTGAAGGACGAAATGAAAAGAGGTGGGTACATAAATCATTATTTAAGGCACATTTTTATACATTGATTCTCTATCAACGGCAGATCTCATCAAATCGCAAGGGCGTACTTCCCGCATGTGCCATCAATAATGGAGGAATGTGGAGAAATTAATCGAAACAAAATGCTGAAATGAGTGAGAATAAAAATGACGGAAACAAACATACACTTCAAAACCGTTTTATGAGCTAATTCAAGTAAGAACTTTGCTGACAAGCAAAGGATGTATGGATAGAAACTGCAGCAGTATGCTATAAAATCCACTAACCTAGAGGGATGACCCAACTACCTTTTTCAACCATAAATTTCAAATCACGGTGCCTACTTTACCGTGTTACCAAGATCATTTTCCAGGCAAATGACAAAATCAGTAGCTTTATGCCTCCAAATACCTCCAGCAACAACATGTGCCACTCCGGCCAATATTTGGTCAATTTAACTTTTGCAAAGACCAGTTTTTTTCGAGAAATTTTAAATTTTAGGGTTTTCTCTGTCCAATTATTATTATTAGGAGTATTATATCAAGAAGTACCTATAAAGTATCAAACATTAAGCAAGTAGGTAGCATTTTATGTGCTGACTTTTCAACAGATAAGTCAGTAATCGTTTAATCGTTAAATGAAGATAAGCCAGTTCGTTTCTTGCTAGAATGAACAGGTAGAAAAACAGAAGTTGAAACTTGGTCAGCACATCGAGAAGATTTTATTAATTTTGCTGACTCAAAATACGTTAAACCTTCATTATTTTCATGAGACTGTTATGTGCATCCATAAGGCTCAACTACCACTGTCTAAAGCGTTATTTTATTCTCAGGGCCAAAAGAGTGCCTAATAAGCTGCGTGGATAAATATTTTTGTGCCTCTCAACAAGTGCTACAGCCAATTGAGAGCTGCATAATATAAGCGCAGCAATCATAAAAATCATTGAGTTAAGAGAGCAATAGAAATTAGTATAAGATTTAAGATACCATAAATTCATCACACCACAAAATAATGCATTGATCAAGCAACATTAGCCAGTAAAGACTTCATTGTTAACGTAGTCACGTGTAGATACCTACATACGCAAAGCTGTTGAAGAAACCGCAAAGCTGAATCTAATGCAGGAGCAAACGCAGACAGGAAATATTTTGGGAACTCCACGATTTTATGGGGGAGCATGGAAGGAGTTGGCAAAATCGAGTATTTCGTCGCAGCTAGAGAGATGAGGGGCAAAAGGAGGGAATGAGAATTAAGCAAACGATCTCGGCATGTCCAGAAAAAAAACAACACCCGCGGAGGAAGGATGGTGGGAGATGTAAAAGAGAAAAAGAAAATGGACAAAAAGAGAGGGATGGATAAAAACAAGCTAACGGAATTGATGATGAGCACTCTCGTTTATTTGTCACCGGGACAACAAACAATCGCTGGCTTTCCCGAGAGAGAGAGAGAGAGAGAGGGAAGAGAACGAGCACGGGGCGACGATGGAGCAGCAAAAGAGGAGGAGGAGGGAGAAAAATAGATTGAGGAAAAAAATTAGATAAAAGGGCGGAGGGTTGGTTGGGAGGGGTTAGGGGGTGGCGGTGGCGGCGGCGGCGGCAGAGTCCTCCATTGTCGGTGCCGGCGTGCTTTTAGCGGTCGGCATACAGAAGAAGGGGTCCAGAGCGACAGTGCGCGGCAAGAGTGATTGTGTTCATGCGTCAAAGTCCACACACTCCCGCTCTCTCTGCCGCGGCGGAGAGTGCACAGGGAGGAGCGGGAGAACGAGGATGTGAGGGAGGCGGCTAAATGGATGCGGGAAAGGGAGAGAGAATGCGCGCAATGGTTTTGGCGGGAGAGAGAGAGGGGTGGATTTGTGCGTACGTAAAGCGCGTGTGGAGAGAAAGCGGATGATGCGGCAGGAGAGACGATGAGCTGGATTCAAGGATTAGCGAGGCCGCAAGGATGTGGGTTGGGTATGTCACGGACCCAAAGGGGTGACGCGTTTTTTATAAAAAAGAGGAGGTACAGAGAGTCACGGAAGGGGGTAACGAGAGTGTTTTTAGGGGTCGGAAGTGTACGTACGGGAACATGTTTGGACGTCAAGATCAGGTGTGCCAGTCATGTCTTCCGGTAGGATTTTCAGTCTTCCTTCACCATTCCCTATTCACAACCCGTGCCTCGCGAAATCACCCTACTCTTCCCCAATAGGTGTTACTAGAGGTCCCTTTCTCCGTGTACCTACTCCTCACCCCTTACACCTACAAGCTCACCCCTTGCTATAACATTAACCATACTGAAAAATTCCCAACCTCCTCTTTCCAACGAATTTTTGCCATCATGCAAAACCATGACTCCCCACTCTTAACCGTTCAACCCCACCTCACCCTCTATCTCTTAATACCTCTGTCCCCCTGATTCTTTATCCCCCCCGAAAACCATCCCCCTTCCATTCACGTAGGCATGCCTCGAGATCACTCCGTCACGCCGACAAAACCCTTTCTTTCCCTCCTCCAACTGCCCCTTCATTCCACTCTCCCCCCGCCAAAATTTTACTCCCCGGTCGCCCGCCGGTCACAGGGAAGGACGACGACGCCCGGGACATTATCATAGCCAGCGATTCAATGGGAGATAATTGATGCACTGCTTGTCTCTCTCTCTCTTTCCGTGTGATTTCGCGTGTGTGAGGGAGAGATTGCCTGCCGGCCGCTGGAAAGTGACCGAATGGGTTCGGACGGAAGGGTTGACGGACATATTTTTTTTAAGCGACGGTAACGATTTGGAATACAAATAATGCGATTATTTTAGCCCCATCATCCGTGGACTCGTATTATTAATGGCTTAATCTTTTCGCCTTTGATAAACATGTAAAGCGGCATGGCAAGCACCTGCTGGTGAATTTCTTATCCAGATTCTCTCCCTAAATGTTTCTGAAAAACCGGCTTTCCTTATCCCAAAGGCCCTCTTTATAGCACAAGCTAAAGCACTCCTCTCCTCAGCGATTGCAGGCGTCATATTTTGAACGCCAGTTAAGTGAAAAAGTATAATACTGGAGCCATAAGTAATTTCGCCTAAAAAATTTAAACCTGTTGACGGTAGTGTATTTTGAGTCACAATTGAATACATTCAGGCTGACATCATTTTTTTGAAAAATTTAGAGTATGGAACGATAGTGGCAAAACTTTTATTTATTTAATGAACAAAAAAATGGCTTACATGTCCACCTAGCGATCTAAGGACCTACGTATGTCTTTAAAACTGATAAAAGATCGTATAAATATAGCCTTTATAGCTCAAAAATATTAGACACAACATTTTTTATTTCACTCTTGCTTGGCATGCTCTAATTCATTCTCTTCATTATTTCAAATTTAATTTTCATAAAAAATCGAAATTACCGACCGACTTGCAAAGAACTTCAGATGTAGTTAGTATTAGAATAAATGTACACGACTATGATACTCACAGGAAATAAGACTCATGATTTAAGAACCACTAATAAGTTTATCACGTGTAATATTTTCATATAAATGCAAGTATAAACGCATATGTAATAAAAAAGTATATTTATCAACTTGTAGCTGAGGTTAGAGCCACCGAGTGCGTCCACCGGGTTGCGCATGGCGGGTCAACCCCTAGATATTGAGGTTAGTTGAGAGATAAGTGAATTCACTCATAGGATATGTAGTCGTGGACAAAAAGTGACGGCGTTCGGTGGGAGAATTGCTCTATCCTTGGGTAATGTAAGCCATGATACCAAATGATACCAAAACCTGTGAAGATGTCATGGAGAATGGACACCATGCATGAACACTATGCCTCTCATCCCATATGGCCAAATGTATAAAGCCAAAAACGTACATTTATCAAACTTCCATCAATATTTAACAATTTTAAAATTGAGCAAAGCCTGCAAATATTTGCTATTATCTCACTCACTCAATCCAGCATCCTATAAAAAGGCTGTGGTACACAAAAACCATTGCATACATTATCAAATCCATCAGCCGTGGGTACAACAAATGCTCAAGAGTTACAACAAAAGAAAATTTACCTCTTTGAGCGAGAACGGAGATCATTTTCTTTTTACATATTTTTTCAACTGTACTACTGTATTTTATCAATCTCGATTCGAATGGAAATTTTGCAAAGAAACCAATAAGGATTCTAAGGGGCCGCATAATGGATAACCATGGTAACAGTCAAATCTTGAGATTGAGATAAAAGAAAAAGAAAATTAACAGTGGAACGTTATTGCTTTTCATCTAGAAAATTTGATTTAAAAATAAATTCACTTTAATTTAAGACATTTTCTACAGTTTTGAAAGAATCGCGTCAAATTGTATTAATTTGAAACGCCCTAGGACATCACATCATTGAATTTTAGTAACCCTTCCATGACCCTCATTTTTATTCTTATTTTCTTTCTTACCACACACATACAGCTTTTAAAATATTGCTATGCAAATTAAAAGATATTGTTAGGGCAGCGTGTATATATTCTTCACAAGAAACTCAAAAGGAGAGAAAATATTCTGCCTTTATCTCTGATAAATGAGTCAGACTCAAAAATTAATTTTCTCGACCTCAGGTATTTCAGCACAGTCCTTCCGACTCCTAATGAATATGACCAAAGAGAGTAGAGGATATTAAAAGAGCCCTCACAAGACCTTCTAACTATCTGGAAAGGAACATTTATGGAGTTTTGTTTCAGTAGAACGCCGGATGCATTACAGAAATGGGAGAATTTCCATACATATAGGTTATGCAAATGTTGCTCTCCTAATGACCAACCGTGCTTCTCAATATCATCATTAGCAGGTAATGATGATTGTCTCCTGAAGCTAAGGTGGTTAATCGTTAAAAATAGCCAGCGATACTTAAAAAGTTCAATAATTATTCTTGATGCATCATAATTAAACATTTTCGTCATCTTATTTTCATTAATTATAATAGGGTCCTCGCTGTTTTAGGGGAAGCAATTAGAGGAAGAAAAATCTTACACAGCACTTTTTATAGCAGTTTCTGCAAATTAGGTATCGAAGCACTTAGTATGATATCACGAAAACCGAAAAAAAAGACAGGGAGACGTCAATGATAGGTCCGCAATAATTTTCGTTAACGGTGCCAGCGGTCTCATGAGTGTGAATAGCACCAGGGAAAACTTTCGAAAAGCGTCAATGGATTAGTGCCATGGTGTGGAAGTAGCGTGATGGTGTCATTTCGGGAAGCAGCGATAGCTTTTTGGCAGAGAGAGGTCGAAAGAATCAACTGCTCTTTGTGAATCTATTGTAGCATTGACCTATGGCTAGCAGACAGCGCCTGGAACATCCTCAAAGACAAGACTACTGTTCGTCTCCTTCTTTTACAAGGTAAGAAACGATTACTCACTCATGCTTTCTTTCTCGTGAGGAACTTTTTGTTGTGTTTTCCAGCCTAACTAATAAGCCTTTGAAATACTATAAGTTCATTTGGTTTCCATTCCTGATTACAAATTGATTTATTACTTAAAACACTGATTTTTTAGGTTTGTTAGGTGCGTGATTCCCTTCTTAGGCATATTAATGAATTGTAATTACTTAAATTTTAAATAACTCATGCTTAGGGTTTTGGAAACCAGCCATTTCCTAAACTTATCATGTTTTTCATCTTCGTAAATGCATGTTCTTTCACAGATGAGAGGCTTGGAATAGCTAAGCTGCGATACAACCTCAACATCACAATCGAAGCGTATCGAGCTATAAAAATTCATGCATAAATTTTCTGGACCGTAGTTTAAAAATATGTTAATTTATAATATCTTCTAATGTGAAGTGTTACTTGGGAAGTATTTCCAAACAAGTGAGCCAAAGGAACGCGTAACCAAAATAAAATTTAATGACATTTATTTTAAAGTATCTTGTATCTTGATGTAGGTGAATGTAGGGTATCTTCTGTTTTTTTCAACCAGTCTTTTCCATGTGTAAAAAATGCGCTTTATTGGGGCTGTATTTATTAATTATCAACAGTACCTATACTATGAATATTAGATCCATCTTTCAAAATCTCCTTATTTCGGTCGGACATAAATTCTGCAGAAAGAGTTGGGTGAGTGATATACATTACCTAAAAGCCATAATAATAATCTACTTGGTGAAACGGTGAATTGAAACCTCATTTGACGAAGAAAAAAATACGATTTATGAATTTAAATCATTGGAAACTGCTAGGTAGTAATTATATTTACCTGACGTACACATCTCAATATCAGAAATATAAATAGCGTGCCTTCTCTAATCTGTTTTCATTAATCGTCAAATCCAAATTTCGCCCGGCTATTTCAAGGTAATACTTTTGACTATGCTAAATTATTGATCACAATGGTGAATTTTTGCACAGTATTTTCTCGGCCAACTTTTGATGTGGAATTATCTATATAATTCAAATAACATATGCATTTTCCCGGCTAATTCATCGTAATTTGGCATGTTATTGCATCTTAAATACTAGCTAAGCGATCGGTGGATTGAAGCACTAGGTGGTGAAGATATCATAACTAGACGTAAGTATTATTGGAACTGGCGTCTTGTATCACCACTTCATAATACATTCACTTCGTCAAAACAACATATGCAATGAAAAATATTATCACTAAATTATCTTTAAGCTTTGATATGTACTGCAATGTCAAGCTCTAATTGAACGGATCATTATTGCATGATTATGAATGATTCATGACAAATGAACGCTTATCTATAGACCGCAGAAATCTCTCAAATTTAATGAAAGGGATATCATCACCACTAAATATTTTGATTATAGGTATTTTACTCATAAATTGGATATTTATATTGAATTTAATGACAGTCAATTTACACAAACACCATAAATTTTCCGTGAAAGGAGAATGCTATTATTTCTTGAAAATTCTGCCCATATTTTTATACCTTTAGTGATGATTTTAATTAAATTCATGGGTACGGATGTGGCAATTTGAAAATATTTCGGGGGCATGTCTTCTGTTGATTTCGGTTTTACTTTTTGAATAAATGGGAACGGAACTAATCCAAAAAGTGCTCTGAGTAAGAGGAAAACACCAGAGGAGGAGAGCAGTTTTGAGCTGCATATTCACGCAACTACATCCACCAAGGACAAAGGATCGACCGCTTCCAACTAAAGAATAGCGCTCGTTTTGAAAGGGCAGAGCACTAAGGGAGGCCATGAGCGGACGGACGCTCCAGTTCTCAATGGCCAAGGTATTATTCGCGACTCTTCTTCCATCCGGCCCTGCGTCGGGGCCATAAATCGTTCGCCGCGCGGCCCAGAGGGGCGAGCGACGCGGCCGCTGACAGCGCGAGAGCGGGGCCCGTGTGCGGGCCAAGCGAGAGGCCGACGGGCGACGGAGGGACCCGGCCGCCGACGCCGCCTCCTCCGACCGCCGCCCGACCCGCGCTCCCGCCCCTGGCACAAGCCATTCCCTTTTCCTGTTTCATCCCTGATTCATGGCCATGCTACAATGCGTGAATCCGAATTCCGATCCCAGCGAGCTGGTTTATGATTATGTGACCACTTTAAACAACTTTGAAATCTCACACTCGACACTTGCGATGATATATTATAATCATGACGACATTTTATACCGCTGTGGTCCAATAGAAAATCTAAAAAGTATTTTTTCCTTGAATTTTGGCACATTTTTTTAATTGATTACTTTTTATTATTATTTACAGTTATCCTACACGTGACTTTACTCAGAAAAAACTAGCTTATAAATACAATATCCATTTCAAAACGGAAAAAAGTGAGTATTGGTCTGTTGTCAAAGTAGTTATGATCCATATTTAAAAAATTGATTATAAAATATGTCAAACCAGTGACACCTATTTCCAGCGGATATATGCTAGAATATTTTGAATAGGGACAATTTTTGGTGAAACAGAGTGTTAAACAGGGATAATATAATATGTACAATACTACAGCTACAATTTTTAACTATTACTAATTACATTCTCTACTTTGCCCATTTTCACCCATTGGACGTACCTAGCTGGTATAAAACCTTTCTTAATAATTTCGAAAACAAAACTTGCGTTTGTATCTTTAGACCATTATAAAACTGTAATGATCGCACTCATGTCTTATTTGGAATTTTTTTCGGTTAAATACTTGTGTAATTACTCTCGTCTTATAAATTAGATAAGGGAAACTAACGCAAATTCAAAAGATCATATTTCCAATTGCCACTCTCTTGTATTGGCTTTGAAAATGGTAACTGAAGTTAGAGTATACTTTGGATAAAGTATTACCTATGTTGGCATTGATTTAAAAAATGCTGTCGAAAAATAACCAGCCTTAAAAAACAACCAGCTAAATATTCTTTTGAGTTACTTTAACATACTTTATTTCAGGAGTCAAAATTTGTCCTCGAGATCATGAAAAGTCCTCTTAATCTGGCTTTACAAAAATATTTCCGAGCTTTCCTTTTGTGATCAAATGGAGTTTTTCCTTGTTGAATGATGTAGTCACAAAATATGAGTTTAGCAAAACGGCATTTTGTACTGGAGTTGGAAATTTGTACCTTAAATTCGAATAAAAAAGCCATTCGAAATGGGTATTAAATTGCCCATGAGGTAGCTGCAAAACGGGGATAATTGTTTGATAGACACTTTGAGTGGTGCTCGTGGCATAAACACCCCCAGTCATGCAATGACAGCGACACGCCCCGCAAGAAATGCTCGCTTTTTTTGCAGTTCCCTTCACACGAAGATTCTTATCGTGACTTCTTCGCCACTTTGCCGATATGAGACGGAAAAAAAGCGATTTTTTTCCTCAGCGGCTCAATTTTAATCGCCCCCTTGGTGCAAGAATGCTTGGGCATCGGCATGTGCGACCACCTGACTCTTCCTTCCAGAAAGCCACCGAAATTAAGACATAGGGAAGAGAAAAAGGGCTCATCATATTTAACCTTCCATTGGCTCCCCAGCGCACACGTTTATACCAACACTCTAACACAAACCTGTAGTCTAAAAGGTCCACTAAATCTCCCACTCGTTCACCTGCGCTGCTCTTGATTCCGAACCTTTCATTTTTATCGCCACGCCGTAACTCATGCTAGCATGGCCGCTCCATAAATCATAATAACAACACACATTACCTGCAAACCTCTCATTTGACCAGTTCCTCAGTCATGAAGGAACAGGTATTTTATTTTTTTATTTTTTTCAAGATAGGGAGGAAGGAGGTCTCGAAGTCACGATAAGGATGCTTAAACGACGTCTGTATGTGAGACTGTGTCTGGAGTGGATAGGGATGGGTTTTCTTCGAAAGTGGGCGTCGGGAAATATGGGAAGTCAGTTGGGAGGAAAAAGGAGGCGCGCTTTGCATTGTGGGATGAGTGCGTCGAAGGGAGTAAATAGCAGGCTACGAATTGTGTGGCGGAGGGTGGGTGCCGTAGGAGACTAATTTAGGAGGGAGGAGGTGAAGAAAAAAATAGCACGGACGCAAGGGATAGCGGAAATATGGGTTGTTATGACTCAAGAAAAAGGTGTCGGGGACCGAAGGGATCGCAGGATTGAGAAAGCAACAGCTTGTGATATGCACATATTCACCCGACCACGCTTCACCACCACTCTTACACTGAATGCCGGGCTGGAACTACTGATTCCGCAGTTAAGCTCGGGGGATATCAACCGAGCGTGCATAAGTGGCGGCGGCGGAATAATGCTCTTGGATTGCCTCGCAATGGTACGTTTGCTCTGTGAACGCGAAAACGCTAGTTAGTACTTCTCTTGCACGAGAACGAGGAGCTGGGAAGATAAATCATTCGCGCCGACGTATGAAGATCGATCGGAGAACGTCTTTTGCTTCCTCAAAGGAAAAAAAAGAAATGAAGGCGAATAAATAAACCATTTCGAGTGCCAACTCTCAGACTTCCCTGGAACTTCTGTGTGTATTTATTTCGTATACGAAAGAGTGTCTGTCGTGCTGTCCACCCCTTCGCCTCCGCTGTGAGTCGAGTCTAAATGCGGACGCATGTTTGCCGCTTGCGCGCTCTTAGTTTCATATCTTGGACGCACTCCTTGACCTCTCTTCCCTTCCGTCGTCTTCCTTCTTGCCCCCTTCCAATCCCCCTTCCGCCTTGGTCCTTCAACCACTTGTGTTCGTCGGAGCACACGTCCATCATCGTAAGTCGCCTTAACGAAGAGTCCAGATTGACGTGATTAAAGAGTCCTCTATGGGGAGTGGAGGTAGGAGGAGGGATAGATACGGAGCAGGGTCGCAGCCGGCAGTGTCAGAACGATATAAGGAACAAAAGATTGGGACTGAGGAGGAAATTTCACATCGACTCCACTACTTGTTACAAAAGCACGTGTTCCCTTTGAAGGAAGTATAAAAGAATATTAATTTTGCTATAGAAGTTAAGGTAAATCAATTAATGCTCGAGTGCTTGAGCACTAAATAAGAGAATTAAGTCAACCTCAGAAATGGATAATTATTCTAATCAAAATCTAGCACAAAACGAACATGGGGGTGATTTTACTCCAAAAGTAAACCTCACGAAGGAAAATAGAGAGTATCTGGCAACCACGAATGATTGGAGATGGTAGGCACATCAACTGTCCAATATTCTAACATTATAAATAAACTTGTTTCCATTATTTTTCTCCCTATTTTTGTCCCTATCCTTTTCTCCTCCCAAAGAATCTTCTCCACGACCAAAACTATTTCTTTTTTCTTCTCAATATTCCCGTAACACGCTGGCCCAACACCCCTCAGTACAGCCATCTTGAATTTTGTGTAAGCACACCACAAATTACCCCCTTTAATGAAACATAAAAGTCTTCATTGTAATCAGAGTAATCAAAATCCTTGTTGGTTGTATTAAAATTTCCGGAATAGTCTAGCATTTTTCATATTTATTTCGGAAATATCATGAGCTGCTCAGTCCAAATAGTATCTAGCACACAACGACTACGGAGAATCCATGAGGAGGTATTATAATAAATGTATGGGGGAAAGGAGGGGAAGATGAGTTTCAAGTGAATGGCTGGACGTGCAGTGTGGAATGAGAAGACAGGAAGCAGGCCGATCTCAAGGAATCGAGTTTCCATAGTCCGACGGCTCCGGATGGCAATGTTATATGCAAATTAGATCGAGTTGAAAACGTCTTAATTGCGTTTCGTTTCCAAGAGGGAGGCACAAGATGTGATATCTCACGTCACTTGTTCCACGCCAAAACTCTGTGCGTGTTATTATTCCATGCGCTTTCCCATGGCTCACCATTACCGAATAATTGCAAACCACATGAATTTGCGCTAGTTAAGTGCACATTTTGTGGCTATCTCACTAAAACTTAAAAAAAAAACTCACTGAAGACAAAGGAGAAGAATGATTCTCCTCGTAGATTTATGAGGAAAACATGCCATCAAGTTGACATCTATGTTTGCATTATTAGACAGAACGTATTATGTTTTTTTATTAATGTTTATCATACTTGCTCTAATGTTTGGCATAGTAAAAAATAAATACTCGCACCGTTAAATGGCTTAGAGATTTCATTATAATTTCATAAATATGGAATTGACTCGGTGAAATGAATTTTTGTGTAGTTTTTACATTTTTTAATTTCTCGTTCTCAGTATTTCGGTGTACTCATTGAAAAAATTTCATATTCTTATAATTTCGATTAATTTTTCTTGGAAATATGGAAATAAAGTAAATGGTGGCGATTAATTCTGAATTACCATTGTTTTCCAAATCCATACGAATGGAAATGGTCGCCACCTATTGCACGGGATCTCGTCAACCTAGGTTTGGTGCATTAAAGTAGGTATATATGAAGGAATTACAATGCTCATACATAGGCGTTATAGAAAAATGAGGAATTTTTAGTGCTTAAGACATCGTCCGTTAGCATCACCTTGCATAGGATAAGAACTTGACATTGTACAAGATGGAGCATTGTAGAACTTTTTAATGATTATTGATGCCAATTTAATATCCTGTTGATCCATCCGCAACTTTAAGAAAACGATGGAAGGCTCATAAAACTTATAAACGAATTACACCAGCGATAAGACAGGAGTTCTGTTGCGTAATAACAACACTCTATGAGATAACCATTTCGGGCATAACCTATGACCTCATGCCTTCATGGTCAATTATTCGATCAATTTTATTTTACAATACTCAATCTTGCCTTGTTGCTGGGGTGAGAAAAACTTACCTACCACTAGTCGTGAAGTATTACCGCACTGCGTCCTGGTTCCAAGTCTTCCGGGCGGAGGGAGCACGCCGGTAGCGGCAGAGAGGCGTCCCGCCAGGAATCCGGCGAGCCGCTGAGGAACCATGGGCCGCCGACCCGGCGACGCAAACCGTGGCCCATCGACGCTCAGTCCCTCCGTTTACAACCCCGAATTTACACTCAAAATGAAATATCACCTCTTCTTTCTCATTTAATCCTGTAAACGAATAAAAAAAGTTTGCAACAGAGGAAGAAATTGAAGAAGGATATGACAGACCGATTCCATTTTCTATTTGCTACTGACGATAATGAAGGCAAGTAAAATGGCCCGATAAGAAAGTAGCTTAAATAATAATTTGGCTAATTCCTTTTTCATTCTATGTTTTTTGATAGTATAGAGAGGTATTTGTTTTGATCATCCCTATTTTTAACTATATACTTTTTTTTAAACATTTTACTATGGAGAAATTTTGCTTTGACCGAAATTAGCTCACGGAAGAGTGAAATTACTCATTTTGGAAAATATTCTTCCAGGCTTAAGTGCATTCAAAATTATTCCTTAGCTGCGTAAAATTAATCGCAATAAAAGATAAGATACCTACATAAGTACAAGTTTTTTCAATCCAGCGACATACAAACCCTAACATTGCTTTACAACGTGGTACCTAAACGTTGAGAAGATTAGCTCTTATCAAAGACGACATGACACAGGTTTTTCGTACCGAAAGAAATAGTGAAAGTATTTTATGCAATTGAAACTTAAAATATTCTCAGTTGAGTCCAAAAAATCAATTAAAACTCAACTATAAAGCACTGCATTTTTACCACCCCATTGAATTCATTCGGAGATGTTCACTGCAATACAAACTTTGACCATGTGAATGAGCATGGATGTGAAGGTACTGCAAATGTTCTGCACTCTTAGAAATACTCGTAAAATTGTTAGGTTTTCATATTGTTCTTTATGAGAACTAGAAACATTTTTGTCAACTAATGGTGCATAAGGCTAGAAACAAAATCAAATATTTTAGGTGAGGAAGTCTGGCCAATCCTCTGAAGTGCACATGTTCTTTATTCATAGAATGTTTCATGCCAAAAATTGAAAAAATTTGTTCAGCTCGTTTTAAAAGATACTGAACATAGCTGGTGTCAGAAGTTTATGCCCTCTTTAAAGGTATGCGTTAGCAAGCAAATTATATTTTTCAATGTTCGTGGCAGGCATATATCATAAATTAAGTGAAAATGAGGAGATGAGGTAATTTTATGGTAATTTTAAGTAAATTAAAGTTATCTTTTTCTTATGTAAAAACTTCGTCGTTGCCAACGGTAAATATTTAAACGGAGGAAAATGTTTGACATTGAAGTTTTCATTAGCCAAATAGTTTTCACACTGTAAATTTGGAGAAAACATCAAGTGAACGTTAAATTACGGATCTTCAATACTGTTGGCTCAATAATCACGCGGGAAATATTGGTATAATTTAATGGTTACTTTTAACTTAAATAATTTACATAATTTTATTTAATCACCCCGTAAATTCTTTAAATAATGTTCATGAGGAATGACATGTGTCAGGCTGGTAATAAGACTTTTATCGTATTTATTACACGAGATTAAGGTACTATTTTAGAGTGGAGGTAAAAATACATCGTGAATACATATGAAATACATTTTGAAAGGTGAAAATTTCTACCTTACGCATATGCTACTTAAAAACTCTTGGAATTAAATATCAACAATTTCTCAATCTAGTATAAATGGCAGTAATTATTTCTTAGATTGATAATATTTTGAGGTAACTTGTAATGGCTCTTATTATCTGCTCTATTGATCGAAGCAGAACAATCATATTTTATAGTCACTACTAAGTAGTCCTTAATGGAAAGGAGTGTTCATGTTTGGAGCATGTAGGAACATGGCTTCGAGAAGAAGATGACAGTTCGGTGTACATGGGAGTACTCTGTCGGGGAATTCCTATTTTGGAGAAATGAAAAATTTGTGGAAGTGTTAGATATTTTTAGGCCCATGACGACTCCATTTTAGACACAATGGATTGGAGATGAATTTCAACGAAACGAAATTTTCTTTGATTTTCGATTGCTTAGTCATTTCAGGTCTGATGGCAGAAAAGCGTTCATTCCAGACATTAAGATTGAGACCAATTACTGCTGCATTCTTCCCTGAGGGCATCCCTCACGGAAAAGGCGCAGCCAGCCATTAAATAATTTTTTGGCGCTCTCAGGAAGCTTGTACGCCACGGAGTGGTTTGACAGAAAATGAGCGATGCACCAAGGAAGGGCCCCGTGACTATCCCACAGCCCACCGAAAGCACCCGTGAAGGAGGCGCGCTGTGGGCTGCGATGGGCCCTCACGCATTCAGCCCATTACTCCTTCAGATCCCGATCTGCTGCTCACTCCTTAATGGCGCAGAAGGCGTAAAGACCTCCCATTCCCCCACCCTCGCTGCCTTGATGGCTCTTTCCACGCGTTATATTCGGGATTAAGACATTCGCATACTAATTGGCACCTAAGTACAACGCTCACGCGAGTGTTGGCGTCTTATCGCTATTAAAATCCATTGAGACATTGCTGAAGTGAAACAAAGCGGAACATACCGAAAGAAGTTTCATTTCGTTTGTTTCAAGTTCAGTAGTGCTGCACATGTTCCTACATAAATGCACCAGAGTCGAACAGACGTCATAATATAGAATTAACGTTCGTGAACAAAAGGAAGAGCGCATTGCGAGAATAGGTTCCGGAAGAGTCTATTAATGTTGACTAGGACAGATAGCGACCAGAAGGAGCTTATCTTTAATAATTCATGACATTTAGGTACTTAAATGAGCGAAAAATAGGTTAAAAACCTAGTAAAAGTGAAATAGATTCTTTAATTCTAAGTAGGATCTCATTTTGCCGATGAAAAAAAATTCCACAGTTAGACAGTGCCGCGACTTGGCACCTAAGTACAACGCTCACGCGAGTGCACCAACTTGAATAGAATTTAGATTACTATTATTTGTGCATTGATAAACCGTTTTCCGTTTGAATACTTTATTTATGTTTCTCTGCGGTTGAAACTCCAAGAGGTTCTACACAGTTTCAGTGTATAGAAAATATCTTAGACGCGGATAAATACAGAGATTAACTGGTTCTGAAGAGATGAAAATATCATTGTTATAGAATTATTCCATACTCGAACGTATTGAAGGCAATTAATCCGATGTTAAGTGCAATTAAGATGTGTTTTTAAGAATTGCTGTTATGTTTAGATGTTGATTCATCAAGCAGAGTAGCACGCAAAACCATGTATTATTTGAATTTATTCGTATAATTAATGAAAACTATGACTTATGATGTCAAAATGGTTGAGTATCCTTTTCCACACGTAGATAAATTAAATAAATTTATCTACGTGTAAAAAATTTTATCCAGCTGTTCCTCAAGTTAAGGAACCTTTTTCAACCTTCTCCAAAGCAATTGGTAGCACTTCTCTAACATTACCTTCTATCCAATGACAACTAGTGCGATAAATTTTCGTGTATATTCGAGGGTAATAAATAATTTTGGACTATATAAGAGGAATTTTAAGAAAATAGATTTTGAGGAAATTTAAAATAATCCGAGTAGTGACATTCAGATAGCATTCGTTGGCCAAAGCCTTCTAGACTATCTAAATTTTAGATTCGGTACTTTCGAATTTTGCAACTCAAAAACCCATCCGGAGCTGGCATATATTGATACTGTCCATGACATATAAAAATAAAGCTGTTGAAATATCATTTGCCTCGGCAGCGAATACATTCATGAGCGACTTCCCTGCTCATAAAAGCAATCAAGCTCATAAAAATTTATCTATGGACGATCAATGCAATAAATCCAACTGTTGTGGTCTTTCTTTTCGTCTTAATTGACCTTAAAATGTCAAGTTAAATTCTCTTATTATCACAAATTAATTGATCGTGAACTAATTTAATTAATTATTATTCTCGATGATTTTACTTGCACTCATTTTTCTTTTGAAACCAGAATTTCAAGCATATGATATAATCGTGAATGACATATGTCTGATGTACCTGAATCTATTCACTTGCATTTCGACCATCGATAAGCAACATCTAGAAGTAACACTGAAACTATTTATGTGTCACGGATGGGTGGCGTAGAAAAATCTGCAGCGTGTGAGAGAAGACAGCGAATATAAATATGTAACGGATAATTGCTTGGAAGACCAGTGGGCCCATGTCTTGGAAAGGAATCGACCAATGACAGCTCTAACAAGGAGGTAACTCTATTAGGTGGCTCGGCAATACGGTTTTACGTACGCGTTCAAGTTATTCCTGTGTATGTGATGAAGTGGAGGCGATAAACAAGGTTTTTTCCCCTCGAGGAATGAACAAAAGTCACCGTGTGGCTCACAAGGGAGGCATACACTAAAAAAATGGATTGGAAGGCTAGCAGAGACATCATCTTATTTTATTAGCATGTGGCTCAAAGATTTATGCACTTGAGCGGCTGCAAGTTCGAGGCTGTGGAAGCCACGATGGCACACAAAAGAGAAACGGTGCAAATATTATCCTTGAAAGATTGCTTGAGCAAGGACGACGGCAGTACAGTGCACATTTTTCTCACCAGTGGCGGCACGGTCTGTGGTACTGTCATGGCGGTTAGGAGAGAGGGAGAGTTTTTGACCGAAGGTAAAGCGAGTCAAAGAATTCTAGGGGAGAGAATGAGTAGAATTCTGGTGGGGACGAACGTGTGAGAGGGAGAAAATAGGTATTAGACGAAATCAGAGAGGAATGATGTGTAAAAGAACTTGAGGAGATAAAGGGCGAGCGAGCACATGATAAGCAAGCTTTAACATGATAAATAAAAGCAATAAATTAAGTTGCTTTAGGTGGGTCAAAAATTGAACATCCATTTATTTATTGAATGGTCACCAAAATATAGTTTACCTGCAGAAATGCATTAAATTGAAAGCATACAAATCAGAAAGGTACCCTAAAAACACAAAAGTAGTTAAGAGGCGCTTTCCGCTTACAATTTCCAACTTGCAAAAATACATACTTGATGACTGTGAAAAAAATTGTATATTCTGGGATAACTGAGATGTCCTTAAAATGTAATTAAAAAATTAAAGCACGAAATAAAAAAGGAGCGTTCACAAAATGTAAATTGAATTAAGATTTGGCTTAAAATTGACCTACGGAGGTATTTGAACCATACTAGGACAAAGTAGAATAAAACTTCATTATATATTTGAGATTGAGTTATTGCCTATATCAACTCAAATTCATAATTTAATGCAGGGAAACAATGGCTGTATATCTTTCACATTTAACGGGTGAGAGATAAGGAAATCTACTCAGATAGATTTCCTTATCTCTCTCACTCTAGATTTTGTATAGAGCCACTTCTACTCTGTGCAGAATGAAGATGGGGCGAAAATAATGAGTATGAACTCAAAAGAAAAAATGAGAAAGATAAGTTTAAGGATAGACAAAGTATAAAGAAGGAAATAAAATATGGAAGAGAAAAAATTGTGAGCAAGATAACGAGGAAGAAGAAAAGAAAGATTGCCGGCCTGAGATTTCATTTTTTGACCACTCTAATGATGAAGGCACGGCTTTGGATCAGGTAGCGCAGTGGGGATTCGCACCAATGCGCATCAAGCTCAAAAACAGCAAGCATGAGAAATATTCTGGAGGGGCACATGGTGCTATAAAAAGAATTCAAATGAACTATCCCTTCTCGAAACTAAACGCTCGAATTCAAGTTCACCATCTACACTCATAGCTACTGGGTCTAATTGAAATTTATCAACAGCCTCCACTAGTTCTAAATTAAAGAAAGTAACGGCTTTCTTCGTTGAGAAGACAGGGAAAGGAGACTAAAATGCTAATTTGCACTACATTTCCAACGCTCTTTTGATTTGCTGCTAGTTTTCATGAATGTTTATTCAAATTACATTTTTCAAATTTAAATAGATTCGATAAGATTATTACTATGATAGTAATGCAAAAAATACGGGGATTGAAATACAATTATCAGCTGCTTGATAAATCTGCAGATGTAATATACTTAACAAAATGTGCATCGTCATCATTTTGAATCAGTTATGTGTAAAATAATCAAGGAGGAAAATAAACCTAAGCACATCAAGCGGTAGTGGGCAGAGCGAGGGTAAGAAAGGGCCAAGCTTATCAGAAGCGGCTATGAAACCCAATGGGAATTAATGATGGTTTGATAATTAATGGAAGTAAGAGGACTGTCACAAAGTAAACTAAGTCAGTGTAACTATGCGCACAATCCGACTTGGTTTATGTCAATTTTTATTATTTAATTATCAGCAAGAAAGGGATTTTAATGTATGATGATGATGTAATTTAAAAAATGTAAATATCAAAGTGAGGTAAAGTTTGGTGATCTCTTATCTAATACCAACACCTGAAACGAGGTAAAAAAGAAATATTCACATTCAAATTCTATAAAAGATATTCATTGTTGAATTTCAGAAATTCTTTCATTTGGATCATATACGTTTTAAATACATTTTTTGTTGGGCAGAGTTGTTGACTGTTAAAATATCTATTGCACTTGAAGCTTTAATGATTTAAACATTCACCAGTTAAAGCTAAACAAATATAGACTAATTCGTCCAACCTGACGGTAGTTTAGCCTCAGAAATTTGCGTCACGAGCATGTGTTTCAGAAGGTATGTACTACATCACCATAGAGCTCCATGTATTTATAAATTCATAAGACATTGAAAGAATTGGGTTTTTCAGTAGAGCATACTGTCTAATTTCAAAACCAAATTTCACGAAAAATATATTTTAAGCGCAAAATAAAATTAGGCTATTGTCGATTCTTGCATCGATATTGAAAGACAGAGATAGGCAATTATTTTCAGAGAAACGTTCACGCAGTAAGAAAGGACTGGGTAGGAATTTTCTTTCATGAGCCCGGTCGGTCACTCGATGACGCAAAAATACGCCGCCAAATTCTGAGAGATGTCAAACATCTTCCTGGAGGAACGGGCGCATGGCGGGACTTGGCAAGGGCACGCACTCCGCTTGAGGAATCGCCGCTCTTTCGGACGTCCATCGCACGCGCTCCTCAAATACGGACATAATTTTTGTTCCACCGACGACCTACACCAAAAGCATCCGCTCCCTTCTTTATCTCCAAATACATAACTCTCTCTCTCTCGCGCGCCCGCCCTCTCTCCCCGCCTCCCTTGTCCACAAAACATTTTCAATGACGGCCCTCAATGAGGCACTACTTTCACGCTTTGCCCGCTCCGAGACTCATAAACCATTCCCGATCCCCATCCTCCCGGCCTGGAGTTATGCCTTCGGCCCTCATCGCTCCCTCTCTCTCTCCCACCTATATCTAACGTTTATATGCCCTCACTCCCCTCCGGCGGGCCGCTACACCGTACAACCCCCACCTTCTTCTCGCACTCAATAAATGTTCCTGCATTTGCATAGGGACGCCATTAAAACCGCACGGGAGATAGGGAGAGGTGGGGGGGAGCGTGGTCGGGCTCGGGTGCGAGGCAATAAACATTGCGTAGGGTCATGGATATAGACATGACCGCAGCTATGCGGAAGTGTCTTCCTTTTGAGGGGCCTGTTTGTTGTCTGAAACGGTTTGTTTGGGCTGGATAAAAATATTTTCTCCAGGATCGGGGGTGGGGATAGGGGAAGGTTTATGGAGTGATAAAAAAAGTCAAATGGCCTTGGCAACCCATGTGGATGTAAATCAAAGTGAAAATGTCCCATTTCGAGTCAACGTCGTGTTTTCATGAATGATTTGTCCCCATACAAATAGCATCCGTGATGATTGAGGCTATGAATCAAATTGTTAAGGATGGTTGGTTTAAGATGTGCTGAAAATTTGGGCCAGCTGGATGAGAAAATACATTGAAGAATTTGAGCATTTGTATTCACCAAATAGGTAACTGCTTTCTTACTTCATCGAAAGCAATAGCATTGAAGCTAAAATGATGTGTGTTTTGAAATTTCGCTGAAATTTACTCATTGAAACTTCATTTCATGAATTAATTAGCTTGCATTGTCCATACTATATTTCCAATGGGATCATTTCAACCATATATTCAATCAAGATATTCAAATAATGACATAAACTTTCCCATATTCACCTACGTATTCATAAGCACCATTAAAATATGTCACCGCATTTCCTAGTTTTTATCCAAAAATTTGAAATTTTTATGGCTATTCTCTGAGTTAAAATATCAATGAGATGATAAGTCCTTAAAAAGAAATAAGTACATGTTGACATAGTAACACGAGCAAAATTTAAGACACAAGCTAGCACCTTTCATCTCCTCTGTGTCCCTACTGGAGAAAAAAGAACGGACTTAGTGGGTTGCCGAGGAAGCTAGACAGATAATGAATTACGGCAAATTACGTCCATTACAATTTCACCCCGTTAAACGATCGCTCCCATGAGGTCATCATGAGGGGTTGACTTTTTTAAAACGTGGCGCGAATCTGTTTGCGCGCGAAAAGAAAGCCGGAGTGAAAAGATGAGTGCTTGCGGTTTGAACAGTAGTCGAGAGAAGGGAGGGGGGGAGGACGGAGCACCATTTCGTGAAGTTTATGGGCTTGAGGGAGACGAAGAGCGAGGCAAAAAAAAAAACAGCTGACATCTTTATGGTGCCATATTATGGGTTGGAAAGAGAAAGAGCTCACGGAGAGTGTGGAGGGATTGTGCAGAGCAAGTGGGTGAGAAGAGTTGGAGGAAGTGGCGTGGTCAAAAGTGGGGGGTCGTTGGAAAAGAATGAATGAAAAGACTACCACATTCACCCCCCCCTCCTGTGGGAGAAAATGAAAGAGAATTCTCACCACCAAGGCGATGATTGGAGAGGCATGAGCAATAGGCTGTTGGCGGTTGGTATAAGGAAAAGGACATAAAGATGCTCGAGCTTAGAGCATCGTTCACTAAAACTCTATGCGCAATTATGTGATAATTTTCTAATAGGAACTACGAGTGGCTGTGTAATTGAGGACATTTTTAACAATTTCGAAAACTAAGTAATTTATAAAGACATTATAAATCGTATTGCAGTTGCGGAGTACAATATTTGTACTTGGCATACCAAAGAAAACCTCCAAGTTTTGATGAAACATCTTTTAAAAAATTTGAGAATGTTAAAATTTATTAATATTGCCTTAAATACACTATAAAGTACTCTAACATGAATTCCATGACTGTTATACACATTAGGCATATTCATAAAAAGGCAGTAGAGTTGATCACGGATCTACAAAGAAGTTGGCCAAGCTAAGATAATCCTTGTAGTTATGAATGATGCTTTGAAAGAAGAAGTTTGAAAACAATAGAGCTTATATTTTTCTTTGTCTTAGAATATGAATGCAGCAATGATAAAGTGCATCAACAGGTCGAAATAAGAGAAAAGGAGACAACTCCTAAATTATTACATCCTCTCTCTTGGTCTTGTTGCGGCGTGAAATGTTTTCCTTTCGGTGAAAAAAAAAGACTATTTTGCCCACAAATGTTGATGCACCCGACTATTTGAGAGCCAAGGTGCCATAAAACGTTACAGATTGCCGTGGAACAGGCACGCGCCGCGGTTCATTTTTTTCCCCCCGCACTCGGACGAAAACTTGGAAGTTGAGAGAATGACGAGCTGTTTTTTTTTAAGGCTGGACGAATTTTACGACGCCCTCCTGAGTGACTTCCATATATTTCTTCTCTCCCATCTTGCACTGCTCTTTTCTTCTCCCGCCAAAGTGTGCCACTCAGCAAACGGCCCCTTGAGAGGCAGTTTTGTGCCGCTGCCATTGAGTTGATTTGGATGGCCGGCCATCAGGGAGAAGACTACTTCTTGCTTGATGGGGCCGCGCAGTTGAGCGAGAGACATGGCAAGAAGCCGGCAGAGCAAAGGAAAACAGGTTTGAGGGACCTCGAATGTGCTTGATGAGAGTAATTTGAGGAACAGAGACGAAGTGAACTAACCCCTGGTTTCGGCAACAATGAATAGCTTTAGGGGTTTATAAAAAGGCCGTGAAAATTGATTGCGATTCTGACGAATGAGCAACCAAGGTAGCGAGCGTCTCTTTTAATGCCCGCTCTTGGGTTATCGGTAGACCAAGGAATTCGTCTTCATTTGCCCGCAAATGAATAAATTAACTGGTCGAAGAAGCACCAACGTTTTGTCTTCAATGCTTCTCGTAGATTATTGTAGTTATCATACGTTTTATTATGTAAATTTAAAAAAATAAGGAAGTTATGAGCAAAAATGTGTCCTGAATGAATAGTCTCATTGCATAATCCACACTTTGAGGTCTTGATATTTGAAAAAGTAATAATAGCATAGTTTCAAATTGTGTAATATCACAAAACTAGATTAAAAACTTCGAGTATATTGAATAAAAATGTAAAATTATATTTGTATATCCCTAAGGTCCCAGGTAATTAAAAAATTGTAGTCTGGCTGCTAAAATGTAGGTATATATTGCTCAGTTTTTTTCCTTTCGTTCCCATGAGAACACGAAAACCCGCGACGGAAGATCAGAAGGATTGAAGGTAAACAGATTCAAGGTTGGACGCACAGGTAGGGGTTTTCAGATTTTCCAGGAAAGACGAACTAGATGTCCTTGCGTCTCAGGGAGTTACCTAACAAAAGTTGTCCTTGAGTCAAGGCAAGTACTCATAGGTATTCAGGAGCGGTCACCGAACCCTAAGGGTTTCCACTCTGAAAACAACCAGGTGCAATTCGGAACCACTAAAGGAGCTTTAGCCCCGCCGCGCCGAC
This sequence comes from Ischnura elegans, assembly GCF_921293095.1. Taxonomy (NCBI): domain Eukaryota; kingdom Metazoa; phylum Arthropoda; class Insecta; order Odonata; family Coenagrionidae; genus Ischnura; species Ischnura elegans. The sequence continues at coordinate 128,823,699 of NC_060246.1, forward strand.
CGCTGTGTAATATATTGCCGCTCCTAAAATACTCTTGGCTCGAAAGAAAGCCTTGGTTGGAGCAACCGTTTCTTTCAGGTCATTGCCCACCACCTAACTCAAATAAGTTACCTGCTTTATGCACAGGGACTCTCTTGATGATAAGTCTGTTTAAAATTGAAGTCTACCGCAAAAGCACCACTGCTGTTTCAAGAAGGCGTTAATTGTGAGGAAAAAAAAGTCGTTAGGAATCTTAGGATCAATATATTAATTTGAGCTATAGAATCAAAGTTGAAAATCCATGCGTTAAAAATGTGTTGTATTTTCCGGCAAAAATACCAACGACTGAAAGGATTAGTACCACGTCACTTTATCCTTTTTGGATAATAATATGGAACTGTGATCAGGCATAGTTTTATTTGAATGCCATTTATGATCAAAGCACACTGTAGGGTCACTGAGGATTATTGCTTTTTAAAATCATCCATTTCTAACTTGAAGTTCTATACCACTTCATTTATAACAACTAGAGGTTTTTTAAAAAAAATTAACGCACCTTAAGCAGATCTTTTTCACTAAAACCTCCTCAAAAAATGGTTAAGATAGTTCAGCAAGAATTTATATCATAATGTATCGGATTACTTATGCATGAGAATCAAAATTAAATCAGTGAAAAAAGTACTACTTTTACCAAGGGTGGATGAGGCAGGTCCTAAAGAAGATAGACTGGTGGTAGGTATTTTGATGGAACATGGAAGTGAAATATGTGAACTCACGAACAATATTGCATATAATATCCCATGTCATTGTGATATTAAATTTTAAGGTACAGCAGGAAAAGCAAGCGTGAAGGAATATAGTCATGCTGTGGATTGTCAATTATGAATTTTGATTCGATCAAAGGAATTTATAGGATGAAAAAGCTGAAAGTGCCATCGAAAGATCGAAAGAAATGGCTCTTTCTGCCCGCCAACGGCAGCCATGGTGAGTCTCGAGGAACGGGAGGTATTTCCCCAGACGATACGCCTTCCTGCTCTCCGGCCCTCCAGCCCTGCCTTCCTCCAGAAAAATCCAGTCCGTCGAAAATACCAATTCGTCCCTATCCGCCGCCTTTCGTTGGGCCCGCGGCCATTTTTACCACGAGAAGTGAACGAGAAGACGAAGCCGATACTGGGAGAAAAACCCCCCAACGATTTATGAGAAAAATATTAATCCAATAAAAATGCTTAAAGAGGACATAAAACGGTAGTACTACAGAACAATGCTTCAATATACCAAATACTTCAGTTACTCACCACTGAAATAAGCCATTTCATCCAAATTCTATACGTAAAATGTGATTCCTCATTTTATTTAATGTTATCCGTTATCGTTTTTCTACATGTTGAACCTTTAACTATTTACTATACGAAACGAGAAGGTTCGCGAGTTACCTGCCAACTTTTCAAGAACCAATCGTAAGCAGTACGAGTGTGCTAAAACATTCGATTTCACCGCAAATTTTAAAGAAGTATATGAAAATCCTATTTTTTTACTTTCTTTCCTTTCCTCCATTCATTTTACACGTTTATACCTACAAACATTCATTTTCTATGGAATCACAGATACTTCTTATTCCATAGAGTTTATGTTAACACACTTATTTTACTATTATTCTCATAGATTACAAATACTTCTTCATGTGCACATGCGGCAGGTTTGTTATATTTGCTATCGCGCAGAAATGGCAATCCACATTTTAGAGCTTGGGCAGCAATATCCGCTTGAGACCCAAATGTTAATTTAAATTTCATACAAAAACCTAAGAGATGGTAAAAGCTGAAAGTTTTTCCTAAAATAGTCCAATAAATTCAGGCCTTCGTAAAACCGCATTTAAATATGGCTTCGCTTTTACATTTATTGAAGGCCTACGGTGAGGGTTAATTTCAAAGCAAATTCATACACACTTGTTCGTTTTTATGTAAGCGCTTGATATTTTTTGTGAGATAAGAAACAAAATGCATTTAGAAATGAAGATATTTCCATCATACAATTTCTTGGAGTGCTTAAATATGAACCCACTTCCGCCCACCGTAGCCATATAGCTACATCCTACCAATCTGAGCATAAGAGGCTCTTGAAGAAAATCCGCATACATTTTTGCTTTCAAGTTGTCACAAACATATCGTTGAAACTTCCAATAAATTAATCCTCACATGTGTTTGTATTTTTGAAGCCGATCGGGGCTAATACCGGATATATAAGATAAACGAATTAGCTACCAGACAGAAAGAGACGGATGTGAAAAGGAAATTTAAAATTGACGGCTATTGCCTGAAAATCTAATCCAGGTATCATAAACGTTATAGGAAATATCATTATATAAGTTAGATTATTTTTTCCAACCGAAAATATGCTCGCCCTGAAAATGCATCCTTTCTATCAAAGTCAATCGTAGAAATGAACAACATTAAATTCTGACTACGTTCCCCACCGAGTGCAGTTGTATGGCTACTGGTGAATCTGAAAAAAACAAATTTATGCGTCATCAATATATTTCACTGGGTTACTAAAGAAGATCATAGAAGCAACATACCTAAATATCTTAACAAGCGCAAACAGAAATTTTTCTGGGTGGAAATGGGTTGAAACCCTAGAGTACCTAATACTGAATCCTCAGCATTGTCCTTGATCAAACTTCAACTTTTCATCAAACATGATTATTGCGTATTGCGGATAACTTTGTACTACGCGCTCCTTTTGGGGAATTTCTAATAAATTTACCATCCAAATATAACCTGGTAAGAACTTTAAAGGCGCAATTACTTGTTGAAATAACAATATTAGTTATCTTCCAGGTAGCTTTTGATTTAATGTATCAGGTTATAGAGGAGTTAGTGCAATGATATTATTAACGAGACTTTTATTTCTACCATGCACGAGAGCGAAGAGCGATTCATTACCAGTGATATTTAATAAGAGTTGACATAAGCCTTGTGCTCTATTAAAGAAGAGTGAAAAAAATGAAAGAAGATACCCAAGGGTCTGAGAGAAAGAACAGCGGCTGTTATTCGCCCCTTATAAGTGAATGGAGGGAGGGGGAGGGGTGGGGTAGCGATGGTGGGAGAAAGAGGCGATACGCTATGGGAGTGGGTTGGCGTTTAAGAAGCAGTAAATCTTCCTCATGGTACTTGGGACTCGGGCGTCGGGTAACCAAACCCTAATAAAACGCGTGGAAGTTGAGGTGGAGAGAAAGAGGGAGTGGGATGTGAGGCTGGGGAGGGGAGGAACGGGAAAGGTGGATCGCCGGAGGGGAGCGATGCACGAGGAGGGTGGTGGGGATTTACATTGGCAATGCGGTTGGGAGGGGGAAATTTGCCACAGACTTGAGAGGGTAGTTACACGGAAGTGTCCGAATGAAAAGCGCGTGTAGTACTTAAAAGATCTTATTTCAGTGAATACAATAACGGTAATATATGTCATTATAGTCATAAAAGAATACTTGGAGTTAAAAACTCTTAGCTTTTTCACCCGAGTACACTTTGAGATAGTATCTCTTTAGGATTATATTTTGCTTAACCTTGGGATAAGGAACAACGAAACTAGTGAAAAAATACTCTCAAAGAACAATGCAGGAGATTTTTCCCTCTCACTTCAATTGTACCAACTTTGGGAGGGAAGAAAAATATACTTTAAGATCCAGATATACAAATTTTTCTAAGTTAATAATTGGTCTGGTACTGAGGATCTGCTTGTTTAAATACCGTCTCCATGGAAGCAGACGTTCAACCACTCCAACGAATAAGCTTGAAATGTTTTTATACTTACAAGGTGTGAACTTTTTGATTTGATTTGGATTACCCTCAATTCTGTGTTATCATCTGCAACATACCAACGACCATATTTCCTTCCCCGCTCTCCCAGCAAAGCATTGCCCCATATCCCTCCTAAGCAGTCCACTCCTCGCCCGCCATCTTCACCAACCGATGGCTCCCCTCCAATGCCTCCGAACCCCTCCAATCCCTCGACGCCCTCCCTACAGCCGCCTTGTACCCTGCCCGCTTCACATCCCCACTCCCTCTTCCACCAAAACCCTAACCCTCGGGTTCCCCACTCCGCGCTCCATAACGGCAGTGAATCTTTCCAGGAGGCCTCCGAGTCGCCAAGGTAAGTGAAAGATATAGTGAAGAATAACCATCTCCATTTTATTTCAATCCCCCACTCTCTTCTTTCTTTCTTTCTCCTCTAAACGGTACCCATCTCCACCCTCACCTCTTTTGACTCCCCTTGAATAAAAAAAGGAACAACACGCCAAGCTCCTTTCAGTTTTTTTTCGAAAGCCGCCATAACTGCTTCGCTCTCGCCCAAATGACATGGGCCCACTCAAAACTTTCGTTTTCCGTTCAGAGTCTGCATACTTCATGCCCTAAGAGGTTTTTCACAGCATACTGTGATATTTTTACATTTATCCCTCTTGGCAATCTTCAATGTATTATTCCTTTACGTTTAAGTCCTAAGACAAATATTTGTGCTTATCTAATGAGCATTCCTAGTTCCACATTTTGAAACTCTTGGCAAAATATTATGAGTAACTTGAAATTAAATCTGAAAATTGAAACAATCGAAAGGTCGGCCCTGATGACGATAGAAAAGGATTCTATCGAAACGTCGGCAGCGATGGAGATGGAGCTCACCCGGATGGAAACCCGAGAAGAATTCACCGCCATCATACGCCGGGAAAAAGTGAAATCTTACATCCTTGATATTTGTTCTGCTATTTATTTTCATAAGATAAAAAGGCAGTTAATATCCCAAAGGCACCCTCTGTCACAAACATGTGTCCTCGGGGGTTTAATCTTGTTTCAACTCTCTTTCGCGATAGCAGCACGTGGAGTGCGACAATGTAACCTCAAATAGACCTATTCAAAACAATAATAGATCCTTGGTTTCACCTCAGACAAATTTATCCTCTCCTCTATTCCTTTGCTATTCATCTTCCACGGGTCCCATTGATCACTTGAGCTGAACAATCCCTTCCACCGACTCCCTCTCCATTCACTCCGACCTGATGTCTCCTGCTCTTGGTCCCACGCTCATACATAACTCTTCTTCTATAACTATAACCTGCACTTTATTCTTATTTTTTTCCCTTCGTCTCCCCCTCTCCATCGCTGGCCTTTTTGCTCTGCTAGAGGAAGCGACTGGAAAGAGGTTGTTCAACAAACAGTTTTAACGCTTCCACTCAAGACGTCACGCGCTGCCCCCCCCCCTTTGCAACCCTCATCTCAATGTGCACTCTTCAGAGTCCCACCCCCAACAACGCCCCCCCCCCCCCGGCCGCCTCCTTCCCACAGCCCCTCGCGGGGGCCACCGCTCCGGGGCGTAAATCAAAGCCGAGAGAAGAGATGGGAGGAGGTGAGTGAGGCGGGCGGCATTGTGGCAGAGTGTTCTGTAGAGCAAGGGCAAGAGAGAGGGAGAAGGTGGAGGAATCACGGGGAGGAAAGGGGTTGGATGTGAGGGAATAACTAGGCCCTGAGAGCACAAAACTAGAATGATTGAGACAGCCAAGGATTTGTGGTGTTTGGGTATTAGTAAATATGTTTTCACCGCAGAGTGAGATTAAGAAAGGATTTGGAAGGCTGAGCAAGGAAGTGAAATCTAAGGCAACAGTACGTAAATTCACTTAAAACAATAACCAAATTAATAACACGCCTACCTTCGCACGAGTTTGACACAGCAAGGTAATCGTTCCTCTGTCAGCTCCTTGATTAATACACATTAAGCACAGATAGTCACTTTGTAACATTTAACGTATTCAATGTTATAAGGGGTTGAAATTTCTTCATTGATAAAAGATTAATGGAAAAGTAATTTATTTTGAACGAACTGTCTCGCGGTATGTATATCATGCGCTCCCTCAGTAACTCATACAACAACAAATTTGCAATTATGAAACACAAACGAGGTAACTATTGTTGAGTAAAACGAAAATAAAAACGTTCATTATGGATTTTTGAAAAAAAGGAGAAAATATAAGAGTCACATAATTTCAGCATCTGATTCTGATTGGAATTTTAGCATCTGATCATACTGATTGGAAGTTCTAAGCAAGTATTATACAAACACGAAGGTATAAAACAACTTTTTTCTATTGTTTACGCACAAATGTCAATGTTGAACGAAAGGCGGAGGTAAAAAAAACCTGATCTACCAATCGCAACAATATAGTTTGGAAGATGGAACATGAGGCGAGTTTCTCTGAGAGTGGTAGGAATGGCATAGCATTAGAGCTGAGGTTCGGTTTGCGCGATAAAAAAATAATACACGAGAACTTCGCCTCTAACCGCGGCGAGAGAGATTGACTGCACTTGAATGGGACATCAGCGCAATTAGCCTGGGCATTCAAGTGATGCCTGCCAGATGCTCCGGGCGGTGGTGGTGGGAGCGAAAAACGTTACGACCACCGAGTAGTAGTAGTAGTAGTGGGCCTCCAAAGCTACCACTCACACTCTAGCGCATCGCGAAGCCTTTGTGAGCTGGTTGGCTGGCGGCCGCGCGCGAACCGCCCGCTCTCAATGTGGTGCGCCTGTAAAAAGAGCCTTTGCGCGCCTACCATATCGCGTGGCTCATAACAGCCCCATGCTTGCTTGCTCTGCCCGTTCCTCCTTCGCTTCGTTGATTTGTGGCGTTTTGAAGAATGGCGGAGCGAGACGAGGATACCCCCGGGAGAGGCAAGGAGGGATCGAAAAATGTAGCAACAGCAATAAATATATATGGCGGGCAAAAGGCGTGCAGCCGCGTGGAAAAAGAATCAAAACATACACATGCACGCACTCTTAGATATATTTATACTCGCCCCCGGGGTCTCGTTCGATCGGCGTCTTTGTTTTCTTTCTCCGTTTTATTTTCCTTCAACTTCAGGCAATTCAGTGCCACTTGTCTTTGTCCTCTATCGGAGGATACTTTGCCCAGAAGGGCATATCCAGCGCGAGTATATGTGATGGTTGTACTTGGTACGATGGTAAATACATTTTCACGACCATGAGTTAGACAAAAATATATCAACCAAAAGTATTGGTGGATAATAAGTATGCAATTATTGTCAGAGTTTTATTTAATGCAAAAAACTACCTAAATTATCTATAAATTACCTATTTCTTCCATCTCCTTGAGCAAGGTTTAGGATGCGATCTAAAAGCAAAGATACGGATAACTGATCAATATTTATTGCTAAAATAATTATCATTGCTAAAATCTACAATTTACACGAGGAGCGGGACTTACAAATCAGGTTCAAGACCTACAGACTAAAATTGGATTTTTAAGGAAAATATCACGTGAGGAAGTTACAACTTAAGCTTAGAAGTCATTCAGCGGGGAAGAAAGATATAAACATTATACAGAGAGCCACGCTTAACTAATCTAGAAAGAGGTTGAAGTGCTTTAAGTGCTACTTTGAAAAACCTCAGGAGAGGGGGCAAGCAGCCTGCATGCTCTAATTTAGGATGATGCATGGCTCAAGGATCCGAAGGAAACCCCTTGAAAAAATAAAACAAGAAACTAAAACTTTAGAGTTATCCGAAACCTTATAAAACGAATTATTTGTAAAGTTCATATTGAAATAAAAAATTCAAAAATCCTTTTCGCAGCACACTACTTTTTTTCCTCTCAACGATGTAAAAATACCTATGGAAAGTTTCTTAGAAATTACATAAATGTTGTCACATCTGTTTTATAAATATATCGTTCAAATGTTTTTTTCACAGATATTCACTTTATAAACACCTTTTCTAATGGAGTTTAAATTGTATAATATTTTTCCTGTGATACATTGCGATAACGTAACCTTATTAAGTATGACATAACAAAAAAGTATAGGTTATACAATGCGAACATAAAAAAGTACACTAACTCATCAATAGGTACCTACACTGAAACCTAGCCTAAACCTACCACATCACATAGTAAGCAGGTATCAGGTAGGATCAGCATTGCCAAAAATATATGTTTTCATGAGTCAAACCATTATCCTTTGCCATCGAGGGAAGACGAACTCTCCCTCCGTGTAGGTATCTGCTCGAGTAAATTCCAATGTTTGCGGGTTGGTAATCTCTGGTTACGTTCAGTGTCCCCGTTTACCACACTCATCTTGTACGTCGGGAAAACATTGAGTCATGAAGGAGGGTAAGAAAGCGGACACCGGCGCGCTAAGCACTAACAAGAGAAGAGTCGTAAGGACCGGGGGAGGAAGAGGACAAACTTAGTGGAGAGGAAGAGGAGAGGTAGGGAGGCTGATAGCGACGCGATGTGTGTGAGTTAGGAGAGGAAGGGGAAGAAGGAATGGAAAAGAAACAAAGAGGAGAATAGAGAAGTGAACGAAGGGAGAAGCGGGGGAGGAAATGTAACGGAGTAGACGATGTTGATGCCAAGTACATGCAAATCTAATTATATTCCATCCAAAAAGCGCCACCATGTGGTCTTGTCGCATTCATCCCGACGGCTCACATTTACGAACACACGCCGACACACAAAAGTCATTCCTCCACCTTGGCCGTACACGTGCCCGCTCCCGCCGCCGCGCCGCCAGCTCCTCCGACATTCGGTTGCATCAGACGCGACACCTCTCGCATGAACTCGAAACTATTCTAAGAGGCCCCCGACTCCCACTCGGGCCCTGAGTGAGCGCTCCGCCCCCACATGATCCCTGAGAGAGGCAAATACCCGCAGCTGAAGCCTCACAATGTATCACATCATTTAACTTTCACTGGCACAATAGCAGTCGTTAAAACGCTAGAAGTGGCTTTAAAATATCATTGTGAATCCTACGATGACTTGAGTTACAGGGCAATGGCTATACCTTTGTCGCGGAAGCGCGGTTATGCCTTAACGTGAGTAAGATGGTATGATTGGTCAATAGCTTTAGCTAAGTATCTGTAATTCCAGTTAGTTCACCGGTCATGTTCAATTAATTAACGAGACAAACATTTTTAAGGAAAAATGTGAAAAGTTAGTAATTGTAGTGTTTTCAATTTTCCTAGAAGGAACTTAATTGAATTGTGCCTTTTACATCGTTTTAGGTCTTTGAAACTCATCTTCATGTCGTAATGTTATAGCGTCGATTATAGGAATAATTTTTAATTTAAAATTATCGTTAAATAATATCTGGTTGGCTAATGCAATACATCATATGGTGCGGTGTACCTACACTGAAATTTGTATTGAAATATGGTTCAGTATTTATAGATTCTTATTGAAATATGACTGCTCATAAAGACGGTTTTCACTTAAATCACTCTGGACTGACATTTGGGAAAACCATATTCTCCTACCGGTCTGATTTAATGTCTTTTAATGAAGAAGTTCATATTTACCGAATGTGGTAAGTACCTGCACATAAAATATCTGCACGAAATATTTGGCATTCGAGTAATACTAGTAATTACTACCCAGGTAAAGAGTAAGCTAGGATGCAATGGTTGAATGTATACACTTACGACTACAAAATGGTAATAATAAAACATCCTATAGTGGTTTGTGCTAGTAGTGTGAAGGAGGGATCAAACAGTGCCAGCCACCATCTCTCTCACTCTCGACCCTCATTGCCTCCCGCCTCCCGCATTCGCTGCTACCCCCTAAAGGCAACTTCCCCCGACATCCCCTCTCGCCTCCTCCTGCTCCTCCCTCGTGTGTGTGCGAGGGACCTAACAAATATCCCGCGAGGCGCGACACAACACCGAAGTACCGACCCGCCGCGCTTCGCCCCTTCGCCGTCAGCCTCCACCGCGACGTACCATCTAGATACAATGGCGTAGCGTGTCATCGTAATGGTGACGCGTTTGTTTTAATCAAAATCCATCAACGGGCGTGTGTGCGGAAAACCCCTTTTCCCAGGCATCTCCAAACGAAGATCCACCACTTTCGCACACAACTCTGCCCCTCTTGTATTCCTCAGCCACCACCCGCACCAGCACCACTGCGTCACGCGGAGTTCCAAACCTCACCAAAAGTTCACCCCCCTCCACCCACCCTTCCGATTCCCCCACCCACCCTCCTCGTCTCCTTTTTTTTCTCATTCCCATCCCTCCCCCTTCCCTCCTCGTGTCATCCTCCACCAAACCCGCCTTTGTCTCTGTCAAACTCACCTCTTCCATGCTGAAAACCTCTCACACAGCGTATCTTAACCCTCCTCCACCCCCGTCTCTCCTCCCCCTCTCGCCCGGAGGAATACTCCGCTGACGCTCTCTCCCCTACGATACCTCCCACTCCACCATATCTATCCTCAACACCCACTTTCGCTTTACCCCACATTCAATTAGTATCTCAACTATGCTCCCTTTCTATGGATACATTGTAATTTCTCGGTATCTGATATCCGCTAAAGTACAAATGTTAACACTGATTTTTGTTTAAAAAGCGTATGAAGTAAAATTTTATGAATGCGTAAAATACGTGAATGCAAACCTAATTTCAAGGTGATCACATCAGATCATCCGCGTCAATATTATGCGATGAATTTTTCACCACCACTCTCCCCTAAGCTTAATAGGTTTTTATTCCACGCAAATGTAATTGTTATTTATGGTTCCCATTTGGTTTAAGATCACGTTATTTAGAGCATTAAATGTGGTAATAATTTTATTATACTAAATCACCTCGTGTCATAAGACTCAATCTCAATTTATTCTCTCTTATTTTCCATATTAATAGCACTGTTTGGCGTCAATATCACATAAATTGAAGCTGCTCGATTTGACTTTGGATATCTTCCTTTTCAGAAATTAATTATTATTTGAACTCCTACATTTTATTTGATGGAGAAAACCACCATCAGTTGCTGAAAATAAGAGCTTTCTTTTACAAACATCCAAAAACTTTTTCTGTGACTCATCTTGAAGGGAAGATTTGTATTTTAATAAGGAACTGTTCCCAGTTTTCCCAACGTATGGGGGTTTCGCTTTTAGAGGAAAATATCACCGAAGTTCCACTGAAATGAAAATAATGAAACTCTACTTGAATTTTTTCAATATTCAGTTATAAAGAAAAGTACACTGCTCTTAATTTATTTTAAAATGGAATCAGCACAGTGAATATAGGGAATGGCTAAATTCAGTAATCAAATGTAGCTGTGACTTGAAATTTTTAAAGCTGAATATAGTGAAATCGTTTGCAATACTCAAGAAATATACACTGCGTTTGTTTAAATTTCTATCGTAGATTCGTTTATTGTGATAGCTCCTCCATTTTATGACATTCTATTCACGACCATGTTTGTAACCCTGTAGTTTCAACTTGTTATTACTATTAAGGTATTACTATTGTACTGTAAGGTTGTCATCTCAAGTTAAGGGATCCAAGATCATTTTTCAATATAAAATTTTCCTCTGACTGAGGTACAACCAACTTTAAGAAGCATTTGTAGTGATTAAACTCCTTTATATTTTGGCAGTTATATCATCTAATGGAACCCAAGTGTCGAATAAATCAAATAAAAATAAAATTTATCTCATATATCCACTCATAATTCAGCGCAGTTTTAGCAGAAAATGCTCCCTTAACCACTTGAATTTAAAAAACAAACGCAGGTTAATTTTATACTGTTGAAGCATTTATTTAAGTAAGAATGGGTCATCAACATACTATTCAGATGATAAATACTGATTTAAATTAAACGTACCACAGTTAAGATGCACGAAACGAGATATACCGCGTCATAATGGTCATAATATCCGGTTTTGAAAAATTAATAGGGAATGTAAACTGTTTCATAAAGAGTGAAATTGAGTGAGTGTTAGGTAATACTCTCTTATATGATATGACTAGTCAGCATGGTAAATTGACTCCATTACTTTTTATCCTCTCCATCTCTAACATACACCTTTCTAAATGTAGCCGCCCACAAAAAAATTAACTTGTTGAGAAAAGCAAAGACATCCCTTTTATGCTTTTAGTAATTCAATCTCCGTATTTATAAGGTCATTAAAATTCATTGTTTACCAGCCACAGATGTAGATTAAAAGAATCCGCCTTGAGAAAGAATAAGACAGGACAACTTCATTGTTCTCAATCCTGAGGCCTTTCAATTCTCAAATATGCAGCGAAGGGAACAAGCGACTCGCAAAGGAATGGGTTAGCGTGCAAGAAAGCGGGAGAAGGATGATGGGCCTTGGGACCTGAGGAACAAGGTGGAACGGAATGGTGACCAAAAGATAAAATGCAAATCCAGAACGAGGGAAAATTTGTTTCCCATCCAGAACCTGGCGCTCTCGTCGGTCAGTGTAAAAAAATTGGTATGTTAGGGCTTTTTCGCCCCAGAGTGTGCATGGAAATCCATTCATGGCCCAAGCCGCAAAGCTCAGCTGCAGTTGCCAAGCGGCTATCCCCAAGAAAGGACAAGAAGAGACGGGGGTTCGAGGAAAGGAGGTGGAATTGGAGTGGAGGAAGGGGGAGGAGGCAGGGAAAGAGAGACAAAAAATCGAAGACTTCCGTGAACACGGCCTCTCTTTTAGATCTCAAAAATTTTGGGCTCGTCCTTCCCGCAGACGTCACCTATACCCAACTACCCCCAGAAAAATCTCCCACCGCCGTTCACTTCCCAGTCCTCTGTTCCCAGCAAAGTAGAGTTCTCCGTACTCTCACTTCCGCACCAACAATCAACCTACTTTGCACATTATGCATTCGCTGACACTATCCTTAGGCGATTATAAGTCATGCTCGTATCTCTTGCATAATTTCAATTTATTTAACTACAAAATTTATTCACGTTAAGCATAATTGCTAAATCATGCTAACGAGGTCCAGATTTATGTTCTTCAGTATAAATAATTAGGAGTTTGCCCGAATGCATAGTTTATAAAAGGTGCATGTTACAACTAATGCGTGTGAAAATGAATACCTGAGAAAAGTAAGGTTAAATGAGTGAAATGAAATATGAAGCGGAATAAATATAAGGGATATAATGCTTTATCATAAAAAAAGAAAATTAGAGGACTGCAGATCTTTATCCTTAATGCTCTATTAACTATCAACATTTTTATCCGTATTTCTCTATGAAATATTGAACCGATATCTTAGTAGAAATAAGGCGTAAAGGTCTACTTGTTATGTCATTTTTCACTTTCAACAAATTTTCGGAATTTCAGAAAGTATAATACCTCGAGAAAGAAATGCAAGCGTATTTCTTTCGTATTTCCTAGTGAGATATGTTTTCCCACGAGGATAATATTCCTTTAGGATACTTAGATAGCAGCTGAAAGAAATCTTCTGAGGTCGTCACCTTCATGATTAACTAACCCAAATGTTAAATTTAAGACAATATTTACATAAGTTCTTAGCAACAGTATTGATCCATACATGCAAATACAGATAGGTATATGATTACAATAATTATGTATTTCAGAAGTTCCTCATGCACCCCAATAAGCAAGTTAGACATTACTTCCTTGAAAACGTGATGGAGATCAGTAACCGCATGTTCTTATTGCTTATAATCATTCACGCAATGTTTCATACCTAAAGATGGTTTGGATTTGATAGGGTAGAGGAAACCACAGATCAACAAGCCAAACGAAAATCACGTGAATATTATTTACTTGTGGTAGCACCCAGTTCATCCCCCTCGGGCATCTCGTATTTCGAGGATTTTTACAAGGTTTCGCCCAAGATTTGATTCCGAAACCTTTCCATTAGTACACAATCACTATCCCCACTAGGTCACCGCACTTTTTGCTGCAAGCCTCAAATTTACAGAAAGTATGTTGTGCCACAAATGCTTATATTAGACCTCCGCTTTACAATGTGTTCGCCCTACAACCTGAGCTGATTTTGCGCGCGTTAGAAAAATTTAAATTTCACCTATTTTGTTCCTACTCGCACATAATTCCATCAATTATGAAATTCCAAACCTCATTTGTTAACGTTATACATTTATAACGAAGCCGCATTTAAATTCGCTGATGCTTTACGTACTGATTCCTCTTATGAAAATAATGCAGATAAAACATTCGACAAAATTCACTTGGCTATTAATCCTCAGGAGTGGATTTTTATTGTGAACAATGGTGTAATGTAACTAGCAATATATGACTGCGCCTCCTCGCAAGGATCCACCCTACTCCCCTTCCTCTCCCATCCCGTCCACCTCAGCGCCCTCCCTCGGGTCCCTCGCTCGCTCTTTCGTCGCCGCTGCCTCCGTGCACATCACAGCCTCCACACAGCCCAACACCACCCACCCTCCCCATTTCCTCCTCCTGCCTAAACCGAAGACGCACCCGTCTCACACCGAAACTTCGAAATAAGGAACGTTTTTCATCCGTCACGTCCCTGCCCTTCGCGTCGGGGTTTTTCCTAACCCCCGTGCCCCCTCTCCAGGCCTTCTCCTCCCCTCTACCACCACCCCCTTGTCTTTCTCACCCTCTTATCCCTCTTGTGCGGAGCCAGAACTCCCTCCAGGAAAAAGCTTCCCCCGACCCACCACCAGCAGCCACCCACTTCCTCCGCTATTCCAACGAAGCCTTGCTCTTTTTTCTTTTCCTCTTCCCTGCACCCTCTGCCGACCAGCCGCCCCTGCCTGTTTCCCCCCCCCCAACACCCCCTGCTCCACATCCTCCTGCCCGTCAACCGTGCATCCCTCCTCAAACCCCGCACCCAATCTCCCGGCAGCCACTCCTCCGTATCTCCTGCTCTTCCACCGAATCCTCGGCATCTCCCTTCCACATAAGCCCTCCCCTCCCTCACTCAGAATCCCCACCGCCGGCCATCTTACACTTTCTTCGCTCTTTTTCGCGGGGAGTTTTTCGGTGGCGGAATGGAGGGAGGAGGCGAGATGGTGGAAGATAAAAAAAGATGCGTGGAGGATGAGGAGAAATGCATAAGCGATGAGGGGGGGATTTCCGAGAGGGATGGAGAAATGGTAGTTGCCGGTGAGAAGGAGAACGGGGACGTGATTTGTGTCAAATTTCACGGAGAGAGCGTCACGGATAAACGGGGAAAGAATGCGAACATAATTTTGGAGATTATTTCCAAAGACGGCGGCCTCTTAATTTTGCACCCCTGTAAAAGCGGATGAACAAATTACATAAGAAAAATCATCGATAACACGTAACACGATGAGGAAAAAATGGTTCAAACAAATATTCCAATCGGCACGGCAATGAAGTTAGTATCAATATCACCGAATATTTGATGAAGCTACTGAAACTCTGAATATTGTTGACAAATTTAGGGAAAAAATGACAACTGTATGATAATCAATATATTAAATATTTATTTTCACCTCTCATCTAAATGGCAAACAAAAAATGGAAGTACGCATGCACTTGGCTTTCAAAAATTGGTAGTAACTTTATTGGCCATGGCTTTGAAGGAAAAATACTACATTGTGCCACAGTATTTAGTGTTCTCTTTTTTCGCGTTTCAACATAAATGATGGAATGAAATAACGTATTACTTGCTTCTGAAATCCTCTTCTACATTATTTTTACAAAAAAACCATTGGATCTATAGAGAGAAATCGGCTATGAAAATTTATCGATAGTTTATTTTTAATAAAGCTAAAATTTGTGCTTTACTGCTATCATTACAAGTCATCTTGTATCAACCCAATTGAGGTTATTCTAAAAAAATACAAGCGACCATGATGATGTGACTAAAACATTGAATGATTTACAAGAGAGACTATTTGAAATACAATTCCAGCAAAATATGTAAATGCTCTGAATTATAGTGAACAGAAGGCTACTCGATAACTATCGAGCAAAACGCTCTATTTAGTTTGGATTTTTAGCAATTTTAGCCTCTATTGGCCTTTCATCAAATCAAACGTATACTCATATTCTTAAAATATTTTGATTTTCAAAAAGAATCTCAAAACATATGGTCAACACTTTATCTGATCTGGAATAAGTGGCCTGCTTTTTTCCGTAATGGGTGTTGAAATCTGCGAGATCAAAATATGAGGTCAATATGGAACTTGATTCTGGATCGAAATGGTCTCAAACAGACCATTACTTTCTCCATATCACTCTCCCATCATAAGTGGAGAAATTTCCTTCCATATCTGTTTTGGCCTCGACCTTACACCTGAACTCCTTCTATTTTTTTCCGCGACCTTCGTCATACCGTATACCGTCGCTTTTACCGTGGCTCTCATAGATAAAGAGAAAAGATTCGAAGAACAGGATGAGATTTTCAACGCGCCCATGGTGTGGGTGAGACAAGATTTAAGAGCGCACGATACCTTCGCAGATGGGTGTGGCGTTTCTGGAAGGTCTACTTTCCCCGCTACCTCAGTAATATACGCGTTTTTTACCACGACTTGTCCGCAACTAGCCTGCATTATCCAGCTACCCTTCGATTGACCACAGTACCGAGTGTCCGACTCTATAACCTTTTAACTTCACAGCATGAGTGCACCACAGAAAACGTCCATCAAGATAAAAAATACAACACTTATATTCAACGCCACCTTGAAATCGTCCTTTAATTTAATTGCATTCTTAAGATGATGCATAAAGAATTAGATTTCATCTCTATTTCAGTGTTTTCTCACATATAACTTGTGTTATGGTAAGTTCGAATACCATCTATATATATAAAAGAAAGTCGAAAATCGTGTTAGTTAGAACACTTATAACTCGAGAACGGCTGCACCGATTTCAATGAGATTTGGTTCTTTGGATTCGTCTCAGGCGGGGTTAACATATAGGCCATTAAAAAAAGGATAATTTCACAAAAAAAATTCATCTCTTTCCTATGGACATGCTTTTAGGAGTTATAGTAACACAACAATTGATAAGTCGGTCAAAACTACAAATTAAATACTTTGTTTTGTTTTTACCACTTTAATAACTGAATTTATTAACAATATAACATTTTAATTACTAAATATATTCAAAATATTAATAAAATTGAAATTACATTTTTAAAATTTAATTCGAGCTGATTGTAAGCCCAGCAGTGGCCCAGCTCGAGTTGACACTTCACTACCGTGTTTGTAAACAAATCTCCAAGCAATTGTTGACAAACGGTAATGTCCGTGTTCCGAATCAAAGATGGTTGATTTAGCGAGCAAGAACGAAGATGTGGATGACTAAAACGAGGTAAATTCAAATAGTTCGTACTCTGCATGGATTCGAATCTTTTAAATGTGTAACAAACGAAGACGAAATCACCAACTATCTATCTGAATATTTTAAGTCCTTGGACGTACCTGGCTTACCAAGGCACGATTTACAGAAAAATGTAGTTTCGGTGCTCATGATCTTTCGAAGCCTAAACCAACCATAACTATCCAACGGAACGTGTTTGATCATTAAAAAAATTGGTGATGAATGTGATTCACGCAACTTTACTCAAAGGAAAATTCAAAGGTTAGGAAGTCCTCATTCCGTAGATTCCATGATCTCAACTCATATGCCCTTTTGAGCTTAAACGTATTCAATTTACAATTCGTGTTGCATTCGTGATAACGATTAAAAAATCGCATGGTCATTCTTTCAGTTTTTGTGTTGTTTGTGATCATGTGCTAATGAAAACCCATGATTTTCTCATGGTCAATTTAGCGTGCTATGTTCACGAGTCGATAAACCATCCTCTGTATTTCTTCCTTCGCTTCAAGTGCGTAGCTAGGATAGGGGGTTTTGGGCGCAGCTAATACCACGGGTCTGTAGGGTATAGAAAACTCGCTAAGGTAAGCGGGAAGTGTGGGGGCACTTCCCCCAGACATTTTTTAAGATAAATGGTTCAAAATAGTGGGTTTTGTGGCTGTGTGAATAGTTAAATATGTTTTGTTTGTTAGTCATCCGTCCCCCAAATATTAATAACAAAATCTTTCATAAAAAAATTCTCTAAGCTCTTGGGGGGGGGGGTTATCCCCCAAAGCCTCCCCTCGCTGCGTCACTGCTTTGCTTCGCTATATTTATTTAGCTTCATCCGCTTCATCTTGCGCCTGATACAAAACAAAAACTGTTGTTTATCAGAAGGTGGTTGACGCAAGACATTAAACCCGAATGTGTAGGGCTCACCGTGGTGCGTTTACGCATGCAGTACGTTTACGCAGTGCATTTTTTCCAAATAGAGAAACTAAAACTGGCGCGCCTTAAGTCATTTAATGCGAATGCTGCTTCATAGGAGCTTTTCTTGCACGATTTTGAGCATCAGTCAAGCGTCGGTCTGGGGTTGTGTCAACCTGCCCTCTGAAAGGGCCAAGTGTATGCAACAGACTTGGACCTAAAAACATTTTTTTAAAGCTAATAACACAAATAGCCAACAACTGAATGCGTATAATTTTTATTTCATAAACTGCTTTATTAAACCACAATGCCCAAAATTTCTTAAGCCAAAACGTAAGAAAATTTGTTGAAAAAAATCCGCGTAAACGTGCTCCGATCCACCCCATGTAGATTCAATAAAGAAAATGTCTTTCTGACAAGCAATTTTGGTACTCATTTACGTAGTTTTATTGAATTTGTATCCTTATTTTATTATAATAAATTAAACATGATTAAAAACGATACAGCCGCTCTTGATTTATAAATGGTGTAAGTAAACTGTAAGTTCATTGATTGCTAGGCGGTACGAAGTTCGCCGGGTCAGCTAGTATTCAATAAATGACAGGCATAAATAAATGCCGTAAAAGGGTTGCATGGCAACAACTAGAATTGAAAAGTTTTTTCGAGGAAAACAGAACATTTAAAAATGGGAGATGAATTGGAAATTGATGATTCCTCTACAACATCAGATCTAAAAAATATTATAGACACCTGATATATATAAGCAGTTCTTTTTCAAATCTCGTTTAAATTATTGGTCCTGAGGAGCCATAAGTAGGTGTGTGTTGCTTAGTCTCCTCTCGCGGCTGAAATGGTGGGGAAAATTTGAAAAGCCAATGAGGCTTCTAATCATTACTGTATTTTCTCTTGAGTGACGAGTAGGTATAAGAATATTTTTACAAAGCATGCAAAGGAAGTATTCTGTATTTATAACTACTCTAATAATGGATCTCTTAAGTACTAGAGTACTGGTTGTTACACTTGACATGTGAAAAGAGTTGAACTAAAACTGACTCACTACATAAGTAGCCCGCTTTAGAAAAAATACAAAGATTCTTAAGTATATTAGCCACATCCAAAAATCGCCGTTTGAAAATGAGAATAGAGTATCCCGCATCAAGGGAGACAGCATGCTTAAATGAACCAGAGACAAGAATGAAAGCGAATTGCCGAGATAAAGGAAAAAAGTGACAATCGTCTGTATAATGGCAAGACGCGAGTTTACTAATCTGAGCGGGTCCGTAATGATTGCCGCCAAGAGGGTCAAAAAGAGATCACCGATGACTGATAGATGGTGTGGTAAGTAGCGGCGGCTAGGTGGCGAGCTCATGAGACATTTTATATGGGTCCCCTTCCCGGATTGGCCGACGAACCATTATCTAAGCCGCTTGATGGTTGCGAAGATCCCCCTGAAAAAGCACGCCGTGATCCATTTGAGAAATGGAGACCGAATTAATAGATAGGGAATTAATGGGACACTGGGACAGCGGGAATGATAGAGGTGCCCGTGGAGAGAATTAGGACGGTAAACAAAAGGATTCTGTGTGGGACTCAATTTTTCACGGTCCAAAACTTCAAAAGCGACACCTCTCAACCTCTCTATTCCAAGCTTCCATCCTTTCTTCCATCGCGCGCTCCTTTCCCCTTATTAAAAAATGCTTAATTTCCCTCCTCACAACTCCTCTCCCACCCCTCCCCTCACCCCTCTCCCCAACCTTTGCTATTACTCATGAACCTTAAGTGAGCGGGGGGGAGGGGAGGTTGGATGATGAGGGGAGAAAAAACCCGTAATCCGTACGTTCGAGGCAAATATGCGGACACTGAATAAGATGCGGACATCAATAACGCCCTTAAAAAGGGCGACAAAAACTCCAAAATTAAAGCCGGCGAAAACTTATGCCTCCGTTGATCTCTTAATGGGACACTCCCTCCGCGCCATACCTGATTATTTACTTGTCCGACCTCGTGGATTCGAAATGGATTCCTCGATAAAGCTCCGTAATTAATTCTCTCCGCTTAAAAGAGATAACAAAATTGATTTTTCAAAGGCGATTGATGCCATGTTCCACGCTCTAATGCCGTCACATTTCTTTTTGCGGTATATAAATACACCGATCCTGAGAATTAATAGGCATGGAAGGGGGGAAATCGATGGAAAGTGTCAACCTCGAAACATGAGCGAATTTGATTATGAACTACGATATTTTATTGTACTGGGCCACAATGCAAGTCACGGACGGTGGAGTAGGTACAAAACAGAGCACCTGAGCGAAATATCTATTACCTACGTTTCCACAGATTGAGTTAAGAGTGCACGAAATTGACTACGGTTGATATAACCGGCTAGGAATTGCAATCTCTTTGTGCACTCCAAACATTAGCGCTTACTAACATAAGATAAAAAATCTACCACTTGTCACGACTCATGAGCCACTTATTACATAACGGCTGTTAAGACTCTGGGCAACATGAATATGACAGAATAATTATTTTACCCTAGTGAACAATATTAGTTCAACTTCGCAGGCATTAACTCAATAATTCACAAGCTATGTTTATTACCTTTGTTTTGCAAAATTCTGCATTTGCCAATCTGTGAATTTTGCGGAATTAATGTTATGACTGATAACTTCAGTCTTGACTTTGTGAAACCTCTCCATACTTATTGGAAATAAAGGAATTGAACCAGACAAAGTTTTATACCTTTATGTCTAATTAACGATATGATTACATTTGGACGTGATTAAGTCAAGTATGAATTTATATGACTGCCTCCACTGATGATTACGGTGAAAAATTTAGCTGATAAAATTAGACGCATGATATCAAATGCATGTTTTAATCGACAAACTATCGAGAGGGTAAACATGGCAAAGTTAATAAACAGTGCTTAAAAATAAAGTAGGTTATGATAATAAAAAGTTCCAAGTTTTTTTTTGTACGCCAAATGACATTTAAATGAAAGAAATCGATAAAATTGGCCGAATCACTGCTCGCATCGCTCCATGGCCGCAGTGCCGCTCTGCCGCCATGCTGCTTTGACGCGCATAGCCCTCCCCACGTGCCGTGACCAAGGCCGATCTTACCCCTCCCTTTGCCGGAACTAGTTCATAGTTCCGTCTCAAGAGAGGACTTGTTTTTCTCACTTAGCCATTCGCACTCCATAATTCTTTCGGTTGATGTAGCCACTTGGGAAAACGACAACCGGGAATTCCCCGGAACACGTTTTTCCCTCCCAGCCACCACTTTCTTATTCTCCTCTTTTTTCCACGGCCGTCTTTTTACCCCAAAATTTTCCTCATTAGATACAGTCCCAAGATTAAGTCATCATCTCGGAGAGCGTATTAAAAAAAACTACCCACGGCGTATTCATTTTGAAAAACTCTGTGCTCGGGCGCACTCCCTAATTTTGTCCGGCCAAAAGCAACCGTTGAGCCACGAAGCAAAAGCGCGGCGAGTCTTTTTGAACGAGAACGCCCACCCCTTCGCGGCGAGAACTTCACAGCGGCGGCGTAATTTGCGTTCCGCAGGGCTGTGCTCGGAGATCGAGAGTTATCGTAAGTGTCCTAAGTATATGGTTCGATGGGATGGAAGGCGTGATGCCCGTCGAAGCCGACGTCGAAGAAGAATGTTGCTGTGGGAAGACGGAAATGATCGATGAGAATGGAGGGAGATGGAATAAAAAATAGAAGGGATTGGTGGAATAAGGGGACAATTACATTACGTTCATAACAAATTCATGGTTTATATGGAAAAAATATTGAGTTTATGGATATCTTCGAGTTTGTGGTTATTTAAGCCTTTATCTTTCATATAAAATAACGTCAGGTTGTGGCGCTTTGAATATTCTCCTTTAAGGGCGAAAAATCTAATGGATTTCAAAAATTAAATGATATGAGTAGCCTTCATCTCCGTAAAACCCCCATTATCCTCTTATGATGCCAGTAAAAGTTTAAGTTACACAAAAGTTTTAACTTTTTGTTCGGTTACTCACATGGACGAGACGAAGAAGAGTAAAGTAGTAATAGGTATATAATTAGCTAAATGGGTGTTTGTATGCAAAAGAGTGAACAGAGAAACCAAAAACTAGACAGAGGAAGAATCGGGTAAAAAAGGGGATTAAAAAAACACTTTATAACCTTGGAAGGAAAGTGGAGAAGTGTTAAGATTGGATGGGATACCTCAGCGGCATTTAAAGGGTGTGTCTATCCACCACCGGCCTCGATCTCCTCCATTGTAATTACCTCTATTGTTGAAGAACAATCGCGAAGCGGAGAGCCGGAGATTTTCAGGGAAGAGTCGTGAGCGCCTACACCAAAGGAAAGAAGATTGCGACTAGCAGCCTCCGATACCCACCACACTATTCTCTCTCTTACTACTTAAGCTCGCCATTTTTAAATTCTTTCCTTCTATAAGAGAAAGAGCATTTAATTCTTTAATCAACTTACCAATACTCCATCATATTCATCTCACAACTCCATTGAATCCCTTAAGCAATAGGCCTATATGCTTTTCAATTACATTCAGGAACATGTTTTTACTTTCGTCAATTTTAATAACTGAAAAAAGTCACATAATGTATCATAAAAATACACCAAGATTTGCATTTTTTTGAAAACATTTAATATGTAAAGATGCGTTTTTTTTATTTCATCGCTCTGGCATAAACAGTAGGTTTTAAATCATTACATATGCGACGTAAAACGGATTCGAATAAATTCTTCTTTGATATAATCCCCAAATTGTCATTACCCTTCACATTGGTGAAAAAAATACATGAAATAATTTTCCCCTGTTCTGGAGTATATATGTTATTCAAACAAAGATTTTTTCAAAGAATCGATAAAATGGTTAAGATGGAAATACAGCAAAAATTTAAAAAAATTATACAGCACTTGAATTATTGACTAATCGAATACCTATCAAGAGTTACGCAAATTTTACGATGTTAATTACTAAACTTCTGAAAGATTTTATAAGCGTAAGCAACTCTAAAATGAGGGAAAGATGATTCATATCTTTTGAAATTACATTTCATGTTAGATAATTTCCAGGGACGGAGAATTTAACAAAAGC
Organism: Ischnura elegans; assembly: GCF_921293095.1. NCBI lineage: Eukaryota > Metazoa > Arthropoda > Insecta > Odonata > Coenagrionidae > Ischnura > Ischnura elegans. Next base: position 128,846,780 of record NC_060246.1, read on the forward strand.
CATGTGAGTCAGTTTGAGAAAAAAGTCAAGAGTCGGGGTTAAATATTTAACTAGATTCGATAAATCTAGCTTCAAATTACAATGCACACTTTTAAATATGGATTTTAAATGCTATTTTTATTGGAATTTCCTGACCAATTGATGATCTTTTGGATTTCATAGTCATCTATAAAAACCTTCATCGCCTAAAAAAATACGGCGGCAGTAAATTAATATGCAATGGGAGTATATTGTTTACATATCTATACCTACCTAAATTTTATTCAATCAACTTAGGTGGAAAATGAATTTTACTTTATCACTCGCTCCCCTTCGCCATAATTACAGGTTGAGGCTCGGAAATTAATTTGTTCCTGAAATTCAATCATAATTTCTATAAGATCGGCCTTTAAAAAAAATAAGTCACTTTTTTCTTTTTTTTCTTGAATTTCAAGTTTGAATATGAAAAGAAAATTTGGATGAGGGAATATTTTGCAAGCATTCTTCTGGAAGATAATACAGTTCCTCGATCTTTTGAGGCAACCCCTGTCTGGGAAAACACCTTTCCCTTCACCCCCGTGGAGGCGACCGGCAATATATCATTTTGTATTCATCACGTGTAATAAGTTTTTGGAACGCCTCATCCAAATTCTCTCTCCAAGCCCATTCCATACCCTCATAGTAACCATCCGCACCACTCCAACTCCACCCACTGCGTACCTCCCCCACCACACCGCTCTCCTCTCTCCCCCTCCTTACCCATCTAACCTCCCTCCCACCTCACCCCGCCTGCTAGTACGCATTCTGCTCAGCGCCCTCTCCTTCATTCAACGCCACAGCTTCCCTTCCGTCTCCAAAAACCTCTCGTCTTTCTCTTCTCTCTCCACGGCCTCTCCAACCCTCTTCAGAGAGTATTACACCCCTTTCTCACCTTACAGCCTCCCTCTCCTTTCCTCCTGCCTCTAAAGCTTTCATTTCCTTTCATAATTTTCATAGCTTCACCTTACGCACCTTCCTCTTTGCCCTCTCTTCCTCCATTTCCGCTCTCGTCTCGTTTCTTCAACGAATCACCAGAGGAGTGTGGTAACCTAAGGGCTACAGCGCTTTCTTACAATTCTCAGTCTCAGGTTCAAGTCTCAGGTTCAATTCCTGAGAGAAGACATTGAAAATCCCCAGTGGAAATCTATCCTTACGAGGAGGCACTGGTAAATGATCTGGCTCTAGAACCCTGAATGTGTGACATTTTCACGATTGTGCCTTAAAATTAGGCCAGTGAACTGGTCACTGATGCACAACTTTGGATGCCAGCCTTACCCTAGAATAGATTCTTCCCAGCCACTAGTTAATCCTAAACCGTGATCATTTCTATAGGACGCGGTCAACTATTGAAAGGAATTCGATTAATAAACAATTGTGAATACTAATTTAAAATTAAAAATACTGAAATGATAAATATTTCCATGGATTAAAAGAGGAGGAAACAAAAATTACAAATCAAATATACAAAACAAGCCTATGGAATAAAATAGGAAGGTGAGTGGCATGAAAGAAAATGGTGTAGGAAAGAGAGAGAGAAGGGAATAAGGGAAGGGGTACAGCAGGAGGTGTGCCCTTTTGCAGCGAGGGGAGGTTCGGGGGAGGTTGGTAGGAGGGAGGAGAGGTGGCTGGCGTAGCATGACAGTGGGTGCGAGCGTCATATTATAAAACGCGACGGGTTGTCTCGGGTGATGAGATCCAGGGAGGGCTTTAAAAGCTTTTCTGGGGCGAATGAAGCGGAGACTTGGTGGGAAGGCCGGGTGCTCCGTGGGGGGAAAAGGGGGAAGGATTAAAGGCCGAGGCAAGGGTGTAGGGCAGGGGGAGTAAGAGAACTCGAAGAGGGGCTTTGCTCCCGTTTCCAGTTCGCGGGGCCCAGGGGAGAGACCGGTATGAGAATACCACCGCGCCCCAACCAGTTTGATTAGTCTCGCGAGTGACGAAAGTGAAGCGGGGCATTCTTGTCCTACCCCTAAACCCTTATTTTCATCCCCTTTCGTTTGCCAAACCGGCTCAACAATGAAAACCAAACTATTTTTCCACCTATTACAGCACTGGGTCCTTACTTTAGCATGCATACTTAGACCAAACAACTGAACACTATCTGCTTCAAATTGAGAAATACTTTCCCTTGGTGTCTTTCAATATTCTATAACTTTAATTTATCTAATATCGACGTATCACGTTCATATGTGACGCTATCATTTAGCTATCATCTGAGCAATTAATGTGATATTAAAATAAAATATTATCATGCGTTGCGTAGTATTTAAAATGATGAACCTAGAGTTTTCCAATTTAAATTAGCTCCATAGTGACCTTCCACATCAGGAATAATTCTATTTTATCCCATCCCCTTTTATGTTATTTAACGCCTAGAATCATTTCATCTCTCCAACACCTCTCACAGAACGAATAAATTGTATTTCCAAGCCTTCTATCCCACCTTCCTATGCAGAGATGAACAATGAAATAAGTCTGCTCAACTTCTGACACACGGCTTGTATCTTTTATTTTCATGGCCTCCAACGAACCCTTTCGGTGCCCTGTCTTCAAAAGTCCCCGCCACCACCCCTATCTCGTTGAAAACAATCAAATAGCGAATAAATTCCGCGTAAATAATGCGAATGCTCATGGATTCAGGAGTTAATCTTCAGGAGAGCTCTCTCCCGGTCTCCGCGTAATCCACCACGGAATTAACGGCGAACATTCCGGTGATTAAATACCTCCGACAGATCAGCAGTGACGACGTAAATGATTCCAGGGATCTCGGAATGAATTAATGATTACCACCGTGTAAGAATAATGCCAACTCGTAACCTCAGCATGCGCAAGGATACATTTGAAACATCTAACAACAACAGGCATTGAACACCTTCGTGTACTACGCCGTAGGTGCCACTGCTCATACATCGGCGGGGATAAGAAAAAGTGCCATGAAATTAAACAACCTATAGAGGGCGTTTTAGCAGGAATCAGAAATGCCTCAGTAGGTAGTAGGAGAGACAATTTTAAGCATTTTTGTCTATTAACATGGGGTCAAAACTCCTAAGTTACTGACTTACCTACCATTTTTATGTATACTTTGCAGTTACCATTAAAACGGTTTTTCTTGAGTATTCAGCCTTTAAGACATTTGATTTAATACTCTGGATTTTTATGCTCATAAAATAATTAAGGTCGAACGAAAATGTGCTATTATAATTGCCTGATAAAATTAATCTCAAAGTTGTTGAGATTATCGTATGGTTGACAACCACTCAAAGCTCTCGTTTCATTAATCTCAAAGATTAGCCATACCTCACAATCAGTAACTTTTGCGACCTAATCTTTATGGAAAAATAAATCCTTAAATTTGTCTCTTCTGTCACCTCCTGAAGCATTAAAGATTACTCCTGAAATACCTATATATATTATATACTATTCCCATTTTTAAAGGGCTAGAATAGGCGAGATTTCTCGTCTGTTTTTCTGTTTCAAAATTTCACTACTCGATAGATTTATTGAGTTTAGTAGTTGAAGCTGAGTAAACTGTAGCACCAAATATATATTTACAGCAATCGCTGTCCCAGTTAGCGAAGAAAAAACGGCACTACAGCCGAGGAAACGAGCAGGAATTACATTACTAGAAACAACAAAAAACTCCCTTGGCAAGGTGCTAAACGTTGCCAGCCATGTAAGCGATTTCGAATACCTCTGCCGTGAGGAAAAACGATGATTGTAGCCCTCGCACCACATCGGCAAATTGCACGTTTCGCGAATTCCAAAGCAGAGTTAGCATCCAGCTCACGAAGGTGGAACACTTTCAGTACTAGGCTGGATAAAACAGTGTGGTGGAGTTTCCTGCACTAGTGGTTAAATACCATGCGGTTAGCTTCCGTACTGCACTCCAAGGAATTTAACCAGCGGTCAGGGATGAGTAGGAAATGATAAAAAAATGTCGAGGAATGGAGGGAATAATGTAGCCAATACCTCCGTGCCGTGTGGGATACACAACTACTGGAGACGGACGGTTGGCGATGGGTGAAGAAAAAAAAGTAGGAGGCATTTGAGGAAGGTGGTAGAGAGGGCGCAGTCTTGGATGCCGACGCCATTGTTCGTCCAGCTCAGCTGTTCGACGGATCCCACCCACTGAGTCCCTTCTCATCCAATCGTCCCTCAACCCCCTCTTCCCTCCCTCCACGCCCGTCAATCACACCTAACTCTGCCGGCTTCCCTTTCTTTCTTTCCATCGGCTATCTCGATGCGGTCTTCCCTTGGAACGCCGCCGGTTTAACTGCCAACCAGTCAGATTCTTCTTGGCCCACTGGTCAAAAACATCACGGCGCGACGGTCAGGATCCTACCCACTCACGGGGGGCAACGATACCATGAGGAGGTCCGAGCATTCATGAAGATCATTTCACTTTTCAAAAGGACGCTTATACCCGCTTGAATTATCTTATTTAGTAACGGATTATACAGTTCAAACTTACGCTATCCTCTAGAAAATTTCCTGGTTATGTTATTTTAAACCCTGGTCAGCATTTGCCTACTCCTCAAATTTGAAAAATTTGCCTCAGTATTTTCTCACATGCATTTTTTTCATAATTGAGGTACAAGCAATGTTGAAATTGATGCGCACCAAAATATGAAAATTTCGAGATGACATTAGTTTGAAATTATTGAAGCGTCACCAAAAATACAAAATACAACAGGACGAGCGGAAGCCATGCATCCTCTTAACAACGGTCTTTCCTAACAGATGGCTTACTTTTAAGGCATCACCTGACTAAGGCAGGGGAAATAATATTTTTCAGTAGTTTTACTTCAGGATCAATTTAAGGAGTATGTGAAAAACAGAGGTAGAAAATATAAGACTTGCTCAATTACCGAGATTTTAATTTTTTTTCCGTTCGGAGCAAATTTGTTCCATCTTACTTTTGCCATGCAAATCAGCATGCAGCAATTTTAATCTCTGGTATTGCTAAAAATAAGGTAATAATGAAGCCTAAAAATAATTTGAATATTTTATTATTCCTGATTTTAAATAAAGAGACAATACGTGAGTTCTTCTATCAAAACAGCCAAGTAGGTAGATAGAAACGTTTCCCTTTTATTTTGGCTGTTATGTGGCAGAGGCATTCTTAGAGTGTTATTACGCTTTTATCTCTGGCATAAACGTGAAAAGTAAACTGTAATTGCTGTCCATTCTTAAAGGATGCTCTCAGCTTTTCTTTAATGAAAATATAGACTATAAAACTATATCTTTCAAACAGAATTTGTGGGTTGTGCGCATAATTTCTGTATAAAAGTTTCAAAACCATAAAAGCGTAGACATGATAATTCTTTGTATTCTTACACTAAGATATTTTCACATTAATTGTAATATATAAGCTTAAGTTCATCCAATATCAAGGTGCACATTTGCAAAAAGTATTAAATGTCAAAACTTGTTGGTCTTTGCTTCATATTTTTAACGATTGTCATGAATATATTGTGTAATATTGAATTTAATCATAAGGAAACAAATTTAAATTTCTGAAAGACCTAAAATGATTTAAAACTGGACAAATAAATCCTGAATGATGAATGGCTACGTTATATTCGTTCCAAATTCATTGTATGTCTGCGCAAATAAAAAGTACTGAGAGAGTTATGTTCAGCGGTTTACATTTCGATGAATTTACACGTGCATAACTAATTCCTTGTACCATGAAGCGTTAAAACAAAAGTATATCTAAAAAAGTGTAATGTGTATCGTTATTCCAAAGAAAAGATAGATATTTTTTCAATAAATAATTGGTAAAATTGATAAAATATGCAGAAATCATGAAGCAGTGAATTTAGTTCTTTGATTTCAATAAATTCATGAAACCATCGTGGCTATGTAAGCGTTATCGTTAAGTTGAAATGCTGATGCACCAACTATATTATCAACTTCAACTATTTTTCAGGCTTTATCAGCGTATAAAAATGCCGCGAGAAAAAAAACCTGCTTGATGACCAAACTTAACCTCCAATCAACCATACTTTTCAATTTTAATCTTATTAACAGGACATTAAAAATGATAACAGCAGTATAATCTACCGAGATGAAAAGAAAAAAATTTTTGGTTTCCCACCTTGCAATTGTATTTCAATGCTTACGTCACCAACGAGGTAACCTTCGACGGATGGAAAAGAAATGAGCATCCGGCGCGAAAACTCATCTCGCGTTCGGAATTCATTCATTTTCGCCTAGCGTACCTACGCATCAACTTCCTGCTCCCTACTCAAAGGTCGGCCTTCAGATGCGGAGAGAAAAATGCTCGAGGGTGGGAAAATCGACTCTGAGGGTAATCTTATGCAACTATCGTAATAAGCGCGTGGGGTTGAATTCCATTCGGTCCGGAGAGGAGAGAATTGGTAAGAAACACTACACACGCGATTGGACGTGACTGGAGAAGGACGGGACCTCAAGGAAGGCAATAACTCAGCCGTAATACACACATCATCACGCAGATCGGCCGTAGGAGATAGTTCCGCCATTGGCCGCAATAACTCACGCCGCCTCCCGATGCCAAAGCGATCCAAAGGCAGATCGCAGTGGACCGCCCGCATCGAGCACCCCCTCCACGTCCGTCTCTCACTCCACCTCCCCCTTCCCTCCCTCCTTCCACCCTCCTCACATATTCGCCGCGCGGACACCGCGGTCATCGCGTTTCGGACGTGATTGGAGTGCCTTACCGGGCAGCCAGGGCTGTTTTTATACGCGGCGACCGTCGCGCGCCTCCCTACAACTATTGGAGGAAGGCAAGTCCTCTGATTCCCACCGCAAGCAATCCCATTTTCAAACATCATCCCTTTTGTTCCCTCCTACCCCATGATTTTCACGGGGAGGTTTTTCATGTTTCCTGATGCGTGTATCAATTTAGTGGTCGTTATGATATTAGATAAAATGCTCGTAGCAACAGTGATATTACAGGACAATTTTATGCATGGTAGGCGCTACCCAAAGAAAGAAAGGCAGTGTGGTTTATCTTGGTCATAGCGAAACTTAAAAACGTATTAGTTTGGGCCTTTGGCTACATCCAAATCTATTTCCTACAAAATCATTTTCCAGTAGCCCTATTAAAATTTTAATTTAATAATTGATAGGAATTTATTACAGATTAAATAGGTATTGTTGAAAAATAATTAACGGTGTTATCGGACTTATTTTGCGCTACCTACAGCATGGAAAATGGCTGCAAAAAAGCACCAAGAGCAATATAAATTGAATTGTGGATAAATTTTCTCCAGAAGTATAAATTGTGGGCATGACTGCAATTAATTTGAGCAAAGTGGATCTTGAGGAAGAGAATCGAGGATGTGCTAGAAACACTGGGAGAGAAAACTGTGGGACGAAATGAATAGGACGATGAATGAAATGCTAAACAACCGTGCAACGAGCAAGGTAGTAGTGTGAAATCGAAAGAAATCGGTTGAAGAGAGTGCTGATGGGACTGAGAAATATACATCGTATTCTGACCGTTAGAAAGATTAGAGATATATCAATGAAGTGAAAGCTTTGTGTTCTACTTTTCTGATGTACGTATTTAGAATGGCTGATTTTATCTATTGAAAAATTTTCATGCATTGGCAGGAAATTAAACTTGACGATTATAATTTCATTAGTATAATGCATCACTTGACTTTGGTATTTAGTCGATTGCACAAAACACCTCAATAGTATTATCCCGATGAAAAACAAAACCGTCGTTTTGCGCATGAATGGTTCTTTATCCTAGATGTAAAAAAACAATTAGTCCCAAAATAACAATGTTTAATGAATGGTTTGATTTAATTTCAATCGACTTCGTTAGATAAAATAGGCAGTGTGAATCTTACACAGGTTTTTACTAGGCGTTAATATACTACAGAATACAACATTTCCTCAAACGCCATGTTCAATACATTGCACCTATAATTACCTTCAATTTTTTCAATAAAAATTCATCTCATTTGAAGTGAATTGGTGAATAATTAATTTTATTTTAGTATGTACATCTGACGGGGCAATTTTTAAAATATTACTTAGTACTTATCGGCTAATGGAAAGAATAATATTTCTAGAGAAATGAGGGATGATGTCAAGGATCATGAATAACTTCATGAGCTCGGAAAAAGACAAGCTGAGAGCAGATGAAAATGAAAAGAGATTGATGTGCCAGAATTATAAGTTGATCGTCGTAGGCCATGCTCTTCTTGGGTCAGTGATAAAGACATCCATTCTTTATTTCAATGAGATACTGCGGTTAGTTGAAGCACGCATGATAAGAAATGATGGCACAAAGAACACGAGAGAATACGAGCTATCACCCATTTTAGATATAACCTTCATTAGGTGATCTTTTTTAAACACACACACTGAAATATTCAACTACTTTCCATTTTTGCTTTGACGCTTCAATTTTTCTACGGGCGCATATTTGACAGCCACTCATTAAAGATATCGTCCAAGTTTTCTGCATTTGGCGCTCTCTCCACAACATAGTTGATTTTAATTTCTTTATTGGCACTAAGATGCTTGTTTATCCATATTTTAGCTGAGAATATAGAAGTTGATGATATCACAATAGCATATTACCTGTGGATGAGGAAGAAAATTTAATGAGTAATATATTTAAAGGAATGGAAAATGATATTTATATGCTCTATACTATTTTGATCTTAAAAATCATGATCTCTATTCCTGCTATGAGTAGCCATTGACTATGGGTTGGGCAGAATTTAAGAGAGCACAAAGATGCTAAGAAGTGATATACCAAAAGGGAATAAAATAAACTGGTAGGATGGTGAGGAGGACACAGGGTCTTGAGGCGGAGGATGCAGAAGAGTGGGAATTTCCCTGTCACGGTTCCAATCTCCGGGACCACAGACCTGCGTGCACAACAAACACACCGGAGGGAGTTTGTAGGGAGAGATGAGGCAATGGCTCGGGGGCCCACAGAGATGGCCCCAAAGAGGAAGGCTGCGCCAAGAATGGTCGGGGCCAGGGGAGGGGGAAAGCTGTGCGCGTGTATTTCCGACTGAAAAATGGATGGCAGGAATGACGGGTGAGGAAGAACATGGAGGATGAACATGAGTTGGAGGGAGCATAGCACTCGGGCGGTCGGGAATGGGTGACGTCCTCAAGATGGGGGTGAGGGTGGCATCAGGGGGGTGGGTGGATGGGGTGGGACATTGGAAGCTACGGTGTGCTATGCCACAGCACCAACGAGGATCGCCTTGCGGAGTGCAACTGCGAGAATGACGGGAGCCCAGGACATACTAGTCTTCTTACCTTAGGAGTTAGGGTTCGCATGTTCGTCACAAGAGATATACATCACCGTTGATCCGCGATCTATTGCTAGCGATAGATAATTTTTTTAATGCAATGAACCAAGGAAAATAAGATAGGATAAAAGTGATAGTGAAGTTAGCGCGGGCGCAGTGGAAATAAACATTCTCATAACATAAAATTTATGAAATTTAACTTCGGAAACATAAAGTTTCTGAAGTTAAATTTCAGGTTCATTGTTTCACCCCCCGCCTTTCTGTCTCTAAACGTTCTTTTCTATTCAGACTTCCAACTTCCATCAAATCCTATGCCAAATGTGTTCCAAATTTTGATCCTATTTTTTTCCCTCATCCATCTTGCACCATCACTATCGTAATTTTCCCCCTATTCCTCGCACCACCCGATGAAATTTACTTTTCTTTGTTAATTATTTGTAGATACTGCTGAATATGTTTTTGTTAATTATTGGTTACGTTGATTAATATCATTAAATTGTTTCTCCAGTTATTGTGAGTCCTCTGTTATTGGCCTCGTGCTGTTTTTGGACGGGATTAAATAAATAAATAAAGAATTCTCGTACCTAGTTATTTCACCCTGAAGGAGCATGTGTTTGTGTCCACCAAATAGTTATTCTATTTCCGCTGCGACTCATGTGGAAACAAGCTTCATGAATGCTGCTATCTTGAACGACTATAACATTAAATTATAAAGCTTAATATGTAAAGAGCCATAGTATCAAGAATTACTCATTTTTACGGGTCACATAAGATTCAGCTAAGGTATTTATATTGATTAATGATTTGTTCAATCATCCTCAAACGCAACCTATTTATTTATTTCAATAGGATTGATAATATGTTGTACAAGACAAGGACATAAGTTGACTCATTTCACAGGCTGGAAATAGCACCACCTCTACAGTGGCCGCAAACATGAATTTGCACTAGGCATTTGATATAATAGCATTAAGTTTTGATGGTCATTATCACTAACTAAAGAAATAAGTTGAGCAATAAAAGAATAATTTTTGACTGCCACCTATGCTTGCACGAAAAATAGGTTTCGTTAAGTAGTAGTGCATTTTTAATAAATTTCAGTGAGTTTCACTGAGGCAATATACATCTAAAAGCAATTATTAACGTTAGTTAGTTCTTTTCAGTGCGTCTAAAATTATAATTGGGTAACTACTACTGCAGTACGGTTTTGATATTTTTTATACAGTTGAAAGCCATTTATAGCATTATGAAAGGCAATTCGTAATTATTCTGCAGAAATAATTTCTATTTAATGTGAGAAAACAATAGGCTCAGAAATCGAGGCCCAAGGCTATCTTTTGTTGTGATCCAAAGAGCTGTAAGATTATAAAGAGAGCGTCAAAAAGATTCATATCGAAAATAATTTCATTCTAGAAAAGTATTTTTAGATAAAAATATAGTCTTAAATTTAAAATTAATTATTTATGATGATTCAAGTTTTAGACATACTTATTTGATAAATGTCGCTGATCTTTAAAGAAACAATTAACCTAATTGACATATTAGCATGAAAATATTTATTGTCGAATCCATAATTTAAAATGAATCATTTCTTTCGAGCCACGTTAATGACGACATTATCTATCCCCTTAGAATGTATTTAAATACACTTGTGAACGAAGGATTGATTAAAAGCGGTCATTAATACAACGACTTGGAATAATTTAAATTGATGATACCCCCAGAATAAAAAAATTGTCAAAAAAGTGTCCTCTCATGATTGAACCTCGTAATTTCATCTTAACGATCTCTCCGCATCTAAATCAACCGATATATAAAACTTGAAAAAAATATGCCTTATATAAATGTGCACACATACATTCACGTATAAATGTAAATAAGAAAGAACTTTATGAATCCGTTAGGATGGTACTAGATATATTAGGTCTGTATATATTTCTCCGTTATTATTTGTCCTCGATGCATGCATGCTCGTACATATTAGGGCAAGGGCAATCAGGGTGAGGTTAAAAATCGTGGCGGGGAAGATGGCGTGCCTCTCCTGGGATTGATTGCCGGCCAATGCCCTTAAATGGGGAAGGGGACCACACGCGCTCCAGCCCTTCGCATCCTTGATTTCCCACGAACCCCCGGACCGCTCGCGCCATACGTAACCAAGCCATCGGCGCGCAGATGAGGAGCATTCGTCAAGCAAATCGAAGACATCTGGCACACTTCCAGAGCTCGCACGCCGCTGATACTGATTGATTCGTGCACCACTCGTGCAACATGACGTAACACGCTTTACTTACCAGCCCTGCCTTCCCAAACAATTTGCTTCGGTTTATTCGGTATTGAATATCTCGTCATTAATTATAATGAAGCAGTGTGGATAGATAATGTTTTCATTCATCCCAAAGTAAATGATTGTGATTATTTTTTATGGTACCTATTGTCCTAATCAATATCACCTCTCGTCATGTATCAAGTGATAATATGATATAAGTGATATTATGACTAATTTTTATTTGGATCATCATTACATGAAGGAATAATTGAATAATTAGTGTATTGAGATTTTGTATTTCGTGCTTCCTATATTTACATTATCTTGTATTTCCAAAAAAAATTGTAGTGGATAAAAACAGCTAGATCTTATGAGAAATCAAATGATTGAATCGAATGCGAAAGATCTTTGCTAGTAGATACATAATTAAAAATCCTTTAAAATTGAGTGTATAAGGTTAAAATATGCAAAAATTTCCTTTCCTTCATTCCCACATTTTATGCTGTACTTTTTATTCATTTAGAGACAGGTAAGGTGGAGTGCTATTCAATGGCTAAATTTTCATCCAAAATATATTTAATATTTGGTCGTTACTGTAAAAGCTTACGATAAAAGAGCAAAAGAGTTGACAAAAAATGTTGATAGAAAAGAGAGGGAAATGAAACACCATCATCAGCAGTAATGATGACGTTTCTGAAAATCTGGCAGTTCCATGACGACAGGGGGATGCTTAAAATAAAAATTAAAGAGATAAAGCATGTTCAGTGGGACACCAATGAAAAAATTATTTTTGATGATAAGAAAATTATATTAAATAATGGAAAAGAAGCTGATAAAAACCGGAGGTACCCTACGAGTTGTCAGATTAACAATGGCAATGATAGGGGGACAAACAGGAGAACCATACATAACATAAGGCTTATATATGTAAAAATATTTGATCTATCAAGAAACCTTTCTTGCTGGAAAATGTTAAAAACTTAAATACTTTGCTTGCTAAAACAGAAACTGCACATTCTTGAAAGTGTTTTTGACCGATTTAAATTTACTTTAGGAAAACGTTTGGCATTCACTCTCTAGAAGACTTTTCTAACGTCTTGCTCTCATGAGACATTACATAAAGCCGCCCAGAGCCTAAGAAAAACTGACTACATTTTCGAGGTTTACATTAATAGAATAACTGTAATTTTAAGCGATGACTAAAAGAGGTAAGATTTATTAAATACCATATCAGCGGCTATAAAAATTTCGACCTCAATAAATTCGAACAAAAACTCCAGACAACCGTGAATGCAGTTGATATACATAGGATCAATGCTAGCTCACGATGGAGAAGACAGTTTAATGGCTTTTTGTTCTCAATTTCTTCCAAAATAAGAGAACCATAACTCGTCCCGCGCGACATTCCGTGGGAATAAAGAGGAGAGATAAAGTGACGAGTGAGGCAAGAGGATGATGTGAGTGAAGGGAAGGAGGGGGTAAACGATGTGGATAGCTCACTCTCGCCCCGTCAGGACGAATTGGGATTCGAAGGAGGGACGCTGGCGGAGGGGGAACTGGTGGGAAGGAGGGCGGGGGAGTGGACAAGGTCACCGGCGACGCCGCACAATGAAGACGTCAAAACGCGCGCGGCCGGCCATTGTGATGCGACAGGAGAGGCTAAGCACCATGGAGACTGCTCGCTGGAGGGCGAGGAGAAGGAGCTAACAGTCTGCGTCCGAGATTCTTATTCCTGCGCGGTTTTTGCGGTCGTGGTGGAGGGGGGAGGAGAAGTGGCTAGAGGGACGGCATTAAACTATGCGCAAAGCTAAGTGAGATACCAAAGAGGAAGACGGGAGCAGGATGTGGTCGGGCTCGGGTGGAGCGTGAGATGGTCGAGAAGAATTATACGCGGAAGAGTGGCGGGAGGACAGAATCTAACCACTCGAATGGAGAGAATAGTTGTGGGAGGAGGGTTTAGCGGCAGAACCTAGTTTTAGTACGCTTTGATGGATGAGGTCGTTTGGTACTCACCCGCTGCCACGCGTAGACAAGCACGACGGAAGAATGGTGGGATGACGAAGTTGGGTGAATGGGCGAGTCACAGTGTTTACAACACTGCAGGAATTCGTCAACAAACTCTTCGTTGGAATGGAACGACGTCTGATGCCTCACCATCTGCGAATGAGAAGATAATTTTTTAATGCAATAAAGAGTCATTCATTGATAGTATTGCCTTAGGATGATTAGAATGCTGCAACCCTGCATATCTCCTTTTCTCAAGCTATTTCTATATTTCAATCAGTTACCACATGCTATGCAGCTTGCCAGCATGGAAATTTTGGAACGGAAAATGGAGAAATGGAGTATCTCACTCCAGTTATGGTTAACTTCATGATTGAGCTATATCTATCTGAAATTATAATTAGTAAATGAATGTATAATATTGTTTTAAATCAGTAATCTTTTTTTTCCAAGTGAATGAATGACCATCATTTTAAACACATCAAAATAAAATGAAATTAATTAACACATCAAAAATTGTTATCATCCAAAGTTCTATCCTTATTGATCGTATATTATTTCTTCGGCCACTTTTACTGGTTTCCATGTCATGGAGAGCATGCATTTCAGCTAAAAACTGGTTGAAAAAATGTGTAAAATTATTAAATCCTGTCCATTTTTAACTTACAAATTTCACTAAAATAGTACGAAAAAGAGTATTTTAGCTGTCAATAAATATAAGGCGGTCAATAATCGTAAACATAGGAATACACTCAGCAAGAACTACGAAATCTTTATAAACAATTCTTGAAAGATTCACAACGCCGACATTCCTATACATTTTTGAACCACCGAAACTACAGTTGATGATATTTTTTTGACTCCTGATTGAACAGAAAAGCTTTTTCGTAAGCCAGTGAGAGAAATTAAAATTGTGAGATATGATAAGGAAAGGATAAAAAATAGAGACACGACCACATATCAAAAATCTGTTGGTGTAAGCCTTATCAGATATGGAGTGTATACCTTATCATAACCAATTTTTATAAACGACGAAGAAAATGCATAATCGATGCCTCAAGTTTACTATGTGTGTGTTAAAAAAAATTATGATAACCATTTGATACCATTTAGTCAATAATATGACAAAATGACAAATGCTCTAAAAAATACTATTTCGTAATCAAAAAGTCAATCATGTCCAAGTAAATACATGATTTCGATCCCTCAATTTTTATTATCAATAGTACTCTCCGGATGTGAGAATTCATTTTATTCAAAAATTTGAATGGTACATCGATAATGGCATTTAATGCAATATTTGCATATAATAATTTACCTAAAATATTTAAGTTTTCATTAATCTCACATTTTGTTTCCCAGACATTTGTAGAATCAGAACAAAACGAGATAAATATGCTCAAAGATGACTGGGATAACCTTAGGTTTCTTGGAGTTCAGAAATATATTTCTTAAAGGAAGGTCCAGCTGCATATAAAAAGAGACCATAGGAATTATTTTCCCTCCTTACGTCCAATATAATCATTTTTAAGCAATTATTCCTGATTTTTTCTTAAGTATGGCTAGTTTCAACTTATTTTAAATGCACTGAACAAAGATGTTTCAAGGAAGTTTATAATTTATCTTTGCAGGAAGATTATTAGACCAACGTAGTACTGCCAATGGAAATGTTTGCATCCACGTACTGAAAAAATAAAATTTTAAATTGCGCCAAAAATAAAGACGATTGCGTTATCCCATGCTTCCATGATCTCTCTCTCCCTTCAATTTTTTCTCAGTGACTAATTTTTTTCACTTTATCATTCGGACTTTTCCTAATTATGATCTACACTTCTATATTATGTCCATGATGAAAATTGATCCGTCGATTAGAGGTTTCTTAAAGTCGCAAGAATTGAGTCATTATCTAAAACCTTGGCTAGATGGAATAGGTAGAAAAAAAAGCTCAGTGGCCTTCGTCAGGAATTCCTGAGGTCTCAAATATCTCCTATGGATCAGTTTGGGGGGAGGGGGAACCAAAGGACTGGAGGCCACGCAGAGGGAGGAGAGGTAGAAATTCTGGAAGCGGGGCACACGGAGGAGGGAAGGGGGGTAAGGGCACGTTGACTGAGGAAAATCGGTCCCGTGACAGTTCGATTGAGACGATAAGGGAGAGATGAGACGGCGAGTGAAACTGTGGAATCAGAAAGAGGCGGGCACTAGATTTATGATTAAGGCGGCACGGACATAGCTGGAAAGGTAAGGACGGCCGTGGCAGGAATAAGCTTGACTCACTCCTGAGCATATCTTGACGGTTGTCCCCCTAAATCTTCCGCGACCAAACACGAATGGAAGAAGAGTGGGGGAAGGAAGACATCGGGCTGGGAGCGAGGGAAGTAGAATAAGGGCATAAAGCATACAATTCGGAGCGAGAAGGGGAGGGAGGGAAAAAGTGAAGCTCCTTTACCCCAAGAGGAGAATGACAGCTTAAAGAGCTCGAATACATGAATCCGAAATTGTTTTTTTACCCACCGCACATAAATATTTTTTCTCCCCCTGTACACTCACTCTCCTGCCGCAGCCTCCCTCCCTCCCCCATACACGACAAAACACAGACTCAAATGGCCGTCTCACGGAGAGGAATCCCAGATTTTCACCGGCTCTGGCAGGGGGAGAACGGAATAAATAATAATAATAAAAAACACAGAACAAGGCTCGGACGATCCCGCGTCCGCCAGTGGGCGGGTCGTCGGCCCGGAAGGACGAGCGCGATGGGCATCCCGGTTTATCCTTTTGCCACGAACATAGCGGAATCCACCTCTCTGTCAAAGGCGTCATATTTGTGCCTCAGAAGGGGTGGGCGTAAGAGACAAGGGATGCCAGCCTCGGGAAAACCTTTTGGGAAGATGGAATCCGGTACAGGGCCGAGGATATCGCGTGGGACTGTAAGGGCCGGTGGCTAGTATTCCTCTCCTTTGATAAAAGACGGGTGGTAGGAGTTCGGAAGTGGCAGCGTGGATGCGGGAGAATGCCGGGACCTGCGGAATGGAATGCCGGGCGGCGCGCGCGTATGCGATCGCGCCGGGCGGCGGTGGGTGGGTGGGAGGGGATTCGGACCGCATCGCAGATTCCTTCTCGGATGATTGATTGACAAACGACCGGGGCTCTCTCGCCATCCGGGGCCCAAACAATCCGGCTGCTGCATGCCGGGCCGGCGGATCTCGGCGAGCGATGGGATTGGAGCGGGTGGGCGGGGGAGTGCGGCGGCCAGGGAGGGTGAGGGGGGGGGTGCGACAGGGGGGAGGCGATGTCGCTGGGCAGACGGGTGCAGAGTATGTTGGCACCGGAATGGGAAATAGAGAGCCCGTGAGCAAATGTGAACAAGAGAGAATGGCCAAGATATGTGGATAGGCTTTGGATAATACAAAGGGCGTGCACTGTTGTTGTAGCATTTCGAATGAGCGGGAGATAGGGCAGCACAGACTACGCTGAAAACGTTCATGCTAGAAATTGCACTGCAAAAATCAAAAACAATTTTTTTCCAATAACATAAACCTTCATTCGATAGTTATCGACAATTTGAGCGTTCCCTCAAATGGTTTTACCTTAGGGTATTACGATTTAAAGTATTTTGTTTGACGAAAAGATCAAGGATGAATTTATCTTGAGTCACAGGTATTTTTTCAAAGCATATATTGCTTTTTTGATCACAGGAAAAGGGACATTTGGTGATAAATGCTTCTGAGTAGCATTAAGGGGCCTAAGTACATTTTTTTCCTTTCTAGTTACTATAATAAAAAACAAGTAACAGGTTATGAATGGCTCATCATTCAAGTCAAATTCCGTAGAATGGGCTGTTTAATGATTATCCCGTGAGAAAGGGAGGTAGTCTGAGTTGAAAGTGAATCGTACCTATAACTAAGCCTTGCGTTAGCGTTCGAAACATTATTTTTGACTTCCATGGACACAATGTAACTGGGTATTCTTAAAAATTTTATTTGGATAATTATAGTTATTTTCATGGATCTGTAATAGTAATCAGAAAGATACGGTTAGTTAATGTCTATGCATGCCTTAACCAATACCTTCGTACATCATATGGTTCTGCACCGACACACCAGTGGTACCTCCAATTCCCGTACGTATTCTTACGTTAAATATGGTGCTAAGGAAACTCATTCAGTATTATGAAGTTGAGAATGAAAAATAAACAAAATATACGGAAAGATATCATTTTTACTCGAATTTTATTAAAAAACTCGATCTTAATTAAATACTCATCTATGAAATGATTTAACTTTTGCCTAAAATGAAAAATGTTGGAGAACAACTATGTAATCGCTTATATTTTTACGACAATAAAGGTCATTTTGTTAGTTACTTATGGTACCTAATAGAGAGTTTCAAAGAAAATGAGTCACGAGAATAATTTGACCAAGAGATATTCGAATCGATGGATGAAGTTGCCACAGTTGAGAAGACTCGAGAACTTGACTTAAGAACCGATTGATCAAGTTATAATTAATTATTACAGGTAAAAAATAAATAATATATTTCAAATTTTCACATATACAGTTCATTTCATTTACCTACACGTTTTCTATCACTCAAAAAGTACTGATCAGGGAAAGAGATGAAGTTATCGAGATTCAATTATGCATTGATTAATTTTTCAAGTGACACTCTGACTCAAATAAAAAAATAGGAAACGAGAATACTAAGCTTTCCAGTACAAAAGTTTAAAAAGAGGCTGAAACTAATGTCGTTATTAAAAATAAATACCCATATACTCATGCATCAACTGCCAAACTTGCTTCGTTTTCGGTTGACTGGCAACCATTTTATCATTTAAGTTCTTCCATGATTTTACAAAGGCGATAAAGGTAGTGATGCGTATTCCCTGTATTTAAATTTACCTCGGCCTATAGCAATTGCAAATCACCTTTCAATCCTTGGCATGCCTAACTTCCTTCTCAATCAAGACACTCTTGCCTCTATTGCCTCCACTACACACTTGTACTTCACCTTTCGAGGAAGTCTCTTCGCCATTCTGCTGGGCAACCATAAATTTCTCTGCACTATTCGAATTCCAGCATCGTTCTTTCGCCTATGGTCGTCGCGTAGTCTTGATATGAAAGGGAGGCCGGCCTCGTAAGCTGCTCAAATTTCCTCTTGCTCCTCGGTTCCCTTCCTCTAGTATCGAAACTCCTCCCCCATTCTTTGCCCATTGCATCATTTTTACCATAAAAATCATGCATTCCCTGAATATTCCCTGAAGAATACCTCTACACCATTAAGGCGGGGATAGGCCTGGGCGAGTTTTGGGAATTAATACCCCCTACAGCCAAAATAGGTAATCCCATGGAATATTTAAAAATAGATACCTACTCTTTGTAAAGAGCAATCGAATTGTTATCAAATTAAAACTAGGTTATGTTATTCCTTATACATAAATGTCTTTATTTAATTGTTTTCTTTTTTCTTGAAACATTGGAACACCATTCAGTAAAAAAACATTATAATTTTAAATATTTTCCTGTTAATTTTCAATCATTTCCTGGATTATTACCTTACAATGATTCAAATGGGAAAGGCCTAACTTGAACGATCAAGAGTGATAGTGAGTAACTTATGTAACGTAAATTTAAGAGAAAAATTGAAAAAAGAGTGACTATAAGGGGTAATACATCTAATTACGTCAACATTTAGTATGTAACCATAGACATACTTTTTTAATTTGTTTCTCGAATCCCTCTTTTAATAATATGTTTAACGATGTAAAATTGATTGATTGATATCGTAAACCTTAAAGGGCTGAACAATAATCGGCATGTGACGCCATGAAGGTGTAGAAATGCGTTGATTATAGGCTAGTAATACGAAAAAACGAGTTATAGTAATGAGTAAAAATAAAACAAGAGATGACGAATGCCTAAATAGAGGTAATAATTATAATTAAATGATAACACTCCATAGATATTTAAATGAATCCCTGAAATAATTTTAGCATAAGATTGCATTACGATCAATTCGCATTTCATGCGGAAAATGCGGGATTCATTAAACTGCAAAGTTCTGTATTCTTTTCTATGTCACAATGCTTTTACATGTAAGAACAATAAGCTACAAAACTGACGCTAACTCATTTCCTTATTCAATAGAAAAAATTAAAATACTTATGATCAAAATTCCACCAAGTTACTTCTCAAATGCTTACTGAAGGTATCAGGATTGAATATCCTTTGTCTTTCCTGTATAGTTACGTCTCTAAGTATTTTAAATCGAAATTTACATAACCAACTGAAAATTACCACAAATACCACGAAATATTCCCTGAAAATTTCCGCGAATAACAAACTACTTATTTACTTCGGCAACTTCATGAAACATAAATTAATGACCACTGAATATCTTACATTTCGCTGGGGTTATGAGGGCGAAACTTGAATGGCAACAAAATGAAAATTTTCCCCAATAACTATCCGAATAGAGTCACGGCAATAATAATAAGATGATAGGCACGACTTTTTCCGGTGTGATGTATTTCCAGCCGTAGAATGACTAAATCGGAAACAAGTTCCCCTCTGACCACGCCCACCAAGATAAAAATGAAATCATGCAATTTTATGCAAGCATTTCGTGTGTTTGCTCATCTATTATACCAAATGCCACTGCACGCCTCATTTACAAACAGAATAAAAAGCAAAAGCCCAAAAAAGTTTTTAATCATCCACCAGGACAAATTACGGGGAACATGATATTTTAATCATCAGACCTTCGGGAGGCTATTTTTTCCGCTGGGGATGGAGTGTGGCATTAATTGATTACCGATTCCCGAGTCTTTTTTTTATTATTTTCCCCGAAGCGTGGAATTATATATTCCCTCCACCCTTTGTGACTGCGCCGCTCGCCAACGACTGAAATGACAGTCGAATTTTTCTCCCTAATGGAGAGTAATCGAAAAAGAAAAATGCCACCGGAATATATCCAGATCAACTCGTAATTATACAAAACTTGATTGAACTGAATAAATGATTGATATGCCTAGTGATCTAGATATGCCCTCGTGCACCCGGCCTCCTCCCCTCCACCCACCCGCCCACCCCCGCCTCCTCTGCCCCCGAGGGAGCGAACAGAGGAGGAACAAAGGGAATTGATGGAAGGAGGCGAGGGCGGGGTTAAAGAGGGAAGGGTGGGGGGGGCGCAAAATCCGAACAACCCTCACTCTGCACCCCACCCATATTTTTCCTCTCCTACTTTTCCAATCTTACTCCCCGTCCGACCACCACCACTGCATTTAGAGCTCACACTCCGCATTCATTCCCCATTACCCTCTGCCACCCTCCACCCCGGGCAAATTTGAGAGCCTCCCCCCGATCGGGGTGTCGTGGGCAGAGGGAGAAAAAGGGAGAGAAGACTGTGGAAGGGCTAAAGCGCGCTTCAAGCAGGGTGACGGGCAAAAGGGGTGGAGAGAGAAAAAAACGATAATCCAGCAGAAAACCTCCAAAGAAACGGAAATAAAAAGTGGGCGGGGTGGAGAGAGAGAGGGAAGAAAGATAACCAGCGGCTCCCTCTCGTTTCCTTCGACTCCCTCGCTCCTTACGAAAAACCCCGAGCATCCCTCCTCCATTAGTAACTCCACCACCACCACTGCCGCGTTTTCTTCCTTCACAGACTACGTCTCTCTCTCTTCCCTTGCACCAGCATCCCCCCTTCCACCCTGGTTCCATTTGGGTGATGGGGGGCGGTGGGTGGAGCTCGAAGGATAAATCCCAGTCACAAAACCCTTCCCCCACCACCCCTCCTAATGACTGCCCCGGCGTTACTCTTACGCACGACCGTCTTCCTTCCATCGGTGCAATTGGAGAAATTTTCGCAAACGGACCAGTTATCCACATCTTTTGTGTGATTGGTCACTCACGGTGAGGTTAAGCTTTAGGAACAATTATCGAGAGTTGCATTGAAAACATATATTACTTAATGAAATAGATACACGAAGGAGATATTTACTTATATGTTTAACTGCAATCCTGTTCCTTGTATCCTACATGTTAATTCCACCGCTCCATACTTATAACTCAGGTCTTAAAATCATCATTGAATTACGAAGGTGGCCAGATCTTTAGGGAAATTAATTTTTTGTGGTATTCTAGCTGAATACCTCATGGAAACAGTTTTTTTAGGACTAGAAATTCGGAAATTTTTTCTTTGCCTCAATTCAACATTTGATAGACCATCAAATTATCCATTTTATCAGTAATACCTAAACATTTTTCAATGAATGAATGTAAATCCAAGGAAATGAGAGTATGCTACCGCAATTGAAAGTAAATTACTGTTTGCAGAGCGATTGGCACACCAGTAAGTATGCAGAGACGCAGCTTCTGACTACTGCACCTATCTAAAAATTACAGTCGAAAGTGGACAAGGAAAATGAAGAAGCACGTTTCATTGATAGTTTTCTAGGATGAAAATAGCACTTTGTATTGATAATAGTGACTCTGGGACTAAATTTTTTGTCAGTAACACAAATATGAGCACAAGCAGTTGCAAGCCCAAAAATTGGCATGCATTTTTTAGTAAGGTCACTGTAAGCAGACTGAAGACATGTAAACTTTGCCCCAAAATTTATTTTGCTCGAACCGTTATGTATACCATAACATATCCAATCTCGTTTAATGACCCAGAGGATATATACCGTAAAATATTTATTAATAAATTTTTATGTGGTGATATTCTTTTAAAAATCAAATTTCTGTGGACACAATGTTTAACCATTTGATTAAAGAGCAATTATTTGTAAAGAGGGCTATATTTCCCATTGGAAAAGGACATAGCTGCGCGATTGAATTTTTCTACTCATTGAAGCTTTGCACTTATTCAATGTTTGCGCCTAGTCCACATTTCCAACTGTCTCATAAGCATGGTTATTACTCGTGGTTATGAGTTAGTGATACACTGAATCCTAATGGTTTGCCAGGACTAAAATTGCATGAATCCATTAGCCAATCCAGTCTTATTACTAATAAACATTAACAAAACATTTTTAATTGAAAGTTGAGTAAACATGCGTATTTTAGGCATAACGTGGGTTCATATTCTGGCTAGCGCCATTTGTATGCTGATGTTCGATCGTCATCTAGAATTCTATTCGCCTATTCTCTACCTATTCGGAAACACTCGAGCATGCATCATTTTTCCCATTAGCTTGCATGAATCACATATTTTCATCAAGGAGAGATCTCATGCTCTCGTCTCAATTCTTGAGCCAACGGATGAAAGCAAGGACTCAACACACACACACAAGCAAACACCCTCTTTGCGCCTCTCATATAGCCACTCAACCCTAATACGAGATTCCTCTCTATCGGGGAGGCCGAATTCCTCATCGCCCCTTCCTTCCGCTTCCCCGCATTCCTCGCCTCAATATTATCTCGTGGCGGACCTTAACCTCCGGCCTCATAGTTGGACACTATCCCTAACTCCGGCGGCAAGCCATCAGGCGTACTTCATGCATATTAAACTCTTTCCTCTCTATGAAAATTCCTCTATCAAATCCATACTGTTCAAAGGAGATCAGCGGATACCAGCGCCAACGGAGGCAGAGGATGGATCAGCAAGTTACAAATTTCTGGTTCGTGATATCTTGAAGAGATGTCAAGTTTTATTTTTGATATTCACCAATAATTTGTATGATCGGAATAGAGCAAAATTTGTCCGTTTCCTTTGGTGTTTTTTCTCTTTACGGTTTTCCCTGTGGGGTTTGTGATAAGCTTTGATCTTAGTTTCATGAAAATCATGCTACGTGACGATAGATAAGGCTTCATGATTGTTTTTCGTCCATCCACTCGCTAAATAAATTATTTTTTAATTTTTTCAATTTAATGTGATTACTCCGAATGTATTCTGGGCGTATTCATGGAGGAAAAATTGCTGATAAAATGTTGCACACGAATACATCGGTGAATTCCACCAATGACTGTTTAAATAAACATGTAATCTTAAAGAGACGGCATGAATGTATTAATTGTGCATGGCAATATTAAAATTTGGCTAACGCTTTATATGACAGTGACTAATACGCAGAACATTTTACGAATTTGCATTGCTTTATTAAATTACATAATCACGTTAGGTGTCGCTATTTTCACTTACAAATCACGGTTTGCTCTTACAATGAATTATATTGAGGATAAATTTGCGTTCGAGGAAAGATAAATTTTTAATATGTAGCATTGAAGATAAATTTGCGATAAACAATTGAAGATAAATTTGCGTTCGAAGAAAATCAATCTTCCAAGGTCCAAAACGCCTATATATGTCCTAAAAGGAATATCAACCATAATTTTGAGTAACAAATGATGCTGCAAGAACAAATTATAGCACACTCAAAGAAAATTTAAATTTTGAATTGCACTTTTACTTCGTTGGGAAAGATGCTATACTGCAGCTCAGTGAACGACAGAAATATATACTGTTTAAATACACTAAACTAAAAAAATATCTAAATGAACTTTCGTTAACCTCCTTCATTAGTTCTCTGTCCTCCGCTGATATGGAATTATCTTGATTGAGTATTTTTGGTCGCTCTTTTTTGTAACTAATGAATAAAGCGGCTACAGGGGCTTCTTACGTGGCTTAAAAAAACTTTATTTTCCTCGCACCTTTACACCCAATGTTCCTTCGTCTTTCCTCCATAATTGCACCATTATTAGTACCTTCTCGGTATACAGTCACTTCCTACGTATGCAGACGAAGATATTCAGTTTATACACCATTTATGTATATAATACACCAGTGCCGTAACTGGCAATTTACTTTGGGGGGGATGGGATGGCCACCCCCCGCCCCCGGGCATCAGGGAATCCGGGAAAATTTTCAAAAATAACATACCTTGAGATACATTTTACATCATTTTGGCACTAAAGATTTAAGTTTAAGCAGATGCAGTTATTACATGTCAAAACTAGACAATACCATAGTTACGCCACTGCTATACACCATCGGAAGAATTTCGTCATACACAAAATCGTGACACCTGACCGGATATCGATCCTGGGTATTCCAATTGCCGGTCAGCTATGCAACTTATGGCCTTGATTTAATACATCTACATGCTTCCCGGTAAGCCGCCTCAATAGGCGTGTGGCGGGTAGTGTTAGAACACCAGCAGTTAACAAATGAAATGGAAATGCGCACGCGAAGTTCAACCTATCATTTATTAAAGGCCTCTAATTGTTCGGGGGAAAAACGAATTCCCCTGCCCATTCGTTCGGAAAAATATGTCTCTGATTTATCGTTTCTGTCGGACCTGAAAACATACTGGGGTTTCAATGTGATGTTCTCCCTGTCGCCCTGAAAGATATCTTATATATACTTATTCTTAATTTCTCAAGCAGTGTAACCCTTACGCAATGCCTCTGAGTCTCATCTATCTCACGCTTTTACAAGCATTTGACGAATCGCGTAGTATTTATTAAGTTCAAGGACTAAGGCTGCTTTCTTTCAAGGAACAAGGCAGACTTTCTGCACCGGATTCTATATGCTCGCTGCATATTGGATCCGGTTTGGCCGCGCGGGTGCGAAATAACACTTCCCTTTAATTTTTCCATCCGAAAATATTCCCGCAATACACTTGACGAATCGTAGCTTCTTCAGAGTTCTGCCACAAGTATTTCTTTTATTTGCCCCCGATGATAGGTTCAAAGCTATAGTAACTCCCAGACACTTCATTCCATCCGTCGCCTTTATGTTAACACCATCTATAAGATAACAAAATGGGGATAGTTGGAGTGCCTACGCAAGAAATGTACCACCATGCATTTGCTCAAATCAAGTTATAGCCACTGATTTCGCGATGCATGCCAGTGTTGTCAGAAAATAAACGTATTTTACTGCTAAAGTGGGAGAAAATGTCATTTATGTATACACATACTTAATGCCGTTTTACATGGGGCACGTAATTGCGCAGATTTAAACTACATTAATTTCTCAATATGGTGTGAAATTGCGCGAATGCACGAACGAAATTAAAACAAGGGCTATTTTTCCATCTCATTTCCAAGCATTTTCATACACGATGAAATTTTGACTGCGCCTTCGTACACACGTCAGATTTTGCAATTAAATGCCTCGTGTAAAACGGCCTTTATGGGCCCTCCATAAACTTTTCAGCCCCAATTGCAATCTTACGTACAAATTGCATCTTACGCACGAGTAAACCAAATAACAGTCGAGATCTATTCTCCGACGCCATTCCCTCTTTCCTCTCCAACGCAAATTCCTCCACCTCGTGCCATAGTCCCGCGTCTCTCTCCCGCTCAGCACTCCCACACGTCAATCAAACGAACTAAAATCCCGCCCCCGCCACTCCTGCAGACTCATCCGCCGTCACTGTCCTCTCTCTCCCCCCACCCCTCCACCAAGTCTTTCTCGCCCGTGGTGTAAGCAGCCAGTAGGGAGTCGCCATTGGAGGATGGGGAATGGATGATTGGAGGACTCTGTCCCATCGCATGTTAGAATTTTAAGGATGCTTGAGAGATGAATAGGAAAGGAATATGTCCTGCCATAAGCACGGCTCACGAGTGACACTGGATCTCATGTTACGGCACTGCACAAGAGACTAGAACGCACTTAAACGTATCCCTTCAGTCAGTACGCGCAAAGAATGGATCATCTGCGTGCAATGATGTCACTGTAATGGAACGCGCAAGCTAGGAGGCATAGTGCGTAATCAGAAATGAATACATAAGAGATTCATCTTAATGAAATTCCGATGCGGTCCATATTAACACTAAAGTTTTCATGCAAAAAATCAGCATTATGCATTAGACGATAGCTATTCTGTTTTTCAAAATAAATGATCAATATCTGATCTTTACATGACCATGCCCATTTCTTCCATATCTTCAGGAATGTCTTTTTTAACCATGCCATCTGCAGTAAGATGGTGAATGATGTTTTAAAAAAGATTTTTTCTACCCAAACAAACTCAAGGCCAGCACTAATTCGGTGATTCAATCACTAGAACCCTAAGAACTCAAAGATATGGTGATTCTTCGTTTCTGAAAAGCACTGACTATAAGTGTATTTATGTAGTCGTTATCTTTGAATCAATGAATTTTGTTAAAATGTGTAACAAAAGGTGACTCACAGAAAATATAAACCATTAAACAGAAATTGGTTTACAAAAATAGCATACAATGATATTAGATTACGCATAGATTAGAGAATAAAATGTGGATACTCGGCCAATTTACATTAAAAGTCTTTTTATGAGTATCCTCGCGTGATTTTATCGGAATTTTCTTCATAAAGCGCGAAATTTTATAGGAGCTCAATATTTCGCTAAAAACTATCCACTGCATGCTGCGCACGTGGGGACTGTAAAACATAACGCTCATCGGATAGCCATCTGGATTATGAAATACCATGAGCCTTAGGCCTATAAAAGGTTAGGATACCTATAGTTCTAAACTTACAATAACCTTCACGTATGTTTCTCTTCTATTTTTTCTTCTATTTCAAAACTCTAGTCATGTCAAAAGAACACCGATCTGAGGCTTTGTGGAAGCCATGGGGACTCGGGAGAGTGTCACAAGAAAATGGTCATCGGAGTGTCAACTACTCTAATCGCCATAGTTCATGTCTCCCCTCTGTTTATTCCATTCCATTTTCTTTACCCTCCTAGAACCAAATGTTTATTCAGGTGGCATTAGTCAGATGAGAGCACGCAAGTGTCAGGAGCATTCCTTAAAAGGACAGTTCGGATGAGCGAGGAGAAGAAAGTTCACGAGGAGGGACCTTTTTACAATGTCATGTGAGATGAAGAAGACAAATAGGGATAAACGATGAGCGGGGAAAAGGAGAAAAAAAATTGGTGTTGGGAAGACGGGAAGGGGGAGGAGTGGATGGGAGGTTGGAGAGGAGAGGGAGAGAGAGGGGAGGGGAGAGGCGATAGGACGAGGGAATCGACCTCTTTCGAAAGGTTGTGGACACTATGACGCCGTCGTTTTCTTATACCAACCAACCACATCCTGATGGGTGAAGTGGGGGAGAGAGAGAGAGATGGAGGCAGAGCTCCCTAAGTCGCGGCCTTTATGACTCGGAAAAAAACGCCGTTTTGGGTCACAACCGACCTCTTCCAAGGAAAGAAAGGTTTCTATTTTTATAGGAACATAGGAACGTGTACATATATTGTGCGCCTACCCATAGCTGTCAGCGAGTCCAATACTTACTTACGTAGTGAACTGGTTTGGACATTGAAGATAGAATGCGTAGAGAGAATGGATGAAAGCACGTAGTGGCTTACTCAAAAAGGTAACACGTGGCATGCAAGCCCTTGTATGAAACGAGACCTTCAACGATATAAAAATTTAACAACCAAAGTAACTCGTGGCATGGTATATCGGAGAGCGAAGCACGGAAGAATTGTATTGCAATATTGAAATAGTGTAATTTTTCACAGATTTTCACAGATTTTTAATTAATGCAGATAAAAAATGCACATAAGAAATGAACGTATTTTTAGCATTATTCCCTAATTCCCATATTAGTTAAAAATTTTGCAAGTCCTAAATGGCTTTATCGATTTCCCAAAGCTTCATGCTTTGCGCCAGCTCATTCCCTCATTCACTTTTCTAATCTCTCCACTTCCTTGATTCTACACCCCGTCACTTCAAGGTGCGGATGCATCTGCAGATACCATCGCCCTATACCCCATGACCGGCTGTCATTTAAACCGATAGTAATCATGGAGGCATCGCCCCCGCTGCCAATCCGTGCAATGAGACGTCGCAAGAAAGACGATGCCCTAGCCGCAGGACTTTCCAGAGCGTGAACACAGCCGGTTGCTTCTAGTTTCACGGCGGATTTAACTCCACCACGTGCTTTGCGACCCCAAACTTCTTCGTAAACCAGCGAAAGATTTCATTTTAATTTTTTACTCGTGGCACGTACCAAAAGGTTAACTACCCGATGCGGAAATTTAAAATTTTCTTTCAACCGGTGAAATTTTTACAGAAATAAAAAATTATCGCATTCAAGAATTATAAAAATACAACAAGTCCCTCCGTTGTTCAGCGGTGGAGAAATGTAAGACCGGAAATAAAGAATAAAAGAGGGAAAAAACAGGAGTGGTCGAAAAATGGTTTGAGGTCCACCGCTGCGCAGCGAGAAAAATGAAGCCAAGTGCGGAAGATGGAGCCTTGTCGCGCTTTTTGGTAATCGCCCAGTACGCCTCAGCCATTAGGGGAGAACAGAGGAATGGTTTCATGCTCGTATGTCCTTTAGATGCGTGACGGATTCGTCCTTTGCCCGGTGGAGTGCGAGATAGGGTAGAGGAGGGAGTGGACGGACGTCAGTGTGAAGAGTGGGGCCGAGAGAGAGACAGGGTTTTGACACCCGTACACAAAAAAAGGGGCACAGACCAAGCAATGATAAAGGCATGAAGAGAAACCAATTTATAATACAAGAAATTTTAAGCAATCTCGTTGTTATTTGTAATTTTCATTTCTGTTCTATGTTTCCATATTTATCGCTGATGCTTTGTCCTCGTTGGCTGGCGACCAAATAATTTTATTTATCTGCTTTCACTAAGAGTGCCTTCTTATGTGACGTTCTTTAAATGAAGTATCAATCGATCTGAGTTGGTCTTATTATTCACAAGCCGGCCACCCGGCGTTGCTCGGGAAGGATAGTACCCAGAGAAGGGGAAACTTAGAGCTTGGAATTCATGGTCATATTGACCTCTCAATGAAAAAATTTGAAAGAACGTGAGAAGAAACACCATTTTTTCGGAATGCACGGTTAAAACGACAGCAAGGTTATTCGTGGGACATTTACTTGTGAATGGTAAAGTTGCGAGAAAAGGCAGTATTGGAAATGGAAGTCGTCAAATCGACTTTCACCACGGGAACAGCGCGCATAGAGATATACAAACATGGCAGAGTGAATGGGGATTTTATTGAGATGATTAAGTGCTTTTGAAGTACAATAATATAATTATACTCACTAGCAAAAATAGAGCGCTTTAGTATTTTTTTCCTTTCCTTGGAATGAGTTCCGGAAATCTTTGTTTGACTGAATATGTTCAATTCCAAAATTTGGAAGTGAAATAAATTCATCAAAATTTATACATATCACAGAAAATAGCTGGTAATTTTTTTAAATAGACATGAAAACGTTCTATTAAGTGTGTGTTCCTTTCAAAATAATGAAATTGAAATGCCGTTAAATATTTTGATCTCACGTCCTAAAAATAATTGAAAAATATGACTAAAGGTAGATACCTTGAATGTCTCCGAAGAATTCATGCTACAATTCATCGGCTTCATGTTATATGATTTTGATCTACTATGAGGAGATTTGTGTTGAAATGTCTTCTCCGATAAAATAATCGGACATTAACTGCAATATAAAGTAGCCAATAAAATTAGATAGAGCATTTTTGGATTACATATATCACAATTGTTACGACAAATTTTACGATGCAGAGCTTGAATTCGATTACAATGCATTCCTCAAAAAAGTAAATAAACACTGCGACATTTATCATCAAGCCTGCTCTTTTCCAATCGATGAAACTATGTATCCGTTCTATCTAACTATGTATCCTGCGCCATCACGGAAAAAACCAACGCATACCTCTTTTTCTAGGATATGAGTACAATGTGACTGACTTTTATATAAAGATGGAGAACTAATGGTGAGGGGGTAAAATATGCGGTGCGAGAGGAACGGAGGCGATGGTGACAGGGTTGTGGGGAAAGAGAGAGAGGGAGGGCGGGGGAACGTGTGAGATTGTCACTTAACACGGAGGGAAGAGAATGAAAAGGGAGGAAGAGATGAAAAGACTGACGGCGAGGGGGGCGGCGGGGGGAGGGAGGGTGCGTCCATTGTTGTGGATGATAAACGGGAGCACGGCACCGGGGTAAAGAATGGACGGGAGGAGGGAATTCGCAGGAGAGGGGCGGGTAGGAAGAGACAGTTGGGTGTCAAAAGGGAGAGGAGGGGAGGGGGGAGAGTAGGGACGGGATGGGAAAGTGGAGTGGGGGGCCAAATGAGACGGCATGCAAAGCGCGTATTGGAATTAGCCGGGACTTGCAATTCATAACCGCACGCGTTTTTGGGGACCACCCGCGCGAGCTGTATGATGGATTCCGGCACTCCCATTCACAGGGGTCTCTCAGAGCAGCACCCCTTCCCGAACTACCGCAGGGGGTAGCAACGCCACATATACGCAGGGAAACAGAGAGGATACCCAGCCCTCCCTCTCAACCATCATACGTACTACACACACGAAACTTGCACCCCCTGGAACACAATAACCCCTCCCTCCCCCCCGCCGGGTTCCCGTACACAAGCAAGCGTCTCTCCCCGTGGCCACGGCGCGGCGCCACCCTCGCCTCCCCCCATTCTGAATGCATTTTGACAGAACTGCGGTGCTCTCATCGCGAGGAGAGAGCGTGGCGTTGACATTTCCGCTGCGGAGTTCTCTTTGGGGGCGGGGGTGGAGGCGAGGGGTCGTCGAGGGTTGGTTGGCAGGGGTCGGGAGACTCGTGACATTAGGGTGGGAGGGAGGGAAACGCGGTTTTCGCGGGTGGCAGGGGGTGATACAGCTCTTGAGGGGGAGGTTTTGCTGCAAGTTGGTTTATATCTCTCCAATACGGAGAGGTCTCGGAGATGGAGGCATACTGGAGGCGGTGGGTGGACATTGGCATATCTGGGAATTTCGTTCGAGGGGGGGATCTGGAGAAAAAGTTTTGAAAAGCATTACGATGGTTTTAAATTAATTTTAACACTTTTCATAATCGAAAA
Source organism: Ischnura elegans (assembly GCF_921293095.1). NCBI lineage: Eukaryota > Metazoa > Arthropoda > Insecta > Odonata > Coenagrionidae > Ischnura > Ischnura elegans. Next base: position 128,878,136 of record NC_060246.1, read on the forward strand.
AACTTCATTTTTTCAAAGATATCTTTTGTAAATTCAGGATTTTTCAATATTTTGTTTTCTTTTACGATCAAACAAAGAAGTTGTGTTTAAAAATTTCGAGGGGGTCCGCACGCCTAAATCCCCCCTCTACACTACGCTACCGTTGGTGGATGAGGATCAGGTAAGGGAGCGACAGTGCTTTTAGGTACATACCATTTAGTCTAGTGACCTGTGGGATGTGGTGCGCTAGTGATGTTGAGCGCACTTAACTAGGGACCTATCAGTTAGCCCAAAGGGCATTTAGTACATCTAAAATTTTTATGCATTGTCCACTATAATTTTTACGCACTCTTGTACAAATCGTTGACACGTGGTAGAAAAGTGTGGCTTCGAAATACATAAATTTTACATACTTACGCACAAAGTATTGAAATTCTTTAAATAATGGATGGAGTAAATTGATGACAAAAGTAATGCATTGAATATCTATATATTCAGTCATATATTCGCTATGTATACTCTTATTCATAAGTAAATATTCAGTATTCAATACTTTAATTGAAAAATCAAATGGTTTTTGGCGACTAGAATTGTAGTCTTCATATACATTAGTATAGCATGGCAGCGAAATTATGTAAGTAACATAGATGTAACCATGGCTGAAGGCTACTGTAGCACTCCTCTGCACTATGGATCCCCAAATAATTTACCAATGCATTAATTTTACGATCTTCAATTTTGTACAGTTTCCCATTGATTCGGAGAATCAAAAACCTGTGACACGGTTTCCAATCCTAGTAAATTTTGATCAATGTCATTGTAGAGATACGTTTTTTTTTCTCGCGCAACATAATCGAAACTGATATTAAGTCACCAAGGCCAAGTGGTGAAGAATCACCATGGAGCGCTTCCGATGGAGGCAGGTAGCCGGGACGTGGAAGGACGGAGGCCGATAGAATTTGATGGATTTGAAGGTGATTGGAGGAAGAGAGATGATGGTGAGGTCGATGGGGGTGGGCGGGTATGCCGAGGTATCCGCGCCAATTACAGATCTGAATGGAGAGAGTGGATGAAGACGACGGCGGAGGAAGACGCGGGAGCAGCACAATGCGAGACCGAAGAACACGGGTAGTCGAAGGCAGCAATGACCCTGCCGCCTCCCCACCGAGTGTTCAATCGGTGGGCATTTTTCATCGAAGACGCAAAATCGTGTCATGAATAATATTTCGATAATTCAGCGAGGTGAGTCTTATTTCATTCAACCGGTTTCCTTGTTAAATGTCCTATTTCTTGTTTAGGCTTCCTTGGCTAAAGTAGGAAATGACATAAGATCTTGTGCGTAATTATTTGAACAATTCTTGCCCACCGAATTGAAATATTGATAAAGCAGCGGGAAATGTATCTTGTTATCAAATACTTTCATCTTCGATCCAGATGACAAATGCCGGAAACAAAGGCATAGGTAAAATGTGCTACCGCAAAACGCTAGTTAATGCATGGTTGAATTCAATTTTGGTAAAACCGAAAATAATATTTTAGAAATATCAAAATATAAAATAACATATCTACTATCCATCAGTCAGTCCAATCGAAACGAAAAGTTTCGGATTGAAACACTTAGGTATGAGAAGGAAACATAAGGATGACCAACTGACTGGAATCAGCTAGTTATGGAGGCGAAAAAAATCATTTTACCATCTCTTATGAAGAGGTCTACCTGATTTATGATCAATCTTTTTTAACGCAGAATAGATTACAGTTTAACTAGCCAAAAACGGGTAGCTGTGAGCGTTCAAATTCCATAGTGCCCCCCGTTTCGAGGCATGGAACTCCATTCCGTTGAGACATAAGTGCTCATACTCATCATTCTCTGAAATATCTAGTTCCATTACCAAGATTATACATACAAGCTTCCTAATAAGACTAATAATTCCCAAGTACTAGCTGTATAAGTATACATTAAACCTCTCTGCTTCAAGTTCATCACGAATTGCTAGCAGAGCAAGATGTTCCATGCCTCTATCGACAAGGATGTATCTTCGTAAGGTAACTTTTAAATGCTTAAGAACTGTAGGTGATTTTAATCAATCTATAATCACTATTTATCATATTTAAACTCACCCTTTTAACCTCTTCTAAATTGCATGTTATGCTAATAATAAAAAGGAAATACATATTACTATCTGCTGATCCCTGGCATTCCAAGAAAGATGTGTTTAACTATAACTCGTTCCAAAGTGAATTTGATAATTATTTTCCATCTCATTTTGATTCTAAGACGTGTATAAAAATTTAGCTGTGATGAAGAAACTCACGATAAGGCAAGGCAATAAAATGTTTACACTGAAAAAAATACTCCGGAACCGTATATTAGATACTCTTAATTATATACGTTTGCGGTGAATGGAGAAGTGGACAATTGAAAAGCTAATCGTCGCAGGTGAATCTTGTGACCCAAATGAGGCAGAAAAACGGGCGAAACTCACACAGGAATGTGTTATGTATATGTAAGTGAAGTGTATGGGATGGTACTTCCGCATTTGAATTCTAGGGTTCGCAAAGCATGGAACTTTGTAGGGGATAAAATTATAAGTTTAAATACAAATAATAGCAGTTTAATAAACATTTCTTGAAGTACTCCACAATAAAAGATTGCCAATTGAAGATCGGAATTACCACTTCACGCATACTCGCGGAGGCTAAAATGTGGTAAGTATTCAGTAAATTTTTCAATGGCAGATGAGGGACATCACCTTCCCTCTCTCTACCACAGCAAAATTACGATTAAATGGATACAAGGTTCAGCGTGGGTTTCTGTACCCATCGCTCACCCCATTTGACCACCTGCCCGCTCGCCAGCGCTGCCTTTGCAATTTAATCCCCGCGACACAGCGTGCCATCAGACTCCGTCCCTCGCCTACATTCCTCGTCCTCTTCCCCGAGTCCATCACGAACACGACACATCACACCCGATGCCAGCCGGGCAAAATCGTGCGTGAGCCACGAAGGTGTACGCTCGGATAGTCGACTACCAAAGACGTTGGCTATTTTGTAACGACATCGTCTCATCTGGGAAAGAGGTGGGCGGGGGTGTTGGAATGCAAAGGTCTTGTTGTATCCGAGAAACACGAAGAGGAGGAGGAGAGGAGGAGGCGGGGTGGAAGGTCGTGAGGTTGAGCAACAATACTGTGCCCCATACACGATTGAAAAGATTGGAATGAAATTCATTCATACGCAATCAAAGCGCTCTGGGGTGCAAGAGAGATATGAAAACATCTTTAGATCGTGGGCATGCGGCGATGTTTGGGTTTTACAAGCCATCACCTTCGACGTCGTCTCAACATTCAGGGCTCTTTTTTCCAGTGCTGCGCCCAAACAACTTTTCTTGGCCAAATGGAACACACGCCTCTTGTAAGAGCTTCCCACGCATGGTGCATCGGAAAGGATATTTCTCCGATCATGTGCTTCGGAGCTTAAACTCGTTGCGACAAGCATCGAAGGGGCTTCATGTTCACTTCCAACGCAACGCCTTACCATGGAAGCGTACCAAACTCTCGGATCTCTCCTCCACCTTCCTTCCAAATCACCACAAAATTTCCCGCCCAACCCCATCTCACTTCCTCTCGATCCCTCTCACTCCATGTCATGTTGACTTGACAGAATCTTAATGACATTTTGGTCCACGACGGGGAATTGGAATGGACGGATGATGGGAGTGAAGGGATGGGATTGTAAGGAAGGGGAGGATGCGAGCGAGAGGAGGAGAAAATATTCGAGGATGCAGAGCCGGAGGTCGCGCACGGAGGAGGCAGACGGAGGGAGCCTCGAGCACAAACGTTCCTCTTCTTCTTCCCATCTCCCGCCACGAGTTCCCACCCACTCCTTTTCCCCCAAAACATGCCACCACCCTCCTCCGCATTTCGTATAATACAGTGACAGCCGTTATTGATGAGACGAGAAGACAAATGACGATCTGTCAGCGGCAGCAAGACAGATACGCACGACGCCATTTTCACGAATATTTCCCCCTCCTCTGCGTTCTCCTCTCCCCCTCCCCCTCTATCCGAAGAGCCTCCTCCCCCGCCCTCTATCCCCGATCCTCCCCTCCCACCAACATTTTCTCTCGTTTTTTCCCATCTACTCTTTTCTAACCCCTCCCTCTCTCCGTATTCAAGGAACACTTCCTCCCTCCCTCTTCAAACTCCTCTCCACGCGAAAAATATCCTTTTTATTTCGACCCGCCATAGCTAATTTACGCTCCCATGCAAAACCTTGAAGCTTGAATCATTGTGCTAATATCTTACACAATATCACTTCTAAAACTCCACCACAAATCACTTTTTGAACTCATCGTAGCGCGAAGTTCTGGTAATTCGGAATTGAAACGGACCTAGACGCATTGCGAGTCATTCATCAAAAAAAGTGTTTTCGCTCGCCAAAAAATATACGAAATAACGGCTTCATTTCTCTTCTAAACTAAAAGGAGCATGTAAGTTGCATTATTTCACATGTATCGAGACGGACTGCAGCACTGTCATCAAAGAAAGAACTTTATCGTACTACTTACTTCATTTCGTTCTGCGATCTTTTTTCGTATACTCTTCTTTTAATTAAAAAAAAAGTGCAGCTACAATTTTTTTGAGAACACACTCAACAAATGCAAAACTGTGACTCTAACAAAACTGTCAATTCGAATGACCTGATTTATATGCACGGAGTGAAAAACTGCCGCGGTAAATTATCTTTCAATATTCTATTTGCAAAATAATTTCAGGAAAATACTTTGAAATGGCTCGACTTTGTATATGTCAATAATCTAAAAAGGTAAGTACAGTATAAAATATTTACTAGTTGATTTATACCGATATGAAATTAATTCTGGAATAAGAATTGCGTAAGAATTATCCTCTCTCAAAAAACCAAACCTCATTCGCCAGGATGGAACATTTAAACGATTTAGTTTTGATTGGGGGTAACAACAAACCGAGGGATATAGGCCATTTATAGAGTCATTAAAATTACCGCCAAATTAAACTAGAATGCACTGAAAGCGTATTCGACCGTAATTGGGCAACATGTTGGCATTCATAAAAATCCACTACGTTAAACATTCACAGACTCTATAACATCAATAAATCAGAGACAACTTTAAATGTCAGGCTTTGTTATTGTTTGAATATTGAAAACCTCATGATCCCTAAACGTTTCGCGTTGCCTTAGAGACATGAAATGGGAAACAAAATGTGGCCAATAGTTTGGAATATTAATACTCCCACATTTAATCTATCGATGTTTAAGTGCCTCAATACCGAGCATAAATCATTAGGATTGAAAGAAATGTGTGGAATGAAATTAAGAATGTCGTAAAATAAATGCAAAACTGAAGTGTTCTTTCTTAATATATTTTAGTTCCATTTGACGTAGAGCAACTTTTCCCCATTGTTCCCATCCCACCACCCTGGAAAGCAACAAAGCTAGAATCAAAATAAGTCGAAACCATGTGGATTCAAGAGTATGTTTCACGAAAAAAATATCCAGTTCAATAACGAATGATGTAAACAGTGCAACTTAATCTGGGAGGGAAATCTTTTTCTGTGCCCAGCATCTTTTTGCACTACCTCGAAAAATATAGTTAGAACATCTTCAGCTATATCCGTTGTGTGTGGCTGAGATACATGCATGGTATATTTACCATTTTAGACGCATATCAATCCAACATAAACTACGTCATCAGCAAACTGAACGACGTCTATGTATCGATCAAGCTTACATATGAAGAGTAATAAAATGTTTTTTTCCATTTTTAGAAACCATGGCCATGATGAATGAAGGTAAATTAGAAATTGACATATATCATGAGAATACTCATACTGATGGTTGACGCCCCCCTTCATGTGTGGGCGTTTTCCTGAAGTGGGTTTTTTCGCTGAAGGATAATGCACCCTTATTCTCATGTTTTTTTCCCATAAGCAGAAATCTTTTTTACACAAAAATTTCACACATATATGTTTGTCTTTTGACATTTCACAGAAATTGTATATTGTATATCTTTTGTATTGTAAACGTTTGTCTAGCATTTTTAATATGTTTGCATTGACGCTATCGAGGGGTTAGATGGAAGAGGGGACTTCTTAGTCTCAACCTCGCCCGAATCAAGGCATTTTTTTATTATGGTTACAGTAAATCAGACCGACATTCCCGTATCAACAAAAGATGGCTGTTTGATAAGGGATTACAGTACCCATCAACAAGTAGCGTTACCAGATTGAAGTCAAGCGAATAAAATGAATAGCAAATAGCATCTAGCCACTGTTACAACCCGGAAATGTTTGACTAAGGAATTGAAAGCCTCCCTCACAGATATTTCACCTACTAACTTGAATAAGAATTTCGATTTCCTGCCTTCGGTTTTAAGGCCTGTTTACACGGTACATTAACACGTACGGGTTAATGTCTAAATGTATGAACGCGAGAATGAACGCTAAAATGCACCGTGTAACCACCCAATTTGTGCGAATGTATGCACAGAAAATAGAACCTGTTCTAATTTGGCTCATGCATTCGCTCATGTTCCGTTCCGGTCCAAAAATCATTCACGCAAACGTACATTAACTCGTACGTGTTACTGTATCGTGTAAACATGCCTTTAGAAACTTCACTTTAGCCTAGTAGCGCGACTCAATTGCTTTAGTATTGAAATTGATTTTTCGCCTCAACATTTCGTAATGAGCCCACTACAAAGTGTGAAATGTCCTATGAGGCAGAGATTATGCCAAAAGGGGGCAGAAGGCATCATAAAATGAAGCTGTTGACTCATAACGTTCTGTTGGGCTGAGCTAGAAGAGGACCATATGTTCCTGTGCTGCTCTCTCTCACTGAAATCTGAAGGGAGGGCTCATTCATACAAATGCTTGCTACTCTCATGCTACGGGATTAATTACTATTCGAATGAAGAAGGAAAATATAAAGAAGGAGAAGAGATAAAGAACAGACAGTAATACCACGGGTGGACTTGAATGTACATAAAGGTCAAATCACAGACCTAATTATAAGTTCGGATAAGATAAAGTGTTATCGCATGCTACATATTCTTATATTACGCCTCGCGGGAAAAACACTTCATTTATTTTGCGTAAGAACTTCGAGTCTGTTCATTCACTCAGTGATGAAACAGACGTACTGTTAAATGACATAACAAATCAGGGGAAGAAAAATAGGGCAGTTAACCTTTGAACGATGGAAAGAGTTCGACGGGTCCCACACAGTTCTTGCGGCAAGAGAAAACGAGTAGATTGGAAATGTATTGATGTTTAGTCATGTATTGGATGGTAAGGTATTTCAAGAAAAATATTTTATATTGATGTATTAAAATAAAGAGAAAAATATTCATCGAGAGTTGAAAAAATTGAGCAAATTTGTTGTGGATTCGTTCTACCGCGATCATTCTTAACTTACTTTGACATCCCTGAATTTTTCAATGGTTATAATCGATGTGAACATTGATAACCCAGCTGAATTATCATGCATGTTAAACCTTTCGCCTCAAAATAACAGTAAGGATTTCTAAGAACGTGATGCTCTTCGAAAAGGTGTAGGAAGTCACAGCAATGGTATAAATAACGGAGTAAGGGAACTCACCCAGCTAGCAGCGGCACCGTAGTTCCCCACGGCGCGATCCATTAAACTTGGCCTTCCTTTCGTCTGTTTGCTGTGCAAAGCAGAGGACATGGTGGAGAGACTCCAGCAGATATGCAGGCAGCTAGATCCAAACGTAATGAACTAACACTTCACCTCTCTCGAGCACTATCCAACAAATGACTGACTCAAGAAGTTGGCTCGCCCTAAAAACAGGAAGAGAAGGCCTTGGGGGCCTTAAAACTCCCGCAGTTCTTCTAATAGGCAAAAATGCAACAGCGCCCTCCATGGTTCATTCCCCTAAGGCAAGCAGTGTCTAATGGAAAACAAAGGGTCCGCCCGAAAATCCATTGCTCTTCCCGCTGGACGGGAGGGAGGGGGTGGGCTAAGTTGCCGCGGGACGCGGGGGTGGATTCGGTTGGTAAAAAGGGGCACTTTTCGGAGTCAAAACACATTTCGCGTGAAATAGTGCGGGCACAACAATGAGCCATATCGGGGGGATGGGTTTGGCTTTGGTCGGTGGGAATTGCAGGAGACAAAAGGGGGTGCGATCCAACCCTTGGGGTATAACCGGGTCAACGGGAAGGAGGCAAGGATTGTGGGTACATGGGACCATTTATGGGTGGTGGAGGCCCCAAAGTGCGTGGGCTTTTGCGGAACGTGACTTGAGGGTGGTAGGCGGTGAGGTCATTCTGGGGCCCGGTCACGCCTTTTCTTTTCAACCCTTGAGGAGTTCGGACTTGTTTGTGTGTTTGCATTCCTCCATTTGAAGGGCAGTTGACAGTCGCCGCTCGCGCCTTCCCTTGCGTCACGAGCGTGCGACAAAGGAGGGTGGTGGGAGGGGAAGAAGGAAGAGGAGCGGCGATGGTCCGTTTGCGGAAGACGCACCCTTGTAACACAAGTGCGGGGCGGAGAGGGCATTGGCGTCCGTGGGATTACGGCCTCGGGCACACAAGGAATCTGGGTTACGTCTCGGTACAGCGTGAGTAGGGCCAGCATGTTCGAGGGTAAATGGACGCAATAAAACATTGACCAGCGCTTCGGAGGGCTTCTGCGCCCGGCATGCCATCGAAGTTCCGTACGGACTATGGTTGCAATAAAACGTGTGTGTTATGGAAAAAGTAGTGTGCGCTGTGGCACCTCGTATAAGACAAAATCTAAATCACTCAGCAATATTCCGCGTTACAAGCGCCAAATATTATAGCTAAGTTTCATTGGTATTTTTCAGGTTTGAAAGGCTAGTTTGATGCTTCATATCTAAATAATTTTGTCCAGGAGAGGATAGGAAGTAAATAAATTGAAAAGGGGAAAGAGCTGAAAATACTAAAGGTGTAATCAACATGGCCTGTGGATATGGAAGATAATTAAAGGCATCGCGTCAAACATTTCCTTGGCAATCAATTGTTTGTGATAGTTTTTAAACGGATTTTGAACATTTATAACTATATTACGCAAGTTATTTAATCGGTACTATGTGCTTTCCAATGAAACTAATAAAGAAAATCTTAAAGTATGGATTGAATGAAAAATGATACTCTTCCGAGCATCGTTTCTTATGCATAATTTGTAATGGAGCAGATCGGAAAAAAAATCGATTTTTTCGGTTAATCCTTCCTTCCTATGGTAGAGGTTTTGAAACTGACTCGAAATAGCGCATTTGCACTTAACTCACAAAATAAGCCACATGGTACAAATATGGCATAGAATTTTATGCCTCTAGCTCAATCCTAGAGACTTGTGTCGTGACCTTTGGTATTATTTTTATGCAATCCATCCTATTTCCCAAGTCTGGTGAAATATTCTCATGTACTTTTTGCTGATTTCCATTCTAAACCATTTCTTCCCTCCACTGACTATGTCCTCGAGGGTCGTGTAGCGTGAGGTGGCGCATCGATTCGATTGGTAAGCTCTAAGCTTGCTATCCCGCCGTTTAGTCACTGTCCGCGTGGTGGCCAACGCGTTTTGTTCCGCGTCATCAAGTAAGGAGATACAGAAGCTGAGGCATGCTGTGAATTCAACGTGTAAGGTCAATGAAGTTCTATGCATGTCGCATAAAGATACACCATAATGTGCGATCACACGAGGTTAATGTTCTTCTAGCATAAAGTTTAACGAAAATTTATCATAATAGTGGTTTTAAAATTTTATTATGCATACATTGTCCTGCTATGAATCCATTGTCATTTTAAAATTCCTCATGAATTCTTACAGATGGAAATATAGGAGAAATAAAGACACAATGCATATATAATATAACGTTTGCAGTATGCGGTGCCAAGTGTTGCAGGCTGTTTGAGCCTGAAAAACATAGATGGGTCATAGTCGACCGAAGCACCTGGTTACTTTGTAGCCTTCCCAATTTCAGAAGCATGAAAAAATTCTGTCCACATGTTGCAAACAAAGAAGAGCTTTTAAGCAGAAAATTTATCGTAACATAATCATCATCAATGGTCAGCAATCCTAAGATTGGTTTGACGTAGCTCTCTACTCAATTCTCCTATCAGCTATTATTTTTACGTAGGTATGTCTTCTCTTTCACACCCTTCTTTACTTGTTCCATATATTTTGTTCGAGGTCGTCCTTTTCCGGTCTTGTAATTCACTTGTCCATCGACGATTGTCTTCATTGGGTCATATCGTAACATATTAGTATTTATTTCGAAACTTTCATATGGTATCTGTAGGCATAAAATTCAGCAATGGTAAACTGTACTTAAGTAAGCACACGCAAAACTAAGCCCAAAATTGGATCCTAAATATAATTTATACGGAATTTTTACCACATTTACGATGTCATTGACCCTAATGAATAGGCCATTTTTTATGAAAATATGAGCAGAATATTTTTTTTTCGGCTCAAGGAAAAATATTTAACCCAGACAATTTTATTTTGAATGTGTTTCCTTAACGTAAAAGCCCACAAGACATAACAAAATTTCCTTATACAATGAATCAGCATTTAATCTAAGAACCTAAATTTTTTTTAGAATATCTCCATAAGTAATCAAACGCAGTAAGACTAAGTGACCAACATATAATAATTGTTTAAATGCCACAACGAGAAAAATTTATTCCACAAAAGTGCATTAGTCAAACATGCTGGCGTTTGTTAAATATGTTAGTTAAGCATGTTTGCTGATTTAATGGTGCTGAAAGTACTACTACAATCGCGAATTGAAACTGCATATGATAAGGAAACATAAAAACAAGCAGTTTGGAATCTAAAATTTGCTTTAAATGTTTGTTATCCTCTCACAGCACCCTCATAACGTTTTTAGAGCCGGTTCGAGGAATATTGAGACCACAAAATTACATAATTGAACACATGTGTTAGCAGACGAAAAGCCGCTGAAAATACTGCCAAAATCGCAAATTCCAATTATTAAGATAAGGAAACATCATTATAAGCAGTGAGGAGTGTAAATTTTGCTTGAATTGTGTGTTATCCTCTTACTCCACGCACTGTTACGATGAGGGTGCGAAATGAGACCCTTGAAAGAGGAGCGAGAATGCAAAGAGCGAAGGACGTCCGAGGGAACGACCTTTCACAGGAAGAGGTAGAGGATGGGAGGGTGGCGAACGAACCAGGAAACTCAAATGCCTCTCGGCCAGCACGACGCATTGCATTCGGGTTAGAAATTGCGCGTGGGCCGTGCCTACCGCGCGAAGGCATGCCAGAGGGCAAGAGTTTCGCAAGCTATTGAAACCCTGCCAGTGAAGGGGAGGAGGAAAACCCTTCGGCCGAAATTCCCATCCTTCTCTCCCTCCTCACCCCCTTTGCTCCGATCCCATTCTTAAGGGTCGCGATCATAAAACTGACCCGCCCGAACAATGCTCTTCCGACCGCGCTATGTTGTTTGCCCTTCACTCCTCCCACCCTTGCCCTCCCCGCCCCTCTTCGCACTTCCTGAACAGCCTTTCTTGGAGTTCCATGGTTGCGCAAAGAACTCGGAGACGTCCACGCAAGTGTCCCGATCGCTAGAGAAAGCGCTCTCTCTCTCTCTCTTATCAGCACTGTCAGAATTATAAATGGAAAATATGGATTCGGAAACCGAAATAAAAGAGAAGAAAGACTACTTGAATTCTTCACCGACCACAAGCCAGTGGTTGCCAACACTCTCATGCGAAGAAGATAAACGAGGAAAATGCCGGGACACCTTGAAAGATTCAAAAGCGACTACATTCAAGTGAAACAAAGATTTAGGAACCAAGTGAAGGACTGCAAAAGCTACCCCGTGGCAGATATCGACAGTGGCAATAACTTAATAATGATGAAATGCCACCTAAAATTAAAAATTTTAAGAAAGTACCCAGATGGCCAGGGAAGGCTCTTTCTCTCTCTGAGGTTTTATGAGACACTGTGTTGCTTCTCGCAGCCTTGTTTTCTGCTCCTCTGACGGAGCGGGTGTGGAGGACGGCTGCAGATGCCGTCCCCTCCATCGCAAGTGTCCCATGCGACCGGGCCGAGTGCCTCGCGTCGTAAATCATGTTCGTAATCCGCGCTATCTCCCAGGAAAGGAATTCCGCTCTCGAAACGCTGTCTGAGGAGAGGAGCGAATTTTGCGAGGATTAGGAGAGCGCTGTGCGGCTCCTATCAAAAAAGAGATGACGTGCCTCACGCCACGGACTCGATGAAGGGGCCGGCAGGAAATGGGGGATCAAGAAGAATGCCGCCCGTCTCTACCCTTTATAGCTATCCAGAGGAGAATTTTAGTGAGAAAGAGCGTATTTTAAGATTCCTCTTTCATTGAATCATATATTTCAAAAATAATTTTTGGAAGAGTTTATTACGGACTCTTGAAGGCGTGGAATAAAATCTAAATCCCCCAACCTACCTCTTTAATGTGCCTGCTCCGTACATCAAATATTTCTTGCATCAGTTAAGCGCATATAATTTTTGGCAACGGTCATCCTTTGCCAAATTTATGAATATTAAAGGAATTGGACGAACAAAAGAAAATACCACAGCAGCCAGCGTTAACTTTTGCTTACCGCCTGACAAAATGAAAGTGATCGACAGACAATATAAATGGCAGTTAAACGCTACAACAGCTCCCCATAATACTTAATTGAAAATAATGCACGTAAAATAATTAAAATTCATGAAAACAGTGCTTCAAGCATTATTAACAAAGGATAATTTAGCATGCATTAATTTTTTTTTAAATTTCCTTTGTTTTGATTAAGGTCTATCAAGTCCAAAGAAACATAAAACATTATATTTCCACCCTATATGACGTCTATAAATTACGTTTTGATGTGCCGTTGCACATCTTGTCCTTGGCAAGGAAAAAGATTCGCTCTTCAAATAGTTGACACTTCTTTTAAGACAAGGCATTAGAGTGCAAAATTCATGGGAAGTATCTGGAAAGGTTTTCGAGGACGCACCTTTACAGTTCTCCCTTCAGACGTCTTAAGAGAGGTGATCCCGCTCTCTGGAGAGGTGCTATATTTCCCTCTCCAAGATAAGGCTAAGGAGTCAAACAGGTGGTAAAATTCATCTCGGTCTCTTAAAGTCATTTAGTTGCCCAAAAAGGTGCGAGGCCTTGAAATTTGTTTACCTGTGCGAAAGTGAATTTGAGCATTCGAGAACCAAAGCGGAAAAAGAAACGGTAAACAAAACGTTCGAGCGGCTCTCGGAGAGGGAAGGGTTTCAGGAAAGCGAGAGTGACAGCTACATGAGTATTGTGAACGCTAGGTAAAGGGTTTAAAGGGCAATCTTCGCACTCTGCTAAGTGCTAAGCGCTCTATGACCATGGAGACCGACAGTGAACAAAGGCGGAGGGGGACCCAAGTAGCGGTCGTAAGGCCTGAGGCAAGAGTGGGCAAAAAGTGAGAAATGTTCCCCAAGCAGCGGAAACCTTCACCATTTTCATTATTTAAACGAAATATTGGTCGAAAATGACGACAATACTCTTTTTAAAGTACTTCTATATAAAAGTACTTATATGTATTTTCTTCTTTAAAAGTAGTTTAGTTCTATATATCCATATCCATTATCCAATAAATAACGCATAGAGCCGTAACATAGAGATAACATGATACGTCGTATTAATGCCATACTCGAAACATCAATTCTCACTATGACAAATTACGAAATTAATGCTTAGCTAAGCACTGACAATGTAAAATCAACTATTACAGCTCTCATCATTCAATGTATGTGCCAGGTAAACAGCATATTAAAATTCAAAAAAATGCATTTCATTATACCCTGAGTGTTGGGAGAGCAATATAGAGAGGGATGATTCTGGGTTTCTCTTAACAATCACACTTAGGAAAATATTTTTTTTAAGTTCGTGGGGAGCCAAAGTCAACATGTTTGGGACATTTTCGCGAACAATTCCTTGAATGAACTATTTACACTCCAGATGTTCTTCACCTTTTGCCATAAAATGTAACGTCAACTAAGAAGTCACTAAGGTTATCAGTAATTGTGTGATTTTCAATGCTAAATAAACTAATCAAACTAATGATAAATCTTGGAGTATGGTAGTGAGGGGCGTGAGTCCGCATGGGGCAAGATTTCTTTTCCGAAATATTTCTCTAAATGCCGGGATGATGCCACTTGTAGTAAATCAGTTTCATTCATCGTGACCAAATGTATCATAGGTTTGCATTCAGTGGACGACAGCGAACGACAGAACGTGAGTTCTTCTTATCTGTGATTTAGGCTTTTATTGTTCGTCAAGCGATCCTTTTCATGCATTCTTTGCATCGAAAAATCAAGCAGTTGGCAGGTTCGCAGCTCACCATGTGGTTGTGCTATGGCGTATTAGGTATAGAAAGTACCATTGGGGCGAGAATCCTGGGGCAAGTGTTCGCATGAGGACTCGTGCCCCACGGGCGCTGACAGCTGCCCAATTTTATTCCATTGCTTTGCATTGCATATTACCTCATAGTTTCTGTAATGAATATGATGTTCTTACGAGTTCCCCTACACCCAGAAAGTATATATGAAGATATCTAAAAATAAGGTTAGGGGTTGCGATGCTAAGCGGCGGTTGGTGGACAACAAACTGGGCATTAACTTCACCGGAAAAACTGATTATCATTGTGGAGTTGGTGGAAAATTGTTCTCAGATCCAAAAATTGTTGATTGGATAGTGTGTATTTAATTTAAAAGACGGAGGAAAGAACCTTGCACCACATATTCTGGAAAGAGAGAGTTCACATACGAAAACTGTGATCCGGACCCCATAGAAGGAGGACACTTGCCACCAATGAGGGGCAAGATTCCGATTTGCTTTTCTCTTACATTTTAATGAATAACGGCGATATTTTATGAAAATTTTACGACGGCGATATTTTTAGTTTTTCTGCAGCAATGGAAGATAAATATTGTAGTATATACAACTGCGAACAAATTGTGTAAAAATAAAAATTATTGTTTGAACCTGAATGCATAATTTTTATAAATTTTTGTTAGATGCGTACTCTTGTCCCTCATTCCACTATTCTTCTAACCTCAAATTTAATTCTAAGACCACGACCTTTTTACTATTAATATCTTTAAGTGTGAAATATGCTATAGGGAAATTTTATTCAACATAATTAAACTTATATACCATTTTATTTCGTCTACCAATGTAATTCAGCGACGAAAAGCCTTTATTAACGTGTATAGGCTTGCTACGAGCGAGCTTGAATAGGTAGTATGTGTAAAACGATATTTAAAATTTACTGAGTCTAAGACGTCAAAAATAAATAGATAAAGCTTCAAAATGAGCTATGGTTTGAAAAACTTGATTTTTAGTTTTCTGGTAATTATATGGAAATTTTATTTTAATTTGCTTAATTATAAAATTACTTTGGCTTCCGAAGAGATGTGAGCCGACTTTAAGTTTACTTAATAATTTGAGTTTTATGCAACGAAAGCTCTTTTGCTTTGACGTGAAAGTATCGAAAAATTTATTAACCATATTTATTTCTGCCGCGCGGAGGAATAAAAAATAGTACATGATCTTAGCAATTCATTATAGTGTTGGTTGTCACACGGCTATTCAAACTAGAATCAACTTAACCAATTCTGAGAGTTTCGGGCGAAAACATCTCCCTTTTATCCTCAAATTTTCACTTTCATACGGAGCGAGGATATAAATGAAAGCATATTCAACCGTTAATACGACCCAGTGATTCATCAAGGTGCCGAGTAAAACCCAAGGATATTCATTTCCACGGATATCCTCTCCTATTAGCCGCATTTCGTCCTTATTTTTTTCCTCCACCTCGCCTCTCCCACCTGCCGCTCCTCGGGCGCTATCAAAAATGCGCGCTCTCCGTCTCCCGCACACGAGACCCCCTTCCTCCTTATCCCTCTCCTTTCGGGCGAGATGTTTACAGCTCCTCTTCCACTTCGGACACGACGGGGAATTCGGTGGCAAACGGCGGCGGCCCGCGAGCGGAGGCTTAGCCATAGGGGCAGGGGGGGAGACGGAAGAGAAGAGGTATGGCAGGGGATGAGAAAAATTCCCACCTCCGCCCCAATCTCTTTCCTAGGGCGGGCCCACACCAATTCGGACTCTCGTGTTCTCCCCCCCCCCCTCGTGGGGCCTCCTCCGCGAAGAGAGCGCCGCCGCCGCCATCACCCGAAAGCATTAGTTTTGCAGTGGGTCATGGGTGGATTTATTTCCGCTCGTTATATCCTCCTCTTTGCTCCCGTGCCAACTACCTGCCCCGGGGCCATCAATCCATTCTCTTTCCTCCGCCTCCGTCTTTCCGCCGAATGCCGACTGCTTTTCTTCCTCCTCAATCTTATTTCTTTCTGCTCCCATGCCCCCCTCACATTACTTCTACATTCGTGAGATATTAAGCGGTAACTATAGTACGCATGTTCGTACAGTGGTAAGGTGTAGTTCAGAACGCCCCACTTAGCGCTCCGACGCCGGAAGTGGGAATTTCAAGAGAAAAATGAAAAGTTGCCGGAGCACTAATTTGAATCTAAGAGTCACGAAAAAATTGATTTCGATTAAATTCCATTGCTGAAATTGCATTGGACTGTTAAAACTATATTGAAAAATCCTTTTTCAATTATCAATTTCAGTACTGCATAGAGTCCGTGAAGGTGGACATTGTCCACTGGACATACTTAGGCGTTTGCGGGAAGCACACTTGTTGTTATCATGGGTTGAATGCATGCATGACTCGTGCGATCGTGCGATTAATAGTAATTGGTTTTAACTCCTGAATTTTCCGCGCCGTCATACTCACCTTCTTAAAACTGTTTTTGCCGAAAAAGAGAGACTCCCTGGCCCGCAAACGAGCCATCTTGCTCCTTCCTCCCTTTTTCCCAGCAGTGCTCCCGAAGGCGCTGCTCTCCTCCTCCTCCGCACCCAGCCGACACCCGGCGCTTCTTCCTCGCTTTATTAATATCTCAGTCCTCTCGCTACCCTCCGCTCAGGAAGAAACGAATGAGGAGGCAGTGGGTGGGGAGAGGAGAGTATGCCCATCCTTCTACTTTCGGACGAGGTGTGTTACAACGCATTTGTCGCGGGAGCTCGGAGGGAAAGGTAAAAGATGGAGCAAGCTGGGAGTGTGTGTTTTTCTCTTGAGAGGGCGTCCGAAAATAATCGACCAGAAGAAGAAATATAAGCGTAGAGGATTGGGCTCGTCTCGGCACACAAAGGGAGGAGGCAAATTCTTCGCTTATGAATTTTCACCAGGAATAACTGTTTACCTGTTTCTCCTGCCCAGCTTAGTTTTAGTTCATTTTCACGTCGAAAGAGAATTCAGTTCGCGTTACATGGGTCTCAAGAATTTGTTCAAGAATTTGATGTTTTAAATTCAGGATAAAGCTTTTATAAACACTTGGGATGTTCGTTTGAATATTTTTTTATCTCAAAGATTTTGATTACACATGAAGGTCTCCTCAAATTAGAAGCTTATCTGTATCAAATAATATTGTAAAGTCTAGAATGATTTTCCCTTTTTACCCTTTACGCACTCCTTAATAATTAACTGATTATATTACCCTTGCTACACAAATAAATACTCCCACACATAGGATACGGCTACTTTTAGGGAGCTGGAATATCAAAAGTTATTATGACCGTCCATTCCATTGAAAGTCTGCTATATTGATTGGTAAAAAAATGATTTTCCATATTAACTGCAGTACTCACATGGATTTTCTGATGTTGAATTTCATATGAAGATTTTTCTCAGCTTTTTTTATCAATGCTGGTGGTTGCTTTCGAAAAATGCTGCGTAGGTTATCTGCTCGACGTTTCACTCCTCTTACTGGGAGCAATTTCATTCAAGAGAATCAAGAGCAAGAGAATGAAAACGCTCGCAGTTGGAGGAGTGAAACGTCGAGCAGATAATGTTACCTTTCAGCATTTCCCGAAAGTAACCACCAATATTGAATTTCATAGTTTAGTTACAATAGCAAAATGATTGTCTGAAGAAACTGGACTCCACCATACATTTTGTGTGGCTAAAATAATAGTATTTAGTTTTCCTCATACTGTAAGTGAGTAAGAGCGTAGTGGCCTAAGAATACTCTTACCTTTTGTAAAAATCGTTGTTTATCTTGTATAAAATCGTAGGCTTCTGTAAGGGATAAGTGAAGCATTTTCACATGTAATGGAGACATAAAGTTAGACATTGAAGCTCAATGGTAGGAATATACTGAGTTAAGTGATGCTACTATAACGGGATTTGCCATTTTTGTTGGGCAAGATAGTTATATATTAAAAATTAAAATTTGTGAACCGGCATCTGTTGTGTTTCCGAATCTAATTAAAATTTGGCAGAAGGTGAATTTTTACGCATGCGTTTGCATTACAGGACTTCCAGCCCCTGACTTTATTTTCAGAATTTATCTGAATTCCATAGTAAATTATCATCCATATATTCGAATTATGCTCATTTATATGAACTACACTAGCGCTGCATTTGGCACGACCGGGTATTCATATGAATGCCACTCATGGTTCGGGAATATTTTCCATACAGCGTGATTCGGCCTTTTACCAATCGTGAAAACGGCCAAGTGTAATTACTTCCAGTAATGATACATACAAAATATGCCAATCAAATGAACCATTGGCTCTAAAAACTAATATTTTTTCCTCTTTAACCCATATCGTCCAATAGTTAGTGCGACTCTATCAGCTTACAAGTAATATAATCTTTCCGAACCACTTCATTTCCTATCAAAATGGAAATAAAAACCTACCGATAGAAATGTACCTCGGCTCATCTTTTCTACCATCCATTATTCAGCAGAAGTATTGTTCACTCAATGAAAACTCATTTTCCATGTAATGAATTCCATCGCCGTTGAATGGGAAAGAATGACTCGGCAGAGCATTCACAAAGAAAGACGACTCACTCGCGGATAATGTCCGTGTTCCTACTTGGTAATCGACGAGCCGAACAAGTTAATGCGGCGGATTTTTACTATGCCGATCATCCCTCGATCCCATCATCTGAGGAGGATAAAGGAAGCTCGGACCAGAAAAACCTTTTCGAAAGCCGCCACGAGAGAGAGGACACTCATGAAATGAGGAATCATCCTCACTCATAAATTTTTATTGACGGGAGCGGGAGCCGGGGCGGAAGGGGAGGATGAGGAAGTCTTTTCTGACCTCGGTGTGTGTGTTGAGGGAGCGGTGCCTTTTGGGTGTGGTGGGTGGAGCGGGGATCTGTCGCCCGGAGAGGCGCGGCTCGACTGCGCTGCACGGCGGATCCGATGAGATGTTAATCTCGGGGGTGAGTCACGAGTGGGGGTCAGGGTGTTCCCCCGCAGAAAAGGGGGCGGAGGGACCGCGGAGTGGCGCGTTATGCCCGGCACGCGCTCCACGCGAGGACGTGAGGACCTCGGCGGCGGCGGAGGTAAAGCCTCAGGAAGGCCTCGGGTGCATGCTAACCCACGACGGGGTTTGGCACTTTGGTATTAAAACGGGTCGAACCTTATATCATGTAGTGCGTAAACATATAGGCCTCGTTTTAGACTTCCGGATTGATTTAATTGGTTCCAGAGTCAACCTGGACCACTGACATCGCACATGATTACATTTCCACTTGAGAAGTCCACTAAAGAAGTCGGATTTAATGTATGTTATTTTCATAAAAATTTCAAAATGTGGTCTTCTAGTTGCACGATATTGTGACGATAAAAATTGATTTTCCACGTCCTCATATTTTCCAGAAGTTTTATCTTAAAAACCGTATTGTAATGCATAGAGCATATAGTGCGTAAGCATATATGCCTCATTGTATGCTTCCGGATTGATTTAATTGGTTCTAGCGTCAACGTGGACCACTTACGTTGCACGTGAATACTTTCCTACTTGAGGTATCTGCTAAAGAAGTCGGTCCAAGTAATATATGTCATTTTATAAAAGTTTCATAATGTAGTCTTCTAATTGCTCCCACCTCATCCCCTGGCGACGGCAAAAATTGATTTTTCAAGCAAAAATTTCCATAATTTTAATATAAAATCTTTATTATAAATCAGGCTCATCGCACTAGTTGTCCAATTTTGTGAAAATGTCGATTAACTCTATTACATTCGATTCATCAGGACGAAAACATGTACTGTATGCAATATAGTACAAATCACGATAAAAAATATACTTAGACTGGAAAATAACTCTTTTTTTTCGAGTCATAGGTCAATAAATTCCTCATTCGGAGTCAAATGACGTTCGTTGCACAGCAATGGAGCTATGGTCCGCTAAAACAGTTGGATTAGTCTCATTTTAAGAAAAAAAAGGGTTTTACCTATCAAATTTAATCTAACATTATCTTTTTTACGCCAATGGATGCCGTCTAAAATGGAAAACAAATTTTTTAAACTTATGGAAAAATATTTGTTTTGGATTGCACAATCACGCAAGTACCTAAATGGAGCTTGGCACTACAGTCAAGGAGGAATGAGATAAATGTAACGAGACAGATCTCAGAGGTACAGTGGGCGGCGAGCAATTTGAGCAGCTTTGCTGCTACGCATGAAATGGTGTAGCATCGTAGAACACGGGCTGCTTCGCTGGCGAACCAATAGGGCGAGCATGAAGAATTTAAGATTCTGCGCGCCGCCAAATTTTGGTCATATACCTACTCGTGGAATTATGTGGAATTTTCTGGCCACCTTGAATTCATCACTCGAAAACACTATCTGATGCATTTACGATACTTAGGCACTTACCCTGGTTTCGACGTCTTTGCTCCTTCATGGAACAGTAGATATCAACAATAGTGTTAGGAACTTCAAAATGGATTCGCCATGAAATCCATGATTTCTCTTAGAAACTTCGAAAAATGGGTATAATGCTATGAAAACTACCCTACTTCATCCAAACATTCCGGAAAAAATTTCGACGGAAAAAATCGCCGAAGATGCCTTCCTCTAACAAAGATTCAGTTCCTACGTTATTATATTGTGTGCATCTCTCTTAAGCTTACGAAGGAAAAATGCAGCTACACCTTATTAAAATTTCAAGAATTTGTCGAGTGATGTGAAAAATAATCAATAAACGTGTTTTTAATATTCATGGCAACCGAAGAGCCTGGTCGATAGAGTCTGCTATTGCGCTTGGGGGGCCCGTGTTCAATACCCCACGCAGGCACATTTCTTCTCCGCTTTTTTTGTATTTATTTTGAGGAAACCTACATTGAAATCCTGATTTTATGATTTCCAATCAGAACAATGGTTTTCTTGTCGGTAAATATTTCATCGCCTCACGCTACGTTGGGTATATTATGCGGTTGATAGTATTTATCAAACTTGTTTGATAGAAGTGACAGAAATATTCAATACTCCATACGAATCCAAATTGTGATACGTTCGATCAGAATATTTCTAAGAATACTTTATGCAGTGTTTATTCGCTTTATGTAATGCTGTATCAAATAAATGTAGTAAACTGTAGTTCATCTTATTTCGTAAATTCGTTATGTTTTGATATTATGTGTAAATTGAGTGTTACAGTGGAACGAGATCTCATCGTTTATGTTGTACTTGAATGGAATACTATGAGACACTGTCAGACTCGTAGAACTTTATTTTATTTTTTTAGCCAATCAGAAAAACGTTGCTCTTCTATAAAACTTTATATTCATTTTTAACCTACGTACCATGCGCTCGTTTTACTTGAAAGTGGAAATACTGCTTATAAGTATCTAATCTAACCAATTGAAGAGTAGGTAAACGGTCCTTAAGTAACAAAGAAAGGGTTCAGCCTATTTTTACCTTTCCCAGTTGTTATCGTCAGACATTTTATATTCTCGAAAGAGGCAAAAATTTATTGCTTCTTAGAATCAGTAAAATAAAAAATAATTATTTATTTGAGGTGGGTTATTGTGTTTTGTCATGAACATGGGGATTGATTTTCACATGATATCGGTATACGGTTTTAATTACTACGTAGAGGACGAAAGATGAACATTTTACGCAATCTAAGTCTCTGCAATTTAATTATATTTATGAAAATAACTATATAAAATGAATAATGATAAGAAAGGACAGGCAAGACTTTACTCGTCCCGGTGAAATGAAGACCGATGGCGTACAGCCAATCTAACAATCGTTGCAGCGTAGCTAATACCGGCATGTACTCTTCCCCTTATTCGTATTCATGGAAAAATATAACACACGACCACGAGCCCTAACGAGCTAGGTCAATTTTACTTTTAAATTAATGAGCTATGCCTGAGTATAGGCGCATTAGAGGAAGTGGCAATGGTCTCGACACGCGGACATGAAAAATATATCGCGTCAGTCATCTCGAGCCATGTGGTGGCATTTGCTATGCGTGGAATGTATGTGTCTCGAATCTTGATTTATTTACTGTGGTTGAACATATCACAGACCAAGATAGAATGCATATTTGCATACTTATCAGAAGTGATTAATGGGAACTTGTTCACGAAGTTCCAAGCTGTGACTGAAGTTCCGCGTAAACCATAGACTGGTTTGTTCCATAATTGTAGGTAAATATTAATTGCCTCAAAAGAGTAGCTCGCGACCAACTTGAATGATTTAACGCTGTTAGATTATAATGATGACATGTTTCATATGAATGAAGGAAGTTAAGACAGAAAATGTGTAGAGGAGAGTTTTACCTTACTGTTTGTTGGCAAAGACCAGTATTTGCAAACAAATGAAATCAACTCCTTGGTTCAAGCAGAGCATTTTATCACTTCACCGCTTTGCATTTACCAGGAGTTTGATTAAGAGCATGTATAAGTAATAATATTGATAATTTTTCACATCGAAAATGACACATATTCATACCTATGCCAAATCATTAAATTGTCATGAATTTGTTAAGAAACACAGAGTATAAAGGTGGTGTTGCCTTGGAGAGGGGTGTCAAAGCTCTTAGAATTTCATTATTTTAAAGAAAATTGAGCATTTAATAACCATTTCTAAAAATTTTACTTAATAAACGGTGACATTTAATGGACGATAATTCAAAAGTAAGGTATACAAAAACTCGGGCAGTATTCAAATTAGGTGCTGCCCAAAAATATATGTGTGGCAGAATTTCAGACGATAAGAAGAGATTAACCAGAATATTGTCTTGAAAAGAAGGGAACTTTTGTCAAAAGTTTTCTTGTAAAGATTACGCCCAGCTTTTCAAGTAGTTGATGTGAATAATCAACTTTGGCATGCCATCATATCCCTAAGACGCGCACTTTCATTTTTCCGTTTCGAATATTTCTTGGCTAACATTAGCTTACAAGTAGGGTAAAATAGAAAGAATTTTTCGAAAAAAATGTTTGCTATGGCATAATGAAATGTATCTCACAGTTTTAATCAGAATTTTATGGAAAATTTCCGCAAATTATTACGCTTAAATGTTTTTGCAAATGATTCAGTCTTATTATTGCATCCCAATATAGACCAAGCTCAACTTTTGAGCATGTGCTTATAGGCGAATATTTTTTCAAATCCATTTTAGGATAGGCAACATTGGGTCAGAAATTTAGAATTAAAAGTGGATAGGAGAAATCACGGTGGGTAAATATGTGAAGGAAAGGGAAAAGTTGAAAGGAAGTTGGATATTTATGCCTAAATTAAGGAGTAAAATATCTATAGCTTGTCCACGGAATTCGCGGATACTATTCCTAGCACTTGTAAATATTATGATAACTGAGTTAGTCTAGTACGGGAAAAACAAATATTTTTTCACCCTATGATAAATTCTTTATTCATTTAATTTTTCATGCGTGGTAATTTCTTATTTTTTTATGAGGAAAATGGACCGGAGGAAGTAAGGCATGGCAGGGTTAAGCTTTACTCGCAGGAACTCCATTAGTGATAATCACAATCCTTTATCGAGTGACATATTCTATCATATTTGCTGATAGAATTATTATCGATTGGAAATATTATTTTCTTTTGCAATTATTCTCTCACTGAATTAGCCTTGTCATAGCTTATAAAATATTTATAAGTATTTCTGATGTTTGATACCATTAGAATACCTATGAAATGAAGATAAGAGTTTCTATGGTACTAAGATTTTGGTTACAGCGCAGCCACCTTAAGGGCCAGTTGTTTCATGCATTTTCTATCAATTTCAGGCGAATTACTTTATGCATTGCTAACTTCGCTTCTAAAATACCTTAAACCTACTTAAATTGACTAAGTTCATCGTTTTAGCTGTTTTGATGCTTCTTCCACTTTTAAAATCCATAGTTACGGCAAATTAAATGATGGGAGGAGAGAGCCAAAGTATTATTTGAGTCTGAACTTGACTTTACTTGGCGAAGATATTGAGTTGAAAAATGAAAAAGAGCGTCCTCAGGTTTACAACTAAAAATGACTTTATTTCATCAAAGATATTTATATGATATTGGCTCAAATTGCTCTTGAAATAAACCATTGTTAAGGAAGATCATTGTTCAAGTCCGTAGAGAGAAATAAAAACTCGCGTATTTCTTCTAAAAAATTGATTCCATCGATTGATACAATATTGTGCTGATATAATACGTCATCAATTGATCTGATTGGTCAAGGTAAGGTGTTGTGAAGGAGAGATGGAGGTAGGGCGAAGGTGGCTGGAAATGCTCCATGAGTCCACACTGCCCGGGGCGATCTGTGGTGCACAGGCGGGTGTGAGAGAAGACAGGCTGCGAGTAGGTGCTCACACTGCGCCTTGCCATCCGCGGCGCCCCAAGGAGGTTGGGGAGTTCATCGTGATACACGCTCACGCACGCACATTACCAGGCCCCCTTCCGTGCTCTATGAATATGTGATGCGCGTTTGCCCCGTGTATTGTCCGTCTCCGTCGGCAGGGGGAGTTTGCGGGAATGGCGGGATAAAAAGTCGAGTAGGGAAAGGCTCAAGGGTTGAAAGGACGGAGATAGCGGCGGGCGGCCCTGGAAGGGGTTAGCGCGGGGGTGTCCAAGGGCCGGGGAGGGGGGGAGATATAAAGACGGGCGTTCCGCTTTATTTGCATCAGTCTAAGGCCTCCACGTCTTTCTACCCCCACCCTGTCTGCTAGCTCCCCTTTGTCTTTTTACACGTAGAGCAGGTGCATTCTGACCACGAATGTGCCGAGGAAAATATATGTCGTAACCACGAAAAGAATGACAACAGCAAGATGAAATGGGTTGGGTGCTTAGAATCAGGTGATCTCATTTTTGGAGAAGAGACCTCTGAAATCATGAAATGACTCGTGGGAAATGTTTTATGCAGCGTTCGCTTATAATGGCCGGTTCGCAAAAAGTAGAGGTAGTGGAATAGGAGTGTGCCAAATAAACTCCCGAATGATCGCAATTTAATGGCGAATCTATCGAACATCTTCTCTCTCAACAAAATTGTAAATCTAGCTAAGTATGCTTCCTAATTTCTGATGTTATTTCTAAAATGCCATTTATGAAAATCCAAGCACTCGAGCCATGTTGGGCACGTGAGAGATGATTGGTGATACAACACAAAGCGACTTAAAGGAGGACTGCCCTCGTAGCAGAGTAAAATTAATTCTCCATATTCATGTTGGGTTATCAACTGAAAAAATCAGGGTATTCCCGGATAGATAATTATAAATTGATAACGAAAAGTATAATATAAATCCAATATTGCAATATAAGTAGATATCAACTTCATTTTCGAATGATCCTATTGCCCGATACTAAGTATTCTTTAATGATACCATGCATACACGTTCATAGACTTAATTCAATTTAATTCAACACATAAGTATATTACACTTGACAACCAGAACGTGGAAAATTCGCCCTCAATTTTAAGGATAAAGTCGCCTATAGTGTGGGTAGAAGTTTGGAAAAAAACTCTCCTAAACAACCCGAGGAAATTTCACGTACTATACACAAAAACTTATGTGTTATATGTAAAAATTGGCCTTGAAGATGATATTTTGGATTTTTGGGGGGTCATCTGGTCTTCTAGAGAAAATTTGAAATAGTGTATTGAAAGATGTTACTGTTATTTTATATCAATTTGCTTTAAATCACAGCTTTGAATTATTTTGTTATGGATAGGGAGAATTAGCATTAAAATACAAGAGCTCATTAAAACATTTAATCATGCCAAGGTTTCCTAAATTTAGATACCTCTGAGAGGCAAGAGAAACTTTCCACCATTGCAATTAGTTGAAGCCATTGAAAATGATTCGGTTAACACGACTCGATATTTGGTATAGCCTTACACCGAACAGTTCACTGGTTTGCCGCTTACCTTGCGTTATGTTTTTTTGTGGATACTTTGCATCTCTGGTTTCCATATAGGAACTATTTACTTCGAAAAAATGACGTAACCAATGTATTTTTGGTACATTTTACGTAGCTAGGATGCACCATCGGTTAGGCTTATCAAGTAGATGTAAAATAAGTCCAACGATTACTATTTCAAATAATTCACGCTCTTTGATAAGGAAGAATTCACTGTTGTGAAGGTCAATGTGTCGTGGTTTTTTTCACAGAGATCGTCGAGAAAAACTGTTCCTATAAGATATATTTTAATGAAAAGTATTTCCTTTTCCTTTTTTGAGTAAAGTTTTATTGAAAACTAGTAATTAAGTTATTAATTAAAAAATAAATACTTAAGTTCACCCAGGCATGCAAACAACTTCCATCTGGTTACTTCTGCTGTGAAGAAACGTTTTAATGGAAAAATAACCCATCGTACTCGCCAATAATAAATTATTAGAGCCATGAAATTTCCGCAGGGTATTAGATTGCTTCCGACTGGTCAGTAGAGGAAGGCATTGGGAAGTGAAAATGATTTTTTTCGCTAAAAAATTTGCGCATATTGCAGCAGAGGACGGCTTGTTGGATTTTTACCCTCTTAGAAGTGACTATGAAAAAAAACTTACGTATCCCGGCAAGATTCCAACCTCATAAACACGGACCATGCCTCATCTCAGTTTGAGGGACCAAAGAGGTGACATAGCGAGAGAGATGTTTCCGGATCGAGGTCGTGGATTGGAGAACGAGAAAAAGGCAGAGCAGGAGTGTGGGGGTTGGGGAAAAGAGATTTTGGGAATTGTGGGGGAGGGAGACGCGGGTGAAGGGAGAAAAAGACTACTAGTTTCTTCCCCGGTAGCAAGAGTAAACATTGCAATCAATCTTGCCGCTCCTTCTGCCTCCTCCGACCGCTCCTCCGACCTCCCCTCAATTCCCACCCTTCCACCCCACCCGCGCTCTCATAGTTCTCTCATTCCTACTCTTCCCATTCCCCTCTTCTTTCTATGGACCATGATGCCCCCTCCCTAACCTCCTGGGATCCTATTTATCTATGACGAGTCTCCCTCCTCCTGGGTACTTCACAACCTGGTACTTGCGCTATTTTTTTGGAGACACTTCCTGTTTACTCTTGCGATTATCCAAAATTCGTATTGAGGGGTAAAAAAGAAAACATCCTTGCATCAATACTCGAAGATTAAAAGAACCAATTTTTGTCAATCTATAGAGAAATATAAAGGATAACCAATGAGATAACTTGAACTAACATAGTTGGAAATGCTATAGGCTTGGTGCATAATATGTGAATAACTGGATGATATGTCGATATATGAACTATTAAGTAATTTGATATGCCCTCTCAAAAATGCCAAATATTTTTACTAGAGAATTTCATACCATATCGAGGTCAAAATTACAGCAATGGTAACTTTACTCATTTGTTACTGACCTTAAACCCACTGTGGTTTCAGCACTAGGTGCCACAATCTTTTACAAGAGCATCTCCATGCACAAATGCCATCCTTTTGTGCCCATTTATCAAAGCCTGAGAGCGTGGCTACTTATGCCGTGAAGTGATTCTTAATCGAAATAATTCAAGCGTACGATAACAAGTTCACTTGCAACAGCCCGATGTACGAAACTGAGAAAACCAGTTTTTATGTGCAATAATTGAATAATTTTCCCGCTTCAAATTCAAATGATTCGCTTGTAAAACTGTATCGTTTTCCCTGAATTTCTAATTATTATAAGTTAGGAGTTCATAAATGACGTGAAGAAAGACAAAAGAAAATGTAAATCTTTACTTTCCATAAAAAATAGCAAATAATTCGCATGGAATTTGAAAATTACGTGAAAAATGACAAACAGAGGAAACCATGACATAAATATAAGAATAAAATAGCTCTATTACTTCTGAAAAAAAACTATGTTCTTAGATGCTATAGGCCCTTTGCAGAGATGTTCATCTGAATGCCTATTTGGTGCGATTTTTGATGACTCGGAGATTACCTTATTAATAAGGCAATATGATATATGAGGACATGATAGCCTAGGATATGCGTTGTGTTCATCTTGAACCATCTCCATTATCTCTTGATTCGTAGCGATACGTCACTGACTCATTACCTCAATCACTTTACCCCGAGCCTCCTCTAAATCCTTCTTTTGAAACAAACTCCACGCTCAGTTCAATCAATCACTCCACCTTATAGGAATAAACAATAAGGAATAAACGCACCCCCGCTATCCCATGGCCTCCAGCCATCACTTAAGAGAATATACTCCTAATGCACCCTCACCTATTACCTAATGGTTTGCGGATTGTGATTACCTTAATGGAGTGGAAAGGTATTATCAGAGGAGCAGAATCATGATTTTCCTCTCCCTTCAACACTCAGTTACCGAGAGGTGAGAGTAAATTGTCGTGGCTTTCTTTGCCTGATAAATATTCGTATGCCAATGGATCACAGTTCCTCCTTATCCCTCAAATACACATTATTACCCATGGCGAAGCTAAAATTGCTTTTTATTCTTCGCTAGTCGCACAAAAATTATACTCCTTTTCTATCACCTCCTCCCCAATTCATCCGTCCTTATATTGCTTTTTCCTTTCTTGGATCCATTGCATGATTCAATTCTCCCAGAGTAGATATATCGCCCATTTCCTATAATTCCTACTTAAATCTATGATTACCGACAGAAAACTAGAAAAAGGCACGAATAAATGCCGAAAAATATTTGATTAGCACAATTAGTACCTCAAAATGATACCTAATGAATCACAATACATCTTCAAATATCAGAAATTTCATCATCCTTGCTATCAAAAAAATTCTGCCTGAGAACAAATATTTTGCTTTGAAACCATTGACTTATTCGTTCTTGGCTCCCTCCGTTGCTTAGACGTAAAGTATTTCAAAGAGCCAGCGTCCCATGGTCAATTTTTCCGAAAATTTATTCATGAAAAAATAATGAAACGTCTCGGAGATATAGGGAACATACGCAACGCAATATTCGCAAAGTATATAACCAACACAACTATTCTCCCATTATGGCTCCCACTCCGTTATCATAAGTTCATGCCTGCATAGTAGATCCACACTCCGAACCCTTATGCTGCAGATACAACAATATAAAGCTCCCACACCCAAGTCTCACACCCACTCCCCATATTTGCACCTAGCCTGCCCCTTTCCCCGGAAACTTACCGTGCATCCTCACTATGATGTCACTTTAACATCCCACTTTTTCATCCTGTAGCCACACCAATATCATGCTCCCACACCCAAGCCCCGCACCCACTCTCAACATCTACACCCAGCCTGCACCTATACCTGGAGCCTAACCAAGCTTCCTCACCTCGATCTTACATTAGTATTTCACTTCTTCATCGTGTAGCCACACCCAAATCATGCTCCCGCACACATTTTTCAGGTCTGCACCCAGCCTGCGCCTGCAATTCGACCTCTACCTTGGATCCTCATCTTGATCTCACATTAGCGTTCCACATCCACGTTTTGCAGCATTACTTTTACATTTCTCCCTCACCCGCATCTTGCACCCATGCTCCACGTACTCATTGTGCACCCGAACCAGCTAAGAGAGACCAAAGAAACATCGGTGCAGTGCTGATATTACTAGATGTATGCCAGTAACGAGCGGATGCTTAATTTTCACTGCTAAATTTCATTTAGGAACGATGTCTATAATATCGTGAATGACATGTGGCACGTTACGGTGGAAATTATTAATATTAGTTGAATAAGATATCGCAGTATTAGCGCTGAATTTATTTTCGCAAAATGTCTTTCCTTGTTGCTTCAAAATTTTCAAATGCATCATGTGCAGCCAAGTTCTTCTTTAAATATGCCCTACCGACAAATAGAATGGGGCAAAAGAAATGATGGGATGTTGGGTGACGGAAAATACTAATATTGAGGGTTTCGTGAAAAAGGGTCGCTTTTTACGGTCTCGGGAAAGGAAGTGGGTAGAAACTACTAGTTGTACTACTAGTAGAAAGGTTCAGGGTGTACCATGTGCGTTTTCACACTCGTCTGGAACAATTGTGCCGTCAGGATGGATGTAAGATTTGCATTATCCTTTCTCCGAATGCGTTAAATTATTTTCAATTAATCAAGGAGGTGAAGCACTTAAGCAGCTTTTATGATTTCCCTTTCACTATGGTATTTATTTTTATCTACATATCAAGCGCAAATATTTATTGATTTTATATTATTTTATTTAACTATTGTTTCGCTGCTAATCTAATCTAAAATTATAAAAGAAAATATACTTTTCTTTTTTTCATTTTATGATGAGCTGTGCATGTTGTACTTAATTTTATACTTTAATGTCATTATATATGTTTTATATAAGTATAAGTAATGTATGAAAGTGTGCCAGATAATAAAGGCAAATCACAATATACCTAAACATTAATTATTTATTTTTAATATCAATATCAATGAATTATTAGACTAGTTGTAAGTTACAAACTGTAATAGTCACTTCTACCAAAATATTTGGAACTTTCTACCAGTTAGTCATTCTGTTTCTACCAGGCAAAGTATTAATTTTAACTAACTGCGTAGTGTTTCTTGTGTAGTAATTTCGCCTAAAGGATTAGAATTTTAAACTATGTTACAATAATCAGGAGGCGTAGAAATGATATCCAAATGATTTATTAATTTAACTGACTGCGGAGTATGGCTAACGAGACAGCATCCTGATTTTTAAAGAAAGTGTAGTAATTTTACCAGTGGGTTGAGTATTTCTTACTAAACAGGGCTGTTACAAATACCAGAAAGTCTAGTAACCCTAACCAGATTAATTTCCACTACTCAGTACAGTAATTGTAACCATAAATGTAATTATTTCATATTTTACTACATAGAGTACATAGAGTAGTGAAATATAACGGGAATCTTTAATTATTTGTAATTACATTAACGAATTGTTTTACAAACAATGTGGTTAAATATTTTATTAGTGTCACTAGGATCTATGGTCACATTTTATGAAAACATTAGAGATTTTTCTCAAAAGTCTATTCGTACCTTTTTGTGGTAACGCTGCTTATTGTTATGGATATTTTACGTGCATATAAGAGTAAAATGTACCTTTCTTAGGCACACTGTAAGTCTCTTCCTTCCGATACCGTTGCTATCGAGCCAAATAAAGTTTCTCATTTAGCATGTGACGATTTAAAATGCTGCATTGATTGTATGCTAGTAAGAGGAGGCAACCGACAGCTAAGATCATTTGAGCCTATGTAGAAAGAAGAGGGAGGTCGAGGAAAAACTTGGCGTATGTGACACTCCCTCCTAGCGATTCGTACCTAATAGCTTTTGATCGGTGTCGATAGTGCTCATAAGTTTTCTCGAAGTACCTATTGATATGAGGAAAATAGCGGAGTTTTCTTTCTCAACAATATTTATACGCTAATACAACTATTATTCAGCTCTCCTTCGAGGCACTCATTTACAAGGGGCCGTTCCATCTGTGCATGATACCTCATATCTACACATGGAGAGGTTCTTGAGAGAGAGTAGCGTTCAAATTGGAACTACCGTTTTTCAAGCGTCAAAAACCTTTCCTTTTTTTCCCACATAGCCAAATGATAAAACTGTTAAATTTAAGGGTGAATATCTTGTGACAATATGGCAACATTGAAAAAATTTCTTTCGTTCCCAGTTTATATCCGCCAAGCCAGTTGCGTGGTAGCGAGATAAAATACTTACGATTCGGGTATCGGGAATTTTTGCAAGGGAAGTAGGCAACCTAAGCAAATCCCCAATCCAACGGGCGGTGAGCCTTCCTCGAGAGAACAAACTAGAGAAGAGGCCCGGAAGAATCTCAATCGCTGCCGAAATTTGAACCTTGGCCTTTGTGAAGGAATTGTTTTTAGCCAATATCAATTCAATTCAAAATGTGGCTTTTTTCAAAATAAAAGCAACAATAATAAATGGACCCCGACTTAGGCTTGCACCTCTTCGATACCAACTTGGTCCTCGTATGACATATTCTTGGACCATCTTCACCCTCTACGGTTTTCTGTCGCGTCAACGCGGCGTCTCTCTGGAGCGGAGTCGTTACGTGAAGAGGATGGCCTGTCCATCACTGGGGAGCAAGATGGAGGGACCTGCGTCCGGTCGACGAGTTGGAGGGGAAGGGAACGTGGGAGGCAATCCGTCGCAGCAAGGGACGCATCGGCGACCGGACCACCTTCCCCAACACCACCACTCCTAAAGATCAGTCTTAGCTCCATGGTCCAAAATAGTGTTTTTTCCCCAAGTTTCGGTTCCCAATAACTTTTAAGATTACTATCACAGCCTTATGATTGAGATAGTTTTCTTACTTCGGACAATGTTTTTTTCTCATTCTATTAATTTAAACATATGCTTGTTATATTAGTTGGTTTTAAAGTTTTCGTGAGAAAGAACAAGCCAATTTGACAGCGCAAAACGAAGTGGAAAATATTAAAGATAACGGAGTTTGAATGCATGTGTCTAATAGGGCAAGCATGGGTGTTTTTCCGCACAATCTTTTGCACGATTATTATTTTGCGTATCGACTCAAAAGTAAATATACTGTAAAAAAATTCTCTCCTATGCATTATGAAAGTAGTGCGTTAATAACGTAATGATGAATAAATTGAGGATTTAGACGGATTGTGGTAAGATCTTTTCAGTCTCTAATCGGATGAAAAAGTTGTTTATGGGTATAAATCTTTCGACGGCGATACCTGCAATCGTTGCACGGTTGGAATCATTCTTTCAATTTTAAGAGGACTTACACGAGAGTACGGAGGGGAATACTTTCGATCTTATTAACTTTCCTTAACCTGGGCCCACGCGATCTTCTCTCGAGTGTCGAAATATTTTATGTCACACGAAGAGCTCCGAGATTTCTTGCATGGTGATACCATTGGCAGACTAATAGCCTGGAACTCGAGCAGTTTTCAAGCAATGTTTGTATCCTTGCACGTCCGTCCACGCGACATATATGAACTAATGATCGGTCGACCAATATTTTCATAGCATGCAAGATAATCGAGTGAAGTTAGCTTTATTCTTATTCATGAATTAAAAGTGATATTTCTCGGACCTTAGAGATTCAAGCAACCTGAACGTATCATTTTACACTTCCCAGCTAAACTATCTGGAGCCAAAAAAACCTATGTACCCAACCTCCCCTGATCTGAAAAACCCTTCTACCCGCGCATCTTCCTGGGCCGGACTCTGAACCTCCGGCGCCAGCGCCCCAAAGGAAGAGGATCTACCTCTCGCAACCCCGTACCCCACCTTTGGATAAAAACGCCTACCCGCCCAAAAGCTCTACCCGGACTCTACCCTCTTCTTTTTCGCTGCTGGTCCCCGCGGGGGTGGCGGGAGTATCCATCGTGGGGAGATGCGGGCGAAGAGGAAGAGGAATGGGGAAGTGCTGCGGAGAGAAGGAGAAAAATAGTTTTCAGAAATGGAAGTTGCCCACTTTTTTCCACTCTCAGCCGAGGGTGACAGTGAAGGGGGTTTCTGGATAAAGGGGAGGGGGGAAGGGGTCGCGTGGTGGGGGGGGGGATGAGACGCAGGACGGGCGATGGAGAGAAATGAGTTCGGGTGAACGAGAGAGAGGTTACCGGGGGTCTGTGAGGAGGGAAGACTGGAAGACGAAAAAAAATTAAATAAAACCGGGGTGAGGGGGTGAGATGATTGTGGAAGGGTTGGGAGGATGAAGAGAGTGCTAGTGTGCAGGGGGAGGGTTGGAGGGGGGAATGAGTAGTGCAGGATGTTGAATGCTGGGAGGCTGTGAGAAAATGAAAGAGTGGGAGGCGCCTCAGATAAATCTCGCTTGCTTCGGGGTGATATATCCTCAAATTCCCGCGTCCCTCCTTTGCGTGCCTCTCCGTCTGTACTTTTGTGTGTTTTGGCCCGTGTTTGCGAGAGTGTTTGCGAGCGTGTGTGCGAGCGGAGTGAACGCTTTCCTAATGTGAACTCGGAAAAATGGCGAGGCGGTTGGGCTAAGTTTATGTTTACACGGTCCTTTTAAAATGAATTCCGATTTCCCTCAGAAGATTAGCATACTGGATGGCAAGTGAATGTCCCGGCGGCGTTAGTCCGTAAGATTTACGCGGTTAATGGTGACGATGAATCATTTTTCAGCATTCCTTTGTGGCCATATCCAACAATTCAATTTTACGCTGTGGGTTAAGCATCAGTCATTTACTGGGTGGCCAAGGATTTCAAATGGCAGACATGCGGAGAGCCTTCATTCAATATGGATACCCGAGCATTTTTCATTCAAGTAAAAATCTCAATTGCGTTAAATTAAATTTTTAGAAAGTTAAAATAGGGAAAATTCATGTTTAAGCAAGCTTAAAATTTTCGGACATATTTAGCTGAACAATTACTTGTTATTCGGTGGTGGTTTGTGCGCTTCCATGTGCAGTATTTTTCGTCCAGACAGCCATGAAATACCTTGAGGAAATAATGTCTAAAATACTGAGAATCGGTCATCATTGTTTCATCATTCATGCTTTTTCTCTCCTAAGAATAAATCGCTAACCCAAGCCACCTTGTTGTACAAAGTTTGCCTCTCAGTCGCACATTCTTCAAATGCTTTACCTTACTTATCAATCGCTTCGTAATGTTTCAAATCTCCGGGAACTCGAATGTATGCTGGGATCTAAGTTTGAATGATGAGATGATATTTTTCCTTTCCTCATGCAAGGCCAATACTTTACGTAACATTTGTATAATTTTATCTGCAAGTAGTAAAAAATTCCATTGATAGAGATTACTGCGATTAGTCACATTTTATGCAATATAAAACTTACCCAGATGATCTAGAAAATAGAATTTACCAGATGCATATCACAATTCCCTCGTCAAAACTTACTTACAATATTCGCTATTAAAGTTAATTCAACTTGCTCTATATCATCATTTATTGTTCGATGAATTGCTGTCAAATGTTTATTTTTAAATTATTGTAATTATATGTCGCAATTCTATTAGGATTGCAAATCTTACCAACCGATTACTATTTAATATTCTGATGCGTACATTTTTATGCATATAATAATAATCAATGGAAAATGTTTTACGTTTTAAGGAAAAAAATTATCCTAAGAAGTATTGGTGCATATAATGTTTGATTAAATAGTTGTAACGTCTTAAAATTTTTCTCTTTGGGTTTAAATAGGCATTTTTCTCAGGTACCACTGGAAATTGTCGATATATTCCTCGTAGTGTATGTAAGTTGCTAGAGATTCTTTAAAAATATACTTTATCGTTGTATTCTTGAGTTCTGCAAAATATTTCTGTAAAGTATTTATAGTCTATGGACAAAACCTTGATTTTTGGATTTCGTTAGTATTCTTGTGATTTTTTACGCGTAAACCATTGAGCAGCTTAGTAAACATTTATGCCCCAAAAATATTTGTTATCAGGCATCTTTGAGCTTCTATCAGGCAACTCTGTCATGTAGGAATAGCCATAAATCACTTTTAAATTTTCCAGAATAAAAAAACGGATAAATACTCAGCATCAAATATTATCAATCACCCATCATTTTATATTTTAATTCTCAAAGGCAGCATTATGAATTTCAGTACATTGTTCTGTGACCTTGCAACAGTATTCTCCTAATATGAGCCAATTATATCTGTCTAATGGACTCCAATATTACAACACACGTGTGATCCAAAACTGTCAGACGCTCTCGCATCGGAATTTTTACCACACCAATCTCACTGAGAACAGCTTTTGCACCAATAAGGTGCTTGAAAAATAATAATATCGGACCAAACTCAGGCTGTTCACAATGTATAATATCTTCAATATATTCTTAAAAATTCATAAGAGTTAATATTTTCTCAAGAATGATTTCTGCTTTCAAATGAAAAGAAATTTGGAAATTGTGACTGCGCATAGGATATAAGAAGAGTTTATTCACCAAACTCTTTTTCACGCACGCAGGAATGCACACACCTTAGGGTATATTTCAACAGCATCTTCTTGCCCATAGGCCACATTCTAATATCAATATAATTGGGATATGACATTTTCACGAGATAATTTTTAGATGATAAATATGAGTGCTAACATTAAGGTTCAAACTATCTCCTTAATCATTCTCATCATATCTAAAACTGGCCGGCAACTTTGTTTTGCGTCGATAGGCTGCATTTTCATATCTAAATGGCTGCGCAGGAGGCGCATCTTAAGTATACGTATTTCATCTAGATATTTAAATGAACACGTATTTCATGCAACAACTCTGAAGGATGCGGTCTGTTTCTAAGCTAACGAACATGCATTGCATGCATTAGTATTTCTGGCATTTCCTCTGTTTCACGAGAAAATTCTTTAAAATCTTTTAGAATTGCGCATAAACGTATTAGCAATAAACAAAGGTAACATTCGAGAAAACGGCAGCTGATCAAGGCTATAGCGGCAAACCCGTGGCGTTGCGTCTTCTTCCTAGTTCCGCGCGCCCTCTCGCCGTCAGCCGAGAGGTTGTCGTGGAGGGGGTGGAGTGGAGGTGAGTGGAGAAGGGTGGGGTTGAGGAGAGGGAGGGGGGCCGGAGGAGGATGGGCTTGGGAAGTGGGCGGGGACTACGCCACAGCGCGTCAGCGTGACTGATGATCGAGGTGGGAAGACGGACGTATGTAGTGCGGACGAGAGCCGAGAGGTGGCACTAGCGCCAATTCCCTTGGAAATATAGGGAATCAATAGACGACGAAAACAATGATGTAGGAGCCATTTCTGCGCGTAAAATTTATGCCCTGGCTTCATCAGCAGCAAGCGCCAAGCATACTATCTGAGAATTCAATCTCATGCTTCATGCGTGAAAGTAATGTATGTAAGAAATAAGAGGTAAAAATTAGCCGAACCTGAGTTGATGCCCGAAAAAACAAATTATGCGCCGCATTACCGGGTTTTAGTTGCCTTTGTTCCGAATGGAACATATGCTCATAAAATGGTTCAATTGAAATATGAAAATTGAAAATGACTTTCACCATAAACACGCCATAAGAGGGTTCAAATAACCAACGTGGCCTCAATGTTGGCGTTTACCGCCATAAAAGCATATCAGCTGGAGTTTTCCTTCGGAAGATGATACCTATAGACTTAGGAGGATGAAATCCTTATTGAAAATCAAAAAAATAATAAAGAGTATATAAATAATAGAGCAATTCTAATGCCATGAGGTTAAAAACGCAGGAATGTATTTATCCAGAATTTGTTCTACACTCTATAATCATTAACTATTATATCTACGTTAACTCTGGAAAGTGGAAACTAGACATTTATTATTGAGTCATTAGATGAGGCTCCAAGTGTTAAAAATTGTCGTTTAATGGTCATGAAGTTTCACTGTGACATTTCAGAGAAACGAATAGGCACCTACCTCTTATAATAAACTTTCACAAAATACGGTTCATTCAACCATGAAATAAAGCTCATTTTTTGTTTCGTTCAAGTATCATTCGAAAATAGAATGGGCTACCTAATGCAGGACAAGATTGACGCATTCCGATAAAATAACACAACGATCAAATGTAGAAGTAAATTATGATCTGAATCTACTGTTTATTCTTTGAACGCATATTCATGAAATACAAAAGAATACCAAAATAATATCAAATTCTTATTCACAAATAATGACATGATTTGCGTCATAGTCTGTTGTTATTTCATACTCGTTAAAATATGACTCTTTTTCCTAAGTTCTTGCAAATTTTGCGATGAAATAGATCTGTGTTTCAAAGGTACAGGCTATTATTTTATTGAGGATACATATCAATACTACTACTAAAATTTTCACAAGTAAGCAATTGTATGAATTCAGTGGTTATTTGCAAAACGAATTAAGCAGGTTTAAAATAACTATCTAATTATTATGAGCGACGGAATCACATCAGTTTCGGCAATGCATGTTCATATATCAATACTAATGGAAATCGATCTCATAATAATGCTAGTTTTCATTTCATGACCTGATTTAAATAAAGTGAACACCATTTTTTACGATTTTGGAATACCTACACCGGAAACCGCCATGATAAATGAAAGTAGCATCAATCTCATGTTTGAGCTTTCAAATGTTCACTTTTAGTTAAAACATTGAGCAAAAAATGTTTATTGTTAGATTTTAATAATGAGAATACTGATATGGCTTTAACAAAATAGTCACCAATGCTATTTGATACTTGATTTCAAAGATGAAAGCTGTGCAATATCATTAAACATTTCGCGGCTCTAATTTTATTTCATTCAGAACCGCGTTCAAAAATATTATTTAGCATAATGGTTTTAAAGACTTTGAATGGAGAATTACGCATCAATTATAAACTTACACAGGAAAAAATATGGCACTATTTCAAGAAAATGTATTCATAAATTTAGCTTGTGAATAATGTGCATGACTTTGTAGCAAAAATATTAGGTTAGAAAGATATGGATAAAATAATTAACTTGGTTATTATCAGTGAAAAGCCGATCTTGGCTCAAAATAATAATTTTTTGTAGCAATATAAAGTATATATTATTTATGAAATAAAAAACCGATGCCCTTGTCACATCTGAGTTAAATTTTTTTATTATTTCGAACGAATTGTTATTGAACCATAACTAACAGTTTAAATTATTATAAAACGATATTCTAAATATAAAGTTTTCCGCTTTATCTACCAGTTTCCAGTGCACCGGAGCGGTTAACTTTTGGAATCCAAGTGCACATTTAAGTAATTATTTATTGCGAATGCTAAAATTGATAGCTCTGTTCTGAGTGTTTTATTCACTTCAATCCATGTTTGAGAGGAGGAAAATGCGGGTTTTTAACGATATTTGCAGTCTAAAGGCTGCTCAAACGGCAAATTTCATATGCCTGCAGGTTATATAGTCATGAATCATGATACAAAATCTTATATTCACTTCTGAGATGCTTAGAAATTCAATAAAAAAAAGCTGAATTCCCATGACAGATGCTCCAAAAAACAATAGTTGAAATAAAGGGATTCAGGCTGACATAAAATGACCGGAGAGCGTCCTTTTTCCAAATACCGATCCATCTCAATGGGAGAATTTTATTTAAATTATCGTGTAAATAAGTTAAGATATAATTCATGTTAAAATAGACAAACATGAATTAAGACCAAAAATTAAAAATCTTAAAATGAATTAAACGAGGCCAAGATAAGAAAAAAATAATTAAGATATAATCGCATATTTCAACGGAATCACACTGATATATCCTCTCACATCCTCAGCAGTATGTAAAGGCAAGCTTGTCTCGGGTATTATCCTCAGGTGTGAAGACAATGGAAAAGGCTATTTTGACGCCACAGAAAAATAAGAACAACGTTAAAATCTATATTTGCTTTAATATGTGGATTATAATTGTTTCGTGAGTGAATAAACTCACTACTCAGAGTATAATAATGTTTACATATTCATTTCAAACCTCGCTTGAAATGAATATGTAAACATTATTCAGCAAATGCACCGTTAGTGTGTTGGAAATAATGTAAAAAATTACATTAAATCAAATCAATGCCATTTGAAATAAAATTGATCCAAACCATGTAGGTACATAGTTTAAATTAAGGTCTAATGTATTTTTTCACTCGCGCTGTCCATGACAATGTTTACCAGTTTAATATGCCGAAGAAAGGTAAGAAAGAAGTACCTTTAAGTTCACAATAACACATTTAGAATATATTTTTAATCGGTGTTTGATGCTAATTTGTCTATACTTTCATGACTTAGGCAAAAATGGTAAAAATGTATATTAAGTTGAGGGAGCTGGACAATGACGAATGGAGCCAGGTGCTAACATATATGCCGCGTTGCTTCTAGTTTGCCTGGGCAGCAGTTTCACGTAAGTTGAAGTCAACGTCTTCTGGTTGGATTTGTAAATGTGCAGTCATACAGAAATCTCATTTTTTTCTACCCATTTGAATCGACCCGTCTGTCACTGGCTATTGGTAAAAGTATCTGTTTTATGAGCAAAATATGTTTGCATTCGATACATTCCCTACTTTAGTTAGCCAGTTAATTTTGACGGTTAAGTAGCTAACTTCGATTTTGCGATAATATTAATGGCCTTTTGTCGTACTCGGTGATAGAAGTGACTTATTTCATTGTTTCTTTCTCCATCAAAATTGATAGTAGTCTATGGAGCACGTCCAAGATTTCTAAGAGGCCATTTGGTTGGTTCCCTAGGAACCACATGCCCTGTTGTCTTACTCGGTAACTCGTAGATGTTGATGAATATTGTACATAGATTCAAAGATGGCTGTACCTATAGATATTTGATAGATTGGAAATACAAATCGTCAATGATATACACGTAGGAATAAATGAAACTGCAAAAAATAGAAAGAAATTGAGCAATAAATGGGGGTATCAGTTCCACGTTGTTGACTAAGAAAC
Source organism: Ischnura elegans (assembly GCF_921293095.1). Classification (NCBI taxonomy): domain Eukaryota; kingdom Metazoa; phylum Arthropoda; class Insecta; order Odonata; family Coenagrionidae; genus Ischnura; species Ischnura elegans. Next base: position 128,918,847 of record NC_060246.1, read on the forward strand.
GCCAAACCTGGCATACTACATTACTCATATTAAAAACGCTTAAATGCCAGCTGTGAGTGAAGGTGAAAGGTTGTATTGTATTTAGTTACATAGTATTTAACAAAATCTGGTGCGCTGGAGATACAGAACAGTACAACTAATGGATTTGCGTCGGTAACAATCGTTATATTTCAAAGAAGAGGCAAAAACATGCTAGAGACTCATTTTGGCTGTTTGATCACATATATACTGCTGCGGCAGATCAAACTGCCATTGCTTTCACTATAAATGGGACCTGCACATATTATTTCCGATCACTAGAAGATAACAGTTTTGCAAATTACAAGTTATTTTGCAGTATTTTTTTTTCATTCAATGCATTAGTTTTAATAACTGCTGGTTACAGATTAGTGAATATTACGGAGGCTTCCGCGGTGAGTTGATTGGTGATGGTTTTCCGGGTTTACTCCGCGTTGATTAGCAAAACATGAATCAACGCGGTGTAAACCCATTGCCATTAGTGAATATGTTGGTCGTTCTAAGCGTCTAAAATTAATACGAATTGCAAAAACTCTTCTGCTGAGGCACAAAAAAATCATGCTACGAGGGAGCATGGAATGCTTCAAATTCCTCTATATTACAATAAATGTAAATTCGAAGTATAAGATGCAAGTTTTCAAATACCTAAACGGATGTGAGCTAGCATAGAATAACTCAAATATTTAATCATATTCAATATTTTTATATCATTATTTAGTTCTCAAAAAATTCAATCATCATCTTTTACTTTCTATACTCGACCTTCATCTTTAATTTTTCCTGAGATTAAAACTAAATACCTAGAAAATTAAATATCCTACAATGTTACTGCAACAGTAAATGATATATCATATGCATATGAGTAGAGATCATAGAATAAATCAAAGAAGCGCTAGAAATGGCAATATTGTTTACATGATAAGTTTTAGTGACACTCTCAGTAAACGAAAAAATAAGGTACCTGGAAAAAATATTTTTTCAGGCAAAAAATTATGGAATTTATAGAGTTTTAAAATGACGTTTCAATATTTTTCACCTTTTTACTTATTCCATACCACGTACTTTGTTGAGCTACAAATGTTTTCTTAAGGGGGCTAAGGAATGTTGAAAATAGCTGCAACAAAATATGTCATGCGCAGTAAAAAATAAATCTATACACAATATTCCAATGTGAGAGTTTCTGGACTGGTATTGAAATCATAGTCATGTAAGTTTTGATGTAAGTTTGACATCCTTTATCACCTGACTCTGACAACATGAGTTTGAGGTACGGAGTATAATTCTAACATTAGTTTCCAAAAAATACTTATATTTTGAAAATACTATCAAATATTTTGCTTATTTTGATTTCTAGTTAGAGATTCATATTATTGCAAGTACTTGAAGACGGATTTAATCAAAGAAGTTCGCAAAACACTTCCTTGAGTTACAAATGTTGAGTGAGGACTCGATTATTTTAAGTCTGCTACACACTTTTAAACAAATATTTAAAACATGCGGTAAAAATAAAAACCGCCCACTTATGCCATTTGCGAAATTCCGAGATATAATTATACAAATTATTAAAGGAGACATGAGATATCGATTATTACCATATTCCTAAAATATTCAAGCATTAATTGTTAAACCAACAATTGGTATTTTTCCCTGTAACGGTCAATTTAAACTTTTTGGTAACTATAGTTCCAATACCTTCTAAGCTCAGGTAAGAGAGAAAATTTGGAATTGTAGCAGGGTCGAAGCTTTACCACAGCGCATTTTTAAATATATCTACTAGACTACGTATGTTTAGCGAAGAAAACCATAAAGAGCGTGTGTTATTTCACAAGCTGAATCCAATACGTTGTTGAAATTCATGAGGGAGATATACCGCTGCAATTGGAATGGAATTCAATAATAGCAAACAGAAAATGAGGTGAGTGATAACATTTTCTGAGCACTTATAGTAGCGATTTTGTCATCAATTGAAGAAACACACTAAAAGAGATGGATAACAAAGCTCCACATACATATCAGTGCTGTATCGGCAAATTATGAGCACATTCAAGATCAGTGGCGTCGGCAATGGTGAACATTGTTTGTAAGCCTCGAATAACTCCAGATCTTGTATTTTGATAACTCTTACAGAAACATTTCACGACCAAACCTCTCGCAAATGTTACCATATCAAATAAAACGTGTTCGCGCCATAACCGTAAGGAATGAGCAAAGGGGGAGGAAAATGAAGTCTTTAGCGCCTGAAAGGAAAAGGTCACGTTGCCCCAACGAGGATCTTACCCGGTGAAAATCGGCCCGGCGAAGCTCGGCAATATAATAACCTCCTGCCATGCAAACAAACCCTCACTCTCCTACCAAGACGTCTTTGTCCCATTGACATGGAAACTCATTATCTTCAAAGCGTATCGCGAGATGAGTTTCGACGACTTGTGGGGTGGGAGAAACAAAACCTGTGCTTTGATGCTGGCCTCGCGGGAGTGGGCCTCCATCAATCTGGCCATATCTCCATCAAGGGGCCGTTGTTTTCTTGCTGGAGGGGGTGAGAGGGGAAAGGATCGAGTAGAGATATGGCCATGGGGGAGGGGGAGATATAGAAGGAGAGACACAAAAGGGAGGGAGGGAAGAGAGGAGGACTCTAAAAGATTATCAATCAATTGCGCTTTCCTTGAAATTTATTCCCGCGTGGAAACGGGTGTTTTGCCGTCGGTTTTTGATCGCTTCACTCCCTTGACTCGTCTTTTCTCCTTCCCCTCCCGTTTCCGAGCAGGCAGGCACAAGGATTCCGCCAGGAGGCGACCCCCTGCTGGGTCGCGGGGCTCAAGAAGCGCTCCTACCCGGAGAGGAGGACGAAGAGAAAGAGAAGTCAATTCAGTTTACGTGACGGAGACAATGATCATTAGGGACGGGGAAGAGGCCGGGACCACCCTCCCGCCTTCTGCGTGGCTCGAGAGAGCGGGAGGAAAGGGATGACGAGGGATTGGCTGGAGAGGAATGGTGGAGGCATTAAGTCACCACCACCGCGCGGTGTGCTCTTCTGCCGGCTTTGGGGCGAAGGAGGCATCTCGCGCGAAAGGTGGGGAGGGAGGATTATTAGGGAGGTTGGTAGGTACACCTGCGCAGGGTGCCGGAGTCGCTTGATATCGTGAGGAAGGGATCTTTGGCGGTCGCGGGGCTGATACCGTTTCCAACCCTATGCTCCCAACTGCGATTCGGAAGTATATCCTCTCATTTCCTCTTTTTCGTGGTAGATATTGTCCGTATAATTAAACCTATTAAAGGGTGCAAGTGAGGACACGGGACAAGAGAAGCATGAACGACGTAAGTGACGAAAGTTCCCTTGACTATAAAAAAATATGTTACGTGCATCAATCTCAAGACAAACTACTGTTTTGGTGACACTAGGAACTCTAAAAAAATATACTTCATCTTTTACATGAACGCAAGATAGTCTTTATGCACTTCCTACGAATGCACATCTGAGTCTGCTACGGTACGTAGCTTCCTTGTGTTAAGGAAATTAAACATGAGACGAGTCCGAGGTTAATTTTAGGGTAGAATGCGTTACAGCAATGAACGAAAATGCGGATAAAAGTTACGCGATAGGCATAAGAGGTATCAGTTACCGAACATACAACTTTTAATTTTATGTGCTATATTTAGGAACAGTCCTCGCGATGAATTTTATCGTATTTCAACGAATGATAAATTGCTTATTTTGCCATGAAAAACAAGTGGCACGGAGGAAATAGTTGGTTATTATCACGATGATATTTCACAGTGGGACACAATGGTAATACTTTACGGTCACGAAGTCATTAATTTATAATTTGAGCCATTTATTTAAATGAAATCAAAAGAATCTGAAGTAAAAATACTTTATTACACCCAATAGTTTATTCTGACGTACGTTTATACACTCAAATGATCCGGTATACGAATTTACACAAAGGCATGAACTTCATGCAATGTGCCACAACCCTTGAGAGCTTATAGCGAAGACTCCCATTTTATGAACCCACTCCATGGCAGTGGCTTTAATCCCCTAAGGATTATCTCCCTCGAGTTAATCACGCCTTGCCCCGATTGCGTATACGGCAAGTGCCTAGACTTAAAATCTCACTCCCTCGGGGAACTTAATATTTTTCCCTGATTTAAGTTTTCCTCATAATCATGTATGAGCATTATGACAGTGCTAATATTATGCTTTCTTTCTGGCTGTGTGGTGCTCGCAATTTTTAAGTTAACAAGTAGGTGAGATCGAAGTAGCAAATCGTAAATTTACAACAAAAATTGTATTACCATGAATGCTCTCTTCTCCCACAGAATGAACCAAGTAAGGGGGAAGTGAAGTACTTCATGAACCCTGGAGGATATGGAGATGGGATAGCGTTTTTTGGGGGGAACTAAGGATCCCGCACCCCGTATAAACTAACGGTGGAGGAAATGGCCGTTCTCCTCATGTGACTGGCTGCAGTTGGCCCTCGCTCGCCGCACGGCATCCCGTCCATTCGCCGGAACTTCCAAGGCTCTCCTACTTATCTCTCTCCTCTCACTCCCCCAATCTCTCTCTATCTCTAAGTCTTGCGTGAGCCTTCGCAAAAGAGAGGTTGACGCAAATGGAATAGCCGGAAAAACGAGGTGACTGTGAGGGGAGACAAGTAAGGGGAGTACCTACTTGATTACCAGATCATGGAAAGCCTCTTGGCCTGAGTTACCTACTAGGAAAAATAATGCTCCATGGACGCCACGCCTAGCACCTAGAGAAACGTAGGGTCGGCAGCGTGTTTTTGTAATTTGACATTTTCCAAAAGAATAATTTCTCCGGTAAAGACTCGTTTTTAACTTTTACCGGAATCATATGAAAAATAGCCACGTTAACTTCTAAATCCATCTTTAGGTTTTAAATCAAGGAATTAAATTTAAGGAAGATGCAAGCTATACGGTATACTTCATCATATGAGCAGGTGCCTAAGATTTTTACATTCCTACATGGAATATTATCATTATCATTTTTAGTATTATTACATTGCTGCAAGTAGTCAATTGCCTGGCGGCAGCATTAGCTTTACATACATGGATAAGAAATGCACCAATCTAATACCTAAGTAAGAAACAGAAAGACACCTATAGTAAAAAAAATAATACATTGATTCTAATATCATACAACTAACAATTGAACTATGACCCCAATTACCCAATTTAAACCACTCCATAAAATAAATTAATTCTAATATCATACAACTAACAAATGAACATTGACCCAATTAACCTCATTTCATACACTCCCTAATAAACCACTATGTAAATCACCAATAAATGATGAACACTTATTCCTAAATGATTTCGCATTTGCGTGGAAGATCTTAAAAATAACTTCAGGTAGTTCGTTCCTCTCCTTTATTCCTCTATGTAGGAAGAATTTTTTTCAAAATATCTGTTTTCCGTTTTTTTAACTCAATTTTGAATTTATGATCTTTCCTTCCAATGTAGTAGGGTGAGTCCAGCTTTTGACCGATTTCTTTCCAACCCCGTTCTTTTCTAAAGGCTTTGTAGAGGCAGAATAACCTATTTATGGTTCTTCTCACTTTTAGAGGTTTACATCCTAGGCATCTTAGCACTTTCTCTCAAAATGAATAGCTTGGAGACTTACAATTTTAAATTTTGCAGCTGTAACTCTCAGTCATTGACCATTTTTGCCTCATTGACCTCGTCACCTGACCGTCTTCACTATGAAGATGATGTAGTAACTTGTATGATGTTAGGCACGATGTGGTGGAAGTTCGTAATATTGTTGAAATGACACATTGCAATATTTCCACTTATAGATTTATTTTACACTACGCGTTTCGTCGTTACAGCGACGTTACACTTGAAAATGTCGCTGTAACGACGAAACGCGTAAGTAGTGTAAAATAAATCTATAAGTGGAAATATTGCAATGTGTCATTTCAACAATATGATGTAGTAAGTTCGAAACTCACGTCGGTATAAATTTTATAATCGTGGAAACTTGCAAGTGTTTATTTGGATGTGGAAAAATTCCACTGCATCACGCCTGGATATTAGGATTTTATTCATTTCTGCCTCTTTAAAATGGGTATCGGGAATTTTGTATCAGCATATTCTTAATTGTTGCTACGGAATGGTCAATAGAGTCGCGCTCTTCTACTAATAGGTAATAACGGGAGAGATACTTTTCATTAGCTGGCATTGGTCGAGGAAAGGGAAGGCTTTGGAAGCATTTCTCGGGGAGACTGATTACGGAATAAAAGGCTGGTCGCTGCACGAGTTGGGGCAGGACGGGGCCCTGGCTGAGAGCGAGGAAGCAGAGGGGATTGATGCAAGACAGCAAGAGCCCTTCATTTGTCGTCGCCGAGGAGACAGGTTGATTAATGCTGATGTCTCCTGATTGGACTCTCAGAAAAGTGACACCTGCAGGAAGAAGGCTGAGTAGAGGGGGTAGGGGTTAGGAAGGGAGGGGGGTAGGAAGGGAACGTGAGGAAATGGCGGCTTGCTGGCGGTATCTAAGTATAGGAGCTAGAATATGCAGGGCTAAATTAATCACTCAATGCTCAATTGGGAAAATCATTACCAAAAGCACTTACTATCGTAATTTCTTACAATTCCACGTAAAAGAACGCTACCGAAGGATTTCAGTAACGAAGCCTGATGTTGTAATATCTGTTTTTTCCCGGCGAGCAATGGCAGAAAAGATTTGTCGGGTCTTACACCGGGTAAAGTCTTCCATATCTCCTTCCGAAGCTTCGATGAGCTACTCGCCCATCGTTCTCAGGGATTCAGAAATCCAAGCTTGGAGTTGCACATAGACACATCGGAAGGAGATATGGCGGACCTGATCCGGTGCGACCCAAGAAATCTTCACTCTTTAAGCCTAATGTTAATTAAATAAATTTAGATTTTCATGTAATAACAGTCAAATTTGCATAGTTTCTTAGAACATGGTTTCCATTTGGTTCTAAAGTGGTAAAAGTTTGAAAAATAAAACAAATTTCGTATTCTTTTCCGAAGCATTTCAATTGTATGTATTACATTAATACTCTCACGTTAGATCGAAGTATCAAATGAATTTAATTGACTGCCAAAAAGAAGAACACATCATATACTCCAGACAGGTCTTGTCATACATCTGAACTAGTGACTCAAATACTTCCATGCATTATTTAGATCATCCATTCATCCGCTTCAATTAATGAAGCATAAGAAGTAATGACGATGAGCAAAGAGATGGTGAAATCTTCACTAGTCTACAAGTTTGACTTTGAAGCCATTTTAAGTATTTGTGAGCCAAAAAATATTGCAAGCCATGTAATACATTACAGGCATCTTGAAAAAATTCCCAAGATTAGGCAAAGAGATCCACTTACCCAGATTTACCTTCCATTTTTAGCTAAAAACGGTCGTTACAAATGATATTACTGAGTAATGGTGCCCTATCAAATTGGTGCATTTTATAAACATATATTTGGAATGAAATTAGGTGCATGATGAATTAAAAAAGGAAAAATGTTTGCAATGTAATAAATTACATTTTTGTCATGTATTGACTGCAATGAATCTCATCATGTAATGCAGACTCTTCTTAAAACACTGAGACCATGAAAATACATTTAGACAATACACTAGAGAGCATTAATTTCACAATTGAATCTCAATAAACGTTTCTTCCTACTCCCCAGAACAAGCGCCATAAAACCGTTTGAACAAATCAGCATTTGATACTACGCGAATCAAAATGAACACATTTTCAACCAAATGAGTGAAGTTATTTTAACGCTTCCATTACTGCAATAAATCAAGCTTTGGTTTTTGAATAACTCCTGCGGGACAATGTAAGAGTGATGCTTCAAACACGGCAAACGCTCACCCCGTGAATTTATCTTTCTTATATTTTATTTGGCAGATAATATCTCAGGTTTCCTCATTTCCATTTTAAATTCAAAAACAGTCGTTATATATCATATCGGAATTTCCACCGCCGTAAAATATGCTCACTCATTAATCTCTATGGAAAACAAACAGCCGTAAGGAGCGAGCCAGGAAAAATTGCATCTCCCCTCGGAGTTCCATCACACACACACACACAACATCGAGACAGGCTCAGACATACAAATACACTCAATGGTGTATACCAACTGACAATGTCCCGGAGACTTCCCCATAAAAAGGGTCCAATGATTCCACGGAAAGACACTCCCCGCATTGCCAAACCCTTATCCATTCCGAAGAAGGTAAAAAAATTGTGTTCGACGCATATTTTTTTGTGTCACGCGCCCCCGATTCATATTTCGGGTCTGTTAGCCGAGAGAGGTGTTGGCCTTATGGGGCCCTACGTGGCGCGGCAGGGATTTCAGGGCTAATGGGAACGTGGGAAGAAGGGAAAAACGTTAGGTAAGGGATTGGTGGGGTCAAATCAGCGGAAGAATACACGGCGTGGTTCTCCACACACACACCCTCGCCCCGAGGTGCTCTTCCCGCGCCCACCTACGCCCGCAATCACCTCTCTTTCTCTCTCCGGCGCCCATCACTCGCAACCTCTCCGTGAAATATTACTGGATCCCGTCGTGGACTCAGATGAAGGGAATCCATCATTTTGATGTCTTTGTTCGTTCGTCAGGCGTGCTTCTTTGCCTCCATCTTTCTCCTGCCTCCGCCCCAACCCTCCCAAGGGGTCCCCTCACACTCTCCTCCCTTCCCCCCGTCCCGCGGCTCATTCTCCTCACAGCCACCCACGAGAATTCTCTACCCTCGAAGAGATAAGTCTGAGGCGGGGAGATAGACTTCTTCAGCATTCCATGATCTTTTAACTGGGTGGTGTCCTGCGCGACCTTCCTCCACGGCGTAACTTCTATCCTGGAAATACTACCCATAAACCCATCAGAGGAAGAGAATCGCGGCATCTGAGCATTACTAACAGCATTGGCACTCGTCTGTACTGAAAAATATGTTTAGTTTCAAGTCCATTAATGGAAAAACTATCAAGGATTGTATGCAATAAATGGAATATGAAAAGAATATTAAAATATTACGAGCGTGCTGCGCCCGCTGCTAGCGGGCTTCCCCGCTCTTTTCAATGCAGGTCCACAGAGGGATAGTCGCGTTTCTAATTTTAAAATGTAGAAAAAAGGCGGGGTCTTATGTACAAATTTAATTGGAATGTTCATGTACAAATGAGGGCAGAGGACCTCTTTAAACACATCATTGGAAGTAATTACACTATCCTCTGTTAAACGCACATGATGACTCATACTTACGCATCAACAGGAGACTTGAATGTGGAATCAGCCACATTTTGATAAAAGTTATTTAAAGAATGCGAGATATTGTTGCAAATGAACAAATGTATCAGTTTGTGCGCCGTTAACGTCAGGAATATTTACCGTTTTTGTTTTTTTTTGTGTTTGTTTTGTTTTTGTTTTTTTTTAATTATTTAAAAACCAATTTTAGGAAACAATAGTCGCATGTTCTCTGATAAATTCTGTGCACTTTGGTACCTCATTTGTAGAGTTTGGTTGCGTATAAGTTGAGAAAAAGGTGTCTATACAGTAGAAATAATGTAGAAGATTTCTGATCACTTAATTTAGCCTACTCTTTTTTTCCCCGAGCAATAATCAATGTTGACCTTGTTCGACTATGGGTTCGATACAAATTTTTTGTACACATTATAAAAGGGCTGAATAAGTCTAATACAGGATTAAGTTTCATATAAATATGAAACCAGCCACTAGTATTTAAACACTGTTTGATATTTCGTGAACGAGCACTGTGCACCTACTCTAACTCAATTGGAAATCACAAATCTCCCCACTCTAACCAATTTTCCTTCCAAAGATTAAGGATATGAAGAGAAATTGAAAATAAGTGGGCACACAACTATTCCTTTCATGTATAGGAGATATGTCTGGGGAAAGATATGGCAGGCTCTTCCATTAACCCTGAAAATGCTAAGGTGCGGGTGACGTTCCCTACCGAATAAAACATCTACACTACTAGTAGTATTACTTATTACTTCCCCGTCATCTGTTTCTGCATCCATGGGGTAGTATCATTGCTCTGTTTTTCCCCGAAAGGATAGCATTATAACGTAGTACTTCCCCGAAAGGGAAGTATTGTTACTTACTTGAAGTATTACTTTGTACTTCCTCTCTGCTGTTACCCTCATCTCTTTCTGAATCCAAAATAAATTATAATTTCTCAACACTTCCCCCAAAGAGTGGTATTAGTACTTACAAGAATTATTTCTTAATACTCCCCCCTCAGCTGTTTCTGCATCTAAAGTATGCGTAGATGTACTGTATTCGAGTTTCAAAAGGTATGGTGGTGAGGGCATTCCCACAGAGGCGCGTAGAAGCACTCCGTTGCAGAGGGACGCACCAGTCGAGGCACGCAGGCATCTACAGAGCGAGAGAACCCGTTGGAAGGGAACAGAACATGCACCCAGAGCACCAATCAGTCAAACGTCCGGACCTCTGCCTACCTCCGTTCATTTACCCGCCCCAACCCCATGCGTCTCGCATCCATCGCCTCTTGTACACTCCTCTACCCTCCAGTCCAAGGGAGCGAACCTCGGCGGTGCGAGAACCACCAAAGGGTCGCCCGTACCTTCCTCCACCCCTTCGCCACGTCAACCACCTTTTCTGTCCAAAACACGTCTCACTCTGCCCCCCCCCTCCCCTCCGTCTCCCTGCATCTCATCTCATCCATTGCCGCATTCCCATCCCTCCTCCTCCTAGTTCCCGCTTCCACGCGTCGGGTGACATTTCAGACGAGGAGCGTGGTAAAAGGGAGGAGGCGCTCGCGAGTGGAATACCTCTACCTGCCTGCCTACCTCGCCCTCCACGACTTTAAGTCGCTCTCCCTCTCTCCCGCCATTGGGCCGGATTCCACCCTTCGCACGGCAGATCGCTCTGTCTCTCTCTCTCTCTCCTCCTCACGTGATTGATGTCTCTCGAAGTGGCAGATTTGGCAGCCGGCTGCGATAAAATATGCATCGGTTGCCCTTATCGCTGCTTGAATGTACGGAGATTATATCGCCGGTACTTTTATATTGAGCGATTGGCAACGGAGGGATTTGACGAATTTGTTACCTTGAACCGAAATGATGCGAGAAGCGTGTACTTGGCTCCAACACCGAAGTTATGACTTGAATAGCATTTCACGAAACAGGTCATATTTGGTATTGTAGCGCCATCGTTAGGAAACGCCTCTGTTGCATTCACTAATTACATATATCGACCGCAGTTAAGACATGAGATTTAATTCCAAAGGTGCCTGGATAGTATTATTCCAGGTCGAAAGCACGATTGGCCAAAATGCACGCGGATTTACTTGCTAAAGTCTACCAAACTAATATTAGCTATTTCGCGGAAATTGGAGTACCTACTCTCCGCCATTATTTATTTCTTACGTAAATAATCTCCGACAATTATCGACGAATTTGAAAAAATGCAAGTAACAACGAAAAAGTCAGAAGGCTCCCGAAAGTACAGTGAATTTACGATCAAATTTAGTTATAAAAAATATCCTACCCCCAATTTCTACGTGTAAACACTGGTGCAGGCGCTTTCTTAAATTATGGAGGGAAATTTCCAAAAGGCATTTTCAAAAAAAATGCTCAGAATAAGCATCTGGTATTAAGTAATTATTACTTGCTATCATCCAAATATTTAGGTGTATTCCATTTAATCACAATTGTAATTAAGTAAACAGAGAAGAAGCTGTTGATTATTGATCATATATGTTCGCCTATTTTAACTGATATCTCCAAGAGAACGAAGGTACAATAGCTCAGCGGAGCAAGAGTACCTGTAGGTGAATATTACGCGCATTCAAGGAAACTACTCAGCTCGTCATACCATGCGAGTAAAATGACTAAGTTTTACGTGAATCTAACAAATAGTAACTGTAAAAAAGTGAGGAATTGAAGCTGAGTGACATATTTAGGGAAACACATATCAAATATTTGAAAACATGGGAAAACCGAAAGTAAATATGCTGATTAAGGAAGAAGTTCATCGGCATAGCCCGTATCCTCGATTATGATTGGTTTTTCAGAAACAAATTCACATTTTTTCACACTTTTTAAATGTGATTTTTTATTTTAATTAAATAATGTACCTATGGATCAATTTAATATTTATTATGGAGCACTTTATCTGGTAAAATGTGTTGGTCATATGAACGATGATTCAATGTGTACTTATAACAATTAGCTTGTCTGCATAGCTAAATGATTATGTTATGGAGTGGATACGACATAAAATGTATTTCTAGAGATTTTTTGCTGCTTGTGAAATATTGATGGGAATAATGAATGGCTCCTCTGAGTTTCATGGCAACACCTTGTTCAATTCTCACTTATTGCTCGAGAAATCAACAATGGTAGAATAATTGAAAAACGCGAGGTTTTAGTGAGTTAAAGAACGGAACCAGAGTTTTATATCCTAGATTATGGAGCGAATTTGTTTGTTACCTGAGTGCCACAAAAAAATTTGTATTCAAAATATATAACTACATATTTATATTGATAAAACATTCGTACATTCACGACCATGGGAAAAATTCTACGAAATATACACTGAAAATGCCATGGGAAGAAAATTTTATTATTTAGCGTTGAATAATTTCTACGCACAATACAAAAATACATCCGTAATAAATCGATGATAAATCACCTTCCATCAATACAAATCTTATGCTATTTTTTAATTTTCCACCTTAAAAAATATTAAAAGTTTCCTGCGTAAATGTAAACGTATCTTGATGATCCAGCCGGATTCGGAGAAATGATTGATGAGGTCTGTCGAATAGTAATAGTCACGCGACCCTTATCTCCACCTGGGAAGGCGTTGCCTCGCGGCTGACATAAAAACATGTCACCTGATAATTGTTCGAACGAAATGAGAAATGCACGACGATGACGATAAGGGATGAGAGGCACACGAATCATTGGCATACTACATTACGGCCTCCAAATGAGCAGCACTCAGGAGCAGAGAGGGAAGGTTTGTTTTGAAAGGACAGAAAAGGAAGCCACAGCGATACAAAAGACTGGCCGTTTCATTGATTGAAAATTGAACGAGAGAGAGAAAATAGACAATGTAAGCGAAGCACTATAATTTAAATTATGCTGGAGTTAATTAAAAAAGACATACGAACTATCCGAGTAGCGTCTCCACGATGCGAAATCCTAAATTCTTTGCCATAATAACTAATACCTCTTCCATCAATACAAATTAAACCAAGAAGTGAACTGAATATTCAATTTATTAAAGTTTCTTATTAAGTATCTCTATGACGGACTATAATTTGCAGTTTTGATCAGTCAGAAATAAGAAGATAAACTTCCTCTGGGCGGAATCACTACGTTTGGTTTGCATCATATGAGTGAAAATTATATGCAGTATATTCTTTAAGCAACAGCATAAGTGAGCCTTGAGAGCGTAGTTTTATGACAATAGTCAGTTATAACACCAGAACTTAGTACTGGTACTATTTTATTATGCTCCAAATTCAGCTCAAAGCACTGAATATTCGAAATGATTTCATCATATGAAAAAGACTGATCAATTAATCTGCAATTATTAAAGTTGGCTTCTGATCCTCACTCTGAAAACCTTAATGTACAACATACATATAGCACAAGATACCAAGGTAATGCTGAGTTGAGTTCATTTTGTTTGCATATTATCTTCTCACTGTATCTTCAAAATTTTAATTCTTAACGAATGAGTACGGGTAGCTGTGAAAGTTCTCATTTGTGAACAGCCATTTCCTCTCATATCTTGATTGCACACCTAAGCAGAAAAAAATGAGTCCATTCTATCCACGCTCGGCAAATGCAGGGACTCCCAAGTTTTTTTGTGGGAGTGTTTCTTTCAGAACGCCACCGCGTTAACGAAAACGCTTCAATTAGAAAGTCATTAAGAAGCCTTTTGTTTCCAGCCGCAGAGAATAAAAATGACTAAGGGGGCGAATGAAACGTCATTAGCTGTAATGATAAAAAACAACCAAAAAAGTTCAAAAACGTGGATTTTCTCTACTTAAACTTCAATGATCGCGTAGAATTAAATCATCTTTTGTGCAGGTACATTTGGGGGTGCCTCGCTGAAGAATCGGCGCTAGCTAGTCTACTGGTTAAAATAAATTAACCATATTTTATGACTATAAGTAGGTTCCATCGAATTTAAACAACGATAGGAAAGCGTATCTCGAAAAAATTTTCAAAAAATATTTTGCGTTCGCAGCTGACATCTACAGATGATAAACAGCATAGTATGAGTACACGATTTTCACAAAAGATAAGACTGGAATGAGCTTTAGTAGAACTGATATTTCTTGGACGAAATAATCTACATAAAACGGATTGATTATCAATAAGTCATTGTACAATCAATAGATCGAGTTATTTGTCAACTTCTGAACGAAAAATCAAAGACAAGTTTCAGAACGTACTGTGCTTATGAGTTATTTCACCACATTGACAGGATAGGCAGCGTTGAAAAATGCGGCTTCATTGTCTGGTATGCATTTAAATGTTTTGAGCTCATAGGTTGTGAATACGTCCGGAATATATACAAGCCCAGAAATATTGAATTTAATGCAAATAATATATCAGTAATTCCATGGCAATGAAAACTTGGAAAAATACACGATCAGTGGGACTTTTCTAGCACTATTTCTATTTTAAGTTTAAGCCTCTAAGGCTCAACTTTGTGGAAGTTGAATTTCTTATATGACAAAACGAATTCGTTTTCTCCATTTGCTAATTTTACGTTCAAAATAATTAGTGGTAAAATTGCAACCCCATCATAAAACCACTAAACACTTTACAGTAAATAACATCTCAATTAACCGAAGATGCATCGCCTTTTAAACCTTCAGTGGATACGCCCTTACCATTTTCCTCATCGTTTCATAGTCATCGTTACAGAAATACAGATTAAAGCTTATTAATTTGTTTTATGAAATTATTGCTTGATGCTTAAATATTTTTCTGCATTATCAATTCGGGGGTCAAATTATTTTTAAACTGGATTCTGTGGTTAAATTTTAGACTTCTACTCTGTGCTGAACTGCTAATTTTAATAAAACGTGACTTTCTGATCATTATTACGACAATTTTTGATATAAATACATAGGTATACTCTTTAATTCATGCAAGAGTTCTCCTTCTTATATCAATGAAAAATAAAAATTTCACAATGGTGGCAGTAGATAGTGCCTGTATGGTGGGATATAGCAGTTCAAGCGTACAGTTTCTACTGCTAACAAAGAAGTTTCGACAGGATATCCTGAGTAAAATATGAGCGAGTACTTCACTACAAAGGAAGTGTGAAAGAAATCATCGAGGACGAGAAAACTCTCCGTAGAAAGAGCGGGGAGAGCTGGAGGCTGGATGCGAAGGAGACTAACAACCGCGAGGCTAGCCCATTTCAAAAGTCAACACTGTCTCCGATTTCATTCACAAAAGAGACGTGTTCATATGCTGGGCGTGGACGATCGCCTACGCCGTGGCGTTCCCGAGGTGGGCCGAAGGGGAACCGCCCATACGGGCCACTCCGCGTGAGTGCCACCCGCGTCGCCAAGAAACTGCCCTTTGTTGACACCTACGCAAGTGGGGATCGAGCCGGCGCTATGGGCGGAAGGAAAGAAAGGGTGGGGCAGCGTATTGAACCGCGTTGCACGCACCGAGGGAAAATACTCTAAGGGTAAAAGGGAAAAGAGACTTGAGCCATCCCACGCACCCATCTCCAGTCTCGCGAGAAATGAATGGAGCACGACAAAAATCGTGCTCGCCCACGCCGCCGTGGCTCTTCGCTCTTAACTCATGAGCGTCTTGGGTTCCACTCGAGGAGGGCGAATAAAGGCGAGATTGAATGGAGCGAAAGGAAGGCAAGGGAAAAAGAGAGAGAGAGAGAGAGAGGGGGGGGCTACATTTCCTCTCGATGCAAGTCTCCTTCCTCCCTTTATGAAGCTGGAGACGAAGCAGCTCTCCCAGGCGGTCGGCCATCCTCATCTTCGTTGATTTTTTTCCTCATCGTTATGTCGCTACGTCCTTCTTTCTGTCTTCCTTTTCATCTCTTTCCTTGTCTTTTCTTTCGCCCGCAAGATTGATCCACCGCGTCATTAGCATGCGAGAGGCAAGGGAGCGGGGTATACGAATGAGCTTGCAATCAAATACCTACGTCGTCTTCTGCTCTCTGGGATAGGCGAGTCGCGATCGTTTATGGAAATATGAGGAAACGAAGACGCCACACGGGGGAGTGATTTATTTCGGCCTGCTGGTGACGAATATCCCTTGAAGAGCTCTGGGCTCGTGGTTGTTTCTGAATTTTTAATGGTTTTAAAATTTCCTATTTGTCAATCTCCTTCCCGGTACTCATGAGGAGCGCCTCGGGGCAGCATTGGCGCGTAAATCGTCCGTTTTGCAATAGTTTTGGGAACTTAGATGGATGCTTTTAATATGCGTGACTCGCCGCTCCATTTGCATGCAGTGATGTTCGGGCGAGCCATCTTCTCTTTCTTTTGGGGTACGGCATGTCCTAATTCACAGTGAGAAAATGGTAATATCTCTTTACCAGGATCGTAGTCAATATAAACCGATAGCAACGTTCTTTTTCGGGGATGTATTCACCACGAAACTCCATTAAATTTAATCGAAGCTTCATTTATATGGACTATAAACTAATTGCATCATTTCAAACCTTAAAAATAACTCAATAGTTTTCTATGGAAGAATTTTATGCTATTTAATAAATGTGAAATTTTCTTATTATATATTTATAGTTTCTCATTCATTGCTATCCCCGGCCTTAGACCATATTATAAACTACGTTTATGGTAGCTTGGTAGTTTATATGGTCGATTCCCCAACGACAATTCAACAATACTCCTCATTGAGCCCATACTGTATTTTACCTCAGGCAGTACACAATAGCTATATTTCAAATTGAAGTAATTTATGATTAGTCTGAAGTTTAATTAACTGTCTCGGAATGAAGACTGAAAAATTATTTGCTGTTAAAAAGGCAACTGAACTGAAATAAATTCTTGATCGCTCTAAACTACTCTCAGCACTGTGCCACATTACGATCCTCTAAAGGCCATGCATGGAGAATGATCATGCGAATGAAATCATTCGCACTGCCATCATTCACGGGATCATGCAAGCACAAATAGAATATGTTCTAATTTTCATTGAATGATCATGTCCATGACGGTTTATTCGATAATTTTTCCGTCATACACGGCGAATGGTTTCATTTAGAATGGTCATTCGCATGATGTTTCTCCGTGTGTAGAGGCCTTAAAGACATTTCTATAAATGTGACATAGACGAATTAACTAAGTATTACAGTAAACCGACTGATGTTTTAGTGTTACTAAACTTTTGTTGAGTTTAGCAATAAATATGATACCTACTGACTAATACCTACTGAGTATGGTACTGCTGACTACCAAATAATCTTAAATAATGATAGTGATGTCTTTGGAATTAATTTTCTCAAGTCATACCAAACAGGTGTATAGGCGCAACAGGAACGATGTGTCGCCGTCCAGGACTGTATCGATGCGTATCTGTGAAAGTAGTTACTAAGACGTTATTCAATCCTCTGAAGATACTCATGATGCACGCAGTAAAAGCAGTCACATTTACATGATGCTGTTTTTGCCAGATTTAAATGATAGGGAGCTTATGAATGAAAATATTTTGTAATAAATATGTTAAAATATGCTATCTTTGGTAACGTTTTGGAAATCCATTTTTTTAATTAATGCATTGTTAATTTTTTTAAAATTACCTTCAGATATAGTTCTCCGTTTAATTCATCTTGTATTGTTATGATTGCTTTTGGTTTAAGTTCTTAACCATTAATGTTTAGTTACAACCTTTATTTTCACAATATTTAAGAATATAAGTGCCTTCTAATTGAAATTTATGGGGTATCCAGGCTAACTTGGTTGTCGTTGTCTAGTAGCCTTTGGCATTACCAAAGGCTATAAGACAACGATTTCAAAGACCATAGTAGATAGAGTTTCTTTGGAGAACGTGCTGCTTGTTGAATTTCCACATCGTGTCATATTATCATTTATGGGAGAATTATATGGCGCGCAACAGGCGGTAGCTCTTAGAAATTGGCCCAACATAGCCTCTATTTAAATCCGCAATGGGATAAAATGTGACACGCGGAAGGAACTACTTGGGACGAATTGGCCTTCTCGTCACCATCAGCGATGGTGGAATTCAATGCGTAGCCCTGTGTTTCGTGCTGTGGGAAGACGGCAGTTCTCAGTGCGACGCGAGTGGAATGAAATAAAAAAAGAAGTAGGAAGTAGAGCTGCTCTGGGAGTGGATGTAGGGAGAGTTTGCGGCTTGGCAGCTAAAGAGGCGGCGGCGGCTGGATAAAGGGACGAAGGGCATTGAAGCGGACCCGATGGGAACAGCTGCGCGCGCATGTGGAGTGCCGCGCGGAAGCAATGCTCGACCGCAAATTGCAGAATCGCATGACTCCCTCGAAAACCGGAAGGCTCCGGACGATCAAGTCGTGCGGTGCAGCAGGAGAGTCGCCTGGAAAACCACAATGCGGGGGAGCCAATCCCGATCGAGGACATCCTTGTGCGAAAACAAGAAGACTGGGAAAAAAGTCAAGAAAATGGAGGAGGCGAAGAGGCAGCAACCATCGTTCCCACACCGAGAAGTGTGGAGGACTCAAGAGGCAATTGGCGAACGACGCTAGAAATGAATGTTTCAGAGAGGAATATTAAACTATGCGATACTATCGAAAAGCTCTAAAGATTTTCTATCTTCACCACTTTTGCCGCGATTTCAGCTCGGTATATCAATGCATCAAAACAGTAGCCCTTGGCATAAAGAAAAAGAAGCTTCATAACATAAAGAGCTTATAAGAAAGAGAAGCTTATAATCGCATTTCATAATGTTCTAATGATAATATTGATCATATTCGATGTATCTTAAACTCTTATAGCAAGGTAACTCTGCAAGTAACAAATAGCACCAGTGTATTCCAAATTAAGATTTTTATTTCTTGACACTAAGTCAGCTATTTGTGTCAACAATCTTTAGTTATTTGACCTAATAGTATAATGCGATTTGACAGGCTTGAAGTAGTCTCATTTAAGACCTCATGTGCCATGCTTCATAGATAAATTTACGACCTTTAGGCAAAAAATATCACTGAGAAACGCCTATTCACATCGTTGAAATTATTTATCCATATTTTTACTGATACAGTGAAAAAAATGGAATAAGATAATAAGGGAATCATTGTAACTTAAAAAGAGAACATAATTAATATACGAGCCGGAAATGATGGTTTACCTGCTATCATTATCCATTATTTTATGAAAAAAATCCATGCTAGAACAGGATGATTTTAAAGTTTCAGGCAGCAATACCCTTAGTATCTCAGATTCCTCATTTAATTGAATTGGTCATTTCTAGCTCAATAATTTTAGACGGAATATAGATTATAATTAAAGCACAGCGCATATAATTTCTAGGCTAACTGTAGGAACAAATGGCAATCAATTCGCTGGTGGCAAAGATATTGGGTGCTGAGGTACAAAAGCAAAAGGTCTGTTAAATTTAAAAAGTGGAGCTTTACCATGAGGTATACTCAATATCGGTTATCGAGAAAAACAGCAATTATTGCTAACACGCATATACTCTACGCACAAATGTCATTTATTTTCCCTCATTATTCGCTACTTCAAATGTAATGACTAGGTAGTGCGATTTAGTAAGCCAGACAAATGCGAAGTTTCAATCATGGAGAGAGAGAGAGAGAGAGAGGAAAGTTGATTCATTGCTAGCAATAAAGATTACGTTCCTGTTTTTCCATCAATTGAACTGAGCTAATCTCAATTCAACTTCTTCTTCTTCTTGTGGTATAAGTCAGACAAATTTCAAGTGTTACGAGTCAAATAATATCCCACGTCGTTTCTCCCGTGATAAATCGTTC
The DNA here is from genome assembly GCF_921293095.1 of Ischnura elegans. Taxonomy (NCBI): domain Eukaryota; kingdom Metazoa; phylum Arthropoda; class Insecta; order Odonata; family Coenagrionidae; genus Ischnura; species Ischnura elegans. The sequence goes on from NC_060246.1 coordinate 128,938,865, forward strand.
TCTAATGCTTTTTAAAACTATCGGCATCCCCTTAATTAGTGGACGACGGCCAAGAGTGTACCTAGCGTCGCACACGCTTCGACCTTCCGGGCCCTAGTTTGGCATCTTCCCCCCCTTCTCGTGGAGCCTGAAAAAACGCCACCTTGACACCCAACTAATACTATCCTCCTCTAGCCCACGGAAGGAGAAAAAGAGAACTCTGGTTTTTACAAGTAAAAGGACAGCGGGAGAGGAAGAGGAGGAATGAGAGATGTAGAAAGAGAGAGACGGAGTGAAAGAGAGAACAAGCAGCCACCCACAATTTTTGGCACACGGCCTCCCGGAGTGACCAGAGGAGCCCTTCGCCTTTGCGCAATCAAATGCTCATTAACAGCTCCCTGCCTCGGGATGGCGAGTCCCGAAATCCCTTCCCATCTGGGCCCCGCCCCCACATCAATCTCCCGACGTCACGGTGGGCGGGAAGGGGGGGAGGAGGTGGGTTCCTCGGGGAGTGGGTTGGGCGGACTGAGGTGATGTGGAGTGGGTCGAGGAGATAGTATGGAGGACACTGGCAGTGAGGGAGATGTTATTATGGCCAAAAGTGCTGAGTAGGGGAAAGGGAAGATAACGTGGAATGTGTGGCATATCGTGCCATACTTCACACGGCACGCGGTCGAAGCCATAACCAGGAATTATTCCTGCGTTTCCTTTTCCTTAGCTTTCTTGACCACTTGATTTTATGGCAATGTATCACAGCTTCGATCCGTTGCTTGCCCTCGATAATGTCCTGTTCTTAAAAAGCGATGAATATTACTACCTAATGTAGCATTAAGTGTGCCTTCAAACTATACAGGTGGCATTTTTGTAATTGTTTGCGTAATTAAATAACATAGACTTTTAAACGTTGGAGTGGCGAAATCTATGAAAAGTTCAGTTTGAACAGAAAGTGGATCCAGTGAAATGAAAATAATAGATTTTAAAATCCTTAATAATTCAGACAATTTTTGGAAAAGCGGCGAGAAAAACGTGTCCTTCATCACACCCCCGTTCACTATTGGGCCTTTCGTAAAATGGTTTGGATAAATTATGACGAACATAGAATGAAATTTGATTGACGAGCATAGAATGAAACTCCAATCCTGATATCTATGCCTTTTATATGCAGTCTGGCACACAATCATTGCTACAAAAATATGATATGACAGAGATATGCTGTCAAGGAATTCACCGATATGACAGATAAGAAGACTGCCAGTCAGAATATGACAGTCAAAGAAGTCAATTGTGCCTCAAGGACACATTTAACTTTTTTCAATGATTCATCTTGCTCATTTATATTTCATTATTTTCACTATTTTAAGGTCAGGTTTATAAGTCACAAGCATTAAATGCTTCAAGTAATAGTCCAATGTTGATGCAAAGCAGTGGTTGGACCTTCAAAATATAAATGTGATATTTCAATATAAATGTGAAATATGAATGATAGAATTGATATTAAGAGAAAATTAACTGGCCATATTATGGTACAATACTTAAATATTTTGTACGGAACAGCAGCTTAATTTGAAGCTACAGCGATAACAACAACAGAAAAGGAATCAATGTTTAAAAAAATGAAGACATATTTTACTAGAATATTGCCAAACTAAATGCAATGATCTTTAATTTCTAAAACAGTTGACAGGAGAATTAGATTCTCATTACTCTGTAATAAATTGTGTAAAAACATCCAAGCATTCAGGATTTTTTTAAATAAAGTTTATGACCACATTATCATTTGCTATAGTAAGTGTTACCGAATAAATTGACTACATGCTTACTATTTGCAATGCTAGAATTAGTGTGGACTAAATAGTTACAATTCTTAGCATGGCTTTATATGCCATAGTTTTCCAAGTAAATTCAGGTACCATTTAATGGGATAAACTTTAAAATAAAACCTCAAAAAAATTAAAATAATTTAACCCTTGCTCACTCAATCATTTCCATAGGCTATATAAATTGCTGACGTGGATTATGTAGTGTTTGCCTCATTGAAAAATATGCGAATTTTAATAATGGTCATACCCATCATTATCATTAAATGTTTCTGCGTTAATTTCAATTACCGCTCACCTAAAATGAATTAATATGATTAATACGAGATTATTAGAGGCGTGATCTTGCAGGGATTAACGCACGCGAAAAAGGCGTGCTCGGAAGAGTAGTTATAGGAACGTGTAAGTACGAACGCATGAAGGGGAAGCGAGATGTCGGCCTCATTAATCATTCCAGTTGTACACCCACGCCAGACCTCATGTTAGAAGTATATTCGTGAGTTGTCTTTTCCTTTTTTCATGCCGAACTCTTGCCTTTTTTATGGAGCGGCTAATTCATTATTTAATCAAAATAGTACTCAGAGTGAAAAGAGGAAAAGAGGGAGAGAGAAAGGGAGGGGGTACACTGAAAGTTTTATTAGCCCGGAATGTTTTCCGAGGGACAGGTGATTTGTTTCCCTCAGAAAAAAATTCAAAGCCTGAGTTCCCGGGATGAAAAATACGACGGCTATTTGAGCGGCGCTGAGGAGGCAGTGTTAATAACCTTTGGTTTCTGCGCGAACATAAGTTTCATGGTATCTAATCCATTTGTTTTGCAACGAAATTCGTTTACCGCTAGCGTTTAGATAACTTGATCAGTCAAATTGCATAAAATAAAAGAAGGAACACCGATTGTGTTAGGACGTCATTTCTAGACTTTCAATAGGCATTATTTGAAAACGAAAACATGTAATTCAAAATTTTGATTTTTGGTAAAAGTAAAAATAGTTAGGGGAAACGAAAACATGTAATTCAAAATTTTGATTTTTGGTGAAGGTAAAGATAGTTATGTTTAAGATGGTAAAACTATTCTTAGCATGAAGATAAATATCATTCAAGGGTATTAACCCTCCTTGAGAGCCACATTAATAAATTGACCAAGATTAAGTTAAAGTAGGTAAAGTATTCCTTAGCCTACTTAGTTTCCCTCAAGAATAATTGCAATGTAGTCGCACTAGGAAAGCGGCACTTCGGCGGCTTAACCTTTTATCTCTCAATAGCCTGCATACTTTGGTCCGAGAAAATCGAATCATCTAGTGAGTCTTGGTAAACATTCATATTGATTTTGTGTTGCCATCGTAAAATGTTCAACGTGAAGTACTGCCTGATAAATCTCATCGAAATGTTGGTAAGAGAGATGGAAAACCTCTTCCGGTGTGAAATCCGAGGGATCTTCACCAATAAGTCAAATACGATGAGCTGTTGCATCCTGTTTTGAATGTACTAAATCACCATTTGTATTTTTGAATGGGGACATAACTGATTCAACATCGACTTTACAATTATTATTGAATTACCACAGTAGCAATAGTATATTATGTATTTTTTCAATGAGGTTATGAATAAATATCGAACAAAAATCCACAAATGGTCGAAGATCCTATACATTGGTTCTTCTAATAGGTAAAAGGAACACTTTTCAGGTTCATTTGAACCGACTGAAATTCCTAATTTAACATTCTTGTAAATTGGAACATGGATTGTTGAATATGAAATCAAGAACCATATCACCAGTCCTACATAAACAAATTAGACTCATTAGAAAAAATTCTTCAATGAAAACATTCCATAACAGCTATTAGCATGCTAAATGTTTTCTGAATTTTTTTTCTTCTAAATAAATTGTTTGATTTTGACAAATACGCATGTATCGATCATCACCTTGCTTCTGAGCTCGAAAAAGCGCTGAGCTCGTCGGTTTAGCCGAAGCGATCATTCCATCCGAGGAAATACTCGGAAATGCGACATCATCCACCATTACTCACTGTGAATCATGTAAAGTACCCACTACCCTTCACCTCAGGCCTTTTCCTCCTCCCCCGACGAAGTCCTGCGATGTTCCCCTGTCGCACCCTCCCCCACCATCTCCTCCACTTGTATTTCCATAATCTTAAAGCCTGCGGTCGGAAGCTTTGTATCCTTTCGCCGCGGGAATTAGCCATGCCTTGATAGGCGGATGGGGGACTCTCTTCACTTAATGAGTGCCACCATAAGGGTCAGAGATTATTTTATGCGGATTGAAAATTGCAAAATTGATAGCGAACACTTTTTAATATTGAAAAAGCGATGTCCGGTATCAGAGAGGTGTTTTTACTTTACTACAGCCACATTTAAAAATGTTGGTAAAATCACAATGAATTCGCTTCACAACAGAAATACGACCTAGTGAACGTGCATGTAAACAAATATTTTGTCCTTAAATCCTTGGGATGGAATCTTTTAAGAATTTCAACGGTTTGGTGACTTGCAGAGTGGATGCTAATTCATAAATATAAGGATAGCTCTATTACCTATTAGTTGTGAAAAATACCCATCTTTTAACCCTGATTCAATGTTTCTATCAAAAAATATTTATGTTGATGCGCAACTACATACATCGTTTCAAATTTTTATCCATGTATTTTCGGAATGTTGACACTACAACTGATGTTTCGAAAAGCTTGTGTCACCACTTTAAGGGGCAAAAGTGCATCGAAAACAAAACAGTGAGTGTTCAAGGGGGTGATCAGATCTCTTTCGGGGTTGGAGCGTGGCGATTATTATTGGAGCCGGCTTAGCGGGGGACGGGGGTGTGAGGGAGAGGAGAGAGGGTTGAAAGCAGTGGGCTGTCCCCGTCGCCACGTCACCTCCCATCGCGTGACCCCCTCCGCTGAGGTCACCGAAGCCATCTCGGGTCAATCTTCGACACCCGGCGCCATTTGTCACAGTCTTCCCCGAGTCGTGCCTTCGGTTCTCCGCCGGGGGAGGGAGCTGCGGCCGCCCGGCGGTGGAGGTCGGCGTGGGAGGGTTGTCGCGAGGCCCGTGGTGGTGATGAAGAAGAAGAGAGGATGGTTTGGCATGCGCGCGAGGGGAAGGGAGACTTACCTAATGACTCGCCGTTCCCGTATTGTTTCCCATGCTTTCTCGGTCGGAATTCCGCGCTGACCATATGCGAACAAAATCGTGCGAATGATAGTGTCCGTGGGGTTATTATTCATTTTTCGAAACCGAACCACTCTGTGTATAGTGAGAAACGCATGCCCTGTTTCGGCGATGCACGATTGCGAACGAAAATTACTCTTAACTAGGACTCACGACAACGTTCTGACGCCATTAATAATATTTTCCGAGGGTGAAATATGATTAAATACCGAGTGGTGGTACGTGCGGTTTTGTGTCTTTCATTATCTTTTCAATCATAAATGCAGGCTCAGTACTCTTTCGATTGGATGCTTAGTCAGCAAGTAGAAATTTTAGGATTTCAGTTGAATGGTTACACCGATGGAAAATATGATTTAGGTCGTGACCCCTGTACAACCCGTAGCGACTTGTACTCATGTGCTTAACTGCATAAAAAACGAAATTTAATAGTGATTTATCTAAAGTGGCTACGGAGTAAACATTCAGAAAGGGAGGGAAAGAAATAGCCACAGTTTTTACGGGGCAATCATCAAATTTCACTGCGAAATCATTCTGAAAGATATAGAATACGATAATTCAATTTTAAATGTATTCATCGAGGCAGTCATCTCCTACAGTGGCAATTGAGAGTCGTCATTGCTCACTAATGTCAACGTAATGTTAAATATCTTCATTTTGATAGCAATGTTCTTTGTTCAAGAACATGCTTACCTTGTTCCGATACATTTCCTCGTCCATATATAGCAATGGTAGCATATAACCTGATGAAGGAAACATCCTCTGAGCTCTACCTGTAAACTCAAGTACATGGGTAACTAAAAACCCTGATATTGTCCACATTTTATCCGAGAAGGATTGAAAGAGAAGATATACGTTACCCTATCTGCAGTGAATGATAGTATCCTATCTTGCATGGGGATCAAAAGAAGGAGTTCTTATTATAATGTAAAATTCCATGAAGGTACTTGCTCATCCGCAAGGGGAAATAATATTATAATGCCGGTAATTTTTCTTTCCTGCCAAAAAAGGTAGAAGCGGGACAATCTTGACGACTTAGAGAACAAGGCGCAAACGTGTTCCAAGGACTCCTTATGCGTGAAAAGAGAAAGGCTAGTGCGATACAAGGGCTTAATCCCATCAAAGCCTGTCCGAAATGAGAAGCTACAGCGCATTTTTTCGCTTGATCAAAGGGATTTTGGCAGTAAGTAATGATGTTTTACAAAAAATAATAATGTATTTCAATGAACATCAATCAAACTTAAAGGAAGACTAGTGCTTGAATTATTCAAAAAATATAAATTTGGGAAACTTAACATCTACTTCATTGCTGAAAGTAATTAATATACATTAAAGGAATGTAATATCTACTTCAAAATTGTGATTACAGTTGTGATAATGACTGACAATATTTGGTATAAAACCAGATTCTTTCCCCGGCTTTCGTTTACCAAGAACAACTCATTTAAATTTTTTTTCAGAGGAGTGAGTTGGTAAGCCAAGTGAATAAATCATAAAAAAATAGCTCGGTGACTGTATGAATGCTTTCAGCTAAATAACTTGCAATAGGTGGTTGGATTAAAGTATCAATCACGTTAACTGAAATAAAAATATCTGAAAGTACCGTAACGTTCGTTAACACATAAGGTTAGAAAAGTCATGATGTTCATAGGCGACTTGATAAATTTATTTGGAATACAACACAAATTCTATAAATATTGGTATTCTTCTCACTAAATTTTTATCGACAAGAATTAATTTTTCTCTAGAGCACCAGGTATAAATGTGTTTACAGTGAAGAAACAAGTTGCCAATTGTCAGGAATATATGCCACTGTCTTATATGAGATACATAGATATTGGTCAAAGTTAATCACCTACTATTGAGTAATATTGAGTTGAAATAATGAAAGCCAAACACGACGAATTTAAATTACAATGACACCTTTATTTCCAATAGAACATTTGCCACCTTATAATTAAAAAATCATAGAATGCATATAAGTAAATTAAAAAGCATGAACCTTATATTTAGCTATGTATACTGCCATTAAATCGATCTTTCTTATTGATCATGAGAAGGAAGGAGGAATTAATATAAAATAATTTCAATAATTACTGCAGCATCATCCACTTGAACACACTTGAACTACTCGTGGTGAAGGAGTCCAGTAAGAATGAGTTTGATACACTGTTTCCTCAAAACAAACTTAAAGTTTTTATAGATTATGATGAAATTTGACATATCATATTAATCAATTTTCACGGAATGTATCAGTTGACGCAAAACTACACTGAGAAGCATGTGAAATCAGGCGTTATTGATTCTTTGTTTAGCATAAATCTGGCGTACAGAGCGTTTCTCAAGTTCATATTGAATATCTAAGAATATTCCATTGCATGCATTCTCATTTCTCTTAATTTCTCCAAAAATTTCGTTTCATGAAAAACAATTGTCACATACACTCCATTATTTATAAAATTCAAAGGCGTGGAAGAGGAAATAGATTCTGCAGAAGAACGTCTAAATATTATTTTGAATTACTCGTGGTGTGGCTGATAGCAAAAAAAATACAGATTCCATTTATATACATGGTTTATTTGGGGCTATTTCAACTGAATATGCGACACAACCATTTTTCACAGTAAGCTCAAAAGAGCGCTTGACGCCAATTATTCCGAAGGCCTGGCTAAGCATGCTAAGCATGAAGCTAATCAATAACTAAGCATGAGTATAATGCTACGAATGGTGTGGATACTGTGCCAAAAGTGCATGAGTCCTCCTTACTCCACTTCGCTCATCATTGGTGACTCTACTTCCAAGCATAATATTATAATGACTAATCTCAGTGCTTCCAGGGACCCATATCCAATGGAGGATTCTCACGTTTTCCCTGCTTCTCCAGTGATCACCTTACCGTCCACCGCTTAGAAAGACAGTACGTATGACACTTTTTACTCCAACTTCGCGTTTTCCCTCCACCATATGGACACTCGCACAAGCCCATGAGCAATTCATTACCTCCTACATCGCCGAACAATTTCATAGTATTGTACTCCAGGAGACCTCGGTTCAGAGGAGGAGTAGGGCGCACGGAAAATGGAGGGAAGCAACGAAAGGGAGAGAAAAGAGAGGAAGATGGAGTATTTTGGGTCTCGTCACCGCTTGGTACGTGGCAGCTGAAGGGAATCCCAGGGGCGGAGGAGGGGCCGCCAGGGGCGGGCGGGCGGGCGGGGGGGGGTGAAAAGAGGTTCTTGCGCGCGGGGTGGGCGAGCTGAATGAAGAGATAGCAGCGAGGAGGGACAGCAGCGGCGAGGAGGAGGATGGAAGAAAAAAATGCTGGGGCCCTTGCGTATGAGGAGCGCCGGCAGAGGAGAGGAATGAGCGGTATGAAGGGGGCTTAAGGGGGAGGGGGGAGATAGGGACATCCGACAGAGACGAATTTGAGTGAGGGCAGAAAAGAGAGGTGAGCCTTTGGACGGGAGAAGCGGGACAACGGGGAGACAGCGGCGTTTGTGGGAAGGCGCAAAAGAAGAAGGAGGATCCTTGAAACGTGCCTTAGGCCAAGCTTCAAGATGCCTCGTGTTAAAGGCTGCTCGGGTGTTCCACCGTGTCATGGGTACCGATGCTTCGGGTTACAATTCGTACTCCAACCTCAGGGCTGAATGACAGGATGATAGCAAAATGATTACAGATTGTATTTTCCATTTAAACATATGGTTTATTATGGGTCATTTTTTCATACAGCCCTAAGGATGCAGTCATCCCGTAATCCCGAATCGTATCCCTAAACATCGGCATCCGTGCAAGAGATTAGAGAGACGGTGCACAGTGGGGTGAAATCGAAAAAAGCTGGACAAAACCTCAAAAACGATTTTTTTAAGTACGGAATTTGAAACTTTGCACAGTTTTTGTCAATGCATTAGTGCATTTTTTGACGCAAACCGTTTTTCAAAGGTAAATTTTTTAAACGAATTACTTGACCTCAAAGTTGAACGAGTTTCGTAAAAATTGCCCGCATTGATTTTTTTTCGAAATTCAGCATGTTAAAATTAATGCCACACCTTATGGTGGAGCAACCGAGCAGCCTTCAACACTAGAAAATGTCGGGATAGCATCAGATCTTTTTTCGAGACACTTCCCCTTAAACACGAAGCAAATTTCTTATTCGTTTAAGTTTAACTAAAGCGTATTGAATTTGAACCCTTCGACCATAATTCAAACATTCATTTGGCTTTCCTATGAAACATGTTTTGGGAACTCCATTCAAACCACATTTTAATATACACTAAATAGAAGCTGAGCACCATATTACCTTGTGAACCCGATGGTAAAATCCACCTGAAAGTGGTAGCTTAAGTCTTCTTAGCAGAATCATGCAACGTTGTTTAACAAATGAAGACCCAAAAATAGGCCGTTTTCCAATTCATTGGGTGCACTCTACGCTCTTGCGCTCTTACGCTCTAAACGGCTCTTTCGCTCTTTCCTGCTCTGATTGCAAGTAGTGCCACCACTGTCAAGTGGCAGATTTCGAAACTTAAAAAAGTTGAGTAACAAATTTGGAGGGTAAGAAAGTAGTGCAATGTTGTTGTTGTTACGAAGTGAGTGTTGTAATAATTTATTGCCTTATAAATATATGTACTTATATATATGTTTATATGTACTTATAAATGGAATTACAGAAGTTATAACGAATAAAATACGGCATAGGCGACAGATTTATCAGTAGGCTACTAATTTCGTGTATGCTACTAATTTCGTGTAGGCAACTAATTTCGTACATTCAGACAAATTTAAGTGGTTTTTATATCTGAAAACAATTTATTAAAGATGTTGTAAAAATGAAAAATTATTATCACTGTATATAGGTACCTATCATAATATTTGAAATGAGTAAGTCGACAGATTTAGGGCGTCCAGCCAAAGCAGAAAACTTCATGCATAATTCCAGCTTCTCCAGGGAAATTTGACAAATTCCCAGGTTAATCTTACGTGATTACTGCGATAGATACGAATTTTTAAAACACCCGAAATCTCTTACATGATTTTTAATTATTGAAGTGATTTCATGTTATGTCATTATCATATTCATGTATTTACAAGGAAAAAAAATACGCTAGTTAACACATTGAATACGTTAGTTAGCATTGAAATTATTCAAAGCAAGCCTGACGAGCTGCTTCAAACTCGTAACTAGATGTCGACGTCACCTGGCATTCTATTTTTCGTGTTTTTGAATCTTACTTGAGTTCATAGTTAGATATTTACATTCATTCGGATAGAGTACATATTTTAGTATATTTCGGTTCTGTTGTCTCGTCTGACATTGCTCGTTTCGTTGCGGCTGAAAAAATTCTTCTTAGCTATTGCACTTAAATCTACAACAAACACATTTTTACCAGAAAATGGGCGTTGAACTCTATGCGCTCTTCAGAGCAGAACGTGGGGCGGATTGGAATCGCACTACGTGACGTCACTTCCGAAATGTGACGATCGAAAAGTGCGGGAAAGAGCGCAAGAGTGCATTTACGGTGGATTGGAACACGGCCATGTTAGATGTAATGAAAGACAAGGCCTTCGCTGGACGTGAGAGACAACGTAAGCAAATGAGTCATCTAGGGTATAATGCGATGGAAGGAAACGGATAGGCCACGGAATACAAGCAAGAAGCAACGCAGCCAAATTTTGCCAAATTAGCTATTCCGAAGTTTAGGAGAAGGCTTGTCTATTTTTGATAAGAATTTTTATATACTCCACTACGGAGACACGGAGACTACGGAACAGTAAAAATTAAGGTACATGATACATACATATTACCGCCATATTGATAATAAAATGATAAATACCACATGATGAAACAGATATGATACGAGTATAAATAAACCGTAGGTATCTCACAAAATTCCTTTTAGAGCAGTACGATACTGAATGTTGCATTGACGTCCGAATACATTATTTGATTGAAACTAGCACTAATGTTGACTCAACCAACCGGGGTATTTGCAAATTTTAAACCGTATCTATCTTAGCATTTTACCTTTGAGGATCTCCCATAGTGTTAGAATCATATTCACAAAAATATGGAACAAAATAATGGCATTAAATTGCATAATAATATTAGAACATTACTTATATCTCTCAACTTTAATTTTCCAGACGCGTTTCACTTTTTTACCATGCTTCTTATCATAAAAAACATAACTATACCATCTAAAACCACAAATACGTAGCTAAGGTGACCTCACTGCGTAAGGAGTGCTGATGGAGATTGCCCATGCCTCATTGGACAATCGCTGGATCAGCTATCCATTTAGCGTTTCCGCCTTTCCGAGAAATACCAGCGGTGGTCAGATGTAACCGCTCATACGTCACGAGGTCTTGCACATATCCGCAACGCGTGAATGTCACATTTTGTCTCATCTTGTCTTGGAAAATTTCCAAGGTTGCGGCAGCACCTGATCTTTCTAGTGGTGTTACTGGTTGGGCAGCTCAAATGAGAGCTTGACTCATGCTTCACCATTAATTAAAGGGAGACAAATCACTGTGAATCCAGTAACAAATTAAAAAAAGTGTTTCTATTAAATAAGGCTTCACCTGGAATTTATGTACAATATCAATATACCAATAAATTCGAAGTCGGGTTACACATGGTATGTATTGAATTCCATGTTGAAGACTAAATGATAACTAAATTATTAATTTTCCTGGAAATTTCACAGCCTTTGCCGAGCATCTAAATGATGATTAAATTGAATGTAAATAATGCTTAGTTAAATTGAATAGAAATGGAAAAAATAAGATTAAAAATATTAATTTTTTCTGCCAACCATGATCATTGAAAATTTAAGATGAAGCCTGCTGGTCAGAATTTTTTAAATATACTACCTTCTAGAGCCCAGGTTGGATGGAAGTGGAAATATTATTGGGCACATAATACTTCCACCTCCATTCAACAAATGTTGGAGTGAAATCAGTCGTCAAGTTTAAGGTCGTCAAACATATCCATTTTCTGTGAAACGTTCCGACAGTTATCGCTCATCGTTACAACCTGGAGATGAAGAATTGCTTTAGATACATTTCCGCAGAGAATCTACCAGAAAATAGGAAGCTTTCTTTACTCTGATGAAATTCTGAAGAAAGCATGTTTTATTCACCAAACGTAAAATTTCTGGGAAATACTTTTGTCTAATTATGATTTATTGAGGGCAAAAATATAAATATGTGTGAAAAATGGTCCCTCAAGTCCCAACGGGATTACTGAAAGCAGTAGGAAGATATATCGTCAATCCTATAAATGCTGAAAAAGTATATACTCGTTCGTAATGTAATTTAATAGAAAATTTGACGTCTAACGTTGAAACCATGGTCGTGAATAAATATTAATGTGAAAGTACAAAGTTCTTCTTTCTTAATTTAAGAAAATTTTTCGTTAATTTGTAGCAAAATCGCCTGCTTTTTTGTTTACAATTGTTTTAATTAGATTATCCCTCATTAGATAGTCACCACAAGTCAATTCACATATCCCCACTCCGTTTCACATCCAAGTGAAGGCTGAAAAGATGAACTCTCTAGTCCAGGAACAAAGAGAGGACCAAAATTTTGCCTTTGTGATGTTTCTTTTCCATTAAGTAATGTTTTATCAATAAATTTAATCTATCGCAAAGATATATTTATGGGTAATATCGCTGTAGCGAAGGGAATTTTCGTTTTCATCGCTGCTTTAGGGGATTGAGTACGCGAAGAAGCTTAACAATACTTTTAATTTAATTAGCGGCACATGAAATCATCTTCAGTCGAATCCATCAAATAATATGATGTGGAGATTACATTGATTAAGTATTCCGAGCAAAAGTCTTCAAGGGAAAAAAATATTAATAAATAATACCGGTCGTAAAAAATAGGGAACATATATGCAAGCTAAAATATGCAAGTTCTGTATTTTCATTATAAATAGCAAGGAGGCAATGCCAAATACCTTGATGTTAAAGGTTCGCCTTATCATACAATTTAATTCTTCTAGCTTTCAGGTATCATGCGTGTATCAAAGAATATTTTTAGTCCAAAATCCGTGATTCAATAACGTGAGACACACAAATGACATGCTAGACATCATTTTTCCTGTGATAAGAAACTGGGAAATAGGAAATAAATTGTTATAAGCTTCAACATATTACTGGGCTTTTAATGTGATTGCTAATTTCTACCATTATATTATACTCAATAAGTTAATAAAGGTACTCATGGATCCCAATTCATGGTTTACGTGTGTCTTATAATATACATACGCTGGAATAGGTCCACTCTGAGGCTCTTTAGCATAGATAACTTGTTAAACTTCAAAATTAATGTCATGCCGAAGATTAAAATTTTTAATTTTGTACTAAGTGGTATCCACACATAATAATGGGATACAATTATCCTTGAGGATTCTTCGATATCATTAAAGCTAAACCACTGACATTCCTAATAATAGTCTCTCGATATCGATAGTGCAGTCATAGATTGAGCATAACGGAGAAAAACCTAATTGTTTCCTCACTACAATTGAAATTGCATTTAGCTTTATATTTTCTTGACATCTTATTTCATACAGCAACTAATCCAACCTTGCTCTTAATAGTTGCATTTTAGAAAAAACTACTCTCTTCATCACCTACTCATTTTCTGAGTATAATTATTATTTCCTTTTAATATATGACATTTTTGACTCAATTTTTTTCCGAATTGTATTAACTCAAATGATGCTTAATAAAGAATCTGAAAAACTCGAACTCGGTTTAAAGAAAATTGATTCATTGGCCAAGCACCTTCAATGCTCCGTTATTATGACTAAAATTATTTTCCTGCTTAGTAAAGATACCATGAAATCTAATCGATAAAATATGGCTTTAAATACATTACAAGCCACCGTTATTCTCATATTTCAGCCATATATCTGAGATAAGTGGATATCATATGCTCCCATCAGTTATTTGCCATTCCCGGGGTGCAAGTTGTTTTGGTAAAACAGACACACAGGTGGTTGTGTACGATCAGTACTTGAGCACACTAGATTAAAAAGATGCATTTCGCTTAAGTTCGAGGGGAAATCTACAATCCCTCCGCTACAGGCAATTTTTATAAAAGCGACATATTCTCTCTCCCCATCTAGAGGTAAAGGTCATCATCAAGGAAATATTTTAACTGATTAATGTGTAAAGTATATGTTTTTAAGGCTTTTAATGAAATTTTATAGAAAATTTACAATAGGATAATTTTAATGCATTTGTAAGTAGCAACAAAAAATATTCACCAACAAGTTGAAAAAGCAACAATCTACTTATATTGGAAGTAATTTAAAGAGTTGAATCAAACTTAGAAGCCCTACACCGAATTCAATGTTTTTCCCAAGAAGAGTGAAATCAAATTTTCGCTTCTTAAATAAAAATATGTTATTTGAAAGTACTACTTAGAAAATGACCTTCGTATGTTGAATTGAATTGAATTGAATTTTAATACTCCAAGCTTGAATGTACACTTTTTTTTAACAGGACAACACAATGGAGCTTTAGGTAGCTCCAATGGTTAAAAATACCAGCATGGGAGCTACCATCTTAAAAAAATTAATTTCACGGCAGGCCAGAAACAAAAAGAAAGTATATATAATTTTTTTGAAACATTATCACTATGAAACATATATGTGATACAATAACTTACAATAAGCAAGAATAAAGTATAATATGTGGACAGAACAAAATTAATTTCTTTTTTTTCCTCCTTTCACAAAAATATAAAAATAATATATAATAATATTTATATTATTCATAAACATCAAAAAGATCATCCATATCACCATGGGACAACAACCAATCTTTGGCCTTTTTACAAAACTTATTTATACTCTTTATCTCTTTGATCAAACAAGGTAATTTATTAAAAATCTTCGGCCCCAAATAAAGAAATGATCTTTTAAATAAAGAAAGATTAGGCTAGATGTGTTCCCAAAGGCAATGAAATTTGTTTCTCGAGTCAGGCCCTACGCAGTGAATCAGTAAAATATGGATCTTGGTGATATTGCTATGAATATATTACAAGCCCCCGTTATTCCCATATACCGCTTTTGATAAACCATTAAAAAGGTTAAAGATATATAAAATACAATAAAAGTTAAATGGAATGTAACATCGCAGGAATAATTTTTGGGTTACTTTAGTGGCTTATAACGGATTATAACCCGCAGCCCTTCAATGAACATTCCAATTATGTGCTCAGTAAGTCCAAAATATAAATTTTCCCTATTGGTAGTTTAAAAATTAAGATCTGGTTAAAAGTGGCTTTTTGCATTTTTTTCATTATGAAATATAAGTTTTAAACGGCCGCTATCTGAGTAAACAACGTAAACCTAATGACTCTGTCATCATCTTTCTTCTCGGTTAACGTGGGGAATACTGAATCTTTTGAAATAAAATTCCAAGAAAAAATAGCATGCAAAGGCAATAGCATGATCATCATCGCTTAAGAATAATAGCAAAAATTATTAAAAAATCTTGATCGTCCTTAGTAAGAATGGAATCTGTAAGGGTAATTGGAGCGCATGCAAAATTTCGTGGAACAAGTGAGCTGCAAGATGAAAACTAGTCATTATCATTTACTTAAAAGAGGCGCGTATGGGTATTATCCAGACTAATGAAAGAGTACTCTGAAAAGCAATTAAGCTACCTGGTATATGGGATTAATTAAAGAGGTACATACTCACCGTCAATTCTCATGAATAGCCATTTGCTTGTTACGCGCTCAAGAAACCCATAATTCCCATCTATCATGGTAATACCTACTCTGTTATAATGACATAATAGCAAATAAATTGAGACATTCTGGTTTCTCTGAAGAATTGTTCTGGAGTATGCCTTCTTGTCTTTAAACGTAGGTTACCTCCCATACTTAAAGAAATTCAAGGCCAAGTTATGAATAAATTTACATGCAATAATGTATATGCCAATTAAATTAATAATCAGATGGGTCGAAGCTCTTAGTTTTCTTCAAGAGTTTAACTAATTACTGGCTCTCATTTTGATTGCAGCATGTTACGAGGAATGCAAATTTTTATGCAAATTTCAACAGAAGATGGCGTTAAATCCGTAGGAACACGGAAGGAAATGATAAAAGATTTGACCCTCAAATACTTGTGAATATTGAGAATAGTAACTTTTAATTAAATATTTACCTCATTTGTGAGATGATGCCATTGATTAGGATATAAATCTTTGGGCATCATTATGAATGATTACTGCAAGAAAATTCGCATACAGTCACATGATTAAAAAAGGATTGGCATCTCACCTTTAATATATTTAAAGTAGAAAAGTACAAATAAGTATATCGTATATTATCCCAACTTCTAAGTAGATAATTGTCAATAAATATCCCTCTAATTTATCATTACGAAAGCATTATTAAATTATAGTTGAAGAGGCATCATTGCCAATTTAACCTATAAATATATCAATATTTACTGCAACATGATAAAAAATAAAAATGAATTAATAGCGCTAGATCACAGAAAATGCAAATGCGTCTCATAAGTGTATCTATAAATATTTTATGAACTTAAAATCGTGGTTGGAAATGACCGGAGCAATATTTGCCGTAAGTATTAGTAGAATATTTTTTACGAAGGTTCGGTCTTTATTAATTGTCGACATTTAAAAGAGCATTACTTTCTCAGCATTGCTTCCAATCACTGAAAATTTTCAATAGCTGCAGGGCTCTGAAAAAAGCCGCCAATTGGAAAAGGCTGATTATATTAATGTTAATCTGTACAATTTGCCTATTGCCATTATGAAAAGAATGGCATTTTTTCGGGAGTTTTGATTCTATGCTAGATTCCTTCGCTACATATCAACTTCACACACGTATCACACATACGGTTCCATTGAACACGATATGTTTTCAATTAGTTTTTCGTCACCGTCGAAAACGAATTAACCTCTTCGCACGCACGATCTGGTAAATAACTTACTTTCAATTTTTTTGCTGTTGTATTTTTATATTAAAATTCCAATATAATACCATGCTCGTAATATATCGCATCTCATGACACTATCAATTGTGCTCCAGTATTTTTCGAGATGTTACCCTATTACATGTATCAAAACCCAGGATAATGTTTCAACGACTCCCGAATTATGCATTCATATTTGTATGAATAGACTCTAGCCTTGAATCGATCAGAATACTATTTTGAACCTATCAACAGAATTGGGTATACCTGAAACAAGAAGCGAAACTAAACCATGCATGTGTGAATGCCACGTTTACATTCTGCGCCCTGCACAGGCGTTCACGCCGTTTAGAAGTCGCATGAAACCTATTCCTGCCCTTGGAATTTTTAATGATGTGCGGCGTCTATCAGGTGCTGAGCATATGATGTATACACCGGTTCATACATGCCGGACGCCGCCAAAAATTAATAGGATATGTGCTGTGACGAATGGCATAGATTTCAGTCAATAGTTAATTGCGTATTTTTGTTTTTTATTAAACTTTAATGCTCTTATGCCACTATGAAGCAATGTGGGACCAGTCGGTCCGACATCAATTGGTGTTTAGGAAAGGATTTACTGAGAGAGAAGGGCATTGTATGATAAAAT
The DNA here is from genome assembly GCF_921293095.1 of Ischnura elegans. Taxonomy (NCBI): domain Eukaryota; kingdom Metazoa; phylum Arthropoda; class Insecta; order Odonata; family Coenagrionidae; genus Ischnura; species Ischnura elegans. Next base: position 128,956,446 of record NC_060246.1, read on the forward strand.
CATTTTAATGGGTGTGAATAGTACCAATTGTATCCTTCCAACACACCTATTTGGACATCTGTGCCGTTGCAGAATGCATATTGATGTCGCACGGAAAAATATCTATGGATTTCGTCCCCACTATTTTCAGACCATAAGTTACTTCTAATGGGTGTGAATAATGCTTGACGAGGTGTTTTTCCAGGCTCACTTGTGTTTTTCTACGACAATCGATTTTCAGCTAATTTCTCCCTCTTCCCCTGATTCCATACCTCTTAGTCTCTCGGAATCTCCCCTACTTTCTTGGATCTTATCTCACGTAGCCTCAGGGCCCTTCTGCTCAGCACACTCTCCTTACAAAGGGGAGGATGACGCATGATAGCTTCAGCGGCGTAATAAGCACATCACGCGTGAAATAAGGGTCGCATTAGCATAAACTCAGTCCTTAACCAACATGCAGCTATTCATTTATGGTTGCGTCAGAGCATGGCGAGACAGGCACGAAGAGGAATTTGAGTCTATCCACTTCAGTAGGACAGAGGAGAGCTTTAGGGAAGGAAATTTGCGTGCGGAGTGTGAGTCAAACCCAGCTTCGGAGCGATTTCTAGGAGCATGAAGATCACACCCCTTCCATTGAATCTTCTCAGAGTATTAGTTTACCCAAATGTCTTCCCACGAATCCATCAATTTACGTTGGGGACTATGAACCACTCTATTCCTTCTTTTCAAAGTGCGTCCTTTCTAATGGAGCCAATTGTTTCCTAATGTCCCCATTTTCCGGAGAAAATAGGGTGAAATCCCCTTGACAACATTCCTAATTTATTTTCCGAAGTGCTAAAATATTTACTTCATCTCCTCAATATGTTCAGAGCCAATATTAAGCCTACCCTACCATTCCCAATCGTCATGACTACAGGCGTTTGACTAGTTTACCAACGACGTTGAAAAACCTTTACAAGACCAGTAAAAGATTTAAACAGTCTTTATTCACAAACGCTAAAATATTCATCTCATTCACCATTTTCGTTTATCCACATGTCTATTCTGAAATTATCTCCTGCTAAGTCCTCACACTTATTTTACCTTACTTCTGAAAAATTTATTGTTTTTAGTCCCAACAGTTTCTTTCACTTTTTCTACATCATACAACTTCTCCGCTATTGTAGCTTCTTCCTAATATCGAAAAAATAAATTTAAATTTTGTCACAATTTGATGATTATTGATTGCGATATTGCCTCTTTTACAGCTTGCCTGTAATTTACGTTGAAATTATGTTACCCTAGCGAAATAAAATAAACGTTACTAGTAAGAAAAATAGAAGTTTAATCATATCCCTATTGCCCTTTGCTATTGCACATCCTTTGTGGTGCTTATTTGAGACATTGATACACTTCCTCCGGACAGGACTGACTCTCCAACCGCTGCCTTCCGCCGTTCTCATATTCCCTCACTCTCATGCAGCCTTCCATCCCACGGCTCCAATTCGATTGCTATTTTCTCGGAACGATTTTTCCAATCTGAGGCTCGACCGGAAGACATGAAAAACGTTCCCTCCCGTCCATATTAACGCTGCACACGGTAGTCGCTCGCTGACCCCTGTATTCAAGCATTATTAACTCCATTTTTTTCTGGAATGAGTGCCCAACCCTACAGTTTAGCTCCCATTCCATTATTCTTTCAACTCTTTGGCTCCACCCGTGTTGATATTAAGCGGTGCGACAAGGAACTTCGGAAGCCCAGCAGATAGATTGCAGTTTTATTGATTGGACGTATGATTTTTACCTCCCTATCGGATATTCATCCACCTTAATCGATGATCGTTTATGAGGCCCGCAATTTGTGACACAAACGCTAGCAGAAAGGACTTAAAGGCCGGCGTTAAGGTATATTTAAGGAAAAGGGTGTTCTAAACACAAAAGGCGGGCTCTAAAAGAACCTAATTTTCCTTAAATGTTTCCTTTCTTCACTAAAGCTGGTTTCATGATGCGCCCGCGCTTATTTTTACACCACCAGACGCTTCTTCGCCTCCACTACGCTCCGAGTCTTGTAATTGACATCGTCTCGGTGGTTGGTAAGAATATATTTATTTCCTGGAAAAAATATATAGGTGTAAGAGGGTCAGGGTAGAAAAAATATGCGAAAGAAAAGAACTGAAGCGTGGAGCAATTTGCAAGTTTAGACGTTGATGAAGAGGTTAGCGAAACTTGCCTTGAAGCCATCGGGAAAGGAGACGGGAGTGTAAAGGAAGTCCTTTCGAGGCTGGAAGCTGAGGACGGGGGGTCGGAGTAAGAGGTGCGACTGGAAGGGGAAAGGAGGAGGGGGAAACGCGAAAGTGGGTGGAGGGAGAGGAGGATGTCACTCGGTGAGGGAAACCGTGGGAATCTGATGGCTGATCAATGCCTCTTTCATACTCAGGCTTATAAAGCAGAAGCAGTGTGAGATCATTGTTGGTAAACACGAAACGTGATTCGGCTGGCTTCAATTAGCTGCTATACCGAAATGATTAAGAGCTCCTATAAAAACAAATCAAATGAATAAGGACATATTGGCTAAATTCAGAAGAATTTTCAGAAAACTACGTCTCAGTTGAACTACAAAAATTCAGGGAGACTAGCTTTATAAACTTTTCTCCGTTTACGTTTCTATGACTGCAAAAAGTGGAACTGTCTAAAATTTGCAGGACCTAAGGAGAAACTATGATGATATTAGACATTGTATTCCAAAGCTAATAAAATTTTTAATCCCTTGGTTTCCTATGCAAATTTTACTGAATTTTGCATGGGAAAATTAACACCACTTCTCATTAATTATATTGATGATTAATTTCATTCTATATGCCTATATTTCGCGCAAAATTACGGCAACATAAATTATTGAAATGATTTGATCACTGATAAAAATGTTAAATGCAAGGAATATATATTTCCATGAATCAGTTTTCGAAAAAATTATGTAAAAGACTCGTTTCACAAGACAACGATACTGCAGTAAATTTTACTGCTCTTGATTCAAAATAAATTGTTTGGATTCTTTGATAACTTTTTTGAAAGCTAAGATTTTTATCCACCAAACGCATCATACAACATACAGTAAGCGAAATGCTGTTCAAAAATTTTCAAAATTAATCCATTGGAATGCAAATGGAAGCAAATAATGTAATCAAAACTCGCCAATCTTCCTCACTTGCCTTTCTCTTTCTTTGTGTAGGTATGATCTTTTAGAATCACGCTGAAATAAATTTCATCCATTTGGAACCATTTTATATGCACTTATAGCTATATTGTAAACATGAAACTAAATTTACTACATCAAAGATCCATTTTGAGTGTTGCATTTTCCTTTTGAAAATACCGTTTCGATTATCGTGATAATTAAAGTTAATTTCACGCTCCTTTGACGTGAACGGACGAGATGCGAATGTAAAACTTTAGAAAATATGAGTGTAAACTAAAATGCGGACCTATAAAATGTTGATAAAATGAAAAACGAATACATCAGAGAAGAAAGCCAACAAAACGAATTGGAATTAATTATAAAGCATTAAAGGTAAAGTTAAACGAAGATATCCTATTCCACACAATCTATTGATAGAGTACTACACGTGTTTCATTTGTTATACAATCATCCTCAGGTACTTATAGAAAAGTTACTTGTATGATCGTACAACAATTGAATCACGTGTAATACTCGGTCAATAAGTTGTGGAGAATACAATATATTCGATTAACTTTAGTTATGTTGTTCCACGAGATCTCTCCAAAGAAATTTGACTTAATCAAGCATTTTTGGAAATGTATTGAAGGAAACCGAAACATAAAATTCTCTTATTCCCAAAATATTTAAATCGCTAAAAAAAATATTCTCATCAAAAACAGAAAAAAATATGCAGGAAATCTAAATTAAAGCTTACTTATAAAGCTGAAATAAATCAATTTCTAAACAAAGGCTTATTTTTAATGCGTTATTCAATCTCAGTGTTGCTTTTGCATCGATTACATCCTTCTCTACGTTATTTTAATTGTTTTACCGTATATTTTAGAAAGAAACACAAGAAACTGAACTAAAACACCCTACAAAGATGGGTGAAAACAACGAATTGATAAGAAACTCTCAATGATTAACTCTATGAAGAATACAACTTAATGTTAATTAATTAGTTTGTGAGTGCGTAATTTATTGGTATAGGCAATGTTCATGAAAAGGAATCAATAAAATTTTCAGTATATTAACAAATAAAAACTAAACTTTATGTTACTAAGAATATTAAAAACAAATTCTCTTAATTACTTCAAACTTATCCTCTAAATATAGTTCTCAATTCTGCGTCATTCAATTTTAAATTTACTTTTATCTTCGCAAATCGCAGGAAAGTATTAATATAACTTCATATTGAACTGTACACATTAAACTTCACTCCAATCTCTTATTAATTCAAATAACATATTATTCACAGTAATAAATGGGCCGTATTTGCTTAAAAATCTCTCAAAAACCTTGAGGTATATAAAAAGCTTATTCAAAACGCCTACGTTATAGCCCATACGAAGACTTGCATTGCAAGACGTAAGAAAAGTTTTCCATTTATAAATTTTAAATTCTGGGGACAGTAAAATTTTGATTACTCCTATTAAATGATATTTCATCGTTGCGTCATTTCATATGCGATCTGTAAAGATTGAATAAATTTTCTTAATTAAAGTTTTGCATGAGATACATCTCTTTCACAATTTTTATTTTCTTCAACTCAAAACTAACTTTTAACTTTGCAAAGCATGAAATTGATTTTGCGAGTTTAATCTTGTTCAACATATCTTGAAGGATAAACTATTATTATAAAAACTTCAATTCATCACGAGGGTCTGTTGGGGTCAAACAAATGATAAATCAAAATACATTACTTGATGGCGAAGAAAATAATGCTCTACGATATCAATAAGACTGCGAGGTCAATTAATTATCGATTAATCACTGTAAGGACGGCGGAGGGTCTTAAAAACACTCATGGAACCCTTAAGGGCATGAGCTAACCTATACTTAAGACTCCTCTGTAATGACTCATCATATTTCATCTCAGTTATAACTCCACCAGCAAATAACAATTTCTAGTAAATAAAGACGAAGTGTTGTGTCAGAAAAGAGTGTTCAAACTTTAAAAGCCCGAGCTCCTCCTTCACCGATGGACACATTAATCTGATGCTATTTTGCTAAAATACTCAAATTGATTTTGTTCATGTCAGTCACCTAACTGATAGCAATAAAACATGATAAGAAAAACCGAAATAGATTTCATAACTTCTGAATTAATAGGTACCCATCCGCATATATGTGGTTGTCGCCATTGAATAATAGTTTTTCATTTATAGTTGTAAACATGAAACTATATACACTACATCAAAGATCCATTTTAAGTGTTGCATTTTTCTTTTGAAGATTCCTTTTCGATTCTTGAGTTAATTAGAGCTAATTTCACGCTCATTTGGCGTGAATGGACGAGATGCGAATGTAAATGAGTGTAAACAAAAATGCAGACCTATAAATGTTGATATTATGAAAAACGAATACAATCAGAGAATAAAAATAGCAAAATGACATTTTGTTGGTATTTCGGGGAACATTGTTTTTATATAACTAAATGGAAACGTTGCACACGAATGATAGTAAGACCTCTTGAAAGCAGAGTTTAAAAATATTTTATTGATTGACCAAAAAAATGTGTTCATTCAGTAGAGCATCACTTTTTTCTGTAACCACTTCGTAAATTACCCACCATATGTTGTGAGTTTACAGTAGCTCTCGTTTCAGACTTATGTTAGATATGGGCGTGTAGATAATTCACTGAATAACTGGTGGATCTATCACTATCTAAATATATAACTTCTATATTGTATTTCGGCATAAATCGGAGAAATTTGAGAACTAAATATATCCAAACCACATTTATCATCAGACGCAATCGCAATTTTCACTGCCTTTTACCAGAAAACGTTGTTTTAGAATACAAATACCTAGTGGATACAAAGTGGATAATTTAAATATGGTAAAGTTTATTTTAGTCCATTTTTAAAGCACATATATTTCAACGTTTGCGATCAGGCATTTCTAACACTCTGCATCCGGTATTTATGTATTAAAACTGATAGCAATATAACATTTTAGTTCTATATTGAAACATCGAGCTTAACAAATGAAGAACCCCATCTATCATTTTTTTATATTTCGCATATATTTCTCTAACCCTTAAAAAAATATTTACTATTCACAATGCATATGTCATCCTAGATGCAAAATGCAAAGTATAGTCGTATAAAACGGTTGCTTTTGCACGTAGATATTACGATGAAAAACAATAGGAACCGTAATCGTTAAGAATCCAGTCATAAGAAAACAGATGCCATTAGCAGGAGTTTTCCTTCTTCAGCAAAAGGAGATTGGTGGGAGGTCTAGTGCATTTGGGCGAGGGAGGAGAGTTTTCGGGGGCGCCTTCGGGGTTCTCCGGAGCAGCATCTGCCTCCGGTTAGGGGCGTGGAGATGCCGGATAGGGTGACGCGGGTGAAGGGGGAGGAGGGGGAGCGGAAGAGGGTGTAAAGGACGCGCGGGGTCACTCGGGGGTTAACCGAAAAAACCCACCCTTGGGCCCGCCCTCCCATTTGCACCCTCCCCCTTCCCATATCTCGCGACTCTCCCTGTCTTCCTCCCTTGACCTATGATGGATGAGAATATGACTCCCTCCTCCTCATCCTCCGTCCATCCTCCCCCATCCCCCGTGCCGCCGGGCCGAATAAGAGGAAAATGGGGAGAAAAAAATTTTCAGCCATCCCCCTCGTCTTAATCCTGATGTCAGTTTCATGGGGTGGAGTCGAGAGTGAGGCGTCAGCCATGACTGTCCATAGTGGAAGGGGGGCCTTTTCACTTCCGTCTGCATTGCCGTTGGTCCTCCATTCCGAGTCCTAATGTCCAATGTCAATCACTCCGATAAAGACTGGTGGTGCAACGAGTTGAAACTGGTTAAGTTGCAACACAATGGTTTCTCGTAAGCTTCACGGTAGTACCCTGATTTCTATTATCACCGATTTTCGTACTAAGAACATGGATGACCACGGATTGTGCACGCTCTCAAAATCCTACAGCTAACATCCTACATCAAAGCATCAACAAATGTACGAAAAGATAAAGTTGGCGATTCAAAACAAACACTTTACTGATTTTGAGTAAGATCGTCCCCGCTGTTGAAGACTTATATCAGAAAAAATACGTTTAAAATACGTGCTTATGTATTCTAAAATATCAAAGAATTCGTTAGCAGGCATGGCGAGGTGCCTTTACATCTCAAATTTTGCGAAATGAAAGTCTTATTTTTCTCGCATTTGTGAAGGTGTGCCATTTAGTGACATTAATATGATCTAAAGCTTTATTGCCTGCTCATAGCTGCAAATTAAATGTAATATTTCCATCAGATGAGATTTCTGAACCATTGAGCCGATGAGATTTATGTTAGCACTTTTTTTATAGCATCAACGAAGATGTAGTTTAACGTTATGTAATTAAGCGAAAACATAAGAGTTAAAATGTATTCTAGTCACTGTCCAAGTGTTTTATTGAAATTTATCTGACGATTTATTACTTTAGCTTGTCTCACAGTTAAAAAAAACACATTATACAATAGGGTAGTTTCCCTCATCAAAGAAAACGAAAGGCATTGATTGCGATTCGTTACCCACCATTAGTGTATTCATAATATACAAATTATTTGGTTTTTTAAATACCGGTTTAGACGAATGGCAAGGGTCAAATTTTATCCTCATTTGAAAAAGGCCAGATTGGCGCCCATGCGATTCCACTCCACGTGACGTCACAGGGACATAGTTTCTACACGAGAGGATAGGAATTATGCATCGTCTGAGGTTACCAATGCATGCATGAGGCACAGAGCTCAGGGAAACATGTCTTAATAATCACCTATTAAAACTGGCTAAGGTCGGAAAGTTTTCTTCGATTGATAAGGTATTAATAAACCTTTTTTAAGCCGAGCGCTACCAGCCAGCAAGGTACTCAGCTACCCGCTAGCATCCTGCGTCCTATCAGCGCTCAGAGCCTCGATCAAGGTCACCTCACAAGGCGGGAGGGGGAACCAGAAATGCGTCGCACGGACTTTTTCCTATCATTCCTACTTACGCGTCGCGTTTTCGCGCGCTTGAAATTTTTCACTTTTCATTTAATCGCGAAAAATAGGTATCGTCATAAAAAAATCTAAAAGCGTTAAATACGTACTCCAGGAGTAATAATCTTTCGATTTAGGCAATAAAAAAATAATATGAAACCACCCTATTGAATGGCAATACCTAATATTGCGCGGAAAATATTCCTTTTGTATACATTATTAATGATAGACAGAAATTTTTAGGTTTATAATTATTTTGAGATAAACTAGAGGTTTTTACTAGTTTTTCATGGTGGGAATGAAGGGAAAGGAACGTTATATACGATACTCTGGTAGAAAACAGCTGCTTTCGATACCAACGACCTAGTACTTTTTTATGAACTGAAATGGTGCTGAAGTTCTGCATTCCAGCACAGATACTTCTAACAATAAACTAAGTATTCCAGCAAATGAATTTTGTATTTATCAGTTTCTAGGAGACTTGGAAATAATACATACAATTAGACAAAAGAGCATTTTTGCAACGCATCTTGTTTTGTTCGATTGACTTCAGTTAACACAAAACAATTTTTCACCGTATTTTTGATAGAAAAAAAAAGAATTGAGACCAAAGAGCTGTCGGGAATGTGACCAGTTTTTATCTACAACCGAGAATATCACCGTCATTAATTAAGTGCCTCTCGTCTCTCCACACCTAATTAACGTTCGAAATAAAATATTCTCTGCTACAAGAGTCCTTCCTCTGAGTTGCATTCCGCATCCATCGAATTCTGTCACAATCCCTCCACCTGCCATCCAAAAACCCGCGACAGCGTCCCTCATCCTCTCCGCCCTTTAATGGCTTTAATGAAATGATGCAGTACGCCGACGCGGTCCCACGGCTTCTCGACCAAAGCGAGAGACATTCCCCAAATGACTCCTCTGACTTCGCAATCGCCACCGCGCTCTCGAATTCTTTTGTCTCCACTATTAAGACCGCATTCACGACCATAAGTAGCCCCTCTGAAGTAGGCGAATATGGCACACTATCTCTTTCTTACCACAATGGCTGCTTACGCCTATCCACAACTAGCCAATGCGCTTGAGAAAATTTGACATAAAATGGGATTTTGTTGAAGCACACGAGAGATTATTACGATCCATGTGATTCGAATCATTGGCTAAGCATTAAAGTTTTAGGTTAAAAAATTTACTTTACCCCATTTATTCTAATTTGTGTTTCATTAATATATTTTCTTCAGCTGTCCATATCAATTGAATTACAATCTCATGCACTTCCGCGCTAAACTATCACTAATAAAATGAGAATTGAAAAATATTCTATCAGATAAAGTCCATGAATATTAAGTCTCAATTACGGATTATTAGTGCTATTTTATGAAAATTTATTTTGTTAGCATTTCTTTGCTAAATTATATCTCAATCATTTGCTGAACCAGGTTCATAAATGCATGATTGAGTACTACATAGTGTCAATTTATTGTAAATATTTAACTAGCATACAATATATTCAATCATGCACACTGTCTCAGCAATGAAAAATAAACGATTATCTAAAGAAAAATGCAAACTTTTGATGTGGCAATGGCAATGACACCGAGGCAATTTGTAAAAAACAGACAGCATTGAAATTATTGCATTTATTTGTGTCAAAAAACTTATGCAATTCCAAAAAATACACTGAAATTTAAGCTGCAGGCACCGCTTACCGATAGTTAATGTGAAGTATTTGAAGTATTTCCCTCGTAATGAATTCAGTAAACTCAATGCGAGATGAATACGCGAAAGAAACAGATATCTGAGAATGAAATATCCACCATAGTTATCCAACTGTTGAAGGCCTAAAAGTAAAGTATGACGTTTTTCACATATTATTTACGGAATATTAAACTGTTTAATGTGCAAAGGGTGTTGGGGCGGATCCAGGATTTTTTCGGGGGGATGGGGCACTAGGAAAACGACCTTCTCATACTTGAGATTAAAAACAAGATACAGCAATTACTGAACGAAATATTCTCTTTATGTTAACATAAAAGTTAAACGTGCCACCGTGACCCCCTCCCCTAAATCCGCCTATGGATGGGAGTGAGAAAATTGGGAAATATGTCTTTATTCCACTCTCTCAGTGTTTTAGTTTGACGATTAGTACGGATATTCAGTAATGAAAATAAAAATGACCCAAGAAAATGAAAACAATTACATAAATTGCTATCACGAAACTGAGAAAAACAGAGGAGACATTTAGGGATAATCTTATACAGTTCAGCTAAATTAGGCATAATCGTTGAGTGCCATTGATAGAAATAGCGGGAAACAAAAATTAGACAAAAACTAGGGGATAAAAAATAGGTATGGAAAAAGTTCCTAGATGAGAGAGAGACAGAGCAAGTGGGGCAATGGTGCATAGCAGTTCTTTGTGTAAAAGCAAGACGAAATAGCTACATGTGGTTGGAGCAGGAAAGCGAAACACCATTGACTCGAAGAAATGCTCTTCCTGTGGTTTTACTTGACGTCAATGTGTCAGGGCGATAGAAACACTTCCGACCCCTTTTCCACCTGATACTGCCTGTGAACCGATGCAAGGATACAGTCTTCACCACAGAATGTTAGGCATTACCCAAATGGAATACGCCGCGGGCGAGTTCCGTTGAGATCCGTGATTGATGGTTTCCTCAATTATAGCATCGCACACTGAACTCATTTTTTTATTGGAAAGCGTCCTCAATCTAATAAAGGTGCCTAGAGATATCTATTTTTTTAGGATAATTGGAAATGGAATGAACAATGTAAATATTTTACACATAAGTAATGCTATGCAATGGGCTATACTTTAATCCACAGCAAAACTGTTTTAAGTATCCACGGCGCAATTTCTGCATTTTCCTGATGGAGCTCATAACCTTTCCTCTAAATGGGTTTTTATAGCCTCTATTTAATCTTTGAAATTTCACAATTTTGTTGAATTTCCGAAAGAAAAAGGAAGATTACCAAGTAAAGTGAAGTAGGTAAATATCAACAGGCCAAAATTCTGGGATATTATAGGGACTGAGAGGAAGAAAATAAATAGCACCTCCCTTCACATTTTCTGCAAACTGTTGACATTTACGAGCACACAAGCATGAATAATACACCCGAACTGTTCCTCTACATGCCAGTAAAAAAGATCGTATCAAATCATTAAAACCCCTTCACCCAATTTTTGGGATGAATGATGGAAAATCGTTTAATTTTTTATGGTAAACCCTTAGTGATATCGTGTCTATAGAGCTTTGAACGCTATTTCGACTAAAATTTGTTAAAAATCAACCACAACGCCTTAATTTACGCCCAGAAAGCTCTGATACAACCTCTGATATACTTTTCCCAAGAGAAAGAGAACAAAGGCGGTCATTATGTAAACGGATGAATATCTCATCAAGGCAAGGCAAAAGAAGAGATGAGCCTAAAAGGGGAGAGAAGGAGTCCACACACTACTCATTCTCCACAAGCAGGCTTGCAGCATTCCCTTGCACAAACACCAACGTACTCTTTCTCTGTGTATCTTTGCAAGGAGATGGCGGGAGGGGGGAATGGGAATCCGATGATCGCACAGCCACCATCTCCGATGCGTGCGGGGGCGGGCGGGGAGGGAGGGGAAGCTCTTCCCCCCGCGCCTCACACGAGTGGAGGCGGTGGTTGCTTCTGCCCGAGGGAGGGCGACAGGGTTTGCGGGGAGGGCGGGGTGCAATCCGGGGCGCACATCCTTCTCTCCTTGGGAAAAATCCTCCCTTCCTTCAACAACGCAACCCCTTTTTTTCTCCTAGATCCCCCCTTCCTCAACACCCCCCCCAGAACTCCTCCGCCGTCCACCCACCCGTTCGCCGCCGTCGCCGCCTCAGCTAGACGCCGAGGAGGCGGCGGGAGCAAGCAAACCAGGGGTCGCTCCTCCCCATCCGCCTCCCAACCCCCTCTGCCCCCCCTCCAGTCTTTTTCCTTCCACCTCTTTGGTCGGCTCAGGCGAGTAATCCATCAGCCCAGACTTCTCTCTCTCTCTTTCTTTCCCCTCATCTCCCCCTCCCTCCCCCCTCTCCTCCTCCCTCGTCATCGTTCTTGCCGCACCACTCCGCTCTTTCCTCCTCCGTTCCTAAGCGTCCCCATCCCACTCCTCCCCTCGCAAGCCTCATCTCACCCACACCCTTCACCGAAACCTATCCTAACTACTCCCTCTCCCGCTCCTCCGTCAACTTTGCCTCATACCCCGGTGTTGGCCGATAATCCATTATCAAAAACAATTGGTTGAATTCATAGCAGAGGAAAATGGTGGTAATGATCTCTTCTCTACTATCCTATCCATAAAATCCAAAGTTCGCGTCCAAAACGTATTTTTTTATGATAGTGATAACACATTCCGGAGTGAGTTGGAAATTTTTCACCTCGGAAAAATGAAAGATACTGAGAACTCAAACGTGAATGTCATTAAGACCACGTAGGCATTCACAAGTTGTGCCTTTTTCTAAACATCCTCTAATCATTCTCACATTTTCGAAAACTACAATTTTTCCTCCTCATTTTGCTTCATTTGCACAGTAGCCATGTCGTCGGAATAAAAACGTCAATGTAAAAGAGCCTGCTGTTTTTACTTTACAACTTGTTGTAATAAATAAATAAAAGCACGGGAAGGGTCTCTTTTATACTGCCGCACCTTCATAAATTAATAGCTTAAAATCGCGAAAGTCGCCGCCCCTCGATAAGTCTGTCAGTTAGTATTGCTCAATACTCGTTTACTCAATTACGCTGGAAGAGGTTTAGGTGTTGTGTAAAACGTATGGAAATTGAATGGGTATAACCTGTGGCATAAATAATCATACGCGTCTCAAATGTTGAAAGGGTCTCGGATTCTTACAATAGCTAAGATGTTTCGCCGTCCGTTACCCAATAATTGAATGTTAAATCAAAGAATTATAACCAAACGTCTTGCGCTTCTGAAAAAAATATCCAAATTCGTGAAAAATAAAAAGATGAACAAGCGTTTAAGAAGCAATTACATGGCAGGCAAAAACGGAGGCCAAGATTTATCTGAAGGAACAAAGAAAACTATAACCAAATAGAATTTCATGTACTCAGATTGAAATATGCAAAAACTCTATATGCTCGATATTACTAATTTATTAAAAACTATTTACTTCAAATGTTGTCATAATTTTAACTCTATTTTCCATTCTCCTTTGTTGCAGCGAGGATCTTACTGTGACAGCTCCGTGACCAGAACATCTGGGACTCGATTCTTATTGGTGCTGGGTGGCTTCAGGAGATCGGACCAAGTTGACGGGCAGAGGGGAATGGGTGCTCAGAGAGATTGGGAAGATTGCCGGCTGTACATCGCTTCTCCCGCTTACGAAACCCTGCTGTGAACTCTTTTAGAGGGACATCACCACAAGATTGGTATCAATATGGTTCCAACGTATGAAGACCCTCTAGTATTACCTTAGTATAAGAGTACTCATGTACTAATTATTACTAAGTACAGGTGGTAGCCATTAAATTTTTTCTGCAAAAGTACCGTTAAATATTTTTAGCTTTGATGCTCGTACCTTAACAAATGCCTTAAAGATTATTTTTATTAGCACTAATCTATTATTTCCACACGGCAAGAGTTCTCATCTTCGTATGCTTACTCAGTAGACGTGCCCTTTCAAATGATTTTGTGAAATACTGTGCCATTACTTTAAATGATGATTTTGGTACCTAAGTAGTTTCTCAGAGAAAAAGTTTGCTAGGACCATTACTCTAGGTTGCTGGTATAGCTCATTTACCAATTATTTTAAGCACTCGTAAAAGGACACGCATTCACATTACTGATACGTTTTCATTTTGATCGTTTTTGCTTTCATAACTTCCTAATTCCCTTCACGATATGCAATTATATGATCTTTCACCGATCAATAAGCCTTCAAGCATGGTGGCGAGAAATAATTGTTCATTATGTGTTGTGACTCGGAGGAGAAATCTGATTGGGAAACTCTCAGAAACCTGATGACTACAATGGATGAAGTTGAGCAAAGGTAATTAAATGAAAAAGAACCCAAAGAGATGATTAATGGAGCTATTAATAGGGGCATGAAAATATTGTTCATGAAGAAATCAAGGTGCTTGTATGCATCTGAAAGAAAAAATAAAACCATATTAAAGTACAAATTCATGAACTCAGATTGAAATATGCTGAAATTCTTAATGCTCACCATTGAAATACGAATGTATTCAACCACTTCTCTTGAAGGTTAATTTTCAAACGAAAATTCAGTGGAGCCCCAGGTAAAATTATTTAAAGAATTCCTCGGGTCAGAAAACCATCTCTTTTACCCCTTGATATCTCGGAACGTCATATCCAATTTATGTCCAGTAAGATTATATTCGATTTCTTGGTCAATTCTCCTCTCAAACCTTTTCTATTATTATTAAAATACAAAATTTTCAAAATGTGTGGAGGCAATATGGAGTAGTACACTGGATCTAACCGCACACAGTTTCATAAAGAACATGTCATTTACAAATCCGGGTCTGCTTCCAACCTCCCTTCATTATCTCTCCCTTGTGGCGAAAATGACTTGAAATGTTGGTCGCCCCATCCAAATAATATTTTAATCGATTCGTTAAAGCAAAGCAATCTTCAAATCGATTGATGCTGATGATCTGAGAGGAAATCGGTACATATTGGCATTTATCGCTTACCGATAAGCGCGTGTATCTTTGTATTATCTTCCATCGTAATCCTCCAGCCATTCCTGCCCTTCATCTACTCCTATATTCCCCCTCTCCCCCCTTGACTTTCCCACCACCCTTCTCGTTCCCCTCACTTCCCAGCCCCGCCCCCCTCCTTCCCTCAGGGTCTCCTGCCACTCTCATTTTTCTCCCGAGCCCGCTCCATCATTCCCCGTCACCTTTTCCTCCCCTCCCCTCCTCTCCTCCCGCCCCTCACAATTTCCCCTTCGCCTCCGTTCCTAGCGCTCCTTACATCCACGGGGCCCTCTCTACTCCCCCCTGTGGCCTCAACTTCACTCCTCCCCTTATTCTACAACTTAAAATTTCAGCCCCCTTCCCCAATGTCCTCCTAGCAAGTATATATTTGTATATATACGTGTTATGTGCCGAGGAGAGGAAGAGAGAGTGAACAGAACGAAAGGAGAGAGATGGAGTTGGGAAAAATGTCAGCGTGACGTAAGCCGCGTTGCCAAGTCGTCGTCTTCTCGCCTCTCCCCTTCCCTTTTTCCCGAAGTGCTGTGCGTTACCATCGGTAGATGCCTCCGTGATCGACTGCAATGAATCCTTAAGGATGACCCAGGAATGACTAGCTGGGGATGCTGCTGGCGTGTAGTCACAGCGTGTGGTGGAACCCATTGGCAGGTCGCTACTGGAAAGTATTAAAAAATGATTTCGGGCACGTCCCGAAGCGAAGTGAGCAAATTTAGTTATCAAATATCAATGGGGGGGTCAAAAGGATTGAAATTCGGAGTCACGTTCCCCATATTACGGGAGGCGGGCTCTATAATGGCTCGGAATTCTTTCAAAACCACTTCATGCCGAATGCCAGCGGGTGTCGGGTTTTATGGATAAGCGTGTTCAGTCCACCGACGCGCATTAACGCGGCATTATACCGTTTCTTGACGGTGTGGTGTTGTTTCACGGATTTGAATGCACGTTAGGGAAAATTCCACACGACCTATACGCAATGAAAAATAGCATATCTACGCGCACACGTCAAAATCACATAAGATCCCCAGACCGCCGCATTAGGGACTCTTTAAAGGACAGCTTAACTCCATGAAGCTATAAAGTCATAAAGCTTTCCAAAAAACTGATTCAAAATATTTCTCTTTAAAGTTTTTAAATATTACTGTAAAAACTCATGCACGCATTGGAAGGCAAATTGAATTTATATGGTTAGCTAATTCATATTTACTTACCTTCCGTTGAAGTATTCAAAGCGCTGTAAAATGAGATGATAAAGAGCAGCAGCAGTTGAGGCCCTAAAAAAATAAATAGTTATTTCAGAAGGCGTCAACGGAATTCATTATTTAGCGGATTTTCAATTATCAGCCATTGCCATGCATTAAAATTAATACTAATTTAAAAACAAAAAATACTCAATCCAATGAGAGTTTCTAATATCCTAAACATGTATATCGCAATTCTCTTAAAAATTGGTAATGACCGATCCTCTAAAATAAATATATGTAACACCCGTAAGAATGTACCTAAGCAATAATCCAAAAAAATTAACAATTTCTAGGTAGCATGACGTACTTTTTACTTCGAGCTCTGTTTATTTATTTCCATACCACTGGAAACAATGCGTATTAGCCTTCTACATCGGGGTTTTCAACAAATTTATCAATTTCACGTGCACTAACAACCTTACTCTGGATAAGTAGGGGAAACTTAACCAGGCATGACATGAACCCTCGATCACTTGTTTGGCACTTTACCCCGCCACCGCCGAGGCCAGCATTACCTCTGGCACCTCTTGTTGATCATCTATTACTTTGATCTAACAGACAAATCTGGCGAGGTGCTTGCGAGAGTTTTTATTTGATAAAAAATCTAACTTAAAAGGTAAGATACCGAACTTTTTCATAAGTACCTATAAATCTATAATAATATATTCCTTCGTGATGACAGAGCCATTAAAATCGTATAACTATAATCTTAATGTGAACATAGCCAAGAAGTAGGAGCAATTTTCACAATTTTATATTAATGGTACGACTGGTTTCGCTTATAGCACGTACAATGAATATAAAATTGTGGAAATTGCTCCTACTTCTCTGCTATGTTCCGTTTCCACTCCATCCCGCCTGAAACCTCAGATTATATTTATGGTGAGCACTATAATTTTACACCTAATTGTACCCGTCAAGAGAGGAAAACAAGAACCAAATAAAAATAATAAATAATGAAAAATACATTTAAATCAACAAAAATCTCTAAATTATATTGGATTAAATTAAATACAAACAAATATAAATTCACAAAAATATATTAAAATTAAAGTCTTAAAAAAACTTTAGAACTTTTCGTTGTCCGACACACAATTTTTTAGCTCAAAAAAATTTCCAAATAAAAATATTAATTTCAATGTGCCCCATGTAAAATATGTAATATTTTATTTTTGCAGAGAGTTTTTTTATATTATCGCAGTATCGCTGAGGACGGGTTAACAATAGCAAATTGTGAGTGTGTTCGTGTGTAATGATTTTACGTATATTTTTAATAATTAAGGAACCAGTGAATATGGTTCTTGACTGTTCCACACTACTATTGCTCCACAATAATGGTGCAATGATGATTTTCTGAGTGAGAGAAGAAAAGATTCATTCCTTGTTCCCGAAAAAGGAGACCTTAAACCAGGCGTGGTGAATACTATTGTACTAAGGGTATTTAATGGTAAAATGAGTAGTCTTTTGTACAGTGGAAAATAATAAAATTATCGATTTAATATAACATGCTCAAATAACATTTGATACATGAATTGAATTGACAAAACTTACTGTCGAAAAACGAAAAACACTCATTGAGATTACTTTGCCAAAGTTAGAATTAAATTATAAATTACATTTATGAACACAAAATTTTTAACTTGAGTATCTCCCGGAGAATGCCATGGGTATGTTCATAGCCTAAAATTATTGACTCTGAAAACATTGAAAATTGAAGAATTGTATTTTTAATGCATTTTATGAACTCTGAAACCTTGTCATTTCGGGCTACAATTCATAAACTAAAAACATACGACTACACTAAAAGTTGGATGGCGCAGTTTACGTGAACCCATACCACTCAGTCTGAATTTTTTGCAATACTTCTATGCACTAAGATTTTATTTCTCAGGATGAAATTTCATTAGTATAATTAGGTGCATGGATCCGTCATCGGTAATGCCAATCCCGATGCTGTCGGGCAATGTCTGTGAGCTCATTACAAAAAAAGTAAGCGAATGACACATCCCCAAAAGTCAGAGGGAATTGTATAAATGACGAGACAAGGGATGAGTGGGTGGAGACCATCCAGAGAGGGTGGGGTGGGGTGGTATTCGTTCACACGACGCAATGCCTCACCCCCCCCCCCCCCTCCGCTGCTGCCCATCGCGGGCTTCGCGATTTTTGCGGCCCGCTTCCATTTAGTGGATGAGCGAGAGGGGACGCAGCTGCCGGCCAAATGGGCGGATGACCACCCAACAACGCCCCCACCCTCGCTCGCGCGTGCATTTAGAGGGATCCGGAAAACAAAGCCAACCCCTTCTCTCGCGCTCTGTCCCGCTCATCTGCTTACGCCTCCGCGTGTGTGTCGGCGGACACTGATGGCCCGAGACAGATATGGATTGGATTCTCCCGTGATGGCGGCCCAGATATGACAAGGGAGGGGGCGGAGAGGCAGGGGGTGGGTGGGTGGGAGGGCGTTTTCGGGCATGCAGAGTTTTAAGGGGGAGGCGAGGGAGGAGAGGGTTTGGAGATGCGGAGGGCCTAGCCGGCGCTACGAGCCCCAGTCTGGGCCCCAGTGATGTAAACTCTACCGTAGACGAGCACCTGGTTAGTGATATTGCATGCGATGTAATGCATTTCAAGTAGACAATCTATTAACCATGCATGATTTACGTAAACGACAGCGGAATAAGTGGGGAGTTATGTTGCAGACATTTACGATAGTCTCATAAGTTCGTAGTGGTGATTTGGTCATCTGGACAATGCGTAAGTTTTACCAATTAATTACCAATTTACTGAAATTATCGGAAATACAACCGGCCTATTTATCGGCCATTATTCAATAACGCGGGTAAAAGCATGCATAAACGCAGCTCATTTTCATCATAAAAGTGAAGTGACCAATCTATTTTTTCATTTCTTTCACATTTTGATTTCACCGAAACATTGATTATTGCTATGATTTTTACTGAATCGTTTCACAGCAACCAAATTAAGGTTTTAGATAATAAAAAACTTACCGCATTTGAATAAATTAACCGGAATAATTCATGTGTATTTTTTACCACGGGCTGTGGGACTGAAAGTGGCACAGTTTGTGATAATGCTGACGTATAGTAAGATTTGAGATTTTCTTGCGGGGAGGAAACTGTAAATAGGGGTCTTCTAACGAGTATGTTCTGCAGTATGTTGCTCTTCGTTTGTATTGTTCAAATGATTGAATCGCCGGCCAGGGGCCACTTATCTCCTTTATTATCTCGTCGCTTTATTCACCAATTCATCAAAAGCCGCCGAATAAGTTCCCTGAAGATTACGAAAAATTCCTTAGTAGGAGTAGAGGTAATTTCAAGATGCTTTCTGTACCTATAACATTTTCATGATAAGATCTACTTGTGATTTATAAAGTAGGAAACATTACAGAAACCGCATAGGTGCAACAAAACCTTACGGCTTTACAGCCTGTTTTTGCAGAGGTAGATTACGCTGAAATGTATCTGTATTACATGTGTGCCTCCGCAAGGTTTACTCTGTATTATTCATATATTGCTTGCAAGAATTTGCGGGAGGGAATATAAAAGTGTGACCCTGCAAGGACCCATGACGCGCCGTAATAGGAAATTTTTAAAATTATTCATGGCGTACCTGTAAACAATATGGATTCGGTCAGTACATTATTCATCCATTTATTCACGCTTGTGAGGATGAGGGCTTTAGAGGGTGAGGCGTTTCGAATGACGTAGCCGTCCCCCTAGCCAGCCAGATCTCTGATGCGACGGTATTAGCTCCGCTATCATGAGAAACCGTGGAAGAGTAAGCAATTTTGCATAGCTTATCCGCGGACGATCAATAGATTCACTCAGGGCATTATTCATCTATTTATGATATACAAACTGGTTTTAAACAACCGTAAAATCTCTCTTCGATGGACTCGCTTTTCATTATTTTTTATTCGTGTCCACTTTTGCATAGCTATCCATCCAAGATCTTTTTGCACACCAAGGTTGCGAAGTATCTGTTATTTAAAAGTGAAATATTTTCGCCATGTAAGTATCTGTTGTGACTCCGTAACAATTTGAAAAGCATGAGATAAACGATTAACTTTGATAGCAGCTGATAGAATTACGCCTTGTTTTATGGTGTCATATATACATGTAGCGATTTGGTATTGGACATTAGTCAAAAACGTACGTATGATACTTTATTATCGTATTTCGTATTTGCCATGAAAATCCTTGAGATAAAGAAATATCAGCCACTGCTTCAAATGATTGAAGTAATTATTGAAGTTCAAATTCGTGCAATTTATCAAGGGAAAATTAGTAAATTATTTACAAAAATTTTACTTTCCTTTTCAGCTTACTGTGTCTTTTGCCTTTTTCATCTCCTTGAATTTATTGCCTTTTCAGTGTATTATAGATGTTGGGTATTGGCTGTCGATATTAGAATTTGCGAAGATAAGAAACACTTCAATACCAATGTCAACACTCTAAGCCTAAACAAGTGGCTTATTTTATGCAGTGATTTGAGATAAATTTGGACTTTAGAGCTGCATATTTTGGCAAATTCTGCGCCTACTTAAGGCCAAGCTGTATGACATTTGCTTGACCGTTTAACACTAGAACTACCGATGGAGTCATTTTGACTCCTCGCCATTTTTATTTCTCTGCCCTGTCTAAAATTTTCCGAATTCCGGCCTGAAATTCCGTGACTTTTATTCATTTTTGACACAAAATAAGGCTGTGCGATTAAAATAATTCTAGAAAATAAAATAGTGCACGTTTTTCAAAATTTACCTTTAACTACCAAAGGGAGTCATTTAGACTCCCTAATGTATTTTGCTTGTCTTTTCACCAAATAGTAATATTTATACAAGTTTTTATCTCTTCTTATGTCAATAATAATTAATATAAATCAATCAAAGGCTTAAATATACATTTATTTTCCTTTTGGCTCATATTTGCGAGACTTTGAAAGCATTTCTTATTTTACGGGTCTGTGTTTGGATCTACAAACTATGTTCTGATATTATTTTACCTTGCGATAAAGTGGTGAATATGCAATTCACAGCATTTTCAAATCCATGTGTTTAGAATCCGTTGTGTCTGTCCCTCCTCCGTTGCCCCTTCCTTCTCGCCGCCCACCTTTGCCGCCGCCCGCTTATACTGTGCATTGCGCTGCAGCACTTTTATTTCAGCCTTGACTGCGTGGAAGTTGATTTTCAAATATGAAACAGTACCTCTGATATACCGATTCCCCAGAAAAATTGATATACTGATGAACCAGGAAAATAAATCAGTAGAATGAAATAAAGTTACTGTCCTAGCACGTTCGGCTCTGACAGCGCTGGCTGCCGGGTGCCGCACAGGAAAACCGTGCGCTGTCCTTTGCATTAGTGAATCCAGTGAACTCTCGAGTGGACTGCAAAACTCCTATGAAGCAAGGATTTCATTTTTCCTGACTGGGAGTATGGCTAGAGGAAGTAGGCGAAAGCGTGAAGAAGTCCTATCTATGTTGCATTCTATACCGGAAGGTGAATCGGAACGCGAAACAAAAGGTCATTTCGGCTGTGACGAAGTCGAGGATTTTATTCCTCAAAACGTTTCTAGTGAGTCTGAAGATTCAGACAAAACGCGTGCGAAATATAAGCAGTAATTTACATTTACTTTCCCTTTCATGGGTAGTTACAAAAAAAGGTAATATATACGATTACTTATCGATTCGTTTATACTGACTCACATAAAGCGATGTACAATTGTGGAACCACGCAGGCAAAATTACGAAGATTTTACACTTTCCGATGTGGATCTAGTTGCATGTATAGCCATATTTTATGCCCGAGGAATACCAGGTACAAATGATTACTCTATTGAGAGTATATGGTCAAACGACTGGGGAATACCATTTTCTACAACGAACGACTAGGTTTGTTAACATTTTGCAATGTCTAAGAGTTGATGAGAAATCTAATTGATTCCAGCGGCTCATAACTGTCTCAAGTTTGCCCTCTTTTCAATAGTGTACGATAGATTCATAGAAAATTACATTGCTTGTTACAAACCTGGTCCGTACATTATAGTTGATGAACAACTTTTTCCCAGTGTAATTAGGTATATTTCACTTTGTACATTCCTTCTAATCCGGACAAATACGGCCATGAATATTGGCTACCTGTTGACAAGGAGAGCAAATATCTTGCAAATCCCTTCCCTTATGTTGGAAAAGGTAATTCACTTCATGCAGATTGCCGTTTAGCAGTACTGAAACCAATGCAACCATTTCTGAAAAAGGGCGAAATGTTACTGTATATAATTACTTTACCTCAGTCAAACTCGCTGAACAGCAAAAAAATCCAGGGTACTAGCATTGTGGGAAAGGTAAATAAAAGAGAATAGAAGAACCAAAAGAGATGAAATCACAAATATACCACAAGAACATCTACTAAGTGATAGCCTATCTACTCGTTGGAAAATACTCCCGACTTAGCAGGTGTTCATGGATAGTGTACAATGAGACTACCTAAAACATTTCGCGCAAGACGTTTTAGAAAAAGCTCGTTACAGAGTTGGCTGATCCTCATGTTAGATGTAGATAAAAGCGTTCTGTGTCCAATGCCGCAGATTCTTCTGACGGGTTTCTGCAAAAAAATTATTTCCAGGCAAAACCAAAGTGCAAAAATAATCTATCAGTTGGGAATTGTAAGACCTGCCAAAAGTCTTTGTGTGGGCAATGAAAATGAACGACAATGCTTGAACTCTAAAGCACCTTAGACAAATGCGTGGCGTATCAACTGCATTTTTTTGCTTTTGTTAATTATCTTCCCAACTACCATGTAGCCTAAGTAATATTTTTGATCATTGAAACAATATGATAAAATGTGTTGAAAAGTCTACGTTTGCTGTTTTATCCAATTCCTCCATTATAATTCTATTAAAACAACATAACATGTAAGAAAAAAGAATTTCAAAGCAACACTGTCGAATTTCGCATTTAAAAAAAATAAATTTTTTTGTTAAAACGACGTCTGAAATATTGTAATTATTAACAAAAATGATAAACTAATGCAATCTATCAATAAAAACAGACATAAACAGCAAAAATAAACAATAATAAGGTAGGAGTCAAAATGACTCCATTCGGTAGTTCTAGGGGGGGTGTCAAGTCCGGTATTCCTAGTGTTAATGTCATTTCAAATCCTATATTTCCCAAAAGAAAGGGGTTTTGCGGGTCGTTTGATTAAGTGCCCGAGTAAATATGGTTGACAGCATAGCATTTAGAACACGGAAGTCACAAAGTGGCATTGCTTAATCACATTTTGATTGTTAAAATTTGAGCGTTCTGATTCGTAGCTCAAGGGTCTCAAAGGTCTCAAAGCTCAAGGGTCTCAATTTGATTTCCATTTCTCCCATTGAGAGGACGTTTTTTTTTAAAGAGTAATAAAAAAAATCGTAGAAGAGATAATTTAAAAAAATACCCTTTACACATTTACTCTTAGGCAGCGGCGGATCCAGGATAGGGACCAAGGGAGGGATATCCTAGGGGGGGGCTATCACCCCCAAGCCCCTCTCTGGATGTGAAATTGGATTGTAACACACTATTCCCACTGTCCCTCTCATTGGGATTTTTCTTCATCATAGAAAAATCTCCCCGGGATGGTGGTAGAGAAATTGCGTATGCTTGGTTTCGCTAGGTAAGGCCTCCTCCGCTTCTATAGCGCTGGACTGTTTTATCCCTATTCCCCGCCCTTCCATCCCTTTTCCTTTCCCTGGAGGCGTCGGCGGGCTCCGATCGCGACGGCGCCTCTCTCCCTTTTCCTTCCTCTCCAGCCCCCTCCCCGGGATTCCTGGCGTATAAGCCTCTGGCTTGGTTCCGGGCCCCGGTGCGTTGTACCCTTAGCAGGGTTCGCCTTGAAACCTGAGAGTTCTTGTAACACACTATACGCGCGTAATATATGCCATAAGTTTAGAGCAAATTTGTATTTCATTCGGCTAAAGTAGGTTAATGTATCGGAAAATATAACAAAATACAATCGTGCAAAGTGGAAAACTTAAAAAAATTCGTATAAAATAACTATGTTTTATTCCACGCTTTATTTTAAATCGTACGACCGGTTTCAACACTTAGTGTTATCTTTATCACCTGATGATAACACTAAGTGTTGAAACCGGTCGTACGATTTAAAATAAAGTGTGGAATAAAACATAGTTATTTTATTTCATTTAACATGAAGCAATTCCACAAAGTAACGCCTGAGACCGTGTCTTATATTAAAAAAATTCGATATTATCAGGCGTTTGTTTCGACTCACACACACACGCGGGTCTATATCTAAATCAAACCCTTGGGTCTTGGGTCTATTGGGTGGGCTATAGGCCCCTAGGCCCCCATAAATCCTCCACTGCTCTTAGGTAGGCTTCATGGATAATAGAAATATCATAAAATTTAAAAAATATGACTGAAATCATCCAATTCTCACAAACTGCGTTTAAAACACATTTTAAATAGTTAACGACAGGATCAGACACTGCTAAAGATAGCCGTAATTATGTCCGAATCATTGCAATTAAAGAAAATTTGCATGATTTTAAGAACAAGCGAAAATTTTTACTGCTTTCACACGCATTATTTTCAAATCAAAGAGGAAAAAAGTAGTGTTGAGTATTTGCAGAGAAGTAGCGCAGAAAATAAACTATAAATTATGCTATATTCTCTGAAATCCAACTAAAAGGAAATTGTGTGAATTTATCCCCGGGAAACAGATAAATGAGCACTAAGACTCTATGACATAATATTCATCACATCGAGAGCCTAAACAACAATCGGAATTTCTATAATAAGTGATTATTATTTTAATTCGGTATGTATTCATGAATCGCCCAGAAAGGTGAATCGTAAATCTCAGTCTATTCGTCGGCGACTATCCATCAGGAGGACAAATAATTGATTGATATTACGACTCATGGAAAGGGACATCGACAGGAACGCCAAGCAATAATGAACTATGAAATGTGGAGAGAACCTGGAATCGGTTGATAGGGGAAGAAAAGTGGAGGCGTCCCAAGTTGGAGGAGGATCGGGGAAGAGAGGAATGGAGGAGCCAGGAAGAGGAAGATAGAGAGAGTGTACGGCGGGGTGGCATGGAAGGAATGTCGGTGGGACATCAGAAATAAACACCTTGTAGGCGTCGTGGACGGAGGAGAGGAGCCATTCCTCATCGCACGGGCGACGCCAAGGAGACTGTTGCAGAGGAGGAAGACGGGGGAAAAGGGGGGGGGGAGTGGAAGGGGTAGGAGAGGAAAGGAGGGGGAACGATAGAGAGACGGCAAGAGAGAGAGAGAGAGAGAATGAGAGAGGGAGGATAGGAAATGGAGCGAATGGGGAGGCGGAGGGGGAGGAAAGGGGTGGAAGCGGGAGACAGGGAGAGGAAATGGAACGGGATGATGGATGTGGAGGGTGGGGGTGGCGGAGGGCGGTAGGAGGGGGTGGGTATCTGGAGGGAGGGGAAAACGTAAAGAGGGGGAGGTGTGCAGAGGGTGGGGTGAATTGGGGTGGAATGAAAGAGGGGGAGTAAGGAATAAGGTTTGGGAAGAAGAGGGATGAGGAAGATTAGGGTGAAGGAGGGAGAAATGAGGACAGGAGAAAGAAAGAAGGGAAAAGGAGGAAGAGGATGAAAGGGAAGGGGGGAGGAGAGAAGGAGAAGAAACTCACGATCAAAGGAGGAAGGGTGAAAAAAAGTGCGAGAGGAGTGTGGAAGGGGGAGGGCGAGGAACAACACGAGCGGTATTAACTACACGACGACCAATGATTGATTGCTTAAACGATTTGCATTCCCAGTTCCATAAATTGCCTTTGAAGTACTCCAATACTTTCATATGATTCCTTGACCGAGTGATTGGACCTTGGATAGATCTTATGAGCTAAGGATTCCTCAATGACGCAAATGTATTGGACAGTACAAAAGAAAATTAATATGAGATCCATAAAAAACGATTCGGTTCTAAGAAATGCATGGCAGGTTGTAGTAATGGTGGTTATGAGAAAAATTGGCAATATCTTATTTTACATGCCGGAAAAAGGTATGTGGTGAAAGGTAAAATACATTTGTGTAACAATTTAACCTTTTTGATGAGTTACATTTTCAATGAAGGCGATCAATTTGAAATTGCTCAACCAAAGAATTAGCTGGTCATATTAATGACACAGGAATGTTCAAGATACAAAAGAGCAAGAATCTATTACATTTTGAGCGTGTTTTACTTCCTTATCTTACAATCACTTCTTTTTTTCATTATTTGACATAATATTTGTCCATCTTTTCATGAGGCATCTATTTATTTATATGACATTGGTCATTTCCTTAACTGCTTATACGTAAATGAAGCAGTTTTCAATATTTTCTCTCCAACTTGGTTGTATAAATCCAGGGCTCATTAGGGGAAATGTAGGGAATCTCTTCATTATGACTAGACAAAAAATGAAATTCAGCTTGTACTGGCCACAACATTGTCAGTTTTGGCGCTGTAAAATGCCTCTATTGTTTCGTTCATCCCGAAGATTACGCCACCAATACGCATTACTAAGAACTTAAACAAAATACTAAGCATTTACACAAAATTTGTCATAGTGATAATTTAATTTCCTTATAATCTGGGGAACGCAAACAAGAACTATTTGTGTCAGAGCCCTGAAGAAATTAGGATTCCTCAAACGTATTGTGGAGAGATTTTTGAATGAAAAATTAAAGGAAAGGTCCTATTTCGGTCCGGTCTAAACCTTTTATGTGCTGCGAGTATATTATATCCGACACCGCAAGACTTAACCCCTGAAACAGTATAGTAAAATACAAATGGAAGCTGCGCGATTCGTCAAAACTGCTGCGAGCGTAAAGAAATGCAGGTGCATTACACAGATGTTAAACGAAGGCTGGGAACTGCAAGAGACTTGGAGGCTGCGCGATAGGCTCAGATTGCTAGATGAACTGGGAATAGATATCTTTCAGTGTGACGCGGAGGTAATTATTAGACCTAAGGACGTTAGAGGACCTAAGTTAAATTTTGAATTGACACTTCAATTTGGCTATAGCCATTGAAAACACTACAAAATGATGGAAAAGAGAAAAAATGATATGTGAATTTCCATCAGAGGCTTATTTATTTACCTTCATGTTATGGAAAAATGGCAATCGCATTGAAGATTGCTGTTGGCATTTCGACCGACAGAGCCATGAAAAAATTCAACAGTAGCAATTACCGGAAAAATAACAATACTCTCCTGATTAAAATCTAAATTTAATGCAATTAAGGCACAAAATATTTCAACCTCCATGCCTTTTTCTCTTTGAAAAGTAAAAATCAATTATTTTAGACTCTAATCGGTACATAGTATAATTCGTAGTATAATTATAATCGGTACATAATAGGATTCTCTCGCCATAGCTTAGTACAATTACTCCATTTGAAATGAAAAGTATATCTATATTTTTACCGCACAGTGTAGTTGCCGTGAAACACAACAACTTAATGCTAAAAACTAATTAACTTTTAATGTCTCTATTTTAAAACAAGCTAATTTTGTTTTTCTGGCTCCTCACTTATCCATCATGATCTTTATGCAATTAATCGAAAATAAAATCACGATAAGTTATCTTGCGGGAACATTCAACGTGTAATCTTCCAACACTAAGCCTGCAACAATTAAACTGGGCAATCATTTTGGAGGGCTGGAAAAGAAAGAGATGTTTCCTTCAAATGAATTTTTAATGAGAGATTCCGTAAAACCGATAATAGGTATGTTCGCGAAGATAATGAAGCCGTTCCACTGAGGTAGAATTATTTCACGATCTCCTTCGAGATTAATTTTGAGGTGAGTTTAATTATTTGAAGCTCATTTCTACCACTCAAGTCTTATTTCCTATGCAACGGGTTTTTGACCCCTTTTACGCGTGAGTGGGAAAACAATTGTAAACAAAAGAAGTTCATAAAAAATACCAAGGCAATTATGACCTAAGGTAGAAATTCCGTAGCATCTGTATCATCAATCACAGAATACCTTTATAATGCTCAACCGTAGTTCTCGTAAAATTGAAATTTCATTTTAAAAGAATTCTAAATGCATTTTATGAAAAACCTGATATAGCCATAAAAATTCAATGACATTACTCTGGTCAACCTGGAATGATAATGGGAGTATTTTTAACGGTGAAAAACTAATTTTTCCTTTTGACTATTTCATAAATAGGAATGGTGGTTTGGCGAATGCAGCCAAAATAAAAAAAACTCTCAACTACTCTGCCCATTAACCTGAAGGATCTGACTCGTTATTGGAGTAACTATAATTCGATTAGGAATAAACTCTTGAATTAAAAATTGAATTTAGCAGTAATTTTATGCAAATCCTTCCGCAGCATGGGTAAATAGTGCATATATGAATTTTATAATATTTTAATTCTTTCAAAACCATCTCAAGTTAGCACGAAGTTTCTGCAAAAAATAGGGAATTTGTGAAAGTTAGGTTGCTTGTTACGGTACTGCTAAGCTTGGAAAAAGTAAGCAGATATTGATGTCAATAAAAAGGGATATTGATGTCGTCATTAGTTCTAAATCCGCATTAGAGTCAAGTAAAAAAGGTCTCATGATCAATCGTGGTAAAATAATGTAGCTAAATAACTATGGCATTTAAAAACTCTTCTCGGGATAACGCGCGGGTAAGATTATATGAGAGCGCCTAGAATATAATAATATAATAATAAAATATATATTGGCGCTCTCATATAATCTTACCCGCGCGGTATCCCGAGAAGAGTTTTTACATGTTGTTCGCCGGGAAAGTGTTAAATCTTACATAACTTTGGCATTTGACAACATCTTGTCGAGAGAATCACCACAATGGAGTGGGCAGTGTTGGTGGAAATACATCATTTTCCTTGTTTTTCTTCTAAAATAGCAATTAAAAAATTAATATTATTTTCAATTAAGGAGTAGTAGTAATATGGTAAACTTGATCTCAACTGCAACATTTAGGAATAAACTTTCAAGTCATTTTTCATATGCTTAAACATAAGAAATTTTCAGGTCTAGCACACAAATTTCGACAGGCAATTCGAATTTTCCGTATTAAGATCCTAAAACATTACTGATTGATGTTAATGTAGGCACATAGGAGCCTTCGCATAACTTTGATGCCGACTATTTTGTTGTAGAGCTCTATAAGGTCGTTTTCTTTCAAATTAAATAATATTGTCTATGAGAAACCCCTGATTTTAGGATAAAATCATCTACCTAGTACAAGAGAGTAATGAAGGAAATAGAAAGAATGTTATTTCAACAGTTTTCGGAAAAGTAGTGAAAAAATAAGGGAGTCTATAGTTCGGTGCCCGAATTATTCGCTGAATAGTGAATGAAGGAGAACGATGGTGATTTCCTCAATGTCAAGGCACGATTATCTCATAAACGTATGCAGGTTAGGTGAAATCAGAAAAATAAAACTCACTCGCGAAACCTGGAATTTACTGTTTCTAGAGAAGGCGAGAAAAGTCCTACGTTAGAGTTATAGCTCAGCGATTTTTTCTCTCGCAAATGGAATTAGCAGTGAAAATCTGTCAGAGGATGACTCCATTGGTGGCAAGGCCATGGCCAAGGGAAATGAGGAGCGTCACCCTGACAACGAACGAGTGCGAAGAGGAGCACAAGGGCAGACGCTGTTCCCGAGGGAGGCATTACGTGGAGGCCTTCATTGAGCGGCTATTGCTCACTCCACCATTTCTCTTCAATGACGTCAGTGGAGACTTCATACTTAGAGTACCCACCATAAACGTGCCTTCATACAAATTCTTCGGTAGAGGTCGTGATGGATTTTCAAGATAGTCGAAGACAGAAGGCATAAAATTAAAGGATCTGATGAAGATTTATCAATTTCCCAACCAAGTGAAGCTATTGAGGGGTACTTTCCATTCAGTTTAGTTCCATTTGAGTTTTCTTTCATCACCTTTAATGCGAATAGTTCGAACCAGGAGAATCCGGGTAGGTATAAGGCTGGTGACCAATGAAGACTAATTGGTCACCACCTTCTTTGCTTAGCTGGTGACCACTGCCTATCTTGCAGTTGTATTTCTCTTTTCTAAACTCCACAGTATCGTTTTCAACGTAGACCCTAAAGTATCTGTACTGGAATAGAATTCAAACAGAGATAACATGAAACCATGCGGGGTCTGATAAATACTTGACTGGCTCCCTGGCACAAATGACTCACCTTGACGATAAATACAAAATGCATCAATGAAATGTCGGTGCTCATAGGCACATATACCTGATTGAAAGCACAAGAAAATTTCGTTTTTAGCATTCGCCACAAAATCTACGACTTTTCAATGTTAAATTTTGATTAATTGAAACTTACTTTTCTCCCTATCTCATGCTAGCTTATATATTTCCCCATGGATTTTTTCCTCGCCAATTTATTAACCTGCTATAAATACTTGTAATGTCTTACTCGTAGGAATTTTCCCTCATTACCTTCCTCTTAACATTACCTCACATCGTACTTCTCTCACCGGTCTATTGCTCCTCAATGTTCATTCTTCTCCTTGTCTCCGGTATACGTTCTGGTTTCTCAATACTTACGTATACCTGATTTTCAACGTCCATTTATACTACTGGATGTCATAATTTCCCCAAAATATCTAATAAAAGTTTCTAATTAGCCTTACCCCGACCTACAGTGAACCGTAATTCTAAAAGATGTTTTTTTCGAAATTTTGTCAGTTCAAAAACGAATACACAGAGAAAGAGAGAAACAGCTTGTGTATGTGAGGAATAAGAGAAACCAAATGGATCTCAGAAGAGGATAACATTCTCGTGGCGAGCGGGGAAACATTCGCTGTGCCTGCAGTCTTTTTGAAAAATAAGTTGGGTGAGTGGCGGTGGGGTAAGGATGGAATTTTATCGTTTGAAATACTCCGCCGCGCGCGCAACGGATTTCGAATATACTTTTTGTCAGGAACATCTCTGTCCTTACAGCCAGCCTCCCTCTTTGCTCAAATCCCTCTCTCGAAAATCTTCCTCCACACCACCTCACACAGTCAGTCCCACACAGTCCAACCTCCATCTCTCCAGCTACTCTGTCCACATTACCTCTCCTTCTCTCTCTCGAATACACCAACTCCAGCTCTGCATGCGGCTCTCTCCCTCCCTCTCTCTCTCAATAGGATTTCTTGTCTCCATTTTCCATCTCCTGTTTTATCTCCCTCTCTCATCAGGTTAATCCGCATGTCACCCAGCTCCTACCCCATGCTTCCCCGTATTCGCCTCCCTTTCCACACAACACAAACCCCTTCCCCCCCTCTTGCCCCCCTCCTCCCCCTGGGGTTCGTTCCCTTACCCTCCCCTTCCCTCATTGCTCCCTCTCGCCCCTAAAACTCCAGCCCTGACTAAGTGGACTTGCTTGTTCCAGCGACGAAGAAAAATGATGATTTTGCGACCGCCTCGTCCCTAGTATACGGGAGCAGTGTTAGAGCCCGAGCGAGTATAGAGAAGGAGAGAGGGAGGGAGGGAAATGAAACGTGGTTAGAGCAGAGAGGAGTAGAAGAGTACAGAGGATGGAGAGAGGAGAATAAGTAGTACACGCTCTTATTCCTCGGGGAGGAGAGAAATGGTGTTAGTGCGGACAAGGAGCGCAAACAAGCGGGCAAGGTAAGGAAAGAAGATCTGCGGAGAGGTGTGTAGGTAGGAGAGATGGGAGAGAAATGATGATACGCAGCTTTGAGGATCAATGAGGACTATTTTGAACAGGCCTTTGCGGCAAGAAAGGTGAATGCGGGAAAGGAGATAAGTATTCCATTTATGCGTAATAATTTTTTTTGCGAAAGGGTATCAGCTTCAAAGGAGCATATTCTGAATGCTCCTTTGGCCAGAAGAATTATCAGACGCAACATTTTCTCTCTTCTCCACTGTAATTACTTTTCAAGGCATGAGGAGCGAGAACTAGAGAAACGAGTTCAATGAATTCCTTTTCGGTCATTTTTTCCCCAGAATAATCACTGAAACTTTCAGCGGACAAGTGCATTGAAAACCGAACATGTTCCTAAATGATCCATGCATTTAATTACGTTCCAAGAAGCAGAGAGGTGGAGGCAATTATCTCCCATTACTTTCTAAGTTGAGGAGCGTTTATATCCATTACAAGAAATTTTATTTTTTCCCCTATTCTAATAGTCCAGGAAACTGGTTGCGTCGATGTTCAGCGAGGAACTCATAACTGAGACCGTTCATGATTCTTATGAATATCCTATGAGGTAGGTAATAAAAGATGGAGATTTGAGTGCCGAACAGCGTAAGGTAGGCACATAGTTTTTAGGTTGAATAGGGACATAGTACCAAATGTTGACTGTCGGGCTGGAGGCCAGTTTGTGGTAGTTGGATGGATGATGGTTTTAAGAAAATGATTTTATTTAGTGCAACACCATGAAAAGTTTATATGGATATCTATAATGCCCATTTTTCACAAAATATTTGATTATATACTCTAATGCTTTCCTTCTAATTTTGAGAGACTTTCCCGTAAATGACCATATATATCATTACGAATAAAAACGATTTACTGATCTGTGTTCATATTTTCCATCATCAATCTAAAAATCCACATAATATTTTAACATTTCAAAATAATATATATTACTCGCAAAAATGCAATAAATAAGGTTCATTCCATATATTAAAGAATCTATCTGGATACAATTAAATTAAACATGAACTTAAACTGATCTTTAAAATCAATTAACGCTAATTTGTTGATGGTGTTGGCTCTTTGTATCCCTCTGAAGTAAAAGTTCTTGTGTCTTGCACAAGACTATTATCACTCGGTATTCTCTGGTCTCTTGAGGAGGAAAACGAAGTCCTTTAAGGGGTGATGGGCAACTAAGGTCATTTATGATATTTTTCTGCACGGCAAAATGTCTGGTAAATAAGGACAGCTTAGGGTGCTAAGAAAGGGTGGAGTAGGAAGTACAAGTAGAAGGTGAGGAGTCGGGGAAGACGTACATAGACTTGCGCTGAAGTATGTGCTGGCCAGGAAACGGCCGTGAGGATGGAGGGAGGACTGAGGAGAGGGTGGGGTGAGGGCTTGCAAGTTGGTGGAGGGGGGGAGAGGGACAAGTGAACCTGCCATGATGTTCGTATTTGTCATGGGCCCCTGTGATCAATTTCGTAGCGCGGGGATAGCTAAGTTGTCTGTGATCTCCCCTACCTACGGCCTACTCCTCGGAAACTCCTCACTCCCAACCCCTAGCCCCTTCACTACTTCCTCCTACGTCCACATAACATTCCCCCTAGTGTCCTCCTCATACAAGTCCCTCACCCAGGCTGCGTCACTTAGGTGCAAATCCTCCGCTTGCATCTCAACTCCTCAATTTCCTAGACTAAACTATTCCTCACCTCGTCATCCATGGAAGCATTCTGCGGTAACACTGAGCTCTCCCTTCTATTCACAAAGTCACTCTCTGTTTTAAAGAATATTGGCTTGGATAGGTTAGGGTAGAGCTTATCATAAACCAACCTTCAAGGCTGTTGACTGAGCATATTCAGCATAGGAGGCCAGCTCCTTTCCCTTGGGCTACATCATACTTCCAGGATTTTATTTTGAATTGGCCCAAAGGCTTACGCCGGGAATTGATCTCGGGAACCTATAGTCGAAAGCCAAGCTCTCTGCCCATTGCGCTCCCACTCTCCCTTCCCCTCTTCTCAGTTTAATCCAGAAAAAAACACTCACTGCACGCTCACTCAGTACTTTGGCACCCTACGCTTCCTAGTTCTAGCCTTTCTCCCTGTCATCTATTCCTCTCCACCCAACTCGTCTCGCCCTATTTTGTCCCTAGCGTTACCGTGCGCGTTGATCCCCCTCTCACCGTGTCCAATGAAGGATTACTCGATACGGAGGCCGCCCTTTACCTTCCCAACTTCCCACACTGTCTCGCAACCCTCTCCCTTTCCACCCCTACCCATCCATCCGTTGTTACCCCTTGGTTGGTTAGATAATCCCATTTCCTTGCCCGCCGCTGGAACTGGAGTTGATGGAATACAATTGATATTAGGTCTATTATTGCAGGGGGGTTTATTTTGATCCACAGTGATAAGCGAGGACAGTTTGTCTTCGCTGCAATCACGGAGTGCGAGGTAAGAAATGAAACCCTTGAAAGTGAACTGGTACCTTGAGGCTGGGTCCAAAAGTTTTCTACACAGATCGAATAAGGAGATAGTACTCGATCAAAGTAGCTCAGTATGATTTATGCTTTTTTAAATAAATAAATGGATATGGAGTTATCTCCAGAATGATAAAAATGTTTCAAAATCGGTTTGAAGTCATTTCATAGACAATAATTATTAGGAAAACTTCAGAGAAATATCTTAATCAGGAAATATTATTAATGATTTTAACTGCATGAAGGAAAAACTTTTTACTTTATTCTTTTTTCCTCACTGCCAGGACACACTCGCAATGCAGAGGATAAGTTTCTTTGGTGATTAATTATTGTTTCAAAATGGCGAAAGTGTCTCCGATCAAATAAAAATATTTCACCGAAGGCATAACTTTTTCACACCGAATTTTAAGGCTTCAAACAGTTTAAAATTTATTGACGTA
Organism: Ischnura elegans; assembly: GCF_921293095.1. Classification (NCBI taxonomy): domain Eukaryota; kingdom Metazoa; phylum Arthropoda; class Insecta; order Odonata; family Coenagrionidae; genus Ischnura; species Ischnura elegans. The sequence goes on from NC_060246.1 coordinate 128,991,166, forward strand.
AAACGTATGCATGACATTTAAAGGGATGATCATATGATAAAGAATTTTGAATCTCTAAGCAATCTGCTTGAGCGCCAGCTGAATTAACCTGAATTCGTTGGTATCATGCAATGGATATAGTTGATATATCGGAGGTTTCTCGGGATTTTTTATAACGTAGAATGATAATGAATTAAGCTATGATTAAGAAGAACTTCATAACCAGATATGACACGTAAAATACCGTAACATTGATTACCTAATTGGCCTTATTCTGACATATTGTTTTTGCTAACAATAAATATTGGTGCAGGTATATATTTTTTACAATGCACAAACTTTCCGTCATTTTTTATTTTTTTTTAATTTTCAGTGCCGTAGCCTATGTTACGTCGTCAATTGTTCCTTACTGAGCGCATATTTCAAATTTCCACAGGATTAAGTAAGAACTAAGATGCTATGCATTTCCATGTTTGGGGAGATTCATCCATGTCGATCCTTGATGCTCATCAACCTTTCAATGTTTCGTCTAATGATATAATTAATTTCATTTTATGCATATCACAAAACACGATTTGGAACCTACTGTAGGTGTCATTGTAATCAGCTCTCCCTTTTATCGCATGAGAATAAGTATTTTTTATTTGTATATTCTTTTACTGATGGCTGTTTGGACGGCAGAAGTTAAAAAACTACATATGTACACTAAAAAATCCTCGTTTTTTCTCATCCATCACTTTTGGAAGTTCACGCTCATTTCGTAATATTTACTTATCTGATTATCGATAATTCAGCCTGATAATCTGATATTTGGGAACCTGCAATCAATTTCCATAAATATTTCATGTACAGGAATAATTAACTTAACTTGTAATGCAGCCGAAACCAAAAACTATTTACCTTGATTGCCGTTTATCCAATAAAGCAAATTAATATTTATTCACGTGTTATGGAAGGAATAAGGATGGATCTAGGCAAATAACAGACATCTACTCTGTTGAGTGGATAAATTTTGGTTGACCGGCTTAGGAGCGGATAGTTCCATTGTAATTGATACTTGCCCGAAAGGCTTGACTGCTAATCGTCGGATGATCCAGAGATGAAATCTGAATTATTGTTGAAAGCCAGACATTTTACCGGCCTGCGAGCCACCCCTTTGTCATTACATGAAACTCTGTACATAGAGCCCTGGGTTGGGGGAAGATGGGGCCACCTGGCCTCACCCACTCCAGGTTAAATAAACTAAAGTCAAGTCCGCCGCGATAGAACAGAGACTCGCGTGTTCCAATTCCTTTATCTGCCACATACACCTCCTCTTAACATATTTAAGTGTATTTTGAACAAATTGTCTCGTTGCATTTTTCACGATAGTAGATTTTATGTAGTTCGTATAATTGAATAACTGTGCGTATGAAGATCAAGCTTCTAATTCGCATTGGAAACGTAAGCAAATTGGAAACCTTCCACGCTTTCGGGTGAACGGAAAACTCAAAAAAAAATAACTTAGGTACGAATCGCATATATCTAGTTTTAGCACAAATGATCATCATCGAGCAAAAGGTAGCTTCCTAATCTATGATCTAATTACTGCTTGCCGAGACCAATGCCCTTATAAGTTTTTTTCCGGTGATCAAGCAGCGTAAAAAATTACCATTACTTATGCTTTTTCAATAAGAAAACGAAATTTATTTCCCTACGAAACCATATTAAGCTTATTAACATACCTATTTCCCTGCAAATTTATTCCGTGCATTGAGTTAGTGAGGATTAATGAATTACATACCGAATGCAAAAATGGAAGAGAAAATTACAATTCGAACGTGAGACACCACAATACCGAAGCCGGGGAAATAGTAACAGTTTCGCCCGAATGCAAAGTCCACTTGTAGAGGTGAGAGAGCTCTTAGACGTGGCCAAGAGAATAAAATGACCCGGCCCTCGAGGAAGATGGTCCGAGTGCGAGAACTTGTAGTTGCGAGGAGTGGTTGGTGCGGAGCGGGGAGCGAAGGGGAGTGGTATACAACTAATCGAGTTAAGCGGGAGAGGGTTGTAAAGCGAAATGGGAGGAAGACGCGGGGTGAGCCCTCCGGATTTGGGAGAAAGGAGTCGGTTGCGATGGTGACGCACTAACGTCTCCTCCCCCCTCCCACTCCCCCCATTCTTCTCACTTCTCTCCCCCCCCCCTCCTCCCTCTCCCCTTGCATTGTCCCTCTCATTACTCTCAATCGTCGTCCTTGCTGCCTCGCACACACTTCCAGCCAACTCCCCAAATCCCGCGCCCCTCTCACCTACCGCGCCGCAGCATCCAACCAACCCGCACACAACCGCCAAGGACCGCGTGAACTAAAACTAATGGTCGCGGAGTTAACACGGTGGTTTCAGGATGGGAAGAGAGAGAGAGAGAGAGAGGTCTTATAGTGAGCCAGCTACAACACGCCGGTATACAAACGAAAAGGCTCACTTTCTGTACGAGATTTATCTGACTTAAGAGATGTCAAAACGCTGCGGGTTGGAGAGAAGGATTAGAGCATAGGATCAAGAAGAGTTGTTTCCCTGAGTATACATTTTATGATTCCCACAACGAGAAGCATTGTTGTGTAATGGGCAAAGCTTTGGGTAACGAAGCAACGGGTCCAACCTTCCAATTTGGGTGGCGCCATTGAGCCACATTCTTGACGCTTGCGAAATAATCTATTTACTTTTTATCTACTCGTTATATTTTTTCTCAATTTAATAGCATAATACTGAAATTCAAAAGATGATTTGCATATGCTAAGGTGGAGCTCAACTCAGATCACGGAACAGGCATTTGACCTTCATACATTCGTGAAATTGGGGCCAATTTCATTGTTAATTACTACGTAACATGTATCATTAGAAGAAATTTGGTGCCCTAAGGACTCCATTCAGTTTCGACATCAGGACTCTAAGGTTAAACCTGAATTCGAAAACCAGCAATCACGTTGGACCTTATTAATAAGATTCTACCTTGGAAAATAGAGAAAATGGTACTTAAATTACTCGGCATACGATCACTGAGCCTAATTCTATTTCGTTGGCTTCAATTCGTAGTATATTTTTGGAAATTCAGAAATATTCATTCAAAAAAGGTCCCTTAGATTCAAACACAGTTTTGTGAGATTGAAATGAGATGCAAAAAATCAGTGAAAAGTTTGTAGAACATGAAAAATGTGTTTCACCATGATAATTTGGGATCTCATTTCTTTACAAGGTATCCATGAAACTTTACAGTTATCAGGCCATCTTCTTACTCAGATAGGAGTTTCTACCTTTAACTGAAAACTCAATTATCATACACAGCATTCAAATCACAGCTAGAAACAAGCAACTCAAGAGCGTCATTCCATAGCAAGATAGAAGCGATTGCAGAAATAATAATGCATTCAACAAACAAACTAAATGAGCTTCCCCGTCTATCCATCATCATTTTGCATAGCGAAATCGAGATTATGTATCGCATCATTCCATTTAATTCAATCCAATATGTAGCTAAAAATTAACTCACGAAGCATCGCGTGGTCAGAAAAATAATATTTCTACGGTCCAGCAGTACTCTATCAATCCTGCTTGCTAATTTAGTGGGTAAATATCCAAGTGGTATTCTAATTTCATTTTTAAATGGCTTTATGCAATGGAAAAATATTTCATCCTCTACATCACTCCTTGCCTGAAGTTGTCTCACTTGCACATTAACAATAGAGACAAATTTTAGATGTTCTTTTTCATATAGGATGATATTAGTTTCCGCGTAACTCCATTATGAAAATGCAATTCTTGCAAATGCTGTTTCTTCCCTTTTCAAGACCTCCGTGCAGTAATAACTTCGTCAAACGTAGAATAACAAATCGTAGGTTATCATTCGTGACGTGAAAGTTTCATCATTTCACATATACATGATAGGTAAAAATTATCGCAGTAAAAATAATTGATGATTCCTCCAATTCTTGGTGAACATTTTATACCATAGAACAACGGGTGACAGCGACATAATTGCGGAATGGTAACGACGCATGCGAAATATTGAGCGAATGTTAAGTACTCTATCGCTAATATGCCTGAAAATGCCACTCCATTTTTTTAATGATTCATTTTATAAAGGATTATTCTCATTCCAAAATTTAAATTAACCATTCCCAGGTTACTTATCCTTAACTCTGTCGCTTATCACTGTTACGGATAGGTAACCTCAAGTTGGCCATTCTCAGTTGATCAAATAACGAGTAATTAATTTAATTTAAAACTGCAAGTCTCACAGCTTTACTAATCATGTAATAAAACATTTATAGCTCCGCTGCCGGCCTTAAGTCAGACACATGACAGAAAAGCTTTGATTGATAGTATTTTCATTAATGGCAATCCATTCAATTTTAACAAAAAATAGATATTTCTTCAATAAACATAGATTCAGAAGGATGAGAAACTCTCGATAGCAGATCGTGGATGAGAAGAAAATCGCTTTCGCGCCCAGGAATAATTGATAATTATCTCTTTGAAACTAAGGAACAAAGGGTCTAATACAATAAATAATGGTAGAGTAGCGCTGTGGAGAAGCAAAGGGTACGGAAACAACTAAACAAATCACCGTAAAAGATTTACGAGTTCCGTGTAGGTGGACAACTTTAGCTGTTTTCACGATATTTTTCGTTTAGGTAGCGTGAAAACAAGCAGCAGGTCAGAACGGGAGGAATAGGGAGAATGACTGGGAAGGCCTTACGATTTCCTACCAACTGTTAATTTTTTTGACCCACGATGAGTAATGAATAATAAGGAAAACACCGCCTTAGGTAGACGGGGTGTTTATTACTTCCTTTCCTGGAATATTTTTTGTCTTTCTCCATTCCCCCTACCCTACCCCTACCCCTTTCGCGACCTCTCCGCCTCTTCCGACGCAGGCTTTTCCCCTCCATATCCCGTATGTTCCGACCACCAAAATCTTTTTTTCGTATTCCGATCATAACCTTGGATGTCGAAAATTTTGTTAACTTTAGATGTAATAAATATATAATTGCCAGAATTTAAGTTTTTGTTTCAAAGACTATTCTAAGTGTGAGATTTTGACATTAAATACGCACATTGTTGCGGAAACTGCAAGAATAATTAATAGCATTGACGTCCAGCTCTAGATGTGAACACACCTATATTTCCAGGAGAATTTGGAATTTTCCGAATTTCAAGAGTCTTCAAAATCTCTTGAATCAATGAAGCGAAAGAGAATTAATTGATTTTTTAATGTAAATTTCTTCTTTTCACTTCACTTAACTTCAAATGAAAAAGTCATCAATTATCCTTTGTTGCATTGAATGTATTTATGGACATAGTTGTGCATTGAACCAGGATATCAAAACACTGAAGAATTTCAATGAAAAATGTTCACTCCTTGCCATATTATTTAACAAAATTACGATATGGATATTCTTAAAAGTTAATAAAACCACCTTGGAAAGAATGTAAAAGACTGAGGAGAAGTCGATTAAAGTATTTCAATGACTTGACAATGATGAAAAATAACTCTATTCCTCAGAATTTTAATTATATTTATCACTTTGGCTCACCGGTTTCCACCTTTTCTGGATATAATAATAAAATATCCATTCCTTACAACCATCGTAAATAGTAAAAAGTTGTTTAGCCAAATTTATTCAATTCTATGAGGTAAACAAAGTTTTTTACTCTACTAGTAATGTCACAATATTACCAAGTTTCCTAGAATGTCACGTTAATCTGAATATTTTAAGAGAACCTCTATAGTATATTAAAAAAAACAATTTTGGTTTACCCGGCGTCTTGTCGCTTAAAAGTCAGCGTTTATTCCTCTCTGCCGCGGACCTCTGAAGACTAATGTGCTTTGTAAAGGCTTTTCTGTTTATGTATCCTCACGGTAAGTGAGGGGAGTTGGAATGGAAAATTCGGGTATTTCCTTCCTTTATTTCGAAGTATTACTGGGAGCCATGCGTTTGCCAATCGTCTGTCTTTGGTTCCTGTTGAAATTCGTGGGGTGTTTACGAATTTCCAGTACCTCTACCGGTTAATGAATGACATTTTCTGGATCTGCCTACATACACGTAGGATATTATTTTTGAAAGCCTTGTCGACAACTCATGACGATGTTTATGCTATGTAGGTTGGTCCCAAAGAGTCTCTCACGAGAAGATCTCCTCGGACGGACGAGGGTCCAACTTCCCTTTGATGCGCCCCCTACCTCTCGGACTCGGCCCAACGCCACGCTCGTGTCATCCGCCCCATCGAAGAGGACGCATGGCTTCTCCACACTTCCCGCCTCCCACGCGAGAAACACCTTCACAAGTGACACCCTCCTACTTTATAGCTATATATCCCGTTCTCCCCGTAACTTGGGTCACGGAACAGCCTCTCGAGACGATTAGTCTCTCCTGCTTCCTAAAAGTTCACTGCCTGGATCCTCGAAATGCGACGACAGTGATGGCTATTTTAGAGAATTTTTAATTCGGCGTCGCCGGCGGAAGCACATGAAGCGAAGCTTTGAATCGAGGGTTGCTCTCAATCCTGGGTTACGTCCGGTAAGGAAATTATATTCCATCGTTGTAAATCCGAGCAGAATGACTTTAATTTGCTGCTGTAAGTTTATATGATAGGATAATACGACTTGGATGTGGCAATTAACAATGGAGAAGTTGATCAGTGAAATGATAAATTAAAATGCATAACCGACATGCGAGTTCGAATGCTCGAGCGTTTCGAGTAAGGAGGGGTTAAGTAATGCGGCCTATGTAATATGAGACCATCACGTGGGAATCAGGTTTCTGAGTGATAAATATTTACGAGGTACTCGAAAACCTCAGAGATTCATCATTTAATCCAAACTAAAATCGTTGAATGCATAGCGCGAATGACGGTTGTACATCATAGATTTTCCAATTAGAATTTCAAGTTTGCATCCACAGTTGGTTTCTATCCGTTGCTTTTATATAAAGGCACTTTATTTAAGCATACTGTATTATGAAATATAGTGATATATGATCTCAATAAGCACAAAAAAGGCAACAAGTCACCTGTGAGCAGATTTCATAATGGACGTAAGGGAGTAAATGTAATAATATTAGCTTATCAATATCCTAGAATTTCTGCCTCACATACGCCGCCAATTGCAAAGTTTTGCATGATGTGATTACATATCCCGCTGATTTTTTATAAGATTCACCGACGCGTTTTCCAGATTCTCAGGTCCCCAATGACACATTTTTTTGTTGATATTTTGGGCATCATCTTTTAGCACTTCGTGAACATATGATTTTCCGATAGATTTAATTACTTATTTATAACTGAATATTGAATCTGACTGAATCTCACAAAAATGAGTAATCAAGCGAACGATAATCAAGAATCTGGTATGGTAACCAACTAAAGAGGTGACGTTTCATATTGATTTGAAAATTATTTTCCGCTTGAACGTGCTTACTTAATTTGCGGTTCAAAGTCTAATATTTTTCTCGTAATAATTGCGAAATCGAACTTTGTATGTCTCTGACTTTTCGAGTAAGCACGGCGTGTTAGTCAACTCATTAAAGGGATTTAACTCTTTTTAGCCCAGAGATGATTCTGGGCGAGATTAAATTTCAAGACTCAGTATCATTATAAAAATATGAAAATTTTCTACTCATCTATAATTATTGTGGTTACTACTTATATTGCCATTAAACTTTATAGCATAAGAGAACGCGCAGGTTAAATTTTCCTGTATATAGCTGACAATGTATACATTTTTGATGTTACCTAGAAGCAATATTAGGTTAGGATGGATTAATTAGGTTGGAGAGACTATACTCCCGTAGGCTTCTATCCTAGCGTTGTTCTTAGTGGTGTGGTAACTGCCGTTCTTTCCCCATTCCGTGGCATCTGCGGATGCTGCCACGATCTGGATCCCCTCCCACTCGTCCGCCGCAGCAGGGCACCTGTGTGGCCGCGTCTTTCCACCCCGCTGTTGCGGAGAGAGGGAGGGCCCTTGGATGAAAGCAGAGAAAGAAGATGGCGGAACGCTCATGTCTTCTTCTCACCTCGGACAAAAGGACCGCCTGTCTTGCTCTCCCTCTTTGAGGAGAACCGGGGCGAAATAGCAGAGGAAGAGGGAAGGGGTGGATACTCCCGAGGGCGGAATTCTTAATTTTTTTACACGTCTGGGAACAAAATGCTGGCTGTGAGAAATCAGGTGGAACTCCTCGAGGGAGCGTGAGAGCGGGAGAAATATCGGATGCGGGGGATGCCCACTTGCATTGAGGTCTGCTTGATATCAGCCGATGCGTATCAGGGAGGAGGGGGATGTTTGGCAGATCCTTTGGAGCGGCGGAGTAGGTGCGACAGAGTCCAAAGGCACTCATGGTGCGTGGCGCGAGGGAAAAGACTCGGGTCCGCCGAGGAGCAGTCGTGGCGGAGTATACGGTCCGAATCATGGATCCGAAGTCGTGATATTAACGTCACGGGCGCCGAATTAATCTCGGGAAGAAACTTGGAGAAAAAATTCGCCTGATTAATACCGGCAATAAATCTGTCAAACCGCCGGCACGCATCCTTTGAGATCTTGAACTAAAATAGCCCATTAGGCTGCATGAGCTAGTTCGGCTACGATGTCAACCATGTAATTTTTATTTCGCTTCCACCCTTGGTAAGAAAAAAATTGAAGCACCTTTTTGTGGAATGAGTATTGCGTAAAATTTTCATTTGCTGGGATGTGCTTCTTTGTTCCGCAACAGAATGCAAACAATAATACAATACCTCTATATTTGGACTAAATAATTGATATTTTCTAATATAATGCCAATATGAAACAATTTAAAGAAATATTATCGCAAAATGAAAAAGTCGTAATTTTACCGAAAATTGATATCTCACTTCAACCTAATGATATCTGAAATATCTGAAATAAAAAAACATCGTCCCCAATTCATGCCTTTCACATTAGATGATATCATTGTTGTGAAAATTATTCGCATTTAAATTTTCCACGGCTCCTGAAACCACAGTAGAATTAAACTAACCTTCTGGTAGGTAGGCTCCTTAGTCAGTTTATAAGGAGTGAGTATTGTAGTAACAGAGGAATGAATTAAGAGATTAGAATCGGCAGGGAAATATGTGCTGGGATCATATACTTTCAAATTAGAAAAATGTCTTAGTGACTTTTCGGCATAACATTATTATTCATTATTTTCATGAATCCACAAAATTAAGTTTTCAGTTCGCTCATTGGGTAGGAGATGAAATTTCCAATTGAGATGGAAACATCCAAGGAAATTGCTTTCATCAACAGATATATTTTATCAATAATACCAGTGACGTCGAGCAGCTAGGGGTAAGGCAATGTGAAGTAATTGAACTCATTCAGAGTGGTAAAAGATACATCACATAATGGAAATGGGAAACATCTTAGAATTTGAATGTATGAATTTTAGTTCAGATCACTACTAAATTTTATATCAACGTAATGAAATATAAGATACATGAGATGAACAGCGTTGGGAGGTGATGGAGACAATATAAAAGGAGCTATCGAATGGATTCGCTAGAGTTAGATTAGGGGATCCTTCGATCAGGGGATCATACTGTTCACTGCGTGAGCTTACCGGTATAATGATTGCTAAATGATCCACAAAAAATCGAATTCATACAAAATATATTGGAAAATCAAAAATTATCATTCTTAATAGATTCCAACCAAATTCATAGATAATGATTGTAAAACATATGTGATCAATCAGAATTTTACCCTGGGCCATATCGCCTTGAACCTATGTAAAGGAAAGTTTTGCTCACTTCAATTCCATCACTGACAAGATATGATTTTAAAAATAGCCACATGGCAAGCAATGAAATATAGCTCGATCGCATTCACTCTTAATCATTCTTTTAGGAGCTATCATTCGATGACCTATCATGTGATGGTATGTTATGGTATTTGGAGGAGGCGACCGATAGCTGAGGTAGTTTGCGCCATGAGGAAAGGGTATGGATGGAAGGGTGGAGAGAAACCCGGCTTCGGTAAATGACTTCTCTAAACGATAGGCGCCAAGCGGACCACGGCTTAACGTTTCATTCGACGGACGGAGTGTTGCGCTTGAAATGTCCTCCACATAACATTCAAGCAGAGATCGGGCAGTCTCTGAAAATACTCTGCCACCTCCGGGATTTGAATCCGAGCCCACGGGGTGGAAAGCCAACACCCTTGTCACAACACCGACCCGATCCTCTCTTTCATTCGACGTCAAGACCAAGGAGTTTTTCGGTTTTGATTTCCCAGAATTACGAGTCGTATTGGTGATGTGTTGAAAACAGCAAAATGTGGCACTGGGAACCGCCTCTCTCCGATACCCTGTAGAGAATCCGATCCTTCTTCCGTGCCCAGGGTTCGTTTGCCAAAGGGTTCCCCTGGAGTCCCTTAGAGCGAGATAAGGGGGAGGGAGGAAGTGTTCCGTAACATTCGCAACAGTGCGAAACTTTACTCGTCCTTCCTTCCCCCGCGTCAACTAAGGTGCCATTAATTATTGGCAAACGTATTACCATTGCTAAGGAGGAGTTACTTTCGGCTCTCTGTCGTGTATCTGACAGATTCATTAATTACGCAGTCTCATCACGAAAGAGCGAAATATACTTTATTCTTAAAGCATGTCGAAGGTGAGATTAAGAAAAATTATACCAGCATACGCTAAAAGTACCAAAATATCAGGAGCGGGCTGAAGGTGTTTTTGGTCCCATTTAGTTTATTTTATTCAGGGAAATGTGAACGGATTAATCGTTATTAATGTCGTTAGTTGATAATTTTCTATAATTTCATTACGGTTCTTCAAAATATAATTCCCAACGATTTCCATCGGGTATGTAAAGATGTCGAGGACTTATCTGGTGTCGTAACATTCGATATAAGAATTTTTAGCTTATCTCATATTCTTAAAATATTTTAAAGTGGAGCATGATTTCAAAAAAATGAACAGGAAATACTTGATAAACGTTGTAATAGAGTCATAGGTGAAGAGGTCTGAAATATTTACCAATCTCTAGCCAGGAGTGGTTTTCAATGATCACGAGACCAAAGCGGCATGCAAAAGGCAGTGTCGAGAATTGTTTCCCTCACATTAAATTAGGAACGAGGTTCATCCTGTGTGTCGATAGATGAGTATTAAAAATAAAATCTGTAAACTTAACGAGTAGTACATCTCTAGAATTTTGAAATACCTAAATGACTTATGCTGCATTATTTATTTACTACGAGGTCCCACATGAGGAGATAATGTTAGTAGGAAAGACAAAGGAAAACAACTGAATTTGGCTTAACTACCGATCAAAAGATGCTGTACACACTACGAGTATGGGAGTGGGCGCAAAAAACGCATTTTTGCATTTCCAATAATTGCAAGGCTTTATTTTTGCATTTCCAATGCAATAATCTTCATTCAGCCTTTCAAGTGTCGTTCATTAGAGAATAAAATTTAATTGTATCTCCATGGCTTTTCGTGGACAAGTTGCGCCCATGAAAACATTCACAAAAATGTAATATGTACAATATAATTTCCTATGAGATTATTAAGGAACGGCAGCTCAGTCCAGCATTGCACAGATTCAATTCCAAAGAGTTGAATTACAAGTAGAACAGAGTCTAAAGGAACAGTATTTCACCGTCAATTGACGTCATTTAACATTTCAGGAGTCCTTTGTTGCCAAATGATAGAGTAGCAACTTCCCTACGTAAGGTTCCCTGGTTAAATATTTAATAGTTAAGGACTACGATCAAATTGCAATGCTTGTGTTGATTTAAAGATATATCAAACTATGTAATAATATATTTCAAAGCGCTGCATTGGAAAAGTGACTTTGTACGCAGTCACGCGCACAGGTGCACAGTTATAAACACCAAGTAAGAAGTTCGCCATGAAAATGTATTTATATGAGAATCACATACTTAAGAGTTCTATGATTGTTACTTTTGTTTCAATAGACTTCACCTATCTAGTGAACAGTATTCCTGGAGATGGAGAAAAATAATGTATACGTATGAAGTAGTATCGCATAAGTGATGGCAACCTTTCATTAAAACAGTTAAATTATAAATATTGGGTTAAAATTCAAAGTAAAATGATTCTCAAACCTTGCATCTTGAGATAGGAATTTAAATATGGATGCTGGGGAAGAAAGATGAGAAAAGACTGATTTTGGGTTCTTTTGAACTGTGGTGTTGTGGAGGCATGCTAAAAATCAAGTGGATCGATAGGATGCCAAATGAAGAAATAGGTACTAAATAAAGTGGAGGAGAAAAGAAGCTGATGGGGATTGGAAAACAGAATAGAATTTCATGGGACCTTATTGGGAATATAATGAAACACGCTATGGCACACCTAGAGGTACGCTTTATGCGGAAAATGTTCCAAGGAGGACCACAGCTCTAGTTTATTGACCAAGTAATGAAGTATGTCATATGTAGCAGGAACGAGAAAATGAAAATGAAACGAGAAAGAAGTGAGGAATCGAGGGTGCCAACCAACAATCGAATTGAATACCAAATGAGTGGAATAGGTTATCAATCGTTGTAATCTTCATTCAATGATTAATTAAGTCCATTAAATTTCTTGTACAAACAAGAAATTATCTACTTCTATTTCAATAGCATTACATTTTTCAATGACATAGCTATCGCGACTGAGAATGACTAGGAAATTCACAATGATACGAATGAAATGAGGTGAGTTTGTATCACGATGTTTCTTTGCGTTTGCAGTACTGTTCCTGCAAGTGAGTTCTTTACTCTTTTCTCATTTCATCCATCTTAATTTTTTTTATTTGTCCTTCCCACTACTCACCCCCTCCAACTCACTCCATCCCCATCCCCTCACACCATCCCCCCTTCCCCTCCCACTTTTATCTCTCTTTCCGCCATCTCCCTCTGCCTTCGACCTCCAAAACTCCTCCACTTGCTCAACCCAGCCCACCGGACAAAACTCGTTAATTTCTTAGGCCGACCCGAGACGCCTGCACGAAGCGATGAGGACGAAAAGGGTACACGCCAACCGTACAAACGGACAAGGAGGCGGATGAGAGAGGGAGGGGTGGTAGGGAGGAAGGGGTTGGAGTGGGAGATGGCTGGGGTCGAGGGAGGGCTGGCGATGAAGGGAAATAAAATGGCGAAGCTGAGGCGAATCTCCGATCATCTAAGGATAGATAAACTATCGAAAGAATTATTGCTCCCCCAGAATCGGTGACCAGCGGTGACGAATGCACCTCGAGATTTTTCGTAAATGTATAAATATTTTGGAAATATACGTGGACCAGCATGGATTCAGCACACTTTTATCTTTTTTTCAATCCATCAATATTCATGTAATAATTTTTGCATTAACGTATTATCCTTAATGAAACTATTTGTTTTAAGTTTAAATTGGTGATATTGCGGTTTGAGGCCTCGCATGCTATCCTATCCTGGATCGCAATTTCGTATCTAGAACTTTTCTCAGCTCAGAGAGTGACCTTTTACAACCTTCTACGTGTTTCAGCTCCTAACGCATATATCAATAGCTATCAAAATTTCCGGCTCTCAGAGGCACCTAATACTAGATTTTCAGAGAAATATTGTAGGGAAGTTTATTACGGCTAATAAATTTTAAAAACTCATATAGAATCTTCCCGAGAAAACAAATTTGCTTCACAAAAAATCTGCTTCATATCAAATTCAGCTTTCAATTCACGCAGAGAGATTGCTGAAAGTGAAATGTGGTCAGGTGCCAACCTGATCATTATATCCAAGCAAATGTACCGTGTGATGTGATCACCTGGTAAGTAATCATTTCCCGCGGTGCATTGTACAAGCTCTTGGAATAAATATGAGTCCGGATTTGCAAGCAAATGTTGGGACCAAAGGCCTATACGATAAAGGATTAATATGGGATAAAATATGACGCTTATGATCGAATAATCGAATCGAAGAATAAGCACAATAATATGGAAAGATGAGAAGGAGCAGTTTTGGATGCTGTGCTTTGGAGAAAGGCATACTTGCGAGGAAGGATCTGTTGGAGGAGTTTTGAAGGAAGTGCGTGGGGTTGGAGGAAGCCCTGTTAGATGTTTGTATGGGGTTAAGAGGGAGTGGGAATAAGGACCAGGAAAAGGGGAATGGGAAATGGAGTGAGGAACGCTACTCTGGCTGCGAGAAAACAATTCACACCGATTCATCACCATTTTTGGGCTCAAAAAATGGGCAAGGGGGATGAGTTGACTGATGACTGGGTGGCGCTGGGTGCGGAGGCGGGGAATTGGGTGAAGGGGAGGGGAATGAGAGGGGAAGGGGGGGGGCGAATGAAGGAGCTAAGGACGGTTGGAGCAGGGAAAATACAGTCTACGAGAAGTGAGAGAGAAAGAAAAAGGAGGGGAACGTGAGTGGCAGATTGGGAGAGAATGAAGCAAAAACATGTGAAGAAATTTTGGAGGAAACGTGCGAAATAAATTAATATTCCAATTTACATGCAAGCCTTTTCAATATAATAGAGTACTTTCACATTTTATTTGCATAAGGCATGAGGTGCAAAAGAATTTTTTTATGATAGAGGAAACGTGCAATAGTTAAGATCAAGCCTCACCATTTGTGTAACCTCACTAAATTATTAAGGTAGGTATCAATTCCGTTACGAAAATGCTAACTCAACTAACTCTCATTAGTCGCATAAAAGTAATTATTCCAAGTCACTTGATAAAGCGCTAACATAAAAGTAATGACTCAAAGCCATATGAAATTTATATTCTTTATCCCCATGAGAAAATTTAAAATACCTTTACCACGATAAAACAACGGATTCCACTTCAATATGGGAGAAACTATGCGTAGGAGAGGTTGAAACCAAATGAGTCGCATTTAAAAACCGACGGAAGCTCAGCGCCATGATTTGAATCCGCAATCGTCCAAGCATTGGTCATGGTAGCTCAACGTAAACAAATGATTAGGGGAGGGGGGAGAGAATATTAATAAAGTACACGCGATATTTGCTCGTCAATCCAGTAGCTCGGATCCGCATTGTAGGCTAAAAATAACTGATTTAGTCATGTAAAGTTATTGCTTTTCCGTGACAGCGCTCCAAAAGAGATTAATGCTGAGTCCGAGATAAAATTTTCTGTGCCATGAAGGGAGGATAGGGTTGGGTGAGAGGTTGAGGTATGGGCAACTTGTAATTAGTGACGGAAGAATGAAGAAAGGGAAGGAGTTGGAAGAAAATGGAGAAAAAAGTCCTTGGACGGGTGTATGATTGAAGAGAATTAAAAAAATGGAGGCGCAGGAGGGCCGCATGGAAGAAGGATGGAACATGATCGATGAGACAGAGTGTGATGAGATGAGAATGAGAAGCGAATGAGGAAGAACGGGGAGAGGGAGAGAGAGCAAGAGGCAAGGGAGAAAGCGCACCGTCATTGAAATAAAGGAACGGATTAAGAAGATCTAAAGCAAAAAAAACCCAGAAAAACTGTAAACAATGAATACTTCCTAGTGACTTGGTTGAGGAGTGGAAGATAACAAATACGGAAATTTTGAATATCTAGACAAAATAAAAGATTTTTTTTAAATAATCGCCTAAATCTAAGTTAGCACCCCCTCACGAAATTATTTAATATTTAAATACGTTGAAAATCAACCTTATGAGAAAAAATCATCATCTGGTCTAACCCAAGTACGTAATAAAAGAGTAAATCAATCCTACACTGGTGACAATGAGTATGAAAAACAAATAAAATAGTAATTTATGATTTAGGACATTAATTGTACTTAACCTCGGAAGAATAACTGGCCTTTTGATAGGCGGCTTTAATAAAATGAATGCCACATCATCGGCTGACTCTCAGCACTCTTAACTATACTCGCATTACCAAATTAGCTGGTATCTATCTAGGAATCAACTGAAATGAAATGAAAAAAATCAAACCTACTAATAAAATAGCGATGCAAAATGGTCTTGTTCAGTTTCAGGAATAGAATGGGAGATTTGGAAGAGAATACCATGGGAGAGCAAGCAGAGATGGAGAGACTCACGAAAAAGGAAATTGAGTGGAGTGAAGAGGAAAAGGGTGTTTTTTTGGGGGGTTGTTCTGGGGGTGTCGCTGCTGGCGGGAGGGAGGAAAGGGAGGAATAAAAGGAAGAAGGATGACGGAGGAGGTTGATTGAAAGAAAAGGGGAGGTTTGGCGAAAAACTTTTTGGGAAGACTTGGTGGGTCCAGAGAATGGGAAATATGGAGGGCTGGCGATAGGGTTAATGACATGGAGGAAGGTTGCGGAACTCTTTTTTTTCGGTGGAAGGAGTAAAAGGAGTGGGGGAATATTATTTGGATTCCGGGAGTGAAAGAGAGGGAGGCGCCTGAGAGAGGATGAGGCTTGATATGGAAATAAATGAGTCCGCCCATTGGCCGTGAAAAGAAAGGCAGGGGAGGACGAAACAGTGAAGTAAGGATAGGAAGGAAAGAATTCGGCAAGAGTACCACTAATCATGGGTATAAGTTAGTCATTCATTGATTGCCTCATTTGCTTCATGTGCATTTATACCTATGTGTGCATCATTTTTTACCCGGCCTCCTTATGAATACATATGGAAATCAATTAAGGGACGGGTGCTCTTCCGGTAAATTGAATGGATGTACCTATTTCTCTCACATACATAATGGCAAGGTCGTACCCAGGATCAAAACTCGGGGGTGGGGGTTAACCATGGTTGTTATAGGTAAGATTTAAGCGTGGAACAGGTGAATGAAACGAACATTTTAAGGAAATTGTAACAGCTCTTTATTAGTTTCAAAATTATTTCCTTGAAAAAAATATTATTTTCCTTAAGAACATTTGCGATTTTGCTTCTGGGGGGGGGGGGGGCAGCTGCCCCCTTCTGTCCCTCGCCGGGTACGTCCATGCATAATGGGTGGGCTGTTCTATGAATTTAATTTGGATTCTGCAGTCTTCAGATTTTCTAGAGATTCTGGAAATCGTGGAGCGCATATTTTAAGTCAAAAATTTCTTCTGCTCCGAGAACTAGCCTAGATTCTTTTGACCGCTCCAAAATAAAAAAATAGGATTATCGTTACTTTCGGAGCAGAAAACTTTCGGAAAATGTTGGAGGAAGGTTGTGGGACTTTTTTCTTCGTTCGATACTTAGATTTTCATGGAAAAATGTTAGATATATTAAAGGGTAATTTAATACCCCTCATGTACATACCTCAATTTGGAATCAATATCATAATTTAGTCTATATTTTTTTATTTTAGAGGGCCACGTGTTTAGTTTCATATGGTGGATATCTAAAGAGCATAAAATGTTGCAAAATATTGAACTTTGAAGCATAAATAAACATTCCACTGGGAATAACTTCCGAATTTGCAAGCGTGAAAATATTTGGAGCGCTTGAAAACTAAAATGTCGTCAATATCTTTTCTTCCGATCTGACTTTAATATATCAGGTTGGAGAGTTCAATATTTTTAACTTTCTCTCATAAATTTTCCTGAGATTTAACATATTAATTGAGTCGGGGAATGCACGGGAATGAAGGCAACATTAAACCTCTCGCATTGCTATGACACATCAAATTTCGCAACGACGAGACGGACACGCTTGTGAACTCGGTACCATCTACAACAACGAGAACCTTCGCTTAAAACACTGCATGCAGCCGGCAAACGGCATGAAAGGCACGCTGCTGGCTCCTTTTATGAAATATTTGTTCCACATCATCGTTACTGCTTAGAGTAATGCCAATTAATCCCGCGTGACAGCGTTTGACTTGACCGCGAAGTGAAATTGCATTCCCGAGGAAGGTTTAACATGGCAGCAATCCCCTTCCTACCAACTCCCTCCTTCCCCTGCCTCCGCTTCCTTCATTAGGGAAAATAGAATAAGAGCCCCGCAAAGAGTTAAGCTCCGGGGCTTATCTCGGGAGGCCTCGCGAGTTTGCGAGTGACTAGGAAAACGGATAGAGTGAGTGTGGGGCTGAAGAAGAGAAATGGTGGTCGGACGGAGCGGAGGGATGTTTGGCGGGAAGGGAAGGGGTCGGGAGGGGAGGGGAGGTGAAGAAGGGAAAGGCGGATAAGACGTGGATGTAGCGTGGTGGAGGGAGGGAGGGAAGGGAGGGGAAGGTTGGGAAAGGGGAAGGGGTGAGGCTTTTGAGAGTGTGCATTCGCCGCGCTGCCTCTGCCATCAGCGCCCGACACATTTGTCCACGTCACGCGCAGAAACGCGCAGGAAAGGTCCAATGAGATGCAAGGAAACGGTGAGGCCGTGAGGACTCGAGCAACAGACCCCTCCCACCCACCTCCGTCTCCGCCGCCGCCCGCCTGCCCGCCCGCCTGCCTGCCCCCCCATCCCCCCCGCCTCTAGAGCTGCCCACCCCCTCTGATTCCGCCTCCACAACACAGTCTCTCTCGGGAAACCTCCAACGAACCCCTCGATCTCCCTCCCACAGGAACGAAATTCCTCTTTCGCAGATACACGCACTCACTACCCGGACAAAAAATAATGTAGGAAAAAATAGCGGAGTCCGAAAAGCTCCCGACTCTTCCTCGCTCACGTGGTCCCCGCCGAAGAACAATCTCCCAATCAACACCGCGGCGGGAAGACTAAGAGAGTTGGTTTGTGATGAGAGAGAGAGGAGGGGGGAAAGGTGGGAGGGGGAGGTTTAGACACGCAGTGTGGGTACCGCCCTCATTCATCGTTATTCAAAGCAGTAAATACCTTTCACGGCGGACTTAAATTAAATTGGCGTGGCTGTCTCGGAAAGTAAATTACAATGGAAATAAAACTAGTGAGGGGTTGGGGGAATGTTGTCTTCCTATCTCTCTCTTGATCCTCTTTTGGTTTCGTCCGACGCCCAAAATCGAGTTTCGATTTTCAACGTTAGATGAGGGGGCAACGGGTAATTATTGGGTATTTGTATACATGTTGACGCTCTGATTGCTGTTGTGGCTTAAAGCGTGATCCAAATGACCTAGGCTATAAGTATCACGAGGTGGAATTGAATTCGACACTGCGAGCGCCTTATATTTACCATGTCGTTCTCCAATTTCTCCACAGGGATATGATAAACGCGTATTGGCTCGTCTCCCACTATCCTAACACATGCTAGACCAGACGTACTGGATAAACTTTTGTGATTCAGTTAAAAATGTTGATCTAAGATGTCAAAAGCTACGATACCTTTTATGATTATTACCTCATACATAAATTTTATGTTTATTTAGAAAAAAACATTAAAACTTGAATACCATGAGTTTTTCTTGAAGTATTTGATATTACGGTCCAAATTTAGAGTGGTAATGGAGCCTAGCAATACCTTGCGTCCTCTTAGAAAGTTTTTTTTCTCTAACAGTGACTAAATATTGTGGAGATGATATAAGAAAATTTAATTTATTTTGTACGCCAAATCTCTTCTCCTCCATGTGCTTTGGAAACCTATAAAATTTGGGTTCAAGGACAAACACTTAATGTTCTTGTTCAAACATTACAAACTTGTTGGATTATTATTAACGTCCATTTAATTTCTCCGTCCGCCTTTCCCGGAGAATTTGCTCCCCATCGCTTTCCCTTCTACATTAGCTAAACCTGATGACTGCATCGATATGATCTCAGCTGTAAGACTCTTTAGTAGCCCATATTTTCCACGTCGAATTTATTTGTGTACTCCTCACGCAGCAAACCAACTCGCCCATTTTCCACTATCGAAGCATCTCTATACTTCATAGAGGAAATATCGACTACTTTACGTTCCACTTATCTGTTGTAATGAAATCAAATAAGTATATTGTGTTACCTAATTTAAAACATTTATCTCTTATAAAGAACGGCAAAATAGAATTTTTCATTGTTCAGCCGAACCAACTAATGAGAATGAGGCATTGATCATAATCTGTATTTGATTCCCGATCGGGATGGCCGTAGGTATAGCAAATCAGATACAGAACATGGTTATATATTTATGAATAGTTTCAATTTTAAAATCTTTAAATCCTCTGAAACTGATGGTCTAATGAGTTTTAATCACAGAAATGAAATTTCCCGATGAGTCAACAGGTAAGTTTTTTTTTCATGAAATGTGAGAAAAAACAATTCAATGAATATTCCATATTGACTTCAAATGTAAATCACTATTTGGTGGTTTTCGTTAAATTTCAGAGAAAAATTAATAGATTTAAAAGTATTTGGGTGCCAATTAATCACCACTAATTAGTGCAAATTATTTCTTGAATCTATGGTTCAGAGCTCCGTTCACTCCCGAACATCTGAGTGGAGGAGCTATTGAATGACCATGAGTGAATTTGGTGGTGTTCGCAGTATAATAGCAGAGTCAGCTAATGACGGGATCAAGATAGGAATAAAATACGTTCACTTTCCTATTGTATTTATCGTCTATCTCGGTTTTCCATTTCCATATACTGCATTGCACGATAACTGATAGACGCGAAATGGACCTTGGGAATAGAAAAAAAAGTATGAGAGATAAAAACCTGGTTGAAACGCTGCAATCTTCCCTCCTTAAAAATGTTGATGTTTTCATTTCTATAAATCGGAATATTTTCTCTAGCAAACGAATTTAGCTCGATAATTTGGGCAAATCATTTTTGCCTCATTACTAAAATCATGCTTTCCCAGCGGTATAAACGGTCTGCAAATCATGCGCGGAACTCTTCGCCGACATTCCTTACCCATCTCTTCCCCAGGGTGGTCATATTTTAAAAAACCATATGACGGATAGAGGGATGATATCACTCATGCAACCAGGGTGTTTACCGGGAAAATGAAGAGCTCAACACGGTTTGTCACATCTGAATTCGGGATTCTCATTTGAATATGAAAACAACCTCGCCGTCGTCCTAATCTCGGTGGACAATGGCAGGAAGGCTCGGTGAAGGGGAAGGGGAGGAGTGCGTCCCAGGAGGAAGACCGAGTCATCACCGGATAAGAGGAAGAAAATGCTGCTTAACTCGTGGGACCTCGAGTGACACAAAAAATGCCAAAGTGTGAGGGGTGTGCGCACCCTTTGGGCCTTCACCGTCTTATTCGGAATGGTATCCGAAGGAAAGAGAGAGGGGCTTTGTCCTTTCGGAAGGTCCGAGAAGAGCCGAGGAGGAAGAGCTTCGCCGACGTGGGGGGGCACTTATTCATTCCGATTCGGGGAGGCGTCATCGTATCGTAACGGTTATGCTAAAGCAAAGTCATGCTGTGCCTTTTTATCAAAGCTTAGAGAGCATTATGTACTCGAAGTCTTCCCTTTTGTTCGATAAGAGATTAGGGACATATATAAATGGACTCGGGATCGCATCCAGTGGTGTCTTTCTTCCGAAATGTAAATATAACCATTGATTAAGTTTTATGAATAGCCTTGTTTTTGCTTGTATTCTTCCTCAGTTACCTTTAATCCAATAACGAAAATATTGAACCATGAGACAAGAAATGATCGCTTGATGTACTGGGGACAATATCGTTGGAAGAATGTCAAGTAATTCTTTTTATGGATAGTGAATTATCTCTCGTTACTAGCTACTTAGTATGAAATATTATGGTGCGACACATGATACATACTTAATTAGCAATTATAAAACTTTGTGACTTACATTTTTATGTTATCATTATCAACATGGAGCCCTTCTACCACCTTCATGCTTATAGTTTCGATATAATATGTACTTTATAAGATTTTTATATCAGTTAAATTCGCGATTTGTTAAGTACATATTTTTTTTCAATTATAGCAATTGGATTTTTCATGTGTAGGTAGATGCACTAGTTAAAAGTTATAATAATCAGGTGGGGAACATCATAAAATTAGAGTAAATTTATAATTGCCCAAAAGTTAAGATCAAATTTATATGCCTCAAATATTATAATTAAGGTGTCATTAACTCTCCGGCCGATATTACACGAGTTTATCTGCGTTACAACCTAACATGTAAGCTCGTATTCATGCGACTGCATTGTAAAACACCCTGATATTACGACGAATTTTATGACGATGTACCTATTGGCTTTATTTTTAATTCTTAATTAATTATAGTGCAATAAAACATGGAACTACAAATGAAAATATTTTCATTAATCGCCTCAGGTCAATAACTACAATAGCCTGGAAACTCCTTAAGTTCAAGACTTTGAGATCTATTACACTTGAATTTGCCATCTTTCGCCCAATCCAAAGAAAAACGTTGAATCCTTGGGAGGATAAGTAAGCGAAGTTATCATGGAAAAACTCCTGAGGTGGGTTCAACGCGAGGTTAAGGGACGGAGGGAGCAGCATTATGACCATCAAATGCCTTGAATGAAAACCCGCGGAGGGGCGAATCATTCTGCGGCCGGAATAAAAATGCATGTGAATTACAAATGGCTCCACTTAAAGCGAAAAGTAGCGAGGAACGGAGGAGAGGGGGGAGAGAACTCGGTAATGCGCGGAAGGAAGAGTGCGAGATGGCGGGAAGAGAGGCATCGGCGGCCGCGGACTGGAAGGGGAGGCGGTCGGAGAAGGGGGCGTGGCGGGCGAGAAAGAAATCGTCTTTTGGGTACTGAACCGTATTGAATGGGAAATACGGGGCTTAACCTTCCATCCCCACATCCCCGCCTAAAAACCTTCCTTCGTGCTTATTTTTCCCCCTTTTTATTTTTTCCCTCCTCTCTAAAAGGAAAGTTACTGACACGAATGAAAAAGAAAATACCAACGCTGCTGGGACGTTGATAAAGAGATGAAATTTATACGTGTTCTGAGGAGAGATAGGTGGGGGGTAAAAGGGAGTGGAGGCGGAGGGGGATGGCAGGAGGTGAAGCGGGGGTTGATGGGAAGGAAGAGAGAGAGGGAGAGAGAGGAGGGTGTATATCGGGAGAGTATACTCCGGCAGGAGGAGTGGGAGGAGGGATGGGAGAAAGAAATGGGTTTCCCATGGTATGTGAAATGAGGCGAGAGGAGTAAGAGGGGTGGGGGATCCTTGGAGGAAGAGCCTTGAGGTGGAAGGGGGGATGGTAAGAGCGACATCCTCCCCCACCCACAGCCCAACTCGCATTACCCTGCCCCCCAACCCCTGAAAAACCCTGGCTCCCCCTCTCCTATACATCCACTTCGCTAAACCGAAGGCCCGGAGTTTCCCCCCTTCTCCTCTCCATCAGCGGGCACCCCGCCCTCCCAATCCCTCTGCGTCTCCGGCATCGCCTCGAACCCTATCGGTCTTCTTTTGTCAGTAACCTAGTCGAGATTAGGGGGAGAGCTCAGGGTCTTTTTCTCTCTGGTACCCTCTCCAACCATCCGCCTCACCCCCTCCCTCTCCTCAGGGTAAGAGGAGACTTCGGAGGGGTAGGAAAGAAGGAACCAAGTCTATTTTCCTCGGTAATAATGGGAGGGACTTCAGTATTTTTACAAGTTGACCCCGAATCATTCATTTCGGTCCCAGGATATGTTCGCTAAAAGTGGATGTCATCGGTCCTGTTGCAACCAAAAATGATGGGATCCCACGTTCATTGGTTCTCCACCTGTGAGTTCATATACCATAGTTGGATTTGCTAGAATATGATAACAATAAGGAAAAGAAGCCTTTGGGTTACGAGTTACGTCTGCTATTCCTAGGTCCAACGTAGGTCCATATTCGCGACTCGAGTGCCGATATGTGGGCTCAATGTTCAATGAGGTAAAAGTGAATAAAAAGCCAAAAATCAGCTTTAGCCAGTATGTTTCATAAGGCAGAAAGCAATAGATGCTATTGCCTCCCATCGCACAGAGTATTTTTCGCCAGACTGCTCTCGTCATCAGAATGTTTTCTGGTTGCATTCTGGTGTAATATGGAAGAATCGCCAATATTAAGTTTGAGTTCTTTCATTTGAAATTGATTTCTAGATATAATAGTTTAGAAGTCATCCTCTGTCATAGTTACCAAGACAGAAGTTCCTCCTTGCAATATGACAATACTTGTAATTAAGTGAACCTGTGCAATGTTTTGTTTTTACCTACTAAGATCTAGCTCTAAATGCGAAATTCCCCCCAGCCCGGCAGACATACTTAATTATACCATTGTTCAAAACCTTTACCTTGAACTGAAGTTAAATTCATGTCCCATTCTTAGTCATTTATTTCAACTCCTTTCATTTTTCATCTTAAATGCAAAATCTTACTCGCTTCAATTGTAGCCATAAATATATTTTTTATAGATTGAGGACACGTTTTTACATCGAAACTTTTACCGATTATTGAAAGTCTATTTACATTTATGGTTAAAATCTTCAAATTATATCCATTGCATTGAAACCATTTTTTAAGTCAAAGAATAGATTTGGATTCAAATCATGATTGATGCAAAAATTTCTAAATTTGACACCGTTTTCGATGTATATATTTTACACCTGTTGCCAAAGTTTTAAATGTACGTTTTCCAATTATGCTATTTCACAATCCAAAATTGAATATCCATTCGTACTAGGATTGAACCTGGAATCGAATGGTTTTCCAATTACTGCGTTACCAAAATAGCCTGGTTATAAGAAACAGCCGTGATGGCTGCCCGGTTCTATGCCCGTCCCGACGCACATGAAAAAAACTCATTATAAAAACAATGCGAGATCTCATTAGTGATTTCATCACGGCATCTCAGAAGCCAATAGCAATTCGTGCAATCGTCTTTCTATTCGTGCCCCGCAGATGACTCAAATCATTGGAGCTGATTAGGGAAGAAACCAGAACTTCCTCGCTTCGAAGTTGATTCGTGTTCGATATATTTTTTTAATTCCTCCATTAAAAAAAGAGTTGGTTTGGCATTGATGTATGACCCAACTGAGAGATAGAGGAGAAGTGCTGCTAGAGGAGGACGATTTTCGTCGCTGTCTCCGCGGAAAACTCCAAGTCTGGTATTTCCTCCAAGGTCTCAGGGCCCACCGCCACCCCTTACACTCCACTCCTCCCACGCCGATCACTTCCTCATCCTTTCCCAGCATCCTCTTCTCTCTCTCCAGGCTTCGCTTCCATCTCCTCTCACCACTTCATCACCCGGAAACAAATGCGATTTTTCCAAAGGTCGTTTTTCCGGCCGGAGTCCAGGAGTGAATTTGAAAGGGTGCGGAAGGAGTGGAGGATAAAAGAAGGGAATACGGCGGAGCAGAGGGAATTTCGGGGGGGGTGTGAGGAGAGGGGTCACGGGGGTGAGGATCAAGGGGCGATATCAAGGGCGAGACAGAGGTGGGATCCAAGCTAAGGCAAACCACGGAGGGAGGTTTTTCGCGCGTAAGATGAATGCGAACGTTCGGAATGGCCAGTCATTACTCCCGCATCGAAGGGATCAAGGGATTCCACGTGCCTCGCTCATCCTTTAATCTGAAGATAATTAACTCTCGCACTTCATATTTTTCCAGTCTGCAATCAGGAAATGTTTCCTCTCATTTGTGAGCCGGAGTTCGGGTCACTAGTGCTTATGCCCTTTACATTGAAGGAATAACAGATGTGTTCTCATTTTGTAATAAATAGGAGTTATTGGGGGCTACACCTTTCTTTCCTATCATTAGTCTTACGGTCAAGCGTGAGAATAAATTTAATGCAATGAAACAATCTATAAGAAAATTACACATACATAAATAATTAAATCTCAAAACATAAATGCTGAGGAAAAGGGACACAAACAAAAACTTTTTCTAGATGATTCAGTGGGATTACCCACTATTCTCATTGACATTATTCTCTTATTACTCCTACAATACCTACTCTTACCCTTGACTCAATTATATAAACATAAAAAAACTATATTTTATTTTTAATATATTTATATGAATGCATATGTTTATTTATTTCATGCGAAAATTTCAATAGCGTTTCAATAAAAAGATACGTTTAGTATTAGTATCAGTAAGTATTGACTATTAGAGCACGAAATAATAATCCAAAGGTTGTGTAAGTGCACCATACCATTTTTTCTGTTTATGCTCACAGTACCGACATTCGCCTATATTAACATTTAAAAAAACTAATAGAATGTGAAAGGATAGAAGAGCTTCGATCACAAATACTGAAGCCTTTCTGATTGGGTTGCTGTGGTTGTAAGAATTTGCACTTCTCTAACGGTAAGGTCAGCATTCATTTTGCGGCGGTGACGGGCAGATGTCGCCAATATGTACTAGTGCTAAGAAAGGACCGCTCATAAAAGAGAGCTCAGTCACTCGATTGGACACAAACTTTGGACCGTTACAGCATTCAAATGCGCACGATGATTCTTCCTCACTATCCCTCCACTATCACTTCACTCTTTCATCTCTATTCACCTCAATATTTCTTCACCTTTATCTTATCATTTATGAAAACATTGAATACCTCTCGTGATTAAGTCGAGAGCAATTTAAATTATATTCGTTGGAAGATATTACTTCCCAAGGAAGCAGCATATTAAAAATACCATAGTAACTGCGGTGATAAAATCGAGTATAAGTTTTCCATACATATTTGCAAACTGAAATCTATTGACTTAGGGTATAATTTAATCTATAATTCAGAAAAAAATTCATACCAAAACATTTCTACATACTGGGTCGCTATTTTTGGTTTAAGATCCATTGCCTATCCAATATTTTCGCAATAGATATATAATGAGCAGAAAAGTGGTGGCCTAGCATTTATAAAACCAAAATATATTTCATTTACAGAGTACGCTTCTCATGAATAGACTTGTGATGAGAATCATACTAGGAGTAAAATTATATCTATAGGCAAATAAGAGAAAAGGCAGCAAAAACTTTTAAGTTGCATGCACAATTCACTATCTTACAATGATTGGCTCCAAAAATCCGTAAAAGTAGCTGAAAATGGTTTTTCTCTTCTACTATTCTATAGATGATTGGTGTACTGCCACCCTCGCCGTATGCCCATTGAGGTTTCTTGTGGGGTAGTTCGAAAATGTAGATGCAGTAATCACATACAAAACGCAAAGGGCCAGAAATAATGTTTTAGAAAATAAATAATTTTTAAGTTGTAATAATATATCAATTTTCAATTTTTTAGATTAAAACCGTATTTTCCCCTTTTTTATAAAATAACTCATATGCTTAATTTGCAAAATAGTACTGTAATATTCCGTTTAACCACTATTGTCTATCAGCGCAACTGCAGTGCTTAATTTATCAGGAAAATAATGTTAATGCAATGAAGTAACTATTGTTTTTCTGTTGTTTTTTTCATCACAAAAATTTTCTGGCAGGATAAAAATGCACAGATATTGAATAAAAGAGTTGGAGTTCTTAAAAACTCCATTCTATCTAACATAGTATCTCATGAATATTATAATGCCGTGTTAGTAAAGAAAGATTATTTTTCACGTAATTAATTCAAGTGAATAGATATTAAAAGGTCATCATATTAAGAAATTATAATTTATTCGCGTGTACCACTGAAATTCGACGGTTCAACTCAATAGGGGTAGTTTGAATTGCTTGAAAAATCTCTCGCGTCTTCCGTTTTCCGCGTAAATGACATACACGTTGCAAATCATAGCAGTGATCTGTGCTTAAAAATAATCAATTGGCCGATTTCAAGAAAAGTGGCAACAATTTAAACGTCATTTAAATCCCATCATTGCTTTATCAAAGAATGATCTATAGCCACGACTTGGGTTCCAGCGAAGAAATGGATTGCCTCCAGGCACTCGTAAATCATTCTGACGGCTCGACAATGAAGAAATTCCTCCTGTTTTAAAACTCACACTCCGCGCAGATAAACTACTCTTTAAAAACGTATCAAGATCCTAAAACATTGCGGAATATCTACGGAGCTGAAGTAGTGAATGAAGTGTAAGAATCGCAAGCACTGAAGCTTAGATCTTCACTAGACTCGAGTAAAACTTAAAAATCTTCTCTAACGGCCCTTCGCCCCTAGGAGGATGAAAAATTACTCCGACAAATTAACTCCTCGTAATACAATTCAGTGCTCAAATAACCGTCATTAGGGGGACCCCTTCATGATTGTACCGACATTCTTTTCCTCTCGCGGCAAAAATTGCCTTTTTTGTTTACAACCACCTCCTCGCCCGCCACCTTTCAAGTCCCCATGACCACCCAACCCATCTGCCTTCCCACACTCCCCCACTGCTTCCTCCCAAGCTTCATTTCCTGCACCCTCACCCTCCACACCCCAAGGAACACTACCCCACCACCTTCCCTGAGCCATCTCACGCAATCCCTTATCCCTTCAGCGTCGAACCGAATTCATTTGCATTCCGTTCTATCAACTGCCCGACCTCATCCGATGAGGAGACGAACCTCATCTCCACTGCACCCCCCTCTCCCGTCACCCAGAACTCCCCCTCCATGATTTTCACCCTTTTTTTTCCTTTCATTAGTCGCTCCTCATCCCCTTCAGTCAATTCCTCTAGCTCCCTTCCCACAGCCTACGATCAAACCCACCCTCCACTCTGTTCCGCGGATTGCTCTTCGCTCACCGAGCAGCTCAGCTCCCGAACCCCCTCCCTACCCTCCCCGCAGAATGACTCTCCTGCGTACTACCATGTTGTACCTACTATATTTTTTCCTCCACCCCCGCCTCCTCCCCCGCCTCGGTTCGCCTCCATCGGACCGAGTGGTACAGCACCGCTCTCCCGGGTTAAATCACCATCGTCTTTCGCTAATGACGACAACGGATCCGCAGAGCTCCTCTTAATGCCTCCGCCAGGGGTGTACAACAGTCACGGCCCGAGCCTTGTGGGTTACAATGCTGGCGGACGAGGGGCGGGGAGCTCTCTCTCTCTCTCTCTCCGTGGGATGGTGTGCGGTGGAATATGGTGCATGCCTCTTTCACATGCACATACACACATGCTCGCATCCTTCGGCCCCCGAACAGGGCCTATTCTCTCCCTCCCACTCGTCCACCCGGCCTAATACTCGACACTCTTCCTCCCCCATCCCCCTTCAAATAATGCGCCGGTTCATCCGCTCTTACTTCGCCATCCATATCCTCTGCTTCTCCCACGAGCATATTTCCCTCCATCCCATCGTCTCTCCTCAGGGTTTTCTTTCTCTCTCCTCTATCTTCTATTCCTCCTCTCTCTCTATCTCTCTTCCATGCGCTCAACCGCCAACAGTGTGGTCCTCTCCTCTCTCGTCACCCACTCTCTGGAAAGGGGGGGACCAGGAGGCTCTTACAGCCGCGGGAGTTGCTGGCTCGCAGCCCGACACTGACGAATAGTGGCGCATAAGTCATAGTCGCCCGTTCGGACTCTACTCCCTCCCCCCCCCCCTCCCATACCATTTTTCCACTCGCTCCGTCCTCCGTTCTCCTCCGACGCAACTCCCCGACCCCCCCTTAAACCCCCCCAGATACTCTCCTGTCTCCCTCCCTCTTTGCTCATCTGCCATCCACCCCTCTCCTCATCCCCCTCCGGCTTTTTTTCTATCTCTCGTCCGCCTCATGAAAGCTTTGCCACTTTTTATGCCTCCACTCTCATAGCTCTCTCTTTATATTTTTCTCTCTCACCGTTTCCCATAGTCTTCCCCCCCT
The DNA here is from genome assembly GCF_921293095.1 of Ischnura elegans. NCBI lineage: Eukaryota > Metazoa > Arthropoda > Insecta > Odonata > Coenagrionidae > Ischnura > Ischnura elegans. The sequence continues at coordinate 129,020,623 of NC_060246.1, forward strand.
CCCTCTCTCTTTTTCCACAAGTCTTTTCGACCTCGTGGCTAGAGCACTCCCAGCCCAATTATTCGTAGCTCAGTGCCTCATATCTCCTCGTTCCTTTCCGATTTCTATCTAGCTTTTCGATTTATTTCATTTCAACCCTTACTAATTTTCGATATTTCCACAGCGGCGTGCACCACCTGCGCTGTTATCTACCAGAGTCTCAATGATTCACCATTCCATGCGAAATTTTATCCCACAGAATTAGAATTATGAGGAGTTTACATACTACATATAATTGAATCTGTGCTTCTTCAAAAACTGACATCTGCTGCTTTCGTAAATTATTTGGCTAAATGGGTGAAATAAAGTTCTTGAATTAAAAACAGTAGCAGCCCAGCACTAAAGGTGTAAAAAAAGTCTATTTAAATATTTTAAATAATATTCGTTGAACGCGTTAACTTCACACACAGCTCTGTGATTTAGCCTCAGAATCCATTGTAATTTTTTAAATTGAATTTTGGCATTAATGGAGAAAAGAAAATATGATAATAAGCTAAAGAAGAGCATGCTAAAATAATTGTCAAAAGAATGAAATGGGAGATTTCCTCAAACTGTTTGTTTCAATCGAGTAGGTATCCAAGGTAAAACTTTTCACATATGCATCCTTGACAAGAAATTATAACGAAAATATTAGATGAAAATAGAAATTTCTTCAACGAAATACATCTCTCATACCCAGTTTTACAACTAGTTAGTTCTAATATCTTAACCACTGTGCTTTTTTTCAGAATTCCATATTCCTATATTTTCCCCACCAAAGGAATTTTTTCTATTTGATTTGGTTGTAGAATCTGTTGCAATAGGAAGCAATCTTTTTTAACTCTTCCACAGAGCAGGCCATAGTTATTTTCCGCCATGCATCTCAGGATGGATATTCTCTTAAATTGCATGACTCCACAGGCATGCAAACACGAATGTCTTGACTATCACGGAACTGAATGGAATGTACACGTTTGAATACCACATATCCGTTCGCCTAAAGCAATAGGCGTGAGAGAGTGAGAGTCGAAAAGTCATAGGTAGACGTGACAGCGATTGGATAGCTTAGGTAGCTTTTCTTGCGAAGCAAACTTGGGATTGCATTTCTAAATTTTAAAGCTTAAAACTAATAAAGATTCTGTTATATGATATAGAAGGGAAGATGAACATTACTAATTCTCACCACCCACCCCATAATATATTGATATTGAGCAATTAATAAAAATGTTTCAAGCGTAATTTCAGTAATTTTTACCGCTCTATTAAAATTGATCTCATTCAATATCAAGTACTCCTTAAACAATATCGAAAACGTCTTCATTTACAGAATCTTCAAAAAAAAGATAAATTTTGCTTACAAATAACGTTAGTAAATAACGCTTGTTAGTAAATAACGAGTAAATTTATATTTACGTTATACGCACCCACAAAATGGTCGATGTGGTCGAAAAATTGTTGTTTCAATAAAAAAATGCAAAAATCTAGCATGAAATCAAAGCCTCAAAAATGCCTCCTTCATTCCAACGCTCTTGCATGCCGTAACAAGATTTTTGTTTGAATTAAAGGGTAACACTGATAGATTTTTGGGCTACTTTGACAGAGTGTCAAATTTAGAATTATTCCGTACAATAATATAGTTAACACGAAAGTGTCCCAGGCTTTTTATTGCCCCCCAAACTTCTATTTGAACTCAATGTAACGGATCCATTGCCTGTACAATGTAACAAGGCATTAAACCACAACACTGCTTACATGATTGACCTTTGATTGGGAGGTAAAAGCACACACAGATTATATTTTTTTGTGACTTTGCACAAATTTTTACTCAATATGATTTTTTTCTCACTGTGAGTGTTAATTATAGGATTGGTAAACGGCTTGCAATAAAATCAAATGGAAAATATTTTTCCAATAAAGGTGGCAATATAATTTATCAGAATGATGCCAAAGAAGCCCCGAACTCAAGGTTATCTTGACACTTCTTCTAAAAAAATATAAAAAATTGTGTTTTAAAGGCATGAATTGACTTGCCTAAAAATTTGATTATTAAAGGATAGATTAAGCTAGTAAAAATTACAAACTTTGCTTTCTATAACTTCACCTGGAACCGTCGACTAGTTTCGACTTCATCACTTTCAGTGTATCATTTTCAAGAATATCAGGGCTAAATACTAGGAAAATACTTGTCGAAGATTAAAGGTTAAGTCGCTGAAAGCAAAGCTATTTTCCTAACTTGAAATGGAATTCTACAAGGTTAAGGCCTCAAAAATTCAATGCATCAAAGAGTACATTGTCCTATTGGAACAAAAATAGTTGCAATAACGCTTGAGAAAAAAAATACTCGTGTAAAACAACCAACACATGTTCAAAGTGTATTATAAATTTTTCGATACACCTTAGAAGCTCCATTTTATGGTAAATTTTTGCCTAAAATTCTACTTCCTCCACTTCCATTACCCCGCAGGAATGCTCTGCAATCTTGCGCCCTTGCCTCCAACACATCGCTCCCCATCTTGCAGTTTCACCTCTATCCACTCCCCCAGCAACCCTTTCCCAATTGCCCCCGCACACTTCGCTCCCTCATGTCCCATGGAATTTCCAGCTCGCAAACACCACGGTGTTTGTTCCTTGTATTGGCAACTCCGGGCCTCCCTTGCGACACCCTAACCTTTGGGAGAGCCAAGATAGGCTACGCCATGAGACAAAGCAAAGGTCCGGCCGCACCATTCCTCTTCTTACCCCCACTCCCCCACTGCAACGACCCGCATATCTCTCCATGGGGCCTCTTTCACCCCCCCCCACTCCCCTTTTGCGCCCTCCGCTTTACATCCTCCTCTTACGACCGAGACTCCACACTTTCTCCCCTGAAACATGAAGCTCAACGCATTGTCTCACCACACACGCGGTATTCCCTCCGCCATTAGAACCTTTATTCAACGCCCACAAGTTTACCCCACCCTCCAATTTATCCACCGTTCTCTTCCCTCACCTCGTTCGTCCTTTTCCTACCTCTATTTTCCATGCTTTGGCGTAAAACAATGCAAATATGTGGTCCAATTCATTCCACTTCTTCGGTACTCCTCAGCACTTTTTGGCTCTGCACTTGAAATTGTCCGCACCTAGCGATCAGCAAACGCTCTTTATTCATTCCTTGTATCACACGGAGAGAAAAGGAATTATGATAGAAAATAACCATTGCAGATATTGTAAGTATTAGCTTTCGTTTCTACTATGCCTTTCTCGATGGTCAAATGAATTAACGTCACTCATTGCTCTAAGACACCTAGGCATATTAACAAAATAATTTAGAAGAAAAATAAATGAAAATAAAATATTGGATTCGTATCTTCTTCGAAAAAATCCTGATAATGTAAAATTTAGTTGACTTTATCAATAAAACTAAATATGCAAGCTGCTAAACCAAGTTAGCTTATCAAATTAATTTATATTTTTATTGCTCGCCATCACACATATGCATTACATCAACATAAAATAGTGGCAGAGGCTCGATCATTTCTAAAAATAAAATATTTTCAAATTGAGACATTGCCATGCATATAACTTAATTTGAATCCACCACACCAATTAATTTATGAATTGACACGAGTTTCAACAATGTAGTAGTGCTACCACCTCATAAGTAAATAATGTGGATATAAACTAATTTATATTCTGTTCGGTGGTGATTTAAGTTTCATTAAAATTACATTCATAGGATGGGGTTTGAGATTGATCGAACTTTTATACCAATGGTCATGTATCATACAAAGAACATTAAGGTATTCTTCTGGGAGATGACACTTCTGGTGGATGTAATTTTTTTCGATGAAACTTTTTTTGGTGTACAACTTAAAAGGCGACAGATTCCTCCAGTTAAGCATTCAATACTGGTGCAACTCGAGTCTTCTTTTGTCTTTCAAATCTTATCTTTATTTTAACCTGTTAAGTTTTCGTAACGGGAAGAAGACATGCGCTTGGATAGTAAATGCTCATTTGTGAGAATATAGAGGTGTACAGGAAAGATTGGATTGGCTGGTACAGAGTAGATTAAGTGGATCCTCGCTGATTCATGGCGGTGATATTCGAACAATCTTGGATTGGTGCATGAATTTTAGGATTAACTTTGTGGATAGAGGATACTTTAGAAGTATTTTCGCAAAAAAAGTATTTGAAGTTAGCTTACCTGACGAGTATTTCCGTCATTTGTCACTAATAACTCTATTCTTTTATTTATTTATGTATTCCCCACCAAAGACAGCATTGGCGTCTTACATTGGGATATTTAACTTAAAATTTACGTACATGAACATCCATGCCCTTAAAAGGGGCAATCTGACCAAGCGGGACTCGAATCCGCAATCTCTTGTGTCGGAAGCTTTATCCCACCGCCACTGAGGTCGGCTGAAGGAACCTTCATCCTAGAAATAAAAATAAAGATAAGCGTCTAATTCTCCTAATTTAAAAAAACTTCTTTTAATGCCTCAGCAGAGGCAAAAAGACTTAAACAAACTTGGGTTCAGGATTGTAAGAAATTCCAAGCATTAAAAAATTAAAGAGACTTTAAATGAGTGACTTTGCTTTAGTGCCTTTCAAATCAATATCAGGCAACCGTTAATTCTCGTAAATACTCTATCAAATTCGCTGTGCATGAATTTAATAATTTACAAGCTTTTTAAAACGATCAGCTAATAAAAATAAGGGAAATACGATGAATACATTTTACCATTCCTACAGAGACAAAATTGTGAGAGGTATAGCTACCAGTAATACCACATACTGTATCCACGCTGGCTTATTACAATATTTTGTTTCTATTGCCCTCTAATAAAGTATTATAATCAACTCGATGATAAACTTATCATATAATTTCTTAGCAAATGGTAACATTCAGTGAGTATATATTATTTTTTTACTATTTCCATGCATAATTTAATGGGTAATAAGCTATTGCAATTTATATCCTACTATGCGTTCTTATGTGAGTATCTTACAATCGTACGCGCGTCAATAACATGATTTTTTAGCTGAAAGAAATACTGCTACTTCATATACTATGGTCAAAGTCGATCTTTTGCTTTATAACAGAAACCGCTACTTTAAATGCTAAGTAGGTATTTCCTAAAACAGAATTCCATTTGCAATCATATACGTGAACTGACCTTGTATTGTAGAAAATCTAATTTATGTGGTGCATCAAGCTGAATATGAGTAAAAACGGTATAATTATCCCCTCAAAATTTTTTCGCATGTGTCTGTAAGGATATGATTCAAAATCTTACGAAGTATATCATCATTGCCCATTAGCAATCTTAAGGTATCAAACATTATTTTATACCCTAGGATTTTGCGCCGGAGTAGGACTTTTTCCACTAAAATGTTGCAACAATATTCACTGAAATTGCTACCTAGACTTTAAGAGATCCATTTTTATTCACTAAACCTTTGATGATAGTCATGGCATTGATTATAATCTTGAATGCTACCGGAAATACTTTCCGAAATTTTCGCAGTGTGAAAGGACCAAACTCTTCATCAAAAAGGGTCCTAAAAATTATTCAAAGCCAACGCGATTAAGTAAATAGAATACAAAATATATAGTCATGCATGTTCACCAATGAAACCGTTAAAAAGAATTATTAGCGTAAATAATTGGGAAAAGGCACATTACCCGAATAATGTGAACTGCATGTTTGTTTAATAATATTGATATACTGGGATTATATTTTGACCTTTTCGCAAAAGTATCAGAACTGAACATGACACGTGGTGGACCAAAGATTACCAATTGGAATGGACGGCAATTCATACTAAAATTCTAATCAACAAAAACTTTCTAAAAATGTAAAGATTAATATGTAAGACTGAAAATTTTGTTTTCAGAAGGAAATGATCAAATCATGAAAATTAAATAAAAATTAAGTTCTAAGAGCAAACTTAGAGCAGGTGTAGGAAAGATTTTAATTGAATCTATTCAATTTGGAAAAAATTCACAGGCCATTAAGTTATTAATGAAAACAGAAAATCTACGTATCAAGGTCTTTTCGACTGTTACGACGAATGATAGTACATTATAGGTGAAGCTTTCAAGCGCCATATGTGCCATTGACGCTTAGAATGTCAAACGAATGTTGGTATAATATGACATTTTGCCATAAGTATGAAAACAAAATATTGCACGTAGTCCTGCGTGGATCAGTGATTACCGTTTGGAATCGTAAATCCCTTAAAACAATTCCAGTCAACAAAAATTTCTAAAAACTTTGAAAATAATTATTCGAGATTGAAAAATGTATGTTTTCAGAATGAATTAATCAAAACAGAGTTAAAATGAAATGAAAATTAAACTCTAAAATCAAAGTTACAGCAGGGTAAGGAATAACTAAAATTGAATGGAAAAGCTTAGAGAAAATTCACATAGCTTTGAGAAATTATCGACCACATAAAATCTACGCATCGATATCTTTTCTACTGCTACGACGGATGTTTGTCCTATTTATGTATTCAAGCACCGTATATGCCAAAAGAATGTCAAATACATGTCGGTATAATTTTTCCTTTTCGCATAAGTATCAAAATGAAGTCAGGCATGAAATAAAAATTAAGTTCCAGAAGCAATTTACAATAGGTGAAGGAATAAATTAGTTTAGAAAATATTCACAGAGCCACGATAAAATTATTGGTATAAAAATATACGCATCATGGCCTTTTCGAAACTACCTCCAAATATTGAGGCGGCTTTGTTCGACATAATCTCTTGTTTTCGTCCCACTGTAATTGCGAAATCCATTCTCTATTTTCACGTGCCCATTTCCAATGCCCCAGGCTTCCCTCCTCCCGCCTCCCCCTCCAGCCTGGGCGGTCGCTGCACCGCGGGTCAGGCGTGTAGAGCACGATCGGGCGGTGCCCGCAATATGGTTGATGCGCGCATGATGGACGAGGCAAAAGGTTGATGGGAAGAGTTCGCTGATGTGCCCACGTGTGTGAGTGTGTGCTTGAGCGACGCTGGAGTGGGTGAGCAGAGGGAAGAATGGCGAAAGAGAGAGAAAGAGCATACGTATGCGCGTTCTGTATGTGCGTGCGTGTTGGTGTCGGAAGAGTTCGTACATTATGTGCGTGCGTAAATATGGGCGCGTGTTTGTGTGGGAGGAAGGAAGCGACAGAGTGGGGGGGGGGAGGGATTGGACACAAAAGGGTGAGGGTTTGGGGGTTGATACGGGAGAGGGAGTATCGCGGAACAAGAGTGAAGAATGGGAAGTACGCCTCTCAGCACAGTGGGAGATATATGAGAAAATACTTTATCTTATGGCCGTAAAAATACCTCATGATGTTTGTCGTTAAGGTGCACTTCAATATGAGTCAGCTAGAAGTATGAAGTCATTACCATTTTTCAACATTTGGTCCTCTTTTTGACGACATGTAGCGCGATCAATTCATATACAAGGCCCGTCCGTCCCGTGTCTGGGCGGATGGATTTTTGGCGCCCTCCTCGCCTCTGACGGAATATTATTTTTCATCCACATTCTTTTCATCATTCCATACAAGAGCGCGCGTGTGTGCTCGCGGTCGTATGGATGGAGATATTCAACTCTAATGATTTGTTGGCAAATTTTGTCTCGCTCTCCTGCTCTCGAGGTTTAATTGATGGCCGCGGTTTATAAAATAAAAAAATCGGCTCGTCATGACGCATGGCGCATAAATAAAATACGCTGCGATTTCTGGTGTTATAATTTATTGCCGTTAAAAAAAAAAAGTTCGGAAAACAAATATTTTCAAACCTTTATTTGAATTCTATGAAATGCGTCCTGGTTTTTAAAAAATTGTTTCTTCCGTACCAAATCTTTCAAATCATGACCAAATAGATGCTAAATAGATCCAAAAATGTAATCATGTTTGGTAAAACTGAGCAGTAAAACATTCCAATGATGAAAAATTATTCTTTATGGGCACACTAGGTTACAGGTATAATGCCAAATGAGTTCACTTTAAAAATGGTTGACAGATAAAGATTGTTTTAAATATTTGATTCCCTCGTTTGAAAGATGCAATTGGCTATAATGGTACCCATTTATTGATACATTACTATTGAAAACATTTTTTGCGAAATATATTATTTCATTCAATGGATAAAATGGATATCTATGCATTGGAAGCAAAGTATGCAGAAATTCCTGCGCGATTCATTTGCCAAATAAAGAATTCAAGCTTAAGAGAATAATGAAGGATGACGGGAAAAAATCTGATGAAGTAAGTACTCGTATTTGAAGTTTGATTATAATAAACACCTACTCATCTTCTTTTCTTGATGGGAGATTTGGATATAATTCCCCTATAAATGACAAAGATCCTACGTACCAATACCTAAATATGTTCATAGTTTTTAGGGCGTTAAAATCCAAGCCTCTCCTACTTGGTCCGAGCAATTCCCTTTCCAAACATGAGATAGTAGTTATGTTAAGTATTATTGAATGAATATGGCATTTTATTTGTAAATTCTTTTGTATTTTTGGGACATGGCTATATAGAATCTATGAATCCCTGTCATTTTATTAGACGTGCTCAAATTTTTAAATGTGATTTTAAAAAATATTAACCGCTTCTTACCTAAATATTACTTCCTGATGTAATTCAACGGAAAATTAACACTAAGCTGCGAGTTTACAATTGTTTAAGTTGTGGTTTGACGCTGAAGTTGATTTTATTTAATATTATTATTGACCCACAATCGCAAACAGTTAACTAAACTGAAAGCAGAATAAACACTGAAGATTAGAAAGATTTTGGTGAATATTATTACCAGAAAGGTCGTCTTACAACATTTGAATAATTTATTTCCTGTATGCCAACTTCAAATACCTCAGAATGAATTGCCAGATAAAATGTATTACATTTAAATAATGCCCTTGCATGCCTGGAGCATAAAATAAAGACATGCATAGGAAAATGGCAGATTAAAGCAATAAGTAATCGAACAACTTGTTAAAAATAGACTTATTACAAAAATTATCTGATAAAGAATGCCGCAGTGAAAATTTTTTGTAACCTGTAAGATTAGATATCATTACAACCTGAAATTAAAGTATTGCACGCATGAATGTCACTCGAAATGAATTTCGCATTTTTTACACATGTTCAAGTCAATGCATAACATGTTTACACCTGCTTATGATATAAATTCTAAATCCTGAAATGATATCAATTGCTGAAATGGAAGGATTTAGATACGGTATGAAAACATAATTACCAGAGTTGAATAAAGTGCATAGAAAAATTGAGCAATATATTCATACACAGTATTACTTGTATTTGGCGATAAGATATCTGCAAGAAAAAATAGGTCTGTACAATCTTTCTTATACAATGTTTTCATTATCGTCGAGTAAAAACCGTTAACATTAACAGCGTAAAATCAACCTCAAAAATTGTTTCTCGCAAAATGCCATTACATTAGGCCCCGATTACTTCGCGTTTACATTCTGTACTAGTTTTTTAGACGTTAGTGGCTTGGTTATTGTGGACATTGACACCAATCATTTCTGATTTTGAGGAAAAACAGGTAGTCTGAAGGTTACGGACGAGGTAGACTAAGAGTTTAATTCACCGAGGTAATGGCAGTGAACCACTTGAGGCGGCTATTAAGATGAAATATACCTCCCGCTCGACCGGACGCGGTGGATATAATTTGTAATCCCAAAAGTTACAACCTCTCTACGGAGTTCAATACTATAATGAGAGTCAATAAGTTATTATAAATAGAGTTAAAGCCATCCCAAATATTGTTTCTCGCAATTATCCTTTCTCAGCGTACTTTTATATTCCACTTGAAATATACCCTGAAAAGTCCGTGGATGTATCCTCAATAGCTTTGGCTGTGCTTTAATGAGAGAGTGAATCAGTCAGTAAGGATATGTTACTATACATATGTTACAAACATGAACTATGAAGATTAAAGGACAATAACTCATAGCGTTTTCAAGGATTATATTTTGGCATACTTCCATCACGTGAAATTTACGTGTCGTAGAAATAAACTTATGACAGTTAATTCATTAATGCGTTGAAGTAGTGTAACAATAGGCGGTATCTGTACTGTAGCAGGTCATTATACTTTTTCGCCTGGTTTTTATTGTACTTCGCCAAATATTAATGCATTTTAAATATTTCTTAAATTCAAGTATCTAATGGAAGAGCAGTAAATATTTTCTTTTGGCCGTTTTACTCGTTTAAGTCAACTGAAAATTATATATTTCTATGAAATTCAAGTACAAATTTTGTACAAGCTTTCATTTTTTGTGGATTTTGAAAATCCTTAACCTATATACTCAATTATCAAGCAATATTATCCGATTTATAATTTTAATTCCGAGGTAGATGAAAATCAATTCCTTCAGCAGTTGAATTTTTATTACTTACCACGTTTTATAATACTCGCTTCCTTGTTTGTCCTTCCGGGAAATATCTTGCAACTCAAATTTCGATCACTTCCTGGTTAGCTTGAGCGCTGAAATTTCCAGAATACCTCAGAACTGGATGACAATGCAATGTTCTTACACTTTAATCACGATCGGAATAGTGTCTCGCGTAATATTCAATAGTAAAAATGAAATATAGAGTTCCAAAAATGAACAATAAAATCCAATGGAGTCGCTGCGATCATCATAGATGTAATTAAGTATCTGTTGTTAAAGCGTAAAGTATCTTTGGATTTTTGCATTTGTTTATATTTAGCAGAAGTCTTCGATTTACCATTCCTTTTATGAATTGAAACACGTATTTTGCTATGCGGAATTTCCGTCCTTGGGGATAACTTCTGCCGTCTCTATGTTCCATTCAGCAATTGAAGTAAACAAAAATTTACTGCAAAGCTATTTCTAAGAGAAGGAAGAAGTTAAACAAATTTCATTTAGAAATGGAAATATTTTAAAGAAAAGAAAATTTGCGGAACTACACAATAATACAGTGTGTCAGGACATCAATATCAGGACATAAGAACAAGGTACTTTGGCAAGATTATGAGTAAATTTAGAATATTTGCTCAGATAAGTGTAATGGGGCCAATGCTTTTTTTATTAATTTGAATATGACAAATAAGGTGCGTGATGAGTTTTCATGGAAAATCCATAGCGAAACTCTAAACAGCTATTTATGAAACTGTTGCATTAGTTCTTGAGATTTCTTGTCGATTTAAAGTATTATAAATTTAAACAAATGTTTTCAATTTTATAGTCAAGAAAGAAATAGGTAAAATATTTGAAGCGCAACAAAAAGACAGTATAGTGAAAGAAAGTATTAAGAAGAATGTGAATGACAAGAATGTAAGGAACCACATAATAATAGTGTGTTAAAATTTTCAGGATATCAAGACAAGGTAGGTAGGCAAGATGAACAGTTTAATTAGAAAATTTTATCAGATTAGGTCACTTTGGCAAATTTTTAAGATTAAATTTAACAAATGAAGTGCATGATGAGTTTTTATGGTAAATGCAGTACGAAATATTTGACGGACTTTGATAAAACTGTTGCATTAGTTCTATATTTTCTTGTTTATTTGAAATAGTATAATTTAAAAATACACTTTAAATTTTACAATCAGGTAATCGGTGAATGAAAGATAATTTAACTCCATCCATTTTTTAAGTAAATGGAAACGGAATGGATTCTTTCACTTTATTAAAAAATGAAGTGAACAGAAGTACAGAGAACAATTATGACAATAATTATTTTTCTACTTGATTTAAATTTCTTGTGTTATTTAAATATTATTCTGTATTGCCTAAAAAGTAGGATTTCGAATTTTGTTTCAAATAGATTTTTAAAATTTTCTTATTGCTAGAAATCGTAATAATCACAATCGCTGGAAGTTAAAAGTCGGTGCAAAAGACTGAATATTACTGAGACAACCACTTCATTGTTGTTCTTAAAATTTAATTCAATTGCAAAATTACTCTCGAGCGACAATAAAAAGTCTGAAATAATAAAATCTATATATATAAAAGAAAGTCGAAAATCGTGTTGGTTAGAACACGTATACCTCGAGAACGGCTGCACCGATTTCAACGAAATTTGGTTCTTTGGATTCGTATCAGGCCCAGATAACATATAGGCCATTAAAAAAAGGATAATTTCACAAAAAAAAATTCATCTCTTTCCTATGGACATGCTTTTAGGAGTTATAGTAACACAACAATTGATAAATCGGTCAAAACTACAAATTAAATAATTTGTTTTGTTTTTGTCTCTTTAATAACTGAATTTCGTAACAATAAAACATTTTAATTACGAAACATATTCAAAATATTAATTAAATTGAAATTACATTTCAAAAATTTAATTCGAGCTAATTGTAAGCCCAGCCGTGGCCCAGCTCGAGTTGACACTTCACTACCGTGTTTGTAAACAAACCTCCAAGCAATTGTTGACAAACGGTAATGTCCGTGTTCCTGTCGAGGAATCGAGTAGTTTTAACTCATTTCCTTGGAATGATTGCAAATTAGTTTCAGCGGAAGGTGAGCTCATCAACAAAGAGTTCCAGAATATGATTGATCACCAAAAGAATCAAATATGGTTAATTTAGCGAGCAAGAACGAAGATGTGGATGACTAAAACGAGGTAAACTCAAATAGTTCGTTCTCTGCATGAATTCGAATCTTTTAAATGTGTAACAAACGAAGACGAAATCACCAACTATCTATCTGAATATTTTAAGTCCTTGGACGTACCTGGCTTACCAAGGCATGATTTACAGAAAAAATGTAGTTTCTGTGTTCATGATCTTTCGAAGCCTAAACCAACCATAACTATCCAACGGAACGTGTTTGGTGATTTAAAAAATTGGTAATGAATGTGATTCACGTAACTCTACTCAAAGGAAAATTCAAAGGTGAGGAAGTCCTCATTCCGAAAATTCCATGATCTCAACTCATACGCCCTTTTGAGCTTAAACGTATTTAATTTCCAATTCGTGTTGCATTCGTGATAACGATTAAAATATCGCATGGTCAATCTTTCAGTTTTTGTGTTGTTTGTGCTCATGTGCTAATGAAAACCCATGATTTTCTCATGGTCAATTTAACGTGCTATGTTCACGAGTCGATAAACCATCCTCTGTATCTTCCTTCGCTTCAAGTGCGTAGCTAGGATAGGGGGTTTTGGGCGCAGCTAATACTACGGGTCTGTAGGGTATAGAAAACTCGCTAAGGTAAGCGGGAAGTGTGGGGGCACTTCCCCCAGACATTTTTTAAGATAAACGGTTCAAAATAGTGGGTTTTGCGGCTGTGTGAATAGTTAAATATGTTTTGTTTGTTAGTCATCCGTCCCCCTAATATTAATAACAAAATCTTTCATAAAAAAATTCTCTAAGCTCTTGGAAGGGGGGGGGGGTTTATCCCCCAAAATCTCCCCTCGCTGCGTCACTGCTTTGCTTCGCTATATTTATTTAGCTTCATCCGCTTCATCTTGCGCCTGATAACAAAACAAAAACTGTTGTTTATCAGAAGGTGCTTGACGCAAGACATTAAACCCGAATGTGTAGGGCTCACCGTGGTGCGTTTACGCATGCAGTACGTTTACGCAGTGCATCCAACCAGAGATATTAAAACTGGCGCGCCTTAAGTCATTTAATGTGAATGCTGTTTAATAGGGGCTTTTCTTGCACGATTTTGAGCATCAGTCAAGCGTCGGTCTGGGGTTGTGTCAACCTGCCCCCTGAATGGGCCAAGTGTATGCAACAGACTTGGACCTAAAAACATTTTTTTACAGCTAATAACGCAAATAGCCAGCAACTGAATGCGTATAATTTTTATTTCATGAACTGCTTTATTAAACCACAATGCCCAAAATTTCTTAATCTAAAACGTAAGAAAATTTGTTGAAAAAAATCCACGTAAACGTGCTCCAATCCACCCTATATAGATTCAATAAAGAAAATGTCTTTCTGACAAGCAATTTTGGTACTCATTTACGTAGTTTTATTGAATTTGTATCCTTATTTTATTGTAATAAATTAAACATGATTAAAAACGATACAGCCGCTCTTGATTTATAAATGGTGTAAGTATACTGTAAGTTCATTGTTTATTAGGCGGTACGAAGTTCGCCGGGTCAGCTAGTTAAAGTATAAAAATAACATTTTTATAAAAAACACGTTTAATGAAAAAGAAGAAAATAACGGCAATGACCTATTAAATTATAAAAAATGAAATATGATTCACGAGAAAGTTGGAATAAGCATACGAATAAAATTTCAGATATCAAAAACGATAAACGTAGTCCGCAAGTAGGAGTATAAAGTTAATAGTTGCTGGTCAATGTATATTAATCTGTCTCTTAGAGCAAGTGTAGTGCAACTGAATATAATCTCAAATATACACTACGTTTTTCATTTTTGATATCTGAAATGTTGTTCTCAACCTTATTTCAACTTTATCATGAATCACAATTCAAATTTTTAATAATTTAGGGGTTCATAGGCCGTTATTTTCTTTTTTGTCATAAAACGTAGTTTTTTATGAATTTTTTTTTGTGCTTTAATGAAATTTTTATGGTCTGTACGCAAATAAAGACTATATTTGACGCTTAGAGTTCTAAAACATCAACTTCTGGTGTTTCAAAGTTTCAATAAATTTTAGATGCAATTTTAATTCCAAAGGGTCATACAAAAGACTTCTAAAACCATTTATCCTTTAATGATTCCCATTGGAATGCTATTCATCGGCATTTTTATAACAGTAATGTGATTTCCTGAGAATTCATGTGAAATAGTCCATGAGACCACGGGCCAATTTGTTTGGTCAAGAAAGGGACTGCAAATAAAATGATAATTTGATAGAAATTAAAATATAAAAACATAAAAACTAGAGCTTTGATGAATCAAGCTGTCTATAATATGTTAGTAGTGTCAAATATCTAGGATTATGCCAAGTCACACGAGTTCACGTAATGCAAATAAATTGAAATTCCGTGAGTTCGTCCGTGAGTTATACAAATTAAATCATCATTTATAGGAAAGGTACCTGCTCCTATTGAACCTTTGCTGGATGATCAATTTAATTTTAATTATAAACACTTTTATGAACGTGCAATAATTTCATGTAAAAATATTTTCCATGCTCTTGCATAGGTACACATGGCGATAGTGCAAAATTGCGTTCTGGGAAGTAATTTATTCCACCATTATGCAAGCTTTGCAATATTTTCCAGGCATCATCAATAATTTTCGTTCAAATTAAATCATAACACATTTCCACTATTTATCTTGAATCAGCATTAAATGAGCACGCGACGGAAATTATTCCAACTGGTACCGAGAATTTGCAGCAGCAATATGCCCATACAAGTCAATGGCAAGTGGGATATAAGCACTTGATTCCGAAAAAATGGAATGCAAGGAAGCATGATAATTGGCTATATACCCTGCCCATTCAAAGTTCGAGGAAAAAATTGACTCATCACTGACCTCCTCATAGTTTTCTATAACATGACTCCAAAGCAGCGATCTAAAAGAAATGGTAAAATAAGAGGAAAAGATAAACTTCCACTCTAAATTCTCATTCCACATTTGTGTGAGAAATTACCATCGTTTAAAATTAAGATAAGATTGTTGCTGAATAAACCGAAAAAATTCAAAGTCTTAGAGTACACACTGGTACATATTATTTAGTGTTTTCATACATTGTAGTACGTCTGAATTTTGAATGAATAGTGAACAACCAAAAATTTTAGTTTTTGGTCGAAAATTGGAACTTATTTATCCATTTTCAATGGCCGTTTTAACAAGCTATTCCAACAATTTTTAAATATTTGGATATCATAATTTCTAAAGGGGAAATTAAAAAACCGTATCACCTTCAATTGGCCCCTGACAGATTACGCAGCCCCCGAGGGAGCTGCCATGTATTGGAAAAGCACATTTTATGATGCTCTACATGGAGGTACCGTCTGATGCCAAACGGTGTGAGGTCCGATTTCACGATGTAATCCGTTACAACCCTCAGTTAAAAAAATAGTTACTGAAGTACATATTTCCGGATCTTCTGATAAAAGTTAATAACATTTAAGGAATAAAATCCTATTATCAACTTATGCTAAGTATTAGTATTAGCTGAGATAGAAAGGGGAAAATGAGGTGTTGAATGTCTACCTCAAAATTCACACGGCAAAACCAATAAGGTTACTTAGAAAAATCATTGAAACTTTTGGCATTACTTAAGTAGGATTTTTCTTTAATTACTAACATTATCTTGACTATGAATTTGAAAAATAATTATCAGATAAGATGGGAAAACAACTCATTTATAAAAATGGCAAGATTAATCCGAAGATTATATCACCCGGGACCTGGCTATTTTCTTGCAGTGCATCATGGCACCAATTTTCTGTGATTTACCACCAATGGCCACCAATAAAAATGAGAAAATGGAAGTTGAAGGAATAAGTAGTGGCATGTATTCATCACATCAAATCAAGATTAGTTCCTCTTAGCTCGACGGTCATGTTTGAGTAATCTCATGAATCTTAATCTTATGGTGCTTAGGGAAAGTTAAGATTAAAAATATTCTGACTCTTAAAATGAGACTTCTCAGTTATTTAAATTCATTTAAAAATAGCTTAATCAATTTACACGAAAATCAAGATAATTGAAATTTAGAGCTAAAGGAGATCTTCGTCAGACAAATTTGGAACGGGATAATTTAGCCCTGAGACCTAAGATGGAGCTCTCAGAAATCATGCAGCAAGAACGCGTCAAATTCGCTGGAAGACATCATTCAGATAAGTAATCTCGGTATTAATGATAGGCTCACGTAACTGAGTAATTTTTTCCCACACCTTTATGTCCATTATACCCTTCAGCATGATCACACAAAAATGTAAATTTAACAAATTAAAGTCTTACAACTTTGATTAGATTCGATAATAGGGCTGACCCAAAAGAGCCAATTAAACTGGATGGATTCCTTGGAAAAGGGTTGCACGACTCTGCGTGCGTCAGCGATAAGAAAAGGCGGCGCAATAGTCGAGGATTATGCAATGGGCACGGGACAAAGTCAAGGGGAATGAAATGAAAAAGAAAAGAGAATGGAGAGAGAGGAATAGAGCTGGGGAGGGGTAGAAAAAATAATGAGAGAGAATAGCTCGTGAAGCGGACAAGTTCGGGTATGAGTCTAGAGGAGTTGGACTAGGGAGGGTGGGTTGGTACAGGCGGGGGTGGGAAACTAGAGGAGGGGGGATTTGTATTTGGGGTGGGCGTTTGCGCGGGGTGGGTTCCTCGTGATTGGAGTGCCTAGGGGGGGGGGTGGGTCGGGACGGTGGTGGGTGGCAGGGGCTGCCTTGAGTGAGAGGTGGGAAATGAGATGGGATGGAGAAGGGGGTTGGTCAGGGAATGGGATTTTGAAGGAGGCATGGGGAGGGGGTGGGGCGCCGTGACTGATGGCCGGCGTCACTCTTGTGACGGGAGCACGCCGTCCGCCGCCCTCCAATCACCGGGGCCCTCCACGCTCTCCACGGCAGAAGGCAAACCCGTCGCCGCCGCGACCTTACCGCTCCCCTCACCCGTCCGCGCAATCCACTCCCCCCGCCATATTCCCTCCGCTTCCTCGCACAGCGGTCGAGCCACGCTAGAAACTAATCGGGGACACACACGCCGCTTACTTTAACACCGTCCGCTCGCACCGAGCGCATTAACCACGGTAAAGCTAGGCTATGAACAGCATGGGAAGAGGCCTTATAGGTACACCAAAGGTATTTTTGGATTTGGAATGTTGGTGGATGCATTTTACTCTCAAAGGATCGTTGAGATGTCACTGGAGGTTCATCAAATGCTATGTAAGCAGTGGTTGAGGTTTGAGGGGGGATATTAATATTGGAACTAAAATAATGGAGGGACACATTTATGCACTGCAGAATCATCCATATGATATTTGCCAACAGAGAGATAATATTTGTAACTTTTATAAAGGCCGATAAATATTATAGTAAAGGCTGGGAGGAGTAATATAATTGTAGGTCCAAAAAAGGCTCAACAAACTTTTTCGTGAAAACAGGGATGTTTTAAATACATACAACAGGGGCTATCGTTTGAGTTCCGGTGAAGGACAGTCTTGAATGCATATTAAAAATTCCTAAATGTCCACGCTGTTTGATGAGTACCCATCGAGGTGTTTCTCATTACTTATAAATTAATTTTCAATATTTTGTACGAAAGCTTTACTCTGAAAATAGCTGAAATGGATGCCATGAATTTACTTGCTGCCAAAAAAACCTTCTTTTACCACACTTCTTAGTACCAGCCTTTTTGGTGGTAAATTTTATGGCAAATTGCTTGTCTACAAAGGAATTTATTAAAGTAAGTAAATAAAAGGTTTCCTCCCAGGAAGACGAGAAATTCGGAGGGTATTATTTTTGGTCACCATGTCCAATTCACATTAAAAACAACAGAATTCTATATTATTTGTGACAGACGGTGGAAAACACCCATTTCTTCTACGTTGAAAAGGGACCCATTTGAATGATTCTCGATGAATTATTCGTAACTGGACAAAATATTCTTATCTATTTGGCTAAATATTTTAATGCTATCCTTAACCTCAAAATTGGAGGCAACAATTTTTAATAAAAAACTAAGAAATAGCAGTAATCCCGTTTACCAATACCGTGCTCCAAAGAGAAGTTGGAGATTTTTGCATGATTTACCATAATAGATATTAATCTACTTCTGCAAATTACTTAAAAAGGGTAAATCACTTCAGTAAGTGGCTGGAAAACAATATTATTACTCGAAAAGAAGACTCAAATTCATAGTTGCACTCGTAGACATTTTGAGAAATTTCTACTTCGACCAGTGACAAAACAAAAATGAAGACGCTTTGCGAGCAAAAACAGGGCCAAAAAGAGAACTTCTAATCGTGAGAAAGCTTCGGTGCCGAGAACTCTACGGAGGCATCTTCAATTACTTCCACACGAGCGGTCATGCGAAGCCTCGCGTCCACGGGACGATGTCTCGTGATCCAACCAATCGTGTCTCTCACAGCGAATCATTTCCTTCCACCAATCCGAGTCAGCGTATCGCGGAAACCGTCCGATTGAGACTGAGTCACAATACGGATGGATTCATCGCGCAAAACCGTTAAAATTTCGACAGGCCGCATCCCTCTCGACTCGAGACCACCACTTCGCCGCGATTGCAACGTGAATCTTCCCCAGCGATCCATCGGACGGATGGATTCGACTCGAGATGACCGGCGGAATAGTACTTACCTCCCCACACCCACCACCAGTCTCCCGCAATATGCCATACAGTGGTGTCACGCCCGTGCCCGGCTTCCATACCGGGACGGAGCATAGGAGGTAGACTGGAGACACACCACGGGTTTCCCTCCGCGGGGATTCAATTCCTCTCCGAAAGCGTTTTCGACTTGGTTGGTGGCCGAAGTCATCACGATTATGACCCGGCCCTTGTCTCCTCCACGTGCGTGGGAGGGTGGGCGATCAGGGGTGGGTTTTGGTCTCGGAGGAGGATTGGGAGATAGTGTAAGAGAGAGAGGGAGAGAGAGAAATAAGAACAGCGTGAGGTCCACTCATATGCGTTGGAATGGACTCATAGCGGACCTTAAGGTTTTTGATGTCCGCAACCGTGGGGGTCCGTTGGCGCGGCTGATGGGGATCCGCGGGGACCCTGGCAGTGGTGGTGGGGTTATGGGCCGATGGTGGGAGGGCAACAAAGGCTGGGATGGGGTATGAGGTCCGTGGTGGTGTGGCTTCGCGTTTCCCCCGGGATGACAAAGTGGGCGGGATGAAGATATTCGTTCTCCATCGCTTGCTGACTCGCCCACCGCCACGGACATTGAAATTACTTTGAGCTCCTGGTATTAATGGTGCCGGTGCCCGGTGCGTATTATTGATGCTCGGAAGTTAGAAGACCGTGATAACCTGTGGTAGCAATTTATGTTATACCCCACTCACTCTTCTCTCTCTCTCTCTTTTTCTCTCTCCCCACTGCCCACCTCTGGGCGCTGAGGCTTAAGCGCGCACGAATAAATAATTTTCAAAAACACTAGAATAACAAATGGGGCTGACTCGCTCATTCTCTGCCTGAAAATTCCAGTGGAGGAGAGTCATCACATCTCGTATCCCACGAAATATATTGCCAGTGCTTTTTTTAACACGAAATCGATGCTGCAAAAAATCCATTCCATTAACTCGAAGATCCATTGAATGAGAAAATTTCAGTGCTCAGACTTCTGTAAATTATATAAAATTTCAATTAAAAATTAATGATAATATATCCTGAAAAAACTGAGATGGTTTTTGTTTTATTGCAAAATATGGTTGCTGCGTGAATTGTTCTTACATTATTAACCAGTGTATTCATCCTCAGAATTGCCCAAATATGGTATTACGAAGGTGTTACTAAGAGTATTCGCACACATTTTCCGTTTTGAATATAAAAATAAGTTACCTTATTAAATAAATGAGACAGTAATTTTTATCAAGGCATATAATATTTCGTGAGAAAGACGCAATAATACTTCCTAACCCGCTAGTAATTCTACGCTAAACCTGTCAACTCCAAAATAAATATTTTAAAATGTATCTCCTTCCCTAAACCCATGAGAGCAGACACCTAACCTGTTTTCTCTTCAGGTGATTGGCTATGATTAGAAGCATAGTATTTACGGTGACTTTCACTAAGTGATCCATCCAAATTTGCCTGTACCTTCTCTATGAATGCATTTGAAAGCTCACGGAGTTCATGAAACACGGCCAGTCACATTGCCAGCCTGGTAAATGAGTGGCCGAGGAAATTTTCCTTCGTGTTTTATCTGTGTTGCATTACATAAGAAACTTATCCTTTTTGTCCTTCCAAAAAGTCTTATCTTAACCTTCTCCAACATAGATGCCTCTCTTTGTGTGTTCTCTGCTGTAATTTTGAAACTTTAGTTCTACATCTGGTAGGTATCTCAAATGAAAATTTATTTCCTTCTTTGCATTATTTTACTTTTCTACTTATAGGTCATGGAGAGAAGTCACTCTGCACTTGAATCAGCTCTGCACCATGGTCCTTCCAAATCGATCCTCTATTGTTCGTGTAATAGGGAGAAGGATAATCTCCAACCAAGTGCGCCCAACAGAATTAGGTTCCATTTTCACCTGCGTGAGTATTGGTAGAAAGTAAATCAGCCTTCACTGGAATACGAATAAATAATAATAATCTTCAATAATAAATACAACTTAGTAAATAATTTTTGGGGATATTCCGACATAACATATCGATGGCTATGTTTCCGTAAGCTCTTAATAATCATTGTTTATTTTTATTACTCCGACAACCTTCTCATTGGTTGAGTAATATTTCTTACACATCATCATCATCATCACTGGTCAACAATCCTAGGATTGGTTTGACGCAGCTCTCCACTCAGTTCTCCTATCAGCTAATCTTTTCACACCTACGTATTTCTTCTAGGACACATAATTCCATAAATTGACATTTTTCAGGATTAAATTTGTTTGATTTCAGTCACCAGCTCCTACAGAGGATAAAGCTTTTATGTCCTCAGACTATTAGATAAAAGAGCTTCACCTAGTCAATAACTCATATTAAATTAATGATGCTTCTACTTAGCATCAAAAATGTATACATTTTCATCTCTATTCAGGAGAGAATTGAACTACGTGTTCTTTTGTTCTGTAAAGTTTCAGGTCGAAATATATGAGGAGAGTATAAATTTGAATTATCCCAGAAGCAACTCTGGGATAGAAAGAGGTAAGGTGCCTGCTCCAAGAATTCTTCCTTTGCCTATCTAAAAGAGGTAAAACAAGATTTGCCTATCCAGTTAAGCAAAACTACAGTGTAGCCATCAATTTTTTCTTAATTTTATTTGTTCTAAGAACTTTAAGATTTATTATCTCCTTGTCTGTTTTCTAGATTGATCCTTATGCGGAAGGGGAATGCGGTTTCAACTCCGTGTATCCGTGATCATGCTGCCATCCCAAGTTTAGTGAGACATTAGCAAGGAGGATATGTACTTCGGTGGAAATTTCAATTTTTACCCCCCTCGAAGAGTGATTCTACGAAGATTCTGCTTTAAAGGCATACAAAAGAGGCATATTGCTAATTGATTTACATTGTTATTAACTGAAAAGAACTTAAAAATCAAAGGTAAATCGCTGAGTATCAGCATATAATTATTGTGACAAGTATATTCGTAAATTTACAAGTAACGTGTCGAAAAAATATAAGGCCTTTTCAGCTCTATGTTAAAATTCAAATCGAGCTCAATGCAATGAGAGCATTTTAAATGGTTTGGCATTTGTCCATGTATTGGGGCAACAATATTACGAATTTAACCAATAAATATTTCAATATTACCTCCTAAATTGGTTAAATCCTTTGCTATTTCATTTATTTCATACCCATATAACGCTCTCAATTGTTGGCTAAACAATTCCCACCATTCATGCAATTTAGTTGGATTATGAATCGTAACGATGGGATATTAGTAAAAAAAAGTTTATTCAACTCTGCAGCGGTGACATAAGCGACTGCGGAATAATTGGTGACGGTGATCTCCTGGATGAATATGACTTATGCTTTATATTTATTAACCTATGAAATACGTAATTTTTCTTTATTGGTTTTAAAGACAACAGCACAAAATATTTGTCAAGTTACCATAAAAAAATACCTCATTTTAACCACGAAAGCATAATGATTGTTTTTTATTTATAAATGTTTATCATCCTGTAACCTGCCGTAAAAACGTATTGATTATGCCATTACTATTCCTGATTTATAAAAAAACAACTTGAGGTTCTAGATAGCCTAAAACATTTTCCATTTTCATTAAATGTCAAATATCATTCATCGCAGTTTTAGCATTCCATCGCACATAAAGTAAAATAAATTCGTGAATGGGGACGCTCGGTCTGTGGGACCAAAAATTGCCAAAGGAAATGAAATAAAATGCTAAGGCTAAGTAAAACTGAAGCCCATACAGCGGAAAAGATGTTTTAATTAGGATCCTACTAAAGAGTATGGACCATAGCATAATTTTCTTTGCCTGCATAATCAGAAAGATTTGCTCAGAGGAAAGGCTTGCTAGTCTGAAAAAACGGGCCTCACCAATCAAGGGCTAATCATTTCATCAATCAATTTTTAATCTCATTATATTGGAATACGGTAGTGGTGCTATGGATATAAACTCTATAAATAGCTTGAATTGTTCACTTTTAGGTAACTTATTCTTTCCTGCAAAAACTCTTCCATATTAATTTACTTAATGTCAACGCAGTGATATATAATAGGATTATCAAAACTGGTGGAAATCATGATTAGTAGGCACTTGAAAATCGTAAAATATTGTTTTGCCCATTATTAGTATTGTTATCAATCCGAGATTTTTTCTTAATTCAAACCACAGATGGATTTCTGCTTACCTTAACATCACATTTAATATAGCATTGAAAATATTAATGGCAAAGTAATTCTCTAAGATGGAGTTTACCTTTTTCAATGTATATAAAAGGACGATAATATCACGCTATCTAGATGGATGGATGTGATTCTTTTACTCAGTAAATCTTTTTATCCTTCGTATTTTTTATTTTTCGGCAAGATACCAAACTGTTTTACCATGTAGTATCATAAGACTATATTTGTTCATATTTCCAATAATCAGAGTCATTCCATTTTAAATAATTGCTCATAAACATTAATTCTTTTAGCATTCTATCTTCGTCAGCAATCATATTACTCTCAATATTTACGAATTTGGTACCACCAGTATTAACATTGCGCCAGACTTCTTTCACCTAATAACATTTTCGACAGCACTTAATACATTAGCAGTGAAATTTTACAGCTATAAATTAATAAATAATTTATAATAAATAACTCACGGACGTGGTGGCATAGCATGGGTAGTTTAACACAGTGTCCTAGAGAATGGATTTTCAACTGAAGCGCATCTTTTCTTTCATCACATCATTTTATATCCATCGAGTGAGCATTGAAATACTTTTGTAGACATAATAATATGAAATGGGTCTTTTCCATTCAACAAGCCTTTGTCACTCAGGGTGCCAGATTTCGCTAAGATTTCTTTAAGGGTCTTTATCACCTCAAACTAAATATCCCGATACCGTTTCGAGATGTAAAATTTGGTGCGTTTTATGCATATTTTCAGTTTTTTTCAATTTGCCGAAAAGTATACCTTGAATCAAAATTTTCCTTCTATTTCACCACAAAATAGGCCATGATTAATAGCTTATTTTAAAGCTATTACTT
Source organism: Ischnura elegans (assembly GCF_921293095.1). Taxonomy (NCBI): domain Eukaryota; kingdom Metazoa; phylum Arthropoda; class Insecta; order Odonata; family Coenagrionidae; genus Ischnura; species Ischnura elegans. The sequence goes on from NC_060246.1 coordinate 129,044,921, forward strand.
TAAGTAGGACAATCAATGCGCAAAAAAGTAATTAAAAACCCTTTCTTATAATTGTTATCTTTAATTTTCTAAATTTTTATTGACTTTTCTGAAATACTCCACCACATTATTGGCCCAAACATTTATTTATGCTCTAGAAACATCTTATCATTCTGAAAATCTAGAATCATCATACCGTTAGTTGAGTTGGATGAATGCTGATAGTTCTGCGCATTTTCTAAAAATTATTAGTATGTGCTTGCAAATACGGGGAGGGATCACAATTTATTGATCAAAATTTCACATTCTATGCGAAATATGTTAAATAAAAATTTCGTGTACATGTCGTCCGAGATCAATAGACTCAGAAACCGCTGCACGGCTCATTGTGAATGTTAGCACCTGTATCTATTTTTTTCCGAGTTGATTTTTGTACCATGATTTTTTTGTGTGTTCTCGTACGTGATTTATAAATGCTGCTTAAAATCAAGATAACAAAGCAGCCATTTACTGTAACTTCGAATGCTTAGATTAAGTTGCATTTTGATAGGAATGACAACAAGAAATTATTATTCAAAATAATGAGGGACAAGAAATGCAACTGGAATAGCAGGAAAAATAGAATCCCAAGATGAAAGAACGATTTTAGAAAAGCCGAAAGCAAAAATGGCTTTGGGACAATAATTTTGCTATTTATTAGACGATGTCATTAATGCATCTGTGACTGTCTTAGAGAAGGCAATTAAATTAATTAAATGCATTAGAGTTGCCGGACTAGCAGATGTATCACTGATATTATGAAAGTAATGGTTACAGTTGGAATTTCTTAGCTTTGTATGGGTATGAAAACTGAAAAGAATTCCAAGGAACCATAAAAAGATGATTAATAGATCCCGCACAGAAAAGGTAACATAACTGTAATAATTTTCGTGGCATTGGCCACATAAATCTGGGTACAAAATTAATGAAAATAATATTTTTTAACAAAATTGAATAAAAAATACGAGGATACGATTGAACATCAACATAATCTTCGATAAGGCAGGACACAGTGTCACTCATAGCCATATTTGTTGAAAGTAATTAATGGAAAGGAAATGGTCAAATGAGAAATATGGTAGTGTTTCTTTGCCGAGAAAAAGCCAACGACTGTGAACGTCTATTTTGAAATAGTACATACGATATGATTTCGTCGATATAAACTACATTAAATGGATAAAATATATAAATATGAAGTAAAGACCAGTTTGTGGAATACCGAGTGACTCACAGTTCAATAATAAACCACTCTTCCACCGTTTCTGTCTTAGTTTGATAGTTAACAAAAAAAATGCAAAATAAGAGAAATGAAACCACCTGGAGGGAAGTGTTTCCTTTGCAGTCAAGTATGTCATTTTCATAAATTACTTTAAATTGATAAATTCATACACTTAAAATGAAAAAATAAAGCCATTTGCTCTAAATTTTTATCTAATCATCTTCTCAGTGTGGGAATTTCACTATGCTAACTCATTTGTTCCCTCGATGATTCAACCCGAAGGTTGGTTTGGATGGATGAGGACAGAGCACACTCCTTACTAAGGCAAAGGCATCGTTGATTAGCGAAGGGCTTCAGTTTATTTACCTAGGACACCTCGCACTTCAAGAGAGAATGAGAAACATTCATCCAGGATTGGAACCATGGTTTTCTCGGTCAGAAGCCAAGAACTACACCCATAAGGTTACCCCGCCCCCATTCACTAACCTGAGAGAAAATTATCCGATCAAAAAAATATCAGAAAATGCTGAATTATCCATGCACGCTGTCTCCATTTTAATTCTTCGGTGTGTTTCATGAACACTAAGAGGGCAGATATTGAGACTTATTTTCTCAACGACAACTCAACCTACCAAAGACGCATTTGGATTATATTGAGAAAAAAGTTTAAGTTATGAGCAAAGTTTTATAAATATTATCTTTTTATAATAATAGGTGAAACAAGGAAATTAAATCATTTAATCAAACAATTTAAGCACCTACACATAGTATTTCAACGCAGAAATATCTCTAATGCAGGTTATATTTCGGTAATTACAGTCAAGTACAAACAAATTCAACTTTTATAAGCATAAGTATTTGAAAAAATGTATTTAGTCATCCATGCATTTTCCTTAACGGTCAAATGTTTATTTTTATAATTTCGAACTAGAGAAAATAATGAAAATGCATATCTATCGAAAAAGAGAAAAGTTTTAAATGGTAACCATTTCCATCAATATTTATAATTAAGACTTAGTGCATAAAATTCCGTGTACAATATCTACTAGCCTGTTAGCTATATAATAAAGAAATTATTTATTTTCCTGCAATTCTGCTCTTAAGTTGCTTGTAATATTAATACGGCAATAGGTTGGTACTAGCATTAATTTTTAGGTCCATATTATTTCCTTCCAGTAGGCTTTATATTTTTAGCGGTGCGAGTATTTACTCTCCCAATACGTATTCTAATGGCATTAATAATGGATAAGAAATGAACAAGTGACAGTTTGAAAATTTCTCTTCTGTCTACCGGCACCAAACCATTATTTAAAAGTGATGGGGAATTTATTTCCAGGTGAAGAATTTCCCCACCCGCCCACAGCAATCAGTCTTTATCCGGCAATGCCATATGCCTCGTGCCTAATTATAGGAACATTCGTCGACTGTATTTTTTTTTTTCCATCTTCGAAAAATTCTTCGGCATCCGCCGTATCGGTAGTGCGCATCTTGCCGAGACGACGACAGACATTTCGCGAAAAGACGGACCCGAGAGGAAACCGCAAATTTAAGGGAGACAGGGACAGAAAAAATCTCTCGAGCAGGAAGAGACGGATATTAGAAGGATGTTTCTCTTTTTTCTAGTGCACTCACAGCGCCATAAATCCATTCCACCGCCGTTGCCGGGTAGCGCATTGAAATGGGGCGTAACCACCACTGTGGCTTCCTCGGACTCTCCCATTTCGAAAGCTTGTGGTATACAGTCGCTTACTCTCCTCGCTCTATAAACACTACCTCCAACTTGCTGCACGCTAGTGATCATTGTGAAGAAAGACAATATGAAGCATGATAGGTCATGGAATGGCACGTCAGTTTGACCACATCAGGAGACAGCAATTACCCGGGCAACATAGTGGAGGGAAGCATCGAGGAGGAATTTTCCTGAGAAATATACAGAAGAAATAATATTGCCAGGTCAATGAAGCAATGGTATATGTTGGGTGACGAGAGGCAGCTTCTAGATGAGATACGGAGGAGACAGAAGGTATGCATGGATCGAGTACTTAGCGGGGAGGAGATATTGAAAACAGAGTTAGAGGGTAGAATGTTAGGTAAATGAGGGATAGGAAGGAAGAAAATAGAATTTTTTGATAGAATTTAGGGGTGTAAGTCTTATTGTGAATTGAAGATTGAAGTACATGAAGGAAGGGGAGGCTGACAGAATACTTCTAAAGCACTCCCTGGAAACTTAACGAAATCGGTAGAATAATTATATGATAATAAAGAAGGCATGAAAAAATAATCATTGTGAAGTAAAGGAATTGGCATGGGATAGGAAAAGATGGAAGATTGTAGTACACCACTCTTAGGATTGTACTGATACGTTCTCCTGGCAATTAAGAGGACTACCTTCCCGACCGCCCCCACCCACCTCCTTCGGTGTCCCCCGGCGAGTTGCCTAACCCTGCCCGCCTGAGATGTTCGCCTTTTTCCGATCCACTCCCTCCCTCTCCCCAGCGCGCCTTACCTCTTCTCTCACTCTCCAGTCAGAGCCCACTCTCCGCACCGATTTTTCTCTGCCTCCGCCCCAATCAGTCATCCCGTCGAGCGCCGGAGTCCGCGTGATTGGCCGCCTTTGAATGATGCGCAGGCCACTCCCACGTCCTCATTAACGGATGGGCCGAGGGGCGGAGGAGTGCGGGGGAGGAGGGGTGATGTGGCCGAGCCAGTCTGCCCGCCTCGCACAGACGAACGCGGGGTGGAATAGATTGAGGAGTTGATGGGAAGGTGGTGGTGGTGGGATTCGAAGGGGGAGGAGGGCAAAAAGGGGTGGGCCTGAGCACCTGCGGTGCTTAGAAACCAATCCGAACGAGGAGGCCGAAGACGGTCCGAAGGAGAAAGAGAAGGCGGGGGTGGGCATCTTCGTCATGGACTCGAAGGCTCAGGGATGAAAAAAAAGAGGGAAAAACTGGTGAAGAAGATAGAGGCAGAGGTGGTAGGGTTGGGAGTGCGGACGATGGCTAAGAGGAAAGGGGAGGAGGGGGGGTCTTTTTTTTCCTCCGAGTCCAATGCGTGAGAGATAGAACAGCAGAAGGGCTCTTTCTTTTATTCCCCTGTTAATTTTTTCTACTCCTCCTTAGAAGTCGTTTCACTTGCCCCCATCAGCCACCTCTTCAAGCCCTCCCACCTTTTCGTGTTTCCGTGTTACCCCGGGAAAGTTAAAGGAAAGAAGGGCTCCTGATGATGGCCGCGGCCGGTGAAGTTCCACCGCGGAGGAGTGAGCGGACGGACGGGTTTAATCACCTTGGAAGCATGAGTTAGGCGATGCTCCTCAAGATACTCGTTCTCCGCTCTTTCAGCATCAAACCCACCCCACTCACCCGACCACACTCATTTCCACTCTCGGAAATCCCCCCCTACCCCTTCCCTGCCTCATTTTCCCCACCCTAAACCAACTCCTTGTCCTCTGATGTTACCTGCTCTCTTGCTACCCGGCCTGCTTTTTTTGCGTGCCGTTGCGACATTCTGGAATTTCGTCTTTTTTTTTGGAAAGTTGCGATTCCCACGTGAGGGAACCCGGTGTGGACGAGAAAAATCTCCAAACGATGTTCTCCGCCGAACTGAAGACACCCACCGTCATCAACCACACTCAACTCAGCGCCTTTTTCACTCTCACATTGGGATTGCACGCCCGGTCTTCTTGTACACTGACTGCCGCTGGATCGGAGGCTCCATTTATATCTACCTCATCGATGTTCGTTCGAGGGCCTTGACGAAAAACAGCTCATTAGGGAGGTATCTTTGGGTATCACCGCTGCAAAGAGGATGGATCATTTGAATTCGGATTTATCGGCGGAGACCCCATACACCGGTCGTTGAAGTCTCCTCACCATTCTACCTCTTGAGCCACGCAATCCCACTAAATAAGGTACATGCATGGAGTATCGTTGAATCTTCCACAATTTATATACATCAGTGAAAAGAAAATCAGGAATATATTATGGGTTGCTGATAAGGCATTCGCGAGTGCAAAGGTTTGCTCAATTTCATTTTGTAATTTCTTCTTTGCTTCACTTAGCTGGACCCAATGAAAATATATTGAATAAAAATACAACGTAGAAACCTGTTCTCACGTAATTTGTGAAGCATTACTTCACTCTCATTTGATCTCCTTACAATCAGCATAAAATAAAAATACTTTGTTCTATTCCACACTTCATTTTAAATAGTACGACCCGGGTTTCTGCATATCATGCTATCATAAGGTGCCTGATGATAGCATGATATGCAGAAACCCGGGTCGTACTATTTAAAATAAAGTGTGGAATAGAACAAAGTATTTTTATTTTATGATGAAGCTTTTCCACAAAGTAACGCCGTAGACCGTGTCTTATATGCTTACAATCGACTTCACTTTTTATTTTATATCAGTTAGGAGAGAGGAATTCCTTTCTAGTATTCAGCAGCACCTATACATTATTTCAAATATTTTGTCATGGTATCGCTAACAAAGCATTGATAATATTTTTTAGAATAGTTCAATAGATTTAGATGTTCAATTTTTTTCTTAACGCCAATATGACTACCAATTCCCATTTATTTAAACCAAGTGTAGTCAAAAAGTTTGACAAGAAATTCTGATGAAAATAGTAAATTGAATCATGTTTGTGTTTACGAAAAAGTCTTTGACGACATTCTCATCGAAAAATACCTAAAAATACATAATTCTGGTACAAATTATTATGACCAACTACGCACTACCTATCGGTTATACCCATGCTAGGCTATAGCTGGTTTCCGCTAGCTTTACACAAGGTGTTCACATTCGTTACCAACGACACCCACAAATCTTCCCATCCTGCTTAAATTTGTAATCATACCACATCCACAATAGTGAAATAAGGGCATAATTTCCCGCATTGATGAGAAACAGTTCTCTGGTTTTTAAAGAAAATTCTAAAAGCACCTCAAACCTCATATTTAAAAATACCCCAAAGTGAAGTTTATTGAAGCTTTACACTTAAGTGAAGAGATGAAGTGAAAAAGTTCTATAAATACCAAATTATTGGCATAAATACGCCGATTTAAAAAAAATATGGAATACCTAAATTGAACTATGTTACTCAAATCTATGCTCGAAGTAGCACATGGTCAAATTATATTTCAACTATTCTATCCACAATTGCTGACCTTCTGACTTTCATGAAGAAAATACTTATTAGTTTTGAAGAAACTTGGCTGCGGTGGTGAACGCGAACCCATTCAGTAAACGAATAGGTCTTATCTTTTAACTAAGGCATGCTGAGGAATGTCTATTATGAGAAACATTTTCGGCATACCGCCGCCATAAAATGAAAAAGGAGAATGATGGAAAAAGTCTGAGGATAAGACGAGGGAAAGAGGGCGAGGAGAGAGAGATGTGGGGTGGCGAGAGATGGAGCCACTTGTCTCTTTCCATACCATCTCCGCTTCACATAGTTCTTTACCCCTCGGCTCCTTGCTCCCTCCAGCCACCCTCTTCGCCATAGGGGCCACTACACACCCCACAGCCTCCAGCATACAGAGTACTACCCCACCCTCTGTGTACACCCCTGCTTCTCTCCATCCCATCCCTCTCCCCCCTCCCCTGGACTCGCTCCCTTACGTTGCGAGAGCTCCTTTTTCTCGACCCCCGGCCTTTTTAATTGACGCCCAACCGACCGAGGAATCCGCCCTGACAAAAGAGCGGTCCTGGCACTGACTGATTCCGAAGCCCCTGCCGTTTTCAGCGTGGAAAAGGCCAAGAGGAGAGAGAGCGGGAGGAGATGAGATGAAAGAAGGAGTGCGAATGTAAGGGAAAAGGCTGAAAAAGAAGGAGAATGCACGGAGGGGGTGTGCTGCGGAAATTTCTCTAGGAGGAAGACCTTCTCAAACAAAACAAAATTTCCCTGAGGAATGAACGCATATTAGGTACCCTAAGCTGTATGTCAGTTAATGGTAAGAAATTATTTTCAGGATGGAAAGAATTTCTTTTCAGACGTTTATTGTTACTTAAAAAGCACTAAATAAGACGGTGTAGGAAAAAAATCCATTCCTAAAACAAAGCAAATATTTTTCTCTTGTGGCTTATCATTGGATGTACAAGTAGGTACCTATCATTGAAAATGGAATCAAAAACTCCTTTAAGATGCTGTAAATATTTTAAGAGGAAAATCATAACATTTTATCGCGCGAGCTTACTCATGAAATTGATTAAAATGATACTTTTGATGCGTTTAGCAGCAGCAAGGGATAAGCTAAGGAGGCCAATAACCAGTGACACCAGAGATATGATTTATATACTGGGAATTAACTGTTGGCTTCCATTAAAAACAAATGATTTTTTCTCGGTGTTAATAGGTGACGGACAATGTAAGTTCCACACCAATTTTCTAAATGGGCATGACTAATTCAATCACTACTTTTATATGAAAGCTTTAATAAGTTATACTGCAGTAAACCGTAGCAGCTGTGACTTGTTCGAACCCTTTTTTGACGAAGAAAGATGATATGAGACACTTTTGAAAAACGAAGTAATTAAGCAATAAATAGTACAAAAATGCCTAACTCGTTACTTTCAATTTATTTATTTCGAACAAAATCACATCAAAAAAGCCACGACTCATTACAAATGTTAAAACTTCACAAATCAAATACGACAAAATTTGTAAAAATGTAATATTTCAGAAAAAATCTTAAAACAAAAAGTAACACGTACAAGTGTATTCTAGATTATACTCCAGATATTTTGTATCTCCATGAATATGTATTAGCTTTGTATTCCATATTTAGGCGTCGGTAGCTGGAAACAATACCTTTCCGTAAATTTCCAAACTAGCCTAAAATTATCCGTATAAAAATAGCCTGATACTTTTAAATAAAAGTATATCATAGACTTTCTTCCAAAATTTAAATTCGCTCTTAAAACTTCAGTTTTGCGAGAGAGATTCAACAGAATTAAGGATAAAATACCACATATAACAAGTGGAAGCCAATGCTACCATTGCGTTACCGAACGCAGGGATCGAGTACTAGCAACAGGGCGAAGGAGACTGAAAGAGAGAGATGGATGCTGAGAATAGAATGGAAGAGTGAGAAACGATTGCTCCCTTCCACAAAGATGGAGGAGGCTGCGGAGTGGGAGACGGATCCCGAAACAACCATGGAGTTGGTTTAAGGCGGACGGCGGCTGAGAGAGAGAGAGAGAGAGAGAGGGCTTTGGAGTTTCGCACGCGGGGAGGCTCCAGATAAAAGTGGATGAGAGAATTAATGATGAGAAATTGCACGCGTTCTACCCGAGGGTGGGTGCCGTCTCGGGCCGGGTGTTGGTCGGGGGATGCCGCGGGGATGGAGCGGGAGGGGGGGTTGGAGAATGCGGAGAAGGAGTTGAACAGGAGGCGCGGGGGATGCTGGGAACGCGGCAAGACAAAAGCGGTGCTGGAAAAAGAGAAGCGGGATGTAGTGTGAGGGAAGAGGCTTGCTGCTACCTCCTCCTCTCCGTCGACCGAACCGATTAATTTGTTGGGAAATATGGAGACGATGCAAAAGAAGGGAATTCCGGGGAAGAGTGTTGCTCCGTGGGGTGTGAGGGAAGGGGAGGGCGTGGGGGAGGATTGTGTGTGTGTTCCCGCTGCATGCTATGTGAGAACGGGATCAAAAGCGAAGATGAAACGACTCGGATGCCGCGGTGTGCCGTTTATGCGACGAGGGTTGGAGGAGCCGCGGTCGGGCGGAGCGGAGGGGGTTATGGAAGGGTGCAGGGAGCGGCAGGTGTACGCATTCCCTGGAAGGGAGGCTGGTTGGCGGGTGGGCGAATGGAATCCCAGGGTGGGGTTGTGGTCGGGGCGCGGCAGTGGAGGGGGTGGCGGTGGCGCCCCGGCGCGGCGGGAGGCTGGTTTGTTAGAGGCGGGTGGGAGGGCCTTGAGTTACATCCGCGGCGCCAATTAATCCTGCTCCTTTGTGAAGATGCGACTCGTGGGGAGGGAGGTGATTCGGAGGGTGGAGGCGCAGAAATGGATGCAAGAGCACTCGGCAATCTCTTTGGACAGCATTGTTTCCCACGCCTCGCTCCATCGCGGCCCTTGAATCCAGGGATCAGCGATGACGGATGTCAACTTCGGTCTCTCGGAGGAGGAAAAGTGGGACTCCGGAGGGATCCCTCGATGCGGAATGGCATTTTGTCTATTTGCAAAAGGAGCCGCGGCTTCATCCTCCATCCCCACCCATCGCTCAACCTCAACGCCACCATCCTTACACGAAGGAAACTTCCCCAAAGGTGGTGAGACTCATTTGACGCGTCGGTGTCAAACGCACCACAGTCACTCTTTCGCGACAAAACATCGAGGGGTGTTTAAGGACATTCAAAGTAACCTTCAATGTACAAACCTATGTGCAAACATTGGGCGTATATAGGGAAATCGATCCAAGGAAATTTTTTTCGTCCTTCATCCAAAGCCTGCCTCCCTCTCGCGAGAGTTCGCAAAACCAGATCGTTAAGGAAAATGACGCCCCTGCTCCGTGTCTTATGGGGAGCCATCAGCCACGGGTTTTCTTTCCACGAGTTCAACAGTTTCCACGACTCGCGAAATCCCTCCCAAACTCTCTCCTTCTCCCTTTACCAACGACGAGTTGCGGAGGAGCCGCGGCGGCATCTTTTCTCTCGGCCGCAAAAAAATACCCTTTCGGGTTTGAGCTAGCGGCATCGCCGTGGCTCGGTAGTGAGATGCCATTACGGTAGATGAATCCGTGAGGAGTTGGTTCTTCGGTGGGTGAAGGATACGCTGCGGGGGAACAAACACACGCCGACTTATAAACGGCAGTTTTGCTCCCGTCTCGGGAACAATGAGAGGAGTCGGATGACGGCGCCGCGAACTGAGGAGCAGTATTTTTATTTCGCTCGAAACAAGGAGAGACCTCAGGGATCGGTCGAGATGGAGTAGGATTTGCTCGGAGGGAGTGGGAGGGAGAAAGGAGGAGAGTTGAGCGAATGAGCAAATGATAAAGGGAGGGAAGGATTCGGTTCCCGAAATTGATTGCATGATCAATGGAGTGTGCGAGACTTCGTCTAAACTTGAAAAATGAGCTCGTGCATGAAAAATTGCTCGGGCCAAAAAATATAAATCGCGGAAATTGGGAAAGGCTGCGGAAATGAATGGCTATCAGAACGAGTGCCCACGACAGTCGAATTTATATTAAGCAGCTAGAAATTGTGATTGATTTGAGAATCCCAATCCAGAACTGCTACCGTTCCTTAAAAATCGTCAAAATGTTTTAATGGAATGATAATTCCTCAAAAACTCCGCCGAAAGAAAGAGGCTATCCGATCCAATATTTGTATAAAAGTGCAAACAGAAATGTTCGATTTTCACACGTATGATTTGTAAATTACGATATATTTTGCTTTGGTTAAATGAATTCTATACTTTAAATATTTTTTATATCTTATTCTAAAATATTAAGAGTGCCATTCTGTGCAAATTTATACCATTTTCTTAGTTTTAATATGTTTTGCCTACATTATTTTATGAATTTTTTCACTATTTTTTATTTAATGTCCTCCTTTCCTCGAAAAAAATTATTTAATAACACTAAATGTTAAAAGGACCACTCAAATTCGGACCACTTATCGTTATTGCAGTTTTATGTGAAATTTTCTATTTCGGGGTATATAATAATTTATATACGATATGATATTTACTATTCTCGGTCATGCTTGCTGCCGAAGTCTAAAAAAAATGAAAATAAATATGTTTTGGCAATTCTTGCGGATAAAACCAGCTGTGGAAATATTCTACCGTCATATTTCAAGTACAAGTGCGTAACTCTAAACGTAAATGACGTCTCAAAATAAATATGAAAATCAAGGTAAATTATATTTGAGCAGCAGATTCACAAAGATAGATGATTTTTTGTCAGGGGTAAATTTTTAGATATGATTATATAATTTCCATAATAATTATGTGACTTCGCAAAAACATTACAATTACATTGCAAAAATGTACGCCCTTTCTTAGATCTGATTGCCTTCCATGCAGTATTGATTAAATTTTCATATTTTTTATTATTTTTATGCTAATCAATTCGCAAAATGTTTATCCCTAAAACATATAAAATTGAGTTTTATTCCTATTCCGAGTCAAATTTGTTATCATATTCTTCAAAATTTGGTAAAAACTTCATTCCATTTTCACTAACTGCTGCGCTTACTAAGAGTTTAGAAATTGTAGAACTTATCTAGCCAATGCGCCATTTATTTCATTTTAACAAAGACATGTTATCAGAAAAGAAAGTGAAGATGGTATCACATGTATCATATTAAACATTGGATGCCATCGACGATTAATTTAAATGCGAATTTACGTGGATCATATAAATACCTTGGTTGTAATATGATTGTTCAGCTGTGTTCCCTTTAATTCTCCTGTCAAAATATGAAAAGCCAGACTATCCAGAAGACAAAAATCCAATAAGGAAGAAATAAAATCAGTCCATATAGCATGTATCATAGGAAAACAATGAGAGGTAAACTGCTGCTTATCATTAGCTCTAATTATTTGCAAAGGAAAGTCGTCCGTTTCACTGTTTCTCCTTGAACTACATGTAAGGAGAGGTAAAAGAAGGATTCGGTACTGCATGGACTATCAGCTAAAAACTTGCAAGCACTGGACGTCTAGTATTGTGAACAGCGCGTGGAACTCAGCGTGAAGGTCTAAGAAGGAGAGCATGAAGGACACTTTCGAAGACACAAGACGGCAAGGCCAAAAGTCAGCTTCATAAAATTCGTGAGGAAAGGGCATGAGACTCAGCATTGAATCGGTTGCCCAAAACCTTGAGCTTATCAGGAATATAAAACGCTGAATAAATAATGTGTATGAACAGGAAAAAGGGAAGGTAAAAAAGGTCAAGAATTTGATAGGGATGGTGGCGTTGTATGGCGCTTGAACGTGGACGCTGAAATGGGAAAACGAGAATTCGCGAAAGAAATTCAAAATTCATATTGCAGAGTATATAAAAAAAATGCGTAGCTACTGTAAAGAAAGAAGAACGATTAAATGCTTCACATTGCTGGCGATGAGAGAAAACCTTCGTAATGTTTGGTTTCTTCTCAGCGAGCAATGCGAGTGAATATTTTTCGTAGATGCCGTCATGTGCTCTAGTAATTAAAAGTCACAGCCGGCAGGAAATCATATTTCTTTTTATATTTCCTTCCAAAGAGAAGGAAATATGGAGGACCTTACCCGGTGTGAGGCCCAATTAATCTTCACTGCCATGAGAGCAAACGTCCTCCATCGAGGAATAGTTTACAGAGGGTGGGTATAAGAGAGGAGATACTGGATACGGCTAGAGAGGAAATAATTGTTGGTGGATAGGGAACAGGGAGATAGTGTATATTATTCATGATTAGAAGTAAAGTATTTAACCGAACGCCACACTGACGATAAAAATGCACGGTGGTAACGGAAGAGGGTGGATTTTGAAATGACTGCGTTTTATTGATTTGGATGTACTTTTACTAGTAAAAATGCCTGCAAATGGTGTTTTTTGAGACATCTAATCGCCTTTGCGGTTTCCTGATAAAATCAGTCTGGTTGTGAAAATTTTGAGGTCTTCTTTAAAGCACTGCGGCTCAATATACTGATAGTTACATAGAAGACTTTTTACGAAAATAATAGAGATGGGTCCCGCAATCTCTTGTAAAAAATATTAAGGACACTTTGACAGGAATGCAAAAATATTCTTAAGCGAAGTTAAATATTATAAACACTACCAATAACCACAAAAAGATGAAAGGACGTGAGTGTAGAGGATAAATGCAGGGCTAGAGGTAGCCATTTTAAAGAAATAAGATAATTACGTAGCAAACTTCATCTGAAATTCAAGCGGTAGGAAGTCAATAAAAACAGCAATTTTCCAAACATTTTCACTTTTAGGACGTAATCATAAAGTTAAATGATAATTGGCATAAAAATGGGTTCCGTTGAAGGAAATCAAAGAATTTGTACTTTTTCACATTCATTTTAACATTGAATGATGAAAATTGTGATCAAAACATCAAAAATGCTTTCCTGAGTCGTGCGATACATAAAATTAAAATTTCATTCAAGTACGTCCCAATACTATTTTTTTAAACTCATTTTTGGAAAAAAAACAATATGAATTTCAAATGGCGAAGCAAAGAGTTCTAAGAAGGCAGGAAAAAAACAATGGAAAGTATTCATTTCCAAAGGCAACATGATTGTCACCACTTGTGAGGAATCCAAAAGCCCTAATGGTAATATTTCCTCAAATATATCCAGCTAAAATGCTTAGCCCTCCAAACTTTATATCACTGATTAATTTTTTCCATATTAGATTTTCTCATATTTTCCCCAGAGGGATCATGAAGTCACAAATTTGGTTTAATTACCCAACTACGGAGTTGGCAATGTACATGACGCTCGAATATTATTGTTGTATATTTATTTCTCCTTCATCATGTGATACAGAGACATTAACTCAAAGATGCAATATGCCATGATACTTTGAGCAAAAATGCCTGTTGACGGATGGCTCAAGTAAAGTAATTAGCCGGACACGAAGCAATGAGACCAACAGGAGCCATATCCACAGTATTTTGTCAGCCATTTGCTAAATTAATTGAAAATGGAAACATATCCATCTTTTTTATATAATCGGCATGCCAAACCGTGATCTCTATCGATAATATTGATCCGATTAGGAGCAATCAAAGTAATCGTCTTCCTCCCTCTCCTTCCTGAACCTCGCCCTGACGGTCCCTTGTTACTTGTATACTTTGGGGGTGGCCTCAGAGAAAGGCAATATTTCATCCCTCATTTTTTCTCAAATATCGCAAAAGGGGGAGAGGAAAGGGTGAATGGGGTGCGTATCTGTGGTCCCGGAGGGGACGGTGGGGGGATATGGGTTGCGATTGTGTGGGTGAGGAGGGAAGAAAGAGAAATATCAGAAAAAAAGAGGGGAAGGGAATAGGATCCCACACAGCACCGAAAATGTCGTCGGTTCTCTAAGATTTCGAAGCTCCTCCACCCAAAAACTTCTTCCAGCTTCCCATTTCCGCTCTTTTCCCCCTCCGTCCCCCTCCTCCTCCAGAATCCCACCTCCAAAAAGAATCCATAACTCATTTCCAGTCTCGCAGAATAAAAGCTGCTGGGAGGGGTGGGGGCGGAAAATATGGTGTTCGGCAGAGACTCGGTGTGAGTGTATGAGGAGTTAAAATGAGGGCGGTTTCTGAGGGTTGAAGTTGAGGGGTACAAGTGTGTGAGGAAGGGAAGTTTTTGAGCGGGAAAAGAAAATATATAAGGAAAAGTAGCGAGAACACAGGTTTCTGAGAAATATTCTCCAGATAAAATGGATGAACCTTTACCGGGAAGAGAGGAGTGGAAAAAGGTCTGGGGTTTATTCATGGAATTTGGCGCTTCTTGTGCGAGCCAACCCTTCACATGTGCATGTTGCATCGAATCGTATCTCACATGGACATCTTAAGTGAGTCTAAATCGCTTATCATATGAATGAAGTGCCTTTGAGATCTCTAGGACCAGCCCACTCGCTCATCCAGTCTCCGCCTTCTATCAAAGATGTCTTGTAACGGTAACCGGCCATTCGATAAATGATGGTGAAGGGTATTAAATAGAAATGAACATAGAAATTTTTACACGATTACACTTCTAAATCCGATATTTGAACAACACTCCAGCGTACGTAATATTGGGTACATGCCTTATTTACGACGTGGGAACTTAGTGTTAACTAAGTGAAGGAAAAGCAAAAAAAAAAAAATGAATCAATGACTGATGTTACGGAAAATTTTACGGAATCAACTTTACTGGAATATACATAAATGAAATTTTCTATGAGTAGTTTCAAATAATTATCATGATGTGCGGTTACATTTAAAATAAATATCAGCGTCGTAGCTCTCAAAAACAGAGGAATAGGTGACTGGTATTCGTTTCAATATTTAAAAAATCATTCAATCAATCACGTGATTATATTAGCGGATTATATACTTTGGCGTCGTTAATAATTCTGTGTCTTAGGATATTAAATACTCCTTGGTGAAAAGTAATTACATTTCCCTTTAGCCAATGTTTTATGAACGAAGTAACATTGCAACTCATGTGTAAAGGGGTTTATTTATGAGGTGTGTTGTTAAAATTTATTTTGACTCTCCTCTTGCTGATACTACATAAGTTTCCGTGGGAGTGAACCCTTTAACTTCTCTACAAAATTTCAAATTTTACTGTGTGTCATGGGTCATCATTATTATCATGAGATTTATCGTAAATATGTTCAGGAATTGTCCCTAGGACCCCACGCTTGCCCGGTACACACTTCCTTAGTCGTCATACTTAATAGGTAACTCCATTTTCTTTGTAAATTGATCGTAGGTCGTTTCAATAGACTGTAAACTATCTTTATTTATGAAGATATCAAAAATCCGGGGTATGCGGGTAGCGTAGAAAAAAAAGTTCAACAATGGAAGAAGAAGAAAGCTCTAACCTCGATCCAGTGGCTTAAATGGACTTCAGTTCAAGAATGTCAGCATTGAACTCGCAAAGAACGGTAGTAGACAAATGCTGGGTCCTCCTTGTATCTGCTCCTTGGAGACGAGAGTGAAAAAAAAAAGTCTCTCTCGGAGGAAGACCGTCGCATTGGCTGTGGGGAGGAGTATAAGGGACAAACGAAATGGAATTGGAGAAAGGATAGCAGAAAAGAGGAGCCGAGTAAATAATGTGTTGTTTCGCCGATCCAAAAGGGTTCCGCCCTTTACCCGCCCGCAGCTCCACCCTCCTCACGGCGATCGGCCTCCAACTTCTCCCTCCCCCCTCCCCCCCACCAACTCCTTTCAGCAAAAATTCCTTTTAGCAACCCCCACCCACCCCATCGCGTATTTATATACCGTCCCAGCTTCCGAACGTTATTTTTCTCATTGTCATTTCTTCACTCCCCTCAACGTCTCTTCCACCCACCCACTCCATCATATGCTTGCTTCCCCCTGCTCCCATCCAAAAGTGCGTCCTTCTAAATTCCTCCCCCGCCATCATGCACACTCGTCCTCACTAGATACTAGCCTTTTTTCCTTTTCCCACAACATTTTTCGGTCTTTTTGCGTCTCGATTCCTTCCACCATTTCTTTTCCCGCAAACTCTTGTATGCACTTCAAATCCACCTCGATTATCCCGTCATTTCCTTCAATAGCTTTATATTTATTGCCATACAGAAAAGAAAGCGTGTGGGCTGAGGTTTATATAGACGATCCATTCCCTGGGAGGGGCGCCTTCGATTAGCTAATGCCTACTTTTGCTCATCTTTTTCAAGTATTTGACCAGCTAAGCCTGCCAACTCCGCCCAGTTCAATTGCAATATTTTGTTGCTTATCCATATGTCAGTGTCTCCTTACCGCCCATTTCATGATATATTTGACCTAATTGAACATTTTCTCGGGTGCGCGATAATCTTCTATGGGATTTCAATCATCATATATTGGAAAATAGCAAAATATAAATCATAAAACCAAGGGATTTATGGTGATAAATGTGCAGAAAAAGAGATTGTGTCAAAATAGAAAATAAAATGTTTTAATTTAGTTAATTTTTTTATATTTTATTACATATTTGTATTTGAAATAAAATATTTCAAATTAGAAGCATTTTAACTTATCCCACATCATTTTGGAATATATCACATTTTTATCGTCAGAACCTAGCTTAAGGGGATTACCCGTTCCGTAAGAACCTAATCAGCACCTTTTTTTATCCTTAGCAAACTCTCTTCAGTCAGTTTCTCTTAAGAAACAATATTTCCCTCCGGAATCTTACCCAAAATTACATTTGGTGATCATATGCGCTCATCAACCGATTAGGAAGCGTATCGTGGATGGGTAATTACTGATGCCAGATGTTTTCGACCTCTCAATTGCTAATTCTATTTTCATCCGGCATCACGTAGGTATCAACATTGCCATGGTACGCATCATCCTCTGCCCTCGTCTCCAATGCCGAATGTCTTCCGCCTTTCTATTCGTCTCCCGATTTCCTCCTTTCTCTTCTCCCTTCACCATCTCAAATTCAACGCCTGCAACTCACTTACCCATGCAAACTCACTCACCCCATGTCCCATCGTCCCCATTACCCACACAAACCACTATCCTCCACCTCTTCCTTAGTTCTGTCCCCCCACCACCTCGAACAATGCTTTGTCCACTTCCCCTACATACCAACATTATCCACGATCCTCATAACCCTTCCTTCATTCCCTTATGTAGCACTATAGTTACGGTGGATAAGTTTGGATTTTGTGACCAAAGATACACCATTCCGTCGATTTTCTTAGTTTTTTCATCTTTATATAGTTAAGGTATGGTAGATAAGGTATTGGGCAACAA
This sequence comes from Ischnura elegans, assembly GCF_921293095.1. Lineage (NCBI taxonomy): Eukaryota > Metazoa > Arthropoda > Insecta > Odonata > Coenagrionidae > Ischnura > Ischnura elegans. The sequence continues at coordinate 129,062,557 of NC_060246.1, forward strand.
ATTGCAGGAAATCCGGTTCCAATCTAGTTCAAGTTTAAGCTTAGGGCACATTTTTCATGAAATCCGTTCCTTATGGCTTTCTGCCAGTTATCAATGCATTCGAAAACTCGGGTGTCTAGGGAAAAAAATGTCTTCTCTCGTGTGCATTCACGCGTCAACAGTGCTGAAAGTTAAAAAAGGAAATGGGTATATTTATGCATGAAAGCAATAGCCTGGGTTGAATCACTGAGTAAGACATTTGCAACTAAGCGAAACACATAACTTTTCTCATTATCCTCTGAGAAAAGTTACCGATTATGAACAACTTAGTGTGCGTGCTAAATTAAAAATTAAGTACTGACTGCATACAAGATTCCACAGATTCAACTGTTTGTGTTGCTTTCAGATATCGAGATAATGTGATATGTTCAATAAATCTATAATAATATATACCTAATTAATGCGTTTATTAAGGCAACTGCTGGTATGAAGGAATACACCAGTTAATTCAAATCGCTTTTTTGAGAAGCCTTCATTAGAATAGGCCTTATTAACCTATAGCCAAAATTCTATCTGTAAAATTTGGACATCGGTAGATAGATTCTCGAAAAATATTTTTTTGAATATATACAAAGACAAACTCAAAACGATTGCTTGTGAAATTTCATGCCCGAACTAAAAATAAGTGACACCATCAGATTCCAAATTCAGTGCCCCATTTTCTCGCAAAAATCAAGGCCAGATGAATTCTCTGAAGAATAACAGGTGACGTTACTAATTCAGAATGGTTTTCATGCATTTCCTCGCGTTTTTCTTTAAAATGATCTTTTAAGCCTTCCATAAAATGTGGGTCTTTTTACTAGTGACTTTCATTAAAAAAAACATATTTGAATTAAGTAGCATGACATGTGAATAAGCCCAGTAGCTGCTTCCTTTGGCTCTATCTTCTATATTATTTCTACTGTAGGTATAGATACCTTTTTCTCAACTTGTACGCAACCAAACTCTACAAATGAAGTACCAAAATGCACAGAATTTATCAGAGAACATGCGACGGTACATCTTACTTCCTAAATATTGCTATTGTTTCCTAAAAATGGTTTTTTATAATTAAAAAAAACGGTAAATATTCCTGACGTTAACGGCGCACAAGCTGATACATTTGTTCATTTGCAACAATATCTCGCATTCTTTAAATAACTTTTATCAAAATGCGGCTGATTCCACATTCAAGTCTCCTGTTGATACGTAGGTATGAGTCATCATGTGCGTTTAAGAGAGGATAGTGTAATTACTTCCAATGTTGTGTTTAAAGAGGTCCTCTGGCCTCAATTTGTGCATGAACATTCAAATTAAATTTGTACATAAGATCCTGCCTTATTTTCTACATTTTAAAATTAGAAACGCGCCTATCCCTCTGTGGACCTGCATTGAAAAGAGCGGGGGAAGCCCGCTGGGAGCGGACGCAGCACGCTCGTAAAAATTATTTGAGTGCTTTAAATATGAAGGAAAACATTTATTCCAATGACAAACATATGCTCACGTGCCACGAAATGACGCATGAACTCGAATGAAAGAGGAATGTATTTTCGGATTTACGCAAATCATCATTACTAAGGTAACTCCGAAAGTTTTACTGCTCCAATAGAGCTCTCATATGCATCCAATTAAAATGAAATTATTGTGAGGTGTGAAATGAAAGAACTGATAACGAATAAAAAGAAATGAATTTTAGGGAAATGCGTTTTCAAATTACTGAAAAGTAGACATTGAGGATCTGCTGTAGGTTTTCTAAAATAATTAGGATTTATTAGCTGATGGAAGCGTACAATGATTTTAATCGAGGGCGCTATGTGATAGCATATTTTTTTAATTTTAAGATGATCATATCAATTCTATACCATTCAACTCGCACTACATCTCTCCCGTTCAGAAAAGTTGCAATAGAGTTTGATGAGCGAAGGAGAGAGGGTTTTGCCGCTCAAGTGCTCCCCACTCTCCCGGGTCCCTCCTTTCCCGTCCGTGGCCCGTGGCGATTCATGAGCTATGGCCCATCATCGTGCCATTTTGGGGCACATTCGCGGAAGTATGGGAGGAAAGGGAGGGAGATACTATGTGTTGGTAGGATGTGGGCGAGAGAGAGATAGAGAGAGGGTTGAGGGGAGGGGTGGGGGACCATTTGCGCTGGGTAGGAGCGGTGGAGCGGGGCGCGGAGGGGTTTTTTGGGGAGAAGAGGCTGGGATGATTTACACCGCGGCTGGGAATGCATAAGCGCCAGCATTTGCCTCGAGGTGGTATCGCCGTTCTCTTCACCCCCTCCCACCCGCCCTTTCCCTTAACCACATCCCCCCACCCCCACCGCAGACTCCTCGTTCCTTCGCCGCAAAAAGGGGCTGAGGAGAGATAAAGGTTGTCTTAAAAGCTCCTGAAATCTATAGAGTGTGAAGCACCCTTTTAAAAAAGTTTCGTCCAAGGGGTGAGGAAAAGTGTTTTATTGCCATATTTCTATTCGGAAAGTTTCGCGAAGTTTTCTCTACGTCCTCCGCTGCTGCAGCCACCTCGCTGGAACCTTAGACGGTTTTAAGGGTGCCCCACATGTTGTAAAGTGTGTGCATATGTGAGAGAACGTGATGCGAGGCCGAAAAGGAATCTGCGCGAGCGGTCTCCGTGATAAATTACCGCAGTCGTCGGTTTACAGCTATTTCATTTTAATAATGCTCTTGTCTTATTGCTCCGTTGCATGTATTAGGGCGTCCTTTGATAAATAGCGTCATTTGGATCGAAAGGATGGTTCACGACGCATAAATGAGAATAAAATTCGTAATGATTATGTGTATGTAAATAAACCCATCGTGATTTTTTTACTATAGAGTAACATTATAGTTAATGATAAGTGCTCAAGAGTTTACCATGAGAATGCAATAAATTATAGATCTCGTTTGCAAAGTGATCCTTTTTCCCGCTATATCAAGTACCTATTTGAGTGATTTTTAGTCTCCTGACCTGAGTATTCTCACAATCGAAAATGAATAATGAACCTAAAATAACGAATTAAGAATGCTAAAGATTGAAAATTGAATATACTGTACTTATGGTTAAAACTTTATTGACTGGGGGAATAAGCCCAGAATAATAAATATTCTTAGGGTGGTTCTTCTCTCTAAAAAGACTTTAAATTGAGCTCGACATAAAAAACACCCAGCTCATACGGCACATAATTAATTTTGAAATTTTTACATGCTATGAGGGGTAACCGGGATGGATATAAAAAGGAAGTAACGCTATGAGAAGCACCCGTCAGCAGATCAGAATTTTCAATCTGCAATCAATATATTGTAACAACTAATTGTAACTAGAATCTTATGATTACCTAGAGGCAAAGGGGTTATATTGAGTTGATATTATTCGTCATAGTTATATGAGGACAAAATTGGTTATTCTGCGAAAACTACTAGATAAAGTATGTTACTACTCATTTTTGGTATTATTTTTCAAGTGAAGCTTACTAAAAATGGTGGAAGGAACGTTTTATGAGATACATTTTTTAGCAAGCGTATGAATCAGAGAATAGTAAATGTGATGAATTAATTGCGGATTTGCCCTGTCACCTTTCATACATCCTTTTGTTATATGTTTTTGAAATTTCATTCGTGTAGATAGAGGCTAGGTAACGGTTCAGAGCATTGAAGATGGAAGACAATTGAAGTAATGTTTAATAAAAATTACGGGATGATAATGGTGAAACTTCGATGCAGTAGTATAGTAAACCCATGAGAGAGGAAGTAAAATATTCGTTGGTTGGTATGGTGATCATTAGTGTAATTTCAGGGGGAGGCATGCCACAAACAAAAATTTTAGCCACAAGAAAATAAACTGAAGGAGAATTGAGAATGAAATACAACTGATAACAGATGAAATAGTCATTTGTACACTTGACACAATTAGGGGCTTTAGGGATAATGTTGTATTTAACCAATAACAGCTTGTCTCACCTAATATCCAAATCATCGAATCAACTATATGCCGATCATTCTGAGGGTAGGATGATTTCAATTCCATCATAAAGGAGACAGCTTATGAAATGCTAAATTAAAAAGCAAAGAATGATATGCTACAATTAGGGAATCACTTTAAGGGAAATTTATGATGAAAAATTCACAATATCAAAAATCTTTTCAAATTTTCCCAAATGTCATCTTGACGGAATCCGTATCATTGTTATGATACTGGTTTTCACCAATGCAGTAGCGGTACTTATCATTTGACTTAATGAATTTGTAATTAATACATTTTACTTGATGATTTTATCAGCTGCTCAACTCAAATGTATTTAGAAAGTTGGACATTTTTTAATTAAAAATAATGTCATCTGGGGTCAGAAGATTTTTTCCGATTAAATCTCCCTTTTCACCCAATTATGACTATTGTTAACGCTCAGGTCACTGGGGTCAGCCGTCGTGATGGCTGATCTTGCCGTGTACAGACGACACCATTGCTCAACCAAGGGGGTCAGATAAACCAGCCTTTGTACCCCTGCCTTAAGTTAACCGCTGCGCCGTTGTCATAGCCTTTCTCTCATTTGGTGCGTGTCGAAGATTATGTTCGTGTCTCTTCCAAGCGTGGTTCGTCTCTTTAAGCACAGAAATGGCAAAGGAAGTGAGCCGTGCTAGAAATTGCGGTGAGGAGGAGACCAACGCCCTTATTAGAAGATATAATGTGCTCCTATTTAAATTAAATTGGATTATAAATGACTCTGCAATCGTCACCTCCTCATCAGCAGTTGGGCCGTCTCAGCAAATAGGCGAATTCTCTCGGTCACCTTCTTACCCCTTCCAATGATGATCTAAATCAGCGGTATTATTTGGCTAACAGACTCAAAATAAACCAAAGATAGGAATTTTTTGCTAAAAAAACATCAAAATTCTTACCTTTGCCAATTGACAAACCTCAGTCATCAATATGTTATCATCCCCTGACGACAATGGTCTGAATTCTTCTTAATTCACCTCTTTCCATGGTGGTGTTCCCAATCAACTCAAGAATTATTTGCTTTGCCAAACTCACCTCAACGTAACATTCTTTTGCTAAAACTTTCCTCGCAAAATACTACAGCGCTCGCCAACTCTTAAGTGTTTATAAGCTTGCAATATTTGCCATTAATTAGATTACGAGTGGTCTGTTTTGGCCACTCGTTAAGAATAGCAAATAAAAATAAAACGCGCTGAGCGATTTGGCTGACCTAAGTCTGGTGAGCTGAAGAGAGCCTAGACCAGGCATAAGGGATGACACGGACGTTTTAACATTTTTATTTAAAGAGATATTTTGTATATCACCGAATCAGCATTCTTAAATTAATTTAGGAGATCCTTGCTCTCCACTACCTAATAAATCATATGCATATTAAAATATTATCATTGAGTATCTAACCTCTTAAGAGAGTTGTATATATCTACCCTCAAGCAGTAGCGTCTCCTGACGAAATACGTAACGTATGTCTTCCTCTTTGAAAGGTAGGGTCTTGTATGAAAAGTGCTAAAAGTCGGGAAGAGCTTATAAATAACACTTTAAAATCTGTTATCTCTATTCCCTTGAGATCCGTTAATCTGTATATAGATAACTTTTAGAAGTCATATGTGATAAGTAGCCTTGAAAATTGATCAAATGAATGTCATATTCGACATAGTTTTAATGAGTAAAAAAATCAGGATTAAGGTTAGGTTCGAAGATTTGAAAACCCTAATAGAATGCAGAGACCATCAGGATTAAGTAATTGTAAATTTTGTATGAAATTAACCATGCAATGCATGCAAGTCGCAAAAATTAGTTTTTGCATTTCAAACAAAAGTAATATAACAATCAGTCCCAATAGCAGCCAAAAATTTCATTATAACTGGGTTTAGCGATTACACAACAGCGTTTCAGACACCCAATAACGAATTTAAACTAGGTGACGCACTGCTTGCGTCAATGAAACTCATGATTAAAAGATTTGCATGTGTCCCTTATATCTATATCTTAATTTATAATTACAGGCATTTGAATTTTATTTTAACTTAAAAAATGTCAGGATTATTGATTGGCTAGATATTATCGGAAAAAATTGTTCAAATTCCCCTCACACGATCAATCGCTCCGGTGCACTTTATGTGCAATGGTGAACAGCATTTCCTTGAGTCAACTATTTCGTCGTGTTTTATAAAATACTATAAACGCTAGAATTATGTACTAACAAATAGATATCGTTGACGTAATTATCATAAAATAGCTTGAAATAAAATTTCTATTAAAATTTCTATAGTCGTTCCAGAGCTACCATGTTCCATTGCGAAGGAGATTTCACAAACCCAGCCCTACTGCCGTAATCCCATACATTAAATAGAACTCTATTCACGAATATAAAAATAATCTTGAATGAATGTTGAAGGGCTGAATGATTACGAGCATGGATAAAAAAGTGACAAACAAAAATATGTCCACGGGCACAACCAAAGGTGTGAGCGCAACTGTTCCAAGTTTAAATATCTGCCAACAAGGAATGCCACATGTGCTCTGTAGAGATGAATTCGTAAACTTTTTCCGTCGTTTCCATAGCCAAGTATAACATTTTCAGGTCCTCTGCACGAGAGCATAAGAGAAGCGGCGGCAGATTACGTCCTAATAGCCCAGGGTATAATATTCAGAATTTTTTTGAGGGTCAATAAATTCAATTTGTTCAAAGTTAAGCACAGGGAGATGAATTCTTATAGCTAACGTTGGGATGGCATGCTTCAAAATGAATTACCTCGGAAACCATCGTTAAGGGTGGGGTTTGAATTGATGCTTTGTGAAGGGGCTTGTACGTAAGTTTTAGTCAAAGAAGTAGGTGTCTTATTTCATATTGAAATCACTCACATTAAAATTCAAAGCGCACGGGAGATCCTTCGGCGCGCCATATTTCACACGCTCTGATGTACTAATTTTTGGCATGCCAACCGCTGGAACCGCACTCCCCCCTCTCCCGTTCCCTCTGTATCCCATTAACGATCACCTCTCACACGCAAGTCCCAGAGTCATTAAAATTCTATACCCGGACGATTCTTGTGTAACTTTTAATGACAGCTCCATCAAGAATGAGTCAGAGTTGGAGAAGGAGACCATTTCGCTACTTAGCACAGCCATCTTGGGAGCAACCTTTCTAATGTCTGTCATTACGAACATCCAAACCTCAGCAACTAACTTCGTATCCTTCCTCTCTCTCCCACGCCATCTACGTAGACGATACCCTCGCTGCTGCAAAACCCTCTTTCGTATTCACTCCCAACATCAAACTCCCACTCCCCCTCATCACCCCTTTCCCCGCTCCCTCTCTCGGTAAGACTTTGTAACTCACGTCTTTCTCATTCTTTAACCCTCTTCCTCTCCAACTATGTACAGAACTTGAAGCCCTGAACACCCCTCTCTCTTCAAAACTCCCTTCATTCTGATGGTCAGAGCCATAGAGTTTACATTGTATTTATGGTCAGAGCTATTAATCAAAAGAATATGTATGGCACATTGCTCTTCAGGTGGAAATGATTGTCACTGGATGTTCAATGTTGTATGCATTGCATGTCTCTACCAATACAATATAATCTGGTAAAAAACCGCCCCACATCAGCCATGCATGCTCAGTGCCGCCGTTCTCGTCTCCCATTCGGACGACCTGGGTTCGTTACACAGGAATATTTTTTGCCGATTATTCTACGACAATTCTACGTGATTCAAAATACTTCTGCAATGGTTTCCTAAATGATTCGTTATCCGTAAATATATCATGCCTCCCTCTACTCAAGAGTATTTAATGAATAGTGTTTTAATTAAGATAATTTTTCTTACAGTTTATAAGTTCAAATCCTGCCCTTACCTCGCCGCATGAATATGTCTCCAAGTCTGAGATCCACAACATTCGCCATTAGAACGACTTCTAGTAAAACAATATATATTGCTGGCATCACTGCGGCAGCAACTTTACGCAGCATTTTTCAAAAATGTATTCCCCTCGTAATGCTTCATCAATATGTATTTCCCCAAGACACATCACTGACATGTTATAGTCAGACAAACCAAAGTCTATAGTATGGTTTCATACCAATTCCCACAATTTAAACTATGCGTGCATCATTATTTTCCTCAGTAATACCAACAGAAAATTAATTATTTTGAAGGTGAATTTTTATGAGAAGCAACGCGAAGAGTAAGTTATAGTTATTAAGATAATTCTTATGCATGGCAAGTATGTGTAAATTGTTATTATCCTCGGTATCAGGTCCTTTCAGTACTTGTGACACAAACTGTCGCGTTAAAGCTCCATTGTGAGTCACAATTTCTGGTTATTGTTTAGTGATTTGAGATAATCCATGCGTGTGAAGGTTTATTTATTTAAACACATTATCAAGGAAAAACAAATTTAAACTTTCGTATTTAGCTTAAAAGAGAAACAAAAGAGAAAATTGGAAAAATCTGACATTACCTATATCCGCTGAAGGATGTCGGTCTTCCGAATCCATACTTGATTTCTGGTACTTCGTACTTGACAGTTATCTCAATACAAACTGCTATATTCACCACCTATAATGGCAACAAAAATCTTAAAACTTAAATTTTAAAATACTATATATCTAAATTGTTATTTACAGTTGACAGTATTTAGACATGGTATGCATGTTTATGGAGACTTACAAAGACCAAAACTCAAATAATAACTGCATAATGTCTTATAAATATTTGCAATATTTTGCATTTGTATGAGCGCCATGAACTTTTCACCTGATTGAAAGTATGTAGGAATGAATTATTTTGTTCTTATGAACGTCAACTTATGAAGTCAACTTATGAACGCTGTATTACAAAATTCTGGGACTGTAGCACTCGAAACGCAGAAGGGGTGAATATTTCCATTTTCAAACAATTTCTTTCGCTTATTGGTCTAATCTGTGGATCGGAATTCTTATAATTTTTATAATATAGGAATTTGCCTACTTTTACAAAGTTATATGCTCGTTTGGTAACTGCATCTTTTTTTCTGTGCGGTGATCAATCGTTTACTACGGGAGGGGTGATTTTGACACCTCACCGGATTCCGCCATTCTACCCTAGGATTTATGTATACATCCAACTCAAAATAGTGCACAAAGAAGTTAAAAACATCGACCAAATTGAGACGAGCGTTTGACGAGAGTTAAGATGGAAAATGGTGCCTATGATTATGAAAAATCGCTTATTAGACTTGCCACATTGCAGAAATAATTCTATTTCACCATATAACGGCGTCGTGCAATTCATACCCTCGATAAGCAGCCAGTAATAGCTTGGCGATATTTCTGATAAAGACAAAGAACGACCAATATCTGAACTTGCGAGCTCTTTATTTTAATGAAAGAAGGTTGAATTAGGACAGGCCTCCAGATATAAATGTAGACAAGCATGGAGTAGAGTGAGTCAATTCCCTTGGCCAGGAACGTGATGTAGCCACGATTTGTTTTTTCAATCTGACGTTAGGTGAGTAATCTGAGAGAAAACTAGTTAATTATTTAATTGGTATCATGGCCCAAACATGATGCAAGGTGCTATAGACAATCAAGATCTCAAGCACAAAGATATCCCTACCCAACGGCTCTTCTGGAAAATAATGATGATAAACTGCCTTTTACTGTGAAGTAGGAAATAACTATCTTTTTGGATATTATTTATTCGTATATTAACAAGTAAAAATGTGAAGAAAATACGAGGCTCATATAGCTACACCAAGGCTAGATTGGATGGTGTTCACCAAATGGCTCGTCAATGTACTCCGTACAACGCACACACGTGACGTAGGTCAATGGAGGGGTATTCTATAATATTTTAACATGGACGTAGCTGCCATTGATTTATAAAAATTTTTAACTAAAGTCCGATGATATAAACGTACGATGTCACAAATGTGTGCTGAATATATTTTAAGATCTCACACGAACGCAGTGAAAAAGAAGGAACTTAATGCAAAGGTTTCAGTGAGACTCCGACGCGCTAATATCTTTCTCCCCAAGAAAGTGCACGGTTATGGAAGAATGTCATTGTTAAAATGTGTGCCATAAGCTTTCGGCTGCAGGAAGTTTCCACTAGGCACATATAAAAAAATAAGGTTAAATATTTTATTCTTCGGACACTAGCTCAGCGAAAAATTTATTCTGTATTTAGCTAGGAGTACCAAATACTTTTTCTTGCCTTGAATAAAATTCAGGGGGTGTATTAATTCTCTTTGTACTTTTTCCCTCCATCAGAGCGCTCCTTTAATTTTTTATGAAAGTTAACTTGTTTCGCTGTGTGAACTCTCTCTTTTTTTACAAGAAAAGGCCGTGATTGCAATCGACACCGAAGAGAGTCATGCAAGGAAAAAAAAATATCAATACCTTTAATTTCAGCCGATTACCTCTCCATATGAGGTAAAATAAAGCACTTCTATCCCTAAAATCTAAATCTAATAATTCATACATGGAGCAGCATAAAAAGCTTGCCAAAGAGTGAAAAAATTGGAAAAATAATGATGGGTGAAAATGACCCCCACAACCTCTGATTCATTCCAAAAAGTCCACTCTTGTAGTGATGATAGGGAATGGTTCATTCATCAAAGAAAACGAAAGGCATTGATTGTGATTCGTTACCCAACATAAGTGCATTCATAATATACAAATTATTTGGTTTTAGAAATCCTAGTTTAGACTAATTCTAATGGTCAATCTTAAAATTATTTGAAATGAAAGCAATGAAAAGGTATTTCGACGATGGATATATTTGGTGTGTCATATTATATATTCCCCCTAATATACTGTCAGCAAACATGTGTAATTTTTTACGTTGTCAGTTTTATCTGTGGGCAATGGTTTTACTCTCTATGATACTAAATTCCCTAAGTAAAGTTTACCCAGAATAGATACCTAGAAAAACTTCAGTTGCTGCTTTCTCCATTGTATATCCAGTCTTGCAAGAAAAATGCGATTTATTATTACCCCATTATTTGAGTAACCAGGTAATTTTAATAATCATTTCAATAAAATACAATCATGCCCGGAAATGCAGCAGAGAAACTTCAACAAGTTATGTGATGCCTCGGGTCTGCTTTTGTGAAACTCACTACTCACCACAGCATAACGCATGTGAGGCATTCGAATCTATGAGTAATGATTAGTGCCGAATCATTTGCGGAGGAATGATTGCATTTAAATACCAAGGGCTTTTATAAGCGAAATACGAGTAACTCCTGACAAACATTATTAGAATAAATCCTTCAGGGGAAGTTCTCTCGGCGCCAGCAGGTATTCACGTCCAGAAAGATATATGTTGTAAAATAAAAGGCAATGCTCGACGTGCAGTCCACGGTTTACGAGCATTGAAGCTCGAGAGTTAAGATAACGCCGGACAAGGCCGGTTTAATGAGTTGTCATTTCGGGTGTGAACCTTTCCCACTATTTTTCATCCCGACCACGGTCATCTTTGCCATCCTACCTCACCGCAGTTCACTTCTATCATCTCAGCCTCCCCACCTCGACGAACCCTATGGCGCACTATCAACTAACTTCTCTGAAAAGACAAAGGGCGAAGGAAACGGAAGAAGCAGGAAATCTTCACCCCGTTAGTCTTCCCGTTTGAGTCCTTATCAGATCGTTTCGCGGGCACTCTATTTTGGCGGGAAGCGCACTGTTCTCGGGGATGGGATCACACCCTACCTCCCTCCACTTCCGCATGAGAAACGTATGGTACCCCCACCCACAAGCTCCCACCCCTGTAGCGCACGCCCCGTTTCGGCAGAGGGTGAGCACGTAGTTCCGGAAGTTGACCGATAGGTGGTTCCGGCATCGGCTCACATCGGCGGAGATGGGGATAAAGGCAGGCTGCTTGCCACCTCCGCGTGGTGGCTACGAAAGCGGTGGTGTGAAAGGGCGTTCATAAGTATAGGTCACACATTCACAGCATATGACTAGCCGGTGGCAATGGACTATCAACATGATGTACGACGTGGACGGCCGTGACAAAGGCTGGTTTCTCCTGTGCCCGAAGGCTAAAACGTTGATTCAGCGCGTAGGTACTTCTGACGCAGTGATTGCTATGGGGTAAATTATTACGGGTATAAACTTACTCGATACTATATAAATTATTAAATGCTCTGGACTAAGTAGTGGATAACCATCACAGATAAATGATACCATGAACGTAAAATGAAATAAGTACCACTGATGAAACGATCGATCATTATCAAAGTCGGAATTCATTGTTAGAGGTGTGTACCAAGGAAGCACGTAGGTATTTAATTTAACGCTTTCGTTTCAAAATTGGACATTTTAATCGGCCTTTCTGCAAATGCAAATCCATCTAATTCCTCTTAGATTCGGTAAAGAAATTCAAAAAAATATATTCTCTGAGAAATTTTTTTTAAATGTCAAAATCTACTGAAAATATTTTCAATACGAGAATATTAAAACTTTAAATCAATAAACACCGAATACTCCCTTGTAGATGAAATAATGTAGAGTCACCGGCGTATATTATGTTCATGGACTTTGAATTTGCTGGCGTTAATAACTTCTCAGAAAATTACACTTGAACTATTCGGTTTACCAATGACGGTTACCGATATATCTACGTACAGAAATTGAGCCTACGACTTCAAATAATCAGTAATAATAATAATAACAGGAGAAATACGCTTTTATAAAACAGTTGAAATGGGTATTTTTAGGAAATTCATTTGTTAACTGCACTTTTAGATCGTACAATGCAAGTTCTACCTGATACAGTAAATTTGTTTACAATTTTAACGTCAAATTATGAGAACAATACATTTTGATATCACTGGTTGACAGATTTTATAAATCACTTTCTTTCACTTAGGTATTTGATCTAAAATGGTTAAAAGTGCCAAGGGCAGATCCAGGATTTCTTTCTGGGGGGGGGGGGGGACGAGCAAGACCGTGTCCAGGATTTTGTTCTGGGGGGGCACAAGGATATCTCGTGATACAAAACGAACGCGATGATAATGGGACCGTATTAAAAATATTGCATATTTTTAAGGGTCTGGGGGTTGGGGGGGGGGGCACGTGCCCCCGTGCCCTTTATTAAAGTTTATAAAAGTAGGTAATTTCGAAGTCTTTGGCCAGAGATAGAGCAGTCTTTTGTAAATACCTCTGTGAGGCTGCTAATCATTCATGTGTTACATTATGTTACCACCACAGTATTTGATATTTAATACTCCGAAAAATCTCATATCTCCATTTCATATTAATAGAATGGCACTGAATGATGCATGAAATGCAATCTGAGGGTCATGAAAACATTACCAACAATATCCAAAGTAATCGGTCAACATCAGAATTACTTAGGTAAAGGAAAGAAACTGGTATGGTCTCTAAAAATACATACTTACACAAAAGGCATTATGAACTTTTCTTTTACGTCCTGCATTATATGAGACATGATATGAATTTTCATGCTAAACCACGGTGAATTAAGATTACAAATATCTAGTAAAAGTATTACATATTATTCACAGAATTTATCAGAAATAAAGTTTTTCTTCCAAAAGCATTCTCACTGGCACAATTCTATCATAATTATGCATGCAGCAATGATATTCACCCTAAAATGCAAATTTTTATCATTTTTCTACATCAAAGAGTGCTAATGACTGAGCATGTTCCGGTTAAAACTTCGAAAATACTTAAAATTACGATTTTATACGAGTATCTTTAATATTTCTTAAAAATTTGGTGAAATAATTTGGAAGATCAAGGGAAACAACTTAACACAAAAATATGTGTTACCAAATATAAATTTCAAATAAGATTGAAATATTATGCTCTCGATTTATCGCCGGTGAGCTTCAATGTAGGTACATACTTGCCGCAGTTCTATCAGGAAATTTACGTGTTTCCTCTCAGACTCTAATTTTTCTCCTGAAAGAATAAAATTTAAAAAAAACCTCCACTAGGTCAACGTCATTGCATAGAGTTTTGGCGATTAGACCCGAGTCCCGGTGTGGGCGTGACCAGGACAAGTATGCATTCCCACTCGATTTCCCCAAATGTTGGCAGCCTCCATCGCCGGACCACTACTCATCGCATCCTTAGGACTCAACCGTTTTCCCTGCTTCCCACGTGCAATTTCTCCTCCACTCCAGAATGATGCATCGGACGGCGAAACCTTGCCAGGAAGAAGGAAACCTTTCCCTCCAGCTCTCTTGATCCCGCACGCGCGCGCCGTGCACCAGTCGCTGCAATGCACTCGTCTCACCCCACTGCCTCCGACCTAAAAATTTCATCGCACTGAAGGAGTGGCAACCAGCGACGTCGTTACCCGTGTTATTCGCCTCCTACAAATGAGGGATTCATGCTCGCTGCCCACGCCTAGCGACGCGGGAAGCCTCTCACGGATAGTTTAAGCGGTGCTAAGCCTCCAGACCACTCCCAGGGGCAGGGAGAAATAAATACGATGGCAATGTTCACGAAGTGAATGGTATAAGCATGCATCCTTTCCTTTTCATAAGCATTACTTTTCGCATTGTTTCCATTCCAATACAGAATTTCAGCAACATTCGCAGCTGTACGCAGGGCTGGAAATAGGAGTTTTGTCAGGAGCAAAAATCAGTTAGACTCCCCCTTTGAATTATCCCCCCCTCATTCCCTCCCTCCTCCCAGGACGAAAATATGAAATATGCCCAGGCTATTTTTTTGAAAATCGTTTATAGAATATACACACAATATGCTTTGATTTATTTTCCTGGTTCATCAGTATATCAATGGAAGGATACAAAGGTACTTTTTCAGGTTTGAAAACAGCTTCCACGTAGCCAAGGCTGCAATAAAAGTGCTGCAGCGCAACACACAGTAATGCGCTGCAGCGAGTCTGACAGGCGGCGAGAAGGGGGGGGGGGTAAGGGAGGAGGGGCAGAATCGACGGATTCTAAACACATGAGTTTGAAAATACTTAATATGAATTTCATATTCACCACTTTATCGCAAGGTATCAGTAATATCAGGACATTAAAATGGTTTATAGTTCCAAAAACGGACCCGTAATATTAGAAATGCCTTAAAAGTCTCGCAAATATTGGCAAAAAAGCAAAATAAGTATATATTTAAGCTATCAATTGATTTGAAGTAATTATTAACATAAGAAGGATAGGAATATTAAGAATAGAATAAGAATATTACCACCCCCTGACACCTGCCGCTCGGGACACGTGCCCCATCTGCCTCGCCCTAGTTCCGGGACTGGCTGTAGGCATGCATTTTTCCTCCACCAGGATTGCGGACACTACAGGGCGATACCGAAGTACGGTCGGCTGCTTGAATTTTAATCGTATTTACGAATTGCACTCAGGGATCGACCTCCGCAACAGCCTTTCTCCACCTTATTATCATCCATCAGCAGCTTCCTTGGAACTGGCAGAGTTCAATCAAGCTGGCCAACTGAACCAGTTCCAGGATTTACTGGATAGAAAGGGTATTTAAAAGTACCCGAACATATCAAGTTGAGCGAGCATATCTGGCAATGATTAGAAGATTAAAAAAGATTATCCGGTCATTAGTTTTTGATTGGCATAGAAGGTTGAAACACTTTTTTTTTTTCTTTTTGACGAAAATTATAAGAGCTTGGTTTAATTTTTAAACCAATTGAGGTATATGATAATCTCACGTTTAAAGCCGAATTTTTAGATTTTATTTAACGCGCGTGAAGTACCTTTTTGGCTATCTCTTTGTGATTGTTTGAATTTTAATTTCTTAATGCTGAAATATTACAAGCCGTTAATATATGTACTAAGTGATTCCGTAAAATTTAGTTTAAAAACCGGCTCAGAATACGGAAATGCTAACTGGCGAGTGACTGAATTCTAATATCTTTTACGAGCCCCTACGTTTCATACTCTGGTTCCATTTGACCATGCCACACACACTATTCTAAAAATCATTTAATCGCAGCAAATCCAATGAACACCATCAATAGAAACTAATGCATATGGAATACGAATAGAAGCGTCTCACAATCAGTCAATTGTTGTGCAGACGTTACAAGACCCATAAAGTTACTCAATTAGCCCTTTCTAACCCAGAGCTACTTCAGGGAGAAAACAAATTTCAAGATTTTTTCATTTTGAAAACTTGAAAATTTTCCATTAAATCATGTTTTCCATGGTAGCCAAATATTTCATTATTAAAATTTACACCACAAAATAATGTCTAGTTTTAATATTCCCCAAATAGGGCTGAAAATTTATACATTTTTAATGTTGCTTAGAAGCAACTTTGGGTTATTAAGGATTAATGTGGGAAATGAAACACCTATCTTGACTAAATTTGTAAGAATTTTATTTTATTTTGTGAACTCCACCAGTCTACCTCGGCTTGCAGGCTAGATTTTTTTTCATGCTCCGAATATAATCTTGGCAGTTTGAGTGAGGAGGCTCCTGAGTGTTTTATAGGAAAATATGATCGTTTGGGAGGATTAAAAGGGAAGAGATGAATTGAGTGAAGACTTTGAGAGACAAAGCGGGTACTTGAAACTGAAGACGAGAAGAGATGGTATGTAGGAAGAGGCACGGTCGTCTATCGCTTTGCATCTTTGCGTGGAGACCCACCTCGCCTCCGCCGACGCCTCGTCCTTTGCCCGGGGGTGAAATACGCGACCTGGCCGACGGCGTCGTCTCCTCCCATTGCCTCGGGAAGTAGCGTGGAATTAGAAGGGAGAGAGGATGAAAAAGCGAAGGGGAATGGGGGGGAGATGTGATTTCTCAATCTGCTTTTGGCAGAGAGCGGCTGAACATGGCACGCGTATTCACTCCGTCGAGATGAGATTTCTCATCCGCCGCAGAGGATTAAGGAGATAGGGCGGGAGAGAGGGTTAATGGATGATTAAGAGGCGTACAATCAACCGGATGTAAACTTAAGAAATCAAAGTATCAAGTTAGCGGAAGGGTACAAGTGTATGGATGCGTGGAATGACAGTCGTTATTCATGAGGCCCATGCGATTTTTCTCTAACTAAAGGAGTTCAATTATTACATTTAATGTTGCCACTTACATAGCCCCTTCGACTCAAAAACTAATCCTTTACCTCTCTCACAATGACGTCACTTGGTAGACATGGATGATGAGGGGCAATACAGTAGCTAAAAGGCTCAAGAGATCTCAAAAAGCAATTATTTAATTATTTTGTGATTTAGCATCAATACGGTTAATATATACTAAGCACCTACTTTATTTAAAGCCATATCACTAAATGCCGCGTTGAAATCATAGCGACCCTACTGTCATGTTAGAATAAATCTGCAACCATATAGTTTTAGCTTAAAAACTAAGTAGTTATCAGTTAAAGTCAATTACTAATTCTCACAACAATATTATAAAACAGGTTACCGAAGGCTAAGTACGAAGATGACTTTTAATCGATGACATTGTTCTCTAGTAGGGCTTGTTGTTTGCTACTAGTAAAGGAGTAAGTAGTTTTGAATTGGAAGTAAAACGATGTAATTCCCTTTATTTTTCAAATATCTTCACATTCAACGCGTTACCTTCGCATTTAACCCAACTAACACATCAAATTAACATTATAAGATACGGTGGTTACTTGATAAGGTGTAACATAAACCGACGAGGGATTTATCATATTTCAGTGGAATCTTAAGCAAAATTTGGGGTCAAAAACTCATTGAAGTTATCAAATTCACTCTCAGTAACCATTAAAAGTGTTGTATTACGACTAAATGATGATTCCATTATGATTTCATCATTTATATTTTGTCACTTTAAAGTGATAATTTATATCGAAATGGGAAAAAAAGCATGTGACTTGAATTTCCCATTGATCTTTCCGTCAGTTAGATCCACTACGCGAGGTTTTGAGGGACTTGAGATTTTATGCATGACAGATGGTTAAGCTATGTTACATAGATGATGTTATTCGCGCATAAAATAGCGAAACTTCTAAGCATTTAATATAGGCAACGCTCACGACGGTTCATCAAATAAAATAGCGGAGATTTAATGAGACGATGTGTTATTTCTGTTATTTTACACTATCGTTATTATTTTCTGCTAGTGAGTAATACAATGGATTATTATTCATACTTTTCATTGGCTTTGAGATAAAATTATGGGTAGTATTCCATTTTCCTCCATATTCCATTCGCCAAAAGCAAATACTGAAGGGAGATAGATATGATTGTTTACCTTCACCGGTATTTAATGTATCCCTCTTAGTCTCCCCTACTCCATACACTGACGACATTCAATCATTTAACTAACGTGATTTATTTTTATTATTATGATAAAAGAGGTGATGTGATACTTCTTCCTTGTTCCACGTCGGCAATGCTTCATATGAAATGTGAGTTCTTGCATGGCACTTTTTTATGGTAAATAATTTTAAACAATCAAACTAAATGTATTCGTTTGTATCTCAAGTAGCAGGATATTTTTTTCCTTTGATACCAAGATATTTTAAAGAGCAAAAAATGATAATAATTAGCATATTATCTCTTATTTCTGCGGAGTTCTGCAACAACGCTATTTGTTACCAGTATGACCAGGTTATTTACTTATTCAGCGCAGGAGTCAATTCATGCGCCCGGTGATAAAACATGTATCATAATATAACATGTATCATTAAGTGATTCCGTTTTACTCATATATTGTGGAGGTACGAGTTACATCTTTCTCTGCAAAATATTAGCGAAATTTTTAAACAGCTTAAGGGACATAAGTGTAATAATTTAACAGTACCATCTAGGGCATAAAAATTACACAATAATTAGTCTTTTCAACACATTTCATATCAATTTTTTATCAATAGGATACAATTGCCAACTGCCTCAAGTCTCTGGGTAATTAATATCCGACACCATTCAAAGATTAAAATGTTTATTACCTCTTCATTTCCGTCGTCATGATAATTTTTTATTTGACTTAAGTATAAAAAAACAACCTAAAAGTTTGCATTTATTTGGCTGTATGACTAAACTATGAGTGTATTTCAAATTTACGTGAGATAAAGAGTTTCTTGAATTATTTCTCTCCTGCCTTGTCTGCTATCAAAGTTTGTTCTATTAATTTCATTCCGAGAGGGAAAATAATGGAACCTTGTTTTCCTTTGAGTGCTTTACTCCTTGTCATTCATTTATCTTGCGACAACACAGCATCTTTGAAACGCTCCCCTGGATTAATTTCACATGAAATTAACATTTCATATCCGCTGGCTTTGTGGCATTGAGCCAAGAAAATATTCCACTTTCAGCTCTGCTTCTTTCATGGTGAAAGTGGCAAATCGTTTCCTATAATCTCAACATGAGCGAAATGAATGTGCAAGAATACATGATATTTTTAAAATAAATTTACGTAACTCCTCAAAAACATGCGATTACAATGATTAACTGACAATTGTTTTCTTTAAAATTTCAGATTGACGGAAAAAATCTCCTCTGGAAAAAACTACCTACTAATACCTAGAATATGGCATTGGATACCTACCGATTTAAATCTAATGAAAGTAGTTGTTCATGTACTGCTTATTGCTTATAAACAGCCTCAAACTCATAACAATAAATAGGAATTATATTTGTCACTACCCTAATCGTGTTATCGTCCACTTCTATAGGCGTTATTCACATGAGAATTTGAAAATGAATCCATTCGTCGCATGGAATGGTAATCGTGGATATAGCAGTACGAACACGAAAGAAATTACGCATTTTATTTGGCACCATTCCTTTCGCGCTATTTTTACATCTGTGGCTTATTAAAAATATGTATACCTCGTAAAATTGCCTCAAAACGGTGACTGTCTCACCAACTTAAGAATACGAGTAAAACAAATTTATTTTTTGTTTTCGTCCCCAGTAGTTTTAGTTTTACATATCTAACAAACTATTTATATTTATATCATAGTTAACACGTAAATCTTATACTCGAAATTGTAGTATCGCATAATTTGAAAGTTAAACTTTCTGGAAATTTTATGAAGTGGCATTAAGATACTTAATAAAGTCATGCTCCAATAACTCACACAAAATTCCACCTTTCCTTCGCATTCGCCCCCGAGATTCACATCCCCGATATACATATAGGGCGAGTGCCAAGTCTTACACCTGTTCTTCCCTTACCCGAGTCATCTTCGTCGCCAAGGTGCTCGTCCCTCCCATTCCCATGCCTTGGTTTATTTCCTCACCGAAACAGTCAACTCCTCCATGCCCAAACATTCCCACCAGCCACAGCCGCATTGGCACAGCTGCCAGCATTTTGGCCACCGCTTTAAGAGGTCCTACCCTGACTGGACTGATCAAAACAAATAACTTTAGGCATATTTTCTATACTCTTATTGAAGAAAGTTTTATCTTCAATTGATGGAACCCAAGGGTGGTAGAGAAAACATGTTGTTACAATAAACATGGAGAATTCTAATAAAATAAGGCTTAATTCAAGCTTAATTGGCGAGATGCTAAAAAACTTTCGTTGCAACAAAATTTTCGAGCAACTAAGGTGATATGACTTCTATATCAGGAGTAGTTATTCACTCAAACAAATACCTATTCATAATAAATGCAATTCATGATCAAAGCAACTTATGAATTTCCACGAACATTTTATTCAACCGACCAAAGTTGGAGTAATTTTCACCGTTTCAAGATGGAGTATAAACAAAGTGAGACCTATAAAGTATAAAATAATAAGGAACGGAGTAGATGGTGGTTTATCGGGCTAAATTAAAGGCATAAAATCTGGGAAAGGGAATTCAAGTCATGGGAAAACAAATGTACGAGAAAGATCCACTGTTATTATTTAAGTTGTGGTCAAGGATTCCATAGGGGGCAATAGAGTTCACATATGATCCAGAAGTTGAAGATAGAGATCTGCTTTTCGAGTAAACGGTCAGAATTTAGGATAGAATGACATTTAAATTAAGAAATTTATAAATTAAATTTTAGTTCAAGCTATAATAACATTTATGTCTCCTACTTGTAATCAATTTTCTCAGATACAAATAAAGAACTTAATGCCAAGAATAAAATACAGAGAAGTAGAAAACTTTGTAGATGGAGGTATGACTATGTTTTAGTTTTACGTATTTTGAAAAATTTCAACACCCAGAATTCAGTTTTAATTTTTAAATTCAATCAAATACATTACAGAGAGTGGAGTGTGCTGATGGAATTTTTATCATGGCGTTACAATAATTATGCATAACTTACATTCGGAAATGAAAAGAAGACTTTGTTGACTTCCACTGATTTATTTCCTCGGAACGACATGTTTCGATCCATAGTTGAGCTTGATAGCATTGAACTAATGCATACATTAATTTCGTTCGAATTTAACGTATTATGAAAATCTGTTTTTTCGAATTTTAGATCTATTTTATATACCCATTTCTTATTTTGAATACTTACAACAACTAAAATACAGGTAAAAAACTTCAGATTCATCATTGGGCTAATTGAAAAACAGGTCTATCTTGTGAGATGCAAGCAAACCGTGAAGAAAAGTAAATAGAATTGCCATGCTTCCTCTAGCAGCTAAATATATAACATGTCTTTCGTCATTTTTTTATCGAGGCACATCCTCTATATCATGGAAAGATGCTTATCATATCAGGTACTTTCAGGCATGGGAGTGAATTTCATGAACGTGCCCTCTCTTCTACTACCTTTTACTACCCATGGTGCCTGTAAAGAACCCGTAAAGACTCATAAATTACCCTAGACATATACAGACATAACCTAGTGGATATGTATTCAATTTTTATTATTTTTATTACTTTATTCCTATTCTATTCTTTTAAATACGTCATCTAGGTAGATGTAATTCTTTGCATCTGTTACGGATCCTATAAAGTTGCCATACTTTTTATTTAGCTAGTAATAGGAGTTTTGAATGAGCACAAAACCTCCCGTAAAATAAGAAGACATAAATTGATCCTATCTCTCGCACTCCTGTGCTATGATAAAATTTCCTGGGGACCCATCAAAGCTACGAAGCAGTCACAACCGGACTATTAATTTTGAATTTGAACGTCTGATAAATCTACATCTATACCAATAGCATCTGAGTTTAATCTTAGATAATACTCTATACACTTATATCTTGAAAGAATAAATTTGATAAATGGCACAACTTTTTTTTGTATTTTCTGTAATTTTCTGTAATTTTTGCAATTCTGTATTTTATCTTGAAATTGACAATTCATT
The DNA here is from genome assembly GCF_921293095.1 of Ischnura elegans. NCBI lineage: Eukaryota > Metazoa > Arthropoda > Insecta > Odonata > Coenagrionidae > Ischnura > Ischnura elegans. The sequence continues at coordinate 129,084,763 of NC_060246.1, forward strand.
ATCATCCTCTGGATTGAAATCGTTTTTATTCAATGAAGAATAACTGTTCCCTCTTAAATTTTTGTGCTTGTACCTCTAAACTTTGCTCATCCAAATATATGCATGTTTTCGACTACTCTTAAAAATTCTTAGGTTTCTAAAAAGTGTTTACCAGCCACGACATTCATACAACTTTCTTTCATCTCTGCCCACCCCCTCGATCCCTCTTCTCCCTGTATAATTAAATGCTGGTCCGAATTCTCCTAATCTCCCTTCACCTACGGGCAACACCGTCGCTATATTTCTCTCCCTACCTCTTCATTCTAGTTTCTCTTCCCCAAGCATCATTCACCGCCAGACTCCCTCCTTCCCTCTCTCTCCAAACGTCGGAGAACTTGGGACTCCACCCACGCTCTCTCCCTTCCACCCTTTGGCCATGGCGCATCGCACACCTCCCTCCAGCCTTCTCTTTTCTTTCTCCAAATTCCTCCGCCTCTGCTCTCGCTTCCCTCTCTATCTTCGCCCTATTCCTCCTCACCCCTCCCCTCGTAACAGTACGTCGCCAGACGCCTTGAGAAAGATCCTCGTCGTGGGGCCATTAGCGATGGACTCGAACCGTGATGTCGAGGCGCCTGCGAGCTCTGTCGTAAGGTTTGCCCTAATTAATGTCTCCTGAGAGAGGAAGAGGACTTGTGGCCTCAAAGGACTCGCTTGCCACGAATTCTCTTGGCGGTGTTGTTGCCGACACCGTGGGTGAGGCGTTGATTATCTAGGTGGAGAATAAGTACTAGCGCCATGCACGGAACGGTAAAGATCTCTTCAACCCACGCCCACGGACACTGAGGAGATGATTTTTTTTCCTCACCGAGGATTTTAATCGAGACTAAGTATATGATAAGCCACGAATCATGAGACACCATTTTGAATGCTCTGGGCATCGCGAGTTTCGGTCTTCCAAGTGCTAAAATAAAGGAAATAAAGTTAATCACAAAGTAAACGCTTTGCAAAGCAGGCGCTCGAAATTGACTTTCAAAAAAAAAGCCTTGGTAAGACCCAGCTATGAAAATAGAATGGTTAAAGGGAGCAGTTACAAACTGTGTATCTCACTTGCCGTCAACGTACTCAAGTTAAACATGGATCATAGAAATGCGTTATTCTGCCCTTTCCACTAGGCTCTCATAGACAGGCCACAGGAGAAAATCTACTTATTCAATATCAAAATTGCCTAGCAACAAAGGAATCTTTGACCGATTTGCATCTGTCTCCATTAACTACATTCCTTGTTTTCATTAGAGATTATTCATGATACATTTTATGCAGAGATGCATTTCATTCCACTAAATAGCCCTAAACTTCGATGGAGCTCATTATGTCAGAAACTAAAGAAAACTTTTCCTTAACTCACTATTCAATGAACTTTCACCAAATATAGGTGTAAAAAGCTAAGATGAAGTGCCACAAAATAAGAATTGATTTAATTAATATCACATTATAAAGTGAAAAATGTATCCAAGAGCCTCATACTCTCTATATCGTAATGGTCAGTCTGTAATGCTCATTGACTCATCCAATACTCAGTAATTATTATGAATAGCTCACAAATTATGCTCTTCAATTCAAGCTAGATCTGCTGACGTTACACCAGCTTTGATGAAGTTTGTTATGTTTGACTCCCTAACTTCATTTCTCAGATAGGGAAATCGAAAGGAAAGCGAAAATTCAATAATCAACCATTTAATTAAGCAAACCTAATGACACCTAAATAGGTGACAGAGTGGCAGATGCTACTGTTAATAAATAGAGTTGAAATGTTTGCGATCATCCTTAAAAACTGAACACCACACCACCTTACACAACATTACGCATAGTACATCTGAAAACTTACTCTACCGTTAACTAGATCCAAGAATGTAACAACTTTCAAATAAATAAGCAATAGAGATGCTTCTAAAAGGCAAAATTTATATTCCATTGCCATGACACTAAAATAATTACTTTAACTCGAAAGGCCATTTACAGGCTTGGTGAATGTTATTTTCTCCAATGATGAAGTTTTAAAAGTAGTAGATAATTGAAAAGAATAAATATGAAAATAATTTGAGGCATGAAATTCAATTTTTATTCAACTATTATATCCCTTCAAATCATTCTCTATTTCGAATTGTTTAGTATGAATAGTCTACGGGAAGAACAATATGGTCGATTGTAGGTCAATTTATGTCTGTTGAGGGTACAGCTAGCATACAAAGCTAATCTGACAATTTTATTCTCCTCAGTTATATTATTGCGAGTCCGAAACATTTCAGGGTCTTCTGAAGTTGCCTGAGGGAAATCTCATGCACCGGAAAGCCTCACAGACGGAAAAAGCTGATTATTTTTTACATTTATTTGCTCTTGAAATCTAAAATAAAGATATATAAGTGCTAATCGTTTTCATCCGTGAAGACAAATATGAGTAATTCGCAATATAAGATATTTTCATAATATTTATGTTTATAGATAAGCCCATTAAAACAGCGTACACAGATAAATATGGGACGTACAACTTAATGATTCGTTTTATGGTGAACGATAATCTTGCTCCACAATGTTGTTAATTTAAATAATAGTTTATTATATTAAGCACTACCAAAGAATGATTCGTTTTATGCTGAACGATAATCTTACTCCACAATGTTGTTAATTTAAATAATAGTTTATTATATCAAGCACTACCAAAGAATTATTCCGAACGTTTATTATATTCTAGCGTTAGCATATCAAAGATTGTGCTCCACCAATGAATGGATCTTCACTTATTACTAAATTAGACTTGATCATGTACCCTAGGCCAAATATTTAAATATACGCTGCATTGAACTCGTTCCTTATCTTTAATTGTTGGCAAAGCACTCGGCAGCGTCTCCATTTCGTTACCTTTTGAGCCCACTTATGGATTTCAAATAATGAGAATTATCTTTGAAAAGTCAGCAATAACTATGAAAATGTATAAGAAGTTTGATTCAATTAATTTTAATAAAATAGAATTTGTTCATACTTTGTAAGGAAGCAGCACAGACTGGCGATTTCATTTTCCCGCGAAGGGAACGGGAAGCAGATATTTAAAAAGCGGTCGTACCGAGTGCACCGTTTCCCCGCAAGATGACAGCGCTTGCGAGTGGCAGAGTAGCCAGGTCGTGTCACGCATTTGACCAATGTAATCCGCCATCTTGAGTCTCTAGCGCGGCGGGAATTCAAATTTTACGTGCATTTAAACGGGAGACATAGGTAAAAGGAAACACGGTTTTCTCACAACGTAATCAATGCAGGGAAGTGAAAGTTTTGTTATAGATAGTTAATAAAATGAAAATTTATGATACGTCTGTATTTTGAGTCTATGGTCCACGGTTCGACTCTGGAAAAATTGTCAACTCACGGGAAAAATAAATTTCGCACTGCAGCGCTCTGGATGCATGGGTTGTAAGGCACCATGTCTTACTTCCTTATTTAGGAAGTCTGGTAAATGAAATTTTCTATGGTTATAGAAAATTATAATATACTTGCGAACACGGGCAGTTTTTGGCACTGAAGACCTCGGTTCGACTCTGGAAAAATTGCCAACCCACGCGACAAAAATGTCTTACTTCAGCGCTCCGGATGCATAGGTACAAGGAACAATGTTTTATTCCTTTATTTATGAAGTTAGATTCATGAAATAATCCAATATTATAGAAAATTATAGTTTACTTAATAATACGGCCGGTTTTTTAGTCTGACGACCTCGATTTGACTCTGGAAAAATTTACAAGCCAAGCGAAATAAAATACGCTCTACAGCGCTCCGTGTGTATAGGTACAAGGAACCATGTCTCACTTCCTTAATTAGGAAGTCAGGTGCATGATATTTTCCATGGTCATAGGAAATTATAGTATACTTGACAATAGGGGCGGCTTTTGACCCTGAAGACCTCGGTTCGACTCTGGAAAAATTCCCAACCCACGCGACAAAATTTTTCTTACTTCAGCGTTCCGAGTGCATAGGTACAAGGAACCATGTTTTATTCCCTTATTTATCAAGTTAAATTCATGAAATCTTCCAAAAAGATAGGGAATTATAGTATACTTGATAATGCGGGCGGCATTTTACCCTAAAGACCTCGGTTCGACTCTGAAAAAATTTCCAACCCACGCGACAAACATTTTCTTACTTCAGCGCTCCGGGTGAATAGGTACAAGGAACCATGTTTTATTCCCTTATTTATGAAGTTAGATTCATGAAATATTCCAAAGTGATAGTAAATTATAGTATACTTGATAATACGGGCAGCTTTTAGTCTGAGGACCTTGATTTGATTTTTTTAAATGCCCAAATCAAGCGAAAAAAAATTCGTTCTACAGCGCTCCGTGTGTATAGGTACAAGGAACCATGTCTAACTTCCTTAATTAGGAAGTCAGGTGCATGACATTTTACACGGTCGTAGGGAATTATACTATACTTCATAATACGGGCGGTTTTTGACCCTGAGGACCTCGGTTCGACTTAAAAAAATATCCAACCCACGCGAAAAAAAAATTTCGCCCTACAGCGCACCGGGTGCATAGGTATAAGGAACCATGTCTCATTTCCATATTTAGGAACTCAGGTGCATGAAATGTTTACATGGTCGTATGGAATTATAGTATACTTCATAATACGGGCGGTTTTTGACCCTGAGGATCTCGGTTCGACTCTGAAAAAATCCCCAACCCACGCGAAAAAAAAATTTCGCCCTACAGCACACCGGGTGCATAGGTAAAAGGAACCATGTCTCATTTCCATATTTAGGAACTCAGGTGCATGAAATTTTTACATGGTCGTATGGAATTATAGTATACTTCATAATACGGGCGGTTTTTGACCCTGAGGATCTCGGTTCGACTCTGAAAAAATCCCCAACCCATGAGAAAAAAAAATTTCGCCCTACAGCACACCGGGTGCATAGGTATAAGGAACCATGTCTCATTTCCATATTTAGGAACTCAGGTTAATGACATTTTACACGGCCATAGGGAATTATAGTATACTTCCTAATCTGGGCGGTTGTTTAGTCTCGGGGCCTTGTTTCAACCCTGAAAAAATGTCCAACTCACGCGACAAAACATTCCCATCATAGTGCTCTGTGTGAATAGTTTCTAATGTATCTAGATTTTTCTACTTTATTTTGAAAGTAAGGTGCATGGAATTTTTCATGGCCATCGGCAATTATACACTTTGCTCTACCGCATAGGTTCTAGGATTCACTAATTACTTTCTTTTTCCGGATTGATTACTAATATATTAGGGTTTCAGCATAGATATAATAATAATAGGGTAGTTTCCTTCATCAAAGAAAACGAAAGGCATTGATTGCGATTCGTTACCCACCATTAGTGTATTCATAATACACAAATTATTTGGTTTTTGAAATACCGGTTTAGACGAATGGCAAGGGTCAAATTTTATCCTCATTTGAAAAAGGCCAGATTGGCGCCCATGCGATGCCACTCCACGTGACGTCACAGGGACCTAGTTTCTATACGAGAAGATAGGAGTTATACATCGTCTGAGGTTACCAATGCATGCATGAGGCACAGAGCTCAGGGAAACATGTCTTAATAATCACCTACTAAAACTGGCTAAGGTCGGAAAGTTTTCTTCGTTTGATAAGGTATTAATAAACCTTTTTTAAGCCAAGCGCTACCATTCAGCAAGGCACTCAGCTACCCGCTGGCAGCCTGCGACGTATCAGCGCTAAGCCTCGCCTCAAGGTCACCTCACCGGGCGGGAGGGGGAACCAGAAATACGACGTACGGAGATATTTCCCGGCATTCATACTTGAGCGTCGCGTTTTCGCGCGCTTGAAAATTTTCACTTTTCATTTAATCGCGAAAAATAGATATTGTCATTTAAAAATCTAAAAGCGTGAAATTCGTTCTCCAGGAGTAATAATCTTTCGATTAAGGCAATAAAAAAATAATAGGAAACCACCCTATTATTCTTATTGGTCCTATGACTTTACATTGTCAAATATAGTACAAGTCAATACAAAAAATACATACACATTTGAAGCTTATTTGTGCTAAAATAGCTTTTGTTAACAAGGAAGAGTTTCAGATTGTAGTTGAAATTTGCCCTCGTAGGAGCATTTTTTAAGCATGAAGGCAGGGCATTACAGACCTGGGTAGGTATATGAATATATATACGTAGAAGGCAACGTTAGGCTATGTATGTGCTTCAATACCTCATTTTCTGTTACCGGAAAGAGGGCCATTGAGGACCTTATATGGGGGATCGGGTTGGTGTGGTGGCTAGAGTGTTGGCTTCCCACCCAGCGGGCTCGGGTTCAAATCCCGGCAGCGGCAGAGAATTTTCAAAGACTGCCCGATCCCTGCTTGAATGTTGTGTGGAGGACATTTCGAGCGCAACACTCCGTCCGTCGGATGGGACGTAAAGCCGTGGTCCCCTTGGCGCCTTTCGTTAAGAGCAGGCTAATGCCAACGCCGGGTTTCTCTCCACCCTTCCTTCCATACCCTTCCCTCATGGCGCAAATGACCTAAGCTGTCGGTCGCCTCCTCAAAATACCATACCATACCATACCAGGACCTTATATGTTGACAGGGGTCAGTATTAAAGCTGTCCCAACATATTATTGAATTCTGCATGCATAGGGGCACATTGGCGAGGTACTGATTGGCAAACACTGCCATTTGCATGGGATCGGTTTTTATTACTTACCATGATATTTTGGTCAGGTTTTTCGCCAGACTGATAACTCTACTGTAATATTATTTCTTAGTTCGTAATACAAGGTCCCTGTACATTTTTTAAACTCAAAATAATATGATTTCTCCAAATGATAATAATATACTCTCATTGAATGCTTATTAATTGTCTTAAGTTGAGGCCTATGTTGATTAGTTAGAAATTGTAAATATTGCCAATCCCAATAATAAATGTAATACTAGAATAATCCGCATGCAAATATTCCAAGAATCATGGCAAATAATGTGACACAGTAATGTCAGTGTGCACTCAGGTGAGCCTTTAGGTACATTTAAGATTTTACAAATAACTGCAATAAATGAATACACATCAGAGCATTAATTAGAATAGGATGGATTCCAAACTCAATCACTGATATTGAGGCAGCAAATGCTGCACGAAGGAAATGCATTCCAAATTGAGCAATTAGACTCAGACAATTAACAATGACAAGACAATCATGGATGTAAATAACTGAAGCAAAAAGCGCGATGTTATTGTACATTTCCATTTGTTTCTTCTGCAATCTATCGACCACAGAGCCATTCTTTTAGGATCAGAACAGTGGCGCCGACTCCATGGGGCCTGAGGGGGCCTGAGCCCCCTCAAAGATTCGTTTGGGGGGGCGGAGCCCCCTCAATAATTCAAGAAAATAATTAAGTTATATTATGCCTTGTGAAATCACAAAAATATATTGGCGATTTTTATTTCCCATGCTTGACGATAGTCAGTGGCGCCGACTCCATGGGGCTTGAGGGGGCCCGAGTCCCCCCAAAAATTCGTTATGGGGTAGAAGCAAAAATGTGTATGGCTTTTCGATTATCTTCTGAGTGTCAAGTTATCGAGAATCGAGTTTTCAGGTTTCTAATGTTGATCAGATGGAATCTAAAATGCTTTAAAAAACTTTAAAACTCACTCTTTATAAATTTTCCCGGGAAAGGCCCCCGGATTGCCCCCCCCCAATATTTTTTATAAGTCGCCACCCCTGACGATAGTTACCTTTTAAAATAAATTAAACAATGAGTGTTGAAAAAAATAATTATAAGGTTAAGCAGGTTAACTGAATCAAGTGTTGTGAATCATGGTAGTGTTTCGGTGCTGCGACACACTTTCAATTTAACCTCTTCCTGGGGCAAGACTTCCGATATGGGCCCCCCCAATATTTTTTATAAGTCGGCGCCCCTGGATCAGAAGGAAAACGAAATATTCTTACTCCGTTTCTCGTGGAATTGGAGCAATGCGGAGCACTGCAACACAATTTTTTGAAATTAATTCACATGGCCTATGCTAACACCATGTAAACAACAGACAGGCGGGAACCAAGATGGGAGCGTGTCACGACCTGGCTTTTACCGACCTTGGCAGAGTACAAGGTCGTGACACGCTCCCATCTTGGTTCCCGCCTGTCTGTTGTTTACATGGTGTTAGCATAGGCCATGTGAATTAATTTCAAAAAATTGTGTGTTGCAGTGCTCCGCATTGCTCCAATTCCACGAAAAACGGAGTAAGAATATTTCGTTTTCCTTCTGATCCTAAAAGAATGGCTCTGTGGTCGATAGATTGCAGAAGAAACAAATGGAAATGTACAATAACATCGCGCTTTTTGCTTCAGTTATTTACATCCATGATTGTCTTGTCATTGTTAATTGTCTGAGTCTAATTGCTCAATTTGGAATGCATTTCCTTCGTGCAGCATTTGCTGCCTCAAAATCAGTGATTGAGTTTGGAATCCATCCTATTCTAATTAATGCTCTGATGTGTATTCATTTATTGCAGTTATTTGTAAAATCTTAAATGTACCTAATGGCTCACCTGAGTGCACACTGACATTACTGTGTCACATTATTTGCCATGATTCTTGGAATATTTGCATGCGGATTATTCTAGTATTACATTTATTATTGGGATTGGCAATATTTACAATTTCTAACTAATCAACATAGGCCTCATTTTAAGACAATTAATAAGCATTCAATGAGAGTTTATTATTATCATATGGAGAAATCATATCATTTTGAGTTTAAAAAATGTACAGGGACCTTGTATTACGAACTAAGAAATCATATTACAGTAGAGTTATCAGTCTGGCGAAAAACCCGACCAAAATATCATGGTAAGTAATAAAAACCGATCCCATGCAAATGGCAGTGTTTGCCAATCAGTACCTCGCCAATGTGCCCCTATGCATGCAGAATTCAATAATATGTTGGGACAGCTTTAATACTGACCCCTGTCAACATATAAGGTCCTCAATGGCCCTCTTTCCGGTAACAGAAAATGAGGTATTGAAGCACATACATAGCCTAACGTTGCCTTCTACGTATATATATTCATATACCTACCAAGGTCTGTAATGCCCTGCCTTCATGCTTAAAAATGCTCCTACGAGGGCATATTTCAACTACAATCTGAAACTCTTCCTTGTTAACAAAAGCACAAATAAGCTTCAAATGTGTATGTATTTTTTGTATTGACTTGTACTATATTTAACAATGTAAAGTCATGGGACCAATAAGAATAATAGGGTGGTTTCCTATTATTTTTTTATTGCCTTAATCGAAAGATTATTACTCCTGGAGTACGTATTTCACGCTTTTAGATTTTTAAATGACAATATCTATTTTTCGCGATTAAATGAAAAGTCAAAATTTTCAAGCGCGCGAAAACGCGACGCTCAAGTATGAATGCCGGGAAATATCTCCGTACGTCGTATTTCTGGTTCCCCCTCCCGCCCGGTGAGGTGACCTTGAGGCGAGGCTTAGCGCTGATACGTCGCAGGCTGCCAGCGGGTAGCTGAGTGCCTTGCTGAATGGTAGCGCTTGGCTTAAAAAAGGTTTATTAATACCTTATCAAACGAAGAAAACTTTCCGACCTTAGCCAGTTTTAGTAGGTGATTATTAAGACATGTTTCCCTGAGCTCTGTGCCTCATGCATGCATTGGTAACCTCAGACGATGTATAACTCCTATCTTCTCGTATAGAAACTAGGTCCCTGTGACGTCACGTGGAGTGGCATCGCATGGGCGCCAATCTGGCCTTTTTCAAATGAGGATAAAATTTGACCCTTGCCATACCCTATTATTATTATATCTATGCTGAAACCCTAATATATTAGTAATCAATCCGGAAAAAGAAAGTAATTAGTGAATCCTAGAACCTATGCGGTAGAGCAAAGTGTATAATTGCCTATGGCCATGGAAAATTCCATGCACCTTACTTTCAAAATAAAGTAGAAAAATCTTGATACATTAGAAACTATTCACACAGAGCACTATGATGGGAATGTTTTGTCGCGTGAGTTGGACATTTTTTCAGGGTTGAAACAAGGCCCTGAGACTAAACAACCGCCCAGATTAGGAAGTATATTATAATTCCCTATGGCCGTGTAAAATGTCATGAACCTGAGTTCCTAAATATGGAAATGAGACATGGTTCCTTATACCTATGCACACGGTGCGCTGTAGGGCGAAATTTTTTTTTCGCGTGGGTTGGGGATTTTTTCAGAGTCGAACCGAGATCCTCAGTTTCAAAAACCGCCCGTATTATGAAGTATACTATAATTCCATACGACCATGTAAAAATTTCATGCACCTGAGTTCCTAAATATGGAAATGAGACATGGTTCCTTTTACCTATGCACCCGGTGCGCTGTAGGGCGAAATTATTTTTTCGCGTGGGTTGGGGATTTTTCAGAGTCGAACCGAGATCCTCAGTTTCAAAAACCGCCCGTATTATGAAGTATACTATAATTCCATACGACCATGTAAAAATTTCATGCACCTGAGTTCCTAAATATGGAAATGAGACATGGTTCCTTATACCTATGCACCCGGTGCGCTGTAGGGCGAAATTATTTTTTCGCGTGGGTTGGGGATTTTTTCAGAGTCGAACCGAGGTCCTCAGGGTCAAAAACCGCCCGTATTATGAAGTATACTATAATTCCCTACGACCGTGTAAAATGTCATGCACCTGACTTCCTAATTAAGGAAGTTAGACATGGTTCCTTGTACCTATACACACGGAGCGCTGTAGAACGAATTTTTTTTTTCGCTTGATTTGGGCATTTAAAAAAAATCAAATCAAGGTCCTCAGACTAAAACTCTGCCCGTATCATCAAGTATACTATAATTTACTATCACTTTGGAATATTTTATGAATCTAACTTCATAAATAAGGGAATAAAACATGGTTCCTTGTACCTATTCACCCGGAACGCTGAAGTAAGAAAAATTTTGTCACGTGCGTTGGGAATTTTTTCAGAGTCGAACCGAGGTCTTCAGGGTCAAAAGCCGCCCGTATTATCAAGTATACTATAATTTCCTATGACCATGGAAAATATCATGCACCTGACTTCCTAATTAAGGAAGTGAGACATGTTTCCTTGTACCTATACACACGGAGCGCTGTAGAGCGTATTTTATTTTGCTTGGCTTGTAAATTTTTCCAGAGTCAAATCGAGGTCGTCAGACAAAAAAACCGGCCGTATTATTAAGTAAACTATAATTTTCTATAATCTTGGATGATTTCATGAATCTAACTTCATAAATAAAGGAATAAAACATTGTTCCTTGTACCTATGCACCCGGAGCGCTGAAGTAAGACATTTTTGTCGCGTGGGTTGACAATTTTTCCAGAGTCGAACCGAGGTCTTCAGTGTCAAAAACTGCCCGTGTTCGCAAGTATATTATAATTTTCTATAACCATAGAAAATTTCATGTACCAGACTTCCTAAATAAGGAAGTAAGACATGGTGCCTTACAACCCATGCATCCAGAGCGCTGCAGTGCGAAATTTATTTTTCCCGTGAGTTGACAATTTTTCCAGAGTCGAACCGTGGACCATAGACTCAAAATACAGACAAATCATACATTTTCATTTTATTAACTATCTATAACAAAACTTTCACTTCCCTGCATTGATTACGTTGTGAGAAAACCGTGTTTCCTTTTACCTATGTCTCCCGTTTAAATGCACGTAAAATTTGAATTCCCGCCGCGCTAGAGACTCAAGATGGCGGATTACATTGGTCAAGTGCGTGACACGACCTGGCTTTTACCGACCTTGGCAGAGTATAAGCTCCAACTCCGTCAGTATGGGCCAACGCGGCCAGCAGCAGCTAAAATCGTTGAGTGTGCAACGGATTTTGAAAGACTTTTGTTTCCTTTCCTGATATTTTATACGTACTTGTTGAATAAGAATAAATATTTAATCAAAGATGCTTATGTTCATCTACTTTTTCTTCATAGAAACAGTTTTATAATCTGTGTCTGTCAAAATATTTGTAATGTATTGCAATGAGTGAGCATTATTACGGTTCTCTGGCAGACATTTGTGAGTGAAAGATCATTTTGCACCATGAGTGACCATATTTTGCAATAGTAACACGCAAGCCTCATAATATAAATCGGTGCCAAGAGTGTAATTACTCCGATTGTGAACCGAAGCATAGGAACACGTCAAAGACGATTACATTGTTCAAAGTTGACTTTTTATTCCACTCAATTTTCACAAAAAAGGTAAAATAAACATCTTGCATAGCATAGATTCAAATTCTCACATGGAAAAAAGTAAAAGACATTACTTATAAGTATTATTTCACGAAGAGAAAATATTCTATTTCAGTTAATATACATTAAGATTTGAATGTTGCAACAAAAGGTTCCAACGTTTAGAGTATGGGACAATGATTTCCAGTGATAATTAATCTAAGTACCTACATAGAGCCAAGAAAGTCTGTAAGTCATTGGCGAAATAATTCCTAGGAATGAATTGAATTTGCTTTGCTGGTTTTCACAAGCCTGTATGTTACGTTCAGATTCACTCATGACCGCAGATACAATTCATTCTGCGGCGTTGTTTTAAATGAGATATTATTTGCTTTGCGTGTACGGAAAGCAGGTGTATGAATAAAGATGCTGTAGGTGTATGGCTTCTCCGCTTTGAAAGACGTTTACAACCACAAATAAAGTCTACATTTTCTTTTCTACATTTTTTTGGGATAATTCTGACGATGATTATTTATCAGATGCCTTTTCCTCAACAGTTTTGTTGTTAATGCCTTAACTATCCAGATATTCCCGATATATTTCCAAGTAAAGCGAGCATTTACCGATTATCAACAATTCTAAATAGCTTTTAATACAGTGCCACACGTTCAATTGATAGAGAAAATAAGTAGGCTACAGATAGATGATAGGATTAAAGTATGGATTAAGGAATTATTGAAAGGTAGATCTCAGAGGGTAAGAGTAGGTGAAGGATATTCTATGGAGATAGCGGTAGCATCAGGGGTCCCACAAGGAAGCGGGAGTTGACTCCAAAATACGACTTTTCGCGGATGATTGCATAATCTACCAAAGGATCAAAGGCAGGGAAGACCCGTGTATCCTTAAAAATGACCTGAATAAAATATATTCATGGATAATCTCCAACAAAATGGATGTGAATACGGGAAAATACAAGCAAATTACATTCACGAGAAGGAGAAACACGGAGAATCGGTCATAGAGCTTGCTCGGGGAAAATATTTCCAAAGTTAGTGACCTAAAATACTTGGGGGTTAATGTCACATCTAATCTTGATTGGGGAGTGCATATTGATCAGGTGGTAGGAAGATCATTTAAAACCCTGCATTGGGTCATGCGGAATATAAAAGAGAGCAAAAAAGAAACTAAAGAAATGGCCTACATGACCATGGTTCGGTACTGGAATATGCAGCTTCGGTGTGAGATCCCTACACTAAAAATGAATCTTCTAAGCTTGAAAGGGTTCAGCGCAAGGCAGCCAGGTACACTCTAGGGAAACATGGAAGGGGGAAAAGTGTATCAGCTATGCTAGGGAGCTTAGGATGGAAACCTCTAAAAGTGACAAGAACCATAAATAGGCTATGCGGAGTATACAAAGCATTTACAAATGAGCAGGGTTGGAAAAAATTAGGTCTGAAGCTGGACTCACCCTGCTACATAGGAAGAAAAGACCATAAATTCAAAATTAAGTTAAAAAAACAGAAAACAGACATTTCGAGAAAGTCCTTCCTACATAGAGGAATAAAGAAGTGGAATGACCTACCTGAAGTGATTTTTAAGATCTTCCCTGCAAATGCCAAAATTTTTAAGAAGAAGTGTGCATCACTTATTCATTAATTACATAGTGTTTTAAAAGGGAGAGTGTGAAGTTGGGTCAAGGTTAATTTTTTAGTTGTAATATATTACAATTAATGTATTTAATGGATGATTTTAAATTGTTTTATTGGGACAATGTTAAATTCTTAATTGTATGAGATTAGAATTAGTGTATTATTTTTACCATGGATATCTATTCTGTTGTTATTCATGTGCATCTAATGCTGCCACCAGACAATAGCCTACTTGCAGCAATGTATAATAATAATAATAGGTAGTTACATTAGGACAAACACTGCAAGCAATTTGATGGTTAGGTGTTTAATAACAAGGACTGGATTTTGTATATGACATGGTCATGGAGGATTTTTACTAATCAAATTACACAAAAAGCTATATGAAAACAGTTTCTGGAGTTTCTTTTTATTGATTCATGAAGATAAGAGCATGTTCCTGCCAATGTACAGGCTGAAAAAATATCATTGCAATCTCATGCTTGGTAAAATATTCTCCAATACATAAAAAAATACGAAAACTTCTACAAGAACAAATAAATGGGTCATATCTAGAAAACAGTCAAAAGGTTTAAATTAGAGGGAAAAGTACAGAATAAATATAGAAATACGCGAGGAACTAAAACTAATACAATGATTAAGAGCAAAGTTAGCTAATGTTCACAAGTTTTGAAAAATTAAAGCATACTTTCAAATTCTTATGAGTCTATGACCTCCATAAAATATGTCGTTGAGCCATGCTAAATGTGAATAACACCTCAGATTAAGACGGGAAATCAATAATCATCCATACTACTAAGGAAAATCACAAAAAACTTTAGTTGCAGGCTTTTCATAAAATTGCAGCGTGACCTCTCTTGAAGATATGCCTGCATGCAATTTTGGACGACAAACAAATGAACGATTTGAACACTGCAAGGTTTTTTTGACGCGATTGCTATTAAATACCAATTAAATAATTTTTTTCGTCTTTTTCAATTTTAATTCCTTCTAAATTAATGATATTATAGACTATCTTATATTTTTCATTTCAATTAATTCGTCTTTAAACACAAACTAATACCAGTATTAAGTTATAACAACTTCCATTTAGCATAGTTGAAAAATGTTTTAAGTGTTTTACATTTATACGATAAATGTCATCATTCGGTGAAAAAACCATAAAATTGAGAAAATTTACACAATCGGTATGTATATGTTACGCTTTGCATATGATATACCACTTTCTAATTTTTCAATGACTTTTTATGACCGCTTACTTCGACTACTAACTAATAGGGTACTGCATTTCTAGCAAAGGGTGATGAACGTCTGTAGTCGGCCAGGAGGTTCGGAAAAGTTAAATTTTAACATTTCGTTTACTATTGGCTATTAATTTATTATAGTGGGCAAGATTCAATAATTCATGGTGATAACTTCGTTTTCCAATATTTGATGAATCATAATTTGTTCCAGTAAAAACTATGGTGCTATACTTAGATCGTTTGAGGTCGCAGAAAAAAGAATATTCATGGAGAGAAAAGGGATTCCAAGAATTTAAGGGACAATATGAAAATAAGGAGTCAAGTTTTCTTATCTGAGCCGCGAACGCAGATGCATAGGGCAGTTAGATGCATGTAATGAAATGCATCATACCAGATATCCTTTATCCACACGGATCTTTTGTTCCCTTTTCCATAAACAATTAATCTATGCTATAATAATTTTAGGAATAATTTTTCTTGTATATTTTACGATTACTCATACCATTAATTGATAATTGATCTTTCAGAGATCTGTAAATTTTTTAGATGTACCTAAAGTGTGTATGCAAGCAATTCCATGGCACATGTCATGGGTTTGAAAGAAATGTAGGAAAACAAGAGCGTAGGTGGAATATTTACTAAGTCTTTTAATATTTCGGTTATTGTCGTTTCCAGGTTTTGCAATTTTTTTGCATTATTTGGTTGGAAAAAATTAATTTCGGTTGCACCACTGTCTACCCACTTCCATCTGGGTAACGTATAGCCTTAGACTCACACGCTGTGTGTGACACACAGGTCGCATTAGCCCTGTTGTGCCCTTAGTTGTCCCAGATCCCAGGTAGGGTTGGAATTTCTAAACGGAGTTCGAAAAAAGAACGTGTGAAGAAGAGTGGCGAGAAATCCCGTTTCTGCGGGATTTCAAAGACATCGTCCCGGTGAGAGGAGCCCTCTCCTGCGGACATCGATGGCCGTGGGGACTTTGACCGCGTTAATGTGAACGTCAACCCTGGGGTAATAACTGCGTAAGAAAAATCCAAGATCTGCTCGCTCTGTGGGTCTACATCAACATTTATAAAAGCATACTACATCGCAAGCCACATAAATAGGCGTGTGGCGGGGGATGCTACAGCACCAGTAGTAACGAAGTTCGCATAGCATTAATTAAAGTTCTTTCTTGTTCGGGGGAAGAATGAATTCCTATATCTAACCGTTCGGCAAAATATCTACGTTATTATACGATTCGTGTCGTACCTGAAAATAAAGTGAGGTCTCCTCTCATCAAGCTTCAGATTGCTCCAGCAATCTAAAGCTTGCGCGTAGCCTCCGAGTCTCTAGCGGTCCCCAGCCTGATTATTTAAAATCTGTGTTACGATATATGTACACCCGCAGCTGTTTTTGACAAATGACACAACTTTCTTTTCTATTTTATTAAGCTCGCGGATTAAGTCTACCTTTTCCGGATAACATGTGCTAGCTGCATATTCAAGGTGCGGGAGAACGAGTGGCGAGTGGTTATATGGTAATTTGTTACAAACAGAACCACATTATTAAGAAGAGTAGTTTTATAAGCTCAGGGTAGTCCCATCATCGATGTAAAGGAGGTGCAAAATGCAAAAGATAATATTCTATTATTCACATTAAGACGTTAAAACAAAATGAAGGCGTAATAAATTATTATTATTATTCTAAGGATTATTTTTTATTTTTTGCTGATAGTTTGTTTAACACATTACCACATAGACAGACACTTAAAGAACTAAATATAAAATATGGGGTCGCACTAGAATTAGCGCTAATTTACCCTTACCAACCTCAAATTTCCTCGTGGAACACTTACCACCATTTAAGTCTATTATGACAACATGGCTGTGTATTACCTCGCTCACTTTCTTGTAATGTATATATATACGAAAAAGATGTAACCTCTAAATGATGGAGTACCTTAATCGTTGTATATAAGGAAAATATGGAGAATGTATATTCATTAGAAAAAGATAAAAAAAACTCGTTTTTACGTATTCTCAGAATTTTGGGGAAGTAGTAAAACCTACAATACACTACATTGATATTGAAATTATCATTAAACTGCGTGGCACGTTTTCTTGGCTTTATGGTCTGCGAGTAACCATCACATTTGCAGTTGGAGGGGACAAGTTTACTAAGGACAATCCCTCAATTACTGACGAAATTTTTAAATGCATCAATTTGCCAAGTCAAAATAAAATTAAGGGAAGGAAGAAGAAATAATATTCATATATTTAACATTCAGAAAATATAATTTTCTACTTAAATAAATTCAATATTACTTCTGCCAATTCATGGCGCATGCAATGGTGTCTTAAAACTGCTGGCTTGAACGGTTTGAATGCAACCTTTTGGAGATTGGCGATTGGACATATTTCAAACCAATCCAATGGGGCAAATTTTCAACTACAGAAAGTTTGTTAGCCTTAATGTATTTGCATGATATTATGTAGGTTTCGTTTAGCAAGATGAAAAGTCGTTTACAACGAAATCAACAGGTGACGGTTAGTCAATTGTTTTAACTACTCATATTTTTCACCAGATATATTTTGAAGAGAGCTCACCACAAATTTCATCGACGACAACATCACATGATTTTAAAATACAAACAAGACTCTTACATTTATTGTCAACCAAATGAAGTAACTTTTTACCCTGCCAAGGACCTTTTATAAAATTGAGACAGTGAGTGTCCAAAGTCAGTAATTAAATTACATAAAAAATTTACCAAATTCTACCGCTATCATGTGAACCACTTCCTAATGGAGTCCATGGAATATACGATCTCCATTTTCCGTTAAACCACCATGGATTGTTATCCCTGACGAAATATTGAAGGAAATGCTTTCGGCATAGCTTAATTTTTTTAAGCTTATGTATTTCAACCCAGAAAACTGCGTACTATGGTATTAACATCAGGAGTTCCAACAATCAACAAAATACGACACAAAAATCCGTGACAGAGAAATACGATCTACCCTGGCGGAACTCAAACCCGCGACCTTCGGTTTGTCAGGCTAGGACTTTGCCCCACCATTGAGGCCAAAAAATAAGTTAATCATGCCAAAACATGAGTATTTTTGTCTCGGGTTGATAAATAATTTTATTTGGATTCGAAGCGCATGTTTTTCCAATGACGCTCAAGATTGCATCGACAACAATAGGTGATAGACATGAGGCGCCACTAAGTTTCTGTGCGAATATAGCAGGGAATAAGCGAGCCGTGCATACAAGTCCTCGTCCTTTTCTCTCAAAACACCCTTTGCGCCGCCCTTTCTCACTCCGTGGAGGGGGAAAAAAGGAATGAGAGAGCGAACGGGTAAGAGGAAGTGTTTGTATGCGAAGCGGACCGCGTCCGATTATGCTCGGTGGCGGCGCTGACCCTCGTAAATTACGCCCTTTGGAGAGAAAGGCGAACTCTCTCGGTGCGGCAAAACGACTCAGCCGATCGCCACCCCCCTCCCTCTCCACCGCCCTCTTCCCTCCTCACCGTCTCCTCCGCCGCACCGGCTCTCCCGCGCGACAAGCGGTACCTGCTCCGACACCTTGCCCGCTTCGAAAAACATGTAGGTACACACACATGGGCCACGTTCCAATTTCATTCACACTATGCTATATTAAACCCCTCACTTTTTTCGTATGAGTGAGAGTCACAGTAGCAGATTTTAAACAATTATAACCCAATGTTGCTTCAAAGCAACATCAAAAACGTATAAATTTTCAGCTCATCTCTTTAGGAAATATCTAAACTACGTATTATGTTTTGGTGTAAATTTTGATGACGAAATATTTATTTGCCTCGATAATTATGATTGACTGCAAAATTTTCATCTTTTCAGAATGAAAAATCTTGAAATTTGATTTCTCCCTTAAACAGCTCTGGTTTATAAAGGGTTAATATGTTTCAGGAGTTTGCACACTCTTAGAGGTGGATGCTGAAGACATAACAAAAGAAACATATTTAGAGACGACAGACGTGTTGAAAGCAACCGTCAATAGAAGCAAGTTGCACCATACAGTGATCACTTTATCTACATTTTGGAGCTTATTCGCCAGATTATGCATTTCTCCATTGAATACTGAAAGATGCAGTGAACAATAGGTTACTCAGACGTTTGTCATAACTCTTTACGGATGGAATTTTCAGACAATTATTTAGACTGATATGATCCACGAGTAAAAGATGATCACTTTGTCTTTTATAGAGTGGAATTAAGACTGAATTTCATTCAACTCTGAGTCTCATGAGTAGGGTTCACTTCTAGCAAAACAGGATGAATACACCATATATACAAAAAATGGATCGGAAAACGCCCTTGGTTGGTTAGGCCAAACTGTAAATGTAATTTTTTTAATACACTCTATCCTTTTCACCGAACGTGAGCATTAAAAGGGTTAAGACGGCACGACGCTCAAGGGATGAGTATCCCAGGCAAAACTTCTTCGGTACAGCCAAGTCTTCGATCTAAAAGCACGTCAGTCTCCCCAGACAACACGTGAGCTCCATTTGAATACGCGTTCGGAAATGAAATTCCCAAAAGTTGCATTCCAATCACGTCGCATTCCACGCTCATGTCGGAAAATCCGGATACTTGAGAAATTTAAAAAAATCCGTCGAAATGGCAAGGAAACAAAAAAATACAAAATAGTATGGGTACGTAAATAGTGAATAAAACAGTGAGGTGAGGAAGGACATCAAGTGAGGAAGCTTCAACGGTTCTGGAATCCTAAAATTATTCAGCAAGGATGTCAATAGGATCACGGTAAATTCAATAATTACCTATTTACCTGAGCGTATACAATGCCATTCGGAACTCGAAGAAGGCGCGGAACAGCATGATATCTTCCTTATTTCGAAAACGATATCCATTTAGTTTTCAGAAAAGCTGTGATGTAGTAATCAAGTAGCAATATATAGTATTAGGATTGGCATTACTTATTTTATCACCAGTTTTCGCAACGTGACTGGAGATACCTTAAGGTTATGAATACTACTTCGTATACAAGAGAACTGAGCGTAATACAAGGGCCGTTTTTTTCAAGCTCCGATGGGCCATGAACAGGAGACGAAGCGGTTGATTAAAAATTATTTCTTTGATATGTATTGAGCACACTTGTGGTGCCCTTACGGAATAATAGCTTCGGCGATTGAGAAATTGGTCGTGCCTGTGGACAAACTTTACTATACCTTCTTCATAGGATGTTGCCGCCAATGAATTCCAAAGAGTTTTTTTTGCCTTCGTCCTGAAGCTCATCGCCCGTTTGAAAACGCTTCCCTCCTAGCCAGATCTTTATTTCAGAATAAAAATGGATTCCACTCGGCAATAGGTCGGCATTTCACGGCGGGAGATCTAAATTGTCTCATTGAAATTGCTCAAGGAGTATCTGGGCTGCATCAGCGCTAAGATGACGGGTGTTGCCATAGTTCGGAACACCTCCAGAAGTCAGCATATCTCTTCTTTTGTTTTATATGGAAATGGACGTAATGTTTTACCCTGTTTCTCACGCTGGCCACAGTGCATTTTCAAAATTATCGGCATAAAGGTCAAAACATGTCAATGCTAAAGCCATTCGGCGAGTTTTGTGGCTGTCCCTCCGCAGTACACATTTGGTGGGAGAATCAGTTGAGGCAGTGTAGTGAATAAGATTGCTTCTTACCTTAAACTAACAACTTACGGTCAGAAATGGCTTGAGCGGGTAGTGCGGAGGACGCGCAGTTGACCTATTGACGCAGTACCCACCTATCGCTTGTATGTTGTATTTGCTGAGCTATCGGTTTCTTTGTAATCAGATATGAGAGTCAATAAAATTATAAAAGAAAAAATACACATGCTTTAACTATATTTTGGATACAAGCAAAAACGGGGAAGAGAGATTTCAACTAGACCATGGTTATTATTTAGCTCACACGTAATAGGAGGGCGAATGTGTGACACGAATTGACAAGTGTGGGTGAAGACTCAAAAGTTTTGTAATTTTCTGTAATATGGAATCGCTGGGGACTCGGATCGAATGATACTTCATTTGTGTCCACCCGATTCGAAGTCTGAGCATTTCAAAAGCTATAAAATTTCCCTACTCTAAGGAGGATGCAATGGTGATGCTACCTTGGCACATATGGGGAAGGAATCGGTTGCTGCGGCAGAGGTTAAGGGTCGCGGTTCACATGGAGCGTGGCAGAGAGTCTAAAGAAAGAGAATGAAGGCGAAAAGGAAATGAATGAAGGAAGGGGGGGAGAAGGTTGATATTTGGGAACGGGAGTTTGTCGGGCAATGGGGAGGGGGTGTTTTTAAGTATGTATTCGGAAGGTTCAGAGAGGAGTGAGGGCTTGGTGGAGAGACCAAGATGAGACCAAGGGAGGAAGAGGGAGGGGGAAGTCTCTCCTTTTTGGCTGAATGGGAAGCGGGGGAGGGATAGTATTAATAGATGCAATGCGAGCGAACGACAGGATATGACGAATGAACGAGGACGGAGGGGTGTGGGGGCGGTTAGGGCGATAGGGAGTGCGGGGATCGGATCAATGGCGGCCTTGGGAGACGACTCAGATACGGAGCACACACACACGCATGGGAGAGGGAGCAGAGAAATCGGGAGATGAGAAAGAGCCGGGGATATGAATGCCGCGGAGGGCTAATGATCTCTCACGCCCTCTCTCTGGCCTTCCGGGAATCTCTCTCAGATCTCGAGAGCGCGGGTGGGTGGCGACTAGGCGGGCGATCACATTGATGCCGGCTCTAGTTGGGGGTCGAACAAGCGCGGCCGCGTGTTCATGGTTTTGCCAAAACCAGACTGATAAGCAGAGCACGCACTTCCAAATAGTCCTCGGTCGGATGGTAACGATCTTCCTTATCAACGCGAGATCAAGCGAAGAAAGGCTGTGAGAAATGGAAGAGAAAAAACGACCACGGATGCTTTTATGAATGTCGTATCGCCGAAGTGATTCCAGTGATATACAGCTCATCCTTTGAGGAAAAACTATTAACGGACATTTTTAGCGCCTGCTAGTATGGTGATTTAGCTACTGATTTCATTATTATGGGTTCAAATAGCTGTGAAGATTTTAAGCAACTTTATACAAGAACCCTTAAAGTTAGGCCTGGTCAAGGAAAATAAACTGCAACAGGGATCATCAAGCCTACTGTAAAAACTGATTCTGATCCAAAGACAATTATATAAACATAAATATTTTTATTATATTAATGACGATGCTACTACGTTTCCTAATAATTGGCTATTTGTGCCATTGATTCAGAGCACAACTCGCTCCCCATCATCCAGAATGGTCCACAAAGCTTTTGTTGACACCGTTCTTCAAATAAATCAACGATTATTAGTGATGCAAATAAGTTGCGATAGGAAAATTACAAAATTAATCCACAGTATAATTTTGTGAATTTTTGTCACCGTTCACGCGACATGTTTGAAATCAGCTCACACTCAGTTCCAAGGACAGCAATAGGGTTGTAAAAACTTTTATCAATGGGTTATCTTCCCATTAATCTGAACTTCCTATATCTGCAAGCATCGTCTTCGATATTACCCTAACTTTTTTACATTTCAATATTTTATTTATTATATAAATGATATCGCAATTATAAAAGTGAGACTATTTGTTTGATCATTTATCCATGATAATGGAGTAATTATTGCATTCTGAAGCATAGCACATGTTTATTTGCCTATTTGATAACTGCTCAAGTACACTAGTTAATTCAATGACTGTTGGTTCACGTGCTTTCGAAGGTATACAACCATCCAGAGGGGCTACATTTAAACATGTTAGGTGTAAATAGAGAAAAAAACGTACATATGAAAAGGTTGACTGATAGGAGAGCAGGACAATGACCTACGTCAAATTAATCTTTGAATTGTAAAACTTATGATGGTGGTGATGAAAATTAATAATTCATTATTTTGAATGTCAAATGGAAAGGTTGCTACGCTAGAGCTATCTGAAATTCGTACATTATGGATATATTTTTTCAAATTAGTTAAGAAATACAGGGACGGTAAAATAGTTAATGACACGTTTTTTAAATAAGTGAATTGTTTTAAAGAGCACCGAGTGCATTGAATCACTAAATAAAAAATAGCACTTTAAAGAGAATTTAAGGCCTCATCAATTAAAACTTTTCGAAAACCCTTAAAATGCAGCTGCAATCCAAGAGAATACGCCCAAAAATGACTAGGCTATTCATGGAACTGGAGAGATTATTCCTCAGTAATTTTTAGAGGAAAAAAAATACAACAAGAGAATCGAAGCGCATTAACCACCCAGTCCCTATTGAGAAGTGAAACTTCTAGCAGGTTACAAAGGTATGGTTGTGATTACATATCCCTGAATCTCTTACCTAACAATTATTCCATTTGGGGAAAGGCTAGGAGTGAGGACGGTAGCGGACGCGCCAAAGACTTTTGCGGAGACTCGGCCTGTCACGCTGTCATCGAGGGAGAAACGCGGTGGCAGGACGTCGTCGCGATATCGGCTCACGAGAGCCTTGTGACTCAGGGACGAGGAGAGGAAAAATGTGAGTAATGAACGCCAGCACCACCGCGAGCCTTGTACCCATTAAGGAATGGACGTAATGCCCTGTTCACATCTCACATTGCTCCTTTGTCGGGCCGGTAGAAAAACGTAAAAATTTAAGAAAAAGAAACCTATTATTAATGTCGCGGGGAACTCAAATGATTATATCTAATAGACTGATACGGAAAAAGTATTTGTGATGAAAAGTTCTTTTCAAAGGAGGTATGTGATTCGAGAAAGTAATACGAATTAAGTGATAAACATTATCTCGTGCCCGGATAAGAATACATTTTGAATCACCTGAATAGCAGTATTTAGGTAATGTTATGGTCTAGGTTAAGGTTTAAAAAAGATAAAATTTTTGTAGTTCTCAATATTTTTTCACATATTCGAGAGAAAAACATGCGGCAAGAACTGATATTTGCGAAGAAAAATATGAAAGGACTTTTTACATATTTTACTCGAGAGATTAGTTTCACGATCCATTAAAAATGTTAATAAATAATATTCAATTTAATATAGATAAATATTATACAGAGTAAAAAATTCTCACAAGGCTGGATACATATTTTACTTTAGGCTAGGGTATTACGTTACATTTGACCTATGCATGTGATAAGTAGTGTCAATGTAGTCGTTCACTCAGACACGGATAGGCAATTTATTAATAGAAGGACGATTATTAGGAATTATTAGGTAAGACGAAGATGAAAGGTGAGGCAAAACATTCCTCCTTCAGCCATTCCATCATAATTTTATAATATAGAAACGCTAAAGTACCCGCTTAGTTATTATGAGTTGGTGACATCGTTAGAGTTCCGGCTCATTATCTCGTACAGAGAACCGTTCGTTGGAAAGAATCAATCACATGAGTGATTACAGGAACGCGTCGTTTGAGGGCGACTCGTGGATAGAGGGATTAACTGAGATGCGGTGACACGGGAAACAAGTATAAGTGACGTCATCTACTTATTTGAGAAAATGTTAGGCCGTCGATTATTCATCGCAAAAAGAGGCAAGAGGAGGCAATATATCTAAAAACGGAAAAATACACGTTTCTATATTTTCCAAACTCTATTACAATTTCTGATTTTTAAAAATTGGCGAATTGGTCTAATGTACATTGGAGCGGAAACACAGTAAATACTTCATGTGCGAGGGTTATAAATACCCAAAAAGTAACCTGATAAAATTTAAATTAATAATTTGAAGAGCGGAATCCGTTGGATAATTCAATGTCAGCCATGACTCAACACAAAATAGGTGAGATATTTTAGTTAAATAATCTACCACAATTAAAAAGTGTATCCAGATAACGTTGGTAGATAAATGCTACACATACTCTAGATATTCAACATCAACAAATCACTCTTCTCAGTGTGCTTTCCCAGGGAACCCCATTCTCGACTTGTTGGCAATCTCCCATTTCGTTCTCAAACAGATTCCACGGCAGCCTCAAAATAGTCTATTTATTTTCTCCATGTGACTGAGATAGAGAAAGGGGTAGGATAGGCACCAGGGTGGCAGATGTATTCTTCTTTGAATGATTATCTTTCCACCTGCTTTGTAGAATTTTTAAAAGACGGAGAGATCACTTTTTTGAAAAAAAGAAAAGCTGAATTTGTTACGCAACGAAAGAGCCATTTTTACAAAAATCGCGAAGAGAAATAAAAAATGCATCATGGCAGAAAATTAATTAATCGAAACTCAATCAATTTATATTACACTCAAAATATAATATATAGGTAAGAATGTCTCTACCCTCTTTCCATGTATGATTCATAAATAGGCTAATAATTTTTCCCCAGAAAAAGTTCACAAAAAAGGAGGCAATAACATTTTAGATCATTCCGGACACTAACTTACTTTCCGCCCAATTTCATAGTCCTATACCGCATAAAATGAGTCTTTTGGTCGTGGAGAAAAGGGTAGACTTAGGCAAAATAGGTTGTTTGGAAAGGAATGATTTTAAATAACAATTTGCAAACACTGATAATGATGAATTGCTAAATTATGTGGACGCTGCATTAATGTTAGAAGATAAATACTGGGAAACGAGTAATATATTTATAAAATTCATGAATATTCCAGTTTCACATCAATTCTCCAGTTGTGTAATGAAAGAAGTAATATTTATAATAGGGTATGAGAGTATGAAGAAACCAACAACGATTATAACATTACCTCGTATTTTTCCTAGAAATACATAAAACAGCAATGGCCACGTATGTTGTATGAATCCTGGCATGCTGCTTAACTATTTGGCATACCTTTTTTTACACAATTCACTATTATGTTAAGTGAATTTTCACTCAAATGATTATTAAATACATCGGAAATATTCGAGCTATGAAAAGCGATAATTATAAATGCAATTCTAATATTTCAAGGAGCATTATGTGACCTTAAGTGACACCTTATTCTTCTCCGACTGTTCAGATGCAGCCAAAGAAAAATTGCAAACTAAAAGGAAATTATTTTTAGATGGCCACTGGCTTCATTTCAATTGAGTTTCAACGAGAAATATATTTAAATTTTAAGATACTGTTGAAATATATATGAAGAAAGGATGAGCATGACGCCATGATGAAAATACCCTTCACGCTGCTATGCAACCACATGGCTACCAAGAAATGATCACATGTTGATGCCGAAGTTCTTTGCCCTTTAAATTTAAGAAGCTATGACCCGAAAATATCAATTCCACCAATGAATATTCTTATTTTTTTAAATAGGAAATTTGTTGCGGCTTAGACACAGGTTTCTCAGTCCACTCTACCCCCAACTGAAAGGATATACGTATTACTCGTGCGCACGTCCATTCAAAGTCTTCAATGCTACCGAACAAACTCCTTGCTCCTTCCGTCACGCCCTCGTCCGCTTCCCCCCCTGCAGCCAACCTTTATGCTATTGGTCGAGAAAAGACTGGCCTTCCAGGAATTCACGCAAGAGGAGCGTTGGACCTCAAAGAGAATCGACCAGCACAAAAAAATCAATTTTTCCCATCGTGAGGCTGCTGTCTTAGCGTCATCTTTCCTTGAATTTTAATCAAATTCTTCTTCCACGCGTCATTTCACATCCTCGTGCGACCAAAATCGTTTTACCTCGATAGCTGACCACTCAGTCACACTTCGTGCCCCACACAAAGTCACGAGAGGCGATTTCGGCTTCTTGGT
Source organism: Ischnura elegans (assembly GCF_921293095.1). Lineage (NCBI taxonomy): Eukaryota > Metazoa > Arthropoda > Insecta > Odonata > Coenagrionidae > Ischnura > Ischnura elegans. The sequence continues at coordinate 129,111,606 of NC_060246.1, forward strand.
TGACGGTTTCAAGTATTCGATGTCGATGAAATAAACCATTTTAATAGAGGAAACATCCATGATACCAGTAAACACATCATTGACACCAAAAACGTATGATTAACCTGGAACCAATATATAAATCAATGAAAACAATCACGAATGTAAAAGGTACATGGGCGTTAGAGAATAATTTTACTCCATAAATAAACCAAAACAATGATATTAATGAATGCTCATAGTTTCCAAAATTGAAATCTTGCTTGGACCCATCTTGTTTGCGACTCCTTTTTTTCGGCACCTTTCCTGAAGGATTATGATAATGCTTGCAATACTAAGTTTCAATTCAGAGAGAGAAATATAAGGTTTAGACAAGTCAATGCTGCTATTAAATGTGATATTCTTATGTAAGTTTGAAATTATTCCATAAATTGTGTTTAGGCAATACATTCAAAGCAATAATCAATAAATTTTAACTAAATCCATTCAATATTTTGATACATAATATCACGAAACTTGTTTGGTACTGAAGAAACTATCGTGATCAAAATGGGTAGAAAGTTCAATAAAAATAATTAGATTTTAAGCAAGGAAAACATACTGGATTTAAAGCAATCAATATAAAATTATTTCTCATTCGTTTGGATGATAGGAATATGTATGGGATTTAACTATTCTATCCATAGAAAATTAAAAAGATCTTGTGTTTTGAAATCGAAGAAAAAATTAACACCAACAGAAAAAAATCCACAAAAAAGAATGATTATTTTTCATTTATAGCTTTTTGTTTCATCTGAAATTCAAGCCTATTCGAATTAGTAATTCAATAAGTAATTGAAGAATATGTGCATTGTGTGCTCTTACTCCATTGTATACCGAACTGCAGTTTTTCAACACAAGAATCTTGCTTACAATTATTTAAGAAACAAAATCCAAGCAGAGGAAACTTTGAACCATGGACAGGGGAAAAGCATTGCAACGAATGAGCTGTGCGAAAAAACATGGGAAAGACTCGCTTCGAAAGGAGACTGCTCCGAATGAGAAAAGAGCTCGGAAGCATTAATTAACTATTGATCTGTTCGCAAAGTTCCATTAAAGCTTTGGGTTAGTTCAGTCGACCAGAAAGGAATTCACTTCCTCGGAGTCTCAAGCTACCCCCTCCCCACTCCCGGAGTAGGGGTAACACCAGGGAATGAGGGGTGATGTCCCCACCCCCATTACCCTCTGCACCCTATCTTACCTATCCCTCAATACTGCAGCGCCAACGTTCGAATTTCCTCCTCACATAACTTCAGTCTTTGTTCCCACCTCTCTCTTCTTTTCCTCGCAAACCCCTTATTCCTTCTTTTTCCAGTATCCCCTCATCGCACCGTCACCGTCCCTTGCCTTGCATTAAACCTCCGGAGAACCAGTGGTGCAGCAAAGGGGTGTGGCTTTGGGGGATAACCCCTCCCCCCCCCAGAGCTCAGAGAAATTTTTAAGTTTGATCAATATAACTAAATTGGATGAATATTACTTATAGACAAGAGTAAGGGTAGATAAAATATCCCTCAGAAAGCCGTAAAACTCACCATTTTGAACCATTTCTCTTAAAATTTTCTGGGAAGGGCCCCCGCACCTCTCTCTTACCTTGGCGGGTATTCCGTACCCCCAGACCTCCCAGTATTAGTTGCGCCTAAAAACCCCCCTAGTCTTAATTCCTGGTTGCGCCCCTGCGGAGAACCACCTCCCTTCCAGCTCAATAACATGGCCCCCACCTTCCACAGGTCTATCAAAAGACTTCGTCTTCCGCCATTCACTTCCTTTTCGCTTCAAAGTCCATCTTATCTTATTTTATACCTTTTTCTATCTAATATCCCCACCTTTCTTCGTGGCTTTGCAAACGATCTTATACATTCAATCTATAAATTACGGAAGTGAGGAAGGGTTCAGGGAAAAGCTCAGCTAAATTTAAACTGGCCAACTCTAAAGTTATGATCCAAAGTGCATTGATATTGTAGAATCATGACTTGTAGAATGCATAAAAAGAGTGATTTTTGACAACATTTCATATTTCACTCCGGTTTTTGGTGCTAAATCAGACACAATTTCAATAAAAATAAAATTCTTTGTAAAATGTAATAACTATAATTTATTACATAAAAAGTTGGTAAGTAAAATTTTAAGGATGAAAATTTAGTAAAAAGGAGAGTAAATTAAATGAATTTCAGAATCAAGAATCGATTTTGGAATTTCGAAATACTCTAAATATTTTTTTTCTTCTACTCCTATCACATTTCTCATAAAATCATCCACCTCGTGATAAAAATTTTCATTCCTTGATAGGAAATGCCTAAACTTTTCGCAAGGCTGAAGCAAAACGTTTTCAGTGGTTAAAATCTCTAACAAATAATGCTATACGACCGATTCAAACGTGATAAAGGAGATATCTAAGGTTTCGTAGCCACAGTAGACAAAAGACTGAAGAGCTTGATGGAAGGGGAGTCTTCCACAATTCTTCCTAAGAACTCCAGGTAAACCCACCTTAATCGGTAGAGTACTTTAATGATAATCAAATGCCCAAAAATCTCTGCAAACCAGCGCACAGAACTGATGGATTTTGGTAAATACTTTAGATATGTAGCTAATGTTTTCTCCCATTTGTCAACACTAAAGGGATCAGCATGCACGCAGACTTATGACAATATACTTACTTTCTATGGCAAACTAAAATCTTCCGAGGATTGAATTTTCTAGGGTAAAATAGCAAAAATATAATTTTCACAAGAAAAGAACTTTAGTTAATCATAAAGAGTTATATTATGGAAAGTACTATGTATTTGAACAAAATAGTTCTGTTTTAGAGTCCTTGGAAAGTGTCACACGCCATATCATTCTTCCAATTTAGAACTTTTGACTCCTTAGACCGGGTATTGATACTTCGGCACAGAATTATTCATTTTTTTCTCCGGAAATAAGCTGTCGTCTGATACGAAAACAATGGAGTCGTACGAAGCAGTTATATCTGATGCAGACCCCCGAAATACTTTTCGCAAGGCAGATGAAAAACATTTTCAATGGTCAAAATCTTTAATAAATAATGCATTACGTCCAATCCAAGCGTGCGAATGGTGAGATCAAAAGTTTTGTAGCCGCAGTAGACAAAAAAGCCGCCGCGTTATTGTCCGCCGAAAAAAGATTCACGCAAAGCAAGCATTTACTCGGGGTGTAATTCGTTCGATGACACTAATAGTCGTGACCACGGGGTCGTCCCTTTTGTCATAACGGTCACTGCCGATTGCCACTCAAAACCCGTTTTTGAGTCCTTGCGAGGCGATGGGAGTGATGAGATAATGGGACAATGGGCCTACCCTGTCACGCCCATCTTCCCTTGTCTCCCAAAATACAAGCCCATTCCGGGAATTTCAATTCATTCAAAAGGGGAAGTGTAGCGGGGGAGTAGGTGATATCGTGGCGTGGATTAGATAGCGCTTTTCGATATCGGAAAATAAAGCCGAGATGCCCATGGGATAAGGGAAAATTTCGGAATGCCGGGAATGACAATAAGTCTACGCGAGAGATAAGCTTCCGAACGTGGTGTTTCCTTCAGAACCATGAGGCCTGCCACACATGACAAAGAATATGACGAGAAGTTGAGCGCCTGAGAGAGTGGATCACGTCCAGAAATAACCTTGAAAGTTCACTTCACATTTTCAAGTGTTTTTTTTTATTACAAATTGACAGTTTACACCGAAACCTAACCGGAATTTTCGCTACCGCTTGAATCGCCACTGTGTCTGGCCAAACCAACCCTCTGTTCTAAGTGTTAATAAAGTGAAACCAAGCCTAAATTTTGTCTACCCTTCTAAATATTATTGTAGTTTGTGGGACATTAAATAGCTATTAAGAATGAGAAGGTACAGTCACTTTCAAAAGTCGGTCCCCACGGCTAGCGCGAGCAACTACGTTTTCCGCCGAGCTCGAACCTCGGGTGTTGCCTATGACTTCTGTGCCTTGAAGGGACAGTTTGACTTACACTCAGCGTCCGCATAAGTCCTACCGAGGCATTCTTCACTATTCCGAAATTCTTCCCGACTTCCCTGACTCTCAGTGCCAGAACACAAGGCGAAGCATACGTTCTCAGTAACGCAATACCCACCCTGATTGTATTGTGAGATAAATGGTCTGAGTAGTCTGCTTTGTACTCAAAAATACCGAGATGTATCTGCGCCTCAATGCACATGTAAAGAAGAAACGAAAATCGGAATTCATGTCTGAAAGGGTGTTCTAAAAGTTGCCTACAAAATAAACTTATAGATTATCGCTTTAACATATTATTACCAAACACCATCGATGCATATTGCTCTATTTTTAAGTAAATTAGACACTCCGATGTGCGCATTCATAATTCAATAGCATTTTCTTGGGATAAATATTATCCTACATTTTTCTACGTGTCTCATCACACAAGAAATCAAAAATCCTTATAAGCGCATAAATTATTATGTTTACTTTGGTATGATATTTATTCCAGTCGTTACTAATATTTCCCCAAGCAAATATTTAAATGAATCTTAATATGTTCCAGGTATCAGTAAGTAATTAACCCACATTTTGAAGTTCATCGAAAGTTCGAATGTATTTATAGTTAATATAATTACATTTTCCATAATTAAGGAAACATCGGAAGAATTAATTAAAGGAAACTTAAAAACAATGAAGAGGCAATCAATTGAACAAATATTCTCATCCTTTAAATATTTACGATTTCGGACATAGCAGCTACCCAAAAAAGTTCGGCAATTTGACAGGTGTTGGGACCAAAGAGGCAAATTACAATCACATGTAGCAATTTTGGTGATGTTTCGACCGTGGTCTTCGACATGTATGTACAGGCCGGAATATCCAACTTTCGATCATATTTCGATCATTATCTTACAAGGCAATCCGATCTGAAAAATATAATGGAAAAATAATCTTCCCTCATGAAAAAATTGCCTTATTGGTAGTTTTTACCACGTAAAAAATTAAAATACTTCTTATTGTCTATATATAGGATGGGAATAAGTTGCGGTATTCAAAATGTAGGCACCACATGTATAAACTTAAACTTAGGGAGTAATTGCTATTTCACTTATAAATATTGAAAAATGAATGAAAGTCCTTCGCCGCCGACACGGGTGAACGCGAGCATGGATGGTAACGGTGACGCAAACAACAATATTAAAACTGGCGTATACATGAGCATTTACTTTTCTCTCAGAAAACGATAAGAAGAAAAAATATTGGAGTATAATGCTCGAAATGTTCAGAATATTTTATATGTAATAAATGTACAGTTTAAGTTTAACCAAACTACTCATATGTTCCACTCTCTTCCTCGCGCGATGGATCACTGGCCGGAAAAAAACCTTAAATTCTTCTCCTCTTTCTTCGACGGTGGAAGCGTTTGGCTGCGGGGGAGGGAGGGTTCACGGGGGCTCCTTACCTCTGAAATCATGCTTGAGCCTCTTGGTGAGGGTAAAAGTAGTCACTTTGCACCATTTGCACAAACCGATCAAGTCAAATCGATCCCCAGTAGACAAGGAACGCGTAAGCAATACGCGAAGGTCGACTTCGGAGAATAACGGAGACGGCTGCGCCGGGTATGTGGACCGACTTTTGAAAGTGACTGTACCTACCTATATCATACACTTGGAATTTTTTATATTCGATTTCCACATAGTTTAGTGACAGTGGGGTAGCCACGGGGGGGGCTTCCGGGTTACATCTTACATCTGAGCCTCTAAAACGAGCAAGATGGCCTCAATAAATAACTTTTAATAAATGCTCATACATTTCAAAGTCCTGGATTTGCCACTTTATAGTGATAAGTTTGTTTATAATTATAGCTTCTGTGGATTACTGATTAACTTATAAGTGAAACAAAAAAACATTTTATTCAGATAATTTTGCTACTAATACACTTCGAGGAGAATCACAACGGTTTTAATTAATGCTTCTAAGTTGTACCGAAGGTAAAACATCCGTTGTTTACGAATTGTTTTTCCCAATATGGCCGTTATGAAATGTCAAATTTCTTATTTGATTTTGCAATGGCTGAACCAAAACAGATCTCAATAGGTCGCCTACTTATTCCGCGTTTGATGCTCTCACCTTTACGGCGACTCACAACCGTGCAAGTCGTTTAAACATGAACAGTTCATTGTCAGTAACCGATAACGCTCACATCATCTGTGCTATCAACATCGAATGCATTTTGTGCGAAGTATGATGGAAGAAAATTTGATCGCCTTTTTATGTTAGAGAAAAATCTTTTTTTAGGTTTTGCGTAATGAGAACCACATTTTAATATACAAATGATGAACTAATATACATCTCGTAAATAATCCTGCCCACTTTTCCATAAATTAAACTCACATAGACTAAAGGTCATTATCCCCATTTAAATAAAAAATAAGTTAATAAATGAATAATGAATCGCAAAGCCACTATGTACTGTTTACTTGGCATGGAAAGTCTCATTGGTTTGAACTAGGCGGTGTGCACTTTTGATGCTAGCGTAGAGTCGTCCGGAGGGGGAGATTGGAAATATCTCCCCATCGCATACTGAATTAAAATCAATGGCGATGACGTGTACTGAATGACCGCTTTGATACTGGAACTGCGCTGTGACGAAGAAAATAGACAGGTTGTTCAATATGCACCGAGAGCGAAGCGCGTGCAAAAATCCATGTTAGAATGCAAGCATGAATATCGCCGACCTAAGAGGAAAAGAATTCTCTGAAGATGCTACGGCGCTTCTGGAAGCAATGAGATACTTTTTTATTGTACTCTATGACACCTGCCTTTGAATTTATTTTACTTTATTTTTTAGCAGAAATCTTAACGTACACGGTTGAATGCAAAATACCAATGCCTAACAAGTAGACCAACGAGTATCTATGAACAGAATTGGTAAGCTTGCTAAAGAATCCCCGCCACACAATGTAACGTATCTTGAGTTCGTCATTTATTAGTATCAAATTTATTTAATTAATGTACAGCAATAAGCGTGAATATTTTTAATAAAAGATTTTTTAATATGAACTAATGCACTATATTTCAATTTAAACCCCAGTTACCGGTTACCCAGGGAATCTATTACGTAATCTGAGAATGAGGGTAATAGAATTGTCCTAAGTATGCACACATCCTCTGTTTAATTAAAGACAAGCTCCACGAATACATCTAAATTCTAGGTATAAGTTAACTTGAAATTCAAGTATTAAGACACCCAAACTCAGACAAAATTAAGACACCAAGTCGGCACGCAATAGACAGTTACTAGTGAGAAGTTTATATAGACCCATATATATGACCTTCATGAGAGAGTCATTGATTTTTATATTTCCCTCCCTCTTCCGTACTTGATGGATTTTTCACGAATTGCACGTAAGTTACCGCACGTTGTATGTACTTGGGCGTAAAGTAACACATAGTAGAATATTACTCGCACCAGGAAGAGACTTGAGACACAGAAAATGATGGTTTTCTTTTTACTATAGCTGTCAAGTCCGTCCTCCAGCTAACAAGTCTCTAATCTTTTCCTAAAAGACGCAGACAATTACCGTAGCTAGGCATGTTGAATTTTCAACCCGTATATTTAATTTAAGACAAAATTCAAGGGAAAATTTTTAAATATTTCTTTCAGAAATGATTCCTGATGCGGATTTCATTCGAAATCTAATTTGCTCATCTTTTTATCTTATCTTCTAATTACCGTATATATCTGTCTGGTTACTTCTTTCCGCCTGTAGCCGCTGCTGGCTGAAAAGTTTATCTGATAAAAATGCACCACTAATCTATATCTACTCCTTACTGCATAAGCATTCATTCATCATTATTTATGTCGCCGTTTTGAAAATGATTTTATCGCCTTGCGAATTTATGTCGCCGTTTTTTATTTCTACCCTCCTCGCTGAATGAAGAAATTTCCCTCTGTGTTCATCCACACCGATGATATGAGAGCCGCTTATGCAAGGCAACTTATTATTTCAGGAGTACCTTATGGTAAGAGATCATCTTGCCTTGGAAACTATTCATGAAAAGATGCTACTTTGTCATCAACTTCCTATAAAAGAGATGGCGAAACAAAGACAGTGGCGCCTGCGAAGGTGCAGGGGAATCACTATAGAACTCTATAATAGATTAAAATTAGGAGGAAATAATTATGCTACTCTGCCACTCGTTACCATTTCATTTACCATGTTGCTCGATAAATTGTAAAAATTGTGGAAACACTGATAAACAAGCCAGGAAGAAAGGACCGCGATGAAAAACTGTTGCTTACCAACGAATCTGCTCGGGACAAGATGTTAAAGCACAACGGCCAAACAAACGGGATATTTTTCGCGGTATTAATATTAACTCCTCATCCTTAATATAAAACTTTCTCCAACCCTCCATCCAAAAATTTTACAGTGTATTTTAGCAAAAATTTCCATTTTTATTAAGATTTTGCGAAATAAATGCGATCATTTCATCTTTTAATGATTGCATTTATTTCATTTGTACATTTCGCTTTGAATAGATTTTCCCTAATTCATATCTTGACCACTTATTCATCATATTTATGTATCATGTTTCTTGAGTATTCACATTATGTTATTAAAATTGTTGATATTACTTGTAGCTGGATATATTGGCGCCGTAATTCAATTTTTTTGATTTCATAAGTTCCATAAATTTTGCAAGCGTACCGATTAAAGATCACATAATTAAAGTTAGCGGTTTTATTATTGTTGATTTTCACAGAAACGAGCCTCATAAAGGAAACGAGACTGTGGTTCTAGACGGTAGTTAGAGACGAGATTCTTGACAATACTTGAGTTCAGAAAACGAGACCGAGACGAGACTGGCACAAGTTCCTTTAGCCCACATACAGTATTCATCCACCTTTTACCTGGTCGGCCCATGCAACTCTTACCGTTTGGTACATAGTCCCTTGCCACTTATACTATCATCTGTCCGTGTATTCTCTTTGACGATTCATTTCATTCCAATTTCCTTCGACGGACCAACTGATTGATATGTGCCGCGTCGCATCTTCTCAGTAATAATGCAAGGTTAAAAGTTTTTCCGATACACTCACCCACGAATTCCCAATACACTCACCCACGGCCACTTTTGTCCTACTTGATATTTGGTCGCACCAACAATTTCCCTCCATTTCTGTCCGTTGATTCCTCTTCTGTAGCTCCAACTTTCTCCAAATCAGATTTTAATCGGTCCCACCAGTTAATTGTACCTTTCTTGGTCTTCCTCCCGGTCTTCGTTTTAGACCCTCTTTCATCTTATTGAGTACTCACATATCTGTCTTCTTTTCTCAGCACATGGCTTATTATCTATCTTATTCTTTTGCCCCTAATTTCACCAATAATATCGTTACCTCACTAGAGTTCCTGGATTTCCTAATTTAATTTTCTTCCCCGCCCTCCTTGTTAATAAGTGGGTCCATAAATCTTGCGTAAAACTTATTTTATACATTATCAATGATTAATTATCTTTCTTGTTCAGTATCCACGTCTCTGATCAGTATTCACAATGCTCATTTAGAGTAATTATTTCACATATAATGTTCTATAACTTGGGCACGGGAGGGTGAAGGGTAGAAATGATGCGAAATCGTCTGCTGTGATGATGGGCATAACCCGACTTCTTCAGCAGAATACCCTCATTTGGATGCCCTTTTTACTGGGGCGATGGACCCTTCCGATCATGCCGTTCAACCCACATGCACACAAACCACTCGCCCACACAATCACGCATCCCTTGCTCCGCTTTCCCTCCCTCCCCTCGGACGGGATCCCCCAGAGCGGCTAATTCCGCAGGGCATTGGCAAGAGGACTCTCACCTCGCCACACAACGACCACGGCCTTTGTGTCTCCACACACACACACACACACGCTCGCTTCGAGGCGAGCGACCGTTCGATTGGGAATCGAAAGGGAAAAGAGGCGGTAGAGGGGGCGGACCTAACGGAGGCGGGGGAGGAGAATGGACGCAGGCGAAAAGGCGGGGGCGAAGCCGCTTTACCAGACTACACAATGGTGTGTATAAGAAGGAGGGATGGACGCAGATTAATCGGGTGGCGACTCGCAGGGCGATTGGTGGGGTGGGAAAGGAGGAAGTGAGTCCCCCGATTCGTGAGTCACGGGTCTTCCTACTCCTTGCCGACTGCGAGAGAGGGTTGCTTTGGGGGTGGAGTAGGCTGAGGGTGGACACGAGGTCAGGGAAAGAGCATTCACGCACAGCTCGGGGTCATTTCCACAAAAACGCCCAAATTGTGCGTCATTATGCGTGCTCTCAATTCATAAGGGAGTGCTGCCTTGGCATTGAGTACAGGAAAGTTAGTCACGCTGTTTTGGTATTTTTTAATCTTATCCCTTCGCCTGGTTTCCTTCTCTGAAATTCCATCCTTTCATTGCCTTACAGATCTGACTACTCAAAATAATGTTTAAATACTCAAATAAACGCTCAAATCAGTATACATGTCATGCGATAATTTTTCCTTTCCTGTTTTCACTTAAAGTAAATAATTATTCTACCACTTTTGTTCCGTCCAGTTTGAAAAATACAGGATTTCATTCGGCGATAAAGAAATGAACCGGGAAACTTGATCTCACTGTGCTCAGAAAACTTTTCTTCTACCAGCCTTCAAAACACTATTGCTCTATCTATAACATTGTGGAAGCATGGACATAAATTTTCTTTTCGGTGGTTACCTTCACTTTGAATAATTTTATTATCTCCGAGTCTGTACTGATTATGACTGAATAAATTTTTGCCTCTTTTTTTAGAGCAAATAAAAATATCTTGTTAAAACCAGCTCATGGATTCGAGGATAATCTAAACGTGAGAAAATGCAGAACACAGGTCTAGTGCTTGAGGAATATTGACGGATAATAAAATAGAATGTAATCGTATGACAAAGACAGAATACCACCATAGTGTCCACATTAATTAGTGGTATACATCAATTAATGAATACTGTGCCATCAGTCCGCTACGCGGGTGCTAAGTGACTAAAGGACGCATCGGTGCGTTTAACTGGTATAATTTCGGCGGTCCTTGATTCCATGCAAGGCAACTTCAAAATAGATTTAATCATTTAATTTCGAACCTAATTACGATACATTTCCTGTAAAAATATTTATTGCCATCATTATTGCTGTGAACTTTGATATGCCTCGCCAAAACGAATCAAATTTGAGTGCGATGCGGCTCTACCCCATTGCTGAATGTTTTTCTTTATTTCGTAGCACAGGCAGGTAGTACCAAAATATATCCACCACATTTTCTATGAAACAGTCATCTACTCTTATATAAATTTATTCATTACAAAATCCAAATTATCGTAGCCCTAATATTTAATATAATTGTCGTTTTAAATCAAGCATAATAGTATAATACGTGTATCTACTCTGGGTTTTACGATATGTACTTATTTTCTTTCAATATAAGAACCCAAGTTACAAATAATATGGAAGAATTTAAATATGTAAGTTACATATTTAAATTGGCTGAACTTGAATATTCTTTGGCTGAACTCTAAAAAAAAAGGAATTGAAGCACTGACACTAGTGATAACTGTTACATACATTTGAAGCATAAACCACTGGAAAGAAAAAAAAACATTCTTTTTCTTGCGATCTATTTTCGTTTTCCATGTGATTTACAGTGAATGTTTTAAAAATATTCATACAAATACTGAAATTTTAGCTTTTTCAGCTTACTGACTGCCGCCAGCATTATGTACGAGTAGTTTGACATCTCCTTCTAAATATATTCACAAAATAAATCCTTTTTTATAGTCGTTAAAAATTTCATATGTAATTGTTTATTCACAAGTTTAGTGCACGAAAACTTTCTTCGCTTACTTTAGACTAGTTTCGTTAGCAACCGTTGATTTTCTAAGTTAAGACAGTAATTTGTTTTTGTAATTCGTATCAACACTATTTACAGCTAAGTGGGCGAGAATTTTCTTTTCTGTGATTATTTACAGTGCCAAGGCGGTTGAATTCGAGGTGATACAAAGTTCACCCGGTCATCTAGTACATGATATATTTTAATGTTTCAAACAAAGACCAGACGACGACATTTCTTTTTAACAGGCGTATGCGTCAGCCCGCACTCGGATCTCAATGCCGCACTTATTGCGAGTCAGTTCACATGCGAGCGGTCGCCGTCCGTCGAGATCCGGGACATCGCGTTCCGTCCTTGCCCCCTCCCCACGCAAGCCTCCATCTCGCCCCCTCCCCCTCCACCCTCGCCTCCGCACCTTCATCCCGGCTGGGGGCGGTGTGCTTCAAGGCATCCCAGTTACGCCACTTACTACACCGACAGCGATCCTCCATCCACCCGCAGACCCAAATATTCCATCCCAACCCCAACTCCTCGTCCTATCCGTGTCCATCTCTATGCCCTCTACTAACCCAATGCTCGACCCATTCTGAGATGACTGAAGCTGTTAGGCTGGGTCGCTGAGCGAAGGAACACGAATTTTGAATACGGGTCCATCGTTTCGTTAACATGGAGAACTAATTCAAATGAAATGGACGCTGAACGCAAAGTAGATGAGTGCAGTACTCTGTGAAAGATAATTCGTTACGCATAATTTTTTATCGTGAAAACTGTGTAATAAAGGTAAGTGGGAATTTAGCTATGATGGTAAAGCCTAAAAAATAAGTTATCGCCCAACCCTTATGCTCAAAAACTAATAATATCATATTATATGGATTTAAACCATAAATTTAACTATTACAAAAGTAGCAATATTACGCCTTGCACCAATAATTCAACCATTATTATCATTGCATATAAATATGTTTTAATCATCAATTATGAGCACAAGGACAATAACACGTGATAATCAAAGATAAATTCAATAAACTTCGCACTTAATCATCTCAAACAATCATGGGAACCATGGCGTCAAAAGTATACCTCATTCATCAATATTTATCATAAGGATTTGCATCACGTAATTATGCTTTCAGAAGATATCCGTGCTAGGCTTCTGGAATTATTCACTATTATGTTATGTTATGCGTGTTTAATACGGCTACTTTTGAATTTAATATGACTTCACAAAATAAAATAAGGTGAATTGGTGCAATACTTATAACCGTTGGCTATTCATGCAACTCACTAAAAGGAAACTAAATCGCAATTGTTTTAGTTTAACTGTTCAAAGACGTAAGCAGCTCCAGCCACTACTACCCCTTTTTTTCCCAACACTGGTCTCCAACCGCCACTTGACTAACAATAAGTAACACTTGGGTTCTCAACAGGGGACGGGCAAGGATGGAGGGGAGGAAGTGGTGGAGTGAGGGGCCACCTTCCTCGAACCCTCCTCTTATAAAGAGGGCGCAATGACAGCGGAGGAATTCAAAAGGAAGAAGGATGGGAATGCCGCGTTGATTGGTTAAGAACCTCCCTCCCACCCAGGCTAAGGAGGCCTCTCTCGCGATTCCGAAGGCAAGTCGGCAGATAACGCGAAGAGATGGGACGCGCATGAATCATTATCGTAGCGCTAAAAAGATTCCTATCGGACTTAGAAATTTATAGCATCGAACGCATTATGCTTCTATTATGAGCACGAAGGACTGTTACACTTTTTTTCTGCGTGGGAAAAGTATTTCCAAGGTGATCTTCTTTTGCTTTGAATTTAGAGATACATAAAATAACCTGTTTAACGTTTTGTGCAAAATCTCACTTCAAAAGGAAGGCTCGATTAAAAGTCTAAGTTCATACCGTTCAATCCGTGTGTGCTCATTTATCAATAATGCATTATCACTTTTAATGAGCCAAAAGAGTCTAGTGCTGTTAGATAAGTGTTTCACAGTCATTAAAAGATACGAGAATTATATTATGGACATTGTAATTGAAATATGGTAATAGTTCATGTGCACGTATTCAATAGTTCGTGTTCACGTGCAATAATTTAAATTAATTGGAATATAAGGCGTTGATGCAGTATGTGCAGTTTAAAATAACGTTAGCAAAGCAATCTGCGGAAAGTAGATCGCAAGAGGTCCATTAGTAAATATGTAAATCGAATTTCAGCACAAGAACCCCTTCGACGTTTCTTATAAACAATTATTAATGATTTATAAATAATATTTCATGAGCCATCAATCACAACTTGTCAAGAGAATTGAAATATAAAACGATGATAGATGAAGCATTTTTTTATTATTAAACCATCGAAGCACTTCGTCGATACGGAGACGATTGATGCAGCTTTCATTCCATTTTGAGCGCCTGCGTCGCTTCGCTTGTTTTTTGTCATTGTCCGAATCTTATCACCGCATCTTGGAGCGACCTATCTCCTTGCTTTTTATCTCAAAGGAAACACCGCCTCTTTCCCACCGACTGCTTTGACCGCATTGTGCGCGCCCAAATCGTCTGGGAATAATTAAACGACGAGGGCAGACGTGGAAGTAAGACGAAGGCTACGACAGCTCTTTGTGATTCGCCTTCGACAGGGCATGTCTTCAAACGCATCGCCCGATCGCCGAGCCGTTGACGGTGGGAGAAACCGCGAGAGCCTGGGAGAGGACGGGCATCTTCTTGGGCTGCCTCCAACGTCCTCGCCCTTCATGGGTGCTCCCCCCTGTCCCTTCGATCTTAATAAATATATGTGTATATTCATTTATTCTTACTGATGGCTATTACACTAGGCCTCTAAAACTTCATATTTTTTAAGAAAAGATTGTCCCGCAGGATCGTACAATAGTAACAGCTTTATTAGTTTCTATTTAACGGACAATATTTAGAGAATTCTATTCTAAAATTCCATGACTTTGGACCAATCATATCTCTCTCATTGTTTGAAGAGAGAATTAAGATAAATGCGATAAATAAAAGCTCTTTCTTGTCATGCTAGTAAACTAAGCCTCTCAACAATAACCGATCGAACAAAGGCGAATCGTATTAGGAGTTTCAAAAATTAAGGTTCGGGTAAAATACTGAAATACGCATTCAAACCATGTAGCTTTTTAATATAAATGTATTTATCATTTATCTAATTATTATTTTTAATTAGATATTTAAGTTTATAAATGGTTCGCAATACCAGATTTTGGAGTGGAAGAAGCCAATTACATAAGTTATGCGTACAAGACAAAAATATGTACACAATGCGAGAAGTAGGAGTAAGTGAAATCAAAGATCTTATTGCGATGAGCAAGTGCTGTGTGGTACTGGTTATTTTGGATGGCATTTACGGAGCTGTCAAGATATTTTTTATCTCCTTACGGCATACAGTAGCTATAATAAAAGCAATTGCCTATAATATCACAGATGATTTAATAATTGTGCTCTGCGGGGTGACCAAGACCTGGAAAAAGTTTTCAGGACCACAGTTACTAATTAGAAGTGCAGACCACAATTCAAATCAAGTTGGAACTTTCCACTTATCACAATTGGGAGTTTGATTCTTGAACACCCAGAATGAGTTAAAATTAAAGTGAACGTCGATTCATTCATTTGCAAGCAATTTTTCTAAAACATATGGATGGATGTCTAAGGTAGTTGCTGTGGATATTAAGGAATCGAAACTTAAAGGACTTGAATCGAGAGAGAGAGAGAGGGCGGATTTAAAGGAAATATGGAGAAGGATATGCTTCGAGGAGATTAAGATAAGGGAGTGAGATCCTGGAGAAGAGACGGACGGACGAGACGAGTGGAAGGGTGGAGTGGAAGGAGCATTAGATGTGGAGGCGGAGTTGGGGGAAGGGGAAAATAGGGAATAGAGAGACTTGGGTGCGTGGAAGGAAGGAGGAGGCCTCGTATCTGACGGCTGGAGGGAGGGCGGACATGGCCGAACAATGGGAAGGGGGGAGGGGTATCAAAGCGGTGGGGTGGGGGGAGGGTTAGGCGGTGGCAGAGGCTGTGGAAGAGTTCTTATAGGGGTGCGGGGGGCGGTGGAGATGGGGGGGGGGGCGTTGAGCTGAAGAAAGATGGATGAATTGTTGTGTTCTCACGAAATAAGATATTGAAAGAGGTGGGCAGGGAAGAGTAATGCGAGTGCCACCCTAATGGCTAAAAATAAATGTAACGAAAGTTTTTCCAAACATTGGCGATTTTTCATCCACTGCCGAACTGAGTGCTTGCGGGAGAGAAGTCTGTCTAATTCTTTAATGCAAATGAAAGTCCTCGCGTGTTTCTTTTTTTGCAGGGAAATGGGGAGCCGGAGTTTCTTTAATTCCAAAGCAAAGTTTTGGAGAAAAAGAGGGATATATAGAGAGGACGCGAGTGTAGCGGTCGGCCAATGGACTTCATTACATTGCTGGATTCCTTATGATATACATATCCAGGACAGTTCATTTCCGAATTATGAGGCTGCATTTTTTTTCAAATGTTGCCGTTAGTATACGAGAGGTAGAATCAATAAAACTTACCAGAAAAAATATAATTCTCTGGATTATTGGCTTTTTATTTAACCACATTTTCTTGACTGTGCTTCTGCAATATTTCACCTAACCTAATTGTCATATTATAAAGCCTAATGATTTCTTTCTGCTTAGGGTAATTCGAATCTGATCCCATACCGTATTGAATTTTTAGAACAGTAGAACATAGATTTTTTTTCCAATTTACCAATTAGAAAAAAGGGAATATTGGGAAATCTCAGTAAGAGCCAAAAATAAAACGAGCTTTCCTATGCATTATTTAGGTCTCGGAATTCGGCCATCACTGCGGCATATTTTCAGGAATGATGACAAGATTCAACGAGATAACCAGTTGACCATTTTTCAAAACTCCGATAGCACAGAAAATCTTGACTTTTGGCCCTTTTGATTTCTTAAATCAAATTAAAATCCGATCACCTATGTTACGAGTACAACTCGTATAGTTCAATAGCTTGCTGAAGTTAGCTCTTGTAAGCATACTTCTTGCCATACATATCTACTCCAATATATCAAATACCCGCATGTCATGAGACTAAGATTATGTCTAAGACTGAGTTCACGACGGTAAATCCAAGCAAAGCAAGAGATATCAAAATAAACCGGGGGGAGGCTAGTGTTTGATCGCGAGACAGGAAAAAAACGTTTAAGCTGATGAAAAGGTGACCGGGAAGAATGCACGGGCTTGTATTGAGGTCGTAGCTAGAAGGATCCGAGGACGATCTGTACGAGACTAAGTAAATACAGGTATATGGCTGGTGTGAATTCCTGAGTGCTGGCTTTTCATCTCAGAGGCTCGGATTCTAATCTTGAGTATTGTGGACATTTTTTTAGAGAATTTCCCCCCTTATAGGTAGAGCTTTCATGCATACCATTCCATTTCGTAGCTCCGTAGGCGCCTATCTCCCCTAATGTCAATCCAACCGCAGAGTTTCCTTCCAGCACCTAATGCCTTCCCTCACTGGTATATATCAGAAGTATCATTAACTATCAGTGGCCATTTCCAAACACCATTGCCTGTGATTGCAAATACTGCAGGAACCCAATTCTAAGAGTAACGGAGAAAGTTATGAATAAGATGGAATGGTAGAACTTAGGGGTTTGTGATGAAGACTGAATCAAATTGATTAGACACATGTTAGGTGAGGGTAGGAAATTGGCCAGGAGTGGAGGTATAAACTATAAAAACATTGAGTGGTATCTTCCCATCTCAAATAACTTGACTAAAATCCCTAGCATACTCAAAATTATTTTTCCTACATGAATGCTTTTTCCTACATGAGTTTTTATGCTTTCTATCCATCTGTAATATGTGTCGACAACTTGTGCGACTATCTCTGAGGATAAGCAAACGCTTGCACCGGGTTTATATCCACCCTCTTTTAGCTTCCATTAATTCCACTGATGGCTTTAGGTGTCGGTTATCTCATCCAAATACCATACCATAGGAGTAGAGATTGTCGGAAGTCTTTTCGTTTGAATGTCGAAGGGTGTGAAAAAAATGTATGGAGGCAACGTATGTCTTGTGCGCTGGATGCTGGGATGAGCAGAGGTGACATGGGAGAGGGCAGGAAGGAAACTTGGTTGGGGTGGGGGCCTAAAATATAAGCACTGAGTGGTCCCTTCCTTCTCCAAAGAACTCGATTCAATTCCCGAGCGTGGTGGAAAGTAATCATAGATTTTTTCTGTAAATTAATTGTTCATTTAGTCCAGTAAATTCATGTTAAGCATATCACCTGTCAGATGCATGTAAATTCATGGACTACCCGGTACCTATCTCATAGAGCGGAACATGTGTCACTAGGTTTCCTCCCCGACTTTCATCCTAAAGGGTACAGAAGGACTTTGATCTTGGTCGCCAGCTATGGATACATTGCATAAGACGAGATACTGTGCAAAAATTCCACAGAGAAAAAAAAGCATTCGTCTGGAGCGGTATTCGAACCCGGATTCCCAGATATCCTTTAGAGTACAGTTAAACTACAGATGCATCATTCTATTCTGTGGAAATTTGTGGACTATATCGGAAAAGGTAGTGTGGAATGCTGAGCATATTATGCAACTACCAGTCTTGTGGGTAAAATTTTCACCGTCCCTAGTCCCAGTGTACTTAAATTTGACCGGATAGTGCTGGAAGCCTATGTGAAGGTGAATGGCGTAAGGTGTGGAAAAAAGGCATGTTGGAGATGAGGGGTATGTGCTGGAGGCTGAGGAGACGAGGCGAAGTGACACGAACGGGATAGAGAGGGGAGTCGGGAGAGTGAGATGGAAGAAAAGCGGGCGGAGGGCGAGGAGGAAGAGGGCGGAGAGAGGCAGGGCCGAATCCGTGGCCGAGACAAGTCCTCCTCTCTTACTCCGCTCGTAGAAAACAACCGCTCTGACTTTGATGGATTATAGATTGTAGAAATGCCAAATTGTGAAAAGGGGGAGGGGAGGGAAAAAAGCAGTAGTGAGTGAATGGAGGGGTGGGGGGGAAGGGTGAGAAAAGGTGCTGTTATTTTGTGTGCGCGGCAGGGAGAGGGGGAGGGTGTAAGAGAGGGGTGTACGGAGTCGGACGTAGGAAGGGTGTGGAACGGTTTCGGGTGCAATGTGCCGTTCGCCCGCGAGTAAAAGAAGCGTGTGAGGTGCGGAGAGGAGGAGGGAGGGATCCATGGGAACCAGAATGGGAGGGAGGGGTGAGTGAGAGAGGGGAAATTGATGATAGAAGCAAGCGATGAAACTTCGGCTGCCACAAAAAGGGTCGCAAAAGAGTGGGCAAGGGGGGGAATGTGGAGAGAGATAGGAAAGGAATTAAGGTGTGCTCTGGGGGTGAGGGTAACCATTGGGGGTTGGGGAGATGCGATAAGGGAGTGGGAGGAAAGGCGGTGGTGACACGAATTGTGATTGTGTGGCGGCGTCGGCTAAGTAAGGAGGGAAGGAAACCGATTCGTAATTTCCGCAATGCCTGCGGTGTGGTTAGCCGTGGGGAAGAAAAACAATGGTCTCTCACCCATTCTCACCCGCATCGATTGGAAAGCCAACACACTGCTTTGAACTACTCAAGATTTACTCCAAGACATGCAGATTCCTTTCATCATTCAATCAGTCGAAAAAAATGGGTGGTTGTTAAGTTACAAAACTTCTTCGTATTTAAGGACTGAATAAAACATGTCTCTTATTTGACATGAACAATTGATCCATATTTCATGATAAAAACCGTATGAGAACCTAAACCTGTAAACATATGAAATTCATTTCTTTATGCCAAAACCATATTCAGAATATTCCTCTGAAGAATAATAGGCGTTGGCGGCGATATTTTCGAACTGCATCATCGTATGATTTAGAATAATCCACAATAGTTTTGGAAATAATGTAAATAATAGGAGTTTTCATAATGATTTCACAATAATAGGAGTTTATTATTATTTATAGCTAGGATTAATTAATAATTTTTTGGAACCACGAATAAAATCCAAAAATAATAAGCTAGTGCTTAATTATGGTATGTATAAAAACATAGAGCATTCCTAAACATTGTAGTCACTTTATTTCGAATATTAAATAACTCTCTTTCGCACCTCTTGAAAATTTTCGGCGAAAGTGTTCATTTTTGCACAAATTGATCGCTTTTTAAGCAGTAATAAAAGTAAAATCAGGAATATTTTAATTTTCTTTTGCTCACGAGGGGATATGCAATGAAAGTCAACGTCAACCATGAGAACCAATTTTCACAAATATTGAATCTCAGCAGGAAAGAAACTCATGCCGAGAAAAAAATCAGCATGATTTATATATTAACTTGAAGTGGTGACTTAACGCGCTCTAATATTACATGTGGGAATTTTTTTTCTCTTTCACACGCCAATACTTGTACGACCTCTCTCCTTTCCCCCTAGGTAGTAGTCCTTTTCCAGCCCCGCCCACCCGCCGCGCCCTCTTTCGCCCCGATACATGTGCTCTCTCCCCGCCCCAATTCCACCCGAACGACAACCGTATACGATGTACATCTTGTTTCCTTCTTGAGTGAGCCTTATACTACTATCACGCCCATTGCTCTCAGCGCTCCTTCCCATGATTCCAAGGGCCGCTTTACGGAGCTCCAAACATTGGCGAAAAGTGCCGTCTCGAACTATGACAATTTATAGTGTCATAAATTTACCTTGGCTACGGTATAACAACTTAAATTTTCAAAAATGCTATGATACGGATCAGTGGGGTAGCCAGAAATTTCGTTTGAGGTTGGGTCCAGAACCTAGGGGAATATTTTTGAAAAATGGGATACGAATTAAAGGTTTTTAAATTAATTTTAATACTTTTCATGCTTGAAAAAACTTCATTTGTCAAAGATATATTTCGTAAATTCATGATTTTCAAGTAATTTGTTTTCCTTTATGAAGAAAAGTAATTGTGTTTTTATATTTCGGGGGGGGGGGGAGGGTCCAGACCCCCCGGACCTACCCCCTGGCTACGCCACAGGTACGGATGAACATTTGCAATTATTGTAAGACAATGATTTTTCTTTTGACCTTGAGGAAAAATCAACCAAATTTTTCCATAGTATATTAACATCTTTTTATCCGGGTTAAACCC
Source organism: Ischnura elegans (assembly GCF_921293095.1). NCBI lineage: Eukaryota > Metazoa > Arthropoda > Insecta > Odonata > Coenagrionidae > Ischnura > Ischnura elegans. The sequence goes on from NC_060246.1 coordinate 129,132,593, forward strand.
CGAAAAAAGATATCACTCATCTATATATAATAAAATCCCCTAACGACCACTCATTCATTCATTCATTCATTCATTCATTCATTCATTCATTCATTCACTCACCTATACAAATGTTTGGGGTGAACGAGACGAGATACGGCAAAAAGTCTAATGAAGACCCCCTCTAAAATTGTCTGAAACCCCAGGAAAAATTATGAAAACACTAAATTTACAATTATTTATCTGTCTATTCATCTAAAATTGAGTATGGGGATTAGTTCAAAAAATGGCCACCAAATTCCAATGGCGGCGCGGCAGTCATACAAACGAACAATCATAGCAACATATTTGTTTATGCAAATAAGAGGAGCTAAATTGGGAAAGAAGATAAAGGAATTAAAACGAAAAACTGATAAATATAAGGAAGGAAATTAAGAAAGTAATATTTGAAGTGTCTATTTCTTTGCTTCTTCTTTCCGCAAGAACAAACATCTGTTTAAATCAAAGCGCATTCAAATGAAAAGCGGAGAAATATAAGACAGGAAGTTAGTTGTTGTTTTTGATATACTACATCGAAAGTGTGGTGGTTATTAATATCAAAGTTAACAAGTGCACTAAATGCCAATTTAGAAATATGATTCGTGCTGTTGACTATAGTTCGTATCTTGTTGGCGATACACGATTGTAGTAGAAAGACTTTCCAACAAGTCTTACATGATATAGGTAGGTAAAAATGATTTTATTTTAATTTTTTGTGATGGTGATAACTTTTTATTTTTGTTTACGTTCTTTTTTCCGTTAATGTCCTTTTTAATGTCCAATGTTATCCGTGAGCTGCAGGAGTGAATAGGCAGTGAATAATACAATATGTAAGATACGTGCAAATAAAGGTATTTCTTATTCAATTATTTGTCTTGCGAAAATCACGTTTCCTTGAGTGACTAAGTTATTCAACTGTGAAAATTATCGAAATCTTGACATTCACAATGTCTTGTACACCAAAGGCTGTGATCCGTTACTCACCAGATTTATTGCGCATTGCGTTGGATATTAAAGCTGAGATATTTGTGTATCCCGATTCATTAAAACTTCAAATAGAGGTACTTCTGAAGTGAAATCATTCGCGATCACGATAAATAATATTTCGATAAAATTCGTTATACTAGCCCCAATTCATGCTAAGGCGCATTTGTTTCTAGATATTGATATTCAGTCCCAACGTAATTCGCTTACGAAGGGGAACAGCTGTTACATCTTATTCGTATATCAAGAATTTGGTTGAGTTTTGTGGAAAATAATTAATAAACGTATTTTTAATTGTAATTCGTAAAGTCGTTGTGTTATGATACTACGTATGCATTGGGTGTTACAGTGGAACGTGGTCTCAACGTTTTTTGCATTTGAATTGAATAAGTTAGAGATACTCATAGAAATTTATTTTACTTTTTTAGCCCCTCAGAAAAACGTTTCTCTTTATAAATATTTACATTCATATTGTAGCCTACGTACCATGCGCTCGTTTTACGTGAAAGTGGAAATATTGCTTATACCTAAGCTAGCCAGCTTAAAAGTAAACGATCCTTAAGTAACAAGTAGCAAACAAAAAGTGTAAGACCCTCCACAGTGAGCATAACAGGCCGCAGGCCTTTTTCGGGGGGGCCTAGGGGGGGCAGAGCCCCCCCAGCGAGCAAAGCGAGTTAGCTACATATATTGGTCTTATATTGTAGAACGTAAACAGTATATACCGTTTTACTGATAAATAAATGTTGCACTCCTGAAAATGAAAACCTATGTTTTTAGAATATTTCTTTGCTTCCTCAGCACTAGAAGAAATTTTTTTAAATGCACATTTATATTTTGCACCGTTAATATAAATTACAAACATACTAGCATTAATTAGTATTTTGATAGAATGAAAAAGGACCAATCTCGGATAATCCTTTTCGAGCGCCATGTTTTCCGTCAAGGCAGCAGCGTCATTCCGTATTCACAGCCGAGAGCCCACAGGTCTTTTGGACGCGCCTTCATTTTGCAACTACGTCAGCAATAACTGAATTACTACAGTCAAAATAAACTCGAGGGTGAGAGCGTCGAGGAAAGGGATTATGGACCCTTCGGAGGGTGTATCACGTCCATCTTGGGACTACCTGCTCCATGGCCCCATCAAACGCATCTTCACCAGATGCTCTCATAAAACGTAATAAAAATCCATTTATGGCGTTGTTTTGTTTGCAATAATTTTTAACCAAACAAAATCCAAATAGACAAACAATTTCATTCTGAATGTCAAACGGTAGCATTCAAGTTAAAGTTAAAAATGTAAATTAAACAGTAACGATGAATGTCTTTGGATCAAATATCATGAATTACGTTCCATTTTCCTCAAACCGCTTTGAGCAATAAATATTTCGCGCATGATTCATCCCAGCATTATAGCCCCTCGAGTACCTCTGGTGGAACGTACCATGCAGAGAAATCTTTTTGAGCTTTTACCAGAAAATCAACGTTTGAATACATTGCAAACTCAGCATGGCTAGGTATCTCAGGAATTCTGCAACTTTGCAACATGAAATATCGAGTACCTTATTAATTTTTTTGTCCAAACGATTAGTAACACCTGCAAAATTAATTAGGCCATGCACGATTCACAACCATCAGACTACTATTTAAATTACTAACAAAATTATTATTGAAATAAATAGTAATAATTATTATTTTCCATGTTTAAACAATATTTATTTCAAAATATACATGCAAAAATTCAACTCCATCACGTTTGTATCCTCGGATTATATTTTAAAAAGAGTAAATATTTACCAATACTTAAACCTCCAGGTAAAGTTACCGCAGAGGAGGTACTCTCTCTCATTCAACATAAGGCATAAAATTATTATTGCCGGAAAAAGTATTTCGGAAAATCAGTCCCTGAAAAAATACGAATATAGCTACGAAAATATGAAATAACGACGAATAAAACCATTTAACGATATGTATTTTGCGCAGATAGAAACGATTTGAGGGTGGAGTATGGAGCAGGCTGACGTCCGCCCATTCTCACCCCCTCCCATCTGGCGGGTCCTTTCGTGAGTGACAAGCGGTGCAAGGGAATGTTGCGCCGGCCGGAGCAGAGTGTGGAGGCTGGAAAGAGGTTTCGCCCTTTTCCCAATGGCGGAGTATGCACAAGGAGAGCGGGAACTCTTCACCCTTCGCCACCCTCGCTCGCTCCTTCGCTCTCCCAGCCGTCCGTCCTCTCAGCCTCTCCGCCTGACTTCGAATGATGAATTGCCCCCGCAACCTCCAACCCCACCTCCACCGCCTACCTCCTTCTCTTCTCCTGCTCCGGTTTCGACCGCTCCAATAGGCCCGAGCCGCGAAAAAGGGTGTTTCTCCCTTACAGGCGCAAAGAGATTTTCACTTTTGGAAAATATCCTTCCCGCTCGTGGTGTGTATTTTTTTTCGGTGCACTACAACTTATGACTGCGGAAGGATATATAATCAGGACAAAATTTTAGAGGTATTGGTGACCATTTCCCAACCCAAAGACGGAAAATAAAATTTATTCTATCAGTACCTTTGTGCATACGATTAGTAAGTACGCACAACATTTAGAGATATACGTCATTTTGTCAACACGGTAATAATGAAATCACATGATATAAATTCACTAATAATTCCCTCAATCGTATTCAAGAAAATTCATGCTGTGATATATACCTACCTTGCATTTGGATCAATAGCTTTTATCAGAAGACCAGAGAGCTAAAAACACCGTCAGGTTTCCCGCAGTTACAAAGTCAGCGCTTCATTTAAGTTTTCCTGCAAAGCAGAAGAACCTTATGAAGAAAAATATTGATTTCCCGTCTCTGCGCCAAGTGTATAAAATTATCTGATAACCTGCTATCAGAGAGTCTACAAAATAAAATACGTCCGATTTATGCATAGGTAGGTAAAAAAATTCCTAACTATGAAAAAACCTGGAGATTCCATCAAAAATGTTTAAAATTTTAACATTAAGAAATGAAGCTTGCGGTGTTAAACCTTTACTAACCAAGGCTCTCCGTCCTTTAAGTTTTTCCGGGAAACTTCATAGGGTGCACATGGTCATTGGTTGATTACTTTAGTACATGCCGCCGAGGGGCAGAGGTAGGTTGAAGACTTGAGAAGAATGAGAGGGTTAAGGGAGGACAAGGAACAGATAGCGGACGGTCTCTTTGTATGGAGGGTGCGATGGAGTGATAGAGTTTGTGGACCACCGTCATCGAGGTCTTCACGGATTCACGGTAAGGGCCTCCTTTATCTATCAATATGCAAGATGGATGCGTGTCCGGCTGTCAGCGAGTGGCTACAAGGGATGGTGGAATGCTGTGCGGAGGAAGACGGTGAAATAGTAGGGGTGGGGCAAGAAGAGTAAGTCGGCGCACGAGAAGAAAGCCCCCGAAGGAATTGAAAGTGTTTTGAGAGCCTTTCGTGGAATCATCAGCGACTTGCCACGCGAATGAAATGCACCACAGTGCATCCGAGAATGACCGCTCCTTGTCTCTCCGATCCTGTACAAGGATACATACTAAATCAATAAAATATATCTAAGGTGGTTCTTTATAACGATATCTGTCCCTCAATATTTAGCAAATTCCAAATACCAACGAAAATATCTAATGACCAACGCCTTCACACCAAGCATCCTTCTGAGCCTACAAAGAAATGGAATACCTTTCATAGAAAATGTTTTGAAAATTGTAAATTACCGAATAATAACTAAAATAAGCGTACAAAGGCAACATTTAAATTTTTTAGCTACAAATATTGATTTTTAACCTATTTTTATGCTTTTGCATTTATTTCGTCTCTTATTTCTAGTTTTGTTTATAAAATGAGAAGAATTTAGAGACTAATAAAAATCTAGATAATATTTACTTGTTATCATTTTTAAACTTTTAAATTTGCTTTGTAACTTAAATAATTCATGCCTCATCTAATATTAACTGAATTTCTTGCACAGTACTCGGGAGCTAAATAATCTTTAATTCCATGAAGCCCGAGTGACGAAATAATTGATTTATCATAGCTAATTAACCTTAATTCTTGTTAAATTCACGTTTTCCTGGGATATCAAACGCCTCAGGGTCAATATTTCAAATTAGTATGACTTTTTGGAGGGCAAATAAATATGATGAACAAAACTCACACTATAGTAGCGAGATGAAGATACAAATCATAGCATTTAGTGAAAAATTCAATAAAACCGCTGACTTTAATATTTACGTGAGGATCGGACGAAAAACAGAGATAAGAATCTATATGGGCATATTTGAAAATTTTTCTTGACAATACCTCTGTAAAAGCTTCACGTGCATAAACAGAAAGCTTTTACAGAGCTAATGCCGTGCTGTGAATCTGACTAAATGGACAGCACACGTTGGAGGCCATAAACATCTGGCCGCGGGTTTTGTTTCTCTCGGAATCGCCACGAAGCGCGGGAATCGAATAAAAAGTGGATGCGAGACGGAGGGAAGAACAGAGAGAAACAGAAGAAAGAGACAATGACGGCTTTATTCGAGCTGGAAACGAAATCTATTGAGGGAGTGGAAATTCTGGACATTCCGTGAGAATATAAGATGGGAGCTTAACAGCGAGGGAAAGTGGGGAGGTGGACAAGGAAGACTGTGGTGGGGAGGAAAACTTTAAAGGGGGCGGAGGAGGAGGAGGGGGTCGGATATCGAGATCCCTCAAAAAATATATAAACTGCCTCGACATTATTAAATTTGGCATTACCCTCTTAATTAACGTCTACTCTCTTAAAGCCTTTATTTAACAATCCCTTCTTTTTATCAACTACAGCATAGCAACGTTCTTATATACGATATGGTATGGTATTTGGAGAAGGTGACCGACAGCTGAGGCCATTTGCACCATGAGGGAAGGGTATGGAAGGAAGAGTGGAGAGAAACCCAGGAGAGGCCTACGAGACCTCGGCTTAACGTTCCATCCGACGGACGAAGTGTTGAGTTTGAATTGTCTACCACTCAGCATTCAAGAAGGGATCGGGCAGTTTCTGAAAAATATCTGCCACCGCCGGAATCTGAACCCGAGCCCGCGGGGTTGAGAGCCAACACTCTAGTCACCACACTAAGCCAATCCCCGTTCTTTTATACAAACATTAAACACTATAGAACATTAATCAAGAAAAACATATATTAAAAAGGAAAACATATATAAGCTCGTCAATTGACGTGCTCTGCCGGTCGGACGGGGGCCTTTCTTCGACTCTGTATGTGACTAATGTCCACTTCCGAGTCTTCCGATCGTGTGTATGGCCTTCAGCAAGCTTCCTTCTTTCGACCCGTGTGCGTGCGCCGTTTGTAAATATCAGTAAGTATTTGAACGAAGTTATGGCGCGAAAACCTCTCTCTATTTTTCTTTCTTATTCTAAAGGCCGTATTTGACGACGTACATTTGTGACGATGCATTAAATGTGTTAATATATAAATTAATTAAATTAAAACCTAAATGACAAACAAAATTAAATGAAGAATGTTACATTAAATAAATAAAAATGAAGTTTAACAATGAGCGGCGTTACAGGGGATGATTATGTGGAAGAGAATAACGAGGGGCACGTCGGGTAGGATAGGCGGTACGAGATACGATGTGGGGATGTTTCCCTTGCCCTCTTCGGAAGCTCCGGAGGCGCCAAGTTAATTCACGATCGGGGAAGAGCGTCGCCAGATAGGATTCGGGCCTCCCGTCTCCATTGCCTCGGCCGCACGGCGGTCTCAACCCCCGCGTCTCTCTTTGCAGCGACACAACGGGCGGCTCTCCTGAGAGAGTGAGAGGTGTGTTTACCTTATGCGATCGTGGAGACTCACGATTTGAATTCTAGAGTCGCCTTTTCTCTCTCCCCAAACGCCCCCGCCTACCTCCGTCACCCAGTCCAGCGACGCGGCGCGTATCCCCGCTTAAAAACTCTCCTTCGCTCTCCCGGAGGCGTGACTGGACTGAAATCGCGTCTCCTATTCCGCCGCCTCAAACCCTCACAGCACCGCCAACCTCCCAACCCACCTACTCTCTCGCTTACCTTCGAACAAAGATTGGTTTTATTCGTCCAAAGTTCACTGGCTATACCTCTGGTTTTGAGTCTCATACTACTCAATCTTTCAATGCTTATTACTTCCGCTGCCGTGAAAACAAATCTCATTTTTGGTAGAGAATTAAAGGATACAGATAGGTACATAGTTGGAGAATTATTATTTTTTTCTTTTTAGAGGGAATTAATGTTATCATAATGGAAATGCATGCATACATACGAAGACGAAAGGAAGCGCTGGTGATATAAAATACACGCCAGCTAAAACTACTAATATATCAAAAATTTGAGCTGCAGCTCATCACACAAACCAATTTTCAATTGTATCGGGTCAAATGATTGTTTTTTCATGAATGTCTTTAACTATTCTAAACCTAATACTCCATCTGCAAAAGGAATGTCGAGAAAATCGCTAGTTGCTGAAACGTGTTTCATTAATTTCATTAAAAAAAAGATTTCAATACATAACTTAAATAGATCTAAACTCTAAAAATAAGGATTCTGAATTTGTTGGAGCATCCCAATTCTAACGAAAGGAATTGCTTAAAATTGATTACTAAGACTGTCATTAACAGCAAAATTTAATGGAACTATTTTTTATACTTGCCAAGAAACTATTGTCCGCGTGAGAAATGATTTTTTTTTACTTTTGTAACAACTGTGGAATCATTCTCACAAACCTTAAGCAAGTGGAATTTACGTGACCTTTGCTCCTCGTTTGGGTGTCCTTCCATATTCTATCTATCGATCTCTATATTAATTTTATGGTTATACTAGCGCTCACTATTTAACGATGCAATTCAAGTATGTGATCCCATTTATTTTTCCATAGTTTCTTCAAACTCTAGGGGATATCAGAAAAGGATACCGAAAAGATTAGTGTTCCATCAGAACCAAGTATTAATTCTTTATGCGAGCAGTTCAACTGAAAACAGCTATGTTTTTTGGAAAAGGCTATACGTACCTAATAGTTCAATTGCCGCCCAAAACTTATCAGGGACATTTTCTTTTTTTAATTAATGATTATTCAGAATCAATAGCACTCTCTATATTTGTTAACTCGGGCTGTTGATGATTAATGCAAAGAAATTTTTGAAAAAATTACCAAAAATAATGACAATGTTACCAGGAGTCTCTATCCTCGAGTCCTACTAGCTGGTTAATAATGCCGCGATCAAGTTGCTTCTAAAGCAGACGCAAGATTTTATGCAATCAGGAAATTGGTCACTTGTATTATATGAACGCCATTTACAGCGTGTCATTGCCGTAGCGTGCACAAAGCAGCTAGAAGTGCGTCATAGCCAATGAATGACGCACACATCAATGCCATACAGGTCCCAATTTCCACATTTCATCTCACATTTTGGCGGAAGGGAGTTTTTTTATTTATAATATTTTTTAATTACTTATTTTGGCAAAACACATGATCAAGGCTATCTTTCCCAAAGGGCATAGCAATCTTTTAAATAATGTCCCGTTGAAAATAACGTAACTGTGGACTTCGAAGCTTGTAATCAAGCGGCAAACTGAATGAAGACATTAAAATCCTTGGCCTTAGGCAGATGTTCGAATTTCACGCACGAGAGTCGTCCAAGGGCATCTCTCTTTCCCTTTTGGGGAAAAGCGGAGACACCTCTGACTGACGCCCATTTCTTCACTTTTTACGCATAAGTGATTGAACATGCCTCCGACTCGAGCTAGCCTTTCGCCCAAGGGGAGCGAACAATTTTGAGAAGAGGAGTTTTCGGCTTGTGTAATAACCAACTTCCAGCCATTTCAGATCTATTAATTTGCATGATACCTCGATACATTATATTTTTGTAGTTGATCAAGCTTCAACTCCCCGATCATAGGAGATAACGTTACGCGTCGTTAAAGCGAATAAAAATTTCATATCATACAATTTATTCAACTTAAGTATGTTATTTCTTAAAAAAAATTAATACGTAAAAGTAATAGTAAATCATGATGCTAATCCTGCCCGTGAGAAAGTTCTTCAATAATATTTTATGGAAATAAAATGTTTGATATCATGACGATTTACTTGTTTTTGACACTGAGGCTACCATTAACGGTTCCACAGCAAAGTTGGAGATTTTAGTTTCCGTACACAACGATTCCAGTGGAAGAAGAAGAAAGCTTCTAGTACCAAAGGCTGGCTAAGCAGACTTTCTCTCATCGCCAAGACTACAAGTCCATATGAATTAAGTCCATATTCATTGCAATGCACACGAAGATGCGGCTATTACGTTCGAAGCGGAGAAAACATCGTTCTAATATTTCCAAATTCCTATGTGATAAAATGGACTTCATTTCATAATTTCAAAATATGCATGGCTGAACCTTAAATAATCCTTCATGGAACAAGAAAAGCAGTAAGAAATCACCTTGTAACTACTACGAAATTACGTAAAAATTAGAATTTATATGTGTTTTAAAGGTTTGGTGAAAATATTTAAACATTTGTGACGAATTGGTACAAATCTAGCTTTGCTAAGAACGAAAAAATTTACATTAATCTATTATCATGTTCCAGCATAGTTTTTTGACATCATCAAAATTGGTTTATTATTTTGTTAAAAGTATTCTGTATTTTTTCCATGAAATGAAAGTATTCTCAAATAAAGAAATGCCAGCTAACAATTTTTCACCTGGTGAGAAACCCGAGAAGACTGACAAAGACGCTATCAAGGAATGTACAAAATAAAGTAGGCAATATTATGATTTTCTCTGTTTAGAAGAATATTGTTGATCGGCGAAGACGAGATACCCATTCTATCAGACACTCATATTTAATATTCCACTGTGGGGCTTGAAAGGCTCGTGAATGGTGGGGTAATATGTAGCTTACGCGAAGGACAGATATTCCCCTTTCTCCAATTTTCTGGTGTATGTGAAAATACCCTGATTCGGGCTTAGAATTTCCGAGAAAATCTAGTTTCGCCTTCAGTTTCACCCAAATGCCGTAATGCACTTCTCCGAAACCTCTTACGAGGTGAATTAGGAACGGTTTATTTGCTTGAAGTGCATTACCCTTGGCGAGGCTCAAGGCCCGACTGACCACCGGAACCTCTTTTGTCCCAGACGCCAGAGGAGATGTTGACCGTCTGCCCAAAAGGGATATCCCTTGACACCATAGGCTTGACACATCCAGAAGGAAACGACACTCAACGTGCGCAACTTTAGCTTGGAGAGTGATCCAAGCAGAAAGGCCATGCCCTTGAAAATACTCCAAATCCTCAAGGCTTCTTTCCTCTCTTTCCCCAGACACCGTTGACGATTCCCAAAATCTCAGCCAGTAACACTACTTCCGCAAAGCATTCTCAATGTAATCTTTAAATATATTTTAAGCCCTTAGTCTCCCTTACTCTGAAATAATTGGATAAATTTTTATAAAACTTTCCACATGCCATTCCACGAATATACAACGCTAGGTTTTTGAATGCGATGAAGATGGTGTGTGAAAACTAATTGCGGCACCTACATCAGGCACATTACCTATACGGCTTCAGCTGTAGCAAAATTAAAAGCTAACGTTTTAAGAACTTGAAGAGAATTGATTGAGCGAGAATTGGACATAAACTGTAAAATAATGTTTTCCATTTTTTCCAATCGCATACTTTAGTGTTAAAAATTTGTTTATTTGCGCGGTTTACTTTTCCCCTATAAAGGAGTCCGTCTGTTCTAAATAAATACAAGTCGACCAATGCTTAAATTCTTCATATTGTGTTTGCGCATAACTGTTATGTCAAGGTTTAATTGTAATAATAAGGATAATCATATCAGCGTTATTAAAGTAACTCGAGTTATAAGATGAATTTGGATTTTCTTATTCTTTATTCAAGAAGTAAGTAATTATACTCGTGCACGGAGCTAAAATCTTGTGCATAATGGATGAAGTTTAAATTGCAGAAATAACACCATCAATATCTCCTAATAGTTGTATCATATCGTATGCGATTCTTTTTTCCTTTGTCCAACACACTAATGATTACAAATCAAGTAAATATCAATATTATGAAGTAATGACGGTTTTTTTCCATCCATGACAGAGTAGGTGAAAACATTTTCCTCGAACCTACATATTCCTTAATGATAATGAAAACTTGCGAATTTATTAAGGGCTTACCTGAGACTTAAGCTAAATTAAAATGCGATGAAATTGATGGTTCCTTTAAGAGCGTTCTTTTCAAGATTTGAAATGTTTCAAATTGTTGAATTTAGGAGTATTCGTCATAAAAAAATAAAATGATCACCAATTTTAATATTTCACTTAATCCCTAATGGTTCTCTTATGGTTGATATTTTGTATTACTTATATTATTTTATAACTTATTAGCAATTCAACAGTTAGAAACTATAGAAATCTATCCACTGATCAACTTTTCCCTTGTTCCCGCGTAGTGTTAATCGTACCTAATAGCCTATTTAACGGAACTTTATGTATTGCATGATGTGTGCTATTGAAATGCTATTTCAGCATATCTTTCTTAAATAATCCATTCATCATACGATTAATTTCTAGTTTATTTAAAGTAGGTTGCTAAAGACATGGCAAGTGGGTGGTACGTATCTATTCTCCATCCCTCATCCTCCAGTGAGCGTCCCTCATCTCCAGACGTTCCCTCTTCAGCCATGCGCAGGCACGGATTTCAGGGCCGAGCCATCACGGCCAACTCCTGTTCCAAGAGAGGGGTCCGTCCCTTTGACATCCTGGTGGCAGCTGAGAGGGCGACGGGCGGTGCCCGACACTCAGTGGCGTAACTCCAGCCGACTCCGACGCCGGGCCGTTGCTGTGCTATGAGACCGCCACCTCCGCTGCGGCCAAATCTTCATTCCCCATGCATCTCAGCTGCTATCGCCTGGTTACTCGCTTCTCCAACCAAATCAAGTCCTCTTGATGTCATAAATAGGTACACAGTCGTAAGGAATCCGTCAAATCTCTTCCTGTGTAACCTTTTCGTTCGTCAACGTATTGGAGAATCGATCAGAGAGCATTCCAATAGCACATAGAATAAGATGCAAAAAATTTCATTGAATTATTGAGTAATGAGCGCGATTAACACCATGTGGGCACAAGGAACATATCTGACATTCAGGTGATTGATTTATTCATATTTTTAGTGCCAAATTACTAATCAGTGCGTCGTGAAATAATATCAACCTCAAACTAATCCATCGGCGTATAGTTATCATAAATTCTACCGATGAATATTAGTATTTGGAGGAGACGATCAACAGCTCAGACAGGCCGTGAGGGATGAGTGAGAAGGTGCACACAGAAGGAGAGACGGCCAGTATTGGCTATAGCCTGTTGATAAAGAAAGGCGCTAGGATGACCACTTCCCTAAGTCTTATCTAATGATGTGCTCTCCACATTACATCCATGCAAAGATGAAATTGCCTCCGAAAATCTTCGTAGCCATCGGAGTTTGAGCAAAGGGCCCCGTATATAACGTAATATTAAGTACTAAATTGTGACGCGAGAAACAGCGCCGTGGGAATGCTGAGGTAAAGGGGAGAGGAGTTTAAGCATGTGATAGGAAAAACTCACCTAGCGATCAACATAATTTATTCCTAATTCTAATTTCAGTCAATTTTTTCCAAAGGACCAAAGGAGGGGGAAAATTATACAAAGAGAGAGCAGGACAAATGTTTTATCTATCTTGACAATAGGAGCCGAGAAATAGACGGCATCAAAATGTCACGGAGTTAGTGGTTGATTTGAGAATGTTTTACGAAGTTAGCAAGTAACTCTCTCTTGGGAGAAACTTTTATCTTATTATTTCTCTATTGGGAAGTATCCTAACTCTAGGCTAATTCCTCTTCTTTACATGTATCTCTCAAGATCACGTGAAACGCAACCTTTATTTGAAAAGGCGTGAGATCCTACAGATTAATATACACAGAGCCAGAGCAAAAATTGAAATGACAGTTTTTACTGTTGGCAATTAAGTGCGCTATACTTGGACGAAAGATGACTTAATCCAATATTTTGGTAAGACTAAAGCTTTCCTTCTCATTAAAAGAGGCTGTTATGGCCCGAAATCATTTGTTTCAATCTCCTAATTGGTGCACTGAGCAGTATGATGTGGATTAGTAGCTACACTACCCAACCCTGCCATTTCCACTGCCAGATAGACTTAGAGTTGAGAGGAATCATTTTTTATTAACTGTTTCCGGCTCTCTAAAGATCTTCAAATTACCTCGGCACCCTTTAAAGGTGAAGGTCAACTATAGTTCACTGGCAGAAGAAATCTTTAAAGAGGACTTCCACGAAGCAATCTATGAGGAGGAGAAACTATGATGAAAGCCTCTATCGCTGTGTTCAATGCTACAATATTAAGGTAACCTAAAGCCAAAACACATTGCACCCGACCAGTTGAAATATAAATATGGTCTCCTCTTTCTATTTTGATTTTATTTAATTCTGCATTTAAATAACATCCTCGTCTAATACTTACAAACGATGTATTTGCGAGTTAAATCTCTAAATTACATTACTTTGCACCAGAGCCGCGTTTTGACAATGTACGATTTAAACCGTGGTTATAGTTACTAACAGCGGCAATTCTCTTTTATGCTTTTAATACCTTCCCGTAGGAAGCATATCATTAAATGTGAATCACGCAGTAGGAGCATGTCAGTTCTTTAGAAGTCACCTAATTCAAATAAACCTCAATCATAGGATGATACAAAAGCAAACAATACGTAAGCAATGTTTTATGGATCTTTTTTACACCTTATACGGCATATTTTTCAAAATTCGGATAGAAATATGCTGAATTCTCCACTTGAATCGTTTTCATTTTATTAATATTTCATTTCTTAAATAGAAATATTAACGAATTTCAAAGAATTTTGTCAATCAATTACCTTTATCATAGTCACATAGTTTTCTTTACACCTCAAATGAGTGAGATTACCTTTTAACATAAAAGATAGATTATATTAATGATATTTCATTCACATCAGTCGTATAAGTAATTTGATTTCTTTTTTTTTAATGCGCGCATCTAAAGGGAAACAGGTGGCCATCGCAGGTCAATGGTCGATGCTCATTAGTAATTCAAAAACATTTCTTCTAGCATTTCCCACAAACTGCGCTGCGGATTTATTTTCTTTGTCCCTCCGATCAGTCCTCTAGCCGACTTACTGGCGAGTCTCTGACTGGCTTGGTACCATAAATATTAGCCTGCCACGTTGACAACAAAGAGAAGAAGGTTCTGTCCCCTCCGCGAAGAACCCTGTCCAAGGCAAGCAACGGCGCTGTCGGGGGCAAGGATGAGATCTTTCCCTTGAGCCTGAGTCTGTCGAAGGATTACAACACAAATCGTTCAACTACACGACCGAAAATCACGCTATTTCAAAGGTTCACGCAACAACCTCAAGTTAGAAGAAAGCATGTGCCTTTGCTTTCCCATATGATGCTCTGATGCTCTCTGATGCTTGAAACTAAAGCACTGGAAATGTTTAGTGTTATAAGTGAATGGAAAAAAATATTTAAAGAATCTAATTCAGGATCCGTCATTTCGAGCTCCTTTAAATGAATGCCACTTTTACTTGAGTTTTGAAGGAAAAAATTCCTTTGGAACTATATTTAAATGCAATAGGCTTCATCAATGTAATTTATTTTACCTCAATTTACACTAATTGATTATTTATTTGAAATCTTAAATAAATAATAGTATCATTCAGCGCATTCCACTCATATTTTTGCTCTCAGACGAGGTAGAATTGACTTCAACAACAAAAAGCTCTCCACATCTATTTTGATGATACGCCTTTACGAAAAAAAATTCTCTTGCTTCATTGCCAAAAGTCCTAAGATCGATGGGAGTATTTTACACCTCTTGTGCGTCTGAGACTAAAAAATCCGATAGATATACCTACGGCAGAGTGGTATAGAGGAATGGACAAATAAATCTAAAGTACAGTTTATAATTCATCATTTTAATGCCACACTTTTATTAAGATCACAAATTATTAAATCACCCCGGTGAATTTGAGACGGTAATTTTTACAACTGAGCAAAGATTAACATAAGAAAATTCGCTTTAAAAAGTAACGGAGCGAAATTTATTCACTCATTTTCCGTCATTTTTATTGCTCAAAAATTGCAAATCTCATTCATGAGTCTTATAAAACAACTTCATTATTCAAACGCGTTTCCCGTTTATGTAATTCAAAACAACAATTTTACTACACACATCTAGCCTCGTACTACTTGGCAAAGTTCATATTGTAAATTGGCAGTAATTTATCAACCAAAATTACATTTACCTCATCCGCAATGATTTGGAAGAGTTTATATCTTCCAAGTTATTTTTATGATTCACTTTTTCCACGGATTCTCAGAAACATTTTCCTTCCTAGGCATAATTACAATTTTATGTAATAAAATAATCAATGACCTATATATTGAGAATTTTTCTGATAAATATTTAATTGCATTAGTTGAACATCATTTCATTCAAATTGAAAATATTGAAACTCGTTTAAACATGACCCGTATGCAGCCGCTCTATGGGTTTCAATCATTTTGGCACTCAACACCTACCATGAGCTCATGGACGATTATAACAGTCCTTAGCCTTCGTTAAAAATCACCATTCCACTCGGGTTTTATCACAAATCGGCGTTCGGGAAAATATCTCCGTGCTTTAATTGGTCACGAGGTGATGACCTAAGGCTTTGGCGCGCTTAGTATGTATCGTCGGCCGTGGAGCGTCGCCTCGGGCGCACTCCGCCCATCTCACGGCGTCGCAGTCGTATTCCACGCCTCGCGGCACGCCGGACATCTCCGCGACGGATCGCATACGTAAGGCTGAAGGACGAGGCTGACAATCGTCGGGAGCGAAGTCATTTGAAATCGAGTGCCATTCCGATGGCCAAGAGATGATATCTCGAGCGCTTACCATGCTTGGCCAGGGGGCGCTTTGGCGCCAGGGAAAAAAAAGGAGGAGGATGAACCTTATCCCCCAGACCCCCCTGGCCAACGGCGCGCTTCTTTGGGAAGGAGTTTTTCGAGGGGTGGTCGAAGGAGGGGGAGAATGTGTTTCAGGCGCCCAATGGGGAAACATCGCTGGTCCATCGGTCACGGAGATCGGCGGTGACGTCACGGGAGGGAGGAATTGTTAGGAGAGTGGGCGGAGAGGGGTGAGGGGATGTCGCGGGGGGGGGGGGGGGGGGGAAGGGGAGAGTAATGCAATGCACACCTGTTGGAATCTGTTGAAGTGGAGGGAGAAGCATGCGGGAAGGATTGGAGGGGGCGGAAGAGAATATCCGAGAGGATACGCTCGTAGTGGAAGAAGGGGGTAGATGGAGTGGGTAGCAGGAGGGGGGGTGAGAAAGGATTTCGGGAACGAAAGGGGTTGAGGGCATGTTGACGTGGGCGTGGAGGAGGTGGACGTTGGGGGGAGAGGGCGGCAGCCAGGGGTGCACGTATGTGTGGGTGACAAGCAGCCATTGGGGTAATCATCACTGGGGAGAGCGGGAATCCATTAGTGTAGAAGGATTGAGGAGGGAGATTGAGCTGATTGTCAATTGAAAAGGATGCATCACAGGAAGGCTGGCTCAATATTTAAGACCACTTTAAACTGCAACAGATCAGCGGTCATCCGCATCGGTAAATGGGGATGGTGCGATCATTCGCAGCGCGCAAAGAGGAGGACCACATTCGTTGAATATATTGAGCACATCAATATTCGGCGATTTATTCCCATAAGTGGATGCACATTTTTCAAAGAAGTACCCTAGTATTTTTAAACGATTACAAACCTACCAATAGCATAAATCAGTTGCTTTCACGCTGTACAGAGCAATAAAAGTTCACCTTCGTTTTACTGTGAATAAAGATATAAATAAAGATATAAAACTAGTTATTTATTTAATATATGTTTATACAAGCAAATCTCATCCGCAATGCTTCCCATATAAATATAATTAATAACTTGAATTAATTATCTTAAGGAAAAATCAAGCTAGACTCAGAATGATTACTCAGCTGCATACATTTTACCCGAGTAGCTTACTACTGGTGTTAGAGTTATTAAAATTACATACAGGCTAAGTGCTATCAGTATCACTGTGTCATAACAAGATTTTGGATTTAATTTCTTAGAATATCTTCTACATGAGTCTTTCAATCGATAAACATAGCATCGCGTGAAGGAGATGAGCTATTTAAACGCATGCTATATTTGATTTTAAAAAATCGTTAACATTTTTAGGCGTAAATATTAATTAAAAGGCAAAAAATGGTGATACATTTTTTGTTATAGAAACAAGCGCAGAAAAGCGATAAGCACAATTCGAGACGAGGTATGTGTAAATTACCTTGGCTTCAAATACTCGGCAAAGGAAAAAATGATTTTCCTCGAGATGGATTCAAGCCAAAATCACACTAAGTATTTGCACAGGGTCCAATCATTATTTCTCCATGAACGTTAAATTGTCCTCTATCGCCCTTTTACTTCACTATTGAGACCAGAAGCAAACGAAATACACACTTGCTGAATAAGACTATATTATCTCAAGTGTCAAGGTATCGGCTCGTAATTAATGATGTGCGCCCCTAATGGTCCAACTTTTTCGCACGAGCATCGCAAAAATAGATTCAGAGACTCTCCTCATAAATCAGGGCGCAAACAATCCGGGAGGGTGGCTTTCTTGCGGCGGCGGACATTATACACAAAAAAGAATGAAAGCGGAGGAACTACGTTGCAGAGCGGCAGCGGTGTGGACCACGAAGCGACGGCCTATCTCGGCCGAAGCCTATAATAGGCGAGGCCATGACCATAGGCAGCCGCTGGCCCCTGCGGTCTCTGAAAGCGGAGGGCAAATCAAAACGATGAGGCGAGGGCCCCGTGGAAGAGGGAAATGAGATTCAATGGACGCGGGCCAGAGTTGAGGCTGCGAGTCGCAGGAGTGCCCAAATTGAGGTTTTTGGAGGGGGGCAGCAGTAGGAGAGGGGGAGGAGGCAGGAGTTTAGCATACGAGATGGATGAATTGCCGTCCAAAAGGGACCACAGTTGCGGAGTGTGAGTGGACGCAGTTGCGGGGTTTGATAGCTCGAGGGGAACAGGGCAATAGCGAGGCTGAGAAGGAAAAAAGATGAAGCGGGAAACCGGAAGTGTCCTTAACAGGAGAATGCTTGGGCTGCGAGTATTTCTGCGTCGGAAAATAAAAATAATTTGAACGCCCAACTTAGCAAAAGTGGTAGTTAATTTTAGATTGAAATAAGTCAACGGTGTAATGGACAAAAAAACTGCTACCCCGAAATCGAAGTACTAATCACGAAAATATTTCCCTCACGGATATGATGGACCACATAATGAAATAAATTGGACCTAGGAGACAGCACAGATATGTGTAAGTATCATCTCAGAAGCCCGAGAGTGCCGTGGACATTACACGGTAAAGATTTGTAGTTATGGCTCCGGTAAGCCCATACGGTATGCTGCATAAGCTACACCATAAACACTATGAATATAAATATTCTCTCGTAATATATGGATAAAATATTACAGTTGAGGTAAGTTATATTGAGAAACAAAACACAGAAACCAAGTTTCAATCATCGTAAAATTTTCGATGAGGCGAATGAAGTTGCTGCTGGATTATTTAGGAGATTTACTCGGAATCACAAAAAAAAATTTCATGCTATGAGCATAAAATATTTTTGTCCAAAAAAGTCAACATAAAATCCATTTCAAATTTTTTACAATAAGTATTAAACAGCGTTCAACGCCTCACCGCCTCTATGCAATTTTAGGAATTTGGTGCAAACATTAACTGCAGAAAGATGTAAAACGAAACCAGACAATCATTAGAGGAAAATAAATCATTATGGCCCGAAGTACAGAGTATGCGAGGGGCATAAAATGAAGGGAAGTGGTCATAGGGGGAGGGGTCAGAGGGAGAGGGGTCGTGGGGAGGAAAGATGGCAAAGAGGAGGCCACTAATGATCGCGCCAACGCGGTCGGAAAAGCATTCAATTCTTATTATAAGCACGGACACACATACACACACATTTCTCAATCCCTCCTCCTTTCGACCCGAGAAAAACTCATGATCCCCAAAACGCACCCTAATCCCCCATCGGGCACACCGACATATATATATTCCCTATCTCTCGCATCGGCGGCGGCGGTGACACAAGGAGTTCCTCTCACACTTTCACCGCTCGTGACTCACCCTCCATTCATGCGATCGGCCCGCCTAAACGCCAACTCCACCCCTCACTTCGCACAGCAAATCCTCCTCCCGCGAATGCCCCACACTCCCTCGCCACCCCACGAGAAAAACCTCCGCTCTTTGTCCGCCCAGATATCCACCCCCCGAAAATCCTCCCCTTATGCTCCGCGAGCTGCCACCGATACTGGACCAGCATCCACTCATACGCAACTCCCTGCTTGCGCACCCTCCGCTGTCCATGAAGAAGGAGGGCTGGAAAAAAATTGCCGCAGGAGAAGTGACAGGCTTAATAGAGGTGGAAACAGTGCGGGCGATCCTCCCTCTCCATCTCACCTTCCTCCAGCCACCCCCGCTCGTGTCCCTGTTAACACACTTCCACCCCAGTCATCCCTCACTCACTCAAACTCTTACTCTCTCTCCACTTCTTTCCTTTATCGATCAAACAAGAAAAAGCCTGAGCACCGTTACCAGTATCCACGCCTTACCTTCTCCATATGCGACACTAAGCTTTGAAACTTTTATAGCCCTAAAAGTTTTTAATTGAGGAAAATATAGCTTAGTGTGAATACATCACTTGAAATAAGCATGAAAATGAGATTCTTCCTTGTAAATCATATGTTAGTGTATATTCAAGTTTTGCCTAGTTCTTTGCCGACCGGAAGAAATGTATCAATATGTTTGGGACGAGATATTTTTGTTTCGGATGCATGAAATTTAAATTTTTTAATATAATAATATTTTTCGTGATCCCTCTTATATTACTATGATTTTGATTTGAATTGGCCGTATTGTTTCAACTTAAATTTATGTACTTCCTTTTTATACTTAATTATGACATGTATTTTACTAATATACCTTCAACAGTGAAAAACGGGTTAAAAAATAGGTTTTTACGATGCCAGATGGCAAAATTATACGCAATGTTTCGATTATTTAGATAATGCAAGTATCAAAAATGCCCATCTAGTGAAGTGTGAATACATTAAATTACCAACCAGCTGCTACAGGAACCAATACACAAAACTAGTGAATGCTATTTGCCCAAAAGTCGTTCAATTAAGTAAACAGTTTTATATAGCCATCAAATCTGTGTATATATATGCAGGTAGAAGGTTCAATATCACGCTTAACTCTCCAGATAATTAAGCCATCCGAGGGCGATTGATACAATTGCACGCGTCGACTTCACAGAGCCTCCCCTTCCGACGTGACGGCAGCCGGTCTTCTCCATGAATGTCCTCTCTTCCACACCCGCCGAGAGATGAAAAGGTCGTCTGCCTCCCAGCCAATGTTTTATTGCTTCCCAGCCCCCTTTTCGAAGCGTCGAGGTGTCGGACCTAGGCGTGCGGCACCCGCTCCCAGCATGAGGCGCTATTGAAACTTGAAAACAGAAGAGTGAAGGCTGGAGAAGGTGCTGTGCAGTTGCATCCTTCATCACTGTGTTCTATGCACACAAGTAACACCGCAGAGAGAGAGAAAGAAAGACGTAAAATGCGGAAGACCGACGCACAATTCCTGTAATTTCCCAAGGTGACACCTACTCTCATCTGTTTGGCTTGTATTCTAAGCTAAAACCTGACCAAGCCATGGGTTGGTTGGAAGATTTTCAACTTTGCAGAGAAATACCCATCTTTTGAAGTCATTTTCACATCTGTCACTGCAGGCTCTAGTGAATGTTTGGTGATGTTAGAATGTAGGTTTCCGCGGCGATGGTTTGATCTCTGCGTTTCTTCAGGGTTTTCTTCAGCATCAGCTTGTTTGTAGACAACAGTTTCGCTGGCTATCCTGCCAGCGTCTTCAAGTCGAAGGTGAAGACGCTGGCAGGATAGCCAGCGAAACTATTGTCTACAAACAAGCTGACGCGGAAGAAAACCCTGAAGAAATGCAGAGATCAATGTTTGGTAATGTTGTATATTCATTATTGAAATGATGATTCCATTAGGCCAGGAAAATAAAATGTAGCGGATCAACAAGAAAACCTGACTTACGTGAAAAAATAAATTTCTGATTAATCAGTTGTTATGATCAATATGAATCAAGAAAGCAATACCATTAATTTAATAGGGTGGTTTCCTATTATTTTTTTATTGCCTATATCGGAAGATTATTACTCCTGGAGTACGTATTTCACGCTTTTAGATTTTTAAATGACGATATCTATTTTTCGCGATTAAATGAAAAGTGAAAATTTTCAAGCGCGCGAAAACGCGACGGGTAAGGAAATCTCTCCGTGTGACGTATTTCTGGTTCCCCCTCCCGCCTTGTGAGGTGACCTTGATCGAGGCTCTGAGCGCTGATAGGACGCAGGATGCTAGCGGGTAGCTGAGTATCTTGCTGGATGGTAGCGCTTGGCTGAAAAAAGGTTTATTAATACCTTATCAAACGAAGGAAACTTTCCGACCTTAGCCAGTTTTAATAGGTGATTATTAAGACATATTTCCCTGAGCTCTGCGCCTCATGCATGCATTGGTAATCTCAGACGATGTATAACTCCTATCTTCTCCTATAGAAACTAGGTCCCTGTGACGTCACGTGGAGTGGCATCGCATGGGCGCCAATCTGGCCCTTTTCAAATGAGGATAAAAATTGACCATTGCCATTCGTCTAAACCGGTATTTCTAAAACGAAATAATTTGTATATTATGAATACAGTAATGGTGGGTAACAAATCGCAATCAATGCCTTTCGGTTTCTTTGATGAAGGAAACTACCCTATTATCGAAGAATAATAAAGGTTAACGATTGAATTAATAGAAATTGTGCACCTTTCGTGGTCTGCGTTTTTGGTAATTTAGTTATTTGTTTATTATGCGTTCTCGCGGGTCTTCAATCAACGTTTCCTTCGAAGTGTGAGGCCTGCGAGAACGCGGAGAAATCCAAGAAATAATTTAATATTAACGGCTACATATTAATTTCAGTTTTTACTTAAATATTTTAGTGCCGAGTCTTCAGAGGAATAATGTTGAAACACCATGGTTTGCTTTGTGTGGAAATGCAACAGGCAAGAGCTCCAGAGGCCCCATATCCCTAGGTAAATCATCATCTTAGAATCTATCTTTCAATCTTTATCTTAGAATATTTCTGTTGCTTCTCGTTTTTACTTGTAAAAATCTACGACCAGATCTTGAGTTAAAGGCTTCAAAACTAACTAGCGATAAAATTTGAAAAAATTTATTACTTCTGAAGCTCTGCTGAAGTTATTACAGATACATGTCCACTCAATGCCATAGAATGAGTCAAGCCTCCTAAATTTACGCCCTCAGTGACTTCAAAGGACTCAGGAAACCCATACAGCCATTAGCTTTATTCCCTGCCATCCCATTGCCTCACCACACCAACTCGGTAGCTCCCTATTGCAGCACACACCTCTCTCTCGTAGGTATCATAATGGGACTATTCGGTAACTGTTGCTCCTCGCATCTGTCGTGGTACCAAAATAATTCAATTACTTCGCACCGAAGTATTCAGTACTGCCGAATGTTTCTCGCACATGAATTCGGATGAAGAGAGCCAAGGTGGGGCGATACTGACAGAATCCACAAACATAATCGAATGAAATAGTTGATAGTGTTAGCACGTAGTTATTGTCAGATTACATAATTACGTCAAGTGTGCCATAAATGAAATGGAAATCAAGGTATTGGACTGAAATGTGTACATTATTTATCACATATGCTAAAACATGGTTTTCGCTAGGCAAAGTATCTAAAAACTCTTTAAGGAAGAAATATGAGCGTAATATTTAATGCGTTAAATATTTTATTACATTTTCCATTTTTATATGCTTTCATAGGTATAAGTTTTAATCGCTACAGTTTTACAAGGATAATTATCCCGTCAGTGTGTCTGTTTTTCCATACCACTGTACAGAATGAGGATAGCTCTGCATTTATGGCATAATATAATGCCATTGGTCAATAAAAGAACAATTAGATACTAATTTATAACGTCCTCTAGATATATTCTTTACTTTAATAGGCAAAAAAGTTTTAGAGCATTTATTATTTCGTTGAAAATACCACCAAATAACAGATAAAAAATGCTAGCAGTCAATAAAATAAAACTCTATACCTGGAAAAAGACTAATTTTACTACCACGTTTTATTTTTCTCGATCTCTTGCTTGTCCTTCCCTTGAAACTCAAATTATGACCACTTCCTAATCGGCTAGGACGCTGAAATTTTCAGGATAGCTCAGAATTGGATGACAAAAGTAATATTTAGAAATGAAAATTAAATATGGATTTCCAAATAAGGCCACTACAATCCAACGGAAATACTGTAATCATAATGGACGCAATAAAATATGTGTGTAAAGCTTGAAGAGTTTGTGTATATTTTTTGTTGTTTATCTTTAACAGAAGACTGCGATTTACCATTCCTTCTATGTCTTGCCCTGATAATTGCATATTGCTACGTAGAATCATAGACGTCGCACATAACTTCTGCCGTCTCTATGCTCCAATAAGAAATTTAACAAACAAAGTTTGCCACAAAACTATTTCTATTTGAAGGAAGAATTTAAACAAATTTAATTTAGAGATAAAAAGATTATTAAGAAAAGAGTAAGTGAGGAATAATAAAATAGTGAGTTACGACATCAATTTCAGGGTATCAAGACAAAGACAATTAGAATCAATAACGAAACTCTTGACGGCTATTGATGAAAATGTTGAATTAGTTCTTAAGATCTCCTATCAATTTCAAATAATGGAAATTTAAAAATAGTACTGTTTATTTTGGAATCTCATTAATGCATCCGTAAGTCTTATTGTAAGAACTTATACCTCTCGTGATAAACGTATGAGAATAAATTATACTTCTTACTTTTCTGAAAATGGTTAAATGGAGAAAAAGAGAAGGAAGATGCAAGGAAAAATAACAAATTTATCTTGAATGGTCCAGGTGTCCAAAACGACAATAAATGAATCCACGTCTGCGGTAAATAATAGCTTTCCGCTGGGACAGCAAAAGGTGAAAAATTATCCTTCCTTTATCCCCCTTTCCCTCAACTTTATGGAAAGAATGTTGACCTGAATCTTATTTGCCCCCGCTGATGATGATGTTCTAGAATTGCATTCATCCTACTCCGTAAAGCCTACCAGACGGAATGTCTTAAATTCAGCAATTTTTAACATTTTCAAATATGAAGGATATGCATCAGAAACTTGTGATGATATCTACCAGCACAATTATTCTGATAAAATCGACGAGTTAAGGTCGACAAAATGAGTATTGAAGTATTCAGCTTCCTATGTCATGACTAGGCATCTATGAAAAATAATGCCTTATTTATAGCTTATAATACTGTTCAGAGTAAAATTGAAGATTTGTATCATAAATAAGGACATAGATGCTTATATTTTGTAGAAATTTAGTGATGTCATACGAGATTTATTTGTCATTTGGTATAACGTATTTCTGTCGACTTGTTATTTCAAATTTTCGATGAGAAGCGAGAATTTTTTTACTTTTATGTACAAACTAGACCAAAAAAACATTAATCAGTTAATATCCGAGTCCATGCGGCTTGGATCCTGAAGGACTACTCAAACAACCCACTGCATGTCATCTCACGACGGGCGAGCGACCCCAAGGATGCCTCAAAGCAAGATACCATTAGTCTTGCCACTTGTTACAGCCTATGCGAAAGGTATATTTCGCTTAGACCACAGTGAGGATTGTAAGTTCGGCGAAAAGGAAGTTGGGGAGACCTTCAAAAATGAGTGCACAAACATACGGAAACACCATCTCCTTCGACCGAGTTTGCGAACGATGCCGTTTTCACGACTCTTTAGCCCACTAGCCTACGGAGGACAGGGGATGGTGGAAAAGGCGGAATCTAAGGGGATATGTGGGGCGGAGGGAAGGAAGGTGAATGGAAGCTGGGTCAAAGAAGTGTGAGGGGGCCAAAGGGGAGGGGATGAAGGAAGGAGGAGGAGGAAGAGGAGGTGGGGGAAACCGTCAAAAGAGATGCGAAGGTGAAGGGACAGGATGAGGAATAGTCCGCGGGGGCGAAATGATGGCAGTCGATGGAGTTTTTGGGATATTCTCACATAAGGAGGGGAGCGGGGAAGCGGTCCGTAGGGTTGGAGAAATGAAGGAAAGAGGCCTAAATGGGTATCGCGGCGGGCCACGATAAATGAACGCAACGGACTCCTCCCTCCCACCCGTGGGTCGCTCTTCGGAACGATTAGGGAAGGAAACGCGTCACATTGAGGACTCCGATGGGAAAGAAGCGGGCAGGATCTTCACTAATCATCACGTTTACCCACTTCGCGCGAAGAGTCGCCTCGAAATGCATGCAAGGTCACGATATCCGGATCTTTTCTTGCACATTCGGCATTTTTTCTTTCCCGATTCTTCGGAGAAAAGGAACAGGTCGGGTAGCTACGGAAAGAACGGACAGGAGGAGGAGGAGTTAGAGAACTACGAGATGTGGGAGGAACGGTGGAAAGAGTAGAGACGAAATTGGAAGGATGGACATGATAAGAAGGAATAAGAGTGAGTGGAGTGGTAGAGGGAATGGTGACGTCCGAAGAGAAATGGAGCGGGCCGCAGAAGCTGATGGGACATGAGAGAGAAGGCTAGGGAGAGTAGAGAAGGAAAGGAGCGATGCGCGATAGAAAGATGGACGTAATATCATAAAAAAAGGAAGAGGGCAGTGTGAGTGACAGTCGAGCGAATGAAGGTGGAGGAGCTGGGCTACTAAGGTCTCACAAGAGTGGACGCAAAATGAGGGATTATGACCATTTTGCGTCAGCTCAAATGCGATCACAATCTGCTTTACACGAAGTTTATTTTTGGGATGCAAAATTCTCTACCGGTAGAACTTTAGGTGGTAGATCAATAGGGTACATATTGTTTGCTTAGGTGGAAAAATAAATGACCACCGAAAATTTGCACAGAAATGAAGTAGGTAGTAAGCAATACCATAGCTACATTTTCACCATTTAAAATTGCTTAAGTAAAACGTTTAAAATCAACCTAAGATATTCAGGTATATTATACTAGAGGTCTTCAAACCTATGTAGGAAGAAGTTATTAAAAATAAATAGCGATGTTTACATTTTGCACGCAGGTGTTTATATTGCCAGGAAAAATATATCAGGGAAAAGTTTAATTTCCAGCAAAATGTTTTTTTTTTCGAAAAAAGCTATAAAAATCCCGTATAAAGTAGTAACAGCAAAAAATATACAATATATACCTTGATTGTGTTATTTTATGTCACCTAGAGCCTTGTCAGATGAAATCCATCCATTACCCATCACATATTTACTAAAATTGAATGAAGACTTCTGAACTCCACTACTCACGTAGAATTGTATCAATCTTTTGTGAGGTTTCCGTTCATCTACTTTCATTATTCGAAGTGTAAGCATAAATCACTTTTCATATTTTAAGAGTAAGGACGTTCTCACAACCCGAAACTTGCGTTGAAAATATAAAAATACACATAGGTAAAATGAAATTTATGACTGACAGTGTCGGAAATTTCGTCAACGTACAAATTACTTTACAGAGATGGAAATGCCATCAAATCAATAAATACTATTTTAATTTCTTTATTTTTTTCACGTCTACAAGAGATGAATAGAATTTACGAAGAAAAATAATATTGGCAGCCATTTTAATTCAACCATGCTGTGTAGAGTCAGGCTACATAAGTTTTAAGCTACTACCACTTCCAACTATAAAATGATGTTAAATTTCTTCCTCTCTTTCATATTAAAGAATGAGTTGACATTGCTCTAAAAACGCAACCCAAAAATCTTCGTTTTACGCTCTAAAATGGGAGAACATGAGTGGTCACCTCGGAGACTTCAACGCTTGAATGAGTCCAGGCTCTTCCGAGGAAAAATGCAGGTACTCGGAAGGGATTTGGCTCTTCCATGAGCATGAGAAAGACAAGATGCTTCTTTCTCGGCTACAGGACGCCCCCGCAACACTCCCACCTTGAGGAAACCCCACCTCCCTCTCGAACATCGTGCCCATCCATCCGACCATTCTGTTTACGGAGTGACACGGAGGGCTGGACGAGGATGCCGAACCGATTGGTCGAGGCCGGTCACGTGGGATCGGGGATTTGGACAGAATCTCAATGCATTCGCGACACGACGAAAGGCTAGTTTTTGCGAGAGAAAGAGAGTGGGGTGAGATGGGGGAGAAAGCTTTTCGTGGAGTGGGGGTGTGGTTGAGGTGGAGGTGGGTGAGGAGGCAGGAAAAAGAGAAGAGGGGAAAGGAGGGAATGCTCTCTGACGTGGGAGTGGCGATGAGGATGGGAGAATGGGGAGGGGAGGCGGTTGCTCGGGGGGGGGGGGGGAGGCTGCAAGGGGCAGCTGACGGTGGAACACGCCGGTGGGCCGTCGGCGGGCGGGGGACGCAAACTCACACAACGAAAGGGAGTCAGCGACGTGTGTTCGATAGGGGACCAGAATGGTTTTTCGGCTCAGGGAGGTTTTCACGAGAGAAGAGAGTGAGGGGAGTGGGCCGTGCAATGGAAAGGGTTCCCTTTGGCCCTCACCGACTGCAAAAGGGTCGGCAGAACGCAAAGTGTTGCCGCGTATTCATTCTACGGAACATTGAGGCGAGGGGAGAGTTAGAATCAACAATGATCCACGGTGAAACCGATTTTCAAGCTAATAGGCGAATTAAAATAAATATACATTTCATGATCTGCAGTGGGAGTTTTTTCTCATGCATAGAAACCATGCAAGTGGTCGTTCCCAACCCTAAAAAAGGGATAATTTGCTGGGAAATTTTTCAGGCAGAACATATTTTTTTAAATCTCTAGCGAATATATAACAGTAAGGAAATCGAGTAGTGGAGCAAAGAACGACAGTGAGATAACTTCATTATTGCGTAATAATTTTGGCTGGTTTTTCATTTTGTAATCGTAGTAACATTCATTGCTATGAAATTCCGGAACTTCATAATCACGTATTCAGTTAAATATTTTATATTCATTATGGTTAATAATTATATATTCATAGTTAGGAACTAGTTACTTAAATAACTCAACAGTTTTTTATTATCGGCCATTTCCCAAATAGCTATTTAAAGAAATGCATCCTCAAAATATAATTATACAAGATTTAGGGTAGCTGAATATACACAAAACTGCTGCTACAAATAATTTTTCTGCATTTAAAGATAAAGATGTTTATTTTTGTCGAGGATTGAAATGAAAAAATCTCTAAAAACCTTTAAACTCTCATCCTCCAGTAGAAATCAGCGAAACGTCTCACATACACCTGGTGGCTTCCATTAGTGGAATGATTTCAGCCAGCATAATCCTATGCCTTCCTGATCTCTTAGCATAATTGAATCGTCGAGGAGAGATACCCAATAAGAGTAAATGCTTCCTCTAGCGAGCAATATTTAAATTACATTTCCAATCCATAGAGATGGATCATATAGCCAATGCGTGTTAAGTTAGCACATGGAGCTTTCAGGAGAATGAAGGGCATTTTGGGGAGATTCAGAAGAGCACATGCGAGTGTAACCTACCCCAACAATAATCCTACCGAGTCTCCTGCCGCCTCCCACTCCAACCCCCCTCCCTACCGCGACCCCCCACACCCGGGGGCACCCACACACAAAAACTTTCGCAAGGACCCCTCCCCCCTAGGGTGCGGCATGACCTCCCACCCTCCATACGTCTCCGATGGAGAATGGCCTGGCTGGGTCAGGGGGGGCTGCTGTATGCGGGGGACCTGCCTCCTGTCACTTTCCTTCGAACATCCCCCCTCCCCGCCCCTCAAAGGCCCGAGGGCGTGCCTCGGTTCCATGGTTTGCAGCAGGACGGCACGGGACGGCGACAGAAAAATCGGTCGCCCCCGCGAGGCCTCACGTCAGTGCAGCGCGAACGCGACAACTGGACGGATGCAACACAGGGACAGTCGAGAGGAGAGGTTCCTGACGATCACGGAAGCCTTCTGGGGTGCGAACCGCGGCCGATAAGATTGGGCGACAAATCAACCCTCCATTGGCACCTCCATTTCCAAATTCCCTCTCCCCCTTCCCTCTTGCCGCTATGTCCCTTATCGGCCCCCCGCCCCTTATCCCAATCCGACAACAATACCCATCCTCTTGCACGGCCATCTCTGCGTTGAAGACCCTCGACGGGGCCAACACTTCTAATCTCCAATCCCAGGGTGTTGGTCAAGCGGCACGCGAGGACCCTCCGGCAAATGTATCGCATAAAAATCACTCGGTCCCTTTCCGCAGTGGCGGTGACGCAGCGGCTGCGGGGTACTACCTCGGAAGTATGGCCCTCAGCAGCGGCATAGCCTCCATGGAACAGCCGTGGACTTCCTCTCCTTCAGTGCATCACCATCAACTACTTTACAGGGGATCCAACAATCAACAGCAACAACAAGGAGGCCATCAGGGTGCGGCTGTAAATCTTGGATTAAGTCATCACGGTAACTACGCTTACCAGCAGAGAAGCACTACTGACTCCTTTGCGATGCGATACGGACATCAACTCACGAACCCGCAGCAGATATCACAAAACCATCGCACAGAGTTCATCTCAAGTAGTGGAGGGGGTAACTACGGTGGCCCTCTCACTCCTCCCACTCCTCCCTCCTCTAGTTCCTCCTCCACCTCCCCCTCCCCTTTCGGATGCCGATATCCAGTCATCGGGAATCTTGGATCCCAGCAACAAGCGTCGCTGTCTCCAGGGTACGCGAGATATTCCTCCGAGGATCAGAGGAGAGGTGACGGGGGTCAGCAAGTGAGCCCGGCGTCACGTGGAAGTCCCGAGTGTGATGGACGAGGTCACGTGGTCCCTGGTCCCTTCGCCGTGGTGGTGCCCAAAGTGGAGGTCGAGGTCAACGAAAGCGAAGAAAACGGAAACGAGTGTGAGCGGGTGGGTTACAACTGCGGAGGGTCCGTCGAGGCTGAAGGTCGTCTCCGGTCGATGCCAAACCACTTCCAAAAAGTCACAGATGAGATGACTTTGTCTCCATTTGCCTCAAAAGATTCCACGCAAGGCCAAGAATCCTATGGGACCCCTTGCCTTCCCCCATCTCCACAGAAAACAAACGTTGGATTTGACGTTGGGAAAGGCATTGAATGCATTACACCCAGTTATGCAGGAAACATTGCCGGAAATTATTACCCATGGATGAAGTCATACACCGGTTAGTACAGAGATTATTTTTTTCGCATGTAGGTACATTAATGTGTTTCCTGGGCATAAAGTTCTGTAAATGCATGCATTTTTACTGAATATTAGGAATTATTCTTGGGTAAACAGCTCAAGCTTAATTGCTTAAACTCAACATTCTTGTATTTTATGCCAATAATTCCTAAATAATTATTTTTATGTATAGCAGTACTTTTCTTTAATTTATGGCTTATTTTTTCAAAAAATAAGATTATTTATCACTGACACCGTTTGATAAATTAAAGCTTTATTAAATTATCGCATAAGTTCTCATGAAAAATAACTTCATAACATGTATGTACTGATACATTATTTCTCCGTTGATTCAACCCAAACTACATTTCAATTCTTACTGTAAGTATCGGTGTGAGATCATCAGACTTATCCTTCCACCTGGTCATGCGTTCCCCTTTTTTTAGACTCTGGGACCTCTTCCAAGCGGACGAGACAGACATACACTCGATTCCAGACGCTGGAGCTGGAAAAAGAATTTCACTTCAACAAATACCTCACGAGGAGGAGGAGGATAGAGATCGCTCATTGCCTCGGACTGACGGAGCGCCAGATCAAGATATGGTTCCAGAACAGGCGCATGAAGGCTAAGAAGGAAGTCAAACTGGGAGCAATGATCGGGCCCTTCGGCGGCGGCGGCGTGAACTCCTCCCCACCCACCCAGCCCACCAACCAGCAGACGGCCAGCGCGCCCACCGCGGCGAACGACTTGACTCTCGCCGAAGGTTCTCCTCCGGTCACTCCGGAAGACGTTAGGGTGCCCGAGGACATCCCGGAGCTGACAGGGAGTCTGCCCATGGGACACGTGTCTGCGGACAGCGACTTCTTCAGCGGCCACCAACAGCAGCTCCACCTGCGGCTTCCGATGGCGACGCCAAGAAACGCCGAGCAGGTAATAAGCAGTTGACCCAAAGGGAAGACATCTTCCGCACCCCACCCCCCTCCACTCTATAAAAAAAACCACGCCCAATCGTTCAACAATTCGTGGCTTCTCCGTTCTTAGTTTTCTGAGTGGGTTGGGGGAAGGGTTATAAACACTCATCCGAAAGGGGTAATCCTGGGAGAATTGGGCGCCGATACCTTTGATCTTCGTCGTAGACGCAATTTCGCGATTGGATATCACCATCTGATGAGAGAGGGCAGCACCGCCGATGAAAAGCTGGCCTTTGTTTCCCTTGGACGCGTGGAGCCGATCATTAGTAAGAATATAAATCAGGAATATCGAGTTTTTTTCTCTCCTATTACGCCGGAGCAACCAATAAAGTGATTTCGAGAGAATTGGCCATCTCACCACAAATTATGGGGGATAAATATCAGGGTGGGGAGCGTAGGAATTCACGCCGTAGTTATTTCAAGTTTACGAGCTGTCGCTTCAAAAGCAGACATTTTACGTTTACGAAAACGCCGATACACATTCTGCGTTTTTGTACACGTAATATACCAAGCTTATGACGACTATGGCTACATAATTAAAAAGCACTTAATTTACCCTTAGAAGAATTGTTTTCTTGTAATCAAAATCCACTTTAAATTCTTTAGATTGCCTCTGCGATCTTTCTATAATAGCGAATTTCCATATATGTAATATCCGGATAACAGGCTTACACCGGATTCTCTTGCCATGAAATTTATTCGCGAAAATTAAAAACGCATCGATCGCATCTCCCGATGAGAGATTTACGAGTGAAAGAGCTGCGGAAAATAATTTTGGCTTTCCCCTGTGTACTTCATGATTGGCCAATTAACTTCATTAGACAGTCATTATTTCGACATGGATGGCCAATGTAATGCCCTCTGTGCCATAAATGAACGCAATATTAGAATTTTGGATATTACTTTCCCATTTTCTTCCTTTCTTATCATTCACTGATCATCTTTGCGTTTCGAGGGCCATAAATTTGACGCCACAAGCATCGTAACGTCTCCCCACACATAACTTTCCCATTAAAAACCAGTAGAATAAAGTTTAAACCGTTACTTCCTGCCATCTGATACACATCCCTCTTCTTCCCCCATCACTCCGATTTTCTTTTAACACATGTATTCATCTCCAATTATTCAAATGAGACGAATAAAGACATAGACTCAGCCTTGTGTGTCGAACAAAAACAAGGATACACTCATGAATAAAGAGAGCGATTCCCCACTCTACGTGATTCCTCGTAAATTTCCTTAAATGGCAATAATTAAGATACCGATATGCCTCGCATGCGCGTCGTAAATAACTGTCCTCCGGTGCGCTCATTACGAATCAACGTCTTCCGAAGCGAACGCCTTCCCCCCTCCACCAACGTCTTCGAACCCGCTTCTCCTTTTCCCAAAACCACCCACCCTCCTACTTCCCTCCTCTCCTTCACCCCGGGCATTATTCCTCCTATCTCCAATTCGTTGGAGACAATTAGAATCAATAGCAAGTGGCCGGGGAACAGGTTTTTACGACGTGAGCGTTCGGTGCCGCTACCAAAAGGCCCCTTGAGGCAAGGATGGTGGAAGGCGTGTGAGGAGAGTCAATTGTGGTGCAAGGGATGGTTACTCTTGAGCTTTTGAGAAAAAAGTGGGGGGTTTAATATGCCGGAGGGCGGGGGAATGGATGATTAAAATGAAATAAGAGGTGGGAGAGTGCGTCGAGGGGTAGTGGCGGGTGGGAAGGTGGGAGTGGAAGGGGGTTAAAGGGGGATGAGAGGTTGGGTGGGGAGGTGTGTCCAGGGAAAATGGCTTTATGAAGTTCTAAGAGATAGCATCAGAGGCGCGAGGAGAGAAGGGAGAGGTTTAATACAATGAAATTGGAGGTGAATGAAGGAATTGGAAACATGACATGGGATGTGGCAACAGGAACCCAGAGTGGCAGTAAGCATTCGGCGTGGAATATTTTCTTGCTGTTGTTGCTTTGGCGTTATGCACCGTGGTCTCTCATGCTCGCATAAAATTTGGAATATAACCGTGAAATAAACAACAATAAATGGTCGGTTGTAATATTTAGAGTAGGTACTTTTCCTCAAGCAATTGGTTTATTTCGATCTGAGACCTCAGAAAAATTACTTTTTCGAGAGAACAGATTTTCACTTGGTGTGGACGACCTTGTAATTACTGAAAATATTTTTAAATTTGAACGGATTAAAACTTTTTAAAAACTTTAGCGAAACTTAGTCTATCAATTTGACTTTTGGTAGCGTTTCCAAGAAAATGCTGTTGCGAAATCGTTTTGCCGTCTCTTAAAAATTCCACCTTACAAGATTACCGCCCGTAAACTCACGAAAAAATGAGTAGTTAAGACGAATTTCCTTAGAATTTCATTGAAATTAGGAAGTAAAAATTAATTGGGCAAGCCGTTTAATAATAGTCTCATAGAAAGGCAGTAAACATTTTATGAAGTACGAGAAGGATGCATCCAAATACAAAAAAGAAAGCGTTGCTTTGTTGGTTAATAATCTCTTATAGGCGTTTGAAGCAGTTTTTTTAATTGAAAAGTAAAAATAATCATCCAACCTTTGAAGCACTCTGAATTATTTTAGTAAGTTTAGTAAGTTTCGAAATGTACTTAGGATATCGTCATGTTCGAATTTTTCTCGTCTCTTCGATGACCAAAAGCAGGTGGGAACGCAAGGAGAAGAGGAGCGAATGTGAGTGACAAGCGCGAGGATACGGAGGGAAAGGAGAAAGTTTGGAGAAAAGGGAGGGAGAGGCGGGTGAAAGACAGGTATATGAAGGTCGGGTGAAAGGGTGAGGCGACAACAGACCCGTGTGCCCGTCTCCCCAACCCAACCCCCCCTCCGACCAAAAGCACTCCCCCTCCCCTTTCACCCCTTTCCTTCCTTTTTTGATTTATGACGCCGCTTGGGTCTGCCCCCCTGCCCTCCCTCAGTTTCTCAAGGCGGTGGAATCTCACAAGCAATGATCCTTTGGACGGCCACGAAAATGTTTTGACATTTCGCACGCCGGCTCGCAAAGGTGTGTTGTGGAGAGGCGGGCGAAGGAAATATGTATTTTGGGTTAAAAAAAAACAGGAAAGGCTTGCCTATAATAGTGGTGAACCTTTTTGCTAAGTGAAGTCTGGAATTGAAGCTAATACTCGGTCGTGAAAAATGGAGACAGCCATGAACATCCAGGTGAATATTAGTAGAAGCTGTCCTCTATTTAATTTAAAACATTGTTATTTGTGTCACTTAACGGCAACAGCTTTTACTAATAATATCCTGGTCTTTTAGACTAATTTCACTGCGGTGTAAACACGCTGTAGGTAGAATATCATGTAAAATATAAAATCATTGATGAAGGCAAAAACGTGACACTTTATGGCTATAAGAGAAACAAATATTTTGGAAATTTTATTATATTTAGTAATCAGGTTTAATTTATGCTTAAGGCATCATTGGGAAGTTAGTTAGCCTATCAAAGTTTTCATGCTCCTATGCAATCATCAAAAGGCAAATAATGGTATTTTTTCGATATCATGCTCCCTATGAATTGATACCATAATTTCATGATGTTATTGATCAAATCAAGTTCGTTATCACAATTGTCAGGTTTGAAACTCTTGAATTTAACCATGATGAAGCTTCCAAATTCCACACATGACCATATATTTGGAATATTTCAGCTACAGTCCATTCATTATGTAATAAACGTGAAATACGCTCTTGTAACGGTCAATTTCACATGAAACTTTTTCAACATGAATTTATTATTTTTAACGACAAAATAAGACTTATCTATACCTTTTCTATTATCTATCAGCAATATATGAACTTGATCTGATGCTTTTCATATCAATCTACTCCATGAAGAAGGCTTACTCATCTAACCACATAGTAATTTTGCCTACTTCAAAAAATTTGTGAATTATAAAAATGTGACATGGTTAAAACGGAAACTCCATAATTGCATTTTTCATTTTCTTTCCTTGAAAAAAATATTAAAATTGCGAATAAAATTAATTTATGAATCATGCAATTTAATGCATTCATGTTTTATTGAGTAGTGTAATGTTTTCTTCACGCTAAAATAAGTGAAAGATGCAAGGAATGCTCCCATGAATGATGGAAAACGTAGTTATTTTATCGCAAACAAACTAAGATTAATTGACGCCAAGACGCCAATATTGATATTATGTCTGTATCCTAATTATTATTATAACCCAAACACAAATTTTGAAGCAATTCTCTCTTGATGCGATTTTCCACGTAAAAGTCCAACAAACTTGGGCAAAGAGAGAGGTATAAAGTAACGTAGCGACGGAATATCCGCAGTTTCCGAGGCTAAATGAAAGAAGAGTCAATTCACTAATCAATGCATGAGCGATAAAAACTGTTTTCCCTCAATAAATATTGAAAATATGAAATCATTTCACCCCCATCCATCATTTCTCATGTCCAATAGTCGTCCAAGTAAGAACGCAAATAGACGGTAATCTCTCGAGGGGATTAAAATAGTCGGTAAACGCTTTCAAGTGGAATATATCCTTCCTGTCAAACCCCGATCTCTCACGAAGCTGATCCACCGCAATCCAGTCCGTCCATCTTCCCATCCTCTATGGCTCGAGAAACAAAAATCTGTACTCAATGGAGACGATACAAGAATGAGATATCACTCGTGTTGGACAGCAGAATCCGTAAGCGGATCCCGTGGGTTTTTTTTGGGGGGGGAGTGGGCGGGATTTTGTCCGGACACAAGAGGATAAGACGGCCTGGGAGAAGGATGTCAAAGATGCTCAGCCTCCTCGAACCCACCCACCCCTTCCCATCATCCCCTTCTCCCTTGATATCCCTCCCCCGCACACCACGAGGAGAAAAGAACCCGACACAAGGCCCCCCTTCCCACAATCCACCACCCCCACCGACACTCACTCCCTTTTCACCTACCAGTCTTCTCTTTTGAGTCTCGATTCGCAACGGAGTAGAACAATGCCCAACAAGGCTTGTCCGGGAAAAAAGTAAGCAGAGAAAAGACGGCAAGAGGGTCGAGGAGGAGGAGGATAGGGCGAACGTAGAGCGGGCAAAGGAAGATTCCGAGAAAAGGAGGGAGGGAGGGAGAGGTTGCCTTTATGCCGGGTCGCACACTGACCTCACCTTCATCCTCCTCTTGCTTCACGAAATTCTTCCTTCCCACCCCACCGCCCCCTTCGTTTCCTTTCGCTCCCCCCACCCCTCTTCCTCATCCCCCTCTTTCTGTTCCTCAGGAAATGTCCCGAAGAGCGTGCGTAGAGACCGCGCCTCAGGTGAAAGCAACAACTCTCTTTAGGAATTCTTCACGAGGGGGCTCTCCTCTCCATTCCCGTTTTAGTTTCTTCTTGTCCCTTAGCCTCGCATAAAAAGTCAGTCGCAAGCCCACGGCAATCGGCCTCGGACGCACGGCGGGAGCAAGAAGTCATGAAGGGTGCGTATGTGAAGATTGTACTTGAAACCATTCGTTCTTTTTACGGCATGTTTAGCTTTTGTATAGCAATTCAATGTCATCATAACGCTGAAATCTTCTGGTATCTTTGAGTAGGTTCCATTTCTCACTTCTAACTAGTGGCTTGATATCACTTCTTTGCCACGAGGTCACGAGGAATAACCTTTTTAAGTTACTTTTTTCCACATATTTCTCTAATATTTGTACTAGATATTAAGTAACTGTTATTTCTAAAGACTCATGTATATTTCTTCATTAGTTATTTGATCATTCCTGCTGTTTTTTACTCGGAAAAAGGACACTATAGTTCACCTCTTGATTCGCAGGGGTGTTTAACCGTAAAAATTTAACTTTTCCGACATGTTATGTAAAATGTAATAATTAACCGACATTTCGTTATTCCACAACACCTGAAATGGAATGCGTTTAAATTTATAGATGGTTTTTTCTCTACCTCAATGTCATAATGTTAGCACAGCCGACGAAAACACTTTGACTTAGTGGTGCATTCCAGATGGTATCTTCGAGGATAAGTTCACGCGAATAAAAAAAATTGCCATTGAATAGTCTTCTCCTTCAATACGTTGAAGTAAGGTCTACTTTTCTTCCCAGCGAATAAATGTTTAAGAAAGGGGGTGTACATGGCACTGTTCGGAGTTATTCCGATCCGTGTCAAGCACAGCATTGGGAAGTTTTCTTAACTTTAACTTTGGGAGAGCTTGAAACCTATGAAATTGTTATTCTGCTGCACAAATCAAATACGTGATCGTATTTTATAATAAAAAATAATAACAACTAATGAATTCAATTTCTCAGTTCATCACGTCTCATTTTATTTTAAAATACATCCATGTAGGCATTACCGCATTATCGGGTCAAACACACGACGAAGGTTACGAACACTATTTTATTGAATGGCTCCAATTCCTACGGGTGCTTTTTGCAATTGCTGTTACCTGCCTATTTAATTTATACAAGTGCATATGTTCATATCTTCTATCACAGTTATCGGACCATTGCTTATGAGGAGTTTGGACGACGGGAAAAGGCGGCCAGCCCAGTTGCTGCGGCAAGGAGCGTGGGGTAAGCCAGCTGACGGCGGTTTTTCGGAGGAGGGGAAGGGAGGGGAGGAGATCTCTCTCTCGGTAGGGGAGGGAGACCATAGAAGGCTTCGAGACGGAGGGGAAGGGTAGGGGAAGCGCTTGGACGCCATTACGCTCAAGCGGAACAATATGGCGACGGCAGCATCAAAGCAAGAGACACTCATCAGCCACAAAATACGAGGTTAATGAATTCGAAGGTAAGGTGATTACCGGCGAGTGAACTGTGTGAAGAGTGAAAGATTATGGTGTATTTTTAGTTGAATAATAGCTCATATCGGGGCTGAGATACCACATGTGCTTTCCAAACCCTACGGACCCGTGATGCCCAAGAAACGCAAGATCGATCGTGGTGAAAATGGCGGTTGATTTTCGTGAATGTGCTATTGTGAATTGTCTGTCTTTTGGTGCCACATGGTTGTAATTTCCACGCATAAAATTTGTGCAGTTTATGCATAGAGTATGGTATAATACTTATCAGCATTAGTGATGCCGCTTGACCTAGTTCCTTAGCTAAACGCTCATTACTCTTCAATTGTTTTCAAGTTGTTTACAAGCCTTCGAGAAAAATTTATTTCATATTTTGTGGTATCTTTTTAAAATCTGCATGGCAGCCATAGTTCGAGGGAATAATTTTTCTTTTATAATAATACCTAAAAGTGCCAACTTCGTAATCACTTTAAACGACAAAAAACCAACATCATAGAAAATCATAATAGGATGCGAAGAGTTATACCGCGGATAGTTATAGCGGATAAACCATAAATAATTTCATAGTTAGAATTGGAATAGTTGTTTTGTCACGGTGATTTGACATTGGTTATCTAATTGTTCTATTTTTTGTATTTTCAATGAGCGAACGAATATCATCAATAGGTAAACCCAGTACCATCGGAAAGCGTGTGTAATTAAAATAAATTAACGCTGAGACAACCGTAAAGGTTTCAAGTGATCAAAAAATTCCAGTGCCTATGCAATTGCAATCATTATTTGTATTTATTTAATCGCGTCCATTAGGAATCAACCTTTTACTTACGCTCTAATGTCGAACATGTTAATGTAACGGAATCAGGTCATTTTCATGGAAAAATTATTTTAAAAATTGGAAAGGCGTTCATTTAACCTATCCATGTACATACGGAGCATTTATTTTTAGATTAAAGCTACTTATATATGTTTTCATATAGGTAGGTATAGCTATATTTTTGTATTTAAATATTGCCATGTGAATTGAAACCATTTGAACTTCACTTGGCCTGTAATTTATTGCTGGAAGTGTGTATTAATGTGAACTGTATTATTGCTGTCAAATTATCGCATCGTTATTTCAATAACACATTTCGCATAAGAAATATTGGTTGGCTAATTATACTCTTCAAATGATTTCATTTCGCTGAGGATGGTACAAAATGTGCGCTTAGTTAAGAAACGTATCTAGTCATCGCAAATTTGTGCATGCATCAATGAAAATGGTCATTGTAAAAACTAATTATAGACATTAATTTGAAAAATATAATTTTTGCAGCGATTAAAATGCAGAAAGGGTACTCATTTCAAGGTATGCATGGAATAAATAGATTAATTTCTTTATTTTCATGTAATAAAAGTACTCCTATATGTTGAATATTAACCTTAAAATATAAAGTATGTACTTATCTTATTATCAAAATCAAAATTAGATATAGTATGAAGATTAATATTCTGTAATTTGATAAGTTAATTAAATATTTTAGAATATACTTCAAATGTGCTCCTTATTTCTAAAAACAAATTAAAATTAATTCTTAACTTCACTTACTTATGTGCTACAAATTACCACCTCCCTTAAAAATAGCTTTCGACAGTGAAATATCCATCCGTGTTTCAAAACTTCATCTTGATTTTTATAACATTTTTATCGGTAGTCAATTGTTAACAATTTTTACTACGAATTATAAATTACTAATACATAGTTTTTTTTAATGATCATCGCATTAAATGATTATGTCAATCAGAAGCTCAGTAACCTAGTTAATTATTGAGTTAAAGCTTGGATGGAACCTGTATGTAATTGCTATTTGCGGAAATACTGATCACAGAAATCAACGACAATGAAGTAAAACGCTGCTTATGAACATACGTTTAGCATGTGAGTGGTAAGGTTTAAATTGAATGTATAAAAAATTAATTTAATCGATTTTTGTGTGGTTACTCCACCATTTAAAACAATGCAAAAAATTCTTACACCATGGCTAAATGTTATCTTCCCAGGATGGACAGGTTTTTGTATGTAAACTATAAATAAATCTTAGGAAAATTTAATGGCATAGCTTTTTTAAATCTATGTTGAAATATTTTCTCGTGGCTTTTCTTCGGTATGAATTGCCCGAGCTGTTGTTTTTTTTACTTTAAACAGAGTGGATATTAAAAATCATTAGGTATTACCACCGGGAAATAGAGATCCCAAGTAGGTATAAAACCTTCTTAGGCATATACTTAAATTTTCTATGTTAACTGTTATTTGGTTCTCTCTGAATACTTTGTCGTACTCTTCGTTATATTTTTTGTATTCTTTCTTCATAGTATCTAAGGTACAGTTGCTTTGATATCATGCAAATATATTGGTAAAGTAACTTGAAAAGCCCACAACTTGTGCATCCCAAAGTCGAAGCTTACACTACATGCTGCTCCCCAAGTTATACACCAGTCAATTTTTATTTATTAACGCATTCTACCGGTTAAGGGTAAGTTTGCATGTAGCTTACAGGAATCATTACAACCGTATACTCGCGTATCATTGACCACATGGATCCCATTCTATTACCAAGGCCTTTTCCCTTCCATACCATGCACAAATGCCATTCTCTTCCTCCTCCTACCCCGTTTACCTCGCATTCTTCCCTCCACCATGGTGTTAAACATCCCATTCCCGCTAAATACTAGTACCGCCCAAACCCTCTAGCTCCTCCGCATCTCATCTAGAAGCTTTCTCTCCACGCCCACCATGTCTAGCACTTCGTCATTTCTCTTCCTCTCCTTCCACTCTACCTTCTTCGTTCTCCTCCTCACCCAGAATTCGAACGTTTTTAGTCTCCTCTGGTCATCCTGCCTCGAAGTCCACGCTTAAGGTGCTTCAATGCAAATCTGACTCTTAAATAGCGTTTTATTTACATTCTTGTGTTCCTTTCACTCGCATCTCCTTGGTTTGTTCCGGAAAACGCGTAGGCTGGTGGGTAGAGCGCTTAGCTGCTCACAAAAACGTCCGTTGCTCTCATTTCGGGTGAAGCTTTTGGAAACCCCCAAAATTAATGCTCGAAGTGTGACGTCGCCGAGGAAGAAAAACTGGCCCGCCTATCCTGGATGCGAGAAATTCATAAGATTGTGGCTCAGTTAGGGTTGAACTCTACTCTCACTCAACTCAAACAAACTCCGAATTGAGTCACCGACTGACAAACTTGTTGAGTGCCGTTTAAAATACAGAATTAGTCTATCAATGGCTCTCGTTTGCGTAAATGTTCTTTAAATTTCTGAAATAATTTAACTAGCAACATTTACAGTCACGGCATAAAAAAATTATTTTATCAAAATACTGAGACAGAGTTTCAATCCCGTCATTGAGGGTTGTAATATCTAATTGTTTTATCTTTGGAGGTAATAATTATCCGATAAAACTACCATTTTATTTACCTATCAAACGCAGCTGAATAAAAATTGCAATTTAATAAGTATATATTGATATTAGTGGCCAGAATGAAATGTCAAAATTATAGGTAGTGATTATGACCGAAGTGGTTATCAATTTTTGTTGTGCGAATGGAAAAAAAAGCCTTAAGGTTAATTGCGTCCTTTAATCGAACATCATTTCCCTCATCAAAAATAACTTACTTCCTCTCTCACTCTCTCTGTAGTCTACATCCTCTCGTGTATTATTCTATCATTACTACCACACACAGTGGCAACCCACACTGTACAGACTCAAAGAGGTTTCTGTCTTTCCCCGCTGTTAATTCTTGAAACATGCTACTGACATTACGTTTATGCACTATGGAGCTAACATATTTTTTGAAGGATAAACAGGGAAACTTAGTTTGATCAAAAAAACCGTACCTGCAATTATAAATAAAATAATCCGCTTCTATACAATGAACTTAAAAGCTCGCTTTATACTTAGGAATACAAAATAATGGTAAGCAGCCTTACTAGAAAGATTATGCACGAGTTGAATTAACACAATTCACTTTGCAAAGTTCTTTCAGCCGATACCCCGAAATGCAATATTAGAGTTTATGAGCCTATAACTTTAATAAAATAACCACATGTACATACGATAGCTATGCGATAGCATATATGAAGAGCGGCGTGAATCTTGAATCCTTATTGCTAATGAAGCGAGTATTTTGAGAGTTCTAAATTTATATTTAGCCACTGAAACGATAATGGTGAACCAAAAAGTATTACAAAGCAAGGTATAAAAAATATCATGAAAAAAATGTGATGAAAATATACAGATGAATCGGCAAACAATTTTCAAAAACGCGGTCGAACTATGTTTACACTGGAAACTTGAAGACGATTGACGCAGGCTGACAGAAACAGAGGCTTTTAGGGAAGAATAGAAAAAGAAATCATAAAATGGCGGAAGAGATTCCGCTAATTCAGATAAAAAGAGGAAAAAGTTGAAGACAAAATTAAATGCCGTTTTCAAGATGCTAGAGCTAGTAAACAGTATCTGAGGGCACCGTATTACTCTTGTCAGTGCTTCCGTGATAACAGCTGCACATTCATTTCAGAACATATTTCGGCCATTTTATGACTCTAAACCTATTTCATGCTATTGAGGAGATGTTTTAAATGGGAATACTCGTTAAAGCCAGCCATGGGTGTTAATGTTATTTAACTCTTCTTATAACTGGCAGTTCTTGTTTCCTTCATTGTACTGGAAACGTATTTTAAACCTAACGCAAGTCAGATCAATTATTTTAACAGCAGTCGAAACGTATGACTTAGATACTGATCAGGATCTCTGTTCACCAGATCGAAAAAAGTGTATTTTCTTCTCTCTGGCGGGGAATGGAATTTAATTTTGTTGTTCATTCTGCAATACTCCTTAGGCTTTTGCATACATTTTCGAAAAAAATTGCGCTATTGAGTGTCTGACTGATGCAAATAAGCCTGATATTTAGCCAATTCATGTTTTTGCGGGACTTGAACTCCCCCCCAATGCCATTACACAGATTGATAGTCATAAAATGGAGAGTCATGAATTCAAATGTATGCACAATTGTGATCTCGAAAGTACTAACACGGTGTATGAGATGCCCTCATGAACTCTATACCTGCTTACCACTCTAAAATTTTGAATACGTCATATATATTTTCAACTTTTCCTCTCTATATCTTGTTTCCTCAAATACGAAAATTGTTGTTAAACACTGCGTCACACAAAATTATGAGGTTGGTCGAAATAAATGAG
Source organism: Ischnura elegans (assembly GCF_921293095.1). NCBI lineage: Eukaryota > Metazoa > Arthropoda > Insecta > Odonata > Coenagrionidae > Ischnura > Ischnura elegans. The sequence goes on from NC_060246.1 coordinate 129,175,983, forward strand.
AAAAACAGTCGGTTTTACGAGAGCGGATCGCGACGTGGTGAAGTGCTAGAGGTGGGGAAACGGCATCAGTAGGGCAACTGGCTGGACACCTCTCATATGGGTAATAAACGGTTGCGTCCTATTCCCGCGCTCATGCTCGAAACTTGCCCCGAGGAAGGAAGAAACCGGAGGAGTCCCGGGAAGTGTTGAAGTGCGGCGGCCAGAGGGGATGCGAGACGGGACAAAAAACAGAAGATGACGATGTGGGTGGAAGGGGGTAAAGTAGGGGAATAATAGTAGGAGGGGAGTGTGGGAGCATGGGGAGGCAAGGAGGGGAGGCATGGCGTTTAGGGCGGTGGGAAGTAAGAAGGCTCTTTTGGGGGGGATTGGGATTGAAGGTGACGAAGATGGATATAGGATACGAGGAGTTGCCGAGGGTGGAGTCTTTTGCATGGACACCGTAAGCGTTTATATTTACATTGGAGTATTTACTTTGGGAGTTTATAGCCTATCCCTTTGAATACAAAGCAGCCGCGGAGGAGTTTAAATTCTCCTCACCGATGGGACGCATGTCTTATCTCTAGATTTTACTCCGGGAGTAATTAGAAACTGATCAAACCAGTTAGTTAATTTGCACGGCTTTGGAAAACTTTAAAAAAAATCGCAAATTTTTTAATCGATCCGTTGGGGATATTATGTTGGTCTTGGAACTCGTCACTTTCACTAGATTATTAAGTATGAGACGAAAGTAATTAAATAGAAGAATATCCGGCTTTCTTAGGTAGCTTACGAAATTATAATAGGGTATGTAAAATTTTACGAGATTCTGGGGTTGTTGAATCTCTCTACCATTTCATTTTTAATTAATTTTAACACGAGGTTGTCAGCAATATTATAATTGAACAATAAATAAGTTGCAAAAATGCCAACGGCACCGAACACGAGAGATTTGCAAAAATCACCTCTTCCTCAAGGAATAATTAAATACGATGCGCTAATCCTCATTACATAGCATCCAAATAAAAACTAGCTTTGGTTACGAAATCATGAATGTTAAAACTTAAATTCTTTTCTGAAGACCAACCCCGGAAACCTGATTAAAATTTGAGGAATCGCATGATCACCAAGCAGAATTGGTGCTCTCAAAGCCTTACATCATCACATAGTTTTATGAAAAATCTCCAAGAAAATCTACCACAAAAGCTACTTTGCTGGCAGCATTTAATGGAAACTCTGATATTTAAGTGAGGGGAAAATTTTTCATTGTATGAGGTAGAAGTCTTTGAGGATGAATGCTCATATACGAGATGTTCAAATAGTCTCTGCATAAACTTTCTCCAAATTAGCTGCGAAAAAGGTGATGCGATGTGCTCATTCAAATTCTCATGCATGTACTCCAACGACAGATATTACATCAAAAGACTTGGACTTCTCGGCACAAGGCCCACACGCGTTTCGTTTCGCGTTTCCTGCATAAAATCCAAGAAATGAACTATTCATGACACCTTGGAACATTCGAATGAGCTGAATAACCACTTAACTTATTTCGTAATCCCCTCACCAAACGCCCTGTAAGAGACCATTTTTCACCCGGACTTGGGCGGAGAGGAATAATAATAGAAAAAAAAACAGGAAAAGTTTCCCCAAAAGTTTGACTCACCCGAAAGACGCGCGGAGAGGAATCCTTCCGTTGAATTTCAATGCCATTTTTTTATTTAAAGATTGGTCTGGGAGGGATAACACTGTTTGGAGAAGAGTCTTTTGGCACACCAGGGGGGGAGGGGTGCTGGTTCAGGGGGGTGACGCTGGCGTGGGTGTTGCAGAGAGCATTGGTGAATAGGGTTCGGTCGTCTCAAGATGGACGGAGGGTGGAGAAGGGGTGTCGGCATTCCATAGGCGCAGTGGGTTGGATGCTTTTCAGGGTGCCAAGGCTGTGGAGGTGCAGAGGGGTAGGTTCGAATGGGAGAAGGGGCGAAGGGGAAAGGAATCTTCAAAAAAAGGGAGCTAGGGGGGGAGGGGCGGGTCCTTGAGAGGTCGGTCGGGTGAGAGTGCAATTTTGAAGGAAATGGAGGAAGGACCTGCTGCTTCCATCCTGTGGACTCCCGGCGCGAGGTTGGGCGTGCGGAAGGAAGCCATTGCAGCGATGAGTGAGGACCGATTCACTTTTTTTCCAGTATTATGCAGTATAGTAGTTGAAATTGCGAGGAATCTGAAAATCTATGAAATTGATATCACATAATCACGAATATAAATTTTGTACAAAAACTCATATTATATCCTACTCACCTACTACTATGCTACACCAATGCGGCAAGCAGAGTGCCTATACATTGATTAAAAATTTTACCGACATGTATTGTATTTTTTACGACATGAATACTCGATTTTTCTGCGAAATCTTAACATTAGAAGACAACTCTTCTACATTTCCTAAATTTACGAAGAAATCTTGCGTCCAAAGAGTAAAAATATCTCTTATTTGTGGAATATAGCTGAGCATATCAAGAAAACAAAGAGACTAAGTTGGAGGCCCCATTCCATCCCATATTAGGCTAATTTCTGTTGTCACTTAGGTCGCTGCTTAATGGATTTTCTAAAAACTGTGTTGCGCAGCGATGGGATAGATCCACTTTCTTCCAATATTTTGCAGTATAGTAGTTACAATTGCGAGAAATAATACTGAAAAGTTATGAATTTGATACCTTATCATCAGAAATATAAATTTTGGACAATAGCCCATTTTATATCCTATTTCTTCGTGAAACCTTGACTGCCATTCCCGTCAGCAATGCGAGTTTTGTCATCCAATTTAAACGCGCGGTGGGTGACAACAACTCTAAAGGACAAATTGAGAATCTTCTATTGTAATATTCGCGTATTTTGAACATTTCTGTAATGCAAGCAATGAGATAAGGTTAAGTAATTGTTCATCAATACCTGTTCTTATGGTATCTGGTTATATACTTCAAATTAACAGAGATCCCGGTCACTATTCAATGAAATCGGGAATCTTCAGTCTTTTGAGGATTAAAACCTCTTATTTCTACGTGCCTACCGATAAATATAAGCTATTTTATAACCTTTCTTTCGTTATCAACACTAAGGTGGCTGTCCAGAAAGGGTTTATTTTGGAGTAAGGTCATTAAATACCAGGTTTGGATTGCAGCAACGAATAAGATAATAATAAGGATAAATATTATAAAAATCTCTATTAAAGGGGTATATTTGAATAGGTACTCCTTATTCATTTGACCTCCAGTAAACTTTTCATCGATTGAGAGATACTACAGAAAAATGGAATAATACATAAAATTTCATTCTTGGAGATTCATGGGATTCCAACCACCATTTTCAGTGACAGATCGGCTCCGACGGCAAGAGTTTTCATAAATAATAATAATAATAATATCTTTATTGTTCCATGGGTCAAACAGGTGACATAGAACATTGTCAGGGAGACATAGAACAGACATAGAACATGTGACATAGAACATCAAAACATACATGTTGTCATGAACTATCAGACAAGAATTCATTTACATTATAATAACCCTTAGGCTGTAAAAAAATTTTTAATTCTGTCTTAAAAACATTAATATTTGAAATATGTTTTATACTCGTAGGCAATTTGTTAAAAATAAGCGAGGCAGAGTGATGTGGACCTCTTTTGGCACATAATTGTTGTAAAATATGTATATTTTCACTCCCACGGGTCAGATAGGCATGAACCGAGGAGTTTGGTAAAAATAAGGTAGGGTTCTTTTTTACAAATAATGCACAGTAAAAAATGTACATACTTGGTAGTGTCATTATTTTATATTTTAGTAATAATGGCTTTCAAGGAGACCTGATGGACACATTTGCCATAACTTTCAAGGCTCTTTTTTGCATAGAGAATGCTCTAGCAGCAGCACTTGTGTTTCCCCATAAAACTACACAATAAGCCAAGTGAGAATGAATTTTGGCATAATATATCAATTTCAGTATTTCTAATGAAGTAGTTGGAGCCAATTTGCGAATCATATATATTCCCGTTGCCATTTTGCTAACTAAATCCTCAATATGATATTGCCAATCAAGGTTTTCAGTTAATTTCAACCCTAAAAAATTTGTAGAGCTAGACTGCTGAATGGCTGTTGATGAATTAGTCTTAAGTAGAGGACTCGTTTCTGGAGGACTAATTTTGTGATGGAAATTTAAAAAACATGTTTTATTTCCATTCAATTTTAAGTTATTACTTTTACACCAGTCAATCATCTGTGCTACTGATGAGCGTGCCATATCAATTACCTCCCCTGTCTTATTACCAAAACTCAGAGTAGTAGCATCATAATTTTAGCAGCTAGCTTAATAATAGGCATAGGTACCCCATCACTTCCGGCAGACCATTTATTAGCGAGAGATTTTATGACATCTTCAACCTCGGCAGGATCTGAGGGAAAAAGAAATATTGAGGCAGAAGTACTCATCGCTTTGATAGTGGATGGAATGCTATCATCATTAACTTGACAGAACTGTTTATTAAAACAATTTGCTATGTTTTCGGGCTTTGAAACAGCAATATCCTTAAACTTTATGAAAGGTGGCGACTGTTGGGTGGGTTTATTATTCGTCTGCTGCTTAATAACATTCCATGCTGCTTTGCATGAATTATTAGATAAGGAGATACACTGGCTGTAATAATTTTTCTTAAACTCCTTGATTTGAGTTTTATAATTGTGCAGAAGTACTTTATACTCATTATAAAGAGATGGATCAGAAAATTTACATTGACGATGTAAATCTCTTACTCTAATACTCATGTCCATCAGCTCCGACGTGAATTTGACATTTTTCCTTTTACAGGTAGACTTTACTGTTTTTAAAGGAAAGGAATGGTTAAAATTTAATAAAAATTTGTTAAGGAAGGAGTTAAATTTAATATCGACATCAGAAATGTAATTCTCGTCCTCCCAAATCACGCATGCCAAACTCTTAAGAAATTCATCAACGCTGCTATCATTATAAAAACGTTTAGTAATATATATTGGTGCAGTAGAATTAAAATCATCAAGCTTCACCTCAATATCAAGGACACAATGGTCAGACATATGACTAAATATGGTATTACACAAAATCCTCTTATTTGGTAAGTTAGTTACAACTAGGTCGATAAGAGTAGAAGATTGAGAAGTTACCCTCGTGGGGACATCGTTAATTACTGCTAAGCCAAAAGATTGAAACAGGGCACCAAGTTCTTCACGTTGGATAGAGGGACTTTTTAAATCAATGTTAAAATCACCAAGGATTATTAGGTAGTTAACATTACAACTTAGCACAAATTGAATTGTGTCACTGAATTCCTGTAAGAAAGAGATGAAAGAGGCACTTGGAGATCTATACGTCACAATCACCCCTAGACTGAGTTTATATGCTCTTAAGATTACTGATGCACATTCATGGACTTTTTCAATGTTATGTTTCGTCTTCTTGCATGAAAAAGACAAGGAAGGTTTGCAATAAATTGCAACACCTCCCCCTCTGTTATCCTGTCTACAAAACGAAGCTGCAAGTTTCATGTCATTGATAGCATAGCATTGTATTTCGTCACTTAACAGCCAATGTTCTGTTACCAATAAAACATCACTCTTCTTTTCTTGAAGAAGGACCTCTAAATCAGTAGTCTTATTTCTGAGAGATCGAATGTTTAAATAAAGAAACTTGAGCAAGTTTCCATCTTCTCCTAGTCACTTAGATTTCGATCTTGTATTATACGACACAGTGTTCACTGGAATTTCCCGAGGTCCGGTTCCCGAGTGATCCTGCGACAACCCAATGTTCTCATTGAGGCCAGATTTTCAGTTCGAGCGTCCGATACGAAACTACTTGAGTGAGAAAGGAATTATTTGCCTTCAAGAGAAAAGAAGATCGCAATTAATGGCGAATCTTTAGAGTTTTAGTCCTGAATTAGTCTTCCGCTCCTCTCAGCACTATGGCGATGGAAAGTGCACAGAGGGTTGGACCGGCAGCGGGGACGATGCAAACTTCTCAGAGGAGTCGGGGGAGGAGTGGTGAGGGGTGGATGGAGGACATTGGAGGGGGCGACAGAGGAGGATGGGTTTAAAGGAGACGATTTGTCTTGTGACGTCCGATCGTAGGGTAGGTCGTGCGAGGAGAGGGAGCCACGGGAGGAGGAGCGGAATAAATGCGGAATGAGATGGAAGAGAAAGAGAGGGTAAAAGACGCGAGGCGAAAGAGATCACATGTATAACATGCGAGTTTCGTGCAACTGTTCCTTAAGCCTTGGTTAAACGATGAATATACCTGTGCAAAAAAATGCGTGAGCATGTCCATAGCTAGGATTCATCTGGGTATATATTTCCTTTTTTATTATGGATTGCTAAGGTAAGTTAACATTGAAATTAGCGAATTACACTTCGACCGACTTATCATCTTGTATTAGCTTGCCAGTGTTATCGGTAGGTAATTCAAGCGAGAAAGAACTGCAATAACCGCCCAATCCCCTACACCAAAGGGTGTTATCCCACAGTGCAATAAGTGGTAATAACTGTCCGATCGATTGAAATGAAATGTAGCACCTCATATCGTATTAAAATTGGGAAATGTGCACTTCCTACATCCTATTAGCCACGCCTATATTCAAGAACACATTCACCCACACTTCCGCACCGTCAAATTGGGAAATACCCTAAATCGAGCAAAACCATGTGCACTCTCACATGATAACCCTTGTTTCAATTCCTTGCAATACATTTTTATGTTTGGGGACCCATAGGATTTCAACCACCATTGTCAATGACAGATCGACTCCGATGGCATATGTTTTCATATAAGACAGTCACTTTAAGGTGAAATTTTCAGCTCGTGCGTATGAAGTGAAACCGTTAAATACCGTTCGTTCGTGCATCCAGTGGCGGATACAGATGGGGGCGCCCCCCCCCCCCACACTACGTGCATCGGGTAACAGACACCGTGTAAACAGGACTTAGATTGTTTTACGAGGAAAGCAGATTCTTAAGGTGCATTAACACTGACAACATGTAACATGTTATGTAAACAATAAAAATTTTTACGAAATAGTTATAAATCCGTACAACCTTTTGCATTTAATATTATGTTAATAAGCAAAAACGTGTTATATAACCCGATATTTTGTTTTATAAAGCAATGTCACATGTAACATGTTGCACGGATTTGTAACTATTTCGTGAAATATTCAATACTTATGTACCTACCTTGTTTTATATATCACGTTACACGGTGTAAACGCACTTTTATGCGTCATTGGCGGCGACAGCGCTATGTGAAATGCGAGTCAAGAGGGCAAAAGGTGGCAAATGAAAAGGAGGCGTGTGACGGTGGAGCAGGGAGGATGAGGGAGGTTTTTCGGTGGCTTGTGAAATTGTGCGACCCGTTGCGGGGGCGGCCGTGCTATCCTCGAAAGACGAGGAATTCCAATTCTGAGAGGCGGCCCTGTTTGTCGTCCCCCTTCCTCCCCCGCATCTCCCCGCCTTGTCTCCGACTCCACTCGTCCATGCTGGCGAAAAGAAATGCCTGCTCTTCGCGTCGGAATGAGCGGACGACGACGGGCGTGTGCTGACAATGGAAGCTGTTCGGAAGGGGAGCGGTAGAGACACCACAACACGTGTTATCGAATTTCGCAGATTCCTTTCGCCCAGATTGGCATCGTAAACGAACGCTCTTCTCATTCCGGAGGAAATATTTATCCACATATTGCAAAATAGCAACACATTCCGAGCCATAGTACATATACACGAATTTTTATCATATTATTCAACTTTAAATTGATCAATGACGGCTGATAATAAGATTTAATAATCACTATGAAGTAAAAACGGGATGTTAAAAATCATGGATTCAGTTGGTGAATTCAAATATATATTTCCAGATACGGCTGGAAATAGAAGTTGCTCAAAAAGGGGGTATTTTGGAATTTTTCCGTGGAATTAATTATGCGTTATTAATTATGCGTTTACTACTAACTACCAAACACAAGAAAATTTCGTAACATTCTTCGTTGAATGAGGCTAATCATATTATAGTCTTACAACTTCAAATGAAATATGAACAGCTCATTTATACTGGCTCAAACCCTGGCTTTCACTCACGCCCCCATTGTATATTTTCTGACAATGGCCTTAATTTGTACACCAAAACAGTTCCCCCCCCACTCCCCTCACACCAAATCCATATCCCCCCACCTCCTACATTGGCTTGGGTATAAATACTCAAGAGAGCGCTCGTTGTATCACCTTGAAAATGACACGATGCACTGAAACCATGTCGGTTGTTGAGCTTTGAATTAAAAGTGTCGAAATTACCATTTGTGTTCTTTTATCATGGATATATCGAACTTTCACAAAATCGAGAATGAAACGATTTTATACGTTAATTATTCCTATTCAAAGGCAGAGCGACACCCACATGCAGAGACTACTGAAATTTAGAAACAGCCTCCCTGCATTCAACCGCGATTACAGAAATACCTGCATATTTACTTAAATATTCGCAGAAAATCATTCAAATCCACTGGTATTTAACGCTTTTTAAATTTACTCGCATTCAATATAAGATTTGACGCACCAGAACTAAACTTGAATTGCCAAAGTGCATCGTTTGAACAAGGAGAGAGTCTATACAAATCTGTGGCATCGAGCGAAGAAGCGAGGGAGAAAGAGTGCTTTTGAATGACACAATTCTCATACCAAAGGGAAGGGGACTTGACCGCGACCCCCGCGTCCCGCTTCTCAGCTGAGACGCGTCGCTCATGACGAAACGGACAAGCGAAATAAATGGCCGCCCGGCCGATGGGTCTTGTCGTGTGACGAGGGCCAGCGGGGAGGAATATATACACGAGGACCAGACGCGGATTGCGCCGAAGGTCAAGGACGTTGCCGTCAAAGCTTAAAAACTCTGCGAAGGCGAGAAGTATGTCCGGGGAGAACGGTTAAGCACGGAAGGCAGGGTGTGTGACGAGAGATTTGGAATCGAGAAAAGAAGCGTGGCACTTTTGAACTGAGGTAGATGCCTGCCTTAGGAAGATTCTTGTGAAAAAAACAGATGATAAGCATTTTCATGAAATTTTCAAAATATATATTTTCTTTTTGCAGTCGTGAACCAAATGTCTTAACGATTTAAGTCATTGTGCTTCCCTTATAACATATTTATAGGAGATGATCTTAACTTTAGAATCTCCACTGGTTTCCTTGGCGATGCTTTCCCAGGCGTAAGAAAAAATTCCAAATTATGGCATTTTTCCTGTTTTTAAGAAAGGCAATTCTAGAGTAGTTCGTAAAACAAGTCTTTCGATAAAAAAATCTTGACAACGCATCATGGGACCTTCCGCCTTGCTATCAAATGTATCCAAACAATAATTAACATGAAAACACATCTGTTTAATTTTGAAACCCATGGCAGCTCAGTAACTTGGAAAATTGTTCATTGATATTCTATTTGTAAACCGATCTCTTTGCGACGCCCATGAGTGCTTAAAAGTAAACTTAGCTATTTTTCTGCACCTTATTTGAAAATTTTATGGTTTTCGACAATCACTAATTACTTTCGAGTGACAGAGGAGAGTAATTTTATTGAAGTACCAACGGATGCAATCAATGAAAGCTAAATAAAGAGTTTCTGAAAAAATATTCAACTGAGTACCTATTTATACCGAGGAAATCCAGCGGAACAGATAGAAACGTAAATAAGAGACGTGTATAGATAATTAAAAGACACTTCACTATGATGAAATCGCGTCGACACGCGTCGTTTCTTTAACAATGTTTTTAAGTGGAACTCAGTATCTTTCATTCATAATGGATCGGTCCTACCACATCTAATCATGTTTTATTTTAACCAATAATTTCATTTTAAATTAAATGAAATGTCTCTAAAAAAATATGCACGTAAATTCCAAACGGCTCCAGTCACCCTGAGAAGTTTTGAAGCGAAGGCAGTCGCTGACCGGAAGGCAAGGCGTGGAAATCGGAAAGTAACGGACCATCGGGGGATAAAAGGGAAGGTTGCATTGAGGAGAGTACCGCGGGAGGGAGACAATGGGACAAAAGGAGTACAAAGAGGGGGACAAAGAGAGCGATTGTGGGTGAGGAAAGCCCGCAAGGCGAATAGGAAAGAATGGGAGCCCAAGAAAAGAGGAGGTGGTTAAGGTGATCTCCAAAGCGGCTGGGCTGCGGGCAGAAAAACCTTTAAAGGCTAATGAGGGTGATTGAGAGGTGCTCTGCCTTGAAGCGTATTTTATAGCAGACGCATAGAAGCGATGAGTGAGTGACAGAAATCCGTTGTGTAATTGTTATGAAAACAAATTATTATCACCAAGCAGTCCTATCACATATGTTCTTTGGGATATTATATTTTTTCTGAGTTTTCTTCCAATTTTGCCTAGTACATATTATCTAGCCGTTCCTTTACTTAAAATATTTTAATATAAATTGCCCATGAGAGAACAATCGGGAAACTGTTTGCATAATTTTTAATGGTCAGAATTTGGCCTATTGACCAATTATGCTGACTTAATGCCGTTCATGAGAACTTCAATGATTTAAATAGAAAGACATTCACGTTGGAGAAATGACAGATTAACGAAATAAATAATAGAAAGCAATGAAAAGCAAACTTTCCGACGTTGCTCTTTGTCTCAGAGTAATAATCTAGGTTTATACTGAGGATACTGGAAGATACAATTATTCTCAATTTATTTTTGTGTATAAGTAGTTACTTTACTGACAACTTGGTAACCTCTACTTTTAACAGAGAATTTCTGGCAAACTCTATGCACATTAGTATACTAGGTATGGATTTTCCAATGTTTTTATTTACATGGGTAGTTAGTTCACTTTAAAATATAAATTTACAAATAAATTCATTGGGAAGGAAAGAACGGGATAGGGACATATAATAGAAAAAGATTCATAGCAATGTTTGTGAATATAATAACAAAGGAACAGTGTTGGATTTATTACATTTTTAGGTATGCGACATCCTTGCCGGAAAGGCACTCCTAAGGTCGGTCTCTATTTTGTTCATCGACGATCAACGACGACACGCTGCATTACGTATCTGCCTCTGCTTTAGCCGCATACTTTGCTGATCGTGCCATCCTCCATTTCATCGCCAGCCACCATGTTCTTCGACGAGTACACCAAGCTGTATTTTATAATGATTTCCAATTAAATGGACTTACTTAAAAAGCTTTGTGTGTATTTCTTTAATGCGACCACCTATGAGGTATGAAAGATCCCAGCATCTGAGTTAAACTACGTTCCTAGTCCGCGGGTCCATTCTGGCACACGACATTTTTCGTATCAAGGCCACCACACTTAGAAAGATAATTAATTGCGAGATTCAGAGCCACGCCGGAAACGAGAAAAACATGTCAAAGGAATACCACAGCTGGTGGCCTCCGCTAAGAACGTAAATGGGATTTGGATGGTTAGGAATCGGGAAGGTCCGGAACATAACAATATGATAAACTTATGGCTGGATGGCGATATTTGGTGGGACTTGGTGATAGGAAGCATAATAATAGATACACTGGGTTGTATGTTCCACAAAATTTACTTGACCGACCCAGATTTTGACATGACATAATGTGCATGTCGAAAACTGGGTCAGTCAAGTAAATTTTGTGGAATGCCGGCCTCGGTGGCGCCGGGGTAAAGTCCCCGACTGCTAACCTTGAGGTCGCGGGTTCGAATCCCGCCTGGGTGGCTTGACTACGATCCAGGGCATGGATGTTTGTGAATGTCTAACAAGTTAATTGTAAGAGAGGACAATGCTGTCCTAAAATTCGCTTGTATAATAAAGACAAATTATTATTATTATTATTATTTTTGTGGAACATACAACCCAGTGTATCTACTATTATGTTTCATATCAATATGATTTGATGTAAATCGGCAATCACCTTAAAAGTTATTGATTATGGCCATAAAAGTTCCCGAGTCAGGCCTTACTTCGCCGAATGTACTTTATTCGCTGTGAAAATAATTATTGTGTAAATCCTATTGGTATACGCAGATACACCGCAAAATTGAAGATAAAGAAGAAAATACCGTAGATAAAAGCGATGCCGTTTACTCCTTTATGGATTAAAATTTGGCTTGCTCTTGTAAAAAAGCGGTCCACTTCTGTAGATAGATGCCATGCCATCGTTTACAAGGAAATAAAAACCTTAAAAAGTTTGAGTAACACAAAATAGATAAACCAGTACGCCGAAAACCTACGGATCGCTACGTATACATCTCCCCGCCCTCTCCCTTCAAGGGAAAGGCCTTAAGTTCTCCGCGAGATTCAAATCGCGCCGTTTAGAACACTGACCGCGAAGCGAGGACCCATCCGTTTGTGCGATCTCCCCGTACCGGCAAATGATTGCTTCATCTAAAGTGACCGAGGCTTTTTTGGAAGAGCTTAAGAGCGAGTCTCCTACGAGTCCACAATCATAAATCTATAGGCTCGCCATTGCTATGGGGATACATTTGTCAGCGGACCTGAGAACCCTGGAGACTCATAAAAAATAGCTAGGTAGCAAAGGAGGAGTGGTAGGGTTCGGGGGGTAGGTGGGTTTTTTAAGGGGTCGTGCGGGAGAAAAGCAGCGGTGGCAGGGGTCACGGGGGAAGGGTGGTCGCTTTTAGGGGTTCAGGGCGGGCGCGGCTCCGGATGGCAAGATGGAGCGCGGGGATGACCGTGGGACTAACACGAGGCGTTCGGAAGATGGAGTGCACGGATAGAATGTTTATTTCTTCGTTTTCTCCTTCGGAAGCGGGGAAACTGAAGGTGTGATTCTATTCTTATGTGACCGGGAATTCCCGAAAGGCTGGCATTATATGTATTTTTTCTCTCCTTCCGAACTCTACCTTCCCTACACCCGCCCAAACCTCGCCCTCCCTCGTGTTCTTCCCAAAGCTATACCATCCCTCACTCCCCTTCACTGGTGGTCGCCTCCCGAGGGATCAGGGGTGAGTCAAATCATCACTTTTAGGGGGCCATTAGAATGATTGCTTTGAATAATGAGTGAGCCACTCTTATTTATTCATCCAGGCAGGATAAGGTATTCCATGAGTTGAAGCATGAAAGGTGAATCGAACGATATCATAATGTCCGGAGGGTTGTATTGCCATCCTTGTCTCTTGAACAGCAAAGATGTAATGCAATGACGAAGTAAACCCCGCATCAAAACTTTCAGGTTTGACAATAAATTACGGTCACCGGGTCAGCAGGTGACATATATTTTATTTCTCCCCTATCTTAAGTGATCGTGTTATTTTAGCATTCTGTAAGGTTTGTCTAAGTTTAAAGTGTGATATATATGCATAAATATTCACGAGGATTAAATGGACGGATTAAAACGATGGCAAAAATTAATTTACGAATCCGAATCAGGAAACACATAGGGCTACCATGAAATGATATCCGTATTACCCAAATAAATTTGACCACACAATACCGAACTGTAGTACTCCACATAGGTAACGCAGTTTTATGAAAAATCATTGAAACCGGAACAAGTTGTCACAATGAACTTCCTGGTTAGTATTTTTATCCAAAATTCTTTTAATTGAAGTTCCAAATGTTCAAATCAGCGCTGACAAATCGAGAAAATAATGACTTCTTGCTCGTGATTAACTTTCCTCATTCAAGTTGTACTTTCTAACTGCATCATTCTAACTTGTTCAGTACAATTTAAATATGAATTGATGGTAAGTAAAAGACGTCCCCGACTTACAATCCTTCCTCGAGAAAGATTTTTAAAAAAATAGTTACTATTAATCAGTTAAGAAATTCATATTGAATTATAGGTCACTGATATAAACATGTGAATGGTTGAAGAACCCTCATTAAAGTAATCAATTTCAAATCAATTTCCGCGCTATGGAATACAGTCTCCTACATAAGCTTTGAATTTAAATGAGGTGAATACGCATGGATAACCTTAGGGGCGTACGCATCCCCATGATTCTGGGAAAAAATACATAATAATCGAAGAACGCTGCAAACCCTTTGGTCAGTGACAGTTTGGCTACGCCCGACAAACGTAGCAGAAAATCATTGAACGAATCGACCGCATGGCACAATGATTTTGGTCCTAGCATCCACGGTTCTACAAACATAAACCTCAAAGTTAAGAATGGAACGACAGCAGACCTACTTTTGAGTCGCGGAGGCCTTAATGGAAGGGCATACATCAACCGCCTTGACAATGAGCGTACGATCAGAGCACACTCACCCATCGACCGCACGGAGCACGCGAATTCTTTTGTGAACGGTTCCATAGCTTGGGAAGGCTTTCCATTTGGGCCCCGTCGAACTTTTGAATCAATGACAAAAGCATTAACATAGATCGACGTTTATCGAATGAGTGCAGGACCTAGGACCGCATACGTGTGTGTGTATATATATCTCGGTCTAGATAAACACATTTTTTTCGAAAACATATACACTTCCTACGTGGAAACCTTTTTCCGATTCGAAATTTATATATGTGTTAAGAAAAAAATAATAAATAAATATTTTTTTTCTCTGTATGTATGAATGAAAGCGTAAAGTGAAGCAAATGATTAATGGTTCCACCGCTGGCCTATCTGCTGTGCCGGGATATGCAGTGGGGTGAAGTAAGGAGGGAAGGGTGGAACGGTGGTGAGGGGGTAAAACGTGGGGGTTGCTGGAGGAACCACGGGGAGGGATGGTTGAGCGGTTGTCGGCTTCGACGCGGGGGAGGGCCGCGTGAGTGACTGAATGCCCTCCCCGGGTTTGCCTCCCAGGGCTTAAATGTTTGAAACCGATCTCGCGTGCGCAACATCGGGAGCGACCATCGACTACGTTCCCGTTTCCCACCCCTTCCATAGGGCGCGTCTCCGAGTCGCTCACGGGCTCGCTTTCGGGTTGTGCTTGCACGCGACTTCCCGTGTGGCAATTATGATCCCGTCGAAGGCACGCTCGGAGAGCGCGGACCCAAAGCGACCGAGCGACAGACGCCTGCGCACTGTCGCCCTCGCCGATAGATAGGCGGGCTCGCGATAGTCGTCGGTGGGTACTCTCACCCGCTGCGAAGGGTGGAAGTAGCGGAGTTGACACCGTCCCGATCTTGTCCCCGATAAAAATGGGGTGGAGTTTAACCTTTTAAACGCACTGGGGGAATGGACTTGAACGGATAAAGGGATTACTCGGGTGGATTAGAGGGATAAGACGGGGAAATATTTAAGCCAGTGGAGCACCAGTTAGTCATGATGGAAACCTCCTGGAAAGCCGGTTTAATGCTCTCCGGGAAACGTATTGATTCCGCACTTCACACTCTCTTCGTTGTAAAACTACAATACTGACTTGGCATAACGGTATAAGTAAGTAAGATAAAACTGCGTAGAGTAGTTTCAGAAAAAAATTTCGTTTGCCGTTTCTGTTGCCGTTACAGGATAAATACCTATCTTACTCACAGAAATTAAGGGATAATATTTTATGTAAGACACGGTCTACGGCGTTACTTTGTGGAACTGTTTCATGTTAAAACAAAAATACTTTGTTATATTCCAAACTTTATTTCGAATGGTACGACCCGGGTTTCTGCTTATCATGCTATAATCAGGGTAAAATCAATTATGTGGGTCATACCATTTGAAATAAAGTCTGGAATATAACAAATTATTTTTATTTTAAAATATTTATATGTTCAGCAAGCATTATTTGTCGATGAATCCACAGGGACTTGACATCAGTATTTATTTAACCTGGCCCGGATTGGACCACAATCCGGTCCACTCTTCCCCCAGGCCAGGGGTACATAAATAATGTGAATGATCACAGCGAACTTTCTCAGGAGCTGAGGTGACTTTTTTATCAATTAAAAAAATGTTAAGAAGTAACTTTCCTCTTTTCAGACGTAAATTAACATATGTTTTATCCTTTGATTTTTTTCATAAAATTTCATGAAAATTACGCAAAGCTCAAAAAATAATTTGACCTATGAGTATAAATAATGCCGTAATCGGTATTTTTCCTGATTTATTTCAAATAGTGATAATCTATCTACTATAAAGACCACTTACGACCACTCATTCATTCACGTATACAAATGTTTGGGGTGAACGAGACGAGATACGGCAAAAAGTCTAATGAAGACCCCCTCTAAAATTGTCTGAAACCCCAGGAAAAATTATGAAAACACTAAATTTACAATTATTTATCAGTCTATTCATATAAAATTGAGTGTATGGGGATTAGTTAAAAAAATGGCCACCAAATTCCAATGGCGGCGCGGCAGTCATACAAACGAACAATCATAGCAACATATTTGTTTATGCAAACAAGAGGAGCTGAATTGGGAAAGAAGATAAAGGAAATGAAACGAAAAACTGATAAATATAAGGTAGGAAATTAAGAAAGTAATAATGGAAGTGTCTATTTCTTTGCGTCTTCTTTCCGCAAGAACAAACATCTGTTTAAATCAAAGCGCATTCAAATCAAAAGCGGAGAAATGTAAGGTAAGAAATTAGTTGTTGTTTTTGGTATATTACATCGAGAGTGTGGTGCTTATTAATTTCAAAGTTAACAAGTGCATTAAATGACAATTTAGAAATATGATTCGTGCTGTTGACTATAGTTCGTATCTTGTTGGCGATACACGATTGTAGTAGAAAGACTTTTAAACAAGTCTTGCATAATATAGGTTGGTAAAAATGATTTTATTATCGTGTTTTGTGATGGTGATAACTTTTTATTTTTGTTCACGTTCTTTTTTCCGTTAATTTCCTTTTTAATGTACAATGTTATCCGTGAGCTGCAGGAGTGAATAGGCAGTGAATAATACAATATGGAATATAAGTGCAAATAAAGGTATTTCTTATTCAATTATTTGTCTTGCGAAAATCACGTTTCCTTGAGTGACTAAGTTATTCAACTGTGAAAATTATCGAAATCTTGACATTCACAATGTCTTGTACACCAAAGGCTGTGATCCGTAACTCACCAGATTTATTGCGCATTGCGTTGGATATTAAAGCTGAGATATTTGTGTATCCCGATTCATTAAAACTTTTAATAGAGGTATTTCTGAAGTGAAATCATTCGCGATCAGGATCAATAATATTTCGATAAAATTCGTCATACTAGCCCCAATTCATGCTAAGGCGCATTTGTTTCTAGATATTGATATTCAGTCCCTACGTAATTCGCTTACAAAGGGGAACAGCTGTTACATATTATTCGTATGTCAAGAATTTGGTTGAGTTTTGTGGAAAATAATTAATAAACGTGTTTTTCATTGTAATACGTAAAGTCGTTATGTTAGGTGTTACAGTGGAACGTGGTCTCAACGCTTTTTGTATTTGAATTGAATAAGTTAGAGAAACTCGTAGAAATTTATTTCACTTTTTTAGCCCCTCAGAAAAACGTTTCTCTTTATAAATATTTACATTCATATTGTAGCCTACGTAGAATGCGCTCGTTTTACGTGAAAGTGGAAATATCGCTTATAACTAAGCTAGCCAGCATAAAAGTAAACGATCCTTAAGTAACAAGTAGCAAACAAAAAGTGTAAGACCTCCCACAGTGAGCATAACAGGCCGCAGGCCTTTTTCGGGGGGGCCTAGGGGGGGCAGAGCCCCCCCAGCGAGCTAAGCGAGTATCCAGTCATAAAAGTAGCCAGCTAATTAGTCATGGTTAAGTTTTTGATGTATACTTGCTTGTAAATCACTCATCATAATTATTAGTAGTGCGTGTATTCAAGGCTGGAATAGTAGAAAAAAATAAATTTATTGAGATTTTATTAAGTTTCGCGTCACGCCACGCCACGTTATATCACGTCACATTGGCATTTTCTGCGTGCTTACGGGTTTATGTGTCATTAGAAAATATTGAATGCATTTTTTCAGCGAAAAAATGTGACTTGAAAACGTGCTAATTACGGACAATAATTTTGAAGTTTATCGTAATAATAACCTTTTTATTTTTCAATTAGTTAATTTTTTTTTGCCTCTGTCAATAGAAATCTAGGTAAATACGATAATTTCTAATTTCGTTAAAAATGTTTGTTGCTGGATGAATAATTAGATCAATTTGAATTATTTGAACGATGTTTGAGAATTATAATTCAAATTAAACAATTTGTTGGGCTCACATTTTCTAAAGAGGATAAATTATTTAGATGACCAAGGCATTAGATTCATCATATTATGAAAAAGTGCATTCATTCGAATTTGAATAAATATCATGGAAATTACCAAATAAATACATAAAATACGCGTCCGTTTCAAAATGAATAGATGTAACCAAATACTGAATAATTATTTTGATGATAAATTCATAGAGTTGAATTATCTTTCATTTAACTTCCAAGTGGGGAAAGGAAAATATCCTGTAAGAAATGTGGGATTTTAAGATTTGGTAGATTTTTGGATTTGGTAGATTATGAATGAAACATCTTTTGCAGGTTGCACTTAAAAACTTTACTAAAGACACGACGCGTATTGACATTTATAATGACTCTTGAAAACGATGTAACAACGCCGAAACGCGAAGTTTATGTAATGATGTCTTAAGTACAACCTACAAACGATCCTTTTTTTTTTCAAAAATATCCTATAGTGCAGTTATCGGCGACTGATAGGGCTACATAGCGAAGGATGTGCGTGTGGCAGACGTTGGCAAACCATCGCTATCGGTGAAACCTCCCTTGAGGAGTATGCGCGCTTAAAATTTCTCCCCGTTGAAAGAGTGGACCGAGTGAGGAGGGTATGAAGGGGGACGGATATCAATTTCGAACTTAATTGAAGCAATTATAGGAGTTGTTTTGGGGGTTGGGCACCCCGCGCACGACCACGCGGGCCACACTTTAAAGCGACAGCGTATAAACCGCCGTAAATTAACCCCGATATGCGGTCCGGCCCTCCCTCCCACTCCCTCCCTCCTCGCCACCCCACTCCCCCACCCTCACCCCCGGAGGCGCACGGAGGCGCCGGCAGCGCGTCAGCAGCCCCTCCTCCCCCAACTCTGGAGGCGAAGGAACGGGTAGTCGGGGAAGCGAGACTTTGAAGAAGACGGATGTGTAGATTTGACCACGAACGTCGATAATCAAGCCATTCCGGGGGCTGTTTTTAAAACCGCGAGGCTTGCTGGTCGTGCAAAAGGGAGATGGCGGGGAAAGAGTTTGGAGGGGGGTGGAAGCAAAGGGGTGCAGAGGAGAGGATAAAGGAGCGGGTGGAGAGGAAATGAGAAAAGAAGAAAATCGCGGGAAATCAATCGCCACCGCCTCCAGTGCCCCACTCCCGTACCCTCCCTCCCCCTCCTCCATTCCACCCCCAAACGACCAATCATCGAAGGACGGGGGGTGAGGGCGGGGCGCGTCAGCCGGGAGCTTTTGAAAAGAGAGCCCCGAATGCGGAAAGTGAGATGGTGGATGGCAGGGGGTGAGAAGAGAGCCGAGTGTGGAGGGGGGGCGTCTGCGAAATGAAAAGGGAATGTTAGGAGGGGGGCAGGGTGTGACGCTCTGCTCCTTTGTGCACGGGTCCTGTGTCGTGAGAGGGGAATATTGGGAAAAATGGAGGAGCGCGAAAGGGGTTGCTGGCTGGGGAGGAGTCGTTTTGGGGGCGGAGGAGGCATGATCGCGCGGAAACCCTTTGTAATTGTATGGCCTTGTCGTGGCGTAGGCTAGGCCTAACGGGATTAAGAAATTTATTCAATATGCCTCCGTATACATGCCGCTTCAATATGTGTTCTTTTTGTATGTCTAGGAAATGCGTTGCCCCAAAGAATAAAACTTTTTACCGGAAACATGCTGAGAAAAATCAATTCATCTTTGAAAATATCGTCAAAATATCACTTCCTGTTGGCATTTTCTGCAAAGCTTCCGGGTTTTATGAGTAAAAATAAAATACTTTAAGCATTTTCACCAAAAAATGTGATTTTAGAGAAAATATAGTAAATGCAACGTGCTTGTTCAGGACAATAATTTTGGAGTACGTGATAACAATAACCTTAATCATATAAGCTATTGGCATAGACTTCAGTGACGAATATAAAATTTAGGAAGTAAGATATTAGAATAAAAATCATATGAACTGGGAACTCTAGAAACGATTCTTACTGTTGCTTGAAGAATTAAGATGATATATGAAATTCTTCGCATGATAGGGAAGTATGGCTTTGTAAATTTAAGCTACGATTTGAAAAGTCATTTTGAGAGACTAATTGGCCTATATTACTAAAATATAATTGATATGAATTAAGTTGGATAAGATATCTTTGTCTAGTTGAATTTTTTCAGCATCATGCTGTTTATACGGTATTTATTAGCTTTGGATATAATTTGACTTGAAGAAACGTCACTTGAAAATATATGTAGCTCTTACTTCAGAAAAGAAAAGGATGAATTTCAACGAGGAAAAAACATGATTTCAGTGAAAGAAAAACAATATAATAGTTTAATTATATCTGGATGGAAGGGGTGGGGTTGAAGAGGGCTAGCCGAGAGCCTTTGAATGAAGATCCACAAATGCGGAAAGTGAGATGGTGGAGTGCCGTCAATTAAGGAAAATATTAATCTCACATGAAACTTTTGCACTTATATTAATGTGCATTTTTTGGTGACTGTGTTAAAGTTCGCTGCTAACTTCGTCACCATTTTTCATTGATAAAAATTACAAAATTTTCTACTAAAACTGATTTCATACTTCGTCCATTGTAAAAAACACTATAAAATTTAGGCACCAAAACATAAACCCTGATATCATTGTTCATACGCGCTCTCGAGTTTTTGTTGGCACATAAAAGCAAGGAAGAAATTTATCCATCTACAAAAATATTTTTTTTTTATAGGAAAAACTTAATTTTCCTAACTTAATTTTTTTTTCAAATCTGTTTCGTTTGGAAAATCTGATAAATTTAATTTGCACATAAGTTTTTTTTTCTACCTGATAATTTCCTTCACATACAACCCAAATAATCTGGTGATGCCATCTCATCCAAATTACTGATGAATATGCAACCCCTCAAACCTATTCAGTTATTAGTAAAATTATCAATAGTTAGTTTCTCACTTAAAAAAATCAGGTTGAGCGAGGGAATTTAGCTGTATTATTCTGTAATCGAGTTGAAGAGATTGTTAATGTTAGAGAAGAGAAGTTAATGTCCTATCATTTGAAAATATGCGGGTAAATCCATTCAGCACGGAATATCACGATTAAATGGCATGATACCTTGATAATGAGAGATTGACCTTTTCCTCAGACGCTTCGATGGTACCTTTACAATATCGTACCATACCATCGTTTCCTTCGCTGCGAAAATGTTAATCTTTAACATTTCCAAGTCGATCCATTGAATAAAGATTGCACGTTCTCGGTCACCATAGACATGGAGATGAGGCTGGATGGGAGAAATGAGTTCAATATGAGAAAAAGCAGGATGATGACGACAATGAAGGAAAGGAGGGATGTCTTCGGAGACGGGGAGGGAAGAAATAGGCGGAGGGGATGGGGTGGGGTGGTGGCGGTGGAAATTGATATGCAGTGGAAAACGATGAAAAGCGAAGGATGTCAATATCACGGGAAAGGAACGCTGAGGAAGACAGACAGGAGCGGCGGTGAGTGGTGCCTCCCCTCCTCGCGTAGGGGTAAAAAGGGGTGGGGTTGTGTACCCTGAAGAAGAAAGAGCAGGGGGGTGGGGGGAGTGGTGGTATTAGTGCCACGTGAATGGCAGAGGGGGCGAAAGAGCAGGAATGGCGGACGGAGCGAAGAGAGTGGTTCGGAAGGAAAGTAGTGCGGGAGACGGGAACGAAGCTAGCTATGCGGGAGCAGAGACGGGCCAAGTGAAAAGAAAGGGAGAAGAAGGTGGTTTCCTATGGGAGGGTCGGGGGTAGTGCGTGGGAGTGCTCGGGGGTGGAGAGGGGTTGGGGGGTGGCGTTCGAAAAGGGAGCGAATGACTGATGATCGTAGAGCAGCATTTAACAGCTCCGCAGTGTGTGTGGGAGTGGGGGTGGTTGGAGGGGGTTGGAGGGTGGTAACAGGGTGGGATTGTATGGGAGAGTAAGGGGGTTGTGGGAGAGAAAAAAGGGGGAGGCTTGGAAGGAGTTCCCACTGCTCCGCTGGAAATAAGGGTTTTTCCCTCCCATCATCAGCTGGTTTTCACGGGGACGTGTGCCCCGGAATATCCGCCGCCTTCAACCGCTCGAAATTCAATTATCCCGCCTCCGATAACAGTTCGGGACGCATCGCCTTCCCGGTTTGAATGCTCGGCAATTGGTTCGAATAGATTCAATCAAAACACTTGGTGTCTCCTCCTATCCCCAAGGTGCGGTTGAAAGGTCAACGGTTTTTGGGCCGGTCGCTTTAGAATTCTCTCCCTCAGGAGATTCACATACGGCACTACCATTACTCTCTGAAGGTTTCTTCACATTGAAATGGTGCAAATACTCCTGTGTATTTCAAATGATTACAGCAATGAAATCCATGCACGAATTTAAACGGCTGAAACTTTTATACACCGCACTAACACCTACGATATGCTGTGAGGTGATAAAGTGTTATCTTGGTATACGAAATAATATCACAACTCACACTTATCCTTTTGAATAAAATGAAAAAACTGAGGAGTTTATGGTGCTTAAACGAAATAAAAGGTGCTTTTTAATGCAATGTAAACGTTGCTTAGTCCTAAGACATTGGTAACCGGTAAATAAATCCTGCTGGCTACACTAAGTAATCATTAAAATGAGTTTTTAAGCATGCAATAACGGTGATTTACTTTGGACTTTTTACACTCAGCTTAAAAACATATTGATTATCTATTCTATGTCATAGGATAGACTAATTGATAGGTAAGTTATTGTTTATTTACCTAAGGATTATGTCGATGACGACGTTTGTGAAAAAATACAGAATATTTGCACAAAAATATGCTAAAAGAAAAACAAACACTTCATGAGAACTAAATTACACAGATTTTTATCTAATATACTAGCATACATCCAATCTGCAATAATATTGTAACACTTTTCTTGGGCTTTGTAAATTTAAAATGCCATTTTAGCCATATCCAATGCAAGTATTATCGACTCAAAATTCCAAACATATCCCTATTTATGAAATACAAAACATCCCTATTAATTTTGATGAAAACATATATATTTGAATGCACATAAATAAAAAATGATGTTTATTTTTCTTTCTATATGTCTTTCGAAATATAAAATTATCAAAATACAAGGCTTAAAAAATAGTAGCTCCATGTTTTTGGATTAAAAACCACTTATACTGGAATTAAAAGCACACTTTTCTATAATTCATTAACACCATATGTTTGATATGTACCATCAGAAAAAATGCCAATATATAAAAGAGATTCTTCGATAACCACATGTTGCCAAACGTAATTGCTAGTTACCTGCATTGGGGATGGAGAGTAATAAAATTATGCTGGTCGAGGGGATGGAGTATCCGAAGGTTTTAATAAGAGGGCACATGTGTGGAGGCGGACCGTGCAGCACTTTTCTGACGTCGGCGGCGCGTCAACTGGACCGCACCATTGGCTCGCCAAAGAGAGCGTGCTCGTGGCCGGGGTTGGAGCAGGCGTGCAAAGAGCAGTGGCAAGCGCACTTAGGAGGGAGGAGCCGTCCAGGTGAGTGGTAATGCAATGACACACTCCGTTAGGCGCACACCGGCGAGGCAACGCACTCCTAATGGCTCCGAGCATGGAAAGAGAGAGAGGGAACGTAAAAAATCCCGTCCGAATATATTTTTTCTTTCGTTGAACTCCGGCCATGCACGGAAGGACACACTCCAATTCACAACTTTCAATTCAATTATACCCTCCCTCTGCACATTTTTTTCCCAAAACTCCATTAAGTTTGCGCACATCTCCTTCCGCATTTTTAGAAGAAACTTGAAGGTGGATAATCCAACTTCGATATGACATACCAGAAAAAATGCTACTTTTCAAAGTACCTGAAATTTTGTAAAACCTTTTTGATTGAAAAGATTGTACTTGACTGCGGTTGAAGGATCATTTTGAAAGCCAACAAAGGTATCAAAAATTGCATTTCAAACATTAGTGTAACAAATTTTCATTGATTTGTATTGAAAATAACAAGTGTACCAGCCTATTTCTAAAACTTTTTTCACTTATAATTCAAGGATTGATATATTTATGCTATTTATTGATGTTTTAAGTACTTGCGAAAAAGTTTTAAGTTTGGTGGAGATGGTTAAATAGACCTGACGGAGAAAGACAGCCAAAATAGCTCTATAAGGAATAAGGGCCACTCCCTATCTATAATCCTCATTCTCAATTATAATTTTTTACTAAATTCCGAAAAATGGGTTTCAAAATATTCCTAAATTAACTGTATATAATTTGAAAGTAATTTTTAAGTAAAACAGTCTAGGATATTACTTTTCTTTTTTTCGAGCTACTTAAATTAAAATATCCCAAAAACAAATAAAACTAGAAAATATACCTTTCATTGTGACTACAAAAATGCTTATCCAAAAAAACCGTCGCAAAATTCATTCTTATATTAATATTCATGCGACTCCAGAAAATATTTTAAAAACATTTGTATCAACAGCATCCTTCTCGAGCTAATTTAATGAGCCAACGGTGAATTTCTTTTGAAATCATATTCCGAGTTGTGCTGATGAAATTTTAATTTACGAATAAAGCCTTTGAGCAACATGAAATCATAAAGAAACACTTCATATTACTTACGAAACTGAAATTGAAATATTCTTATAGCTTAGATACTTTTCTCATACGCTCATCAAACATACCATCAAATAATCAGTTCCATTATTCCTATAATCAATTTTGGTCCCATGAGACGAAAGAAAATGAATCTTAATATTCCATAACGCAGGCAAGGAAGTAAATAGGTAAGTATATCTAGTCCCAAAATTTGCGTAAATAAAGGGTCAACTGGCAATCAGAATTTCTTTTCTCTTTAACAGTAGGTATTTCACAAAATATATCCGGCGCTGCCTCGGGGCAGGCGTAACGGAAGATGACGTCTCAATGAGAAATCCGAACAGAGCGCGTCCGTGGATTCTGCCGCTTTTTATTCCAGTGACCTGCCCGCCCCGCCCAAGTCTTCGGATAACCCCCTCCACCCTCCCTCCTGTCCCATGCAATCAAACGCCACGGGATACGTACTTCCGGCGCCCAGTCGATACTGCTCCCTCTCTGCACGACTTCTTCTCTTCGAATTTGGCCTTCAATATCTTGCACTGGTGCCTATCTACTTATATCCTCATGGCTCATCCTATACTTTTCTGTTAGTTGATTTCTTTTCAGTATCAATCGAACCATGATATTCTACGTTATAGGTCAATAGTTCTTACTGCTGCGTGTATCCCATGCCTCCTTAATGTTATGGGATCGTTTTGCCGTCCTTGATTATTTTTTTTCCACTCGTCTCTGTTTACTCGACTCTTATTGTTAGTTTCTTTTCTCGTAAGAAAAGTTTTCAAATTTGGGGTATTTTTTAAATGCTTGCCATTTCTGTAAATCATCTACCATCTGTTGTGTAAATATAGTTTGCTTTCGCCGTAAATGTAGACTGCAGAATTGCAAAAACTACCTTTACATAAGCCTCGCACCCAAAGCGCCCAGCTGTTCGTGACTCCCGAGCCTCAATCTCCAAGGGTCAATCGCCAATCGACTCAATGTCCAGATTCAGATCACACATGTGCCCTCAAGGTGGCCGCACAATATTCCGACATCGAAGTCTAACATTTTTACCCCAACTTCAACATTACTATGGTCAAAAATTTTGTAAATTAAAGAAGTATTTATAACTATGTTTCAAATATTAAAATACTTATTTTTCTTTCGCGAGTATTTAATTGACTGAAAACAAACGCTATCGATGTATTCAGCCGATGAGATCCATATCGAGATTTAGGATTTTGCCTTTGGTTTCATGCGCAGACGGCGACAATCTCCTTTATATACATCTCAACTCTTCAGGCATTTTTTGCAGGCAATTCGTAGAAATAGATTAAGTTCATATTTGAATATATTTTTTTACAATTGTAACATTGTTCCGTGCATTTTATCGCTGTATGACAGAACAAGATATTCAGGGAATCCTGTTAATGCTGAAATGTAGAAAAATATGTAGAAAATGTAGAAATGTAGGAAAAATAATTTCAAAATGCAGAAAAATAAAAAAATTTGCCCTAATTTGAATAATCTTGCCTATATTCACCTTGACCAATCTCATCTAGCGTGTCACATCCTCGCAATATTTACTGGTCGCGAGCGGGACGGTTCAATTGATTGGAAGGGGTAGAGGGCCGGATGAGAGAGACACACACGAGCTAGTGTAACATTGTCTGTAAGTGGACTCGAAGGCAGAACGACACTAAGAGCAATCAGGTAAACAGCGAGTTCTGAGGGGAAGAGAGGGCTTCGAGGAGAGGAGAGAGGAACAAACCATACCACGAAGTCTAGTAATCAGAGTTCGACAGTGGAGGCGGGGGAGGAAGAGGAAACGGATTCGGGAGTAGGGTTGGAGAGGGGGGTAGGGAGTAGAGGGAGGGAATGACAGCTGATGCGATAGCTAGGGACAGGGGGACTGAGTCGCGTCAAACGCGACGCCGCAGCGTAGATAGCGAATTGAAATGACGTTTCGGGAAACTCGTGCAAGGCCAAGTCTTGGGCAACGGTTGCCTCTCTCCCTCTCCCATCCAGCCGACTCGACCCCATACCTCCTCCCTCCACGGAGACCGCCCGATGCCCGCTGGGAAAGAAAACAATGGCAGCGAAATAAATATGGCGATAGGTGAAAAGGAGGCAGGCGATAAGATAGCGTAAGCGTCAAAAAGGAACTGGTTTTTGTTTCATAACAAGGTGCCATGTATACGGAGGATTACCGCCGGTCGGCACTCAAACTGATGGATTACGAAATGATTCACTTGACAGTTATATGACGAGTCCCGCTTATTTCACAAAACATCTGACAGAATAAAAATCAAATGCGTGTATGAAAATAACTGGTGAAACTTAAAATTCTCATCAGAGTTGTAAGTCCATAATAATTTATCTGGCCTACTGGAATAGATTTGTACTGAATGCATTGTATTCCGGAAACTCATACTGTGTTGATGACAGTCAACAAAAATTTAACAATTACACGACAAAGTGTAATGTTTTTACTCACACCGCAATCCTTAGCTATGGTAAGTAATCATTATAAGAATGTCACTATTTCGCATGCATCAGCATGTCACAGAAGCATATGCTGTACACTATAATTAATATCACCACCACAAATTTAAATGGTAACTATTTTTTTAAGGTCTACAAGTGACTAACTATATTAAAAAGTGACTTTTCGTTATTTAAGTACGAGCTACTTTTTTGAGACATAAACTCTCAGTTTTATAAATCCTTCAGTTACTTTTGTTCGCCGTGGTAATTCTAAGCACGAAATGGAGAAATTTATTTCTCGTGTGAAGCAAACCCCACCGGTTGACTTGGTGTTTATTCAAAGAACCTGGTACTGAGTCGCCGTAAAAGGATGAAAGAGAGTTTGAAATATAAAACATCCATTCGTGGAGCTGTACTACGAAGGCGGTATACCTAGAGCTAGCACAAGGTAAGACAAGCATAATAAGTGAATCATCCTTTTTTTGCTATTTATCTACCACCCTCTTGTATATCCTCTCTTCCCTTCCTATTGTTAAGAGTAAACTGAAATGCATTAAAAATTCTTGAGAAAGAGAAGAACATGCAGTGCTATAAAATCAGTTAATCGAGGAATTAAAATCATCCATATCGACGTTTCATAAAGCCAAAACATTGAATGAGATATTTTTCTTGGTATCTCGGCAATCGCACATGTCCTTCAACCTTTACGCTAAATTTTTCTATCGAGATACATGCTCAAGACGTTCCTGCTTTCGTTCCCCACTCACAGCTGTGAGTGCATGCAATGTTTCAGAATTTAACTGTATTACGGTAGGAATTGATAAATAAATAGTGCCTATGGTTCACACACAGTGATAAAATTCTGCATTATCTGCCACCTACACGTCTTCGGAAATAAATATGCAATATTTGAAGAGGCATATTTTTTATAATCGAATAAAATACTTTTAACTTTGAATTAAACATTTATAGCATAAAAAGTTAACTATAAAGTTGCAGCCTTGAAAGTTTTAGTCTAGGAAGGAGATTACTGTTTTATTCTTTCATATTATGATCTTCATTCCGACTATACTAACTAATAAAGTGCTTGGAATAACAGGTCGTTTTGAGGGTAGTTTATTGGAACTCCCTATTTCTAAAATCTAATTCATATTTTTTGGTGACATGAAGAAACTAAACGTGAGCACATAATTCTAAGAGAAGTATAGCTGTTAAAAATTCAACTAGCTTTATATTTAGATAACGTATATTTTTAATGTTCATATTTTATCCAAGCTGAGCAAAGAAACTGTCAATGGGGAGTAAAGTTATAAGACTAAATTGAAAAAATAAAATCAAGCAATGACTGCACATAAAGTCTACAATATTTGGTGATTATCAAAAATATAGCAATATTTATGGCTTAATGTACATACCAGTCTTAATTTACTTCAAATCCCATCTTCTTTTTAAGATTATTTTGTTCTGGTCGACAGTGTTACAACCGTGTATCACACTACTATCATTACGATGAATTCCACCACTTACCCTCAAAGCTTCTACCTCATAACATTCTTATTATCCTATTCCTCATCATAGCACTTTCTTTGCCTATTCCTCGCCAGTTCTCAACCATTATTCAGCCTCCTCCATAGAGAGTTTCGGTCGCCATAAGACTGAGAAGCACCGGTGGACTCATGGGGCTACTGGGGAAAAAAACTACGAATAATAAGGAGACGAGCAAATGGTGAGGCAGGTAGGTGGACAAGGGTTTCATGGATGTTGCTTGGGGAGTGTTCATAAAAGGGGTTGGGAAGAAAGGATAAACGGGAGTGAAACTGTATTCAGATCACATTACGGCGGACCTTAAAGCTGGAGGATGAGGTCCCCGTGAGGAGGATAGGGTGTACAAAACACGCAAAAAAAAGTACACGGCGGAAGGGGCGAGCGAGGGTTGAAGTGGGTGGGTGGGAGGAGTGGCGGTGAATGGGGAGGAAGGAAGGGGAGGAAAAAAAAGTGCCGGCGATCTCCGCTGCCTCCCTCTAATGTCATTCGGCGGAATTAAGTCTTCAACAAAACTCCTGGAAGACTGATGTCGCTTTTTCTTCCTTTCCTTTCCCGGGTGGGGAACAAAAGACCATGTAAACGCCGTGATTGCTTTGTTTCGTGGGAAGCTGGATAAAAGACATCCTGTTTCAATTCGCTTCCCCTTTATTCATCTTTTTTTGGTCTCAGGCGTGAGTACTAATACGGGGCCGAAGGGTCGTAATTTCTTTCCGTCTCCATTAAAATTCGAGTGGGCAAAACATGTTTTTTGCGATCCAAAATAATTACTAACCTTCTTTGCTTTATTTTTGGCCTCGAAAATAATCAGACTAATTCCTGATGCACGGCCTTAATTGAGATTTTTTCGGATATCTCTTGACCTTTATATCTTTATAATTGTTCCTGCCCCTTGCCGGGCCGCTCCATGGGAAAGTTAACGACTACCTAATATTTTGCTCGCTGAAAACGAATGCCTAGCGAGATTAAGAAGCACCATTGAAAAATTTCACGACTCAAGACATCAAGCTAATCGCTTTCGTGCAAGATAACTTCATTCCATCTTTGTTTTCCTACCTTCTCTCGGCATTTGGTACCGTAGGATGAAGGCATACGGGACTCAACTCGCGTGAGTATGTAGTTTTTGATGCAATATGGGTGATCACAGATCGATAAATCTTTGTGAAAATATTCATGCATATTGAGCATAATATCAAAAGTCCGACATAACACCTAGCAGAATTTCGTTTGGTACCTCGGCAATGCCACAAAACTATTTATATATCGTCGAGTCCTTTAGACCTAATATTGCCGGACTGATGTTTCCATTAAACCATTTCCCTACTAATTGTTTTCATAGTTTTGTCTATTTAGTGTGCTTCCGCTAAAGCCTTATCTTTCCTGTTAAAATATCCTCTGTTTCACAGGATTGAGCATCTTCTTACTTATCTTGCACGAATTTAAAAATTGCTTGCTCTACCATACAATGCCAAATCCTTTTAGAATAAGGCCTAATCGGGCAACAGGCCACCTCGCGGACTTGATCCGGATATGCAACCCACGCTGTGAGCCCTGGATGGCGCACTGAAAAGGCGGAAAGGCGACAGCGCTCCCATCTGGTGAAGGGAAGAGTCACTACATAGAGCAATGAAGAGGGCAAACTTTTTTGAAGGTATGACATAACGATGAGGAAGAGGGGAAGTTTGCCTGGAATAGGAGAGGCAAGAGCGGAGGGGGGGGGGTGAGGGGTAGGAAAGGGAGGGGAGTGAGTTTATGAGGCTCCATTGAGGAGCGAGTGGCAATAAATTTTTCCGTGAGGGTTTTTAAAACTTCTCTCACGAGTGCGAGTCGTCGCCGCACCATACGTGAGTGCCGGAACACGATCCGGGCCACCCTCATTATCGAATGCACACTCGAAGGCACCAACAAGGCCGTAAATGTTTACAAGCAATTTCCCCCGGTGAATAAAGCCGGACCGGAATCGCTCCGCGCCTCGAAGGAAAGAGCGTAACTTGAGGAGGGTGACGACAGGTGGAACGCCACGGACGAGATAAACGGTATTACAAACCTCGGGAATATCCACGCTGATAGCGAGACAGGCCCCTGTATCGCCGTTCACCCGTTTCCTATGCCTAGGCGATTGAACCACGCACCGGCCGAGGGGGGGTTGGCGGCCGGCCGCATGCCCGTATCGCGACTGGCGATAAACGCCTTCACTGATCCGCTGGCAAAGGGAAATCAAACTGCTGAAACGAAACCACTTCCCTCACCATGAAAGGCCACTGAGCCAGTCGGAAAGGTGTAACTCACCCTATTTCACTCGCAAGAAGCGACAAAGCTTCAATATATCACACCTACTCGTTAGTATGTTGAGAATTTGTTGCGAGAAAATTCAAGCGGAATGCTGACTAAATTTTACGTGTCATAGAGTCCTAAAAATTTTACGAACACATCATGAGTTCTAAGTCCTATAGTATGCGAGAGTCTTTTATCACCATCAACAGGAAATGTGAAATGGTTCAGTTCTGCATTTACAATTCATTATACCTGCCGGCCTACCAAATATTTGAATCACAGCTCGGATGTAGTCAATTCAATGGACTGTTTTATTAGATTTCCGTCATAGCCCAGTTATTAGCGACCCGATGAAAAGTATCCGTGTCAAGTAATGTTAATTAAGGCATGCATAGTGATTGAAATTGATTGTGAAAGAGTATATGGGTAGCAAATGTGACTTAGAGATAAAAATATGGGTTTTATAAAATAGAGGATTTTAAAAAAAAATTTCGCATTTTCCATTAGGATCTTTGAATATATACTTGACTTTCAACTTAAATATCAATTTGATACATGTTTGTAAATATTATCAGTCTAGTATTGGAACTTACTACTATCGGAAAAGCGTCGAAATGTACCTCTTGTAAACATCGAGAGGGGTTTGGAATACCTTCGATAATATATGGTAGGAGGGTAACATAAGCGAGGAGGCGAAATGAGAGGCTTCTGCACACCGTATCTGTAGAGCTAATCCCGTCACAACGATCAGATTTACAAACTGGGACGAGCTCCGTCTTTAAGCTCCAGCATTCTGGGAACGCAGGGATAGTCTTTCACCGTCACGTTCGTTAAAATTGACGAAGCCGGAGGGCACGTCTGGAGGAAGGAAGGGAAGAAATGTTGTTGCTGGCACCGCTCGCCCCGAGGGACGCGATCGAATCGAGAGAACATGAAAGTCCGAACGGGCCTCGCGAGTGCTTTCCCATCCGCTTGGCTCGAATCTCCGGCATGGGAGATGAGGAGAGAAGAATAAACAGCTGACCGGTGATGTCATCTAGGGACGAGAGCGCGAGAAAGAATCTGAGGCTTAGATTAAGGACGATAAAGGAGGATTGTGCTCGGGGAGGAAGGGTGGGAGGGATTAGAGGAGGCAAGGACGGGGTAGGTGTGGGAAGTGCGTAAGGTGATTCTCTCCGGAGAGGGAAGCAGTAATCGGCGGGAGAGGACTGACGGTTAGGGTGCTACAATGTCGATCATTTGATATGCGAGAGCAATAGAGAAAATAGACAGCACTACTACCGAGTTGAACGCAAACTTACGGAAGGAGGGCTACACGCCACAAAGCAGTAAGGCCGTGAGGTTTATATGGGAAAAAGTGCATTTGCTCGAGACGGGATGCCAAAATAAAAACTCTCGAGTGAGGGTATTTCAAATATGCAAGAAAATCCGATGCACATTTCTACTTGTGTTAATATAGAGTCTTATAAAACCAGTTCCAACATTGACGAATCATCGTCTTGTGTTTCTTTAAAAAAAATATTTCTACAAATTTAAGCTACATGCGCTCGATGTAAAGTGCATTAAATTATTTCCGGGAATATTTTTCCCCGCACAATATAATTCCAAGGCTTGAAAGCCAGACATGTTTCGCAAGGCAAGTGAGGCTGGTATTTGCTTTTCTAAGCGTGTGATGCTAGGCACCTATTTCTATCAGTTAGCGGTAAAGATAAAAAGGAGCCATTTTATTACACTAGCAGTTTACCTGGAAAAATTTGGGTAAATTTTATGCTCCAAATTACGAAAACTTTCCATGAACATTATTTAATCTAATTATTGTGAAAGTACTCACTCTTGATTGACAATAAAGCGGAAGATCTCAGGAGTCGTGAAGTTGACTAATTACTTTCTTGCGGATAATTTTTGAGCTACCTATTCTGACAAGGCACATAATAACTCTGTTTCTTAACCTTTGAAAACATAATTGTCTTGACTTCCCTTACAGTAGGACTTCATTCTTCTGTAAGAAGTTTAAGTGTCGTCGTGCTTGCGCTGTGAAATGAATACAAGCAAAAGTGTCGAATAGTGAAATATATGGTAGTAACGACAATTTCAATCTAAATGTGAGAAAATGTTTTTTTCAATACTTTTTAAAGACCCCTGGAGAAGTAGGGGTTCATTAAACGTATCGTAGCAAGGTCATCGGATGAAAAAATGAAGAGAGATTCTACTTGTCAGACTGTACCTGAAACTCGCGCCGAACATAGGTATGGCATCTGGCGAAGAAAAATAAACTGCGTGAAAAAAATACTAACAGCGGGGTGCAGTACGTCATGATCTAATGCAAGTGAACCAAGATAGTTACTCAGCTAGTAGAACTAGGCGGGGAGCTGCTAAAGCATGAGAGGCATTTCTTGAACCATCAACATTTTGACGGCTGACTTGTGGTCGTATATTTTCACAAACATTTTGTACCTTTCGAACGGTATCCTGTACCTATGTGGAAGGCAAATAAGGTAAGTAAACGGGTGGGAAACACGTCTTATTTTCGTTTCATTAGCAAACGCCTTTTCATATGCAATAAATCATATGCTCTCTTCATCCCTTAGCTCAGCGACGTTATTGGAACCAGTAGTATCGTTGCCGTTTTGATCTTACTGGAGGAAAACTTCCAGTATTAGGCTTAAAAATTTAAGGAAAAACTATATAAATTCAAATATAACGTTTTGGTTCCATTGTGATCCACATACTTTTAATTATAAAGGTGTCAACTATTGCATATGATAGAAATCTTGAGAATCGTATCACTAGTAACGCTCTCTCCGTCTTTCACATACCTGGCGCAGTTTCCCTTACTAGGCAGCTCTGTATGACTCAAAAGCAGCCGCAGTAAAAATTGATCCTTTCATTCTCAATGTCTTCTTCAGCATCCACGGAAGTAAGACGTATTCATTATCGTGATAAAGGTATAATTTTTGGATTTTTTTCAGGAAAAGTGGTGAGTTGTAATCAATCGCCTCTCATCCAAGGATTTCTCACTCGTACGTATGAAAGAGATTCAGGGCCTCCCGAACGTCTCACTCGAAACATATATAAAGATGTCGTGACACGCTTCAAAAATAATCAGAGAGTGAGATTCAAGGAGTACTTACTTGATGAAGTTACAAGAAAATCATGAACAAGTGGAAAAGGATGAGGAAGGATCGAAAACCACAGGGTAGGGAATGGCAAGGAAATCATCCGAAGGAGATTTTCTGGCGTCATTATGGTAATTGTGATAATACTCCAATCTTTCTCTTGCTTCCTGGGAACGGGATACGATTGAGGAGGAAGGAAGGGTTTGGGGTTGGTATGGGAGTGTGGGACCCGCACGGGACGGGAGCGAGAGGAGGGGAAGGGGCGCAGGTGAGGAAGAGGGGAGGGGTGGTAGCGGACGGGGTGGATCCTTTTTCCGCCTGTCAGTCAGATCCAGCCCTCCATAGGAAGACGAGGTAGGTGTGGTCTCGGGAGCCGCTCTTTCGGTGGGCTAGGAGAGAAGGGGCGGAGGACGAGGAGTTGAGGGAAAGAAGGCAGGGGGAAGGAGGGGGCAATTAAATGGGGGGATAAAAAGAGAAGGAAATGAGGTAAAAAAAAAGGAAATAATTCCGTCATGGATGATGCGATTCCTTCCCACTGCAAGACGAAAATAAGAGGGAGAGAGAGAAAGTAAGGGACGAGGATGTAGGGGAAAATTATCCATTAAAAAAATATAAACTGCAAATGGTAATTCGTAGTTCTCTCCATCTATCGGGTTTTCACCGCGTTGTTTGTCTTCAGACCTGGAGAAGCCTGGTAGAATCCCGGCGAAACTGTTGTCGACCTATGACAAACAACGCAGGGAAAAGACGAAATATGGGGAGGTCAACGAATCAAGAACGTCACGGAAGACTACGAGATAACATTCTGCAAATTATAATCTCCACATTTTACATAAAACTCCACTACCGACCATTGTTTCGACATTCTATATCATTTCCCTTGAAAATGAGGTAGAATGTCGAAACCATGGTCTGTAGTGGAGTTTAGTATTAAAGTGTGGAAATTAATATAATTTTTGTTTTTTTATTCCCGGCAAAAAATTGCAGTGAAGTTTTCTCGGGTTTCGTACAGGTCCTCCATTTCTCCTTCCAACGTTTCGACGGACAACTCGCCCATCGTCATTAGGGATTCAGGAATCCAATGGCATTTAACAATTAACATTTGCAGTTTATATTTTATCATGTATACCTACCTATATCTCATTTCAACCAAGTCAAGAATGAAACGATTTCATGCAGGGTAAAATTACCTGGTGGAGAATCCAAGAGGTGGAGGATGAGGTTTTAGGGGTTGGAACTAGAGGCCACGCGGATTATACGCATACATACATATAATTTAAATACCTGACCTTCAAATGTAAAAAGGGTCGGGGCTCTTCTGCGGCTGTTTTCGGTGTGTTGCTCTTTTGCACGTCGCCTCAAGGGGGCGTGGTTGTGACCGGAAACAAAAGACTTTCGAGTCGACATGGGAGAGGGAGAGGAGCTGAAGGGGTCGTCTTAGGGTTCATGTTCAGGGGCGAAATCTCAGTGAAAAGGGTGCGAGGTGGCCAGTGTGAGAACGAGAAAAGGTGGCGCGGACGGGAGATGAG
This sequence comes from Ischnura elegans, assembly GCF_921293095.1. Classification (NCBI taxonomy): domain Eukaryota; kingdom Metazoa; phylum Arthropoda; class Insecta; order Odonata; family Coenagrionidae; genus Ischnura; species Ischnura elegans. The sequence continues at coordinate 129,211,591 of NC_060246.1, forward strand.
ATGCAAAGGGAGGCGGAGGGGAGAGAAGGACCGAGGGGCCACTGTGGGGAAGGCGGCATTCGCTGGTAGAGGTGAATCAAAAGAAGGACAGACACTAAGGGAATGGATTTGCAAAGAATGCTTAAGGGGCAGGGAAAAGAGCGAGCACAACCGCAGAGGAGAGCGGAAACAATGGCCATCTCTGTTTCTTATACTTAAACGAAAATTAGAACTCGTTTTCATGTCAATCCCAAAAAACAATCTCCGAAAAAGTCAAATCCACACATACCGGAGTGACTTCGTGGAATTATTTGTATCATTCTTAGTAGAGGAAAGCAAAAACATATTTAACAAAACTATTTGTCTTTATAATGGCGCTAAGCCTTTGAAGCCAGTAGAGAGCATTGGATTATTTCTAGAACAGTAATTTGTTTTGCTTTATTCTAACATATTCCATGAAAGTGGGTAAAAAAAACTCACAATCATATTATTTTAACTCTCTGAACACAGCAATTCCTATTTTCAAACCTTCAGCTCGATTTTAATGCTCCCTGCGTTCTCTTATATCCTATCGAGCTGCGCCATTATCATGAAACGCTATGCTATGCCAAGTATATTTTTTCAATATGTATCTCTTTTGACGCTCCATCTAGTCATATGACAAGGGCACGATCAATATATTATTTCTATTTAGGCATTTGTACACACTGAGCTGTTTCCCCGTATCATTTAAATAAAAATTCATCTCGTATCTCGATGGAAAGGAAGGAAAGCGAGTATATATTAAGAAAATTCTTATACCAATATTATTATAAAGTAATGATAAAATTTCAGCATAGCTACACAGGAATAAATTCATTGAAAGTGTTGAGATAATTCTGATTAGTATTCGAGAATTAAATAAAATAACTTTTATTAAAAAATAGTTGGAATAATTCTTCTAAAGATTTTGCAGCGAAAAAGTAGTAAATTAGTCGCTAGTTTTCAGCCTATTTCAACCATATTTTATCACTCAATTCCAAAACGTGTCGCCTGATTCTGTCGAAGTGAACCAAACCATACTTTCCGACATTTAATATAAATAACTTTGATCCTTCTCTCCGTCAATCCATATTCCACATTGGAGCTTTTAATTCCTCCCCTTGCCTCCCGCCGATCAACCACCCCTAATACCATTGTTGTCTCCCCTTTCCACCCTCAACGTCACCGCCCCCCATAATACTTCGCGTCCGCCCCTTGCCCGCGAGAGTGCGAGCCTAGATTCCCCGCGATCAAAACTCTTCTTCTTGCTCTCGGAGAGTGAGAAGACGGACAGAGAGCGGGAGAGAGGAGACTGGGCTGAAGGGGAAAATCATATAGAGAAGACGAGGCGCTCTCTCTCTCTCTCTCTCTCCACTCAGTCGGCGATACAACGCCAACCACGCAGCACACACACGACGGCCGCGAAAGAGAGCGGAAGATCGGTTTAGAGGGCGCGCGCGGGCCGAGACTCACGTGTTTGGGCACTCGGGGGGGTTGTAAGAAGGGAGTGTGCCGAACGGATCGTCCCGGAGGAGGAGAGTGTGCGATATATATCGAGAGCGGAGACGTCACATCCCCCACTCCCCTCTCACCGAACACCCCCTCTTCCTCGGTGCGTGAAAAAAAGAACAACAACAACAGCGACACAGAAACATTCATGCTCCCCTCCCCCCTTCATTCTTCCTGGCTTCCCATTTCGTCGAAAGGAGGAGCAGTGAAGGAGACGGACAGGAGAGGAGAGACGTGACAGAGCGGCGTGCCAGTGTTGCGCGTGCGTGCTCGACTCTTCCGCCATCGCTGCGAAGAAAAGTGCGTCTCCTTGACGAGTGACTGTAGAGTGAGCCGAGGACGTGATCGGTGAGTGCGTGAAAGCAGTGTGCGAGGGAAATACGCCAAAGGCGAGGCTCGAACCGGGACCGGTCTGGTGGAGACAAATAAAAGATCCAACCCGGATAACTCCACGCGAGAGACACGTCTTGGTCAAGATCTGGGACACCGCCCCCTCACACTCCAGCACAAAAAAGCACCTCGGACAGCGCGACCGGTAACTACCCTCGACATTCCGGCGAACCATCGTGTTTTCACCCGTGCCAACCTTTTTGAGAGTATTAATTCGTGTTTGACTGCGCACATGTGCATCTCCGGACGGGAATCGTCATAATTCTTCGTCTGCGGTTCTCGTGGGGCGGTGACAAGAGGCCCGCACTTCCCGTTTTGGAGATCCTGTTCGCCGATCCTGTTTTGTTTTGATCGGCGGCGAGCCGCGGCACCACCGCGGGTGCGGCGACAGATCGACGGGGAAAGGGTCGGGCGATCGCCGAGGACGTCCTCCCCACCCCGGCGGCGGCGGCGCAGCGGTGGTTATTGGGGAGCGCCCCGCGGGGACCTGTGGAATTTCCTGGCCCGCGCCCCCGGCAGCTGTCAGTCGCACGTGGGGCGGGGAGGCGAGAGGACGGCGGCGAAAAGCATACGGAGCGAAGGCGATTGGACTGGCGAAGAGGGTCTCGTCTTGCAGCGGCCGGTGCGGAGAGGCGGCCACGGAGGGAAGCGGGCCCCGGGATCTCCTCTCTCTGCGGCCGGGAGACGGCCGGCTTCGGCCCCTCGTCGTCGCCGGGGGATGCGCTGAGGAAGACCGGTGACGCCCCCTTTGAAGCGCTGACCGTAAACAGGCAGAAGACGCGACTACGCAGAACTTCTCTGGAAAAATAAAACCGGTACCTACACATCGAAGAATTCCAGTTGATCCCTGCCTCATCAACAGCATCCAATCAATTTGAGTTAAATCCAAGCCTCTGAAGCTGGAGTTTATCAATCATACAATTTAGTGCCTGAAATACTCGCGTATTCTACCATTACGTGTGGAAATACTAAACGACACCGTAAACAACGCTCAATAAATTCTATCTCACTAGTGTACACAAATAACAAGCCTAGCTGTGATCCTACGTTACGATCCCCTGAAGTTGGAACTCTTTTGCTATAACCTGAATCCCAACTGTGATCCTACGTGACAAGCCATCGACGTGAAACTGTTATACGATCAAATTCCACCACTCACACGCCCATACTCCCAGAGGTACTGTCTCTTGTAGATTGCCGAAATTATCTACATAAGGAGAGTCGGAAGGAGATAAGGAGAGGCGGGAGTGGATCAGTTGGTGATGTTAGGGAGAAGATTCACATCGACCGTGTCACGGATCACCTCTTGTGAAAGGAGGCGGAAGGAGATAGCAGAGGACGCGACTGTGATTGACATTGTATTCGATTCTCCCCGTTGAGGTCTCGACCTCATACGTGTGTTCTAGAGTGGCGTGAGAAGAAAATAGTGTATGGACAGGACGAAAGGGCAAATGTACCGAGAGAACGAAAGAGATCGGTCAAATAAGGTAACGGATTAGCATATTAGAAATTACGTAAAAATATGGTAAGCACCGCTAAATAATATTCAGACTTGATCGAAATAGCTATTGGTCGCTAAGTGTCGTTCATTTGGTTAGACTAAACCGTTTTCCTGTTAAATTATGTTTACACGAGACTTAAGCGGGTAAATTTTATCTGTCGAGCAAGGGAATAACAAGTTCCCTTTCCGTGCTTTGAATCTGATTAGCAAGGCAGTCCGTTCTCGAGTGTTTCTTTTGTGTCGCGTCATAAAATCTAATTAACGCCCTGAAGCTCGCGCGCTAAACGGTGTAGAAAGAGGGCGTCAAAGTCAAGTGGACCTTGGTCGTGAATTGGAGTGTCTTGTGAAGGAAAGGGTTGGAGCGGAGAAGCGGGAGCAAGCAGCGAGAAGAGCAAAGCCATAAAATCCCGCAAAACATTTACGAGTGGCACCCATTAGTCGAGGGTTTAATTTATTATCTGACGGGAAGGTTGCTGCCGCTGCGGGCCGGGCAAGTCGGCTGGGTCCCCCGGCCGCCTCCCTTCCCGTCCCACCCCCTCCTACAACAGCGGAGAGCCCTAAACGAACCAAGACTCTACCGAAGGGCGAAACACACCCTCTACCCCTTTTAATTCCTTCAAAGTTGCGACTTTCTCGTGACACCCTAACTGTGAACTGAAGTACGTCCATTTCCTTCAGCGTCAAAAATATATTATAGGAGCGGGAAACATTTAAACAGCGGAAGCTCGCACTTATGTCTCGCGACGACGATTCATTCAGGAAATAAGGGAAGCGAGAGGTTAAGTTATTAAACTCAGGTCCGAGGTGAAGGTTCGTCGGAAGTTTCTCGACCCGAGCACTCGTCCAAAAGCATTGACGGGGAGGCAGAAAGGGGTTTGCCCGTTGACTGCGCAGGCGCCCGCGGTCATTGGAAGCCGAGAGACACGTAAAGTTTTTAAGCAACATCCATCCCTTCCTGCCGACCAACTCCTTTCGTCCCTCGACGCGCTTACCCCCGCCAGTGAGGAGATTTGGGCCCACACCACGGCTCATCCATCCCCCCACCACCCCGATCAAAACCAACCCCCACCCGAAAACCAACCCCCTCCATCCCGCAGGTTACTCCTTGCGCTCGTGGTAGGGGGAGGATATCCCTCTAAACCCCCCCACTCCAATCCAACCCCCTGTTTGGCCACAACCCCACCCTCAAGATCAGACCCCTCCCCACCCCACTTCTTCCCACGGGGTATCCCCCCCTCTTTTCACGTATAGTTTCCCTCCTCCTACCTCAACTCTCAAAGTCCTCCTCCTCACCTCTCTCAGTCGCGCTCTCGGCCGGCACCTCTATAGACCACCCACCGGCCGCCCTCCGCCACAGTCCATCACTCGCCATCCGATAGAGCGAATGTTCGCTAATCCACCGACACCGTCCCGCACGCCCCCGCGCCGAAAGGTCGGGCATTAGTTTCCGCGGGGTGGAGAGCGGTCGAGTGCCGGTCCACGGGCACAGTGTCGCTCCCTCCCTACCACTGCACCCCTTCGCCCGTACCTCCGGAGTGTGGACGGGGAGTTGTGCTTCAACCGCGGAGGTGCTCACATCGTTACTCGACTTTGGATTGGGTGGACGCTTGTGCTGACCCCTTGTGCTACTCCGAAGATGACTGTCATCGGGTTCAAGAAGCGTTTGAGACGTGTAGGGAAACAGCTTCCGAGAGTTATTCCTAAAGTTGAAGCCGGTGAATAAATTTGGATTCTCTTTGACTTTACCTGCATCATCATCCATCTGAAGGAAGGAAGTGCAGCAGGTTGAATGAAGTGAACTTATATTCGTATCACGTCAGTTGACAATTTTTCTGGTGATATAATACAGGAATTGGAGTATAATGTTTTGAGGCGTGACTCCGCAGAGAGTCACAGACGCATTTTTGACTCATTTTTCCCATCTGAGGAGAGATATTTGTTTAGTATTAAGATATTGCGTTAGGTTGTGACGTACTTAACGTACGTGTACGTGAAGTGAATGCAAGACCCACTGTATTCCGCAAACATGAGTTCCTATCAGTTCGTGAATTCCCTCGCGGCCTGCTACGGGCAACAGCCCCAACAGCAGCAGAGGGGCGGACAGGATGCCACGGCATCCGTGGCTGCGGCGGCGGCGGCCGCAGCCGCAGCCGCTGCCGCCGCGGCCGCCGGCGGGGGCGGCACCGGGGGACAGGACTCTTACTACAACCCCAACACGGTGCAGCCCTATCCGAACTGCTACTCCCCGCAGGTCTCCCCGCACTACCACTCCCCCTACGGCTCGCAGACGGCCTCGGCAGGGCAGCAGTCCCACGTGGGGGGCCACCTGCAGAACGGCAACACGGCCGGTGTAGCCGAGTACAACGGACACCAGAGGCTGGGAGGCCCGCACCAACAGCACCACCAACAGCAACAACACCACCAGCAGCAGCAGCAACACCACAACCCGCACCAGCACCACCACGCGCAGCAGCTTCAGAGCGCCAACTCGAGCCCTGGGGCCCCGACGCCTCCGCTAGTTCCCCAGGCTCCAGTCCTACCGCTCACGCCCACCAACGTGGCGGCGGGCGTGGCGGGCAAGTACTCCGCGGACAACACGGCCAGCTCGCCGCAAGACCTGAGCACGACGGGCGGCTCAGGAGGCGGGCCGCACCACCACCAGCCGGGCCCGAGGAGCCCCAACGAGCAGCAGCAGCACCCGGGGTGCCCGCCGCCGGCGGCGCCGCAGCCACCAGCGCCCGCGGCGTCCGCCTCCGCACCGCGGGTGCCGCCGCAGCCGTCGGCCGCGGCAGAGGCTGCGACGGCTCCACGCGCGGCGACGGGCGCCGGAGAGAGCGGCGCGACGGCGGGTGGCGTCGCTTCTAAGACGGCCGCGGCGGCCAACACGGCGTCGACGGGCGGATCGCAGAGGCAAACGTCAAGCCAAAGCTCCACGTCGTCCACCTCATCCACGTCGTCGTCGACGTCGTCCTCGAAGCAGCAGGGCTCGTCCACGAGCAACCCGCCGCACATTTACCCCTGGATGAAGAGGGTTCACCTCGGCCAAAGTAAGTGCTGAATTCACAACACACCCCCCACTATTTAGCATCAAATCCCACTTGAATATAACGCCATGATGAAAACGAAATATTACAATGTTAACATTTTTTCACAACAGCCGAAATGTCAAATATACCTTCTTTTATTTGTCTTTTTTTCTACTATTCTATGACATACCCAAAATTTTCATTGGAAGAAATCTCTTTAGCACTTATCATGATCTTTAGAATTTGGATCAGAAGTTCTATTATGTTTTTCCACATAAAATATTTATTAGACCATTGCCATGGTTTCAACGCACTGCGTCATCCCCAGGCCTAAGGATGACGCAGTGCATTGAAACCATGGTAGTGATGTAATAAATATTTTATGTGGAAAAACATAGCTTGATTTTCAATCAATATGAATAAATTCCATAAAGTAACGCCTCAAGCCATCAACTTGAGCAGAAGTTGGATATAAGAAACAAAGAATCAATTCTCCAATTTCTTGTACAAATGCTAAGTTTCAACTTTTTTTGTGTGACCATTGCTCGGCATTGAGTACCCTTCCTAATCAAAATCTGAGTCACGCAATTTGTAATAATTGTCTTAGATTAATCTTAATTCTCAAGAGTCTTTCTTGCGTGGTTGCATAAGTATTTCGTGTAATTTCAAGTAGTGAATATATTTTTATTACTCAACGTTAATGATTTACGTCATCACAAATAATTGCCATTGTACTTCATTTTGAATACTCTTGAATTCGCGAGTTGGGAAATTAAACTCATTATAATTACAGTTATAATTTATTTTTGACCCCACAACCATTCGCAACTTTTGTATGAGAAGACAAATGATAAGCAGAGAATTAATAAGAATTTTTAAAGATTCAAGTGGTTTACTTCGATTTTTTCTGAAGTAGGCAATTATTAAGCATCCCTGTGTATTGGCTGAACAGCGAAGAAGAAACATCATACAAATAAACTCATAGGAGACTATATAAATAGTCTCATAAACTACAATAATATCATAGCAATTTTCCTTGAAGCAATGAATAATATCTAAAAATGCAATCCTTAATCACCTTTAGCGAATACTCTATTACACGATTCATATTATTTGTAATAATTTATCCATTAATTTGTTATAATTGAGACATGATTTCGACGTAGAGCAGAAGCCTGTAATTAAGATGACATAAACGATGTCTCTTGTCAAACGTTGCCTCTTGGTCGGGATCCTCCCTTGCCTCCCATGGACCTCAAATGCACTCCTCCATTGCGCCGGTATTTTACCGATCCATCAAACATATTCCAGCCCATTGATGACGCGTAGGATATCCGTGAAAAATGTATCGACTCAAAAAGCAAAACGCCGCCATAAAATCACGGGCCGAGGAAGGACGGATGACAAAGAAAGAGAGACTGACAGGGAAGTAGAGAGGACGAGAAGAAGACGGGAGATACTCGCGGGCAAATGGCATTGCCATTAGCGTCTTTTTCCTCCCTTAATGCGACCGTGTCACGCAACGGACCCCTATTCCGTCAGTCCTCCTTCCTTTTGAAAGAAAGGCAGACAAACATTCTAATTTTCCGTCGGAAAAGACACGAGCCCGAACTAAAATTATGGTGCCGCGGGGAAACGAGCAAAAAGCGATCGAATAAAATTTCATACCCGCTATCGTTCGGTGGGATTATAAAGCATCGGCCACTGACAGTTTCGTATTGTGCTGTCCTCCCCATACTCCAAGCCAAAAGATGGATTCATGCGCTGCGAAGCAAGCAGCTCCGGTAGCACTGCGAGATGCGAGGAAGGCGGTCATACAAATCTCTGACTCGAAGTGTTTCGGATTGCGGGCGCGCCGTATCGCACCGACTCCAAGGTGCTCCTCGCGGCTACATAGAACCGCGGTCTTGTTTGATAGAGCGATGTTCAAACGGCAGCGTGTAATATAGCCATGCTATCTATGGAATAACCCAAGTTACTACCAATCTGTTTCAAGGTGACCATTTGCGGACTTAAAAATATAGCCATTCCATTTCGCTGATCTTTACAACCAACGTTCACAACAAGTTTCGCGTCAAAGTAAGCCAAAATTACGCGAGGTACAACATCATTTCTTAAGTATTACTGGTTACATTATAAATGGTCCCTCTCGATCCACGAGAAAATTGCAGACGGTACAATATTATTTCTTAGGTTTTACTTATTAAAATTTAAATGATCCCTTATGCGAGAAAATTTGAAATCGATGGCTCCTAACGGAGAAGAGGTAATTTCCCGACGACTGAACAGGTTTTTTTTTTACAGTTTGAACGCTTAAAAATGTTTTGTTCAACGGAATAGTTGGATTAAAATCGGTGAAAAATCTTTCAACAAAGTATCAAAAAGATTTTTCCGCGAATGCATTATATGTTCTTGTCACAGCCATTCCATATTACTTACAGCCTTTACATTCCTTATTACTGCCATTCCTTTAATGAAATAAAAGTTGGCACGCAACCAGTCCCGTGAATTTCATTTCACTCTAATTATCTTGACGGAAACTAATTGAAGCAAAACATTTCTTCATAGCGAAATTAGTATCCTATGATTTTTATTCCTGAATTCAACTGTATCGTCAGTAATTCATACGAATAGTACGTATGCGGATAGATGTATGCCTATCTGATGAATAAGAGTTCCCTTTTTTTAGCCAATATACTCCAACTGGCCTCCCAGTATTAGCCATTGACGCATCATCCTCAACCCTTACACTCCATTCTTTGTTCACTTAAATTCTATTCCAACCTTCGCGCACTCCACATTTCATTGTTCTTGCATCTCTTCTTGCACGCCCTCGCTATTCTCAGGGGGTATAGGGTAAAAATCCTTTCTTTTTGCCCTTTTTCATCCCATTCTTGATTTCCTTTCAACTGGACCATCACTCGACTGCAAGGTGCCCCTTGCACCTCCCCAACAATTCCCACACACTTCTCCAACCCCAACTCCCTCTCACTCCCCAAGCCTCTCATCATCATCCCCTACCACGCAGACCCTTAGATATCCCCCCCACCAATGCCCCCCTGTTATGCTCCCTCCCACGGCGCAAACTCGCACACACGTTCCTTGGAGGCGTTTGTCGTTGCGAACAAGAGGAGGAGGATGAGCAATGGAATGAGGGAGAAGGAGAGCGATAAAAAAGAAGGTAAAGGGACAGAGATCACTGCGGGAGAAGACGATCCGAGGCCAAAGATCATACTTTTTCGGGTCGAAAGCTAAGGCTCGCAATCAAATAAGTAAATAATTGCACTGTAAAAGGCATAAGAGGAATGGTGAGACATGTGACTACTTAAAATGAAAATTATAATTAAATAGAAATGAATATCAAACGAAAATTAACTCGTGTGTCAAAACGCGAGATTAGTATAAAAATCATTAACGTATATATGCGGAGGTATGTGCCGTAAAATTTTGAAATATCGCCCAAAGAATTAGTATTATGGAATTTTGGTGTTTGCGAAAGCTCTCTTGATTATCGGTATGCGAGAATTTTATGTTCTGTGTAACCTATTGCTAATGAGAAATCATCCACCCATTATGATGTCTATTTCATTAATTTTTAAGCTGTGATTAGAAGAAGAATGACTATTAAAACTGATGTAACCATTGACGAATCCGATGTAAAATAGAACTTTAAACTCTGATTGCTAGTAACAGCATAAGCTGCAATAGATACAGACTAAAGGAAAGTATTGTTACTGTGTACTTACAACAGGCTACACGTCTGTAAGTTCATCTCATCACTTTTTTTACCGCCGAATCTAGATATAATATTATAACATGTCAATCTTAATGATTTTTCAATAAATCAGTATAACGTTCTTTCATGTATAGGCTAATATAATTCAATCGAAGTCTCATAAAAAAATTTTAGCCGAAATAAAATACTTTTATATTGTGGTTGATAATTCTTGCATCATTTCATATTCTTGACGCTAAGATTTGAATGAATATTTAAGTTTTTTGCAAAAATTTCAACAGTTTTGATACAGCCACAATACAATAATTATATGTTGAATGCATGAATTTTCCTTCATACCTGTCTTATAACTGACAAACCGATTTCTCTACCAAAACATGCCAATGATTTTTGACTTGCTCAGTAATAAATTTTTTCCCGTTTTCAATTCACTGCACGGGAAACTCTTCATTATTGCCCATCCACATGCTCAGCGTTTAAAATTTCTAAATTTTTCACTTCCTTTTCTATTTTCTCCGGCTGGTTTTTTGTGTCCATCAGATTTTATTAGTTATAAGTTCACTCATATTTTAGAATTCAAAACATGTAGCTAGCGAAAAACTTTATTCGGGTAATGGTTTACAACTATTCCAAGTTCATAATTCAATCATAATTCTCTGCATGGGAGTTCTGATAATATTTTTTAATTAATGTATCTGACAGCTATAATAATTTTACTCTTTATTTGTCACAATTTTTACTAATGACGAGTGGATAACTTAACCATTTACTTAACTAGCTATAAATTAGCAGGAAATAATTGGTCATTTACCCATACGATTCTTAATATTTACAAATATTTGCCAAGAATTTTCTTATGAAGGTAGTCTAGACAACTGCTTGTTGGTATAAGAGTCAGGAAGAAAGCGTATCATGGCATCAAGTTGTTTGCTGGCAAAAGATTATGCAAAAATAAGCAGAAGATAAACAGCGTTAAAAGATGTCTCTCATCTGCTGTGGTTAATTCTGCGGCACTTGAACGCTGTTATTCATATTTGATATAGTCAGCATTAAGCCGAATGTCACCGTAAAAACGGGAGGACGTAGAAGCCGTTCTTGAAGAATGGAAGAGAGATAGAACCGGAGCGTTTTGTGGGGGAAATTGAGAACGGGGGAGGAGGCAGTGTTGTGCACGGGATTTGAAGCCGCTGAATGCAAAGTTAAAAGAGGGATGTACAGGAGAGAGAGAGAGAGAGAAGGGTGGATGGGGGACAAGTGAAGCTGGAACACAAGGGGTGGTGTGGGCATTTGGGGTCCAGGAATCTCACGGGCGGACGGGCGAAGAGGTTAGAACTTTTGCTGTCTGGCCGGTACATAAATCAACGCAACAACGACAGTGGAGCAGGGCGGGATGCGAGCGGGGATGAAGGGGGGAGGGAGGTTAGGAGGTTTGTATGTGAATAGGAAGAGAAGGCTATCGCATGCATGGATTTTGGAGGAGGAGTAGAGAGGATCTACAGATGACGAGAGGCATGGGAGAGGATGAGTAAGAAGATGGTCAGGTGGGAAGGGTGGCGAAGATGGTGAAAACACGCGTGCTTCCCGGACACTTGAGGATCGCGGGAGGGTGTAGGAGGAGATACCGATGCTGTTCAAGGGATGCGGAACAGAGATGATCGAAGGAATTCCCACTCTTCGCTTAAGAGTTTAGAGTATCCCCATTCCGAATTCGTATATCGATACTAATGTTCCTCATGTTCGACGGGCGTGGAATGAGTCCATCGTTTGAACGGGCGGTGAAGGAGGCGTCTTGGGGGTGTGATGGTATGTCGCGACGTCCACGATCTTCGTAATGGTGGAGGCCTTGGCTCAAAAGGCGGGGGCGGCGGGTGAGGTGGCTGCGGGAGGCGGCGGTCGACTTCGGCCGCCGAGGGGAGCGCCGGTGGCCGCCACTCCGCGCCGCCCGCCGCTCGGTCAGTCCGGAAGGGGAGCGAGCTCATGGTTTACGACTCCGGAGTGCGCGGCCGCTGCCAAACAATGGAAATAGGGATACCTCTGCGTGTTTCTCTCTTTTTCTTTTGCCCTTCATCCTCGGCCATCCTTTGGCGATCTCAATCCCGTTTTACCGTCAGATACCTACATGATTCAGATTTCAAGTAGATAAAAACGTCGGAATGTTTGCATTCTACTTCCGTTTCTTGAAGCTAATTCCCCAAATAGACATTTGTAGACATATCATTAAAAATAAGAATGATTCGAATTGAAAACTTAGCGCAAAATTCAAACCTTGAATTTGAAGATATGAAAGCTCTGTAATCCCTTTTTGCACCAACACTAGTAATATGCCAATTAGGCAAAATTCTGCTTCGTCGGCATTTGGTCTTCCAGCTCCTGAGGTCGAGTGAAAATTTAGGGGAAAAAATTCTCCAGAAAATGATTTTGCACCACATTTACCTCCTTAAACAATCATTTGTAATCGTGCAAAACTTAAAGCCGTTTTAAGGGTACGGGCATTCCAATAATAAATAGTGGGAAAGTTGCAAGGAATCCGTGGCCAAAACGCTGATACGAAAAAAATACAGCCTATGAAAAGTTTTTATTGCGGATAGTATTTCTCGAAGTACATAAGGTAAAGTCTCTGGGATCGAACCGTAAAGAAATACATTTGGCGAGAAGTGATTCAAAATGCATTGAGTAAAGGCTTGAATCCCGTGTAATCGTGACTTATTTGAGAAAATGACATGGCGGATTGCAAAGCTTTTACCTAACTCTTAAGGCCGTTTTACACGGGGCACGGAATTGTGCAGGTTAGAGCTGCATTAATTTCTAAAATGGCGTGGAATTGCGCGAATGCATGAACGAAATTAGAACAGAGGCTATTTTGCCGTCTCGCATCCACGCATTCTCGCATTTGTTCTAGCAATTCACCGCTTTACACGACGCAATTTTGATTGCGCCTTTGCACGTACGTCAGATTGCGCAATTCCGTGTACCGTGTAAAACGGCCTTTATGAACTGATGTTTCTGGTACCAATCGAATATGTATTAATTTTATGTAAAAAACATTGTGCTAACATGAATATCAATCTTCCAGGCTATCAATGCCAATAACCTTAGACGTTTCTACGGATCAATTCATTCCGATCAATTTTTTTGCCGTCAATCCGGCCACCAAGGCAACAAATGTTGCCATTAGTACATTAGTATCCTAATATGTTTGATTATAATAATAGAAACCTCATGATTCTCAAAGTTTAGTTATGTGTTATTCTTTTTTGCGGGAAATGAAAGGTGACCACAAAAAACAGCACTTTGAGCATGAACTTCAAATTTGTAGAGAAATACTTGTTATGATTTAATTTCAAAATTAAACTGAGTATACCTTTTTATTTTAATTCATGTATATAATTTTTAATTGATAAAAGATGGTCCATACGGTAAACTTGACATTCTCAACCATCTGCGAAAAAGCTAGGGATAGGGGGAAAGAAAAACAATTCATAATAAGGCGTCCTGTGGGATGACCTAGTACACCTAAAAGAGTTCCTATAAAGGGAGTCAATACATGAGCATGAAGATGGACTAGAGGAAGAAGAAGAGGCTATATTTGGTGGAGGGTGGGTGAGGTTGGGGAGGGAGAACGTACTTTTCATGTGCAAAGGAAAGTACCGCTGGGGGCAAGCCTTTATCCCTGTCGGCCACTAGCGTCACCTCCTTTCCGGTGCAAGCAGTCCTCAACCGCTTACTCCGAGTATGGGATTGCATGTCACTGCAAGTGCTGGGACCTCCGCACGGCACAGGTATCAGGCATACCCATGGACACTGTCACAGAGAGAGTATAATGTATGAGTCGGGTCACGTGCCTGACGCGTGGATTGATATCTCTGGGGAGGGAAAAAACTGCTGTGGGAGGAATGAGAACCCGTGGAATGCTTTGCTGCTGTTTTTTTTCTCTCGTCCTGAACTTTGATATCGCATTGCGAAGTGGTAATTTTTCAAGCGCATGCACTAACACAGTGAAGCGTGGAACTGGAATAGCTCTCTCAAATAGCGTTAGAAAAAGATCAATCTACAAAGAAGTGGAGGTCAAAACATTTTCACCCGAATGTTAGTCAGCTATCGTGATTTGAGATTGGTAAAGCTAAAAAAAAAACCCAGGCCATAAACAAAGGCTCAAGAGCCTTCAATGCTCCTATCCGCCAATATATACCTTCAATATTGAATTGAAAGAATTACTCCTCTAAATCTTGTTTTTTCACTTTCAAAGTCAATTCAAAGATTTAAAAAAAATAAATAGAAGACTTTGGTAAGGCGTGAGAAAAGACGAGATTTAAAACTAGGAAATAGAACTGCATTCTATCAGGAATAAGATATAAAACCATTAACAAGTAAAGATAAGCAGTAGCCCAAAATAAGTACATAGAATGGAATTGCATAATTTGACTACAATAATTAAGAAATATATATCGGGTAAAATGATTTTTTTGGAAATAATTGATTAATATGATTCCGTAATTTGTCTTCTTTTCATTTAAAACGTATGTTTTATCAACCAGATCAATATCTATTTTCAAATGGTATAATAACTCCCATATTTTTTACAGTCTACAGTGTACAAAAAAGCGTGACATAAACACACAGAATGAAAAGCAATATTTTCTTGACAGTACTTTCAATATTATAACTACATCTTTAATTGAGTTTGATAAATGCCATGGATTACTCAGATATCAAGTTGGAGTTGAATTGTTCGTAATATTTCTACTAATAATGCAATGAATTCTGAGGTATTCTTTCTTTAAAATCGCTATCAATCGAGCTAGCATGGACTTGTATCACCTAACGCAAGCTTGGATCGTTTACGCCACAATACTCACATCGCCTTGCTAGATATATCAGACTCCAAAATGTTAAATTTTTGCCACGCACACGATTTAAAGGGATATTGGAGCTTTATAGAGGACTAGAGCTTTATATAGGACTGTTGTGGTTACTCTGAGGAGCGACACTTTAGCCCATGAGGCGACAATTAACAAAAATGAATTGCGATTTTATTCACGCGGCTAAAAGGTAGTTGCGAACAATGAAGCCAGATAAGTATTTTAGATGCAAATGAGTGATTGATTGATTAATTGATAAAGAGAGATACCCAGGACCATTTAGATCGCTCTAATAACTTCGCCGGCGAAGATGAGCGCCGTATTTTCGGGTCGTATAAATTTTAACTCATCGGGCAATGTTTTCATTCCACCGAGGACTAGGTGATCTTTCATAACGGACCCGTAAAGATGGATGGCCCTGTGGAAAACTAGTGTGAGGGGGTTGTGTGCAGACGAAAAGAAAAGGGGAGAGGGAGGAAGAGGGTGAGAGACAGGGGGAAGACACAGGGTGCACATAAGGGTGCGTAGGGAGGATGAGGTGGAATGAATTGTGAGAAATTAGCACTACATTCTGGCGGGGCGTAAATTGGTTCAAACTGCGCCCTTGCAAATTAGGTTTTGGTACAGGAGGAGTAGGTTGAAAAGAGAAAAAAAAAGGGCCTGGCTGATGGTTTGAGAGCAATGTATGAAGTAAGTGTTAAAGGTGAAAAAATTTAGGGAGGAGCGCATTAATGAGGGTGGTTAAATAGGGTAGGGATTGGCAAAAGATGGAGGGAGCAATAGTACCTCAATGAATGGGGGTTGTTTGCAAGGGGCGCAGGGTCAAAAGGGGAGGCACGATGCAGGTGCGGGGTGAAAGTGGAGATGCAGATTAGGCGAAGATCAGAAGGGGAAGAACCTCTTTTTTTCGAATGTTTTAATTTCCAAAGGAACAGGACGGAACGAGTGTAGCAAAAAGGGTTTTAAAACGATGTTCACGACGGAGGGCGACGAGAGGGTGCGAGAGAAAGTGTTGGCAAAGGGGTTGAGGGGGGGTGAGGGGAAGCAAAATTTACGACACGATGAAGTAAAACGCTGTTTTGAAATGGGAAGGGTTAGTGCGCGAGGAAAGAGGAACGGTTAAAGGGGCTGGGAGAGTATGTGGGTTTAAAAAGGGTGTAAAGCACACTACAGGTTGAGGAGGGTTGGAGGTTGGAGAGGGGAGGACGAGATGTGGTTTTCAGGCGGCCCTCGTAGCCCGAGGACGAAATGAAGAGTGAGTTTTTAAGAGGCGTCGTCGTTTGAAAGGCTCGGGGACTTATGGGTAAGCATGCCTAAATAAATGGCAAATAAAACAAACAAGCTTCGGGATGGATGGCCAATTTTGCTCGTGCTTGAAATTTTTCCGAAGGTCAAGTGAATGAAGAATGGTCGGGGAGAGCGCGAGTGAATAGTGAGTAAGGTCTTGAGAAATAGAGTACGGCGGGAGAGAAAAGACAAAGGGATGTAAGAAGGAGTTTGGGGGACATAGGAAGTGGGAGAGAGAGAGAGGATTCTGGAAGTATTCCCCAACAACTTGATCAAGAAAGCGGTAAAGATTGAAAGTCATTCCGCCCCAATGAATCCCAAGATGCAATTGGTTTTGCATTCCGTACATCAAAATGGGTGATTTACCTTTCTACACAGCAAAGGAGTATATCGATGGCTAAGTTGTAACAACACATATATCAAATTCGGCCGGTTTGTAACACGCATCTTCAACAAATCGTAATAACATTAAAAAATAAAATACAAGCAAAAATAACTCTTTGTTTGCGAATGAATGCTTCTTTTTTCAAATTTATTGACTTTGGTTTTTAATTTCATTGTGTAAGTGACAAATATAAATCGTTTTTTTTCTCTCCTGAAAATATGCTATTTTTGAGATACGTGTTGATAGAACTTAGCCATTGATATGGACTTTAAAGTTAAAAATGATGGAAATTTCGTTTTAATGTCTCTTTAACTAGTAGGAACAGAGTGTGACTCACTGCATTTCCTTTGATTGCACGGTTTAAAAAGGTTGGAAAAGGTATTACCATTTCTCATAACGTGGTGAAATAACATAAAGTATTATAATATTGAATGATAAGTAAAGCCACATTGAATACCTATCAAATATCATTTAGATCGAAAGAGGAAAAAGTGTCTAAAATTTAATGAAATAAAAATGAATGAGTTTATCTTGTTTCTGAAAGCAGCTCAACATTCATTGAAATTCGCAATAAAATAATCACTTACTCATATTTTTAATACTGCGAAATGTTTGTATGCACTGCGAAATAAATATTATAAGATTTTGACATGGATTCGCGGCATAAAAGAAATAATATTAGCCACCTATGGACACCGAGGAGATGTTTTTCCATCGATTAATTCATCAAAATGACAATATCATTGAAATCAACTCTAGCAATTATTTAACTCAGAAACAAAGCAAAGATAACTAGGAGCCGCCACGGTTCTAATAAATTGCGGTCACATCTTTTTTAGTATTGGAAAATCATTGCAAATCCTTCCCTCTGAAGCCTACGTACCTCTAATCTCATAATTTAGTATCTTGAGGATGATGTTGTTTGTACAGGGTGACAATTCACGCCTTAAATTTATTAGCAATAATTAATCCAAATGTGGTTGTGGATGATGTTATGATAACAGACAATCACGGGTGTCGTCAATCGATAGAATATCAGCGATAACAATAGCCCTCTCGATGTGATCGCTTCAGCCTGGTTTACTCGGGATGTCGTCGGGAAGAGAGTGATATACTCCAGTGGCATCGTTGTTACGCTTGGATGTTTATGTGCTCGCAGTGTGTTTTAAGTGAGTTTGGTGAGCGTGTTAAGCGAGGGAGAGATGCGTTGTTTTGGGGTGGGGCCAGGGGGCAGGGCAGGGGTGGGAGGATGAGACCAGGCGGGGGGGAGGGGGGCAGTTCCCCCTTCCTCTCCCCCACCCCTTTCGTTTGCTCCTCTTCGGTGAGGTTGACTCTCGCTCAGACTCGCTCGCCATAAATAACGGAAGGATGGTTGGATGTGGGCCCTGAGAGGGGAGGCACCGCCAGGGGGGGCGGCGGCGAATGACGGGCGGGGGACGACCCGCGTGTGTGGTGGGATTTTTGGGAAT
Source organism: Ischnura elegans (assembly GCF_921293095.1). Lineage (NCBI taxonomy): Eukaryota > Metazoa > Arthropoda > Insecta > Odonata > Coenagrionidae > Ischnura > Ischnura elegans. The sequence continues at coordinate 129,229,753 of NC_060246.1, forward strand.
AGAATGGAAAACGTTGAGGGAAAGAAGAACCCAGTTATAGAATGGTCCGGTTGAGTCGAAAAGCAGACTGTGAGTCTCTCTCTTTCTCTCTCAGGCGATAATGGTAGATGGGTACATTTGTCTCTTCTTGGAAGGGACTCTTAAGAGGGGTGCATTGACGCGAACTCTCTTGTTGCTCCCTAGCGCCAAGGTTACGAAATTTTGGGAATTCGGCGAAAACGAGAGCGGTAAGCATGCTGTAAGCTACTCAGCCCTTTAGTGTCTGCGAGTAAATTTGTTTTTCTACTCCGCTACACTTTGGCTTTGCTATGCTGCTGCGTTTTTCGGAATATAAAGAATGACAACGGTAGCAAATTTGGAGCAAAAAAAACTATCAATCGCATTTTTGAAAAATGAGTCATGGATATCTATGCTAGGGGGAATTACTCTCTTTGTGGCTTCTAAGTAGAATGAAAGTGGATAAAATGTAGGAAGATACAAAATGAGCGTGTTTTGGAAGGAGGAAATTGCTCCTATCACTCGTAATGCATAATTTGAAATAGCTTGGCAAATACTCAGCGGCCAGTGGCGGATCCAGGGTAGGAACAAGGGGATAAGTGGGGATAATCTCCCAGTAGTGGGGGTCCAAACAAAATTAACATTCTATCTTGTATAAATTGGGTACCCAAGTGAGGACTACAGCCCTCCCCCCCCCCCCCAATAGATCCGCCATTGTCCGCGGCTATTAGGTATTCAGCGGTGAACTTCCCATCTTCATTGCCGTACAACGAAAAAATAATTTTTAGGCTGAAAGGGATTGCCCATAAATTGTTTTTTATTTTATTTTTCGAGACTTTTTATGAGTAAGTATTCGTTAGTCCTTGACAACATGGATTTAAGGAAAAATGCCACGCAAAATTAATGTTTTCAACAGTTGATGAGACAGCCTATGATGATAAGCGCAATATATATTTGGGTAATAGCATTACCAATCGTGCGAGCTCATATTTTCAAATATATCATGTAACCAGTCTCATCGTTTTGGAGTACTGAACTCGCCAAAAAGAATTAACGCATTAATGAATTCACATTTTTTTTACTAATCACAGCTACGATACGTGGATTGCAATGACAATGTTTTTCTAAAGTGGATATCATCTTTGGAACTAAAACGTGATGAGAAAATTGAGTTTACTTAAGGCGAAATTAATGCGGTCAGAAAAATTAATTCAGCTCCTTGAAACTTGCAGTTATATAAATTGGTCCCTAACTTAGCGCCTTTTACACCAGTGGTATCAGGGAATTAAAGTCACATTAAGACGGATGAAACGCCCATATCCTCAGCAAGAGGAATATTTCTGGAAACTTATTGCACTGTTTTAATGAAAGGAAAACCGTTTCAAATTAGGATTTTAGGATAGAAAAAAGAGCATTAATGTCATAGTTATTGTTATAGTACACGGGCATTCGAGAGCTTTATAACTTCTTTAGAATAGGTCCTTTTAAGCTCATAACTACATTGGAAATAGAATGCAATGGGAAAAATATAAATATGATTTATACGCAATCATTCAAAAAATACTTAATGCCGATCCGGATTCATGTATAATTTCACGCTATTTATTACACCAAGGAATGAATACTGATTGAAACCAACTTATTCTCATTTACCACATATCAGGTAAATGCTCCGTTATTTAATTCCAAATGAAGTATTTACATCCAAACATGTACAAATGCCGCTCTCTTTCGGCCTTTATATACATTTTAATGAATGAGGATAATCTATAACCACTGTTAAAACAGTTTTCGTAAATAAAATGCAAAACTATCCCGATGTTTTTTAGTGAAAGAATACAACTTCATAACATGGTTTGCATCCCTTATAAGTTTTAATCAATTTTATTCACCCCAGTGTCATGTAAACAATATATGTACCTAGAACCGATAATTAGCAATTAGAAACCCTGTTGAAGACTATTTTTACAGTTTGCATTAGGTGTCGCTGGCCCTTTGTGATTTGAGTAATATATCAACAACGGTAGCGGAATATATACCAACAGAAACGAGTATAAGAATTAAAAAGAAGGAATTATTTTTTCGATATTTTCGAACACTATTAATTATCATAGGTACTAAAATTTTATTCCGCTTTATAATTAGTTTAAAAAGCATCTTCAAAAGTCTCGGCAATTTCCGTCAATAATTACGTAATTTCATAAATGGAATTCATAAATTGGCAAAGCACTGGTCAAATATGTATTTGTTACAAAATATAATTTAATATTTTTGCTGAAGCTACATAGTTGGCCACATTTTGAGGCACGATGGTCTGATGAAGACAATCGTTGAAGGACAAGTGGAAGGGAAAAAGGGAAAGGGATGGCCCCGAATGAGTTATATAGGAAAGGTTATAAAGGATGTAAAAGAGAATAAATATGTAGCTATGAAGAGATTAGCGGATAGGAGAGAGAAATGGAGAGCTGCGTCAAACCAATCTTAGGATTGTTGACTAATGATGAGGACAAAATTTTATCCAGTCCATAAGAGATTTTTTCATTTAGATGGATAATTTATCATAGAGAATTATTAAGCGGCAATATATATTTGAATCAGTTGATATAGCCTTTGGACGTGTCATCGGTAACTACTGTTTCAACTACAGCTCCATTATACAGTCTTATATTTTTCAGCCAAAATTATTTGCTTGTAGAAATTACAGTAAGTTTCAAAGTTGTTGCCCGCTTGTTTTTTTTACTAACCTTAAATGCTCTATGGCAAATTGAGACACTAATATTGCCACCTTAGTTGTCATGAGATTTTGTCACTGCGGATACGGGCATATCTAATCTTTTATTCATTTGCGTCGTGTTCAAATTCGCTCGTTCCTATAGATCGCTTATCACCAGCCTCCCCTTCGGCCGTATATGATTAACATGAACTTCTGCCGCAAATTATTCCAGCCCCAAATAAACTCAGGGCTTACAAAAACGCTCGTAAATGGCTCGTGTGCTGTCTTTTTTGCAAAACATAATTTCTTCTAATTTAATATTACCACTCTACCAGCCATAACTGGTTGAATATTGATTTAAAGTACTAAAAATCTCGAAGGAACTCCCAAAAAACAATGGTTAGATATGAAAATATACTTATCTCCAACCCAGAAGACACTTGATTAGAAATATGGAGTAGATTAATTAATTTCATTGGTTAGATATTTGACGCAGAGAATTAAATACAGTGATGTTTAGCCCGTATGCGCAATGGCGAGATGAGAAGTTATGTTATTTGACCGATAAAATTCAAGTTTATATCACCAATAAGATTTTGTATATTAATTAAAACCTGGTCTGATACTCAGTAGAGTTTGTACCTACACGATCCAATGATACACACTCCGGCTACGAGCTATTCCATTCCACTTCCTACCTCCCCCCCTTGTCCGATCATCCCCCGACCACTTCCGTTATTCATACAACTCCTACTCCCTAAACTCTCACGCGGGAAACCCAACAGTCAAACGTACATGCATAAGAAATCAAAGAACGCTGTCCTGGGCACGCTTAAACGCGACCGAAAACGCCTTTTGAGGTCCGAGCGAGAAGGTAATGTATGGGCATAGCTAAAAGACCGGGATGCCCTCGCCTGACTCCCGCGCTCAGCCCCTTATAACCGCCCGTAAACCTTATTTATTTTCCTACCCACGTATCTACATGGCTTCGGATCAAGGTCAGAATCGCCCTTGCCATTTGAATAGATCGAAATATAAACACAAGAACGGTTATTCAACTGAGGCGATGGCGCAGTGGTGTCAATCAGAACGTGCAGGTGGATAATGGATTGGATGGACGCAATATTTTGGCATGCCATTATCCCCAGCAAAAAAATAAAAGCCTCGACCACCTCTTTCGCACGCTCGGATGTCATTGACGTTGTTCTGTTTTGGCAAAGCAACGCAGCAAACATTAACGACAATGCTGAAACATGTATTTTTGACCGAAATATGCAAAGGAATCCAGTAAGAATCAAAAATACTTGGTCAAATAGCCGAATCCATGCGCCAGTAGTTATATCTGATCATTTGTATATTGATGCAAATTACTTATGAGCCGGAAATTCTGTGAGTGAGATAAATACTCCCAATATTTTATTTCTCTTTCTGTGGTCATATTTACACCCTTTTTATTATTTTATATTTCACTCTTTTCAATAATCACCGGTTGTGTCAGTGAGCGCATCTTTCTGGTTAAATTTCAAATTCCAATTTTATAAGAAGAACGTTTGCAAGGCTTTATCTTTACTGCTGGCAAGTAATTCAAAAAATTAATTGGCGATGAATTTTATATATCTCGTTCCGTTTCTGAAGCATAAGATTGAGACTTTTAAAGGTGGCAGCATACCCTTGAGTAAATTTTCCCCAGGCGAACAGATTAAAGCAATATCATTTAGCATAACACTTCTACTTGATCTCGATTGCAATAAATTTCAGTCCCATGAATTATGACGAAATGTAAAAAACGTACTACAGTTCCTACAAACTAAAGTAACTAAATCAAAATTTATATTCCTTATTTTATTCTTACTTCATCAACCTGGCAGCATGAGAATTAATTCCAATGCGTGATCCTGCGTAAAGCGTCATGATTCAAGAGTTAATTTATTCGATTTCAAGAATAAGATAGGAAGCAATTCTTGGAGTAAAAAACATACCCTCATTACTTTTATAAGCCAAAATAGCATTTTTATAGTTGCTGTGTAGGAATAATTTTCCAAAATTTTTGATCTTAGAAATCACAGTGTACAGCAATTCACCTTTGTCTATTTTTTATTCATTCCCGCGTGTTGAGCTTTAGTCAGGAATAAAATAAAACTTAGTAAATAAATGCACGAGAAAAAATTTTCTTTAATGGTTGTTAATTCTGTACAACATCATTTTAATGAAGCCATGTACTAACGAGATATAATTACTGAAGGTAAATTCAAATCAAATTTATTTATTTTTACGCCTAAATGTCACACAATTATCGAAAAGCGTGTGTTTAGCTGTCTCAGTAAATATTATATTTACAAAGTTTTCTTTTGACAGCTTCTTCGTAACTAATCAAAAACTATTTGCAGACTTATTCCTATTTTGTTTTACTTAGTTCAGGAAGTGATTTAAATCAATTTTTTCGCAGGATTGCAGAAACAACAAAGTTTAAATGTTGGCATCGGATGAAGCGTTGACTCATCATAAATAACACAAAAACACTCATTGGCCATCAAATCATTTTGCCGTTTATAAAAATATGCGGTCACATCTTTGCAAAGCTTAATGCTGAAAATTTAGCAAGTATTTCAAGCGAATCTGTATGAAGATTAACGTATTGGTAGATTCATCTGATGCAAGCATTTTATATAGAAATTTTTATTGGGCAATTATTAATGTCTTATCTTACCAAATTTAAAACTTTAATGATTGCTAGATATAACTAGAAATAGACACTAAGGCGAGTAAAAACAACGACACAGATATTTTATCTTCGTTTTCTATGACTTCAAATGCAGGTCTCAATTACTTGCCTCGCTAGGAATGATTTGAACACTTGTCGATTGAAAGGAATTTTTCGTTAACCTGGATACAAATTGCAAATAGGCACTGGCATCCGAAGATCTTCTTTTTAATACTTCAATCTACATCTACATAATACCCCGCGAGCCGCCTAAAAGGCGTGTGGCAGGGGGTGTTAGGACACCAGCCGTTTACATCTATAAAAAAAAGAAGTGCTCTAACGAGGTTGGGACTAGCGTTTATTAAAGTCCTTTATGGTTCAGGGGAAAAACGAATTCCCATATCTATCCGTTTGGCAAAACATCTCTCTTAATTTATCGCTTCTATCGTACCTGGAGATATAGTGTGGCTCTAATAATATGTTCTCTGTGTCTCTCTTAAAGATATCCATTCTCAATTCTTCAAGCAATCTAAGCCTAGCGCGCAGCCTCCGAGTCTCCAACGGCTCCCAGCCTAATTCGCTTAACATCTGGGTAACACTGTCTGTACGCCCGTAGCAGTTTTTGACTATCGTAATGTTATACACGGTTGGTATTTTAAGAAGGAAAGCTAACGAATTGATCTTATTTGCGATTTTTACGTTGGAAGTCGTGCATTTTCGAAAAAGTTACCGCCTTAGTTTTTTTTAATATTATCATCCTAGAGAATGAAAAACTATCCGAAAACAATTATTTCTACTTATTAATAGCTCTCTTAACTTTCGTACATTTTCCAGTAATAGATTTATGAATTTAAGGGTATTTTGGTGGCTACTGTCAAGGCGAATTAAAAAAGAAAGAAAATGTTTACCTATCGAGGGAATATAATCGCTTTCAATCCTTCGTCAAGGATAAGGGGCAAACACAGACCAGCTTTTGCACTCAAGTTTGCACGACGAAAGGAGTTAGACGTGAAAAAATAAACAAGGCAGATGGCTGGCGCAACTGAAAGACAAGGCGAAAAACTCACTATAAAACCTGAGTTTTTATATCTTTCCTTAGACACTTATCAGGAAACCTGCGACATTGAAGGAACGTAGCTCTTTTAGGCTTACAGGAGTCAACAATACAATAATTTTCATTAAGAGGAGAAACGAGGGAATACTATGAATAAATACGTAAAATGATTTATTTTCTTGTTAATTAACTATTAAAACCGCTGATAGAAAGCAATAACAGTGATGGAAACTGGCATATAAAACAGAAATTGGGAGTGCTTCATTAGTTGGATCATCACTATGATTTAAATGCGGAAAATCATTCAAATTCTTCATATTAAAATGCAGCAGAGATTCACAATGCTAAATTTATATCCCCAAATGTAGAGTTGCTGGTCCTTCCTTTCTTTCCATTCCTGAAAGAATTTCTCTCTTTGTGCCACAAAAATCACCATTTGGTTAAAAAAGGGGAGATTAGATGAAATATTAAAGTTTTAGTAATATAATAATCACCCGAGTACTTAATTTATATCCAACTTCGCTAGCCGCCTCAATTAGCGTGCAGTGAGTATAATTGTACTTAACAAAAGGTGCCAAACTCGAGAGATGTTACTGCCTGAGTTCGACTTGGTATTAATTATAATTGTACTATAGTTCCTTTAGGGTCATTTCCAGGATTAAAAATTCTCTTATTAGCTTTTCAAAATATTTCTCTTATCTTATCGCTTGAGATAAACTTGGAAATATATGGCAGATATTAGATACGTTTTGTTTCCATGAGCTTTTTCACGTATTTTGCAAAACGTAATTGATTTACCATTCAAAAATGGTTATCAGAATATTTTTACTTTATGTTAGAAAATTTATATCGCTGCATAATATACGTGTTTTGCAACTAAGCCAAGGGAAACAGCTGCGTATTGATTTTCCCCGCACAAAAAAATCATATAATGAGGCATTATAAAGAAATTTTCCATACTATTGCGCCTTTGTTAACGTATAATAATAAAATTAGTTTTTCCAACATTAAATAAACTAGATTTTAATTTTATTCTAATAGAAAAATTAACATGATCCTCGAAATTATTTGCATTTTATGACCACCGATTCCACTCAGCATTCAATTCCAACTCATTATTTTTGTAGGTATGCAGTGGTAATAATAATTTTTGTTACAAGCGTATTTTAAAAAATATAGTTTAGTACTTCTGTAATTGCTCTATTTCGCGAAATCTATAATTGATTCACAAGGTAATAGGCAAGTAAAAGAAAGGAGAATTGGAAAAGTTAAGAAAATATCAAATTTATGTATACAGTAATTAAATGAACGTATTTGCAATAGGTGAACAATGGAATACGTCAAATACTGCATGAAACACAAAAATATTTGGCATTTTTATATAATTTGCCGTTTTCTGAACAATGTAACTGTGAAAAGTTTCATAACTTGTTCTTTTTAGGTGTATCATTAAACCTTCACATGCACTTTAAACCTTCAGATAGATTTCTAACTTTTATAATGATAGCAATTCAATTTCTTACCATTTTCTACGTGCTGGATTGGCTATGTCATTTGGGTACCTCATTCTTTTCGCCGTTCATCGATATAAATATCAATTCTAGACTCAATTAGCTGATCTTGTCTGGAATGTTTGTGTGAATATTATACGTTCACCACTGCTCATTCCAGCTCTCCAAGCTCTGCCTTCAATATAAGCCGGTAGCTTAAATAATTCTAACTCAGATTTGTGCAATTTGTAATTCTCTGAAAATGATGCCGAGTGGCATCGAAACCGTTCAGTTATTTCTACAGCGTAGAAAACTACCACAGTGGAAGCAGATGAATTAAAAATTGATAACTAGAAATAAAATTTAACTGCTTCATTCAATATTTATGAAGCTAAATTTTATTGAAATTACGTTTATGTTGACAGATAATCCCATTTTTACATTTTTTTTCAAATTCCAGTACCAAAGAGTTAATATCCTGTTTGTCTATTTTATTGACGCAAGAGAGTAGAAATGATAAATCACAAATTTGAAACTTGGTGTCACTGTAACAATCAAAGTATTACCTTATGAATTTTTAAAATCGTTTATCAAGAATCAACATGGGTTGCAGATAAAACACCAAAAAAGAACTATGACTCCATTCAATGTTTATTTACGTTGATACTGTGAGAATGTCGTACCTCGTAAAATTTTTAATTCTTTATTATTTAAAAGTGTGTGGAAAGAAACATTGAAGTTCAAAATTGAATGACGCGGATAAAGCGTCGCAATACTTTTTGTTTTGAAAACTTGGGTTGGCAAAATTTTAAAAGATGTGTTGGCTTGTCATCCAACAGAAATAAATATGTACTGAAAAGGCAACTGAAATTGTTTTTATTGGTAAAATCAAATCACTAATTAAATTTAAGTATTTACATGCTTGAAAGCACCAAGCTAACCATCTGAAGGTAGTAAGTTGGGTAGGACCTTCCCTGTACCACTCGGTGCCTCTCAATGGAGAAATAATCCATATATCAGTTGCTATTAAGTCTATGGCAGAAAATGGATACAAATAAATTACTAGAAATAATTATTGTACCTTTCAAACACACAGAGCGTAAGTAGTTATTCAGAGATTTCAACGCCCTTTTTTATGCTCGTTGTAGGCAAATCATTTAAGTTGAATTGCATTACTATGATACAACAAAGTAAAAAGCACAACAGACTTCCAAGATTATGTCGAATAGTTGAATATTTTTATCATTGTTTATGGAAGAGATTTTTTCAATCAATTGAGTTTTCCAACGAAAGATAGATACGCATTAACATTTCGCATACACATTTTTGATATGAATTGACATTGTAACCACAGATTTTCAACAGTAAAATTTCCACTGTGCTGGTTTTCCTTTGTGAATAAGCAGATTATGCTCAACCAATAGCTACTGGAGAGTCAGCAACTCTATATCATGACAGCACAACACGGGACATCCCGTTGGCACATCCCGGGTCAGAAGAAAACTGATGTAGAATAAAAATCAAAGTCAGGAGCTGGAACCTGGGCCAGTATCATCGAAAATTCGGGAAAATTTTCTCACCTTTCACTGCGTTTCCTTTAAATTTCAATTCTAACTAGATTTTTGGAACAATACACTCAATAAATTGTTCCTGCCACCGCCATTACATTACGAATCCTTATTATGTCATCCAGAAAGGAATAATAATGGAAGGAATAAATACAGTAATCGTGCTGCAAAAGGTTATAATAATTGACCAAAAATCGAACGCGGATCTCTCAATTTCCACAGTAAAATTTCTTTGTACCAATGAATTTCAAAAGAAAATAAATAAATATTACTGGAAAAGTCATTCAAACCTTGTATATACTTTATTCATAAGAGTACAAAGAATAAATAGAATTTTTTCCAAGAAATCTGAAATGAGTAGAGAAGATCGGATGAAAGGCAGCGCTGAAAATATAAAGATTATAAATTAAATAGCAATATGCTTCACGACATGCGCTTACGAGTCAAAAACACACAGGGTCGGAAAACCGTGAAGTAGTTACCCATTCTGTCTACCTATTGAAAATGTGGGAAAACTTGATACCATATTGAAGAGAAGAATATTGTAGTGTGTAACAGCAAAATAATAATAATCAAAGCAAATTCTTCGCAAACTATTTTAACCTTCAGTAGCATAAATAATGAAACGGGGTGGTAACAGTACTATTCTTTAAGGAATACCACTGTCTACGAATTTATTATGCCTCGATTAATGCTCGTAATACAGCTTCATACTTACACAGTACTAGGTTTATCATTGCTTTGGGCCTTTTTTTCTACGTGGAGTCCATTTATTGACGAAGTTATGCAAGTTTCGCTAGCTCTCTTTCCAGGTTAAAATTAACATTTCCATTTGGAATTTTTTTCCAATATACTCGATCCAAAGAGTATCTTAGATCTTCAACTATTATCTCAGTAACAGTTTCTTTTTTGAGTTTGCTAACGGCTGCAGACTAGGTCCGCAATTCATGGTCATTTTCGATGATGCAGAACAGAATATTTAATAAACATTTAGTATTATTTCTACGAGGACTCGGTAACAATTCAGTTCCCCAAACATAAGTTTCCTCCACTTTCCATGCATCCTTTCAAAAATGTAGCGCGACTTAGTTAAAAATTTTAATACTTCGTTGAACACCAAAATTGAACCAGTGGTCAGAATATGAATCTCCGTAATCCGAAAAATAATTGAATCCTGCCATAATCGATTATCATCCCCTAAATTGTGTATAGACAACATACTCTACCGATGCTCTAACTGGCCTCCACGGCAATATAATACAATGGAATCAAGGCCAGTACTGGAATGCGGCCGCTTACGTTTATGACATGAATGGAAATGTTTCCTCAAAAATTCCTACTGCGACGTCTGCCATATAATTTTTGAGAAACTTGTGTCAAACATAATATACAAAATGCAGGCAATATGTTTGAAAAAATATCTTGGATTCGCCATATTGTCGAACATAGTGCTTTAATTTTAGTTAGGAACATATACACAAGCTCTGAAAGATTGATTCGGAGAAAAAATTCAAACCAACTTACTTAGACTCTAGTTAATTTCATTATTTCATACAAAGATACTCAGTTTCCGTTTATCCTCACCCTTAGAATAATTGATTTACTCTTCATTTCTATAGATAAATTTAAAAAAATATTATTCCCACCAAAACGGCTGAATTTTTAAATTAGCAATTGGATTTATTTCAAGGCTTATATTGGCAAAACTTTTTGTGAACATATGTATCACCATCTCTCTCTCAAACAGCATAGGATAATTTGCCTCTCAATCCTGAAATTTGCGCACAAAAAACCTCAGAATCGTTCCATCTTTGCCTTCCGGTCGTCATCCTGATGCAGTACTTATTTGCGCAAAAAATAGTTTTTAATCACAAATGCTTAAACCATGATTCCGCAACGATAATAATTCATACGGTTTCAGACGTCGTAGGATTTATATCAGAATTTAACGCAATAAAATCGAGTCTTACGGGAAATACAAATTATGCCAAAGAAGCATACTGACTCTAAAACATTAAATATCTTTCTCATTTCAATATGGACATCAAACGTAGCTGAGATGGGCTAATACAATAATAAAATTGTATACTTGTCTCAAATGCTGACAGTAATTCCAACAATTCTTAGTAAATTTTCCTAATAACCTTAAAATCCAACTTCAATTGCAACAATTCCAACCAACGATATCCAACTTCATTAATAAACAAGAGGTAATGTCCCCGGTGTCAGTTCCAACCGAAGCTTTCCTCACGGACAATAAAGAGTTAAAAAATTTAAAAAAGCTAAAACTAATGTAAATATGCTATGATACGTAGTTTTGCAATTTTGACACTGTTAAAAATGAAAACACAATGCTAGTCTCCACTGTAAGTTGAAGGAATGATTTTAACGCACATGATAATTTCATTCAATTATCTTTTCCTAAATTATAACAGTTAACTTCGAAAAACATTTAGTGGTACTGTCGGACGTATATGAGCCTGAAAATTCCACATCACTTTTTTCTGATGATCTCCATCTTAAAATAAGGGGACAAGCGCAATTTGCCTCCACTATCAGCCAGAGACGGCGGAGTTTTTATCTCGCTTCTGCCCGCCGATCCATTTAACATGTCCACCGACGCTATCTCTTTCTTTCTTGCTCTTTTTCTCACGCTGCTAGGGAAACATTCCCGACCAATAGCAGCCCCTTCTAACGACTGCATTTGTTGCCACAGTCCGTGTGGCCAACGCTATCCCGACCCACCCGAAACCTCTCTGCTGCCCTGGGGTCCAGTCGTCACACGGACGACACTTGCAAGTCACCACGCCGCGGGACATTCCATTCCGAAGCACAAAAAAAAACTATCTCTGACCGCTTTGCCTTCCACCATACCAGCAGCTAACATCGCTTCTTATTTTCGATTCTCTAGTGTCAATGTGTGTAGTAACAATAAGAAGAATTTCCAATGGCAACTCTATTAAAGAAGTTCCACCGTACTTGGTTGAATCAAACAATCAGCTACAATGATGGGCAAATATTGTTAAACATGGCTTTATCGTGAAAATTAGTGCATAATTATGTTATGAGTTGTGTTTGGTATCATGAAAAGAGACTAATATACTTTTGTAGTTATTCGATCGGCTATATGAGCTGTATGGGTAATTTATGAATATTCAACAATATTTCCTAAGAAAAAGACTTTGATAACCTAGTTTCATGAACGATATAGTGAAATAATAAGAGTTTATTATAACATTTTCATGATATTAACAGTAATTTTGAGTCTCAGCCGAATCCTTTTCAAAATTTCGCGACTCTGTCCATGAGCGAAGGCGTCAACGGGTTCTTTGCAACACAAACCATTTTGAGGGAATATTGTACCAGATAACTAACCTTGCCTCATACCTTGATAGAGTGATTTTCATTGGAAGCATCCTACGTCCCTTCAAATATAAACCCTTACTATTATTGTAATTTTGAATATCCTTCCAAGTTTTGGTGGCAGAATAAAACTTTCATCGGACCTCAATGCTTGACAGCGATAAAAAAATCAGCCGATAACAGTTTTTAAATCATAATTGCCCTCCAGTGGCTGGATGTTTCAGAACAAGAATTCAACATTTAGTGGGGTGATGCTATAGCCATCTTCACCAACAATAAACTCACGTAGTAGTCTGCTGTACCTGTTAGCGCCTCAACTGCTGGTCCACAAATACAAAGCTAGAAAAACAAGTTGGTTTTGTGAGACCATATATGCGCCACTTACTTATTCAAAACTTGCCTCAGCTAGGGTCGGTCAGGGATTTGCTTCGCAGCGAGAAGTAAAGAAAGCTTTTCAAAGATTTTCAAGTAAGTATGCTTAATCGAATAAAAATGCACTCCAATACCTATATTGCATTACAATGTAGCAGCAAATATCTTTAATGAGCAAAGAGTATTGGTCAGTTACGTATGCGAATTCAGTCATTGATATAATAGTGAGATAAAGAGTAATGAAAACAATTTATCTGTCATTTGTAACAGTTTACGTATGAGTGAGTGATAGCAATATTGAAATTAATAGTTCCCGAGATATGTAGTACAATGTTAGATATATCATAAGGATTCTTTTGATGTAAAGCTCAAAGGAACCTTAATTTTTACTGTATTATTATCTCCTTTGTATCTTTTATCATTGGAAGAACTATACCAATCCTTGGAAAGCCATTATAATAACAATTAGTATCCACTATTTCCAAAAACTTGATAGCATCCAATCCATGAGTATCATTTTAGGAGCCGATGGCGGAAACATAGAACTCAAATATTTTTTGCTCGTACTAAGACTATTTCCTAATTCTTATTAATTGCTGAGATATTTACAAGAAAAATGCTGAGTGCTTAGAAAAAAGTTGTATATCAATCACCTGAAAACTAATATAAATAAATTAATTTTTAATATTTACTCACCGTTAGGGAAAAATAATTTTGCAACTCCAATTCATTGCTTAGCAGTAATAGGTGTTATATTGCATATGGGATATTGCCAAATCTCAAGTATTTGATTATGTTATTCAACCGTTCCATTGAGAGATCAAGGTTTTGTGGAGAAATTGCGAATAAAAACAAATTTTATAATAAATTTCAGCATTTGAAGTTAAGTTTTTCATAAAAAATAATATAGACGACATTTTCAAAAATAAAGCGCTAATAAAATTACAGAAAGATATTATCCTTTGCGTAAATGATCAACTCGCTGGTTCATTGGTGCTGTTCTACAGGGAAAATTGACCCACGCTTTATATGTAATAAAAAAGATACAGTTAATATTAATTTCATTACTTATGAATACGCGAAAAGCTACCGGATAGGTCCATTCTGAGAGTTTGCGCTCTCATTCAATGTATTTTTATTGCATGCGGAACGTAATATTGGACCAATCATTGCTGCCACATGTGAAAGTTGTATTATAAGGTATGAAACATATGAATTTTAATAATCGTAAGCAAAATACCAGATTGCAAGCCTTTAAAATTATATTGAAATAAGGCAAGAGAATTAGCAACTGAAGAATTGGAATCTATTAATATGAAAGGTTTGTGTATATACCCTTGTATTTAACTGAACACATTCCGATGCCTTATCATTGTAATATTACGACAAGTTAAAAAAATTGAAGAATAAAAGTGAGTTTTTCCCATGTGCATGCATTCTACAGCTACTACTGCAAACACTTCTGTTTAAATGCCTACTTGGATTAATAACATTCTATACATGTACATTTTAATTCCATTCATATGTTCCATACATGTGTCACTTACCATGAAGATTACAGTTCTAAATTTTCATTACAATATTTTGAAAGATACATTTTCTATATGACGTACAAACCATATTTCAATGCTAAAAATCCGCCCCCAGAACCAAATTTTTGTATTATTTTTGCTTAAATGATTGAAAAAAATGTATTGATCATTGTTTGATTTGATGATTTTGATTTTTATAGAAAATACAAGAAAATTCCAACCTTAATCTCAGTTGTACGGAATTAAAAAAATATATATCCTCGAAAAAACACTTGTAAGACGTATATGATATTCCTCTTATCTATGGGTTTAATTATGGTTTAGAAATATTAACTTTAAAAAATTAATTGACCATGTAGTTGACACTAGCATTGAAAATTGTACTGCATGGCAAAATATTATATCTTCGGTTTTTATCATAATTACCGTAATTTCTTCCCTTCTACTACTTAAAAGATGTCATTTGACCATTACTGATAAACGCATAGCAGAAAATTAATTCCAAATACATATAATCCCAACCTCTCGCTCTCTTATTACAACTGCCGTCTTCCGTATTTTTTATCCGTAAGATTTCATGCCACCTTTCGTGGCGTTGGCATAATCGTAGAATATTAAGTTTTAATTCGCGCAGTATTAAGCTCCTAACTCCCTTTTGATTCCTCGCCCTCAACGGATTCATCGCTCACTCAACTCACGGCCCAATCGTTCCCAATCCTCCCCCCCTCTTCTCAGTCCCCTCCGCACAAAGCCTGTCTCATCACAATGCTTCGGGTGAGCTCTACCCTCCCCCCTTCACTTCCACCTCACCCACTCTTGACGTATCTCAGCGTTTATTATCTTCATTGTCAAAGGACCAATGCTCGGATCGGCCGTCATATACGCGCCTCATCAAGGAGTGCACAGTCATTCAGAGGGACCTCCGCGCGTTCTGTGGAGGGGCGCGCCTCATTCCCAGCCCTTGTCTGTCACTCTGCCTCGCCGCTCTTCCGCCCCACGAATCCTCGTCCTTTTCAAAAAGGAGTCTTCTTCACGTCTGCCCCAATCTCGTGTCATCCGCCCCGGTACCAGAAATATGCCTCCGACCAATAAGCGATGTCGGACCGAGATCGGTTACCATCGATGGCAGATACGAGAAAGGATGGAGGGCGAGGAAGGCGTATTATGGATTTGTCCGAACTCTCCGGGACTCGAGTACGAAATGTGCCATGGGTCGTTCCAAATCAATATCGAGATTATAACACGATAAGCCATGTTGCTTACTTCTGTGCTCAAGAGTAACAGTTGATCAAGCATTTATCATACGGCGAACGGATCGATATGTGTGCCTCATGTTTTCTGCTAAATGCAGCAAAGGGCTACGTGGAGAAACTCGAAAACTTGCTTATCATTGGCACGCTATTTCCATTTCCAGCTATTGCTCTGATTTTTTAATCAATTTTTTTGCATGTTCAATAAAAGGATGGGTTTTGGTAAGAATAGTGACTCCAGCGCTGAGAAATAAGCTAAATATTTAAGGGTAATAATAATAAAGATTGATCCAAATTCACATTGTGTTAATAAACGCACAAATATAACTAAAATACAGTGGCTTAATGACAAAATTCCCCGAGTATCTATATATACCGTCAAATAACATTTTTTTTGTTTTTATTTTTAATAGACGAATAGAACAGGAATAAGAAATTTCTGATAAAATCACTTTCATTTAATTTATTATGTCCTAATATAATTTGAATGCAAATCACGAATCAATTAACATGAATTTATTTATATAAATGTGAATGTATGACACTCTTATAACGAAAACAAATTTGCCGCCTATTAACTCACCTCCACAGCTCCAGGCAGCGTTAATGGGGCACAATTACGAAGGGTCCATTGAAATTCCTGATGGTGAGGATGAAAGAGAAAAGATTTTTACGGCAACAGATGAGATGAATTGCTAACGTACCGCCTCTTTTCTTTCCTAATCTTTTCTGTTCAAAATATAATCTCACGCTAATCTCATTATCGCTATTTATGGCAGATGCGGGCCCTCTAGATTTAGCCCCATGATGAATAATCAATTGTCAGAAGGTTTCCACTATTCATCACTTCTTTACGAGGAATGAAAGTTATTTCCACCTGGACATTACTTTCTTCTTCTTCAAAAGTTTAATGGAAATTTTATTCCTGATGGTTCATTTACGTCTACCTTTTATTCCATTGATTTATATTTTCGGTAAAAAAACACAATAACAAAACCTTTTCCTTTCTTCGTTAATGATGTGATGAAGAAATTTAGCGTGGGCGATTCAATCAAGGAAGGTTTGTATGCGTACCAATATTGTTCTTAAAAATTACTATAATAATCAGCATAATCCGTAACATAATACGTTCACAAGCACATAAATATTGCACTATATAATTGGTACCAGATAAATATTAATATGCACGGAGGCCACTTATTTATTTATTAAATTATTCAAACACAGCCAAAATGGCCTTTACATTGAATACAAAACATAAAATCTGCAGCTTTAACAAATATAAACTATAAAAAGGATATAGGATTAAATATATATATGTATATACTTAAAATTTTATATTAAATCAAAGTACCTGGGCTTCATGTCTGCGAATTTCTAAGTTCATTGTAGCCAAAAGCAAGTGGCATTATATAAAAATCTGCATTATGTGTGGATAGTATTTATCTGTTCATCGTAGAAATTCGTGAACTCGTTGAAGACAACTCACCAAAAATGAGGTGAATCACTTCACTTAAATCGACGGCCCATAGAGGACGTTGATGTATATACACTGCACCATGAAGGCTATCATTTTTACATACCTACGTTCTGTCACGTCCAAATCCGCAAAAATTCTAATGGAATCTCTGGTTTAACGAGCCTTCATCTGCCCACACTACGACCAAAATAATTTCCTTTAGAGAACTACCCCTCGATCGGGTGATAAGAGGTCATGACCGAAACGACAAAAAAATCAGGACCTCAGGAATCTTTAGAGTGGGGAATAGGTCAAGAGTTTTTTTGTATTGCGCGCCGAACAAAGGTGTATCCCGTTCTGGTCCAAATATTTCAACCGGATACCTTGTATTCTCGTCATTGCATAAAAACTGCAGGCGAATACATTTGTTTCATAAAAATTAATATTGCACTGCATTTGCGATATCATCGTTTTATAATGAAAATAACAAAATATTCCGGGATTTTTGGAGCCTATTGGAGTGGTAGGTGACGACCCTACCATGCTTGCACAGGGAACTCGAATTTTTTCTTAGTGAACGTCGCCCATTATGGCCTAAGGCAGAATTGTATAGCGCATTTAATTTGAAAGTTATACTGTTTTGAAGAAATAGAGAGTCCTAATAACAAATTTACCCCTTTTTCTGTGAGGAATGAAGTGCTGATTTGCATGAACTTGATAGTGCCATTTAGTATGTGCAGTGGGGCTGTCATAACGTGAACACTGAAGGATAAACTCTCTTTTGCTGTGATCCCTCCATGGCATGATTTTTGTGGGGATATCGAAGCTTCTCAACAGAGCCTTAAATTCAATTCGGCTGTTTTTCAATGATGTTTCCACGGTGTTGAAAGTAATTGCTTCTTCAATATAGAAAATCAAAGTTAAGAAAATATTGGCCCCATGGAGTTATCAGATTTTTACGATCAAACGAAGATGTAAATCTCCTCAGCTTCTAACAAAGTCCATCAACGCTGAAAGCAAAGTAGCGAAGATTCAATTGCCATCGATTCCATCTGAGCTAAGTTTGTGCGAATTTTCCTGGAATTATGCAGGAGCAGCAAACGCTGCCATCCTTGTAAACCTTAGATTAGAAGCCATAATAAAAATAAATCAGGACTTTACGTGGTAGAGATACCAAATATCGCGAGAGGGATGCATTAAATTCAACGAACTTTTTCTTAAATACAGATGCAACACTATGTCTAAATCTACCGTCGTTCTCATACGATCTCCGTCTTCAACTACACTATGCAGCTGATCGTTTCCGGTTTGAAAGTATCAGTACATGTTGAAATAAACAGCAGAATTAAATCAGCTAGAATAATTATCAAATGATTTTATCTTCCAGACATAAAAACCGTGTTGTATTGTGAAATGAGACATTATATAGCCACAAAATGCTCGATAAACTTCGGGAATTTCTCTGCCTCAAATGAATTGAATCGCAGGTTTCATTCGTAATTCTTAAAAGCAAATCTTTTGCAGGGAATTAACGGGTTCCTCGCTTTATTTTATAACCTATCAAAGCTTGATTCGTATCATCCAGTAAACAAAACTCTTGCCAGAAAGCATGATGGGATACTCTTCCGCCACACAATGCCCGATGTTCTTCGAAAATTTCGCATTCTCACACATCAACTGACCTCCGGTCACACACGTAATTCGCGAAGCAAAGTAGGCACTGGGAGGGTATATTTGCTTATGGTAGTGATCAAGTGGGTTTTTTGAAGAGGATCAAGGGGAAAATGCGAGGTCGAGGAGGGCGTTCCTTGTAGGAGTGCAGTGAGCTCTCACAGGGCGGCCGCACTGCTGTCACTACGTCACCGTGGAGCTCCAATGGGGAGAGGAATCGGACGGCGGGGATGGAATGGCGGCGGACCTCACGTGGTGGGGGTGGAAGGACGGACGGAGGGGAGTGGGAGCGCGTGGGGGCGGGGGAGGGTAGGAGTGAGAGAGAGAGGGACGTGAGCAGGTGGCAGGGTCTGCCAAAGGGAAGGGGAGGGAGCGTTTGTGTATAGACAGACCGACAAACAGCTCCCGAGGATGAAGCAAGGAAAAGCGATGCAGATGGCGCAGACGCATAAGAGGGCCACGCCAATGACATCCTATGAGGCGAAATTAGGGCCATTTGTTGGAAGCACACTCATTGGCCTGCTTTGCCATCAAACTCGACACCCATACTAATCAAGCAAAGGAATAGAGATGAACTTCCGCATGGACAATACTCCCACCACCACTTCCTGACACTGCAAAGAACCCTGTAATTTCTTGAAAATGGTTTTATATTTGCAGCCTTGCGTTCTCGTTGATTAACAAAATATTGACGCAAGTAAATTAAAATTTGCCATATTTTTTAAAAAGAAGTACATATATACACAGGTATGTCTATTACCCATACATTATGAGCCTATGAGTTATTTCCATATCTTTCGGCGCAATTAACTTTTTCAAATGCCTATATTGTTATGACAAATGCCATGAAAATTACTATTTCATAACAACTTATAAATTTTTCAATAAAAACTTAAGCACTGAAGACAATAGATGGGCATGAATTACTAATGAGAAGCATTATAATACCGAAAACCATTGGATAAACGATTTCATTCAAACTGTTTTTCATTCAAACGCTTTTTAAGTTTCACTACTACCAGTCTAACACATATTCTTCGGAACAAAATCAGCTCGATTACAAACTCGATTTGAGAGGCCATTGAATTGACTGCAAAGATATACTTAATGCATGGCATGGCAAAATTTATATCTAAAACGTCGCAGCATGTATGGAGAAGCATTTGTTCAAACTCCGATGAATCTGAAAAATAAATCCGACATAAAAGTAAGAGTGTTGATGAGAAAAGGGCAGCAGAGAAAAGAAGTGGGATGAAAATTGGTTAGAGGGGTGTG